>NC_088686.1:133756683-136156683 GCF_028017835.1 Emys orbicularis | reverse complement strand
GAATGAAAAGCAGGTGCCAGCTCTACTTCTGTTTGTTGTATCTCTGGCTCTGCTCCTATGAACAATGAACAGTCGATACCTTTGTCTTGTTAACTGGGGAGATGGGCCGGGTGCCATCTTTGAATGTCAACACTGTATGGAAAAATGCATCCACACACATCGGAGTTCCCTTGACCTTCCTCCTAGGCTCACCCGTCCCAGCTCGCAGCACGGCTAGAGTCCCCTGCCATGTCTCCCCACTTCTCCTCCCTGTTCACTGCAGGGGTCTCTGTCTCAGGCTCCTCGGGGTGTTGGCGGGGTCAGCGCCAAGTCTGACATGTGTTTCGTTGTAAAAGCAGCAGCTCTGTAGTTCAGCACCAAACCTTCTCCCCACGGGCCCAGGAGATCCAATACTTCCTGTCTACTCCAGGCAGGGGCACGTCTAGTGTGTGGAGCTGGCAGGTCAGTTGGGCAATTGCACACAACAAGGGTGAGCTCACCAGCAAAAGGCATTTCAATAACATGCGGGGGGCTTTAAAGAGGGGAGGGGGTTTCCGGTCTCTGTGACTCCTGGGCTCTGTGGAGTTTTAAACTGTGACCAGAGCAGACGCTGTTGCAGGAAATGTGGAACAGCTGCTGGAGGACTGTTAGAGTAAATGCAGGTCGTGCAATGTCTACACTTGCACTGAGTCAACGTCCGTACGCCGTTCGGGGAGGTGGTTTCATCACATTGCTGTCACAGGGCTCTGACACCAGCCAGAGACAAATTTGAGTGTAGACACATGCACACATCGGGTAACACAAGGCAACTGACGTTGACCTAACTTCATAGTGCAGACCAGGCCAAAACGTTGCAATGCGTAATGGCATCCCATGAAAGCATCCCAACTCCCTGCTGTTCAGAGTCCCTGTTCAGGTTAACAGGGATCAATTTAATCCTTCCCCGCAGTACAGGGATGTAATTGTTGATCTATTAGAATTTTAATTGTACTGGGACAGCGCCAGACTGAAGAATGCAATTAACATGCCAGCCAGATCTGAAAGAAAGAAAGGGTCTTGGGATTTTTCTTTCTGTTATCGCTACATCAGCCTGCACAATGGAGGGGAAGGAAGCTGCGTGAGATTACACGGCTTCTGGGGATGAGCGGAGGGGAATCAGTGTTAGAGAGCTCGTCACATTTGAATTCTCTGGCAAAGGGGCTGCTTCAGTTTCTTATGTTAACAAAAACCAAAGGCTCCGTGTATAAGTTGACATACAAAAGGCTGCTTATGGCACACCCAGGTCAGCATTACCCAATTGCCTTTGCACAGAGCAGGTCTTCATTGTCTGTCTCTCTTTTTCCACCCCTGCTACCCAGAAGGAAGCTAGACAATTTACAGCACCTGCAAACGCAGTGCCAGGACAGAGAAGTGGCTGTTTGACACCCTCCTAACCCATCAACCTCCTGAGGGCCGGATGTGGAACAAAGACCTGGAATGAGGGACCCAAGAAGGAAAGGAGGGAGCATGGAACGACGTGGAATTGATTACTTTATCCCGAGCAGGGTTGCTGATGGCGTCGATGTCCTGACTCAACTGTTTCTGAGAAGTCATTTACCATGGCAAAATAGAGGTGGATTTGGCCAGAAGGGGCCACTCGTGAGTGAGAGCTGATGTTGTTTAACAGGGTATTGTAACACTTCAGATTTAATGGCTGTTGTGATGCGGCATCTGTTCAGGGCTTATCCCAACAGCAGAAGAACTCTGAGCCTCCTGTACCCAAGCACAGGCCCCTGCCACTGCAGTGAGAATCTCTGCAGGCTCTTGGCCATACAGGGCCTGTGACACACAGCTGAGCAGATCTCATTCTGGCCAGTAGAGGGCAGGAATGCACATGCACAGTAGCCAGGACATGACACTATTGTGAGCTATGGAACATGGACCTGCTCCCTGACAGGTGAGCTGAGTGACCCTCTCCTGTTGTAGAGAATACCAATATCTAACAATGCATTTCTAGCACACATGCTATAGAGCAGTGGTTCTCAACCTATTTACCATTGTGGGCCACATCCAATACTACCTGTCTGGCCCTGAGGATGTCACATGGGCTGCAGCTCTGTGCTGATTGGGCCGTAAGCAGTCCACAGGCTGCGGGTTGAGTCTCTCTGGCCCAATGGCTGTTCAAGTATTTTATACGCAGTGGAATGTTTCAACAGGACAGATGGAGAGCCCCACCCCAGAATACCCTATAGCCCAGTGACTGGGGCACTCACCAGGAATAGGGGAAACCTGCGTTCAAGTCTCGGCTCCAGAGCAGGGATTCAAACCGGTCTCTCCCATCCCAGTTGAGTGCCCTAAGCACTGGGCTATTGGGCACAACAGTGGCACCGCCTCCCCCTCTTCCCCTTGAGAACGTCGCCCCAAAAATCAAAATATTAGGAACCATTTCAACACTGCCAATTTCGTTTCCCGCCGTGACCGAAGCAATTCGCTGAACTCGCCACGAATTTGCAAAATGCCCCAAATCTGCCTTTGTTGTTGAAAAAAAAACGTATCAGCTGAAAAACGTCAGCCAGCTTTAGTTGTCATGTAACCAAACAAGCCAGGGGGTGAACCCGGGCTGGGTGAAGGCTTCCACGGGACATTCCAAATGTTCCATCTCAAGAAGCTGTATTTTCTTACCCGGAACGAACCTCTCCCCATCCCCAACGCCCCAGCCTGGGCTGTAATCACACAAGTGTTTCTAAGCCATTCCTTGCAGTGGCGTAGGTTCACCAGTACCAATAGGATATGGACCATTTGCAATGTCCCTTTGAAGCATTGTATGTATAAAGCAGAGAGGGGCTCAGGCATAGATCCTCAAGCGTAGTTTGGTGCCTAAGTCCCACTGAAACCAGTAGATCTTTGACGCTCTGGACATCAGTCCGCAAGGCAGACCAGAGACAGGAAAGGACAACAGAGAGAAAACAGAATGGGGGGTGGGGGGGAGAGATTCCAAAGATGGTGGCAACTTTGCCAGGCATGGATTGAGAGGTCCCAGAGGAAGTGCCTAATCCGTTGTAACTGGCACTCAACCAGAAAAGGACTGGGGACCGCTGACCTAGAAAGAACGAAGAGAGAGAGCTAAATTCTCTCGTTTACACTGGTGCAGTCCCACTGACTTCAGTGGAGTTTCAGCAATGTAAGCGGAGGAGAATTTAGTCCGTGGGAGCTCCGATTGTCACAGGTGCTGAGCTCCCACAACTCCAGCTGCTGTCAAGGGGAGCTGTGGTGCCTCAGCACCTCTCCCAGTCATGCCTGGGGGTCCTGAGCCTCTTTATAGATCAGACGCTGGTTCGAATCCATTATCTGATCTGCTTTTAATGGATCAGGAGTCCCTGGTTTCTGTTCCCAGCTCAGCCACTGGCCTGATGCATGACTTTGGGCAAGTCACCTGACCTCTCTATGCCTCAGTTTCCCACCCTTTATCTGTCTTTGAGCAGCAGTTCTTTGGGGCTGGGACTGCCTCTCGCTATGAGTGTGTGTAGCGTCAGCACAATGGGACCCTATTCCTGGTCGGGGCTTCAAGGTGCTATCGTATAAGACGTATAATAAATAATAATAATTTAAAAATATTCCCACCTCCCCATCTTTTATTTTTCTAAAGACATACTCCAAGAGGCTCTTAGTGAAATTGAATAACAAGAAAGTAACTTTCAGGGTTGGTCCTTGATCCTGAACGAAGCCGTTATGGAATTAACATGGGAAATTGTATTACTCCTCTCTCGTCCCGCAATCATTACAATAAACAGCTCGCTAAATGCAACCATATTTGCAACCCTCTTCTGCAGATAAGATCAGGACTTTATTAAAGCATTAAGCCTGAAAGGCTGTAATAACGGAGACCTAAATGATTCCTGCCATTAAAAGGAAATGGGCTGAGATAAATCTTTGGAGGAAAAATAGGAGTGGGGGTGGGGGCAAGAGATGCTATTGAAAGGAAACCCGAGAATGTTCCTTTTTTAGATGATAAGCCACATTTTGTCCCAAGAGACGGGCGTAAAATGCTACCACCCAAAAATATCATCTGTCTGCTAGAAAATACTGCCTCGCCGGAGGGAGCGTGGTGGGTGCCCATAAAACATGTTACTGCTCACCCCCAACCAGAAGCCCCCAGATACACTAAGCCAGTGAGAATCGCTCTTTGGTGGCATTAGCCTTAAAGCCTGCAATGCTCTCCGAGAGGGCAGACCCCTGCCTATTGGGGCTCCAGCCAAGCACAGGGGTCTGCTAACATGGAGCTGATGGCAGGATCGGGGCCCTAGTGAAGGCACTCTGTGGCTTAGAGGTTTTTAAGGCCCGGCTTGACAAAGCCCTGGCTGGGATGATTGAGTTGGGGTTGGTCCTGCCTTGAGCAGGGGGTGGGACTAGATGACCTCCTGAGGTCCCTTCCAGCCCTGATATTCTATGATTCTACGATGGTTGACAGTTCCACTGGCGATCACTATAGGCACTGCCAGCCAATCAATTAGGGCTGGTCAAAAAGAAAAAAAAACCCAAACCCTGGGTATTTTTTCCATGAAAAAACTTGAGTGAAATGAAAAATGTTCATTTTGTTTGGAAATTTTTCCAGATTTTTCAACAATTTTTTTTTATTATTTTGATTTTGATTCACATCACACACAGAATTTAAATGGGAAAACAGTTGGTGTAGGGGTTCCCCTCCGTTCTCTGCCGTCCCCTCCCCTTCAGTTCTCCACTGGAGAGAAAGGAGCGTCACGCCCCCAGACTGGTTCTTAATTAGAATCAAACATTTTCATTTCAAATCCTTTGGTCGGAAAAAAAAAAAATCAGAAAATTTCAAACATGAAACTGTTTCACAAAACTGTTTGGCTTTGTCCAAAAGGCCATTTGTCCTCCCAAACCAGCTAGTATCCAGCACCCTTTTGATCTATCTTAGTGGCACACATCAGCTGACAGCGGAGTACTCCACAGCTAACAGTCCTAGAGTCAGCTGGCCTGAAATGGAGATCATTCCCCAGAGCCCTCGTCCCAATGGAAATGGGATCTCATGTATTTCACCCGCCCACACTAGAGACATCAATCTTCCCACGCTGAAGGCTGAGGCTCCTTCAAATGAGAACACTTCACCCCATGTGGGGTGACCTTTATAAGAAGGTTAGGAGGAGCCACTAAATTAAAATACGTATTAGTTTGGAACGTACCATAACATCACATCCAGATATAGTCAGGCACTTTGTGCAATTTACTCTTTTCGGTCTCCTTTCCTTCTCCACCAGCAACACACAGTTAATCAACATTATAATGGGCACAAAGTCTCTGCCTGAGAGACGGCCAGGTAGTGGAGAGCTTTGATTAAAGGTCACAAATTCACGCCTGAGGTGACTGTTGATGTAATAAAGACTAAAAAAATACATTAAAATAATGTTAAAGGCCTGACTACAGCCTGGGAAATTCAGTCCCCGTGCTCCATTGAATCCAGGTGCTGGTGCTCAGGTAGCATGGGGGAGATGAAACGCATGGCATTAAGGCTGGCTTGCCTTCATGTTGCCCCAGAGCAAGTCTCCTAGCGTGAATTTCGTTACCTAGAAGGGGCCTGCTCCAATGCTTTGCGTTGATGTCAGTGGACCTTGGACTCTAAGACCTTAGGCCCTGATTCAGCAAAATACTTAAGCACGTGCTTAACTTTAAGCACGTGAAACGTCCCATTGGCCTCGGTGGGACTGGCATCCTTCGTGTGGAGTACGCACTGATGTGGGAGAGTGCTAAAGACACATCTGGGAGGGAGGCACCCATCTCTCATTGACTTCCAATGGGAGTTGGGACCCAGCTGCCCTCTCTGCCTATGACAAATCTCCCCCCAGGTGCTTTGCTGAACTGGAGCCTTAATGAGGTTATTTCTCATCTCATGGAACAACCAGTGGAGGTGCTGCTAGAACTGGGATTACTGGGACTCACCCCTATGCATAACGATAGGGGGCCTGATCCAAAATCCACTGGAGTCACTATGACTCCATTGACGTCAATGAGCTTTGGATAAGGGCCAAGGGGCAGGGACGCTACCGAGGATGTAATAAAGTCATGACACACGGTAGTGCTACTCAGAGATTGGACTTTTCATTCTTAGCCCTGGTCACCTGACATGGGTAATAAAAAGTCACCAATCACATAACTGAGTTAATGAGTCTCCACTGATCCAATGGCTATCATTACCTCTTCTTTCTCTCGCTCTCCTCCTGCACTCTCAGGACCATCGGGGGTCCACCAATTTCCGCCCTTTATTTCAGCCTTGCGCTGGTCTGTGCCGGCTTCTGAGTGTCATGTTGATGGAGGTGGCGTCTTTCTTGATGGTTCGGCGTAATGTTTCTCTAGGCCGCCCTCTTTTTCCGCTCCCCAGGTGGTCTCCACATTATCACTTGACATGAAAGTCAGTTTGGTGGCCTCCTTAAAGCTGCGAAGATCAGGTAGATAATGTTTTAAAAGGACCAAAAAGGACCATAGCTACTTTTCTTCTATGATGCTGTGGGCTATGACACTGCAAAGCCCCTTGATGTTATGGAAGCTGCTACAGAAATCAAATCATTATCTATCATGCGAGTAAGGACTAAAACCATTTAAAAAGTGCAGCTGCTGGTCTGACTCCTCGGCCAGACAATCAGCTCACACACCCTGGAAGCTTGAGGCTGAATTAAACATCTAATTACATATTATTAGAGCTGCAAAGGCTATTGATTAATGGCCACAAAGAGCACTATCCAGTGCCCACTGAAGTCAGTGGGAGTCTTTCCACCTAACGGGCACTGGATTCAGACCCAAATTATCCAGTGCCAATTAGGAAAAAAGAGGAGCTGATAGAGGAAGGCTTGTCCAGGTGTGTAGAGCCCTAGACTATGACTCAGGAGACCCTTGTTCAAGTCCCTGCTCTGCCACAGATTTCCTGGGTGAGTTTGGGCAAGGGTGGCAGTATGGCCTAGTGGACAGAGCACTGGACTGGGACTCAGGTGATCTGGCTTCCATTTTCCGCTTTGCTGCTGGGTGACCTCAGCTAAATCCCTGTGTCTCATTTTTTCCACCTGTAAAATGGGGACAACGATGCTTCCTTTCTTTGTAAAGCCGCTTTCTAAGAGCTACTTGTTATTATTTAATCTCTCTGGTCCAGATCCTGAAAGGTATTTAGATTCCTAACTAAGCTGGGATACTAAATACCTTTGAGGATCTAGGCCTCAGTTTCCCATCCGTAAAATGATAATAGCACTGCCCTGCTGCCCAGGTTGTGAAGTGCTCACACACTATGACGGTGGGAGCCATACAGGTACTGGCGATAAACAGATAATGGCACACTTTCTTCCTGAGTGATAGAAGCGTGAAAACTCCTACTGCCCTATGAGAGGGCACAGCCTAGTTCATTGCATTATGATCAGCTCCCCAACAGCCAGGCTTAGTCACTAGCCTAGATAAGTCACCAGTCTGTTCCAACGTGGCGTTTCCTTTCCAAGCCGCTCAGGTTGAAACGAAAATAAACGAAAGCTCCGGAGGGCCTTTGGGGTCCAAACGCTTGAGAGTGTTTCAAAATCATTTAAAATTAAATTAAAAGAGCTGCTATTCCTTCGTGTCCTTTCCCTGGGTCAGAGCTCACCTGCGGGAGGCTAATTTGGTTAACGAGTTTCCCCACTGAACTGTTGGATATGATACTCCAGCATCAAACTACTTGTCAGCCTAGCAGGTCAGGCTTTTTTTTTTTCCCTCCTGCCTAACTGATATGATACGAAATAACGTACGATACATTTGCGGATGCCTTCTTAGACTTTTTTGGGAGGTAGAGCGACTGCTTACAGTGAGCCACAAAGTTTGGAGCTCAGATTTCTCCCCCCACCCCGCCCCACACTTTGGGCCTTTCCCTAGATTAAATATTAGCTGGTTTCACAATCACGTTTCCCCAGACGCTCGCAAGCTGCACTGTTTGGACCTGGGTGACGACAGACCCATGCCTCGAAGGTTGTGGGGTTGTTCAGAGCTACATCGCTTCAGCCCACGATAAAAACAGGTGCCAGCTGCATCTAGATTCAGAACCCACTGACGTCTGGGGGAGGGGTTTCCCATCCATGCGCTATGGAACCAAGCCAGCCAAACACTTAAGTGCCCGCTTAACTAACTGTAAGCATGTGAATAATCCCACTGAAGGCATGAGGATGATTCACACGCTTAAATTAAGCATGTCCTTAAGTGCTTTGCTAGGCCCAGGCCCAAGCCAATAGCAGAGCCAAGAGCTGGCCTCGGAAGAATGGTCATGGGGTTAGAGCACTGACTGGGGATTTGGGTTCAGTTCCAAAGAGATATTAAGGGATTTGCTGGAGAAAGGTTAAGTAAGGGGGTGCCCACAATTGCCAGTGCAGAGTGAAGGTGAGATTGTAGCAAACCCGTGCTAGCTTTAGGCTAGCTAGCGGAGCTAACCATAGTGGTGAAGACCTAGCAGCACAAGCTTCAGTGCACACTAGCAACCTGAATATGTACCCAGAACCCCTGGCGTGCCATCACATCTTCACTAGTGTTGAGACCCGGGCTAGCTAGGTTAAAGCTAGCTCTGGTATACCTACCTGTGCTACAGTCACACCTGCACTTTGCAGTGTAGACTAGGGTGACCAGATGTCCCGATTTTATAGGGACAGTCCTGATATTTGGGGCTTTTTCTTATATAGGCACCTATTACCCCCCATCCCCGTCCTGATTTTTCACACTTGCTATCTGGTCATGCTAGTGTAGACGTACACTGAATGTGGGGCTGCAGCTAGTTACCTGGGGATTGGTTTGTCACTGCCTGATCGGGGCTTCTTTCCCAGGAGGTGTATTTTATAGGGCCCGGGGCTGTGTGACACTCCTGGAATGCTAAAGCGCTGTCATCAAAGACCCATGCGACTTCTCACAGAGATCCGATCACCATGCCTCCTGCCCCTCTGTGCCTTTGAGGCAACAGAAACAGCAATAAATAACCACCATCAGGGGGTGGCATTTAAAAAAAACCAAACACACAGATTGCCAGACTGGTTGCGCTATTTAGCCCAGGATCCAATGGCCACCACTGGATGCTTCAGAGGAAGGTGCAGGTAACCACACAGTTGGCAGATGTGGGATAATCAGCCCCACAGGGAAATCTCCTCCTCATCCCTTAGTAGTTACAGCTTGGTTGATGCCCTGAAGCAGCCTAGGTTTTAAGGGGTGTGTAGGCCTGTGCTGGCTCTCTGCCCAGGTTGAATTTCCCCCAGTGAAAGCGGAGATGTCCTGCATCCCAGCGGGTTTCAGAACAGAAAGGGGAGTTGAATTTATGCTGGTGCATCCTAGCTCACATGAGTTTGGAGGGCTGGCAGTTGGGGGGGGGGAACCCCCCTTTTCTTTGCTAGTAAGCTGAGCAAACTTGATCAGAAATCCATCCCGTGGTGCCATTTTCACAGTCACGTCTCAGAGCAGAGCCACACTTTAAGTCCAGGAGGCAACATGAGCTTTGAGGGAGCGATGAAGGTGGGGCCATTAAGGGGCTGCCTCTGCTCCACCCGCAGGGGAGGATTTTCAGAAGTGCTCAGCACTGGCCTAACTTTGCTCCCCCTGGAGTCCAACTCCCAGGGACTGAGATGGGAGCAAAGTGCCACCTCGCTGGTATGGCTGCAGACTCCGCAAGTGAGGCTGGGCGAGGGACTGAGAGTGGCTCAAGCCCTGATCTTGCCCTGGGGAAGGATGAGCTCAAGGGAACCCCCGTCGATATCGATTGTGGGCGCTCCCATGGAAAACTAGTGTCTACAAAGGGAAACGCTTCCGTGCCAGAGCCGCCCAGCTGCATGCCTGCCTCGGCAGGACCTGCCTCCATGCCAGATGCTGGGCAGAGAAGGGAGGGGTGGGCATACCTCAGAGAGAAGAAGCTCAAAGCACAATTAGGAAACATGCTTTCTTTCCGTTCCCTGGCTCTCCTTTGATCTCCTCTCCTCTGGTTTTTAGAGGAGGGTGTTTTTCCCTTTGTGTCGCTGCTGCCCTAATTCTTCCCCCTCTTAATTTCTCCCCACTGACTTTAATTAGGGCCTCATTAGTCCTCTCTCCAACCTGGCAAGCACTTTATAAAAGAAACCCTCTCCTTCTGCCCACTGTTTGCTTCCCAAGGTTCGCCCACCACTACCACGCACACAAGCTGCTCCAGTTCCAAGTGCTCCGGACAGCAAAGACAGGTCTCTGCAGCTAGCACCAGCAGCCACCGCATAGACAAGAACCGTTCGTGATGGGGCTAAGAAGGGGTCTTGCCCCTGGAGATGCAGCAACTCACTGCAAAGCCTATTCTTTGCTTGCTGGTGCCCGCACTCTGAGCTTGAACGAGCGTAGTGTTGGGCCCTCAGTGCAAATGAAAGTGTTATCCCTTTCTGACCCGAGCGGTTAGCCCAATTGGGGTGCTGAGGGTTGTTTCCGGTAGGAGGAGAAATTGATGAGGGAGTCAGCTTTCTTTGATCCAATGCTGATTATTTACAGAGAACGTACAAAGTCCTATTTCCTTGAATGCAGGAGGAATCAAACAACAGGAGACAGTTTCTTTGCTTGCAGTTCCGAATCCAAGACCCTTTCTAGCCAGCACCTAGCCCAAAAGCTTTTCTCAGGGCCACACTCCCAGTACTTGGCCCCTGCTCTCTTGTGTTATCGCCTGCTTCTGTCTCTGCTCCTCTGGCCTTTCCATCTCTCTTGCACAGACACACAAACCCACACAGAACAATAGCCAGCGAAACCCCTCCAATGTGCCTGTGTTTTGGGTGGAGGCTGCTATTGTTTCAGCTATCTGGTTCCATAAAGTAAGAAACAATTAAACTCCAACTGCCTTAAATGAAGGGCAGCAGTTACACACACATACCCCTTCCCAGTTCAATAAGGTTCAGTCCAGCCCATAACAAGGCCACTCTAGTGGAGACAGCTTTCCAGATCCTGCCAGTCCATGTCGTCCCCGTGCTCATCTATCCAGCAATCTCAGCACTGCTATTTGGGGAGGGGCTGCCACATTCCTTTTCCCCACTGAGAGCTGCACGGACTGCGATCAGCGCGATGGGTTATGTATGCAGCAAGCATTTATCTGAGCAAGGATCAGTTCAGTGCTGCTGGTGGCCTCCCACAAGGGGCAGCATTAACCAGGCCGAAGCCCTGTTGGTACCGGGTTAGATGGGAACTGAAAGAGGGAGGGAGATACGGGAGGGCACGGAAGTGCACGCAGCATCACGAGAGTGGGGAAAGGCTGGCGAGCCCATGATCCATTCCCCAACAGGTACAGGACAGTTCCCTACAGCCCCGGGTACATCTGATGGTTGTGAGTCAGGACACCTGAGTTCTAGTCTCACCTCTGGTGGGAGTGTAGTCTAGTGCTTAGAGCAAAAAGGGAATCAGGAGTCTGGGATCTATTCCCTGCTCTGCCACTGATTTGTTCTGTGATGTTGGGCAACTCACTCAGATCAAAAGCAGCCACTTGCTTTGGCTGCCTCAATTACTGGGAGCAACTCAAGACACCTCCAGCCATATTTTCAGAGGTGCTAAAACCGCCCCACCCCCAAAAAAAGTCCAGCTGAAGTCAACAAGAGATGCAGATACTTATCACCTCAAAGGATCAGGCCAATAACTTCTCTGTGCCTCAGTTTCCCCATCAGTAAAATAAGACTAGTCCTGCTTACTTCAGGTGGAAGGCACAATAGGAAGGTCAAGGATCACCATCGCAGTCTGGGGCCGAGGCTGCATAACTCCTGAAGAGTGCAGGATAATCACTAGCAAAATTACTAGACCCAGCAGAGCCCTCAGTGTTTTCAAGGCAAGTGTGTCTGCATCGCGTGCCCACTCATGCAAGGTGCCGGGCGCTCTCAGCTCCTGTGAGTTGAGTGGTCTTGGCACTGTGCTGTAGCATCAGGTCCCATCCTAGCAGAACTAATAACACTGACTCGTGCCCCGGCTCCTTTTCAACTCTGTTCCAGCTCCCTTCCCGATTGATGTGATCAGGGGCTTTATGAAGATAGTCTCTCCCTGCTTTGTGGCTCCACTGGACAAGAGTCAATAATTGTAAGCTGGAGAGCTTATCAGAGGTGCCCTCCCCTGCATACAAATCTCATTAAAAGAAGGCCCGGTGTCAGTAAACAGTTTTATTACTGACTATTTATATTGGTTTCCCTTTATCCCCTCTCAGATCTGCTGGTAAATTACCTGCCTGAGCGCTATTCATTCAGGAGTCCTCATAGTTAACAAACTAGTCACAGGCGCTGCTGTGGCGGAAAACATGTATCGATTTCCCCCAAATCAAAGGAGAGGGCTGAGAAGGTGTATGTGGGGGGGGGACGACAGCGGGGGTTAAAACTGGAGCTGCCTGTGGTAATGAACTAGCTCCTGTCACTGTGTTTGAACGGAATCTGTGGCACTAGTCGGAGGGGCGTGAGGCTGGTGCCTGTTCTCCCTCGGTGCCAGGGATGAGATGGATGCCCTGCCACCTTCCCCGTCCAGATCCAGGTCCCAATTTGGGGGGTGTTCAGACCTGGAGGATTGGTCCAGCCCATTATAAAGATAGGAGTCAATTCGGATCCAGATCCAGGTCCCAATTTGGGGGGTGTTCAGACCAAGAGGATTGGTCCAGGCCATTATAAAGATAGGAGTCAATTCGGATCCAGATCCAGGTTTGGGGGGGCTAGGGACTGGGCCAGGAGTTTCATTCAAGCCCATCTCCAGTTTTGTACCTTTCTCTCTAGAGTCTTACCCCTTGTTTTCTGGGAACCGGGGCCTTATATCCCATCAAGACCTAAGTCAGGCAGATGTGGTGAGCGTGTGGGGTCTCAGCCAAGAGGCCCTGCCATTCGGGACCCTAGAATACCCTGCCTCCTCCTGCACCGTGCAGCAGACCCAAGCAGTCTGGAGCTCTCAGCCACAAAAAGAAACCACAGAAGTGACCCAGAAGTGGTCACACAGCAGCCATCCCCCCACAGCCAGAGAGCTGGACTAGACGGGTATCGCTGCAGGCTCGCCAAGTCTCTCCCTGCGCGAAGCCTGGGCACCACAACAGCAACCCCAGCTGGCCCAGGAGAGGGCCGGGCACCCCAGCAGCCACCCACCACAGCTGTGCCAGAGGGGCCTGTGGTCAAGTGCCACAGCCACCCCAGGGGGTGAGCTGGGCATCCCAGCAACATCATCCTCCCTTCCCCCAGCGCTGGGCATCCCAGACCCCCCCCCCCCAGCGCTGGGCATCCCAGACCCCCCCCCCGGGCATCCCAGCCCCCCCCCCCCGACGTGGGCATCCCAGGCCCAAGCCGCTCACCCTAGCCAGGCTGCATCCCAGCCGCGGGCTCCCCCTCTGGCCGGGCTGGAGCAGAGAAGTGCTGCGTGCGCGGCCCGAGCCTTGGCCCCGGGCTCACGGGGCGCCTCCTCCCGCTCCCAGCCGGGCCCGGCGAGGCTGCGGCAGCTCAGGCCGGGCGGCTGCGGGAGGCGCTGCAGCGCGAGCCCTTCCCGGGCGGGGAACTCGGGCTCCCGGGAGCCGCCGCCGCGCGCCGAGAAACTTTCCCCTGCGCCCGGACCCCCCCCCCCCCTCCTCGGCAGCGGCTCCGCAGGGCGGGGGCGGGGGAGGCAGCCCCGGCTGCACGGACTGCTGGCGGGGGGGCTCCTTGCACGGCCGGGGCGGAGGGGGGAGACGGAGGCTCTGCCAGAGCCGCGGGGGATGCTCGGAGGAGGGAGAAGCCGCCGCGGGTCCCCCCGCAGCTGGCTGCAGAGACGCCACCGCTCCTAGCCGTGGGGCGCGGGTTTGCAGCAGCACTGGGGGAGGGGGGTTGCAATCCGCAGGCTGCAGCGAGCTGACACCCCAAGAGAGGGGGAGAGGGGGGGCTTTGTGGCAAGTCTCAGCTTGCAGGGGGGGACCTGCCGGGGCTGATCCCACCCCCCACCCCCGCTGCGCTTCCCGGGATTCCCCTGCCGCTTGCTGAGCTGAGCCGGGATGGCGGGGGCTGTTTGCTCCTGGATACCCGCCACAGGTTAGCGAGCCTAGTCCCGGGCAGCGAGTTTGGCGCCTGGAAGGACCACCCGCCCAGCGGAACAAGTCAGCTTGCCAAGGTGCAGCCGGGGAGAAGGGGGAGGGGGGGTCTGCTACCCCTCCCCATCCCTATCATGAATCCTCCTGCCGCCCGCCTCGCTCCCTGCCCAGCTGCGGGAGGGAAGCGCAGAGTTGCTGCGTGCGGGGCCGGAGAGAGAATTACCGCCTGGCTTTCGCTTGGCAAACTGCATCAAACCAGGGGGAAATATTAGCCGCCGCTCTGCGGGCTGAATGCAAAGGAGCTGCCCAGGGATCCGGGCTCCCTCCAGCCCCCGCCGGGCAGCAAAGGCGTTTTCGCTGGAGCCCTGACCCCCAAAGAGAAGCCGGGTGGACCGGCTGCATCTTCTGGATACTTTCGGGTTTCATCCGCTGGAAGAAACTGGGCTTTAGAAAAATCCAACCCGCTGAGGGTGAGAGTCTGACCCTGCCTGGACCAGGAGCACAGGACGGTGCAGGCAGCTGTGACAAGGAGCCACTCTCGAGAGGGGCAGATCCCCCCTCCCCCGCGCGTGGGGTCCCCCTGTAAGGCTGGGATGCGGTGACCCAGGTACTAAAGGAACCAGTCTGTGCCCCTGGAGCTGCAGCTCTCCTGCTTGGCTGGAGCTGGGGGCTCCCTGGCTGCAGCCTTCCTCCTGCTCAGAGGGGCTGGAACTAGGGGGGCTGCCGCCCCCCCTCTTGAGTGGTTTCCATCACATCCAGGGTTTACAGTTTGGTTCAACAGCTCTCAGCACCCCCACTGTACAAATGGTTCCAGCGCCCCTGCTCCTGCTCCTCCTCTGAAGGGAATGCAGCTGCTCCCCAGCCATGCTGGGCTATCCTGTGCCAGGTGGAGACGGCCCTGGTAGTTGGATTTAGAGGGGACCACGACTTCCTGCAGCGTGAGAGGGGGGCCCAGCCCTGCCTCCCAGCCCCCCTCCCAGCCCACTCAGGATGCTGGCCGGCTGGAGAGAGCTCTCTGCAGGGATTGGTGCCACGCTTTGCTGCCTCCTCTTCTTCTGGCTCTTGTATTCTCATCCGCCTAAGGAAGGTAAAGTCTCTGCTGTATCATACGCCTGCCAAGGCTGCTGGCTTGTGCCAGCTGGGGCAGTGGGAGTTTTAAAGGGGTTGTGTCGCCTTCCGCCACATGCCACCCCAGAGAGCCTGCATCAGAGCCATCTGATGCCATGCAACCTGCACGGATCCCCCGCCTCTTTGGGATTTCGCATAGCAGAGTTAGCATTTCCTGCTGTAAGGGCTGGGGGCAAACTTTCCAGCAAGGGCTCCCCAGAGGAGAAGAGGTTCAGTCTCCCATTGGGCTCAGTCTTTGGCTGCCAGGTGCCTGGCCAGAACCCTGGACTGGTTTTCAATTTGAGAGGTGCTGGCCTGCAGTAGGGGGAGGATTCACCTCTTTGTGGACTGGGAGTCTGGGGGCCTGATAAGCCTTGCGAGCTGAGCCGTTCACCAAGGAAACTGGGGCTGCCCTTCCCTCCCGAGGATGCTGGGCCTGCGTGTTGCACTGGGTCCAATGGGGCTAGGTCAGAGCTGGCCCAAGAGATGGGGCTGCCTCTCCTCCCTGTTACCAGTTGCTAAATCACATTAGAAAGAGCATGAGATACAGTCAGTACTTCCCTAATGATTCCTCTCCATGTAAGGCAGTTGCGGTGTCATCCAGTGGGAAGGGAAGTGGTCTGTGCCATCATGAGTGGGGATGTGCCCATAGGACAGTCTCTCCCTGAAGATGTGGGGATACCCTGGGAAAAAGTTTACTCTAAGGTCTGAAGCACAGGACTGGGAGTTAGGAAGTCTGGGTTCAACCCTGGGCTCTGCCACAGACTTCCTGTGGGACCATGGGCAAGTCACTTAGTCTCTCTGTGCCTTGGTTTCCCATCTGTGAACTGGAGATCATGGTTTACTGAGGATTGTTTATTAACAGGGGTAAAGCGCTTAGATGAAAGGTGCTACAAAGTGCAAAATATTAGTGCCATGGGGGCTGTGGCTGTTATATTTACATGGGATAAATTAAAATAAGCTCCCTTGGGAATGAACTCTCTTTAATTGTACAGAGTCCCATATAATGCGGATTGCAGCTTGGGTTCCCAGGGTGACTCTTCTCCCAGACACGGGGGGTGGGGGGAGAGAAGTGAAAGTAGGACACAGAAAGGAAAACTGCCAGGTTAAAAGAAAAAAAAAAACCCTGAAGAGCACTGTCAGTTTCCCTTTTCCTTCAAACTGGGGGGCGCTGTATGTTTCCAGTGACTGAACTTCATCTAGTTCAGTGTCCAACTTTCCAGTGTTGTCCCAGCTGGTTTCCAGAAGGCGTCTTGGGGATGGCCAGACATCTATATTGGATGAGAGCTGAAATCTCTCTCTCTCTCTCTCTCTCTCTCTCTTGTCTTTGGATGGTATCTCATGCAGTACTGATCCTTTTTATAGCTGAAATGAAATTCACTTCCAGCACTGCTTGGTCTGTCTCCCAATTGCTGCCAACACGGGGGAGGAGGGTTTCACACATGACCCAAGGAAAGACAGTGGGAAACTGGAAGAGAAGCTGTTAAAACGGCATGGAAATTGGGGTGACAAATGGCTGAGAACGCTCCCCTTTTGTGGGGCTCAATCCTGTGGGGGTGCTGTGCCCCTTGACCTAGGGAGGTGGTGGAATCTCCATCCTTAGAGGTTTTTAAGGCCCAGCTGGACAAAGCCCTGGCTGGGATGATTTAGTTGGGGATTGGCCCTGCTTTGAGCAGGGGGTTGGACTAGATGACCTCCTGAGGTCCCTTCCAACCCTGATATTCTATGATTCTATGATTCCAGCATGAATTGAGGTTGTTTGGCACCTCAAAGGACAGGCCCCGTGCTACGTAACTGATTTGCCATTCAATCTTCTCCTCCGCTTTCTTGCTGCTAATTTGCTGCGTGACTGCCGGGGCTGGCAGCAACCTGAACAAACCGTGCCAAGACGCCTGCTTGCCCCCTGAATCAGCACCGTTACGCTGAGCGCTTCAGCGAGCCGGCCGCGTCTCCCTCGCCTCCAGAGGCTGCACTTGCAAATGAGGACGTGAGAGGAGCGTTGCTGAGCCATGTGGATCCATAAATAATGCCACAATTACCAACTGTAACTAAACATTTGTGCAATAATTCAAATGATGCAGCATTACTCAGCCAAGCAAGAGACAAGTTCAAGCCTGGCCTCGGGCATGGAAGAGGCTAGAACTGCTAAAGCATCAGCTGGGTTGGCAGAGCTATAAGCTAGGACAGCTAGAGGGTGCAATGCTCCTGACTCCACAGCACCCCCTGCTGGGCAATTTGTAAAGCATTGTTAGAGGTAAGGGGCCGCAGCAGATTGCAAATGTCAGAGGAAAGGAACCCCAGCATCTTTCTGATTTAAGATATTAAACCAGAAAGCCCTGCTTAGCAAATGGGTAGAGAGAAGGCCTAGTCAGAGAGGTGCGGATTGAACCAGGAAATCCTAAATTCAAACTTCAGCTGTGCCATTAACTCGCTGTGTGGGTTTAAGCAAATCGTGTGACCTTTCTGGCCCAAATTTTTGCTCTGAGTGACACTGGTGTAAATCCAGAGTAACTTCAGTGGAGTCACTCCCGATTCACAGTGGAGTAAGTGAGAATTTGGCCCGCTCTCAATTTGACACGCGTGTGTTTTAGTTGCTCCAGTCTGTATAAAGGGGACAGTTGCACTTAACTACATCAGATGTGGGTTGGGAGGATTAATCAGTTAATGTTCTCTAGGCAAATGCGAAGTATAATGCTCAAATGTGTGTGCGTGTGGCCGGGTGGATGGGTGCATGCCTGTGTCCTGGTGGAGGGGGAAGTGGTTTCCAGTAATTTCAAGGGGGAGTTCTGATTTAAAAACCAGTGGCCCCAAAAGACCCCCCCTCTCTCTGGCTGGGTACCTGGAGAGCATAGAATTTGAATGGCTCTGAGCAAATTTTGAAATTAACACCCCTTGAAGCAAATGAGCAGCGAAATTTCAGAGAGACCCTAACGTTTTCAGAGCCGTGATTCTCAGTGCCCTTGCCCTTCTTGAGAGTTTCTTCTCACTCTGCTTATGATGGAATAAAACAACTCAGAGCAGTTCTCTTGCATTCCTTGTGGCGTGCAGTTGTGTATGAAAGCAGAGCTGGCAGCGCCCCCTCCTTTAGAAGGAGGATTTAGTTTGGATCCATATTAGATGCTCTCCAAGCTGCCATCATTCTTGTGCTGGAGCATTTTGCAATGTGTGACTCATACAATCTCCTCCGGACATTATTGAAATCCCCCATCGTCCAAATGGCCACAGCTAATTGGCAGTGTATGTGTGGGCAGGGGTGGTGGTGAATGAATCCCCCTGGTGCAGATCCCAGAGACTCCCAAGGCATATCCCAAACCAAACCATAATCCCTGCTGAATCAATGGCAAATCTCCCACTGATTTCATTGGAACCAGTATTTGGCCCAGAGGATGCCTGGCTGTGGGCAGCAAACAGCACTGGCTTCAAAGCTACCAAACACTAGGCCAAACATGGCTCACGCTGGAGCTGCCTATAAAACACTTGTGACTGCCTGTAGCAGACCGTAGGGTCGCTTCTTCAGTAGTGACCCTGCCTCCACCCAGCAGAGGCTGGGAATGATGGCCGAAGCCCCTAATACTCGTCCACAGACTCCCTTTCTGAGAGATTCTCCGCGGTGACTGGTCCGTGCATTTTTTAAAATTTGGTAATGACGAGGGATTGTCAGTGTTATTGACCCATCACTTAGGAATGGTCCATGGGGTGCACATCTCAGCCCAGTGAATTTTTCCTGCTCCTGTCTCTCTCCCGTCTCTCTCCATGTGGTGCTTTTCTCAGTCTAATACAGACTGATGCTCCTGAAGATGTCTCACTCACGTCACCCGAGGAGAGGAGAGGAGGAGAAAACGCCCCATCTCTTCAGTGCTATTTTCAAGGGGCTGATTGAGAGAGGAGCGAGAAGCAGGAGCAAACAGAGATCTAGAGTTACATGCACTGGCTGCTTTAAATCTAGGAACACTTTGAATGCCAGGCACACAATTAATTTCAATGTAATGGGAGGGATAGCAGCGTGTTAAATAATTGCCCCGAGGAACGGAGGCTTTGGATTCGTAACCAAGTACAAACTGGAGCTGTCCATTGGCATTCGTCAGTGTTGCTCTGATGTGCATTTAAAACCTACGTTGACTCAGTTACCCAGACCCTTCCAGGGGACGAACTCCCCCGCTCTTCCACTTTAAATGCCAAGTTTAATAGCCTTGGTCCATTGAACTCAGCAGGTGTTTTGCCACTGACTTCCCCCAGGAGCCTCATTTCACCCCACATCTGTACTGAAAGCCTTTCACAGCACTGGGAACTGCATGTACATCGCTCCCAGGGCTGGGTAGAAGGCTGGGTGTCCATCTCAGCCTCAGAAGCATAGACGGCAGGGGAGGCATCCATGAGATGGTCTCTCTGTTAAAGGGATCTGCAAGTCAGGTTGCAAGCTGGGAGCCCACTTTGGCCTCCTTGGGCTGGGAACCAAGTGTAAGGAACTGGGCGTAAACTTGGCTTGAATAATGGTTCCAGCTAAACTGGTTCCTAAGCTGGTTTAGCTGATGGGAGTGGATGGAGTCAATTTGTGTTTGAAAACCATGCTAGCTCGTTATCCATCCATCCATGGCAGTCGCTCTAACACTTGAGCATCCAGGCAGTGGACAGAGAGACACAGTCTGAGCTGGATGGCTTATTCCCTTGAGCAGGAGGCTGACCTGAAGAGACGCCGCTTCATGTCTTCAAGGCTCATCCTGAGCTCCAAGCACAGTGAATTCCACAGTGCCTGACCCCTGCACATTTCAAACTGGGCCCAGCATTGAAACCAAGCAGCCTGCAGTTCAGGGGAGAGGCAGGTGGAGCAGAGCATGGGCCCACAGGGGTTTCTGGCCAGCTGGTTAGAGGGGCAGCTGGAGCATTTAAGAGAGTCAGGCCTGATCACATCACTCCAGAGTCTGCCCTGAGGGGCAGGGCACTCGCTCTATGGAAATGTGGCTGCGCTGGTGAGACAGGCTTTCCAGGAATCCCGGCAGAGAGCCTGGCACAAGGTATAGCAGTGTAGGTTTTCTGCTGGCTTTCATCCAGAAGGAGCACTGGGTGTGGCTGGAGGAGACCAGACAGTGAGTGCAATAAAACTCTCCAGGCCTTCCTCGCTTGTCTTCAATGGAGTCCCTCCTGTTTTACTCCCCTGTTAGTGGGAGCAGGAGCCAGCTCAGTATTTGTCAGGACAACAGAGAAGCTCCAGCCAGCAGGCCACACAAGAAGAACAAAGCAGCCGCATCCCAGTTACTCAGCATGACTGCAGGCTGAAGCTGTTGCTGAAGAAAGAAGTGGCTATATTTTCAGATCAATAAAAAACAGAAAAGACTAAGGATAAATACATTAAAAGGCTGTGAGGTGCTCAGGCACTATTGTTATGTGAGGCCAGATGAGGATCATAGATTTAAGGATCAAAGAAGTTCTGAAAGCTTTGTAATGCTTTGCCCTCCGTTTGCTATGAATTAAGGGCCTGATTCTGGGAGGTGGCAAGTGCCCAACTCCCGTTCACTTGAGCGGGAGCTGAAGGTTATTATTGAAGTGTAACCATACTTAGAAAATATTTTCAGTGGGTTTTTTAGATTTCCTGATGACCCCGAACCATCAAATGCAGACCTGCTTTTGGGGCCAGAACTCAGCGCCAGCGCTTGGAGGTGTTAAGATTTGACAGAGTTCACTGTTTCGGTCCATTCCATGGACAGCCCATTTGGATCAGAGTTTAGCTCTTGCTTTCTACACACTCGGGAATTGAATCATAGAATCATAGAATATCAGGGTTGGAAGGGACCTCAGGAGGTTATCTAGTCCAACCCCCTGCTCGAAGCAGGATCAATCCCCAACTAAATCATCCCAGCCAGGGCTTTGTCAAGCCTGACCTTAAAAACCTCTAAGGAAGGAGATTCCACCACCTCCCTAGGTAACCCATTCCAGTGCTTCACCACCCTCCTAGTGAAAAAGTTTTTCCTAATATCCAACCTAAACCTCCCCCACTGCAACTTGAGACCTTGCTCCTTGTTCTGTCATCTGGTACCACTGAGAATAGCCTAGATCCATCCTCTTTGGAACCCCGCTTCAGGTAGTTGAAGGCAGCTATCAAATCCCCCCTCATTCTTCTCTTCTGTAGACTAAATAATCCCAATTGAGACCCATCTCTAGCTATCATAGGTACTTACATGGCCCGCATCACCATAACATCCAACTGCCTTACACTCTTTGAATAATCATACCTTGCTCTTCTGTAGCACTTTTCAACAATAGATCTCAAAGCGCGTCACCATTTTTAATGTGTTTATCCTCACGCCCCTAGGAGATAGGGCAGTGCTACTATCCCCATTGTACAGATGGGGAACCGAGGCACAGAGAAACTAAGACACATAAGGATCAGAGCCTAACTCCCATTGAAATCAGTGGGAATTAGGTGCCTAAATACCTTTGAGGATCTGGGCCTAAGTGCCTTGCCCAAGGTCCCAGGTGTCTCAGCCCTGACGACTGCACCTCCTCATTCCTCTTGATAGCTAGCGTCCCAAAGTTTAAAAAGTCAACCAGAAAACTCCACAACACCCTCCCCACAAACAAACCATCTACTCACAGCAAAAAAATAAATTCACCGAGTCTCAGAGTCCAGGCCAACAGACTTGGGCTCACGCTGCAGGGCTAAAAATCGCCATGTAGATGGTCGGGCTGGAGCCCCGGCTCCGAGACCCTCCCCACTCACCTGGTTTCACAGCCCCAACTCCAGCCCGAGCCCAGACGTCTACGTGGCTATTTTTAGCCCCGCAGTGCCAGCCCCAGGAGCCTGAGTCATCTGATCCGTGCTCTGAGACTCCTCACCGCAGGGATGTTGTTGGTGGTGGTTTTTTTGCTGTGTAGACGTGCCCAAATGAAGGGCCTGATCCTGGAATCCTTCCCCATCAGACCATTCCCCACTGACTTCAGTGCTACGACTGTCATGAGGAATAAAGGACCGGGCCCTAATTAATCAAAACAAAGGCATAAAACAACATACTCCGAGGCAAGTCAGACCTGACGAATGCCATTCTAATAGAAACATCTTACCCACCCACATCTACTTACTCAGATAACAAACAGCTTACTCTGGGAGAGTCCAGATTGAATTTATATATTACAGGCCAAATAAATAGGAAAAGGCCTGCCAAATGCTTCCATATAAATCCCAGTGATCTCATCTCTTTTCATCTGTGCAATTTGGAAAAATATGAAGGGAAGGAGCAAGTGTTTTTATCCAGCTAATAGGGTAAATGGCAAACAGGTGGAGTTTCTTTCATTTGAAGGAGCAGGACTGTCCGAAATAGAGAGATGCCACAGCTGCAGACTGTGCTTGGGATCACAGTAGAGCTGTTCGAATGACTCCCCCTCCTCCCCTTGATCAGGGGAGAGGCACCCTGCTTATGTTGTAAGCCACTCCCAGGCCCCATGGGACAGGAAAGGAGCTGAGGGAAGGTGCTCGGTGCCTGGCCAGGGGGGAGGTGAAAAGCCTTTTCTCTAGATTGGGCCATCTCCAGAGTTGTCCTGACTCAGGCTCAAGTCCCATGGAGGAACTGCTCCCACTGAACTCAATAGGGACTGATGGATTTGGACCTCTGTGGGGTTTAGGTTTCCTTCCGCCATCTAAAGTCCATGGGAGCGTCAGGCTGGTAGCCCCTCTGAGAACCAGGCCCTCGCTGGCTCTGGCTGGGCTCCCAAGAAATAGAGGCATCCAAAAATCAGTGGCTTCTTTTGACTGTGTTGGCCCAGAACCCACAGCAAGTCAGTGACAGAGCTGGGCATGGGACCCAGCCGCCCTGACTCCCACCTCCTGTTCTTGCTACAAGGGCTGCACCCTGAGCGCAGGTGCCCTGCCCTGGCGCTCTCACTGCGCAGTGGCTGCTGGATGTCCCCGTGTCTCGTTGCAGGGAAGGAGCTGGAGGTGGGGACGTGTGAGATTACGGCGCTGAACAGAGACCTCAGCCATCCCAGGAGGATGATCGCCCGGCAGACAGCACGCTGTGCCTGCAGGAGAGGCCAAGTCGCAGGCACAACGAGGACAAAACCTGCCTGTGTGGATGGTAAGAGATCTCTGACTGCTCCAGAGCGCTACAGGCCAGGGCCATGGGGCTGCCTGGGGTTTCTTGGTTCTCATTCAATCTTATGCACGCCATGGGCGCTTGGGACTTTATGATGACAGCAGCCACAGAACTCAGCTCCTCCTGCTCCCAGAGGGGCTGGAACTAGGGGTGAGGCCGCACCCCCTGGCTTGAAGCGGTTTCCATCACATGCAGGGTTTAGCGTTTAGTTCAATGGCTCTCAGCACCCCTGCCTGGCCCAGAAACACAGGCCCCTATCATCACTGGGAGCTGCTAACCGTACAGGTGACATGACACACAGTCAAACAGTCCTGGGTGGGGTCCATGGTGACACACACACACGCCTGCTCATTGAGAACACTCACGGTCCAGCAACGTCCGGCTGTATCAGGGTTTATATCTGTTGGTAGCGGGGGGGGGGGGGGGGGCAAGGGAGGGGAAGAACCCCCTAAACATGAAGGGGGGGTGCAAAGCTCTTTGGAAAATCTGGCCCGTTTGTGGGTGCCAAGCCCATGAAAATCTGGCTCTGAACTTTTTGGGAAGTCCAGCTTCACAAGCGAACTCCTCTCCACTCCCGGGCACTGCACGAGTGCAGGGAGGCATGAGGCGTGCTGAGGCCCTGCTGGACAGAGTGCTGCAAAGAAAGCCCCACTGATCCAAGCAGGAGTGTTGCTATGCCCGCAGCTGTCAGGGGCCACGTGGAGCCCTGGGGAGGGAGGGACATGTCATCTCAGGTTGCTCTGCATAGGGAATGTGTCCCTCACAGGTGGCAGGTGTCCCTACGCGTGGGGAACACAAGAGGCTGCTCTAAGGTTCTACAATGATACAGATTGTAACTTTCTGCATAAACTGTCCCTAATGGCCTCAATTCTCTCTCCCTTTCTCCTCTGCCCCTTTGACACATTTTATTTTGCTCTTATTTTATCTCCTGGTCTCCTTGTTTTGAATAACTCAACCCTTCTTTCCACTCTCTTTGATTTTACTTTCCTTAATTGTTCCTGTTCTTGTTTAATCTTGTGCCCGCTCTCTCCTCATACCTACCTACCTATCCATCCTTATATACACCCATCCCCATACATATCCATCCATCCTTATATATACCCATCTTTCTTTCTTTATACACACCCACCCGTCTATCCATCCCCATACATATCTGTCTCTCCATGTCTATATACACCCGTCCATCTCTCTATATACACATCTATCCATCCATCCCTATATACATCTGTCTCTCCATCCCTATATATACACCTTTCTATCCATCCATCCATCCCAATATACACCCATCTATCCATCCATCTCTATTATATACACCCATCTATCTATCTATCCCCGTACATATCTGTCTCTCCACGTCTATATACATCCATCTCTCTATATACACATCCATCTATCTATCCATCCATCCCCATATACATCTGTCTCTCCATCCCTATATACACCTTTCTATCCATCCATCCCTATATACACCCATTTATGTATCCATCCATTGCTATATATACACCCATCTATTTATCCATTCCCATACATATCTGTCTCTCCATTTCTATATATACCCATCTATTCATTCATCTCTATATATACACATCTGTCTATCCATCCATCCCATACACATCTGTCTTTCCATCCCTATATATATACACACCCACCTTTCTATCCATCCCTATATACACCCATCTTTTTCCCCTTTGTACCCTACCCTCTTTCATAACCCTTCTAATTTCTCCCTCCCCTCCCCATGCTCCGTTCCCTCCCCCGCTCTCTCTGGCAGCTCAGCTCATTGCCAGTAAGCAGTGGTGCGGGATGGAGCCCTGTGACGAAGGGGAGCAGTGCACTTTGTTAATAAATCGTTCAGGCTGGAGCTGCACTAGACGACTGGGCCGAATAAAAACCGTCACAGTAAGTAACTCCTGCCTCCTTGTAACCAACCCGACTGAGATGGGAGAAGGAACCAGCCGGGGGTGGGGGTGGAGGGTGTCCTGGTCTGAAGGTACCTGGAGAGAGGGGGATTGGTGTTAGCTGGGAAAGAAGGTGAATCACCGGGGTGTGTGTGTGTCTCCATGGGTGAGTGAGGACACCCCCCCCCCCCCCATCAGCTCATGCCAGTAAAACCTGAGCTGCTCTGCCCAGAGAGCTATTCCAGGAACCAACCAGGACAGGCAATAAGGAAAGACTATAAACATGTCTCCGTAGGGCTGGGTGCTCCTTTGCTGGAGAAACTGGTTTCACTCCCATTGCCTGATCTTAGCTTCAGTGGGGATGGGCATTTCCAGGCCTCTCCCTGCACAGTCAACCCCAACCATTCAAAGATCATGAGGCAGGCGTCCGAAGATCATGAGATTGGCTTAAAAAGTACCATATTATCTAGGGCCTGGATCCTCAAAAGTATTTAGGAGCCTATCTCCCAGTGATTTCAATGGGAGTTAAAGCTATTTAGGAGCCTAAGGGTCTGGGCCTAGGCACCTCGCAAATGAGCCTGTCAGGGGTGGGACAGGTCAGCCTAGTTGTTATCCCATCTTAGAGTGATGGAGAAACTGAGGCACAGAGCGGGGAAGTGACCTGCTCACACAGATTCAGTGACAGAGTCAGAATAAGAGCTGAGATCTCCAGCCTCCTAGACCTGGATATTAACCACAAGACCATCCCTCTCCTAGTATGCACGTGTGTATGGGGAAGGTCAAGTCTTTAGGTATAGGGAGGGAAGGGGGAATATTTGCATGGCGGGAAAGGGAGCTTGCTGTCTCTTACTCCAGACAGGCGAGCAGAGCACTGTGGTTGCTCCACGCAACGTGCACAGACCCCGACGGGAGAAATGGCCCCAAGAAACACAGACCTCTGGCTAAAGTGGGCTTTGATGGAAATTGCAATGAAATCCCAACACGAGGTACTTTCCTTCCGCTAGCCCTGACAGCACAGGGAGGCAGCTGCTGGCACCTAAGGGAATCAGCTTTGCTAACACAGGGAGAGAATAGTAGATCCTGCAGGCCTGTTCTCGGACCTAGCTCCATCCCCCAGGGAGAGCAGATGGTCTAGTGCCCACTTGCCAACCCCCACTCACAGACTCCACTCAGCTCCGTCTCTGCCCCAGGGACGGGATAAACAGGTGGTGTCCCTTTGGTACAAGCCCTGGCCCTACATTATCATAGAGTGGACCCAGTTCGGTTCTGCCTTGTCCGAGTACAAATGCATCATGGCTTTGTTTCTAGTGCAGGGAATACAGGCAGCAGGCTCTGGCACCTGCTCCCTTCTGTCTTCAGAAGGAAGGCCCTCTTCTCCATTGGGACTGCCTGCCAGGCTCCCCCACCATGCCACAGGCTGCAGCCTGGACTAGACCTGTACACAGCCAACACATGCTGTCATGTTAAACATCTGAAACCTGCAGACTGGTTCACAACTGGTTTAGTGCCAGCCTCTCCCAGCACGGGAACTGTAAAGAAGAAGGCAAGATCACTGGCTGTGGGGGAGCTCCCAACTACTCCAGTCCCTGCCATTCCCAGCAGGGGGTGCTGTAGGGCATGGTACAGCAGCAGTGCCACAGAGGAGGGGAAGGGGGCCAGCTTCCAACAGGCGCATGCTTTTCCTAACACCCACAGGAACTTTGGGGATATTTTATAGGCTGGTGGGGAGTGGACAAGCCCGAGCTGGAAAACCTGGATCCAGATTTGGAACCCTTTCTGACCCCAAGCGTTGGGGGTGTTGAGATTGGTGGTTCTGTTTTGGTCTGTTATAGCTATGGGGGCCAGCTGTGAGGTTCAGATCTGGATCCAGGTTCAGACTCCAGGCATCTCCCGAAAATCTGGGGCTGTCTGGATCCAGGGTTTGAGCTGGGGCCCATCTCTGTCAGGCTGCTCGGCCTTTCCCTTCCCAGACAGCCGAGAGAGACTGGAGCCCTGGTCTCTGCTGTGGGGAGGGCTGAGGGGACGCAGGTGGAGGAGGGTCTGTGCAGCTTGCATTTGAAGGCTGTCAAAGTGACACGCTCCTCTAGCAGCATCCTCCAAAGGAGCCCTCGGATCCAGAAGCAGCTACCTGGCTTCCCTCCGCGCGAGGCCCGGGAGTCTGCTCTGCAGTCAGCTCAGCAAGTGAATAACAAGGAACGGGGAGCTGGATGCTGCTGGCGGGAGCCTCCGAAGTGCAGCGGGATATTTTATTAATGTCAGAGACATTAAGATTTGGAGAAGAGCGAATTACGCTCCCCGCAGCACAGGGGAGACAGGCCTCGCCAGGCCACGGCCGTTTATCTCGCCCGCAGGCAGCCGTGTGAACACGGCTGTCCTGGCCGCTAGCCATCTCCACGTTATCGGGTTTGTCTCAAGGCCCGGTGGGAGGGACCCTCTGCTGCACAGGGAGGAATCAGGGCTGGACGGAGCCTTTGCAGAAATGTGGCTCTCTGTCTGGTTTAGAATGAGGTGCCCATGCAAAGGGCTGATCTCTGGGCTCTGAAGTACAGTTTAGTTTCCTGTTTAGTTACATAGGCACAGCCCCACTGGGTCAGACCAGGGGCCCCATCTAGCCCAGTATCCTGTTGCCAACAGTGACCAGCACCTGCTGCTTCAAAGGAAGGTGCAAGAACCCTGCAGTGGGCGGCTAAGGGGAAAACCTGCATTATGTCTCCTCCTAATCCCTTATAGAGATCAGTTGAAGCCATGAAGCATGAGGTTAGCCCTTCCAAAACGTGTTAGCAATAACTACTGTATGCTAAATCTGGATACTCATGGTATCCATGTAACTGTCCAATCCCTTTGTTAATCCTGCTAAATTCTTAGCCTCAGTGACATCATGTGGCAGTGAGTTCCACCGTCAAATGATGTGCAAAATGACAAATCTAATTAGCGTGGTCAGGACCTGATCTGCAGCCTCAGGACGCTGTATCCAGGGCTGATGTCCTGTCTGGGTCTGTGTGTCCTGTCAGGGCTTTGCCTTGCAGAGTTGGGCTGCCAGCGCCAGCCCTGGTGATAGCAGGGGACTTGACCCAGGAGATCCCTTCCAGGCCTATGCCCCTATGACCATGGAGTCCTGTCTAAAAAGGATGGGACCCTTTGTATTGTCAGGGCATTATCTACATGGTTGGGACTAAGTCTCTGTATAAGGCTGAGCTCTGGGTTTGGATCAGGGTCTTTTCTCCAGTTGTAACTGGGTTTGGTTTTAGGATTGAAGCTGGTTCTGAGAGATTGGGGAGACTTCTGAGAGAAGTCTGGGGTGGTGAGGGTATGGCTGGAGCCCTGTCTGTAATGTCAGGACTCTTGTTCATGGGGGGTGAGCTCACTTCTGGGGAGCCCAGGCCTCGTCTAGAATATTGGGGCTCTGCTGGGCTGGGATCCCATCCTTCCATCCCTCTGACTCAGCCTGAATTTCCCTGCGTGTCTCTCTCTGGTGTAAAAGCCTGGCGTGCAGCGTAGAAGGATCCTGATCGTTCCAGAGAACAACAGCCAACTGCGTGCCATTTCCAGGCAGTGAAGGAAAGATAAATCCACCCTGGGATGCTGGGAGTGGGAGCCAGGGGAGAGGAGCGGCGCATTCATATTTATCAGACACTATCTCAGAACTGCCGTCCTGTCCCATTTACACAGCCCTGTTTTGCATAATTCAATATTCAGATGCACTGGGCAGCAGTGTGGAATCCGCACATTTCTCCCCAGGAGTTGGGGGAAATGCAGAACCGTACTTGCCTTCTGGAGCGGAGAAACCTCCCCACCAGAGCAAATGGATCACAGTAAACAGACACAACTGCAACCTCTCTCCAGGAGGTCTGAAAGGGGCAGCACACCCCACCTCTCTCCCCCCACTCTATGCCTCTTGTCCTGGGACTGTCAGGAGGGCCTTCCTTATTGACCCCCTTGAGATTCAGAGTTCATTCCTGTGGAGGAGCAGGAGCCCCTAATTCCTTCAATAAGCCCAACCAGAAGTAGATCAGTACAGGGGGAAGATACTGGCTAGACAAGGCACTAACCAACCGGCTTAGGGAAGAGGTTCTTGACCTGGAGGTCATGCCCAAGTGTCAGGGGGGTCATAGCCACCTTGCCCTGCCCCTACTGATAAATGTCGGGGCTAGATTATTGAAAAGCGGGTTGCAATATGGAAAAGATCGAGAACTACTGTGGCACAAGCCTGTGGACTGTGTGATGAGTTGGCTGGGTCTCAGTTCAGCAAGGAGATCAGGGCCTTGAAAGACAAGTTTCTCAGAGGACAACCAGGGTAAAGCACCAGCCAGCTCTTGGGGACCTGAGATAAATCGCCACTTTGTTCCCAGGTGAAACTGATTTGCTGCTCCCGGCTTAATCTGCGGGAGACATTTGTGTGCAATACCACCATGCAGAGAGAGCCAGCTGGCAGCCCTGGCTCAGGGGAGGCCCCGACCTAGATAGCAGGTGAGATTGTAGGTCAGGAGAGAGCTACATTGGCCGGTCTGTCTGGGCGACTGTGCACAGAGCTGATTGTATAGTGCAGCCAAACTCCTCGCTAGACCTTTGCTTCCAAGAGCATGATGTCGTCTACAACCATTTAAGAAACGGGGAGCTAAGGTGATGGCTCAGGGGGCTGGGATTCATTTCCAGTCCAGAGAGTGAGTGACCAAAAGCCGTTGCCATCAGGAGATTATGTGCAATAAGCTAATGGGTCTCACTCTAGTTCCTAGTGGGGACACACTGTCATAACTGGCACCAAATGACAAGTCTTGGCAGAGGTGCCGGGGACTGACTGGATGGAGACTGGAGGTGGGGTCGCCATGCCAGGGTTTAGGGCAGCATGAGGGATGCTTGCCCTGCCACTTGGCCATGTTTGTACCTGTTCCAAAGACGTAGGACTTTGCTCTCCAGAGGTGCCTGGCCCCACCCTATATATGGCCAGTGCTAAGTGCAGGAGCTGCCCGCAGCGAGGCCAAGGACTGACCGGGGCAGGGAGGCCAACCTCCCCTCTCATCCCGCCAGGCTGGGGCGGAGAGGCGGGGCGAGCTTGCCCCGTGGCACCTGCCCTGTGGCTAGACACAGGCATTCGAACTCCGCACACGCATTGTCCAGGGCTCTCTGCTCAGTGTCCCCCTCTGGATCCCCCGTTTGGACCCTGCAGCCTGCACCCCCATCCTTGTAGGCTGACACCCCCGTCCCCTGCTGATATCCGCATTTGGGGCCCCTTCCTTCTCGGAGGGGGCAGAGCTATTGTGCACTGGGCTCTCCCCACCATCCCGGGGTGCAAAAGGTCTTTCCACAGTGTCCCTAACTGGGTCAAGCTAAGAGCATGGAGGCCATGCTCCAGTGGGGCGCAGGGGCTAATTGAAGAGTGGGGACACCCCCGGCAGGAGGTAGCAGATGGGTCTCTGGGTGCACAAACCCCTAGCCAGGGACCCCCCCCAACCTGCCCCAAAGCACCCAGGGCTGTTGGAGGAGGCAGAGAAAGAGGGAGGGATTCACAGGCTCCCTGTGTGCTTTGTTTCCCAGGTCTCCTGACAGCAGCAGCTGACGGCCCGAGCCTGGTGCCTCCACTCCTGGCTGCCGCAGCAGTATAAATACCGCCACCCTGGGGCAAGGGGCCAGCCCCTCTGTCCGCATCCCCATGGGTCGGTCTCCTTGCAGCAGGGCCTGGCAAGACACTGCTCTGCAGCCCATACGCTGGACACAGAACTGCCTGGGCTGGGAGCCCCGCTCTGTTGCCGGCTGGGATGATGCCAAACAGCTGGAAAGACGTGTCGGGTTTATCCCTATCCAATGGATTTCCGGCGTCCGGAGGGGTTTTAACTGAAATGCATCTTTCTGCAAACCTTTGCATTGTGAACAGAGGGAGCAGCCCCTTGGCACCCAGAGGGTTAAAGAGTGGGCATATTTGCTGCGGCTGGCTCACTAGGGAGCAGCCCAGGTGAGACCCAAGGAGAGACAGACGCAGACTGATGTTTATCCACAGCGGAGCTGAGAGTTGGGGATGTCTGTCCATCACCTTGAAGCAAACTCTCTCTTATTGTATTTCTCCTCCCCTCCCAATCTCCAGAGACAGAGAGGATGCAGAGGGGACAGCTCCAGAGAGAAGGTGCTAAGGTCATCTCATCTCGACCCCACTGGTTCACCTTCAGCCCTTTGGGGAGTCCCCTGAGGTTGTGGGGCTGTCTGAGCCAAGCCCTCACTCCACACCCAGCAGCACAGGTTCCCCACAGGCTGCTGTGAGTTGTTCCATAGGGAAACACTGATTTGATGAGTTTCTCTTCCCTTTCCATTTGCAACTTGTCCATCAGCAGCTCACAATTTCCCCAGGTTTATTCAGCGGCTCAGAACAAATGGCCAAATTATTCCTACAAATAAATTCTCAGCCTGTCGCCCACTTGCAGTCAATTCATCACTGGGTAGGTGGTGGTGGGGGGAAATCTTTCAATTGAGTCATGTTCATTTGTTTTGATTGGTCCCATGGTGGTGTTTTTGGGCCTTGACTGGCCAAGCATCGCTCTTGGGATGGGGTTATATGTTCCGAATTGGGGTCCCATGAGTGCCCTCCAACCTTCCCGCTGACGTCCCTGCTATGAAACGTTGGCTAGGAGATTCCCAAAGGGCGACGGGGGTTCAGTTCTTGTCGGCGGAGGGTAGTCTGGGGAGGTATTCGCCGTGTGCATGGGCAGGAGGGAGAGAGAGGGTGGAGTGAGGACGTGCTGAGACCCTGAGCTGTTGGGTTGGAAAGGGTTGTTTGCCTCACACTGGTCTGATCCCACGGTCGAAGTAAGAGAAGGGTCAGGGGAGCCGGTCAAGGTGCTGGGGAAGCACTCAGGGCTCAATGTTGCAGCCTTGTCTAGACCAGGATTTAGGAGGCGTTGGCTAACTTGTGTTCATGGCCTGGTGCAGACAAGGTAGGGTGCCTAGGGATAGCTCAGTGGTTTGCACATTGGCCTGCTAAACCCAGGGTTGTGAGTTCAATCCTTGAGGGGGCCATTTAGGGATCTGGGGCAAAAATGTGTCTGGGTATTGGTCCTGCTTTGAGCAGGGGGTTGGATTAGATGACCTCCTGAGGTCCCTTCCAACCCTGATATTCTATGATCTATGTTGCATGGCTCATGTTAAAGCCTAGGTCAAGGCACCAGTGTAACACATATTAAAAGCACAGTGCCTTGACCACACTAGGCTGTTAACACCTTCCAAATCCTTGCCCGGACAAGGCCCGAGTGCCTACAACCCACTCTGAAGCTAATGGGAGCTGAAGTTGCTTGGCACCTCTCAGGATCAGGCCTTTTCTGCTCTATAGAGAGTGCTGTACAGTGGTCAGAACTACACAGCTGAAGAAGAGAAGGTCCATGCCCCGAAGAGCTTATCCTTAGAGAGGCGCCTGAGCCAAAGCCGTGGGTGCAGACATCCCCGAGCTTTGGGCAAGTTTGGATCTCAGGCTTTGCATGTCCTTCTCCAAGGTACCAACAGGTACAGAGCCATCAACACACATGAAATGCATCTGGACACTAGTGCAGCCAGGCCTTGCAGAACAGGCGGGTCTGCATGGGAGGAAGGAGGCCCATAGGAAAGGTCCCTTGCAATTCAAGGGGACGGCATGGCAGAAGGCAGAGAGCAGGCCAAGGGGAGACTGAGCAAGACCAACGTGGATCAAAGTTTGCAGGAGTCCTTGAGGCACTGATTTAAACTAGGAGAGGCTTGATCCCTGCTGCCAGGGCGTCTCTGAATGCTAGACAGTGGGGCAGCATTGTCCAAGAGGGGGGTCTCACTCTGTGCCCCCAAAACTGAGAGCTGGCTGGTGATTTACAGCATTTTCCTATCCCGGGTCCCAGAGTGGCTTTGTAGTTGGGGATTGCAGGATGGGCCATGGGCTGGGTTCCACTTTTCATTCCCTGCAGCCCAGGGGTGACCTGGCCCAGTCCTCTCTCACGTGGCATAAAGAGCTGGCTGCTGCCAGGGAGAAGATCCCTAGCAAGCCCCACTCCATCATCTTGTAAATATTAACAGGGGTCCTTCTCCTCCCCCACCATCTCGTTGCGAGTGGGACTCTGATCCACGGAATTTTTTCCACTGTAATAAGTTTCCAAAAAACTTGTGATGTCGACAATGTAAGGAAATAAAATTCTAACTTTATTAATCAAAGAGGCCCCTTCCGGGCAGACTCTTGTTTCCCTGGTGATGGTTTGCCCCCATCCCCACTGCCGCAGCGAGGGCAGGCTGGGGGAAGCGGGGATTACCTCCTGGGACCTCTTGGCAATGGCTTGGCAGGCTGCTACGTAACGGGCACATCTTAAAAGGAATCAGCGACGCGAGAGGTCCTGGCCCTGATCCTGCAATCCCTCCACAAATAGGCAGAGTGAAGGGGAAGCCCTACAGGAAACCTATTGCTTCAGGCTTCATGGCCTGCCAATACGCTGCAGCCACCACCTCCTATTTCAGTGGCTTGCTCTGGTTTTCCGGACTTTGGGGGCAGAGCGCACCAACCTGAACGGAAGGCACTGGCCAGAGAACTGCGGCAGCTGCTCTGAGGTTCAAAAGCCAACTGTCCTCTTCTCCCCTTCACCTCACTTTGGTAGAGGGCTGTGTTTTCCGGCGACTGAGCTTGAGGGAGTGGGATAGGCTTTTCTATAGCCCCACCTCCACTGCAATATCCGAGCAGCCTCCCCCATTAATGAATTTATCCCTCTGACTCCCCACCAAGATAAGTAGGAAGTTATGCTCCCCATGTATAGAGTGGGGAAGACAGGCCCAGAGAGACGAAGAGCCAGGTTTGCAGAGGAGTGCACAGCTGTGATGAAAATCCGGCCATAAGCCTCACACTGGGAGCTGAGCTTTTTGGAAAAATCCTGTGTCAACTGTGGCAGCTGAGCTCTTGAGAACCTGACCCTACTGTACACATCCAAGGTCCCCCGCCCCGCCCATCAGGACGGCAGGACTGGGAGTAAAGCCTCTAGTCCCCTTACAAAGCCGTAAACACCTCCTCTTCCTGCTGTACTAGGCTGCTGCCTGTGAATGAATACATGCAGCTGGGGATGGGTAGCAGCAAGCATGGTCCTTCAACAGCTCCCAGGTCAGTGGCAGGGTTAACAGAAGCTGCCTCCTCCTCTTTGTGATGTGCTTCAGGTGCACAATGAACTCTCCTCCGACTGGGCAGCCACCAAGGGAGCTGGGTGGGCAGCTAGCCAGCGGCATTTAAATACCTGCCTTGTTCTACAGGGCTTCATCGTCCTCCCCCCACCTCCACTGCAACCAGAGTTCAGAGAGTCAGTCTCCAAGGCACTAATTCATGTCTCCACCTAATTACCATTGATTGGATTTCCACGTTCAACAGTCTCTGTCATTATCAGGGCACCATTCGGAGCGGTTCTACGTGAGGGTCTGTGAGAGAAGCGGCTTCAAACCAAGAGAGGCGATTTGCAGCCCAGGCACAGAGCAGTTCAGACAAGGAGCCTTTAATTATCCATAAAACACAGGCTGGCAGGAAAGCAGTGTCCCTCATCTGGAAAAGCAATCTCAACTGGTCCCTGGGCCCATGCCGGGGCTGAGCCAAAGCCCAGTCACTGGGACTCTCCCACTTGGCTTCAAGCTTTGGATCAGGCCCTCCTCTGTCCTCAGCTTCTCTGCTGAGGCTGCCACCCAATTATTTATATCATCATAGCGCTTGGAGTCCCAGTCATGGGCCAGGAGCCGCACTGTGCTAGGTGCTGTCCCTGCCCCCAAGGAGTTCACAGTCTAAGAGGGCGTCCAGATGCTACGGCCACCACGGTATTGCACAGACAGCACCACTATGGTAATTGCTACCCCAATTAGTGCCGGCCCGGAGTTGGGTTGTGCAACGTACACAATCGTTTGCTAGGAACTGGGCTGCCACCCCTCTCTTTTTGATTGCCAACTGGTTCTCCCCAATGGGGCTATTTGAGTTACAAGGACGCTCCTAGTTTTGTAGTGCTTCTCTCCTTTGTAAAGCATTTTGAAGAGTATCTTTACACTTGTTTCACAGGTGGAAACAGCGAAGACACAGAGCAGTAACTAGCTTGTTAGATTTCAGAGTAGCAGCCGTGTTAGTCTGTATCCGCAAAAATAACAGGAGTACTTGTGGCACCTTAGAGACTAACAAATTTATTAGAGCATAAGCTTTCGTGGGCTACAACCCACTTCTTCGGATGCATATAGAGTGAAACATATATTGAGGAGATATATATACACACATACAGAGAGCATGAACAGGTGGGAGTTGTCTTACCAAGTCTGAGAGGCCAGGCTACACAGCAGAGCCAGGAACAGAGCCCAGCTCTCTGGAGAGCTAGGTAGGTGCTCTACCCACTGGGTTACACAGTTTCCTATCTTGCCTTTCCTGATGAGGTGCTGTTATTGTTATGGATGCCTATGGAGTAACTCGATACGTTGTAATTTCATTACTTTGTTTTAAAAAAAACACATGCTTTTTTAAAATTTAATTATTTCATCCAAAAATGTTATCACGGAATTTAATACACAATTACCTACCTAGTCTGTCTAAGACTTAAATCATGCTCATCTCCATGATCACCTTGCAAGAGTTTAAACATTTATTTATTTAACATCTCTGAACTAAATATTTCCCAACTAGCCTCTGATCCAACTAATCACAAAGCACTCCACAGGATGGCAATAATGCCTTGTGTCCAGGAAGAGCCCAAAGTATTTTCATAAATAGAGAATCATATGGGAATCATCAACCTCTGAAATGCAGCCACCTCTGGGGTGAAGCAGTTTGACAATACCACACAGCGCTATTACGCAGGACAGGAAGTGAAGATTGTTCCACCCAACTGAAAATGACAGGGGAAGTTTTAGGAAGGCAGATTGTAATTACCCTGTTGAAGGTAATTTGGTCAAGACGCAAGAATTTATGCCCCCTGCCTGGAATTATTAATGACCAGTAGTGCTCTTATAATGCATAACATCCAAAAGAGGCCACCTCCAGCAACACAGACCCCCCTGACTTCATGCACGGGGCATCAACTCAGTACTGAGTCAGAGACTGGCTTGAACCCCCTGCTATCAAATCACCAATACAACTTCCTGCACCAGCCAGGAATCATAAAGGAAGCCAAGGACCCATATTTTAATATCACCACAGTCACGTATTTCCCTGAACCGGTGAATATTATGCACCATAAAAACCAGTTGATTATATATTCCATTAGTGCTCCAGATTCAAATAAGAGGATTGAAATATTTACTACAGGTCCTTCTACCTTTTCTTCTTCCCCTCCCCACCCATAGATCACAATGTCAATTACCCTAAAACAAATCAGCTGAAGCAGCGTTGAGGGTCAGAATGAATTGGGGGTGACAGCATGGAAGACTCAAGAGATTGGTAATAAGGTACAGGGTTCTTGCAGTTTACCTGGGTAGCTGTTGCCCAGGTAGGTAGTGCTGAAAGCCCTAACCCGCTACCCACTGTGAAATGAGCTAAAGGCCTCTCGCTCTTGTTCTTACGGGGCAGGGGCGCATACCCACAATTGGCACAAGTGGGTAATATTGGGAGATGGCCCCGAATATATATTTACTTGCAGTATGTTATTCAGCCATTAGGTGTCTCCGTGTCGTACTGAGTTCCAGCCAGGGTGCAGCCCCTGGTAAACAAAGCAGAGAAAGCTGGTACTCAAGCTAGGTGGAATCCTGTTTGTTTCTATACTTTGTTGCTGATTTCTTTATGATGGGCTGTGACTCCATATTTTGCATGACAGGAACCTAGGAGTTAAACGGCCATGGAGATTGAGGTGGTCCCTCCAAACCAGAGTTGGGGGCCGCATGATAGAAGCTTGCTCTGTCACTCATCTCTGACTAAACGGAGTAGCCCAGACTGTCAGGCTGAGTGGACTCATTTTGGTGAGCTCAAAAATTCAGTCCCATCTTTGCTACCCGGCCCACTAAACATCCCTTGTGCCAAGCCCTGCCTTCCATTCAGTATTGTTCTCCCCCAGAGAGGAACACCAGAGACAGCATGAAACCTATTTTGCTTTGAGCCACTGAGGCAGAAAAATTGCATTGCAACAACTGTAGCAGGACTGATTGGGACTTTACAAGATGCTCTTTACGGAATTAAGAACAATGCCTGTGCACTGGAGAGACTAATACTGCCTCCTGGCTGTGCCAGCTTGCCTGTCTTGGCTCTGCTAACTCTCCTGCTTTGGCACTGCCAGCAATCCGGTCTCGGCACTGCCAGCTTTACTGCTTTGGCACCGCTGATTCTCTTATCTAGGCATTGCTTTGGCATTCTCATCCCTCGTGCTTTGGCAATGCAAGTTCTCTTGGCTTGTTGGCTGTCACCCCCCAAAAGCTTCTGGCTCTCCTCCTCCTCATGCGCTGGCACCTCTCCAGAGCTGCCAAGCTTCCAGCCAGCAGCTGATGGGGAACAAGAAGCTCTGTTAAAACGTGCGTGCCAGCTGCTCGTTGGCAGCATGTTTAGCACCTCCTGATGCCAGCACGCCACTGCATCTCACAGCTGTTGGCTTCCCGGAGGGGTTGGAGGCGGCTGACTACCAGCGGTGCCTAATGCCACGCACCAGAAAGCAAGGGACGCCATGAGGGTGAGACGCAGGTTAGGCGGTAAACAGACACGGGTGGCAAATCGTGCTCACCGCTAACCGCAAGCAGCAAGGCAATGCCGAAGCACTCGCACACACAGAGAATTAGTTACCACGCATCCCAAGTTTATCTGTGTACAGGTTTATCCTACAGAGCAGATGCAACCCCATCTGCATTCTTATTTCAGATGTGTGTGGGGTGTGAGTGGGTAGGTTATCATCTTGGATTAAACAGGAATAAAGATAAACTGACAGAGTTTTCAATTATTCCCAACGAGCCTGAAAGAACCCCCCAGATGCAACTGCCACTGAGGGGAGGTAAAACTTGAACACAGATATTATTATGGCTAGAGCTCCTTGTGGTGGTCCCGAGAGGCCTAGTCAAGGACTGAAGCCCTACTATGCTAGGCTTTGCACATGCACATAAGCAAACTGTCCATGTCCCCTGAGAGCTTACAGTCTAAAAAACAGATTTGCAAAGTCTGAATCCAGATAATTGTAGATCAATCCTGCACTGGTTTCACAGTTCTGTTCTGTAGCTCTATAAAAACTAAAATCAGTTCTCATGCTTCATGCCATAAACTGGTTGTCTTTAGGGGTCAGGAAGGCACCCCCCGGGCTTCATCCCCCCGACACGTAACATTGCACACCTAGATACATATTAGCTTTTCTATCAGTGCTAAAGTATCTTCTTATGTGTACGCAGCTAAAATATATTGGATTTCACGTCTGATCCGATATGGCAGGTACCTAATTCAGATGCTTAACACGTCTCCGTCTAACTTAAAATCACAGATTCAGGAAAGCTTTTTCTTTTAAATCATTTGATCCCAACCACTTTTGTGCAAGCCATCCCACAAACCACATCCACTTAATTCATAAGCCACCCACCTTCCACCATAGACTCTAACCACAATCAACTTTCCTTTATCTAATAGGCAACTTTCAGCTTCCAATGCTCAAGTAGCTGTTCTAGCAATACCACGTTCCCATTCCCAACAGACTGTCTCAGCCCCAGCTGGGACAGAGCTATCTCTGAACCATCACACACAGCAAAAGACAGCGTATGTGGATGGATACAGCGTCAGACACTGAATTTTAATTGAAATCTTCTTGGAAGGCAGAAGAAATAATTTTGCATTGCTCAAACCAAGAATGAGAAATGAAAGTTCACGCTCCAGTGGGTGCATCTGCCAGGGAAAATTTATTTTATTTAGCAATTCTAATGGACCAATTAAAATATATCAGCATGACAATTTCATTTCTTTTCTGATCAGTTACAAAGTAAACAGGCAGAGTTAAGTACACAAGCTGTGAAGCAAACTCTCCCACAGCCCACAAAGTATCTTTCAACTGTGAAGTAGCTTACACTGCTCTACAGCCAAAATGCTTCTGAAATAAATGTAGTCAAACGTTACTAATTCTGGGTCACTGAGAACGAAAATGATGCTTAAAATTGTTGATTGGCTCTAGTTTTCAAGATATGCTGTTGGGTCAGTATATATGACCCTTGACTTGGGAAAGGCGGAGGATAAGTGAGTTATAAAGGGAAGGGATATCAATTTAAACCAGAAATGACTAAAATACATCTTTGACTGGATCTATGAATAAATCTATGACTGGGTTTGGACAGTACTTGCTTTTTAGGCAAAACAATGAATGATGCAATCTGAAGCTGGTATTGCGTCATACATGATATGAATTGCATCATGTTATTCCTAGAAGTCATGGATGATGCAATCATAACGAAGCTTACATCACTCTGCTGAACAAATTGCCCTATATCAGCTCTAGAAATCATACAGTGTCGTGCTCTCTTATTTGTCAGTGTTTGATTTTGCAAAGGGACACATTTCTGTTTAGCCAAAGTGAGCAGAGATGCCTCGTACTTGTGTGAACAGTGCAGATAACTTCTGCTACGTTTGTGGTGAAGTGACTTTTGCATCACAAAGGCGCAGTATAACCACTATGCTTAAGAAAGCCTATCACCTTTATTTTGGCTGCAAAATTGGAGATCCGGACAAGAGGTGGGTCCCACACATATGCTGCAACACTTGTGCAACAAATCTTCGCCAGTGGTTGAACAGGAAAAGGAAATCTATGCCTTTTGCAGTGCCAATGATTTGGAGAGAGCCAACAGATCATACCAGCAATTGTTACTTCTGCATGGTGCCTCCAGTTGGGAAAGGTGTGTCAAAGAAGAAAAAGTGGACTGTGCATTATCCAGACATTCCATCAGCTATACGCCCAGTACCCCACGGAGAAGGACTGCCGGTTCCTGATGCACCAGAATCATTCTCACTTGAGTCAGACGAGGAAGAGGAAGAGGATGAAACTTCTGGTCCTGAACCATCAATGTCACAGGACCCACATTTTTTCCCATCCTCCTCCTCTGAACCACACCTCATAACACAAGGTGAACTGAATGACCTTGTCAGGGATTTGGAACTACCCCAGAGTAAGGCAGAGCTGTTGGGCTCCAGACTACAGCAGTGGAATCTCCTGGCAGGTGATGTTAGGGTTTCCATGTTCCGTGACTGTCAAAAGGATCTTGTCTCATTCTTTTTCATGGAAGGTGATCTTGTAGCCTGCAACAACATCGATGGTGTGATGGCAGCCCTCAACATCGTTCACGATCCAGATGAGTGGAGACTGTTCATTGATTCATCGAAGACGAGTCTTAAAGCTGTTTTACTGCATAATGGCAATGTTTTGCCATCAATTCCAGTTGGTCATGCAGTCCATATGAAGGAAACCTATGACAACATGAAACAACTTTTGAGGTGCATAAACTATGACCAACATCAGTGGCAGCTTTGTGGCGATTTGAAGGTTGTTGCGCTCTTGCTTGGTCTGCAGACTGGATACACAAAGTACTGCTGTTTTCTCTGTGAATGGGATAGTCGTGCAAGAGATTCCCACTCCATCAAGAAAGATTGGCCACTCCGACAGTCATTGGAGCCTGGGAGGAAAAGTGTTCAGCATCCACCACTTGTTGAATCAAGGAAGATTTTGTTACCACCCTTACACATCAAGCTGGGTCTGATGAACTTTGTCAAAGCCATTGACAAAACACAAGCAGCTTTCAAGTACCTCCGTGGAAAATTTCCAAGGTTAAGTGAAGCTAAGATAAAGGAAGGTGTCTTTGTTGGTCCTCAGATTCGTGGACTTCTTCGAGATGATACATTTGACCATGCACTGCGTGGCAAGGAAAAGACAGCATGGAAAGCCTTCCAGTTAGTGGCAATACATTTTCTCGGAAACAACAAGGCAGACAACTACAGGTTGTTGGTGGAAAACCTCCTCAAGGCATACAAAAGCCTTGGTTGCAACATGTCACTAAAGATACATTTTTTTGCACTCTCATCTAGATTTTTTTCCACCGAACTGCGGAGCAGAGAGCAATGAGCACGGCGAGCGATTTCACCAGGATGTTGCAACAATGCAGAAACGCTATCAGGGCAAATGGAGCCCATCAATGCTTGCAGACTATTGCTGGACAGTGACAAGAGATGCTCCATTTAATGAATACAAGAGACAAACCAAGAAGCGCCAAGTAGACACTGAATAGGACTAAACTATGTACAGAATAGTTTTTTGCCTTTTGTTTCATAATAAATTTTATTTATATAACCCTTTTGCTGATTTTTAAAGTGTTACATAAACAGGACAGGTGAAATATTATCATGTAAAGCAACCATAAACACATGAAAAGACCTAGGTTTACAATTTATGATTAAAACTCTACTATCTACACAATATACATAGACATAAAATGTAAAAACTTAAATATCTTAGAAACAGTAGCCAATCAGTTGTTTTAAATGTCATATTTGAATTCAGCACATCAAAATACATAATAAATAGCACATTTTGTCTCTGAAGCAGACGACTTCTCAAAAATTGTAGACCAGTGTTATCAGTCACTCTGGCTTTTCCTATCACTTGATAACTTTCATCACTCTTTTCTCCTTCTAGGGAAGAGTCCAGTTACAGTATAGGTGACCGTAGCCAAAGCGGGATTTCAAAGGTGCCTAAAGGAGTTTATCCATCTATCTAGCCACATGCACACCCAGCTAGCTAGCTGCTTTATCCTGCCATCTGAAATCAATAGCAATAGTGAAGTCTTGCGTGCACTTTGTGGAGACACTGACACTGGTCCTTTTTTGGGGTCAAAACTCCGCTTCAGATAGGGCTTGTTTGGTTTTCAAAATTTTATCAACTTGCCTTTTTTTTTTTTTTTGGTAGAGGTTTCAGGGTAGAAGCAGGTGTCAGCGTGGGTGGTGTTGTGTCATTCTGATGGTGGGAAAGGTTTTGTGAAAGAGAAAGGCTTTACAGTATTTCCTAGAGACCGCCTGACTCCAGAATCACCTGATCTCCGCTGGGAGCTAGGGGTGGGATTTTGAAAAATGACTTAGGAGCACAAGTCCCATTGAAAGATTAGTGCCCCTACATCACTTTTGGCCCAGATGCACAAAGATAACGTCCACTGAAATCATTGGACATTAGGAGCCTAAATACCTTTGTGGGTCTGGGTCTCAGGCACTTTTGAAAGTCCTACCCCCTAGGTGCCCAACTCACATTGACTTTCAATGGGAGTTGGGCACCTAAATCACATAGGCCTCTTTGACTATACTGGCACAGGAACAGGTCACTGCCTCCCAAGCACCCCCTTGTGGGCTGGGGTGGCTTTGCAGCACCCTGCCTCAGTTTCCCCCCTCACAGAGCCCCCCAAGAACTCCACTCAGTCCATATCACTCTAAAACATTCCCCTTCTGGAGGGGGATCCAATTCATGTACCCCATCCAGACATTGGCCCTCCAGGCTCCAACCCTTCCCCCTAATCCAGGGAGCACCAGCCACCAGCCTGTCCCTGAACCAGGAGCCCCCAGCCCTCCTTCCCAGAGCTGGGTCACAACCCCAACAGTCCCTTCATCCCTTCAGGAGCCAGCCCTGCTCCTCGCAGCACTCACCTACAGCTGCTTCCTCCAGCCAGCTGCAACTCCCCAGGCTCCTGCACTCCCAGCCCTGACTACTTGGCATTACTGGTTCAAACTCCCCCAGGAAGCTCTCAGGCCTCTCCCTTATATCCCAAGGCCTGGCCTGAGTTAGTCACATGACTTTCCTGTCACATGGCCAAAATAATTTTTTCCCACCTGGGGAAGTAGCTTATCACAGGTTCATAGATTCATGGATTCCAAGGCCAAGAGGAACCACTGTGATCACCCGGTTTGACCTCCTGCATAACCCGGGCCAGAGAACTTCCCCAAAATAATTCCTAGAGCTGAGCTGTTAGAAAAACATCCCCTCTTGATTTAAAAATGGTCAGGCTGGAGAATCCCCCACAACCCTCGGTAAATTGTGCCGGTGGTTAATTACTCTCACTGTTAAAAACTTACGCCTTATTTCCAGTCTGAATTTGTCTAGTTTCAGCTTCCAGCCATCATATCATGTTAGACCTTTCTCTGCTAGATTGAAAAGCCCATTAATAAATATTTGTTCCCCATGTAAGTACTTATAGACAGAAATCAAGTCATCCCTTAACCTTCTCTTTGTTAAGATAAATAGATTGAGCTCTGTGAGTCTCTCGCTATAAGGCAGGTTTTCTAATCCTTTCATCATTCTTGTGGCTCTTCTCTGAAACCTCCCCCAATTTATCAGCATCCTTCTTGAATTGTGGGCACCTGAACTGGACACAGGATTCCAGCAACGGTCGCACCAGTGCCAAATGCAGAGGGAAAATAACCTCTCTGCTCCTACTCAAAATTCCCATTTATGCATCCCAGAATCGCATTAACTCTTTTGGCCACAGCATCACACCAGGAGCTCATGTTCAGCAGATCATTCACCGCAAGCCCCAAATCTGTTTCAGAGTCACTGCTTCCCAGGATAGAGTCCCCCACCCTGTAAGTAAGGCCTACACTCTTAGTTCCCAGATGCAGTGTTACATTTAGCCGTATTAAAACGCATAGTGTTTGCTTGAGCCCAGTTTACCAAGTGATCCAGATTGCTCATATCTTCCCTCCTTTCGCTTTCCTCTTTTGCTATTCGTTTACTCCCCGCACTCCTGACTACTCTAGCCAGCCTGTCCCCAAGGAGATCGGTCCCCCTCCTACTGAGGTGGAGGCCATCCAAACTCTTTGGCTCCCTCTCCCCACAGAAGGGGACCAATGTTCCAGAACACCAAAGCCCTTCACACTACATCACGCACTTAGCCAGCAGTTCCCACTTTCAGAATCTTCTGCCTTCTGTGTTCCTTTGCTCGTGGGACAGGAAGGATCTCAGAAAAGAGTACTTGGACATTCTTCTTCTACAGCATGCTTCTGAGTTCCCCAATATCTTCTGCTACCTGTGAGGTATCCCACAATGCAGTGTCATTAGTGCTGATAGGAACCATCACCAATGGATCCTTGCCCGTCGATTTCAGAGCCTAGCCAACCCCAGAGTGATTTCTCATGTCTTGGTTCCGGGAAGGCAGCACCCTGTCCTGTTGTCCACCTGTCCCTTGCAGAATGTTCTTTCGATTCTTCTGAGCACTGAATCTCCCACAAGGATCCTCTGTCTTCCTCAGACAGTTGAAGAACTCTTTGCGGGTCAGCTTGACTTTCTGATAGGTTAGGCTGAGCTGCCACTGCACACATGTCCTGTACATCAATCTGTTCCCTTGGATCAGCTGGATCTTGCAATGTATCTTCAGTCATTTCCATGTTGAGAACCTGGTACCAATTTGAAACTGTTAGCTGCGTGGAGTTCCTCCTGCTTCTCTTCTCTCTGGTGGCTACCGCCTGCCCAGCCTCAACTGGCTACAGCCATGTAGAATGCCTTCCTGATCTCCCACATCTGGTGGTTATGGACTGCCAGACCTCTTCTCTGACTTTCTCTCTCACCAATTCCTTTGTGGCCAGTTCCATTCTTTCTTGAACCTGGTGTTTTCCTGAACCTGCCTGTCTGGGAACTCCTCACCGTCTCTGATTCTTAGTAGCCTCTCAGCTTGCCCCTCCAATCCAAGAATCTTCTCCTCCAGCTCAGCCAAGTAGCGCTTCATGCACAGGAAATCCCTTCCGTCTTCCGGCAGGAAAAAGAACGCGGCACATCCGTTGCAGGTCACCACCACTGTTCCGGGAGGGGGCTGAGGCCCATCGCCTCTTAAAGGGGCCAGCCACCCTGTGGCATAGACATTATTTATTGATCCTACCGTGGCATCTACAGGCTCAGATCCAGGCTGCTATGTGCTAGGTGCTGTACACACACATAGTAGAAGATGGTCCCAGCCAGCTTGCAGTCTGTGTATTGTGGATTTTACCAGCTGTCCAGCACAAATGCTCTACACCACTATTTTGAGGGCTTAAGTGAGAATTAAACAGTGCATATTAGCCTTGTGGTGGGCCTCTGCACAGAGGCAAAGGTCACAGTGGCCCTGATTCAGCAAAGCACATAACTTCAAGCATCTGCTAATTCTTGTACCATATGCGCGCAGAGGAATATAGATAGGGCAATGCATTTTTCCCTTCCTTAATTTCAGCTTGGTACAACCTCCCTGTCCTAAGGCTGTTGCATAGCATTGCCATTTGTTGTTAAACAGGCACCGTGTTCCATCCCAGAGCTGGACGCCTGCATACACAACAGATGAACACCACTGTTCTAAGACAGCTTGGATGATATTAATTCTGGTAAGACAAATTCTGATCAATACATGGTAAAAGCTGATTGGTCAGCAGAAGTTTCTAGCTGGCTACGTGGGAAGAGTGGGAGGAGAGGGCTTTACAGTCCAATAGGTGCTAAGGATGTATTAAGAGATAATGCTAGTGGGTTAGGTCTCAGGACAATGGTCCCTTGCTACTCCACATTTTCAGTTGTATTGATCCAATGACAATGTTCTGTTACAATCCTTTATTTCTTTTACACCAAATGCTAGATAAACATTTTGCCTGATAGACATTGGAACAGGAAGAATGACAGCTGCTCGCTGCACTGTTATTAAGGAGCTGCTTTCTGATTGTCTTATAGAACAGACTTATTGTTTGCTTCAGTCAGGCAGGGACCTGATTATCCATAAAATTAGGATTGAAAAAAATTATATATTGTGCTTTTAAGAGGAAGCTGGTTCTTGCTAGACAAACTCTTTAAAAAAATCCATTGGTATAAAATGGATTGGGTGACTCAGATTGTGCTTGGAATGAAATGAGCGACCCATATGCAAAAGTCAGATACCCCATCCAGACAAAACAGATTGGGATCAGGCTATCTATATCTGAATGCCTTACAAAATTATGTGAACCCTTACATATGGTCTACACAAGATCAGTGTCTTCTCTTTGCTGGGTCAATACTTGGATTGGAGACCTCATGAGAAAACCCAAGATCCTACACTTGGTGTTTGTCATGACCAGGATGTTGGCAATCTGGCTTAGTGGGTAGGACCAGAGCTGGCGCTTCCACTAGGTGACCCTAGGCGGTCGCCTAGGGCGGCAGGATTTGGGGGGCGGCATTTTGCCGCCCTCGGCGGAAATTTGGCGGCGGGGGTCCTTCCACTCCGGGTCTTCTGCGGAAATTCGGCGGCGGGTCCTTCACTCGTTCCGGGACCCGCCGCCGAAGTGCCCCGAAGACACGGAGCGGAAGGACCCCCCGCCACCGAATGCTCAGAGGAGGAGCGCTGCCGCCTAGGGCGGCAAAAACCCTGGCGCCGCTCCTGGGTAGGACCAGGAGTTAGGCCTAGTGGTTAGAGCAGGAGTAGGATTGGCGCAAAGGCCAAAGCCAGAGCCAGGAGTCAACCCAAGGGTGAGAAGTAGAAGTCAACAGTCAAAAGCCAGGCACTGAGCTGAAGAACAGAGCCGGAGTTCAGAGCAGGGTCTGTTGTAGCAGCAGCAGGTCAGGTACTGCCAGGTTGCACAGACAGCTTCCTGGAACACCTTCCATGCTTCAATCGTGCACCGTCCTGCACCAATCAGAGGGGCACGGGGGATGCTGCCAACCCGGTCTTCTATGGGCAGCACTTCCTGTGGTGGTTAGATTTATGGCGGGCGGAGTAGAGCTCTGCTATGAGTGGCGGTGTGGATGCTGGCTCACCAAGAGCTCTACCGGCTCCGGTTGTAGGCCCCTAGATCCTCACAGGTGTTAGTGATTCAGGCCACAGTGCCCTTCCCTCTGAGTCAGCACCAAGCCCAGCTCCCAGGGCCGTGTCACGCTGCTAGAGGCTCCATCACTCAGATGAGAGTACAGCTCACTTGTGGGCGTTAAAGAAACAGTGGCACACTTACAAGTGTAGGGATTCCTGGCTGGACACTAGCTCAGGTAAACCGCATATATCCTGCCTCGGTCACACAGCAAGTCAGTGTCAGAGCAAAAACAGAACCCAGGAGTCCTGACTCCTGAGCCGTGGTTCTTTGCCTATGATCCCACTGCCTTGCTTCCCAGACCGTCATCACCCTAGCCGAGTGACCGTGCTCGCTGGTCTATCATCATGCTCTCAATGATCCTCACAATCTCCTGTAGCCATAATCATCCTTTTATCACCACACCATCTCCTTAGCCTCTGATCGTTATCGCGCTGGAGGAGCTGCGGGGTTGGGTCCGGGCATATTGGAGAATCCGAGCTCTGTGAGCCAAAAGGAGGGATTTCGAGACGAGACTGCACGCTCCATCACTGGCTCAGAATCCTTCTTAAACGCCGGTGCATCTATCTGAGGCTGCTCAGTGTCTTGCTCCATTAACACCTGTCCTCAGCCCCTTCTAACATGTGAAAGCAAGCGGGAGGTGTCCCCACCCCCAGCGCGCACACACATACTCACACACACAAGTTCCCCTTGGTGCCTGTCTTTCTACAGCTTGGAGATGCTGCAAGTGAAGTGAAAAGATCTCACTTCACCGACTGATTGCCTGGTTATCCACTTTGTACCCTCGGAATTAACAGCCCCCGAGATACTTGCTCTCACTTCTCTGGCAGCCAGCGCATGCTGGAGGGCAGCCAATAGGAGATGACACCTCCTGACTCTCAAACAAGCTGGAGAGTCGCCAGCTCTGGCTGCCGTGCAAGTCTCTGTCGCCCTGGGGATCCAGATCCTGAACCTCAGGAAGATCCACTGCAGTGCAGGGTCCTGCAAAAGCCAGCCAGGCCTCTGAATTCAAACCGTGGCACTGGGCTAGGACGGAGCGGGAAACAAACGCAGCACATAGGGACGCGAAGTACTCGGAGGGCAGCAGTCGTAGTGCTGAGTTGGGAGGGGTTGCGGGTTGGGAGAGCATCGTGGGCAGGAGGTTGGAGCTGTGGGTGGGTGGGTGGGGTGGGAGGACAGTACATGGGCCCCCTTTGGAGAGAGGCTGTGGGAGACAATGTATATGTCTGCATTGTGCACTAAGCCCAGGCTCTGACTTGGGTTTGAGCCCAAGCCCCGCTTCCATCCACACACCAATCAGTCTGACTTGAGTCAGCCAGCACTCAGGACCCCGGTCCTAGGATCCTGCTGGGCGGGGGTGGATCAGAGCCTGAGTCCTGCCGTGACTCAGGTCCAAGCCCTGTCACTTTGCAGTGTGGACACAGCTCAAGCCTAGACCCGAGTCAGAAGGTTTGAGTAGTGCAGTGTGCAGCAATTGTAAACGCAGGTTTACAGTGCAGTGTGGACACTCAAGCATGGGCTTGGAAACACGGCAAAAAACAACAACTGTGGTCTACACTACGAGTTTAGGTCGACTTTACCAGGGTTAAATCGAATTAAGCCTGGACACGTCCACACGACGAAGCCCTTTCTTTCGACTTAAAGGGCCCTTTAAACCGGTTTCTTTACTCCACCTCCGACGAGGGGATTAGCGCTAAAATCGGCCTTTGCGGGTCGGATTTGGGGTAATGTGAACGGAATTAGACGTTATTGGCCTCCAGGAGCTATCCCACAGTGCTTCATTGTGACCGCTCTGAACAGCACTCTCAACTCAGATGCACTTTCCCACCGAGTCCACAAGCTCGGCTCCCACAGACCCTGGCTTAGTGTGCAGTGCAGACACGCTTCCTGAGGGAGACCAAGCGAGTGGCTGGGAACAGAGAGTCTGTGCAGCAGAGCTGGGGGGGGGGGGGAATTGGCAAATCAGAAATGGTTGAAAAGTGCAGTTTTGAGGCAACTGAAACTATTTGTGAATTCGGGTCAAATTTGTTGAATAGTTTCAGCTGAATAAAAAGAGAGGCCATTAAAAAAAAAGTGGAAACACTTCGATATTCCGTCCCGAGGTGTCATTTTGTTCAACCCGCACCACATTTCTTCTGCTTTTCAGCCTGAAAACCCTCAACAATATTCTGTTTGGCATGAAACAAACTGATTTTTTCCTCCTTCCGATTTTTCGACTCAGCTGCTGAATTGAAAGATCAGTTCTTCGCTCAGCTCTAGTGTGAGCAAGAGGAGGCAGCGTGTGTGCAAAGGCAGAGACACAAATATCCCCCAGCCGCTGCCCAGGATCAGAGCTGTCGACAATGCGGATACTCCAGGGGGCCACCCCCCAGGATACCTTCGGGCCCCCATGCACGCCGCTGACAGGGAAGTCAGAGCACATTCCCATGGTGGAGAGCTTGCAGCATCAGTTGCTTGCTTTATTGCGTGCAGGTGCCATTCATGTTGCTGATCGCTCTCTCACGCTTCAATTTGCCTTTCATGTGATTGTCATTTTGTTTCTTTCCATTCCCCCCACCCCCATTTGTCTCCTACTCAATGTTATCTTTGCCTTCAATGGGGCTCTCATTACCCCACTAGCTTTTACCTGCTTTTCTCTCACACCCTGCACTCCCCTTTGGGTTCCCCTTTTCCTAGCCGTCTCTCAGCCCCCCTCTCACCCTTCAGACTTCCCTCCCTGGCTCCTTCTCCAATCAGACAAAGCAGCCCTAATGGAGGTGTCCCTCCCGCTCAATGAGAAGATCTCTCTGGGTCTTCAAGGTCACCCTAATTGTTCCCCTGTACCTTAGTGGGCCTCTGTTTCAACCTATTTTTGCAAGAACGATAGAATTTCTCAGTTCAGTGGTGCAGAAAATCCCCCTGGTCTCAGAAACAAACAGCAGTAATAAGGGACTGTAATGCGCTGGAAACTTATTTCAGATGTCTCAAACTTTCAGCAGGTTTCTCATTTCAGAGAACAGAATTGAGAAACAAGCTAACCTTGAAGGGCATTCTGCATAATCCCCTCTGCCTGGCTTTGGCAGGGAGCTGTCAGTGGGCGAACTGGCTGCCAGCCAGCCCCGAAGATGCATAGCCAAAGGACAGGGTGGGGAGTCCCCTCTATCCAGGACAATCGTGCTGGGCAAAGCAGCTGTGGGCCTCAGTGGAAAACCCACCCATCGCTAAGTGATGGGCAGCGAGGGGGAAAGTCCCCACCGAAGCCTCAGACGTTATGATCCTTGCCGAGCCCCTAGTGATTTCAAAAAGGGCAGTAGGGCTAGGAGAGATTTCTAAAGAGCTCAGGGCTCAATTTTCAAGGGCTCGGCCCCCACCGCCAGGCCAAGCCCTTCTGCAAATCTGGCCACTTGTTTAGGTGCCTAAATGGAATAGAACAGGGGTGGGCAAACTTTTTGGCCCAAGGGCCACATCTGGGTATGGAAATTGTATGGCGGGCCATGAATGCTCACGAAATTGGGGGTTGGGGGGTGGGAGGGGGTGAGGGCTCTGGCTCAGGGTGTGGGCTCTGGAGTGGGACCAGAAATGGGGAGTTCAGGGTGCAGGAGGGAGCTCCGGGCTGGGGCAGAGGGTTCGGGTGCAGGGCGGGGGGGAGGCTCAGGCTGGGGGTGTGAGCTCTGGGGTGGGACTGGGGATGAAGGGTTGGGGGTGCAGGAGGGTGCTCCGGGCTGGGATGGAGGGGTTCAGAGAGCAGAAGGGGTCAGGGGTGCAGGCTCCGGGTGGCGCTTACCTCAAGCAGCTCCTGGAAGCAGCGATGTATCCCCTCCGACTCCTACGTGGAGGTGTGGCCAGGCACCCCTGCACGCTACCCAATCCGCAGGCACTGTCCCTGCAGCTCCCATTGGCCACGGTTCCTGGCCACTGGGAGCAGCAGGGATGGTGCTTGGGGCAGGGGCAGCATGCGGAACCCCCTGGCTGCCCCTACGTGTAGGAACTGGAGGGGGGACATGCTGCTGCTTCTGGAAGCCGTGCGGAGCCACAGCACGCATGGAGTGGGGCAAGCCCCAAACCCCGCTCCCCGTTGGGAGCTCGAGGGCTGGATTAAAATATCTGAAGAGCTGGATGCGGTCCCCGGGCCGTAGTTTTCCCACCCCTGGGATAGAATTTCTGAGCTCCCTTTGGAAAATCTGGGCCCAGTTATTTCCAGAGGGGGTGGGAGAAAGGGGTAGGTAATATGGAGAGAGAGGGAGGGTTTTTTTTGCAGGGGGGGAGACAAAGAGAAAGGGAAGAACAGAGACGTGCTGGGCAAAAGGAAAGAAGGAAGGAGATGGCGAGAGAAAGGGAAGTGGAGAGAGGATGAAAGGGAGAGACAGAAAGGGACGAGAAGGGAGAGAAAGTGATGGGTGTAATATTTCGCTCCCCCAGCTCCGTGGGGCTGTTTGAGGCTCTCTGTTCAGCCTGCCAGTGGTTTCAGCTCCCCCAGCCAGGAGCTGGGATGGGGCTGTCTGCTTGGGGCTAGCTGCCTACGGAGAACAAGCCTCCCCAGGAACTCGGCTCCACGTGAAGGGCCGCGAGCCCACGGGCGCTTTCAGTTGTGTTTGCCTAGAGGGTGCTGAAGTCCCTGGCAGCAGCCAGGCTGGGCTCACACAGAAGCCCTGGCCTCAGGCACGGCCTGAGGGGGCCCTGCCTACTGTGAGCAGCTTTCCTTGGCAAGAAAGGAAGGTTAATGATTGCGTGAAACAAGAATCATCTTTCCCCTGCCTTTGATGACACCTGTGTGACACTCCAGCTGGTGCTCCTGGCAGGCTTGGGTGGTCTGTGTAGCAAGAGAGAGAGTCTGGCACCAGCCCCAGCTTCACAGCCCTTCCAGACAGGGTGAGCATGGGCATTACGCTGGGTGTGTGCAAGACAGAGTGAATGTGCGGTGTGTGTGTGCATTCATGTGCATACAGGACCAGATTTATGGGCAGGTGATTCAAGCAACCGCCTGGGTTGCCAGGCTTGGGGGGCGCCGGGCTCGGGGGGCTGCTTTTGTCGTTAGTGACAAAAGGGAAAAGAGAACGTCTGAAGTGGCATGTTTCAGGTATTCCGTACGTGGAGTCATTTGTCACTCACCTCCTAGAATGTTCTGGACCTTTCTAGAATCTCATGGAACCTTCTAGACTTTCTGAGGCCTACCTTTTCCTCGAACCTCCTAGAACGTTGTCAGCTGGGCCCTTGCAGGTCGAAGGGGCGAGGCATCGCCGGTCAGTGAGATATAAGAACGAACTGAAATAAAGTGAGAGCCCAGCTGCGATATTGCGAACAGGGAGAAATGGTGCATGCAAATCGCGCATCAGCGTCGTGAAATGGGCTACGAATGCAATCAAAATGAGGTATTAACAAATTTAACAAATGGGGGGGCACGCCATTTGGTCGCGGGCCGGGCCTGTGTGTGTGTCTGAGTGTGTCCGTGTCCGTGCAATGTGAGTGTGTGACAGAGAGAGAGAGGGTAAGAAACAGTGGTCTAGACGGCAGTGGAGACCCCCAATGCGAGCACTGAGCGATGGGGGGGTAGCAGAGAAAGACGGGGCGGGAGTGAGAACACGCCCAAAGAGACAGCCCTGTCACACTTTCATCCTCGCTCTGTTTATGGCTGCTCCCTCCCCTGACTGCTCACCCTTCCCTCCTCCTTTCAGAAGTTCTCTCTTTCTCCCACCCGGTGCTGGGATTTCCCTTTCCCTCCAGCTCCTTTGCCGTCCTCCCCCCCCCCCCCCACATCTCCCATTATAAAGCAGCAGGTGCAAACCTCCTGCCAGTCAGACAGCAAAACCTTCCCTAAATACCTTTTAAACACCAGCCCCGAGTACATCTCCTGTCGCAAGCCCCCTGCAGACAGCCAGACAGCAGCGCCTGGGAAACGATTCATAACGCCGCGTGAGCCCGGGGAGGGACGTGGTAAACACAGGTCATTTATCATATGCATGTGTCGCCCCAAATATCCCCACTTATCCATCCAGCCGCTCCGGTTGCTAGCAGAGGAAACTAGCTGCTAATTCCCAGCCTCTTCCTCTCACACCCTCATGAACACACACAAGTCGCATGCGCTGCCCGAGCCGTACACACTGTGGCACTTTTTGGGGTTATGCTCGGTGTCGGCACCAGCTCACAGCCGGAGGGACCCCAGCCTGTGCCCATCAGGGGAACTCTCCCCAGCCCCTGGCAACACAGGGGCTCCACTCTGGGCTCCCCAAGCTCCACTCTTTCCCATACAGGCTAGCAATTTACACACCCCACTTTGTTACCCTCTAGTGCCCGATCCCTTATCTTCTGGAAACCCACAAAGTAGTCTATCCGCTGCCTCCGTGGACGCATGACACCCCAGTTCCCTGGGTTCACCTCCGTTCAAAACTCTCCTTAGCACAAGGCATTAGCCGTGTCTATAGCAAACCAAATTGTAGTTTATTTAACAGAGCTTGAGATAGAGGTTCAAATAAAAGCAAGTAGAAGAGTTTGGAAACATAGGATTACAAGTCCAAGAAAAATATAAAGTGCAGTCGATAGCCTAGACTTATTTGCCTCACTCTCCCCTAGTGACAGACCTCGTTTGTCCTTGTAAAATGCTCAAGTCTCCACCTAAACCAGACAGAAAACAAAGGGCGGGCTCAAGGGATGTCGCTTGTTCTCAGTGCTGACTGACTGAGCCCTGAGACCCGCCTCGCCTCAGGGGACTAGTTTCACTTCCACCATTTTGAAACCTACAATTCTACATTTTACCGAACTCTCAAATTACTTCCCTTACAAACCTCTCGCAATAACCAGGACTATCAGCAAGTTCGGAGCTTTCAGCAGAGACCCCACACCCTACCTCCCTTTGGTGTAATACTAAGAAGATGGTCGGACACAGGTGTAATAATATACCTGTCTGGGTACTCTGTGTCTCTCTCTCTCTCTCTCTCTCACACACACACACACACACACACACACACACACACACACACACACACACACACACACACACACACGGGCTGCATTGCCATTCATTCCTGTCCTTGGCTTGTTCCTCCAGTAAAGCCTAGCCTGGTCATGTCCCAGCATACAATGTCCCACCATCTAGTTGGCGGTCGGCCTCTAGGTTGGCCTGACCTTGTGGCGATTGCATTGTTTTCCTGGGCAACCTACACACACACACACACACAAATATACATGCTCAGGCATCAATGCATACACATCTCACACACACATTTGGAAGTGCAGTCACAGGCCTGCAAACATCCACACACGCAAATCCAGGCACTCACTGCCCCCCAAAGCACATACCCACTTTCACTCAAGGGCGCGCGCACACACACACACTCACAATTCTCAAGGACACACTTAAAGACATGCAAGCACGTGACACACTCACACACACGCCCATGTATGGACACACATCAATTGCTGTGTGTTTGGTTTGCTGTTTCCTCACAATTGTTGCACTGTGGGTCTCGGTTTCATTCGAAACTAGCTCGGTCAAAGGGTCACAACTAAGAAAACCACATGGAATTTTATGTCGCTCCCATCACCTCTAGTCCTGAGATCAAAAAGTCACGTAGCTTCCATCCCGCCTCCCTCTATGAGCTTTCAGAGAGACAGGGAGTCCTAACACAGGTCAGGTCAACACGTAAAAATTAGTTCAACCAGGATCCATGGCTCAGAAAAATGTCATGCCCTGTGCGACATAGTTAGGTTGACCTAACCCTCTGTGTAGACACGGGAAGGTCGATGGAAGAATTCTCTGTTGGCCTAGCTACTGCCTCTCAGAAAGGTGGATTAACTACAGCGACAGAAAAACCCCTTTTGTCAATGTAGGAACTAAGCGTCTACACTACAGCACTACAGTGCCATTGCTGCTGCACCATAGCTGTGCCATGGTAGTGGCTGTCGTGTAGACGTACCCCAGTGGAGTCTGCAGAAGTAGGCCGTTCATCAGTTCTTTGAATATTGATCACTTAAAGAGTCAAATGGATCACATGCTGGAATGGGAATCAGAAGACCTGGGTTCCGTTTCCAGCTCTGTCACCGACCTGCTGGGTGACCTTGGGCAAGTCACTTCTCTTCTCTGTGACTCAGTTTCCTCTCCCATCATTTGCCTGTCTTGCCTATTTACATTGTAAACTCTTCAAGGCAGCAACTCTTTCTTACTATGTGTGCGTACAGCACCCCGCATGACAAGGCCATGAACACATTTGGTACTACTGTAATAAGAATTATAATGATGTAGCCTCGGGCAAGTCCCTGCCTCCCTCTGAGCCTCGGTTTCCCCCTCTGTACAATGGAGATGATAATATTGACCGTCCTTTGTTAAAGTGCTTTGAGATCTATGAATTATTATTATTATTGAAGAGACACTGACAAGACCAAGATCATAAGTTTACTTTAAAGAAAAACACCTCCAGTTATTGAAAATGGAAGGATGCGTTAAAAATCAAGTCGATTTTTCTCCATCTCTGCCGTTTGCTTTTCCTTTGCATTTCACGCGGCTGGGCCATGAAAAGAAGACCTGTGCGTTTAGCTGTGTGATTGCAGGTGGTTTCGGCTCCTGCTTGTCAGAGGCTGATCTCTGGTTCCTGATTTGCAAACGCTGCAAAATGTTTAGAATTAAAAAAAAAAGAGAAGAAAATCTATACAACGCTTTCTACTGAAAGTGCAAAATAGGAAAAAAAGTTTCTATTCACATTAGGGTTTTTAAAACCCTTTTTTGCTTTTAAATAAAGCCATTATAAATGCTGAGCCCTAATTACTTGACAGCCTCGGTGGCACATTAGCATTTAATCAATGCATCCTTCAATCAGGGACTGCAGCCCCAACAGCCACTAAAACCACACTCGGAATAAGCACTCAAGGGCACGCAGCTAAGATACTGCATGAAAGGGCCGTGCTCCTTGCTGGCCATTCCCACAGGTGCATCACCTTGCAGGAGATAACACTGCCATGGCTGCACGTCAGTTTCCCCCACTAGCAATGACAGGAGTTTCCAGCACTGGGGCCCATCCTGTCATCTTTGCCGGACCAAATCCAGAGGGGAAATCCCAAGTGACTTTCTAGTGCATCCTTGGGTTGGGGATCAAAGCACTCCTGACCAGAGAGCTGGTATTCTGTTGCTTTCTCTACCTCCCCCTGACAGCGAGAGAGAAGGCTCCCACTTTCCCTCTCCTTCCCACTCATCTTCATCTCTGACTTATGCTTGGCAGCCTTCTCCAGGACACTCCAGGTGTCCTTGTCAGGCCTGGACAAAAGCCAGCCTGGTGCTTGTAGGACGTTCCCTCTCTGGTCTCTTCATGGTGAGGGCCCTCCTCCTTCCTGGCAAGGAAACATGCTGCCGCAGCATAGACTCGGTGCCCACACCAGGCACTCCTCCATGCAGCAGGCAAAGAGCAGGAGCACACCCAGCTCTGGCTCATCACGGCTGTGGCCTCCTCCATAGATCCCAGGACAGCAGGAAGGCTCTTGGAAGACTCCAGCCATAGATCTGGCCGGGTGCCCCAGATGGCTGTGAGAAGCCAGCCTCTGAATCCCAGGTTGTTTTAAGCCTCCTTGAGCATGAACAGAGCCCAGCCACTGCCCCAGTATTGGGGTCTCTGGGCCCATGCTCAGGGTGCACACCATGTCTAACACCCCATCCTGACACCTGCTGTCCGGCTGCCTAGCCCCTGGTACTCCTTCGGTACATCTATGCACCTGCAGCAGCAAGCCTCCCAGCCTGGGTCAATAAAATCGGGCTAGCAGGGCTCAAACGAGGGCTCTAAAAATAGCTGTGTGGACAGTGCTTTGAAGTTGCAGCCCGGGCTGGAGCTTGGGCTCTGAAGCCTAGAGAGGGGTGTGTGTGGTTGTGAGTCTGTGTGTGCTGCATGTCAGTGAGTGTGTGTTTACAGTTGTGCGTGTGCAGTGGTGGAGCTGTGTGTGCTGTGTGCGCAGCTGTGTGTGCTGTGTGTATGTGGTTGCGGAGCTGTGTGTGCTGTGTTGGTGAGCGTGTGTGCACACTTGTGGAGCTGTGTGTGCGCAGTGGTGGAGCTGTGTGTGCTGTGCTGGTGAGCATGTGTGTGCTATGGTGGAGCTGTGTGTGCGCAGTTGTAGAGCTGTGTGCAGTGTGTCACTGAGCAGTGCATAGATCCTCTCCTTAGTGCCTCTCTTCCCCGAGTGCCGGGAGCTGAGCAGATGAGGGATTTCATTTGATTGGACGCTGTGAATATTGATCAGTGCCTGATGAATCCCCGCTGTCCCACTGAGTAATTACAGGACATTTCGCAGTGTAACACCATCTATCAAAGGCTGAGCAACGCTAAAGAAAAACTAATCACGCATCTGAAAGAGACCTCAGTCTCCTCTTCCACCCTCCAAACACACTCACCACCCTCCTCTCCTCGCTGCCAGAAGCACCACCCTGGACCACGTTCTCGGCTCCCTCCACGGGGGTCTTGGAACCCAGGGACCCTCTGATGGAGTGCGAATTCAGTGGTGAGCCCATGGTCAGAGCTCGCAACAGCTGGGGGCATCACCAGCCACACGCTCAGAAATGCCCAGTGGATTCATTTGAATTCAGGGCTGGCCAGGTTATTGTCTAAAAACCAACGCTCCCTTGACAAAGAGACAGTAGCCCTGCAGGTGCCTCTGAGACGGGGCTGTTCGATGACATCAGGGCAGGGGGCCACACTGATTGGATGATACTCTGACACTCTGACATCATAGTGTTGGGCAGCATTCAGTGTGATTCTGTGACATCAGAGCAATGGACAGCATAGAATGGATGATGCTGTGTGACATCATAGCGGTGGACAGCACTGATTCGAGGACGCTGTGAGGTTATTCCTGAAAGTAACAAATGATCAGGTCGGGTGCATCACTTCCTTGCAGGAATGAGAACAATAACATTGCCACTGCCTGCTCTCAAATAGCTCTAGTGGCTGAAGACATTTACTGCTAAGAAATATCAGAAGGTCAGCCCCTCCACTTCATAATACCCAGCATCAAGCAAGGTAGCTGGAGATTACCTTGAGCAGACAGTGGCCGGCTGGAAGTTCAGTGTGTGAATAATACTCGCACTTTGGGACAAACGTGAACTCACTAATCCTCATGGCACCTCTGAGAGACAGCCATGTACGTATTACTGTATTGTTCCCCTTGTACAGAAGGGGAAACTGAGGCATGGGGTGAAAGGACTTGCCCAATATTGCAGAGAGAGTTAGGAGCCAAACCCAGGAGTTCTCTCGAAGGTCATGAGAATTTTGTGGTTAGAGAGGAGTTCAGGGTTTTGAGTGGGATAAGGGGTTTTTCCTGGTGCTAGGGAGCCAGGGACTAGAAAAATGTGAAGGCAATCAGTCTATGTGCCTAGCAGAGCCTTCTGGTTGACAGAGTCAAGGAGAGGAAGCTAGAGCAGAGCACTGAGTGATGGTGTACCACACTTCTAAAATGTGTGTCGCCTTCCCCACTAGTGGCTGGCCCACCCAGAGAATAACAGCCTGCTACTGCTACCAGCTAATGGACATACTCCTTCACCTCAAGTGGTAGCAGTCAAAGCTGAAAATCATGGGTTCCAATCCAGCAGACAGACTGTGACTGGGCTCTCTCTTATTCCCCGCAGGGATAGGGGAAAGTTTCTATGGATTGTGGGGAGCGGTGAGCCCTAACGGACGAATGCAGCCGAGGGAGTCCTGAAATCTTGCCCGCAGCGTGTTCTCCCTGTCACTTACAGGCCAAGGACAAAGCTGATGAGCTGCAGGTTTTTTTATGGCTGGTGAAATGAAGCAACGAGCGGTTTCTGTTCCTCTCTCAAGGAAGACGCACGCTGGAACAGAGATGATGGCTGTGCCCATTGATTTTCCATTTAAACAATTAACCTCAGGCTCCAGGTAATTTGCTTGTGTCACAATATTAGGGCAGACCCTACTGTAGAGTGCTCCTGACTACAAACTCCCCACCCCCTGCAGTTCCCACTCTGCCTTTGCCTGTCAGCCTGCTCCTCCATGCCAAATAAGGCTCTCGTCTTTGGCTGCCTGTCTTCTCAGTCCCCTGGCCCCTGAATGAGTGGCAGCAGTCGCTTGATGCTCATTGTCTAAGCAGCAGAGAGCTGGCTGGCTGGGAGATGCAGTGGGAAGGAAGGCTAAGGGCAAAGCTGGGGGAATAAATCACTCCGGAGCCTGCTCTGTGGTTGCTTAGTTATTGGAGAGGAGGAGGATGGAAGGGACAGCGTGGAAAACGGGGACTCCGAGCAGCTGGAGAGGGGGTGTCAGCAGTCTTATTGGGAAAGCAGTAGGTGGGCCAGCCCCCCACTCTTTCCTCTACCCACCCCCCATGCCAGATGGGAGGTGAGGTTTTATGGCCAACATTCGGTGTGCTCCCCGGTCGCTCATGTATCTCTGCTTTAGTCCTTCACAACGTGTTTTGCAACAGACGAGAGGGAGTGCGAAGCACGGGCCTGGTTCTGATCTCAGTCACGCCCGTTTTACAAGCGGTTTGGCCCTGTCTCCCCTCTGCTCTGTGCCTCGCCCACAGGGCCGATGCAACCATTTAGGCGACCTAGGCGGTCGCCTAGGGCACTAGGATTTGGGGGGCGCCATTTTCTTCAGCAGCGACTGCGGCGGCCGGATCTTCGGCCACCCCGGTCGCCGCTGGCATTTAGGCGGAAGGAGCTGAGGCAGTGGAGCGCGGGGAGGGCCGCCTGCAGCAAGGGGGGAGGCAGCACGCAGGGGAACTCCCCGCCCCAGCTCACCCCTGCCCCGCCTCCTCCCCGAGCACGCCGTGGCTGCTTCACTTCTCCCGCCTCCCAGGCTTGCGACGCCAATCAGCTTAGGCGCCGCAAGCCTGGGAGGCGGGAGAAGTGAAGCAGCCAGGGCGTGCTCAGGGAGGAGGTGGGGCAGGGGTGAGCTGGGGTGGTGCCTCAGGGTGGGGGGTGGGGAGATGCCGCAGGGGGGGGTGCCTCAGGGTGGGGGGTGGGGAGCTGCCGCGGGGGGGTGCTGCCGCAGGGGGGGCGCCTCAGGGCGGAGCTGCCGCGGGGGGGGGGGGGGCGCAAGGTGGAAGTTTCACCTAGGGCACGAAACATCCTTCCACCGGCCCTGCTCGCACGGCCATTTACACAGCATAAAGCCAGCGCCAAGAGGACAGGAAAGCCAGATCTGAACAGCAGCCTCACACGCCCGCTTTGCCCACGATGGAGGGTGCAGGGCAATGGAGAATCAGGCCCCCTGGCTTCAATGGAGTTACCCCTGCTGATCACTGGTGTGAGTGAGAGGAGAAACCAGGCCCCAGTTTTGGGAGCCTCACCTGAGACCCATAGGCCAGATTTTTCCGAGGTGCAGAGTCAGTGGGAGCTGCGTTGTCTGGCAGTCAGACCCCAGGCGTTGGGCATGCCAGGAACACAGGCTGCAATGGGACAGGAGACGGGGAGATGCTCTCCTTTGGACAGGGCTCTGAGCGCCCCTGCTGGGGAAGGGAAAGGAAAACAAGGATATGAACTCGCTGCACTGTGACATTAGATCTTCGCGGTCAGCAACACTCCTCGCGTTGATTCCAACGGCAGCACAGTCAAGCTGTAAGTCCGACCTGTGTGGGCACACTGGTGGTAGAGGCGCCCTGAGAGCAAGTGATGTATCTCTGGGGAGAGGCTCATGTTTCAGGTGACAGAGAGGAGCGCGGAGGCAGAGCTAGAAAAGGCCTGTTAGACCAACTAACCCACCCCCCTTCAGGTCCTCTAGGAGAGAGAACACGCAACGGTTAATCTGATGCTACACTTGAGATCAGCCCAGTGCATCGCCTGTCTGTGTCAATAAGGTTAAGCAAAGTAGTTCCGCCGTGTGTTAGCCCCAGCCTGCAGTCCGTGAAGTCTAGGGGAGTTTTTCTCCATTTACTTCAATGTCAGCAGGACCAAATACTGTTAATGGAGCCCCTGTTCGGTCCCACAGCTACAAAGTGATTCCAGTTACAGCCTCTTCTTTTTCTAGCCTCCATTTCCTCTGCACGATTCTACTGTGGTAGCGCCAAGAGGCGAACCAGGTGGGGGCCCGCTGCGCTAGGCGCTGTACAAACAAAGGGATAGCCTCTGCCCCACACAGCTTACAAGCTAAGTTGCCAAGGTGGAACAGAGGGATGAGATAAACAGGCTGAAGGGGAAGAGGGGGAGATGAGATACAATAAATAACTCAGCGGATGTGTGCAATAGCTGGTTGTGTGTTTGTGTTCAGGGTCCTGCTGTGCAACTTTTCCCATGACAGCATGTAGTGACAGTGCAGCCAGTAAAAGCTATTTCAATGCTAATCAGCCAGGGAGGAGCGATGGGGGATGGAAACACATCTCTCAGGCACGGTTTGTCTGTCTGTCTATTCATCTTCCCCTTCGGTCTCCAGCAGTGACGTGAGATAGGGTGGGTTCAAGTCACAGGGGGATTCATTTCAAGCTGTTTCCTGGCTCCTGCAGTCACATCCCCTCCCCAACCCCCAATTTTCACTTGGGGTTTCAGGCTCCGAGATGGCCAGAAGGCACAAGCCCCAGGCTGAGGTGGGCCGGGGAGGGGAATGGAGAGCAAAGGAAGGGGCTGGGAGGGGAGATGCACGTGTCTCTGCCCGCACCTGCCGGGGTTCCCTGGAGGGACTCTGCACTCTCACCCATCGTACTGGGCAATGCTCCCTGCAATGTCCAGCGTTAAGGCGATGCTGGGACTCAGGAGAGGCTGCGTGCCGGCCCGGCCCAGAGGGAATTCCCGCCTCTCCTCCCTGTCCTCTCTGTCTCCCCTTCCCCACCCTTGCTGCCATCTCTACAGCACCCACAGTACGCCAGGCACCCTGCAGCCAGCAAAGAGGCCTAGGCCCCGCCCCCACCCTCCATTTCCTTCCTCATTCCCCCTCCTCTCACTTCCACTTAGATTAGCAGCCTGGTTGAGTGGTGAGCACATGGTGTGGGGGAGACGCAGGACTCCTGGGTTCCATTCCTGTCTGCTGACTGGCTGGGTGACCTCCAGCAAGCCAGTGCCTCAGTTTCCCCATGAGTGTAGCGCTTTGAGGTGACAGGAGCTGGAGAAGTGCTGCGGTTACCATCCTGCCTTCCCACCTGTGTCTCTCCCCAGCCCTGTCTAGATTGCTCAGCCTTTCTCCTCTTTCCCCTCTTCAAACCCGCTTCTGTCGTTCCCTTCCCCTGCCTTTGCCCCCTCCCCATAGGCCCCTTTCTTTCCCCCCCCCGTATCCCTCTGTCTGCTCATCTCTCTCTCTCACACACACACACCCCACTGGCCACACATGCCGTACACCTTCCCTCACTGCAGTCTGCGCCGCGAGCCAATGGCGCCGTCAGCGGCGCAAGCTGACCCCTCCCCCTGGCAGGGGGCCTGCAAATTAATTGTGCAGTCTTAATTAAAATGAAGTAATTTTTCACTTGCTCCCAGGCCGATGCTTTGCTGATGATGGATTAAAGCGAGTGGTGGGTAAATTAGTCACACACTGCCTGTTGGCGCTGCCTGACGGCGGCTTGGAAAGCTGCGAGCGCCGCAGGAAAGGATACGAAGTAGCTAACAAACCCACCAGCCCGTCCCATCCAGGGCATCCCCTTCCCTCTGTACCCCCACGCCTGATGATGCTTTGCAGGGCTCAGCAGCAGGGGGGTCACAATCACAGCCACGCTATTTGAACCAGAGACTGGGACTGGACAACAGGGGACGGATCACTCCATAAATTGCCCGTTCTGTTCATTCCCTCTGAAGCATCTGGCACTGTGGGAAGACAGGATACTGGGCTAGATGGACCATTGGTGTGACCCAGCGTGGCCGATCTTATGTTCATTTTACTCACTTCCCCTCCACTCTGGGCAGGGAGCAGTTGGAGTGAGGGCGTGTGCCATCTGCCCAGAGCTCTAGGACAGGTGCTTAGCAGGGAAATAACTCTGTTCAAAGGCAAGTACATCACTCCCGTACAGTCATCGGGACAGAGCCACGGGCCCGTGGCTGAGAGAGCAGGATATGAACCTACCTAGAATAGAGCGATCAGCAGGATGCAGGGAGTCCCCCCTGCAGGCATCATCCGCCCCACTGCTTTCTGAGTCCTCCCGCTTCCCTTCAGAGAGACGGGGAGCTGCGAGACGTCTCTCCCTGGACGGGGGAGACGGGGCCGGGGCCAGAGATGGCGGGAGCGGTGAAGGTGGAAAACAAAGTAAGGAGGAGGAAGATGAAGGCAAGGAGAGAGGTGGAGAGAGGTAAAGACAGGGACGAGAGAGAGAGGGGGAGGGAGGAAGGGAAAGGCAGACGGAGACAGACCGCAACCCCTGGCATGGGAAAGCAGGGCTCTGAGGGTCCCGCGCCCTGCAGCTCTCACTTGTGCTCTGGGCCCTGAGGCAGCCAGCCTGCAGCCAAGAGCCTGTTGGCTCTAATTAATTCAACAGCCAAGCTCCTCCCTGACAGCTCTCCTCCTTGCTGGGTTGGGGGAGAGCCAGGCAGCAGGGAGAGGACAAGGCTGGTGTTGGGACAGGGAATCTCCACCAGGAGAAGACCCTGGGGGCCAACCCCTGGTCTCACTGCTGCTGAAGACATTGTGCTCAGAACCGGCCAGCGCATCACAAGGAGGGAACCAGGCATCTCCAGAGCGGCTGCAACCTGAGCTAAAAGCCAAGGCTGCTTATATCCCCTGCAACCCGGGCACAGAGAGGGACCCATAACACACGCTCCTTGGGGGGGTTACATTTGCAGCCGTGGGTCCTGGAATCTTTGCGAGGCAGAGAACCCTCCCCCCTCTATATGCCACCTGGATTGGGCTGATTTCCACCATGGCCCCAGCGCTCAGCGTAACCCCACCGGGGTCCCTGGCTGATACCCGAATCCTCGCAGAACAGCAGATCCCACAGAACCCTGGCCAGTGGTCGCCATTCAGTGGCAGCATTGGTCATGGGCCCTGCCTGGCTGTTCAATCGTCCCCTGTACTTAGAATGGGGACAAGCTGGCGGATCTCAGCTATTCCCTATTGCAAACGGGGACCCTCCCCCCCACCCTAGCAAATCCATGCTGCATTTGAGCAGCCTTCTCCCGCCATACCGGCCCCGGTCTCCCGTGCAGAGCTGCTGCGCCCTGGGAAGGGGGCGGGGAGAGGTCGGTAAAACGGCCCATTTGCAGATGTCGATACCTAGCAGCCCCCCGCTGAACTCATGTGTGATCCCCTAAGGCTGTTTCTGGGTCTGAGCATGGTCGAAAGTAGGCTTGAGACAGCTCTTCCCAGGCCAGCCCAGCCCTCCTTCTGCCTCGGGACTCCAGGGCCAGGCCCCATGCCTGCTCACACACAGCGCCATTCAGCTGGAAGTTGCAAACAGCATGTACAACAGAGAGCGCTAATGGAATTCACATCCCTGCCTCCTGTAAACAAGGCGTTTGGCGCACGCTTGGCTTGGCACAGCGCAGGCAGCGTGGCTCTGGCCTGTGCTCTCAGGTAGGCTGTAAGTCCTTGAAGCGCAACCCCCCCCGAAGCGGAGACGGGGCTAGTTTAAGGGGATCCAGGGAGGGAGTAAGGGGGTCAAACGGAGCACAGGGTAGCGGTGGGAGGAACTTCTCAGCAGTGCGAGTTACTGGGCTGTGGGCTTGTGAGGGCAGAGTCGGAGCCCCGTCATGGGCATATTTCAATCTGATGTGGGCTAAACACAACCAAATGTACTGCAGGGAACTAGCCTGGTTCCTTTGGCCCAGGCAGCCCATCCCCCCATTGATCCTTCCCACCTCTCGGGAGGGGGAACATTATGGGACGTTTGGGGATGCACGTCTGCTCCTCCCCAGCCCCGCTTCAGCACAGGCAACTGTGACTTAAACACAGTGGATTCTGGGATGGATCGGATGCCCTCAGGGCTCTCTCTAGTGCCCATCACCAGAGCATCTCCAAGCATGGCTCCTCCATCTGTAATGGTGGCAAGGCCAGCTTGGCTGTCCTGTTGCCATTGGCTGCTAACTGGGGTGGGTCACAGACCATACCAAGGGGGTAAAAGCCGCATTAATGAATCCCACTGTGCAGCCCAGGTTGGATCTGGGAACATGCTGTGTAGCGCAGCTGTTTCCTGGTTCCCCCCTACCACCTCAGGTTGCATGGAGTCGCCCTTCCTCTCCCCCCCCCTGCATCTGGCGTGGCTTTAATTCCACCATGGCCCAGCGAGCGCCTTTGAAACCCTCTCAGCCCGTCCTTCACATCCCGGAGGTCGCTCTCCCGCTCGCGCTCCCCACCTGCTTTGATGGCGACTCCGCCACTGTAAGCAACGCTGATGAAAGCGTGGGACCGTCAGCTGAGAAATATGGCATTATCCAGCTTAATGGCGCAGAACTCCTGCAGCCCGGAGATTTGAGCAAGCCCATTAGCTGACTGATAGAAACATAAGATTATAAAATAACTATTTATTCTGAGCCCACCAACACCACTGAAGAGGCCCGGCAGTGGGGAGGGGCACCTCTCTCCAGCACGGACGCAGGAGGCTTCAGGTTGCTTCTCATAAGAGGAATTTCCTTGCGCCAGTGTCACTATTTAGACAACAAGGCCCATTAGTTTCAGTTTTCATTTTGTTGAGAATTTCCCAGGAATTCATCGTGTTTATTACAAAAATGGAAGAAAAGAAAAAAAAACAGGTGAAAAAAAAAATCAGTGCCAAAAAAGTTAACTTCATAGTTTTCTGGGTAAATATCAGGGTTAATATTGGGGTCTACCCAGGTTACCAGCCCACCACATCTCCTTCTGGAGAGGGGAACCTGGTCTGGGGAGTTCTGGCATGTCTGGGAGGCGGGGGCTGGAGGGAAAGAAAAAAAATCAGTACAAGAAACCGAATCGTTTTTGTAAAACCCAGGAATCTTCTGGTCAAAACCAAAACCAAAGGGCCTTGGACATCAAGGACACCGGCCATCCTACGTGTGGGATTCCTTACCAGAAAGAGACAAACTGATCCCGAGTCTCATCTAAATGAAAGACCCAGCACAGGCAAACTATGTGAGGTAGTGTGGTCTAGTGGATAGGACACTGGCCTATGAGCCAGAAGATTGGGCGTCTGTCTCCATCTCTGCAGCTGGCCAGCGGTGTGACCTCTCCCATGTTGTGCCACTGAGGCCCCCCGGTGCACTTATAGTAAAAGGCTCATTCCTTTACTAAGCATTGTCTCTCTACTCTCTACATTAAGAGAATGATAGAGTCCCAACAAAAGTCCTTTAGGTGTGAGCTGAAACTCGGAAAACATAGGAAGAGCGGTCAACATAACCGCTTCAAAGACACCCTTAAGCAGAGTTGAGACTCATGCGGCATAAATATTGATAACTTCGAAGACACAGCCAAGGACAGAGCTGAATGGAGAGCAACTATCAATAATGGTTGTAAACACATTGAGAAAGACAGACGCAGCAAACGAATCGACAAAACAGACCAAGCATCATGCCAAGTCTTCAGTGGGAGTCTGCGCATTGCTACGTGACATCTGTTTGTGACCTTGCTCCTCACAGATTGGACTGTACAGCCACAAGAGGACACACAAGAGGCTGTGACATCAGCCTCAGCAACAATGGACAGATATGCATTAGGAATATGAGGAAACCACACACACACTGCTGGGTTTCAAATAGCCATAGACAAACAAAACCTAACTACATAGACACCCTTCTGCAACACACCACATGGAGGGCTGACGAACTATTTCAAGAGGTACGACCCAGCTCTGATACACTACACTAAGTCTTCCCCTATTGGCAGCATCTCTTCCCAGAAGCGGCAAAAAAAAAGGAATAAGAAAAAAATAACATGGATTAAAAAAAAAACAAAAAAACAGCCATGAGAGAGAAAGAGAAGAAAGTTGGGAATGTGGAGAGAGTGAGAAAGAGCATGGAACCCCCTCCGATATTTTGTTTATTGTTGTTGAATTCAACAAGGACAAATGCAAAGTACTCCACTTAGGAAGGAACAATCAGTTGCACACATACAAAATGGGAAATGACTGCCTAGGAAGGAGTACTGCGGAAAGGGATCTGGGGGTCATAGTGGACCACAAGCTAAATATGAGTCAACAGTGTAACACTGTTGCAAAAAAAGCGAATGTCATTTTGGAATGTATTAGCAGGAGTGTTGTAAGCAAGACACAAGAAGTAATTCTTCCGCTCTACTCCGCGCTGATTAGGCCTCAACTGGAGTATTGTATCCAGTTCTGGGCATTGCATTTCAGGAAAGATGTGGACAAACTGGAGAAAGTCCAGAGAAGAGCAACAAAAATGATTAAAGGTCTAGAAAACATGACCTATGATGGAAGATTGAAAAAATTGGGTTTGTTAAGTCTGGAAAAGAGAAGACTGAGAGGCGACATGATAACAATTTTCAAGTACATAAAAGATTGTTACAAGGCGGAAGGAGAAAAATTGTTCTTCTTAACTGCTGAGGATAGGACAAGAAGCAATGGGTGTAAATTGCAGCAAGAGAGGTTTAGGTTGGACATTAGGAAAAACTTCCTAACTGTCAGGGTGGTTAAGCACTGGAATAAATTGCCAAGGGAGGTTGTGGAATCTCCATCATTGGAGATTTTTAAGAGCAGGTTAGACAAACACCTGTCAGGGATGGTCTAGATCATACCTAGTCCTGCCATGAGTGCAGGGGACTGGACTAGATGACCTCTCGAGGTCCCTTCCAGTCCTATGATTCTATGATTGTTCAATGCTTTGGCCCTAGCCCAGTAAGGCACTTAAGCACATGCTTAACTTTAAGCATGTGTCATCTTGTTGCTGTCAAGGGGACAGCCCACGGGATTAAAGTTATGCACATTACCTGCTTTGCTGGATCAGAGCCTTACACACAAGGGTGCTGGGGGCTTTGGAATCAACCATCAGACACAAAGGGGAGTGAAGAGGCGTAGCTCTGATCTCCCTCTCCCATTCACACTGCTCCACCAAAACACCTCAAGCTAGCTCCTGGCCCCCGCCACGCCTGGTAATTGTAGAGCTCTAACTTACCTGCCTTTTTCTCCAGCTATGTGGTAGGACCCCAGCATACATGAGCAGTCAACAGCTCCAGCATCCTGGCGTGGAACCGCAAGCAGACAGGGTCGTTTGGTGATGGAACATCACAAGGCAGCATTTGGTGCGTGTCCTAGGAATGGGGCTATTTGGGGAGTCTTGAGGAGGAGAGAATCAATCCTTATCCCAGGAGCAGCATTAGGGTTTGTCCCCACTGTCAGTGTGCCTTTAAGGTGCCTACTCCACACCTCTCTTTTTTTGGGGTGGTCATGCAGACGAGGCTGAGATCAATCCTCCCAATAGACCATGGTTGGGGTCCCTTCTTTGGATTTTCCACCAAGACCAACGTGCAGCAAATGCCTACGAGTGAGAAAGCTCTGATGGAGTTTCTGTCCATTAACCAAATGCCATGCTTCAAGGGATAAGAGGCACTCACGCCACCCGGGCACCACAGAAATGCCAAGGGCTGACTTGCAGATGTGGCAGTGACTAGAGCATCAGATGCAATCACCTAGATTCCCCTCTTCACGGATTGCCTGTTTACACTGCTGTTCTAAAGCCCTGGGCCAGAGCATTGTTCATCTGGTTTAGCTGGTAGAAAATATGGGACGCATTCTCGGCTGGTATAAACAGGCATATTCCCACTGAAGTTAATTTACACCACATGAGGCAGAGCCGGCGCTAGAAATAAGCAGACTAAGCAATTGCTCAGGGCCCCGAAATGCTCAACGGGGCCCTATATTCTCCCTTTATTATAAGAACTTGCCTGTTTTAGTACAGCGAACCTCAGAGATACGAACACCAGGTACGAACTGACCAGTCAACCACACACCTCATTTGGAACCGGAAGTACGCAATCTGGCAGCAGCAGAGACACACACAAAAAGGCAAATGCAGAACAGTACTGTGTTAAACGTAAGCTACGGGGGTGGGGAAACGAAGGGAAAGCAGCAGTTTTCTTCTGCATAGTAAAGTTTCAAAGCTGTAGTAAGACAATGCACAGTGGTAAAAACTTTTGAAAGAACCTCGATAACGTTTTATTTAGAGTTACAAACAACTTCCACTCCCCAAGATGTTCGTAACTCTGAGGTTCTACTGTGTGTGTGGGGGGGGTGGAATATTCCCGCTTAGGGTCCCCACTGGGCTAACACCAGCATTCCCCCGCTCCCCCCCCCACCGAGAGCAGTTAGCATTTTATATAGTAGCATATTTATAAATTACTAGTTATACTGACACATATACAGACACATACATATGTGTCTTATTATACATATGTGTCTGTATAATAAGCATTCACTATAGCAAGATCTGGCACCATCTACGTGTGCGTGTGTGTGTGTGTGTGTGTGTGTGTGTGTGTAATTAGCATTCACAGAAGCAAGATCTGGCTCTGTGTGTTTGTGTGTGTGTGTGAGAGAGAGATTAGCATTCACTGTAGCATGATCCGACTCAGTGTATGTATCTGGCTCTGTGTGTATGCATGGGCATGCATGTAATTAGCAGCCACTGTAACAAACATCATAGCTAGAGTTATGTGCAGCACCTGCTCTAACCCCACAATTTTAATTCACTCAAAGCTTCTCCTTTGGGAGATTGGTCTGAATCGAGATGTGAATTGTTAGGAATCATTGTTAGGAATTATTTATCGCTTGGGGAAGTTGGAAGGAAATCCATCCAGCTGGTCTGAGTTATGGGAGGGGGGATAAGAAAAACCCCCAAACCCTCTTATTCAGCGTTAAAAAGAAAAAGGCTTTTTTGCTTCTATGTATGCATGTGAGAAGCAGTGGAGTCTAGTGGTTGCAGCAGGTGAACTGGGTTCTAGCCCTCCCCCCGTCAATGACTCACTCTGGGATAAATCCTGCAATGTGCTGAGCACCTGATAAAAGGTGCTGATCTCCCTCAACTCCCATTGGGCCTGATTCTCCACGCTCCTGCCTTGCTCTTTGTCCAGTCACTGGAACCAGCGCAAAGGGCATGTAAACTGCTATCAGTTCCAAACGGTGCTGTTCTATCCCCACGTTGCACTGCTGTACAAGGTGCAGGCTTGTGGAAAAACAGACCTGGTACCTACAGCATCATAGCACCACAGTGAGACCAAAAAGTCCTGGATTCACTCAGAAGAACAACCTCAGTGACCCACCAGAGGCAGTGCTGCCTAGTGGACAGAACACTGGACTGCGACTCAGGAACTCTGGGTTTTAGGCCTGGCTCTGACACTGGCCTACTGAGTGATCTTGGGTAAGTCAATTTCCCTACTGGTACTTCAGTTTCCCCATTTGTAAAACAGGGATAATGCTATTAACCTCTTTTCTAAATCACTGAGATCTACTGATGAGAAGAGCTATGTTAGAGCCAGGTATTATTATTTACAGCATGTTGGATTCTAGTTTGGATATTAGGAAACACTATTTCACTAGGAGGGTGGTGAAGCACTGGAATGGGTTAACTAGGGAGGTGGTGGAATCTCCATCCTCAGAGGTTTTTAAGGCCTGGCTTGACAAAGCCCTGGCTGGGCTGATTTAGTTGGTGTTGCTTTGAGCAGGGGGTTGGACTAGATGACCTCCTGAGGTCCCTTCCAACTCTGATATTCTATGATTTCTGTGGTGGTCTCCTATTTGAATACTGATCAAGCCCAACCCTGCTTAGCTGGTAAAATCGGATGAGCTCACAGCTCCGTGTGAGATGGCTGCAAAGAAAAGAATCCAGAAAATCAGGAGTTTTGTAGCAGAAATCCAATCACTCCCCCCTCCCCCACCTCATTAAAAACTGCCAGCACTTCAACATTTGCCTGGCATTAATTAAAGAGCCACTTCCTCCGCCTGTCAATTTGCCACCCTGATTTTCTTGTCTTTTTTCTAAATCCAAAAGGAAGTCAGGAGAAACTGGTGTGGAAAGCCTGGTGATTGTATCTGAAACACTTGCCAACACAGAGCAAGATGTAACAAGTAATTAAAGGAAAATCAAACTTCTCCTTTGGAAAGTTTTGCTTATGAGGCTGCAAATTAATTATTGCTCTCAGTCAAAGATGCTCTCATTGACAGGTAATGGGGAGGCTAGCTCTCCAGATATTGCTAGGACACTCAAACCTGCAAGCAGCTGAGCAATTTAGTCATGATTCAGCAAAGCCCTTAAGCACCTACTTAACTTAAAGCACGTATGTGATCCTATTAGAGTCAGTGCAATGAGACATGAGCACACGTTGAAGTGCTCTGACGGATCAAGGCCATGCGTCCCCTTCTAAACTCACCTCTGAGCATCTCCCAAAGTCTTAACAGTGTCCCTCTCTTTCTCTTCCTTCCCAGCCTAGATGAGAAATAGCTTGACTAGGGAGGTCATGGAAGCTCCTTCACTGGAGGTTTTCAAAAAGAGGTTGGAGAGCCATCTGTCTTGCACAGTTTAACTGATGGCTCTCAACCTTTCCAGACCGCTGTCCCCCTTTCAGGAGTTGGATTTGTCTTGCGTACCCCAAGTTTCACCTCACTTTAAAACTACTTGCTTACAAAATCAGACATAAAAATACAAAAGTGTCACAGCCACTAGTACTGAAAAATGGCTTCCTTTCTCATTTTACCATGGAATTATAAAATAAATCCACTGGAATATAAATATTGCACTTACATTTCAGTGCATAGTATACAGAGCAGTATAAACAAGTCATTGTCTGTATGAAATGTTAGTTTGTACTGACTTCGCTAGTGCTTTTTACGTAGCCTGTTGTAAAACGAGGCAACTATCTAGATGAGTTGATGTACCACCTAGAATACCTCTGAGTATCCCCAGGGGTACACATACCCCTGATTGAGAACCACTGGTTTAGACACTGGTTTGAATCCTGCATCTCAGCAGGGGGTTAGCCTAGATGTCCCTTCTAACCCTATGGCTCTATGATTCTATGCTTTGGGGGTTCACCTAGACCAGTAAGGGGTTCTGTCACCACCTGCTCTGCAACCCTGGGTGTCTGTGCAGTGCAGCTTTGGCTCAGAGCCCCGACATCAGTAGCCTGCTCACAGCACTGTGGTCTCACCCTGGCTTCCACCAGCCCAGTTCCTCCTGGCTGGGTGACCCCAACAACCCTTCTGGTCCCAAGTCTCCCCCAAACTGTCTCCCCTGCAGCATCCAGTCCCTGGTACTGGACACTCCCACATTCACTGTCTCCAAAGAGCCAGGGCACACTACAGCTTGTTAGCTCAGCTGGGGTTATACACTCCACCTTCATACACACCACTGGGACAATTCGTAGGAAAACGAAGAGTAACTTCATTAACAACGAATATAATTTTAAAGGATTTCAAGCAAGAGCGAAAGCGAGACAAACGGGTTACGGACAAAACCAACCCAACCCGCTTGCTGGGATCTACAACTTAATTCTAGCAAGGTGTAGCTTCCTTGGCCATAGCACGAAGTCGTCAGCATTCTCCAGCATGCTTAGCGGGAGGACCCATCTCTCACCCTGATTGTTACAGAGCTGGTTGGCGACTGAATGGGTGCTGAGCTGATGGAGGGAAAGCTAAGTCAAGGAGCTGAGCTTTGCAGTTAGTCTGGAGCATGGGAAATCTCAGGGTCTTTTCTCTCTTTCAGGAGTGAATTCCGTGGCTTAGGTCCGGCTCCTGAGAGCACTCTGTCTCCTGTGCTAATGCACCCCCTGACACTTGCATTGCTTTAGTGGAACCGTTAACACAGTTCCACTTGATGTGGAGTACAGTTAGAGCTTCTGATTTTAGGTTTTAACTGATCCACCCCAATAAAACATGCCTGATACTCTCTACCCCCCAAAAGGAAACCAGTGTTTATTCAACCAACACTGGAAAAGACATTGGAAATGGTTACCAGATTCATGTGGCCTTCACCCCATCCCCAGTGCAGTTTGGTTATACAGGCATGTTCCTGCTCCCTGGCTTGTATCGAAGAGTTTGTCTACCTAGCGCAGTTATGCACGCTCTGGGAGTGTGATATCTAAAGCACACTGTATTGCACATTAATTGGTCTGGGTAGACCATGCTTGTGTGCATTATATGTTCCCTAGTGTGCTTTAATGTAGTGCTTTTTGAAACAGTACTCCGTGTCTATACAAAGAGAAAGCCCTGCAAAACCCCAATTTTGGACATCTATGTAGAATTCAAAAATGACTAAAAATAACCCCACAAAATTAAATTAAATACCCCCCCAAAAAACAAACAAACAAAACAAACAAACAAACAACAGAAGGCTTAAGTATAGTCCATGTAGTGGCCTTCTGCAGAGGGGTGAATTTTGTTCTTGCTGTGTTGTGCATGCAGTGGGATGACTTTTCAAATACATGTTCAATGTGGAAGAGTAAGGATGCCTTTTCAGTGGTCACCTAAAGCAACAGGCATCCATATCTGTACTGGGACACCATCATAGGACCTAACCACATCAGCCATACCATCAGGAGCTCGTTCACCCTGCACATCTACCAATGTGATATATGCCATCATGTGCCAGCAATGCCCCTCTGCCATGTACATTGGCCAAACCGGACAGTCTCTACGCAAAGAATAAACGGACACAAATCTGACATTAGGAATCATAACATTCAAAAACCAGTAGAACACTTCAATCTCTCTGGTCACTCAATAACAGACCTAAAAGTAGCAATTCTTCAACAAAAAAACTTCAAAAACAGACTCCAATGTAAAACTGCAGAACTGGAATTAATTTGCAAACTGGACACCATCAGATTAGGCCTGAATAAAAACTGGGAGTGGTTGGGTCATTAAAAAACCTAAACCTAATTTCCCCAATATTAATTTCCCCCTACTGTTACTCACACCTTCTTGTCAACTGTCTGAAATGGGCCACTCTCATTACCACTTCAAAAGTTATTTTTCCTCCCTTGGTATCCTGCTGTTAATTGAATTGTCTCATTAGATTGACCTCACACTTGGTAAGGCAACTTCCATCCTTTCATGTATTTATACCTGCTCCTGTATTTTCCATTCCATGCATCCGATGAAGTGGGTTCTAGCCCACGAAAGCTTATGCCCAAATAAATGTGTTAGTCTCTAAGGTGCCACAAGGACTCCTCATTGTTTTTGCTGATACAGACTAACACGGCTACCACTCTGAAACCTGTATTGGGAGAGGTTCTCGATGGCCTGGGTTATACAGGAAGACAGACAAGGTGATCCCAATGGTCCCTTGGCGTCTATGACTATCAGAGTCTCAGAGTGGGCTACTTAACAGTCAGCTTTGCAGATGATGCCCAGAGTTGAAGGTCACCCTCGTGCTCCTAGAGTTGGGGCAAGGTTATGGACTGAATATCTAGGTGCTGTTTTCAACACCTGCAATCAACAATTCGGTGTCTAAGGAAGGCAGCTTAGGTGGTTGTGAGACTTACACAACCCCTTTCTGAGTGCAGTTGAAACAAGTCCTGGTTAAAACCTGGACTTCATTCCTGCAAAGAAAATCCCTCCTGGATTGGCAGTTAGCCATGAGGGTCCAAAGAGTTTGTTTGCCATTAGGAAGAGATTTTTACCCAAGGCCAAGAGAAGGTGCATGTGCCCCAAAAGGCCATCACATCTTGCAGGTATCTAACAGGCGAGTCTAATAATCAGCAGAGGGAAATGGATTGCATTCTAAGACGGTGACAGAGAACACGGATGTCTAACGATTGACAATTGGCTTAACCAGGTGCCACCTAACTGCATTGCCAGTACCTGGCAGCGAAGTGGCTCAAGACACTTAGCCGCGCGTATGCTTGGATGTCTGCTCACCCAGGCTGTGACACAATTTGTTGACTCTTGCAATACACTGAAAATTCAGCCAAAGGAGACGGTGGGAGAGGGGGAAGGAAGCGATTCCTTAATAGCAATTGTGTTTCCATAGCATCTACTGGCGGAATAGATCAATGCACCTTACAAAAGGTAGATATGTCCTTCCTATTAGGGAGCAGAGGTATAAAGATGTTACATGACTTGCCCAAGGTCTGATGATGAGTCAGTGGCAGCCTTACCATGCTACGGTAATATTATTAACATAACACCCTTTCCCTGCCTTCAGTATTTAAACAAAACCAGGATTCAAAGCCTATCCTAAGCTTTCAGTGTGTCTAGTTGTGACTGCGCTTCCGGCTCCCTGTCACTAGGGGGCAGTTCTCATCTGATTCCCCAAGACAGGCGTCCCCTCCAGCACAGACCACCCCACCCTGCCAGCAACCGGCCCCCCCTCCAGGAGACACATAACCCCCCCCACCAACAGAAAATCCATTACTGCAGGGTCTAACCCCCCACGCCATCGCTAACGGCCCCGTCCCCGGTGAGACTGGGGATCTTGCCAGCCCTCTCTAACAGCCACCCATTCACCCATACACCTGGCAATCCCTGCAGCACGCAGCATTCCCCTTCAGTGCCTGGGAGTGGGGAGCCCACCGATGGTCCAGTGCCATCTTCCAGCCCATCCTCATGGACATACGGGGAAGGTGCTCAGGTCAGGCCGGGAGCTGAAGGAAACAGTTCCCCAGCCCAGCAAGCTTGCAGTGCCTTTGCTGCTGGGCCCACTGTAGGCCCTGTGTTCGGAGGACGACTCTCCAGACAGAATCTCCAACACAGGCTGTCTCCAAACGGCACCACGCTAACCCCGGCGGAGCAGGCGGCCCTGCGGGCATCTTGCCAAGCCAGAGACACCATCCAAAATGAGGAGCCCTCCCAGGAGCAGAGCACTTAACAGAAACAAGGCTCAAAGCAGCGTGGCCGCAAAGAGGTAGGCTGCAAAGCATCCTCTCCCCACTCTCTTTGCCTGCGATGCCCTGTCACATTCAGAGACCAGCCACACCCTGGGCATGGGAGGGAAAGTGAATTATTAAAGCACTGGCCTGTTTACATCGGCTGTTATTCTGGTGATACAGCAGCTCCGAGCCGGGAGCAGACCGTGCTCAGAGAGAGACGATTTCCCATGCCGGACGCTGAACAGGTGTTCTGGCCTGGGCATTAATCAGTCTCTAGACTAAGCCCCAGCAACACAGCCTCGCGTTCCTCCTTTGCTAAGGGTGACACGAAGGAGCTAGGGGATCCATATGCTTTTTTTTCTTAATTCTTACAGAGTTTGCACAAAGGAAAGTGGAATTGATCCCTGTAGCTGCCCCTTGAAACCTACAGCTCAGCTGTAAGGAACAGGCAGGCAGCAGCAGCTGAAAGGCCAAATCTATTAGGGGGAAACCAGGAATTTAATTACTGGGGAGTTTACAAGCTGTCTGTGATAGCGGACGGGCCACCGGGGATGGGAGATTACCAGAAACCAGGGCTTTTCAGGCTGCCAAGTCACCCGAGCCGAAGAGGCCAGGAATATTGCAGCAAGGTAGGTCCAGAGAGCTGGGGAGAAAGCAGGGATCGAGGACGATGCTTCAAAGCAAGGGGTGCAAATTCTAGGTCTCTCCTGAGCACAAGCTGAGGAGCCAGGAGCTAGTTCCTCCCCCCCCCCCCCCATGCCTTTCTGCATTCGTTGTCTTCACCCTTTACGTTAGCTGGAGGCAAATGCATTTTACATCGATTTAGTCCTGGCTTGACAGAGCTGGAGCATAAGGGGCTGACCCCAAGCCCATTGTGATCAGTGGAAAGACTCCTCTTGACTCTGGGGAGTTTTTGGAGCAAGCCCTGAATCCTTCCACAGAAGAGGCAGCGCACGGGTCCTCTGCTCACGGTGCAGAAGGAATCCCGCAGGCTTCTCAGCAGGACGGCTCCTCTGGGCGGCAGGGCAGCACATCCGATCAGGCCTCTCCTTGCCCCTTGACTAAGAGCTGGGTGGAAGGGAATAACCATGTGTGGGAGGGGCTTTAAATACCCTCCCCGCCACCCCATATATTGGGCCTGGTGTGTGCATCTGTGGCCCAGCCACTAGATGGGGACGGAGAAGGGTCGCTCCTTCTAGCCTAGGGCTGGCGAGAGGGGAAAGACGGATGGACCGGGAGGCTGGTGTTTTCTGTCAGCAGTACAGTCAGAGCCAACAAAGCTTCCTCCATCTGTGCCTGGAGCGACCCACCTCAGACACACGAGGGCAGTTCGGTCTCCAGGGCTCATCCAGCCCTTGGCCTCTCTGCTGCGCTTGCCCAGTTCTGGGCTGGATGGCTTTGCAACACACACACTAGGAATTGGACTGGGAGAGTAAGCAGTTCTGCTGTAGCACACCCCTCCTGCTGGCCAAACACATCACTGCATGTGCTCCTTGCCTCAGTTTCCCTTTACCCCCCTTTTCTGCTCCCCCCCCGCGATTCACAGGGCTCAGCCCTCCAGCTAGGTCACTCTCAGAGTTCCGTCCCCTTCCAGGCTAACACCAGTCCAAACAAACAAACGGTTCTTCCTCCCTGCTTGGGCCCCTTTTCAGCCAGCCTCCCCTCAGTTCCCAGCCCTTCCAGGATACCTTTAAGTCTGTCCACTCTGGGTTGGAGCCCCAGCTCCCAGGCCGCTTCCCTGGAGTCCTTCCAGCCCCTCCTCGGGGGCCTTCCCCAGAGCCCAGCTTGCTCCCTGCAGTTCCTCCTTCCAAGTGAGCGCTCTGCTTTGCTGAGGCCCAGGTGTTTATTAGGCTGTCACCTGACCCCAGTTAGTCCAGTCCCTAGGCTGGGGGGCAGCTAATTATGGCACAGCTGAGGTTGATTGAGCAGGGCTGGCCCACAAAGGGCAAACCACCCTGTTATAGGGAGCATCAGCTCGTTTCCCACAGGCCCCCACACAGCCACCAGATGGTAACACGTCTTGGGCACTACCAGCCTGAGCTGGCAACCTGGGAGAAGCTCTGCCTTCCCCTCCTAGGCTCGTGAGCTAGCTGGTCCCCTCGGGGTCTGCACACTGCAGGCGTTTTCTTTTCATTCTCCTTTCCCCCGGCCCTTTCTCCTGTCCAGTTTCTCAGCAGCTGCTTCCCACTTTGGGCCAGCCCCGGGTTCTGAGCGCTCTGCTAGCCTGAGCCCAGCAGTGCTTCGGAGGGAGAGAAAACAATCCCACACTGTGCAGGACGACACCCTGGAGGGACGGACGGACTGGCGCACGCGTGGGACTCCAGCATGTGTGTGGGTTTCCGCATAACCTGACTGCCAGTTGCATTGGCTGCAGTAAAACTAACCATTTAAGACGTGGCTGGATGGAAAAGGCAAAGCAGCATTTGGGATAAGGCAGCACTCCCTCCCTGCCCCTAGCTAGAGAAGTGATGGATCCCGGAGCAGTAACGAGACAGTGAGGTCTCCTCCCCTCCTCTCCCCCCCCGCCCTCCCCCAGGGATTCAGAGCATGGAAGAGTGGGAGAAGATTCTCTTAAACGGCCTGGTTGCCACCTAGAGGGATGTAGAGGGAAATCAGAGAAAAATCCAGCGAGGCTGTGCCCTGTGCCAGGCAGCATCTGCAGAACCACTCATCCACAGTAATGCCTGGGCATCAAGGAGAGACGGCCAGGATAGAAATCCCAACCAGGACAGAGGGCCAGGACAGAGATCTCACATGGATGAGAATCAGTTTTGTAGCCAGTCCATCCACTTGGCCAATGCAACACCTTTCCCTACTGTGTGTTTGCTAAGTCTCAAAGACAAGGCCGTGCCGATCCTTCACTTTCCATGGCGGTCAAGTGCCAAGTTCAGTGAGGCTGTGAACAATGATCTGAACGGCCCAACGGGTGGAAGGGTAAAGCAGTGTAACTTGCACCCACCTGGTGTTCCTTGGGGGTGATTCTCACAACGAAGGCCGGATTTGGATTGGTGTTACAACGGGCGCCAGGGCCGAATCCAGGCCCACGAGGGAGGAAGCAGATGCAGCAGCTAGGGAAGCAACATCTGGGCGTGTAGTAAATCAGCGCTCTGCTGACTGCCCTGGAGTTACCCAAAGGATGAAGGCGGCGCGACATTCTGTGTTAGGATCAGACTGTGACTCTCTGGGGAGGGGCCCCACCCTGTGTGGTTTAGCACGACGGGGACCCAACCCTGGACAGCTCTATAGCGGAGCTAAGCGGGGGGGGAGGGATAGCTCAGTGGGTTGAGCATTGGCCTGCTAAACCTAGGGTTGTGAGTTCAATCCTTGAGGGGGCCATTTAGGGATATGGGGCAAAAATTTGTTGGATGATTTAATTGGGGATTGGTCCTGCTTTGAGCAGGGGGTTGGACTAGATGATCTCCTGAGGTCCCTTCCAACCCTGATATTCTATGATCATTTTATCTGATACCCATATAGCCCCCACACGGAGGATGTGTGTCTTCATTGCAGAGTTGGCCTAGGTTCTCACTCAGGGGTTGCCCCTAGTCCCCCTCCCATCCAAACGCAAACCCCTCCCTCACCCAAGTTAAGTGGTGCTTTCAACCCAGGCTAGCTAGCCTGCCAGGGGGTGGGTGGGGGAGGTGTTAGAGCCTGAGCTCTGCTTTCACTGGTGCTGTGAGAATACTGGTGTCACTCCAGTGCCTTCCCACAAGAGTGACAAGCCAAGTTGATCTCAGCAGCAGTGTTTGAATGGACCACTGTAAGCGTCCGGGGTGCTTCTGGAGGCAAAGGCTCTGAGGTCTATCCCACACTGCTACGTTGCGTGGCGTACCTGATGGCTGTGAAGCCCTGCCATGTCTGCAGGCCCAGATCTTAAACCCGGGTTAGGAATATAAAAAGGAATTTGAGATGAAAGCCCAACCGGGTTTAAAAGCAAAGAAGCCACATGGCTTAAAAGGACTAGGAAAGAATGTGCTGAAGAGCCAACTGAAAAAAGAACTTTAAACCCTAGCTGAGTTGGTCAGAAAACCTCCACCTGCTGGGAGCCAGGAAAGAACTGATCCAGCAGGTCTGCATAGCTGGTACCTATGGTTTCCCATTCGAGTGGACTGATGGCATGGTTTATTTGTTCTTGTCTCCATCTGCCGGTAGGAGCGGGAGGTCATATTACTTGCTGCCTGGCATTTCAGGAGACAGGAAAATAAGGGCTCAATTCTCCTCTCATTTGCAACAGCTCTATGCCAAATATCAATCCATCGACTACAGTGGAATCACTCCTGATGTGTACTGGGGGAAGTGAGATGAGAATGAGGCTTTACAAGCTAGCAACAGGGGAGATTTCATCGGTAACGTGAGCAAATAAAAAGCAGGTGCTTGTCACAAGCCTCAGAGTAGTTATTCTTTCTCAAGAGCACTCCGGCTGCAAGGCCAGACCAGCGCTACAGTGAGTCTTAGGAATAAGAAAAGCAGATGAACCGAGACGACTTCAAGCCGGCCCAGGAAGCAGACACCTCAGACCAAGGGGTTAAATTCATCCATGCGCGGAGTGCCAACACGATGTGGACCATTTAAGTCCCATTTAAGCTGTTAGGCCCTGATCCTGCAATGAGATACGAACAGGAAGACCGTCTGCACCCGTGCTCGGTCCCTCTGAAATCAATGAGGGACAGCAGGATCCAGGCTCAGGGTTTAAGTGAGACTTCAGTGGCACATAGGCCTTGCGTTGGTCCTCTGCCCAGGGGTGAATTTCACATCCTCTGCAGGACTATTTTCATTGTTTACTGCAATACATCCCACATGGAGCCATTCATTCTATGGCAATATGGAGGATAAAGGGAAACAAACCATAGCAGCGGGTAATTAGCAAGGGACCTGGAGGAACCAAGGAGCTGCTCCTCAGATATCAGAGAGACCCTACTCTGCTTGCCAAAAAGCACTCTGCAGAAGAGGACAGTTCTTCAAGATGTGATCCTCATTAGGTTTCTTGCATGTTTCTCATCCCGGTGGGCTGGCGGAGGGTGGGAAAGCAGTCTTCAAAAGTCTGAACACGCCAGGACAACACGACCACAGATTTTACATTAGAACATTTATTTCTCAGAGAGAAAATATAGTTTCAGACAGTCAGATTATAGTAGGTAAAATTAGCATTTTTTTTTCTTTACAAGCATAGATTTTCTTATTACCTCTCTTATACCATCTGATATAAACAATTCTAGAAAGCAAATAAACTCACTTTCTACAATAAATAGAGCAATCTGTGCTTTACAGCAGACTGACAGTAACGTTTAGGTCCCGTAGCAACAGCAGGATATTAGCCAATTAAACTTCTAAAATGTCATTAAAAAAAAAAAAAGGAAACAAAACAAAAACAAATCCCCCACACCGCCCCCAAGATCTTAAAACAGTTATACACAGGTCACAAGTCCACAGCTGAGCTACTATCTGGAAAAAGTGTATGTTCCTTTAAATAAATTATACTGTGTGCATACAAAAAGACCCAGCAACACAACTGAGGACTTTCAAGAATGGTGACAATAGGCCTGAATAATTTAGAACAATATTTTACAACTATGTACACAACTTCCTTCCCTATCCACACTCTTTAGGGATTATTTTTTTTACAAAATCCTATACCCCGTCTTTATATGTTACAGGTATTTTCCTTAAAGTGTGGTTCCATGTCCCAATGTATAAGAAGTGGTACTTTAAAAAAGTAGACCAAGTAGAAATGGCAGTGATTCCCCCCCCCCCCCATTTATTATTATTTTCTCCCCACATTCTCTTTAGTATGAAAAAGTTAAAATAATAAAAAAATATTGAGTTAAAAAGCGAAAGGATGATATTCTGTCTACAATCTTGATCTGCACCTTTGGTTCTTAAAATTTAAAAGAAAAAAAAACCACAACAGAACAGATAAGAGAAATGATGTATCCTTGGCTAATAGAAAAGAAAAGTTTTGTCATCAGCTTTCAAACATTAGCTGTCCCTGTTTTTGCAATACAAAAGCAATAAAACAGGATTCTCTGCAGAGCTGGGGTTTTGTTTTTTTGTTTTGAATGGATCGCAAATGCTAGAGACCCACAGAGCAGGGAAGAGATGTGTTTGTGTGAGAAAAAGTGAACGGGTGAAATGGTTATGTGCTCCAGCTAGCAGGAATCCAGTCACAGCTTTAATTCAGTCCAAACCAAGCTGGAGGAAAACTTTAAAAAGACAGTCAGTGAAAAAATAAGGGCAGAGAGGAATTGGGGTCTGACATTCCAACTAGTTATTTTAAACTGAATGTGCATAAAACGACACCACAGGGTGTGTCTTCCTCCCTCCCTGATCAACGTTAGTGTCCGTAAAGCTGCTCCAGCTGATTAGACGCTTCCAAAATTAGGTTAAAAAAACATAAAAGACATTTTCTTGCCCAGACTCAATACTCTGTTAAGATGCAATATGAAGTACATGTTCTTGGAATTGTCACACGGTCACTGAAATTGAAATTTACACATGAAAACTATTGACTATAAAGGTCTAGATCACACACACATAAAAATAAAAAATAAAATTAGGGAACTTGTTTTTTATATTTAAAGCTCTGTGCATCTGTGCATGTGTGCGTAAGGAAAAGGGGAGTTATCAAAATATGATCTCAATCTTTTCTAATTGTGGTGAAAACCTACTATGAAAACATATTATATATACATAGGCATGAGAGTCATAACAATAACAGTAGGCTGCAAATTTGTTAACGCCATGGGGCAACCAATGTCATTTAAAAAATGAAATTAAAAAAGTCCAGTGATGGTTATTGTAAATTTGGCACAAGACAGTCCAGTTGGAGTTCCACTAAAGGGTACTGGTTTATTTACAATGGTGATGGATTCCAGAGAATTACTCAGGGCTGGCTGCAGACTAAAAACCCAAGAGGTGTGGGGCGTGAGGTCCAACCATCAGACTGCAGCTCCCCCCGCACTTCACCAGCTGACCGTGACTTCTGCCAAGGCACAGCTGTCACACTGCAGCTCTTCCTGCCTTCTTTCTTGTGGTCCAGCCTAATACATCACTTCCTCTCCTGCCGGCTCTTCAATGAGACACATTCAGAAAGAATCCGGACAGGCTTTTTGGCACGAATCAAGGTACTTTATAGGAGCTGCTCACACTGTTAGGCATAATGCAGCTCTCACAGGAACGGAAAAGAACACAGCAGACGCCCCATCACACTCCTCCAGGCAGGGAGGAAGCCCCTACCATTCTGTGCATGGCAAGGTCCACTGTGCCAACAGGTGCAAGCACTGGGTCTGAAAGAATGGGGCAGAGTGGGCATTTCCGACTCCCTACAGATAATTTGATGTGACAAAGGGGTGGTCTCCCCGGACGCGGCTCATGTGGATCATTGCTCGGTCGTACGCCACCTGGACGGACTTGCGGATGCTGGTTTTTCGGCCCTCCATCATCTTTAGCTTGTCCACTGTGTCGTCCACCCCAAGGGGAAGAACTTTGTCCCGCGGAAGCCATTGCCTGCAATCCAAGCAGAATACCAAAACCCCTGTCACCGAGAGAAATGGACAGGCTCTAGCGTTTTTGCTGCCCCAAGCAGCAAAAAAAAAAAAAAAAGCCGCGATCGGTGGCAATTCAGTGGCAGCTCTACCGCCGCTTCATTCTACGGCAGCAATTTGGCGGCAGGTCCTTCACTCCGAGAGGGAGCGAGGGGCCCGCCGCCGAATTGCCGCCGAAGAGCCGGACGTGCCGCCCCTCTTCGTTGGCCACCCCAGGCACCTGCTTGCTACGCTGGTGCCGGCCCTGAATGGAGAGAGGGCAGATGGGAAAGAATGGCCGATGGCCCAGGGCCACCAAGACTTCCAGCACTTTCAAGGCTAAGGGCTAAAATCTCTCTAGCTTTGCAGAAAGCTATAGTCATACAGTGCAATGAAGCTTGAGAACCCCGTGCTAGGCCTCTTGTGGAGATGGAGTCATGACGTCGGTGAAGTATGGCACTTACATCGGCAGGGCAAGGCTGTAGTGTAGACATTGACATAATTAGGCCAACATGAGGTGCCTTACGTCGACCTGTGTATTGCAGACCATGCCTAAGGGAGTTAGGAGCTCACTGAAATGGGATGTGGATGCCTAATTCCCTTGGGCTCCTTTGAAAATCCTAGCATCATTCCATTTTGCAATGCCAAGCGGAGAGTTAATAATAAAAGAAGAAGAAAGAAAAATCCTATTCATTATCTCTTCTGGGTTTCCTAGTGTATCTGTCTACTCTGTGTCTACTTTGTTCAGAGTGTAAGCTCTTTGAAGCAGCGATCTGAAGTGCACATGGCTATTACCTACCATGTGACTTTTACTTGCACAGTCAGTCCCTCTTTCCTTGTGGGAGCTCCTGATTCACTAATGCAGCTCCTTGAGGATGTGGCTATCAGCATCATTATAGGGACTCACCTCTCTCCCAGGTTGTCTGCAGTGTTGTTGTAGCCGTATCAGTTCCAAGATATAAGAAAGACAAGGTGGGTTACGTAATATCTTTTGGTGGACTAACTTCTCCAGAGACCTGACGAAGAGCTCTGTGTACCTCGATAGCGTGTCTCTTTCACTAACAGAACCTGGTCCACTAAAAGATATTAGTTCATCCCCCTTGTCTCTCTCCCAGTATATCGCTCCAATTTTACAATCTTTACATTGCTTCACATATGGATTTCAAGGCTTTATTGCTTATTTTCAAAGCACTTCATTGGCTTGGGGGCTTATTATATCTGATCGGTCTTTTGCTACCATATAAACCTGGTCATCCACTGAGGCCAAGATCAGCAGAGTATTTAGTCTGTCTGAGATAGAATGATAAAGTCCTTGAGAGCTAGGCACAAAATTTTCACTTGGATGCCTTACGATAGGTGCCTAAAATCCATATTATGGAACTTAAACAAATAGCCTGATCTGGAAACTGTAGGCACTCAGCACCTCTGAAAAATGAGGCTGCTTGTTTAGGTGTCTAAATGTGGAATAAATCTAATGTTTTGAAAATGCTGACCTAGAAATTTTAGCAAAATTTCTCTACAACGGTAGAACTGGCTGCACGGTCTGCCTCAGCTTTCAGAACAAAAGGCACTTTTTATTGGCTGCTGATTTTGACTGTAAAATTAGTTCTCGATACAATTCAGTATTTTTGTTGTAAAAGCATCCTGTGATCCTGGGGTAAGGCCATAGTGCAAATGCCTCTTCCACCTGCTGATCATGTAAGCAGGCAAGCCCACTGTCATGCATTCGGGCAAGGGAGAGGTGTGCAAACCCCTTCAATGAGATTTTTGTGACTTCTGTGTCTTTAAAAATGCTCCACCTTAAATCTGCCTTAATAATGACAAGTCTTTTAGGCCCCCTTGTCCTGAGATTCTGTTAAATCTTCCTTCTGGGCAGCCCATGTCTGTTCACTCACCAGGTTCTCTTGTTGTCAAAGAACAGGACAAGGAAGAGCTTTTCTCCTGCCTCTGTCTGTTTCTGCTCCCCCAACTTCAACACATCCAGGGGAGGGACGGGGATGGGGACTCCGTTGTGAAGGAGGCCCTCGCGTGGCATCTTGGGATCAATTATCTGGAGAGACAGATGAGGCGCACGGATCAGTATTTTGAAAGCCCCACCACAGGAGCCTCCTGCAAGTTCAGCCTAAGAGCACAGCCCTGCTCTGTGCTGCCTGAGCAAAAAGGCACCGGGGGGAGGGAACCTGCAGGGAACAGGGGGGAGGAAGAGGATGCAAAAGAGTTCAGACTTTTGATAGCAGACATGGGATTTCCCAATGCAAAATACATTTGTGCTAATGGGAGGGCTCTCGACCTGCTCAGCACCAGAGATTAAACACCTTCATAGCCAAGCTAAATGCAGTCTGAAACCAAGGGGTTTACATGGGATATCAGTCAGGACAGAAACGGGCAATGGGAGCCATATAAGCACCTAAGATAGTTAGATAGTCATTATGATTATAATTTAATATTTGTACTACAGTAACAATCAGAGGCTCTGGTCAGGATCAAGGTCCCATTATGCTAAGCATGAAGCCCTGAAGAAAAGCAGAGAAAACATAGCGTATCTATACTCTCTCTCTTTCAGTATGTCCAAGCTAGATGGTTAAAGTAACCTATGACATATAAGCAAGAGGCACCCTCCTGCTCCATTTGAGTAACTCCCTGCACAGTCTTCGTAGAAGAGGGTTTGTCTCTAGGGCATATGCAGTATTGTGGGAGACCCATAAGGTCTCCAGCCCAGAGGCTAATTTTGAAAGGGAAAGGACTTGAACATACAGCGTTGAGTGAGGCACTGTCACAATATTGTATTTTAATATATACTTTTTTGGTAGTCAATAACTTAGTATAAACCCAGTATTTTATTATTTAAATTCACACAGTAAATGTAACAAGATTATTGCATCCAATAGGCATATGTTGCTCTCACTCATGCCAGTTTTACCCGGCTGCAACTCCATGGACTTCAGTGGAGTTACTTCTGAATTTACACTGGTACTAAATGAGAATCCGGTCTAGTATTTCAGAAGTGTTGACAGGCAGTGCCAGATCCAGGGGTACTCTGGCCAAAAATGCAGATGTAAAATCAAACGTATCAATTCTCTCTGTATAAAGCAGAAATGCCAATGTGCCCAACATTTACATTAGGTCAGACGAGGAAGATGAAACTGCAGAAACCAGATATGAAACCAGGTCCAGTCTTCTGTGCTTTCTGACCTGGGCGCAGAAATGCAGCCTACTGGCTTAGATGACCTGTTGGGCGCTGACACTGGCCAGCTGGACGAATTTGATAACAACACTCTTCATAAGCACAGCAGATTGTGTTCAGTTTCAACTATGACATAAGACTCTGTCTATATTGATGTAACTGTTTAAAAACCAAGCTTTGACACAGTCTAAACTCTGCTTGTGGCCAAACGAGGATCTAAAATGCCTTAGTTGGCCAATATGGGACAGCACAGAACAATTGTTCTCTACCTTGGGCTCCTACCTGGGCTAGGAACATGGATTATGAACACCATTCTAGCATAGTTTGGTCCTGTCTACAGTGACTGGCCAAACAGTGATGGAATTCTGCTTGGCCACAATCAAGTATAAACCCTGGTTAAGCTCAAGCATGGTGTGAAAACTCTACTGTTACACCAGTGTAGATGACGCCTTTGTACTTTCCACCCCTTTGTCTACAATAGCTTTTATTTCCTACAATTTTCCGTCAAAGGGTAACCAGCGACCATCAGCTTTTTGTCTATCCTAGCACTCCCAACAATGCAGATGCACGAGTGGTAGCCACACGGGGAAATTACACAGACACAGGGAACAAAAAGATCAGCTTCTTGAGAGATGTCTTTGTTATATGCAGCAGAAACTGTGAAGAGTAGAATCACACTTACTGCTTATCTGGCTCCTGTTCAAACTTATGTCAGAATTCTCTCTTTATTGGTTATTTAAATAATGCTTGTAAAACACAGTGCTAACTACACTTTTTAGCACTAGCTGTGTTCTTTGCCTTAGACCATGAACTCTAGCACGTTTCCTTTAAACCCCTGATGCCAGTCTATGGATTTCTTAGCAACAGCCCATGCACCAATCTCGAAAGATACTAAGGACTGTTGTTCAAAAGGCCAGGTGCCTAAGGCTTGGCGCAAAAATGTGCATGCAACAGCATATTTGCACATGCAATTACTGTAATTGTACACATTCATTGGGTATCTGCACATGCAAATGGCCAGTTAGGAATATACACGTGTGACTGCAGTAACTATACAAGCAAAGTGTGTAATTGCACATGCATGTTTCATGTGGCCAACAGCATAGATAGCTCACGCAATACGCCAGAACAGTGAGCAAGATAGGAGAAGAAAGCGCTCATTGCTGGGCACCAACAGATTTATGTTGTGCAACATTTTCCCAGTGGTCTGAAACAATGAGCAAAATGGCAGTTGACAGTGCAACGGAAAGAACCAGGCATTACGTGACCTGGAGGAAGTTTCTCTTTTCTAACTGGCTATGCTGCACCCCCTGCACTGGACTCTGCGTTGCTAAAATTGTTGCTGCAGTAAGGGAGGATCCTGTGCAACAGGCGTACTTACCAAGGCAGGGTAGGATGGATAGCCTCGACACTTTGCCCACACCAACTCCAAAGGTTCCAGTTCAGCGTGGCTCTCAAAGGGCATCAGGAGGTTTCTGCCTAAGGGGTCACAAAGAAACACGACTTAGAAGTGCCTGAGCATTAGTATAGAGAAGTAGGGAACAGAAGAAACAATCTCTGTCTACGAACTCAGACACAGCAGCCTACACGTTCTCCAAAGCAACCAGCTAACGCAGATGAGACTGCTGTTGTGGCTAAAATACACGAGCAGAATTTCTGGCTTGCTTTTTTAAACCTACTTGCTATGTGGTAAGTGCACAGCTGAAATTTCACTGTGTTCAAAATAAACCTACATCCGCCCCACCTTTTACCCCACAAATAGATACGTCACCACTAGGACGTGGGCGTCTACATCATTTTATAATCAACACCATTTTCCTGATGGAGGGCTGACGCAAAATGAAAAGTCACTTGTTTTTGCCTTCTGCTGCCACTCCATGTCCCTGCTCCGAGGCTCTATGTTGTTGTGCAACACCAGAAACAGAGCTGCTTCACATCCTCATGCAGAGCAGGGGGTAAAGTAAGCAGGAGGGGAGTCTCCACCACCTCTCCATGCCTTGGGTAAGAAGCAATCCCACACAGTTCCCCCTCCTCTTGGGATGGTGCAATGAGAGCCCCCCCTCTCGGGCTAATCTATTTTAATTACTGTGCTGGACAATCTGGCTTCATGACTCAGGTCTTGGAAGTTGGAGACTGGGATCTGTCCACCTGTGACTATAAGGTCAGTTGTGTGGAGATTACTATTATTATATTATTATTATTTGTATTACCGTAGTGCTAGGAGCCCGAGTCATGGACCAGGACCCCACTGTGCTAGGGGCTGTACAAACACAGAACAAAAAGATGGTCCCACTGCCTGGAATTTCCCCAGCCATCTCCAACCTGACACGAGGTGGGTCTCACTAGTCCCATGCCAACCTTGCTCTCTTCTGATGCAAAATGCACATGGCTTTGCCTCTGGGATGCCAGTGCAGCCAGTGCAGCCCTGCTTGGCCCCGGACCAACAATACTTTATAAATCATTACTTCCCTAATAGTAAATCTGTGCTCCAGCTCCTCCAAATTCTGAAACACTCTGACTTGGCTCAGCAGGGTCCCCTGTACAGCTCTCACAACATCAGGGGAAGGTGAGCAAAGAACAGCTGAGAAGGTGGTAAGTGCTCATCCTCCTGATCTCATTTCCCAATACAACATTTTCAACAGTGGTGCTTCAGTTAAAGTTTTATTAAAAACTCAATACGGTGATTTAGAAACACACACATCTAAGAAACCTGTTAATAAAAAGGTGGTGCTAAGACCTGTAGCTGACCTGCAGTTGTGGGGGACTCAGCACCTCGGAAAATCAGGCCCTATGTGATTTCTAAGCAGGATTAAGATTTTGTCACTGAATTTTTTAAGAAGAGTCACAGGGTGATAACAGTGGTACATGTAGCTTGATGACAGGTGGAATAGTTCTGAACAGAAGAGTCACCAAAGCAGAAGATACTTTTGTAAACACCAGTACAAATAATGGGTGACATTCACTCTTGTGCAAAGAGCAGGCTCAAAGCATTTCACACCACTTCAACCTTCAAAATAGGGTTTAAGTGTAACTTTAGTGCAGGGGTGAATTCCATTCATAACAAGAAGTGCTTGGGGGAAAGATGCGGTTTGACCCCTTTTTAATTTTTTGAAAGGAAAAAAAAGAGGAATCTTAGGCTTGTCTTCATGATCAATTGGTTTGCAGCAAGCTGGGGTACGAATCTACCCCGCAATAGCCTGCCACAGACCAACTATCTGTGCGCACCCTGCTGACGCACATTAATGTTTAATTAATGCACTTTGATCTAGTCATCTTTGAAACGGGACTAGACCAAAGCACACCAAATAACTGTTAATGCACATCAGCAGGGTCCATGCGGACAATTAGTCCACAGCAGTCTAGTGCAGGGTAGATTCACACCCCAGCTTGCCGTAAAATAAATGGTTGTATAGATGAGAACGTAAGAATGGCCATACCGGGTCAGACCAAAGGTCCATCTAGCCCAGTGTCCTGTCTTCCGACAGTGGCCAGTGTCAGGTGCCCCAGAGGGAACAGAACAGGTAATCATCAAGTTAAGTCCTTAGTTGTGTTTTTATATGCAATGCAGGGTTTAGGGGAGCTCTTGCTTCCTGCTGTTGAAAGGAACCAGCCAAAATGATTTGAGATACTTGAGGTTGGATACTCAATGGTCCAGAGCCATCAAACAATGGCAGAGGTGCTTCAGAGGGTCAAAAGTCTTAAGAGCTGGGGAGTTTCTCACGGCACTCATATTGGATGCACAAGACACAGGAATGATAATCCTGCACTGATGATTTCATTACAGAAATATTAACTCCATTATAAAACTGCAGAAACTCAGGCACAGAGAGGTGAAGTGACTTGCCCTAGAGGGCACAGCAACTCTGGCAGAGCTGGGAGGAGAATCCAGGGGTTCTACGTACCAGTTACCAGCTCTACCAACTAGACACAGTCTCCTCCATTTAAGATGTTGTTTTATACTCTACTTCTTTGTGTTGTCACGGTGTTGTGGCTGGGCTTCTAGCCTCTGTCAGCCAATCACGCAACCCACAGTTTTACTGTGCACCTCACAGTGAGGTTTATTCAGCTATTTTACCACCTAAGCCACAAAAACCTCTAAAATATCAAAATTTGTGAACATTAAAACAAAACAGCCCCCACAAAACACCCATGGAAGATTTCGTAATCGATGGGTCCCATGGCAAAAGCCCAGCCTTATTAATGCTATAGTAATACATATAGTCAGGCTTGCAAGATCAGAGCCTCTTAATTCATGGGATAGGGTCACCACAACTCCCTTCTAATAGCCTAAATTGCAACCCCAACCACATGCCTGAATCAAGAGACACCTTTAATATAGAAACACTGATCAGATTCAGTTCTAGAGTAAATGGGTGCAACTCCCCTAAAATCAAATCATCAGAGATTAATTTGGCCCAGTAAGCCCCAGAACAAAATTATAACGGGTCAAATCCACCCCTAGTGAATCTCTGCTGAAATTAGTGAAGTTACACTAGGGATGAATCCGCATCACTGTTCAGACAGCGAGATTTTTTTCAATGGAGTACAAACACGCAGACTATTCTGCTGTCACGTATCTGGCTGCTTAATCCCTGCAGGGGATGTCTAGCTCAGGCTGATAGAATAAGATTAGCTCCCATTTTTATCATAGCCAGAAGGGCTGCAAAAGTTCCATGTGGGGGACACATGACTAATCTGCTAGCTGCCGGCCTCTGAGAAGGAGTTTTAATTAATGTGAATTTCCCAGGGTGAGAGAGTCTCTGCCCGAGGTGAACGGTCACTATACTGTACAATGCAGACTATAGACTGCATCTGAAGTCAGAATGAATCAGAAAAATACATACATAGGATGAGCTAAGTGAGGGTGAGGTTGGGAAATATATGATGTATTTTTTCTTTTGCTATCCCAATGTGAGGTTAAAATACACAGAGCTCTCCCAAAGATTCAAACTTCCCCAGAAGTGGGCCGACTATGTAAAGCTTATCTCAGCAGCAGTTTGCTGGGTGTACAACGTCCTTGACAATAACAGTTTCCATTGAGATAGGAGACAGAGTACAGTGGCTATAAAGAAGGGGATAGATGTATAGTAGAGAGTTAAGATTCTGATCTCAGCTGCACCAGTGTAAATCTGCAATAACTCCATTGACTGGCCTCAGTACCTGAGGATCAGAATCTGATCACTGGCGTGCTAGAAAACCACAGAATTGCCTTGGGTAATATTAGAAGAGTGTGGCTTAATGACACTGATGTATGGTACACACTGACAAGGAAAGTAGTGATAGCAATAGGACAGTGAACAGCTATGAAGTCAGCTTCACAGACGGCAATCCTTTTATTAGTATTATTTATTATTTGTATGGCGGTAGCGCCTCAGAATCCCAAACACAAACCAGGACCTGTAGTGCCAGGCACTGTACAAACATAAAGAAAAAAAGACTGTCTGCCCCAAAGAGCTTCTTCTGTAGACATTATTCTCACCCGAGCTGCTGTAATCAGAGTCTCCATTCACACCGTCCAAGAAGGGGACCCGAGAAAGGGCTGGCTTCCCTCGACTACGTTTAGGAGGAGTCAAACCACTGTTAAAAAGGAACAGAAAGTAGAGTGTTAGGGAAAGCAAGATTTCACTACAAAACACAGCTGAGTTACAGGATTCCCCAGCTGTTTGGAAAATGCTGGGAAATGATTGGACTGATGCAATCTCAATATGAAAAGAACACTAAAGGTCTACATTCAGCAGGCCTCATTAAATGCTCCAGTAAAATTTGCCAATATATCTGCTTTGATATATTTTTGTGGGTGCAGTTAAGGAGACCTGCTGAACTTGAGGGAGAAACCCATCAAAGAAGTGTACATTAAGAGTCAAATCTATAACACTTAAACTCAACAAGTTTACCTGGTTTGTGTTTAGATATTGGAGGATAAAAGAATAGCCAACATCTTTGAAACAGATTCTAATGGATAAATAGGGCTCCAGTATCAGATTTTCAGGATCTCTTTTTCCTTGTTCTTTATTACCAAGAACATTTATGAAAACAGTATCCCTACGTCTGAAGAATTTTGTAACTCTTGATTTTTGTTCCCTAGCTGAAAATTTTCATTTGTAACATTATAGCAATTTCCTAGTAACCAATTATTTTAAAACAGTAAAGAGAACTGACCCTACTTAGAATAATTGTATATGTTTTCCATGAGGCATCAGGCTAGTTTTCAACTCCTTGTTTTTGTGTGCATCCCACAACTCTAATGTCATTTTTGAGATGTGAATTGCTTGTAATTATAATAAGCATTTACATAGCACTTTTCATCTTCAGAGTGTATTACAAAACATTAACTAATCTTTACAATTCCTTTGTGAGCCAAGTATCATTTCCCCCATTTTATAGGTACGGAAACAGGCAAGGTGAAGTGACACTGAATTCCGGGCTACTGGTCCTGTCCTTAGACCACTGGACCATTCTTACTCCTTTAAGGAACTTCCAGTGGATACAGAAATATCTACCTCATCAGTATTAGAACAAATTATGAGCCCATTTCTCCCACTCTTGCTCACACTAAGTAGTAAGGTAACTCCCTTCTCTTCATGTGCCAATATATTTATGCCTGTAGCTGTAATTTTCACTCCGAGCTTATGCCCAAATAAATCTGTTAGTCTTTAAGTGCCACCAGACTCCTCATTGTTCTTGTGGATACAGACTAACACGGGTACCCCTCTGATACTAAGTAGCACTGTACTCTGTGAGTAGTTCCATTGGTTTCAATGTCCCATTGGCTTCATCAAGACGACATATGGAACAAGAGTCTACTCAACCTAACTAAGAGTGGCAAAACTGATTAGATCATATTATTAGCAGGACGCCCACTATAAGGGTAGATGAAAAGGTGCACCGCTCAGGGAGAGCACTTGGAGGCACTATGCCTCAGAGAGGCTCAACATCTAGGGTTGCCAACTTTCTACTCGCACAAAACTAAACACCCTTACCCCGCCCCCTACTCCACCTCCCCTCTGAGGCCCCGCCCCCTGCTCACTCCATCCCCCCTCCCTCACTTGCTTATTTTCACCAGGCTGGCTCAGGGGGTTGGAGTGTGTGTGTGGGGGTGAGGGCGGGCTCGGGGGGGGGCGGGAATGAGGGGTTTGGGTTGCAGAAGGGGGGGGTCTGGGCTGGGGGATGGAGCCGAGGGGTTTGGAGTATGGGAGGGGGCTCTGGGTTGAGGCAGGGTGTTGGGGAAGGGGGTATGGGCTCTGGGCTGGGGGTGCGGGTTCTGGTGTAGAGTCAGAAATGAGGGGTTCAGGGTGTGAGGGGGAATCCAGGCTGGGGCAGGGGGTCGGGGTGGAGGGATGTGAGGACTCCATCTGGGAATGCAGGCTCTGGGGTGGGGCTGGGGGGTTTGGGATACAGGAGGGTGCTCCAGGCTGGGACCGAGGGGTTCAGGCACGAGAGGGATCAGGGCTGGAGCAGGGGGTTGGGGCGCGCGGGGGTGTGTATGTGTGTGTCAGGGGTGCAGACTCAAGGCGGCGCTTACCTCAGGCAACTCCCAGAAGCAGCGGCATGTCCCCCCTCCGGCTCCTATGCAGAGGGGTGGCCAGGTGGCTCTGCACACTGCCCTGTCCGCAGGTGCCACCCCAACAGCTCCCATTGGCCGCGGTTCCCGGCCAATTTTTTTTTTTTAAATTAATGGAGATATCCTATCTCCTAGAACTGGAAGGGACCTTGAAAGGTCATCAAGTCCAGCCCCCTGCCTTCACTAGCAGGACCAAGTACTGATTTTGCCCCAGATCCCTAAGTGGCCTCCTCAAGGATTGAACTCACAACCCTGGGTTTAGCAGGCCAATGCTCAAACCACTGAGCTATCCCTCCCCCCCATTTTTTAATAAATGGAGATATCCCATCTCCTAGAACTGGAAGGGACCTTGAAAGGTCATCGAGTCCAGCCCCCTGCCTTCACTAGCAGGACCAAGTACTGATTTTGCCCCAGATCCCTAAGTGGCCTCCTCAAGGATTGAACTCACAACCCTGGGTTTAGCAGGCCAATGCTCAAACCACTGAGCTATCCCTCCCCCCAATGGGAGTTGCGGAGCTGGCACTTGGGACGGGGGCAGCGCACGGAGCCCCCTGGCTGCCCCTATGCCTAGGAGTTGGAGGGGAGACATGCCGCTGCTTCTGGGAGCCATGCAAAGCCATGGCAGGCAGGGAGCCTGCCTTAGCTCAGCTGCACTGCCAACCGGACTTTTAACGACCCAGTCAGTGATGCTGACTGGAGACAGCGGAGGCCCTTTTCGACTGAGCGTTCTGGTCAAAAACCGGACACCTGGCAACCCTATCAACATCTGAGAAGTATGGGGAATAAGCAGGAATAACTAGACGTATGGGGAAACAACAGGAAGAATTAGAAATGCTAGTGAATAAACACAACTATGACATAATTGGCATCACAGAGACTTGGTGGGATAATACAAATGACTGGAATATTGGGATAGAAGGGTACAGCTTGCTCAGGAAGGACAGGCAGGGAAAAAAGGGAGGAGATGTTATCTTATACACTTGGATTGAGGGTGAGATGGCAATAGGAGACAGACTTGTGGAAAGTCTCCGGGAAAGGATAAAAAGGGTAAAAAGCAAGGGTGATGTCATGGTAGGGGTCTACTACAGACCACCTACCCAGGAAGAAGAGTTGGATGAGGCTTTTTTAAACAACTAACAAAATCATCCAAAGCACAGGACTTGGTGGTGATGGGGAACTTCAACTACCCAGACATCTGTTGGGAAAATATCACAGCAAGGCACAGATTATCCAACAAGTTCTTGGAATGTATTGGAGACAATTTTTTGTTTCTGAAGGTGGAGAAAGCTACTAGGGGAAGAGGCTGTTCTAGATTTGATTTTGACAAATAGGGAGGAACTGGTTGAGAATCTGAAAGTGGAAGGCAGCTTGGGTGAAAGTGATCATGAAATGAGAGAGTTCATAATTCTAAGGAATGGTAGGAGGGAAAACAGCTCAATAAAGATAATGGATTTCAAGAAGGCTGACTTTAGTAAACTCAGGGAGTTGGTAGGTAAGATCCCATGGTAAGCGAGTCTAAGGGTACGTCTATACTTACCTCCGGGTCCAGCGGTAAGCAATCGATCTTCTGGGATCGATCCCGGAAGTGCTCGCTGTCGACGCCGGTACTCCTGCTCCGCGAGAGGAGTACGCGGAGTCGACGGGGGAGCCTGCCTGCCGCGTGTGGACCCGCGGTAAGTTCGAACTAAGATACTTCGACTTCAGCTACGTGAATAACGTATCTTAGTTCGAAGTGGGGGGTTAGTGTGGACCAGCCCTAAGGGGAGAAACAGTTCAAGAGAGTCAACAGTTTTTCAAAGAGATATTAGTAATGGCACAAGAGCAAACTATCCCACTGCATAGGAAAGATAGGAAGTACGGCAAGAGACCACCCTGACTTACCCTTTAATGATGTGAAACTCAAAAAAGAGTCCTATAAAAAGTGGAAACTAGGTCAAATTACAAAGGATAAATATAAACAAACAACACAAGTATGTATGGACAAAATTAGAAAAGCCAAGGCACAAAACAAGATTAAACTAGCTAGAGACATAAAGGGTAACAAGAATACATTCTACAAATACACTAGAAGCAAGAGAAAGACCAAAGACAGGGTAGGCCTGTTACTCAGTGGCGGGTGGGGAGGGGAGGGAGGGGAACAATAACAGAAAATGCGGAAATGGCAGAAGTGCTGAATGACTTTTTTGTTTCAGTTTTCTCCAAAAAAGTTTAGTAGCGAATGGACATCTAACACAGTGAAAGTGAGGTAGGATCAGAGGCTAAAATAGGAAAAGAACAAGTTAAAAATTACTTAGACAAGTTAGATGTCTTCAAATCACCAGGGCCTGATGAAATACATCCTAGAATACTCAAGGAGCTGACTGAGGAGATATCTGAGCCATTAGTGATTATCTTCGAAAAGTCATGGAAGACAGGAGAGATTCCAGAGGAATGGAAAAGGGCAAATATAGTGCCCATCTATAAAAAGGGAAATAAGGACAACCCGGGGAATTACAGACCAGTCAGCTTAACTTCAGTACCCGGAAAAATAATGGAGCAAATAATTAAGCAATGAATTTGCAAATACTTAGAAGATAATAAGGTGGTAAGTAATAGCATGGATTTGTCGAGAACGAATCGTGTCAAACCAACCTAATAGCTTTCTTTGACAGGGTAACAAGCCTTGTGGAATGGGGGGAAGCAGTAGATGTGGTCTATCTTGACTTTAGTAAGGCTTCTGATACTGTCTCGCATGACCACCTCATAAACAAACTAGGGAACTACAACCTAGATGGAGCTACTATAAGGTGGGTGCATAACTGGTTGGAAAACCGTTCCCAGACAATAGGAGGACATATCAAGTGGGGTCCCGCAGAGATCAGTTCTGGATCTGGTTCTGTTCAATATCTTCATCAACGATTTAGATAAGTTTGCGGATGATACCGAGCGGGGAGGGGTTGCAAGTGCTTTGGAGGATAGGATTAAAATTCAAAATGATCTGGACAAACTATAGAAATTATCTGAATTAAATAGGATGAAATTCACTAAGGACAAATGCAAAGTTGTCCACTAAGGAAAGAACAATCAGTTGCACACATACAAAATGGGAAATGACTGCCTAGGAAGGAGTACTGCGGAAAGGGATCTGGGATCATAGTGGATCACACGCTAAATATGAGTCAACAGTGTAACACTTGCAAAAAAAGCAAACGTCATTCTGGGATGCATTAGCAGGAGTGTTGTAAGCAAGACACAAGAAGTAATTCTTCTGCTCTACTCCATGCTGATTAGGCCTCAACTGGAGTATTGTGTCCAGTTCCGGGCACCACATTTCAGGAAAGATGTGGACAAATTAGAGAAAGTCCAGAGAACAGAAACAAAAATGATTAAAGGTCTAGAAAACATGACCTATGACGGGAAAAAAAGGTTTGTTTAGTCAGAAGAAAAGAAGACTGAGGGGGGACATGATAACAGTTTTCAAGTACATACAAGGTTTTTACAAGGAGGAGAAAGATAAATTTTCCTCGTTAATCTCTGAGGATAGGACAAGAAGCAATGGCTTAAATAGCAACAAGGGCAGTTTAGGTTGGACATTGGGAAAAACATCCTAACTGTAAAAGTGGTTAAGCACTGGAATAAACTGCCTCAGGAGATTGTGGAATCTCTGTCTTTGGAGCTTTTTAAGAGCAGTTTAGATAAACACCTATCAGGGATGGTCTAGATAATACTTAGTGCTGCCATGAGTGCAGGGGACTGGACTAGAAGACCTCTCGAGGTCTCTTTCAGTCCTATGATACAATTCTATGATCTCACTACACCCCCGTAATAGGTGTAGTATACCTCCTTCTTCGGGGATGGACCCATTACTTTGCTAAGCCTCTACCCTCCCTGTCCTTTTGCTCCTGCAGGGGCGGAAGTCAGAAGCAATCCCTAAGCTCCCTGAAATTGTGGCCAGCCCTTACTTGCCACACATGGTATGTGTGCAGGGAAGTGTCTTTGTGTTCCTTCCAACGCAGCCGTGTGAGGATAGGGCACAATCCAGCCCTATAAGGGGTGGGGTGGGGTGGGGTGGGGTGGGTGGGAAGGGATACATTCTGCTCACATGCTGTAGACTGTTTTACAGCCTGCTATCTCAGACCTTCCAAAATATTTGTCAAAGAAATTCAAAAGATTAGTGAGTACTGTGGACTATCTTTCTGCAAAATTGGGCTTTAAAAACAATACTATTTGTGAGTTACAAGAGCATCTAAGAAATTCATGTGCTGGAGAATGAAAGCAGCAGTGCTGGTAAGTGATGGGGGCTCATCTTCACCTCAAGAGGGTTGGGCTGACCAGGTAGGACCTATGTTTCCCCAACTTTGGCTCTCTGGTAATGGATATACCTGTGTAAAAGTGGCTAGAGCATGTACATCCATATCAGGTGACATGAGTCTACTATACATCAGTACATCTAAAACATCAAACGCTGTCTTGGGATCTATGAACTGGCTTGAGAACTATATCGGGAGTGTAAAGGGTGCAGATGCAAGAGGCTTTTGGCTCTCAGCCCCAACATTAATACAGAAGTTAAGAAACAATTTGAACAGGATTTTACATGGTGAAGTTGCCTTAGAAAGAAGGGCAAGGAAACCCAGTGAGAACATATAGGACTTACCTACACTTACACTTAGTTCGCAAAAAGCTGGGGTGCAAATCTACCATGCACTAAGTGTCCGGGTGGACCCTACTGCTTCACACTGACAGTGCAGTCAGTCCCTAGAGCATTTTGATCCAGTTCCATTTCTAAGCGGGATAGATCAAAGCACCCTATGGAACTTTTATGCGCAGCAGTGGGGTCCATGCAGACATTCGGTGTACAGCAAGCTAGTGTGGGGTAGATTTACACCCCAGCTTCGTGTTCGTGTGTAGACAGTACATATTCTGGGGAAGGGCTCAGCGAAGGGGACTTACCTGCAGGTTTCAAATGCCAGCCCACTGCCAAGGCCGGAGCTGCACTCCGAGTCAGACCCGCTTTCCGTATGTTTCCCAAAGCCGTTGGTCACTCCTGCTAAGAAGACACAAAAGAATCAGCCTAAAGGCCTGGTTTGCCTCTCCACGACCCAAGGATGCTTGAAGGGAGAGACCCAGAGGCATCACAACCTGCTCAGGAACTGTCACCCTAATGCTCTGGACCCTGCATCTCAGAAGGAGGGTATCATATCGACAGCCAGACTATTCCCCCCTCACACACACTTTTAAAAAAAGATCTTATTTAACAGCAAAGTGAATGCTAAACTCAGTTCCCCAGACCCAGCAGCAGCCAGCAGGGATCTAGTAAAACAGCTTTTTCCTTAACTCTTTGGAACAATGGTTTAGCTTCAAACAAGGGGTGGTGGTCACTGCAGTCACTGGTACATTTCTCCAATCAGTTTCTAACTGTTGATGAGAGGGCACTTCTCGCTCACCTTCCCTCTCCCCAGCATCTGCTGGTCTGTAACTCACTGGGATTACTGGAGGCGAGGCCTCTTGTCTGGACAACCAAACATCTGTTCTGGATAAATGAAGTGCTTTATTTACTGTCCACAGGACAGGCTGAAGAATGACACACACAAATCTTGGGAGCACTGATTGACTGCTATGTCTACCCATGGCTAAACATGAAAACAGGCCTCTGGCCTCTGTTCCCTTGGAAAGCAGCAGTCCCCCCACATTTCATACAAAAGGAGCCCCCTATGGCAGACCAGTATGGGGTACAACTAGCAAAGCAGAGTCAGAGGAGACCCAAAGCAAACAAATCATCTGCTTCTTCTGGGGCTGTCTGAAAAGAAAACGAGGCAGGAGCCCAGTTTTAGCATCAGGCTGTGTCAGATGTGCCCATTAGTCAATGCACCCAGATTTTCAAGCTCAGATCAACAGCTTGCCCATCAGTTCCAAGGTGCTTTACAACAGTGGTCTCCAAACTTTTTTGATCGCACATCCCTATCAGTAAAAAATATTTTTGAGCATGCACCCCCCCGCCACGCCGAAGCAAAAAAAAAAAAAGCCGCTCGGACTCCCACCCGAACTGCCAAAGCAAAAAAAAAAAAAAAAAAAAACCAGCCGCTCGGATAGTCCGCCCGAACTCTCCACTTTGGAGACCACTGCTTTACAAAGGTGATTGAGCATTATTACCTCCACTTTAAGGATGGGGAAACTGAGGGACAGAGAGGCAACGTAGTTTGCTCAAATTCACACAGAAAGTCAGTGGCAGAGCTGGGAACTGAACTCCAGAATCCTGACTCCCAGTCTGGTGTCATATCTGCTGGAACACTAATGGTAACTCATTCTGGCTACAACTAACAACCACAGGGATAATTGTATTTTTTTTGCTAGGAAACCAAATCCGAGATCTAGAAAATGTCACCTTAGATAAAACCTTCTACCTTGGATTTCTGGATTTCCAATGCATAGTTCACTTGAATAAGCTAAGAGAGTAAGGAAGCAACGGTCCACGGGTAGACCAAATCTCCCTCTACCATCTTTCTCTCAGGCCATTTCAAATGTCACTTTAACAATGAAACGGAATATTTAAACGTATTCCTCTGAACTATAATATCCAAAGTTGGAAACACTCCCTAAGCTGCCCGGTTTTTCATTCTATACAATTGCAGAATTTACCAACTCAACAAAACATAACCCACATTGCAAGGACGTGGTGTTCTCTGATAAATAAATACAAATGCAGGATCATCTTTCAGCTTACACAAGAAACCATAAGGAGACACAAACTCCAAAGAACAGGCAGGGACACACCTACAGTGAATAGCCAGTGAGGGTTTACAGGTCACCTCGGAGGCTGAGCACCATCATATGAGATGCATTCCATGGACACCAGAAGCAAAATTCAGAACTGGTGTTAGCAGATGCAACTCCATAGATTTCACCTGGACTGAATCTGGCTCTAGGTACCAGGTCACACAAGTTTCAAACCAGGCTGTCAGAATTCTAACAGGAATAAACGTGACACTTCAGAGATGATCATCCGTATGCCTGTGTCAACGTCACTACAATCTCTGAACCAGTAAATATGGAACAAGGAGCCACAAGAAACATATTTCTGGGAGTAACCTGGTTCTAGTAACACAGGTCATGCTGACCTATACGCTTCAGCGGTAGTGCAAACCCTATATACTACTTACACTCCTAACATTAAGATAAATCAGCCAGGTTTGAAGTTGGGGAAGGGACTGGATCAAAAAAGCAAAATTTCAGCTCATAGGAAAAAGAAGTAAACACCTGTTCAGCAGTGGACTTCCTGATATCCTACCTAACTTTTTCTTCTTTCTTAATTTCATCCTCTTACTCTTAGCTAAACCTAAGCCCACCTTGGACAGCTTTAAATCATTCTTCTCTGTCCTTTAAGTATCTGTTGTGTGTCCCCCAACTAGGAGTCACTGCTTAGACAAACTGTACTTAACTCATTTCTTTTAATCTTTCCGGTAAGTCAATTCCACCATTCTGATTACTTTTCTCTAAACTCTCTCCAATTTGTTAACATCTTTCTGGCTGTGAGATGTCCTTGAATGATTGCAATATTCCAGGTGCAAGCTCACTAAAGTCTTACAAACAGAGGTTACTCTTATCTCCCTGCCCTGTGATGCTTCTGAATATGCAGCCCAAAATCACATTAACTTTATTTGCCATCTGATCTCTTTCCAGGTTCCCCCCCCCCCCCCCCCGTCGGTCATTATTTTTGCTTTGAATTGTTTTCACTCAGGTGCTCCCCCACACTTGGCAGCATCCTAAATTTGATCTCATTTAGCATTTCCTACCCACATTTTGAACCACTAGAAGGGCCCTTTGTATTTTTCTCTTCTCTCCAGTTTTTGTGAGTTGGGACCATCTGTAAATTTAATTAAAATGAAGTTTAACATAGTAATGTCTCATCCAACACCAGATACCATGCTACGGAGAGCTGAGGCCCCTAAACCTCTATGGCCCCCCAGCCCATTATGCTCCCCCGTCAGGGCCTTGGAGAGATGCCAGGGCCTAAACAAGTCATCGCTGTGGTAGGGAACTCTCACTCCTAGAGGGGGTCCGTCCACGTTCAGCTTTTAAGGCAGAGGGGAGTGCAGGAAAGCATGCATTTCTAAGCCACTACTGGGGACTTTACTCAACCAGACACTTCTAAGAAGCCCTACATTCAAAAATAAATAAATCACCTGCTGAGATATTAGTGCCAGGCTCATTGGGAGGTGGAAGAAGAGATGCAGCCTTTGCTGAGTAAAGGGGAAGCTCGCACACTTGCAAGCCACTTTCCCACCACCACTTCTTGGCTGGCTGCTGGAGTGCAATTCCTCTGGATAGATTCCTACCTAACCATAGTTTTCCCCTATTTATTTAGCACTGGAGTCCTACAATGCCCACTACCCCTTTGCAATGACTAAAGGAAGCAGCTGAACCTATGGGAGTTTGGAGACCATCTTTACAAAGGCAGCTGTGCCAGCTGGCCAAGAGAGTGGTGACCAGGCAGCCCTGCTCAGACTAGCTCCAGACATCAGAGGAAGAAAAGCCCAGCGGAATCACCTGTCTCTCCTGACTGCCTGGGGGATTTCTCGCTATCACTCGCGCTGCAGCTCCCACTCCGCAGCCGTTTCCGGGCTTGTTGTTCGCCCTCCGCACTGGAGGGGGAAAGCTGTCCGCTCTGGCTGTGGTCCTCTCCGTTCTCCAGGGGGCAGTCCAGGCCCCTCTGCAGCTTCACCCCATTCTTAGCTTTTTTAAAAAGGACAGACGTACGCCTGCCCACGCCACTGAACGGGGGGCTGGCAGGAGCGTCCATGGCCTGAAGGGCCAGTCCGTTCAACCCATTGTCACTGAGCAAGCGTTGGAAAGCGTGGCTCTCCCTCTGTAGCGCCTTCTTATCAAAGAGCTCGCCCTCCGATTTCATCCGCTTCTGCAGTCTGTTCAAGGACTTGCTTTCACTGATGGGTTTGAGCGTTGGAGGGTCCTGCAGAGAGTCCAGCTCAGACAGGGAGGGTGCGGGTCCCGTGGGCTCCAGGGTGGGTGGATGTGGGGGCTTGGTGTCATCTGCTAAAGAAAGAAAGAACCTGCTTGAACATTTTAGAAAGTGTTATTCCCAAAAATACTGATAGCAACTCTACCCCTTTCCTATGGCGACAGGAAAGCCATGGGCTCAAATGATAACAGACGCCTGTCATTCTCCCTTACGGAAGGCACCCCAATAAAGATACAGGTCAGAACTAGAGTGCCCCCAGATGGAGAGCAAGTCCAGCTTCTTCCACACTAGATCCAGCTGCCATGTCGGTTGCATGCCTCATATCTCTACGGCCACTATCTGGGTATATTATTTCCAATGTATGAAAGAACAACCTCAGATAGTAAGACACAGCAAAGCAGGGAAGTGACAGATGTGAGACACTGGAAGCGTAGAAACTTCTAAAGACTATTATTTAGAGATATGCCATACACCGTAGACACAGGGATTATTCATAAACTTGTGCTTCTATAAATGTTATATGCATTTTTGTGAGCGAGGGATTGTATTTAAGCTCCACGGGGGGAGGGTTATCAAGCTTCCTCCAGGGACAACAAACAGAGGGAGGTAATTACTGCAAATCCAGTGACAAGTAACTCCAGAGAAGTACCACCCCTGGGAGGAATTGCATAGACTGGTTCAGGCCAGGTTTGAGAGGCCAGCAGACAAAAAAAGGGCTTTTGGTATAAAGAAGGAGCCTGAACTGAGCCACAGCGCTTCATTTTGAACCTCAAACTGACATGAAACTCTAACCAAAAGGGTAAAACTCCGCTGGAAAGGTCTGAAGGACTTTGGGAACCTACCAGGGCTCTATCTGGAAGATGGGCTACACCTGGTAAGCGTTGCATGAGTGTAGACTGTATTGTTTTATGTTCTGTTTTCTCTCTATTGCTTTTGTCTTAAAATAAATATACTACACTTTGTGAAAGCTAGCTAGTCAATGGTAACGCTGTCAGAGTCCCTGGGAGAGCACGAACCACAGGTGCTGAACTACGATCAGACCTGCTGGGATAGCCATAGAGAATAACAGGGGGATTGCAAGCCTAAATCCCCAGCCCAAAGAGAGAGGGACGGGGGTCCCCACCCATACAGAAATGATGGCTGAGATCTGAGACCTAAAGGAACATCCCTTGAGCAGACCACGGGAGGGGGCAGAGGTGCAGTGAAACCCAACCTGTGACATACTCCTCCAACCTCTCCTCTCATACTCTTCCAGCCTTTCCTGAAAGGCTTGTAACCCCATTCCCAATTCCAATCCCTCAAACGATACAATCCCGGCAGCAGAAATCTATGGCCTATTCCAATCGATAAAGTGCCATGAAGTATCAGGAAGGTTTCTGATGCCCTACATCCCTTGGACAGCCTGCTCCAGATTGTTTTCAAAATTCGGTACCTGTGGCCCATATCTCTTTCTGATACAATAAACGCACTTTCCCAGCGCACAGATGAATGATACAATCATCGAGTCAGTCCTCTGCAATCCCCAACAGGTTTCCCTTCCTGCCCAGGCTGCAGTGCTCTCCAGTTCCCTTGGAGACCGGCTGAAACCTCTCACCTTTCTCCCCATCCTCGTCCTGCTCTCCCCTTAGCGGTTTGTCCAGCCCCTCCTCCCGTGAGGCAGGCTCTCCATTTGGCATGGTCTTGTTCTGTTGCTGGGCCAGCTTTTGCCGGAGGGAGTTGATCTCACGTCTCAAGAGCCGGATGCGTCGGGTCCGGGCACCGCTGGACCTCATGGTGCTCACCATGTCCAGCTTCTCCAGCAACTCCTTCAATTGCGCCTCCAGGGAAAGGTGAGCCCGATTCTCGGGGACGAGAATGTTGTCCACTGCACCAAGAAGAGAAGCAATGTTAAGAAGTGATTGCTGACACCTCGTGTACTCAAAGAGTGAAAGAAAGCCGCTCTGTTCCTTGGAGGAGGAAATTCCACTGTACCCAAACCAACCATTCCACGTCACAGCCATGCATCTAACTATAAGGATAATTATATCCTTTCAAGGCAGCTTGTGGAATCCCTGTCATTGGAGGTTTTTAAGCACCGGTTGGACAAACACCTATCAGGGCTGGTCTAGGTTTACGTGGTCCTGCGTCAGTGCAGGGGACTGGACTAGATGACCTCTCAAGTTCTCTTCCAGCTCTACATTTCTATGATTCTTCTCATCAATGCTATTTGCAAATGCTATGCCACTGGTGGAGGACTGAAGAATTCTCAGGATCACATTCCAAGAGGGATGCGTCCTTTAGGAAGCAGATCACAGACAGAGAGCGAGCTCCATGGGAGGGATGGGAAGCAGTAGTCTGAACTAAGTTCAGCAAAGTTATTTCGTACTGCATGGGGTTGGGAACAAATGCTACAGAGATGCAGATTCGTCTCATGGTGGTTTCTACAACTGAAGCAATCATAAGTTCAGGCCATGCCAGGAATAAAGGTCTCTGTGACAAGACTGTTGCTACGGTGTTTTTGGTATTCTGGGTCACAATCCCACCATACCTATGCAGTCCCCTTCACAAAGAATTCCTCCCATCCCCCTGCCTCAACTCCTTCAGAACATGCCAATTCTTTGGCTACCCAGATTGACCTTGTCGAGAGAGGGCATGTGGTCATTATGTCCAGTGCAAGGAGAAGGTGAAATGAGGTTAGACTGGGCTATCTGCAGTTGTGACTCAAAATAATCATGGAAATTAGAAATGGAAGACACCCTCCCATTCCAGCTGCTGGCCAGGGCAGGATTGTCCCTACAATAAACTGCCCTACAAGCATGTAACTGATTTCTCTGTGAGATGCACTGGAATGCCTTTCCCATACATTTTAAATTCCAGTAAACCAGCCTCCCAACCTAGGTAGAGGTCGGGGAATGGTGGGCCAATTATATAAAGTACAAGACAGCCTAAACCTGCATGAATTCATCTTTTCAAGGCTCTTTAAAAATACCCAATTTGCACTATAGCCATGGCACGTGGATTCCACAGCAAATAGTGAGCCCGTGGTCTTGTGGTCTGGGACTAAGGGGAGCTGGCTTCAATACCCGGCTCTACCACAAACTTCATAGAATATCAGGGTTGGAAGGGACCTCAGGAGGTCATCTAGTCCAACCTTCCTCTGTGACCTTGGGCAAATCACTTAATCTTTCCATGCCTCAGCTTCCCATCTGTAAAATGGGGATTAAAAATGTTTCCCTGACTCACAGGGAGTGTTGTGAGGATAAATTTGTCATTGTTAGATGCATACAGCCGGATTTTCAAAATAGCTCCAGGCCACATTTCCAAGTGCCTGGCATCCCCAATCAGGGCCAGCTTTTCCACAGTGCTCAACAGCCAGCAGCTCCCATTGCAGCACGGCAGACTTTCAGACGAGCTCAGCACACTACGGGGCTCTTTCGAGAAGCTGCCCACTTATTTAAGTCCCTGAAGAGGAGCTAAGATTGAAAACCTGTCCCTGGAAGTGGGTGTTAAACTCATCTGAAATCTGGCCCTTAGATGCTACAATAATGGGAGCCATATAAGTGCCTATATAGGTAAATGGATGTGCCCAAATCTTACACCTCAAATGGTGGGTACAGTTATAGCCCAGCCAAAGTAACATGGTCAGAATGATGGCTGGTCCTACACACAGACTCTAGGAGTCTGGCTTTTACTGGACTGTTTGCCAATCCTAAAAATAAACAGCCCAGGGGAACTCACCATCCTCCCAAGAAAAGCGATAAAAGTCTTCTGTTTTGGGTGACTCGGGCAGGTGAATCCCCACATCAGTGTCAAAGCCGATGTTTTCAGCCTGCCGTCGCGCATGGCGTAATATCGCTCCTCCAAGGTCTCTCAGCCGGACAGCTGCTCGGTGGAAAATCGTGTCTTTAGCATTATACCTCATGCAGTTGGTAACTATAAGGTTAAAGTCTTCCTCAAACTCATCCAAGGTTCGGTACAGGTGGGACTCCAGCTTCCGCCTCATGGTGGAAAAATCCATTGGATTGGAAATGAATTCCAGGTAATCTGGAACCTAAACATATAAAACCTGTACAATTACAAAAACCATTTACTAGCCAACCAGAGCGCATCCATCATAAGCACTCTTAATGTCCTTTCCACCTGCAGAAGGGGTAATGTCACCAATGCACATATACTCCACCCAATTGAGCCAGACGTGCCCCGGCTCTGCAGAATGAAATTACTTGACTGAGATGCTGTAGTAAGCTTCCTGAAAACAATGCCTAGGATATCCCGTGTGAGCCTCCTTTAGAAATTCCTTAGCTCATGCTAACTGAGGACAAAGATGGTCTGAGCTCTCTCAAAACAATGCCCTGCCCCTGCCAACTATGACACCATGTGAGCTTCCTCCCACCTTCAAAGCAGTGCCCTTAGCTTATAGGAAAGATACTTGCCTCATTCAGGTTAACGGGCTCTGCAAAAATCTGAGCCGGATCCTTCTCCTGCAGCAGATCCAAAGTTGTGCGCAGCAGCACATTGAAAGGAGTCAGCTGTAACTCCATAGCAGCCTGTTGAACTTTGACCTGGGAATGGCGAAAAGGAATCACATGCAGTTATCAAAAATGGAAAATGCAAGTGGCATTTCCCTTACTTCCGTTAAATTCCATTCCATTCACTGACAGCAACCTCAGACCTTTTTAAACTCGTTTCTGAAGCACATTTGATCAAGTGCTTGTTTCTTCTGTTTGTAATGTAGAAATTAACAAAAATACTGGGCAGTATACTGAGTCATATAGTTAAAGAAGTTGCCTTCTTACCATCTTAACAAAAATAATTACAGTCCAAGTTTAATATCTGATACATCCTCTATCAGGGAACTAAACCTTGTAAACTGGGGTGCTCCTAGTTAGTCTATCTCATAACACTAGAACAAGGGGAAACCCAATGAAATTAAAAGGCAACACATGTAAAATTGATAACAGGGAACACCTTTTAACACCCCACAAAGTAACCCATGGAATTCCCAGCCTCAAAATATAAGATCAATTAGCAGGATTGTTTTTTTAAAAAAGGATAAAAGATTTAGGCATTTTTTTATGAATAGCAACATCCAGGGTTACATTAGACAAAATAAATAGATTATAAGGGATATAAACTCTCATGTTTCTGGGCGTAAGCCAATCACTAACTAGAAAGACTCTAGAGGTAGGCTATTCAATAGTTGTCCATCAGAAGGTTTCCTGCTCCTTCCTCTGAAGCATCTAATACTGGTTGATTTCAGAGACAGGATAATGGACTAGATGGACCATTTATCTGATCTGATCTGGCTGTGTTTCTACTTCAAGGACGATGGAACTGAATGAAAAAATATATTCCTCCTTTAATTTCTTAAGGTCCCTGATATTACAGTCCTTCTGTATGGCATTAAAATCACCAACCCAATGTCTAGGGAAAGGACTTCTACTTATGTGAGGCAAACTTTATTTTGTGTGTTAAATGATAAGACAGCAACAGTAAGAGCCTGGGTGACAACACAGAAAGAGGTTTACAGTGACAGCATGATTATACTATATTTTCCACAACATCAAAGATTAATCTGTATGAAGACCAAAAGCTAGGACTGCCAAGAATGTATATTATATACATCTAAAAGCTGTGCTGAGAAGCAGTTCCAGCTACATATGTTTCTCCATAGCTGCTTTCAACTACTTGAAAGGGGGTTCCAAAGAGGATGGATCTAGACTGTTCTCAGTGGTACCAGATGACAGAACAAGGAGTAATGGTCTCAAGTTGCAGTGGGGGCGATCTAGGTTGGATATTAGGAAACACTATTTCACTAGGAGGGTGGTGAAGCACTGGAATGGGTTACCTAGGGAGGTGGTGGAATCTCCATCCTTAGAGGTTTTTAAGGCCCGGCTTGACAAAGCCCTGGCTGGGATGATTTAGTTGGGGATTGGTCCTGCTTTGAGCAGGGGGTTGGACTAGATGACCTCCTGAGGTCCCTTCCAACCCTGATACTCTATGATTCTATGATTCCATGGTAACTTTTCCTTTCCAAACTATACTGGAATTTCACTAAACTGTTTAGGATGTAGTTACCTGTGATACAGACATATCAAGATATCAAAAGTAAAAGGAAACAAACAAAGGAATGATTTTTTACCCTCCCACCCAAAGGATGTCAGCATTCACAGCAAGATAACCCCACTCCTGTAAGTCAGGAACAACATAAACAGGATGAAACAGTGCTGGCCCCATCAGAAGATCTCGGTCAAAAAATGGATGGAGTCCAGTCAGCTGTCACTAGAAAGGATTCCCAACTGGACAAGCTCGTAAGCAAAGTAAATAATATTGAGACCAGGATGGAGAGTGTGGAAGAAATCTGACCATGCAAGCTGGTATAAGCTTGAAAAACTGCAAGGACAAAAGAGAAAACTTTCCAGGTTAGTAAGTGGTCTAAGTTTAAAACTGCCTCTCTCACAAAAAACAAACAAACACCTCAAGGTAAGACATAGGAATCTTTGCCTTACCAAATGGAGAGGAGGAGGGTTTAGGATCATTCTTGGTGTGACAGTTACCAAAATACTGGAATAAACATTAAAGATGATCTAGTTTCTGTTGCACAAGCATCTGGTGCATGCTCAGGACAGAAATAGCAGGGATGTTGCAGGTCATGATTCAAATGCACAGGTAGTTATATAAAGAAGCTTGCACAGCACTTAACAGCACAGTGCCATCAGTCAGCCTCTCCCTAGCACTGCAAGTCAGCAAGGGTCTGATTTGCAGAGGTACTGAGCACCTGTATCTCCCTCAGACCTCAATGGGAGTTGTGGGTGCTCAGCACCTCTGCAGGTCAGAACCTGTGCAAAGAGAAAAAAGATTTAAGAGAAGCTGCTGTGTTTCATTTCCTCTTCCAGCTGCAAGTGGAGAGGCGCATGAGGCTGCAGGAAAGGCCCAGGATCTACCTACCTGTTCCCGTTTGAGTTTTTCCCTCTTACGGATCAGCTCAATGAGCAACCGTGCTCTCTCCAAATCATGCCGCAGTTTCTGCCAGTACTTCAGTTCCTCCTTCACTGCACTGGTCTTCTCATCCTGCTCCTTCTGTCAGGGGTAACAGTGGGATGAGATGAAATGCACATACAGACTTCTTGTGTTGTCTACTTTTTCCAAGTGTCTCCGCTCCCATACTCTTCCTCCTGTCTACTTCCATTTCTACTAGACCCCATCCACACTACAAAATCGACTGGGTTTAAGCACTATACTTAAATAGCAACCTGATCATGGTAAAACAGGCATTTGGTCTTGTCTGTGTGGACAGGTCTAAACCAGGTTATAACCACATTCCAGAAATAAGATCTAGTCCATGTTCACTCGCACTCTCACTCCTTTTATATAAGTCATTATTATTTACACTACCACTGAGCATGGTGACCCATTGTGTTAGGTGCTGTACATAGTAGGAATGGTCTCTACCCCAAAGAGTTTACAACCTCGACAGACAGGGTTTAGTCTGTGTGTATGGGAGAAAGGAAGTATTATCTCCTTTTTTACAGATGGGGAACTGAGGCACAGAGAGAATAAACAAGTTGCCCAAAGTCACACAGGAAGAGCCAGAACTGGGAGCTGAACTCAGATCTCCCAAGTTCCAACCCAGTTCCTCAACTACACAGCCAGCCTTCCCCTCTTAAGGTCCTTTTCTTTGCTTTTCAATTAATGACAAGAACATACTGATGTATAAATGCTCACCTGAGACAACCAATAAAAGACAATCACAAAGGAAGTACTGATGATTTACATTTGTGTCTTTCACCCAGAAGCATTCATTTACAATGACTACTTACTGAAAACTGCTAAATCAACATATTAAGGAAATTTTGCACTCAAATTAAATTTTGCATTAGTCAGTCAGAAGTCACCACACAAATCAAATCTGTGATTTCCACTAAATATGGTAAAAATATATGTGCACAATATACACAATGCTCCACAAAGAAGTTTTACAGCATACAGGAATCACTTGACTTCACTACCTCATCAGCTACCACTGGTCTGGAACGCAGCCACTGTTTAACACTGCACGTCCGTTCAGAAGAGGAAGCGAAAAAGGCTGTATCTGATTATTATTTAAATAGGGCCATAAATGTGCATTGGAGGATTTGAAATTGAAGCCGCAGGAGGAATTACCCAAATTGGGATTCGGCCAGGATTCTGGAGCTAACACCTCTTGTCTTGTGAATGGGATCTTTAACAGTGGTTTTATGATTCATCTGAAAGATGGTCCCACCAGCAGTACATCACACACTAGCACAATCCCAGGGCACTGATTCCATTCTGACTCACGAGGAAGAGTGCCACCCACTGAATCACCAGCACCATTTGTTGCAGCACAATGGATCTCCCATTCAAGTACTGACCTGGCCTGACTCCTTGAGTATACCAACAGAAGGCAGCATAGATTAAGAAAGAGCACTCCTTCTCCATTGTAATTACCTTAAAGAACAGGGTGTTTCTCTAGTTCTACCGCTCATACCCATCCCAAATCCCCGATTCAATACCCAGAACTCATCACCTGACTGCACCTCTGCCAGTGCTCAAAGTTGAATTACATTTTTCCAGTTTCTCCACCCTGCTCCCCTTTCCAGTTTACCCCAAACTTATTTCCTCACCCACATTCCTCTTCTCTGCCCAGCTGCTACAGCATGTGGTACTGGAATGAGGGGTGGTACCTGCTCTGCGTTTCTTTGGGACTGCAAGTGAGAGTGGAGGCGCCGGATCAGAGGGACACCGTTCCTCGCCTGGCGCTTCAGCAGCCAGTAGTTGTGTAGCCGCTGCATAAACTGGTTCTTCCTCTGGAGAGAGAGTCCACTGCAAATTTTATTCAACCTATAGGAAACAAACCAGATCAGCAAGCAGACTACCCTGCACATCAAAGCAATCATCAAATTCTATGGACCATGATGGCACATGTTAAGATCTCCTGCTGCAGTAACAGTGGAGCACAATTTTGCAATGTTGTGTCAATATGCGTAAGAACCGTACACCTAATCCACGCCAGTCTGTGCCAATCTGGGGTCTTTCAGCTGTGAAGATAGCCATCTCTGCCTTCAGGAATGTATTGTTATTTTAACAGCAGCTCGGCTGGAGGCTCTTACCAAACAATAGTCATAGCAGGGTGAGAAGTATCCAATCACCAATTCAGCTCCAAGGGAGCAGTTAACTTACTAGAGTCATTTAAGTTTCACATTATTAAGCGAGGCACACTAGGGAACAAACTCAAATGGAGTCCCAGGACAATATTTTTAACCATGTAATAATTATTAGACCATTTCTGTGTTTGTACAGCACCCAGCACATTGGGGTCCTGGCCCATGACTAGGGCTCCGAGGTGCTATGATAATACAAATAATAAACAATACATGGTATCTGAGCTGTTTCCAACAGAACATCTATTAAAATATACGGGGCATCTGGCTGCACTTTCCAAGATGCTAAAAGAAAATAGAGCACCATCCCTGCTCCGTGAGGGTGTCCTGGCCGAAATACACTAGGCCAAATTCGCAGCTGCTATGACAATGATGCATTCGGCTCACTAAGCAGGATGCTTAGGAGCCATGAAGTGAGGAGTCAAAATACAGTGGCTTTAGATCAATAGGAAGCTACTTTCCATTGAGGCCCTGTTCACCCAGTGGCTTGCAACCAAGTCTGAAACTATTTTAAAGCCTGGTCACAGCCCCACATGGTTTATGTGTACACTTTTGTGTGCTATAATTTGGTATAATTAGAGCTGGGTGACATTTTTCAAACTAAACTTTTTCTCACAAATAAACACAGATTCAGGTCGATCGAAATATTTCGTGAATTTGTGTCGGTTTTAGCAAACTATTTTGGTCAGGAAAAATAATTTGGAAATGTCAAAATGCTTGGTGTTGAGATTGCCGAAACACACCATTTCAATGTTTTGCACTAGATTCCTGACTGAGGCGCCACTGGCTTTCACAAGGCCCAAGGTGGAGATGCTGCTTCCTCTTATACCTATAACCCAGTGGTTACGGCACTCACCCAGGATAATCCTGGTTCAAATCCCTCCTCTGCCTGATGTGGCGCAGGGACTGGAACCTGGATGTCCCCCCTCTCAGGTGAGTGCCCTCATCACTGGACTCTGTGGCATTTGAGGGTAAGTCTCTCTCAGTCTCTCCCGTTGAAACTGTTCTACTTTGTACAAATAATTAAATATTCAATTCAAAGGGACTGAAATTCAAGTATCCCCTCCCCGCCACCAGGAGGGAGTCCTAACCATGTAGCTATCAAGTCACTCTTTCACTCTCTGGCCCAATGAATATTAACAGAGCTTGAGAGAGACCCACCCTAGAATAGCCAATAGCCTAGCGGTCAGGGTGCAAAACTGGGAGGGAAAGACCTGGGTTCAAGTCTATCCTCCACATCAGTAAGAAGGATTTGAACCTCTAACCTGTAGGATATAGGAGAAAGCGGCAGCACATTCTCCTCAGTTGTTTGAATGCCAGTAGTCCCAAAGTCCCCTTGGGAATGCAGCGCCCTTTGCTTTTATTTTATTTTTAAATGGCTAAAAAGGCCCAAAAATCAAAAGAAAACATTTTGTTCAACCCATAATGATATTTTTTTTGAATTGCCAGGTCTGGTGTTTGTTAAAGATCCCCCGGGAATGAGCTACAGTTTATAGCACAGTTTGGGCATAACTGCTGAAAAAATAACAACAGAAGCTGGTCCAATGAAAGATCTTACCTCACCCGCCTTGTCTCTCTGTGCCGACAACAGGGGGTGCAGTTTAAAGATTAAAGGGAAGACAGATGCTGGACTAACCCAGTCCTTAATACAAAAGACCTGGCCAGTCCCAGGTATCCACCAGAGAGCATCGGTGCCAACGCTCACCTGTAAGAGGGGATCTGTGTGACTGTCACCAGTGGCATAGATGAACGCCCATCTGCCAGGTCACAGGTTTCCTTTTTGATCTTCTGCTTCAGCTTCACTTTGCTCTTCTTCAGGGATCCCTTGGGGGTGCCGGTGCTGTCTTCCTCCTCTCCTTCCTCCTTTGCGATGTCCTCCTCCCCTTCACTAGTAGCAGTCGTAGACCCTTTTTTCATTGTACCGGGTGGGGAATGTGCCCCACAGTAAGCCGTCTTGCGCACCGTGAAAGTTGTGCCGTTGATGCTGGTCTCCCTCATGGGTTCTATCTTCATGAAGAGACCAGCCCGTTGGGCACAGGTGACGTGGAAGGCAGTGTAACAGTTCACCTTATGGCACTGGATAGCAGCTCCCATGCCCTTCTGCTTGCAGATGTAGCACGTCAGCTTCCAGCGAGCGGGCGGGATGTTGTTTATCCCTTCGATGGGCTCCAAGAACACAGTGTTTGCAAAGCAGACCTCGGGGATCCAGATGGCACAAACAACATGGGCCCAGCGGCCATCACTGGTCTGCTTGAAGGCTCCACCTTTGTTTGGGCACAGAACACAATCAACCGGGCGAGAAGGGGACTGCAGGCAGCAGCGGCAAAGCCACTGGCCCTCGGGGATGTAGGGTACGCCATAGCACTCCTGGTGCACGGCCAAGTTACAGATGTCACAGAACAGGATGACGTTGCTATTGTGACACTCATCATCCATGCAGACACAGCAGACAGCGTCCTCATCAATCAGGGACTGCTGGGCCCCGTTGTTGCGGCTCTCCAAGTACGACTCCTTCTCCAACCGATCCACCAGCAGCTCAAAAGCGTCAGCAGAAACTGTCCCGTAGCCATCATCCTTCCGCTTCTCATTAACCATGTCCAGCCAAGCCAGATCCTCCTCATCCATGTCATACTCCACCTCTGCATCGAGGTCCTCAGGAGGCTTCTCGATGTACCGGTAGTATGCTGCAGGCAGAGGAGGGGCATCTGGCTGGCTGAAGGAGTCCATCACCCGGAAGCTGGGCTGGGGTAAATGGAAAGATGTCCCTGGTGCATGTTTGGAGCATGACTCTTTCTTTTTGCCTTTTGAGGGAGTTTTCTTGGACTTGGAAGGGAACAGGGGCTGTTCACTGTTCTCCTTGTTGCTGTTGCACTCTGTGATATCCTGGGCAGTCAGCTCATCCTCCGTGATGATCTTTAGGGGGTCGTAGATGCTGATGCGATGGAGCCGTCCATCAATATCAACCTCCACTATCCGCTGGGCCTGGGCATACGTCAGAGTCTCCCGGGTAGGCGAGCATTTCAGGCTGTAAGGCGAGGGAGAACGTCTCCCCTCGGGGTTCTGCCGGGACCTCCTCCGAGGCTTCCTCATAGCTGCACCTGGAAACCCTGTAACACAACCCAGACAGAGTACAATTTAAGCCAGCAGCACAGGAAAACGTGAACAGCACAGATTCAAAAACTTACTCATCACGATAGGAGTGAAACATGTCCACTAGAGGCTCAACTAATTTCAGATTCACTAAAGCACCAAAAGCATTTCCTCCTTCTTTAGATCCAAGGGGGCACACATCCACCAGTTGATAGGGTCTACTATCTCTCCCATTATGTTGTAGCATTGCATTGCAAATCCCCTCCAGGCCCCTGCTCTGTTATCTTTTCAGAGGATTGGCATACCACAGTACAACCAGCTGAGAAAGGCTGGAATGAGTTTGATGGTATTTTGTACTGAGCTAAATGTTGTGCTTTGCCTAGCTCACAGTTAGAACTCCCACCAAATCGAATAACACTTTTTATATCTGATGGCATTGTCCATATATTAATAAGTTCATGCTGCACATGGAATTTTCCTCTATGTTCTTGTGTCTGTTATTATTATTATTTATTTCCTGTAGCACACACAATGTGCTAGATATTTTCCAAACTTAAAAGCAGGCACTGTTCCTGCCCTGTAGACCATGGTACTGTTTTTACTCAACAGCTGCAGCAATACTTCCAAAGTCTGGTGAAAAAACAGTTGAGAATTCTACAGAAGAGGGTTATATGCCGATATCTGCAAGTAATATCCCACTGCTGACAGAATACATTATCTGAGTTCCAGATATAAGGCTACATTTCAGGAACCAGTCTTTTTTAAGTGGAGCCAGTCATAGTTCCTTTGGTTAAGGTTGCAACCAGCATTTGAATCTGGGTCCTATTTTCAACCCTTCTGTAAAGTAGTCCACAAAAATATTCATTTTGCAAATTCTCACACAGGCTCAGAGGGCTGCATTAGGCAGTGCTGCAAGACAGTGGTTGTGCAATGGGATATGGAAAGGGTTGGAAGAGATTAATCTGGCCAAGTGCTGTTTGAAATTGTCTCATGGCTCTGGAGCACTTCCAGGGTATCTACCAAAAGGGACTAGCACTGAAATAGATTGGTAGGTAACCTGGCCTTCAGTAAACACAATTCTTGCTGCAGTCTAGGAATCCAATTTATCCTCGCTTTTTATATTGCAAATAAGCATACATGGATGCAGCATGTCAGAACAGGTGCTTCTTTTAAACAGTCAAAGAAATAAAATAAATTAATAAATAATGGGTATATAATCCCAGACACAGCTCTCAGCCAAAGAGAGTAACATCTACTGCTAAAATACAATACAGAAGCTGATGACTGTTGCCTGTTCATTCATTATGGCACTAGTCTTGTGTCTTGAAAACAATGAAAGGAATTACCGAGAACCAGGGACCTCATCCTCCACCCATGTGCATAATCATCCCTTCAGTGATCCCTTTATACTGAATATCACTAGTTTTTAATGGTAAATGCAGCTCACAATTTGCAAATCAATCTGGATCTGTAATAAACAGACTTCCTGGACCTGTTGGAAACATTAGCCCAAATGGGGAAAAGGGTGGGGGGAAAGTGGACAGACAGAGGAGTTCAAGGCATGTGCTGGGGAAAGAGAGAGAGAGAGAGAGAGAGCAACATGGAGGCCACTTATTCACTACAGCCAGGAAAAGACTTAATTTTTAGTAGTTATTTTTTAAGTTTTGTGTACGTACGCTGCATAGCCAGTTGTCAAGGACAAGATGCTATTCCAGCACTTACATACCATCATGGCTGGCGCAATATAAATACTATACATAGATTAGAGATATAGATTGTCTTTAACTTAAAAATACCTGGGTGCACTGACTGACCAACACAACTGAGCTGAGCCTGCAATGAAAACTGGTCTCCAGCCTCTCTCTCCACAATGGCAGCTGTTCCCTCTGGAGCACTCTCGAGAGCGTGTAGGTAACTAGCCCTGTGTCTGCCTCCCAACATGCAGAACGGGCCGCAACCCAATAGGAACATGCAGAACGGGGCCCAACTGGCCGAGCAAAGCCAGAGGAAGAATTTAGCAATGTAGCAGGCCAGATGTAAGGACGAAGCATCCATTCCTTCTGCGATTTGGTGGGGTTCTCAAGGAAACACAGTGGGTGACAGAGATTAGGTTTCATTCCCAGGCTCAAGCGCTGACTGGTCAACATGGAATAGGGGATGAGAGAGCAACACGGGAAAGGAGATTTTTTTTTTCCTCTCAAACACTTTTCAAACAGCAAGCACAACACGTTAAGGGTGATGATTTTTTAACAGGGAGACAGGACCGTATGCTGGTGCCAGAAGATTCAGTGGGAATTGAGGCAGCTGGAGAGAGGAAAGAAAATGCAGTAACAGAAATGCTATGGAGGAGAGAGGTGGGAAAGAGGCAGGATGGGAACGTTAATAGGGAGCCAGATAAATCACTTGAGAACAGCGGCCGCGCCAGCAACATGAAAAAGAGCTGTGGGAAGAAAGCGGCCAAATCACAGGAAGAAACCCAGAAAGAAAGAGAGAGGAGAGAAAGAAAAACAGAACGTGAAAGCCTCCTGAAAAGATAAGTGGGCTCCTGCTTATCTCTTGCTGCAATGAGGATACACGAAGGCTCTGAACTGCTGCCTCACCCATATTTTATTTAAATATATAAATTCAGCCCTGCTTACAGAATTTGCAGCCATGAAAAAACATTATAAAACGTAATTTGTGTTTAGCCCATTGCATGATTTTTGGTCTATAAAAGGCCTGACCCTGCAAACGCATATTCACAAGAGACAAGAATGAGTAAAGACATGCAGGGATCAGGCCCTACAACAGTAATCAGTTAGTTCTATTGGTGAGGAGTAAACAAGTTCTGGGAATGATGCTTCTAGCCCTGGAGTATTAATATGCCACAGCATGCGGAGTCCAGGTTGCAGCCAGGACTAATGGAGTATCATAAAATGTAACCATGGATCTTAAAGCACTAATCAGCAGGTAGTAAAAAATCCAATTTCATTTGTCCTGACTGAGCTTCCGGTTGTCTCAATTTTTCTCCAGGGGGAATTTTGCGCCACTGCACATGCGCAAAATTTATGTCCCCCACAGATTTCTTTGCTTCCCCGCAGAAAAATGACTTTCTGATGGGGAAGTAAAGAAATTATGCAAAAGATACCCACTTGGGGAATGGAGTTAAGGGAGAAATGAACTCAATCAAGAAGAAAGGGATGTCCACGCAGCAGAGACAAGTTATCCTTAGTCAACTCCCTTCCCAACTTGTCACCTGTAAACCAATGGGAACAGAATACCCACTGCACATTCCTTTAAATGTTCCTGCCCCCCTTCCCCACTGCAAATCAGCCAGGCTTATAAAGAGTGAACGGGAGAACACACAAGGGAGGGACTGAAACATGGAAAACAAGGATTTCAGAGACACAAGTGAAACTGGAGCCTAAAGAATTTAAATAGGCCCCAAGTTTGGTAAACAGAATTAAATTCCACTACTCATGCCACTAACTGAGCATGCAGTCTCCATGTCCTCAAGACTCTGTTGCAAATACATGCATGCACCCAAACCAATCACAACGTTTACCTCCTACTTAGGCCTATTGAGAAAAGTGGGGTTTCTCTCATCACAATTGGCTGTCATCAAAAACAAGGTTATAAAACATACCATCACTTAATACTATGCAGAAGCATCTAAAAAGTTACTGAAACTACCGCCAATGAGAGCTGAGTGGCTGGGTCAGAGAGGGCAGCTGAACCCAAAAAGTTGTCAGACTGTCAGCATAACCATCTCTGAAACCTGACTCCAAAACAAGGAAAGAATCTGAAACAGAGCTAGCCAAACGCTGCAGTTTTGTCTACATTAGCGAAATTTGCCATTCTAATTCTTTAGTCCTCCCAGCACTTTGTAAAACACCTCATGGTCACGAAAAAATTGCTCCAAAGGGTGTACATGTGTGCCAAAATACTTGCTTTCATCAGGGCTAAGTATTGTAGTGCTCTGTGCTGTTTTAGTCCCAACATGAACAAAGGTAATAGCATAAAGGTTCAAACAGTCCTCCTCTTACTGTCACATGGTACACAGGTGGCTTTTCAAAAATCTCCCATATTGCACTGCTTCTGGGAACTGTGGCGAGGTACCTAGAAAGCACTACAACTGAACCAAATAGCATGGCTGTTATGCACACACTGAACCATTTGTGCTTAACTTGTTTCTATCCCACCAGTTCATTCAGGAGCAGTCTGATTCTCAAATGTAAAAGTGGCCTGCAGCAATTCAATTACACAAACAAAGCCTCTGACAGAGGGGCCAAGTGCTATACTGATTTACATCCATGCAATACTGGATTTACCCCTTCCAGAATTTCAACACTATTTTCCAGTGCCAACACACCCTCCTTCACCAACCCTCCATGCTCATTGTACACTCTTCCTATTCCATTCCACTCCATTCCTGTAACGCCGTCCTTCCCTTCTGCTTCCTTGATGCCATAAAATATTTCTCCTCCCATGCCGTTATGCCACACAATTTAAGGATTCCTAAATCCCATCCCAGTGACACCACTTCACTTTCTACTGGTGTCCTTCTGGAGCCATTCTACTGTGCTGACAACAAAGTCCTCCTTCCCCAGCACCAGCAGCTCAGTATCTCTTTGCTAATCCATTTCCAGTGCCACCAAGCTTCAATCCTTGCTTAGCTGGTTGCAGGTCTCACCTTTCCTCCACTCCATGTCCAGAGTAACAAGGCCACAACATACTTGCCATCAGCCTACACACCAGCCATTTGACCCCCTTTCTCTACCTGCAGCCTGGTTCTTTCCCTCCCTCGCCCAACAGAGCTGCCAAAGGGGGTTATAGATTAGCCCCACCACCTCCATCCAGCAGGACTGGAAGGAAGCCACTAAGACTTGTACGGGGGGGGGTGATTGGGGGCGAGGGGGTTAAAATGTATGAAACAGTATTGTGTGTGTTTTGTCCATATTATTGGATCGGTTGATGTGGAGAGAATTAAGTTGGCTTAAGAACGGGTGCCATGGAGTGAGAGTCCCTCAGGGAGTGGTGGTGAGAGTACCAGGGTTCCCCACAGCGAGTAAAGGTGCCATCTGAGTGGGAGCACCACGGAAAACAGAAGGCTGCCCTGGGAGTTGCTGTGTTTTATGACAGATTTGGGTCCTGCCTTGGAGAGATTCTAATCTGGACACCAGGCCCCTCTGATAAATGTCTTAGGCTGGCCAAGAAGGTTGAACAATGCTGCCATCAGCTGAGGATATGGAGGACTCCAGGCAGGCATGGACTCCGAGAGCTTAGACCCCTCGATTCTTGTGGTGGTGAGCAGGGGCAGCTAAGGCAAAAAGAAAACTCCAGGCACTGACTGAGGCAAAGGTGTAAATCAAGACCAAGATATCACATCCTGGTTCCTTTGGTTTCACCAAATAATCATGCTCAGGAGAACAAGGCATTGGTGAACAGAAGCAACAGAGCAGGATCCACGCTATCAAATACAGGGTCGGTGGCTAAAGAAGTTAGTACCATGCATGACTTAATAACGGATGAGGCCCCTGACTTTGCATGCAAAATATGAATGGTGCTACAGGATCATTGTTGGCACGTTTGACTCCAGTTGTCTGGTTCAGCATGAAACAAAAAGGTATCCAGGAGGAGGTGTTGTGCTTTTTGCATCTGATCTCAAATGCAGGCTGTCTCCCCTAACACAGCGAGGTCTGTGTGTGTACACCGTGTGTGAGTTCTGGGAGGGGGCTCCAATGGGGTGAGTGCGGAGGCCCACTGTGGGAAGATCAGGTTCCTCATCACAGCGGCACTAGAGTCACTGATAATGCTTTGTGATTTCAATATCCCCGTAGATGATGGTTCTTCTGGATCATTCCAGAATTTCATGCCATAACAACCATGAAACTGCCCCACATACTTGCAAGCTCCATTCGTAAGGGTGGACATACTCTAGATCTGATGTTTGCGTCAGGGGGAAGAGGTTAGAATGATGGATATTTCCTGTCAGGGGACAACCGCATGCTCCTTCAATCTGAGATCAGGATGCCCCCATCGCACGGGGGTGATGAACATGTTTTGATGGTTTGCCCTAGAGCAGTTCTCAAGCCGTGGGCCGGCTGCGGCTCAATCAGCACACAGCTGTGGCCCACGTGACATCCTCAGGGCCATATAGGTAGTATATATTGTGTGGATGTGGCCCACATAACACACAGAGAGTTGCATATACGGCCCTCAATGGTAAACAGGTTGAGAACCAATGCCCTAGAGGCTGATGGAACCAGCGAGTTTCCAGGAGGTCTTGAGGGAGAAGGCTGTTCTTCCAACAGACCACTCTGTTGATAGCTCAGTAAGACTTTATAACAATCTTTTTTTCCTCCACTACAGACAGTGACCCCTAAAGGCCCTCTCTCTCTGCTGTCTTTGGCTTCACAAATGACGTTGGTGAACTGTGACAGACAAAGCAAAAGGGGAGACTGCTAAAGCATTAGAAGCAGAAGTCTAAAGCAGAGCCTGACTGCTTGTGGCCCACACAGCTCTTAAGATCGTATGCCATGGCTGTGCTAAGAAAGGTTTCTTCACTTCCACCATAGCATCTGCAACGTCTCGCACAGCAAAACTGTTCCAAGTGACAGCTGACAGCTTGGTGAATCCTCACTGCCTCCCCTCAGTTGCCAAGTCAAGTTTCTCTTGTGAAGTTTTCATGTTACGTTCCAAACATGAGCAATTTTGTCTGCACTGGGCTATACTATATCTTGAGAGGACACACACACACACACACACACACACTGTCTTCTCTGCTGAGTTTCAGCCAGTATTGCTTGCTGAGATTATAGACATGCTGGGTCAGCTTCGTGTCACAACCTGAAATCTGGACTCTTGTCATTCCTGGCAGGTGAACACCAGTGGAAAAACTGGATCCATTGTTAATCAAGATTGTCAGTGTTTCCCCAGTGTTGAGGCCCATACTCAAGAAATCAATTCCTGATGTCAACAATCTGGCTATCTATCCACTGCTGTCCCATCTCCCATTTTCAGGGAAGGTTAATTAGGAGGGTAGTGACAAGGCAACTCTGGCAGTCTGATTCCTTAGATTCTACCCAGTCTTGCTACATAGGCCTGGATATGGGGTAGAAACTGCATTGATTATGTTAACTGCTGATCTCCTGCCTCCTGCTAGTAGTGGACAAAGTGTCCATACTGATTCTTTTAGATCTACCAGAACCCTTTGATACAGCTGACCATACAATTTTTTGGTTTCTTTTGCAGACATTAGCAGGGATGGATGTAGCTACTCCTGGGCAGCTCCATTCCCATCTTTCTGAGAGAACTCAAAAGACAGTTGAGGGCAACTGTCCCATGTCACAATGGATCTCATTTGCAGGATACCACGTGGGTCAACAGAGTCAACTCTTTTGTTCAATGTATATAAGACACTCCTCAAAGAGGGTAAGGGAGGTGACATGGGCTGCACTGTATTCAGTACACTGATGACATCCAGCCCTACATCTTCATCATGTATGACCCAGAGAGAGCAGCAAAACAAATTATCGAGGGCCTAGATGAACTTGGGACTTGAATGAGAGTTGGCTGGATACAACTCAATCCAGACAAGACTGAAGGTATGTCTACATTACCTGCCGCATCGGTGGGCAGCGATCGATCCAGGGCGGATCTATTTATCGCGTCTAGTCTAGACGTGATAAATCAACCCCCGAGCCCTCTCCTGTCAACTCCTGTACTCCAGCGCCACGAGAAGCTCAGGCAGAGAAGACGGGGGAGCGGCAGCAGTCGACTCACCACGGTGAAGACACCACAGTAAGTCGATCTAAGTACGTCAACTTCTGCTACGTTATTCACATAGCTGAAGTTGCGTAACTTAGATCGATCTCCCCCCCAGTGTAGACCAGGGCTGAGATAATGTAGGTGGGCTGGAGAAAGCAGCTGGAATTGTTTGGGGATCTTATTTTAGCACCCCTCATTCACAGAGTGCAACTGCCATTTGCAAAACAGGTGAACCACTTGAAGCTGTTGTTATATCCTGGGCTACTCTGGATAGTCCAGGCAGCAGATGTGGCCAAGAGGGCACTTTTTCCCATCTACACCTGGCAAGACAAGTGCAACGTTTTCTCTCCAAAATGGAGTTTGCCACAGTTTTCCATGCCATGAAGATAAGATTGCTGTAATGTGCTCTTCATGGGGCTGAGTGCTAGGACCATTCAGAAGCTGAGGCTGGTACAAAATCCTGCAGCCCATTTATTAAATGGAGTTACATGATGGGAACGCATCCGATCAGTGCCCCATGATCTAATGCCTGCATCTGTAACTTTCACTCTATGCATCTGAAGAAGTGAGGTTTTTACCCACGAAAGCTTATGCCCAAATAAATCCATTAGTCTTTAAGGTGCCACCAGACTCCTTGATGATCTGAATTGACTTCCAATAAGCTCCAGGTGGAATTCAAGGGGTTGGTTTTGCCTACAACCCCCTAAATGGTTTGGGACCTGGTAACCTGAGGGACTGCCTCTCCCTCCATGACATGCTGTTGCAACTGAGATCAGCAGAGATGCTCAGTTTGCTCAGTATGCTCACTTTGATATAAAGAAAAAGAAGCAGCTGGCAGGGCATTCTCTGTGAAAGGTCCTCCGTTTTAGAATTCAGTCCCAACCTTGGTCCACGAGGGCCCAGATTTGTTAACCTTCTGGGCACACTGAAAAGCCAATCTTTTTTCACTCTTCTCTAACACAGTTTAGAAAAACATGGGCCAACATAGATACAGTTATGGGAAGCACCTTTTTTATGTTTGTCTATGTTGTGATTTTTAATTTAATTTTCCAGAGCACTCGACAGGCACCTATCAATAAATCAATAAATGCCACAAAGAAATAATCCTCAGTGTCTTCAAGTCACACTTCACTTATGCTTCATCTTGCCACCATACTGCATTATTTTCTCATGCCAACCAGACTTAACACCAGCCATGCCCCTGCCCACCTACTCACACTCCTTCCACAGTGCTCAGGCTTTTTACATGCCTACCAGTCCCATGTCCAGCAAGCCCCACTCTTTCCCAGGGACAAAACACACATCATATTTGCAGATGGCTTGGACTCTTCTGCCCTCATGCCTGTACTGAAACATACAAGGAATTGTGTTTGGGCTCAGCAGAGGCTCAATACAACTGCATGCCTTACATTTGTGTCAGAGCATGCAGTGAGTTTTATCAAGTCTCATCAGATGCCCAGCATAGGTAACCACCATGCCAGTGACAGTGCATGCAGAGAGTTGAGTCAGGCCTTAACTCAGGGGGATTAAGATCTATGCCAGTAATTGTGAAGATGTTACAATATCATGGTGAGGATAGTGATTACATTGATCTCTGTCACTTTTCAGCAGGAGATGGTGCAAGCGGGATGTTAGGTCAAACCACTGGAAAGCACGTGCAATGAGCTGCAGCAGGTGTTAGCAGGGGTGATCTCTGCCCATTGTGAGAATGGAGCATGCCATGGGTAGTATCAGGTCTCTGTAGGAAAGCCTTGGTCTCAGGATGGGTTTGGTGCATGTAGAAAAGAGTGGCAGACCTCACTATGGGGGTCCTCTAGGCTCCCAAACCAGGGATAGTGTGCTTGCAGTGAGTCATGTCAGGCTTCACCAGGAGAATCTCTGCTCCCATGGTGGGGATAGTGTAGGCAGTGACCTGAGTCAGACCTCAGTAAGGACACCACTAAGGGGGGAATGTTGCATGCAATGAGCTGTGCCAGCTGTCAGCAGAGGAGACTTTCTTAGGGAGGATGATACAAGCAGTAAACGTTGTCAGGCAACACATGATGCAGGCAATGAGCTGTCTCAAGACTCAGCACTGGATGGTGCATACAACAAGCTGTCAGACCTCAGCAAGGAGCCTCTCTCAGGAGAACGGTACATGCAATAAGCTGTATCAGGCCTGAGCAGGCAACTCTCACCGGGGATGGAGTACGCCAATGAGCCATGTCAGGTCTCAACAGAAAAGATCCTCTTATGGAGGATGGTGCAAGCAGTGAACTTTGTCAGGCAACAGATGATGCATGCAATAAGCTCCCAGGACTCAGCAGGGAGCCTCTCTCAGGGGATGGTGCATGCAATGAGATGTGTAAGGACTTAGGAGAAAGCTCCTCTCAGAGGTCTGATGCATGCAGTGAGCTGTGCCAGGTCTCAGCAGGGCGCTCCCCCCAAGGCTGAGGTGGGTCAGCCCATGGCAGGGCGATGGTGCATGCCCTGAGCTGTGCCAGGTCTCAGCAGGGCGCTCCCCCCAAGACTGAGGTGGGTCAGCCCATGGCAGGGGGATGGTGCATGACCTGAGCTGTGCCAGGTCTCAGCAGGGGACGGAAGGGGTGGGGTGGTCGGTCGCTTTTTCAGCATTCTCGAGACCTTCAGCGGGGAAAATCCCTCCTCTGGTTACACTGGCGGAGGGAGCGCGGGGGGAAGGGCAGCCAGCTCTCCGCTGCCATTGGCTGCTGTCGCCGTCCATCCGACCACGGAGACCAATGATAGCACAGGGCCTGTGGCAGGGCACGAGGGGTGGGTCTCGGTCCCGCCTCGGCCAATGGTGTGGGAGAAGGTGGGCGGGGCTACCCCGTTCGGGGGGACAAGATGGCGGGGGGGTTATTGCCCCAGCTTCCCCCCCCCCGGCCGCCACCCCTTTCCGCTGCCCCCGCTATACGGCGCCGCAGAGGCGGCCGCGCTCCCCCCAGCCCCGCACGCGCCCGGTCTGGGGAAGGCCGCCGCCCCGCCCGCTCCCCCGGGTCACCTTCCCGCGACCCCGGGGTGGGGTACCGGCCCCGCGGGCTCCGCTTTACCTGGCCGCGCTGCCGCCGCCTGCTCCTCCCTCCTCAGCCGCGGCGGCTCCGGCTCTCCCGCGCCGCCTCCCCGAACGGGGCGGACGGGCTCACAGGGCCGGGGGGCGCGGGGGGGGGGAGACAAGATGTCGGCTGGGTCGGGTCCGCTCCGCCGCCTCCGCTGCTGTCGCCTCAGTGCCGCCTCCGCATGCCCCCGCCGCGGCGGCTCCGAGCCCGGCCGGCCCGGCCCCGCTGCTCCCCGCGCCGCGCCCGGGGCCCCGCTCGCTCCGCCGCCGCGGCTCCGGCGGCTGCTGCTGCGGGGGGGAAGCAGGGAGGGGGGGACAAGATGGAGGCGGCGGCGGCGGCAGCGCAGCCCGGCCGAGCGGAGAGGGAAGGCGGCAGCGAGAGAGCGGGCGGGGGAGGGGGCTGCAGCAGCAGCTTCGCTCCCCCCCACAGGCAGGGACCGCCCCCCCTCGCTCCCCCCTCCCCGGACACCACAGAGCGGGAGGCCCGGGGGCAGCGGCCTCTGGGGGGGAGGGGAGCGGAGACTGCCCGGCTTGAGTGCCCCCACCCCCGCTGGGCTGAACTGGGGGGGTGGCCCTCCTGCCTCTAGTGTGCTGAAGGGGGGGCAATCGGGGGGGTGACCTCCACCCCATATGTTAAACTGGGGGGGTGTCCCTGTGCCTCCAGGGTGCTGAAGGGGCAGCTTCGGTGTGCCCCCCCCCACACTCTCAGTGTGCTGAAGTGAAGGGCAGCCTGGGGGTACCCCCACTGGGCTGAACTGTGGGGTGTTCCCCTGCCTCCAGTGTGCTAAAGGGGAAACAGCCTGGGGTGTGTTCCTCCCACCTCCAGTATGCTGAAGTGAAGGGCAGCCTGGGTGGGTGACCTCCACCCTCATATATTAAGCTGAGGGGGTGTCCTCCTGCCTCCAGTGTGCTGAAGTTGGGGCACAGCCTTGGGGGTGACCCCCGCCCTCATTTGCTGGACTGGGGGTAGTTTGAGGGTATCGGGTATCCCCCATACCCATGTGGGGGGCCTACCCTTGGGTCACTGTGCACCCCAATATACTGATGGGCAGCCTTAGGGTGTCCCCACCCCTACGGTGGTCTGAGAAGACGGGTGAGTTATCCTTCCCACACACACCCAGCAACCTGGGGTTTTCTCCCTTCCCACTCCCCCAAAAATATGCTGAAGTGTCAGCCTGAGTGCCACCTCTCACACTGAATGCAATCTGTGTACTGACTGCTCCGCCTCCCATTGCACCCCTTTTCAACCCCACCTCAAAGGCATTGCTGTTCACCTGAATGACCAAGATTAAACAAATGGCCAGAACAATACAATCCACATTTATTTTGTAGTGTAGCATTCATACAGACAGTCACCTAAAGTATTGGGGAGTTACACAATAGAACAGCAAGAGTAATTAAGGTTTGGGCACGGAAGAAACTAGGTCTTGAGCTGGGAAGTCAGTGAGGTAGAACAAGGGTTCCCAACCATTTTTTTATATGTGGTATGCCCTATGAAAAGGTCTCATGGACATCCCACCTCCCAGTCATGATCATGCATAATATCCCTGTATAGAATTGGGTGGAAAATTCTGGTTAAATCTCAAAAAAAAAAAAAAAAAATGGAAATGAAAATTGTACTGATTTTTCTCCCATTTACTGACCTATTCTGAGTTTTAGCTTTTGATGTAACTTAGCAGTGGAATATGAGCCAGCAGCATCTGACAGTCAGGTTTGCAACACACCCATGGTCGAAGGATCCCAGTTTGGGGGAAATAACTGTTTAATAACACTGGGAAACTTGTGCTGAATATTGTAGAGAAGGACATGCATGTTTTAGCACCATATCAGCTGCAAAATGTAAGCCACCTTTCTTTTCCAAACCATGCGTCAATGCATTCTTTTCTTTAAAAAAAAGGGTAACACCCAATTGCCAGAACTCACAACTCTTCAGTAACACATACTGGGTTATCTGCTGCACTTGATGAGTGCATCAATGGGAGCTTTAGAAACAAAGGGCCAAGACCTGGTACTATTACAAAACTCTCATCAATTTTAGTGGGGTGGTAACTGGCCCCAAATTAACAATTACTGTAGCCCCATCTTATTAATGAAGCATAATATTATTTACAAAATAGATATTCCAAATATCTGAAGCAAGAGTGTTGGGAGGGGGAAGAGACCCTTCTCCTTACTATTAAAAGAATAATTTCAATAATTAACTCATTTCCCTTGTTCATATGTTAGAACTTCATTTTCATTTTAAACAAAGGTTTTTTGTGTGTGTTTACATATGTTTGGCATATATAGTGATGTAACTTGTACCAATTGCTTTACTTCGACCTCATCTCTGGGTCTCTTTAGCCCCTTAGGCTACTTCTACATCATGAGCTAGGGGTATGATTTCCAGCTTGCTCAGGCACTAGCTCTCACGTGAGCTAGCACACTAAAAACAGTAGTGTAGCCATGGTATCATGGGTCATGGTAGCACAGGGCTAGCTCCTCCAAGTACATACCCCTGGGGTGCAGGCAAGTTTGTGCACAGGGTACCATGTACTGCTGCTCACTACTGCCCATGCTATCACAGCTACACTATTTTTAACGTTCTAGCTCAGATGAGAGCTAGCACAAGTATGTGTATGGGAGATGAGAATCACACCCCTATCTCACAGTGTAGATTTAGCCTTAGACTTGCACTGAAATTGCTATCTTTACGAGATTAAACCGCAGTCTTGTAAAGATTTACACGTTTAATGTCATGTTTGTGAATAATTCCACTGAGTTCAATAAGACTACTCATAGGCATAAAATTAAGCACACATAAACCTTTGCAAGATTGAGGGCCTTGCATTATAACAGGTTCTCCATCATTTAATTTTACAATACATCTGTGGAACTAAGGTGTTATTTGAAAAAACATTCAAACTTGTCTCAGAGGGACACCTTAATTCAATTTATTTTCTCTACCCGTTTTTAAAGGGTGCAAGTTCAAAATTAATGCTGCTCCTTCAAAGGAAAATGACAGGAAATGAAGCTCAAACAGAACTGTGTGCCTTCAGTTCCAAATCATAAATTTCTTCAGCTTCATTCTAGTACATTCTCAGCTCCCATTTATTTCCAGATGGAGTTGCAAGTGCTCAGTTACCCTTTTAAAATGGCATTCTAAGGCACTGATCCTGCATGTGATACCTGAGAACCCATGCCCATCTGGAGTCCCACTCGTTTCAACAGGGCTTTGCATATGCATCAGCATCCACCCACATGGAACAGCTTACAGGATTGGGGCCCTAACTGATCCATTTATATATCCGTGGCATGGATAAATCTTTTTGACATTAATATGCAAACGTTTGTTTTAAAACAAACCCATTTGTTTGTTTTGAGCTTGAACTTATCTGCAAAAAAGTCTGAAACCCCGGTGGCAATGATTGAAATTGGAGTGGTTTCCATTTTTTAAATTCTTTATTTAAAAAAAGGGTTTGAAGGATTTAAGTCACTTTTATGAAATCAAAATTACAATAGGGCTAAAGACAAATATGCCAAGCTTGCATTATGATTTAAAGCAGCAGAAATATGACCTTTCAAAAAAAGCAGTCATCAATCAACAGAAATGTTGATGGAATTAAATGTGAAGCAGCATTGGCTATGCCACTGTATTAGAAGTGTGCAAAAAACTTGGCATGCTCAGAAAATCTCTCTTTGGATAAGGATTTTGGTAAAATATTACAATACATGTGCCATGCTCACCTGCATATACTGAAACGCCTATCCTGAAATGACGCTGATGGACAAATCCTTCGAAATAAAGTGTGCTTAGACATGTTATGTATATGGCACAGACATAACCTCTAGTAACGTTTCCCCTTCTTAGGATAAGTTCATTTGTTGGATTATGCCAGTGCATGGGTTCTCAAATGTGGACTGCATCTTAACAGAGAGGTCTCAAAGACACCATCTTGTGTGCCATTTGCTGTTGCATGACATCCCTATGGCAAGTATTGATTACATGGGAAAATATTAGGAAAGTATGTGTATTTTTACCTGTCACTAGTGCAATAAGTGTTTCTTTGGGGAGGGGGGGGAGGGCGGGAGAAAGAACTCTCACTGTCTGTTTTGCTTTTTCCCCCTCAATCGTCCCCTTCCACCAGTTTTGTTTCTCTGGGGTAGAAACAAGGAGAGCCAGCATCCAGTGACTAGTCAAACCTCCACAGACCATTCACATCACTAGTTTAGGTAGGGGTCAGCCAATGCAATATGAGAACCCAAAATCATCATTCTTCCATTATCTCATTAATGTGAACAAACTTCTTTAGAGATTCCTATCACTTCCCTTCAGTTTTTTCTACATCGAAGGGTACGTCTACACTTACCTCGGGGTCCGGCGGCAGGCAATCGATGTTCTGGGATCGATTTATTGCGTCTTGTCTAGACGCGATAAATCGATCCCGGAAGTGCTCGCCGTCGACGCCGGTACTCCAGCTCGGCGAGAGGAGTACGCGGCATCGACGGAGGAGCCTGCCTGCAGCGTCTGGACCCGCGGTAAGTTCGGACTAAGGTACTTCGAATTCAGCTACATTATTAACGTAGCTGAATTTGCGTACCTTAGTCCGAAGTGGGGGGTTAGTGTGGACCAGGCCACAGTATCAGTTTAACACTTAAAAGTGACTTGTCTGCCCAGACTATTCCTTAGAATGTTTACAGTTTAAATAGGAAAACAGATTTTATTTTTTATCCTATGGGACAAAATAAAACCACCTGTTTTCCAGGCAACTGTAGGTGTTTTCCAAAGATCCACATGAAAAGGAAATTAAATGCCTTCTAGTTGGTGTCCAAAGTCCTGGAAGTGCTGAGTCCCTGTTAGAGAATCCCATAACATAGCAGGTCCTTTTAAAGAAGAAAAGATTTGCCTTCATCCTTTTCTTTTCCTACTGATGTTTCTAACAGAACAACAAAGTAACTATTCACAGATCTGATTTAGAACATAAGAATAGGCATAGTGGGTCAGACCAGAGGTCCATCTAGCCCAGTATCCAGTCTTCTGACAGTGGCCAGTGGCAGATGTTTCAGAGGGAATGAACAGAACAGGGCAATTTCAAGTGATCCATCCTCTGGTTTCCAATTCCAGCTTCAGGCAAGTTGGAGGTTTAGGATCATCTGGAGCATGGGGTTGTGTCCCTGATTTCCAGTAAGGAAAATATCTGCAGAAAGATCACTTAAAGGCTTCACTTTTCAATTTTTTTTTAAAGTGCTTTCTAGCCCTAAAAGTAAATGCCGGAGCAACAACCCAACAAGTCCACACTCAATCTCTCAGGACTTCAAGGCTGATGTACAGATGTAGGGTGTGGGGTCTGTGTGAGACTCTCTACAACTTTTGTGAACAGCTTTTAATTTATTCTAAACATTATTTACTTTTAAAATAGACCAACAAAAAGTATTAAGGAATTTGGAACATCCAGTTTTGCATTTAGATGTATGTATATCACATCATTGCTGCTAGAGAAAACTAAGAAAAAAAATGATATAACACAGCTTAAACTGCAGCTGTGAAACTTCCAGGAAATCCAATAATACCTTACCCAGTTCACAAGAAAGCTTTTTATTATTGCAAATGGCACTCAGGAGCCACGGTTGGGAGTTTTCTGTGTGCATTACCCAGTTTTCCTTATTTGCGACTGCACAGCAGGATCATAAATCACCTGCAGGGAGTGAAGAAAGTTTTGAGGAAAGAGTGTTGGCTACAAACGGTTGCATGTGACTTCTGAAGATAAGGAGAGGCCTTCGAAGTTGGTGGAAGTAAAACTAGTTTTGTAAACAGAAGAGTAAGAAGTAGAAAAATACAAAGGTAAGAGTTCTGAAATAGCTACATAAATAGTGCGGCACCAGTTAAGCAAAACAAGGAGAATAAGCAGATTGAGCAGAGGGCATGGATTTACAAAACGAGATACTGTTGCATCTAAATTCTTCCTCTGCTTTCTGGATAAGATCTTCCGAAACCTTGAATGTGCAGAAGACCAAAATTGTGTCTCATATAATCAGTGAAGAGGAAGTGACAATGAATGTAAAAGAATTTTAAACTATTAGAGTGTGTCATCCTAGTCCAACTGAAAAGTGATATTTTATAGCAGGAAGATAAGGTGAAGAGAGGAATTTAGGCTAGGGTTTTGAAGACTCAATAGGATAAGAGAGAGTATTTTTTTCTCATCTTAAAAATTGAAAGTTGTTTGTATCTGTGTCCTGATGGATATGACATGGAACAAAAACAAGTGCTCCACAAATACAAAGATGCTTCAATAGATTGTGAAGAAGAATTGACTATATATTTTTTTACAACTGGAATTGGTTGTCGTTCAGATATTTGCGTTCAAGATACACTGAAAACAAGATTGGTTTAGTGAAAATGATTTGGCCATCAGCAAACCCCTGCAGGCCAGCATAAAGCTGTCATAGAGGACAAAAAAATTTCAGAAAAAAGGCAAACCAAAAGTCTGTGATGAAAAGCGTGAAAAGAAGTCAGATATATGCAAATTATCAGGTGGTATAAGACAGCACATGAAGAACAGACAAACAGGTCAAGGCGAGAAACAAAAATTTCACTAAGTGTTTAGAAGAGTCTTTGGCCCAGCAGAGTGGATCAACTGCTCCTTAGCGTATGACAGATGGAAGTGAATTGCTTACTAACAAAGTATCCTATAGAATGATGCAACTCTTTTGCTGACCTACTGAATTGTGAATCAACTATCATGGAGACTTCACTTTCATATATGAAATAGTTAATGAAGGAAAGCTTTTATAGTATCCTATACTCATAAATGGCCGGATTGTGAACTCTTTACTCATATTGGTGAGCACTTACTCATACAAATTGATGCATTGAAGTCAGTGGCTCTAGTCATGTGAGTAACTGCTCACCGATGTGAATAAAGTCTTCTCCATCTGAACATTAAAGAAAAATTAAGCTCCTGGGCCTGATGAAATATCTGCCTAGAGCTATAAATATGGATGTAATTAGACATCTCACTTCTTTTCAATATCTTGGAGCAAGAAACAGTACCACAGTTATCAAGAGTCCATTTGTAGTAGGCAAGTGCACTGTTGCAGGGAGAATCTAATTTTTTCAAATGTGTCCATCATCTTTGTATCTGAGTGCATGAAAGCACATTGTTTGTCCTTGCACTGGTACATTGCATCCACACTACAAATCAGTTCTTCGAGTGTCCACTGCATATTCCCATTCATGGGATGCACCAGCGGGTGCTGCCCCGGACGGCAGAATCTCCTGATAAGCAGAGCCCATTTGAGCACTCATCCTCCTCCCCTTCCGTGTCCCTGAGCATTCAGAGGGTGAGGCTATAAAAAGGGTGGGGTGGGGTGGCATGCTCGGCAACTTCAGTTCCGTCCAGACGCAACAGAGGCAAGGGAATCATTTTGGATCCTCCAGATCCTTCTTTCAAGAAAAATATAGGGCCCTAATTTAGTGTAGTTTACTGTTTTGTTGTTAGTGTTAATCATAGGATAAGGTTTAGTTAGTTTGATAAGGAAAAGTTTCATTCTTAGTTTAGTTTATAGTTTCTGGCTACTGGTTTCATGGAACATCTGAAGGTAAAGAGACCTGGCTTTAAAAGGTGTGCCTCTGGCCCAGCAGTCTTCATGGAGTTGGACGCCTGTACTAGATGTTTGGCATGCCTTGGCAAAGGCTACTGTCCTCCAAGATGCTCTGTCTGCAGCACATTTACCCCGGGAGTGCACAAGAAGCACCAGAACAGGCTGCAAGCTTTATTGGTTCAGGAAGCTCTGGTCGTGAATCCTCTTAGATCTGACACCTCTGAGAGACCTGATCACAAAGACTGTTATTGGCTCTGGATGCCTCTGGGTCAAAGAAGACGATCGCTATGCAAAAGACTCTGGTCTCAGAATCAAGTTCCAAGACTGCTGAGCAGTCGGTTCCTAACTCATCAGATCTGACTTTGAAGCACTAAGAGACTTGATCAGTGTCAGCTCTGAGATAAGAGCCAAACCACAAAATGAATCATCAGTTCCACCTATATCAGTTCTGAAAAAGTCTGTAGAGGACAAAAAGGCTCCTGTAAGCAGGCTAAATCACATTCATGAGACTCCTCAGGTCTGTCAGAGGAAGAGCCAAGAACAACTAATTCTAAACCAAAACAGCAATACATCAAGGCACACTAGCATGCGGTAGCAGGGTCTACGTCGCAACTTAGTTTTCAGCAGGCTGGTGTGTTGTAGATTTACACCCCTTTTTGCTGCGCACAAAGACTCCATATAGACATGCCCAAAGACTAGAATCTCAGATGAGGGTAAATCTTTGTGTAAAGATCATTTCCCAGTTCTGAGGACTGCAGTGGATCCAAAGAAATTCTGGAATCAGTGGTAGCTTCATCGCCAGTTTACTCAGCTTACTCTCACTGTGGTGGCACAACAGCATCACATGAATCTGCAGTCAGATCATTTGCTGGATCCACAAGACTCTTCACCTAGAAGGGAGAAAAGGTAACTTCCTGCAACTTTACTTTCTTGCACAAACCCACCTGAGAAACAAAGGAGGACGGATGACTTATCTCAGATTTCCCCAGACATTGCCCTTCTGTCCCCTAAAACACCTTCAGCCTCTCCTAGGCCTGGTCTACACTATGAGTTTAGGTCGAATTTAGCAGCGTTAAATTGAATTAACCCTGCACCCGTCCACACTACGAAGCCATTTACTTCGACATAATGGGCTCTTAAAATTGATTTCTGTACTCCTCCCTGACCAGGGGAGTAGTGCCGAAAATCGACATTGCCATTTCGAATTAGGTTTAGTGTGGCCGCAATTCAACGGTATTGACCTCCGGGAGCTATCCCACAGTGCACCATTGTGACTGCTCTGGACAGCAATCTGAACTCAGATGCACTGGCCAGGTAGACAGGAAAAGCCCCACGAACTTTTGAATTTCATTTCCTGTTTGCCCAGCGTGGAGAGCACAGGTGACCACGCAGAACTTATCAGCACAGGTAACTATGCAGTCCGAGAATCGAAAAAGAGCACCAGCATGGACCGTACGGGAGGTACTGGATCTGATCGCTATATGGGGAGAGGATTCCGTGGTAGCAAAACTACGTTCCAAAAGACGAAATGCCAAAACATTTGAAAAAAATCTCCAAGGGCATGATGGAGAGAGGCCACAATACAGACTCATATCAGTGCTGCGTGAAAGTTGAGGAGCTCAGACAAGCATACCAGAAAACCAAAGAAGCAAACAGAAGGTCCGGGGCAGAGCCGCAGACATGCCGCTTCTACGCTGAGCTGCATGCAATTCTAGGGGGGGCCACCACCACTACCCCACCCCTGACCGTGGATTCCAAGAAGGGGGTACTCTCAGCTATGCCTGAGGATTCTGCAGACGGGGAAGATGAGGAGGAGGACGAGCTTGCGGAGAGCACACAGCACTCCGTGCTCCCCAACAGCCCAGGATCTTTTTCTCAGCCTGATTGAAGTACCCTCCCAGGCGGTATCCCAGACCATGAAGCCATGGAAGGGACCTCTGGTGAGTGTACCTTTGTAAATATAAAACATGGTTTAAAAGCAAGCGTTTTTTAATGATTAATTTGCCCTGAGGATTTGGGATGTATTCGTGGACAGTACAGCTACTGGAAAAGTCCGTTAACGTGTCTGGGGATGGAGCGGAAATCCTCCAGGGACATCTCCATGATGCTCTCCTGGAGGGTCTCCAAAAGCCTTTGCAGAAGGTTTCTGGGCAGTGCAGCCTTATTCCGTCCTCCATGGTAGGACACTTTACCACGCCATGCTAGTAGCAAGTAATCTGGTATCATTGCATGACAAAGCCTGGCAGCGTATGGTCCCGGTGTTTGCTGGCATTCAAGCAACATCCATTCTTTATCTTACTGTGTTATCCTCAGGAGAGTGATATCGTTCATGGTAATCTGGTTGAAATATGGGAATTTAATTAAGGGGACAGAGGTGGCCGTTCCTACTGGGCTGTTTGCCTGTGGCTGAAAAGAAATCCTTCCCTGCAGTTAGCCAAGCGGGGGCGGGGGGGCATTGGTGCTGAGCTTTTCGCATTTGGCTAGCTGGGATCTTCCCTGATACCAGCCACGCGGTGGGGGGAGGGATAAAGCGATCATCCCAGAGAATTGGATGGGGGAGGGGGTTTAGTTTGGTTTCTGCTGCTGCACGTTAACAGGAAAACCGCAGCTCTCAACAGGCTTTGCTTGGTATGTGGGAAAGGAGGACGCTGCTTTTATGAAGGTTGCAGAAGCCAAAAGACAATGGCTTACCATGGCCACATGCAAGCCGAATTCTGTTGCCCGGACCTGCGTCTGTGATCTCTAACACCAAAGCCGCAGGCACTCAATATTAAGATGCAAAATGCGACCTTGTACCGAAATCACATGTGCTATGTAATGTGAATAGTGTTGTTCACCGTGAAAGAGTATAAGCATTGTTCTGTAAAATGTATCTTTTTAAATACTTCTCTCCCTTTTTTCCCTCCCGCAGCTGCAAATTTTTCAAGCCTCCCTTCTCCGTCCCGAAGGCTATCTCAGATAAGGCGGCGAAAAAAACGTACGCGAGACGAAATGTTCTCTGAAATCATGGAATCGACCCACAATGAAAGAGCTCATCTGAATGAGTGGAAGGACACGGTATCACAGTACAGGAAAGCTGCCAGTGAACGTGAGGCCAGGAGGGACGAACGTGAGGCTAGGAGGGACGCTCGAGATGAGAGGTGGCGGGATGCAACACTGGGGCTGCTGCGTGATCAAACGGACATGCTCCGGCATCTGGTGGAGCTTCAGGAACGGCAGCAGGATCACAGAGTGCTGCTGCAGCCCCTGTATAACCGCCCTCCCCCCTCCTCAAGTTCCATAGCCTCCTCACCCAGAAGTATAAGAACGCGGGGGGGGGGGGGAGGGAGAGGCTCGGTGCACCCTGCCACTCCACTCCAGTGGACAGCCCAAGCGAAAGGCTGTCATTATTTTGAACTTTTGAAGTGGCCTTTTCCTTCCCTCCTCCCAAACCCCACCCGGGCTACCTTGTCAGTTCTCTCCCTCTTTTTATAATCAAATAAATAATACATGATTTTTAAATGATAGTGACTTTATTTCCTTTGAAAGCAAGCTGGGATCGAAGGGGGAGGGTGGATTGCTTACAGGGAATGAGTCAATCAAGGGGGCGGGTTTTCATCAAGGAGAAACAAACAACTTTCACACCGTAGCCTGGCCAGTCATGAAACTGGTTTTCAAAGCTTCTCTGATGCGCAGCACTTCCTGGTGTGCTCTTCTAATCGCCCTGGTGTCTGGCTGCGCGTAATCAGTAGCCAGGTGATTTGCCTCAGCCTCCCACCCTGCCATAAAGGTCTCCCCCTTACTCTCACAGAGATTGTGGAGCACACAGCAAGCTGCAATAACAATGGGAATACTGGTTTGGCTGCAGTCTGAACGAGTCAGTAAAGTGCGCCAGCGACCCTTTAAACGTCCAAATGCACATTCTACCACCATTCTGCACTTGCTCAGCCTGCAGTTGAACAGCTCCTGACTACTGTCCAGGCTGCCTGTGTATGACTTCATGAGCCATGGCATTAAGGGGTAGGCTGGGTCCCCAAGGATAACTATAGGCATTTCATCATCCCCAACAGTTATTTTCTGGTCTGGGAAGTAAATCCCTTGCTGCAGCCGTTTAAACAGATGAGTGTTCCTGCAGACGGGAGCGTCATGAACCCTTCCCGGCCATCCCACGTTGATGTTGGTGAAACGTCCCTTGTGATCCACCAGTGCGTGCAGCACCATTGAAAAGTACCCCTTGCGGTTTATGTACTGGCTGCCCTAGTGCTCCGGTGCCAAGATAGGGATATGGGTTCCATCTATCGCCCCACCACAGTTAGGGAATCCCATTGCAGCAAAGCCATCCACTATGACCTGCACATTTCCCAGAGTCACTACCTTTGGTAGCAGCAGCTCAGTGATTGCTTTGGCTACTTGCATCACAGCAGCCCCCACAGTAGATTTGCCCACTCCAAATTGATTCCCGACTGACCGGTAGCTGTCTGGCGTTGCAAGCTTCCACAGGGCTATCGCCACTCGCTTCTCAACTGTGAGGGCTGCTCTCATCTTGGTATTCTGGTGCTTCAGGGCAGGGGAAAGTGAGTCACAAAGTTCCATGAAAGTGCCCTTACGCATGCAAAAATTTCGCAGCCACTGGGAATCGTCCCACACCTGCAACACCATGCGGTCCCACCAGTCTGTGCTTGTTTCCCGGGCCCAGAATCAGCGTTCTACAGCTATAACCTGCCCCATTAACAGCATGATATCCAAAGCGCTGGGGCCCGCGGTTTGAGAGAATTCTGCGTCCATGTCCATATCATTCTTGTCACCGCGCTGCCGTCGCAGCCTCCTCCTCGCCTGGTTTTTCAGGTTCTGGTTCAGCATAAACTGCACGATAATGCGCGAGGTGTTTACAATGTTTATGACTGCTGCGTTGAGCTGAGCGGGCTCAATGCTTGCCGTGATATGGCATCTGCACAGTTCACCCAGGAAAAAAGGCGTGAAACGGTTGTCTGCCATTGCTTTCACGGAGGGAGGGGTGAGGCTGTACCCAGAACCACCAGCAACAATGTTTTTTGGCCCATCAGGCATTAGGATCTTAACCCAGAATTCCAATGGGCGGGGGAGACTGGGGGAACTATGGGGTAGCTATGGGATAGCTACCCACAGTGCAACACTCCGGAAGTCGACGCTAGCCCCGGTACATGGACGCACACCGCCGAATTAATGTGCTTAGTGTGGCCGCATGCACTCGACTTTATACAATCTGTTGCCAAAAATCGAATTCTGTAAATTCGGAGTAATCCCGTAGTGTAGACATACCCCTAGTAAAGTTATTTCACCCTTCTCCATTTTGCACATGCCAGATCACATAGCTTCACCAATAGCATCTATGTCATATCTAAGGCTGGAAACAGTCTGAGGAAAAATTGGATCGTGCCAAGATTACAGATATTCCTCTGCCAAAGAGAGTATACATCTAGATATGTTGCATACATGTCACCCTTCAAGATACAATATGGTGCTGGAGTTTAGTTACTGGCACACTGACAAGGCCCACCCAAGGCTGGATAGCACTAATGTTTGTTGCCTAGGTACTACAGAGATGTTCAACAGTTGTAGGAATGCCTCTCCATCCAGGGACCAGGAAGAGACTCGCTCCATCAATCAGAGGTTCCCAGATCTGGTCACGTCTCCTGGTTTCTGGAGCATTCTCCCACCACAGTGCCTGACAATTTATCAGAGGAAGAAATGGAATACCAGCAGTTAGAGGCAGAACTGGAAGCTGAATTTTAACCAGATGAAAATTGTGGGGTTGCTTCAGCTTCCTTTCCCTTCTGAGGATGCTTTGCAGTTCCATGATCTTGAATGGCCAGAACTTTGAAGCTGCCATCTGTCACACTGGAGGAAAACTTCAGATCCTAGATCCTCCGTCAAAGAATAAACTCTCTCTCCCAATTTTAGATGGATTATTGCAACCAGTGTAAGCCGTTTGGTCTACCCCTTTGTCTTGTTAAACATTTTCCAAAAAAAGGCTGACAAGTTATATCAGCTACTATATGAGAGGTTTACTTTCTTTCACATGCACCCTAATCCCAATTCTCTACTAGTGGCAGCAGTGGACCATAGACATAGAAGAGGATTATCTCATTCTGCTTCACTGGTATAAATGGCAAATTCCCAGGCAGTGATGTCACAGTTTCAATATCACTTATAGGAACAGATTTCTGTGTTTGCAAAAGCACTCCCTGAGGAACAGCATAAGTTGGCTAGCGTCTTTAATAACTGAAGGTCAGACAATGGCAAAACATGTAATTAGAGCCTCCTTTTATGTTAGTATACTTTGCAGATATGAATGGCTGAGGTCCTCTACTCTTTCTCCAGAAATCAACTCAAAAGCAGAAGACCTTCCTTTTGAAGAGGATGGGTTATTTAGTAATAATACTGATGAGATACTGGAGAAGTTGAAGGACACAAGATCTACAGCAAGATCTTTGGGTGTCTTCCAACCAAGTGGGAGAAAGACCTCTGGACCTGTCTTCAGGTACCATGGGCAGTTTTATTCCCCATCTTACTATTTCCAACAATGTCATTTTCAACAGCAAAAACCCCTTTCCTCCTCACAGCCACACCAGAGAAGCTGACCTCTTTCTTAAGCCATGAATGAAAGGGAAACAACCTTCAACTTTACTTCTGGTCCAAATGTCAGGCATCAAGTGGGGCAGGGATAGCTCAGTGGTTTGAGCATTGGCCTGCTAAACCCAGGGTGGTGAGTTCAATCCTTGAGGGGGCCATTTAGGGATCTGGGGCAAAAGTCTGTCTGGGGATTGGTCCTGCTTTGAGCAGGGGGTTGGACTAGATGACCTCCTGAGGTCCCTTCCAACCCTGATATTAGGGGAAAAAAATGTGTCCAAGCTGCTCTATGAGACATGAGGATCAGAAGCTTCAGACCAATCTACACCAACTCTCCCTCCCCATGCTTTGGAAACCAACTTTCTCATTATGTCAACACATGGAATTCCATCACAGATTCTGCAATAACAGAAAAAGCATATATCGTTCAGTTCGAAGCCCTTCCTCCACCCAACACCCCTCTCCCTTCCCTATTCAGGGACCCCTCTTATGAAAGCATGTTAAGATCAGAAATTGAGTCCCCACTACAAGTGGGAGCAAGAGAGGAAGTTCTGAGTGAAGTCAGAGGTCAGATCTTCTTTTCCAGATATTTTCTGGTACCAAAAAATACAGAGGGCTTTGTCCAGTTTTGGATCTGAGGAAGCGCAAGGCCTTTATCTGAAGATTCCATTTCCGTATGTTAACTCTAGCATCCATTATACCTTACCTTTCCACTTTAGATTGGTTTGCAGCTTTCAGTCTAAAGGATGCATCTTTCTATATGTTTATCAGACCAAGTCACACCAAGAATCGCTGCATCATAGCAGGTCAGAATCATTTGCAATATAAGGTCCTCCCCTTTGGCCTATCTACTGACTCCAGAGTTTTTATGAAGTGCCTATCTCCGATAGCAGCTTATTTTAGATGGTAGGCAGGGTACTTTCATTTACTCTTATTTAGATGATTGGCTCATCAGAGCCTCACCAGAAGATGGCCATCTCAAGGACATACACTATATATGTTCCTTTTTTGAGTGATTAAGACTCTTGTTAAACATGGAAAAATTCCATCTGCTTCCTCCACAGAAGATCCTTTCATAGGAGCAGGTCTTGATTCTCATGAGGGCAGAGCTTTTCTGCCTGAAGAAATATTTCTTAAGCTTTAATCCACGATAAGGGTGCTCCATCAAAGTCCTACCCAAAAAGTAGTGTACTTTCTAGATCTCATGGCTTCAGCCATATGTCACACCTGATGCTAGGCTCAGAATGAGAACTTGTTAAATTACAGATCAGGTACAGACAGGATGTTCATAAGATTGACCATCCTGGAAGAAATTCTGCTTTCCTTGACATGGTGGACTCAGTGTACAAATGTTTTCAGCCTTCCACGTCCATCGATGACAGTCGTCTCTGATGACCCCAATAAAGGGTGGGGAGCATATCTCAGACTAACAGTTCAAGGTCATTAGAGCTCTCAAGAAAATAAGCTACAGATCATAAACATCCTAGAATTGTGAGCAATCCTTCTTATTCTCAGATCTTTTGTACTTCATATCCAAAACAAGGTGGTGCAAGTTGTCACAGAAAACAACAGCAGCAATGTATTACATGAACAAGCAAGGAAGCAAGCTCACTCTTCCCAACTATTCAAGGAAGCAATTGTGTTACAGGATAGGTGTAATTAGCACAGGTTTTATCCCATTGCTCTACACCTAGCAGACAAGGACAACAGCCCAGCGGATCAGCTGCACACAGATGCATTGGAACTACACAAATATTCACTAAAGAAATAAGTGATAGATGACATCTTCAACCTGTGGGAGTTCCTAACCTAAATCTCTTTGCCACCAGACAGAATTCAAAGTGTTCCTGCTGTTGCTCAAGAGCAGGGAGAGACAGTCTGTCCAGATTGGACACTTTCCTTCTGAACTGGGGGAGAAGTCTAGTCTATGCTCCCCCTCTCAACCCCCACTTTCCTTTCCAGAGAGTGATAAAAGAAGATAAGACAGAATGGAACTAAGATAACACTAGTTGCTCCAGCATGACCAACACAACAGTGGTACACAGCCTCCATTTCTCCAAGGGAGTGTACAAACTTCTTGCAGTGTTACTGGACCATTATCTCAACAAGACAGCAGAATTTATCAGCTGAACTCTCTATCACTACACCTGCTTGCACGGGCTATAGATCTTTAATGGACCTTGAAAAATCTTGCCCTTTAGAAGTGCAGCATGTATTGATTAACTCTAGAAGACAATCAAGTAGAAGGTCTTATCTCAAGTGGACTAGGTTTGTGAGGTGGATAAGGGATACATCTGTGCAGGCCCTTTTGGCATTGTGAAATGTGTTAAACATGGAGGAGTCATCTCAGTTTGGGCTTTTCTTTGCATCAGTGTTATATAAAGAAGCTTGTAATCTAGTCATGGGAATATTAGATTCCACTCAAGCAAACTCTAATCATCTGCATTCATCAACAAAGGTATACGAAGGTGTCTTATTAGAGAAACACTCTTTATGGATGACTGTGCACTTGTAGCCTAGTAAGAGCAAAACCTACAGATAACATCTTTTTTGCAGCTATCTCTGTAAACTTTGGCTTAACAATTTGCATTTCCAAGATTGTGGTTATTATCCACAGCTGAATTTGAAGGATGTGTGTGACATATTGAGGGGATCCTAATACATATTTGGTGATTTTGTGTAGGAGTGAAATATATTCATTCATATTTCAAACAGGCAGAAATAAACGGCTGTTAGAGGGAAATCTGTTCTGCAGCATTTCAGAGAGGGATAAATAGCCCTAAGGTCCTAATGTATGTAGGAAGCTCTGGCTATTAGCTATTCAGCATATTAACAATGAGAACTTCCAAGCAAGGAGAAGGAAAGGGAAAATTCCTAAAAACACTCTAGTCTATATCTGGGCATACAATAGCCTCAGTCACATGAGAGTGTCTTGACATTAGCTTGAATACGTGGTCTAACCAGAACAGTTATGTTATCTTAGCATAAACTGTGTAAGCATATATGAGATGTACTTCAAGAGACTTAATGAGGACGAGCATCTACAATATCATAAAAGATCCTGGTTTCTGAAACATAAGCCTACAGATTCTTGTATTACATCTCAATGTAGGCAGTAAATGACACCAGTGTAAGAACTTGGATAGGCACTATACTCACTTTCAGCTGCTATTTACTATTTTTATTTGTGTAAATATTTTACTTTCTCTCTTTCTGCCAGCTATCTGTAAATAGATGTATGTTACAAATACTACTAACTACTCCAGATATTGTGATTTGATGTGTTGATCCAAAACAAAAACTTGTCTGTAATCTGTCATATAGAAAGTGACACATCCATAACATCACACATTACCACATCTTCACAGCCCATGATGCTTCTGCCCAATCAGAAAGTATCTGCAAGTCCAAAGTGGGGAATTCTAAGCTTCCTCCAGGAAGTGGATTTGGATAGTTGGAGAGTTAGCTGTTCACAAAACAATGTGTGTATGTTTAGGTATTTATACTGTTCTCATCACCATGATATCTCTGGGTCTCTTACAAATTACTTAAATCCAGACAGGTGTTCTGTACCTAGAATTTTCTCTTCTTCCTCCCACCCAAGAACAGAAAGATTTTAATGTTTGTTTGTTCCCAAACCAAAAACCCAGTCCACAACAGAGAAGATTGTGGGCCTGAGAATACCAGAAACCTACAGACCGTGCGGACATGTCCTATTGTGTGTAATCACCCCAACCCCCACCCCTTGCCCTGCCAGTGTGCACTGTGCAGCCCTGGCTGAGTACTGGGAACTGAAAATTGCAAACAAGAGACCCTAGAGTTTGTTTTGAAACAGCACTTGAAATCCAGTCTGCCAACACACTTTCCCCACCTGAGCTCCCAAGAGAACTCTGTTCTCATCCCATTCAAGCCTTGTAACTCATAAAGCAGGCAATTTATTGTGGCTGCCAAGAGTTATTTGGCAAACTGAATGTATTTGAATTTATTTATACAAATGAGAAACACAAAACCCTACAGGAAAGTGCAGAAAAGGGAGTCTAAAAAGTTTTAACCCAAACATGGACTGTACTATTTTAATGTGGAATATTTTTAATGCTATTTTAAAAAAAGATTCTGAATAAGAGTTAATTTAATACCAAGAAGCTAAAATCTTTAAACAAGATGGTCAAGGATCATTTACTTCATTCCCCTGCTTAGACTGGATTATTCGTGCAATATATTTTCTAGAACTTTATCCCCAAATGGTGGAGTTTTCACTGCTTCCCTTGGGAGTCAATTCCACAGTCTTGACACATCTGGCTATCAGGAAGTGTTTCCTGATACAGTATTTGGCTTAAATTTTCCTTAGCATCACAGGATGAGCTGGCCCCTTAAGAGGATTGAGGCTCACCCTCACCTGTGCCAGGTGGACAGAATGAGAATACAAGGGTCATGTGACAAGAGCATGTGTCTATGCGCCTGTCCTGCTGGGACAGAAGGTTGGCCTGTAGTCTGGCAGGGGAGAGACTCCAGGGATGGAGTGAATGGGGATAGACAGCCCAGTTGTTTAGGATTCCAGGGCTGGGATCCCACAGTATTGGGTGAATGTGGGTTTCCCCTGTGCTGCCAGTTTGTGAGGCAATATGGTAACCCCCTCAATAAGAGGAAGAACAGACTGATTGGAGCCCATGAGGGCTAGAAGCTGAGCTGAAGAGAAGGGCTAAAGATTGTCATGGAGAAAAACAGGCACTGAGAGGAAGGGCTGAGCCCAGCAAGTCCGAGCCAGAAGATTTGGTTTTGTTTGTTTCTTTTGGAGGGGGAAGGGGAGAGCTTTGATTAACTCTATGAAGGGATGGACTCCTGTGACTTAGCTGGAGGACAAAGTTGTCTCAGTGACTCACTGCAATGGAAGCTGGTGGTCTCCCACCTGAGAGGGGAAACTGAAGCAGCGGAAGGGCCCAAAGCCAGATCAGGTGAATCCCTGCTACACTTAACTTAATTTAGTTAACTCCTGGCTATATCACCGTTGTACCCCCCCTAAATAATTTAATTTATTTCTTGATATTCTGTATGGCAAATGATTACTGCACTAGTAAATTTTTAATGTTGATTTTCAATAAGCCTTGGTATACTGAGGAAGTTCCAGAAGACAGCTAATCTTGTGCCAATTTTTAAGAAGGGTAAACGGGTTGACCTGGGTAATTATAGGCCTGTCAGCCTGACATCAATCCCAGGCAAGAATGGAGCTGCTGCTATGGGACTCGATTAATAAAATTAAAGGACAGCAATGTAATTAATGGAAATCAATTTGGGTTTATGGGAAATAGATCCTGTCAGACTAACTTGGTATTTTTTATTTTTTTTTAAATGAGGTTACAAGTTTGGTTTAGCTTCAACTTCCAGACGTTGGAAGTTAGACCTTTCTCTGCTAGACTGAAGAGCCCATTATTAAATATTTGATCCCCAGGTAGGTTCTTACAGACTGCGATCAAGTCACCCCTTAACCTCTTTGTTAAGCTAAACAAATTGAGCTCTTTGAGTCTCACACTACAAGGCATGTTTTCTAATCCTTTAACCATTTTTGTGGTTCTTCTCTGAACCCCCTTCAGTTTATCTACACCCTTCTTGAATTGTGGGCACCAGAGCTGGACATAGTATTCCAGCACCAGGGCCAAATACAGAGGAAAAATAACCTCTCTACTCCTACTGGAGATTCCTCTGTTTATGCATCCCAGGATTTCATTAGCTCTTTAGGCTGTAGCATCACCTGATGACCTGATGTTCAACTGATTGTCCACCATGACCCCAAATCTTTTTCCAGAGTCACCACTTCCCAGGATAGAGCCCCATCCCTTAAGAATGGCCTACATCCTTTGGTTTTAGATGTATACATTTACATTTAGCCTTATTAAAATGCACATTGTTTGCTTGCATCCAGTTTACAAAGCAACCCAGATCACTCTGAATCAGTGACCTGTCCTCTTCATTATTTACCACTCCCCCAATGTGTGTGTGATCTGCAAATTTTATCAATTATGGTTTTATGTGATCTTCCAGGTCATAGATAAAAAATGTTAAATAGAATAGGGCCAAGAACCAATCCCTGCACTTTTTGATGCTACACTGAAAAGCCTGGCTTAGCTACAAAGATACCTCCAGGCTGCCAACTGCATGAATTTTTAAAAAATAACATATTTTGAATTTCTTTCTAACTCTGTGTAAAAAGATTCAAATATATAATAATTCAATAAATGCGTTTGGTCAGTTTTTGCCTCTATACCTATCTATTACATTACTTTAAAGAACAAAACATACTTTTATATCTGTTACAGAACCATTAATGGGAGACAAAACAGTTCTTTGTACTTATGCAGAACTCTTCATTTGAAGCTGATCTCAGAGCACTTCTGAATATTAGGCAACTTGGATTTTGGTGCCTAAATGTAAACACCCAAGTTCAAACAATTTGGCTAAGGTGTCTGAAGTTGGAAACCGAAGAACAGAGGGACCCAAAATTAAAGGCCATTTTTGGAAACTCAGTCTTAAGAATCTTGCCAGCCTTCACATAATGAGTTTGTGGTAGAGCCTGTCAGTTCTGACTTCCTGTCCCTCTCTCTAACTAGTAAACCTGCTGGTTGGCTTCTCAAATAAACTCTGTTTTCCTGCCTGAGTCACTGTGATGCCACCTGCAAGTCTTAATTGCTTTTCTAGAAGAACTGATAAAGAAGCAAATAGCACATTGAAGGAACAGTGAGAAGGACCCCCTGAAACACCCAAACCATAGGCGCCTACTCCGTGGGTGCTCTGCGGCTGGAGCACCCACCGGCAGCTCCCCTACCAGAACCTCCCCCCAGCACCTCCTGCCTGCCAGCGGGCCCCACTGCTCAGTGCCTGCTCCCCCTCCCTCCCAGTGCCTCCCTCGGATTAGCTGTTTCATAGCATCAGGAGGCGCTGGAGGGGAGGGGGAAGGAGCGAGGGAGCAGCATGCTCAGGGGAGGGGGCAGAACTGGGCAGGGCAAAGCGGGGTCGGGGCCTTGGAGGAAGGGGTGGGGTGGGGTGGGGGTGGGGCCTGGGCGGAGCACCCCCCGGCAGATTAGAAACTCGGCATCTATGACCCGAACTCTTGAAAACCAAGTTAAGAGCCAATTAAAAACTGGTGCAAATGAGTAAGAAAACAAAGAAACACCAGGTAAAATTCTTCCATCTGGGGTTTTAATGAGAAATACATTCATCTTTGGCACTGAAAGATGTTTCTGGTGCAGTTTCCTCCCACAGGACAAAGCCCAACACTCTTGTGTATTCAACATCCTTGTGTTCCACACATGCACAGAAGTTCCACACGCCCATATTGATAAATATCTGGCCCTGAGGTGGTCCAAATCCTGATAGGCATCCTCTTTTGTGACCCAGCAGGGGGACTGAGCCCCAACCTTGGCCGGCCCAGCCACTACAATGACATACCACTCCGCCTCTTGGAGTCCTTCCGGGCAATCGGACTGAAGGACTGAATCTCATTGTATGTATGCCCTTGAAAATGAACAACATGATAATGAGTATCAATAGCGTATATAAAATAATACTGTCACATGATTCTAGAGGGTGTTAAAGAGAGCGTGAGCATGAGGGCACATAAGAGCTGGGGGCAGATTTCAGATGTAGGGGTACATCACATGGAGGCTGAAAGGATAAAATATAGCTGGGTGTTGGAAAGATGTAGGCGAAAGGTATCTTCAATGAGTGCTTAGAGGCTAGGGGAAGAGGATTGGCATGAGACTACAGCAGCAGCATGTGCGTAGGGGGCCGCATACGGGCGTGGGGGTGACATCAGGCATACTCAGCAGGTACGTACAGGACAGTGAGAGGGACTAGGAAGTTCCACACAAGGTACTGACAGCAACCCATAAAAGTTCAACATCTTACTTCTCCACTCATCTATGGAAAGCTTCTCATGCTCCAAGGAATCGTCATAGGACTGCTGGGCCTCCGTCTCCTCCTCAATGTCTCGGAATTGGTCAAAATACGCATGGGCCAGAGCTTCTGTGGCTGTGAGACGCTTTTCCACATCCAGCTGCAGCATCTTGTCGAGCAGGTCCACCGCTGCAGAAGGATGGGAATACTTGGCTAGGTGAGTGAAGCAATGATATTTAGGATGTCCTGCATATAAAGTCTGCGAGGACCTTGGGGCTCATGCTCCTAGCATCCAAGAATATAATGCGTTTCTAGTGGGCAGAAGTTCCCATCAGTACAGCGGCAGTAAAATCAACAGGCCAAATATCAGCTAGTTTATATCCCAAACTTAAATTTTGTTTGAAAGAATGGAAAGGGGGAAGGGATACAAAACACAAAGAGAAGAAACGTTTCACAGTTTAATGGTTTTTTTTCTGTTGTTTAAGCTTTCCCCTGCAGCGTTGCGAACATAAACATAACCTCGTGCGAGTTATTGAAAATTAGGGAGGGAAAAGTAAAACAGAGCTATCTAGCTTCATTGTTGAAACCAAGCAAGCTTCAAGGACATCAACAGTGAGAAGTGACTTCAAGTTTAAAATTCTTTCAGTTCCGATCTGTGTTGTGGGGGGGGGGGGGGGGGGCAAAGTATTTTACAAAGCAAATATAAGCAACCCAAGTAATCTATAAAGTAATCTATACTAGGCTTGGTAAACAGGAAGGCAGGAAATGCCAAAGGCAGGCTGATTTCCTTCTTGGTTTTACTGCTTTAAAGTTTCAGAGTTTGGTGGAGCTCTGCTTACCCACATCTATGACCTATGAGGGGAAACAGTTCATTGTAGGAGGCTTACTTTTTACCATGAACGCGTAAACAAATTTCAGTTACCAACTTTGTATCAAAAATGTCCCGATATCTGATACGCAGTTGGGAAGTGATTCATATACTTTCCCTAGTAAAAGGTGGCTGAAGCAGTGTATGCAACTCTCTGTGCCCCTTGCCAAAGATCGCGCTGCCTTGGGTCTGGGAAAAGAACAAAGGAAAGAGGGGTAACATGGATACCGCCTGGTTTGCTCTAGGCAACTTGATCCTGGAGCTCAGTTGTGGCCAAAGTACATTCCATTGGCCAACTGGGGCCCAGAGAGTTCTACAGTGTGATCAGCTACTGGCCTCGTTCCATAGGAAGGTGTGGGAAGCTGCATTCTCCAGGTTCCATTACACAATGGTCTCTCTTCGGACAAGAAGCCATGCCGCTTGGCTTACGAGGGAGCATCGCATGCTGTGAGCTGTACATGAATTATGAGTGCAGGTGCTGTCTGCTCTATTTTAAGCAAATTAGGTGTGACCCTCAAGCTCCTGACTTAAGGCAAATGTGGCCTTCAGTTCATTAAATCTAATGACCCCAGCCATGATCTAATGACCTCTGGATTCTTGGAAACCAAAGCGAACTGAGTTGTATAGGATTGTCTTCCCTTCGCAGGTGTGTCTCCATCCTGTCCTCACGAGTGTGTGTAAGACCAGAAGTTTCCTTCTAAATTTGTTCATAGAACTAGGTTCCTTTGACTGTAGGAAAAAGTGAGCTTGGAAGAGGCGCCACAGAAGTCTCCAGATGGACTAACATTCTGCACTTAAGTCAGTCCCATTCTCCCCGCCACCACAGCACTACGGAGCTGAGAGATATTTATGACTAAGGCCTGGTCTACACTAGGCTTTTATGTCGAATTTAGCGCCGTTACATCGAATTAACCCTGCACCCGTCCACACCACGAAGCTATTTAGTTCGACATAGAGCTCTCTTAAATTCGACTTCTGTACTCCTCCAAAACGAGAGGAGTAGCGCTAAATTCGAAATGGCCATATCGAATTAGGCTAGGTGTGGATGGAAATCGACGGTAATAGCTCCGGGAGCTATCCCACAGTGCACCACTCTGTTGACGCTCTGGACAGCAGTCCGAGCTCGGATGCTCTGATCAGCCACACAGGAAAAGCCCCGGGAAAATTTGAATTCCTTTTCCTGTCTGGGCAGTTTGAATCTCATTCCCTGTTTGGACAGCGTGGCGAGCTCAGCAGCACTGGCAACGATGCAGAGCTCTCCAGCAGAGATGGCCGTGCAATCTAATAGAAGGAGGGCCCCAGCATGGACTGATCGGGAAGTCTTGGATCTCATCGCTGTGTGGGGCGATGAGTCCGTGCTTTCAGAGCTGCGCTCCAAAAGACGGAATGCAAAGATCTACGAGAAGATCTCTAAAGCCATGGCAGAGAGAGGATACAGCCGGGATGCAACGCAGTGCCGCGTGAAAATCAAGGAGCTGAGACAAGGCTACCAAAAAACCAAAGAGGCAAACGGACGCTCCGGATCCCATCCCCACACATCCCGTTTCTACGAGGCACTGCATTCCATTCTAGGTGCGGCCGCCACCACTACCCCACCACTGACCGTGGACTCTGAGGATGGGATATTGTCCGCGGCAGGTTCCTCGTCGGACATGTTAGCGGACGGGGAAGATGAAGAAGGAGATGAGGAGGACGAGGCAGTCGACAGCGCTGGCACCGCTGATTTCCCCGACAGCCAGGAGCTCTTCATCACCCTTACCGAGATCCCCTACCAACCGTCCCCATCCCTTACCCCGGAGACAGAATCAGGGGAAGGATCAAGCAGTAAGTGCTTTAAATATCTAAACATTTATTTTTACAAGAACTGAAATATTTATAATATTAACAATGGCTGTTTCTTAAAGTGCTTAAACATGTAAACAATTATCTGCAAAAAAACTGGAATATTTACAATAGTAACAAAGGGTTTTTCATGATTTGTCTGCCTTAGGCTCTTCACAATTTAGTCCCAAGTATTTAAAATTTTTTTTACAATGTCCGTTAAGTCATGATTATGCTGCCCAAGACGCTCCACTCTTTAGTCCCAGTGCACCTACGCGAAAATCCGGTCAATATGGCCGGGGATGGAGGCGAAATCCTCATAGGAGAACTCCTCGTAGGTCTCATGAAGGTACATTTCCAGCCTGTTCATCAGGTTCCTGGGTAGGGCGATCTTATTGGGCCCTCCGTGGTAGGACACGTTACCGCGCCACGACACCATCAGATACTCTGGTATCATTGCCCTGCAGAGCATAGCGGCAAACGGCCCTGGTTTCTGAAGGCTTTCTCGAAACATCCTTTCCCTCTGGGACTCCGAGATCCTCAGCAGGGTGATGTCGCTCATTACGCCCTGCTTTGAATTAGGGAGGGGAATGTTAGTATTGGGACTGCTTTACAGCCACGCGGTGGAGGGAGAGGGGCAGCATACAGGGATCTTTCCCTGGAACAGCCGCAAGGGGGTGGGACAGGGGCATAGTTCATGCTGTCCTGATTGCTGGCAGCAGAGACTGGCATTGCTTTCAATGTGAAAGGAGGCCAGTGCTACTAGTACAGTTTTAAGCAGCCAGAAGTCTACGGCTTACCATGATTGCACGCTACAGAAGTTCAGGTGTCCTGCCACGCTTCTCAGATAACTGCAAGACCACTGCAGGACCCCAGGCACTGAAGGCGAGGGCCGAAAATTCGACCTTGTCCTGAGTGCGCATGTGAGAGGTGCAGTGCATGGTCTTGTTCACAGAGAAAGACTAGGTTCTTTGTACACAACTTCATTTATCTGTCTCAGGAATTCACTCCATTTTTCCCATTCACACAGACACATCTGCGACTTTCTCCCAACCCAGCCTGTCAGCACACTCCCAGAGGCTAGCGCAGATTAGGAGGAGGAAGAAGAAGACGCGGGAGGACATGTTCTCAGAACTAATGAGCTGCTCCCGAGCCCAGGCAGCCCAGCAGACACAGTGGAGGGAGAACTTGTCCCAAATGCACCGAGCAGTCATGGAACGGGAGGAGAGGTGGCGTCAGGAGGACCAGCAGGCTACTGAAAAGCTGCTTGGACTTCTGAGGGAGCAAACGGACACGCTCCGGCGCCTTGTGGATGTTCTGCAAGACCGGAGGCAGGAGGACAGAGCCCCGCTGCAGTCTATCTCTAACCACCCTCCCCCGCCACCAAGTCCCACACCCCCCTCACCCAAAGTACAAAGAAGGAGGGGCGGCAAGGGCCGTTAAAACTTTCAGTCAACCCCTGCAGACTGCTCTAGCACTAGAAGGCTCTCATTCCCCAAAATTTTAAAAGTCCTTTCCTACACACCTCACAGAAGCCCCCGTGCAAGTTTCAACCCCCACGTTTCATGTCTGGTTCATAATAAAATATTCGTTTCTGTTAATTACTGTTTCCATGATTTTATTTTGGAGGAGAGTCTGTCTGAACGAGGGGAAGGGGCATGGTAATTGGACAGGACAGTCACCTTTACCAGGGTACAGAGGCGGGGTCAGGTCCAGGATCAGGACACATACCCAGTGCAGTGACTAGTGACCCTGTTCAATCTGGGAGGTGGTTTTCATGTTCGGGGGGGGGGGGGGTTTGCTCTGTGACTTTGTGGCGGGGGAGGGCAGTTACAGATCTAATGCATCACAGAGCCCCGCAGCAGGGGAGCTGTAACCCTCCTCCCCCTGTCAGACAGTCACATAGCCGACACATACACGCTGTCCCGCCCAGGAGGGCTGGCAGGCTCTGTTGAAACAACCAGTCCATCACTGCGGAACCCATCATTCCTGGAGTTTAGAAGCATCATTTGCATCACAACACTAAACCCGCACCCCGCCACAGTCTGCGTCCCAGGTTTAAAACATTCCCGCGAAAACAGTAATAAAGACAACGGTGTTCATTAACAAAACAGAACAGATTTTATTTTTTGGGAAGGGGGTGAAGGGGGTATGTAACTGGAGAGGATAGTCAACGGTAACTGGATAAAGAAACGGTGGCAAGTTCAGGTTCTGAGTCCACAAACTTAAAATTCACTGGTGACCCTGCTCAGTCTGGAAACTGTCTTTCAAAGCCTCCCGGATGCACAGTGCGTCCCGCTGGGCTCTTCTAATCTCCCGGCTGTCTGGCTGGGAGTAATCAGCAGCCAGGCAATTTGCCTCAACCTCCCACCCCGCCATAAAGGTCTCCCCCTTGCTCTCACAGAGATTGTGGAGCACACAGCAAGCTGCAATAACAATGGGGATATTGGTTTCGCTGAGATCACAGCGAGTCAGTAAGCTTCTCCATCTCCCCTTGAGACGGCCAAAAGCACACTCCACCACCATTCTGCACTTGCTGAGCCGGTAGTTGAACAGTTCTTTTTCTGTGTCCAGGGCGCCAGTATAGGGCTTCATGAGCCAGGGCATTAGCGGGTATGCTGGGTCCCCGAGGATCACTGTAGGCATCTCCACATCCCCAAGAGTTATTTTGTGGTCCGGGAAGTAAATACCTTCCTGCAGCCGTCTAAACAGACCAGAGTTCCTGAACACGTAAGCGTCATGAACCTTGCCCGGCCATCCAACGTTGATGTTAGTAAAACGTCCCTTATGGTCCACCAGTGCTTGCAGCACCATTGAAAAGTAGCCCTTTCGGTTGATGTACTGGCTGGCCTGGTGGTCCGGTCCCAGGATAGGGATGTGAGTCCCATCTATAGCCCCACCGCAGTTTGGGAATCCCATCGCGGCGAAGCCATCTATGATGGCCTGCGCGTTTCCCAGGGTCACTACCTTTGACAGCAGTACCTTCACGATTGCCTTGGCTACTTGCATGACAACAACCCCAACGGTAGATTTGCCCACGCCAAAGTGGTTCGCGACTGACCGGTAGCTGTCCGGCGTTGCAAGCTTCCAGAGGGCTATGGCCACTCGCTTCTGGACAGTCAGGGCTGCTCGCATCCGGGTGTCCTTGCGCTTCAGGGCAGGGGACAGCAACTCACAAAGTTCGAGGAAAGTCCCCTTCCGCATGCGAAAGTTTCGCAGCCACTGGGATTCATCCCAGACCTGAAGCACTATGCGGTCCCACCAGTCCGTGCTTGTTTCACGGGCCCAGAATCGCCGTTCCACAGTATCCACAAGACCCATTGCCACCGTGATGTCCTCGGCACTGGGTGTCGTGGTTTCAGACAGGCGTGTGCTACTCTCGGAGTTCAGGTCCTCACCCCGGTGCCGTAGCCTCCTCGCCTGATTTCTCTCTATCTGCCTCAGTGAAAGGTCGATGATGAGCTGCGATGCGTTGACAACGGCCACAACTGCAGCGATGGTCGCAGCGGGATCCATGCTCGCAGTGCTGTGGCGTCCGCGCTGTCACTGACCAGAAAAGTGCGCAAACTGATTTCCCACCGGCGCTTTCAGGGAGGGAGGGCGGGAGTGACGGTTGGATGACGACAGTTACCCAAAACCACCCTCGACACATTTTTTTACCCAGAAGGCAATGGCGGCTCGACCCAGAATTCCAATGGGCAGCGGGGACTGCGGGAACTGTGGGATAGCTGCCCACAGTGCACCGCTTCCAATGTCGACGCTTGCCCCGTTAGTGTGGACTGACAAAGTCGAATTACTGTCCTTAGTGTGGACACACACGTTCGACTTTGTAATATCGATTCCACATATTCGATTTAACTAAAATCGAACTACTCTCGTAATGTAGACATACCCTAAGGCTGGGTTCACAGTCATGAGAAAAAATTCACAAGTTTGGGAAAAGTGCCAAAAGTCCTGGGTCTTGTTATTTTAAGGGCAGGGGAAGGGAGAGCGCAAAGAACAGCAGAAAACTGCTATTTTAATGTCAATAATAATTGTTTTGCCACTTAATTTTACGTATTGTCAGCCCCCGTGGAAAGAGCTGATAAGTAAGAGAAACATCATTAGCCCCTGTAGGGGACACAGGCAGCAAGAAGTCATAAGGTCTAAAAGAAAGGAAAAGTCCTGGAGTCCACGAACATTGTGACAATCTGCCTTATAATGGACTGGAACTGGCGTGGGAGAAATACTGAATGTAAGGGGACTGTTGCCCCCTTACTAACACTCAGTGGGGGTGTTTTGGTTGGCTAGCTCCCAGCACTAAAAGGGGAAGGGTCGATGGCAAATCAGGAGCCTGAGACTGACAGTCCCCAGGAACAATGGGGAGAGGCCAATGCTCCAGATCAGCCTGATTGACAGGGCGGGCAGCCTAAGCAGAGAGTCAGGAGGCCGGGCGGTCCCGTCCTCCGTGTGAACTGGAATTGCCTGAGTCAGACAGAGTGGGGCCGAGCTAAGGAGAGAGCAGGGACCCAAGGTAAGCGGCTGGAAGCAGAGCTGCAGCCCCAAAGCCAGAGCACAGCCCAGAGAGAGCAGACCTGCCCTGGAAGCAGAGCTGCAGCAACCAGAGCCAGAAGGGCTAGACAAGCAGCCAGGAAACAGGTCAGAGCTGGGAGCAGAGTCACAGAAGCAGCCTGCAGAACAGACCTGTCCTGGGGGCAGAGCTGTAGCAACCAGAGCCAGAGAGGCCAGAGAAGCAGCCCAGGGAGCTGAAGGCAGAGCAGCAGCAGCAGCCGTGCTGAGGCAGTGTGGAGCTGGAGCTGGAGCAGTCCAGAGCTGGGTGCGGTGAGCAGCTGGGGAGAGGAGGGGGACCCTGGGCAGTGGGCCCAGCACAGGGAGATGCCTCAGCCAAGAGGCTCTGCAGGCCAGACTTGGAGGGGGATCGTAACCCTGTCAGGGCGGGGGCGACCCTGGGAAAAAGTGTCCTGCCACCTAGAGCCTGAGAGCGTGTGGCCACCGCCAGAGCAAGTGTCCAACCCACAGCGTCTCTGCAGCACATCCAGGGCCTGAGAAGGAGCCTGGGACCTACAAGGAACAGACTGACCTGCCCTGACGTTCCAGAGACACTGTTTGTGATGTTCCCTGCCACAGAGCAGGGTGATGTGTTTTCCTTTAACCTTTCCCATTTTTCCTTATTATTTTTAAAAATTAATTGTTAATTAAACAACTTGTATTTGCTTTAAATCGTATGAAATGATCAGTGGGTCAGGGAGGTGCCCAGTGCAGAGAGAGTACCCCGGAGTGGGGACACCCTTGCCCCTGTCCTGGGTGACCACAGCAGGGTTGGGGGTCGAGCCTCCCAGGAATCCTGGGCCCAGCCTTGTCGGGGTTTACGAGGACTCTGCCAGACAGGAGAGTGGAAGGGGAGTCCTCAAGGGCAGGGAGGCATCTGGGTAAAGGAAGTGGGAGCGAGGACTCGGATCCTTTCGCTAGCCCACTTCACCGGGGTAGTGCAGAAGCCAGGAAAGTTCCCCACAATAGCGGGACCATTCCCCCGCTTACATGAAGATGACTTACCCAGAGGATTGGCTTTGGGGAAAAGCCGGGATAAATCCATTTTGGGAATCTTGGGAAGGGACTGGATATACTTCTTAGCCTGAAAGAGAGAGAGGAATGCACAGCATACAGACATGCTGAAGTCAGACAAAGGAAACTGTAGAAAAGTCCATCGGGTCCGTGCCTAGATGAGCAGGATAGTAGTAAATTATCCAAGACTCCACATTTCTGTGGGCCTCTTTCATGTGAGGAACTGGTTGGTTTTTTTTTTTTTTTTTTTTTACAAATAAGGGAGCCCTACGACACCCCTGTGAGGTACAAAAATATCCCAAGCTTACAGAGGGCTCAACTGGGTTACAGAGAGGTGGAATGATCTGCCGAGGTCACACAATGAGTCCGCCAGCTGCCTCTGGCCCAGAACCAAGGAGTCCTGACTCTCAACTCCTACACTCTCTGTTCACCCCCTTTAAAGGAATACTTTCACTCATTGGTAAATAGGACTTTCTTTTAAAGTCAAATGCTTTGGAGGTGCCACTTGCAGGGATCGATGCCAAGGCCACTGCCTTAGTTAGGATGATTTATGTTACTAAAAACCACACGCAGGCACATGTCAAAGACAATGTAAAAATAACTTATTTTCATGTGGTTTCCACAGCAATGCATTCAGAAGTACAGCCCTAGGCACAGTGTTTTCCTTACCGCTTTGTCCTCCAGTTTCTGCACAAACTCCTCTCCTGGGAGTCCGGTTACTTTCAAGATCTGGGTCAGCTGATCTAGATCTGGCAGGCTGAGTTAAGGGTTATTTAGGGCCAAATCTTGGACCTAGCCAACAGCCCAAGTATGCTGGCTGTGTGGCTAGGAAGGTCTGTGAGGATTAAGGAGAATGAATCTTTACTCCAAATGGCTCCGGGACGCCTAATGCAGAGTCAGAGCTGCAATAGCTCCCAGCTGCTGTGACCTTCCTAGGCAGGCTCTGGTGGCTGGATCTGTGCATCCACAGGGCCTGCTCCCAGCCCCCTTCTGCCATGGTGTGCAAGCAGCCCTCACAGAGCTGTGTTCTGCAATGGGCTTGGGGCCCTGCATGGATAACCTCAGTTCCTCCCCACAGCACAGAACGCCACTGACTGGCCAGGGCAGTATGCTTGCAAGAGGACACAGGGCAGAATTTACCTCAGTGTACCAAGTTGACACCCTCCTCCCCCAGTATCCCCACCCTCACATGCCTGTGTAAACGCCCAGTCACAAGTACCCAGAGTGTCCGTTTCAGGCACAGCTAGAGGGCTTCTGGGCCCCCCCCGAGGAGTTTGCCCCAATTTGAAAGGATACAATCTTTTCCTTTAAACAGGGTTTTCCCAGTCAGCATTTCTGCCATGATACAACCAACAGACCAGATGTCCACTGTGCAGGAAAAAACCGAGAGGCGCATGAGAAAAGAACAAGGCCGGGAGAGGGAGGAGAAACACAGTTCAGGGGCTTTGTCCTGCTTTGGGGACTACAGTAATGTCTGCTGAGTTATTTAGTCATTGGCATGGTTTTGCTCCCACTTTCAACCCCCTTCTCCCACCAGCTGTAGCTTCTCGGTTACTACAACCTTGGGTTTCAGCTTTCCCAATGGTGACAGCTTTGGGTGGAGCTGTCTCCTGATGCTTGATTAGCCGGGAGCCTCATAACTACTGCTGGAGATAAGGTGCTTTTTGTTCCTCCTCAACTTAACAGCCAATAGAGGAGGGTTGTGTGTGATCCACACTAACCCTCCCGAGGGGGTCGCAGTAATGATCTCCAGAGAGCCACGGCTGAAGGGATTTAACTCACCGGTCTGGTTGTAATGCATCCAGTTCAGAATGACTTCTGGTGCTCTGTACCAACGCGTCACAACGTAGCCAGTCATCTCAGCGTCTGCGTGTCTCGCCAAGCCAAAGTCCAAGATCTACAGATCAATGGAGGAGGGAGATGGTGAGGGAAGGAAAAGAGATCCTGCAGGCAAAAGAGAACCTGTTTCCATGAGGATATGAAGTGGATCCCATCAGAGAGCTATAGCCTCACTGCTACACCAGAGCCACCCCAGCCAATGGTTCTAACAGGTTTGTCTTAATTGCACTGTGAATTACAGCCAGGCTGCAAAACCAGTTGTAGCCTGCAGCCCCACAGAAGGAATCTGTAGTGTGTGTGACCAATAGAACATGTGTTTTAGGAAGGTGGTGATCCTTATTTTTCCACAGGACTGTTCTGTGTCCTGTAAGCCAAGCCATTCTCCAATGAAATAACAACTCTCCTATGAAAACGTCCTGTTGCTACCTATGTTCCTCCAGCGGGAGCTGGAAATGCTTTGGCCTGACCTTTAGCGTAGACAGGGCCAAATCGCTTTTAGCAATTCCCAGCAAAGCAGGCCCTTCCTTCCACCCGGACTCTAACAAGCCTTTTCTACCAGGAGTTGAAAATGGCTTTGTCTACAATAGGTCTTCAGCTCTAGCCGATGGGAGCGCAGGGGAACTGTGGCTGCCCTTGGTTATCATCCTTGGGTTATTCTTCTAATATAGATGTAGCCCTAGGGCATTGAAGTTCTGTAAGGTATTGCTGTGCACGTCAGAGTGCAGTAGGAACTACACCCAGTGCAGGATGTTCACTCCAGCCTCAGGCCCTGATTCAGCAAGGTACTGGAGCATGTCCGAACGTCAAGCACATGAATAGTCCCATTGATTCAACAGACACCGTGTTAAATACCTTGCTGAACAGGATACATTAAGAACCACACTGGTGCGTTAACAACAGGATTCACGCACTCAGCGGTTCACCAGCCACCCAACACGCCGCATGTTTCGCAAGCCATGAAGTGGCACCTTCTTTCCTACCTTTAGTTCACAGTCTTCGTTCACAGCCAGATTGCCTGGCTTCAGGTCCTGCAGCAGACGAGAGCAGAGCAATCAGGACACAAAGCAAATTGCAATTCAACAATGTAAATCTCAGCCAAGTCTCAGCTTGGCCTTTCATAGATTCATAGATTCTAGGACTGGAAGGGACCTCGAGAGGTCATCGAGTCCAGTCCCCTGCCCGCATGGCAGGACCAAATACTGTCTAGACCATCCCTGATAGACATTTATCTAACCTACTCTTAAATATCTCCAGAGATGGAGATTTCACAACCTCCCTAGGCAATTTATTCCAGTGTTTAACCACCCTGACAGTTAGGAACTTTTTCCTAATGTCCAACCTAGACCTCCCTTGCTGCAGTTTAAGCCCATTGCTTCTTGTTCTATCCTCAGAGGCTAAGGTGAACAAGTTTTCTCCCTCCTCCTTATGACACCCTTTTAGATACCTGAAAACTGCTATCAAGACTTTTTATCAATACATTAGAAGCAAGAGGAAGACCAAAGACAGGGTAGGCCCACTGCTTAGTGAAGAGGGAGAAACAGTAACAGGAAACTTGGAAATGGCAGAGATGCTTAATGACTTCTTTGTTTCGGTCGTCACCGAGAAGTCTGAAGGAATGCCTAACATAGTGAATGCTAATGGGAAGGGGGTAGGTTTAGCAGATAAAATAAAAAAAGAACAAGTTAAAAATCACTTAGAAAAGTTAGATGCCTGCAAGTCACCAGGGCCTGATGAAATGCATCCTAGAATACTCAAGGAGCTAATAGAGGAGGTATCTGAGCCTCTAGCTATTATCTTTGGAAAATCGTGGGAGACGGGAGAGATTCCAGAAGACTGGAAAAGGGCAAATATAGTGCCCATCTATAAAAAGGGAAATAAAAACAACCCAGGAAACTACAGACCAGTTAGTTTAACTTCTGTGCCAGGGAAGATAATGGAGCAAGTAATTAAGGAAATTATCTGCAAACACTTGGAAGGTGGTAAGGTGATAGGGAACAGCCAGCATGGATTTGTAAAGAACAAATCATAGCTTTCTTTGATAGGATAACAAGTCTTGTGGATAAGGGAGAAGCGGTGGATGTGGTATACCTAGACTTTAGTAAGGCATTTGATACGGTCTCGCATGATATTCTTATCGATAAACTAGGCAAATACAATTTAGATGGGGCTACTATAAGGTGGGTGCATAACTGGCTGGATAACCGTACTCAGAGAGTTGTTATTAATGGTTCCCAATCCTGCTGGAAAGGCATAACGAGTGGGGTTCCGCAGGGGTCTGTTTTGGGACCGGCTCTGTTCAATATCTTCATTAACGACTTAGATATTGGCATAGAAAGTACGCTTATTAAGTTTGCGGATGATACCAAACTGGGAGGGATTGCAACTGCTTTGGAGGACAGGGTCATAATTCAAAATGATCTGGACAAATTGGAGAAATGGTCTGAGTTAAACAGGATGAAGTTTAACAAAGACAAATGCAAAGTGCTCCACTTAGGAAGAAAAAATCAGTTTCACACATACAGAATGGGAAGAGACTGTCTAGGAAGGAGTACGGCAGAAAGGGATCTAGGGGTTATAGTGGACCACAAGCTAAATATGAGTCAACAGTGTGATGCTGTTGCAAAAAAAGCAAACATGATTCTGGGATGTATTAACAGGTGTGTTGTGAGCAAGACACGAGAAGTCATTCTTCTGCTCTACTCTGCTCTGGTTAGGCCTCAGCTGGAGTATTGTGTCCAGTTTTGGGCACCGCATTTCAAGAAAGATGTGGAGAAATTGGAAAGGGTCCAGAGAAGAGCAACAAGAATGATTAAAGGTCTTGAGAACATGACCTATGAAGGAAGACTGAAAGAATTGGGTTTGTTTAGTTTGGAAAAGAGAAGACTGAGAGGGGACATGATAGCAGTTTTCAGGTATCTAAAAGGGTGTCATAAGGAGGAGGGAGAAAACTTGTTCACCTTAGCCTCTAAGGATAGAACAAGAAGCAATGGGCTTAAACTGCAGCAAGGGAGGCCCATTGCTTCTTGTTCTATCCTTAGAGGCTAAGGTGAACAAGTTTTCTCCCTCCTCCTTATGACACCCTTTTAGATACCTGAAAACTGCTATCATGTCCCCTCTCAGTCTTCTCTTTTCCAAACTAAACAAACCCAATTCTTTCAGTCTTCCTTCATAGGTCATGTTCTCAAGACCTTTAATCATTCTTGTTGCTCTTCTCTGGACCCTTTCCAATTTCTCCACATCTTTCTTGAAATGCGGTGCCCAAAACTGGACACAATACTCCAGCTGAGGCCTAACCAGAGCAGAGTAGAGCAGAAGAATGACTTCTCGTGTCTTGCTCACAACACACCTGTTAATACATCCCAGAATCATGTTTGCTTTTTTTGCAACAGCATCACACTGTTGACTCATATTTAGCTTGTGGTCCACTATAACCCCTAGATCCCTTTCTGCCGTACTCCTTCCTAGACAGTCTCTTCCCATTCTGTATGTGTGAAACTGATTTTTTCTTCCTAAGTGGAGCACTTTGCATTTGTCTTTGTTAAACTTCATCCTGTTTAACTCAGACCATTTCTCCAATTTGTCCAGATCATTTTGAATTATGACCCTGTCCTCCAAAGCAGTTGCAATCCCTCCCAGTTTGGTATCATCCGCAAACTTAATAAGCGTACTTTCTATGCCAATATCTAAGTCGTTAATGAAGATATTGAACAGAGCCGGTCCCAAAACAGACCCCTGCGGAACCCCACTCGTTATGCCTTTCCAGCAGGATTGGGAACCATTAATAACAACTCTCTGAGTACGGTTATCCAGCCAGTTATGCACCCACCTTATAGTAGCCCCATCTAAATTGTATTTGCCTAGTTTGTCGATAAGAATATCATGCGAGACCGTATCAAATGCCTTACTAAAGTCTAGGTATACCACATCCACAGCTTCTCCCTTATCCACAAGACTTGTTATCCTATCAAAGAAAGCTATCAGATTGGTTTGACATGATTTGTTCTTTACAAATCCATGCTGGCTGTTCCCTATCACCTTACCACCTTCCAAGTGTTTGCAGATGATTTCCTTAATTACTTGCTCCATTATCTTCCCTGGCACAGAAGTTAAACTAACTGGTCTGTAGTTTCCTGGGTTGTTTTTATTTCCCTTTTTATAGATGGGCACTATATTTGCCCTTTTCCAGTCTTCTGGAATCTCTCCCGTCTCCCATGATTTTCCAAAGATAATAGCTAGAGGCTCAGATACCTCCTCTATTAGCTCCTTGAGTATTCTAGGATGCATTTCATCAGGCCCTGGTGACTTGCAGGCATCTAACTTTTCTAAGTGATTTTTAACTTGTTCTTTTTTTATTTTATCTGCGAAACCTACCCCCTTCCCATTAGCATTCACTATGTTAGGCATTCCTTCAGACTTCTCGGTGAAGACCGAAACAAAGAAGTCATTAAGCATCTCTGCCATTTCCAAGTTTCCTGATACTGTTTCTCCCTCTTCACTAAGCAGTGGGCCTACCCTGTCTTTGGTCTTCCTCTTGCTTCTAATGTATTGATAAAAAGTCTTCTTGTTCCCCTTTATTCCCGTAGCTAGTTTGAGCTCATTTTGTGCCTTTGCCTTTCTAATCTTGCCCCTGCATTCCTGTGTTGTTTGCCTATATTCATCCTTTGTAATCTGTCCTAGTTTCCATTTTTTGTATGACTCCTTTTTATTTTTTAGATCATGCAAGATCTCGTGGTTAAGCCAAGGTGGTCTTTTGCCACATTTTCTATCTTTCCTAACCAGCGGAATAGCTTGCTTTTGGGCCCTTAATAGTGTCCCTTTGAAAAACTGCCAACTCTCCTCAGTTGTTTTTCCCCTCAGTCTTGATTCCCATGGGACCTTACCTATCAGCTCTCTGAGCTTACCAAAATCTGCCTTCCTGAAATCCATTGTCTCTATTTTGCTGTTCTCCCTTCTACCCTTCCTTAGAATTGCAAACTCTATGATTTCATGATCACTTTCACCCAAGCTGCCTTCTACTTTCAAATTCTCAACGAGTTCCTCCCTATTTGTTAAAATCAAGTCTTTGGTTTGTTGTATCATCGCATCCTGAATCCACTCTTGCCACAGCAGTGGAGACAACATCCCAGAGTAGTTACAAGGATTATTTTCTTTTCTGACGCATCTTTCATTAATCGGAAGGCATCACAAAATTCTCCACAGCCTGTTGCAAAATACTGCATTGCCCACAGAGCAAATCCAGGCCAACACAGGTAGGAAGGGAATGAGGCAGCAAAAGGGAAGAGGGAGAACTAGTTTAGGGAGAACTTAAGGCCAAGGCTCTTAGTGAGAATATGTTGAAGGCTACGGGAGAAGCTGTTAACATTCTGGCTGAGTTGTGCTTCTCTCGGAGAACAGAAATAAAAGCAGAGTAACAGTGCACATGAACTTACCCGGTGAATGATTCCAGCAGAATGAATGTACTGCAATGAAAAGGGAAGCCACAGTGTGATCACCAGCAAGCAAATCTTTCACTTCCCCATAGGAGAAACATAGCAACAGAGCCTGTCTATTGAGACCAAAGCAACCTGCATTCTTCTTCTGCAAAATCCCCGCTCCCAACTCTGTGGCTCTACAGCACAGGTCACAAATAGGAAGAAGAAACTCCTGCTAGAAACCCAAGTGAAACCCATTCCCTACACTACGTTCTTTACAATAGCTGGAATTAGAACACTTCTTGAAGAGGCATAGCTGGTATGGCATGAAAGTTACTTAAATCAACTATCATCTTAGAAGCCTCAAACTTATCTAGTGAGCAGGTAAGGGCTCATTGTAAGAAGGAATGTAATCACTAAATTGCATGAGTTGTGGTTATTCTACCTATCAAGTCATATAGGAAGGAAACAGAGTCTAGCGGCTAAAGCACAAGATTAGGAGTTGAGATATTGGTTCTACTCTAACCTCTCCCCACGCTCACTAAGTGATTTTGGGCAAGTCATTTAACCTCTTTGTGCAATGGTTTCCTCCATCTGGGTCTCACAGTGATCTGGGGAAAGAGGCGTTGTGGAGTTTAAGTCCCTAATGTTAAGAAAGCACTGTGAGAATTGTAGCTGGAGGGCAGTCTAGTGTGAAGTATTATTAATCATTAGTTCCACAGTTCAGTGTTCAGATTGTTATAAGGGGCTGTCTTTTACCATTCCACTTCGTCATTGTTGGTTTAAAAACGGACATTCTTGGCTCATAGTAACTGAGGAAATTGCGTTCCATGTGTTTTCTCTAAAAGCAGATGGAATGAGGGAACCAACAGACGCTCCACTTGCTAAAAGCCTCTTGCCACCATCAATAGTTTTGCTAAGGAATCTTGGGCTGCGGTGACTTGAACAGAACAAGCCAACTGCCTCCCTAGCAAGAAATTGCATGACTTATGATGGATTGAATTGGTTAAGTCACCTGATGACCAATATGAAAAACCAAAGCCACCTCTGATACCTCTGAAGTATAAGTTTTCAATGAAAGCAGGTCAGGAATTTTTCAATTAGCTTTTTTTGGGGGTCAGAAAATAACAATTTGTCAAAACAAAATGTTTCTGCGGGAGCGTATCAGTTGCAATGAAACTTCTGTCAGCAAAAGTTTCTCAAGATGGGAAACCAGAGAGAGACACCTATCCCAGAATAACCAACAGCCCAGTGGTTATGGCTGCCCTAATGCTGGGCTATTGGCTAGTCCGGATCGGCAGGTAGTGTTCGATGTATCGGGGATCGATTTATCGCGTCTCATCTAGACACAATAAATCGATCCCCGAATCGACGCCTGTACTCCACCTCGGCAGGAGGAGTAAGCGGAGTTGATGGGGGAGTTGCGGCGGTCCAGTCGCCGCCGTGAGGACAGCCAGGTAAGTCAAACTAAGATACTTCGACTTCAGCTACGCGAATAGTGTCGCTGAAGTTGCGTATCTTAGTTCGAACGCCCCCCCAGTGTAGCCCAGGCCTCTAGTTTTTCATCAAAAATTTTGAAACGTCTCAGTTTCATCCCATTGCAGACCAGGAAAACACTTGAAATCTCAAAGTTTCATGGGATGGGATAACCATTTCCTGCCCAATTCTACTTCCGATTGATGTGTGTTAGATCCAGATTAGTTCAGCAGGAAAAATGACTTTTCAATGGATAAGCATGGAGACATGAATTGTATTATAAGGATGATCCTACAGGTTAGTCTGTCCATGATTTAAGGGTCCACTCAGGGATAATACAGAGCGAAGTCTACTCGTAAGGCAGACCTGGTAATTCAATGTGTAAATCCCTCAGAAACCAGTTCTTGCTTTTGACTATTCCAGACCCACCTACCTTCAAACCTTTCAGCATTTGATAGACCAGGTACTGGATCTTTTCATCACTGAACTCATGTCCCATGATCTTTTGTAAATCTGTCCGCATGTACGGCATCACCAGGTAGCTAAAAGGCAGTAAGATAAGTCCCTGAGTCTAGGAGAAAAACATAGGGAGCCATGCTAGCCTTGTTCTCGCTATGAAGATCAGATCAGTTGCAGCAAGCCTTAGTGTGTCACTGGGTTACTAAGACCTGGGGTGGCGCTATGTTTTTTGCCGCCCCAAGCACGGCAGTCAGGCGGCCTTCGGCGGCATGCCTGTGGGCGGTCCGCTGGTCACGTGGATTCGGCGGCGTTTCTACGGGTGATCTGCCGGTCCCACGCCTTCGGCATACCCATCGCCGAATTGCCGCCGAAGTCGCGGCACCGGCGGACCTCCCACAGGCATGCCGCCGAAGGCTGCCTGACTGCTGCCCTCACGGCGACTGGCACGCCGCCCCCCGGGGCTTGCTGCCCCAGGCACGCGCTTGCTGCGCTGGTGCCTGGAGCCGCCCCAGACTAAGACAACCAGTGAGGAAGTTAAAGTTGCTACCTGCTCTGAAAATTGTTATTTCTACTCTCCTGAATTTGGAAAAAATCAGTCGTCCTCATTGTGCCCATTGCAAGATACCAAATATGAGAGCGAGAGAGAAAGCGCTGTTCATAGCTTTAAAGTCTTCCATCATCAGCGATAAGCAAATCAGGTGTGTGAAATAGCTTATGGATTTTTAAAGAGAATTTTTCAAAACTGCTGTCTCAGGTCCCAGACTGATCCCCACAGTGCCTCAACCCTGGCCGGTCTAGCTTCACCATCCAAGCTGAAGGCAATGCCCAGCCTCCCCCCGCACCAAAAAAAGAAAAACAGATCAACATAAAAGGTGAAAAAAAAATAGATTTTTAAAATTGTTTCAGTTTTAGTAGTCTAGGATCTGACAAATATTTTGTTATTGTCCCTGTGCCCTCAATACACCAGCATGACATATAAATCACTACGCTAACATACATCGTTCTATCTTAGGAATATCTAATGTGCCCATTACCATTATATCTAGGTACCAGTTTCTGGTATTTACATGATATAAACCCATACGTCTGAACCATTCTCCCAGAATATGGGGTGTATGAGCTGCTTACTTATATTTTTCTCAGATATTTTACCAACTGGAGCTGATCTGTGCTTCTAACCTTCCTAATATAATTTTATTCAGGTATCTCTGGCTTTAGATTGGCCCCTTTTCAAATCAACTCATGGGATTGCTTCTCAGCATGACAAACTTCCTTCTTCAAGTGCTAAATCTGCCATTGTCCTGGACAACGACGGAACCTATAGCGAATGCAAACCACTTGGTAAAAAAACCCACAAAAAACTTACAAGTCCTGGAATCCATTGAAGGAGGTGGCTGAGGTGAAGACATCAAGCAACCCAATGACCTGTGGGATAAGTGGGTAAATGTAAGACTGGAAAGTACACACACTGGAAGAGCGGTATTCTCTGTAACAGCTCGCAACTCAAGAGTCACGGGTCAGTGACACTTTAGGATTCCATGTGAGGGATTTAGACTCTCATCAGTGGGCTTTAAGGCTATTTCCTCTCTTACAAACAGACTGAACATTTGTCTGTGCTGCAAGTCCAACTTCACTCTTGGAGCAATAGCAGGGTGGCAGCGACAAAGAACCCACGGAAATGGGAACTGAACATGGAAACTGAATTTTTCTCTAAACTCCAAAAAGGGTGGGGTCCCTCTACATCAGGCTGGGTGTCCATTGGCTATTCCTGGGGGCATTCTGTGCCAAAACAATTAAAAATTCTGTGCTTAAAAAAGTGAAAATTCTGCGCACAATATTTTAAAATTCTGCAGATTTTATTTGTCAAATAAATGTAGAGGCTCCAGCATGGCATTGGGGAGCACAGGCCACTGGCTGCACAGAGGTGGGAGATCACTATGCAGCTCCCCCTCCCCCAAAGACACTGACTCAGCGGTGAGGCTGTACCCAACCCTGACACAGTGCAAGGACCAGGCCTGCCCCAGAAACACCCCAGGGCCCGGTCCCTCCATGCCAGGTGCACCAGGTGTGGGCAGGCAGGCTCAGCAAGGCAGGATCCAAGTATGGAGGGGCTTAGGGTGGGGGGATCCAAGTGTGATTTGAGAGGGGTCTGTGTGGGGCAATCTGGGTGCGGGCAACTCAGTGGGGGATCAAGGTGAGGGTCCAGGGGGATCTGGATGCACAGGGACTTCTTGGTGGGTTCTGGGTGCAATGGTAATGGAACTCTGCAGGGGAGTCCAAGTGAAAGTGCTTGGGGCTCAGTGGCGGGGGGGTGTGTCCGTGTTGGGGGCTCAGTGGGGTGGGGACCCAGGTGCAGCTGGTTGGGGCTCGTCGGGATGGGGATCTCGGTGTGGGGGGCTCGTCGGGGTGATCCAGGTGCATGGGGAGTGGGGCTCATCAGAGGGGGTTCTGAGTGCAGGGGGGTGAGGCTTAGCGGAGGGTCCGGGTATAAGGGAGTCTGAATATACAGGGGTTGGGCGGCTGGGGGAACAGCTCCCTGCACATTGATCCCTCCCCCTGCAGCTGAGGAACAATGGGTGCAGGAAACAGGGGGAGGGGGGAGTTTGCAGAGCTTCCTGCAGCTCGGGGAGAAATCTGGGGGTGGATCTGACTTAGCCCCAGATGCTGTGCAGGGGAAGAGGAAGTCCCATCCTCCCCAGCCCAGCCGGGACTAGCAGCTGAGCCCGGCACAAGGTAGGAGACACCAGCCAGCTCTTCCCCAGTCCCGCTCCCTACCCCACAGTGATTTACCTCTCTACCGGCTGCCCTGAGCACCCGAAACATACTGCTGGAGAGGGTTGCATGACTGCTTTTGTGGCTTCTCTTTGCTTCCCCGTCAGAAAGTAATTTTTCTGCAGGGAAGCAAAGAAATCTGCAGAGGACATAAACTCTGAGCATGCGCAGTGGCGCAGAATTCCCCCCCAGGAGTGATTGACGGTGAAGCCCACCTTGCAGCAGCTTCAGGAAAAACATGAGGGCTTTTGTCCCTAAAGTCACTATCACTTGATCTTACGGTAACTCAATAGGAGAAGCTCTGTAGCCCTCTCTCTTGTGTCCGCATGGAGAGAGGCAGCGACTCACATTCTCATGTTGCATGTGCTTCAGCAGCATGAGCTCCCTGTATGATCTCTTGGCAAAGATCACCGACTGGAATGGTCGGCACAGCTTCTTGATGGCCACTTTCTCCCCCGTCTTCTTATCTATGGCTGAACTGTGGCAAACAGATAAAACCAGTTCTGAGTTAAGCAATGAGTTTTCATGGACGATGCAATGTTAATCCAACAAGTAGCCTAAGAGAAAGGGATGGATACTGGAATCCGGAGCTGATCAAGGAAAAAGTTCCATTTTTCCTTGATCTTTCCACAATGCACATGGAAGAAATGCAGTTGATAGACACTAGCATTGTACTTCAATTTTTTCTACTGCATCTCTGGTATAAAGATGCTACTACCAATATTTTAACCAGCTGTATCTGCTCTGAGGGAGGTTAAACACTCATGGTTGGTTACAGTAGCACTGCCCCATTGCTCCAGCCAGTGAAGATGGGCTGGTGCTAGAGAAATGGTGGGTAATGTGAAGACAGATGCTTGGAAGTCAGGGCTAACCATAATCCTGTACCCACATACTGTGTCCTTCCACTGATTCTTTGAGAGCCACTTCTCTTCTGAGCTAACTGGCTCTTGAGAACCCAGCTGATTCTCTCCTCCTATGCCCTTGCCCTGCACCTGTCTGCTCAGGATTTCTGAAATTTGGGGACAGGAGAATGGGGAGGTAGGTGTTTGTGAGAGGGGAGATATACAGATTCACTTTCTGTGAATCGTCCAGGATGCTGTTATTGCTTGGGAGAGAGTCAGCCTTGGGACAACTTACTTCGGGATGTGGTGGATTCTCTCTCATTTGAAGTCTCAGAATCAAAATTTGGATGTCTTTCTAAAATATATGCTTTAGCCCAAACAGAATTGATGGGCTTGATGCAGAAATTACCAGGTGGAATTCTCTGGCTTGTGTTATGCAGGAGGTCAGATTAGATGGTCACAATAATCTCTCAGGGCCTTAAAAAAAAAATCTATGAATTAATTTGATAATGTTTGTAAAGTGTTCTGAACATGAAAGTACTTTGTGCTACACATTTGGTATTAACAGTGTATACAGGTGGATTTTTTTTAAAGACAGTTAATAGTATTCAGCACTTGAAAGTGCTTTTCATGTTCAAAAAATGTATAAATATTACTATATTCATGCTCACAACAAAGCTATAAGGTAAGGTAGGTATTATCCCCATTCTATAGATATGAAATTGATGCAAAAACGACAACAGAGGGAGTCAGTGTCAAAACCAAGATTTGGAGTCGAGTGAACTCCACACTTTGGAGTTCTTGGCTCCTAGCCCCATGCTGTCAAGAGGGTATAAGAGAGTCCCCCAGTCATATCTGTTATTTATTTCTCCATATGAAGCAATTCAGTGACACCCCTTCTCTCAAAGTCCCGTGGCAGAGTTGCAGAGAAGGCAGGCCTTCGATATAATCAGCAAAGGGATGGAAAGAAAAGCCATCAGCAGCAGTCATCCAGAGACTGCTATGATTCTTCAGAATCTTTTCAGGGTGAAAGCATTTGAAGAGGAACCTCCATAATGAACTGCACCACACCTCGCTGAGCCAGTCAACCCTGGATGGCTGTGAAAGATTGCCTGTGTTTTACGGCTGACAGCTTCTAGCTGCTGCCTCTTGAAGGGAGAGAGAAAGGCAGGGCTTTCTAGCCCAAGCCTCCTTGTTGGGCTGTGCACTTCCCGTCACTTTGCAATTCCTTCTCTCTCAGCTCATTAAACTGGAGAACTGTAAATCAACATGTCTTTCCTGCTGTGACTGCTAGTGGTGCAGCGTGACCAAACCCATGTGAATTTCAGCATTATCACATTGCACACTTCATCCCATATCTACTTCCTGTTTGAAACCAGATGGTCCCTTTTCTCTTCTTATCACCTTTGAAAGGAAAGCAGGGCTCCCTACCACCACCCGTCCACACACTAACGGGCTACAGCCCCTGTTCTTGCTCTGGTGACCAGTAGTGGCTCTAGGATTTCCAAGGGTGGTTGGAGGGAACCACTATGCAAAATAACTGTTTCTAATCTGCAATAGTTGCATTGATAGCTAATGGTTCAGACAAGCAATTTTCCAAGCTCCTGGCTGCCCTGCTAAGTTAGTCAGTAGCATTTTCATTCAGTCTGTCTCAGACCACCTCTGGATGCAGCCGCATCAGAATTACTCAATTACTCAAACCTGATCAAAACTAACTCTCTATACAGACGTGTGAAATCTGCTATAGAAATTATTAAACAAATATTTTATTTTAACAAAGAAATTTAACAAAGGAATTAGTTTTTCAGGGGAATTGGGGAAGCTTTTGTAACTTGCTCTATTTGCTTCTATTTAAGTAGCCGTAATCGCATATAGAGCTTTAAAGAAACCCAAATATATGGACTATTCTAGAAAGAAACATCCCAGTGGTTCCCAGCAGAGGACAGCAAATCCTAATTCCACAAGCTTCCACTTGTACTTCATCCAGGAATCAGCACCAAAACCAGCAAGCATTCGTCATCCATGGAGTTCTGGCACTACCCGGTTTAGTCTAATGGGTGTCATATAGGGCAAACAAGCTGCTGTTTTTTGGGAGTTTCCACATCAGCTGAGCTAGAGACCGGTTTTATTTAAGGGAGCAGTAAAGGATTTCTTTTGTTTGTGTTTTTCTTTTTGCTTTAGGCTTCATAAAGAAGATCTGGAAGGATCATTTCTCCCCCTCCTTTAAAATGTGTGTGTTGTTTTTTTTTTAACCTTTACAAATGTCAAGAATATTAAGTCTGGTTTTCCCTGATTTTGCTGGAGAAGCCTATTAGGAGCATGCACATAGCAATTGAAGGGGCAGAGATGTCGAATCGTTAATAAAGACGAACATTTTGGAGAAAGAATGTTAGCTAGTGAAGTTAAATAGATATGACCCAAAATACAATTTCAAGCCATTGGAGTGAAAAAAAACCCTTTCTTTCTGTGACTCTCTTTTGCTTCTTGTGCTGACATAATTCTACTCTTTCTCCAGGGACCTGTCGTCTTTTAAAGTAGACAAAATTTATATGTCTAATATGAAAAACAAGTAGAGAAAACAAATCTTCCAGACCCTGTTTATGCATCAAAAAACAGCTAACCAGGGTGTAAGTCCAATGGTCCCAGGACTATGAATTAGGTATATTATGTGACCCTGGTAATGACAATCAGGCAGGATATTTCCTGCAGAATACCTAGTACAGGGAATAAATCTCTCTCTTGTCTTTGTGTATTGGTGTATGGACTAGATTCTGATTTCATAAACTGAGAGTAACTCATTAAGGTCAGTGGAGTTACTCTAGATTTACACACATGCAACTGAGCAGAATCTAACCCGATACATTCATTTTTGTATTAGCTGCCTTTGCCCAGCTGATTGGATTGAATGACTATGCATTGTTTTTCTGTCTGTCTTGTCCCTTCCTAGGCTCAGAATTAATCATTAAACTGGCAAGAGGTTCCAGTCTAGACAGGCTGTATTAGTTTAAACCAGGATATTGGTATAGGACCAGCAGCAGAATCCCATCTTCCCTTTGGGGAACAAGAGGCCCCAAAATCTTTTTTTGGGGGGAAGCAACATCAACCTTTGAAACAGATTTTTTCCCCCTGCAACTACTAGCTCTGCCTAGTTCCTACCCCTGGGACAGAGCATAGCAGGGGCTGGCTGTCCTGTTCATCAGAGAGTGTGAGGAAACCAAGGGACTGAACAAATAAAATCAAACAGAAGGAATGAGCCTCTAGTCCCCATCACCTGGAGCGTGATCAGTACAGCAGCACCTCTCCCCAAAATGTAGTAATTTAGGGTTAGGGAGGCCCAGCTCTTCAGGCAGTAAACACACACACAGAACAGCTGCTCAAGCTGAAAGTGACTTAAGGTATGGCAGGCAGGAAATAAACCTTCATCTAACATGCAAATTTATTTCATAATGGAGGACAGCTAAGAGGCACCTCCCCTGTTTTCTTCCCGTGAGCCATGCTTTAAATACCCCCACCCCGTTCCTTCCTGCCAGGGCCCTTGAAAGAAGAAAGGCCAAGACCTACTCACCAGACAGAGCCATAGGCCCCGGATCCCACTGGATTGATGGAGGTATATCTTCTGGGCAGCTCCCACACAATTTTGTTTACTTCCTGCCTGTAAAAACCTTTGCGCCAGGTTAAGCTCATCTTCTTTTGGCTCTGGACTGACTCCTCCAGAGCACAGGTCTAGGGTGAGACTTCTGGGGGAAAGAGGTGAAAAGACTCCGCTTGTTCCTGTCTTCAGCTGAGAAAGTAAGTCCTGGAGTTTCTTTCTCTGTCTTCATTAGCTGTGTGCGTGAAGGAACATGTCCCTCCTCCCTCCACCCCCACATCAGCCCAAGGATGAGGCATCAGGTTTCAATCTAGACACACCCCTACATCACACAGGTACCTGTGAGGTGGCCCTACCGGAAGGAGGGAATACAGTCCTCCTCTGTCCAAGTAGCCAAGCAGCAAACTCACCTGGGCAAAATGCAGAACTGGAAACTGCTGCTAAAACTAGGGAACATCCTAGTCTATGGCTTTCTAGGAAGAGAGAATACAGGACCCACCCTGGTGCACCAATAAATATTTTCTTCATTTAAAAATCCCTTAATGCAGTTAAATGGGTCTTGTAAAAATCAAGGAGCTGTACCTTGGTGGATCAGGATTGTTTTGAGAGAGTCAGGAAATCTAGATTCTATTCCCAGCTCTAGCACTAACTCTCAGTGACCTTGATCAAATCACTTCTATTCCCTTTGGTTTCCCTGCTTGGGTGTGCACGTGTATATAAAGAGGATAAAACTGACCTACCTCACAGGGTGCTAATGAGGCTCATACTCTATTTGTAAAGTGCTTTGTGAGCCTTAAATGGAAGGAACTATATACAGTATTGATATTAAACCTGTCTGTCCCCCTCCACCAGGCCAATTTGTATTTGCGAATTCTTGATCACCATAGTGAAGAACTAAGGGTCAGCTCCTCAAAGGTATTTAAGCTCCCATCCTCCATTAATTGCAATCTGACCAGTTTCCCTATGCCAGTTCCTGCAGGGAGGGGAGCAGGTTCAGATCTCATTCATGCTGGGGCTACCTGTAGGGAAGGGAGAGTTTTGAACAAATAATATTGAAGATAATAGGGCAGCTGATTCCCCCCTCTAAAAACACCCAGTAATTCCCCCATTATTTTTCCCCACCAACTGTTTGCTTTTAATTTTCCTACTGAAGCACCAAAGAGGCAAGAGGGAACATGATCTGCTCACTTATGCTGGGTGACACAGGGAGAAGAGGAAATACCATTTTCTACAGTACATGGACCTTCTCCAGAACAAACGGTTGTAGATAACAATGAGATGAAACAGGACCATCCCTCAATAGACTAGTAAGCAACAGTAATTATGTCACTGGTGAGTTCTTGGGTCTTTGCCTTCAGCAGAGGGCAGATGAAAACACCTCTGGTTTTAAAACAGCCTTAGAGGCATGATATGCATCCTCAGTCAGGCAACTAGGCTCCTTCCTGCACTCCAAAGTTAGTTCTGACTACAGTCAGTGAAGGAGCACAATGGGGGCCATTTACAGCTTCCTGGCTTATTCCAGCTCACAGCAATCCTTGATGCCTTCACAACACTTCCCTACAGCCTGTATCCTGTACTGCCATGCTAGGTCAGATTCTCCCCATTTAAAATATCTTTCAGCACACTTGCTCTCCTTTGGCCAGACAAAGGCTAAGGAGACTAAAGCCACACTTCGCAACCTTTGTTCCTTGTGCCTGTAGTCTAGATCCCCATCTTCTCCGACCATACAGAGAGCAAGGGAAGCAAGTTTACATGGTTGAGTCCATTTGAGTCACTACAGACCAGTAAGCCCATATATCTTACACGGTAAGTCATTTTCCTGGTAGGAGAGACTTCAGTATATAATGAATGAGCTTCAAAATCAACTGGATGAGCCGCCTAAGGATAAGGTGGTGCTGTGGGTGCATCCAAAATACCTTCCAAAGGGAACCAAGGAGTTTATCTTAACAAGTCAGTCATCTTACCTACATTTCCCCCATAAAAGGGACAGAGCCTTTGCTAGATGCTTGATGTAAAAAGGGCATTGGGGCTTATTAAATGGAACCTTAAAGTTGACCCAGCTTTTAGTACCCTTAGACACTAATAATTAACTTTCATCAGGAATACCTGACATCTAGATAACGTGTTAATAAGTGCCTCAGAAAAACCTAGAAGTGATGAGAGCTAGTTGACTGCATCTAATATGGCTACAAGCTGGCAGACCTACAACTTGAAGGTCATAGCTAGACTCACCGTATTTGGAGTGGAGTGCCTTCAGCAGCCAGCCTCAGCTACATCTCCTGAGGGGACTGTAAAGCTGTTATACACGGCCTTCTCTGCCCCTTGCATAAACAGGAACCTAGGTTCAGGTTAGCATGCTACAGAGTTTAAGATCATTAGGAGTGCCAAATTCTCCAGTTCCTAGAATTTTAATCGGTTTAGAGTTTTAATCTTAGATTCTCTTCTTGATGGTGCCCCTCCTTTTAGAATTCTCATTATCTTACCCCTCATTTGTTCTTCATACTGTTGAGGAATATTGCCCCTCACATATACAAAAACAGATGCTGTATTTAAACTTTTAAGGCATGTTAGCATTTGTGTGAGTACTTGTAAAGTATGTTATATTTTCATTACAGACACATTCCTTGAGTTTTAAAATCTCAAACAGTGGGAATCCAGGGAGAGTCTGTGGAATTTTGGAAAAAACATACTTTCCTGGAAATCTTGTTCTCTGAAGGTGGCAACCCGCCAAAATACATTCAGCTGCTCTCATCCCTCCCTGTTTGGAGGGATTCTGTAACTACTGTGTTGAAAAAACAAAACAAAAAAACAAAAAAACTTTTTTTTGGTAGCTGTTGCCGTTAACTTTTGAAAGGAACTTACCTAGAAAAGCAGGAGGGCAGCCCAAGGACCTGAAAAGACCAAAAATGTAAAGCTAAAGGGCTTTGTACTTGACTTCTCCTTGAAAGCATGGGATCAAAAGTGCTAATCGACAATGAGCTATTCTCAGATTTTTTTAAAAAACGTTTCTTCTAAAGATTTTGGAAAATTGCCACAGATGAAAAGAACAATCCACACAACTATCAAAGGTAGGGAGAAGGAAAGAGTAGTACTGAATGATAATAATGAGTCCTCAAGTTAAAAAGGTCTCCAGAAATAGTTATAGAAACACAGAAAGTTGATCCAATCAATGGTCCCTATAGTTCTGCACCAGGTAATTCAAAGATCCAAGAACACCAGAATGGACAATTCTGGAATCCCCTGCCCATAAGGAAAGCATCATCAAGTAGTGGTTTGTCCCTGAAGCATGAGAGGTTTTATCCCAAACAAATTTTGTTACTGTGGCTATTCTCATTCATATAAATATCAACCCCTTCTTTAAATCCTATTATTTGGGCCTTGATGACAGCTAGTTGCAATAAATTCCACAGACTGATACTTTTTACAAGATGTATACATAATTTCCTTTCATAAGTTTTGAGTTTACCATTCAATTTCATTGCATGTCCCTTTGTTCCTGCATTAGAGGGTAAATATCGCCCAAGTTACCTGCTCTGTGTAATGTTATAATTAATATTTTTAATCCAATTTCTTATGCATTTTACAACATTGTTTATTTTCTGATCATCGCTATATTCTGAACATTTTTATTAACTGCCTAGAGTGCCACGTGAGTTGTGACAGTTAAAATTCAGAGCCCAGCAATGTGTAGATCATAACTGGTTGGAAAATCGTTCCCAGAGAGTAATCATCAGTGGTTCACAGACATGCTGGAAGGGCATAATGAGTGGGGTCCCACAGGGATCAGTTCTGGGTCCGGTTCTGTTCAATATCTTCATCAATGATTTAGATAATGGCATAGAGAGTACACGTATAAAGTTTGCGGATGATACCAAGCTGGGAGGGGGTGCAAGTGCTTTGGAGGGTAGGATTAAAATTCAAAATGATCAGGACAAACTGGAGAAATGGTCTGATGTAAATAGGATGAAATTCAATAAGGACAAATGCAAAGTACTCCATTTAGGAAGGAACAATCAGTTGCACACACATGCAAAATGGGAAATGACTGCCTAGGGAGGAGTACTGTGGAAAGGGATCTGGGGGTCATAGTGGATCACAAGCTAAATATGAGTCAACAATGTAACACTGTTGCAGAAAAAGCGAACATCATTTTGGGATGTATTAGTAGGTGTGTTGTAAGCAAGACACGAGAAGTAATTCTTCCACTCTACTCCACGCTGATTAGGCCTCAACTGGAGTATTGTGTCCAGTTCTGGGCGCCACATTTCAGGAAACATATGGACAAACTGGAGAAAGTCCAGAGAAGAACAACAAAATTATTAAAGGTCTAGAAAACATGACCTACGGGGGAAGATTATAAAAATTGGGTTTGTTTAGGCTGAAGAAGAGAAGACTGAGGGGGGGACATGATAACAGTTTTCAAGTACATAAAAGGTTGTTACAAGGAGGAGTGAGAAAAAATGTTGTTCTTAACCTCGGAGGATAGGACAAGAAGCAATGGGCTTAAATTGCAGCAAGGGAGGTTTAGGTTGGACATTAGGAAAAACTTCCTAATTGTCAGAGTGATTAAGCACTGGAATAAATTGCCTAGGGAGGTGGTGGAATCTCCATCATTGGGGATTTTTAAGAGCAGGTCGGACAAACACCTGTCAGCGATGGTCTAGATAATACTTAGTCCTGCCTTGAGTGCAGGGGACTGGACTAGATGACCTCTCAAGGTCCCTTCCAGTTCTATGATTCTATGACTGTGCATTACCTTGTTTTTAAACACTGAGTTTTATGCATCACTGTGCTTTCCATTCAGCTAGCTCTTTTAGGTCTCTCAGAATTACTTAGTTTTGACTATCCTAAATAATGGTCATCTGCAAACTGACTCCTCACTGTTCCCTCCTTTGTCCAGATCATTAATATATTTACCAATCCTAGCACAAAACCTGTTGCCATGGTGAAACCTGATAGTTCATTCCTACTTCCCCAACCATCTTTTATGGTAGACAATTTTTTTTTTTTTAATTAAGAAAAAGCTCTTGTTGGTTACATTCAATCCTCCTTTGCAAAAATCCATAACTCAGTCACCTTGAGAGATTACATGGCATTTAGGCCATCTGGAAATAAATACATTAATAATGAAGCAGCTTGTTATTTATCTGTTTGTGGTAGCAACTACAGTGTGCTTGGGCTTTCCAGTGATTCAAGGGTCCCTGTCCTATCGAGCTCACTCTAAGGACAGACAAGACAGGTACACAGATAAGGAGCAAGGGGAACAGTTAAAAAAATCCCCCAAAATGTATTAGGTCTAAAATTTTCCCTCTGATTTTTAGTTAGGAGGAAAAGAGAGGCAAGACAATCACGAGGGACCAAGTTCTCTAGGATCATGCACAGGAATCAAGAAATAGCTCAAGTGTAATACAAATTAGTTCCATTCAATAGAAAATGGATTTTTGCTAGGGGAAAAAAGGATGCTTGGGCACCAGTTAGAATTCTCCTTTTGAGAGATCTTTTCCCCATACACTTTCCACATTTGGTCCCCTGAATGTTCAAATTCACAAGTATAATGTAAAGCATAGGTTTCCATCAGCAGTTCTTATTTGCCCTCAATTTTCTGCTCTTATGCTCCTGAGTGAGGAAACAACATCCATTCACTAGTGTTCAAGTTCATAAAAACAGCAGTGGTTTTCAGGCTAGGGCTTTGGTATTTTTATTATATAAAAATCATTACTGGGTTGGAAAGTATTGTGTTCAGTTTGATCTTATATGTTTATATCTCATTTACATAAATACACAAGTTTTACAAATATACATTTTTTTTAAAAGTACATCAGGAGCAGGAATCCAATCAATCAGTGGGGCCACTGGACAATCAAGGTGCTAAAGGAAGGCGTACAAGGCCATTGTACACAAGCTAAATGAATTCTTTGCATCAGTCTTCACTCCAGAGGATGTGAGCGAAATTCCCACACCTGAGCCATTCTTTTTAGGTGACAAATCTAAGGAACTGTCCCAGATGGAGGTGTCAGTAGAAGAGGTTTTGGAACAAATTGGTAAGTTAAACAATAAGAAGTCACAAGGACCAGATGGGATTCACCCAAGAGTTCTGAAGGAACTCATATGAAATTGCAGCGCTAACAACTTCGGCATGTAACCTATAATTTAAATCAGCTTCCGTACCAGATGACTGGAGGATAGCTAATGTGACATCGATTTTTTAAAAAGGCTCCAGAGGCGATCCTGGCAATTACAGGCCAGTAAGCCTGACTTCAGTATCAGGCAAATTGATTGAAACTCTGGTAAAGAACACAATTATCAGACATATAGATGAACATGATTTGTTGGGGAAGAGTCAACACAGTTTTTGTAAAGGGAAATCATGCCTCACCAATCTATTAGAATTTTTGAGGGGGGTCAACAAGCACGTGGACAAGGGGAATCCAGTGGATATAGTGTACTTAGACATTCAGAAAGCCTTTGACAAGTCTCTCACCAAAGGTCTTAAGCAAACTAAGCAGTCATGGGTTAAGAGGGAAGGTCCTCTTGTGGATCTGTAACTGGTTAAAAAAGACAGGAAACAACAGGGTAGGAATAAATGGTCAGTTTTCAGAATGGAGAGAGGTAAATAGTGGTGTCCCCCAGGGGTCTGTACTGGGACCTGTGCTGTTCAACATCTTCATAAATAATCTGGAAAAAGGAGTAAAACAGTGAGGTGGCAAAATTTGCAGACGATACAAAATTACTAAAGATAGTTAAGTCCAAAACTGACTGCAAAGAGTTACAAAGGGCTCTGATTAACTGTGGGACTAGGCAACAAAATTGCAGCTGAAATTCAATGTTGATAAATGCAAAGTAATGCACATTGGAAAACATAATCCCAACTATACATATAAAATGATGAGATCTAAATTAGCTGTTACCATTCATGGAAGATCTTGGAGTCATTGTGGATAGTCCTCTGAAAATATCTGCTCACTGTGCAGCAGCAGTCAAAAAAAAGCGAACAGAATGTTAAGAACTATTAGGAAAGTGATAGATAGTAAGACAGAAAAATATCATAATACCATTATATAAATCCATGATATGCCCACACCTTGAATACTGTGTGCAGTTCTGGTCGCCCCATCTCAAAAAAGATATATGAATTGGAAATAGTTCAGAGAAGGGCAACAAAAACGATTAGGGGTATGGAACAGCTTCCATATGAGAGATTAAAAAGTCTGGGACTTTTCAGCTTGGAAAAGAGATGACTAAGGGGGCATAGGATAAAGGTATATAAAATCATTAATGATGTGGAGAAAGGGAATAAGGAGGTGTTATTTACCCCTTCTCATAAACACAAGAACCAGGGGTCACCCAATGAAATTAATAGGCAGTAGGTTTAACACAAACAGAAGTAAGTATTTCTTCACACAACGCCCAGTCAACCTGTGGAACTCATTGCCAGAGGATCTTGTGAAGGCCAAAACTATAACAGGGGTCAAAAAAGATTAGCTAGAGGATAGGTCCATCAATGGTTATTAGCCAAGATGGTCAGGGATGCAACCCCATGCTCTGGGTGTCCCTAGCCTCTTCTTGCCAGAAGCTGGGAGTGGACAACAGGGGATGGATCACTTGATGATTGCCTGTTCTGTTCATTCTCTCTGAAGCACCTGGTGTTGGCCACTGTCAGAAGACAGGATACTTGGCTAGATGGACCATTGGTCTGACCCAGTATGGCCATTACTATATTTTGTTCAAGTGTACACAGCATAGGTATAAGGGTGGGAGAGGAGAATATGCAGAAGATTACTCACCTGTGTATTTATACAACTAAAGAAGTTATTGCAAAAGAAATACAAAATATTGCTTATGCATGTGCAAGTCCGGAGCTCATGTATGTAAGCAAAGCTACACAAGTCTCAAGCAATGACGTGCAGTTATGGGTCGCTACATAAGTGATTGGGACATTACAAATGTCTAAGATGTTTCATGGCTACAGCATCTTGTTGTTGTTGAACTATCTGGTCTAGGGATAGGTCCTAATTTGTCTAATTATTTTCTAGTCAGTAGATTTACCTCTCCATAACGGATATGCCTACTCACAGATTTCAGCTAGTCATGATAGGAGTGTTTGTCCCTGCCCTTTCAGCATCTGGGAGCTATGGCACTGGAGATGCCACCCATTTTCCTACAGGTGTGTAATCAGTTCTCAGTGAATGAGAAGGAATAGTATTTCAAGGGAATCGCCTGAAATATATTAGACAATTTATTTTTAATATTGCAGTATGCTAAAAAGAACATCTGCTCAAAGTTATGGAGGTATGAGGAACAGACTGTCCTTTAGATATATGAGGTCTCCACTCACAGTGACATTCCTGGAAGCCTCCACAGGACAAGGATCCAGTCTGAATGAGGTCTGTGTAGCAGTGGAATGGAAAGGGATACTTAGAGACCTTATACTTATATGCTGAAGCAAACAGGATTTTTAGTCATTGCTTTTGCAAGCTTCAGCAAGAGCTACCCTTGGAATCTGCTGAAGACTGCATCTTATTGCACTACATACACATGCAGTGGTTTCAGTGACAGCTGTAGCTGCAGTCAAGGCAATAGTCCATACTAAACTGATCTGTCCACAGAAAGGAAAAAAAAGTATGAAACCAAAGATACTTAATCCCTGAAAGGCAAGTCTTTTTGGCTGACCTTGTTAATAAAGTAACTGCCTAGAGATGACACTGCAGCTTTACAGCCAAGCTGGTCTAGCTTACAAATGCACAAACTCCTCTTTAGATTAAGCAGCATAAAAGCCTCTTCATCCTCTTAGATGGAAACTAAGACAACAAATGACAGAAATATCTAAAATGGGAGGTCTAATGTTACACAGATTTGCTACTGTAGCCGGCCAGAATGGAGTGTCCATTGAGGGTAGGAAGAATATGTACTTCAAAAGATAGTTGATGGCTTTGAAAATTCTTTGCAGCCGTCATCCTTTCCACTTGCCTTTCAGAGAATCTCAAAATTCTTTGGAAATGCTTAGAACCCTTTTATGTCTAGTTGAGTTTTGCAGCTCCTAGCAGCACTGCATTGCACATGTACCCACTTAGCAGATTAATTTTTAAGGAAACTACAGCACTAGAAATGGTGTTCAGAATACTTAATACTGTATGCTGTAATGCAGACTAGCTCACCATGGTGCAGCAACAGTAGAAGCTGTAGTGTAAACAGGGTTCAGGCTTTTACCACTGTGTTTTTCTACTCCAGGGATACATTACACTGTAATAAAAATGCCTACGCCCTGTCTGTACTACAACTGCCTTGTTTGTTGTCACCAAAAGGGGAACTTCAGCTATGAAGTTTTCTAGTGTAGAAGCCTCTGAGGGTGACCAAGCTAATCCTTTTTCCAATACAGCGAACTCCCCAACTTGTTGTTCCCTTTGATTTGGCAAAGCTAAGGTCGGAAGGTAGGTCTCTCCATCTGTCAGTTCACCTAACCTGTTCCTGTACAGCTGAACTGTACCATACAGAATATTGGCCAGTACTTTGGGATATGTTTGTTAGCATAGTGATCTATTAAATGAGTTCACTCTTTACATTTGTGTAATAAAATTTCCCCATAAAGTTTTGTCTTTGGTAATAGCCAGCTATTGTCAGGCTCTTACTAGAGATTTCCAAAAATGCAGCTTGATTTGATCAACAAATAATTTCACCTCTGCAAGAGTAGTATACTAGGGAACCTTATATCCTACAGAATCAGAGAGCGGCAAGACTATGCTCCCATGATTGCACCATCTAAGTGACAATACAAGAACCAGAGAACACTCACTTGTAAATAGCAAGAGATGAAAGAAAACAAAAATCAGAATTACTTAGAAGAGGGGCAGGCCGAGGGCAGAGTGTCAGTACTGAAACAGAGGCAAAACCTGGACCATTATGTTGGACAAACACTTCTTAAGTTTCCACTAACAGAGCTGCCTAGGAACTAGCAAGCACACTTTTCATTGGCAGACAACATTCATGGTCAAACTCTAAACTGTCTCTGTATTGGTTGGAGAAGCCAGGTCAAAGGAATGTGGACACTGATTTCAGAGTAAGTGGAGGAAAGGTATGCATCCCTATCAATTAGGATCCAGTATGAAACCAAACATGCAATCTCTTGGAGGAGCCAAATTCACTTAAATGAAACATTTAACATTACAAGTTTGTAAGCACCAGCAGCCAATAAATCTGAAAAATAAGTTTTATTTTAAACCAGTGGTATTGTGTGACATCATATATGGCAGAACCGATTACAGCAAAGTTCATGGATACAAACAAAATAGCAGAATTTCTTTTTTGAAGTGTGTACTTCTGTTCAGAATTCAGGCAGCAGAACAGCACCACTCTGAAAACAGGGAGTGCGTGCCACGGGAGCTCCCATTAGAGTCTGGACTTTGAAACATTCCCACTCATACATGCAATGTCTATATTTTAAAAAAATCTTGAGCAATATTTCTGCATGAAATCACACTGTAGCGTCTACACATAACATGGCTGATAAAAATAGTCTTGCTGTAGGTTTACAGATTTCCATTTAAATACCTGGACTGCAGATCCAGCAGAGAAGGAGGTTTTCTATTGTCAATTTCATTTGGTCAGGGGGAGAGTTCTGTACCCAAGGCATGAAAGAATTGCTCTCTCCACCCCATCCCAAGCTTCTCTAAGAGGGTTTGACCTAAAGAGAGATCACTGGAAAGTGTTCTAGGAAAAACTGATGGCTTTATCATCCACCTCCCACCCCTTTGTGCTGCCTCTTTATGCATAGGAATAAATACACTAAAACAGCCGCTCTCAACTCCTATATCAAAGATCCACCAGGATACAAAATACTGCAAAAGCCCTGCTCTTCCCACACAGGAGATGCCTGCAATACATGAACGAATGAAAATGCCTTTGCCCTTTTTTTAGGATATAGGGGAATCTGAGCCACCCAGGACAGCTGCAGTATACAAAATACTGAAAGACACTTTCCTCTCCCCAGTCCCTAAACATGGCCATTTCATTCACACAGGATCCCTGTAAAATACAAAATATTCTAACCAACTTTGTCTTTAAACATACTCCCTTTTCCTGTTTCCTCAGGCAGAGACCAACCCACTAAAATAGCCAAAAAGCTCTTTTCCAGGAGGGTAAAATAAAATCACCTTATTAAAGTGTTAATTACACATCCACACAGATACACAGTGAAAGGGAGGTTCTGACTTCATGCATGCTCATTCTTTGTTTTGGACTCCAGCATTTCTAAGAAACTTCTTTTGGGGGGCAAAATAACTTCTAAGTTTGGACAATTAAATTGTCTCATGTTTATCTGCTCCTTTGAAGGACTTGTTTTATCCTTTACCCTATAAATCCAAATCTTTTGAAACCAGAGAAAAGAAAAAGGTGCATGTTTATCTGTCCCATATATTTTATCAAAGCTCCCAGAACGGCAGATATGTTCACAATGAGTTGTGCTACAAGAGAGAGGATGCTGTGATTTTCCTACAGCAGAGGAACTCATTGGCAGACTTACTGCCCCAGTGCCCTCCTCAAAGATAATGCAACAAAGGTAGGTCTACATGCACATACAGCTACAACATGCAAAAAAACCCCACCCCATCTTGTTAGGAATAAAGTACACAAGCATACAGACACAGCATGAATCATCTCCAGCCTCTGCCTGTGTCTACTGGGCGCTAATGCTGGGAAGCCTCAGAATGAGAGAAAAGGAAGAAAGAAGTATGGTGATTCCCAATCCAAGGGCACACAGTCTGTTGCCTTGGAAAGTATATTTCCTGGTTATAGTGTTCATGCCTGGCGACCCGCAGCCCATGGAAAGCTGTGGGCTCAGAATTCCATTCAAGAATGTTAACTCCAAACTCACTTTCACTCTTTTCCCATTCATTTAAGGCACAAAACATATTTACATTTTCAAACAAATCCTTCTCATGTTTCAAGAATCAAACCGAGATATTCATACTTTCTGCTGGTACACAATACTGGAAAGAGGCTTTGGATGTAGATTAGCCCTCTGGCATGAAACAGAAAAAGACATCACCCCAAATCTGGTGCTGCAGAAAGCAGGGGGCTCTGTTCAAGTATACAGCTACCTTCCATTATCTATAAAGTCACTTCCTCAGAGGAGAACCATTTTAATGGCAACAAATGTGACTGAGAATTAACTGAGCTTCCCCGCATTATGTCTGCTTTGCCCCAGCAGCAGTGCAAATTGGTTGCTGTCTTTTACTCTGGAAGGGCTTAAAAAAAAAAAAAACAAAGAAAGTGAGTGACAAATAGGTCTTCAGAGGCTTGTCCTAAGCTGTACACAGAATACAAGATAGCATGCAGCATGTTTACATACAGTCAGCCTTCCTTCCTCCCTCCCCCCATTCAATACACACACACAAACACGCACACAAAACCCCTCCACCAAGGAGAATATCTTTCTGTCAAGAGGCACTTAAATGATATTTGGAGAGTCCCTATGAAAAGGCCTTCCCCTCACAGTGAAGTGGGACAAACAGAAGAGAGGCAGTTTCTCAGGACTCCATCTCCTCTTGGTCAAGCGGCGGTGGCACAAAGCTGACTACTTCATCATAAGTCAGACCTGGAGGGGAAAGAGTGACAGACTTAATACAGCAAGATTGCAGTTTTATAACACAGCTTCTGTTGGATTCCAATCCTCAGAGCCACATTTCAAAAAGAAAACATGCTCTAGATATTCTGAGCAAAAAAAGCCAATGAGCTGATATGCCAAATCAGTCTACATCAGAATGTTACTTCCAGAATGCCAGCACGATATACTTTTGCAGTCTCCAAAGGGTTGAACTGCATAGTCTGCATGAACTGATATTTGTATTACCAGCTAGCAGATGACTGTATTCATTCTATACACAGCATGTCACAAGAACAGTACAAGGTATTCCCAATGAATGAAGAGGCAACAAAACTAATGAGATCCTATGTCAGCGCACACAACGTTTCTATCAGCTCCCTCTCATGCTCTCCACCTCCAAAGGTTTGCTCCAACCAACCACAAAAGCTATAGTTCGATGTTAGCTCATGGCATCTGCTGTAAGATATGCAGCTTGCCTCAGTAATTCCACCTTTCACAGGACTCACTTTTCCATTCCTCAATCTCGAGTTCTCTGCTTTCAAAGGACTGGTCATAGGGATCTGCCACTGGTTCATCATCTGGATCATGGTACTGAGAGAAGTAGCCATGGGCCAGTGCCTCAGCTGCAGTAATTCGCTTGTCTGTGTCCAGCACCAGCATCTTCTCCAGCAAGTCCACAGCTATCAGAGCCCCGAGACAGAGAAAAGAATGGCGTTTTACACACAGGGAGCCATCAAAACACTTTATTCTAAGGCTCAAGTTTATATAAGTACCACCTAAGGAAGTTTGTAGTTTTTCATGAAACCCCGCCCCCATCCTTTCAAGGTATATGAGGCATCTCCATATTGAACTACTCCATAGTCAAAAACAAACATGAGTGAACAAATCTCAGTATTCCAAGATATGCTAAAATTCAGCTTCACACTTCCTCATTACAAGATTTTACAGCCAGCAGGAGTGATAGCTTTTAAAATGGCAATTAGTCAAAAAATATACAGCAGTGGATTCTACTTTTAATATAGACACCACCAGCTAGTTGTATGGGACAAAGCCAAGAACAAGTGTTTCTCCCTCTCCTCAGCAAATACCCTGGATTATAATTAAGATCTGTGTTAAAAAATGCAGAAGCAGCTCCCTGGAAGTCAGTGCCAAGCAGCTAGCTGAAACATTAACTGGTAAATATCTCCTACTTTAGAGGCCCAAATAAAAGTGTCAAGGACTTTAAATTTTATATTTAACTAGCGACTTATACCAGGGATTATTAGTCATGCTGCAAGCTTTATTTTATACACCTTGCTGTGGAAAAAAGTTCCTAATGGTCTATTAGAATGGTGTTCTTGAAAGTAGATGGAACTGCTGACTCACTCACTTCCCCTCTCCACCACCACGAACCCATCTAAACAAATCCATCCTCACACTAATCCAAAGGGAAAATCCCAAGTCTCCAAATCAATGAGCAAGACCGAACAATATCTGCCACTAAATCCCCTTCCAGGAGAAGTGCTGCAAGCCTTACCCAGTGGATTGGCACCAATAAACACATTTTCAAAGTTCATCTTTGGCATGTAGGACAAAGACTGGATGTAGTTTCTTGCCTGTGAAAATAAATGTTTTGTTAAAGAACATCTCCCAGCCACCAAGATATGGAGTGCGCCTCAATTTGTCAGAAGTATTTTGTTGTGTATACACTACCTACTTACTTTGATTCTCCTGCTCTCACCTCTGTGACTCTTATTAGGCACATCAATTTTACCCTCTCTCACCTACCAACCATCCATGGTGAGGGGAAGGGGTTAGAGATAATGACAATCAGGACTTGCTCCATGGTTTGTGCAAAAGTGGAAACAAAGTACAGTCCAGAGATCTATTGCAAAAGCTTACTGCCTCCTCTAAGGCCTGGTCTACACTACGACTTTAATTCGGATTTAGCTGCTTTAATTCGAATTAACGCTTGACCCGTCCACACAACGAAGCCATTTAATTCGAATTAAAGAGCCCTTTAATTCGATTTCTGTACTCCTCCTCGACGAGAGGAGTAGCGTCAAAATCGGTATTGTTAATCCGAATTAAGGTTAGTGTGGCCGCAATTCGATGTTATTGGCAATTAGATGTTATTGGCTACCCACAATGCAACGCTCTGGAAATCGATGCTACTACGGTAGCTTGGACGCACACCACCGAATTAATGGTGCCTAGTGTGGCCGAATACATTCGAATTTATAAAATCGGTTTCCTAAATTCGAATTATATAAATTCGGATTAATCCTGTAGTGTAGACATACCTTAAGAGACATAAGAAGCATATCATATACATCTTCATGGTATCCAGTGGTAAATCATTCAACTGTTAAGTGATACTCTAAAAAGAACAACTCATTCAGGTTCTCCTACATCCCAGAGGCCGACAAGTTTAGTCTGCACTGTTCTAGTTTGAAATTTGCTTTAGGGTTGTTTTAAAGTCTTGCTGTAACAGGCAGTTATCTTAGTGCCCATCCCATGCCTCATGCGAGCATTTAGTGAACCCAAGAAGCGGTGACCTGAATTGCAAACCCCTGTACATCCTGTCAGGTCTCACCTCATGGCTGGGCATCCTGTTAATCAGATATGCAGGGGGTGTTCCCGTCAGACGCATGATCTGCTGAAGCTGGTTAATATCTTAGGTGCCTAGTCAAGGGCTTTGTTAAGAACAGTGCAAAAAATCATTTTAAACATAGAAACACAGCTGCATACAAACTATTTCTTGTGCCCCCCTACAAGGCACAGATCAAACAGGCAAGAACCACTCAATCTGTCAGACATACTTGTGAGGTTTAGTGATGCGGACTAGTGAGCAGCTAAAGCAAGTGATTCCTAATTCTCAATTGCTAATAGCCTGTCAGCACAAACAGGCACAAGTTTAACAGCCAAACTCAAACTTAATTTACAGATTTGCCTCCTTGAAACTTCTCAACAGTTTACCCAGGCTATTGCATTCACATGTGGCCGCTGAACAAACTGATCCTCTGAACTGGCTTTAAATGCATAGCTTTACTGACTTACTGCACAGGAAGCTGTCAAGACCCTTGTGGCCTAGATGCTGGTGATATTAGCTCAGCAACTGGCACCTTCCCTCTGAACAGCTATGCAGACAGTGTGATATGTGGGTGAGGTGATGGTAGACAACAAATGCAGGGTTAGCAAGACATTAGCATTGCACAAAATAAAATATTAGCCGATGTCACTGAACAAAAGTGGAGAGAGTTTAACAGCAACTAAAATGAGGCAGAAAACCCTGCTGGGGACAAATGCAAAGAACAAAGCAAATCCAGAGCTTGTTATAGGAACATCACCCCTGCCCCACACATAAATCCCCATCAATTTAGCTCGAGGTTATCTTCATATAGTACAAAATAGAGCAGTGTCAATACTTTCCTGTATTTTATGCAAAAGATTCTTAGTGTGGACTTAGATAAAAGGAACTCTGCTTTTCCTTCATAGAAATAAACCAATGTTGCTCAACTCAGTGCCTATATTCTGAAAAATCCCTCCTGATATACAAACTAATCTAGCCCCCTTGACCTTTCCCAGTCTCTATCACACCCATTGTTCTCACACCACTGGCACAGAGAGTGGCATCACCATCTTCAAATCATGCCTCAAACATTCTCTCTCCACTTCATTTTCTTCCTTCCCAAAATATGGTTTGCAGTGTTGTTGTAGCTGTGTTGGTCCCAGGATATTAAAGAGACAAAGTGGGTGAGGTAATATCTTTTACTGGAATTGGTCCAAGAAAAAGAAAGATTACCTCACCCACCTGGACTTCCCAATATCTGTCGCTTTTTCCTAATGCTATCTCTAAATCTAAAATTCAGGGCTTGTTCACATGAACATTTAGTTTGCAGTAACCTGGTGTGTGTGAATCTATCATGCTTTAACCTTCCACTGACAACTGTCCATGCAGACCCTGCTGAGGTCCATTAACAGTTGGTTAATGACCCCTGATCTAGTCCTCATCAGCAGTATCCACACAGATAGTCCATGGCAGATTAAAATTTGATCTTGCTGCAGACTAATTGTTTGTGTAGACAAACCCTGAATTATTCACCTGTTTAACCTAACCCTTCCTTCCTTCACCTCATCCAGCCTCTCCTCAGCCTACAGGTGGTAGTTTCAATGACAGCCAAAATATTCTCCTTCCCTTAGCACCTTTAGTTTCTCCCAATCTGACACCAAACAAAATCAACCACATTCTTGGCCAGATCAATAATTTCTCCTGCAGGATCAACTGCTTAGTCATCAACGCATAATTTAAATTTAATCTCCAATTCACCAAAACTGCCCTCTTTTCCACACTATTATAGCTATCACCTCAAGTACTGTACCCTATACCTTCTGCCCTTTGGGTCAGTCCTATCCCTCGGTTCTTCTTCTCCCAAACTTCCGCAGTTCAGAACACTACAACATGCTTGCATATGTGTCAGCTACCTTGACAATCTAGGCACACAGTAGTCCACCTACCCATAAGTCCCAATATAACACTGAACTTGAATCCTGCAGGACTTGGGGTCATCAACAGGGGAAATATTGATGCACCAAACAAAAAAAAGTCATAGTTTAGTAAAGGGCTTAGAAAGGCTACTTAGTCCTACAAGACCCCTCTCTAATCTGTAACATTTTAATCATTCTGCAATTTCTAAAGTCATTGAAACTCCTCACTCAACTCTTCAAACGCTCTCATTGCATGCCTTCATTTATCTGCCTTCTCTACCCTTCCTGCCACACACTGCAAAGAGTTTGATACTTTCCTCCATGTATACAGCATCCATTCAGGATCACATCACAATCATCTCTATCCTCCTAACTTTATTTCTCTTCAAGTAGACCTACCACAGGGGAGTATGGGGATAGTTAGTTAACCTCAAGGGCTCTCTTGCATGAAGTTCAGCCGGATCCTAAAATCTATTATCTCTCTTATTCAACATTTACATGAGGCTGATGGGGAAGCTAGTGAGATATCAATGGGTTGCAACCCACACACTACATCCTTGAAATTCAGCTCCACATCGTTCATCAGTTCAATCACACTGCTTTTTCAGTGTCTGTCTGAGAAACATGGCTAACAGGGTGAAGTCCACTCCAAATTAGTCTGAGGTGATAATGGTAGTCTGAAGAAAACTATCAAAGGAAATGGAGAAGGTACCCTTTCCGCTGAATGGGACGGTCCACCCATCTTTTGTAACTCAGATTTGCGACCTAGGATGCTTATTGGATCCTGGGCTGCTTCTATATATTCAAATATGCAAGTGTATTCAAATGGGCTTCACCTCTATGTCTGAGAAGAGATCGTCGAGCTAACAGTCTGTAAATGAGATATCAGGAGCTGGTGACAGTGGCGGGCCCTCAAGTCTGGAATTCAATTCTTTGCTGTGGCCGTGGCTAAACTATGAAGAAAGTTTGCGTTTAAAAATGTGTTACTTTATCTAACATGTTTTTAAACACAAAGAAATTAAGGTTGACCATGACAAGCTAACACATCTTTAAAAGTGTTAAATCTTGTCTAAACCAGTGTTTAAAGTCATGTTAATACACCCATATTACCTAATGTGTTTTAAAACAACCTATTTCTCTAGTCTAGACAAGGCCAGTGTTTTTACTTACTGATCTTCTCAAGATCCTGCAAGGCATATTTATTCAGGCTTTTTCTGAAGGAGATATATTGCCATTTTCATGCCGTTTTCCCTACATATTCATTTAAATTGTGATGTAGTTTTTAAATTCCACCCAGCTCCTGCTAAAATTGCCAATATTCCCCCACCAAAACTGCTCACTCTAAAATAGCTACTTCCACTCTAGAGACCATATCTCTACATCTCTTCATGACTCCCATAAGCATAACTATCCCTGTCATGCTAAAAACCACAGCTATCACATCACAAAGAAACCCACCAAATCAAATTGCTATTAGCTATCTCAGCACAATATTGGAGAAAAATGTCATCTCTTCAATAGCTTCACCATGTGAGGCATCCATGAATGCCAGTTGGTTACTGCACCCTCCCCTCAGTCTTTGACCATAATGTAATGTTTGACACTACTGACCATACCATACTCCTAGAACACTACCTCTGGTGTATCTGCACCCCAGGCTTTGCTTTACTTAAAGGAGACAATACTACACCACTATAGAAGGATCCAACAAGGCTTTGTTCTCAACCCTCTTCTCCTCTCCATCTACCACCCCTTACTAGTGTTCAGCATTTCATAAACATTCTAGTACCATTTTTATGTTGAGGTCAGTGAAAACTTGAGCAAAGTGTCCTTTCTCAATTTATACTCTGCCTACCTGCTCGAACACATCACTCAATTCTTGCTTAACTTCCTTCAATCACCATAAAAGATGGCTATCCTCTTACTTGACAAGGGGAATACCATTAATTACATCTATCTAGCTCATCTCAATTCTGAACATGAGTTCACTTCTCAGATTTGTAATAGTGCAGTCACTAAGATACATTTTCTTTGCAACTCTGCAAGTCTGAGTACTATAACTTCAACAAAATGACAGCTACAGTGATACTCATTCTGTGAATTGCTCACTGATTTCATGCCTTATTGTAAGTCCTTTTATGTCCTCCCCCAAATTTGCCCACACCCAAAGTTCTGTTGATTCACAATGCTTCAGCCCACCCGATCTTCAGGACATCTCTTGGCCACCGAGTTCTAGCTCTCCCTATACCTGACCTGCTCAGTTCTGGCCTCATCTGACTTCTCGCATGTCTGATAGAGGTCAAACCTTTCCTGCTCCCACATATATGATATATGAAATAGTCTACTCATCCCCCACCAAACGGATCCTCTGATTCTTTAACAAGTACCTCAATACCATTTTTCTGCAGCTTGCCACTAGAAACCTGTAAGCCAGTTCATTACATCAGTATTTACTATGCATTAGCAACCCATTACCTTCTGCTACTCCCCCCCTTCCCCATATACTCTCTTAAAAAAAAAAATTGGCATATCCCCTTGGTGTAACTTCTGTGTATTTTAATTTTGTGAACAGGTAAAATTAAGTGTGATTTATTTTATACTTTGCCTCCCCAAAGAGGTTCATAATCCAGGAACAAACATTTGTACATGGCAAAGGTGGTAGGAAAGACTGAAGACACTGATCATCATTTAAATAGGAGTCTGTCTAAATAAAGCTTCAGTGGTCATAGATACATGCTGGCAAACGTACGGTGAAAATTAACATATACATTAGCACAGCATGACTGTTTGAAGTGGCTAGGCTGGCTGTGCACTTCTTCCATGGTGGCCATCTCTTTCCTAATTTAGCACCTGCAATGCAGTTTGGATTTTATGCTCTGAAAACAAAAGTCTCAGTGGTGGCAGCAGCAGCAGCTCATTCTGCTGTCAGATGAAAGACTGCTTTGGGAAGAACACACAAACTCCCATAGAGAAATTGCACATGTTTAGATGTCATGCTCATTTTTGGATGGGATCATTTGCCCATAGAGAGTCCCTTGGACAGGCAATCTGGAGAAACAGTGATTGGTGTAAGTCCCAAGATCCCAACCATAAGAGGTGCTTCTCCAGTAGTGTCTGCCCGTGTGATCCTTTGTGAAGTACAGACCCACAAAAAGAAGTCAGGAAAACGTAAAATGAGCTGGGAAAGAGGAGTTCACACCATGGGTAGGGCAGGAGGAAGAGAGCTCAGGCACCCCAAGAGAGAAAAAGGAAAAAGGAAAAGACCAAAAATCCAGAAAAAAGATCACAAAGTACAGACAGACTACGAGAGGGCAGAACAGAGGTAGAAAACACACTGACTCCCAAAAGGGCAGATATTACAATCAAAGTATAAACTCACAGACTCTGAGGAGATTTTCTTCAAAAGCTCAGGCCCTGGGGTTCCAACGAGTCTCAAAATGAGCTTCAACTGATCAATATCTAATGGTGAACCATAAAGGAAAATGCTGGGACAAATCAAAATGAAAAAAAAAGTTCAGAGTATCAGCCTAATGAAGCTGGAGAGTTAAGGTCTAACAAGACCTTATCTGAATAGTCATTTAAAGCAAACTTTATACATTCCTTCTGTATAAAGTTAAACATCCCCACACGATGCACTTGTGTCTAAATCATTTACATTAAACAACTGGACCACAAATGTGCACACATGCATTGAGCAGAGTTGATCACTTACACTTGACTGCCATGAATGATGCACAGCAGACATTGAAGACAAAACTTTTGTCTCACCGGCAAGGCTTAGTTCACATGCTCACTCCACCCTTTAACATCCACCCAGAGCTTTAGTAGCTAGCAATATTAAGCACGTTAGTAATAGATGCAGTAAAGCAGAAGGCTGGCAAGTGTAGGTGCTAGTATGCAACAATACATGGCCATTTGCAATAGACTGCTGAGACAGTCTGACCACTTGTGACAAACTCCGGATGTCACAGAATGACTGGAACTTGCTTGCTGTCTAGAGTTGTTCTAGCAACCTAAAAACTGATCTGCTGCACCCTTCTCCCACTTCCCATGTTGCACGCTAAACTGCAGAACGTTAAAGTGGCCAACATAGCCAGCAGAGGGTGCTTACTTCCTACTGGCTTCTTTTAGAAAATATGAAGTGGACTACATCATCTTGTTTCAACACTGCTGCCAAAATAAAACAAAAACAAACTAGCAGGCAGAAGCTTTGCAAAAATAGGGCCTGAAAGTCCCCAAAGCTGTATATTTGTATGATGAAAAGCTTTGTGCTTCCAATGGGACTGCTGATCTAGAATGGACACAATGCCCAGTCCAAAACAGAGCTACCATCAAGTCATTAGACAACTGAGCTGCTCTCTTTGAAAAGGCAGAAAATAAATCTTTAAGAAATCTGAAAAAATGTACATGGAGAAATCTGTTAAAATACTATCAGAGGGGTAGCCATGTTAGTCTGGATCTGTAAAAAGCGACAAAGAGTCCTGTGGCACCTTATAGTCTAACAGAAGTATTGGAGCATAAGCTTTCGTGGGTGAATACCCACTTCTCAGGACTCTCTGTCGCTTGTTAAAATACTGTTACAGGTCTGATAGTCACAAGAATAAAGAGCCAGACTGGACGTCAACTTTTTTAAAAATTGGGAGCAATCTTATTCCATCTCTAAATTGCTCTAGTATGCTGCAGTCCAAATCCCATTAGTGATTTCAGACTACATCATTCAAGTTTGTTTCTGGAATATCATACTCTTAAAATTGCATTAACATAGTTATGGGTTTTTCTTTAAATACAAGATAATCTTTTTTTTAGGCAGCATTGTTCACCACAAGGGAAACAATGCCATGCTGATCTCATAAATGCAGTTGCAATTGTATCTCACTACATGGCATCTCTTTACTCAAATGCCACAAAGCATACATTACTACGAAGTATTCTTACAACTTGCATTTTGCACATATTAGAGTACAATTCTTACTACAAAAGTCTTCAAGTGGTGGAAACATTTAAATGAAATTTTGCCCATGCCCAGGGGTTGTTTTTCAAATACCTATTTTTAAAAGGACCCTTGTATTCCCAAAATGCATCTGCTGATATTAGGGACTCATTGCATGTCCAATTCTACTTGTTAAAGCCATACACTTTGACTAAAGCTTGGTTTACAATAAATGCATCTAAAATGGATAGAAAAATCTATGCTATAATATACTTTGACAAACAGATGAGTTGATGTTTCATTTACTTTCAAAAAGTTAACTTTGATTAAATTGATTGTTTATCAAGTTTGAATAAAAATAGGCACTCAAACATTACAGCTAATGATCACATACATGTACCTGTAATCACTGACCTGCAAACTCTTAGGCATCAAAACTTATAATGGAATCAGAGATTTCTGTCATATAATTAGCAGACGACTGCTATAGTTAATACGATCAGCTATATTTAAATGGCCCTGATGAAAGTCAATTTAAGACAGCCATTACACCCTTCACTCATGCTCTTTTGCAAGAAAAACATTTGTGCAAGCTAAGGACTGCCTGCGTGCCTTCATTTTGATTTGATATTCTTTGGTTTATTTGTATTTTTTAAATTTAAATTCCTTTTTAAGTGTGTTTCAAAATCAAGCTTAAGACTATCAGAATTATGGATTTGGGCCGCTATTTAAAATGCGTTACCCAAAAGGAGACATTATGGTACTGAAATTGAAATATAGAGCCAGAATGAAGTGTGTATGCTTATGCACATTAAGAAATATGGGAATAGTTGCTGTGCATGTAGATTCATTGAGTTTAAGACCTAAAAGGATCATAGGACCCTCCTGTATAATAGTCAGTCACTAAAGTCAAAACAGAGGCCATGACCACTTGTGATCATTAAAGACTCCATGACTTTTTATTAAGCGAAACAGTAATGTCCTGGATGTCTTGAGTAAATTCAAAATGTCAAAAGTATTCTGAAAGATCTAAATATTCCCTGAAGTTTTAGCTGAGCAAGATCTTCACTTTTTGTCCTAAACTACTAGAGCATTGCTGTGATCTTGTGGTTGCAAGAGAAGATACCCATGTATAATTTACAAATGCAGGACATGTCCATTTAGGGAAGTCTACATCAGTGTGTTTGAACCTGGGTGGATACACCTGCACAGATATCCCTAATCTAGATAAGCCCAAGTATTTTGGCATCTAAATCTTGAAAGAAATGTGAAGTATTAATGTTAAATTTGCCCAGTGTTATTTTAAGATGCAAAAAAGGCTTGATTTATAAGTGTGAAAGAACTGAACTAAAGTGAGAGTCAGAAGCATTTTTTTATTTTGGTAGTTACACTTTAAAAACTCAATAACTATTTGGCACTTACAAAGATGATTTGATCTATTTTATGAAAAATAGATCCAGTATATAATTTTATAAATAAAGAAAAATATTTACTACTGTGTCTAAATTTTAAGATCCTCTTATTTTTAAATCTTACCTGATAAAGAAAAGATGATCAAAAAAGAACTGCAATAGTGCTAGGGTCTGAACTCCTTAACTGAATTACCCATTCACAACAAACCCAGAGTGCTGGCTTTGATCTGGTGTGTGAATACAGGTGTGCAGATGACGCTATTGCACATAGTGTGCTGTCTGCCGTGTCAACCCTATTCTCAGGAGACAGCAAGGTATTAGAAGTTACTAGAAATTTCCAAAGTGTATTACACTTCAAGTACCTTGGTAGCTCCCAAAAGCAAAACTAACGTGCTGAGTGGACATTGCAGCATGCAAACATATAAACTATTCCATCTAGTTTAGGCCTACCATCTGTATCCCACTGAATTACAAGCATATCCTTAACTAATGGGGCAAGTGGTGCCAGAGTGAAGTGAACTCTGAACAGTTACACACCAAACTAACAAAGTTAGTAAACACACAAAGCAAAAGGAAAACAAAAACAAAACAAAAAAAACCTCACAAGAAGAAAAGTGTATGGAAAGGGAAAGCAGAGCATGCAAACCTCAAAAGGGATCGCCACAGGCTCTCCGAGGACTCAAGTCCCAATGATCCTGAAATGCAGAAAACAATCAATCTTCCATCATCATCAGCAGCAGACACTGCAAGATTACAGGAGCTTATCCACGCAAAGCATGTCCAAAGAATACTTGAGAGGCTAGACAAGCAGAGCAAAATGTACCAAGAGACCATGTAATTTCCAAATGGTTCATTTTCAACATGAAACCTCTGTAGAACAGCACGTGATTGGACAGCAAAAAAATTATATATATATTCATCACAGAATTTAATGGGATACAGTTAATTTAACAGTCAGAGAAATATAATTTTGTCTATATTGTTATAACGAACGTCCAAGATTCCCAACAGTGAAAGAAATGTTTGTTTCCTTTTGCACATGACAGTACTTTGTACAGAGAAAACAGCAAATCAGATTCCTCTCTTATTTGTGTGGACCAGTCACATTGAAATAGCGGTGATAAAAATGTTTTTAATCAATGGGAAAATATGCTTGTAAAAGCACAAATATTAGTATTAAACATAAGGGAAGATTACAAATATCTGAAATCACTTAATTCATTTTCTGAAGATGACTGAATTTCAAGAGGACAGTGAATGATTAATCTGATTGTGTGTGGCAGTGAGAAATTAAGGTTTTCAGTCAATTACAGTCCTTGATCTTATTCCCATCACCCCAAAATTTTCTGCATCTGTTGATTATTTCCCTACAACTCTTCCCTCATCAAAAAAGATTTTACTAACTTTAGAACCTCACATTTGATCTCTGAGTTTCACCCCAGAGGTAACCAAGACAAAGATAACACTTTAGAGACTTAATGTTCCCACTGTACATATAATTATAGAAACTATGGCTAATCTCTTGAATAATAAATCCCCAATGCTGAACACGTTGGGAGCTCAGGGCACTGATCTTAACAAATGCAGAAGATCTGGGTGTGTCACTACCTTTAGTTCCTTGTTGCTGTCTATGCAGGACCAAGTCAAGGTTTGGGTGTTAGCCCCCTTTTATATCTTTGGCATGGGGTGTAAAGGCTTAGGTAAGGTACACACATAACCCCCAACAGATACTGTTTTCCAGAACATGCTAACCTCACGTGCATAGGATATGCATGTCACTTAAGGTGGGGATCCATGCAGGCAATGCTCAAAGAACTACTAAAGGCTTTCTATATCTGTGGAGGTGGTGTGGGAAAGGCCTCAAGGAGAAAAGCATCATGATGTGACAAATTATCAACATGTGTGAAAGAATGCAAGCGTTCAAGACAAAGAATTGCAAGTATCTGCAGGAAATATATAAACTAGTAAAGCACCTTAGCATGACACAGGAAAGGACAGGATTTCCTAAAATCAAACTTGATTTTGCACAGTAGTTATACACCTATAATGCATATTTTAAAAAGTCAGAGGAAAGTCTCAGACTTGGAAGGAGAGATTTATCTATTTTGCTCAGTACAGTAAAGTACACACTGAGACGTATTTCCGGGCATTTAACAAAACATCTAACTCTTATACAGCACTTTTCACCAGTAGATTTCAAAGCACTTTATAAAGGAAGTAACATCCCCAGTTTACAGAGGGGGAAAACGAGACACAGAGAGCTGAAGTTACTTGCCCAAGGTTACCCAGAAGGCCAATGGCAACCCCAGTTCCCCTGAGTTCCAGTCCAGTGTTCTATCCATTAGGCCACACTGCCTCTCTTATATTGCAAATCCTATTTGAGACATTTTAATTACACGTCTTTGTAGCTTTTTGGGTTACATCTGGCAGAAGAGACATCATCTGAAGTATAAGCAACCTTTGTTAGAGACTCTGAATCAGTATTCTCCTGTTTATATTCTGAATTCAGGGTACCAGTGCTTCCAGGGTCAAATGTCAACAGCAGTGATATTTTTGCTGATACTGCTATTCTGGTTTCTTTTTCTGCAGCAAAAAGCCAAGTGTCCAAGCCAGACCACCTGATAAATTGGTTGCCAGCAATTAGGTAGTCAAAATGGGGAGACAGTAGTTTTTGTCTATTTCTCTCTTCTAGACCCCAGACAAGGAGGAGGGTGGGAGAGAGAGAGAGAAGCAGAACTGGGGATCAAGTAGCCCAACTGAAAAGAGGGGAGAGGAAAAGGAGATGATGACTGATGTCAAATGAGAGCATATTTAGCAAATTTAGAGGGATGAGTGAGATCACAGTTAGCAGGGAAGGAAAGGAAGTAGATAATGCAAAGCAAGGAGAAGAAGAAGGATGGAATAGTAAGACACACTGAAGGAGGAAGGGAAAACATGCAACAGAAAATGACAAGTGTAATGAAAGGAAAAAAGCAATTGGGTTTTGTTTTTTTTAAAGACCTAGGAAAGTGCTTTCCAAGATTACATCTTAAATAGTAACATTAATAGAAAACTGAATGACAATATGTTCCAGTAAATAGATGTAAATGTTAGTGCTTATGCAGACACACTGCAATCGAGTGTGTGGTGTGGGGGGAGTTTTGGTGAAAGGTGGTTAATCTCTGTCAAAATTCATCCCTATATTTAGATGTTACTCAATCACTTCTGCCATGGATGATGTTTATCCCTAGTAATTTAATGGCTGTACTAAAGTTTTGTTTTTTTCTTTGAAACACACCAATTTGTTCCAAATAGTAGTTTTTTTGTTCTAATTCCCTGGGGAAGATATTCCTAGATCAGTGGTCTCCAACCTTTTTATGCCCAAGATCACTTTTTGAATCTAAGGGCAACTCAGGATCTACCCTGCCCCTTCCCCAATGCCCCGCCCCGCTCACTCCATCCCCCCCGCCCTCTGTCGCTTGCTCTCTCCCACCCTCACTCACTTTCATCGGGCTGGGGCAGGGGGTTGGCGTTCAGGAAGGGGTGCGGGCTCTGGGCTGGGACGAGGGGTTCGCAGTGTGGGAGGGGGCTCTGGGCTGAGCCTGGGGCAGGGGGTTGGGGTGTAGGAGGGGGTGAGGGCTCTGGGAGGGAGTCTGGGTGCAGTAGGAGGTATGAGGTGCTGGCTCTGGGAGGGGGCTCCTGGCTGGGGCATAGTGATGGGGTGCAGGAGGGGGTATAGGGTGGGACTTGGGGTTCAGGATGCAGGCTCCAGGAGGGGGCTCAGGGATGAGGGTTGGGGTGTGGCCTCCTGACGGGCAGCACTTACCTCTGGAGGCTCCTGGTTGGTGGCAGGTGCAGCGAGGCTAAGGGCCTAACCCGGCCCCAAACCACTCCCGGAAGGGGCCAACATGCCCCTGCGGCGGGCACATGGCTCTGCATACTGCCCCTCTGCAAGCACCGCCCCCGCAGCTCTCCCGGCCAATGTGAGCTGTGGGGGCGGTGCTTGCAGGCAGGAGTGGCGCACGAAGAGAGACCCCTGCCCCAGGCTGCACTGGCCGCTTCCAGGAGCGGTGTGGGGCCAGGGAAGGCAGGGAGACTGCCTTAGCGGTAGCCACATTGCACCGCTGAAGACCGCAATCGACTGGGAGATCTTCTAGGATCGACCAGTCGATCGCAATGACCGGTTGGTGACCACTGTCCTAGATGTTCCTGCAAAGGATTTATTCTCCCCCTAACAAATTACCCTCTCTTGTAGTCAAGTATCAGAGAGGTAGCCGTGTTAGTCTGGATCTGTAAAAAGCGACAGAGAGTCCTGTGGCACCTTATAGACTAACAGACGTATTGGAGAATAAGCTTTCGTCGGTGAATACCCACTTCGTCAGAAGCATTGAAAGGGGGAGTTGAACCCATCTGATTAAAATTAGTAAGTGTCTGACAAGGGAGCTGGATATTTGGAACAAATTGGCAAGCGATCCCTGGCCTAAAGAAGCAGGAGAATCGCTGCTTTAATAGCACCCCATTTAAACACACAGGGAAGGTCACTTTACTGAGAAATAAGGGATATTTTATACTTGTAAAGAATCTGCAATAAGCACAAGCAGGATGCAATAGGGATATGGGGCATATTGTGCCACTGACCAAACCCAGAACCCAATAATTTTGTCAGACTGACAAGGTGAGGAACTCCCAGCAATTGACAACAAGATAGTTCTAGTAATGGCAGGTACCCGTGAAGAGAAAGAGTTCTGCCTCCTTTTGCACAGTAATGATTTCTCATGTGGGATACACCTAGCTATGTCTGGAGCACAAGAAGTCATCACTGAAAATTTTATTTTCTTGTGAAATGGGTGAAAGTGAAGAGCTCTAATTTACATTCCAAAAGAGAAAATAAAGTTTTTAAAAGGATACGGTCTGTACCAGGAAACAATGTTCTTCCAGTCAACAGCTCAGCCATAATGCACCCCACTGACCAAATATCAACTGAACAAAACAAAAACAAAAAGATAAATGTAGTATAGGAAAAATAAAATCTCAACAGAATTACCTTTATCAATAAGTAGAAATAAGTCCATGCTTTGGCATTAAATACAACTTATACCATGTCCCAGGCCAGCCAACAATGTTCCGTCACCCTCAGCTGACACTTGACGAAGCAAACCTAATACCAAATTAGATGAAAGTTTCCCCAGCTGGGCATAATGCCCATCAGACATCAAAGTCCACAGAGGAAGAGGGAAAAGCCTGTTCAAGGCAGGCAGATGTCTGTGGGATGGATTTGCACAGCTACAAGAGGGCCTGGTCTTACCCCGTCATACCCAAATGGAAACAGATGGAAAAGGAAGGCCACAAAACCATCCAGGGGGATGTATACACAAGTAAAGAGGAGAGGGTGACAGGAGAACAGAAAAAGAAAAAAGAGGTATGCAATCAAAGGAGCACATTTATACTATCTATCCCTATAGGAAGTCATGACCTGGCAAAATGAGAGGAATATCTATGAGGACGGATATTTTGCTCATTATACACTCAAGAATTGTAAGTGAATTATTTAAATGAAATCCTGTGAATGCTAATGTAATGATACTTATGCTGTGGTCCATGGACAGCTGGCTGGCCACACGATGCTGCCTCCTCCCATTCAGTTTTACTCAAGTACAGTTGCTATAGTTGCCACAGTTGCACACTTACAAATGGAAGGAGTGTGTGTGTCCATAAAACAATCCCTATCAAGATGAGAGCTACACTATAAAAATGTGGGAGAACTCCTCTGCTGCTAATGTACCTGTCTGGTTGTAATGCATCCAGTTCAGCATGATCTCAGGAGCCCTGTACCACCTGGTAGCCACATACCCAGTCATCTCATCATCCGTGTGCCGGGCCAAACCAAAATCCAGAATCTGCAGAACAAAAAACAGAAAGCCGCACATTGTTGCAATAGAAAAATGAAACCCAAACTCTTTAGAACAAATAATCAGGCAGTTTTGAGACTGGGTGGAGAAAGAACTGGATGGAACGATGCAAAGAGTAGATTATGGAACACAAATTAAGGCACTAGACAAAAATAGAATAGGCCTCAAGTATCAGCACTGAGGCAGAGTTGTGTGCATAACTTGCCTCTAACTGTACTGTGCTCAATTCCAAGCCAGAGTTGTTAGCTTTTACTCTCATGAGCACTAAATTCACACAACATGTAAAAAGTTAAATTGGAGTTTAGCACAAACCTCCTTTCAGCCCCTTGAAAACATACAACAGGTGAGGACTAAAGTATTCCAGGCATTTTAAGTTGAGCTATTAAGAAGCTGATTTGCTTAAGTAAGTTCTGCATCTTCAATGTTCACCATAACTACTCAAACCACAAGTCAAACTAAGTGCATACTATCGCCAGATTACCTTCAGCTCACAGTCTTCATTTACAGCTAGGTTACTAGGTTTTAAGTCCTAAAAAAGAAGGAAACAATATTAGCATCAGTCTTGCATAATAACATATTAGCTGCAGCTATGGCAGAGGCTATGCATTGTCTGCATTTGGCATTAACAACAATTTAAATAAGAATGCAACTTTTTATAGTGGGGGGAAGGGGAGTCTCATTCTAGAGCCAATTTTTACTGAGTTTTCTCCTGTTCTCATAGGCGTTCTGTATAAGCAGCAGTTAGTCTTTTCAAGATTCTCTCATAAAAGGCTAATTAAGCCTCAATACCTCTATTAAGGTAATTAAGAGAGGAGTAATGCAATCTACCCAAAGACACAGCAAGTCAAAGCAGAGATGGGAACAGAACCCAGGAATCTTAACATCATTTTCCCACTACAAGACCACTTCCTGCAATATTCCCCAGCAGCTTTCATCCCAATTCTACAGGTGCTGTGATGAATAGATTCAATGTCACACCTTTGGGGGGGGGGGGGGAGGGATAGCTCAGTGGTTTAAGCATTGGCCTGCTAAACCCAGGGTTGTGAGTTCAATCCTTGAGGAGGCCATTTAGGGAACTGGGGTAAAAAAAAACCCACAGTATTCTGGGGATTGGTCCTGTCTTGAGCAGCAGGTTGGACTAGATGACCTCCTGAGGTCCCTTCCAACCCTGATATTCTATGATTCTTTTAAACATATTGATTTCAGTACATTTTAAACAGTTATCCTAGTACCAATACTCACTCTGTGTATTATGTCAGCCGAATGGATGTACTGTAACACAAGATAACAGATATTTTACAGATCAGTATGAGTAAACATCCTCCCATGTTCTTACTACTACAGCATATAACCGCCCCCCGCCCCAATTCATTTGCAGTAGGAATGAAGTCGGACTTAAGTGGTGCATAGGCCTTCCATGGGTCATATGCACAAAGGTGTTTCATACTTAGTCTGTCTCCTTCCAGACACTGAAGAATTCACTGTTATCAACAATGAAACTAGAAGAATTATATAAATTGCAGGGATAAAAGATCCACTATGCACAAAACAGCTCTTATTCATAACCTTCCAGACTCAGCCCATTGCTATGCACAATGTGAGAATGTATTCACACTGAGTTTCTGGTGGAGCACTACAACAATACTGAATCATTAAGTGGACAGGAGAAAGGCCAACAGAAGGTTACCCTACATTCACTAAGAGAGTGAATAAACTCCACAATCCATTCGTGTTAATCTCTTTAAGTAGGATTGTACGCTTCAGGAATTTCCATCTCCCCAGTATTTTGATAGGACTGGTGCAAGTACCTTCAGACCCCGAAGAATTTGGTATATAAGAAACTGTACATGGTCATCTGTGAGCTTCTGACATTTCACAATATTGTTCAGATCAGCCCCCATGAGGTGTGTCACCAGGTACCTAGAAAACAAAAGGAAAGGTAGGACAGAGTGAGTCACCAGGAAATACCCTTTTCTCCCATGAAAGACAATTACTAAGCAAACTAGCACTCCCACAGGGCTTAAATGAAGCTTTGCTTCATACGGAACAGGATATTAGAATAACTGACCACTATGGAGACATCCTTTCTGTTCCTCATACACTCCTGAACAAAGCGTTTTCTTGTTCAATACAGATGACTAAAAGGCAGCTCCATTTAAGACTCCTCTTTTCTTTCCATAACCTTTCCTCAACTAAGAAATATCTGAAGTAGCAGAGCAATTTTCTTCATTTGCATGGCATTGGGAACATACTGGGACATTTGCAAGTCCAGGTGAGTGGTCATACCAATGCTTCACAGGAAAGCAGAATACCCATGCTGAACAATGTTCTATGGGATGGAATAGTGGGTGGGGCAAGAAACTCCTTGACCCCAGTGGCAATGTCAGCTTATGTCCTGAAGCATGAAATTGAATGCCAGTTTTCTTTGGGATATGAAGTGTCCACTGCTTTCCAAACTACCCATCCATACAAACAAGCAAAAATATTGGTTTGTAAAGTTCTGGACTACATTACTTCAATCCCATATGTTCAGCGAGCAAAATAAGCTACACTGAGTCTATACTAGGAGGATCTGATGATATAGCTATTCTGGCAAACCTTTACTAATGCAGATGTGGTTCTACCAAATGTAAAATGATTGGACAAGGATTTCCTCAGTTATGACACCATAACAATAAAGGTGTTCAGGGTCTATAGAGTCTGCCTTTTTTCCCACCTTCTAACAACAACTACAAAGAGAAATTAAAAAGCCAAGAAACTGTATTTTAAACACCAACGATAATTTTATGTATAAGGATTTTACTCTAATTATTGCTAGTTACTTTCAATGATAAATGCACCTTATTCCAAAGATACAATAGGTAGCTGGCCATCCATCCAAATATAAATCCACAAAAAAACCCCAATACTTTCTATTTTTGTTCTTCTCAGTAGGAAATTTACATTCAGTTTTTATTTTAGCATTGTTCCAGATTAAAGAATGATAAATTCTAGCGAAACTAGAAGCTGTGCCCCCGCACATTCTCACTATACTTTCATACTGAGTTGGTCCTCTTTTTCTATTAGTGCAAACAGGCAGAATTGTGTTGGAAAAAGTACCATTTCTAGGCCTTCTAAATGTACCCAAAGACATGATTCAGTACATCCAAGAGAAAGAGCAGATTGTGAAAGACCGTTTGCAATGTAATAGTTTTACATTAGGAAGCCCAAAATGACCTAACTTCAGAAGTTTAGGTATTTTTCAAAAAATTAAGTGTTTAAAATAAATAAATAAATAAATAAATAAATCAATCGAGCTAACGTGCTGAAATTTTTTGGAAGCAATCTTCTCTGCTGGTTCCCACAGTACTTCAAATAAGATACTCTGGACTCTGCTGATTCTGTAGTGCTTCTCCTAATAGACATTGCTGCCACAAACCCATAAAGAACATAACAATGTTTTGCTATGAAGCAGTATATGAGCAGAGGAGTCCCTGTATATTCTCCCCTATTCCCTCTGGTAGCAAAGGGCCTTTACCAAGCTCAGAAGCAAGGGTTTTGTCATCTAAATCGTTTAATTCTGAATGGTGCAGATTTTGTTTGCAGTGCTAAGGATGGCAGGGGCCAATTACGTTAAACTCTCACTGTACAGTAGTACATGAAACTTAGGGAGATCTCTCCCCGTCAGAAGTCTATGGGTATGTCTACAATGCAAAAATAAAACCACCCGACAACCTGCTGCAGAGAGTCTCAGAGCCCAGGTCAATGTACTTGAAGACAAATTATGGGACCAAAAATAGCAGTGCAGACATTCCTTTTCGGGCTAAAGCCCAGGCTCTGAAACCCAAGGGGGATGAGTCTCAGACAATTAGCAGCGATGCATAAATGCAGAGCACCTTAAAAACACCAGAAGTAACATTTTTAAGAGAACTTAAATTCCACCTTTAGAAGCGTCTTTGGCATTTCAGTTCCTAAGTTCCTAGTCACTTTTGTAAATTTTACCCAAGAACTTTAAATTGGCTTGCTCAGGAAAAAAATCTATGTGGAGAGAATCTAAAAATTGGAGCTCAATCTTCTATAGCTCAGTTTTGTACTTGTTTATGCAAGCCAGGGTCTTCACATTGGAAACCCTTCCCCAATGAAGGCAAACCTGCATCTAAAATCATGGGCATCAAACCATGGGCAGTTTTTCTTGTTGCCATAGTCACTTCTGCACAATGCATTTGTATCCTGCCAAATCAGAAACGCTAGTGTTGTATGAGGAATACTGCCACTCATTCAGTCTGGTTTGAGCGGATGGGCAGCTGCGACCTTTCTTCTGTGTGGCCTAAGTTCAAAGCACTCCACTGGTCTTAACTCGGAAATCCTTGATTGTCTAGCTGAAGAAGTATCCCTTAGCTATCTTGGACTCTTTGGGATGGTAATGTGTAGCTTTTAATTCAATTCCTATGGAGATCTGCAGTGTATCTGAAAAGTCTTCAGGCTCATTAAGCAGCATCCACATAACAGGGAATTCTTTTGTTACCATAAACATCCCCTTGATTCCATATGGCAAGCAAAGAATGTTGTGTCAATGCATCAGGGCCTGGGACACTGGCATTAGCACAGCACCCTGAATCACAAGTTACACCTAGCTCTTACATTGCTTTCATCCATTTCTATCACATTGCTCTATAAAAAGGTGGTTAAACCACCACCATCTTCTACAGATGGAAAAAGTCCATACACGTGAATTGCAGCAATGGCAATATGATGGAACAAAGGATGTGAAGGAGATAACAAACAGGTACCCATGTACCCCTGGTGTGGGGATATGACCCATCAGCACCAAAACGTTTAGACTCTGAGGGCTGCGCTGCTGTAGCACTTTAGTGAAGACGCTCCTATGCCGATGGGAGAGCCTCTGCCGTTGGCGTAGTTAATCTACCTCCCCGAGAGGTGATAGATAGCTATGGCAGAGGGAGAAGCTTTCTTGTCAACATAGTGCTGTCTACATGGGGAGCTAGGTCGATATAACTACGTCGCTCAAGGGTGTGGATTTTTCACACCCCGAGCGACATAGTTATACCGATACAGATTTGTACTGTAGACCTGGCCTGAATCTCCAGAGGCTTTGAACAGTCTTGACCAAGAGCAGCTGCAGAATGACTACAGCAGTTCAGCATCAACTCAGTATGTGTTTCAAGCTGTATCTAAAGCATCATTCTCAAAGCATGGAGGTGAGCATGAGATGAGGTGACCTCAATGTCCTAAAGCATGACACAGCTGAACACTTCAAAGGGGTCAAAGTGCAACCTTAGGACTTCATGCCTAACTTGTGTTGAAACCAAGTGCACAATTAACACCCAGCTGGCTCGCTCAACTACGGCATTATAAGATACTTTTTACCTCTCAGCTTTCTAGCTGATTTAGCCTTGTTCTTGGCCTCGGGTGCCCAGGAAAGTGTTAAATGCTCACCCCAAGTCTTGACTATTTGCAGACAAACCTGAATTCAGATAGGACAGCTGTGGTTCTTCTCTAAACATTGAAAATGGCAACCATATTGTTGGCCATTGAATCAGTGTATTGACCACCGTGCGAGCCAAAGGGCTGCTTCTTTTTTGATGTGGGGGGAGGGGCAAAGAAAAACAAAATGGAGGCAGGCGACCTAAAGTGGTAAGACCAGATGACTGAGAAAGAGGCACAACGATTGAATTCTATTTTATTTAAAGAAAGCTGAAGGCACTAGGCTTAGTTTTATTGAGCCAAAAGAGAGATACAAACAAGTAGTAACTGAAAGACAAAATAGCTATTGTGGCTCCATTTAGCTAGTGCATAGTAATGCAAGGGACTCATGGCTGGAAACAAGAGATCCTGGCCTGTTTAGCAGGAGCAGGAATGAGCCAACCAAGTATTGTCTGGTAATGGATTTTACCTAGGAGAATCCTGCAATACATGTTAATGGAGCACATATCTTAAAGCAGATCTCAACAGTAGAGATCTGCTTTAAGATATGCCTTTGAAGAAAATACAAATATCCCATTTGTCAAATGCTACTATCTGCAAGCCAACGAAGAGGTCACAGTCCCCAGAGACCACCATCCTTCATATGCCAGTGGACTAGCTGAAAGCAGACTTGTAAGAGCACTCCACGTTAGGCATACAACAGTTAACAGAGTAATGTCCTAGGTTTGCATTAACAGAACATGTGCTCTCTTGTCCTTTGTGCTGCAGAATCACACTTGTGTGGGATCCAAGAACAACTTACGGATCTAGATATCCATTTATCCACTTCCCCTCTGTCTCACCCTTCATCTGTCAGGATCAAAGACTGTATTTATACAGCTCATGACAATGCCTTGTCAACTGCTTGCAGCAGCTCACAGCTGTATCCTGCTACAAGCCATTCCCAGGCACATCACGATTCCAGAAATATAAACCTGTTCCATAAGGGGCTGGAATTTGGTTTTAAACTATAGCAGTTTTGGAGTCACTAAAGTAACCAAAAAAGACTGCTTTCATACTCTCTTTCCAGGTCAATTTCACTGTTTCTCAAAGTTCATTGGTTTCATCTTTAGTCCAATATGAGACACAAATATCTACTGGATTATATCTTTTAAATATTTATGAATAGCTTGGCACAGGTGGCCTTATTCCAGATAAGGTAAATGCTAATTTCCCAACCCAGTCAATCTCTTCCAAAGCACTCCTACCCACCAAGGCAGGTACCGACTGCATTGCCTGAGTAGCACAAAGGGAGATGACCAGGACACCCCACTATATATACTATGGCTTCAAAGAACTCATGAATGCACTGCCCCTTTCCTGCTTTTTTGTCATTTAAAAAGGGTGATTATTTTACATCTTTCGACGAGACTAATGGAGCTAAAATGGGGATTTTCAAAAGGCGCTAAAGGAAACTGGGTGCCTTTGAAAATCCCAGCCTAAATATGTATAGGTTGGCTCAGCAAAGAGTAAACAGTGATGGGAGGACCACAAAGGATATCTACTAGTACTTGAAGGGTATAAATATAAAACAGGGAAGGAGTTGTTTATGGCACAACAAGGAGATATCATTAGAAGTGAGAGTTTCTGGACAAGGAGAATGATTAGGCCTTGAAATAATCTCACATGCGATGTAGTAGAAGTCCCATCAGTTCAGAGGTTTGAAACTAGACTAGACAAGGTACTAGCAAAAGCACTATAAGGAACAATCCTACACTGGCAGGAGGAAGGATGAGATGATTAATAAGAAATTAGTGCTAGAAAAGACCTGTAATTCTAAAACAAAATTTAACTATAATCCTCATAATCCTTCCAAATTTCAACCATGTACCAAGGGTAGCTAGCACTACTATAGTAGTTTGTGTGCTTATGGGGGGGAAGGAGGGGAAAGCAGGAGAGAGAGAGAGAAGAGAAGCAGGGGAAGATGTAAACAGTCTTCAAATATGTTAAGGGTTGTTATAAAGAGAACAGTGATCAATTGTTCTTTATGTCCACGGAAGGTACGACAAGTAGTAATGGGCTTAATTTGAAGCAAGGGAGATTTAGGTTAGATATTAGGAAAAGCTTGCTGTGGAATCCCCATCATTGGAGGTTTTAAAAAACAGGTTGGACAAACACCTGTCAGTGATGGTTTAGCCACAGTTGAGGGGCTGGATTAGACTTCTCAAGGTTCATTCCAGCACTACGTTTCTATATCATATATGCTTGGGCTGCAGTTTTCAAAGATGTTACCTACACATCATTGAATTCTTCCAGTGACTTAGCAGGTGTGAACACATCCAACAGACCAATCACCTATAAAGAAAAAAAGGCAAAAAATGAGAAAACTGAAATATATTTTGTAATATAATCTGATCTACTTCATAAGTGGTTAGTTCCTGTACTAGAGTAGAAAAGATTCACTCCATCTCACTTTTTTCTTCCAAACACATCAAGAGGCCAGGGGAGGAGGGAAGAAATTAGTTTTCATGATCCTGAATACAGCTTATGTTCTTGCGGGGAAAAAATTTCCAGTTTCAATCCATATGGTTGCCATTTTTACCCCAACCATCCAAAGAATCAAATAGGGAAAGTGAAAAATCAAGTAAGGCAACTTGATATATTATCACTTGACACAAATGCTATATTCAGCGTTGTTGTAGCCACATTGGTCCCAGGATATTAGGAGACAAGGTGGGTGAGGTAATATCTTTTACTGGACCAACTTCTGTTGGCGAGAGAGACAAGCTTTCAAGCTTACACAGAGCTCTTCTTCAGGTCTAGCAAAGGTACTCACTGCTAAATACAAGGTGGAACAGATTGTTTAGCATAAGTAGCCAACGCATACTGCAAGGGACCATTCAAGGTGAAATTGGCAATTAAACCCCACCCCACCCCCAGTCACAGGGAGGAAAGGAGAAAGGGAAATAAGCCATAAATCCAGTGTCTCTATATAGTCCATGATTTTTAGTGTCTGGCAAAGTTATGAATTTAAGCTCCCAGACTCATCTTTTGAAAGTGTTATGCAAGTTTAAAAATGCTACATGAAATACTGGATAATCTATTAGGGAGGAGGAAAAGAAAGCAGTGGATAACTGAAAGTCTAATTACAAAACAAAATGCTTTTAAAGACAGCACAGTAGAGAAAGCATACAGTTGAGGTTTTAAAATCAGAATTAATTGGATTGAGAAGTAGTAATTCTTTCCTACTAAATTAAGTTATTGGTGGAAATAATTCTAACACTATATTGATCACCTTTAAGATGCCAGAGACCAAGAAGGTATTGTTGAAAAACTGTACATCAAATATAGTAAGAGTCTATACCTGTCTGTGTTTTCATTATCCTTTGTTAACTATTTGTTAATGCTTGGCTTTATAACTCTATGATGTTTTATTATAATGCCTGATTACATTCAGATAGAAAATAACATAAATAAAGAATGGTCCTTTTTTTTGGATTTTTATCTATTTTGAAAATGTGTATAACAGGGTCTAGTTAGGTTTTTTGTTAAATAAAATAATCCAAGTCACAGAGAATTTTTCAAATATTCTTCAATTCCAGTCTTCATTCTGATCAATGGAGTACACAAGGATTTTAATACAGAAGTTTTTACCCTTAACACGATGACTCCCCATTTTCTAGATGTCAATAGAGAAGGAAATCAAAATGAGTTTTAGTTAACAGGTCTAAATACCTCTTTTCCCAGTGAAGATCCTGACCTGAGAGGCAATACAAACCCGTGCAACTGATCAACACAGAAGGACACAGGTGTAAACCCTAGTTTGATAGGTTACAAAATGAAATATCCCAAAGGTTTTGTGGTGAGATCCAGTATAGGACAGAATATGTTTTAGGAAACCCTGCAGCTACACACTACTTGAGTGACCAGCAAAAAAGTTTGGCTATGAAACAAGGTGGATGAGAAAAAGATACACATCAAGATAGGAAGTTAGAGTCCTGGCCATACATATGATTAGACTGTAAGCTTCGCAGTAGAAATTTCATGCCTTTTTATTTGCATTATTAAGGTGCCTAGCAAAATTCTGGGCTCTGTAATCAAAAACAAACCTAAGATGCAAATGGAAGAAATCTTCCAGGACATTGATTCTAGTCCCCAGCTATCACAGGCAACCACATCATATAATCCCTTTCATAAATGTATCAAGCTCCATCTTGAAACCAATCAGGTTTCTTGCCCCCAATCCTCCTTTTGGGAGGTTATTCCAGAACCTCACTTCTGCAATGGGTAGAAACCTTCTTCTAATTTCCAGCCTAGATTTACTCATGGTCAGTTTATACCCATTTGTTTTTGTGGCAACATTGTCCTTTTTCTTAAATAGCTCTTTTCCCTCCCTGGCGTATTTATTGAGTGCAAGTAGATCCCCTGGGACCCTTCACTTTGCTAGTCTAAACCAGTGGTCTCCAAACTTTTTTGATCGCGCACCCCTATCAGTAAAAAAAATTTTGAGCACGCACCCCCGCCTCACCGAAGCAAAACAAAAAACAAAAAAACAAAACGCTCGGACTCCCACCTGACGAAGCAAAAACAAAACAAAACAAAAAAACCGCTCCTCCTGCCGCGCACCCCCAAAGATCCTCTTGCGCGCACCCCAGGAGTCTAAACAACCAAGCTGTTTTAGTCTCTTCTCTATTCCCCCGTTTGTCCCAGTAGCCCTTCTCTGCACCTATTCCAGTATTTTTAATAAATCTATCAAATTAGGTTTGGTACTATGAGGACCAGAATTGTACCCAGTATTATAGAGGTGGTCTTACCAGTGCTTTCTACAATGGTATTAATACTTCCCTACCTTTATTGGATATACCTCTCCCAATGCAGCCCAGAATCTCATTTGCTTTTTCAGGGCTGCACTACACTGGTGGCTCATTCATTCTGTGACTCAGGTCTTTAGCCTGCTCTGGCATTTCCAACAACGTGCCCCCAGCTTATAATGGAAATCTTCTTCTTAGTCTGAAAGAGCATGAATTTGCCCTTTGTACTATTCACTTTTTTCCCATTTTTATTACTCCATAGCCTCAAGGTCATCCAGTTCTTGTCGTATTCCAGTCCTCCTCTGTGTTGACAATGCCTCCTAACTTTAGGTCATCAGCAAATTTCATTAGCGCACTCCTACTTTCTGAGCCAAGATCAGTAATAAAAATATTAAACAAGACCAGTCCCTGAGGAACTCCATTAATAACCTCCCTCCAGTCCAACAGCTCCCCTTTCAGCACAACCTGTTGTTGTCTCCCTTTGAGCCAGTTCCTTACTCACCTTACAATCCTTGTACTAATTCCCATATTCTCCAGTTTAACTAGATGCCTTTTGTTTATTGTGATTGCATTTACATAGATGTTCAAGTCAAGTGTGTAAATCTAAATGTCTTAGCCATTCAATTGCTTGGGAAGGGCATTGTGTAATCCCATGAGGGAATCAGGCAGCCCTTGCTGATGGATGCTAATTTCCCATGTGGCACTGTATCAAACGCTTTACTGGAGTCCAGATAGATTAGATCGGGGTGGGCAAACTTTTTAACCCGAGGGCCACATCTGAGTATGGAAATTGTATGGCAGGCCATGAATGCTCAAGAAATTGGAGTTTGGAGTTTGGAAGGGGGTGAGCGCTCTGGCTGTGGGTGCGGGCTCTGGGGTGGGGCCAGAAACTAGGAATTCAGGGTGTGAGAAGGGAGCTCCAGGCTGGGGAAGTGGGGTGGTGTGCAGGGGTGGGGCTGAGGGTGCGGGCTCTGGGGTGGGACTGGGTATGAGGGTTTGGGGGTGCAGGAGGGTCCCCGGCTGGGCCCGAGGGGTTCAAAGGGTGGGAGGGGGATCAGGATTGAGGCAGGGGGTTGGGGCGCGGGAGGGGGTTGGGGTCCAGGCTTCAGGCGGCGCTTACCTCAAGCAGCTCCTGGAAGCAGTAGCATGTCCCCCGTCCGGCTCCTATGCGGAGGCGCGGCCAGGTGGCTCTGCGTGCTGCCCCATCCCTGCAGCTCCCATTGGCCTTGTTTCCCAGCCAATGGGAGCTGCGGGGGCAGCACTTGGGGCAGGGGCAGCATGCGGAGCCCCCTGGCTGCCACTACGTGTAGGAGCTGGAGGAAAGACATGCAGCTGCTTCCAGGAGCCGCACAGAGCCATGGCACACGCAGAGCGGGGCAGGCCCCCAACCCCACTCCCTGGCTGGAGTGCTGGAGCGGGACAAGCCCCGGACCTCGCTCCCCGGCGGGAGCTCAAGGGCCAGATTAAAATGTCTGAAGGGCCGGATGTGGCCCCCAGGCCACAGTTTGCCCACCTCTGGATTAGATTTACCGCATTTCCCTTGTTTAGAGAATCAGTTCTCATCAAAGAAAGATGTCAATTTAGTCTGGCACTATATTCTTTTCTTCAAAATTTGTTCAAAAAAGTCTTTCATATTATTGAGGTCAGACTAACAGATCTGTAGTTGCTTAGTTCACTCCCTCCCACCCACTTTCTTAAATAGAAGTACTGTGCATTTGCTATTCTCCAGTCATATAGTACCAAACCCAATTTGATAGATTTATTTAAAATACTTGTAATTGTACCTATTCTTTCTGTATTCTGGGATGGAGATTCTCAGGTTCCCCTGACTTGAATATATTAAGCTCTGAGTTTTGCTTCCACCTTAGATGTGGTAATTTCTAATTATCATACACCCAGTCCCATTTGCCTTCCTGCCTTTGTCTCCATGTTCTACATCATCATCCTTATTGAAAACCAGGGTGGATTTGATTTAAATCAATTTGATTTAAATAATGATTTAAATCACTAGTCAGGAAGACTCTATTTAATCATGGATTTCTACATAAAAGTGCATTCTTGCTGGTTGTTATAACCTTAATACATATTCTTCACAACTCAGAGATAGATATAGGTTTCATTTTTAGAAGGTACACACGATACATTTTTTTAAGTGATTTACTTTGAAAACTTTTCAGATTAGTTTTACCACTGTATCAGAAAATGAATGATTGTTTGGTTATTTCATTTACCAAAGGTAATTGAATAAGATATTTATGAAGTCATTCGGAGGTGAACTATCTCCAATTCAACAGGTTAATCATTAATATTTGGAGGATTTTGTTGCCAGGCTGTATTAGGAGGAGAACATCACAAGACAGACATTAAATTGTTTTATTTAACTAAAACAACGTTATGTATTTTGGATTTTTTTCTTCAACAGCAAACATATAATATTTTAACAAAACAAGCATAAGAATTTTTGAATGTAGTTAAACAGTCAAGTTTTTTAAAATCAGGTTTGTTTTTGTTAAAATTGTTTAACTAAAATAGTTAAACAACAACAAAAATTAAATCGACTGTGTCAGCCAGGTCAATGTGAGAAACTTAAAATCCTGGCTTCTGCAGCTAACTCAGTCGTCTTCACCTTCATTTTCCTGTTTGTTCATAATCTGGAAAAGAAAAACAAGCTTTCCTGCTTTTTCAGGTCCCAAACGATTTCTCAATTTGGAACGAATTAGTCCAAAGGAAGAAAATATTCTTTCTACACTGGCAGAAGAAGCTACTGCTGTTAAAAGTGAGATTATCACTTCAACAGTCTCTGAATCCAAGTGCTTAAGTGATTTCCACCAGTTCACGGGTGTGACTTTTTTTAAAACATCATCAGCAAACATATATTTCTTGAATGGTTCTTATTCCCAAGCTGGGTCGCTTTTAGGACCTGCTGCCATTATAGGTTTTCCCATCTAGTGAGAGAATGGTATGGTAGATCTCAAATCAATTAAGGCTACACTCAGAAAGACCTCAAGACTTGCTGCTCAAACAGGTTTCACTTTTGTTTCTACCGCCTGTCCCTCCCTTCTCACATTTATCTCCAGACTTCTTCTTGTCCAGATCTATTCCACCCCCAACAATCTTCTATTCATTGAACTTTTTGAAACTTTGCACTTTTAGAGAGAGGTAAGGTACACAAATTTGCAGAGGGACAATAGGGTTGAGGTCTGTTATTTCTCACCTCTATATATTATTTATTTAAAAACATTTTTGCTGTTAACAAGCATGTTATCTGTGGAGACACAAATCCACAGTTTCAGAACTGCAAAACTAAGCATTTCTGATGGTATCTTCTAGACTGAGCATTGAATCCCATTGGGTAGATAGAAAGATTAACCTAAATAATCTATACAGAAGCCCCTGGAACCCCATAAGATTGGGTCCCTAATCCATGAACTATTGGAACTCATTTACAAAACTTTTCTTAAACATTACATGAATATATTGTCTCATACTATAGAATTAGAATTTATAATCCCTATTCCATGATGAGATATCTTAATTAAAACTATCTTTAGATAGGTTTTTTCCCTCAAAAAGCATTTTAACAAAAAAATCTGATTTTTTTTAAATCATTGATTTTTATCCACCCTGTTGAAAACTGAGGCAAAGTATTCATTTAGGTTTTGAGACATACCTAAATTATCTTTTATCTCGACCCCATCTTCACTGCAAAGTAGCCCCACTTCCTCTTTCCTTGTTTTCTTTTCATTTATACAGCTAAAGAACTTTTTACTATTTGTTTTAATTTCCTTTTGCGAGGTCTAACTTGGCTTGAAAAGAACTTACTTTCTAGTACGTTCACAGTGGAGCAAGTTTGCAAGAACAGCTCAGATTCATACCCTCACTTGTACCTTTCCTACCTATGCAACCTCCATCCTCACCTTTGAATCAAAAATCCTCATTCCCCTAAATGCAGAGCGAAGAAGTACACTTACATTACTTCCTGGAAAAAATATCTATTTACAGGGTCATAAGACTAACAGCTCTCAGATACACAAGAGCAGGGGTTCTCAAACTTCATTGCGCCATGACCCCCTTCTGAAAACAAAAATTACTTCGTGACCCCAAGAGGGGGACCGAAGCCTGAGCCCGACCAAGCCCCACTGCCCCGGGTAGGGGGCCAAAGCCCAAGCCCCACCGCTCCGGGGAGGGGGTCCAAAGCTGAAGCTCAAGGGCTTCAGCCCCAGGCAGGGGGCCTGCAACCTGAGTCCTGAAGCCCTTCGGCTTTGGCTTCGGCCCCAGGCCCCAGCAAGTTTAAGTCAGCCCTGGGGACCCCTTGCAAAGGGGGTCGCGACCCACTCTGAGGTCCCGACCCACAATTTGAGAACCGCTGCACTAGAAGGTAAATTAATTTGATGGGTTTTTAAGGTTGCTCTAATTTTTGCCAGTTTGTTTATATTTCCCCTCTCAACAAGCAGATTTTTTAAAAGCATATCTGATAAAGGGAAGGTGTTCCACTAGGTATTTCTCCAATTTTAGTTCAGTTTCTCTCTTCTCCCACAGAGATTTGCTGAGTTCTGTCTACATTCACACCCCTGCAACTCCAATGAAGTTTAATTGTACATGTGTGACTAAAGGTGGAATTTAGTTCTTCCATTTACAAAGGCAGAATTTGGCCAAGTCAACTTTAAGTAGATGGTTTCAAGGGCACAAGTTTTGAGGAGCCAAGATTATGCTTTTGGAAAGGACGTATTTAGAGAATAAATGGAACAAATCACAATCTGAATTTCCTCAGCTCTGCGCTATGCTGAATCCCAAAGATTACTCAACTTCCACTCTGCAATAAATATATTAGATAGACTTGTTCCCATCCTCTGTTCACATTAACTGTGTTATTTAATTTTCAGGAAAAGAACAGCCAATTCATCCCCTGAACAGTGCAAGAACTACAAAAGTCATCACACACTTGTAAGGTTTCTTCAGTGGGTATTTCCACCTTAGGTATGAATTAGTCTGTCAAATCACTGCATCAGCCCCCAGTTTAGCACAAGATGACAGAACTTGCCTTTTCCATTCCAACTTTCCTTTTGACCATATCACTTTGAATCTGCACATTTTAATGTGACAAGTTACAGTCTACCCTTATCTTTCATCAGAGAAGTTACACCCACCCATTATCTACAACACTTAAATACGCTCCTTATGCAGTGTATCATTAACGCAATTCTGAGAAAATTTAATCACCACTACATTCAGAGCCCCAGCCTGACAGTGGACTGTCTGTACAGAGACTGGTCAAAGAACAAAGCACAGTCCAAGATGCTCTAATGCCCAATTATATACCCTGTTATTTGTAGCAGCAGAGGTATTTCGTAGCAGGAGATGCTCAGTGGAAGCAGCTTTTCCTATAAGGGATATAAGTCAATGACTGTGCCCTCACATACTGGCTGTTTAGAAATACAATTATTATCCTACAATCCTGCTTCCAATTATGTAACCCTTCACAAACAACCTCAAAGACAACCAAAATCCAATCAGAGCATATAAGTACTATCATGGTGCCCAAATGCATTTCACTTTGTAAAATATTTCACAGATTAATCTATGAGACACAAAATTACCAAAATATTGATTTCTAATTCCATTTTAGAACACTTAATATTATGGATATGCCACTTCAGGTTCAGCAGTTAAAGCGGAGTTCAGTTTTACACTTCAACCACTTTTATGTATGAGGCATGCAACATATTCTCAAAATTATAGCACTACTGAGTACATAATGGATTTTCTGAGAATTCAAGTAAATCTATATAGCATTAGACATTTGACGTGCTTTACCAACATAAGGCATTTATTTCCTACTCAAAAGAGTTTAAAATCTTGAGACAAGACAGGACAATAGTTCAAAGAAAGAATGATATGGTGATTACTGATAAGGAAGGAGGATTTGCTTGAAGAAATGTATTTTAAGAGATTTATAGGAGAAAGAAGGTGCCTGCCGGATTAGAACAGGGAGATTATTCCAGGCACAGGGGTTAGAATGAGAAAGACTCAGAAAGTAGATGAAGACTGCAGTGAAACAAGAGAATTGGGAAGAGCAAAAGCAACAGTACATGATGATAAACATTATTAGCCATAAAATCTCTACTCTAATTTCCACTGCTTACTCCTACTAACTCAGCCCAGTGTGCGACTGCTGCCCAGAACTAGTTAAATAAAATGTTTATCCTGAAGGAAGGTTTCCACAGCAGCCCACAGCAATTTTGGGAAGAAAAAAGCAGCCCAAAAAGGTTCAAGAGAAACTTGGTAGGTGTGTCTATTAGGGTAAATGCCATCAACACTAGAGCTCTACCTTCACCATGGCATGAAGCGGGTGTTGTTGGGGAATATTCTTCATAATATGCAGGTGTTTTAAAAGTTCCACTTAAGTTAGCAACACTAACACTGTCAAGAAGGACTGCTGAAGTGTCAGAGCCATTGGCAATACTGGCAGCTGACTGACATTGCTGGTAGCCAACTACACACACTGGAATGAAAAATAACATGAGAAATTCCAGTCAAAATGCCCAAGAGAATCCATGAATTAAGTTGTTTTTGGATGTTATTTCCTCACTAGATAAAGACACTGGAAGCAGGTTAGGATCAGCTCACTGCCAAAATTTCAGGAATTTTCTTAATGTCAACCTAAAGCTCATATAAAATGTAAGTTAGAAGTCTCCCTCTTAACATTTTGACAGCTGTACAAAGAGCTGGAGAACGTTCAGCCATGTGATTTTGCTGCCTCAAAATAGCATATGGCACTGATGTGCTGGTGCCTTTACGCTGCAGTGAATGAGAATTATTCACCCAAAATCAGACCTTGTCCTAGGGCAATATAGAAGTTCCACCCACACCACACACACACTCGCAGGATGCCAAGGATGTATTCTGAACAAGTCAGAATTGTATTCATTCTCTTACTTTTTGGAGGAGTTCATGGCATAAGTTGATGAGAAAAGAAAATAATCCCCAAAGGTATACATGATACTGCACAAGTGAAAGTATTAAAACAAGCAGCGTTTGAAGTTCAACACAGATTGGGATTATTGTTTACATTGAACCTTCCCAGAAAAATCTTATCTTGCTTGCTAACGCTGCATCCTGTGCACAGAAGTTATATTACAGAAACTGGAGAGCATTTTTCAAAGAATATTAGGGTTGCAAGAAACCTCTGATATTACCTGATCCACCCTCAGAGAGGACCAACTTTCAGGCTTTTTAAAGAAACTAAATAGCAGTATTTCTACCCTCTCCAATTTCTTGTGTTGTGCAAGAAGCCTGAAAGTTGGTCCTCTGGGAGGGTGGATCAGGTAATATCAAAGGTTTCTTACAACCCTAATATCCTTTGAAAAATGCATTGGCATGGCTGTGTCTCTGTAGTGCTTCTGATTAAGACTCTCTAAAGTGACAGCAGAGAGCTCTCCCATCAGTTTAATAACTCCAAAAATAATGTACATTTTACTGCTTAATAACTCAATGCATTGAGCATAGTAAAATGTTACCACTTAGTAACTCCACCTCTGCAAGAGGCAGTAGCTATGTCGGCAGGAGAAGTTTTCATGCCGACACAGCACGGTCTACGGGGGAGTTAAGGTTGGTATAACTACCTCGCTCAGGGGTGTGGATTTTTTCACACCACTGAGTGACGTAGTTATACCAAAGTAAGTGTGTAATGTAGACCTGGCCTAAGACAATGTCTCTGTCAAAAGGCACTTACAATCACAATTCTACATACATAGCATAACAAAACAAAAAAAGCAAAACACCAATGACCAGGACAGATCAATTTATCACATATTGGTGCAAATATTTTTCTTTTTATAATCGATACACGCAGCACTATTAGGATGATTCATACTGTGTTCTAAGAAGGGATCCGAAAGAAGGGTAGATGTCTGGCACAGACAGAAATTCTCCGCAGAAGGGACAGCGTGACAAGAGGCACAGGGATGAAAGTGGGAGAAAGATAGAGGAAGCAATAAGACAGAAGATATGGCCAGGAAGTGAGGAAGAATTCAGAGTAGGAAGAGATTACAGAAGAAATTAGATGGGGCGGAGTTGTGCAGAGCCTTAAACGTGAGGATGAGAAGCCTGAACTTGATACAGAGGCAATGGAAAACCAGTGAAGGGATTCGAAGATGTGAGCAAGGGAACGAAGTGCAGTGGGTATGAAAGATAATGTTTGTATTCCACCTCTCAGTCTTGTGGCCCAGGTACCAGGTAAGAAAAGGGGGGACAAAGTTTCCCCCCATGCTACAGTCAAAGGTTAGGCTTTCCTCCCCTAACCTAGAATGTAAGCTCCCTGGAACAAGAACAAAATGTTAGTGTATGGTTCCCACAGCGCCTAGCACAATGAGGCCGTGATCCTTGATTGAGGCCTGCTGTAATACAAATAATAAAGTCAGGCCAAGGACAATCTATGTCAGTGAAGAATGCAACTGCTGAAGAGGCAGAGAATTCACAATAAAACCCATCCAGCGGGAATACAAAAAAGAGACAACAACCTCCTCCTAATGCTTGGAGAGTCCCAGCATCGTGGAAGATAAGTCATCGTGTCTCAAGACACTTTCCCCACATCCATCTTTGCAAGGGCAGTGGCAACTAATGCCAAGATGAGTGATTGGAACCAGGGGGGGAGGGGTTCAGCAGCACTACTGAAGCCCTGATTAGAATAGGCACAGCAGGAGGAAAGTCAAGTGACATTATCTTTCCTTACATGCAAAGACTGACCTCAGAGTGGAGGGAAGAAACCAAACCTCCCAGAATATCGTAAAACGTGTTAAAAGCACAAATGTCAAAGAGGAACAGACAGAGCACTAAATCAGTTAGGCTCATCTTAATACCTGTGTATATTACCTTAACATACTGCGAATCAAATTGAGGCTTTACTATGAAATAGTTACATTGCAAGCCTTGCTTCATCACTGAAGGCTAGTTCTCTCAAAATACCCTTTTAACAGTTAAACTTTCATGGAGTTACAGGAAACTAGACCAATTTATTACTATTAAGGATCTTCTATAAGCCCAGTAAAATATACTTAACACCCAAAATCAACTACAAAAACAAGTATGCAACAGTCATGTGTTTAATAATCAGGTACTTCTCCCATCTTATGTTTTCAATCAGGTTAGTCTAAGGAGGTTCGGTCACTTTCAAAAGCATTTACACCCCATTGCCTTTTCCCTCAGTCCTCCTTCCCAACACCTACAAAACATCCTGCAAATCAGCAAAAAAAAAAGAACTTCTAGCAGACCTTAACTAGGGGTGTTGATTAATCACAGCAAACTCACATGATTAACTCAAAAAAATTAATCGCAATTAAAAAAGTTAATAGTGATTAATCACAGTTTTAATCACACTGTTAAGCAACAAAATACCAACTGAAAATTTATTACATATTTTTGGATGTTTTCTACATTTTCAAATATATTTATTTCAATAACACAGAATACAGAGTGTACAGTGCTCACTTTATATTATTATTTTGATTACAAATATTTGCACTATAAAAATGATAAAAAAGTATTTTTAAATTCACCTCATACAAGTACTGTAGTGCAATCGCTATCGTGAAAGTGCAATTTACAAATGTTGGATTTTTTTGTTAAATAACTGCACTCAAAAACAAAACATTGTAAAACTTTAGAGCCTGCAAGTCCACTCAGTCCTACTTCTTGTTCAGCTAATCGCTAAGACAAACAAGTTTGTTTACATTTACGGGAGATAATGCTGCCTGCTTCTTATTTACAATGTCACCTGAGAGTGAGAACAGGTGTTCGCATGGCACTTTTGTAGCAGTCATTGCGAGGTATTTATGTGCAAGATATGCTAAACATTCTTATGCCCCTTCATGCTTCAGCCACCATTCCAGAGAACATGCTTCCATGCTGATGACGCTTATTAAAAAAATAATGCGTTAATTAAATTTGTGATTGAACTCCTTGGGGGAGAATTGTATGTCTCCTGCTCTGTTTTACCTGCATTCTGCCATATATTTTATGTTATAGCAATGTCGGATGACGACCGAGCACATGTTATTTGTTTAAAGAACACTTTCACTGCAGATCTGACAAATGCAAAGAAGGTACCAATGTGAGATTTCTAAAGATAGCTACAGCACTAGACCCAAGGTTTAAGAATCTGAAGCGCCTTCCAAAATCTGAGAGGGACGAGGTGTGGAGCATGCTTGCAGACGTCTTAAAAGAGCAATACTCCAATGCGGAAATTACAGAACCCGAACCACCAAAAAAGAAAATCAACCTTCTGCTGGTGGCATCTGACTCCGAGGATGAAAATGAACATGTCGGTCCACACTGCTTTGGATCGTTATTGAGCAGAACCCCAGTATCATCAGCATGGATGCATATCCTCTAGAATGGTGGTTGAAGCATGAAGGGACATCTGAATCTTTAGCACATCTAGCACGTAAATATCTTGCGACGCCGGCTACAACAATGCCATGCAAATGCCTGTTCTGACTTTTAGGTGACACTGTAAACAAGAAGTGGGCAGCATTATCTTCTGCAAATGTAATCAAACTTGTTTGTCTGAGCGATTGGCTGAAAAAGAAGTAGGACTAAGTGGACTTGTGGGCTCTAAAGTTTTACATTGTTTTATTTTTGAATGCAGTCATTTTTTGTACATAATTCTACATTTCTAAGTCCAACTTTCATAATAAAGAGATTTCACTACAGTACTTGTATTAGGTGAATTGAAAAATATTTCTTTTGTTTTTTACAGTGCAAATATTTGTAATAAAAAAATAAATATAAAGTGAGCACTTTACACTTTGTATTCTGTGTTGTAATTGAAATCAATATATTTGAAAATGTAAAAACATCCAAAAATTTAAATAAATGGTATTCTATTATTAACAGCGCGATTAATCACGATTAATTTTTTTAATCTTGACAGCCCTAACCTTAACCAATTTTATGCTAAAAAAAATACCCATTCTTCTGACTCACTTCTGTCACCTTCACAAAGTACTAAAAAACATTTTAATTGATACCTAAATTCCTATAGTACAAGACTTTTAATGTAAGTCATGCTGGAGGTTCAGTTTTACCTATCACTGGGTTGTCTGAATTTGATCGAGCTTTTCACAGCTATGAACATTCAATTTCCCACACATTGCATGTCTCTGGGCATCTCCTAGAACTTACATTTTCATGTTTCATATGTTTAAGTAGCCGTAGTTCTCTGTAGGTTCTTTTGGCGTGGATGATGGACTGAAATGGTCTGGACAGCTTCTTCACAGCCACTCGCAGCCCAGTTTTTCTGTCAAAGGCAGAGCTACAATTTAAAAAAAATAAAGTTACCAAATGTAAAAAATACTTTAAAAGTAACTAGCGATTGAGACTGAAATAACCCATTTTCCCCAGTGAAATGTCCCTGTGCCACATTTTAAAAAGCCACCTTTCCATACCTATGTTTGGTTTCCAAGGAAAAGTGGCAAAGAGCAAGATGAATTCTTTGCATCAGGATCAGTGGGAGGGAGAACAGGAAAGGGGTTTTGCAGAAAAGGTGTGTATACCATACTTTAAGAAAGCAGTCTGATGCATACCCTCAAAACATTTGTATAGAACATTTTAATTTACTTGGGAATTAAGATGCGGCAAACACAAATGCTGAAGAGCTTGGCCTTGCAAAAACTAGTAATTTACAAGGAAGTGTCCTGCAAGCTTCCCTGAACATTTCACAGCTCAATGAGAAATCCCTTACGAAACTTCATTTCACTTTATTCAACTAGTTCAGTTCAATTACTAGTTCATTCAAAGTTAAGAAACAGATTGGGAATTGAAAAAGCAGAAAAGCTTGTTTTCCCTCTTACAATTTATGAATAAAATACTAACGTAAGGATGAGATATACTTAGGGTTACCATTCGTCCGGATTCCCCCGGACATGTCCGGCTTTTTGAGCTAAAAATAGCGTCCGGGGGGGATTTGTAAATGTCCAGACTTTCTCCCCCCCCCCCCCCCCATGCAGAGCGCACGCGGCTAACAGGGCAGCCGGCCGGATGGTGCCACTTACATGGGGCTCCGACAGCCAGAGAGAGCCCCTCCTCCTCTCCCCTGCAGCAGAGATCACTCCCTCCCTCCCTGCATTCACAGATCGCCTCCGGCAGTCTGGAGCTCCTCCCCCGCTCCTCCTCCCCTGCTGCCCAGCCTGCCGGGACGAACGGCTCAGGCCGTTCCTGAGCAAGTTCACAGAGACGTTAGGCGAAGGCCAACAACAAGGGGGCCAGGGGGTCGGAGAAGGGGCAGGGAGGTTTTGGAGGGGGCAGTCAAGAGACGGGGGGGGTCGGGAGTTCGGGAGGGGGTGGATAAGGTTTTGGGCAGTCAGGGTACAGGTAGGGGGTAGGGTCCTGGCGGCAGTTGGGGGCGGGTCTTAGGAGGGGGCAGTTAGGGGACAAGGAACAGGGAGGCTTAGGTAGGGGGTGGGGTCCTGGAGGGCAGTTAGGAGCAGGGGTCCCAGGAGGGGGCAGTCAGGGGACAAGGAGCGGGAGGGGGGTTGGGGGTTCTGAGGGGGGGAAGTGGGAGGGGCGGGGCTAGGGCAGGATGGGGCGGGGCTCAGGCGGGGCTCCTCCCGTCCTCTTTTTTGCTTGCTGAAATATGGTAACCCTAGATATACTAGTTCAAAAATCTTGAAGAATATTGTGACCAGACAAAATCAATTCAATTCACTAACTACATAAGCTACTACCTTTAATAAAATCAATTTTAAATGGAAACCATGTTTTGATACATTTTTCTTATGTATCAGCACATTTAAGGTAGTTTTATTTAACTAATCAAAACGTAACTGTTTCGGGCATTTTAAATGAATTCCAGTTTCCATCCAAATAGAGCTTTGCATGAATCAAGAATAAAAAGTTAATCTACAAATTAAAAAATGCATTATTCACCATTTTCTAACATAATAAAACAAATAAAACGTAAGAGTCTGGGTAAGTGTCTGTTAAGCTATATAATTGCTTAAAAATGTGTACAGATTTAATGTATCCTCCTGGTTAGCAAAAAGTAATACCAAATGTATGTAAAGACTATACTTAGTTGTAAATCAACACATTTTAACGGTTACCAACTAATGAGAATCAACTTCTCTTTAGGGGGAAAAAGTACAAATGCAAAACATGATTAAAACTGATTATTTACAATCAAGGTTTCCTGCCTGATAATTTAAATTGCTTTGATTTAAATCAATCCTGAACGTTATCACAAGAGATTTTGACATAGATGAAAAGCATTATTCTATTACACCTAAGATATATCCCCACACAATATTCCAGAGTCGTAGCTGAGAATTTTAGATTCCAAGCACCAACAAAAGATGGATATTTAGCTGTGAACAACTGAATTCCACTTCTGCTTTCTTCCCCCTTTGGATGTTATCTAAATCTAGCTTCTTCTGGTTTGTCAAAAAGGAGAGAGAGGAAGAGGCAGAGGATGTGAAATTGATGAAGTTACACTTAATAGTAAGATAATGGAGAAAGGGTGGAGAGAATGGAAGAGAAGCCAGGAGAATTGGGACATCATTTGTCCATTTCACAGAACTTTTATTCAAACCACGCTGCCTCTCGATTCTACCTAAGATCTATACCGGGGTCTCAAACATGCGGCCCGCGGGGCTATTTCCTGCGGCCCGCCGAGCGGCCCGCGCCCGCCCCCCCCCGGCCTACCTCCAGGCCAGGGGTGGGCAAACTACACCTGCGGGATTGCCCCCTTCGAGCCCCGCGCCGGCTGGCATCACGTCCCTGCAGCCGGGGGGGGGGGGGGGGGGGGGCGGGCGGGCAGGGGGAGGGGGAAGCAGAGGGCTCTGTCCGTGTCTTGCCCTAGCTTCCAGGCACGTTCCCATTGGCCGGGAACAGGGAACCGCGGCCAATGGGAGCTTCGGGGAGGTACCTGGAGGAGCGGCAAGCAGCATGCGGAGCCCTGCGTCCCCCTCCCCCAGGGGCCACAGGGACATGGTTCCAGCTACTTCCCGGAGCAGAGCAGGGCCGGGGCTGGCAGCCTGCCCCAGCCCCGGCGTGCACCGCTGCCACCCCGGAGCCCGAAGCCCTCCTGCACCCCACCCCCCAACTCCCTGCCCTGAGCTCCCTGCTGCACCCCACCCCCAACTCCCTGCCCTGAGCCCCCTGCCTGCACCAAGCCCCCTGCTGCACCCCACACCCCTTCTGCACCCCAACCCCCTGCCCTGAGCCCCCTGCCTGCACCCCAACCCCCTGCCCTGAGCCCCCTGCTGCATCCCACACCCCTTCTGCACCCCAATCCCCTGCCCTGAGCCTCCTGCCTGAACCCCAACCCCCTGCTGCACCCCAACCCCCTGCCCTGAGCCCCCTGCCACATTCCACACCCCTCCTGCACCCCAACTCCCTGTCCTGAGCCCCCTGCTGCATCCCACACCCCTTCTGCACCCTGAGCCCCCTGCCTGCACCCGAACCCCCTGCTGCACTTCAACTCCCTGCCCTGAGCCCCCACCACACCCCTCATGCACCCTCTGGGGGCAGGGAGGGGGCGGAGTTGGGGTGGGGACTTTGGGGAAGGGGTTGGAATGGGGGCGGGGAAGGGGTGGAGTGGGGGCAGGGCCGGGGGCAGCAAGGGGTGTGTGTGTCAGTGATGTGGCCCTCGGGCCAATGATCTAGCCCTCATGTGGCCCTCGTGATCATTTGAGTTTGAGACACCTGATCTATACAGACCATTTCCTTTGATAATCATGAAAAGGAAGGGAAAGCTCATGTTTACAAGTTCACAGTGGGAAGCAAGGCCAGTAATGGAAAGTCCATCACCACATCCCACAGAAGAGAAGTCACAGCAGGAAAACATATGCATACTAAATCCACAGCTTTATATAAGTCAGAAATAGAAACTAAATATAAACCCGCTCCAAACCATAGTTTATTTATCTTCTATAAAATGAAGTCACAATACTTACTAGTGTGACTTGCTAAGTTTCACTTAAGAAAAATATCCCTATTAAAATTCATGTGCACTCTCCACTCAGAGTGCTGAAATGAAGCTTATGAAAAACTGGGCAACTATGTAGCCGAACACTTAATTTTTTTTCAGCTAGCAACGATCGTCTTCCATATGTTCTCTATTTTGTACTATTGAGATATGAAAGGAGTACTTTCAACCCTTTTTTGTAGAATAGCAGTAGCCCAGGGGTCGGCAACGTTTGGCACGTGGCTCACCAGGGTAAGTACCCTAGCGGGCCGGGCCAGTTTATTTACCTGCTGACGCGGCAGGTTCGGCCAATCGCGGCCCCCACTCGCCGCGGTTCACCGTCCCGGGCCAATGGGGGCGGCGGGAAGCGGCGCAGGCGAGGGATGTGCTGGCCGCGGCTTCCCGCTGCCCCCATTGGCCCGGGACGGCGAACCGCAGCCAGTGGGGGCCGTGATCGGCCGAACCTGCCACGTCAGCAGGTAAATAAACTGGCCCGGCCTGCTAGGGTGCTTACCCTGGCGAGCCGCGTGCCAAACGTTGCCGACCCCTGCAGTAGCCCCTTCTGTGCAGTAGAGTACATTCCATTGAAACAGCTCACAGGAAAAGATATGGAAATAAAGCTGGGAAAGTCTCCCAGAGATCACAGAAGCCTCAGACTGCTGTAGTTGAATTACTAACATTGCTTTGGATTAATCAAAATGTGTTTGAAATCTACTATGCTCTTCATAATTTATGTGTATTACTTCCTACACTTCACTAAATTGGACAATCAAAATAAACTGGTAATGGTTTTATTTTGTTTTGATTGCTGTTTCATCTCAAGTTCTCATGCACAATTACAACGCATCAATGTTGAAGTAGCAAACCCTGCAGGGGAATATTTCAAATACTATTTTCATTTTCTGTTCAAGTTTCATGCAAGCTTTTTTTTTTTTTTTTTTTTTTTTAAATACTACACACAAAACCTGAATTCAGGGTCTACACATAACAGTATCATTTTAATTAGGTGTTTTCCAGATATACTTCACAGCTCCAAAATAAAATCTTAGTCATCACAATGCAAACTAGACCGATGTGAATTGGTCATCCTCTTTAGCAGGCTCCATCTCTTTCAATTGCAACAGGTAGCATACAATACAGTTTAACAATCTCTCTTGCCTTGGAAAAAAGGGAATCCTCTGCATATTTATTCCACCCTCACAACTGCAATCACTATTACCATACTTCTCACTTACCAGAACACAATGTACTGCTTCCAGAGCTTCCCTAACCCTGCCAACCAAGGGTATGTCTACACTACGGGATTAATCCGAATTTATATAATTCGAATTTAGGAAACCGATTTTATAAATTCGAATGTATTCGGCCACACTAGGCACCATTAATTCGGTGGTGTGCGTCCAAGCTACCGTAGTAGCATCGATTTCCAGAGCGTTGCATTGTGGGTAGCCAATAACATTGAATTGCCAATAACATCGAATTGCGGCCACACTATCCTTAATTCGGATTAACAATACCAATTTTGACGCTACTCCTCTCGTCGAGGAGGAGTACAGAAATCGAATTAAAGGGCTCTTTAATTCGAATTAAATGGCTTCGTTGTGTGGACGGGTCAAGCGTTAATTCGAATTAAAGCAGCTAAATCCGAATTAAAGTCGTAGTGTAGACCAGGCCCAAGGAAGCAAGAGATTGGAATTCTTGGTTAGGTTTTCCTTATTTACAACAGAAAATAAGGAGTAACTTCAGTTAAATAAATGGAGTTACAGTGGTCCAAGAGTGATGTGTGATGGGGAGGGAGGAAATACAATTTCAAGACTAATCCTACCTCCACTAGGCAACCTTTCTGTTCCTAACAAGCACAAATAGGCTACATCTAGTTTGAACTTACACAAATTGATCAGATGCCTGCAATAACCTGAAGGAAACAGTAACAGAGGGTCCTGTGGCACCTTTAAGACTAACAGAAGTATTGGGAGCATAAGCTTTCGTGGGTAAGAACCTCACTTCTTCAGATGCTCCCAATACTTCTGTTAGTCTTAAAGGTGCCACAGGACCCTCTGTTACTTTTTACAGATTCAGACTAACACGGCTACCCCTCTGATACCTGAAGGAAACAGTGTCCAGGAAAGTTTAAAATGAAAACACACTACAACTACTTGACAGTTAAAACCCCTATGGCTTCAGTATGACAAGAGTCTTCCTACTTCGTACTTGAACAGTGCTAGAAGTAAAGATCCTGACCCAAACTAAAGGTCCCTACACACTCCACATATTTCCTTTCAATATCCTAAAAAAAAAAAAAAAACATTTCTACATTATTCTTTACAGTTAGCCTTCTTTATGGAGAAGAGCAATAAGCCAGAAAACTTTAAAGAACAATACCTCACCCACACTTTGTTTTGTCTACTTAGGCTATGGCAGTACTAGAGAGCTTACAGTGGCACAGATGCAACAATGCAGCTGTGCTGCTGTGAGCTCTCTAGTGTAGCCACTCTAAACCAACAGGAGAGAGATCTCCCATCGACTTAATTAATTCACTCCCACCAAGCGGCAGCAACGTCTGCGGGAAAAGCTCTACTACTGTACTAACTTAGCGCTATCCACCCTGTCACTTAGGTTGGTTAAATTATGTTGCTCAGGGGCATGGCTTATTCACACCCCTGAGTGACATAAGTTATACCGACATAAGTGGTAGAGTAGACATAGCCCTAGATAGACAGTTTCCACCCTGAAGAGCTTACATTTATTATGGCAGTGGTCCCCAAACTTTTTAAGGTCAAGCCCCCCAAATGTTTCTCTGCACACACCCCCAGGTGGGCACACCCCACAGTTTGGGGACCTCTGTTCCTCTGTTTTAGGGGTTTCTCAGTGCCTGGGACAACAGGGCCCCACCTTCACTTAGAACCTTTAGGTGGTACCATAATACAAAATTATTGTAATAGTTCAATACTTGTTTTCTTTGCACCCTATTCTTTTATGCTCCTATATTAGATAATATTTAGTGTTCTGAATATGGAAAAAAGTTAAGAGAGAAGGTTTTTTACATACCTACCAATTTTGCCCTTTTCTACTTGTCAAATTTATATTTTTCTATGTATCTTTTAAGAGAACTGACAATATATTTTTATTTTTGCACTTCACATTTTTACCTTACAGAACAGTTCTCCCCCTGACCCTCATAAAAAAAAAATCATTGTGGTACAACATCATCATCAATTGATGTCATTAGCAGTAAAGCTCTCTGGGAACAATGTTTGTAAAAAGCTACTGCAAAGCAAGGGAGCTACAACTTCGCTCAACTTGTCATGACTCCTAGGGCGGCACCAAATTAACATAAACAAACAGTCTATATCCACTTGACTCATGATATCTAAACAGGCTGTACTTTAATATTAAACACAAGGCTGGCTACAATGTACAACTTTAGTCATCTCTGCTGCAGAGCCAGAAGAGGAAGCAAGGAATCCCAAGGGAGATGTCAATGTATCCAGTACAATAACTTTTCACACAGCATAAAAACAATTAACATTAGATGTCTGTACTCCAGAGATACTCTCTACCCCCAAATTATAACAGTTTTAAGTTAGGTCATATCTGAGGCCTAGAAACTGAGCTTCTCTAAAGATTTTTGAACATGCTGAGTAATTTTTGGCTGACGTAGATGACTACCTAATGCTTTTACAAATAAGAACACAGAGCTACACAACAGCCGTCACATTGGAAAGTGTTTTTAAACACTACCTAAATCAGCATTTATTACAACCTTAAAACAGTTGCATTAAATCTATCCATTATATTTCAGCTGAAAAAGACTGTTGAGGAAGAGAAGCTCATGACAAGTAGAAATTATAAATCCCATTTTTAAGAATGATAAAGAATGAGTTTAGGATTTACATGCCTCTGTCATAACTCACAGCTTCCAAGTTTCACAGCCAGTTAGGCTCTATTATGGATGCAATTCAGGAAATTGCCTCATTACCTCCTAACTTACCAAAACACACACCACTTTGAGTTGTGATTGTATGTCACTTAAGCAAAGCGAACCCTCTAAGAATGACTACAGAACAAATCCAGAGAACTACTATGTCGAGACAAATTATGTTTTTTCAGTGGTCTGATAAACTAAAGAACTGGCAAAACTACTCTTCAAGTAGAGTTTGTTTAGAAACTGGATAACTGATGATCAGTCTCTTACATATCTAGTTACCACTAATGCTGTTCTGCTTATCACTAGCTGCTATGCAAGCAAACATGCTACTCTACTCATCCAGTCCCTTTAGCAGTATCCTGTTTTTTATCCCGAAGATTGTTTTAGAGACCACCAACCCCATTGTGTAAGCAGGAAATCTATGGCCTTCAAAATGTGTGCGAGTCCTGTTTACATGTTACTAAAACCACAGTCATTTACAAGTTCAGTCCCTATATACACCTCTACCTCGATATAACGCAACCCGATATAACATGAATTCGGATATAACGCGGTAAAGCAGTGCTGGGGGGGGGGCTGTGCACTCCGGTGGATCAAAGCAAGTTCAATATAATGCAGGTTTCACCTATAACGCGGTAAGATTTTTTGGCTCCCGAGGACAGCGTTATATCGAGGTAGAGGTGTATATGCCAATTAACACACATCCAGCACACAGCTATAAAAAAGGCATTTATTTCAGCACCTCTTCCTGTCCTGTGTTTGATCATATTAAGTCAGCACCAGTTTGCAAAAAGCTACAATACCAGATATCCATGAGTATTTACTTACTGTACAGTAAGTAGTTCAGGATAGAAAATGACTCACAATATACCTCCACTTCTTAAAATTCAAGTTCTATAACACATTCAAACTCCTTGACCTCACTTTCAAGGCTCTGCCCAGCACCTCCCCATGTGTATGACTTGTCTCCTGCTACACCCCTGTTTGCATGTTCTGCTAATGCCACCTGCCTTACTAAATTGTTTTCAGGCTCCTCCCAGTGAACTCCATGGCTCCTTTCATGCCACGCCCCATACCTGGAACACCCTTCTCCCCCCAGTGAATTAAGCAACCCTGCTTTCTTCCAAGTCCCTCCCATAAACTCATTTCTTTTGGCTAGTCTTTCACAATGTACCATGCACCCAATATGGATACTTCATATACAGACACACTACAACCATTCACAAACAAATCAAAGCACCCTATAAACCAATCAAGTTATTTCTCCTACAGGTTGGAAAGGCAAAAGGAATTATTTCTATTTTATTATTTATTTTTTTAAATTCGGAAGGTGCTCAGATACTTTGGTGATGGATTGGTGAGGGTGAAGATAGATGCTATTCCAAAAACACTTTCAAGTAGCAATGATTTTGCAAACTATTTGAAGAGACGTGAGGTTTTTACTTAATTTCCCCTTAAAAATTTAACATTTAAACTTCCTTAAATTTGCAGTAGGTTTTCCCCCCCCTCTTTAAAGCTAAAGGGAACTAGCTGTGTGGCATAACATGCAAGAAACTCAGAGTCTGGGTCTGATCCTTTGATTTTTGACTCTCAACTGATAAACTCGGTACTGTGTATTTTTACAGTCTACTGTTCTTTATAAAGAATATCTCTTTTTGAAGAGCTACATAACTTACAACATTCCTCCCCAAACTAAGTAGGGCCTTAAAGAGGCAATATAGAGCATTTATGGACTGAGGCCTTGTATACATTAGGCAAAAAAGCTGTTGTAAAAACACATTGCTTGGAACACCTTGAACTTGCAATGCCTGTGCAACACTTATATCTACACACAACAGATGGTCAACACATTTTATAAGTACCAATTGCATAAAGTGTCTGAAACATCTGGGACAGTCTTTAGTTTGGCTCTAGCTGACCCCATGCGGTCACCAATGATTTTTCCCCAGTATGGCCAGGAAGCCACAAGAGTTGCATCAACATCAATTCAGTCACTTGTCCCAATTCCATTCTACAATGTAGTACCTTACATTTGGAAATTAATCAAAATCTCCTGTACCTAACAACCACGTGGAGGCATTCTGAAATAGGTGCTTCAGGAATCCCAGAATGCATTGATGCCAACATGATTGTAGAGTGCACTTCATGTGAATGCACAATAAGAATTCAAACAAAAACAGCTATGTTGCATGAAGATGCTAAACTGTTGTAAGAGCAAGCAGCATAAGCATTTCACACAATAGGTGTTACTGCAATGGCTTCATAAGTTAGTGTAGGCAACTTCACTGACTACACCAGTGTTTCCCAGACTTTTGAAAACTGAGCTGCCCACCTTGCATCTTCACATTTTAACGTATACATCTTCCTTCTATTCTTTTTAAATCAAAGAAGAGACTTAAGAACAAACTGAGAGGTCTGCCTGTGCCTTCTCTCCCAACTACTGCATCCCATAAATTGGGAAACACTAATCTACATGACTTGTTAGTTTCTGTTATTTATGTTTGAGTAAGGGTACGTCTATACTTACCCGCTGGTTCGGCGGCAAGCAATCGATCTTCTGGGATCGATTTATCGCGTCTTGTCTAGACACGATAAATCGATCCCGGAAGTGCTCGCCGTCGACGCCGGTAATCCTGCTCTGCGAGAGGAGTAGGCGGAGTCGACGGGGGAGCCTGCCTGCCGCGTGTGGACCTTTAAGTACCTTTAAGTTCGAACTAAGATACTTCGACGTCAGCTACGTTATTCACGTAGCTGAAGTTGTGTATCTTAGTTCGAACTGGGGGCTTAGTGTGGACCAGCCCTTCGAGTCTTCTCCCTCACAGCTTAGACATTCGTCCTGTTTAACCCCCTCACCTTGGTGTGCAAGTAGTGATGCATGCTAGTACATTTTATCTGCATCACTGCCTGGGGAGTTTTCTGCCTTGAGGATGTTAATCACACTAAAATCATAATCCTGTGTTTGCAGTCTCAATCTGGTACAATGAAAATTAATTTGATGCCTCATTCAACATAGTGACTTTACATTAAGATCAGGAACGAAAAGATATGCCAGACCAGAGCAAGTCCTTGCGTGAATATAATAAACTTTGATAATCAGCAACTATCAGCTATGTCCGAAGCTGCTTCCAACAGAAAATACAACTTCCTCTGCTACTAATGCAATTGCACAATCTTTAAAGGTTCTGACACAGTGAAACAGGAAGTTCATGATGCAAATCCTTATGTTATATGGGTAGTGGAAAGAAATATTTGGAAGTAATGCAAGCATTTTGGAAAGCACAATAGGAGTTGGGGGGGTAGGAGGAGACCTTGCTCATTTTATTTTTAGGGTTGACCCTGCCACAAGGCACTGAGCACCCTCAACTCCCATTGATTGTAATGGGCAATCAGAACACTCAGCATCTCAGGAGATATTTATCAACCAGCAAGGTCAAGCACTTATCTTACTACTTCAATTAAGCTCAGCCTTTCTACAGTAAAAATTTGGGGGGAATGCATTCAGTTGTCATACCAATTATTCATACTATTAGAACTTGTTTAACCTTTATACAAAGGATAAAGGACAAATGCTCATATACTTTAGTACATAAGTTTTAATAGATGTTATTTAAATGGAACTTTGCAAACAATTTAGTATAATATAATCACCCTTTGTTTAAAAAACAAACAGCTGACAGTTTCGGTTTTTTTAAAAGCTACAATATATACATGGCTATTACTTTTCTTCATTAGTATTGTTTACTGTGAGTCCTACACTGTGGATATAAATTTACATATTGCATAAAACTTCATTAACGCATGCTCACTTCACACATTGGAGGAGACCACTGTGTGGAAACACTATTACAAAATCTTCATCAGGGTCTGACATACTGGGTGCAGAAAAGCTTTAAACACTTTACGTGTTCCTAAGACATTAATGTTTTACATATTCTCTCTTTTAAAAAAGGGCAAAACCACCTAAAAAAGCTTTCATGCATCGCTGTGATTTGACTGCAACATTGAGGATAGTCAAGTAGAGAAACTCATTTCCTATTCTATATTTTGAAGACCAAAACCAATAAGCACTGTTGCATCACAAAATGAGCAAAAATACTTGATGCAACAAGGGAGTACAACCTTTTAAATCATGATGCTGTAACTACAAGCAAGTCAAGCTCTGCAGATAAACTAATACAGATAAGATGTGTAAGTAAAGATTAAAGACCAGAATGTTGTTTTCCTGCCAGTTATGTCCACACTTTCACAGATCTGACAGCAAGATGTTGCTACCACAGGCATCTACGCCTAATTTTCTCACTCAGGAAAGACCACGAATTTCCCTATGTTAACCTCCCATGGCCAGTGGTATGGTATCTGTAAGAGCACTCCTGGCAGCCTGGCAGATAGGGCAAGGCAGAAGAGATGGCCTCATAGCCTTTCCCACCATATCACTGTCCCAGTATCAACAAACCTCTCTTTTAAAATCACCCAAAATGCAACCTGCTCTGCAGCTCCCAGATGAAACTGGAACAAGAGCTACCAGGCACCTGTTCTGAAAAGCAGACTGCACGGACTTGGCATGCCCCACCACTCAGTAACTAAAGGGGGGATGGGGAGGAAAGTGTGTACATTAATACCCTGGAGGAAGAGTGGAACAAGCCTATCTTCTCCTGTGAAATTGACTTGACCCCCACCTGCCATGTGGTGCAAACTGGTGCATCCCACCAGGGAGACACTGGTTCCTGCAGCAGTTTCTCCACTAATCTAGGGATAAAAGTCACCCGTGGGCAAGGCCGATTCAACCATATTGGGGGCAGGAGGAGCCGGGGGATGAACCCCCCCCCCCGAGGCCAGGGAACCCCCGCCGCCCCCCTTCAACTCAGTCGCCGCCCTGCACGTGCAACACCAACGGTACTTAGAAGTGGGTGAGAAGCCGGGGCAGATTCCCCACCTCCCCTCGACCCCCGAGAGCGGAGCCGGCCCGGGGTGCCCGAGTTCCCCCCAAGGGGTGCAAGTAGGACAGGCAGATTCCGATCCAAGCAGCCCCCCACCCCCTCGCCCGGGACTCACCAGACGGAGCCGTAGGCCCCGGAGCCCACCGGGGACAGGTTCTGGTAGCGCTCGGGCACCTCCCAGACCGTCTTGTTCAGCTCCTGCCGGTAGAACTTGGGCCGCTCCTGAGACATCTCGGCTCCGGAGCCCGCCCCGCCCGGCCAGGCGGGAGGGGGGACTCTGCCAGCGGCCCCAGCAGTGGCTCTTCCTCCCCCGCCCCCCCCGCAAAGAGAGGGGCAGGTCTGCACCCCTCCCTCCCCTCAGGGGGGCCTCGCGCCGCCTCCGACCCCCCTCGCCACCGACCGGGCCAGTGACCGTTGACAGCCTCCGCGCACCCCCTGTCGCGCGCTGCTGCCCCCAGAGGGAAGGGGCCGGGGGTGTCTCGTGCAGCGCCCGCCCCCCCCCCCCAAAGAGTGGGGTGCGGGGGTTGTCCCGCGCTGGCTGTTAGGATTCTCCTCACGCGCCCCCTGGGTACTCCGCACTGTCACCCCAAGGGGCGGGACAGCGCGTGTGTGAGGGGAGGGGGGTCCTAAAAGGAACCAGATGTTGATGCAGGCGGGAGGGAGGAGGACACACTCCTCTCACAGGCAGAACAAGGCAGGCGGCGAAAGCGACTCCGGAGTGACCTCCCCCTCCCTTGCCCAGTGGCACTGCCCAGGCGAGTCCGCCTCCTCCCGGAACCCAGACCAATCGATCACCCCCCCCCCCCCCGTTCCTCGCGAGAGCTGAGGCGCAAAGAGCGGAGATGACCCAATATGGAACCAGCGCCAACCGCCCTCCTCTCTCGCGAGAGCGAGCCGCGGCAAGGGGCCGGAGCGCCGCGCGGGCGGCCTGGGACCTGGCTGGGCTTGGAGCGGGAGGTGGAGCTAGCAGGGCGCGGGGAAGCCGAGCGGAGTGCGGCGCTCGCGGGCGTGGGCGGCGAGCCTGGCGCGGAGGAAGGGGGAGCTGGGGCAGGGCTACAGGGCGCCGAGCTATTGCTGGGAGCATCGGGAACCTGGGCCAGGCTGGGCGGAGAGGCAGGGCACAGACCTGGTCATTTCTGGGTATTGGGGCTATTTTGCTCTCATACATCAGAGGGAAGCTGCTCCTGTGGTTCTAGTGTCTCGGGATTAATTTCACTTCCCCAGCGTGACAGACTTCTGCAAACTCAGTCCTAGCCCGCTGCCCTAGGGCCGCCTGTACGCAGGAGCCCAGGGAATAGTGGGGCGGATGAAAGCTGCTAAATCACCTCCAGCTGGAGTCCCCAGCGTGTTCTCGCTTCACTGTGGCCCTGTCTTCTCGACTGGCGGAACCGCCTTTTTGTGGCTGGGCGGTGTACAGCGCCAAGGATCAACATCAAAGCAAGCAGCTGTGTACATGCTTAACTCCGAGCACGTGTTTGAGAATAGGAAATTCTTTGGGAATAGATTTAGGCATTTGCTTCAAAATGAAGCATGTAGTGAAATGCCCTGTGAAATGGAGCTCAAGCTTAGTGGCAGCACCAAATAATCAATGAAGTGAAATGACTGACACAAGGTCACAGAACAAATAAATGGCGGTCAGCATTTGAATTCGGGGGGGGGGCTCCCTTTAACCGCTGGACCATGCTGTCTGCCTCTTGAGGTGGCGCGTTTTATAGGCGCTATTATTCAAGACAGACGTGAGTCACTAAACTGCTTCTGAGGGGCATATGCATGCAGCTACATAAAGCGCTGGTTCTTTTGCAGTTACATAAAATTGGGTTTGAAAAAGTAGGTGGATGCAACAAAAACCAAAGAACTGCGCTAGAAGAGGCCATTAAAATACTGGGGCTGTCAAGGTGCCTGATCTTTTTGCTTCACTATGTACCGTGCAGCGGATGAGAAGTTTTATGAGTTGTACATGCACTTTTCTTCAGTATCTGTGCAGTATCCGCAGACACAGCCCCCCCCCCCCCCATGGTGTTGGAGAAGGGAGGGGAAAGGATCATACCCGGTTACCCCATGGGGTTGGAGGCGGGAAGGGAGGGGCTCAGACCTGGGCACCCCCTGGGGTTGGAGGCGGGGCTCAGGCCCCCGCGGGTGAGCTGTGGCAGTATCCCGTGCACCTCGCGCCCCACCAAGGGGTTGGCAGTTGGCGAGGCCCGGCCGCCCCTGCGAGTCTCGAGGCCGCGGCGGCGGCGGCTCAGGTTGCTGCGGGTGAGCGGGCCCTGGGCTCCCCCAGTTCCCGGCAAGCGAGGGGTGTGTCCCCGCCCGGGGAAGGGCCGGGCCCGGCGGTGGCTGGCAGCACTGGGGTCAGGAGGAGGGGGCGTGGGCGAGTCGAGAGATGGGAGGGAGAGGCCGAGAGGGAGCCGGGGGCATTCGGCCCCAGCCCCTCTGAAGAGCTGCCCCAGCCACAGGGATCTGGGAACAAGGGTCCCATTCTTCCCCCGGTGACCCCAGTGAAGTGACTCTTGAGGGTGCTGCAGGGGAGGGGGTGGGGGGTGCTAACACTGCCATTGTGCCACTACTGCGCCGTGGACAGAGGACCTCAGCCTCCACCCCAGGGGCTTGGGTGCACAGGTGCTGGAACTGGGGGTGCTGCTGCACCCCCTGGCTTGAAGTGTTTTTTTTCCATCATATCCACGGATTACAGTTTGGTTCAATGGCTCTCAGCACCCCTGGCTTAGTCAGTTAAACATTCTCTTTCAATGAGACACTCCAGTTCTGTGACCTCCTTCTTCCCTTCAGTGTCACGGGTAATGACAACGGCTTTGATTTCACCCTCTCGCCTTCCCTGTTCCCACGTTTTTTGACTGTCCACTATCAGTGTGACCGCATGGAGCCAGATGCTGAGACTATCAGCGCTCCCAGGCAGCTAGGGAAGTACAGAATCAAGAGAGGCATATACACTGAAGAGCAGTTCCAGAAAAACTATGAAAGAAACACCCCCTCCCCAAGGAACAGGGACTTCAGAATCCAAGGAAGGGTCCAGTGCAGGTGAGTAATGTACCAGGAATTTGGCAGGTATGAAGAAGCTGAGGAGCCAATTCAGGTACCAGTGTAAAAACACTTACTGACCCTCCTGCTGCCCCCAACTCTACTACAATAAAGAGGTGACTGATACAAGCTGAATCAAAGCACCAAACTGTAGAGTCCCATGCCTGGAACAGGTAAGCAGGGCCATCTGTGTGTGTTTTGCCACCAAAGATGGAAAATGTTTTTGGTGCCTTCCAGACGACTGCGCAAAACAAAAGCCATCAAGCAAAACTGTTGAGAGAAAAAACACACACAAAATCAGGGATTTGGGACCTCTCAATGCAAAGATTTAGTGCCCCCAAATGTTGGTGCACATGGCATCACTCACCTCTAAGGCCAGCCCTGCACGTGAGTCAAGCTTACCACAGCACTGGGAGAGTTTCTGCCTACAGACCACAAAAGCCTCTGTTTATTTCACAGCTGTGGTAATGCATGAGGCAGCTATGCATAGTGAGGAGGGATTCTGCTGATTGTTTCAGTCCCCTCCAGTGCTTCCTTCCACCCTAGCTGGCAGACACAAGGTTACATCTGGTTTTCCTGGCATTTGTGTTTGCTATTTTTGTTTAAATTCTCCCAAGTACCACTTTCAGTTCCCGCCTAGAGTAGAAAGAGACTAGGTTTCCTAAGAGTATGGCAGAAATTGCTGTACCTCATTCTGCCGCTCTAAGGTTCCCTCCTAGGATGGGCGAAGTGAGTGTGCAAATGCAGTATTAGTTAATGTAACCCCAGCCTGTTCTTCCCAGTAGGGACTTGCCCTGCCAGAGTACTCTTGGGATTGGGGTGTATACCCAAAGACTCAAAATACCCTTCTACGCTGAGATGCTGACCACAAAGGAGCCTCTTTCAGCAGCATCAGAGGATGTCCTGTTCTTCCACCAAGGAAAAATTAACCAGTCAAAGTTTGGAAACTAATTTGTCACATTCCCTTTAGTTTTGTTGTATCACTCTGTCACCCAGACTGAACTGTCCCCTGGGTTATGTTCATCTCCATGTTGTCTCAGGCTTTATTCTGTCAATCATTGGGATTTATTTGGGTTCATCAGGGGGTTGCGTGTGGTAGGTTTTCTTCGTTGGCACCTTTCCTTTCTCCCACATGGAGATCAGGACAGGGGCTTCCTTTTGAAATATCAGTTATTGTTCTGTGGATTGGCCTACAAAGAGCACTATGAGTGGACTAGGTAAATTCCTTATTCTTGAGTCACTTAATAGGAGCACCTACATACCACTGTTCTTATAAAGAAGTAGATACCGAGTCTCCTGAAACTCCAAGTCTCGGCGTTCTGTTTCAACTGCTCACTAGAACTGAAGTGACTGCTGAAGCTTCACCTGCTGTTTTGTGACCCTGATATGACTTGAGGTTCAAAGCTAAGTCTGTGGGTCAAATTCAGCTTTCAGTTACACTGTTGTAAATCTGGAGTAATTTCATTGAGGTGAGTGGAGGCACTTTAGATTTGCATTGATGTAAATGAGAGTGCAATTTTATCTCTGGCCTCCTTTTCTAGCTCTTCCTTTACCTTTAGGAATAATCAGAAAGAAAAACATCGTTCACAGAGATCTCCATTAAGTAGCCATGGGTAGGAAGCTCCATCATATAAAATATAAAATATCTATATTATTTATATAGATATAAAATAAAAGATAGCGATCAGACAAAGTACTAGAGCAAAGCTATCTAAGTTATTTGGAGGAGAGGGTCGAATTCTGTTTAGTTATGGTCTGTGAGCTGGAGCTTACATTGAGGTCTGTGTATTACCCACTGATGTCAGTAGGAGATTTGCACAGAGAGCAAGAGAAGAATATGGCCTTTATGTAGTAGCTCAACATTATTTGTTCGGTGCTTTATTATTTCATTAATTGAGAAAATCTGCCCCCCTATAGGCCTGTTGTTTCTGCCTTTTGTTTCTCTTGCTTCCTCATCCTCCTTTCACTGTTTCTGGCCCACTTCCCTATATTTGTGAGTCTCCTCTGTTCCTTCTCTGTGTTTCATTCCTAGCTGCCAAACCATTGAACTTCACTCACTCCCCATGCTCCCATTCCATCCACTAAAATGATCAGTGATTAAATGGTTAATGTTGACATCAGAGTGTCATAACTGGACTTTAAAGTTGACAGTCCAATCAGATTAATAGGGAAGATGGAAGTTTACTCCTGAAAGTAATTGTATCAGGCTGTCTGCAGACTCGGGCAGATGCTGCATCGGTTACACTTGGTTCGTTTTGGAGCATTATCATTGCAGCCATGATGACTAGAAACTTGCTTTTTTTTTAAATGAAAGCTTAGTTATTAGAAACTCTGATAAAGACGTGGACCATATAAATGCATCATGTGACCCAATGCACAGTCAGTCTGTGGAACTCATCACCAGGGGATGCTGCAAAGGCCAAAAGTATAACTGGGTTCAAAAAATAATTAGATAAGTTCATGGAGGATAGGTCCATCAATATCAATTAGCCAAGTTGGTCAGGGATCCAACCCCATATTCTGGGTGTCCCTAAATCTCTGCCTGCTAGAAGCTGAGATTGAATGACGGGATGGATTACTCAATAAATTGCCCTATTCTGTTTGCTCCCTCTGAAGCATCTGACACTGGCCGCTATTGGAAGACAGGATATTGGGTTAGATGGACCATTAGTCTGACCCAGTATGGCCGTTCTTATGTTCTTAATCCTGACTGCAGGCCGTTAGTTTGACATCCCCATAGTACAGAATATAGTACAGGAAACTAATTTGACTGTTCCCTGTGGTAGATGGACTAGGGGACTTATAAGGCTTTTTCACCTCGTTTTCAAAGATTTTATCATTTTCAATTTTCCACCTTCATCAGAATAGCAGGAATCAAAGCACTGTCTTCCGATTATCTGTGGTACCAAAAATAAGAAATCGGTATGTCCAGAGTTGGGGATCTTAATTCAAAGAGTAATGTGAGTGACACATAAAATGAGTGACACATAAAATGCTTGCTCTTGATTTGAATGGAATGCAAGGGAACCAGACATAGGGATCACTACATTGCATTCATATTATATGTCCACAGGGCCTGAAAGTGGTTAATCATAGCTCTATGCATTTTGGGCGTAAAAAGGACAAAGGCCTGGTAAGGCGCTACAGAGGTGGAAATACTGAACAACAGTGTACACAGAACTTGTCTGGTTCCTTTCAGATTCTCCTGGGCAAGATTCAGGAAGATCATACTCAAGATGTTTCCTATCCTGAACTGGTTGTGTGCATATCGAGTCAGAGAGTGGTTCCTGAATGACATACATGCAGGCCTAAGTGTGGGGATGGTCCAGATTCCGCAAGGTAGGCAAAGAAAAATATTCTTGCATGTCTTCCCATTCCATCCTATTTTTATTCATACCTCATTTTTCCTCCATTCTCCCTAGGCTGATCAGAAGTTTATTCTCCAGTCATGTAGGGTCCTAAAGTGGATAGAGTTTGTATATGCATGCTTTTGTGTACATGCAAGTGCATGGTTTTTTTTCAGGTATGCATCTTGCATATATACACACATTGATGCGGGTATGCATGTGTATGTGTGCGCTTGCAGGATTAGTTTTGGGGGATGAATTTTAAAGTAGTTTTTCAGCTCACATGTGTATGCTTGTGTACATTTGCCTATGCTTACCCTAGTATGGAAGCACTGCTCATTGTTCCATAGTTAAGTTTGAGTTTACTTGTTTGTTTGTTTATTTGCTTAAAGTAGGGATTCAACCACTTTGTTATGAATGAAGAATACAATGTATTCTCCCCAAAGTTACAGCATTTACTCTTTGATTACAGAATACATTTTCTGAGAATTTACAATTAATGAGCTGAGATAAAATTTCTTAAACAACGGATGCTGTGAGAGGGGAAAAAAACTAATTTGTTTCTAAAACTTACTTTAATCTAATTTGGGATCACAAACACTAAAATGCCTTAATAAAAATCATATGGTTATTGCATGGTTTTACTACAGGCAGAATTAAGATTGTTTGGATGCCCCGACTGTTTGTTTCCATTCCTTTTAATATGTTTGTATTTTTTTTAAATTTAATGTGAACTCTGAATTTCCAGGATTTATAATGCTTGATTCTGGAATAATTGTAACATCCCTGTAATGTATTTTACCCTAAATTACTGATAAATACTTAGTCTTTACCCCCAGTCTTTAACATAGTTTTTATTGGGGAATGTACAATGGGCTTCAAGTTGACATCAAATTTCCTTAACTGAATTTATAGCCTGCTATGTACAGGCCTGTACACATCTGCATACATATATTTGTACTTGTGCTCAGCATATACTCTCATACTCACAATATTTGACATACACAGAGATGCACACATGTGCTCTCAAACAAATATGCATACACACGTACACCTTCTAAGATTCAGTATTTTATTAGTATTCTTTGTGACAATTAAAGTACAGTAGAAGATAAAATCTTGCCAGGTACACTTCGCTTTTAAAAATGTATGTTTCTCCTCCAGGACTGTCAGGAGTTTTGTTAACGAGGTTACCACTACCAATTGTCAATGGCTTCTATTCTGCATTCTGCTGCTCATTAACATATGTTGTATTTGGGACTTCGCGCCATATCTCCATTGGTAAGTTTTACTCTGCTCTGTGAATTGGGTCCCCAGGATGTATGGGGTCATGTGCAGAGTTGTCATTAGAGGGTGTGGGAAGTGCCTATATCTATCTTTGTCTCATCTATTTAAGCTTACTTGGTAGCATGGTCTTGGAGTGAGCATCCTGACTCCCAGTCACCTGCTTGGTTCTGACTTGTGTGATCCTGAGCAAATCACTTAGGACTCAATTGTGGACTAACTTGTATGCCCGCACAAGGGAGTAAGGTGTCCACTTACTTCCTTGCACAGACTATCCACATCACAGATACCAGCACAGAGGAGAGAGCCAGAATTCCATGGAAGAGTAATCAGCACCAGACACAGTAGGGCTTGCGCAGAATACTCTTCCTTCCTTCTCTCCCCCACCATCCCCGAGAGCAAGTGGGGAACCAGACTGAGTCACAATTTGGCTTCTGGTCTGCTTGCGGGGTCACACAGCTGCTTGCCATTATCGCATCCTTAATGGTTCTGCACTCTTCCTAATTATATATTCACACAACATACAAACACATGAGACAGAGAGATTTGTACAAGGAGATCAACAAACAAATGGATTGGAGACATAAATCTGTGAACAGAGCCCTGGCAATTATTTTTTGGCGATGGTTCTGATCCTAGACCTCCTTCTTTGTTTTCCCTTCCTTTCAGGTGAAAAGGTTGTCCACTGTATCACAGTAAGTGGGCATAGGGTGCCCTCTAGTCTTAGAGCCAGAGCTACACTTCCTTCTTCAGCTAACTTCTTTCACATTCACTCTTCAGTCTATTTGACAGGGGTAAAAGCTTGTTTAGAGTTTGTATTGAAATAATCTTTGGTCATGCATCTGAATGACTTGATAGTTCATGTTTGTGAGGTTGTAAATGTAGTCTGCTTTTGGATGACATACAGTATCAGGAATTTCATATACTTGGGAGGGAGGTGAGTGAGTATCCGTGTTTGAGACTTGATTTTATACGTCTGAGACATGATTTTATATAGCTATTAAGAAATGTGTGTGAATGTACACACACACACAGAGAGAAAATAGACCTTCTAGTGCATGGGTGGGGGTGAAAGATGGACTTGTGGTTGCAGGGAATCATACAACCTTCTTCTCTGCTTCTGTTGGTCACAGGTTCATTCAGCATTCTGAATGCAATGGTGGCAGATGTTCTGAAGACGCTGAATTTCAGCCCTGTATTGACTGCTAATGGAACCTTTGCCAATTTCTCAGATGCAAATTATATGAAGAGTTACATGGAAGCCTTGACACTTACTGCATCAACAACATTTCTGACTGGGATCATCCAGGTAGAAGTTGCATTCCTTTTAGCTCGCTATGGATGTGGCCTTGATGGACATTGTACAAACCAGGGAACTAGAACTACCAAGAGGTTAAACTTTCTCAGCACATGTTTGAAATATATATTTTTTGCAGTGCATTGTACACAGGGCTCTAGTTCTTTTTCCTCTTATGATTTCCGACCAAGATATGTCAAGGTGCCTCTACCCCTTAACCCACACATTCAATTCATTTCCAAATCCTGGCACATCTTCCTCCATAATATTTCCTGAATCAGCATTTTTTTCTGTCCACACAGCAAGAACTGCTGGAAGCTGAGAGTGGCCGACGGGGGATGGATCACTCAATGATTGCCTGTTCTGTTCATTCCCTCCAGAACACCTGTGCACACACACCAATTGAATCTCTTTGCATCAATTTCAGTTTTTTGACTCCACCTTTAAGACTTTTTTTTGGTCTGACTCTCAGACCACTTGTCTGCTCTTGTCTCTTGCCAGTGATGCCTGGTAGTTTTGGTAATTTATCTGTGGATTTCCATGCTTTCAAAAGTTTGGGTTTCTTGTAAATTTTAACTTAAATCTGAATTTCCTACCTTTTCTAATAGTTTTTTTTTCTTAACTGCAATGTTCTTGTAAGGATTTATCCTTACTTGTACTGATTTCTATACTGACTCTTAATTTTTCTTTAACATTGTTTTTTGTCTTGGAATTATTCCTAATCCATCAGATCAAAAGTGGAAGCCAGAGAATCTCCTTGTGTGATACTGTATAGTTAGCGTTAAATGTTTTGTATTTGGCAGCCTGATTCTCCACTGCTTGCACCTTTATGTAGTCATTTATACCAGTACAAAGCGGATGAAAAATGCTGTCAGGCTGCTCTGGTAGTGTTTTACACTCATTGTGCAAAGTCGATGCAACAGGTACAAATGAGTTCACTTGGTGTAAAGCAGTGGAGAATCAAGCCTTTGGCTTATAAAGGACAAGGAGGGGGTTGGAGAGTTAATGATTAGGTTCCAAAGTAGCTGATCACTTAGTGTCAGGCTCAGTCCCCTTTGTGTCACCACTTCTCATTCCTCTCTTGCCTTCCTTTCAGTTGCTTTTAGGCTGCTTCTGCTTGGGATTTGTCACAACCTATCTGCCAAAGACCCTCATCGACGCTTACCTCACTGCAGCAGCGCTGCATGTCATCGTATCCCAGTTCTCCTTCATCTTCGGGATCGTGATCAACTTCCATATGGGCCCCCTGGCCATTTTCTACGTGAGTAAACCAAACACTTGGTGCCTGCCCCTTGGAGGGGAAGGGGATGAACAGCTTCAGAAATTAAGATAATTTCAGTATAAGCACATTGCTAGGGTAGAAATTAGGCAAGTCTCAACCGTAGCTGCATTCACCTTTCCTAGGTGGGTGTACTATACAGTGTATGCAGATTTTCTGGATGCTAGAAGGAGAGAGGGGCTGGAGAAAGTATATGGTTGTCTACTCACTTTAGAAAATACAATGAGAAGTACAAAGCCACATTTGTGCTGTTTTTTTCTGTATTGCTCTGTATAGAAAACATATTTTTAAAATCTTGCTGTGTTCTTAGTAGCTGTCTCCCTCTTCCCATTAAAGATGCTTTTGTCACAGAAGGGCCTACCAGTTGAAATACAAGGGCATCCTTTGTCATCCTTTTAGAGAGTATGAAATGCCAGCTCATATAAAAAGCTGTAATACCCCCTTCTCATCCTCTCTGTGATGTTTCCCTTTCAGAACCTGTTTCAATATTGCATGGCTCTCCCAAAGGCTAATGCCACCAGTATATTGCTATTTTTGGTTGGCCTACTCATGCTGAGGGTCAGCAATTGTATCAAGATAACTTACAAGCACAGTCCTGTTGCATTCCCTATGGAACTTCTCCTGGTAAGTCTTCTCCATATATCCACTATGATAACTAAAATTAACAGAAACCAGCAAAGTCTCACTATGTGAGAGGCAACTTGGTCTGGTGGTTAGAGCATGGGGCTGTGAACCAGGAACTCCCGAGTCCCATTGTCTGCTCTGCCACTGATTTGCAGAGTGGCTTTGAACAATTACTAAATCTCTGCATCCCTGCCTCCTGAGGATGCTGTGAGGAGTAACTAATGTCTGTAAAGAGATGGGCGCAAACCAAAACACCATGTCTATCCTCTGGATCAGAGTTGAAACTTCTTATCTTTATTTATTGTGGGCAAAATTAGAACCTTGCATCTAAGCACTCATTGGGGTTTCTAAATCCGGATCTGAATCTGAACTTTCCCAGATGTTGGGGATGTTCAGACTCATTCTATTTTAGAGACAGGTTCCAGCTGTGGATTCAGATTTTGTTGTCATCTTTCGTTTACTTTTTCTCTTTTTCTTTTTCCTCTCCTGAGTCTTTTTCTTTTTTTTAATGATCAAAAATATTAAATGTAAAAATAAGTTCAGAACAGGCTGAAAGGAAAACTCTGACCATTTTGCTCGGTCAGAAGTCTGAAAGTTCAGCGGGTCAGAGGTACTTTCCCCCAGGAATAAGGTACTTAGAGTCCAACTCTGATTGATGTTAGTGGAAGTTGAGGCCATCAGCATTTTGTAGAATAGGGCCCATTTGTGACAATGGTCATGTCGGAATCTAGGATCAGAGATTGTAAACTGGTTTCCATCCTGCTTTATTATTAATTTAACAACTGGAGAAAGAAAACGTTAACGCTTTAGTGTTCAAAAATTGTCAAGTCAGTAATAAAGTTGATTTTAATATCTCCTTATATAGGATGCCTCCCATACTGCCACATCACAATCATGGTCACCTGCAAGAAGCTCAGACGTGCCAGTAGTAATATATTTTATTGAAAAGAACATTTTACAGGTTATTTCAAGATTCTCATATATTTCCACTTGCAGAAAGAATCTGTAGGTAGCTGCTGTAATTATTCCTGTGGAATTTTGAACATTCCATAGTTAAGTTATGATAGAATTTTGTGAGCAAGTCTTTAGCTTTCTCCTACTCTTCCACTATCACAAACTAGAAACTGCTTTTCTTATGGTATATTTCTTAAGGAAGTATTGTATAACATGTATGAAAAGACAGTCGCTGCCCCCAAGAATTTACTATCTATAATATAATTGTCCTGTTTTCTTTCCCAGATTATTACAATCACCATTATTGCTAACCATGTGCATCTGCATGCCGAATCCAGTATGCTTGTGGCCAAAATGGTTCCACACAGGTTGGTAATTTCCAGTTATGAATGAAAATGTACTCTTTTTAGAGAGGGAGAGAAGGAGATATGGCCTGCATTCCTTGTTCCGAGATGTATGACTTTGCATTTGGCTTTCTGAAAACATTTGGTTTGAATGGGCCCATCTTACCAAGTAATCCAAATTGTTCTGTATGTCTGCTCTGTCCTCACCATTATTTACCTTCCACCAATCTTTGTGTCATCCACAAATTTTATTTTATTTATTTACATTTTTAGATTAAATTTTATTTTAAATTGTAGAGAAAGGTTCTTGTTTGTGGTTTCTGTTTTTGTTTTTCCAAATCTTTCCACCCCCCCTCTCCCCGGTCATTTTTCTTTACATTTGGCTTTCCTTGCAATGGACTTAAAGTATTTTACAGACATTAATGAACTAAACCTCACACTATCCCTGCAATCGAGATATTAAGTATCCTTATTTTACAGAAGTTGAAATTCAGGCACCAAGAGGTTATAGACGAGCAGTTGAAGCCAAGTGGAAAGTGCATTGCAGTGCAGGATATTTCTGAGAGGAGGGCGCTGGGTGAAACACATTCAGCAATGATCCTTATTGCTGCTGAAAATAGGTGCAGTCTGTGCCCCCTTCATTGTGTGCTGCCAAGGGCAACATGTAGATAGGGGAGCCTAGACACACCCCAACCAGTAGCTCTCTCCCACCTCCCTTAGGGCCATGAAATGCTCCTCTGTGTGTTAGCCAGGTTTCTGCCTAGTGCTTAAGGTAATGCTTGGCATCCTGCCCAGCTCCTGTGGATATGCTGGTTGGAAAGAGGCTACCTGCATGCTCTTTGATCCACCCTCCATCTGCTGCTCTTTTAAACAGTATTCTCCACAAATTACTGACTTACATTTACTGTGCAAATACATTAAGGGATTCTCATGAGATAGCAGTGACCACCCCAACAAGATTCAGAGCATCTCCTGAAGAGTACTGAATGCCATCAGCTGAGGTCCTGAACAGGGGACTGTACGTAAGGCACAGAACAAGATTAAGACAATTTATTCTCTGCTATTCCAGGTTTCTGCCTCCTACGCTGCCAGACTTATCAAATTTGAGCAGGATTGTAGCCCATGCCTTCTCCCTGGCTATTGTAAGCTACTTCCTTCTCATTTTTGTGGGAAAGAGGTACGCTTGTATTCACAACTACAACATCTCCAGCAACCAGGTGAGAGCAAAACCTCACGTGCTTCCCAGACCAGCCGAACTGGACTTACTTGTCACTTACCAAAGCCATTAACTGGCTCGGAGTGTGGTGGGAGTCCCAGAGGCAGAGCAGAAATGCAGCCCAGTGGCTTTACAGCAACTCAGCTACCTTCCCAATGGGAGGAAGAGCACTGGAATCATAATTAGCTGAAGCAGCGTACTATAGTTAGTAACTAGCAAGCTTGCGCCATTTCATATTTAGCTTCTTACGAAGGCATTGAGATTTTATGAGGATGGAACTAAGGCAGGTAGGAAGTCAGCATGACTTCTTGTAGCCTTCGGGGAATACTTGCACCCAGCATTTGCATAGGTACATTGTGCTGTGCATGTTAATTGGGTGTCATTCATGCAGGGTGCTAGAGTTCACTCTCAAAGGACTCTTCTAGAAGAAGGAACTGAAGTTGTTGAGGTCAGTGCTTCAGGGATGAACATGTGGTACAATGAAAAGGAGCGCCGTAGCAAGCACTGCTTTTCAGAAGGTTCCCAAAGCTTAGCAGCACAGGCGGGCATCCCATAAGTGAGAGCAGACAGTAATATCACTCTTGGAAAAAAAACACAGTTACTATGATAAGTAAGTGTTGGGGTTGTGTGTTTTTGTTTTGGCTGTGCTTTATAGGAGCTCATGACTGTGGGGCTATGCAATATCTTCAGCTCATTTTTCAAAAGCTTTGCTGTCAGCTGTGCTATTTCTGGGACTGTCATTCAGGAGAAGACAGGCGGAAAAACACAGGTGAGTTGGGTTGGTTGTATGAGCTGCAACACCTGATCAGGAGGTCAAGCTTCCAGACCCACATCTAGGATCAATATAATTCCACTAGGGCAGGGGTGGGCAAACTTTTTGGCCCGAGGGCCACATCGGGGTTGCAAAACTGTATGGAGGGCTGGGTAGGGAAGGCTGTGCCTCCCCAAACAGCCTGGCCCCTGCCCCCTATCTACCCCCTCCCACTTCCTGCCCCCTGACTGCCCCCCGCAGAACCCCCGACCCATCCAACCCCCCCTGCTTCTTGTCCCCTGACCACCTGTTCCTGGGACATCTCCCCCCGCCCCTAACCGCCCCCCTGGCACCCTACCCCCTATCCAACCCACCCTGCTCCCAGTCCCCTGACTACCCCAACCCCTATCCACACCCCCGCCCCCTGACAGGCCCCCCGGGTCTCCCACGCCTATCCAACCCCCCCCGTTCCCCGTCCCCTGACCGACTGCCCCCAGAACCTCCACCCCATCCAACCGCCCCCTGGGACTTCCTGCCCCTTATCCAACCCCCCTGCTCCCCGCCCCCTTACCATGCAGCTCAGAGCAGCAGGAGCTCACAGCCCTGCTGCCCGACAGGAGCGGCGGGCCAGAGCGCTGGCGGCGCAGCGAGGTGAGGCTGCGGGGGAAGGGAGACAGCAGGGGAGAGGCCGGGGGCGAGCCTCCCCGGCCAGGAGCTCAGGGGCCGGGCAGGACAGTCCCGTGGGCCAGATGTGGCCTGCGGGCCGTAGTTTGCCCACCTCTGCACTAGGGCCTGGTTTTCATCCAAGCAATTTACAGACTTCTGTAAACACCACTTTTCACAATTATGCCTGTGCAAAGTTAATTCCGTCCCCGTATGCTTCTGCATTAACATGTAGTCTTTAATTACATGATCACATACTACTAGTTTTGCAGTATCTATAGCAGAACACGATGGGTCATCTACTTTTGCTGCTGCTCCTGTACTAGGGCGTAATAGTGGTGGTCTTGCAATCAGAGGCACACAATTTCCTTTGCCCCTTTCCTTACTTGAAGGAGGTCTCAAATCCCCCTGCTTATATTGTTTGTGGGCAAATGGTCCTTCAGCTGAAAAGAAGAGTGTATCTGAGTGGTATACAATGTCACCAGGCTCTTTCAGAATTCTCTGAACGGGATTAGGCCAATGGGATGAGCAGCCCAGTGAAAGCTGATGCTTCGGAGGTGGAGGGTTTGACAAAGCAATAGTACTTTTGAAGTACTATTTCCCATTGTCCCATGAAATCCTTCATTAGTTTTGTTACCTCAATAAGATGCGCTGCTGGTGGCTGTACAAGCTTTGATATCTGAGGAGCTTAGCAGAGGAGCAACACGTGGTAAGCTCCGGAATGCATCTCTAACACAATATTTGTGTTCAGTTTGCAGCACTAATTGGAGCATCCATAATGCTAGTGGTAGTGATGAAACTAGGACACTTTTTCCAGTCTCTGCCTAATGTAAGTGAATTTGAAATAGAATGTAAGTAGGCTGCTCCCATAACTAAGCATCATACAGAAGTCTTCCAGAATGCATTAGGGATTACACTACAGTTAACGGTTTCAAGGGATGGGACCAAACCAAAGTCACAGATTCAAACTCCCCTAAACTTTATAGGGCTGAAAATCCAGATAGAAAATTTTGCATCTCAGGCCCATTTCTGGTTGTTTAGAAAGAGCTTGATCTCACTGGCTGAAGCATAAATGAAACTTCATAGCCAGAATCCATCATTTAAAAATAAAGGTTTCACTTATTATCTTAGTCCCCTATCTTGCAAACTCTTACACCGAGTAGTCCCATTGAACTCAACGGAGTTATACACTTCCATGAAGTACTCTTAGACATAAATGTGTACGTGTTTGTAGGATTGGTGTCTTAGAGACTTCACTAAAGGACACAAAACCCTCCAACTGGAATTTGGTTTTAGTATGTCTGGTACCAGCTTGGACTTTGAGATTTATTCCAAAACCAAATGGTCTCCTAAACGGCCTCCCCCAGATCTTTCATTGCCATATGAGACTATAATAAAATATTGTTCTTCAGACACCCATTTTTCCATTTATCTTTTAATATTTCCTCTGGCTCTCCCATTCTTTTGAAAGTTTTACTTAGGGAACTGCTGAGGCCGAGCCATATTTCCCAATGTCCCCTGGCCTCTCTGTAAGGCCATGTCTGCACTAGCATTTATGTCAGCAAAACTTTTGTCGCTCAGAGGTGTGAAAAAAACACACTCCTCAGCAACATAAATGTTGCCAGCATAAGCGCTCGTATACACAGCGCTATGTTGGCAGGAGACGCTCTCCCACCAACATAGCTATCGCCACTCGTTGAGCTGGTTTTATTGTGTCAACAGGAGAGCTCTCTCCTGTCTGCATGACGCAGCTACATGAGCGCACTGACAACAGCACAGCTGTATTGATACAGCTGTGTTGCTGTAAGCTTGTAAGTATAGACATGGCCTAAGATGGGAAGACCAAGCCCTTTCCCAGAACTAGCTGACAAATTGGATGTTACCCACCCCCAATTCTCTTGTCTGCATTAGGAGAAAGGGGTGTTTTTGACAAATGGTGTCAGACGGCTATGTGTTGTCCGTGCTAGTGGAAAGCACTCCTTATAGAAGCAGTATTTTTGTGGTGGCAATGTGGCCCTCCCTTAGTGTTTCAGGAGGCAAAAGCATATTTGCTGTGGTTTATTGAAGAGTACTGCAGTGGAAGTTAACACATATTTCAACAGACAATGCAATAATATTTGCAGACATTCCTGTGAAATTAGACAAGAGATTATACACAAATTTAATATGGGTTTACAGATCAGAAGAAAATTGTTAGTTATATTGTGATCGGTGTCGGTCCACCTACCCGCTAGGGGGCGGTGGGGAGCTACTACGTCACTGGCCGGCCTGGGTCACGCCTCTGCCACTGGGGAATTAGCGGCGGGAAGGACGCCAGCCAGTGTCTGTAGCGCGCCCCTCAGGCAGGGGAGCGCCGGCACAGGTCAGTAGCGCGCCCCTCAGGCGGGGGTGGGCGCCGGCACAGGTCAGTAGCGCGCCCCTCAGGCAGGGGAGCGCCGGCACAGGTCAGTAGCGCGCCCCTCAGGCAGGGGAGCGCCGGCACAGGTCCCGGCGTGGGTCGGCCGGGTAGGGGAACGCAGGCCCACCCTACACCACTGAGTTCCAGCCCAGGGCCCTGACAGTGGCAGGACGAGAGTCCCGCCACTGGGTCAGCGGGGGTCCTTCCGCTATATAGACTCACCACTGTGCAGCTCTGTCCCTGGGCTACTTCCTACCCGATTGCTCGTCCGAATCCCTCTGGTCCCGCCAGTGCGTCGGGGTAGTCCGCTGTTGGCAGCTCCAGCTCCTCCAGTCCCTCTGGGTACTCGGCAGCGGGCAGTCCTGGCAGCCCCAGTCCGTCCTCCAGGTGAGGTTTCCACTGGTCCAGGGCCTCCCCTGGCGTGGCAGCAGGGTCTGAAGGGAGCGGTCTGCGTCTGCGTCTGCCTCCCTCCCTGGTGCTGCCCTGACTGAGCTAAGGGCCCCGCCCTTTATACTTCCTGTTCCACCCCTCCCCTTCCGGGGGGTGGAGCGAGCTTGGCCTGGCCCCGCCCACTCAGGCTGAGAGAGCGGCCCTTTACCCTCAGGTTCGGAGGGCAGCCACCCTGGCTCCCTACATATATGTATACACGGTAATTACTGAAATGTAGATATTTTAACACCTTAACTTAGCAGTTCATCTAGCCGTGGTCTATGTATCCATTTCATAGCATGTTTAGAGTCCCATAACGAATTAACAGGAGAATAAATGCTATTTTTCTCTGACTCCCATAGGCTGTACTAGCTGCGATTGTAATGGTCAACATGTTCCCATTTCTTGAAAAATTTATGGACATCCCCACCCTGTGGAGACAGGATAAGTATCATTTTGTAAGTGGGAAAGACTCACACAGGGATTTGGGGCAGGGAAGTGGGGAGGTGCTTTCAGGGAAGGATGCAGAGCAAACAATTCAGGTGCTCTTGGAAAGATTGTCCTCTGATGCACAGAGGAGGTTGAATTACTGAAAGGGGCTGTTTGATGCAGTGAAATAGTTTTACAAATTAATTTGCAATTATTTCAATATAGGCCAAATTGCTTATGGCCTCAAAATGTTAGGGGAGGCAAACTGTTCAGGTACCATGTGGGTGACTTCAGGCTAGTAGAGCTGGATGTTTGTAAGGAAACAGTTCTCACCTGCACCCAAGCCAGCCCACGTCCTCTTTCACCTATAGATTACTTTGTATCCTTTTTTTTAAAAAAAGAACAAATATATTGAACAAAGTTTCTCCCAAAATAAAATATATGTAATGAAAAAATCAACAAAATTATCTCCACATATGTTTGAAGTAGACAAATGTTGAATGCTCAGATCCCACAGTGATGAGCATGGTATACATACCTATCTGATAAATAGATAAACTAGGTGTGATACCTCCTTTAGTATTCTGCGTGTTAAGGAAAGGAAACTTAGCTGAGGAGGTTTGCTTCCAGATCATACATCCTGTTTTCACTACTCTTGGCCAATGCTGTGGTTTTGGTAGCTGGGACAAGAGAGGCCCATAACTGTAGTAGCCTGTTTATATATAAACACTATAAAACTTGAGTAACCTACTCCTTGGCAAGGCTTATAGCTGGAAACAAGATTTTCTAAAATTCTATGAACCTAGATCATTTCCAGCTGAACTAAAACAGCTTATTAAAACATTTCAAAAATATATTAGCTGAACTGTAATTTATTCAAACACATACTGGTGTAAAAGCAGCCTGTAACCTATAGCCAACCTCTCACTTTAAATGCAGGATCTGCTTTTAAAAAGTGTTAGCCAAGTAGATCCACACAGTAGGTGGAAGTGTGCTCTTGGTGACTGAACTACTGAACCTATAGGAAGCAGTGTCCATTGGAGCCATGCTGTCTTCCCACCATGTGTGGACACACATCCCCTCTCCCCTCATGCAGGATTCTGAGCTCAGAGGAGCATGATCCCAATTGCCATTTGATACCTTCACATCACTGAAACCCTGTTAAGAAGGCTTGAGATTCCAACTCAGCATCAACTTTTCATCCTCGTCAGATTGTGGAGACTTTGGTGTCAACCTCTGTCAATACTCCCTGGAAAGGATGGAGCATCTGGGTCACTTGTGCCTCCATTTCCAATGAGAGTGGTTGTGTTTTCTTCAGTTGACCAGAGCAGGGTTCTTTCCCCTGTTACTCCACTCCAGGATTTAGCACATGAGCGCCTTCTGGGAGAGACTGGGTCTTGGTACCCAGGGACTCAGTACAGTTTTTCTGCCATTGGGGATGGCGCTCCAGACCTGTGTTGGGAATTCTCAGCACCCTGTCTCAGCCAGGCCTTCTCATCCTTCTAGTCCTCTTGGTGTAGGGCACAATTATGTATGCAAACTTGGATCCCCTTGTAGTTGCACATAACACTGCCACTGGTGTATTATGGGCTTTGGATTCTGCATCCTCAAATGTATGGTGCTTGTATATTTGGTGGAGTAGGGGGAGTAAATCTATCAGCATTGGTAGCTTGATTCTATGGTTGAGGTTCTGAAGCCCAGTGCTTTGATCCCTGTCTGTCACCACTTCCAGGGTAGAAATGTTCCAGGAGTGAAGTTGAGACACTTCACCTGCTATCATTTCTAACCTCTAATTTCATACAGCAACCAAATGAGCTGCAGAGAAAAGCCAGCCAGAGATGCCATGTGGTAGGACCAGCAGCAGCCAAAGCAGGGACCTTCTGGCCTTTGGACAGTCCAATCACAACTATAGAATGTTTTCTGACTTTCTCTGCCCTATGCTGATTGGCTATTTGCTCCAGCCCTCCACTCTCTTCTCACAGTATCTTCACCTCAGCTTCCCTTCACACCTTTTCCCCTGCCCTGTCCCCTTCTCCTTCTTTCCTCTCCCTTTTCTTTCCATTTAGCTGATCCCCTCCTAAGTAAACCCACCAAATCTCCCCTCTCAAAAATGTTGCAGAACCAACATGATGTTTGCAGCCATCACATAGTTCATTCTGCTGTGTTTGTGTAGCGCCTAGCATGTGTTCCTGGGCCATGACTGGGGCTCATAGATGCTGTTGTAATACTACTACTACTAATATAATAATAATCTAGCTTAAGAACATAAGAATGACCGTACTGGGTCAGACCAAAGGTCCATCTAGCCCAGTATCCTGTCTTCTGACAGTGGCCAATGGCCAGGGCCGGCTCCAGGCACCAGCTTAACAAGCAGGTGCTTGGGGCGGCCAAGGGAGAGGGGCGACATCTGCGGCAATTCGGGGGCGGCAGGTCCCTCACTCCCTCTAGGAGCGAAGGACCTGCTGCTGAACTGCCGCCGCCGATCGCGGCTTTTTTTTTTTTCCAATTGCCGCTGCTGGTCGCGATGGCGGCTTTTTTTTTTTTTTGCTTGGGGTGGCAGAAATGCTGGAGCCGGCCCTGCCAATGGCAGGTGCCCCAGAGGGAGTGAACCTAACAGGTAATGATCAAGTGATCTCTCTCCTGCCGTCCATCTCCACCCTCTGACAAACAGAGGCTAGGGACCCTGTTATAGTCCTAGCCTTCACAACCTTCTCAGGCAAGGAGTTCCACAAGTTGACTGTGAGCTGTGTGAAGATAGTGCTTGATGGTGCTGCCCAGAAAAGTTCAACTGAAAAGTCATTAGGGCCTTTCTGAGGTTTACAGTAGCTCTGCCTAAGAGAAGCCATCCCAAGTACATTCATCAGTACAGGATGCAGCTGAATTATTGGTTTGACTGAGTGAATGCTGCTGTCTTTGATGGCAGGTTACATGGGGGCACTGTTTGTGTGTTCTACTTGTTTGAGCTTTTCAGCAGCTAATATTGTTCTCCCTGCCTCTTATTCAAAGGTTATTTGGATTGTGACTTTTGCAGCCGTTCTGTGTCTTGGTCTCGATATCGGCTTGGTCATCGCAATGGGATTCACCTTCTTCATCATCACTGTTAGGTCACACAGGTACCAGGTCTTGTTACCCTCAGAGCAGGGAACTAAGTTTACCTAAAGTTGTTATTTTGGGAATAGCAGTATGTCACAGTCCAGTACAGAAGTGGTTTTGTGCTTGTGGGGTAAACCCTTCGGTTAATGTTTTTCTCAGGTCTAATGATTTCCCATCTGTGCATGAACTGGTACATTTTTGGGAATTTAACCTCCTAGCCTAGCTGATGGACTATCCACTTGAGCCTCTGGAAAGGGTGCCTCTGTCACCTGACTGAAGACCATTTATTGTGACAGTAACATCAACCAGGAGATTCAGCGAACTGCTTGCTTTAATCACCTACCCTTCATACACAGTCTTCCATAAGAATAAGGTGGTACACTGTGTCCTCATTCCAAGATTATCCCTAAAGTGGTCATTGATATTCACCTGACTCGGTCCAGCAATGTATCTTTCTTCTCACTAAATGCATTCACTGCCAGGGGAGATCAGCTTACTCAAGTTCGACCCTTCTCTACTCCTGTAACAGAACAAAACTCTTCTGTAAAATCTCCCCGTGTGCCCTCTCCCCTCCCCCCCCAGTTATTTAAGGTTTACATTGATAGACTTATGGGACAGATTATTTCTTCCCAGTGATTATCAAAGGACATTAAATTCTGTACAGAGACATGCTATGAGCTAGCAGGTATCCCAGTCCTTAAAAGTATCAGAACACATTTATTGAGTCATAGAGTTTAAGGCCAAAAGGGACCACCAGATCCTCAAGTTTGACCTTCTGTATATCCAAAGCCACTAAATACCATCCAGCCACCCCCATACCAGGCTAACAACCAGAATTAGACCAAAGTATTACAGCCCTCAGTTGAATTGATCCAAGGTGACTTCTAAGGCATTCCTTCAGAATGTCACAATTATGAAAATATTTCTGTGCAGCATCATTTTCGTGACCTAGCCTTGACATCTAATGAGCACTTTGGGAGAGTAGTTCTGGATAACTGTTCATTTAAATATCCTCCCCATTCATACCATGTTGGCAGTTTGTTACTGCTTGTGAATTTCCCAAAAGTGGGGATGTGTACTGACAATACTCTAAAGCATGAGAAAAGTTACCAGGAAATGGATTTCTTTGAGTACAGTGTCACTACACACTGACACTAGCCACGCTCTAGATCAGGGGTCGGCAACGTTCGGCACGCGGCTCGCCAGGGTAAGCACCCTAGCGGGCCGGGCCAGTTTTATTTACCTGCTGACACGGCAGGTTCGGCCGATCGCGGCCCCCACTGGCTGCGGTTCGCCGTCCCGGGCCAATGGGGGCGGCGAGAAGCGGCATGGGCGAGCGATGTGCTGGCCGCGGCTTCTCGCCACCCCCATTGGCCCGGGACGGCGAACCGCGGCCAGTGGGGGCCGCGATCGGCCGAACCTGCCGCGTCAGCAGGTAAATAAAACTGGCCCGGCCCGCCAGGGTGCTTACCCTGGCTAGCCGCGTGCCGAACGTTGCCGATCCCTGCTCTAGATCCTCCTTCCTCACTTCTTTGAAGAATATATTGGATTTGGGGGAGGGAGGGACTACATGCCTTCTTACATACCCTTGCCTGGAGTGTTACCTGGCTTGAAACAGAGCTTTCTAGAGGGTTCAAGGTTTGATGTGAAGGGCACAGGTGCTTGGGTGTCACACCCCTAAAGCCACAGCTGGTTAATAAAGAAGATAGGGACAGGGACCAAAATATTGGGTGGTGCTGGTTTTTCTCTCTACTCTAAGAAAATCTAATAAACACCTTGTTTCAGAATGAAGATTGTGATGCTGGGCCAGATTCCAAACACGGATCTATACAGAAGTTTATCTGACTACAAAGCAGTAAGAGAAAAAACCTAATACTCAGTCCCTCTCTGTAATCCAGTTTCTTCACTTGGGCACCTGTGAGTGATCCATCAGACTCAGTTCGTTCACTTCAAGCCTTGAAAATCTGTAAGGATTTTTGAATATTGGCAGCGAAGAGTGATACAAATTGCCCAAAGATAGGGAGATGGGTCTGACTTGTCACTTTGGGAGCTCATTCTATCAATACAGGCTCCACCAGTAATGAAAGGCTTGCTCCCTGTCATTGCTGGAACTATACAGAATTTATTGCTGATCTGCTGTCCTTAGTCAGGTTTTGCCTACGCTAGGAAAATGACCCATTTTTCACAACAGATGTCAATAATGGCTGTGTCTGTGTGACAGATTTTTGTTACCAATTCGCCATTGGATTGTGACATCTATACTAGAGTTTCTTAAAAATTCTCCCAGCAGTGGTAGCAAGAGCAGGGCACTGGTATTTTTACCATAATGTTATTGACCCTACTGTATGCAGATCTGGATAATGCTGTGGTGAACAGCAATGTCTACATTAGTACTCCCCTTATTGCTAAACTCATGGAGCTGCAAAGGTGGGAGAACTTAAAAAAAAGTTTGGTGTAGACAAGGTGTAGGGTATTTTCACTAATGAGTTTTGAAAACAATATGGCTTGTCCTGGTCAGAGGAGACCCATTGTCAATGTCAGCCGTGGATCATTTTTCTAGCGTAGGCACAAACCTCAGAGACTCGGGTTTTGTCTTCCAGGCAGCGGAGATTGAAGGTGTGAAAATCTTCCAGTGTTGTTCCTCCATCTCCTTTGCAAATATGAGACATTTCAAAGGCTACTTGTTACATAAGGTAAACACCATTTTTCCAATCACCATCAGCTTCTGACCTCCTCCATTGGAAGCACACAACCCTCTCTGATACACGGTCTGTCTTTTTCAGATGGATGTGAAAGCAGTGCCCCTGGATGAAAATGAAATGAGATCTTTAATCTCAGTTAGTCTGTCTAGCACTGGATTGGAGAGAAAAGATTTGAAGTGTGCCTGTGTTTGTGATCCACCTGAGCCATTACCCAGGGTCAGCTACCTTTTTTTTTTTTTTTTTTTTTTTTTTAAATAATTATCTAGCCAGGGCACCAAGACATTGTGACACTGAGGGCCATGTCATTAGCTTGCCTGAAGGCCATACCTAATTGCATATACATTTGCATATATTTGCAAACCAAAAATAAGTAAGTACAACCCTTATATTTGCTCTCAAACCTTATATTTATTTATATCTTCCATGGTAGATGAATTGAAATTTTGCTTGTTGGTTGAATTGACCAACAGTGGGAAAACCCAACATGTTTACCTTCCTTTCTGGGGCTGAAAAAACTAACTTTGTCAGATGTCTCAACAGGGGTTTGCTTTCCTTTTCCCACACAAGTCAAAGACTGTCTTTGGCTGCCTGAAGAATTCTAGCCACTCCTAATGTGAGATATCCACAAATGCATGATCTCTAAAGACGTCAAATCCTACCAGTCACAGTCTCCGTGATCAGAGGATTTCTCCTCTCCTTATTACGAACTCTGTTGAGTGCCTTCTGTACGGCCAGTCGCATGTCCCATAATCGGAATTTGACAGTATCATAAGCAAATGGATGGAAGAGGCTTCAGGACAATATTCTTAATTCTCTAAATTATCCAAGGCACTTTGTAAAAGATAACAAAAGCCCCTTGTGGGGAAGCAGTTTTGGAAGGATGGACAGGACTGAGCTTCTGAAGGAAGTCTGTGATCGCTTTGAACTGCCATCTTCTTCCAAAGTGCCAAGCTGCAGTGTGTGAACCTTTCAGCTGCTTTTAACTCTTTTTCTAGTGTAAATGCCAAACTTGGAGCTATTCAGTATTTCAAACTTAACTTTTTAAAAAAGGAATTGAGTTAAAATTATTGGCTGGGTGACAAACTACTGCTGAAAAGGCAGCTAGGCTTAGAAGGGGCAGGGGGTGGAGAGACCAAGGAACCATCACAAGAAAGGGTTGGGTTTAAAAATTAAATAACAAAAGCATATATTCAAACTATTAAGGAAAAAAATGATAACCTCTTCTCTGTTTGCTCATCACTTTATCTTAGGAACTGCTTTTCATAGGGGAAGAATATGGTGCATAAAACCTCATAAAACTGTTTCTGTTTTAAAAAATGGAATATAAAATTAGTCGCCCACATTCCAATGGTAATAAACAACTTCAAGACGTGCAGGACTAGGCTAACAGAGCACTTGCAGGTAGTTGAAGGTACTCTGCTGACCACATCCAAAACTTGCATCGATCTCCTACTAATTTATGTACTGTTGTGGCTTAGTGCTATATTTAGCGTAAGTTCAAAGGTATTTCTACCATGAGAGAGGAAAGATATCAAATGATTTACCATGCTGTCATAACTGCAACAAGAGAAATTCTACCTTCTAGACACAATTCTCCTAACTGTCTTTACTCTCCACTTTACCATTCTAGATACCCTATACTGAGAAACTGGTGAAGCGACTTCATAGGGATAATGAGTCTTCATCGTCTTCCCTCAATTTGATACGTTGGTCAAAGTTTGAAAGCAAGCACAGTTCTGGGACTCTCACAACAGGAATGTCGCAAACACAGCATGCTCAGTCCACAGCCATCAGGCTCAGGGCAGCAAGACCTGAGACTGGAAAGAAGAAGGATGAAGGGAAGAAGACACGGCATTCTTCAGACCTTGGAGTAGATACTTCCACAACTCTATTGTGCCAGGAACCAGTACAGTTACAGTCCACGGAGTTTTCAACATATCCAATCCACACTATTATTTTAGACTTCAGCATGGTGCAGTTTGTGGATTTGCAAGCTTCAGACTTACTGAGGCAGGCAAGTCACTTCAATGCATGTAAAAGCAGAAACTGAAGTTTGCCCACAATCAGATGCTTCCCATTACCCTAAAGTTACCTATTATATAAGCACCTGTACCTGTTCCTGTTGACTTTAATGGGAGCAAGACCGATCTTTGTATTTTCACAAATGTGTAATTTCGAAGATCCACATATATTCCCTGGCTAGTGTTTAAAGGTACACTGTAGATCTAAAAAAACACATGCAAAAATGCCTTTACCTGAGTCACTAATAATATCTGAGATTATTTCAACTCAAATCACTTTTTTAATCTCTCATTTAATTTTCCCCATTTCTGCTGTTTGTTTTTTTCCCTTCCCACAGCAAACTGGAAGCTTTGGCATATTTAGGTAGTGCTGGGTGCCTGTTGTTTTGGAACTTCAGTGCTTTGTACTTCATTACAGCTTCCAGGAGGAAATCCTGTTTGGGACACTCAAAGTGCTGATTCTTGTTTCCAAAGTAGGAGAGGCTCAACTCTCTCATTCCATGAGATGTTTTATTTAAAATGTTGAGATATCCCTTATTGTAAGTTAGCATGTTCTTACATGAAGTCTTTGTCTCTAGCACACGTGAGCATTTTTGGTTTGTCTGGACATTTAAGAGTTATCTTAGTCCTAGACAGAAAGAGTAGATATAAAAATGTCTGTTCTTTCTGTTGGCATTGGTTTGTTGTTGTTGTTCATTGCAGCCTTACCTACTTTTTCTTTGGGACATCTCTTTAGCTTCAAGTGAAAATCCTGGCAGGTAGTATCTTTAGAGAAAATAAGTTACCTGTAGCTGTGCTTCTCTGAAGATACCATGTCAATGGGATTCTCCTCAAATATTAAAGATGATTTTTTAATGAGTTTCTCTACTTACACTTGACCTGGATTTTCAAAAGCAACTAATGATTTTAAGGGCCTCAATTTTGAGGTGCCCAACTTCAGGCACCTTAAAGGGTGATGCTGAGCACCTGCCCTGTAAAATCAGGTCCCTTTTAAAATTTAAAGTGTCTCAAGATGGGCACCCAAAAACAGAGGCACTCAAAATTACTACTTCTGTTTGAAAATGTAGATCCTTATTTCCATTGTTTACTCTGGGGCATATTTTGTGTGTGCACGCGCATGTGTGGGCGTTGAATCATTTCCAATTGGCTTAATATGGGAGCTGTACAACCAAAGCAACTGATTGGAATACTGGGAAGGCTGAATTTATATCCTGCAGACTGTGGTACATGATGTCCAATATGGGACCTGGATCTCTGGAGTCAGAATTCTTTGAACTGTGAGAGTTCTGCTGGTCTTGCGCTGACCTAAGACCCCGGACTAAGTCTTCTAGAAGAATGGTATCTTCAGAGAAGCAGAGTTATAAGCAAAAGCTTTTTCCCCCTTGTATGTCCTGCCTTCTGGTGCCAGGGCCATTCCTGCATAGAGCATGAGAGTGGCACTGATATTAATACAGGATTCTTTCTACAGATGTTCCACATGTTTCAGAATATTGGCATTTCGGTCCTGATAGCCAGCTGCCACCGTGAGTATTGTATTAGTAATGCTGTATTTAGCCACTTTTTGTAAGAAAAAGATAAGCTTTAAACCTCGGTGAAATGCTTTAACTGTGCTCCTTCTTGTGACCCTGTCTGCACTGGTGGTGGGTTTTTTTGTTTTACAGTCTCTGTAATAGCAATCTTTGAGAAGAATGATTTCTTTGATGACTGCGTCACCAAAGCACGGTTCTTTCTAACGCTGCATGATGCTGTGCTGGCTGCTTTAGAACAGAATCAAAGGCCAGAGACTGTGGAACTCAGCATTGGAGAGCCTGAACAGGAGTTAGATGAAGGGCTCACAGAAGAACAGAAGGTGTGGTACTCAGTTTAAATCTAGATGCTGCCTAGTGATCCTACAAGGATTTGAAGGTGTAAACATAGAAAGGCAGTTTGAGCTAGGGGAATGAGTATGGGCATATGGTAGCCCAGGGACTCCTGGGTTCTAATCCCATCTCTTACATTGACTCCCTCTGTGATCGTGGGAAAGTTACTTAATCAGTCTGTCCCTCAGTTTCCTCACCTGTAAAATGAGGCTAATAATACTGCCCTATGTTATAGCCTGTTGTATTAATTAATGTTTGTAGAGCAGTTTTGAAGATGTATAGTGCTGTGACCAGGAGCCTTTTGCAGTTTGATTTAAAACAAATTCTACACACTGTGGCCTGGTCTACACTAGGAGTTTATGTCGAATTTAGCACCGTTACATCGAATTAACTCTGCACCCGTCCACACCACGAAGCTATTTAGTTCGACATAGAGGTCTCTTAAATTCGACTTCTGTACTCCTCCCCAACGAGGGGAGTAGCGCTAAATTCGACATGGCCATGTCGAATTAGGCTAGGTGTGGATGGAAATCGACGGTAATAGCTCCAGGAGCTATCCCACAGTGCACCACTCTGTTGACGCTCTGGACAGCAGTCCGAGCTCGGATGCTCTGACCAGCCACACAGGAAAAGCCCCGGGAAAATTTGAATTCCTTTTCCTGTCTGGGCAGTTTGAATCTCATTTCCTGTTTGGACATCGTGGCGAGCTCAGCAGCACTGGCAACGATGCAGAGCTCTCCAGCAGAGATGGCCATGCAATCTCAGAATAGAAAGAGGGCCCCAGCATGGACTGATCGGGAAGTCTTGGATCTCATCGCTGTGTGGGGCGATGAGTCCGTGCTTTCAGAGCTGCGCTCGAAAAGACGGAACGCAAAGATCTACGAGAAGATCTCAAAAGCCATGACAGAGAGAGGATACAGCCGGGATGCAACGCAGTGCCGCGTGAAAATCAAGGAGCTGAGACAAGGCTACCAGAAGACCAAAGAGGCAAACGGACGCTCCGGATCCCAGCCCCAGACATCCCGTTTCTACGAGGCACTGCATTCCATCCTAGGTGCGGCCGCCACCACTACCCCACCACTGACCGTGGACTCTGAGGATGGGATATTGTCGACGGCCAGTTCCTCGGACATGTTAGCGGACGGGGAAGATGAGGAAGGAGATGAGGAGGACGAGGCAGTCGATAGCGCTTACAACGCTGATTTCCCCGACAGCCAGGATCTCTTCATCACCCTTACAGAGATCCCCTACCAACTGTCCCCAGGCGTTAACCCGGACACAGAATCAGGGGAAGGATCAGTCAGTAAGTGTTTTAAACATGTAAACATTTATTTTTAACAGAACAGGAATATTAACAATATTAACAATGGGTTTTTCATGATTACTTTGCCCTAGGCGCTTCACGTTTCAGTCCTTGGCAGTGCAACTACTGAAAAAAAAATCTAACAATGTCCGGTTTAGCATGATTGTTTTGCCCTAGGTGCTCTACTGTTTAGTCCCTGCCAGTGCAGCTACAGTAAAATCCGGTCTATATGTCCGGGGATAGAGCAGAAATCCTCCTGGGACATCTCCACGAAGCTCTCCTGGAGGTAGTTGGAAAGCCTTTGCATCCGGTTCCTGGGGAGAGCGGCCTTATTGGGTCCTCCGTGGTAGGAAACGTTTCCGCGCCAGGAGACAAGCAAGTACTCGGGGATCATAGCCTTGCAGAGCATGGCGGCATACGGCCCTGGTCTTTGCAGGCTTTCCCGAAGCATCCGTTCTTTCTCCGTCTCTGAAATCCTCATCAGAGTGATGTCGCTCATGGTGACCTGCTTTGAATTAGGTAGGGGAATCTTAGTATTGGGACTGCTTGCCTGTTCCTTTACAGAACTGTAACCGGCCGTTTAGAGCCACGTGGTGGAGGCGGGAGAGGAGCAGCATACAGGGATCTTTCCCTGGGACAGCCGCGAGGGGGTGGGACAGGGGCAGAGTTCATGCTTGCCGGATTGCTGGCAGCAGGACTGGCATTGCTTTGAACGTGAAAGGAGGCCAGTGCTATTATTAAAGTTTTAAGCAGCCACAAGTCTACGGCTTACCATGTCAGCCTGTTACCCAAATTCCGCTGTCCTGTCCCGCTTGTCTGATCTGCACTGCAAGACCCCAGGCACTGAATGCGAAGGCTGAAAATTCGACCTTGTCCTGAGTGCGCATGTGATAGGTGCTGTGCATGGTCTTGTTCACAGAGAAAGACTATGTTCTTTGTTCAACCAAAAATTTATCTTTCTGAGGAATTCACTCCCTTTTTCCCATCCCACAGCTGCGACTGTCTCCCGAAATACCCTGGCATCACAGTCCCAGAGGCTAGCGCAGATTAGGCGTAGGAAGAAGAGGACACGGGAGGACATGTTCTCGGAACTTATGGGCTGCTCCCGAGCCCAGGCAGCCCAGCAGACCCAGTGGAGGGAGAACTTGTCCCAAACGCACCGATCACACATGGAACGGGAGGAGAGGTGGCGGCAGGAAGACCAGCAGGCGACTGAAACGCTGCTTGGACTAATGAGGGAGCAAACGGACACGCTCCGGCGCCTTGTGGATGTTCTGCAGGACCGGAGGCAGGAGGACAGAGCCCCACTGCAGTCTATCTCTAACCGCCCTCCCCGCCACAAAGTCCCATACCCCCCTCACCCAAAGTCCCAAGAAGGAGGGGCGGCAGAGTCCGTGAAAACTCTCACTCCACCCCTGCAGACTGCTCAAGTACCAGAAGGCTCTCATTCCCCAAAATTTGATAAGTCCTTTCCTTCCCGCCTCACCCAAGCCCCCGTCCCAGTTTCATCCCCCAGTTTCATGTGTAGTTGCTAATAAAAAATACGTTTCTGTTAATTACTGTTTCCATCATGTTCTTTTAGAGGAGAGTCTGTTTGAAGGGGGGGAAGGGGGTTGGTAATTGGACAGGACAGTCACCTTTACCAGGGTACAGACGCGGGGGCAGGTTCAGCAGCAGGGCACACACACATTGCATTCACTAGTTACCCTGGTCAGTCTGGGAGGTGGTTTTCATGTTCTGGGGTGGGGGGGGCGCGCTATGTGACTTTGTGGCGGGGGAGGGCGGTTAGAGATCTTATGCAGCGGTCCTTATCCTGGGTCACAGAGCCACGCAGCAGGGGATCTGTAACCGTCCTCCCCCTGCCACAAAGTCACATAGCCCCCCCACACAGAGTCCCGAACAGGAGGGGTGGCAGGCTCCGTTGAAACAACCAGTCCATCAGTGCGGAGCCTGTCATTCCTGGAGTTTAGAAGCGTCCTTTGCATCACTACACTACACCCGCTCCCCACCACAGTCTGCGTCCCAGGTTCAACACTTTCCCGCGAAAACAGTAATAAAGAAAACGGTGTTCATTAACAAATTTCAAGTGATTTTATTTTTAAACATGTGTTGGAAGGGGGTGAACGGGGTATGTAACTTTACCAGGATAGTGAACATTTACTGGGTAAAGAAACGGGGGCAGGTTCAGCTTCTCTGTAAACAAACTTAAGTCACAGGTTACCCTGCTCACTCAGGAACCTAGCTTTCAAAGCCTCCCGGATGCACAGCGCGTCCTGCTGGGCTCTTCTAATCGCCCGGCTGTCTGGCTGGGCGTAATCAGCAGCCAGGCTATTTGCCTCAACCTCCCACCCCGCCATAAAGGTCTCCCCCTTGCTCTCACAGAGATTGTGGAGCACACAGCAAGCTGCAATAACAATGGGGATATTGGTTTCGCTGAGATCACAGCGAGTCAGTAAGGTTCTCCATCTCCCCTTGAGACGTCCAAAAGCACACTCCACCACCATTCTGCACTTGCTCAGCCGGTAGTTGAAGAGTTCTTTTTCAGTGTCCAGGGCGCCTGTATAGGGCTTCATGAGCCAGGGCATTAGCGGGTAGGCTGGGTCCCCGAGGATGACTATAGGCATCTCCACATCCCCAAGAGTTATTTTGTGGTCCGGGAAGTAAATACCTTCCTGCAGCCGTCTAAACAGACCTGAGTTCCTGAAAACATGAGCGTCATGAACCTTGCCCGGCCATCCGATGTTGATGTTTGTAAAACGTCCCCTATGGTCCACCAGTGTTTGCAGCACCATTGAAAAGTAGCCCTTTCGGTTAATGTACTGGCTGGCCTGGTGGTCCGGTCCCAGGATAGGGATGTGAGTTCCATCTATAGCCCCACCGCAGTTTGGGAATCCCATCGCGGCGAAGCCATCTATGATGACCTCCACGTTTCCCAGGGTCACTACCTTTGAGAGCAGTAGCTCAACGATTGCGTTGGCTACTTGCATCACAACAACCCCCACGGTAGATTTGCCCACGCCAAAGTGGTTCGCGACTGACCGGTAGCTGTCCGGCGTTGCAAGCTTCCAGAGGGCTATGGCCACTCGCTTCTGGACAGTCAGGGCTGCTCGCATCCGGGTGTCCTTGCGCTTCAGGGCAGGGGACAGCAACTCACAAAGTTCAAGGGAAGTTCCCTTACGCATGCGAAAGTTTCGCAGCCACTGTGATTCATCCCAGACCTGCAGCACTATGCGGTCCCACCAGTCCGTGCTTGTTTCCCGGGCCCAGAATCGCCGTTCCACAACATCAACATGACCCATTGCCACCATGATGTCCTCGGCGCGGGGTCCCGTGCTTTGTGACAGGTCTGTGCCACTCTCAGACTTCAGGTCCTCACCGCGCTGCCGTAGCCTCCTCGCCCGATTTCTCAGCATCTGCCTCTGGGAAAGGTGGATGATAAGCTGCGAGGTGTTGACAATGGCCATAACTGCAGCGATGGTTGCAGCGGGCTCCATGCTCGCAGTGCTGTGGCGTTCGGGCTGTCACTGACCAGAAAAGTGCGCGAACTGATTTCCCGCCAGCGCTTTCAGGGAGGGAGGGCGGTGGTGACGGTTGGATGACGACAGTTACCCAAAACCACCCTCGACACATTTTTTTCCCCAGAAGGCATTGGGGGCTCGACCCAGAATTCCAATGGGCAGCGGGGACTGCGGGAACTGTGGGATAGCTGCCCACAGTGCACCGCTTCCAATGTCGACGCTTGCCCCGTTAGTGTGGACTCACAAAGTCGAATTACTGTCCTTAGTGTGGACACACACGTTCGACTTTGTAATATCGATTCCACATATTCGATTTAAGTAAAATCGAACTACTCTCGTAGTGTAGACATACCCTGTGTAAAGTCAAATTTATCCCCTTCCTGGGGATTGGCTTTAACAAAGAAATTAACAATAAGATAAAGTTCTGTTAAAACCTTTTCCCAAGCTTGGCTGCTCTTAGGATTCCTACCTCAGGGACTGCTTAGCCCACAACCTAAATTCTCTCTCTCTCCAAAAAACCTCTGCTAGCTCTCTGATATGCAGTTGAGATAATGAAGCATTTGCAGTATTGAGTCATCAGAAACCACTTAATCCATTCCCAGCAGGATCAAAACGTGCTAGCAAAGTGTAGCGGTTTCAGGAAAACAGTACCACCCTGTAACAGGCTATATGTATATGCTAAGCATTATTAAACCCCAAGGAGTGAGAGGAAAGGCCTGATTCTTCTCTCACACTAGTGTAAATCACGAGCATGAAAGTCAATGGATTTACACTAGTATAAAAGTGGTGTTAGTGAGGAGAATTGGACCCAAATTGTTTAGGTCATATAGGAGTAATGGCATGAAACTAAGCAAAGATAAATTTAGAATGAATACCAGAAAAAGTTCCTAGTGATCAGTTCTGTCAGCAGCATATCACTAAAGAATATATTGTTGAGGAAAAATCATGCCTTGACTGTGGGCTATGTTGGGTGACAGAGAGAGGGACTCAGTCTGAAAAGTCTTTTCATCTTTATACTCTGATCTACAGAATTAAGGTAAATCAACTGGACTATACATTTTCATGTGTTGTCACATTACACCCTCAACTGCTGATGTTGAAACTAAGGGTATGTCTACACTACGAGAGTACTTCGATTTTAGTTAATTTGACTATGTGGAATCGATATTACAAAGTCGAACGTGTGTGTCCACACTAAGGACAGTAATTCGACTTTGTGAGACTTTGTGAGTCCACACTAACGGGGCAAGCGTCGATATTGGAAGCGGTGCACTGTGGGCAGCTATCCCACAGTTCCCGCAGACCCCGCTGCCCATTGGAATTCTGGGTCGAGCCCCAAATGCCTTCTGGGTAAAAAAATGTGTCGAGGGTGCTTTTGGGTGCCTGTCGTCATCCGTCCGTCACTCCCGCCCTCCCTCCCTCCCTGAAAGCGCCGGCGGGAAATCAGTTCGCGCACTTTTCTGATTACTGACAGCGCGGACGCCACAGCAGTGCGAGCATGGATCCCGCTGCGACCATCGCTGCAGTTGTGGCAGTTCTCAACGCCTCGCAGCTTCTCATCCACCTTTACCAGAGGCAGCTGCAGATAAATCAGGAGAGGAGGCTACGGCACCACCGTGACGGCATGAAGTCGGACACTAGCTCCGACCTCTCACAAAGCACGGGACCCCGCGCCCAGGACATCTCGGTGTCACTGGGTCTTGTGGATACTGTGGAACGGCGATTCTGGGCCCGTGAAACAAGCACGGACTGGTGGGACCGCATAGTGCTGCAGGTCTGGGATGAATCCCAGTGGCTGCGCAACTTTCGCATGCGGAAGGGAACTTTCCTCGAACTGTGTGAGTTGCTGTCCCCTGCCCTGAAGCGAAACGACACCCGGATGCGGGCAGCCCTGACTGTCCAGAAGCGAGTGGCCATAGCCCTCTGGAAGCTTGCAATGCCAGACAGCTACCGGTCAGTCACGAACCACTTTGGTGTGGGCAAGACTACCGTGGAGGTTGCTGTCATGCAAGTAGCCAAGGCAATCGTCAAGCTACTGCTATCAAAGGTAGTGACCCTGGGAAACGTGGAGCTCATCATAGATGGCTTTGCCGAGATGGGATTCCCAAACTGCGGTGGGGCTATAGATGGGACTCACATCCCTATCCTGGGACCGGACCACCAGGCCAGCCAGTACATAAACAGAAAGGGATACTTTTCCATGGTGCTGCAAGCACTGGTGGACCATCGGGGACGTTTTACTAATATCAACGTTGGATGGCCTGGCAAGGTTCATGACGCTCGGGTTTTCAGGAACTCTGGTCTGTTTAGACGGCTGCAGGAAGGTCTTTACTTCCCGGACCACAAAGTAACTGTTGGGGATGTGGAGATGCCTACAGTGATCCTCGGGGACCCTGCATACCCGCTCATGCCCTGGCTCATGAAGCCCTACACTGGCGCACTGGACTCAGGGAAAGAACTCTTCAACTACCGGCTCAGCAAGTGCAGAATGGTGGTGGAGTGTGCTTTTGGCCGTCTCAAGGGGAGATGGAGAAGCTTACTCACTCGCTGTGATCTCAGCGAGACCAATATCCCCATTGTGATAGCTGCTTGCTGTGTGCTCCACAATCTGTGTGAGAGCAAGGGGGAGACCTTTATGGCGGGGTGGGAGGTTGAGGCAAATAGCCTGGCTTCTGATTACGCCCAGCCAGACAGCCGGGCAATTAGAAGATCCCAGCGGGACGCGCTGTGCATCAGGGAGGCTTTGAAAGCCAGGTTCCTGACTGAGCAGGGTCTCCAGTGACTGTTTAGTTTGTGGACACAGATGCTGAACCTGCCCCCGTTTCCTTACCCAGTTACTGTTCACTATCCTTCCAAGTTACATACCCCCTTCACCACCTTCCCAACAAATAAAATCTGTTCCGTTTTGTTAATGAACAAGGTTCTCTTTCTTACTGTTTTCGCGGGAATGTTTTAAACCGGGGACGCAGACTGTGGTGGGGAGCGGGTTTACTGTTTTAATGCAAATGATGCTTCTAAACTCCTGGAATGACAGACTCCGCAGTGCTGGATTGGTTGTTTCAACGGAGCCTGCCAGCAGTCCTGGGCGGGACTGCGTGTATGTGTCGGCCAAGTGACTTTCTGGCAGGGGGCGGAGGGTTACAGACCCCCTGCTGCGTGGCTCTGTGATCCAGGATAAGGACCGCGGCATAAGATCTCTAACTGCCCTCCCCCGCCACAAAGTCACAGATCAACCCCCCCGCACCCCAGAACATGAAAACCGCCTCCCAGACTGACCAGGGTAACTGGTGACTGCACTATGTATGCGTCCTGATGCTGGACCTGCACCCGCCTCTGTAGCCTGCTAAAGGTGACTGTCCTGTCCAAGTAACAAACCCCTTCCCCCCCTTCAGACAGAATCCCCTCTAAAAGACACTCTCGGAAACAGTACTTAACAGAAACAGATGTTTTATTATGAACCGCACATGAAAAGGGGGGGGAGGAAACTTGGACGGGGGCTTGTGTGATATGGGTAGGAAAGGACTTTTCAAACTTTGTGGAACGAGAGCCTTACATTGCTGCAGCAGTGTGCAGGGGCTGACTGAAAGTTTTAACGGCCCTTGCCGCCCCTCCTTCTTTGGACTTTTGGTGAGGGGGGTGTGGGACTTGGTGGCGGGGGAGGGCGGTTAGAGATAGACAGCAGCAGGGCTCTGTCCTCCTGCCTCCGGTCTTGCAGAACATCCACTAGGCGCCGGAGCGTCTCCGTTTGCTCCCTCATTAGTCCAAGCAGGGTTTGAGTAGCCTGCTGGTCCTCCTGGCGCCACCTCTCCTCCCGTTCCATGACTGCTCTGTGCATTTGTGACAAGTTCTCCCTCCACTGTGTCGTCTGGGCTGCCTGCTCTCGTGAGCAGTCCATAAGTTCATAAAACATGTCCTCACGCGTCTTCTTCTTCCTTCTCCTAATCTGCGCTAGCCTCTGGGAGTGTGATGCCAGGCTGGGTTGGGAGACAGTCGCAGATGTGTCTGTGGGAATGGGGAAAAGGGAGTGAATTCCTGAGACAGATAAATGAAGTTGCTAACAAAGAACATAGTCTTTCTCTGTGAACAACACCATGCACTGCACCTTTCACATGCGCACTCAGGACAAGGTCGAATTTTCGGCCCTCGCCTTCAGTGCCTGGGGTCTTGCAGTTGCGATCAGAGAAGCATTGCAGGACACCTCTACTTTTGTTGCAGGAAAACATGGTAAGCCGTAGACTTGTGGCAGCTTAAAAATGTAATAGTAGCACTGGGCTCCTTTCGCACTGAAAGCAAGGCCACTCTCTGCTGGCAGCAATCAGGGAAGCATGAGCTCTGCCCCTGTCCCACCACCTTGCGGCTGTCCCCGGGAAAGATCCCTGTATGCTGCCCCTCTGCCGCCTCCACCGCGTGGCTGTAAAGCAGTCCCAATACTAACATTCCCCTCCCTAATTTAAAGCAGGGCGTCATGTGCGATATAACTCTGATGAGGATCTCGGAGAGCGAGAGGGGACGGATGCTTCGGGAGAGCATGCAGAGGCCAGGGCCGTATGCCGCCATGCTGTGCCGTGCCATGATCCCGGACTACTTAATAGACTCATGGCGTGGGAACGTGTGTTACCACGGTGGACCGAACAAGATCGCCCTGCCACGGAACCTGATGCGCATGCTTGAGCGGTACCTCCAGGAGAGCTATGCAGAGCTATCCCAGGAGGACTCTCTGTCAATTCCCGGGCATATTGACCGTCTTTTCGTTTAACTGCAGTAGAAGGGACTACAGAGTGGAGCGTCCTGTGGTGGCCTAATCATGAAAATCCGGACATTATTTGATTTTTTGTACATAGTTGGGACTAAATAGTTGAATAAGCCAAAGAAATCATGAACACCCAATTGCTGATAGAGTTAATATTCCTGTTTTGTTATAAATAAAAGTTTCTATGTTTACATGAGTGAATGAAAAGCCCATTCTTAACAATATAAATATTCCAGTTATGTTAAAATTAAATGTTTAGATGTTTTAAGCACTCACTGCTTGATCCTTCCCCTGATTCGGTGTCCGGGGTAACGGCTGTGGATGGTTGGTAGGGGATCTCGGTAAGGGTGATGAAGAGCTCCTGGCTGTCGGGGAAATCAGCGGTGCAAGCGCTGTCGACTGCCTCGTCCTCCTCATCTCCTTCCTCATCTTCCCCGTCCACTAACATTTCCGACGAGGAACCGGCCGTGGACAATATCCCATCCTCTGAGTCCACGGTCACTGGTGGGGTAGTGGTGGCGGCCGCACCTAGGATGGAATGCAGTGCCTCGTAGAAACGTGATGTGTGGGGCTGGGATCCGGAGCGTCGGTTTGCCTCTTTGGTTTTTTGGTAGCCTTGTCTCAGCTCCTTGATTTTCACGCGGCACTGCGTTGCATCCCGGCTGTATCCTCTCTCTGCCATGGCTTTAGAGATCTTCTCGTAGATCTTTGCATTCCTTCTTTTGGAGCGCAGCTCTGAAAGCACGGACTCATCGCCCCACACAGCGATGAGATCCAAGACTTCCCGATCAGTCCATGCTGGGGCCCTCTTTCTAGTAGATTGCACGGCCATCTCTGCTGGAGAGCTCTGCATCGTTGCCAGTGCTGCTGAGCTCTCCACGCTGTCCAAACAGAAAATGAGATTCAAACTGCCCAGACAGGAAAAGGAATTCAAATTTTCCCGGGGCTTTTCCTGTGTGGCTGGTCAGAGCATCCGAGCTCGAAGTGCTGTCCAGAGCGTCAACAGAGTGGTGCACTGTGGGATAGCTCCCGGAGCTATTACCGTCGATTTCCATCCACACCTAGCCTAATTCGATATTGCCATTTCGAATTTAGCGCTACTCCTCTCGTTTTCGAGGAGTACAGAAGTCGAATTTAAGAGAGCTCTATGTCGAACTAAATAGCTTCGTGGTGTGGACGGGTGCAGGGTTAATTCGATGTAACGGCGCTAAATTCGACATAAACTCCTAGTGTAGACCAGGCCTAAGAAGCTGGCTAACTGAGGATTCCACTTGGATTCTTGCCAGGTTTTAAATAATAATATTTGTAAAGTAGTACTCAAGTGCTGAGTATTAACCAATTAATTCTCACAGGAATGACTTATCTACTTTCCCTGGTAGATAATTAGGTAAGTATTATTCTTTAAAGATCACATCAGCACAGGTTTCATAGTCCTTAAAAAATATTCACAGTGGCTAAGGGTGACGGGAGGTATTTTGGATATTAGAAGTCAGTCCCTATTTTCCATACCCTCTGATTTTCCCAGAAAAAAAAATCCTTTAGACATTACATTCACCTTGCTTAAATTCAAACCAAAGATGAATTTTGGAAAATTTTCTGTTCGCTGTAGGCCAAATCCTGAAGTCTTTGATTTGGGCAAAACTCCCACTGAAGTCAATGGAAGTTTTGCCTGCTGAAAGCCTTCAGAAATTTTGGCTTATCTCACTGACAACAGTACAATGCGTTATTGTCTTGCAATGAAGACCACTCGTATTCAGGAAAGATACCATGACACTTCTGAAAAATCAAGGAACTAATCCCATCATCCTTGCCTACTTAGATAAATTCAGCCTCCCTTCACTTATCCTGCAATTTCAATTAGATGCAGCATTTTTTTTCCCACTTCCCTTCCTAAACTGTTGTATACTATTGATGTGTGCTGTTAAACAACTAACCCCTGGCCTATACTACAGAATTACTTCAGTATAACTACTCAGGGGTGTAAATAATTAATATCCCTACCCTGGAGCGATGTAGTTATACTGACCTGAGTGCCGGTGTAGACAGCACTATGTTGGTGGGAGATCTTCCGCCAACATAGCTCTTGCCTCTCGCGGAGGTGGATTATCCTGTCGGTGTAGCGCATCTTCATGAAAGCGCTACAGCGGACAGTGATTTAAGTGTAGACCTGCCCTCACTCCTGCTTTCCCCCCACAAGAGGTTGCTGCACTTCATTGGTTGGTAAAGTGACCGCTATGTATGTATACTTTGTGCTGCCACCTTGGGATCCTTTTGGATGAAAAGTACAATGGAAGTGTAAGACGATATTATTATTAGGGTGAAATACATCATTTTTTGTGTATGTTGGCAGGGGGTGAACCAGTATGTGAGTTATGGCGAAGATGGTCTTGTTGGTGACATAATTTTAGTGCATCTCCTCTTGGCTGCTAGATCAAGGACCCTGTCAGGGCAATTCAGAAGTTTTATTCTTTTCTAAATTATTGCTGGATCACTTCAGTCTTATCAAGGGAAATGCAAGGGAGCAGGGGGGCTTTTCATTCCAATATCTCGCGCATTGTGCAGCTCACTAGAAGGCATTGTTTGTGTGTGTTTCAGGAGAGAAGTCTGCACTCCGGTAACAACAAAGATATTTCCTCTTTAAAGACTACCAGGAGCGAACTCTTAAATGAAGAGCCAATATCCGATCTCTTCCGCACATATTCACTCCAGAGTGAAACAGAGATGAACGTATTCCAACAGTATGATGCTCCACCCCCTGAACCAGGTGACAGAGATGAGGAGTGGGAGCAGAAGTGGAAATATGCCAGAGATCCCTGAGATGCACAAGAGCTGACAGGGAATCCTAGTCCAGTAAATGGGGAGAGGTGCTGATATAGCACAGTTCAGGTAGTTCTTGCCTGCATTTTGGTGGGGTTTTTTGCCTTTGTCTCTTTCAAAGTTATTGAAGTAGCCAACTAGCCAGTCCATCCAATGGTTCTGCTGGTTTAAGGAAACTAGCACAGTTTATGAAGTTACCCTTCAGGGCTTTCAAACAGAGGGATTATTTAGCAGCAATTTTAACCTTTGTAGTGAATTAACTATAAAACTTGGAGCCATTAAATGAATTTTTACATGTTTCTGAAATTCTTTGTAGTTTTTTAAATATCCTCAAACACGGCACATCTTTTGCATGTTGTTTTTTTTAGGGACTAAATCTCGTTTGCAGTTTTCAGCAGATTGCACACATGCTATTTCATTAACCTCAGATGCATGCAAAATTAGGTGACACTCTTGAACAGTGTTTCTCAACCTTTTTGATACCAGGACTTGCTGCCTTCCTAAACTCTGTCAGGGAGATCTCAGGGACCGGCGCCAGTCCATGGATTTGGTCATTGAGAAACACTGCTCTAGAAAAAAGCATTTCATCACTGATAGTTTGCTAAAGTTGCCTAGTGTATTCAGTAAAAACTCAATACTTTGACTTTTTTTCCAGTCCTGCTAATACCTCCTGCCAGTGAATTATGTTATTTGCTTCTCTTTTTGGTAGACATTCACTGAGACAGCAACAAATGGAGACATTTAGTTCAGTTTCATTATTAAGAGCTGAAAAAAAATGGCTTCTTTAGAATAAGATATAGGTGGCAAGTGGAAAAAAACAAACTTCTCAGTTGTATTATCTGAGTACCAGCTTCATACTCAATAGACTGGTGAAACTGTGACATCACCATAATGGCGCATGCTGGGGTTTTATTTGGAACAGGAGCAGTCTTGCTATATCAGGGATGCACATCTCAAGACCCTACCATGTGCACATGCAGGGAATTCTTCCCTGGCCTCAGTACCTAGAGTAAGGACTGAGGGTGAAATTCATCAGCACAAGGTCCATGTACCATTTAAGTCCCTTTGTGAGACCATAAATTAGATTTAAACAATGCATAGTCCCTGTACTGGTCCTGTGCTCCAGCATGAATTTCGCTCTTTGAGAGCATCTCCAGCCTCTGCTGTGTGCATGGTGCGGTTTCTCCATGTGGAGCAGTAGCAGGGAGACTATATAGGACTCCTCCACTGCTGGGCTGTTCCTGGCGGTTAAGTTTTAACTATATGTGGGTGCATAGAAATGTTGATATTTAATTATTTGTAATGTCACTTGCATTAGTAAATCATCCAGACTTTTAAAATTTAAATTCTTACGGCTTCCAGGGAGTTTCTGGAGGAAGGACATGGTACTGTATCTGTGTAAGGTGAAACGGTAAAAGGTTCTTACAGTGGAAGAAGCTTTCAGTCTCACAGCTCTGATACTTGTGAATGGAGCTTTAAATTCTTCCTGTCTTTCTAACAGTGTTGAGTAACTCTCATAGTACACAGGCTTCCCTTGTGGTGTTTCTGTACAGTGGCTTCAAGTCAAGTCCCTTCATGAGTGGCAGCTCCAATCAAAACAGAGCAATACAAAATTTACAACAAGCAAGGCCTTAATTTTCAGAATCTATGGGTTGTACTGTGGCATCCTTGACTCAAGATGAGTGATGCTACTAGCCCTTTGCAATGCAAAGAGCCTTCCCATTGCAAATGTGGGAGGAGTACTCTTGGCCTGTTAACCACCCTTGCAAAGAATAAACAATACCAGCAGCAAAGGTGTGACTATGCCCTTTCCACTCCACAACTGGTGCACTGATGTGCTAACTTCAAACATCAACATGATTTTAAAACAGTTCTAAAATATATGTGTATTAATTATGCAAGGCATGTACTTTTCAGTTAGTGGGAGTCCAGGCACTTTCTTATTTCCTGGTCTTTTTCTTCTCTAGTCATTGCAATGCCTTAACACTAATCCCAAAACTGTGCACAAGGTTCCTGTGTTTAACCAAGGCACAGATCACCCGGTAGAGTTTTGTTGTGTGAGAAAGCATGTACCTTGCACCAATACCACTTAAAAGGCAGGGCAATGGAAGTCAGGGTCCAAAGGTCTGTCTACACAATCATATGCTTGTAACCAGGTTGTGACAGTCTCGTCTGACCCAGTTACAACAAACACAGTTGTGTTTTGTTGACACTGCAACTTTTTTCACACATCACCATGAACTATGTATGTGCTACCATGCTGTTTAACTGTTTGTATCATTGTGTGCTGGGGAAGTCTGGGCATGGCACCTAAATAGGAGATTCAGGTCCTGAATTTCCATTGCTTTGTACAATATAGTAACTTAGTCCAATGCAAAGAGGGGGTCAAATGCCACCAGAGCAGAATAAACTGAATAAATGACTACACAAGTGAAAAGGCAATACAGAGGCCCCACAGTGTTAAGGGGACATGCACACAGACTGGCAGCAGAAATTCATGCAGCAATGCACTCTAGTATGTCATACTGCACAGGGAGCTGGGAGGAAGGAGGACCAGTCAAACCAGTTACACACAGGCATAGCTAGAGGACCATCTACACTGTTTAAAAAAATCAGTGCCAAACTGGTGGCAGGAAGAAAACCACATCTTCACCTAAGCTGCTGGAAATATGAGAGAAAGGTGGCTACCATGGTTACTAACAGACTATTGATCAAGTTGTGTGTGAACACACATCTTGTTTAGACCAAGCGTCCCAGTCACTGGTTACAAATGCAGGAACAGCAGACCCCATTGCAGGAGTAGGGCCTCAGTGTGCCATCGTATGTACAGTATGCTATAGAGATTAAAGAGACCAGTACATACATTTATTTAATAGATGAGAAGCTAAATTTTTGTAAGGAAATAGATTTGGGATCCCAGGAGCTTGTAATAAGCAACAACAAAACAACAACTTTAAACAGTGAAAAATACTTTAACTGTTGTCTTAAAGTTACATATGGACATACCTTGGGCTCTAAACTTGCCTTACCTTGGAAATGTTTATAATCTAATCTAATGCTCTGCTCCTACAATGGCTTCTAGGTTTGGGTTGTTTTTAAAACTCTGTTGCCTAGAAATAAAAACAAAATACATGTTGCTCATATATAGATTTTACCAATCCAATGTTTTGAACTCCCTCTGCTGGCCCTATATGGCTGAAGATAACTAACAAGCATTGTTGCTGGAGCTGTGATGATGGCATCATTGTATAAACAGGATGAAAATCCCAGACTACAATCTGTATTATGCCAGAGTTAAGGCTGAGAATACATCAGAGTTTTAAAACAGGGTTATAAGATTTTTATAGGATTAAAATAAAACATAGCTCCTCACAGCCCAAGACACACCAACTGAAAGTGGCACCAGACCCCGCCAGAACAACAGATACAAAACTTGTAGACATAACTCCAGTGGTACAATGTCCAGCACCCCTTTACAACATACCTTTCAAGATCCATGTGTCCTACACATGCCTATCACAACTTGTGGTGTACCTCATCCAGAGCACTAAATGTCCCAATAACAACTATGTGGGTGAAACCAGACAATCACTACGCTCTCGAATGAACTCGCACAGGAAAATAATAAAAGACAAAACATATCACCTGTGGGTAAACCTTTTCACAAAGTGATGACTCCATATTTGACCTATCATTCCTCATCCTCAAAGGAAACCCGCACAAAACTTTCAAAAGACAAGCCTGGGACCTTAAATTCATAACTTTGCTAGACACTAAAAATGATGGACTGAACAGAGACACTGGATTTATGGCTTATTACAGCAATCTATAACCCACTAACCCTTATGACTGAAAGGATGTTAATGGGCCACTTTACCTTGAATGGTCCCTTAAAATATGTGATTGATACTTAGGCTAGACAATCTGTTCCACCTTGTATTTAGCTGTGACGCTCTGAATATGTTACCCAGATCAAGTTCTGTGTAAGCTTGAAAGTCTCTTTCATCAACAGAAGTTGGCCCAATAAAAGATAGTATCTCACCCACCTTGTCTTTCTAATATCCTGGGACCGACATGGCTACAACAACACTGAATATATCAAAATTACTAACATTTACATTGAACTTGTATATTCAGTGTCTGATTAAATACCCTGGAGTCAAAGTTTACCATTTCCTATTATAAACACCAACATTTATTTAACATTTAGTCCTGTGTGAATCTAACAGCTGTGCCAATAGGTGCCCAAATCTGTTCAGGCATGAAGATTATATATAAATTACCTTGATCTAAAACTTTATTTATAAAAGTGAGGAAGAGATTGTGAATTCTTTAGGAGGGCAAATACTGGATACTCTGACCAGGACATTAATTATGTACTAGAATACAAGGATTTACATTAAGTTCATTTGGTAGGAGATGGCCAACAACTCACCTGGCTGCTATAACTGGCAACCCAGAAATTGTAAGACTCCATCTTAGTCATATTGACCTCTATGCATTCTGTTTTTTTAATTTAAAGGGATACTGTCAAATTAAAAATCATAATTCTGTCTGAAAACTTCTTTACCTACTACGGTCATAAGCAAAACATAAGATTATTATAACCGAGAATAAGTAAAAAAAAAATTTTTTAGTTTACTTATATTTGTGCATTTGGTAGCAATTGGTTTATAGTTAATTTCATTGTTTTCTCTGGTATAGACAATCTGCTGTGGGTGGTTATTTCAAGTAATGGGGTGGGAGGGCACATTTTTAAAAATAGGAAGATGTGGTGATAAATCCAAAAAAACTGGTAGGGTGAATCAGGGGAAAGGTCTAGGTCCCAAAACTACTTTTAACTTAGTCCTTGTCTACACTAAAACGGGTTTGTCAGTATAACTATACCAGTAGAAAGATACTAGCAAGCCCTCTTTTGCTTATACCAATTTCCTAAATGAAATAAGTTATACCAGGGGTCGGCAACATTTGGCACGCAGCTCGCCAGGGTAAGCACCCTAGCGGGCCAGGCCAGTTTATTTACCTGCTGACGCGGCAGGTTCGGCCAATCGCGGCCCCCACTCGCCGCGGTTCGCCGTCACGGGCCAATGGGGGCGGCAGGAAGCGGCGCGGGCAAGGGATGTGCTGGCCGCGGCTTCCCGCCGCCCCCATTGGCCTGGGACGGCGAACCGTGGCCAGTGGGGGCCGCGATTGGCCGAACCTGCCGCGTCAGCAGGTAAATAAACTGACCCGGCCCGCTAGGGTCCTTACCCTGGCGAGCCGCGTGCCAAACGTTGCCGACCCCTGAGTTATACCAATAAAAGGACTTTTTTGCAGTTTTCATTAGGACCTTTGCCGGCCTAACTATATTGACTGGGTTATGACTTTTTCATACTCCTAATTGACATAGCTAGACCAGCAAAATGTACAAATGTAGGCCATGCCTTAAAAAAACTGTGCAAGATTTCAACTTGATGGTGGCCAGGGCTACACTACAAATATTTAGTGCCACACCTATTGCAGGAGCGTGAAAAAAAAAATCATACTTCTCAGTCTGACATAGCTGTGCCAGCAAAACTCCCTGTGTAGATTCAACGCTATAGCTTCTGTCGTTGGGGGAGGTGGGTTAACTACACCAGCAAAATAACTTTTCCCCCTATAAGTTGCATCTCCATTATGGGGTTATACCAGCAACTCCTTTGTAGTGTAGACTAGCCCTGTCCCTTTAATGTTATGTGTGATCCCTGCATGCATTTCTGTGATGTCACAGGACGTAATCACAAATGTGTTTGAAATGGAAAGAAAAATGGACATAAAAGCAAACAAACATTTGCTCAACAGAAACCATATTAATAAAAGCCACATCTCAAAGTTATAATTCACTGACTTTTTGTGCATGATGAATGAGATACTGTAAGGTATCGTCTGTGTATTTCATATATTATGTGGTTGTATTGTAATTGGATTCATCTAATCATGTTTATTATGGTAATGCCTAAGGACCAACCAATGTGTGTTTTGCATTCTATATTGTGATGTGTGCGTTGTCCTGTATGTGTAATGTATATTATGACTTGTGTGCACTGTGGTGTGCAGCATGTATGTGGTGTGTATTGCACTGTGTGAGGTGTACTGTATCTTTTGCTTCTTGTATTCATAGAATATCAGGGTTGGAAGGGACCTCAGGAGATCATCTAGTCCAACCCCCAAATTGTGGATTGTGTGCATTAGGGTGTTACACTATGTGCACCAGTGTGTGTACTGCAATGTGGGGGGCAGCGTGCACTGCGGTGTGTATGGGGGAGGGTGGGCTCTGCAGTGGGGTAAACTGATTGTATTGTGTGCTGTGGGGTGCATGGAATTGTGCACTGTGGAACGCGTGCATTAGGCGTCTGCACTACACTGTGGGCCCTGGTCACTCCTGCACGGGGTAATACCCCCGGGGGCTGTATTTCAAATTGTGCGTTGCGGGGAGATGTCAGGGGGCGGTGCAACGCCAGCTTTGCGTCACACTCAGCGCTTCGCTCACAGGCCGGCGCGTGCTCCGCGTTGCCTGTGCCGCCCCGCCCTCCACCCCTTCAGTCAGTCGGATCCCTTCCGCCCTCTGGGGGTTGCGCATGCGCTCGGAACCATGGACCAGTTGGAGGCGGGGCTGGGCTCGGGGGAGGAGCCTACCCAGCGGTCCCCGCTCCTCCCCCTCCGGCGGAGGGGGCGTTGCCGGACGCGCTCGGAAGAGCCAGGGGGCGGGGCCTTTTTCACGAGCTCGGCCTCGAGCTCGAGCGGCACCAGCGAGGGCGACGAGGACATCTGGTGGCGCGTGCAGCGGCGCGCGAAGATACCGAAAGTGCGCATGCTTCTCCCGGCGCGGCCTAGCCCGGCGCAGGCGCAGAAGCAGACGAATGCTTTAGAGCGCACGCGCGGAGCGCAGTGGGGGCTACCGGCTCTGGCCGCCATGGAGCGAAAAGGTGAGCGCGGCGCCTTCTCCCGGGCCGGGCTTGGCGGGCCGCCTCCCCCCGACACGTGCACCCTCGCAGGCAGCGCCGTCCGGCCGTCCCCTACCTCCTGTCTGTCTGCCTTGCCCCCCCCGGGCGCGCCCCCTGGCCCCCCGTCTGTCTGTCTTGCCCCCCCGGGCGCGCCCCTTGCCCCCCCGGGCGCGCCCCCTGCCCCCCCGTCTGTCCGCCTTGCCCCCCCGGGCGAGCCCCCTGCCCCCCCGTCTGTCCGCCTTGCCCCCCCGGGCGCGCCCCCTGCCCCCCCGTCTGTCCGCCTTGCCCCCCCGGGCGCGCCCCCTGCCCCCCCCGTTTGTCTGCCTTCCCCCCCCCGGGTGTGCCCCCTGCCCCCTCCTGTCTGTCTGCCTTGCCTTCCCCCCACCCCCGTGGGTGTGCCCCCTCATGTCTGTCTGCCTGCCTTACATCCCCTGTCCTCTCCTGTCTCTCTGCTTCTTCCCCACCTCATGCTCCCTGCCCCCTCAAACCTCTGTTTTCCTCTAGTATGCATCTCCCACTGCAGGCTTCACTCCCACCTTTTTCACCCTACCCCGTCTCATCAGTCTGCATTTCTCTCCCCCAGTTCTGGCGCTACAGGCCCGGAAGAAACGGACCAAAGCCAAGAAGGACAAGGCCCAGAAAAAGTAAGTCGAACCCCACAGCCATCCAGCTGGAAACAGGTGTCCAGTGTGGGGATGTTGGGCTTGGGCTTCTCTTCCATACACACAGCCCCTGGTTTCCTGAGCTTAAGTGGGAAGGAGCAAGGTCTGGTGGCTCCATGTGGGCAACTGAAGGGATCTCCTTTTGGCTCTGAGGACAAGGAATTTCCTCCCTCTTTGGGTCTACAGGGCATCCCTGGAGGGTAAAGTCTGAGGTTCCCCACAGGGTTATTACCTAAAAGTCCCCTATGCACCCCTTCTCTGTTAATGTAAGAACTGGACCATATCTATGAGCCTTAAAGGGGTCCATTGACTCTTCATAAAATGGTTGAAATGACACCTACATCTGCCTCTCTTGATCAGTCTCCTAGGCATCATTTAGGCTAGAAAAGCATCTGTTTAACTATCAGCTTATAAAATGACATATGCAAATGAGTATCCTGATTGATTTGCAGATGATTTTAATAATGCTTGTCACTAAATTTACTAATCTCTTAGAGGTGGATGGTTTTGTGCAAAGTCTTCCTTTTAGTAAGCGAGATTAAAAGAAACCTCTATTACACTACAGAAATCCATAGTAGCTCCATAAATCTTTTTGAAGTGTTCAAAATATATTCCATAAACTCACTGTGGATTCTGGGGAGTGGGAGCTACAAATCCTGTTTGTTTATACAAGAGGCTACATTTTAAGTAGCTCTAGGAATTCAGCTAACTTGGATATGGAAGAAGTTCCTATAATTGTTACATATATTTTTGAGAACAGCTACTGTAAGGTGAATTCATACAATTAAAAAATATCTAACTTAAAAACTATAACTCTTCTAAACTGTAATTGTCTTGTACTTGGAATAATAAACTGCCTTTGGGGAGGGGTTATTGATGGGACTGAAAATAATAATCTGACAGTTTTAATATCAAATTGGGGGGGAAATCAAAGTAATGCTTTTTTTGTGGAAGGTACAGAAAAGGGATTGACATCTCATTGACATCTCTGATTTTGAGCTATTCCCCATCAATCATTATAGGTTCTTACTTTTAATTCTGTAATAACTCAGACATCCGTCTTTTAGACAGAATATAATGTGGCTTCTGTAGAGGTTTGTATATTGTATCTACAAAGATTGTGATCGCTGTGTGTCTACAAAATAACTCTATCACTTTCATTATACTGCGGAGTTGGTTTGCGGAGCTTTTGAGTCTGCATCTCACTTTCCTTCCTTCCTTCCTTCATTTCGTTTCAAAATTTCATAGAGAAAAGAAATTAAGCAAAACAATTATCTAACTCACTGGAAAAATCTGCCCACCGAAGTACTAACTTTTTACTTGTAAACATTTATAAACTTCCTTTCTATGGTATTTCATAAACTTATTTCAAGGCGTGACCACATCTCTTCAACTGGACAGAGCTCATTGAGGTATCTTTAGATGGATTTTTTGGGTCTGGTTGTCAGAAATGGAGCAGACAGGAGCTCGCTTGTTTAAAAGGATTACTAAACCGTCTGGAGCCCAGCACTACAAAGCAAACATTATATCATAGAAATGTAGGGCTGGAAGGGGAATCAAGAGGTCAAATCTAGCCCCCTGTGCTGAGGCAGGGTATGTTAGACATATATAATATTTGTATGTGGGAGTTAAAAAATCAGGAAGCTGCATGGGTTACCATCTTTCATTATGGGCAGTATTATTTTCTTTCTCTCAATCATTGACTTCAATTCTACAAGCATTTAATCAGATCTGCAAATTATACATTAACAGGTTGTGAAGGTTTTAAGGATAACTTGTATCTAAAAGTTAAAATACATACCAGTATACACGCAAATTGAAATTTAAGGTTTAAATGCAAAAAGCCTCCATCAGGACACTGCTTAGTCCTGAATTTGTCATGGTTTTGAAACTGAGTACTGGGGGTCAGCCACTTGGTTTTTAGCCCACTAATAAAAATATACTTTTATTCCTCTCTTGGAGGAGGTGGGATTTTCAGTAACTCATGCTTTTGTGCCAGCAGAATTTCTTCTGTTATAATACTCTGTAGCTGTTTCACACCTTTCATACAAGGATTTCAAAGCACTTTACAAAGGCGAGTAAGTTGTATCTGTTTCTTATAGATCAAGAAAAGGAGGAGCTCTCAGGGTTGAGTCATTAAACCCAATTTCTAGTCCTGACTCTGCCTTGATCAGACAGTGGGCAAGTGGTAACAATAGTACCTACTTTTATAAAGTGCTGTGAGAACCAAGTGAAAAATTAAATTCAAAGTATTACTTTTAAAAAGTCATATAGTGAGTCAGTGATAGTACCCAGGTCTCCTGCAATTATATTAATAGTACCCAGGTCTCCTGCAAGCTCACTGCTCTGAATTCTAAAATGTTGTCTTATGCACGTACATTGTGAATCTTCTGCTGTGGCACATGGCTTGTTTACTGAATTTAGTTGCATGGTCTTCAGATCTGTTGTATAAAGTTCAGCATTCTTAACTGATGTATTGATTTAAATAGAATGTCTGAAGAGGCGCTAGTAATGTATGAGGCCCTCTAAAGCTTTTTTTCCCTCCCTGCCTGTATTTTATTTGGCGTGACATCACACAGAAAAGGATTTTCTGCTTGGACCTGTCCCACTTGCGGGATGAAGGGAACATAGAAATGATAGAAAATATATTGCTGCTAAGAAGGTAGAAAGTGTAGTGTTGAGGCAGACACATTGAACTAATTGCATGCTTGTCTACACATGCTCTAGAATACACCATATAATATCTGTGGGACATTTGCAATAAGTTGGCATGAAGTAATAATTGATGATGCTCCTATGGGAGTGAACATGATGGACATAACTTGTTACCTACTATACCTTGTGAGTTAGGAGAGTGAGGATATGTGGAAAGGAAAAATTGCCTTTGAGGGGTGATTAGGATATTGTCTCCATGGCTTCCAGTTTGTAGATAACTTGTTAATCCCCTAAGAAGAACTGAGGCTTGCTACAGTAAAGGATCTCACTGTTCTGAGGTTAAATGTTACAGTTCAGTGGCTGTAGCATCACTTGCTGTAAAACAGTTCAGTGTCCATGTTAACTAGCCTGCCTTGTGTAAATATAGTGGCCGTTACTTAAATTGGTTCTTGGCTTTCTATCCTTGACTATCCAATAGGGTCAGATCTTTGATAAAGAGGAGAGATGAAAGGGCAGTTGAACAAAAATATTTTTACTTCTGAGGAGACACAGCTACTTGCTGGAGTGGAGGAACAAATTGAGATTCATCATAAAATACTGTAACCTGGTGGTGTGTGTATTCCTGTCCTTACTCTGGGAGGATTGTGGCTCTTGTCTGATTAGCAAGCTTTTGAACATCTGGCTAAGCAGCTTTAATTCTAAAAGCATTTTCCCTACTACAGTTGATCACCATGCATGTTGGATTCGGTCCCTAAGTAGAGAGTGGTTGACGTGGTTAATGAATTAGTTTGTCACTCATGTTTTGCCAATCTTTAGAGCAAATAATTCTCTAAAATATACTAGGTATAAACTGTTAGTGAAATAGCAGCAAATACTATTTGGGGGGGAGGGATAGCTCAGTGGTTTGAGCATTGGCCTGCTAAACCCAGGGTTGTGAGTTCAATCCTTGAGGGGGCCACGTAGGGATCTGGGGCAAAATCAGTACTTGGTCCTGCTAGTGAAGGCAGGGGGCTGGACTCGATGACCTTTCAAGGTCCCTTCCAGTTCTAGGAGATAGGATATCTCCAATAATTTAAATTTAAAATTTAAATTTAAATCACTTTGTTGGTATATATGTCGCAAATGGTGGAACAGAGATTATACACCTCTACCCCGATATAACGCAAATTCGGATATAACACGATAAAGCAGTGCTCTGGGGGAGGGCGGGGCTGCGCACTCCGGCGGATCAAAGCAAGTTTGATATAACGCGGTTTCACCTATAACGCGGTAAGATTTTTTTGGCTCCCGAGGACAGCATTATATCGGGGTAGCGGTGTACATAATGGAACAATTAATGACGTATATTGCAACAAGTCACGTTATAGAATTCACAATATCCTCTCTTTAACTTTTACCTGTTGCTTCAAGTTACACAATAGAAACTATTTTCACTTTATGGTATTTCCTATGTGTTTAAGAGGGGCAAAGGGGCGTGGGAGGGTGCAATTCAGTGGTAGTGTTGCACACAGTTAAGGTGGAGCAGGCAGCAACTTATTTGAGCCATTTAGATTGTAATTGTCCAGAAGGTGACCACTTCTTGCTTTACAAATAATGTGAATCTTTTTACTACCTTTTTCCAGGACTTGCTTTTTAACTTTTTGAACTAGGATATATAAAGGATGGGTAGGGAGAGCTCTTTACATCTAAAAAGTCAAGTAACTAGCCCTTAGTTAAACTGAAACGAAAGCTGTCAAAGTAGACGTTAAATTTCTGATGCCATCAGTTGAAAGGTCTTTAATTGAGAAGGCTGCTAGACACATTAACCATATAATATATACTTTAGGGCAGGGATCTCAAACGCAAATCACCACGAGGGCCACATGAGGACTAGTACATTGGCCCGAGGGCCGCATCACTGAAACCTTTTCATACAACAATATAAAAGTACAGTCAAAAATGATAAGTAATATAGTATGCTATTAAAAGTCAATGTATCAACGTTTTAAAAACTGTAATGTGAAGAGGGGTTTTAATAAAATATAAACACCTGTAACTATTCCTTATGTGGTCAGTAACACTGATGATCTACGCTAACAGTCTATCAACATAGCTGTAATGGCAGGAACTTTTTAAAGTAACTATTCATACAGAATACGTTGCCACTTTTAACACATTCTTCCCAACTACTCACAGCAAAGAATCATACATGCTGAACTTCATACCTCAGACTGCTTGTCTAGTCCATGAGGCCCCGCCCCTGCCTTGCCTCTTCCTACCCCTTCCCCAAAGTCCCTGCCCCAACTCCACCCCCCTTCCCCAAATCCCCGGCCCCGCCTCTTTCCCTGAGAGCGCCGTGTCCCTGCTCCTCCCCCCTCCCTCCTGGAAAGTCTTAAGTGCCGCCAAACAGCTGTTTGGCGGTGGGAAGCACTGGGAGGTAGGCGGAGGAGCAGGGATGCGGTGCATTCGGGGGGAGGAGGGGAGGGAGCTCGGCTACCGGTGGAGTCGGCGCCTATGGCGGGCCACAGGAAATAACTCCACGGGCCGTGTGTTTGAGACCCCTGCTTTAGGGTGAAGGAATGGATACAGAGTGAAGTAAGGAATCAAATACACAGAAGAGTCTTTTAGTAACCCTTGACCAAACAGGAAAGTCATTAACTTATCTGAGGGTGTCCTGAATGTTTGACCGTATATAGTGTCTTTAGTCACAGTCAGTTCCATAACTGCTGACTATAGGAAGTTCTGGCATTTGTTTGATTGTTAGGATTCACTGGAAAAAAACCCACTGAAAAACTATCACCCAGTCAAATTCTGCCTGCCACCTCCCTCCCCCATTCCCCTTATTTTCACTGAGTACTTTACTCCATGAGAAATCACACTGAAATTGATTAGTAGAATCTGGCCCTCAGTGTTTTCCCTCAGTGTTTATCCTCCATTGTTGCAAGGCACCATCTGTACAACAGCAGTTTTACAAAGTGTCCTCTTTTTTTTTTTTTTTTTTTCCCTATCCTTGGTAATGATGGGTTGAGGTTGAGGAAATACAATGTATTTCCAGTAAAATTCTATATGTATTCTTCCATAATCAATAGAACACTTGGTAATAAAAATGCATATGAATGCCAACTTTTGTTTGGAGCAAGGGCATTCAGGTTGTGACATTACACCTGCTAAGCTTAGTGTTTGTGATTCTTTAGTGTGTTGAAACTTGCAAAAACTCTGTGCTTCAGCAAGAAACAGTTTTGTCACTAGCCTGCTGGGTCATGGGAAACAGAGCAGGCTAAGTGGAGACACTGCAAAATCAGCATATATCTGTGTGACCTGAATTCCCATGAATCAAAATACAATGGGAAAATGTAATTTCAGCTCTGCTAATCGTGAGTATCCTTAAATTTAGCTATAACAGCAGTGATCTATAGTAAGAACATGTCTAAGGCAATAGCATTCTTTGATCATGTTACAAGGTTAATTTGATATGACTTTTATCATATTGTTTATATTGGAATATGTCCTGCTTTTGTTGTAGGAGTTCTGGTACTTTAATTGTTCTGGGTCAGATTCGGTGCTGTGACTTAGAATTGGAATTGGTGGGTGTCAAGGTGATATCACCAGCACATATTGGCTATTGTCACTTTGTAGCTGTCAAAAGTGCATCAGTTGTAAAGTCAATTTAACAGGGAGCCAATTTTAATTGAAATTTTCTGGGCTTGCACATTCTCTGAAGTGTAGATTACATCTGTAATTGTCATGCTGTGTGCGCAGTCTTGAGCATTAAGTGTACTTCCTGTAAATTATAATAGAACTAGATATTTGAGGTTTCTGATAGTCTATTGCTTGGGAACTTTGATATTTTTATTCAGTGCCGTTTATATTGCAAACATTCAGAAGATTGAACTGTTCTCTTCCATCTGCTGTGAGGAAAGATCTGTTGTGCGATGCTGCTGAGGTTAAAACTCGAGGTTAAAAATGAGACTAAAAAATTCACTCAAATTCAAAGCAATTGTAGAACGAACTATTTGTTCCATTTTGAATTCCTTGACCCACAGCACAGTATAAACAGACAAGATTTTTTTAACCTGATTGCTAGTTTTCTTCATGTCAGACTGTTGGAACAGACCTGCACCTGACTATACGGGTGTATGTCCCAGATACTGACTAGCATACTGGCTTTCCCATGCCAGATAAGATTACTGGTTCATCAAATCTGATATCCTGCTTCCTGCAGTGGTTTATACCTGATGCTTCAGAAAAAGTAGAGAACTATAATGCAAAGTACTCAGTGTTGTGTATGCAGGGAGTGAAAGGGTGGCAGCGTGACCATGGAATTTTATTACCATTGGCATGAATAACTACAAATAATAGTGACTATATAGCTATAGTATTTGACTTGTCTTTTTGTAGATTATCCTCTGCAGTATTTTCTTTTGATTTCTGAATGTACTGGTTAATTGAGTGATCCTTTGTCATGGGACATGGTGAATGAGGGGTTGACTTTTTTCACTGTACCATTTATAGCTTAATACACCTCTACCCCGATATAACGCTGTCCTCGGGAGCCAAAAAATCTTACTGCTTTATAGGTGAAACCGCGTTATATTGAACTTGCTTTGATCCGCCTGAGTGCGCAGCCCCGCCCCCCCGGAGCACTGCTTTACCGTGTTATATCCGAATTCGTGTTATATCGGATTGCGTTCTATCGGGGTAGAGGTGTACCTCAAGTTCCATCTACCTAGTTATTTTTCCCTTACAGGCTAAATGATCCTAGATTTTGAAGTCTCATTTTATGAAGGTCATCTGCTCTTCTCTATACTTCATTAATATTGACTGTAGCCTGTATTTTCAAAAGTGACTAATTTTGAATGCTTCGTGTGAGATACCTTAAAGGGACCTGACTTCCAGAGGATGGGCACTTGTCACTTGGCTGGAAAGCAGGCCATTTAAGGTGTCAAGATGGGCACCCAAAATTGCTTGATATGTGAAATTTTAGCTTTGGTTGGGGTAGTGCTTGAGAGCTGCAGTGGTGGACCAGGAGAACCCCATTGTGGTGGGCACTGTACAAACAGAATAAAGGATGGTCCCTACTCTAAACAGCACTAAAATACAGGGACTAAACATAAATGCAGTACTTGGATTGGAGTGTACTATTGTTTGATATGTCAGGGGCCACATGACTATAGTGGCTAAAACAGGAATGGAGTTGAGTCTGAGTTCTCTTCCTGATTCTTCTGGTTCACATGGACTTCAAACAAATCACTAATCTCTGTGCCTCAGTTCACCCATCTGTAAAATTGGGGGAACTTTCTGTGTGAAGCCCATTGAGATCCTCTGACAGATGTTATCAATGCAAAATATTCTTCTATATTTTCAGTCTTTCCTGGCATGCCCAAGCACTTTTGTAGGTGTTCTAAAGGCTTTTGCAGTGGACACACACACACACACACACTTGAGCCAATGACTCTTTACAGCAGGGGTAGGCAACCTATGGCATGTGTGCCGAAGGCAGCACACGAGCTGATTTTCAGTGGCACTCACACTGCCCGGGTCCTGGCCACCTATCCGGGGGGTTCTGCGTTTTAATTTAATTTTAAATGAAGCTTCTTAAACATTTTAAAAACCTTATTTACTTTATAACTAAACTATTGTTGTATGTATATTAAAGACTTATAGAAAGAGACCTTCTAAAAACGTTAAAATGTATTACTGGCACGCAAAACCTAAATAAATGAAGACTCGGCACACCACTTCTGAAAGGTTGTCGACCCCTGCTTTAGAGGCTTCTGTCAGTTGAGAGCCAATTTCTGTAATGAGAAAATTCCATTACTTTGTGATCTGCATCTGTTATCTAAGTAAAACTTCAGCTATCATGCTGTTTCATCCACAAATGCATTTAAATTAGTCTAGAATCTGACTGTTATTACTAACTGAAATAAGCTAATGCCATCAAATTTCACCAACCCTCTCTCCCCACCCAGTCACTGGCAGCTAGAGGAGATGGAGGAAGCAGCCACATTGGGATTCAGAGAAGTAAGAAAGGGGATTGCTCGGGGAGGGTCAGTGGGTAGACAGGAGCCAGGTGTGGATGTCTGCTCTGAGTGGCAGGAATGGAGATGTGTGGGAGCAGATTGGGGATAGAAACAGGTGTCAGTGTCTTGCCACCCTAGCACTCCCACCGTTACTACCACCAGTGGAGATGCAGAGGTGGTAGTACAGTGATGAGGAAACATCTCAACTAGCGTAAACAGACACAGCATTTGTGATACAAAACAATCTCCCATTTATTTAATCTAAAATAGTGGTGGGCAATTACCCATAGTCCTGCAGGTAAGGCTCTTGGGATGCACTGGGGTCTGATCAGTCACTTTTCTGCCCCAAAACAAACACTACTTAATTGAGGGCTCACAAGATGCAAGTCGGTCAGCTTCTCTCTCCCCACCTTCGCACCCTGGTAAGCAGGGAGTTTACTGAAATCAGGAGTACAAGAGAATGGTATTTATGGTGGCTTCTCACTTTGCTATATTACATCTCTTCAACATCTCTTTTCTATTTCCCTTGGAATATCTTCTGGTCCTGACCTCCTCAAGTTTGTCCTCAGTTTCTTCCTTGAAGGCTTTGCCCTCCCTTAGGGCTTTGGATTAGGTTTTTCCTATTGCTCTCTGCAGTTAATACCAATGCAAAACCTTCCAGAAGCATTCAGAACACATGTCAAAAGTTGGTGACTTGCCCACAAGATTTTTTCATTCGAATACAAAAGTGGTTATCAAACTGCACGTGACAAGACATAAATTAAACTCTGCTGGTTTCCATGGAAGCTCTTCACAGCTTGTGCAGCTGATATGGCAGACAGTTCTGTTTTGTAGAACTATTAAATGCTTGTGGGGGGAGTGGGAGTGAGGAACAAGAAACTTAATCATTTCGCTTATGTGTACATTAGCACAATCTTAATGTGGAATTCAGTGGTTCTAATCTTCAAATTGAACTCCCACTAAACAAAAGTGCTTGTATGCGTTGGCTGCTATGAGAAACATAGCTTTTCAAAAACGAATTATTAGAATATCTCCCCACCTGTGAGTTCTTCTCCTGACAATAGAACTCCTATGGCTTTATAGTTCTGAAACTGTTAAACTACGTCAGCAGATGTCACAGGCCTGCCTTTGTTGGTTGTAACTACTAATTCTGTGTTTGAACAAAAGGGAGGGAGAATAAAAACTTATGCCAAATTTATGGGAGAGTGGGTGGATCGCCTATAATTACAAAATATTTAAGAACAAGAACTACAGGATGGTAACTTTGCTTCATAAAGTATGAATTATATTTGGTCCCCCAGCTCCTTCAGATTTAAAAAGTTTCAAGGATGTAGGTGAAACGGACTAGCCATAAGTTGTAACGAAAAGGTACATTTGCAGGTTTCAAGGTAGCGAGCGATGTCCACCTAACCTGGAAACACATTCTGAAATGCCGTACCTGAATTTGTACTACAGGACTGAGTCCAAACAATAATGACGTGTCAAATTTATGCAGAGATCTCGATGTTGTTGCTCTGCAAACCTTGTGGATAAGAAAAGCGCGGAGGCTGGCAACAGAAGCAGGCATTCCTTTGACTGGATGTGCATTAATAAGACCTTGCCTCTCTCATTGCAGGTGCTCTAAGAAACAGCAATTAGGCAGACGTCGTTCTCTTGGGGAGAACTTGACCTGATATACTAATGTCAAAAGCGAAGGTGGGATGGGTATTCAGGGTTTAAGAGCCTAGTCAAAGGCATTAGTCTCCTCCAGGAAAAAAGTAAAAACACCTTTTTAACATCTTGCCTGTGAAGCAAGATCTTGCTGCGAAGGGCATGCAGACATGAGGAAAACGTGGGCAAGATGAGTAAGGTGGAAATTGACTCTGACCTTTTGGAAGAACTCCAGAATGTGTCAGTAGCAATACCTTATCCTTGTAACTCAGGTTATGACTATGCTGTGGAGACTAGACTGGCATAACTAAATTGCCATAGCTGTGCCAGCATAATATCATGAAGACGCAGTCTTTGCTGACTGGAGAGTTGTTTCCATCAGTGTAGGAATACCACCTCCCCAAGGGATAGTAGCTAAGTTGATGGAAGCAGTCTTTTGTCAACTTAGCTGTGTGCACACTAGGCGTTAGGTCAGCAAAACTACAGCATTTGGCGCATTTTTTTTTTCCACACCCCTGACCAACATGGCTATTGTCAATCTAGTTTAAGGGCAGGCCGGGCCTTAGTTTACGCTGGATTAATTACTACACTCTGAAGATTGCTCAACTGAAGTCTCTCTCTTAATGGGGATAAAACCTTTCACATAAATCTTAAACTCATGGCTAGCAAATGGCTCAAAGGTTTCATCACCTTTGTATAGATGGGGCTGATGGCCTCTGAGAGGTGACCTGGAAAATGGGGAAGATGGGTTCTTTATCTACGGTGAAACTCTGTTGCACAGTTCCATTGCAGCTACTATGGAAGTGAAACCTGAGTACATGACAAGGAGGGTAAGGGAAGGGTGGTGTGACTTTTTAGTTAGCACTTGTGTAACAACACTTGGGGGGGGAAAGCTGTTGGCTTTCATCACTGTATCCCTCCATTTAGCACGAGAGCCATTTTCACATTTGAGCCGCTAACAGGTACACACAATAGAGAAGGCAGATGTAGCATTTTTGATGTTTCCAAGGGGGGAGAATATTTTGTTACAAGTTTATTTTTCATACAAGACTGCTACAAAAAGGCACCGGTCCTTCCTTTATTCTTGGTCACCTGGGGGAAGGTTTAAATGCCTTTCTAGCTCCTGACTAGTGGGTGTACAGAAAATAAAATTCTTAGATGTGATAATGAAATGCAAACATAGCCCAGTAAACTCAGGTTGTGTATGCTGACAAGTCTAGAAATCTTGCACCTTTGTACTAGCTGTGGTGCAGTTCTACTGCTACTAACAGCATAGAGAGCACTAACATAGACCAGCTTAGAACAGAAGTAGATGGCACAGTGGTACCAGTGGCCAATCTACTCTAGTGCTTGGCTACTGTTGATAACATCAATGGAGCAACAGCAGTGGGAGAATAAGAAAAGGTTCCATGCAGGCAGGGTGTCTGATAGATAAAGCTTTTACCTTCTCTGTACCTCTCTGTTCGGGCTAGTTTAAGCAGTTGGGGAACAAGTAAAAGGATCCCTTTCAGCCTTCTCTCACCAGATGGCCAAACCTGAATGCCCTTCTAGTAGATTCCCACAAGAAGCTAAGGAGCCAGAACTCTTGCAACGAACAGCAGAGGTTGATGGAGTAATTGTGTGTTATATTCTGTAAATACACAGTAATTTGTGGCTATTGTGTAAAAAATACTGCATATAACTAAGACTTTTCTGATATGTAGATGTTGCCAAGTGGCTGACAGCTTTTATTAAATTAAAAGGCAGTGTTGAATTTACTAAAGAGTAATTTACTGAGAATTTACTGAGGGAGTTAAGTATTCTTCAATGTTGACTATAAGTTGAATATTGATAAGAGCCCAATCCTACTGTCATGAGGGGAAATCTTAAACTGATTGAGATTTGCCTCAGTAAGTACTACAGAGTAAGATCCATAGTGTATAATTTTAAGTACTTCTATCAGAAAGCATTTTTAATTGCCAACAAACTCAGAAATTGTACATTAATGTCATACTTCTGCTGATCTGTTCCCCTTGTGAATTCCACAAAGCCGAAGATAAATGTGTGCTGAAATACCTTTATGGCATCCAAGAAAGATGCTGAACACCTGGCATTAGAAAGCTATGTCCAGTTAATATTTTTAAATGATTTAGAACATTCTCACATCTTTGTGTGATTTAACAAAGAATGAGGAGTTCTTTTTGTAACCACAGCTGCTGGAGTTTGGAATAACTTAAGAAAATGTTTCTTACCTTGAACACCCTCCATTTCCTGCTTTATTGCCCTGGGGTTTCTATATCAAAAGGGTTGGACTATCAGCAGTTAATGACACTCATGCTCATTGGAAGCTGTGAATCTAGTGGACTGTTGAATATGCAGTGTTGTTGTAGCCATGTTGTTCCCAGGATGATAGAGAGACAAGGCGGGTGAGATGATATCTTTGATTGGACCAACTTCGGTCAGTGAGAGACAAGCTTTTAAGCTTCCACAGAGCTCTTCTTCAGCTCTCTGTAAGCTCGAAAGCATGTCTCTCTCTCCAACAGAAGTTGGTCCCATAAAAGGCTGTCGAACAGGCAGATAAAATCAGGAGAGGCTTTTTCAGTTCAGGAAGATAAAACTGAATCGGACTGAATTCAGCATTTCTTCAGGGGAAGACTGTAGAACCAGGTAAACATCAAGGAAATCTGGTGAATCTATTTATATTCAACCCAGAGTATGACTAAATTTGCAGAAAGCTCAGCTGAGAGCAACCCCCTCAGTGTTGCTGCAAGGCCCTTTACCTGCAATGCAGTGCTATGCATCTGCAGCTAGGTGGTGGAGACACATCCTTTCTCTCCCTCCCTCTCGCACAAAGCTTTGCTGCTTTCAGGGAGAGCCAGCACTCCTCCAGTGGTGTGTGCACCTCTGCTGCCTGAACAATCTGCTAGCTGATTCTTTTTTAATGGCTCTTTCGAAAACTGTTGGTTCATCTTCAGGGGTATCTCTATCAATGGGAGTCCGTGCTTCGTGCAGGTAGGCTTTTCTTTTGTCTCGTGTGAACTACTGCTCTTCGTAAGGGCTTCCTTAGAGGGGAAAAAAGGACTTTTGTGTCCCTAGATGAAGACTTTTGTGGATTCCATGAAAGCTCTCACGCTTGCCTTAGAATACTGCAACTCGACGTCATCTTTTCTTCTTCCTTAAAATATTATCTGATCATGTGATTGCAGAGGCAAGCTGCAAATCTAGTTAACTCTTGAGATTAATTAGGAGGTAGAGGGAACAAATATAAAAATTCAAATCAGGGTGCATTTTAGTGTAGCATTGAGCATGATAGTTATAAAAATTATAGTCTCTAAATTCTGCTGAGTAGCTATATATCACCCAAGTGTGGTTTCTTTCGAGGCTTCTTTTAGCATTTTTGCCATATTGACAGCTATCTGCTTCTTACTCCCTCATTTTAAATACAGGCAATGGGGCTCTTGCTCTCTCCAGCAGCCCTATCTGCCTCTTTGTAGGCTAGGCTGTCTGGGTGAAAGATGCAGACAGGGTGGATGTTATGAGGTTTTTGTGTGAGAATATTTGGGGGTTTGGTTTGACTGAATTCTTGTTCTCTATTTAGTAGAGAGTTTAATCTTGTTACTTACTTTGACCATATTAGTGTCCCCTTTTGATCTGGCCCTGCAGTTGGCATTTTAGAAGTCAGGCTATTATGGGGAGTCTGATGCCTTCTAATGAATTTGAGTAGTAGAGCAAAGATAATTTGGAGGAGAGAATTTTTAATTTTAAATGCTATTATGAAGATCTGTTACATATGGCTAATAATAGGGGAATAATTAACTGTAATGTAGAACTGTCATGTCTTGCAAGACTGAATCTCAGCTGTGGGACAGTGCGAGATGCAAACTATAGGGTGCATCAGACACCAGATGGTCAATAGCCATGACATGTTGGTTCCATTTAGGATGGGGGGCAAAGGGGGGTTATAAATTTCCAGCAGAATGGCCTGGGTGGTTTCTGATAACTTCCTTGATGCAGGAAGAGCACTGCAAAGTACATCAGTGGTTTTCAAACATTCCGTTGTGGACCACTTAAGATGAATCTTCTTGTGGCCCCACTTTCTTGTTCCTGTCCCACACCTTCCCTGAAGCAACTATGTAGTACTTAGTTACATGAAGGGAAAAAAATCTTAGGGCAGTATTGAGGAGACTGACTGTGGTGGGTGTGGCTGCTGGATTTAAATTCCCTATTCTGTCTGCTGTTTTTCCTCCCCCTGGGTGTAAACTGGGTATTAGCACCCAAACCCTTCTCATTGCTGCAGCTCCCAAGGCTCTCATCCATCATAGCACGTCTGGATTACTGAAACCTTTTTTTCTCTGGCCTTGACTGTGCAGTCTTGCCCCACTCGGATCCATTTGGAATGCTGCTGCCGAGACAATTTTCCTAGCCTGCTGCTTTGACCATCTCACCGCTCTTTGTATCCCTCCACTGTCTCCCCCTTCTCTAGCACATCAGATATAAGCAACTTGTCTTCACTTTCAAACCTCTTCAAGGCCTATCCCCTTCCGACCCATCATTTATCATTCACTCCATCATCCACTTGCTAAGTTTTCAAACTGGTCCTTGAAAGGAGCAACATCCTTAAAGCCACTTCATTGTTGTTCTTCAAACCCCTCCTTAAAACTCCACTTTGCCATGGCTACAAAAAAAATTGACAACAGGTAGTCTGTTGGTGTGCTGAGACAGCTGACTATCATGCTGACCAATATTGTTTCCTTGTACTCCCCCATATGTCTGTATCCATCTGTGTCTTGTCTTAGGGCAGGACCACCTTTTTGTTCTATGCTTGTACAGCCCCTAGCCCGGTGGGCTCCTGATCCATAGGGAGTATTGCTAGGTGCTATGATAATACAAATAACACAGCCCTAGCCACACCATGTTCCTTTGCAGTTTGGTTCTGTCCTCTTGTATTTACTATCTGGCCTAGTTTTGGGGTAGCATACGAACTTGTTCCCTCTCTAATTTTCACCAAATAAAGTGACAGACTTCAGCTAGCTGTGCAGGGTGCAGAGAACTGCTTGGGTTTTTTCCATTTATTTTTAGCTTACAGTCGTGAACTAGGTCAAACTACAGTATTGGAAATCATTGCTGTTTGAATACAGATAGATGCATGCATCACTGTAGTGTGGTAATCTCCTGGAAATGTTCATGTGGTACAGTTCAGGACCAGTGATCTACATGACTTGTCAAGTGCTGAATTCTTAAAGCACAAGGCCTCATGATGCCCTAAAATACACAAGACCAACTGTCAAATTCTCTGGAGAACAGCAATACTGATAAGTTACATAAGTCTTAATAGGCTGCTAAGACTAATTGCCTTGTTCAGCTTATAAAAAAGGGTTGAAATCCTCATGAGTAGTGCAGCATATGCATGGGAAAGGGTTAAGTGAAACTTGCCTTCGCATCCCATGGCCTTCCATTAAAACCAAACCGATCACTTGTGCAAATGTAAATTGTATAGTGTGCTCCATGCTGTCCTAAGGTGACTAACGTGACTCTTATAGTTCAGTTCTGAACAGCTAAGACTGCAGTCCACATCTAATACTGTATTGACTAACGTAACCAGCACTTGCCTCAGGCTTAGTCTACGCTCCAGAGTTAGGTCAACGTAAGGCAACTTACGTCGACATAATTACGTTAGTGCACATATTACAGCCTTGCTCCTGCTGATGTAAGTGCCCTACTACACCGACATAAAACTCCACCTCCAGGAGAGGCTTATGTCGTAATTAGGGCAAGGTAGTGTCCTGTAGAAACTGTTACTTACATCAGCTGTTGGGTGTCATTCTTGTCAATTTCACTGCTCCATCCTGGAGCGGGGAGCCAGGTGTGCTCTCAGCCCTCCACGCCGCCCCTCTTAAGCTGGTGGAAGCGCTCCTGGTCAGGACGCGCACCTCTGGCAAAAAGAGGGTAGTGTGGACATGAACCACTGCGGTGGTTGTAAGTTGACCTAACATTTCTAGTGTAGACATGCCCTCAGTAATCATTGGGTTTTTTTGAGCAACGTGGTAATAGAATTTTAAGCAAGGTGGATGGGAGGCATCAATTATTAACTTATGAAAACACTAGTTGTAATACAGTAGAACTTTAATTCACACTGACTAGAAGATTCAATGTAAATGAATGGATCTTGTCTTAGTATGTCATGCTATAAAGAAAAGATGCGTTGATATATTTTGTCAACTAGTTTTTTTTATACTTCACTTCTAAAAATGCAGTCTTAGTGATGGTATATATCTACAGTGTTTGTACAGTGCCCAGCACAACGGGGCGCCGTTCTTGGTTAGCCCCTTAGTTACTACCATAATAAACATGATTGATAGAGACTGCATACTTTCTCGTGCATTATAGAAGATTGGTAGGATAACTCTGTGAAGGGGATTGATTAGCTCTGTAAGGTTTTATGTCTTAATAAATGTATTTTTCTATTTGCTTTAAAACAGACGAAAGACTTTCCTTTTTTCAGGACTTTCACTGTCTGTTACTAATGGCACAGTTAATGCAACTGATAAAGCACCTATTCTCTGCATTTCCCAGTACTTTATTACAATGGGATGATGACCTTCCTGCAGCCCTCAGTTAATAAGCATAAACTGAACACTGACAGCTAGCAACTAATGGCGAAGTGGGGAGAAAATGTTACTCTGGACCAGTTTCCATGGTTCCTTTGAGTGTTTCTGGATTTAGAAGGTATCATCCCTTAAAGGGACATTAACAGCTAGTTTCAGTATGTGGCTTTGAAACTGTCATACACTCAAATTTTAACTTAATGTTTTTGGGGATTTAAACATCCCCTTACAGCATTGGAAACCAAAATATTGTGCTGATGCACGAGAACCAGAAAGTGACACTGACCAACTTAACTTTGTTGTTCCTGCAGTCAACCTAGTACTACATGTATGGTGAAAAGCTAACTAGGCTCTGAAATTTTCATCTATAGACATCTCAGTTGTTAGTAAGAGAAAAGAGGGATCTTTTAAATCTCTTTCATCTTCTGTATTGGAGTACAAAAGGCACAGGTTTTAAAATGGCAGCCACTTAATTCTTTTCTTAAAGAGCAAGTTTTTAATTCCTCTTTCCTTGCAAGATATCTGTTCGACTCCTAAAGTCTAACTGGTTTATACCAACCCCTCCTCAAAGCAGATGGTGAAAGTCTGCTTCACTGAGAAGGGACTGCAGTATCCAAGCAATGTCACTGAATCCTCTTAATCGGGGACGGTTTCATGTAATGGGCATGACATCAGTCTTAAACTAATTAACGTTTTTTTACTCATTTATGGTCCTCAGATTCAATATAAATAGTGCTTTAAAATATAAATTGCTAAAAAACCTCACCGACTTGAAATCTTTAGTGTGAAAAGAGACTGGAAGAACTCCTGAGGTCAGTAACTTATCTCAGTGGTATCAGCTGGGTTTTAACTCATTGTAAAAATTGTGCACGCTTCTTGTTCTGACTATAAAAAATGCCTCTAGAGAACAGTCAGTTGCGTTTCTCAGATATGAAGAGGAAAGAGCTGCTGTTTATATGCCACCTGGCATTTCTAACCTGGGAGTAAAAGCCTTTAAATGTGAGAGTAGGTTTTCTGAAGGCCACTTACTACTGTTCTCTTATCCCCTCTCCAATTCTTTCTGTTGAATTGAAACCTAATGTGTCTGCACCTTTATGTTCATACCTTCTCAGGCCTGAAACTCAACATCGAGGCCCTGCTACTCATTCAGAGAATGATCTCCCTGAACAAGAGGAGGAAATCCTGGGATCAGATGATGATGAACAGGAGGATCCAAATGATTACTGTAAAGGTGAGAGGTTGCCTCTTTAGACTCTTGCTAAATACAGTTTGGTGGCATTCTCTCCCCTGTGGGCATTAAGACTGTGGTCAATTACAGACTTATATCAGTATAACTGTCGCTCAGGGGTGTGAAAAATCCACACCCCATGAGTGACATAATTATACCGATCTAACTCAGGTGTAAACAGTGCTATGTCGGCGAGAGAGCTTCTCCCGTTGACATAACTACCGTGGAAGTGGATTAGCTACACGGACGAGAGAAGCTCTCCTCCAGTAGGCAGAGACGTATCTTCACTTAAGCACTACAGCTGCGCTGATGCAGTTAGTGTAGACTCTGTCCCTTGTCTCCTAAGAGGTATGCACAGCGAGAGAGAGACTGTATTTCCTTGGTGGATAAAGAGAGTCTGTCAGAATGGGAAGCTAACTTGTGACTACTGTGATGTGGATATTAGAATTGTTGGTTGATAAGATTCTTAAACCTTTCTACTCTTGTTCGTGAGGTTTCCCATCACTCGGGAAGAGGTTCCTTTTGGCTATCAAACCAAGCCAGGATCTGCTTGAAATTTTACCTCTAAGATGTGGGGATAAGTTTGGTCCTCACTGTTCTGTCTGTGTTAACTTGCATACTTTGCAATCTGATCATTGGGACACTTGACAAATCCATTACCCATCTGCCTCGAAGAGGAAAGAATTAGCTGAGCTCTCCTTGGAAGGTGCATTTGTCAGCTGTGGAAGGGAGAAGAGTCAAGGTTCTGAGACTTTAATCTCTGCTTATGGCCGCATTTTTTGAAGTCACGTTAAGATGGTAAAGCCATGCAGCTGCACCTACCTATTCTATTCTCCTTTTTTTTTTTTTTTTAAAGGTCATCTGAAAGGCTCTTTACCTGTCAAGATCTGAGCTGAGGGTTCTGTTTTTAATGCATCATTTAAGGATGTCATCAGTGCTCAGATTATTCACACAAACAAATTTATGGGTATATTTTCTAAGACAGCACACTTAGGTGTCCAGCTCTCTTTGACTTTCAATGGGAATTGGGCACCTACCTCCTATTTTTGCCTTTGAGAACCCCTCTAGGCTCTGCAGCCCTCTAACATGCCTGTAACATACCAAAGATTCTCACACAACTGGTAGCAACAGTTCACAGGCTTTCGAAACCATGCTCTAAGGATGGCTGTGCCCGCTGCTTTTGTGATGATCTGCACTGGTGAAGTGCTAATGTAGATCGCAAACACTCACCTAGCAACTGATTCACAGCATTTGGTTCTCCCAGTGCAATCCCTGAATGCTACTGCCCACTCTTCAGTGATAACTTGTCTTTGACAGCTCAATACACTGACTCTGTCTTCTGTCAAGATGGCTACATGAAAACAGCCCAGATCAACAAGACACAAATATAACAAAAAAGCAGCTTCTCATTTTGAAAACTCTTCTGTTTTGTTTTTTCCCCTGTCCCCTTCCCTTGGTATTCTCCTGAAAAGATAAGAGGAAATGCATGCACATTTCTGAAAATAGAATGGAGTCAGTTATGCCCACCATATTTGTGCAAGTAAACCCACTTCTCTACCATGCTCTCCTTGCAGAGCTCCTCTGGCGTAATTAAGGGAATGGGGAGAACTCTGGCCTACACAGAGAGACCCAGAGCATTCCTGTCATTGGATCCTGAGGGAGAAACATGAAAAACTTTATTCAGCTACAAAGTAAAATAAAAACAAAATGAAAGGGGAAAAAACTATCAAAGAAATGAATGAAAGGAATAAAATAAACTTCTTCCCTCCCTGTAGCATATTCTGGATCTCTGGGCCCACAGCTCTTCATGCAGGTCAGAACCATTCAATGCAGGCAGTGGGGGGAAAAGCAAAAAAGGGAACAAGTGTTAAGTCTACACTGTAGACAGTAGGTATTATATACTTTGTCCACGGGGCTGTCCCTGACATTTTGGAATGGGTGTAGTATCTCGCCCCTCTATGAGCTGAGGGGTGAAAACATTATCCATAGGTTCTACAGCACCAGCAGGGAGGGCTATGTATAGACACTGTATACACCTAAAACAAATACATGGGATAGGTGTACTGCCCTGGGTCCATCACAGTAGTGCAAGTTACAGTGGAGCACTTATCAACAGTACGTGCAGGAAAGTGTGTTGCTTTTGGTGGTGTTGGCACAAACGGTAGCAAGAGCGAGCGAGCCCTGGATGAGTTTTGCCAGGTAAATAACAGTAGAAACATTGACAAACTGTTATTAAATAGACTTAGTTACAAACACCTGTCTTAAAAGGAATGTTAAGATTGAAAAGTCACGCTTTCAAAAGTTAGGAAATGCCAGAAATAAGGTTGTCCATGCAACATTAATTCAGCCCCCTTGTGCATGTGTATTGTGACAGTCTTGAATTATGATCACACTTTTTTTCACAGGCCCATGTCTCATTCAGTACACGGGATTGGATGTTGCTCACTGTATGGATAGTTATTGAATATTTTGTCTTCTTACTATTCAGCAGTGTCTGTATCTTATTTACTGCACACCCTTCAGACCCTGTCCTGAATACAGAATTTATTAATTTCCTTGTGGGCTTTTTAATGACACTCATCACCATAGAATGAGTGTTTCCAAATAATTTATCATCACAGCGCCTTTGAGATAAGGTGGTGGTATCCCCATATTACGGCTGAGGAACTGAGGCACAGAGATTAAGCCAAAAGTATCCGCTAATATGAGTGCCTAATTTGAGACCACTAGGGTTTGATTTTTTTTCCCCAGAGTGCTTAGGGGGTTTATAGCACTTGATCTATTTAGAATAGATCTCCATTGCCTTCAGTTGCAGCAGAGTGTGCTCAGCACTTCTGCAGCTCAAGCCCCAGGTATCTCTAATTGTGTACTCAGAAAATGAAGAACAAATTAATAGCCACTTATGAGAGATCTCATTTTAAGTGACTTGCCCAGTATATTATTGAAACCTTATGGCAGAAGCAAAGAGAGAATTCACTTCTCCAAAGTGGCATTCAAATTCCTTAACTATCCTTTCCCTTCCTGCAGTCTCCTGCCTCCTTCACAACACTTACTCCAATTCTGCAGCAAAATGAGATAGGGATTCTATAGACAGCAGTCTCATTCACTACACAGTTGTGATTTAATCCCTGAGCAACATCCATTTTGTGCATTGAATGAGGCAGAGATTTTGTGGGGGGGAAAATAGTATGAAGTAAGTATTCACCCAGGAAAGCTTATGCTCCAAAACGTCTGTTAGTCTATAAGGTGCCACAGGACACTCTGTCACTTTTATGTGATCATGTTACTAAAGACTCTCAGTGCATACGCATAAGGGGACCAAAGAAATGTTGCACAGGAAATCTTAATTATAGCATTTTCTAAATTCTTAGTGCTTGATTTAATGTTCTTTTAACACAGGAAAATGCATAAAAACATCATTTTGAAAAGGAGCTGGACTCCTACATGGGTCATGAGAATGGTTTGACCCTTTAGATCACCGCACAGACTTCTGCCACTTGAGCTAATGGAGTAGCTGATAGCAGTAGCAGGCTGCCATCTTTGTGGATCAGCCACTAGAGGGAGATGAAATGTACACTTTTCCAGGGGGTTTCCACAGATACTTGTCATCGGCAGGTATGTTAGACTCTGGAATCCAGGGTTCAATTCCAAGTTCTATAAGGTTGTGTGTTGTAATGGTTACAGAGACCCCTCTGCCCCTGTCCCCTCCAGCCGCCTTTAGTTTCCCTGTCCCTGGCTTTTCATCCCTCTGCATATTTCAGTGATGCTACTTTCTTCTCCCATGCTGCCCAGACACCAGGAGGGGGGACATTGGGAATACAGGAGAGACAATATCCCTGCTCTCCATTCTGGTGTCTGATGCCGCAGCTCCCTCTAGCAATCAAGAGGAGCAATTTTGGGAAAGTTCTACTCAAGCCTGGGATGAATCATGCTCATTTTGCTGGTGTGGATAGTACATGTGCAGTCCAGCCCACACAGGAGCTGTGTGGGGATGGCTCATGCTCAGTGCATCTGAGACCTTCAGGGAAATTAGCTGCCAAACTCTTAACACATCTCTGCTCAGCATCTGTAAACAGTTTTCAGAGGCTTATAGTCTGGTCTAATTTGGGGATTTTTTTCCCCACTGGGGTAGGAAAAGATTCATCCCTGACACCAGCATAACCTCCTTCTTTGCCTATAAAAGCACCTTCATACTAAATCATTCTAGGTCAACTTTAATTAGAGCATATTTATTTTCATATAAACTTAGTGGGTTTTTTACAAAATGCCAAGGAGGAAACAGTGAGGCTACTCTAGCAGCATTCACATGGAGAAAACACGCATGTGCCCATTATGTTTAACTAGCCTATCAAAATGTGTTGAGTGAATTTTTCCTAAGCCTTGGTTTGTGCTCCACCTGTCTGTTCTTTGACATCCATATGATGGTTTGAACTGATAACTTCCCATTTACTTCTTCCAGGTGGTTATCATCTTGTGAAAATAGGAGATCTATTCAATGGGCGATACCATGTGATCCGGAAACTAGGATGGGGGCACTTTTCCACGGTGTGGCTATCTTGGGACATTCAGTAAGGTTTTTGTTCTTTTGCTGGCATTTCTGCCAAGAATCCAGAGTAGATAATCTTTGCACAGATAAGACTAGCATACTTCTCTTATGATCTTACATGTGCTGTGCTTACAATGTCAGAAAAGATGATTGCGTTAGCATGTGCACAGGTATTAACATTTACATTGCATGCATGTATGTAGAAAGAATGCTTGTGTGTTCAGCTGTTTCTGTTCCAGCACTTCAGGCCAGTCAAAGTATAGTTTGCCTTAAATGTATAAGGCAAGGAAAACTAACTGGGTTTTGTAAGAGCCCTACAGACAGTTTTCACATGAGTGAATTGGAGCTTATCTTCCTGTGTTATTAAAGAAACAATCCATAATAACCGGGTCTTGCATGCAAGTGAATTAAGAGAATTTAGGAGACCACTTATCACTAACTTGCTATGTCTGTGTTTAAGAGGGAAAAGGTTTGTGGCGATGAAAGTAGTGAAGAGTGCTGAGCACTACACAGAAACAGCACTGGATGAAATCAAACTGCTGAAATCGGTGAGTGCCTGAAGGCAGAAAGCTCTGTTCAGCTTTGTCCATTTTCAGAGTTAATACCCCACTCAGTTTGGAAAATGGATCCTGTACTCAGGGATCATCTCTTGGTTCCACAGTACATGGGAGGGTTGTGTTACAGACAAATCTGGTGGGTCCTATTTTTGTTTGATCCATAAAGGGGTAAAAGTAAGCAAAGCTGACAGATTTATTTAAGGAACACAGTCCAGGTTTTAACCTCTTTTACGTGGTGCTACTTTATCTCCTCCATGGGACCTGGTCATAACCAATATTCATGGTAGTCCCTGATGGTCATACAATAATTGAAACTCTGTGCCTCATAATCTCCACTTTGCACCTCCCAGAGCTGGTGTCTTTGCTTTTCATTTAAGTTTTATTGGTCAGATGATAAAATATTAATGTTATGTGCTGTTTAATGGATTGTAGGGAAGGTTGGAGGAGGGTATGCACCATTCTGGGATCTACCAGCACTGCTTAGCTCAGCTCCTACTTTTCCCCTTTCCTGAGGGCCCCTGAGGAGAGGGGAAAACATGTTACACACCCAGTGATGTCTAGCCCAATAATTTTATGAAATGATTTATCTCCTGTTCCTTATCTTCCTCCACGCAGGTCCGCAACACTGACCCCAATGATCCAAATAGAGAGATGGTGGTTCAGTTATTAGATGACTTCAAGATCTCAGGAGTGAATGGCTCCCGTATCCTTTTATAGAACAAATGACAGAGCACAGAATTGAATGAGTGTGGGAGTTTCCTGTGCAGCTCTCTTGCCAGTGGGAGGTGAACAATGTCCATGCAGCCGTTTTACTGTCCAAAGCAAATCTCCAATAAAACAGTCCTCTCCCAGTGGGCCTTATAGCTCCCTGCAGAGGATAGGCCTAGAATAATCCATCACCATGTATGGTGTGAAGGACAATGTTGCTGAGTCATGATTTAATATGCAAGACAGCATGACTGCGCTTGATTAGAGCTGAATGGCACAGCATCTTGGAGTTTTCTTCTTTCATCCTTGACCAGGCCACATGCAGCCTTTTATTAAAATCCCTGACTAAAAAATAAAGCATTGCACAATATCAGAGATTTATCTGCTGGTGCTGAGTGCAAACTATATAATTATTGCTTATAATTTAGCAGCATAGGTGAGCTTCTAACTAAGAGGGTCTGCTTTGGCAGCCTTACAGGCCTAATATAGTTTCTAAAACGCAACCTTATGACCTGCTTGGGAACTGGGAACTCTTAATATTGGATTGTCAAAGATCCTGTGTATGTTTGTATATCAAGAACAAAGGCAGACTCTCAAGTGTTCTTTGTGACATGAAACACTTTACTGGGGTTCTCCATAAAGTGTGTTCTAGACTTCTGGCCCCAGAACTTTCCTTTGTAGCCTACACCCCTCCTTTGCGGAATGAGTGACTCATTTACTTCACTGGGAGTCAGTAGTATATTGCAGAGGGAGAATCTGACCCTAGACGGTAAGTTTTCTAATGTTTATACCTAAAGGAAAACGCAGGACAGTGCTATGAATAAAGTCCAACTCTGCTGCTTAGCTGCAGTGGGAAAGGATATTCTCTAGAGAGCACAAAATCAGAGCAGCTCAGTCCATTGCTGCAAAGAAAGTGATGGAAACATTCCTGTTAATCTTTTCTTATGTAAAAAGAAGAGTCTTAGTCTAATTTTGACTTGACGCAGCTCCTTCAATGTTGCTTTAAATTCAGGCAAGAAGAATGCATATACACACTACCTAGGAGATGAAGAAAAATAATATCATGAACTTTAAGAGCTAGGCTTTTGAACAGCAAATTCTTAATATTGAACCTGTCTCAGAAGTGGCCTCATCAGTTTACACCATTTTTACCTGTGAAACACAAACAGTATTGAAGTTCGGGCCTGTGAAAAGTGAAAGTAGCTTTAGAAAAAAAGCTGGGAGAGAAATAACGTGGCTTGATCTATGGATTGAGAATTCAGTTCTTTGGTCAGAGTTCATAAAGAGATCTGGGGTGAGAGCCAAGATCATTTGGGAATTTGCTCAGCTAGGCAGTGTGTTTAAATGCTAGCAGCAGTTCAGACATAGCCCATTGTACAGATGGCCTCTTCCCAGAATTTGGTATTACTGCTATACCACCATTGCTCCAAATGAGCTGCATTCTTAGTTATTTTAAGTTTTATGTTGCCACTAACAGTGCCGGTCATTGTTTTCTCTCACATTTGCTGCTCCAAATACCTAGACAGCTACCTGTGCTGGGAAGGAAAGGAAGTTGGTAGGAGCTGCAACATCAGGTGGCAGAGGCGGTTCCTTGGGGTTAGATTTATTTTCAGCGCTGTCTAAGAATCCTGGGGGCTCCTTGGGTCAGGATGTCCCTCTTTCTCCTTGACTCTACTGCAGATATCTGTATGGTGTTTGAAGTTTTAGGGCATCATCTCCTGAAGTGGATCATCAAGTCAAATTACCAGGGCCTTCCACTCCCCTGTGTCAAAAGAATCATCCAACAGGCACGTTCCAGCTCTCACTGAATTAATACCCTGACCCCAGTGAGAACTGTTTTGTGACTATAATTGCTTTTCCATCAAATGCAGGGAATGAGACTTGAAGACAAATTCATAGTGGTACATGTTCTCATAAAATAACTAAAATAAGTGGTTTCAGTGGTCAGTACCTGCATTCTGTTTAGCTGAGGAGGTCTGCTTTGAGCAGTGAGTGTGCGTAACATAAATTTCTGTATGCTAGCTATAACCATTTAAACTTAATAGCACAAAACTGGCTGGCTTGGCTTTTCACCCCCTCTTCCCCTCCAAATCTTGTTGCCCCTGGGGGGAAGGTAAGTCCCCTCCCCTTTTCCACAATGAGTAGTTCCCTTTATAGTTTTATAAGCTCACTCTTCACTGACTGCAGCACTTGTTTATGGGGGAGGAGGAGGACCATATACTTTTCCCCTTACCCTTGTAAATAACTAAGAGGGAAATGTTTCTGGGGGGTCAGATGGGAGGGAGAAGGCTTAGAGTATTAAAATTCAAGGGAATTATTCCTTAAGTACCTGTAGGTTGAGGAATAGAGGCGAAGATAGCATTTTATGATAATTGCCTAGTTAAAGTTGTATGCAAACTTCCTTTTAACTCCGTAGTAACCATACTCCAGGATAATAGCCCTGAGGTTTAACTTAAAAGAACTTCCTGTTTGTTTGTTACCTAGATAACTATAGAATTTTGATTATTTTCTCACCCTTTCACATCCGGGTTGCTCATTGTGTGCATCTCTTGAATATCTATTTTCTTCTCTCCTATGTGCAGGTTCTGCAGGGTCTGGATTACTTGCACACAAAGTGTCGGATCATCCATACAGATATTAAACCCGAGAACATTCTGCTGTGTGTAAATGACCAGTACATCCGCAGGCTGGCTGCGGAAGCAACAGAATGGCAGAGATCTGGGGCGCCCCCTCCTTCTGGCTCTGCAGGTGCCTTTTCTATGGAAAACTTGCAGAGTCCAAAGAGATTGTAATTGATCTGACAAGGGAAAATCCTCTAGTTCTTGTCTCAGCATTGTGAAGCAAAGGAACAGCATTGCAAATCATTTCTATAAAGCCAGTCGTAAACTGCAGTACTAGTCATGTGTTCCCACAAGAAGCTTACCAGTGTAAAAACAGCGTACATGATCATTAACATCTGCTTTTAATGTTGGTCTGACATATATTAGGTGGTAAAATAGTCATTTGTAAAGCATTCTCAGTCTCCTACAGAAAGCACTATATAAATGTCAAGTGTTATTTTCTTAAGCGCTGTTTTGAGTGCATGTGGTAGGTCAGTGCTCGGATGTGTTCTATAAAAGCTTACCTCCTTGAGTGCTTTATAAAGTGGAAAATTCCTTTCCTTATACAATTCTGTGGATGTATTTTGGCAAACTCTCTTGATGAAATGACATGAGCACTACCCATTTACCATCTTGCAGGGCAGGCCTGAAAGGAGATTAAACCTATAGAAGTGGTTTCCCTGTTGTGTGAATGCAATATTTAGTTTATGGCAGAGGCCAGGCTTCATTCTTGTTTGAAGTCTCCACATACATTCTCAACACTCCTCCTTGGCATTTTGATATGTGCCAGTGCGCAGTCCCCAGGAACTGTTGGTCTCTGGCAGTCTCTACGATATGCAAAGTGCAGCCTCTGACTGAGGCCAACACAGTACAGCGTGGGCTGGCTAGGTGAATATGCTCCCTCACAGTTTTGGTATTCTGACTGCCAAGGTCCCAGTTGACATCTTGGCTTAAGCAAGGTGCACAACGCATGAAGCAAATATCCTATCATGCTGTTACATACTTTAGTCCCCTTTTTCTGTCACCAGTTAAGTGAGTCTGCTGTCCAGTCTGGTTAATTGAAGCTTGACTCGGCTAACAGAAATGTTCTGCAGTATATTCTTTCTGGCAGGCTGCTGCTATCCCTCTTTTGAGAATTGAGGCTTTCAGAATTGGAGGATGCACTTGAGTTTTGTTACTAGTCCATATAGAAATAAGACACTGATGTATTCCCTATATACATAGGGAGAAAAGGAAGCAATCACTGTTTGTTCTTTTCGGTACAGCTTTACATTTCAACAGTACCTGGTATCAACAGGGAAACAAAGTGGGCTCTATGGAAGATGTTCCTGGCTTCCAATCATTCCTTTTTATTTTTGCTCATGTGATATTTTTACTGCAGTGTGATTGCAATCTGTAATACAAGCATGCTAACTTATTTCTCTTTCTCTTCCAGTGAGTACTGCACCCCAGCCCAAACCAGTAAGTATGGTAACTAACTTTTTTCTTCCTTTATAAGCAAGTGTAAATGTGTGCTGTCTACATACATTCAGGTGTACAGCTTGTTTAGAATAGTTCTGTGCTTTTGTTCTATAATACGCTAAGTGGTAGGGAATCCTACTTTGAGACCCAAATAGAAGAAGTAGAAGTGTGAACAAGTTCAATGTATGGCTGTTTACTCAACACACTGAAGGTTTAAATTCCTGTGTTACAGGTACAGCTAGTCACAGAATGATGTCCAATAACAGTAGTTGTGCAGTAGCAGCTTCCCAAGATAACTAGCATTTTCCAGAGTTCAGTGCTCTTAGAGCATCATCAATCATTAACTATGGTTAATGAGGCGCTGTGCTATTAAAGTGGCCCAAGTGGGGTGGAGCTTTTAAAAATCAGTGATCTTCAGTAATGTCAGCTATTTTGCAGATTTGAATCTGATCCATGTACCGTGACAAAGCTGTTGCTATCTAATGGGCATTTGGCCTGTGAGAGAGAGAGTGCATCATCAGAGTACACATCTCAAAAATGCCACCAGGCTTGACCCCTGTCATGGCATTCCCAGTGGATGGTCCCAGGATTGCATGGGTTATGGAGACTGAACTCCTTTCCCTCCTATGAGGATGGATTTCTCAGATCAGGGCTGAAGCCCATTGGCTTGGCAGTAGGTGAAGGCCTTCCCAGCTGTGGGATCTGTTCTGTGGGTGAGACAGGACTTTTCAGTCTCCAGGTTTGTCAGGTGAAGACTTCACACAAGCTCTGAAAGAATTCACTAAAAACTAAAACCTGACTGTAGCTTGGGGTTTTATTGGAATAAATACCAAGCCAGATGTGTGTGAGAGTTGTCTGCCATTTCCCTGCAGGCTGACAAAATGTCAAAGAATAAGAAAAAAAAATTGAAGAAAAAGCAGAAACGGCAGGCGGAACTACTGGAGAAGCGAATGCAGGAGATAGAGGAGATGGAGAAGGAGGCAAGCCCTGTACAAACACAGCCTGAAGAGCAGGAAGAAGCTCGGAACCCTCTTGAGATGCTCTTAAAAGAGAGCCCACCTGATGAAGGGGTACCAGGAAAGCTGGGTATGGATCCGGAATATCACATGGGCGTGTGTGTTTAAACAGAGCACAGTAACGTTCCTTCAACCACACTGTTAAAATTGCAGTGTACATCTCTGCAGCATGTGGTGATCAGGCCTCGAATGCTGGCCACTGCTCTGCAGTTGAATTGCCACCGCATTCCACTAACACTGTATCCATGCTATGGATAGTAGTCTACATTGCAAGTGCTGTAGCGTAGACACTTACAATGACGGAAGGCATTTTTCTGTCTCCTAGTAAATCCACCCCCGACCCCATCCCAAGACTGTAACGAGATCAGTACAGGAATTCTTCCATTGACCTAGCTGTGTCAAAAATGGGGGTTAGGTCAAGCTAACTGCGCCTCATGGCGCATGACATTTTGCACAGCCCTGAGCGATGTAGCTAGATTTACCTAAGGTTTTAGGTGCAGACCAGGTGGAGGCAATTCCACCATAACTATGTCAGTGCAGCCATGCCAGTATAACTCCATAGCGTAGACACAGTCTATGCTGACAGAAGGGGTTTTTCCATCAGTGTACAAACACCACCTCCCCAAACAACGTTCGCTATGCCGACCTGACCCATATTGTAGCTATGTCAGCCAAAGAACACTTCCGTTGACGTAGCGACGTCAGTCAGGAGTTAGGTGTTTTTTTGTTTTGTTTTTCCACACCACTGACCGACGTGGCTATGTTCACCTAACTTAAGTGTAGACCAAGCCTGAGTCTGAGCAGGGACTAGGAAGTCTTGTGCTGGTAAAAGTGGATTAAAGAAGCATTGCATTCAGCTGTTCTGTGCGAATGTGCTAATTTTTTGGGCTTACTTAAGGTCTTGCTATAGCTGTTACTCAGTCCATGTGTTATGTTTCCCTGTCCCTTAAGAGTCTTCTGATTCTTTTTCTTTTCCCTTTCCTTAGATGAAGTTGCCCATGTACAAGAGCAAACTATCCTAATGGAAGGCAGCATGGAAAAATGCATACCAGAAATCAACTGCAATGGCGTGGTACAAATGACTGCCTTCTCAGACTCCAGCAACCAAGGGTCTGGGAGGCTTGAGGAGGACCTTCATAATGCCAATGACTGTGAGGAGCACCCTCTGGCACAGGAAGAGGACGGCTTCCATAGCTGTAATTACAGCCAGCGTAACGGAGACTCAGAGAACAGGTCGCGAGAAGTAATGTCGGACTCATGCGTGCCCTTAATTTCTGAGGTGCTAGATTCCATGGTATATCAGCCAACTTCAAGTGAAGAGCAATCGTTCAGTGAGCAGGAGATCAGCCAGTTGCAAGAGAGTATACGTGCAGAGATACCCTCAGAGGATGAGAATGAGAATAATGACCCATCTGAGAACAAAGGTACCAGAGGACCCTTGTGCAAGAGAGAAACCCTCCCTTTTAGGAGAGCTGTCCTTTGGAGTCTGTAATGTGGCATTAATAGGGGGCTTTATATTGGCTGACCTGACTTTGCCTGAGGACATCTCTTTGAGCCCTGTCCTGACAGCACTCTCCACTCTGATCTACCTTTGGGGATTCCACTGTTGCAACCTTGGGTTGACAGGCAGTTATGCCTTTTGATATGATGGATTCCAGAGTGTGTAAACTGCTACCCTGCACACTCATCGGATTCATTCTGTCCTTCCCTGCTTTAAAAAGCACCCAGTGACTTTTTTTCCAAGTATGTTTGTTTATCATAGTCAGGCCTTAAATGGGAACATTCCCTCTGCTCCCTCACTCTCGTTCAGATATCTTTCTTGTTTTTAAATATCTGTACATAAAACCATATTGTACATAAAGAATTGAGTAAGCGTGCAGGGTTACAGTTTACACACTCTGGAATCCGTGACAGCAAAGGCACCACTGCCTGTTCAACCCAAAGTTGCATCAGATACCTGAACTGGAGTGAGAGAAGGGGACTGACAAAATATAGGGTATGTAGAAAAGCTTGTATTGACATCTCAGATTTTGCCGTGACAGGGCCCAAAATTAACTTTCCTTGCAAAGAATAGCTTGGTGTTATTTTTCTAGCATAAGGTCCTTAAGTAATATTCCCTTCCAGAACGATAAATGCATTTCAACAAAAGTGCAAGTGGGGAGGGATAGTTTTGCTAAACTTGTAAGGAGGAAAGACTTTGTCTGTTATAGGGCTATAACAACAGAGATAACATACTATAAAACTAGTTTGTTGGCAGATTCTATATAATGGAGAAACAAAATTCTTTAGAGACATACCCAAAGGTTTTGTGGGCTAAAACCCACTTCATCAGATGCATCTGATGAAGTGGGTTTTAGCCCACAAAAGCTTATGCCCAGATAAATTTTAGTCTCTAAGGTGCCACAAGTACTCCTCGTTCTTTTTGCTGATACAGACTAACACAGTTACCGCTCTGAAACCTATACCCAAAGGTGTGACTTGGTATAATTTAAATCACATAGGTCCCTCAATTAAACCATTGCTCCTTTGAGTCAGGGTCAAGTCAAAAATCTCAGCCCAAAATAGGAAATTGAGAACAATCCTTGTACTTCTCTACTAAATTATCTTGTAGCATTACCCCACTAAAATGCTACCAGGGAAATGTAAGTGAATGTAAGAGCTAAAAAAGAAATTTAACAAAGTATAAGAACTCAGCCTGTACTCAGTCTATTGATGCCTCTCTGGATTACTAGACATGCATCATTTCTCAGAACTGCCTTTCCCAGTGCATTTAGGAATCCTTACTAGATGTAGTTTAATGACTTTTTTTTTTCTCATTTTATTTCTCCAGTATATCCATCTTTGCTTGTACGGCTAGAACACTTTAAATTTTGCAGCCGTTGGCATTGCTGCTATGGGAAGCAGTGCTGCCATCCTTGGAATGTAACCCTTGTAACTTTAAAGAAGGCTTCCTTAGGTTGAGGCTCTTTTAGATACTATCGGAACCTACCAGTGCTGCAGGAAGCATTCTAAATTCTGCTGGTGTCAGCATTGTCAAAGAGCCAGTCTTAATGAAAAACTTAAAAAAAAAAAAAAAAAAAAGCCAAGCTAGCAGAGCTCAGAGAAACAGCCATCTTCCTGCACTTGCACATGCTCTGTTACGCTAGTATTTCAGTGTCTTTATTGTGCAATACAGGGGGAGGAGCTTTTGCACATGTGTATACTGGGCAGAATATATTAATTAGATCAATTTACTATTTTAATGCCCTTCTGGGGGTGCCTGTGGTGTTAACAGATGTTGACTAGAGTTGATGGCTAGTAGCTAGACTGGGGGATAGTTCTGATCATTGACCTGTATCCTTCCTGCGTAGAATGATGCCTGTGGGGTTTGGGTGGCAGATGGTGGCCCTGTCCATGTGGATTTAATCAGCTGTTGTGCACATTGCATTTAGGAAAATCCACCGCTGGGAATTTTCTCCTTAATCCCCTTGAGCCCAGGAATGCAGATAAGCTCAAAGTGAAGATAGCTGACCTAGGAAATGCCTGCTGGGTGGTAAGTGTAAACCTTTCAGTGTTGAGTGACCAAAGCTACTAATCTGTTTCCAGTTGACTGGGGGTGGGAGGCTGAAGAAGACAATCTCTATTATTTACTTAAAAATAAAAGATGAAAAATGTCTACAGCTCACCTGCAGTGTCATGAGGGATAACTTAATCCTTGTATTAAGTTTTTAGACAGTCCTCCTGATGTTCCTCTACTGTGCCTTGTTGCAGCTAGTTTTGCAGCCTGTCATATCATACACTCCCTGAGGGAACCATTTCATTTGTGATTCCTGAGCATGTAAGATAAACTGTAAATAGTTTTGGCCTTTAAAGGCGGTACTGTAGGACTTCTAAATCTGTTTGAAATCTCAAGCAGGAAAGAACATCTATTTAAATTATTTTTAATAGCAAAACAGTTTGGAACTGTCTTTACTCCCTTGAAAAGTCCTAAGTTCAGGATCCTCTGTTTTGAATTGCAACTGCGGATGAGGCAATATCCTAGAAGAGCTTTGCTGCTCTGCTTTAGGTAGGTGCTGCCACACACCCTCTAGTAAGGGAGAAGGTTGGACTTCTGAAGTAACTAACAACTGCTTCTCAGTAGTGATTAAAATAGAAATGTATCTGTCTGGGTATATTAATGTAGGTTATTAGCTTTGTTTACAAAAGCTTTGTCATTCACCTTAACTTCGCATTATCATGATTTAGTGTCAACTTGAATCCTCCATCCACTAGCATCAGCACACAAACTGATAGCTGTGCAATACATCCCATTTTTAAACATGGTTCCTAATGTTTAGGCTACACATCTTCATGTCTGACAGAAGCTGTCGGTGGCTGAGAGACATAAAATAGGTTACCTGTCACAAGTCACTTGGTAACATTCATCACACTGTTGTAGTTCAACTTTAAAACTGGCATTCTCCCCCGCTGCTGCTACTGTTTGCCGTCATCTGAATTGTCAGGCTATTTTGTCTAAGGAAAAGTGCCTCTGGTTAGGGCATTTTAATCATTTGTTGAAATTTAAGAAACCGTTTAATTGAGATGTAAAAACCAGTCTGTCATGTTTCATCTGCAAGATATCTCTGTAAATAGCACCTCTCTGGTCTTAGTTGAAGGAATCTCTTCCTTTAGAGATTTCAACCAGTTAATAAAGCACCCTTTTATTTATTTATTTATTTAGCACAAGCACTTCACTGAGGACATTCAGACAAGGCAGTACCGGTCCCTGGAGGTGCTGATAGGATCTGGGTATAACACCCCTGCTGATATTTGGAGCACAGCCTGTATGGTGAGTTTGGTCATGCAGGGTGGACCCTCAACATTCAGTGGCTGAAGAGAATTCTTGGAAATTCCAGCATGCTGTGTACTTTGTGGACCACAGAATCATTTTTGCTGGCTCCAGCAAAAATAGCCAGGGCTTAAAGCAAAGCATCCAGCCAGTTTCTAGGGTTGGTAAATCCCATGTGCCCATACCTCAGGCAAACTTTCTTAAACCACCTCGGAGTGGTGCAGCTTATGCAACTCTGCTTCTGTTTATGTTGTGCACAGCATAGTTGTTGCCCTTTGGAAGCCAGCATCCTGTAGCTGTGATAGACAAAGGCGTGTTGCATATACTGCCTCTAATTTGTGATTATGCTGCATGACATACAAATATATATGCATAATTCTGGAAGACAACCTAGCGTTTTCTCTCCCCACACTAGCTTTACAGCTGCCTTTCTCAGCCTCCAAGTTTCTCTAATGCATCTGACTTTAACAATCAATATTTTATATATTTGAGACTCTCAGATATCCCAAGTCTTGTTATGAAATGTCTCACATTCTGTGAGTAAGGTTGAGGTGACAAAAAGTCTGTTCTTATGATGACTGGCGAATGTTGAATATAGCACTTGTCTTTTTTAAAAACAAAAAAAACCCACCACTTTGGTGAGGTCTAGCTACTGACTACAAATGTCTCCTTGATCTTTTTCGCTTCCTTCGGTATTTTATTTTTATTCAGAGCTTGGTTTTGATTGGTAAGCTTAGCAAATACAATTTCATGAGCTCATCCCTGCTTCTGGAAAGCAAGCTGTGCTTCTGATGAATGAGGCAGAACAGAATGCAATGTGTTTGTTCCCTGTACGGTACTTGTGGTCAATAAAACAACACAGATGTGACTCAGAGTTCCTAACTTGATAGTCTCTAGCTATAATGGCACTTTAAAGAATATTTTTTTCTTCTCTTCTTCATCGGTATCTACTTTTTTATTTGCCTATCTTACATTGACCAGGCACTATGTGATTTTGGTTGGTATCTGATTTCATTCCTCATGGGGGGACTGATGTGACATCTCTAGAGAGAACTCCCCTATTGTATTTTCAACATGCTATTTAAAACTAAAGGTTTATAGCCAAGTCCCCATGTTCTGTGCAGCACATTAGACCTAAATGTGGCAGGAACCTCAGAATTTGCAGAAGTACCCTTCTAAATTTTCCCTATACAGCCCACAACCTGAGCCAGTTCAGTATGGTGTCTCGTTTGTTTTGGTTTCTATTTTACACTGCCTTCAGATTTCAGACTTTCAGTGTATTGTAAATTCTTGTACTGAGGCATAATACATGACACACACACAGTTGAAGAGAAGCTGGAGACTGAGACAGTTTGCTAAGGGGACTTTAGGGTCTTTGCAATTGAGAGAACATCTGAAGCAGTTTGAGGTTGTGGGATGAGCTCACTATATGTGGATGCCCCTTTTAAAGCAGTTGTTGGTGATGTGTTAAATTATCATATTCCAGATTTAACACCCAATTTTCGTTCAGTAAGCCTATTGTTTCAGGCTTTCTGCCAGCTCAGGAAGAAAATGGTCAGTTTACACTTTGTTCGCTTTTGGGCATCTTTACAGCCATCAGAACTAGAAGCTTATTTTATTTGTAAATAAAAGCTAAGATGGCAGAGCACAGTCTGTGGCAAGAGAGGATTCTGCAGCATGTTCCATAATCAGAGTATAGAGGGCCCTTAGTACAGTTATCTAAAGACCCTAAATAAGCTCTTAAGATATGAACACTGTAGAAAATGCAGCTTCATTCTGAATCAGCAAAAATCTGCAGCACATCAAAAATCTAAAGTTTGGAGGCAGCGTAAAACAAATATAATTTGTGATCAGGACAGCCAAGAAACACTGTCATGCCCTGGCTCAGGTTGTGGGCTGCATAGGGAAGATTTAAAAGTTATAGTGCTGCATAATTCTGTGTCTTCAAATCTAGAAGTAGAGAATTGGAGAAAATGTGCTTGGAAGGTGGTTGAAAAGATCCTTGAACTTGGGGGAAATGGCCTTTTTGGAGGAAGCGTCATGAAAACCGCTTTTGAACTCAAGTATCCTACGTGCTTTTGATAGCTAACTACCAAAGCAAAGTCTAATCTGGGAGTCAAGCTGGTGAATTCTTGGTTATGTACAGTATTTTAATAGTTGAACTTCATCTTATTGACACTTCATTTTGCCATGATCCAGATTTGCTTAGTGAGATGATCTTATGAGATGCACTAATGGATCTGTCGTAATGTCTGGCAATGTGCAGTGCCTTCATCACAAAAGTTCAGAATAGATCTTAATGTCTTTCTAGGTTTTACAAGGAATTATTTCCCTCTCGCATCCAAATTGCCACACCTACTCTCCAGTACTCATACGTATGTCTAACAGTGACAACTTGAAAATGATTCAACACATTAATTTTTCTTGTTTAGGCCTTTGAACTAGCCACAGGAGACTACCTGTTTGAGCCCCACTCTGGAGAAGACTATTCCCGGGATGAAGGTGAGTGTCTCTCTAGGTGTCTACCCTTTTAAAACGGAATACCAGCGACGGGGTTGTTGGGTCTCCCCTGGATGGAGAGAGCTTTCTGTTATGAGTCACTGAAGCGAGGCTCCTTGCTTGGATACATGTCTACTTGCTTGAGTAAAGAAGCCCCTGCTTAATCGTACTGGAGGGGAACTTGAGGCTTTAATTTCAGGCACTAAACAGTAAAGGTTTAGTTTCTGTTACTTGATACCTAACAAACACTTCCTTGTCTTTACTGCTGCCTCGTTCACATCTGTTTTAAGATGGGTACCTTCCTGCTCAAAGTGAATATGATCTAAGCAGCTTTAATCATTTTCCTCTGTTCCTGATCTGCACCGTGTCTGTTGTAGAATATATACATAATCTCTGATTTAAGATTCTGTATTCCAAATGTGCGTAATTAAGCTATTGATCCTCTGAGTCAGCATTAGACATGGATTAAAGACCTAGTAGTACCTCCACAAACACACATGACACTGCACTATTTATAATATAAATACCTCTTGATTAGCGCTTTTAATCTGTGGATCTTCATGTGTAAATCCCTTTATCCTCACTGATGGGGAAACTGAGACAGAGGGAAAGTGACTTTCCCAATGGCGCACAGCAGGCCAGGGGTAGAGCAGGGAGTAGAACACAAGTTGTCTGAGTGCTCTTGCCACTAGACCAAGTTGTCTCAAAGAAAGGTAAATCAAGTGACCATGTCTAAATGTTAGAAATGTGCTATAGCAATAAGTGACAATTTTACATATAAATATGCAGTGTAATGGGAACTTTGGCTAATAGCTAATCAGAGTGTAGCCTTTCCTAGTGTTACCGTAACTTTCTCTTGCCCATTTTCAAATAGACAGGTAATGGATTTGCTGCTGAGCTATAACTGTACGGTGTCCATTTCAGAGCTCTGAATTTCGAGCAGACAGTATAAGACTTTGTTCAGAAGAAATACAATTTATTAAAAAATGGAGCTTTGTCTAGTAAGATGCTCAGCACCACACCTGTACCATTAATCATGGATAGTTTCATTGACAGCCATTGGCTTTGTTTCACACTTTAAATAGACAGACCTTCCATGAGCAGTGGAATTAGCTAATATTTCATTCCATTTCCCAGTAGCTTAAACATAAAAAACATTTCTTGTGCCTCTACCACTTGGTTCCGACTCTCTGTAGCCATTTGCTCTGTACTGCATACACGGAAGAAATAACTCACGTTGTTGTGTAACTTGGTCACTTTTTCTCTCAATGTACTTGTCAAGAATTCATGGTGCAGCTGCTATTTCTGTCACTTTAGTACCTATCAGTAAGACTCCCTAGGAGTAGTAATTTCTTAAAATCCATGTTTAGTTTAACAAGTAAACTTCATTTCACATTCTTGTAGCAAGTTGGATTTGTTTTTCTGCATTTCTTGGGTTGGTCCGAATGTCTCTGAATTGGTCCAGTTGCACCAGTAAATTCCCTTGATACTTCTAATGGGTGCAGTCTGTATGTGGAAAAGCACCATCACATCACACAGCTGGTGTGTGTAATGTATATAAATCCCCCTGATCTAGGAGTCTCCGAGTAGTCTTAGTAGGCATTGGAAAAATGCCAAATCTGCTTCATTGACAGAACCTCTTCCAAACATTCCAGAGCACAATTTTCCAGGGAGGAAAGTTTGCTTGGATCAAGTTGAGAAATTTCATGCAAGCCTCTTCTCATGAAATTTCGAGCCCAGTTCAGTAGTTAGGGGTTCTGATAAGCGCTCCAAAGATCACAAGCTTTTTATCTGGACTGCAGGTTTTTTGGTTATCCAATGACTGCAGTTTATAAAGTGAGCAATTTATATCTGCTCCTTAGTTTTTCCCTTTTTTCACCCTGAATATAGTCTTGTTTAAAAGTCACCTGCAAAGGGAAACATGTTGCTCTTTTATTCTTTATCATGTATAAAGGCCTCAAAGGTGTTTAGAAATATTCTGCTTGTTTTACATTATAAATATCAGGTCTTGTCTACCCTGGTTAGAGTTGGTTAGGGTTTTTCGTTTGCTGCAGGACTTTTCAGGCAGATAGAAAGCTAGCGAGATTACATTAGTTGTATTAACAGTAGAGTGTAGAGGCTCCAAAAAAGGTCCAGCTTCTTTGTGCTACCACGTAATATACGTAGCATGCATGGTGAGAGTCCCTGAAGCACTTACAACTTGAATAGACAAGGATGGAAGAGGAAACGAAGAGATGTGAAGTAACTTGCCTGTGGCACATGATTGTCTTGTCTCCTGTGGGCTGTAATACTTTGGTCTAAATTACGTTGTTGGGTTTAGTGTGTGGGTGTAGGTAGCCTGTGATGTACAGGAGGCCAGACTAGATCTCTCCTGCCCTTAAACTCTGACATTAGCAAAGCAGTTCAGTGACAGAACTGAGAGCAAACCTAATTCTCAGTCTCCGCCTAGTGCCTTATCCTAGCCCACACTGCTGTCCATCACAGGACTGAAATCAGAGTAGTGTGAACTGAAAGTGTTTTAGTTTCTGTTTAAAATTGGTTTTAACTCAAATTTCAAACACTTTGAGGAAAAGCTCTCAACCTTTCAGGCACCCATGTCTCTTCAGCTGAGGGGTGAGTGCCTCCAGTGTAAGTCTTTGGACTCTGAGGAATCCTCCAGCATAACTGAGAGACCAAACTTGATAGTCCTGATATTTCTAAGTGTAAAACACTTGCCCTTTATACATCATAAAGTTAAAATTCCTTCCCCTTCAGCAGATCACCTCTAAACAGCTCCTCTGTCCCACAAGATTGTTGTTGAAATAAGCCTTTTACAGCCACTTGTCCTTTCTCCCATCTTTCTGTCCCTTTTATTTTATTCTTCTTCCCCTTCTGTTTTAGACCACATTGCGCATATTGTAGAGCTGCTAGGCAGAATTCCAAGGCACTTTGCCCTATGTGGGAAATATTCACAGGAGCTCTTCGATCACAGAGGTAGTATTTTCCCCCTACCCTTTCCTCCTCCAGGCACCAGGGATGCAGACAATCAGGAGACGGAGCATCCACACCAGTTTTTTGTTCCACACCAGCCCACCTATCAATGGAGAATAGGGTTCCCCAGGTCCCTGAGTTCCTAGAGTGTTGGGAACTACAATCCAAGGATTCTCCTAGTGGAGGAATCGAACTCTGGACTTCATCGGTTCCCTCCCAGTTAGTGAAGAAAACAAGAATGACAAGTTTTCCAAATGGAGGTGTGCATGCTGCTCTCTGTCGGTGTCCAGAGCTGTTGCTCTGTATGGAGTGCCTTGTATTGATATCTGTTATGTATGTCTCTCTTCTTTCTGAAATGTTTTGGAACACGCAGATCACATTGCATTGATCATAGAACTTCTGGGGAAAATACCTCGCAAGCTCATTGTGGCAGGAAAATATTCCAAGGAGTTTTTCACCAAAAAAGGTAAAAGGAAACAGCAAGTTTTTTCTAGGAGTGCCCTAATGCCTGTTGCTGGAACTACCAGGTAACTATAGATCACAGCAAAGCCCTAATCTTAAATCTTCTGGCTGCTGCACCAAAGATTCCCACAGGACCAAGGTGCTGCTCTGTATGTGTGTTCTTATCTGGCTACTGAGTGCATACCAATGCTCCTCATCTCAGCCATAAGCAGGTTGGAGAGCACTGCTGTAGTCAGCTTTGTGGGCTGATTTGGCATCCTACAGTCAGTTTATATCAACTAATGGCTTTAACGTGCTTTTGAGTTTCTTTGTCTAGACAGCTTTGCTCAGCTCCTGGCCTACTAATCTAATTCTACCAGAGCAGCAGTACCCTGTGGTCATGAATATTGAGAGGTACTGTTTCAAACCCCAAAGATTGTTCCTCCATGGATTTCTGAAATGATACAACACTATTTGAGGAAGCAATACTCTGCTGAGCAATAGGAAACTGGCAGAATTGTATTAGCCAGGCCGAGAATCTCTTAACGAGGGTAATACTTTTCTGGCATGATGAGGGCTTTTTAAAGCTATCTACTGGTTAAAATGCATCAGTCTTCTCTCCTTTGGGCAGAGCGTGAGGACTGAAGTGTTTTGTTCTCTGTGCTGTCAGGCAGCCTTCACGTTTAGCAGTCTGAACAGGAAACGCCTGTCTGCTATATGCAGAACCTCTCCTCTCAGATGGGTTCTGAGTGTCTGCAAGTCAGTACAAGTAGTGAATGGCCTTGTGTTTAGTGTGTGTATTTTTCGGTTATAGTGACTAATCAGGTTGTATGGAAACCGTGGGGCAGAAGTAGGAGGAGGGAGATGGGACCTTCTTGCAAGTACCTCTTCTAAAACTGGCTGACCTCCAAGGGCAGCTTTATAAAGAGGGAAACTTGGGTTGTTAAAATTCAACCCTTTACGCCCCTACACAACATTTACCAAAGAAATACTGGAGTCCCGATACATACCTGGAGTAACTTGGTAAGCCACTCTGGTACCATTGGTGACGTACTGTTGATGTGTCTGTTTTTGTTTTCAGGGGATCTGAAACACATCACCAAACTGAAGCCCTGGGGCCTTTTTGAAGTTCTGGTGGAGAAATACGAGTGGTCCCAAGATGAGGCAGCTGCATTCACAGACTTCTTATTACCTATGTTGGAGCTGATTCCAGAGAAACGGGCTACAGCAGCTGAGTGTCTCAGGCACCCCTGGCTTAACTCCTAGGTCTTCAACCCAACACCACAGCCCTACACTCTGGTTTACAGCATAGCATACGAACATCCAGCTGTTCCAACTGCCCCTCCCCAGATCCATTTTTTTCCTCTTGTTCCTTTTCAGTGTGAAGCTCTTCCTTCAAGGCTTCCGAGATTTTAGATAAATTTAACCTGTTCAGTTGAGTTTGCTTATTTGATTAAGCGGAGACTCTTCTCAGCCAGTGGGCATCCTGTGAAATTTGCCTTGATTGGGCTTTGCCAAAGATTAATTGACTGACTGGAATACAAAGTTGCCCCTGAGTCTCTTACCTGTTAGTGTAGGCGTGAGCTGATCTGCATTAGTGTGTGCTCCCTTAACTAAATTACACCCATGAAAGGGATATGAAGATCTGTGAATCCATCCTTAGCTCTCTGACTCCTGGGAGTCAATTTTCCACTGCACATCCAGTAGCTAGCAGGAGGATGAGAAATGGCAGATTGGTACCTGGGTGATAACTCCATGTGGAACAGAACTTGAAATCCTCCACCCATTCCTAGGTGTCTGTTGTGTTTCTTGGGTGACTTCTCACGTTCTTTCCAGTCAAATAATTTCTTTAGTTTTAGCCACTGAATCCTATGAAAAGCTGTATTTAAAAAGTATTTTTAATACCATTATTTTTCCCCAGTGTTCAGATTAGTTTCTGAATTCAGTGAAACCTGCTACGCTCCCTCAAATGCCTGAACCCTGGGACTAAAACGTGACATGGAAAATAAAAAAGCAAAAGCTGGAACTGGTTAAATGCACAATCTTCAGAATAGATGTGTACATGCTTTGCTGGCAGAATGGTAGTTGGGCTGCAGGCAACTCTTCCTAGACATTTGAGTGAGCTGTACAATTTCCTCACCCCCCACCCCCATACTGGCACTTCCTTTGCCTTGCCTGAAGTTGTCATTGCATCAGTAAGCAGTTGGTATTCAGTCTGGAAGATGGGATGTACTTTCTCTTATTTTGATCATTCTGTTGCGAAGAGGGGCTGGTGGTATCTGTGTGTCACAGCCACACTGTTCCCTGACTTCGAAACACCACATTTCCAAAGCTTAGTGTAAAGATTTCTACTGTTAGCTTGCCTTAGGTGCTGGCCTTTAGAAGTAACTTCCCCAAATGGGATTGCCTTTTATTTTCTGAGACGATTGAGTACTTGGGGATTAACACAAGGACAGGTGAACTACATGGTTTGGCTTTTTCCTGTAGACATAGGGTCAGCTTCTGTTTCCTAGAATCACCCCAAATATGGTTGTCCCAGGAGAATATTATGTAAAGTTTTTAAACTTCTCAGAGAGGGCTGGGTGTAACAGAGGTTTTTGGGGGCAGTTATTTTAATTCAAAGTTAAAGCATTGTAGTGTTTGCTAGTTTTACGATGCATCTCTCCTAGGCTTTCCTAAGTGATTACAGATTCATTGCGTCCTACTCTAAAGCAAGGTTTTGGCAGGGTAGGGACTTGAACAGCCCTTCCTCACCATGGACCAAACAGGCCTTTGGGATCAAGAAATTCTCAGAGGACAGAAGCTGCCTCAGGACTCGAACTCCCAGAAGGCCAAGAAGGCACTATTTGAGACAGTAACACCAAAGCTGCCAGTGAGGCTGTTACATGTCACTCGTGTGTGTGTGTGTTTGAAATCTCAGTTTATAACAACCTTCCATCCACAAAAGCTGGTGTCCTTATTTAATCCACTTTAAAAGTATAACCATCTTGCCCTATATTTTCTTGCTTGTCCAGTCTAACACCGACTGGGCCATTGATGAAATCCATGCTGCATGTCCATTTAGGGGTTCTTAAATCAGGTTCTCTATGCATAATCTAAGATTAAAGGAAATAAATATACCAAAACAGTTTAAAACTGCTGAATGATTTTCCTGGAATCTGGAATTCCTTCCCCCCAGCTCCAAGAGTCGCTTCTTTTTCTGTTGCAAAGGGATTACAGACAGGACTGGACTGTGTATTACTTACCTTCTGTTTTAATACTGTGAAGACTTTTTGGCAGGGTGAATGGAACTTCTGGTGGCATCACTAGAGCTCACTCCGCCCTGTGCACTTCTGCAACCTGGCTGACCTAAAGGAATGAGATACTCATAGAGGGGTCTGCACATTGGGTTCTGAGGTATCCGTTCCCCCATCACCACCAGAAGAGGACTTTTTCCTCTATCTCAGTAAAAGAGCCAGCTTGTGGGTTGAAGACACATAGAGGCAGCTGTCAGGATTCAGTCTTGTCCCTTGTGCTCGCTCACTTGGGGTTCACTAAACTTCCAAATTGCCATAAAGTGCTCACTAAAGGATTTGTACTTGCTGTGTTCGTCTAAAACCTGAAGGAAAATACATTTTTATTCTTTCTACTTGAGTGCATTGTCTTTTCTTTGTAAATGCCGTACAATAAAACAGATTATTTAATAACCCACATCTATTCTATTCCTGATATGTTCCCTCGGTAACTTGTTCATTCAGAGCCATTGTCTGTCCATTAATTTTTGTATTCTGCTAGAGTAGGGAGCCCAGGGTTAACACGTTTAGTCTTGAGACCCCATTCACATGCAGTGTTGTGTGATCTAAGTAGATAAAATCACAAAATTAGTTGCAAAATCTTTATTTTGCTAGCTTTTGAAATAGAAAACATGAAGACATTGCTATAATAGTTGTCTCCTTTTAAATAGCCATGTGCCAAACTTTGCCACAGTTTTCCATTTAATAGTCCCTTTATCAGTCCCTAATAGGGAGTCTTGACTGAGGCATCTAGAGATTTCCTTACCGTAAAACAGGTTCTCAAACTTCATTGCACCATGACCCCCTTTTTGACAATAAAAATTACTACACGACCCCAGGAGGGGGGACCAAAGCCCGGGCTAGGGCGGCCGAAATCCGGGCCCCGTCGCCAGGGGTGGGTGTATCCTAAAGCCCAAGGGCTTCAGCCCTAGGAGGGGGGCCTGTAACCTGAGCCCTGCCACCCACAGCTGAAGCCGTTGGGCTTTGGCCCTGGGCAGTGGGGCTCAGGCTTTGGTCCTGTGCCCCAGCATGTCTAAAATGGGGTTGTGACCCACTGTTTGAGAACCCCTGCTGTAAAAGAAGCATGAAATTGGAAGATCAGGGTGCAGCCTTGCTGGAACTGACCTGATTTCTAGCAGCCATAAGGAAACACACCTTAAGTTCTACTTTGCTATGTAAATTTTGGATTTAGAGCTGGCAGTGCTGGCTTTTAAGAGTCCCATATCAGAAGAGATCACACTCCCATGCAATCTGTAGAATGTGAATATGCAGAAGACTGCTGCAGGTGGGTGTTCACGGTGTGACATGAACTGGTAACTAAATCAGGTTATGCAGGTGGTTCCAACAATGCAGTAATAGTGTGAATCGAACTGATTTTGAGTGACACCATCTGCTCTAGTGAATATGATCTGAATTGCCTGCTATGTCATGCTGGAGCCCAGCAGATTTGTCTCAGAAAAGAGCTTCTTCATGCTTTGCCTTTAATGTTGCTCAGTATGGTGAGAGAGGGGTTGTGAAGCCAGTTGAGTCCTAAGGCTGACTTTTCACTGCACATGAATCCGGTTTCTTGCTGAATTATTTCCACAACTGGACTGTGGCTTGGTCACTCTCTCCTCTTATGGGTAATTTCAAGGGGCAGCTTTATAGAAAAGCCCGTTGAGCTTTGTTGGCATTTGGGTGTTAAATGGTTTCTCTTGTAGAACAATACTCAAGATCACAGGAGAAGAAGCCAGGTAAGTAAGTTTTCCAAGGACACTAGCACAGAATCAAAACACTGCAACTTTGCCTTTTATTCAGCAATTTTTTCTTGCAACAAGCCAGTACAAAAGGTGACTATAAGTAGCTAAAGCACATACTGGCTCCTCTTCCCCCTACCCTTCCCACTCTATAACAGATTGAGTCCCTCCATCCAAATAAACTCCATGAGGGGGTCGAGTCTCCAGCAGCCTCTTGCATGGAATCTTTTCAAAAAAGTTTGTAGGGAGAATAGAGTTCCTTCAAAATGACCCATAAGAAAAGCATCAAGTTTCTGGTCATTACCTGGAGGGGCCCTAGATGTCTCTGGAAAGAAGGAAAAGATTAGAACGTGACAAAACTAATTTAAAATAGATCAATAGGTGTTTTTTTTAATCCCATTCTGTGCAGTAAATTATTGCTCCTTTAGTGCCATTAGGTAAAAGCGAAGATTATATAACTAAAAGCAATGGGAATACAGGGTACTGAAATCCAAACATTACCAGTGATCTTTCAGGAATCCCCCCAAATATACTTAGATTATATACTTGGAACAAGTTTAGAAGTAATTTCAAATAGGATTACTTACTGTGGTGTTCAGCTTCTTCATTCATGGCCCTCCTCTGTAAAACAAAGACCTGTCTTTATACTAGGGTGAGTGGACGTGTAACAGAGGGAAAGAACAGGAGCAACTGTCTTCAAAAGTTGCATCAGTTTCATGTGTTAAGGGAAAAGGTGACCTCATTGAGGTGGCAGATGAGTGAGAAGGCCGTGTCTCATGCCCTGCTGCATGCTGATCGTGGATCAGCCTCATGCAGTGTCTACTTAAATGAACGCAGGGAGACTGCCTCAGTAATAGGTGTGGAAATGGACTAGCCCCTGCCTGAGGTTTGCTTTAACATTTGTATAATTAATACACAATGTCCATGTGCTTCAGAAACAAATGCTGTTTGCAGGATGGATAGTGCTGGATACTAATCCATTACCAAGTGCTTTTAACACACGCCACCTGGTGCGTGCAATGGGATAGCAATTTCACCACTACTGAGATGAAATACAAGTCTTGGGATCCTTGTAACCAATTTCTTCCCTGGATAAAATGGACTGACTTTCTCTGCCATCCCTGGTCTAGTCTCTTTGCTGGTGTCGATTGCCATGTCTGGGTAACATCTGCCCTGGGTAGCTCCCTGGGTAATGTCTGCCTTCTCCTGCCTGATTGACCTGGAGGCTGTTAATGGTGGGAAAGTACTAATTTCTAGAAAGCAATTAGCCAGGTAGCCACAATGAGTGGGCAGAAGCCTGACCAGGCCTGTACTGCAGGAACCTACCTGATCTCCTTGTTCTCGAATATCCCTTCCCCCTTTATTTCCCATCCCTAGCACTGTCCAGGTCACTATAATTCACACCTATCATGGTATCTGGGCCCAATGGGCATGGCTGCAGGCTTTATAGGTGGCAGTGGGTTTTGATGTACCCTCTAACAGGTGAGTGGGGGTCACAGGAAGAGAGAACAAAGTGGGGCCATTACCTTTATTTTCTACTTTGAAATCGTCTGGGAGGAGATTATCTTGCCGGTTCCCTAGAACAAAGGCCAGGAAGGAGAGGATGAGGGCATCCAGGATCCCAATGATGCAGAGGATGAAGGCCCAGCGCACGGTGCATGCCCCTAGTGTGTATTTGTCAGTTTTGTCCCCGCACATGCGCTTCACTTCATTGGAATCCCAACCATCCGGGTAGATCAGGCAACCTATCATTAGGCCAGCTGCTGCAGGGAGAAAAAAACATGTGGGCACAGGTTGCACGGTGGTAGTGCACTTGACTGGAGCTGGGTGGAAAGCGTCACACAAAAAGATTCCTAGATCCTAATTCATCCTTTTTTAGTGAAGGCATTGTGCCCACTCCCCTTTCCACAAAGGTTCAGCACGTGCTTGTGCAAACTGGAGTGTAACCTTTCACAGCTTGAAGTGGATTTTCTGTGAGCATCTTCTCCTGGAACCTTATTATCAGTTAGCATCATGCAGCACCTGAGGCTATGCTCCTGGAAGCTAACAGCAGAGCTATTGCTGTTGACAGTGCTGGATCAGGCTCGGAATAGAACCAGCACAGTCTCCGTTATGTGCCCATGACTACGAACCACCATCTCAAAGAGCAAGCTGTGGACTAAATGAAAATCACAGAACAGCTCACTGAGTGATGAATAAACAGCAGAACATCCATTTCGACTGCTGTGCCTCAGTTCTCCACAGCTGGTGAAATGGAGAGGAAAGTTGCCTCTGTAAAGCTGTTTCTACATCTGAGCATCAACATCAGAACCACGCTCAAAGGCTGAGTTGTGCTAAATAATGTGTTTGTTAAAATGGGTTAGCTCTGGTCTCCAACTCACGCAGCTATAGGTAGTTCAGACTCTTACCGACCAATCTGATTAGTTCCTCACGCCAAAGCATCTTCCAATAATAATCATGGTGCACTTTTCTATTGTAAATCTCAAAGTGCTCCACTCAGGTGGGTATTTATCCTTCCAGTCGGGTATTTATCCTTCCAGTCGGAAGAGCTCTAGGACTAAAATTCATAGTGAGGTGCAATTGGGTTAACACCCAGCAAGTGTAGTTTTGCAGCCAGTGTGCGGTGTTGATGTGATCTCACTTTCCTGGAGCCTAGTTATATGGGAGCCAGGGCGGGTATGAGCAGAAAAGTTATTCAAGTATAGCTGGAACAGTACAAAAAGAACAGGAGTACTTGTGGCACCTTAGAGACTAACAAATTTATATGAGCATAAGCTTTCGTGGGTAAATTTGTTAGTCTCTAAGGTGCCACAAGTATTCCTGTTCTTTTTGCGGATACAGACTAACACAGCTGCTACTCTAGAACAGTACAGTTAAAGTGGTACAACATCCACCCCACACCCCAGTGTGGATGAAGTTATAGCAATATAAAGGTGCCTTATACCAGTGTTGTTTATTGCCACAGGGGGAGGCCAATAAGCTACCCTTCTAGCAGTATAACTACCCACAGTTGGGGTTGTACCAGCGTAACTATTTTGGTTAAAATTGCACCTGTCACCAACACAGTCATACTCGTACCAAAACTGTGAGGCCAGGTCTGCACTGGAAACTGCCAACATGGCTATGCTGAGGGGGGGGGGGCTGCTGCGTACTGGGGGTTGGTGCGCTGTGCCAGCAGAATCCCCTAGCTAGCTAGTTATTCTGGCAAAAGTGTGCTTTAACTGATGGTTTGTTTCACTCATGGAGGCTGGAATAAGCTAGAGTGCCAAAAGCTTGGCTTTGTTACCATGAGCCGCATCCATCCTTGGAGCGCTTTGCCGGGATAGTCTAGCTATATTGGCAAAGTGGTCCTAGTATAGGCATGGCCTTAGCATAGGCCTGCTATCCTTGTTTAACCTTTGATTATCCATGTACACACCTAGCTGCTTTCAGCTGCCATCACTGCCATAAATGAGCTGGGAGGGGGGTTGTAACCTCCCTGGCTGTGCTGTCTAACTATCTGTAGTGGAGAGAAACTGTGTCTCCAGGAGCACAATACTCTTTGAGAAGGGAAATGCTGCTGCAAAATCTCCCATTAACTTGGTCACCTTGGCAACGCTCTTCCATTTCTGCATGAATATGCAACCGCATCCTGTCAAAGGCACCATCTCCGTCCCTAGGAACTGTCTCCTCCTAATGGCTTAAAACAGATTTTCAGTGGACTTGTTTGAGCTGGAGGAACTTGTATTACCATTTGTTTAACCAGTGTTGGGCTAACCTCTACCTAGGTGTATTTTATTGCAGCCCGAGGGATTGACACCCAGGTTAATTTTGAAGTGGTTCCAGTTGGAATCCCACGTGGTTGACTCCTTTTGTAAACATTTAGATATCCTACCACTGGGAGTGTACACAACCCACTTGTCTGAGCCGTTCCTGGTCCTGAGCTGCTTTCACTCACGTACCATGTCTGCCCCATGCAACGCCTTTCCCACTGCTATTCGAGCAAATGCAGCAGTGGCTTCAAGTTTTTCCTTTTCGGCCAGGTAGCTTGTCTTCCGAAGTCACAAAGGTGCTTTGGCTGCTAAGTACTGTTTATACTCTCTGAAGAGTCACGACGCGTCACGCTAGGGTGCTAGCCCTCAGAGGAGGATGCCTGGGTCCTAGTCCCAGTTTGCCTCTGGCTGATTGTATAGAAGTGGTCGGGGGGGGGGGGGAGGAGATGTGGGGAGTTGTAGCATTTAATTTTTTGTACTAATGTTTGTATGGTGCCTAGCACAGTGCGTGGGCTCCTGGCATCAAGTGATGAATGTTTTGAGATGAAAGGGCAGCGGGGAGGCTGACCTCAGTGCCCACACAAAGGACTTCTTGTATACTTCTCCTCAAGCTCCTTGTGTGCCACCCTCCTATCTGTGTTTATTTCAGGGGCTCCCTGCAATTCCCTCTGCTGGGGGCTCTTTCTGTCCCCCATGTCCCCATCTCATACAACTGTTTCCGCTTCTCCTCCTCTGTGCTGCATTGTAAGCATTTCAGATTCCGAGCGGGGATTCTCTTTTCAGATGTGTGTGCCCGGTGCTTAGCATGATGATTGATTTGGAGCTCCTAAGCTACCCTAATACAAATACCGCTGCAATGAATTCTTCAAAATGTCCACCTATGGCTCCCCACAAAGGCTGTACAAAGCAACTTCCTAAGCCAATTGAAAGAGATTTCACTGCTCTTCACCCTCCCACCCCCAGCTCTCTGGGTCGGGGCCAATGTTATGTTTGTTCAGTGTCTAGCACAAGGGGGCAGACAGCCTATAGTGCAAATGTAATATCCGTCGCAAATCCGCATCCTATATAACTTCAATGCACAGCCTTCTGCCAGAAATATGCACTTCCCTCATACGCTGCAGAAACGTTATTGGGCCGAGAGCTCTGGAATGAGAAACTATTTCTTTCCGTGGCACACGCCCTCTCTCCAGTGACACGCGGCTAATGGTTCCCTGAAGTCGCTGCACGCTCGTGGTTATTGTACTTTGATATGCTGTTTAAATTCTGCTGCATCAGGTTACAGCAGGTTAGCAGCAGCACCATCCATCCCTCTTGCTATTCAGTGGTGTAAAGATGCTGTGGTTGCCCCCCCCACACATGCACCCTTCCCTGCAGCCACCATTTCTCTCTGTCACTGAGAACACTGTAGGCCAGAGAATGCTCTCAGGACTGTCAATAGCTGCTGCCTGGCAACAGTTTGCTCAGGGTTTTTTTTTTTTTCCAAAGGCTTGCGGGGAGGACAGTAGTAAGGGCATTGTGCATCTTACTGGCTTTCCATAAGCCATCTCTCCATTTAGAAGCTGTGCCTTCCAGTACACTTAATTACCTTCCCCTGCAGCTCAACATGGAGGAGGAGGGGGATGGGCGGGGAAGCTTTAAAGGAATACCTACATCTTGGACTGAGATGTGATCCTGATACAAATAAAATAGAGGCTCCACCCCACCCTTTATGCCCCTGCTCCACCTGCACCTAAAATAACTAGCCTTCTGGTGTCTGCTCAGTCTGAACATAAGAATGACCAGACTAGGTCAGACCAATTGTCCATCTGGCCCAGTATTCTGTCTCTGACAGCAGCCAATGCCAGATGCTTCAGAGGGCCTGAACAGAACAGGGCAATTAGCAAGTGATCCACCCCCCGTTGTTCAGTCCTAGCTTCTGTCAGTCAGAGGCTTAGGGACACCCGGAGCATCAGGTTGCATCCCTGACCATCTTGGCTAATAGCCATTGATTGACCTATCCTCCATAAACTTCTCTAATTCTATTTTGAACCCAATTATACTTTTGGTTGTCACAATGTCCCCTGGCAATGAGTTCCACAGGTTGATTGTGCGTTCTATGAAGTACTTCCTTATGTTTGTTTTAAACCTGTTGCCTATTAATTTCATTGGGTAACTCCTGGTTCTTGTGTTCTGCGAATGGGTAAATAACACTTCCTTATTTAGTTTCTCCACACCATTCATGATTTTATAGACCTCTATCATATCCCCAGCCTCCGTTGTCTCTTTTCCAAGCTGAACAGTCCCAGTCTTTTTAATATCTCCTTATACAGAAGCTATTCCATACCCCTAATCATTTTTGTTGCCCTGCTCTGTACCTTTTCCAATTCTAATATATCTTTTTTGAGATGGGGTGACCAGAACTGCATGCAGTATTCAAGGTGTGGCCGTACTGTGGATTTATATAGTGCCATTATGATATTTACTGTCTTATTATCAATCTCTTTCCTAATGTCTTCTAACATTCTGGCCGCTTTTTTGACTGCTGCTGCACATTGAGCAGATGTTTTCAGAGAATTATCCACAATGATTCCAAGAACTCTTTCTTGAGTGGTAACAGCTAATTTAGACCCCAATGTTCTGTATGTATAGTAGGGTTTATGTTTTCCAATGTGCATTACCTTGCATTTATCAACATTGAATTTCATCTGCCATTTTGTTGCCCAGTCACCTAATTTTGTGAGATCCCTTTGTAACTCTTTGCAGTCAGCTTTGGACTCAACTGTCTTAAGCAATTTAGTATCATCTGCAACTTTTGCCATCTCAATCCTTATCCCTTTTTCCAGATAATTTATGAATATGTTGAACAGCACTGATCCCAGTACAGATCCCTGGGGGACCTGCTATTTACCTCTCTCCACTGTGGAAACTGACCATTTATTCTAAACCTTTGTTTCCTGTCTTTTAACCAGTTACTGATCCACAAAAGGACCATCCCTCTAATCCCATGACAGTTTACTTTGCTTAAGAGCCTTTGGTGTGGCTCTCAGAAAGTTCAAGTGGGCTATATCCACTGGATCATCCTTGACCAAGTTTGTTGACCCCCTCAAAGAATTCTAATAGATCGGTGAGGCATGATTTCCCTCTACAAAGGCTTTGTTGGTTCTTCCTCAACATACACCTCTACCCCGATATAACGCGACCCAATATAACACGGATTTGGATATAACGCGGTAAAACAGTGCTCCGGGGGGGCTGCGCACTCCGGCGGATCAAAGCAAGTTCGATATAACGCGGTTTTACCTATAACGCGGTAAGATTTTTTGGCTTATGAGGACAGCGTTATATCAGGATAGAGGTGTATTGTGTTCATCTATTTGTCTGATAATTCTGTTCTTTACCATAGTTTCAACCAATTAGCCTGGTACTGAAGTTAGGTTTACTGGCCTGTAATTGCCAGAATTGCCTCTGGAGCCTTTTTTAAAAAATCAGCATTACATTCTATCCTCGAGTCATGTGGGTCAGAGGCTGATTTAAGTGATGGGTTACATACCACAGTTGTTAGTTCTGCAATTTCATACATGAGTTCCTTCAGAACTCTAGGGTGAATACCCTCTGGTCCAATTATTACTGTTAAATTTTATCAATTTGTTCCAAAATTGTTTGTTTGTTCATCTATCAACAGACACCTCAGTTGGGCACAGTGCCTCAGATTTGTCCCCTAAAAAGAATGGCTCAGGTCTGAGCTTCTGCAAAGCAATCTGGTGCAGGAAACCATCTGCCTTTCTAATGCATCGGCCAGGCTGGGTAGCAGAGAGCAATCTCTTTCAAACAAGAACAGCTGCTGCTACATTAGTGAAGTTTGTTTTACTCCTCATAAACACGAACCTATCCTTGATCTCAAAGAGCGATGCACACACACGAGGTTTGGTGTGCTTCTCACAAGGGGCCACATTATGGAGTTTTTTCACACTCTGAGTACTTATGCAATCAGTCATTGGACTTATTGGTGGACTTATGCATTAAGTTGGTGGACAGTTGGTGGACTTATGCATTAAAGTCAATGACACTGCTCATCCCTGGGAATAGAGGCCCCACAATCTGGCCTTATGTGGTACCAGGCAAGTCCACCAACTCATTGCTCTGACTTACTCACTGGAAATAGTTTATTCCACCCTAAAATCTTGTTATATTCTCAGGGGTTCTCTCTCTAATTGTGGTTCAACCACTTGCCTTTTATGCTGTTACGGCCGTCTTTGACTAGCAGCTGTGCACAGTACAAAGGCCAAAGGAAGGAAGTTAAGTTAATAAGGCACCATGGAATCTAATGGAATTGGTGCAGAGAGCCGTGTTCAGCTGCTATTGTGTGTGCTGTTCTCACATCAAAGGCTTTTATATGACTAATGGCCCCAAATCTTATAGACTTGAAGGCCAGAAGGTACCATCATGACCATCAACTCTGACCTCCCGCAAGTTGCAGCCACGCCCAAGGCACAAACCTATCCCTCTTTCTCACTGAATTCAAGGCAAGAAAAAAAAGTTAGGAGGGTAAGAGAGAAAAGATTACCCTTGCTTTTACAGGTGAGGGGACTGGTGGCACAGAAAGATCGTGAGACAGAGTGGCCCATTGGCGGTTCGCTACCCTGTCAGCAACTCATGTCAGCCCTAATGTACTCACTGCACTCCTACTCATTGTTGTCATAATGTTTACCCAAAAGGTGGCATGTAACATATCACTGGAACTCAGAACTCTCTGATCATTAATATTCTTGCATGATGTATGTATGGTAAACCTGCAAAGGACTTTGTAGAGCTGGGCCGCAAATGCATTCTTAATATGGATTGTCAAGCAGTGCCTAAGCCATGCCTGTTCCAGACAGAGGCATGTGGTTCCGCCTCCTTGAACTTGTGTCTGATGTAAATTAAGCCAGGTGTGATGGAAGGCAAAGAAAAGCCCATTTACATGCCAGGTAAACAAAGCCATTGGGAAAGCAAGTGGGGAAAGATAATGACTTAACAGTCTCACTGGGGGGATGGAGACTGCACCCTGGGATACCTTCCTGCCTCTTGAAGTGGGGTCAGTGAACTTTAGGAAGATATAAGGAGAGAGAGAAAAAGCCATTCTGGCATCCATCCCTTGGGGGACTAAAGGGTCCAGAGCTCTTGAAATCATAGAACATTGGATACTTCAACCACGGGGTTGAAGTCTCTGGGAACCAAGTGTATGTGAGAAACCTGCTTAGGCGAAGATTGTAACTTGCTGAAATTAAGTTTTTAGTGTTAGAAGCATATTTTTACTTTTGTTTGCTTATAACCCTTTTTCTCTTTATTCCTTATACTTGGCATCACTTAAATGTTTGCCTTTTGGATTAGTGAACTTGCTTTACTTTTAATAATAACCAACACAGAGATGTGACTGCAGCGAGTCCTTGACAAACCCCAGTTGGATTAACGAGCTGCTGTTTACTGTCTCTTTAAAGGAGCAGTGAACTTAAGGTCTAGAGGACTGGATGCTACAGGGCAGTGGGTTTGGGGGAAATTTGGGAGTGGGGGCATGTTGGGGTCACTCTGTGAAAAGCCAGGGTGTGACCATGCTTCTAGGCTGGCTGATGGTCTCAGGGCTGTGAGCCACAGCAGAATACCATTTAAGGCACCCAGAGTTGCAGGGCAAGGGTGACACAACTCCTTACTGGCCTGGTTGAACCCCAAAGTGTCACAACAAATCACTGTGGCAGAGTCACAGAATTGAACCTGGATCACCTGAGTCTCAGCCTTAACCCCAGACAATCCTTCCTCTCAGCCCATCAGTTGCCACTGGAGCCTTTTATCTCAGCTGGTGTCCCTTCCATGCCCCCACCAGCTTTGAGATGTGATAGAGAAATCAGAGAGAAGCTACGGGCTCTGTCCATGGTGCTAACACAAACTGCCTAACTGCTGGAGGTATGGCGAGCCCCTGACATGAGGCCATCCAGCAATGCCTCCAGAGCTGAGCTAGGACTGCCGGTTAGACTGGTGGCTACTTGATTGCTAGAACCAGATTGTGACTCAGTCAGCAGGGACAACAGAGGCTGGTGAAAGGCTGAGGTGGCTTGGAGGCTGGCGTACATCTCAGGAAAACGAAGACCGTGTGAGCAGTTAGGAATGGAAGGATGTCTGTGTGGTTAAAGCGCTCAGGCGATCTCGGTTCAATTCCCATCCTGCCAAAAGATTGCCCATGTGCCTTGGGCAAATCACTTAGGCCAAGATTTTCATAACTGCCCAGTGTATTTGGGTGCCTACCCTGAGACATCTAAAAAAGACCCTGGTTTTCAGTGAGTGCAGAGCCAAAAGTGTCTCATGTTGGGCACCCAAAACCACTCATCACTTTTGAAAATCTTGACCTTAATCTCTGTGTGCCTCAGTTTGCTATCTGTAAAATGGGGGTAGTCACGCTCCCTTTGTCTGGTCTACTTCAGTTGTGATCTCTTCAGCACCGGGATTCTCTCGCTGTCTGCTTGCACAGCGGTTGGGGCCTCTGTGACCTACTTTTGTACAAGGAATATACGAGGCTTCGGAACACTCTACCATGGGGCTTGGTGGAAGCCGCATGGTTTGCAATATTTAAAACTAGACTGGGCAAAGCCCTAAACATCGACTCTCAAGAACAGTTCAGCACCGCCAGGGAGAGGGTGGTGTGGGTTGGACTGGATCATATCATGGCTTCCTTGGCATGGCTGAGTTTGGTTGCATCTGTCTAAAGACCCGCCCCCCTGCCGGAAGGAAATCTGGTGGTGTGTTTGAAACATGTGTTCCCTAGGAAAGCACAGGTCTGGCAGCAGGGCTGCTGCCTCTCTGGGGCAGGTTGCATTGTCCGTTTGCTAGCAGCCAGCTCCGGTGCAGCCTGAAACCCTTTCTTCACCATGGGATTTCCAATGTCCAAACCCAAATCATCCATCAGTGCCCCCAGCTCCAGCACACTAATGCACTAGCACTTCTTGGGGGGAGTTAAAAGCCAAGGCATCCCAGCCTGGCTGTCCTCTGTCTACTTGTTGTACGTTAACTGGTATGGGAAGGTAATAGCTTTTAGCCTCCCTATTTTATCTTTGATTGTATGTAAGAGGAAGGTGGCTGGCTGTCAGTCATATCCCAAACCCTCCTTTACCCTAATCAGATAAATGCTTTATTTTATTAAGGTGATTGAACTCTCTCACCATGTTTCTCTCTATTATTAATCTGTTTAAAAGCCAAGTGTCACCTGAACACAGCACAGCTCCTAACCCTTCCCTCTCCGGTCTGTCTGCCTCCAAAGGGAAAAGATGGTGAGAAGGGACTAAGACTTCGCTGCTTTCTTTAGAAAATCAAGCTCCTTCACAGGTGCTGCATTGTTTCCCCATGTGTCATGTTAATAGCAGAAGCAAATATATAAGAAATTGCTACTCAAATCCTCTGGGGCAGCAAACCTTTGGTTGTTCAGGTTCCTTGGACTTTTGAACTGCTTCCAAGCTGCTTATCTTAATCTTTGAGATTGTTTCCTTTAGACCAGTTGGAATTAGCTGATACCTTAAGGGCTAAAGTCAGCCCTGCTGCAATTCCATTGCCTGCAGGAGCTTTTCACCAGCACTGAAGCTGGCCCGACTTTCTCTATCTCCGTGGCATTTTCACCACCAGCAAGGCTCTCTGCCTGCTGAGCCAAGCAGGAACTGTAACAGGATGCTGCCTTCCTCTTTGACATCAATATTTCAGGAGGCTGGATGGGATTGGATTTCAGCAGCTTCTCGCTGTGACAGGGAAAGCACACGGCCTTCACCATGCCCCTTGCCTCTGAGGACTAGTACTGCTGGCAGGGTTTAATTAATGGTAATTCCACCCAGTAAACCCCAGGCTAAGCTGAGTGGGTTGGATCGCCTGGAAAGTTGTTATCCTTCTGGCCCTAGTGTTACGGCAAGATGCATGCTCTACTTTCTGATGTGCTGGGTAAACAAAAGGAGCACTGGCCAGCAGTGGCTGTAAATTGCCTCGCCATATTAGTCTGCTCACGCTTATCTGCTCCCTGACCTGGCATCTGCTTGGCCTGTAGTTGCTGCAACCTGAGTTCATTAGGTGAATAATTTTATGTTCAATGCCTTATTGCAAGCCAATCAAGTCCCATACCTCAGAGCATCAGGTGACTGCCATAGGAGTTGGGAGGGAATTTCTCCCCCCCCCCCCATGTACAGAATTGCACCTCTTGTTGGGTGGCTAAGGGCTTTGCTTCATATTCCTCTAAAGCATCACCTATTGGCTGCTGCAGTGAGGGGAGGGGCTTAGTGGACTAACCGTCTGAGCTAATAGGGCAAATCTCGACCTCATGTCCCATTTTAACTCATGCTCCTCATTTGTTCTCTGCAAGCCAGGAAAGAATTACAGGTCATGCAGGGGCGGCGAGTTATATGGGCCCGTGGTGCCCAGGCTCCAGCAATATTCAGGGCCCAGGGGCCCAACTCCACCACTGTTCGGGGCTGGGTCTGTCCCCCTGGCTGGCCCCCACCTGCCACCCCTGCGCGCCTTCCCTCGGCCCGGGAGCATCCTTGCCTCAAGCCGGTGGCTGCCCCCTGCAGCTCCCCGCTGTCTTGGCTCTGCAGGCTCCCGACATCAACTGCCACCGCTGGGTCCTAGAGCCCTCCATCTTCTAGTGCCAGGGCAGGCTGCCCCTGCCCCTGCCCTTCTACCGCAGACCCTTCCCTTTTCCAGCGGGACCCTCCACCAGCACAGGGGGCCCCCCGCCTGCAGTCACCACTCCAGTCCCACTCTGGGCAAGGGGCAGCCCCAGCCCCACCCCCACTGAGACTACAGTGAGGGGTCACAGCAGGGGAGGAGGCACACATGTGATGGCAACCCCCCCCAGCACCCAACACAGGGGAGGCAAGGGGGTTCCTGGACCTGAGAGGGGCCCTAGGAGCACATGCAGTGACAGTGGTGCAAGGTGAGTGTGCTACTGGGAGGGAGAGGGGGCTTTCTGCTTCCAGCTGGGGGGAGTCCTCCTCTCTGGCCCCAGCCCTGCGGCAGCCTGCCTGCACCCCAAACCCCTCATCCCCAACCAGAGCCCTCATCCCCCCACACCCTAACCCTCTGCCCCAGTCCTGAGCCCTCTTCTACATCGTGAACCCCTCATCCCTGGCCGCACCCCACAGCCCTCACCCCAACCTTCTGCCTGAGCCCCCCCACACCCCAAATCTCTCATCACCAGCCCCCCACAAAAGCCCTCACATTTTTACATTATTTTAAAATATATATATCAGCTTACAAGGCAAGTGTGGGGGGGCAGGACTTGGACCCGTTCTGGGCACCACCAAAAATTATACAAACCTGCCGCCCTTGAGGACATGCGTTTTAGAGGCAGGGAACTACCCCACCTCCAACGGCAGAGGAGGCAGAGAGAGAGGTGGGTGTGCCTCAGGCCCACATTCGTTCCTGACTTTCTCACCTGTTTCTTTAACTGGAAAGGATTTTGTCTTTCTGCTCTAAGTAGCGCAGGAGAACCGCATGCATGCATGTTTGCTTCACCCAGCCTCTTTCCGTCCAGAATTGGCCTGGCTTCGCAAGCTCAGAGCTGGCTCCTACCTTACAGAATGAAACTTTGGGCAGAAGTGGTTAGTGGAAAAGTGCCCACTCCAGGAGGGGCCCCACTGAAATCAATAGGAGAGTTCATGTAGGATGGTGCTTTTCATGATGAGTAATGTATTAGAGTGTGGCCCTTTATAGCTGCCTAAAGTAAAGCTTTAGATGGGAGACGGTTCTGAGCAGTTCTCCCCTTCATGCTTCAGCAAGTGCAGCTACTGCACCAGCAAGAGCATTGCTTACCTATGTGCAATGAGTTTGACAGGTCTCAGCCCACTTCTCTAGGACCTGGTGTCCATGTTGCAAAATCACTCTCACGCTTGGCCCTAAATGACACCTTTATTGGTAATGTGGCCTAGCAGATGGAGCACTGAACTTGGACTCAGGAGACCTGGCTCTGCCATTGGCTTGCTGGGTGACTTGGGGCAAGTCACACCACTGGTCTGTGCCCCAGTTTCCCCCTCTGTAAAATAGGGGTGATGCTACTAACCTCCTTTGCGAAGCACTTTGAGATCCATGGATGAAAAGTGCCATGGAAGAGCTAGGTGGTATTATTACTGGCAGTCTCAGCAGAGACCCCCATGAGTGTGTGGCTCAGGAAGACTATAAACTACCTTCTTCCTCTGTGATGTCACCCTGCCACGGCATAAATGAGGCACAAAGGTAGGGTAAATGGGGGGATCTCAAATGCCTGAATGGGCCTGTTTTATGGCTGGGGAGGACAGCAGGTTCTAACTGTGTCCATCCGGCTCCTTTCACAAGCATTAAATTGACCCAAATTGTAGGGAAAAAATACAGAGTAAGTTTCTCTGTTCAGTCTGCAGTTGCCAGCCCTTTATATTGCTTCCCCCAGCTCTGGGAATGTCCTGATCTCAGATGGGCCCTGCAGGGCCTGTGGTAACATGAACAGTAATGAGTTGACTCTAGGACATGGATGCATTTTTGCTCCTGGGACTGGGTTGGGCTGGACCCCTGGAGCCCCTGAGCTACTCACCTGCTGCCAGCTGCATCCAGGCACAGATTTTGTAGACAGTGGCTGAATTGCAGAAGAAGAACAGGCTGAAGCAGAGGATGCAGCCGATGATGAGGAAGGTGGAGATGCCCACGAAGAACATGGCCGTTTTGAAGGCACTGGAGGGGATGGTGCCAAAGTCCAGGGGGCTGCCCTTGCAGATGAGCTCGCCAGTCAGGGCGTTGCCAATGCAGTAGGAGAAGAGGCCGAAGTAGCCGGCCTGCGGAGTGTCGATGCTGTCACCGATCCAGTAGGGTTGAATGAAGCTCACCACCATGATGACCGCAAAGCAGAGGGTGAAGAGCGCCCACAGCACCCCCATGGCCCGGGCGTTCCGCACATAGTTGGTGTGGTAGATCCGGGCCGCTTCCTGGGCTGGCAGCATCTTCCCCATGGCACGGCTGGGTGGGCTGCTTCTGGGCTGGCCCAGGACTGGAGATGTGGGGCCAGGGGCTCCCTGGCTGGGGGGGCTGCCTCCTTGTGAGCACCGGGCTCAGGCTGTGGGCTCCCAGGGAAGTTAGTGAGGTGGGAGGGTGCCCTGCCCACCCAGGGGGCAGCTCTGGGACCTAGCCCAAAGCCCCGTGTTCAGGGCCCAGCTCTGGAGATCAAGCTCCGGGTCCAGATTCTCGGTTCCAGCCCCCGTGCCCGGGTCCGGGCCGGGATGGGCTGCCCGGCTCAGGCGCTCCGGTGCCCGGCTCCCAGCCGCGCTCCTGGGGGACCAGCCGCTTCGCCCCGGCCCCTCCCAGCCCCGTGTCTCCCGGCGCCGGTGTCTCCTCCCCCGCGTCCGCCGCGCCCGCCCCCGCCTGCCCCTTCCCTCGGTTCCCCAGCCAAGCCTCTGGCAGCGGCCCCGGCCCCCTGCTCCTCCCCGGGGCCCCTGCGCGCCCCCTGGCCCGGAGCTCCCTGCGCGCTGCGCTCCGGCTGGCTCCGGGAGCGCGATTCAGCACCGCGGAGAGCGCCCGCTGGGGAGCCGCCCGGCCCGGCCTGGGCAAAGGGGCCGGAGGCGGCGGATCCTCGCCCTAGAGTGGGGAAGGCTGCCCTGGGGGGATCGCGCCCTTGTGAGCCCGCGGGTGGGGGGGCTGGATGGCGAGATCTAGAGTGAGAACAAGCCAAGGAGACATGGCACATATTCCTGCCCCCCTCCTACCTCCAGGTGCCTGCGCCCCCCCCCGCCAAGCCCCCACCTCCCAGACACGCTCTTCCTCCGTCCATCATCCACTGCACACCAGCTGGGGGCCCCGCCCCTGTCCAAGCAACCAACCAGGGACTAGCCCCTGAATGGGGGCAGGGGGCTGTGCCTAAAACAAGGGACAGGAGAGGTGGGGAACCAGCCAAGCGGCTCTCGGGGCTTGTAGGGGGGAAGGACAATATGGTTATAGGGCCAGATCTTCAGCTGGGGGGAAATCACTGCAGCTCCACTGAAGTTAATGGTTCATTTAGCTGGAACAATTTGTGTAGTGGGGGTGCTGAGAGCCATTGAACCAAACTGTCAACCCTGGATATGATGGAAACCACTTCAAGCCAGGGTGTGCGGCAGCCCCCCCTCGTTCCAGCACCTATGTTTTTATGTTTTAGTGCTGATGAAAGTGCTGGATTGACCATCCCAGACGGGGAAGTCCTGTTTATTCGCAGATCAGATACAACACCAGTGTGTTTTCTCCTTCTTACTCAGCCTAGCTGCTCCTTACGTAGCTGTATCTCTGCTGGCAATTTGGGGGGAAATCTTCCCCCATTGCTCTAGCCTCAATAGTGCTAGCACTGGCCACAGCAAATGGTGGAGGCAGGATATTAGGCCTGTCGCATCTAACCCTGCCCTGACATAGTGGTAAAGCAACCTTAGCCCCATCTCTGTGGCTGCTTCCAGGGGCAGAGCAGCATTGTTGTTTATTTGTATTGCCATACACATAGGAGCCGTAGTCCTAGACCAGGACGCCATTGCATCAGGTGCTGTACAAACCCAAAACAAAAGGACAGTCCATGCCCCGAAGGACCTACAATCTAAGTGCAGTGCAACACACAGCGAGATTTCCCAACAACGTCGTTGCTTTCCTGGGAGGAGGGATTTAATCGATACCTCGGTGTTAGCTTTCAATATTATCTGAACTCCTTTAAAAGGAAGAACTTTATTATTATTCTAGCTCATTTAGAAGGGATCATTTCATGTCCTGTAATATATACTACTTACTGGATTTTCCACTCCATGCATCTGATGAAGTGGGTTTTAGCCCACGAAAGCTTATGCCCAAATAAATGTGTTAGTCTCTAAGGTGCCACAAGGACTCCTCATTGTTTTTACTGTTATCTGAGATGATTGCACTGATCTGGAGAGTTTTCAGAGGACAGGGGAAGAGAGTTACACCAGAAATGCATTTGACCCCACAGAGATCGCCTTTCTGGTTTCCCAAGGGCGCTGCGTCTACCAGGAGCAGGATGGCCAAGGCAAATGTTGGGATGGTGCTGAATTATTATGAATGACTGATTGATATGAATGTAGTGAGGCTTGGTACATCTGAATTTGTTAAAGGATTCTGGGAGCAGGGTTCTCTTAGTATCAGATAGTATGCTGAAATTGCACTTGAATGCTGATATAACTATGGATTATGAATGGTTAACCAGAGGCTCTGTGTGTGGGTATTTTAGGTGACGCTTTTATCATGGCTAAGGCTACGTTTTAGTCATGGGTATTTTTAGTAAAAGTCACAGACAGGTCACGGGCAGTAAACAAAAATTCACGGCCCGTGACCTGTCCATGACTTGTACTATATACCACTAACTAAAACTTGGGCGGGGGGGGGGGGGGGCGCAGGTGCTCTGGGGGATGCAGTCCAGGGGTCCTGCAGGTGCTGGAGGGGGTGTCCCGGGAACCCTGTTGGTGCTGGGGGGGAGGCGGGCAGCAGCGCACAGCCCAGGACCCCTGCTGGTGCTGGAGGGCGGGGGGGCGATGGCAGCGCGCAGCCCGGGACCCCTGATGATGATGGGGGGGGGGAGGGTTGGCAAGGCTAGCAGGCTCCCTAGCCAGCTCTGACCAACATGTCCCTGCAGCTCCTAGTGGGAGGGAATGCCAGGGGGGCTCCACACGCTGCTCCCGCCACAAACGCCTGCTACGCAGCTCTCATTGGCTGGGATCCACAGCCAATGGGAGCTGCAGGGGCAGTGCCTGCAGGCAGGGGCAGTGTGAAGAGCCCCCGGTCCCTCTGCCTAGGAGCTGCAGGGACATACCGGCCACTTCTGTAGAGCCCCAGCCTCCAAGGTAAGCGCTGCCCCAAACCCCTGCCCCAGCTCTGAGCCCCCTCCCACACCCAAATTGCTGCTGTTGCTGGCCCAGGGGCTGCCCGGCCACAGGGCATATTTCAGGGGCATGTAACTCCTTTGAGAGTGAGGGGTATACGTACTAATAACATCATATGTGCAGTGGCAGTTCCCCAATTAATATCTAAAGAAGTCTGTGACCCTGTAGGATGGGGTCTCAGGGTAGCCAACACCTTGCTATGAGGGATTTTTGTGGGACTTTTGGACCAGAGGGCCTCAGGGTAGCCAAAACCTTGCTCTGGGGGACATTTGACAGACCAAGTACTTGAGAAGAGAAGAGAAGAGAAGAGAAGAGGTCTCCATCCAGGACTGGTAGCTATACCTGCTTTGTTTGCAATCAGGATACTGTGTAGGGCCAGCGTTGTAGGGCCTGAGGGTTTATGCTTGGGGAATTGAGGCTTATTAAGAAGACATATTGTATAACCTTTTACTGCTTGTGTGATTCTTTCTCAAATAAATTGCTGTGCATTAAGCAAATTGTATCTGAATTTTCACTGGTACAATCTGCCCAGCTGTGGGCCATTAAAGATCTGTTTCAATGGTCAGGACAATAAAAAGAGGGGCTGGAGAAACTCACCTGCTCCTGACCATCTGTTATCGCTCAGGATGGCTAATAAAAAGGCTGCAAACTGAAAGGGTACAAACAAGTTAATCATTGTTAAAAGTGGACGGAGTGTAACAGGTGTGAAACCTGCCCCGCTCCCAGAGCTGGGTTCCTTTTATCATCCAGTCAACCTGCGTCACTGAAATATTTTTTAAAGCAAATATATCCAAGAACAGGTGCTGTTTGCCGGATCCTTCTCGAGGCTCAATGCTGCCAAGTGTTTTTCAGTAACGCTGTGGAGTTCTAGCAGACACTTTTCAGGAGTGCAAGGTACAACTGGACTGGCTGAGGAGAGAAGGTGGGCTGGATGTTTACAGGTTTTTGTCACAGTGCCCTGGCTAATTTATATTCAGATGCTACTAAATAGTGCTAATTAGACTATTTGCTCATTTCAGTGGAACGCCGACTCTTTTAGATCCATCTGGCTATACTGGTGAAATAAGTTTCCTAGCCCCCTTGTGGCACATTTTTTGGCACTGAAGTGGTTAAGTGGACTAGATTTACTGATACGGGTTTGCAAAGCAGCAGAATCAACTTTCATTTTATTATCGTATCCCTTTAAAATGAGGTAATAAGGGAGAGAGGATTGTCCAGTGCTTAGATCATGGGACCGAGCGCCTGGAGTTCTGGATTCTATTCCCGGCTTGGCCAACAAAAGTCACCTTGTACAAGTCACGTTAGCTCTTTGTGACTCGGATTCCCCGTTGTAAAATGGGGGGACAGTGCTTCCCTAACTCCCTGGCCTGAATTCACTACTGTGGTAAAGCTCGCTAAGGTCCTTGGAAGAGAGGTGCGATATAACTGCAGAGCAAAATAGAGTCAATGCAGCAAAACTGCTCAGACCATCTCATAAGTCTCAGAGCTCTTTACGAATATTAATTAAGCCTAAGCAACTGGCCCAAGGTGACTCAGTGAGTCCAGGAATACAACCCACAAGCAATGACTCCCAGTGGTATAACCACTAGACAGCATTCCCACCTTGCAGAGGAGGACTCATTGGATAGCAATGGTAGCCTGTGATGTGAAATTGTCTCTTTTCTGGTGAAACCTTTGGGTTCCATTTGTATTAGCTCATGTGGGCCCTTTGCCTGTTTCTTCAGGCTGCGGAGCAAGCGTGGCTTGATCGCTCATGTGTATATTTTGCTTAGCTCACTTGGCTTCTTTCTCATGCCAGTGAATATGAAAGTGGAAGATTGGAAAATGTAATGCTCCCTGTGAATGACCTAAAGGATGAAAATATATGGAGGTGGGCCCTGATCTGAACTCTGGGTCCAAATTCCATATATCCATCAAGGGCTGGATCAAAGCCATGACTCCCCCAAAAGCCTGGGCTTTGGAGATCTTGGGTGCCAATCCTGGAAAATCTGATCTCCTATTTCCATGGAGTAGATTTCATTTCTTGATCTCTCTGTTAAAAAAAAAAACAACAGCTGTACAAAGATCTGTTTGATGGAGATAGAACCAGCTTCTGATTCTGTTCATGAAACATTTTCCCTTTGTCATAGGAAAAAATTGCCAAATTTCCCTCAAATAGTCTGATATTTGGATCATGGCTAGAGAGGAAGGTCCTTGCTCAAATTCAAACAAAAATAATTACAATGGTGAGTTTAACTAAAAGGCAACTTAATTCCCTAGCAAACTCTTTCTCTTAATTCCCTTTGTTCATAGACCAAAATGTGTTTTCATGGGGCAGCTCCCTGTCTGTACTGATGGTTCTGGTTCAGTGCCATGATTTTCATTGGTTCTCTGCATTCGCAGCTCCCAGACAGCAGGGCTGGCTCATCAGAACCCAACAGGGTGAAATCATTCCCCGCTTTGTGCTTTCCATGAGCTTGCTGACATCGCCTGTGAGGGACATGCAGGTGCACTAAATAATCTCCAGAGCCTTTGAGAATGATCAGAAAGACCCCAGAACAAACTGGGTGCTTCTTAGCTGGTACAGGAACCTCGAGGAGGAGATAACAGCAGAGAAATGCTCTGATCCTGCACTCCTCACTCAGGCAAAACTCCCATTCACTTTAGTGGGTATTGTGCCCAAACAAGGACTTCAGTAACAGGCTCTAAGTCCTTGTACAGTATAAGGAGGCTTTACCAAGTCGGGGCGGTGAACTACACAGGCAAATTTGGGTTGAGATTGCCTGTGTAAGGACTGCAGGACTGGGGCCTTTCTTTGTTACTTTTGATTCTTCTCTTCTATTTCCACCTTCAATATTTCAGAGCATGAGAGAATTCATGGGCTGGTTTGGCCTTATCAACAGAGAGAGGTGTGCTTACGTGATTGGGAGAGGGCTGGTGACGTGATGGCAGATCTGCTTTATAGCCCTGGTACGCTGCTGTGCACCTGTTCCTGCCCTGAAAGCCCCAGACGGGTTCTTTGGCTGCCCTACGGCCAGATGGCGAGCGCCCTGCTCCTGCTGCTGCTGCTCTCCCTCGCCTCAGCCCGGTCGTTTTCTCACCAGCGAGGCCTCATCTTCAATTTGGTAAGAGGAGGCTGGGAAATGCAGAGTTGGCCTGGGCCCGATCCCACGTGCGCTTCAGGGAGGGAAAATCTCTTTGAGCGGCGGGGAATTAGCTGCCCTGCAGATTTGCAGGCTGTGGCTCAGAATATCCCGCTGCTTTCTTTTGGTGTTCAGTCAGATTCCTTGGGAATTTCCTGTGCTGGAGGAGAGAGGTTTTCAAAGGCATCTGTTGCAGCTTAGTACTTCATTTCAATTGATTTCCTTCATTCTAATGACTTTATGGGCGTTTCTGTGGCCCCTCCCCCTGCTCGTATGGGAATAATTTACAACCTCGGATGGATTAATTCTAACTGCCTCACTCCCCATGGGGCAGGGAATGATCATTCTCCCAATTTTATGGATGGGGAAACCGAGGCACAGAGCGATTAACGGCCTGCTTTGCAGTGGTGTCAAACAATCCCATCGCCCATTGAAGCCAAGGGGAGGGGAAGGAGCTCAGCATCTCTGAAAATCAGACCATTGCTAAGTGTCATGGCCAGAAAGGAAGCTTATGGCAGAGCCAGAACGGAGGTTTCTGGTGTCCCGGTCCAGGGCTTTAGCCATATGTCAGTTGCCACACATTGTCTTAACCACAAGCCAATTCACTGGGATTGTGACATAAAAGGTGATGGAGCCAGTCAGAATGTGTAACTCGAACCAAGCCCTGGAAACCACAGCCAGGGCCTTCGTGGGATTCAGGGTGAAGAGGGGGGAACGTCAGATTCTCGGACTAGGACACTGGGGCTGGGACACGCAGCCTTCTGGGCACATCCCAGCAATGGCAGATTTCGTGTGTGTGGAAGTGTGCACAATGGACTCACTTTTGGGGGTGGATTCTGCTATTCTTACTCATGATTTATTCAGGGCAAACTCCTATACACCTCCCTGGCAGTCTTACTGAAGAAAAACTTCAGGATTTGGCCTACAGCGAATTGGATGAAATAAAACTTCATTTAGGGGTGTGTGTGTGTGTGTGTGTGTGTGTGTCCATGCACGCCATAGGTGACTGGCCACCTCAGACAAGGTCCACTTGGTGTGTACGTGCCTATAAATACACACTCCGCACCGAGATATACTCATAAGAAACCACCCAGAGCAATTTTTTTTCACAGTCATTTCATTCCAAGTGGGACTCATGTTCTCTGCCAGCGGAGACTCGCCACAGCAGAGCTGGCTGGAGGCAGGGCCCGGCGTGCAGGTGACAGAGGGCAGCTGCAAGGTGTGGCTCCCCGTCTGTGATAGGAAGAGGCACAGGGAGACGGACCTTAGCTCTAGGATCCTTGGGGGTCCATGCGTCGGCTCTCACTGTGCGTTCCTTCCAGGACAACGGGGAGCTGTGTCTGCAAAGTGCTCAGTGCAAGAGCAGCTGTTGCCACAAGACTGGCGTGTTAAGCCTGGCTCGTTGTGCGAACCGAGCAGCCGAGAATCAGGAGTGTTCCCCCAAGGTACGTGGCCCGCTAGCTCTGGCTCATGCTCCCACAGATGTGCCTTGTCCTTCCTCCTTAAGCAGCGGGTAAAGCAGCTGAGATCCGGATGTGCAGGCAGCTGATAGAGACCCACGTTTGCAAATTGTTTGTGAGTAACAACTATGGGAAGAGGCAAAGCTCCAGCAGCTCGAGGATCCCGGTCCAAACACCTTTGTGGTCCCTTTTCTGTGACATGCCGCTAGTCCCTAGTGCTCTTTCTCCTTGTGCCACCCCCTCGAAAGTTCTTGGGTGCCCTCAACACCTTCCGTGCAGCCAGGGCTGGATTTTCAAGGCAGGTCCCTCCCACTCTGGGGACACCTCTTCTCCAAGGTAGCCCCCATTCCCCCTCTAGTAACAGCTGCTTTCTGAAGGAAGGCTGCCTGGCTCCCTTGCCCTCTTGGCAGGCGCTTACCTGGTCATGGCGCCCAGCAGCCCCTCTGCGGGGCCTTCCTAATGCCCCACTCAAAGCCTGGGCAACTCTAGGGCTTCCCATTTAACTGCCTCCGGCAGTGGTGTCCTAGCCCCAGATGTGTCTGATGATTTGTTTCCAGACTGTGCTGTACGATTGCACAGGAAGGCCCGATCCCTGCCCAGAGAGCTCAGGCTGGACGGACAAAGAGTACGGAACAGGGTAATACCACCTCCGGGTCAATACATGGAGGTATCAGTGTAACTGGGCCTGCTGGGCAACAGCGGATTTAGAATGTGGGACCCTCACAGCTAAAATCACGACACTTGGCTGCTTGAGCTAAAGGACCACATTTCCTACCTGGAACTCTTGTATGGACCAGCCAGTAGAGGGTGACAAAGACCCACACTGCATGAGGTGCGTTACTAGACACCGTCTCACCCCATTGGCCACTCCCCTTGCCGTTATGAGCTGGCTGGTTGTTTGCAGGCATCATGGCGGAGGTGGGATTTGAATGCAGGGAGGGCTTTGTGGAGCTGCTCAGGAAGGGTGTCCCACAGCAGAGAGCTGGTTGTAGGAGAAGCAGACTGGTTTGCTGAGGCCTTGCTGGTAGACGAGAGGAGGTGCTGGGCATGCTGCAATGTGCCGTACTATTACCCAGACCTTTGTGTCCCCTGCAGAGCATCTATGGGGTTTACTTCAAGTGTCCCTGTGAGAATGGCTTAACCTGCGAGGCCGATAAGAGCATCGTGGGATCCATCACCAACACCAACTACGGCATCTGCCAGGATCCTGGGAGCTCGTCCAAGTAAAATGGAGTAACAGCATAGGAAATGTTCCCATGCACGTGCCCCACAGCTGCCCCCCCCCACGCATGCGCCCCACAGCCGTACCCCTTCCCACGCACGTGCCCCACAGCCGTCACCGGTTCCCACTCATGCGCCCCTCCTCTCCACCATATCTACTGTATACACCAGGCACCTCTTCCCATGCTCCTTTCCCCACACCTCTCACTCCACCACATACAGATACCTGCCTTGTTACATACTTATCCCCATACCCGCTTCTATCCAACCCACACACTGATCCCTTCTGCTGTCACCAACACCTGCACCCATCCCTCCACTCCGATCCACACCACACACATACACACCTACACTCAGTTCTGCTGGAGTAACGCACAGGGATCCTGAATGACATTTGATTATCGGGTGTCCCTCTGTGCTGGGTCTAACAATTCAGAACACCCTTCCCGTATCTGGGTGAAACAAGAACGCATCAGTTCAATACCCTCCAAGAGCCATTATTGTCTCTCCCCCAACCCCCAAAAATAACTACCTGCCTCTATCGCGTGCTGTATCTTCAGCTGACAATTTGCAAAAGGGGCTGCAGTCCCCTTCCTGGTGCCCCCTCCTGAATCCCATTCTTCATAAGCCGTGCCGTCCTCACCCAGCCTTGGCCCTGACTTCCCACTGATTACATCATTGTCTCTCTTTCTGCAATAACTGACTGGCTTCTCCATGGTGCTGCAGCAATTCCTGTGCCCATCCATGTCACCCTAACCGCATCCAGCTGGGGATGGAGGAGCGGGGGGAGGAAGGAGTTCTTGTTGGACTTTCCAGTAAAACTTTTCTTCTCCTGGGGTAACATGAGATCAGGCATCGTTCCCCACCTCCTCCAGTTAATGCAGAGGTAGCAAGGCCGGGACCTGTTCCAGGGACCAAGATACAGGGAGCAAGGGGTCTGTAGCAGGTGGGAAGGGAGAGGCTGGGTGGGAGGTAGGGTAGATGGGACTTCAGACCAACTCAAAGAAGGCTCATGCCTTGGGCAGAACAAGGTTGGAGAGGATTTCCTCTCTCTGGGTGAAATCCACCCCTGCGCATTGAGTATTTCAGGTGGTACAAAAGCCCTGGTCCAGGGTGAATTTATCTCCTAGACTGATGCTTGCTCAGTATTAGCGCTGGGCATATAACTGCGATCAGTACTGTAGCTGGTTAACTCAGCCAGTCATTCTCCCTGTGGACTACGCAGGGCAGATTGCAATTTCCTCAGATTGAGTCCATCACTGAAATCATTCAACTAGCAGCTTTCTTTGCTCTCCAGCCAGACCTCATCTCCCAGGATGCACCGTGGCCACGCGACTCCCACAATGCACTGCCTCTCCTCCCCCTAAGAGGACATCATGGTGCATTGTGGAAGACTGAGTCCAGTCAGGGAGCCTGGTCTACAGAGGTGAATGGGAGCATGAGGCACCCAAACTACAATTCCCATGAGGCACCACAGCAGCCTTTCAGAATTGAACCATTTTGGTTTTCAGCCAAAATACTTCAGACTTTGATTTTTATTTCTCTCCAAAAGTCAAATTTTTCAGCAGGGAAAACCCCCATTTTCTGACCAGCTCTATTCACACCACCTCCTAAGTGGTGTTACCAGAGAGCTCTATGTATGTGTATATAATCTGTAATTATGTGTAAATACTTAATAGATAAGGTGCCAATAGCGGGCAGAGTTCCTGGGTTTTGTCCACCCCTAGGCTGCCAGTTACAGCCCTGCATATGACCATCTTTGCCCTTCCTGACGCATCAGTGACACTTGTCATTGGCCAGCTGGGTCCATGCCTAGCAACCGGAACAGAGGGGTGCAGCCCAGAGCCAGGACTGGCTCTCCGTGTACTTGAAAGAGGAGCGAATTCTGCAGGAGACCCTCCGCCCCTGAGGCCTCTTCCTTTGGCAGGGAATAGGAGAAGGGGTCCAGGAGGCAGCTGGGCCCCAGGCCAATTAGAGCTTTGCTGGTGGGGCCTACCACCTTGCATTTGCCACAGGAGCTGTGGGGCAGGCAGCATGGCATGTGGGCATAACAGCCTCTCCCCAGTCTGCTTTGCTCAGCATTCGCCCCATACTAAGCCCTGGCTGTGACTCCGCTTTGAGCCCAAGCCCCACTTCCGTCCATGCACCAATCAGTCTGACTTGGGTCAGCCAGCATGCAGGCCTCAGCGCCTAGGACCCAGCTAGGGGATGGGTCAGAGCCCAAGTCTCACCATGACTCAGGCCCAAGCCCCTTCTGCAGCGTGGACACAGCTCGAGCCACAGACCCGAGTCAGAAGGTCTGCGTGGTGCAGTATGGCCGCGTTGGCAAAGCTGCGAGACCCGGATCGGACAATGACCTGTCCGGTTTTACAAGGCAGTGTGGATGCTCAAGTGTGGACTTGGAAACATCATATCCCCAAGCTCAGATCCCACCACTCTGGACATAGAGGCTTTGTCTGCCCTGAGGGTTTGCCCCGATTCCAGTCACCTTGTCGCAGTTTACACTTACCCCGGTTTCAAGCAGGGGTGAAGCCCCCCCGGTGCGAATAGCAGCTTTGCCTGTCTGTACTGGGGGGTTGCAGTGAGGGCTGGAATCAGGGCAAATCCCCAGCTTAGCTAAGGCCTGAATTTAGTTACCAAGGAGGGGTGCAGGGGATGTTTCCCAGGGGCTGCGGTGCTGTGCCAGGAGCCAGTGACATTGGGTTCTTCCTGGGGAAAGACAGAGACAGACGGCAACGGCCCCTCGCTCCTGAGCTCTTTTATTAGCCTCTGGTGATTCTTCTGGTCTGATCTGGTTCTACCCCATCCCCGCCGCGAGCCAGCTCAGGGGTTGTCGTCCTCATCGAAGTAGGAGCAGTCGATGCGCTGCCTGCTGAATTTGGCCTCCTCCTCCTTGCAGAGCTGGAGGCTCAGGATGACCTTGCAGGCCTGGATCTGCACCTCCTCCTCCGGGTGGATGATGAGGGAGAGCAGGCGGTCGGCCAGGTGGGAGTCCTCTCCGAACAGCGCCTCGTGGAGGGACAGCTCGTTGTACTCCCAGTGCACCGACTGGTACTGCGGGGTCAGGCGCCCCTCGCTCAGCTTCTCCACGAACACCAACATCTCATAGAGCAGGTTGCCGGGCAGCGAGGCGTGGAAGAGGTTCAGGAAGTCGGGGTGCACCTGGGGGCCCACAGAAGGTACTGCTATGGGCTGAGTTCATCTCCGCCTCCCCCATACATGTTTCCCCCCCATGGCTCTGCCAGGTGGGAATGTGGGAGGGAGGGTGGACGATCCCTCCCCAAAGGCAATGCACAGGGTCCCGAGGATCTGGGGGGGATTCTGATCTAGCCAGGGCCGTAGATTTCTGCTCATCCTTGCCAGCCTCGAAAGAAGGAGCAACAACAGCAGTTTCTCTGCGCTTGAGCCAGACCCCTGAACCCTGCCCAATGAGTGTGGAGCGTTCTCAGGTGCTGGCTTTCTGCTCCTGCTGGGCCTGAAATGCTTCGAGATCAGCCTCTTGGGGGATCCCAGACCCACCAGCCTCTTGATGGAGAAGGATGGGGCAGGAAAGTTAAGGAGGCGTATATGAACCTCAGCTACCGGGAGCGGTTCAGTTCCAGGGCCTGGAGCAGAGAGTGGGGGGGAGCAGGCACGCAAGGGGGGGCAGGGGGAGAGCACTTTGCTGCCCCGCCCCACGTTAACGCTCAGCGTTTCCAGGCGCAGGGAACCAGGGAGAGCGTGTTTTCTTTCGGTGGGTTGGGTTTTTGTCCAAATCAGCAACTGCATCCAAACCAGTGCCAATTTGAATCAGAACTTCCAAGGGCATTCAGCCTGGCGCACAGCCCCAGCGGGGAAACGTCAGCCTGGGCAGCTGAAGTTTGGCAAAGTCATAAGCAACTGGGTCTTATAAGGGGAAAATGCCAGGCACAGCCTGTGCCACCTATAATATAGGACTCCAGATGCCCCCGGCCTTGTCTCCTCTGTGCTCCCTGCTCTCCTCTGCCCCGGGCCCGGCTCTTCAAGACACTCCCAGCCCTGCTAGCAGGCTGTCCCTTACCTGGCAGTTCATGATGTCATACAGAAGGTCTTCTTTCTGGGCCAGGTTGCTCAGGAGCTTGAGCACCTGCACCTAAGGAAACAGGGCAGGGTGTCTGAGCACATGACTCAGGGAGGGGAACGCCACTCCAGGCCCCGTCGCTGCTGAAGCAAAGGTCAGTGTCCAGCAGAAGCCACTGAAGGGAATGAGGTGGGAGAACTCACAGCTGCTCACTTCAGCCCCAGCCTCACCCAGCAGGGGGCACCGTAGGGCATGGGCCTAAGATCAGTGGCTGTGGGGGAGCTCCCAGCTACTCCAGTCCCAGCCTCACCCAGCAGGAGGCGCTGTAGGGAATGGGGTAGGAGCACTGACTATGGGGTGCTCCTGGCTACTCCAGTCCCAAGCTCTCCCAGCAGAGGGCACTGTAGGGCATGGAGCAGGAGCGCTGGCTGTAGGAGAACAAGACCAGCCTAGTGGTCTGAGCTCAGGATTGGGAGCCCATGTCTCCTGCAGTCCAAGCTGAGCTGGGACAGGGACACACGGTGTGGGTTTAGACAAGTCCCAGTTTCCCATCTGTAAATCCGGTCTGAGGGGTGAGGCGAGTGGAGTTAATTAGTTGGTGCTTGTAAAGCACATGGAGGACCAGTCCTGTGTACTACTGGGAGTGTGGCAGAGTCGCCCAGCAGCCCCCTTAGGGAACAGCTCGAGGGCAGGGTGTGGAAGAAGCTCACGTGGCCTCCTGTCCCGGACAGGGATTCCCCATCCGTCATGGTGCAGGAGCTCCTGGCTGGAAGGAGAAGGAATGCCCCCATTTCTATACCTGGGTCAAAGTGCTCCCCGTCTGCAGGATCTCCATCAAGGAGGGTATAATCCGTCTCAGGAGCGGGTGGGTGTGATCCGGCAAGGGCAAGCCGTTCAGCAGCCTCAGGCCAGCAATGTGCAGCTCCGTGTCCCAGATGGTGATGACCAGCTCCAGGATCTTGGGCACAAACTCCTGCACGGAAAGACAGAGCGGCCCCATGGCAGGTCACCCGACTCCAAAGGCCTGGGGCAAGTGCAGCCCCCTAGCCATGCCCTCCAAGGGTGCCTGCTACTGGACTTTGTGTGACTCGAAAGAAGGACCCCCACACGTTTCCCTTCAGAGAGAAAGATCAGGGCAGGCAGGGAACCGATACAGCCGACCCCAGAGGCAAAGGGCTGAGGGGTAACATTGGAGCCAAAGGAGTCCAGACATATTGAGTGAGAGTCAGAGAGGGGAGCAAATACCTGGATTTTAATTTTAAACTTCCGGATACCAGCAAACGCCTTGAGGGCATTTAATGCCTGGATTTTGATGCCTTTATCTTTGTCGTCCAAGGCTGAGGCCACCTGTCTGATGTCCTCATAGGTACAGGCTGAGGCCTGGAGAAGTAAGATACAGACATGGGTAGAGCTGAATTAGAACACATGCAGGGGCATCTCACTTCTGAGTCATTATTTGTGCTCCTAAATGTAGGTACTGGGGGGGCCAGGAGCCATATAAGTACCTGGGGGAGGGGAGCCAACGGAGCTTCCTTTCCAATCAATTTGCCAATGGGGTGACTAGGCAGTGAGCTGCTGAGCCCAGGCAGAGCCCCACCAAGCCCAGGGCTGGAGCCCTGTTGCTGTCTCTTAAAGCCGGCCATGTTCCAGCCAGGGGACCAACCCTGCCATGTGAGGGCCACCGTTTACAGGGGTGAGGGACAAGAATAGGATTAACTCTGCCCCCGTGTCTGTTCCATCCCATCTCTCCCACTGAACCACACCAGCAAGGACCCAGAGGCCCCCGCAGTGCGCGATGTCCCATGTCTACCGCCCTCCTGGGGCACTTGGTCTATTTAATTTTGTACAACAGATCTAGCAACCGTTTTCGCCCAGCCCCACTAGCTTGTCCCATTCCCTCTGCTCTGCTGTGGTGCTCGCGTTACATTAAGAGGCCTGCACCACCCCTTCAGCCGCTCCACCTCAACCTGCTGTCTGTGGCCTGCAGTGGGGAGTGAGGTGTCTGAAGGCGCCCCGGGCTTTTCTCTGAGCTGGGCCAGTGCAGCCACTGGGAATAGCTAGGAGGCTCGGTACATGCACAGACACAAGGTCGTTGAAGCTGAGGGAATTCTGAGCACAGACCGGGGGGGTGCTGGTTTCCAACAGGGTCTTCCCAGAGTTAGAGAAACGACGTGATAAGAAACCGGCCTCTCTCTGTTAATAAACATGAGAGCGGGGATCTAACCAAATCCTCAGCCCCTTCAAACTCATGCAGTCCAGAGCCAGGCTTTACAGCCTGGGCCCATCTCTCGTTAAACAGCGTCTCACCTGCTTGGCCCCATCAGGGCGAGATTCTTTGGCATCATGGAACAGCAAGCAGAGTCCCCTGAAAACTCATTGAGCCTGTGATGCCAGCTGAGGTCAGAGCCTGGCTCGGGAGTTGCACCCCGGTCCTTCTCTCTGCCTTCCACCTTTCCCCCCGCCCCAGAATCTCTCTTCCCCCCGCACCCAGCAGGTTTGGAAGGAGTTCTGATTGGAAGGACCAGCCTGCCTTTGCTCTCACCTCTGACTCCAGCAGGTAAACGCAGCGGGTGATGCTGTGTAATATCATGCTCTTGGCGTAATCGTCCTGCTTCTGGTTCAGGGAAACCAGGAGCCTCCGCAGCTCTCCGGAATCTTTCACACCAAAATTCCCAGGCTCTATGGCGAGTCCTAGGAACAATCACCCGGCAATAAGTCACCAGCGCGGCGCGGAGGGCACGGCACAGGGAGCAGAGTTCACCCCCTGGCAGCTGGCGTGATGCCACCCAGCCTGCAAGCTGAGCTCCAAGAGGAGAGCAGCCAGGGGAGGCTTTTAATTACATAAGGCAGCGTGCCTCGGTTTCCCCATCTGTAAAATGGGGATAACGATACTGTCCTCCTTTGTAAAGCACTGTGAGATCTACTGAGGAGGGTGTTATTATTCTGAGACAGACAGAGACATTTCCTTGCTCAGCTCTGGGGCCACGTGTGACAAAGCCCAAACCCAGACAAGGCCAAGGGGTCTGGTTTGCCAGAAGCTTTGCCGTGGTTCATGGACCTTTCAGGCAACTTCAGCTGAGTTCCTCATGAACTCCCCTCGCTCCCCAGGATTTAGCATCTCTCCCAGACTCTGCAATATGCTGTGCTCCCGGCTGAGTTTTGCTCTGAGTTTTCAGGCTGGCTCTGGGGGTGCAAAGACCACACGAGCCAGACCCAATAAACCAAAGGTTCGCTGACCCCAAATTAACTGAAACTGAAGCGTCCCACAGGCTGTGGGCCCAGCTGGGCGGAGAGGGCGAGCAGGCGTCCCTGTTCACCTGGACCATCCCTGTCTCCCATCCCTTTCAATGGGAACGGGGATTTTGTCCCTTTTCCACCAAGCCCCTGAGCAGTTTGATCATCTAACGGGGAAAGGAAGGATTCCAGGAGAGAGCCACGTGTGCAGGGCACCAGGCTGGCATGTAGAAGGGGTGAGGGGAGTTTATACCATGAGTTCAAGGCAAACAATCCAGCCATTCAGAACAGTACTCAGTCATGTGTCCTGTTGGGGAGCTTGACCCAGGGCCCTGATCCAGTTCTCCATCCCAGCTCCCCAGACTGAGACACTGTGCCCACCGCCTCTCCGTGAGTGGGGCTGTTCTAACCTGTCGCGGCACTAGGGGTACCCCTGCCGCGATGGGTCGGAGCATGCACCGGTGGATGGGAGTTGGACAGCAATAGCTCACCACAGCCCAGTGCAGAGGTTTAGCATTACGGCAGGGAGAGGAGAGCCTAACACAGCAGCCGGCGAAGCCTGGAGAGCCGGCGCTGGCACCGGTACCGGCACTGCCCTCTGCAAGGGGATGACACAAAGATCCTCCTACAAACCCCCGAGGGCCAGCAGTTTGGGAATAGCCGCATGCTGCAGGTTTTGCAGATTGGTCAGATAGCCTAGAGCGGCAGGTTGGCATCAGGCCATAGGATCACACTGGCAAAACTCCAGCGAGGCTGCTGTAGACGGGCAATCCTGTACCAGCCACCTAGGTTACCTGGGAGAGGGGTCCCCCTGCTGGCAGTGAGGGAATGACACTTTCAGGGAGGGGAGAGAGAGAGATGGGCTTTGACCTTTAACGAGGCCTCACTCAAAATTAGGGCAATAAACAAACCAGACAAGCAAAATAACCCAGTGCAATTTAGAATCATGACAATAACAACACAGAGGTGACAGAACAAATGTTCCGCAGCCCGGACTGTTCTAATCAACACTCCCACGGCGCGTGCCTTCAGTAAAAACGTTGATTGTACATAATCGTGACGCTAGCTGACCCTTTAAAACTTCCATTCGCCCTCCTTTCGCTAGCAAGCTAACGCTAAGGGCCTCAGGCTCCCCTGATGAGAGGGGGCAAGTACACCTCTCCCCCTATATAACGCTGTCCTCGGGAACCAAAAAATCTTACTGCGTTATAGGTGAAACCACATTATATCGAACTTGCTTTGATCTGCCGGAGGGCGCAGTCCCGCCCCCCCGGAGTGCTGCTTTACCGCGTTATATCCGAATTTGTATTATATCGGGTCGCGTTATATCGGGTCAGAGGTGTATCATTACGAGAGAGGGGCCTGGGCTGCAAAGTTAGCTCTGGATCCGAACTCCCCAGAGGTTGTTTGAATCCAGGATTTTGGCTTGACTCATCTCCAATAGATGGGGAAACTGAGGCACAGAGAGGTGAAGTGACTTGCCCAAGGTCGGCCAGCAGCAGAGCTGGGATTAGAACACAGGGGCGCCTGTTTGCTCAAGTTCCCCTCGAGGCCACACCAGCAAGCACTACAGGAGGCTCACGGGGTATCAGCGACAAGAGTAACTTCTCCTTGAGGGCCTGATCCCTTCTGCTAGCCCAATGGGCCGAGCCCTCCCGCCGGGGCGAGCTGCTGTGAACGGCGCCTGTGAACGGCGCTGCACCAAGATCTCCTGGAAGCAGGCGGCTGCTCCCACTACTCACTGGCTATGCTGACAGGCTCCAGGCTGAAGGGGGGGCTGTTCAGTCCTGCTCGGATGGTCTTGTAGAGCAGGTAGATGGCCCCGGCTCCCGTGGCCACACTGAGCATGTTTTTACGGGTACACATCTCTAAATACTCCATCTTCTTGCCTCGCTGCCTGCCGGCATCTGAGGGAAACACCAAGAACCCACTGGGGGGGGCGGAAGGGGCTGTGCTCTAGAACCGGAACTCCCAGGGGCCCAGAACAGTGGCTTCAGATAGGCCCCCAGCTGGAAATACTCAGCTGCTCATCACATGGTTTGTGATGTCACTAGATTCCATCATGGCATCTGTGGCACATCTGCCCCGGGTGTGTTTCCTACTGGCTTGGGGAGGAGGTGGGAGGAAGGACTCCTGGGTTCTGTTCCTAGCTCAGACGGTGTCAGCTTGGGCAAATCCCTTCCCCTCATCTGTGAAATGGGGACAATGATACTCCCTTTCCCTGGTAAAGTGCTTTGAGATCCACGCATGACAAGTGCTGGGAAAGGGCCAGCGCGGGACGGTACAATGACTAGGAATTGGCCAAGTCTAGTTTTAAATGTCTCAACCAATAGGGCTCCCATCTCTTCCTTTGGGAGACTATTCCACAGTTCTCACCATCAGGAGGTTTTCTGATGTCAGCCTCAATGGTCCCTTGCCTCGGTTGGTCCCTTCGCTCCTAGAGACACCTCCCTTTACCAGGATTAAACTATCCCTCCTCTCCCTGATGTATGAACCCGTCAACTGTTTGGAGCAGGAAGGGGCTCTCACCTCAGCCACCCCAGATCCAAACACCTGCAGGCTCTGGTGAAGTTCAGATCCGCAGCAGGGTCAGGATCCAAATTCTGCAGCTATCAACTTTCTCTGTTGTGAGTCTAACCGGCCCCTGGATCCAGCTGTGGATCTGAACGCTTGTCGCTGAGTGGTGGACTGTTCTCCCATTCCCCCTCCCTTCCCACCTCGGTCACGGGCGGGGTGATGGAGCGCTCGGCCCGTGCGATCGAAACCTTGCACTGTTTGCTGGGGATGCAGCCGCAGGGGTTTGTTTGTTTGCCAGTGAGGGGGTGGGGGGTTGCTGCTTCGGGGTGGGAGTCAATCACCAGTGTCTTTTAAAGCATGGTGCTCTGGCCCCTGTGTGACTGTCTAGCACCCCTGACAGGATGCCAGAAGTGCTTGGAGGGAGGAGAGCAAGGCCTTCTAGACTGTTCTTTCTGGAGAGCCTGGGGGGCCAAGGTGCGTGTGATCTATGAAAGGGGGGCAGTGTTGCCTAGAGCGTCGAGTACTGGACTGGGACTCAGGAAAGCTGGGTTCTGTTCCTGACTCTGTCGCTGGCCCATTGCAGCATGCCGTGCCTCGGTTTCCTCAGTTGTAAAATGGGATAGTGCTACTGCCCGCCTTTGTAGAGTGCTTTGAGATCTGTAGATGAAAAGCACCGTATTGCAGCAAGGTATTAGTGCAGTCACTGGGAGCCAGCACCTGTGTGATGAGAGTGTAACTCTGCTACTGCCCCAGCTCCATCTCTCTAAAGGGGGTGCGGGATTGGGAGCGTCTGGGACGCGCTCCTTGAACCCAAGGGCCCCAGCCGGCTCTTGCTGCTGGATCCCTTGAGGCAGATCCAGCATACGCCATTGGAGGGCAGCAAAGTCCTGGAGATGGCCAGACGGTTTCCACCAGCCTCCCCACCATCCAGCCTCCGAGGGATCCTCCCCGGCAAAGGCACCATTTCCATAGCGTGCTGGACCAAGCGGGTGGGCTGGAAGAAGACACCCTTTTGTGCTCCCTCCGAGCTCCCTGCCTGCTGCACAGAAGGCTGCGGCTCACCCAAACTCTCCCACCAAACCCGCCTCTTACTGCAGATGCTCCAAGTGTTTCCAAACACTCTCCCCACCCCTACCCCCAATCTCACCCCCGGAGCTTCCCAGAAACAGGAAGGTGCCGCCTGGATCGGTGCTGGGCCACTCCACCTGCCCCAGTGTGGCCCGGGGGTGCTATGGTCCCTCAGGTGAGAGGTTACACCCACGTCTTGACCCCTGGCTGCTCTGTGCCACAACAGCGGTGTGGGTGTTAATCTCGGTGCCCTGAGCAAACCCCAGCTTGGGTCATGCTCGGCCTCTCCAGGTTCTCCCGAGAACTGGGGGCAGGATTCTTCCCTTCCTGTCTCAAACTGTTCGGGAAGGTGGTAGTGCCCTGTCAAACGGCTGTCCTGTCCTACTCCAGAGGTGGCCGCATTTCAGCGGCGGGGGACGTGAGCTGGCATATTAGGGCTGTCCCTCGGTCCCCTGGCACCCCGCTGCCGGCTGGAATGTGAACGGCTCAGCTGTGTGCCACAGGCCCTGTTCTGCAGACTCTAGTGGGGATTCTGCGGTGGCTGGGGGCTCAGCCCTGCACAGCAGGAGTGTATGGGGGGGCAGGGGAGCATGTGGGAATGGGGGCGCTGAGAGATCTGGTCCCAGCGCCAAACACATTCAGGATTTTACAGCTCGGACCTATATTTACTGGTGAGGCTGCAGCTTTATTTTGGCAGCTTCTGCTGTGGTAAATATTGGTTTAAACCGAAAACCAGTCGCCTGACTCCGGGAGCCTTAACAAATGCAGGAAGGGGCCCTGGCGAGTGAGGTGCTGGGGAGCTCTCAGAGCAGGGGGACACCCTGGCGGGGCAGGCACACAGGCATCAAGGAGGGCAGAGCCTGGCAGAGCGGGGTGCTGGGGCGGGGACCCAGGCGAGTCACACCCAGCATGCAGGGGGCCTGAGTGTCCAGCCTGGCCCACGGGGGCATCGCTGGCGCTCGTGCAGAAATGGATGCGCTAGGCTTTGGGCATGAGAAGCAACAGGTGATGAGGCAGGGGCAGGAGATCAGCTGATCAAGCAGGGGGCTTCTTTTCTCAGCTCTACTCCGCTAGCAAAGTAGGGGCAGACACAAAGCAGTGGGGTGAGGAGCAGGGGTGGGGGCTGAGGGACAGGAGCTGCCCGAGGGAGACCTAAGTCCATGGGGTTTGCATTTAGTTCTGAGCCTGGCAGGGGCATGGTCTCTTCTCAATTGCAGGAGCAGGTCCAGCTCCCCTGGCAGTTCTGTCTCCTGCACACGTGAGCCTCCCCATGTCTGAGGAATGGAGCTGTGACTTGTAGGCCATGGTTGTGGAGGACGGCGAGCTCTCTGGTATCGAGGGCCAGCCCCAGGCAGCGCTTTGCCAGTCAGGACAGAGACCTGGCCCCGTCCCGTGGGAGGCAGCGCAGGGAGCGGAGCAGCAGGGTTGCGTGCTTGCGGTGACCTGTGTTATTAGGCAGATGGACGTTCTGTACCGGCTGGAGCTTTCTCAGGGCGATGACTTCATCCCTAGGTGTACGAGTTGCCGTAATGACGCCGGGAGGCTCCCAGCGACGTGACTCTGCTAGGATGAGACATGCCCGCACACATACACCCCATCCATGCCTGCCCAGTCACATCCATGTGAACCCAGCACCCAGCCCCGCCCCGCACACCCGTGGGCACCGACACGCCCGGCTCTGAGGCAGGAACCCGGTTCCACGGCGGCTGCAGCCCGAGGGCATGGCAGGGGCAGGGGGTGCCCACAGGCTGCCTTTCCCCGGCCTGCCCGCCCAGCCCCACCGTCAGTGAGCTGTTTATGCTTCTGAAAACACACACACACACACACACACACACGCACGCCGAGGCCTCGCGCTCCCTTCCGCTGAGTGGCTCCCTAAAGACTTTTCGATCTGTCTCTCTGTCTTCCTTCCCCTCCCCCTCGCCGGGCTGTTTTTAATGCCGAGGGTACAGGATGTTCTGTTCTCTCTCTCACTCTCTCTCGCCCCCCCCCCCTTCCTGTTGGGCTTGTGGCCTTCACCTTTTTTAACTCTTTAAGGAGAGGGGCTGTGCTTGCCCTCCCCAGGTTGAACAGCTGATGGCTCCCGCAGCCCACAGCAAACTCCCGCTGCCAGCCAGAGGCTCTGTTTGCTTTGATGGGAGGGGGGGAGCTGGGCAGTAAGCAGCCTGGGGTTTATTATGATCAAGAAGGGTATTTTCCCCCCTCTCCGTGGTGTAAATTCCCTCCCAGTTGCCCAGCGCCTGTGCTTGCTACGCTCCAAGGCTTGGATGGCAGGGCAAGGGGAGGGGACGGCCTGGCCGGATGGAGACAGGGGCCATTGGGCGAGAACTAGCTTGAGCCTGGGAAAATCCCTGCTGGAGCCAGGCGCGCCTTTTCCCCAGACAGGGTCTCTCGGCCCTGGGATTTATAAGCTGGATTCGTCTCCAGAGTGTCGATCAGGAGAGGCTGTGGGCGGCTCAGCCCCTCTGAAAATCTGGCCTGTGTCTAAAGCTGGGCAGCCAGACGCTGAGCCAGACGCTTTTGAAAAAACTTTGGCCTAAGTGGCCTGGCCAAGGTCACACAGCAAGTCAATGCCAGAGTCAAATAGAACCCAGGAGTCCTGGCTCCTCCTCCTGTGTTCTCTCCATCCCCACGACCCCGCTGTCTTTGCAGTAGGCAGCACTGGTCACATCAGCTCTTTTGTTTTCCCAAAATCTATAGATTGGGCTTGATTCCCCCCTCACTCACCCTGGTGTAAATCGGGAGTAACTCCACCGGGCCAGATTCCCCCCTTACTCACCTGGTGTAAAATCAGGAGTAACTCCACCGGGCCTGATTCCCCCCTCACTCACCTGGTGTAAATCAGGAGTAACCCCACTGAAGTCAATGGGGTAAAAACTCCATTGTTAACTCTGGGATAAAGCAAGTGGGAGTGAGTGGCGAATCAGGCCAATTGACTTTGTAATGCATGTGTGGGCTGGGTACCACTAACTTCCACTTGTTCCAAACACACCCTTCTTTCCAGAATTACTAATGTCCCTCACAGATTCATAGATTCCAAGGCTAGAAGGGACCACTGTGATCCTCTAGTCTGACTGCCTGAATAACACAGACCATGGGACTTGGCTCTATTAATTCCTGCTTCCAGTCCAATAGCAGTGGTTGAACTAGAGCGGATCTTTGAGGAAAAGTATCTGATTACTCTAATGTGGGTGCACAACCGGTTGAAAGACCGTACTCCGAGAGTCGTTATCAATGGTTTGCTGCCAAGTTGGGAGCGTGTATCTTGTGGGGTCCCACAGGGATCTGTCCTGAGTCCGGAACTATTCAATATTTTCATTAATGACTTGGAGAATGGAGTGAAGAGGATGCTTATAAAATTTGCAGATGACACCACGCTGGGAGGGGTTGCAAGCACTTTGCAGGACAGGTTTAAAATTCAAAATGACCTTGACAAATTGGAGAATTGGTCTGAATCCAACAAGATGAAATTTAGTAAAGACAAGTGCAAAGTACTTCACTTAGGAAGGCAACATCAAATGTACAGCTACACAATGGGGAATAACTGACTAGGGGGCAGTACTGCTGAAAAGGATCTGGAGGTGGTAGTGGATCACAAGCTGAATATGAGTCGTCAATGTGATGCAGCTGCAAAAAAGGCTAATATGATTCTGGGGTGCATTAACAGGAGTGTTGTATGTAAGACACAGGAGGTAATTGTCCCACAAACACCTGTCAGGGATGGTCTAGGTTTACTTGGTCCTGCCTCAGTGCAGGGGGATGCAGGGCCGGTGCTACCATTAAGGCAAACTAGGCAGTTGCCTAGGGCGCCAAGATTTGGGGACGCCAAAAAGCGGTGCCCCCAATTTTTTTTACAGCGTTCCTACGCCCCCCTCCCCAAGCGTGCGGTCGCCGCTCCACTTCTCCCGCCTCCCAGGCTTGCAGCGCCAATCAGCTGTTTGGTGCCGCAAGCCTGGGAGGGGAGGAGAATTAGAGCGGGGGTGGAGTGCTCAGGGAGGAGGCAGAGCAGAGGTGAGCTGGGGTGGGGAGCTGCCACACGGCTCCCCGGGCCGGGGGGGTGGAGAGCTGCCGCGGGGGTGCCTCAGGGCTGGGGGGGGAGGAGCTGCCGCAGGGCTCCCCACCCCAGCTCACCTCTGCTATGCCCCCTCCCCGAGCACGCCGTTGCTGCTCCACTTCTCCCGCCTCCCAGGCTTGCGGCGCCAATCAGCTATTTGGTGCCGCAAGCCTGGGAGGGGAGGAGAATTAGAGCAGGGGCGGCGTGCTCAGGGAGGAGGCAGATCAGAGGTGAGCTGGGGTGGGGAGCTGCCGCACGGCTCCCCGGGGAGGGGGGAGCTGCCGCGGGGTGGGGGGCGCCTCAGGGCGGGGGAGGGGCGGGGAGCTGCCGCAGGGTTGGGGGGGAGGGGCGCAAGGTGGAAGTTTAGCCTAGGGCGTGAAATTTCCTTGCACTGGCCCTGGGGGGATGGACTTGATATCTTCTCAAGGTCCCTTCCAGCCTTGCATTTCTATGATCCTGTGGTTTGTCTGGGAAGACTGTGATGTGCAAGCAGTGTGATCTTTATATACTTCTGGGAATGTTTACTGATGATACATATGAATCTAGAATGGGCCGGCTAAAGGACATTTAGGTGTGGCCAGAAATTGTACAAACCAAACGCAATGGCTAATTAAAGCACTTTCTTTCCCCCCCCTCCCCAATTACCAATTGACACTGACTAACAAAACAGCTCAATCTTGCACCATGCCGCACTATAAATGTTATATAGCACCTTCCACCATGACTAATCATGCTGTGATTAATGATGGGCTGCTGAATGGGTGTTTGGTCCACAGCTGGCTTGGATCTGGGCTCCTAGCACTTGGATTCAAGGATGCAAAAGCTTGATTGACTTGACCAAATAGTAGAAATCTGGTGAGATTTTTTTTTTAAAGGAATCTTCCATTGTCTGTAGGTCAATATCACCCAAGAGATGTTTGGCTCCATCTAGTCTGGAAAGTAGGGTCCCTTGGGGCTTCAGATTAAAACCAGAACACCAGGGGGGTGAGGGTGGATCTGATGATCTCTCCCTCTCCCCTCCATTCCCTCTAAATTGAAAGGGACTCACATTACAGGTTCCAGTTGTGGTCTCTCTCAAGTTAGATCATAGATCAAGTTGTGATGTCCCCCAGGGCTGTCTCTGAGCCACCTTAGTTCTGAAATTCTCCCTCCCAAATCACACACTTATTTTGCTGAATTTCGGCAATGGCTACATTTAAACCAGTGCACCGGCACCACTTCAGCATAGACACTACCTATGCTGATGGGAGGGGTTCTCCTGTCACTCTAGTTAATCTGCCTCCCTGAGAGGCAGTAGCTATGTCAACAGAAGAATTTTTTTGTTGACCTAGAGCTGGCTACACCGGGGATTAGATTAGTTTACCTATCTATATTGCTCAGGGGCATGGATTTTTCACACTCCTGAGCAATGTAGCCAGGTCAACTTAACTTTTTAGTGTAGACCAGGCCTTCAAAGCCACAAAGTAGTAATCCTCTCCTGATTCTCCAAACCCTTCCATCCTAGAATCCCAAAACCATTTAGGAGGGCCTGTCTACACACGAAAGTTAATTTGGATTAAGGTAGGGTATGAATTTAAAATACAGTAGCCATTCCGGAGTAACTCCAAGTGGGGATGATCTAAATCCAAGCGGATTAAGCAAAACCAGAACAAGGCCCACATGGATATGGCCGTATTCAAGAATAACGCCATCGGTAGACGAGCCCTAAGCAACAGGCAAGTGTGACGGGATGGGGCCAGGGGGTGAAGTGAGTTGCCCAAGGTCACGCAGGTTGCTGTGGCAAAGATGGAATCAGAGCCCAGGAGCCTTATTTCCAGGCAGTGCCTTGGGGTAGATGAGATGTGTGCTACCTCTTCTGAACCAGATCTATACCCCAAACGGTCTCTGAGTGTGCCCCGTCAAGTCGGCCTTGTGTGTGTGTGTGTGTGTGTGTGTGAGAGAGAGAGAGAAGGGAGATGGAGGGAAGATCTCTTTGTGGGGGCTCCTGCTCCCTGTCCTTCAGGAACCTCCCGTCAGCCCAGCCATGGCAGCTGGCAGAGAATCAGAGGGGAGATAGCAGAACTGGCCGCCTTGATCCACAGCAGCTGTTCCCAACTCCCTTCCTCTCAGTGTGCTGTATGGCAGCTCCCTCGCAATGAGAATTGTAACCCTTTGCCCCTGGATAGCATCGCCCGTCTGAGGGGCTTTATCCCCCTCACACGAGGTAGGTCAGCATCAGCCCTGTTCATAATGGGGAATCTGAGGCACCAAGGGGCAGTGAGTTGCCCAAGGTCAAACAACTGGTCCTTCCCACTCTTCCACTAGAACCCTGGAGTCCTGACTCCCAGCCGCATGTGACTGGCCTGGGTGACTGGAACAGGCTGCTGCTTGCTAACAGCTAAGGGAACTGTGGCAGCAGTGGGTGGGGGAGGGGTCTGTGCTCTTGGTGCTGAATGCCTGGGGTCTGATCCCTGCAGCTGCCTGTCGTATTGATCTGTACCACCATCCAGGAGATGAGATCGGTGGGTGAACCGGAGCTGGAGAGCTCATCACTGCAGTCATAGGGACTGTTGGTGTGTGTGACCCACCCAGCTGCTGGGTAAGAGCATGAGTTGACTTCACTGCGTGTTTGCAGTCAAGGCTCTCTGGGGGCGCGGGAGAGCAGGCATAAGCCACTGTCAGGTAAACGATCAGCTGCATTCTGCACTCACGGAAACTGTCAAGAGCTTCTCAAAGGATCCCGAAGTAGAGGCGATTGGCTATTGATATGTTGTTCCAATACTGAACTCCATAAAACACTGCCATCTTTAGGAATTTGGCTTTAGGCTGTGGAAAGCCTGTCTGGCTGCAGAATTTTGGGCTGAAAAAAGCACCAGACCTTCTTTGTGAATGGGCTTTGGGGAGGGGAAAAGGGGAGATGGTGCCCAACTCTGGACTAGGATCAGTCAGAGACCAGGTGAGTGCCGAGTCAGGGAGCGGGGCCGTTAACATTTGCCGGTAGTTCTCTCATCTCCGGGCTTGTTGGTGGTGTGTGCTTGCTGTATCCGGGAGTAATTAAAGGGTTTGGTAGCACAGGAGGCTAATGTGACCTAGAACAAGTTAGAACAAACAAAAGCCCAGGCGTTGCTAGCTGGGCCCGATCCTGCTCATGCTGGGGCCAACGGGAACCTTGCTGCGGATTCCAGTGGGAGCCAAATTGAGCCGAGAATCCCCTGTGAAAAGTTGGGCTACGCACGCAAAGAGCATGGGTGTCACGCGCTGCGTCTCAGGAGAGGCCGCTGGCTGGGATTTAGGCATCTTTGGACGTCCCCCATCCTCTCAATCCTAGAGAAATCTGCAGCATGGAAGCTGCCAGGCACTCATCCTGCAGCTCTGCAGGGGAAGATCATTCCCCATTGCTGGCACATTCCTGTGGACACAGAGTCCTAGCCGGGGCCGCGGGATAGTACACCAAGCACAGCAGCTGGCCTTGAGGAGGGGCGGGCGGGCAGAGGGAGTGTGTGCCTGGAGCAGCTGATGCCAGATGGAGCTGCTCAAGGAAATGGATTTCTCTGCAAAATGAAGATCCGTGTTCTCCAGGTGTCTCTGTTTTTGGCCTCTGAGTGGCCCTGGCCCCACGGTACTCGAGGACTGAGACAGAGATGATTGTGTCACCATAAGACATTTAGGTGTTTCATCGTGACTTTGCAGCAGGCAGTGTTGTCTAGCCCAGTGGTTAGAGCAAAGGACTGGGGTCTCCTTGGTTCTTGTCCCAACTGTGCCGGTGAGCGTGTGGGTTAATTTACTGGGTGTTGCACCAAAGAACACGCTTCTGCCACGGGACTCCAGTCCCTTCAGGGCTTTAACTTTATTCCTTCAAGAATAAAAGGGTTTAACAGAAGTTCTGCATCTCAATCATGGTCCTTCCCCTGACCTGGCGTCTTCTGCAGGAGCCTGTCTACTCCCTGCCGCTCTTGTGGTTCTTCCTACCCTCCCTGCAGGCTTATGCTGCACAGGCCAACTGCCTACCTTGGAGGTGCCTATGGCTCTTCCCCTTGGCCCACGGACTCCTGCAGGAACCTCCTGACTCCCTGCAGCTCTCAGTCACTCATGTTCTATCACAGGAGAACCACCCTGTTGGTCTCCTGTTTCCGGGCTCCCATTGTCTGAGCGGGGAACGTTCCTTTATATGCTCACACGGCTCAGTATATCGACGTTGCAAATTAAGGTGTAACTGTCGCACAGGAATCCCCCTGGTGTGGGTTACAATAGTAGTGGAGACGTGGCAGCGTAGACTTCAACACAGACAGGCTGCCCCAGTACAAGCCTGCTGGGGGCCCTGGTTGTGTATTCAAGTTGCTAGCACATCAGTGCACGTCGCTTCTTTCCAACTATTGCTGTCCCTCCAGCCTCACTCCTTTTTCCTCACCCCTCCAGCCTTCCCTCAGCCCTGGGTGCACGCTCCAGCCCCCTGCATTTCCCATCGCCCTGCTCTTCGCCTCTCACGCCTCACCCAATGCTTCAAGCTCTTCACTCCCTGTCCCATCCTTCATCACATCTCGCTGAGCCTTCCCCAGCCCCCCAGCCCATCTCAGTCACCCCCCATATTTCATTATCCCCCCCACATGCGAGGAGGACTCAGGTCCGTGCTTACTCCTCTGCTCAGATCCATCTGCAATTTGAAACCTCAGACTGCAGTGTTGGGTGACCCCTCTGACCTCTGTCTGCCACAGCTCCTTCCAGCCCAGACGCATCAGGAACCCATTAAATGTCCCACCGGCTCCTTGCTTCCGCCGAGGGCAAACGGGGAAGCCTTGCATGGCACCCACCCTGCAAGCTCCCAGCGCGTCCCTCAGTGAGCAAGCAAACCCTCCCTTGAGGCCAGAGCTTGCCACGAGCAATGTCCTCCAGCCCCTGGAAAGAAAACTGCCTGTGGATCCTGCTACCCCAAAGAGCAAACTCCCTGCTTCTCCGTGCAGACCCAGGAAGGGAAACGCTGCATACAGGCCTCCTCCCATGTGTAGCGGGATGGACACCAGCTCCTACCCTGAAGGACTTAAGACAGCCAGGAAGAGGGCTGTGGCAGGGAAAAGCTAGGCTGATTGGGGAAGTAGCCACAGCTGGGCCATGCCCCAATCAGGCCCAGCTGGTCCCTATAAAAGGCTGTGAGCCAGAGACCCAAAGACAGTCTCTCTCTGCAGGGAGCTAGAGATAGAGTACCTGAGTGGAGCAGGGCTGAGGAAAGGTTGAGGAGCTGGGGAGCTCCAGCCTGGAAAGCCCCAGGCTGCAGCCTAGCAGAAGGCCAAGGGGTACTAGGGGTTGCAGAGGGCAGCCCTGGGTAGGCCAAGGCAGGAGGTCCAAACCCTCCTTGCCAGTGATGAGTAGGCTGATACTGCAGTCTGCCCCAGGGCGTGGGGCTAGATGATGACTGGCAGTAGCCTTATACTGAGGCGAGGTGGGGATAGTGGGTGGGGGTTCCCTGAGGAGGGGAGACCCTAAGACTGAGGGGTTACTGCTAGGGGGCAGCACCCCAGGTAAAAGGGCACTGGGGTCCAGGGAGGGATACGGGGGCCAGAGGACAGGCGGATCACTGGCCTGCAGAGGGTGCTCCGGAGCTGGAACAAGCTAATTCCCGGAAGTCACCAGCAGGAGGTGCTGCAGGGGTGAGTCCACTCTTCTACACCATGGGGAGAAAAAAACTACCCCCACTGGTCAGCTGCACGCCACCAGTGAGGTTGTCTTCCTGTAACTAGCTGTTGGTGGGTACCCACCAAGGAATAATTTCCTTCCCATAGTGGTGCTCTCACGCACTCACTAGTGGAAACACGGGATCTTTTCCTCCCCAGAGGGAAGCATGCATGAAATACTGCTAAGGAAATGGTCAGCTGCATTCTGCACTGGGGGAAACGTGCAAGGGGCTTTCAGTGAAGATAATGGGCTATTAACACATTTTTCCAATACTGAACTCCATTAAATACTCCACAGCATCTTACATTTTGAAACTTCTTTGACAGCTCCAGGCCCAAGCCCAGTCACTGCTGTGCTGACAGCCATGGAGCCAAGAACAATGCCACGAAACATCTTGCCCGGGGGTCTTACGGCTGGTTCTAAAGAACCACGATGAGGCTGAAACGGCTGCCCCAGGTCAGCCCCGCTCCTGCTCTGCCTTGGGCATGAGTGCTTGAATCTCTACAGTCGAGTTACTGCTGCTCCCTGCGCTGAGATGTGCCCCAGACGGGGCAATAAGCTCGGCTCACCCTTGTGGACCATGAATGGGGACTACATAATGGCTGCTTTGTGTCCTAGTTTCTTGCCACTCTGGTGCGACTGCCTAGTGCAGTGCTGAGGCAACCCTGCTCCCCAAGCCTTGCTGGGACCCTGGGGAGCATGCTGTTCCCTGCTGCCCATATCCAGAGCCTGGGAGCAGAGATGCGAGTCGAGCCTAGAAGGGTCACTTCCTGCGTTCAAGAATGGCAGATAAGAGGCTTCCCTCCGCTGAGGCGGACAAGGGTGGATGAGAACAGGAGTGGTGGGCAGAGGCCGTTGCCGTACGGTCGTCTGGTCTAGTTGAATGAGCACACAGCAGAGGGTCTCAACCTATTTACCATTGTGGGCCGCATATGCAACTCACTGTGTGTTATGTGGGCTGCATCCACACAATATATACACTAGCTGTATGACCCTGAGGATGTCACATGGGCCGCAGCTGTGTGCTGATGGGGCCGCAAGCAGCCCATGGGCCATGGGTTGAGAACCACAGGCACATATGAACTGCCAGCCTGGATCAGACCCAAGGTCCATCTAGTCCAGTGTCTTGTCTCTCTGACAGTGGTCAGCACCAGCTACTTCAGAGCAAGGTGCAAGACCCCCGCAGTAGACAGATGTGGGATCATTTTGCCCCCCTACATTAGGTCTCCTCTTGATTCCTTATAGGGATTGGCCTAGACCCTGAAGCATGAAGTTTAATACCTTCCCATTTTTTTTCTTGCCATTGATTGATAGAACTGACTATTCTTGCTATCCATATAAATATCCAACCCCCCTTTTTTTTATCTTAAATTCTTGGCCTCAGCAGCTCCCTGTGGCAATGAGTTCCACAGGCAAGCTAGAGTTGGGTGAAAAAGTATTTCCTTTCATCGGTTCTGAATTTGCCACCTTTCAATTTAATTGAATGTCCCCTTGTTCTTGGGTTATGGGCCTGGGAACTGCTGTTCTCCATCAACCTTCTCGACACCATTATTTTATATACTTTTATTACATCCCCACTCATTCATTTCCTTTCTAAGGTGAACAATCCCAGTCTTTTCTGGGCAGGGCTGTGGGTTCTACACCAGCTCTGCTCTGTGTCTTTGGCCAAGTCACTTTCTCTTCCCCAAACTTTCTCCGCCTATGAAATGGGGCTATGTACTTTCTATATGACAGGCGTGTTGTGAGGTTTAGTTCATCTCTGTACAGTGCTTTGATCCTCTAAGACATCCATCATTGTGGAGTTGCAGTTATGTCTAATAACTCCGGGAGAAGGCAAGCTTCCAACATCCTCTCTCTTCCCAGCCGACTTCTCCTGAATTGCCACTAGCACTAAATTTGTTTCCATGGGCTTTTCTAGGCTGGATTAGTTCCTATAGCATGCTCACCACCGTAGTATCTCAGTTCGTTCCAATAGTGCATCAAACAATGCGACCACACCTCTGTCATGTGTTTGTTCTCTCATCCTCTCCCCAGAGGCAGAATTGTGTGCAGTGGAGTGCCGGGTTTTGGTAGGTTTTTAATTAATATGCCTGTGGCTGTGTGTTTGTTAGAGGAGGCAGGTCAAAGCAGCGCGCCTTGCACTAGGAGAGGAAAGTGGTAAGGTCTGTGATGATCCTTAGTTCCTGGGGGAGTTAATTCCACTGGAGAAAGTTCTGTCTCCCCCACAGATGAGCTTTGATCTTATTGTTGAGAGTTTCATTGTGTCGGAGGAGCCGAGTTGTTGACCACGGCCTTTGTCCTGGAGCTTTAGATGCTTTTTTTCAATAGCCTGGGCCCGGCCATGAAGCACTCTGAAGATAAGGACCGAGACCTTGAACATGATTTGGAATTCTATGGGAAGCCAGCATCCAGAGTGGAGGATGGGTGTGATCTCAGCAATACAGGCTACTGTGAGCAGGAGACATGCTGCAGTATTCTGTACTAGATGGAGTTTCCTATGAAAGCATCAGGTCCTGCAATCCAGCAGAAAGGTGATGAAGGCCTGAATAACTGAGGCCAGGTCTTTGGCCGCCCAGATGAGATGCAGTCTCCTAGTCAAGCACAGACGGTAGAAAGCATTACTCATGGATACTGCTATGAGAGAGCTCAGCGTCAGTGAGAAATCCAACAGCTCTCCTTGAATACAGACCGCACTGACCAGTTGTGGGTTTGCATCAGCAAAGATGCTTGCACAGTGGCTGCAAAGCTCTTCAAAAGTCTTTCCTCTGCCCACCAACATCACCTCCATCTTGCTTGGATTCAGCTTCCGCCAGCTGTTCTTCAGCCATGAGCTGATCTCCTCTGAGCACTGGGCCCTCTAGGTCAGGGGTTCTCAAACTGGGGGTTGGGACCCCTCGGGGGTCGTGAGGTTATTACATGGGGGGTCACGAACTGTCAGCCTCCACCCCAACCCCGCTTTGCCTCCAGCATTTATAATGGTGTTAAATATATAAAAAAGTGTTTTTATTTTATGGGGGGGAGGGGTCGCACTCAGAGGCTTGCTATGTGAAAGGGCTCACCAGTAAAAAAGTTTGAGAACCACTGCTCTAGGTGGTAGTGACGCAGTCGTATGTGGGGAAGGATAGGTAGAACTGTGAATCATCTGTATATTGCTGTCACTTGGGTCTATGTTTCCTGACCGGTTCACCTAGTGCTTGCATGAAGATGATGAAAAGGCCCAGAGGGAGAACTGATCCTTGTTCTCTACAGAAGAGGGGTCTAGTGGGGGGGTGCCGTTTCCCGTCTCTAATCACTGGGTATGTCCCTTCAGGAAGGATTCAATTTAGGTCTCAGGCAAGACAGCAGAATCTCCTGGTCAACGGCGTCAAATGGTGTAGAGAGGTCCAGGAGGATGCGCGTAGATGTCTCTCCTCTAGACATTGACAGGAGATCCACCTTTAATGAGACCTAGGTGGTTTCGGTTCTGTGTCCTGGCTTACAATAGGTTCTCTCGTTGGATGATTTAGTTGGGGATTGGTCCTGCTTTGAGCAGGGGGTGGGACTAGATGACCTCCTGAGGTCCCTTCCAACCCTGAGATTCTATGAATCCAGACTGAAGTGGGCCTAAAACATAGGTGCTGGAACTAGGGGTGTGGGGGGTGCTGCTGCACCCCCTGACTTGAAGCGGTTGACAGTTTGGTTCAATGGCTCTCAGCACCCCCACTATACAAATTGTTCCAGCGCCCCTGCTCTAAAACGCTAGCTTCAGTTAGAGGGACTTGTAGTTGAAGAGGAAAGGGTGTCTGAGAACCGAAATGCTGCCTCCAGCCGAATTGCCGCCTGTTACTGTGTGTTCCATGTATCTTCTGGGAGGCATGTCAAGGAGACTGATAAAGAATATTTGGCCTTCTACCGCATCTCTCATCCAAGGACCTCGAAATGCTTTGCAACTGCTAGTGGCTCAAGTGAACACAAGCGCCAAGGAGGGGCAGGGTGAATAAGCTGCCATGATTATTCACTCTTATTATTATCTTACGATTCGCTCATTTGGGTTGTGTTTGCTTTCTACAGACATTCAAGCGACGGAGTTTCGCTGGCACCAACGCGCAGAAATAAACATTTCAAAGTTGTGTGCACAAGTATTTGTGCTGGCATAGCCCCCGGGTGAGTGTGTGGGCCAGGTCCCCCTCTCTGCCAATCTACAGAGGATAGGAGTCTGTTAGAGCCCCTGCAAGGGCAGCGGCCTCTTTTGCTCCAGGTGCTTTCAGCTCTGGATGTCCCAGAGTTCAGTCCCCGGTGTGCTGGCCAAGATGGCAGCAGTCATATTAGTACATAGCCCAGTGTCGGGGAGGGAGGCATGTTACAAGTCCCCCTCTGCATTGTAACACACTCACCAGTGGATTACACTTGCATCCTCACCTAGTGAGCAAATGGAAACAACATCATGGGGCTTATCTGCCCAGTTGTAACTAACTAAATCCAGTGCTTAATTTGGGCCTGGCAGTTCCTAGCCCCGGCTCTCCTGGGCCTGGCAGGTCCTAGCCCCAGCTCCTCTGGGCTTGCCACGTCAGTTATGAAAGTAAAAAAAAAATTGCTGGAGCCCTGGCACCTCTTTCATTGCAAATTAAGCACGGAAGTCATCCAACTTCAAATTCAGAGTTAATGCAGTGCAATGTTCAGGATCACCAACCACAACAGAAACTTTCTGATAAACTGGATGGACTCATGGTCTCCAGCTATTCCCCCTGCAGCGAAAAAAAGGAAAAAAAAAAAAAAGAGGGAAAATATTCCTGATGAATGATTTGCTCTGCTCTAGGAATTAGTGTGATGGGTAGGAGGCAGTGTAAAACGAATGGGATGGAATTAGCATGGGGAAAACCTGCTCTCTTAGGACACTTCCTGACAGTTTGATCTATTGGACCATGGAACATTCTTCCGAGGGAAGAAATGGAATCAACATCACTTGGCATTTTTAGCACTAAGTTGAACAAAAAGCTGGCAAACCACCATGCATGGCCAGGGACAAGGATTGGGGGTGGGGATCCTGTACTGTTTGATTGCAAGATTTTCTCTCTGATTTTGGAGGAGGAACTGAGGCCTGGCGAGGTGTTGGAGCTGGGCATACAGAACCCAGGAGTCCTGAATGTTGTGTGCACCTTGCGCCTAGTCCCATTTCCATGAGACCAGCAGGCTCCTGCGACGGTACAGAGGGCTGTGCTGGACAGATAGCCCTGAGAGATGGATTTGGCTTTTCAGTGCAGCCCCGGGCGCTCTGCTCGGAAGCCCTCAGCCTCTCTCTCTGTCAGGTTTGTGGCTGACCGCAAGCCTGCAGGAGTGGTTTATCTAGAGACAGAGCACACCCACTTCCCCAGCTGCTGAGTCAGGCTGTTCCCTTAGCTTGCCTCCCAGCTCGGTACATTGTGTCCCAGCTCTGCTGTGCTGGCACCTCGCCCAGCTCACATCAGCTTCTCACTCTTGTTTGTGTTCTCATCTTGCACTGAGGGCTGGTTTGCAGCTCGGCAACCCTCCCCTGCCCACCCCCCTCCTTGGCTCCAAAGGGATAGGGAGAGCAGGAGAGGAGGAGTGAGTGGGCGGGTTAGCGGGGGCACCTCTGACACCATGGGTTTGGGGGGGGGGAGAGCTGAAGAAGTGGCTCAAAAATGAATGGCCAGTTTCATAAAAGATTAACCGGGGTCATCTGCACACTGAGTACATATTGGTGTAGCTTTCCCCCCTGCGTCTCCTACGAGGCTAGCCAGCCAAATGCCATGAGACCCAGTATGTAGATATGACATACAAGTACGTAATTGTCTCACGGGGGGTGTATATCTGCTACACACTCAAGATATTAGTCAGTCAAATGTAAATGCTTCCCAAGGACCCCAGATCATATAAAGATCTCTGCTCCTCTCGCATCGCCCTGTGTTATCTCCCAGTGTGCTTGAGGGGATTTGGCCCTTAGCCCTTGACCTGGGCTAGCTAGCTTCTCTGGCCATTTGAACATTGTTCTAATGCCCCCGGTGCTCCTGTGTAAAATGTCACGGAATGGTCCAGCCTGCTCACAATAACTAAAGGCTCCGAGTGCAGCTAGGGTGTGGCTCCGGGGACAGGAGCGGACGCTGCCCATGAATGTAGTTAGCAGCGGTGAGTCTGTCGGGGTGCTCTGAAAAGTCTGGGTCAGCCCCATGGCTGTGTTAGCAACCTTGGTCATGGCAATAACCCAGGTGTCTTGATGGAGAAATTCTACTGAGCTTACAAAACACCTTGAAGTCTCAGTGGAGATCAGGGCCCAGCTAGGTGCTATCCATACTTAGGAGACGGTTCCTATGCCACAGCTCAGTCTGCTCTGTGTGGCAGTGTGAGGTTAATTGCCCCCTTGCCCCTGCTCAAGCATTTGGGCTGGGGGGCCTGCCCCTCTGTGGGAACCCAGAGAGCCCCCCCCCACCCTAACTGTTGCTGCACAGAAATGGGGTTTCACTTCTGCAGAAACTTGAAGACAAAAACTTGAAGACCCCATTTATGGGGTGGGAGCTGCCCAGCCAGCTGTTCCCCAGGGCCCAGCCCCGTTTACAATCTAACTAGACGTGACAGAGAAAGAAAGCATTTCTCCCATTTTACAGATGGGGAAACTGAGGCACTAGAGAGGTTAGGAACCAGATTTTCAAATAAGCTCAGCACACTGGACGCTGAGCACTTGAAAATGTGCCCTGAACGCTTCTGAAAACCTGGTCTCACGGGACTTGCCGAAGGTCACACACCGAGTCAGTGGCAGAGATTGGAATTAAATCCAGATCTCCTGAGTCGAAACCCAGTGCCTTCCTCATAAGGCCAAACTCCTCCTCAGAGGCTCTATTGACTCCAGAGTGCAGCTGGATGTATTTGGAAAATCATATTTCTTCTCCAAGCTCTGTCTCTTAGATAGGATTGGATAGAAAAACTCTGACTCAAACTATAGAGTCGCTGGGAGACCAATGCAGAATGTGTGACTAAACCAACTTCAAAGGAACCCACCAACAGCTAGTTACAGGAAGACAACCTCACTGGTGGCGTGCAGCTGACCAGTGGATTCATTCTCAGCTGTGAATTCCCTGACTGTCTTGGTTTAAAAAAAAAATAAAAATCTTGGCATTATTTTTCACACTTGTTTTGGTGACTACCTAGCTGCGAATGGCACTGCGTGCCCCCTCTTCACGTAAGGTAGGGTTAATTGTTCTGGGTCAACAATTTATAAAACGGGCAGCTGAGTACCAGCCTCATGCGGCTTTGTGAATGAATGTAAAGTGCTTTGAGATCCTTGCCTGTGCAGTACTGTGCATGCCCGATTCGGCAGGGTCTTTAGCCCGCACCACTCCTCTTGAAGCCAACGAGTGTAGCGAGGTTGCAGGACCTGGCCCTAGCCTGGAAACACTTAAGCATGTGTTTAGTATTAGTCACATGAGTAGTCCTATTAACTTCCAGGTACCTGCCTTTCCAGGGCCTAAATCGCAAGCCACGTGGGCCAGGGGGCAAAGTTAGCAGCAAGTGGCTGGGATGTGGCTAGCTCGGAAGAGCGTGGCTAGGATGTTGCACCACCCATGATGTGCCGGGAATCTTTTTGCTTCATCCCACTGCACTAGCCAGTACCGCACCACAACCATGCCAACCCCACCAGCTGCATCTTGCCACGGCAGACCCTGTTGTGGCCAAGCCTACTGAACTGGGGATGGGGAGGCAGGCGAGCCGTCTGTGGAAAGGAGTTTTCCCAGCTCCCTGAAGAGCTCTAAAGGAGGGTGCTGTGAATATCCAGCCAACTCGCTGTGTCCTACTGCTGCTGTACAATATAGGGTGCTGCCCTATCATCTCACTGCAGCTATCAGCAGGAAACCTTTCCCCCCACCCCCCTTCTCCCTCCCCTCCAATTCCCAAGGCATGACCCGGGAGGAGGTTGGTACAGTTTGTTACGCTTAGGCCGGAATGTACTTTGTGTTACAAATGGCCTCAGGCCAGGACTCAGAAGCCGGACTTTATTTATACTTCCCTGCTCCAGGCTCAGCAACATCCTGCTGTCAGTTACTTCTGCTTTTATCTGCGAGGGGGATGACCTGATCTTTAAAAGCCATTCATACTATTTAATGCATGGAAATAGACTTGTACCCTGCCTGCCTGCTCTCCCAGGCTGCCAACTCGCAATTAATTTACAGACTTGTAAATTTTTACAAGCCCATTTTTAAAATAGAGCAAGCTCATCTAGGAAAATATTTTGCCCTTTCATCTGGTGGAAGTTGTTAGAGAGGAAGCGCTTTCTAGTGAGTAAAAAATACGAGTGAGATCAGTCTCCTAGTTGTGTTAGCGACTCTATATAATCCTGACCAAGTCTCTTAACCAGTTGGTGCCTCAGTTTCCCATTGAGTACAGTGAGGCCTACCTCACAGGGAGAGTGTGTCCAATGCATTGCACCGAGAGCCTCTGATGGAAAGTGCTAGGGGAAAGGCAAAATAGCTTCTTGATTCTAGATTTAGGGGACTTCTTTGCAGTAGAAATAGACAGGATCCTTAACCAGAAGTTTATGGATCCAGAACGCCTTTGAAAATCTTTATCTTGTGTTCACTGAAGTCAGCGGGAGCAGGACCCTCCCGTAATCAGTCGCAGCTCACACCTCATTTTCCCAGCTGCGAGCTAGGTCATGTTATTTATTTGGAGACCTAAAAGCAGCACTAAGGAATCTATGGAATATTCAGATAACAAGGATCAACCGAGTCTGAGTGCCCTCCACATGGGGGCCGGAGTTATTGGCCGCTTCTCACACCTGAAATTTAATCACCAGAAATGTGAATCAGCAAAAAGAAATGAGAATGTTGTACCCCGTCCGTGGGTAGCTAGGAGTTCATAGTCATCACTGCCTCGTGGAGTACAGCCTCCGCCTGTGAACGGAACTAGAACTCTGGCCTCTTGCTTCAAAAACACGGGCTGTAGCCGCTTGAACTCAAAGGAAAATATTGGTTTGCTGGTCGTACCCTCGTGCCTGACACAATTGAGCAGCTGTGATCCGATCCAGCAGAAGGCAGTGGCACACAGATGCTCATTGACACTGGTGCCAGTGGAGATTTTTGGGAGGGGGCTGCAGGGACACTCTTGGCACCTGAGCTTATGCTGCTCAGCACTTTCATGCGGTAACTACAAGTGTTTCTCACCTTGAATCAAGCCATTGCCAATTGGATATCAAATACCCTGATCCTGCACTGCTTCTACCCTCAAACTCCCATTGAAATCAGGCCCGAGAGAGAGAGAGAGAGAGAGAGAGAGGTGTGTGTGTGTGTGTGGGGGGAAGTAGAGGGGGGAGAAATCTTGGAAGCAGATAGACTGCAGGATCAAGCACCAGCTCTAGCAGAGCTTGTACTTTTAAGCTTTGTCTAAGCTAGCACATTCTGTACCCTCATTGACAACAGCTAAGTATTAGCATGAATGGGGCTGCACCATTTTAGGTAGTCTCAAGACGAGCTGCTCCAAACAGGTGGTCTTGACATGGCATTGAAAATGGTTTAAGTGCTTGGATAGACAAGGATAAAACCCTTGTCATCACTGGTGCAGCCTCACCCGTGGCTGACAGCTAGTACAGAGTGTGCTTCGCGGTAGGCAGGCTATGGTGTAATACAGAGACTGATCTAGCTGTAAATACTGTGTAGTCCTGCTGGGGTTAGACCCAGGTTCACTCTAGCAATGGTAGGCAGTGGTGCTGCTGTTCAGTGCGAACGGCCACGCCCACGGTTGACCTCCACATGTCAAGGATTCTTGTGCAACCAGTTCACTTCCCCCCACTTCAGACTGAAACTCGGCACGGTGCAGTGGCAGCCTTGAAACAAATATATTTAGAAAATGTCAGAAAAAGGAAGGCGGAAAAGGAATCAATGTGTGTGAATGAGGCAACCGCTCGTACAGGCTGTGCAATAGCCACCTACTCTACCAGCAGAAAGCAATCCAATTCTAGATTTAAGTTCAAAAGGCACCCGGCGTATCCTTACATGGGAAGTGGATGGCACTTCCAGAAACAGGCCAGCTCATTTGCAGTGCAGCTTCTCAAATATGTAACAATGCAAATGTCATGGGATGCATGAGAACTGGCTGCCAAATCCTCAGTTATTTGGCACTTCCAAACTGGATGATCAGAACACCAGCTTACTTACTTTGCTGTTTTAACATGGTTCTTGTTTGGGGGCTCAAAGCAGCCACCTTCCGAGGCACTGGTGCGAAGAGCTGAACCTCCCTGACAGTGTTGCCGATCAAATTCAAGGCATTTTTGGGGTTCCTTTTCCCCTTCCCTCCCAGCAAGTGAATACTGAGGAATGGAAACCTTGCCTGGTAAACATGACTCAAAACTTACTAACTTAACAGCGCAGGGTGAGGGGGAAACCAAAAGGAAGCCTATTTGTTTTTAATCTAAAATGTGCTGGAGGGATTTGCTGATGTGGCTTTTAGATTTAAAGCAGCATAGCAGGGACTTCTTTTTCTTCTCCATCTCAAGTGGTTAAGGCAGATAATACAGTTTATTTTTAGAATGAGACACAGATGAATAAAAATATCTCTTTTACCTCCACTCTCATGTCATATCAGATGCTGCTGAGATTTTCAATGCCACAAAGACTAAAAAGCGACAGGATCCCATCTATGTCAAAAGGGAGAGAGAGGTATTATAAATGGGGGTTGGTTCTGCTATATTAATTCTTGCAACAAACTGATCTTTCTAACCCTGAGCTCATCCTCAAGGGCCTCTCCCAGAACCTCCGCCCCCGCTCCACTGGAGCCAAGGTAATGAGCTTGGAGTCAACCTAGACAGCTCTGCCTCATGCAATCAGGTAGTACATCAAGGCCAGCTGTCCCATTTAGGCAGAACAGCCAGTCCCTATGGTAGCAAAGTATTGGGAGATTATTTATGGTGTCATAGCTTGGGAAGAACAGAGATTTTCTCTAGAGGTGATGCTGTAGTTCATGGTAGAGGGTGATATTGAGCTGTTAGCATGAAGGTCCATCCTGGCTGCACCACATGCCCCTGCAGGAAAACTCTTCGAGAGGTGACATTTGTGGAATTTCCCACCCCACCTCGTAAGGCTGTTAAGCATTCACGATAGGTACCAGATTTTCCAAGCAGCTCAGCATCCAACGTGTTGAGCTCTTCTGACGATCTCTCCTATGCTGTCTAAGGGATGGAGGGGAGACAGTTTCCCCTAACAAAGCCGTTGCCCTGAGATCTATAGCATTTCCCTGCAGACTTTGGTGTAACAATGGAAGACTGGGAGCATCCCCATGAAAAGGCCAGCCTTTCTGCATTATTACCCTGGCTTCCCCTTCCCACCTCATGCAGCTTGTTTCTGAGCTGATATAACCCCCCTCCTTGCACCTGGGCCCAGACCTCTACCGAGTGGCTTTGGAGCAAGAAGTTTTAACGCCGCTGGGGACAGAACTAATTCCCATAGAGACTTTCTTGGGGTGTTGCTGTCTCTGATGCTGATTAGCTGTGTTCCTCTCCCCTTCCTGCCCCCTTTGTTTAACAGAGCCCTGACCACTTGATATTCACATTCAGGGCTTGCGTGGATTTAGGATGGGAGTGGAGCAGGGTGGCCGTTGTTACTCCTCTCTCTCCTTACACACTTGCCTGGTGCCTTTGTTTGATCTTTGTGCATGTTTCACCTGAGTTGGTCCTATATTTCGGAAAGCTTTGCCGGAGCCCCGAAGGTGCCATAGCACAGAGATGGGCAGTGTATAATCAGAGTCACTCCTTAACACAGGCCGTGTGTGGAACTTATTGTCCAGATGTGTACTGTGCATGGCATACAGAGTATATATTACTAGTTTAGAGTCCGAGGTTACTAATGGGGCCTAGACCAATGGTTCTCAAAGCTGGTCCGCCGCTTGTTCAGGGAAAGCCCCTGGTGGGCTGGGCCGGTTTGTTTACCTGTCGCGTCCGCAGGTTTGGCTGATCGCGGCTCCCATGGGCCCGCGGTTCACCGCTCCAGGCCAATGGGAGCTGCAGGAAGCGGCGCGGGCCGAGGGACGTGCTGGCCGCCCTTCCTGCAGCCCCCATTGGCCTGGAGTGGCGAACCGTGGCCAGTGGGAGCCGCGATCGGCCAAACCTGCAGACGCAGCAGGTAAACAAACCGGCCTGGCCCGGCCCGCCAGGGGCTTTCCCTGAACAAGCGGCAGCCCTAGTTTGAAAACCACTGGCCTAGACTAACGATAAGGGAGCAGGTCCTGGCTGCACTCTTTCTAGACACAACATACTGTACATCATTTCTTGTTATATATTGTACCGATCAGCTTAGGCACCTCATGGGCCAGCTGGTAGGGGCTGAAAGTTGTGCCAAACTGACAAGTAAGGTTAACAAAGTTAGGCTCTGTCAGACCAGCAGAGGAAGCAGCTATCAGTGATAGAGGTTCTTCCCCTTCCTCCCCCTGCTCCAGATTCCCAGACCCTTGATGTACATAGGGATGATGGTTAACTTGAGCACACAAGCTGACGAACTGCAATGGCCACTCACAATGGAAGAGGTGTAGCTATGACCGGAGCCGGTATAGGGTACTGACATCAAATGGAGGATGAGGTGGTAACTTGTGTTACTGCAGAAGTTGTTTTGCTCTACTCAGTGCAAAGAACCGCCACACCTCCTACACACCATCACCAAGACGCTCTGAACAGCATCTTTAGTAATAATAAATAATGCTATGCCATGGCTAGAACCACCTTATTTCCCCTCCTAAGCCATCTATTGTCATAGCATCTAAGTGTACACAGATAACACACTCTTGGGTACCTGTATCTATGAAACTTACAAGCTATATTATACGTGCTCCTGTACAAATATCCAATGTACATTCTTATCCCGTGTTTTCCTGTGGTTAACATTAAATAACTTTTGCATAGCAAATACTAGAAGCTACAGTAAGTTTTAAATGATATTAAGGTTATATCCTAAACAGCCAAAGCCAGGAAATTGAGGCGTACACAACTGGCAATGTCTGCTCAAGAGAGGCCCAGCACTAGAATAACAAGGTATTTGTGTTAGGATCAAGGTGCTTCGGAGTCGAATGTGTTGTCTGGGCTCAGGACTGGAGTAGCAGAGGCTGCTGCTGGTCATGACTCAGTGCACTAGGAGAGCTGGGAAGAGGGGGATGGGCAGGACTGAAAAATGTAGTTAACATAGCAGGGGGCCCCACTGCCAGAGCTTTTTGTGACCCCAAGACTGGAGTGGTAAGCATTACTACTGGTCAAGGAAATGGTGCATTGGTAGATCTCTACGGGGAAGCCTGTCAGCCATATACCTAGCTGAAATTGCTGCTATTAAGGCTTCACTTACTCATCTGCTCCAAATTCACTTATGAAAGCCTGAGAGAAAAACAAGCAATCTGAGGCTTCTATTTTGCTCTAAAGTCAACCACTTTAACATAAGCATTGCACAGGGCTCGGAACATTGTGATCTTACATAACGTATGTGCTGCAATACGCTGGCACAAATAGGGTGAATCGAGGACAGGGTGGCTGCCTTAACTGTGAATTTCCTGGCTTTTGTGAGTTTACGTCAGTCTCACTGTTATTTTAATGTGTTTTTTAAACTGTAATCTCCTTTTTTAATGCTACTATAAAATAAAGAGGGGGGAGAAATAGGAGTAAAATGGACACTGTATCTGTCTTTAAAGGAGCTAGAATCTGGTATGGAATGTCATCTGGAGTCTAAAGATCTTTTTGAAAGAAAATTCCGTCACCCTCTGTCCAAGAGATTGTAAAAAAGCGACCATTTTTGTGGGACAACACAAAACCAATGTGTGATCTCCCCCTGCTGGTGTCTAGGATAAAAAATTGAGGACTCTTTTTTTATATGAGAATTACGCATATTTTCTGAACAAAAATAACAGTAAAGTGATCAGTCTGTGTTTGCTTGTTTTTTTTATTTTATTTTATTTTTTTTTGTATTAGAAACACAGAATTGCTTGTTAAATGGAAAACTAAAACTGTTTGGGATACGGATGGGGAAAGAGTGTATCTTTCAATCTTCTAGAAAATGTTTAAATTCAGAGTAAAAATCATGATAGTAGACTTTCTTCTCTCATATATTTCATTTCTTTACTATCAGTGACATTTAGTAAGATCCATATTTTCCCCACTATATTTTAAAGAAGGGAAAACGCTGTTAAAGTGAGTGAGTCCTTGTTACGGTGAACTAGCTATGTGAACATTCAGCTTCAAGTTAAATTCCTCATTTCCAACCTGTGCTGGTGGTGACTAATTCAAAATGCAAAAACCTAACCTTCTTCAACATTGTATCAAAGAACAGAAGCTCTAAGGAAGACTTTGTTAAACATTATAAATCCATTGACAACTAAGCACATTCTTTGGTCAGCTATTGTAGTCATACAGGGAAATAACCGGGTCAAAATGCAGATTTGTAAGAACTAGCATTCCTAAAATGAACAAAAATGCATTATTTCATATGTACACACATTCAAGACAATGGGGTCCTGAATCTGATCCTGGTTACGGCCTCTGGGTACTGATTGTCAGTCAAATAGAGACACATTTTCAAAAGACATCAGGGTCAGATTTTGAAATGTTTACCACCCACAACTGGAGGTCAGATTTTTAAGAGTTCAGCCTATTGGGGGTAAAGGCTTGATCGAAAATGTGGCTACCTAATTTGGTGCCCAAGTGAGAGCTGAGCTGTCTTGAAAATCTGACTCGAGTTGTGGGTGCTGACTCTGAGTCCTGCTAAAACTCTGGCCATAGTGTCTTCACTAAATATTTCTTATCTAGGTCCCTTTTGCAATGTGTCCAACCCAAACACTGCAGCATTTGTGCTACTGCAAGAAAACCTGAAAGTGAAACTGACTAGAAATACAAGCAACTAGACTAGTTTCCTTGTCCAGGCTGAGTGATACACAAAGGTAAACCAGGTTCAACAGTACTGAAAAAGATAGTTTAAAACAAAGCTTGATTTTTTTTCTAATCTAAGGAGGCTCTCCAGCCCAGATTAGCGTTTTCCGTTAACAAACTTCTTTTTAAACCAAACCATAACTATCCTGATTATTGCAACAGTCCGTGTCTGCTCTGAAATCATTCCTTTCTATCATTAACTTTCAGATAGTCACAAAGGATTTATTTCTCTACTGCACTATTTTTTAAAAATCAAGGAAAAATATATGTCTAGCTAAGGGTGCTGCTAGTCTAATATTAAACCCACAATAAGAAGGGAAATTAAGAGTGCATTAGTGTTTAACTCCATTCTCCCCCTCCACTATTGCTGTGTCTCTACACTGTTTATAATATGCCATAAGTGCTGCAATATCCAGACATACACAAAGAGGTGGGTTGAGGATAGAGTTTTTGCTTTAAAGGGGGGATACACTGACAGGATCCTGCAGGCCTTAAATTGGACTCCTTGTTCACCATCTTTGTATTAATAAAGGAGAGTTAAGTAGGACTCTTCCCCCCCCCCCTTCCTTCCACCCCTAGTCACGGAGCAGCCATTTCACAGCTGTTGCTGCAACAGTGGCCACAGCTCAAACAAGTGGCCCAATTTTTCACACCAGCTCAGCCCCCTGAACTCCTTTGAAAACCTGGCCAGAAGGTGTCACCATGGGGGAGTTGCTGTGTCCTCAGCCCTTTTGAAAACCAGAAATCTGGGCCAGCGGATCTAGGTATAGAGTAGTTTACCCAATCACCCACTTCCCCCAAATAATGGCAGCAAAATGCAGCAGTGTCTGTGTTTGTATGTAAAAATGGAGGGAAGAGAAAAGCAGGGGAATGGAAGCCACAAGTCTGTTGCTTGGTTTTGCTCCAGTGAAAAGAAATTGCTTAAAGGAACACTTCATCTAGCAAATAGAAAATAAATAATTATCAAGGAACCACAGGTTCTATACCTGCTGCTGATTCTTCTGCCCCCTTGTGTGGCCTTACAACCTGCATGATCATGAACCGTAGTAACATGTTTTTCTTTCTACTGTTGCTGCATCAAGGACCCAAACAAACCCCAGGCGAAACTGACTATACAGTGGAAACAGTGAAACCGACTATGTACCAAGTACTGTCATGCTGAAAAAGGGATACAAAATAACTTCTCCAATCTTCCGGTTGCAGTAATTTGAGGTGTTACAAGTAATAATGCAGGGCTTTAAAAACGCCAGACTTTAAGCACTGGATATGTACTTGATATTATTTTGGGGACTCTGAATATTATAATGGGTTACACTCCTGCTACAGTCAGGCGATGAAAGTTGTGCTAATCTTCCAGTCTAAATTCCCATTAAGGTCTTATCTTTGCCCTGAACGGTTGTGGGTTGATTGATTACCGCTGAGTTCCGTACCGTTGCTTTCGTATAGATTTCATGTTCGTTATAGTGCCGCGTTTGAGATGGGTTGGGTTGGGTTGGGTTTTTCCGTTGTACCACGCAGCATCATCGGCTTGGGTTGATGTGTGGGTTTGGGGTTATGGGTTGCACCGAGCCGGGGCGGGGGGAGGTTGCACTGACGGTTTGGGGGTTGCACAGGGGATTGGGGGTTGCACTGACTGTTTGGGGGAAGGCACCGGGTCTGGGGGGGGGGCGGGGTTGCACTGGCACTGACAGTTTGGGGGTTGCATGAGGTCTTGGGAGGCTGCCCTGAGGATTTGGGGGGGATGCACGGGGGCTGCGGGCGGTTGCAGTGAGGATTTGGCGGGTTGCACGGGGGCTGCGGTGGGGGGTGGGTTGCGGTGAGGATTTGCGAGGCTGCACGGGGGCTGCGGGCAATTGCACTGAGAATTTGCGGGGCTGCGGTGGGTTGCACTGAGGATTTGGGGGGTTGCACGGGGGCTGCGGTGGGTTGCACTGAGGATTTGGGGGGTTGCATGGGGGCTGTGGGCGGTTGCATTGAGGATTTGGGGGATTGCACTCAGTTTGTCCGACTCCGGCGCTGCCCCTCTCTTGCAAAAAGAGCTCAAGGCTGCGGGCTGCTCCCGGCAAGGGGGCTGGGAAGAAGCCGCCTTATTTGCATGCGGGAGGAGCGATAGCCAATGAAGAAGTGCCTCGGGTGCCCTTGACATAGACGGGCAGGCTCAGCGGCCAATAGGCGCTCTGAGGGGCGGGGCCTAGCGGGGGCAGGCGGGGGTCTCGGGGCCGGCTCCGGCCGGGCGGTTGGTGTCAGTCCTAGCCCGGCAGCTCGGCGGCGGTGGGAGCGAGAGGAGGCGGCGGCGCGGCAGGTACCGGCGCCCCCGGGGTGGGTGTCGGGACCGCGGCTTAAAGCGGGGGTGATTCCCCCCCCCGCCTTAGGGGCAGCCCCCGCGAGGGGGATTCCGTAGCCCTCCACTCCCTAGGGGCAGCCCCCCATAGTCAGAGGCAGCCCCCCACCCCCTAGGGGCAGCCCCCCCCATAGTCAGAGGCAGCCCCCCACCCCCTAGGGGTAGCCTCCCCCATAGTCAGAGGCAGGCACCCCCCCAGGGGCAGCTTCATGGGCAACTTTGGGTACAGGCTCTCCCCCCCCCCCCCACTGGACCCCAGGTCTCTCCCTTCCCCCAAACAGCCCCCTGCTTCCCCTTTCCTGTGTCCCCCAAACCCTCCTTCTTCTTACCCCTTACACTCGCAGACCGCCCCCCTCACCTTGTATGACATCTGCATGGATGTATGTTAAAGGGGAGAAGAATTACATCCCCCAAAGGAACATTTTGGGGAGTGTGGGTGTTTTGGGGGGGGTAGGGGAGGATGAATTACACCCCCTGCAACAGGGAAAGTTTATACAATGAGACCGTGTCAATTTCAATATTTCTGCCGAGAGGAGAGTGAGGGGGGATATAATTTCCCTGCCCCTCCAATAACCAGCAATATAGAGACCCTGGTCTAGGAGGTCATAAAGAGCTGCAAACGGAAATGCTGTCCATATTGTATTGTGTATAGTTATTGAAAGCGCTATGTAAGAGCCAGGTGGTAATAGTAACATTGGAGGAAGGTAATTGAGGAAGCCTGGTGGAAAGGGGGCGAGGGAACGCGGTGGGATGTGGGACCAGGAAGAACCTGGAGAACGGGTGGGTTATTTGTGCTGTGGCTAAAGAGCCCCGGGTAAGTACCACAGGAGGAGCCTCCTGTGTATGGAAGGTGTGTGAGAGTGGAGTATCTATGTAACTGTCGTGGTCCTTAACCTTGGGAGGGAGCTCTACCTTATGCTCTGTTTCTAACCAAGGATTTCAAATTGTTTTTACAAAACACTGTTCTCTCTATACATGCAGTTATGCAAGGATAGGGAAGGCAGTGTCCGTAGTTTGTGCTAGGTATTTTTTTTTTTTTTTTTTTTGCTTTAGGATCTGCTGGCTGGGGTTACATTCCGTTCCCCCCAACAAAAAAAAGTAATAAATACATCTGCTTAAACTGTTGTGATGTGCCCCTTGTACTCTTGGCGAGTAGGCAGAGTCTGCTGGTGCTGTTAAATTCTGAAAGAGCCAGGTGAAAGGACCGGATTAAATCAAACCTTGAGCAGACGATTGAGGGCGAGGGGGAAATGTGTTTCAATTTTCACAGTATATTCATATCAAATCTACCCTGTGGGTGCCTCCAGCCAAATCAAAGTAGATGCAGAATCTGTTTTAATCTCACTCTCACACAAAAAAGTGAGTTATGAGTCTCTGCTTTGAATCTTCTAACTTTTGTCTAATTGTGTTACAACTGTGATATTTAAATATCATTTTGATCTGGAAATTTTAAGTTAAATTGACTCTGCATCCACCCTGTTTATTCCAGTCATTTAAAAAGTTTATATCTAGATTAATCTTCTTTGTCCCATATCTGAGATTTCACCTGTTTTCAGACTGAAATGTCAAACGATTTTAAATCAACTGATTGAGAAGTGGTCTACTTTCACTATAGGCAGCCCTGTATCCTTTGCTGAAATACTGTTTTGCAACTTCCTATAGCAGTGCTCTTCAATGAATCGGAACATGGTCTGCAGCCATGATAATGGTGCACTAGGGGAGGATGTTTTTTAATCCAGTTGTGAAAGCACAGTGTTGTCACAAAATGAGGTTTCTGTGAAATGACACCTCCTAAAAATGTACCATGGATTGTAAAAAGTAAACATATAAAATATATCTCAGTGCAATTATCATGTATAACCCAAAATAAACATGATTGAAGGCTCTTGCCCTCGCTTTTTCTCTCATTCGATAGCCCAAATAGCTCTTGTGAAGTTGCTATTTTCCTGCTGCTAAGTGCATATCAGTGCCACAAAGGAATATTATTTATCTGAAGAGCTGTAAGAGCCCTTGAAGGGTAAATTCAGAAATAATATGTAATGTCTCCAGATGATTAATTCCGGTTCATATTTCCAGTGCTATATTCAAGGTTCCTTCTTTGATGCACCATTGAGTTGATCCTGTCTGTGCGTGAAATTGACCATCTTAAACAAACAGAGCTTTGCTATGCTCAGTTCCACAATGTAGACTAGGGGTAGGCAACCTATGGCACGCGTGCCAAAGGCAGCACATGAGCTGATTTTCAGTGGCACTCACACTGCCCGGGTCCTGGCCACCGGTCTGGGGGGCTCTGCATTTTAATTTAATTTTAAATGAAGCTTCTTAAACATTTTAAAAACCTTATTTACTTTACATACAGCAATATTTTAGTTATATATTATAGACTTATAGAAAGAGACCTTCTAAAAACGATAAAATGTATTACTGGCAGGCGAAACCTTAAACTGGAGTGAATAAATGAAGACTCGGCACCCCACTTCTGAAAGGTTGCCGACCCCTGGTGTAGACAGTGCCCTTAAGGTGCCAGTTTGGGGAGTCTCTTTTCATCAGATGAGTGAATTGATTCCATTTAAATATTGCTTCCTCAAATATCAACCTTTTTTTTAGGACAGATCATTTAAACCAAAACTTTCTCTACAAGGGGCTGGGAAAGATGCTTAAACTTAATTTCAAACACTTCTTAGTCACTGTGGATGGTGCTGAATCTATGTTAGAAACCGGTATTATAAACAGGATTGAAAACACTATTTACCCCATCCTCATTGATTAATCAAGTTGTATTAGAGGGAGGGTTACCTGGAACCATGTGTGAACACTGCCCCATAAATATCATAATGGACTAGGAACCAAAGAAAAGCTGTTTGGCACAGGGAAAAACAAGGCTGGCTCCTTTTGGCAAACTTCATAAAGATACAGTTGGGTCAAAATAAGGTATTCCTAAGTGGAAAACGAAGGAGAGCAAGGATGTTGCTCTCAATCTACAAATTCTACTTTGAGTCCTGAATGTTCTGGCTTTTAATCTTTTTGAATTCTATTTATATTCGATTTTAAACATTGTAATATACCTTACAGGCTCTTGAATTACAGCAAGTATTTGAGGGATATAAAAACCAAGGAGGCAGAGGAAATGATTGCTGAGATCCAAAGCATAGTATCAAGGAGAAGTGGGATGAAACTGAGAAAAGAACAATTTGTTTGCAGTGCTGTGGGGTGTATTTTTTTTTCAGAACAAAGATGTAGTCCCTGCCCTGACGATCGTATGATGTAATATTAGATGCAAAGTCATGAATGAGGGCAACAAATGTTTAGGGAGTAGGAGGATGAAGGGGAGTGAAAGGACAAAGTGTTGCAGTAAGATCACACACTTAATTTAGGCACAGGCATGTCTTGGTATTACAGTTACTTTTTAAAAAAATGTTTGTGGCATTTAGGTTAAATAGCAGAAAAAATGCCAAACAGTAGGATCAATTACTGTGCAGTAATCTTCCAAGGGGGTTGAAGCCCCACTGGCTGAATCTAGGAGGTAAATGTGCTTAGTGGTTAGAGCAGGGGACTTGAGAGACAGAGCAGGGTTTTGTACCTGCCTCTGTCACTACAGTTTTGTCCCATTAGGGAAGTCACTTTAACTCCTTATCTCTGGTTTCCCCATCCATAAAACAGGAATAATACCCATTTGGCTATGCACTGTTTTGAGATCCTCTAATAAATTTATCTGTACTTTCAAAGTATTTCAAACTGGGTTGGACAAAACACTAAAGGATGATGTACTATAGAGAAAAGGCCTAATTAGGCAGGGAAGGGACAAAATAACCCTTCCATGTATTCCATTTCTAACTCTTACTAAGGCCTGGGCTACACAAGCTTATGCCCAAATAAATTTGTTAGTCTCAGATGCCACAAGGATTCCTCATTGTTTTTACTTAAAACTTAGGTCGACATGGCTACAGCGCTCAGCTAGATCCACAGAAGCATTCTACCATTGCTCAGGGAGGTGGAGTTTCTACAGTGATGAGGAAAAACCCCTTCCATTGCTGTAGTCTGTACAGTGATGTAAATTTTACACTCAGTTTTACAAAGCAACGCATAATCCTTATCCTGAAGAACTTGTATCCTAATGTGGATGAGACAAATGCAAGACTAGGATAGCTCAGTGGTTTGAGCATTGGCCTGCTAAACCCAGGGTTGTGAGTTCAATCCTTGAGGGGGCCATTTAGGGATCTGGGGCAAAAATCTGTCTGGGGCTTGGTCCTGCTTTGAGCAGGGGGTTGGACTAGATGATCTCCTGAGGTCCCTTCCAACCCTAATAGTCTATGATTCTACATAGAGATAAAGATGAGGGAAGGAGAATATGGGGGGCTAGTTGGTGAAGAGAATGAGGATTCTTGGGGAGGAGGGATTCAGAGAAATAAAGGGTGGGGCTGGCAGATTTTTCTAAGGCCAGTGGAGAGTGTAAGAGAGGGAGTAAAATTGATAATAAGAAAGACGAGGGAAGCAGCAAGGCAGGAGAACTGGGAGGAATGTAGGAAGGGGGTGGGGATGGAAGACATGGGTGGTGTAGGAGGAGATTAGATCCGATGCCATTGGGCCTGAGTCTATATAGGGACCTTAAGCTGAGGAAAACAAGCTTGGCTTTGATAAGTGGAAGGAAGGATGGGATTTTAGGAGAAGGGTAACTTAATCAGAGCAATGACCAAGGAAGATGACTTCAGCATGAGCTTTTTGAAAAGGCTGGAAAGTGGAAAGTTACAGTAAATGAGGCAAGAGATGAAAACCCTTGTCCACACCTTACTTATCAGTGGGACTAGTGAGGGAAGAGTGGACTTTTTGTGAGATGTTACTGGAATAAGTAACAATTTGAGTGAGAGACTGCAAACATAGGAAGAAGAATCACAGATGACCTCAAAGTTGTGAGTATGGGAAAGAGAAAGGATAAAGTTTTCAGTGATAAGAAGGCAGGTGTTACCCAGGGTTCTGGGTGGGCATGTCTACATGAGCTACAATCGCCCTTGATTGCAGTATAGACATGATTAAAAAGGGAGAAGAATCCTTTTGACTTGGCTAGGAGTGGGTTGTTAGTGATGGAAGGCACAGCACCCTCAGTGGAGAAGGCCAAAGTCTAAACAACATGCTAGCTCAATCTAAGACAAGTCCACACAACAGAAGGAGAGAGAGGCACAGAGGAGCAGGTCAGGGAAGGACGTTTTTAAGGAGAGATGTGAAGACTGGAATGGGCAAGTAAAGTGTGTCCTTCAGGGAAAAGGAAAGTTGTGTGGAAGGGAAGAAGATAGATTTGAGAGGTGACAGGAAGAAACTGCTGTAGTCCTCGGACTTTCTCCAAAGGCTTGGGATGCTAACTAGTACCTAGTGTATCCATTTGAATTCAGGACAGTTCTGTCTGTTAGGCAACTGTGGGACCCCATGTGTTAACATCCTTTGAATTAAGTAATAGCAGCTTTATTTAATATCAACTATCTATAATGCAGTTACTAGACTATTAAATGTTCTAGCTTACTAAATCTGTATTTATATGGAGAGCATTTCTGAATTGTTATGAACATCTTTTAAAAAGCTTTTTCATATGTTGTGAGGTATAATAGAGAGTAAAAATATGCTCCCAAGAAAGAACTTTTATCCTAAATTTAAGCTCAAACAGTTAAATAATTAATCTCTTTTCACGGGTTTATGGAAGCAGTCACAAATCGAACTGTATTATTCATGAACATCAATGTGTTACTACATAACAAAGTGGGCTTTAATGACAAGGGTTGCTTAAGTCTTGTGTGTGAGTCAGTCTAGGAAAGAGCGTTTGCCCTGGGGATTAGTTCATGGTATTCGCTATTAAGATTGAGAGAAATCTTGTAGGTGGTCTGGTCCTTCCCCCTGCAGTGATGTTTCAGGTTCCTAAAGGGGAATCTCCTTTAATACTTCTGTAAAGTTTCAGAATTTCTCTAAGTGTTGTTGTACACTTAGCTGTGTAAAATTAGGGAGAATAAAAAGTTCCAGGGCTGTTGCTACCTTAATTTATTTAATTGAATAACACTTGGGGTGAGTTTGCCAATGTTGGCTAGAAGTAGTTAGGTGCCCAACTCCTGCTGAAATACTATAAGCCGGGCACCTAACTAATCTACGCATCTTTTAACTTATTTTTTTTAAATCTCACCCTTCATTTTGTGTCTGATATTGTACCTCCTCTCCCCCCCCAAAAAAATTAAATAAATAATTGATTTAAAAAATGTATTGTGACATGGAAAAATGTCTGTAGTTATATTGTTTTATAAACGGTTAGTGCTTTAGGGAAATAAGTCCCTGCTCTGAAGAATTTATATCTAAAATGTACGGGCTATTTTTGATATATTGATATTGTGTGTAAATGTGGTTGTTGTCATGACAAACGCCACATAAACATGTTTTGAAAGTATCCCCAGTAGTTACAGAATTCTATGTATAAATCTCTAATCCCCTGCACCGTTGGGCCCTCAGTCAGTGATTGAAATTGTTTTTCAGACACTGCGTCCAAAAAAGTGCAGGGACTACTTAAAATCACATTAATCAAGAACAATTTACTGGCAGTAAGATTATACAATTATTATTAATCCAGAATTACGGAATGTCCCTTATTTAAAAGTTCACTTGTTTTTCCCCCGAAAGTATAACGTTCAGACATTTGATTAGAACACAAATAATAAAATAATAGCTCCCAGAGGCTCTGACTGGGATTGTGCAAGGTGGTATCAAATACTGTAGTACTTGTATTTCAACTCTATAGAGTAATCAAGTGACGATGGCCCAGCCTCACAAGTGGGCGGGTTATGTATTATTGTTTGAAACCTATTGAATGAGTGAATGTTATGAAGAGCTGGTGTACAGCAACACCGACACAGAGGAAAGCTTTGCAAAAATGACTTTTTAAAACAGTTTGGTCTGTTTTGAAAATAAGGCATCAAGAGAGGTAGCTTCACCCTTCGGGGTTTTGAGCAGCTCTGACCGCCACTTGGGGGAGCTACAACAGCTTTAAACTGCAGATGCCTGCTTTGATCCCATTCAAATCAATGGGAAACAGGAAAAACTAGCAGGAAAAAAGCTATAATTTATTTTCTTTAGGTTACTGGGACATAGAATAATGGTGAGGGGTTCTATAAAGCTTGAAGCACTGATTGCAGTTTGTCTGGTCTGTCATATGAGTAACAAGGTTTTTGTCTAAACAGCAATTGCAATCGAAATAATTTTTTTTTGGCCATCCAGACTTGGGATGATGCAGGCCCTCTGCTCAACTATCTCGTTAAGAGGCCAGAATTAAAGCATCTTCAACTGACTGAGAAGTGTTTTTATAACTGCTCTTCTTGTATTCCATTTTTGCTTGTATAAACTAGTTTCATTAAAAGGAATACTCTTAGTGAAGTTGAGGACAATAGTAAAAACTATAGCCGATGCCACCTCTTCTCTGATACGATTGATAAGATTTCTGATATGTGGGTTGCCACTCCGGACCCAGTGGAAATGATTATTGCCTTGACTCTTTGAACTAGTTGCTGTTTCAAAAAGAGATGTTTTTATGTTTAAAACATCCTTGCCCATCCAACGATGAAACGTGCATGTCCATGAGCACACTCAGGTCCCTGAGCATCACCTGAGGTATTGGAGTCCTCCCATAATGCTGGCAGTAGAGAGAGCTGAAAATGCCCTTTTTTCCAATTAGACTCTAAATTTGCAGTATGTTACTTTTCAAAGACATCTGAGAGAGGTTTTGCTGTATACTTGATTGGGTGCGTAAATATAAAAATCACCTTGTGTTGTGTGGAGATCAGTGGTGAGATTATCCCCTCCGGACTTCCTACCATGGAGGAATGAAATTAATACAAAACCTGCTCTTCTTGACCAAATTTGGTTGAAAATCTCATCCCTCCACCTCCTGAGCCTGGGGGAGGGGCAGCTTCTGCAATCTCCATGTGAGTGGAGGGGAGGGCTTGCTTGGGGAGAATGTCACCTCCCTGCAGAGATCTCCCCACTTCAGATAATGCTAATGCTTTCTCAGCTATATATATATACATTATATATATATATATATATATATATATAAATGTGCTCTGCTGTCAGCCCCTGACTCTTCTAGGAAGATGGGGGAGGCCCAGATGTAGGCAGGAAGAAGTCATCATGAAGGAACCATGCTGCTGGTGGAGAGTCAGTAATGTTGATACAGCGAACATACTATCCTTCTAAAGATGCTACCAGGATCTGTGGAGATAATTCTGTGGCTCTTGGAACATCCATAGCTTATTGGAGCCAAGCTGCGTTACCCACCCTCCCCAAGTCCCGTGTCTGATTTGGAGAAAGCTCAACTGACACTCATGGCATTTCCGGGCCCTCCCAAAGGAAGCATGACTTGGCCCTGCAACAGTCTTGTGTTTCAGTATATACAGGAATTATTGTTCACCCTGGTGCATAGGATTCAGTATCAACACTAAACCATTTATGTACACAGGGCTTAAAGAAGTCTCAGGTGTACAGCTATTACTTGGGCTGCCCCACCATAATGCCTGGTGGCTCCTGTCAGAGTGCTTAACAGTGGTGCTACAGTTTGCTGTGATGGAAAAACATTGGGTTAATTGGTAGTTACTTTTCCTCCTTGTGGTTACACCTGCAGTCTTTCTAGAGCCCTAAGTTCACCACTAAACAATACAGACTCTTCTGACTTACAGGGAGCTACTTCTACTGTGGATCCAGCCTTCCAGTTTATACCAACCTGCGTTGTCTTGTAAACACTTTAAAACATTCAGTTGTGTCTGCATCTTAGCCAGTCACTTACCACTTACATATCTCCCTCATGATTGTAGGATAAGATTAATTTACGCTTATAAGCCACCTCAGCTAGACCACTGATCTCTAGTGTAGTGGCTAGAGCAGAGGCCTGAGGAGTCCGGGCTTGTAGGTTTGATGGGTCTGTCACTAAACTTTGTATCACTTAATTTCTGTGTGCCTCCATTTGCCCATCTGGGAAATGGGTATTATTTGCTTTTCAGTTATCTCTTATGCATATTGTTTGTAAATCACCGCGAGATCCTTGGATTAAAGGTGCAGTATATGTGCACAGTATTATAGTAGCTGAGTGTAGGATTTCTAATATAACCAGCATATAGGGAGCTAGGATTCCCTAAATTACAGATCAAACCACTTGTGAGGCCCACGATTCTGCAAGTACTAAAGCGGATACTTAACCTCAGTGCCTAAAGTTAAGCAAATGTGTAAATCTTTGCAGATTTGGGGGTTTAGTGATCATTAGCTTTCTTGTAGTGTCCCGTTATAGCCCTGGGCTAAACTCTTTCCTATCCTTGTGCTCTCCTTACCCTATGGAATCTGTAGAGTGTATTCTCTGGGCCTGGCCGTGGCCTGTCAAGCAGCAACAGAGTTCCTCCAGATGGAGTCTTGCTATTTTTTCTCTCCTTTTCAAACTCAAACACTGGGTTTTCAAAACTCATCCTCCCTTTTGAAGCAGCCCTGAGGAGATTTCTTATCGTTGTGGATTTCTCATTTTAAGTGTTGCTGCTCTGTGCTAATGGTGATTAAATTCATGACCATCCTAAAATACTCATCCCAGATGGCCTGTGCTCATTTTCACTCTAATTCTCTGCTGAGCTGCTTGCTTTGACTCCTGAGATTTCTGCTGGCTCTCCATGTCCTTGCCCTTTCCCAGGTAGAGTGTGTTTGAGGTTGGTAAATTGGTTAATAAATCCCAATCTGTGGTCGTTACACATGGAAACCACCACAGCCAGAATAGTTGCCACCCAAGCAAATGTACCCTTTCATAACATACATTTTATAATTGTACATCTAAACATATGCAAAGTATATTAGATGTTTTGCTGGAATGTGTGTATTAAAAGAATGTCTAGGTGGTCATCATTTCGAATATTTTGGTTCTTCCTGTTTATACAGTAACTTCTTGGCCATCTGAAACAGAACAGAGTCCGTATTCCCCACTTAGCAGTACTCTGGCTTGCTGTAGTGTCGCTCCTGAGTGCTAGACTGCTGGTACTGAGCAATTTTTTTTAAAGTACCTTTTTATATTTAATTTAAAACTAACTGAAAACACTCATTCCGGAGGAAAAACTAAATGGATACGGAATTTGCAAACAAAAGGGAATAAAGTTGGGGGATTATAATACATAAATATGAAATCTCCACACATCGAGTGGCTTTTCACTAGTGCTCAGGGTTGGCCTAATTAGTCCCATTGGGAATCTTTATCCCGGATTTCAGTGGGAGCAGTGTTAGGTCAACGCTGAGTGCTTTGGAAAATCTCACCCAGGTTAGGCACTGGAGATATGCATTGTTCCTCTGGTAAATGAGGTTTGGCTTTCTTTCCGGTGTCCAGAAATGTGCATGCATGTTCATATTCTGCACTAACACTTCGCTAATAGCTGCTCCATTCGAGGCCGTGTTTTGATTGTGGACATTGAAATAAGCTAGAGTTATTCTTAAGAAAAAGTGACCAAGGAAGACTAACCATAATAGATGGTAAAAATAGATTCCAGTAATCGAATAGCAAGCAGTGGGTGCTCAGATATTTTAAATATTTTCACACCTTTTTAAGGATGACCTTCTGTAATGTGATGGGGCTGTCTGTTATAATGTTATTATTCCTAACTTGTGAAAACCTTTGAAATCACACTCCCTATTATTATGTATTTATATTTAGGTAGTGTTTGCTAAGCATGATGCCATAGTGTAATGCTGGGTTCATAATTACCCCCACAGTTGCCAATGGCAGGAATAACAGGTGTGGTGTACATGTTTATATATTTTATGGGAACATCCTCACCAGGCTCTCACCCACTCAGGAAGCAAGAAACTGAAAACTGGAGGTTCAGGAAATAGCATGTTGTATTGCATGTGTGTGGGGTGTCTTCTGTAACCTTTCCATACTGATGGAAATACAAAATGGGAATCAGGAGGTTTCACAGGTGATTTTAAATTCCATCTCATTGATGGAAGCTATAAAATTCTCTTTTTTGGGGGGAGGGGGGGGAAGATTGACCATGGATGTTTCTGGAGTTTTGTCTTGTGTAATACCCCACCCATGTACTTATCCGCTACACCGATACTGACTTGGACTCCTTATTCATTCTATGGGTGGCGTACCCGAGCCCACTTATCCACTGACACTTTAAAAACCTCTTGCACCCCAATCTGGGTCTATGCCGGTTATGTGATATGTATGTATTTCTTCACCCTTGCAACCGATACCTGTAATCCCTCATAACCCAAGCCTGACCCCAGATATACAGTACCTTTCCTCTTAACTTGTGTATATTTAATTTTAAACATTCACTTTAATAAAAAAAATTAAATCTCTCCCTTAAAGGAACAGACATTATGAAATAACATTAAGAATCTGGCATTAGATATGTAGTTTTTAAAATTAAAGGTGACCTTCCTTCTTTGAGCCAAGATGTTCTGTCTAGGCTGGGTATGCCCATGCTGAATGTTATGTAAGAATATGCCTGTTAATTGGGATCCTTGTAACAAGTGGATACAGTGGGTTGAGTCAAAAGGAACTTTGCCCATGCTAGTCCTTTATTTTTAAGCAATTTGGAAAAATTAAAATCAACGATCCACTTTAAGACAGAATTTGTTTGTGCATTTTTTGTTATTGGCACAAGTGGCTTTCTAAACAACACCTGAATAAGTAGGCAAATTATTCTTTTAGGCTTGTACTGTACTTTGAACTGCACGTCCATAAAACTCCTATAAAATGTCACTGCTGTTGGCTAGTACTGTCTTTAGTCCATCCTTCTTAGGGGTACAGGCAGGCTTCACCAGTTCTGCTGTCTGTTGGCAACAGTATGGTGGGTACTCTTAGAGCAGCAGAATATTGAGCCATAAAGTTCACTTTCTCCTACTGCTTAAAAACTGGTTGTGACTTGGATTTTAACTAAAACCACTAGAAAGTTACAAGAATATTAGGTGGGCAGAATGATTAGCATCTGTGGCTAGGACACATGCTCCTCATATTAGCTGCACAACATGTACTGTGCTTCTGCGCTCTCTCTTTATTTTTAAACTGTCAGGAACCTTTCAGCACTGCTTGTTAGGTAGCTCTTCTGCTGCACTGAGTTGGTCTCTTTAGAAGTTGTACTTCCTGCCAATTTGGGAACAGACAGGGTTGGCAATAGATAGTTAAATACAGTTGTCAGGTACCGTATGCTATGATTATGCTAGCCTCTTGACACATAGTCTTGTAGTCTGAAAGTGGATCTACAGGAAAGGGGAAATTCCAGTGCTAGAGCATGGGTCCTTGGTGAAGTCTTCGCAGCTGTGCTGAAACAGTCTGTGCTGAAACCGTTTTGTATGCTGTAATTAGTCACACAATATGGTGTGCCGTGCAGGATGGAAAACACTGCCAGGGAATTGGGTATTTCTCAATGAAGTGTAGCATGTATTTAAGGTCTTCCTCAACCCTGCAGCCCTGGCTAATGCTGGACTTCCAATTATCCTTGCTTCTTGGGAAAACTGTAAAGCACAATAGGAACATAAGATTTGCCACACTAGGTTTCTAAGATGATTGATACTTTGCTTCTGGCAGTACACGATGCTTGGTACTTAAGAGGAAGGCAAATCCATAATGCGCTTATTCAATTATTATTGTACATGGGAGGATGGGTATCCGTTTCTGTCTTCTATTTTCTTATGGTAGTGGTACTGTTTAGTTAATCCTGGCACTAGTGTCTTTGAAATACTCTTTTTAGTGTTCCCTAATTAGTTTAATTGTACTTGGATTAGAAATGAAACCATGAATCTAACTATGCCAATGGCTGCCTGTAGATGGTGCTGTAATTACAAGTTCAGATAAGGTTGCAGGCAAGGTGGTGGCTGAGACCTCTAAATATAAATGAAAGGGAGCTTTGGCTGAAGAGCTGCTCTAATGCACCGTGAGCATTGTTGGGATTCCTTTGGCTGCTATACACTCTTTTCTAAGGTGCCCATCCACTGTAGTATGTGGCTGCATTGTATGTAATCTAAACAATTGGATAAGTTTCCCCAAAAGGAGGCTCTGTGTCCTATGTATCTTACAAGCTAACAACCTAAATTAAGAAAACATCAGCCAGGAAACTGATTGCTAGAAGAGATAGATCCCAATACCTGTTGGTAGTGGGAAGCTTTAAAAATGGGCCTTTAAAAATGCTTTTTGCCATTTGTGCATATCTTTAGTAGGCACCTGAAAAACCAACAAGTTATAGGGTTGAAAGCTTCTGGGTCACCCAGGTGTTTGACTCTCTGATGGCAGCTGTAACTTCCCAGGCAAGGGAGTGAGCCTTCACTGCTCCCCTTACTGGGAGGGAATAAACTGGAAACTGCACAGGGACCCCTGAAAAATATATGTAGTCCTGATTTCTGTGACTCCCCTTGAGAAACAGCCAGCCTTAACTATGAGCTAACTGATGATAATCTAGAAGTACGTTGGGTTCATTTTAGCCCAGTGACTCATAATTCACATTGTGCATTTGGTTCAACAATGTACATTGCAACTTTCATTAAAAAGGAGCTATTTTGATATGACTTTGTGTGATACGTTTGCTGGCTTCTTGCATAATGCACACACTAGAAGATAAGTATACCCAGACAAATTTGATTAAACTAGTGTTAATTTGAAATTCATAGCTTTCCCCCCTTTCTTAAAGAAGAAAAAATCTGAATGTTAGATAAGCTGAAAGCTATTCTGAAAATTACTGTACAAAGTTGTGAATCTTTGAATTCAAATTCTGGCACATCTTAAAGGACATACCTGACATATTACCTTGTTTTTAATGAAATTTTGTTTATCTGAATTAGAGATACAAACACTTAAAGGTACATAGAGAAAAATGGAGTTCCAAAAATAGTATGACTAATTAAAAAAAAAAAAGAGAGAGAGAGAGAACTTTTTTCTATAGAGGCCCAAATGTAACATTTGGGCAGATGCATGTCTAAGATTGAGTTGAAGTTTATTTGGAGCTGCTTCGTGTCTCTAATTCTGAAGTGGTTTCAGGAAGAACACTATGTGCCTTCTTGGGAACTGAGTCAGGTCTCAAAATAAATGACTAATGAAGTAATACAGTACTAAAGATTTTTTTTTTTTTATCAGATTTGCACAGCCAGGCTAGTGGAGAAATCTGTTGCTTAACGGCAACCAAGCAGAGTGCAAATTATTCTATTTATTTCATTTTTGTTGTTGTTCCAATACAGATCTGAAACCCTGCAGCTGCATAATTTGATTTGGAAGACAGAGAGCCTATGTCAGGTTTAAGAAGGTTATATTTTCTCAAATCCAAATTGCAGTTGGTTACTGAATCAAAGACCGTTTATCTCTGACTTCACTCTGCAGAGAATGTAACTGTAGGGACTGTATTACAGGCATCTTAAAAAAGCCTGTCACCAGGGAAAAAAATCACTTCTTTCCCTCTGTCCTGGTGTATGTCAACTTTTGGTCAGTCAATTTTCTTTAAAAACAAAACAGAAAAAAATCCACTTTCTCAATCAAAGGCAGGCAAAAACACATTAAACTGTGAAGGGAAACTTCAGCTGTTGCATCCACCCCCTTCCGTTTTCATTATCTAATCAACACACAGCTGCTTAATCACTTGAGTGCCATTTAATGGACAGTATGTACCTATAGCTACTCAGCTAACTGACATGGGTGTGGTTTTAAAGGGACCTAAGCTCAAAATCTAGTCAATTTCAAAAAAGTTACAAGTAACTTGAGGTCCTGCCCTGACTCCCTCTATCAGTTTACTTTATTTTATTGTTGTGGTTTCTCAGACTAACTTTTTTATTTAAAAAATGTTTTATTTAAAAAAATGTGTTTGTCTCCCATGTTGCTGTGTGAAGGACATGCTTCCCACAACAAACCATGGCCCCCAGCAAAATTGTCTATGCACAGGAAAGAGTGAAAATGACTAAGAGACAAAATGCTGCTAAGAGTACAAAGAAGAAGAAAAATATAGATATTCCTCTTATTTTCTCAGTTATATTAATCTTCAGTGACTTGTAATAGTTGAAAATGTTTGACAGAATTGTGCCCTTTTTTAAGGTTTATGGTGTCCCTTGTTTAATAATGCTGCACAGAAGTAGCAAATAAAACTTCTTACTTTAACCTATGGGAAATAAACTGCAGGAGCTCTGCATTCTTACAATGTTGTTCTTTGTAATGCTTGCCTTTACAGAATTACAATCTGTTTGGATGAGCATTTGAATTAGGTTCTGTAACACTTTCTTAGCACATGGAATTCTGAACTTAAACCTGGCTTTGAATAGAAGCTGGTTTTCTACATACCCATGTGTTGTTTTGTTTGTTTTTAAAATAGTTTTTCTTTTTTTGGTGTGTGTGTGTGTGTGTGTACATGTGATGTGGCTTTCACTTGGTTTACAAATAAAATGGCTCATAATACAATAAACATGGGGTTTACAGATTCCTTACTTACTGAAATCAATTTTTAAAAAGGCTACCAAATGATATTCTCCCCCCCCCCCCTTAACAGCTTAGGTTAGGTTCATGGTTTAAAACTATGCCCTCTGTTTGCTTATTCTTTTTTTAAGTAAATTATGGTTTAGGATTAAGAATCCCATGAATTTATTTTTATATAGCAGTTGGCTGTTTGCTGTCATAAATTCCTGTCATGTCTGTTGGCAGTTTCCCTCCTGTAGAGGAAGATTATTATTACTTCAGACAATTCCAACTAGTAAATCGTGTTAGGGTGAAATCTTTTTTGATTTATATATGGTTTTATGGCTAGACATTTTGTTCCTTTTTTTCTTTTAACACAGTCCTTTCTTTTTCATTCATACAAACATCCAGCGGAGATTTACAAAGTCCAGTTTCTATTTGGAGCTTGAAAGTCTGGCATGTTGATTTCTAGGAAGTGTGAATCAGGACTGATGTAGTGCTTGTTTTGTTGAAATTCTAGTATGTGTAATACCTGTCTGTCTTCATAAAGTAGATTATACAGCTGCATCCTGTTCTCTGCTTTGCATACTTTTCTGTACACTGGATGTTAGCAACACCTATGTAGTGCAAATGGCTTGTAGTAAAATTCCACTTGATAGTAAACACTTGGGTGGTAGCAGAGGGGGTGGTTCGAAGAAAAACAACTTCAACTTTAAGAAGGTTCCACTATATTTTATAGACTGCCATTTTTTTCCGTGACAGCATATGTGATGCCACATGTCTGGCAGTGGCTTTAGACAGTCTGAAAAATCATCAAAGTACAGAGGAATTTAAAAAAAAAAATGTATGCAACCACAGAGCATAGATGTAGAGAACATTCCAGAAAGTTGCTTCACAGCTGAAAATTGTCTTTTTATCCTGCTTGTAATGATTGCACAACATTTTTCTAAAACAAGAGCCGAAATTCACTTCTGTACATATGGCTGTTTCAAAATCTGGATAAGAAAAGCATTTCATAGTGGTGACTAAATATTCTGGATTCTAGGCATATAGGCACAGGCTTGTAATCTGTGCATATTGTGGCATGCTTCATTTGCCTGGGTGAGTTGATTACCATCATTCTCAGTCTGGGGAGTTGAAAATGTTAAATGAAAGCCAATGTTTTCCACTGCTCACACTAATGTGCTGGATTGTGTTTGGGGAAACAACAGATTTGCAAGAATAAAAGATGCAGAAACAAGTTCTGCTTTTGATCAACTCCAGAATTCACAATTATTTAGCGGAGTTAAATATGAGGACTGCAGTCTGTACTGGGTCCTTTTTGGCTAGACCCATTGTGAACTGGATATTACTGTGTGTTCCTGCTTAACATTCAGTACATGGTAGTACAGGGGCAATGTGTTGATTCAAGGGTGGAAGGGACAGCCTTAACTCTTGTTTTGTTCAGTTAGGCAGATCCTTACTGTTTCATATTCAATTAACTTGGTTTATATAGTCACACTTGAAGGGTATGTTAAGACCTCAATTTTTTTCTTGTTTTTTTTTAAACTTGTTTGTAGTTGCTCCTACATTACAGATTATGCTGCCATGTTAAATTGTCAGATAATCTTTGCAGTGGTAAATAGCTAAAAACAAGTAACCCCCCTCCCCATCCCCTTTTCTTGAATTCCTAAGCAGCTTTGTGCCCACTTGCAAAGTAAATGTTAACACCTTTTTGTATTCCCCACAGGAAGCAATTTCCTAAACAATTTGTTAATCAGCTGATTTGGTGGGCCATGGAGCAGGAGAAAGAGAAGAGTGCAAGCAAGAGAGACATATTAATAGAATCTGGAGGTTAAAAACTGAATCAAAACTTTTGGTCTCACCCATTTAAAAACAGTAAGTTAGAATGTGGGGTTTTTTCCCGCATGTTTGCGTTCCTCTATCTTAGGCAGTGTTTCAGAATTAAGGATATCAAATTCTGCAATACTGCCCCATATTAAATAAAACTCTAGACAGAGTAGAGAATGAAACACACCGCTATATCACATGACATCTAAACTTCTGTTCTCCAATTGAGAATGTGCTTGACTTTGAACATGTGCATGAGTTCCCGTGACTTCAGTGGTCCTTAAATATGCGCTTAAAATTAAACATGTGCATAAATGATTGCTTAATAGGTATGCACTTCAGTGGATCGGTGCCTATTCAGGAGGGAGATATCTACATTGATATAATTTGATTATCCCTTCCTTTGCACCTGTTGTGTCTCCCCCGCCCCTCCCACATATCAACATTAAATTAATGGCATATCAGGATGTGTGGTACATCAAGTAGCATAACATTTGTGATCTATCTAGGTGTATAGACCATCTAGAGTCTGCCAAGTAATTTATCTTTCCACTTGGCTTTAATTTTTAGGACCCTCCGGGAATACTTTTTGACAGTCTGACATTAAACCTAACAATATCCTAGTCCTGTAGTCAAAGTGGTGGTAGATCAGGACCTGGTTAGGATGTGAGTCTGTCAGAAATGCCAGTTTCCTTTGTCTTAGATAATTAATTCCCTTCTTTTAGCCAGAATACACGTGGTCCCACAAAGAAAAATGTCAGGCTTTGACATCTCAAAGCCCATTTACAAGACTCTTTGCAAGAGTCTATTTCTCTCTGCCAGAAGACTTAGTTAAATGCTCAGTGAGTGGCAGATTTTTCTACCATTGCTTGTTTCAAATTAATGGAAAACGTGGCTCCTAGCCAGCTAGACTGGCTACATTTGTGTCTCTGGAAGGGCTGCTATAAATTGCAGATAAGCCTGACCAAAGCACACCCTCTTTTATAGCTAAAGGCAATTTCACTAGACAAGGGTTCTCAGGATCTCTCATAACGTGGGCCACATTTTAATAGAGAATCTTGTGAGCACCTTCCCTCTCGCTTGCTGTGATGCAGACCACCTCCCCTCACATTCACAATTGTATAACATCCCTGTGGTGACGACAGTAATTGCTTACATAAAAAAGTAATACTAAGGATGTACTGAATGTGTTTTTAATAGTCTCTTAATGTGATTGAGCAACTGGAAATAAAGAGAGCCAGCATCTATTGACCAACTAGTTCTCGGCAGACAGTCAGCAACTGCTGCAGTCCTTTGGCCATGGTTTCTGCATTAGACAGTTGATCATTCTTGAGATTAGGCTGGCCTGGTGGTATTCGGGATTGATTTAGTAAATGATCTCCTTTCAAATTCTTCTGCCCCTGGTTAATTGGTTTTGGTGATGGGAACTGCCTGAACATTGTCATTATGTAGGCAATAAGGAAGTGCTTATTCTGTTGTGATAGGTGCTTGCTGGAACTGTGGGAGAACACAGCAGTAACTTGTGGGCACATGGAAAAATTGTCCAGTAGTTTAGAGCGCAGAACTGCAAGTTGGGACTTTGGGTTTCTGTTCCTGGCTCTGCCGCTGGCTTGCTTTTGTAACGTTTGGCAAGTCTCGTAAATCTTTCTGTACCTCATCGTCCACACCAATAAAACAGGACAATGTGTAACTGCTGGCTTGGGGAGTTATGAGGCTTTGTAATATTTGTAGAGAACTTTGAGATCCTTGGATGTGAGTGCGGTAGAAGTGTTTATAGAAGCTGTGTGGAGAGAAAAAAAGGCTACCCGCTTATTGGCTGGGGTAAGTACCCCCTTTTTGGGGTGCAGTAGGGTTTGGTTGGTAGCTTTTTTGTTGTTGTTTGGATTAATATCCATAGCTACAGATGAGCTCTTAAATACTGAATAAACCTTATGGTGGATGTCCCAAGGGGGAAAAAAACCCTTCTCAATTAAAACTAAACAAAAAATGAGATATACAGGAGTGGCTTTGTCCTAACTGCTTCTTTGAGTGTATAGTGCACAAAATATTTATAATTTTAAAAAAAAATACATAGTATAAAGATGAATATCACTGGAAAAGAGAGCTCTCAAGGAACACTGTCAATCTAAAATGCAATCCGTTTTTTTTAAAAGTTAGATAATTTCACAGTTATATCTGCCACTAAGTCCCTCTGCTGAGGTTTCTGGCTTTAGGACATTTAAAGGTTGTTATTTTTCTTTCCCTCTGTTGCAGCCTGGGAAACCCACAGGTAACGGGAAATTAACTAAACACAACATGCTTTTTACTTTTCTGTTTGTTTATCTCATGTATTTAACAACACTGTCTCTAGTCCGTTTCCCCTGTTAGCATGAGTTCAAAGTCATGTTCCCCTTTAAAGGTGGATGTATCCTTACCAAATGATTTCTCTACTTCTTAAACTTGAAAAATCCGTTTTCTGTTTATAAATCCCTGAATGAATGATTTCTCCCACTGGTTTCTATTAGCCTCAACCCCAAAGGCAGTGGGAAAGTTTCACAATTGTAACTAGTTTAATAGATCTGTTTTATGTCTAAACACAATTGCTTTTTAGTTCTACGTCATGCGTTTCCTTGATTACGCATTGCACAGCAGTGCAGCTACCAAAATAGAATAATGATTTTAAGGAAATGGACAGGAAATATTTTTAAAACGTCAGGCAATTCCTTTCTCATCAGGGGGTATTGTAAAACATGTGTCCTTGATGGAGAAAATTGCCTTATTGTCAAAGCCTCAGCCGGTTGCGCAATGAGTCCAGAAGAGCACGGTGTTGTTGCAGGGCTGTCTGTAATTACACAAATTCTATCCTCCATCCTTCTGACCTTGTTGCCTACTCACTGTCCCTATTGTCTCATGCAGCTTGCGAGACTTGGTATTTTTCTTAAAGCTCCAGCCCTTGGGGTTCTGCACATGTGTGAGAATCTCATCTTTCTTTCTTCAACAAGGGAAAGATTTTAGCCCTTTTTGGTTGCAGTGAGAACCACAAAAACATGACCAAATACACCCTAAAGGCTAATAAAGAGCCCCACGCTTATTATGTTAAAAAACCCTTGTGATTTTTTTTCATTTTATTTGGCAGAGCCTGATTCATGATTTTTGAACTCCCCTCCCCACCCTGAGTAGTGTGTTCTTTCAGGTAATGGCCATGTCGTGTATCTTTTTAAATGAGAATTGTTTGCAGCAATGGGCCTTGCACTCCAACAGGAAATCCAGCTTACCAGGCGCATTGGGCCCTGTGTGTCTCTTCTCTGCTATCCCCACCTGAGCTGTGTGTTTGTCTTTTAAACTTACTTTAGTGTCTTTCTGAGGCCTGTAGTCCGTGAGCAGTGGAAAGCAGAGGAACGTGGAGGAGCCAGATGAAGGAGGTGGAAGTGGGAAGAGGCATAGGGCAAAAAGAATAACGTGTGGTGAGAAGAGATATCAGATCGAGGGGGAGGAAGGCAGTATTGCCAGCCCTCAGTGTTTAAAAAGCATGAGTCAGTACCCCCGATATTGTGAGATTGGCTTAACAAATCATGGGTTTTGAAACCAAAACAAAAAACATGGGGTTCTTTTTATTTGACTTTTGGCTTTTGAGCCTGTCTCTGCGCAGCTGGGGGTTTGATTCTCAGCCCAGGTACTCAGACTTGCAGTAGCTTAGCTTGACCTAGCGCACTGAAAATACCAGTGTGGACGTTGTGTCCTGGGCAGCGGCTCAGGCTAGCCATCTGAGTCCAAGCCTGCCCAACCCCCTACGTCCAAGCTTGGGTGGCTAGCCCAAGCTGCCGCTCAGTTTGTAGCATCGACACTGCTATTTTAGCGCACTAGCTCAAGCTAAGCTAGTGTGACTCTGTCATAGAACCATAGAAAATTAGGGTTGGAAGAGACCTCAGGAGGTCATCTAGTCCAATCCCCTGCTCAAAGCAGGACCAACACCAACTAAAGCATCCCAGCCAAGGCTTTGTCAAGCCGGGCCTTAAAAACCTCTAAGGATGGAGATTCCACCACCTGTTGACATGTGTTGGGAATCACACCTCCCAGGTGCAGTGCAGATGTACCCAAGGGCACAGTTAGGTCACGTTGTCAAGCTTTCCTCTGCAGCCGTGTGGGTTAAACCCTATTCTAAAAAAAAGCTGAGGTTTTTTTTATGTAAGCAGAGGATTCCAGGAATTTGGGCTTAAATAAAAATGCCAAGTGTCTTGAGACTTGTTTTACTGTCAGTGTCAGCAACACGGAACAAGAAAAGTCATTGACAGGACAAAAAGGGGGAGCAGTGGGTCTTAAAAGGCAACAAGCATGCAGAGATTTCAGGAGGTCAGCTCACTGGAGCAGGAACTATACTTCCCTGCATGTCTGTACAGTGCTGAGCATATTTTGGATATAGATCTCAATTTTGTTCAAAAAATTAGATGGACCAGGAGGGGGTGGGCAAGAAGAAACAACAAGGAATCTGGGGTGGGGCTGCTGCTTTTAAAAATAGCTTTTGGTTTTGATTTTCCAAAGATACAGTAAATAATCCTCTATGGGAAACGGTTGACAGGTACTGTGGGCATAAAGTAATTTGCAGTACAATGCACAAAAAGGTTAGTGTTCTAAATAACTTTCTCAGCTTGTGGGCCCTGAAACATCTCCTCAGTGATCGGGCTTATTTGGTTGATGGATGAGAGGGAGTTTGCTCATGTATTGTTTTCCATACCTTGTAAACAGAAATGTCTACCTTTTAGGGAACAAAGGCGTTTTCTGTGTTACTTGGCATCTTTAACACACATGCTGATCACCTTGTGTTTAGAAGCTTCGTGGTTATGAGGACGCTGGGCTGGTCCAAGCTGATCTTTTTGTATGCTCGTCTAAAATGTGTTCCTCTCTAAGATCCCGGAAGGAATGGCTAGTGTATCTCTGACGGGGGTAGCGCTGATGCCTGTCTATTACAGTTGGTCAGGAGGCTGAGACTGTCATCCATGCCTTTGTCACCTCTCTGCTAAGCTTCTACTGTAATGTGCTACTCTTGCAATCTAGGGATGCAGCAAACAGCTGTCTGTTAGCTAACGGGAATGGGACACTTGGGGCGCACAATTCTGGTGCTCAGGTCTCTGTCCTGGCTTTCTGCTCTGCTTGGGTTCCATTTCAGCACGTCAGTGGGAATCTTTCAAACCCAGAATTATCTGGAGTTCATCTGCCTGAGACTGTCTTTGACTTTTTGTCCCATCATAGCAGTTGATTATCTAGCATGCTCTTGCTGTGGGTCCCTGGTGTTAAATCTTCCAGGGCCGATGGCAAGACTCATCTGAGGGCGTTCCATGGCATGATACGCTGATTTGTGATGTCATAGTGATGCCTCAAAACATAGCAGTGATTGATTGACAATGACAGAACATAAGGATGTGAAACCAGGATACCTTTACACCTCTCCGTGACTTCATGTAATTGAGTGATTGTGTGAGGTTCTCGCTGATCTGTATTGCTAAAAAGATCCTCAAAGAATTAACAAAACTGTTAGTAGCTGAAAACCCATGCTGTCACACAGGTGTAACTTGTAAAATCATGGTTTTTTTGGTATTTATTAAAAACCAAAAATAGCTGCAAATTTATATTGAATGGGAACAGACCACCAGCCCTGCTGATGACTGAACCTGATGATATTCTAAACAAAAATAACAGGAGTACTTGTGGCACCTTAGAGACTAACAAATTTATTAGAGCATAAGCTTTCGTGGGCTACAACCCACTTCTAAGTGGGTTGTAGCCCACGAAAGCTTATGCTCTAATAAATTTGTTAGTCTCTAAGGTGCCACAAGTACTCCTGTTATTTTTGCGGATACAGACTAACACGGCTGCTACTCTGAAACCATTCTAAACAAAGAGTTCTCCACCATGCTTGTAGCTGTTTCATCACATCACACTGACTCAACAGACATTTTAGGCTTCCGAGTGACACTCCTGGAATCCTACTATGTAGATTGCAGTGGTGGTGAAGTCATATTGGCTATTCAGAGGAAACCTTGCATGGAGAAATCTGGCTTTCATTGACTGTTTAAAAACAGTTGTTCCCAGTCACTAACAGTGCAATGGGAGGTCAGATTGGTCTAGTCCTGTTTGCATATACAAGGTAGATTCTGTGTTTTACGAATTTTCTTTTTAACAATTTGTGGCTCGTGTCCTCCATAGAAAGGGATGTTCCACTTTGCATATGTAGATCAGTTTTATGCTAATAGATTTTCTTTCCTGCAAAGGTCAAATGGGAGAACTTTGTAGTTACGTTTCCTCTGTTTCTTTTCTGAAATGTTTCCTACCTCTCTGTGCTGGTGTTCTAGCACTGGGCACCTCAGAGGAGCGTAGACCTGTGAAAATACAAATTGCCACTGAGCATGGTGTATTGTGTGTGTTTCGACAGCGTCTGTGCTTATGAAAGAAGACAATGACAACTGACGAGGCCACAAAGAATGAAGGAGAGGTCCAGACAGCAGCTCTTGCTGAACAAGGAGAGGACATCACACCCAATCAAGATCGAGGGGTTCTGAAGGTGAGGTCATCGCCAAAGCTAGTGGCACAGTTCAATAGCTACTCTCCTAGAGCACGTACACACCTGTTAACTGTCTGAATGTTAGTGGCATGGGTTGTCTTGCAGCTTCCAGCACAATAACGCTGAGCTTTTCAAAGTTGTCTAGGGGATTTCGTTGTCCAATTTCCTTTACAAAAATAGGAAGACTTAAATGGCACGGAGACCACAACTGCAGTACAGATATCAGCCTTCACTGTGAATTTCACTGCTAGCTTATGTCTAATCAGATCTTTAGTAGTACATCCATGCAGTATAATATATATGTATTACTCATAGGCTTTTCCCTAGATCTAATTTCTATTACTTAGATCATCTAGACTGCTGCTCAGCCCCTTTTCCTACTGGAGGCAAATTCAGGATTGTTCCGCTGTATATTTTCGATTGCTTCATCCTATCGATTGAATATAACTATTTCCCCAGTGATATCTCCTCTGCGCACGCTCCCCGCTCCTTTTAGCTTAAGAACTGCCTGCTCCAAACAGTAGTATAAAAGAATTTTGACCAAAAGCGAATGGAATGATTTTACCCCTATGGATGTGGCATTACATTGGCAGCAAGTAAATATTATTTTACTGACTAGATTCCTAAATATGATACTTAAACACATCCCTGTATAATTGTAAAGCCTCTACACCTCTCTCTATTGAGGCATGTAAAAATCTCAATATATGTGATGGAAACAACTAATGCTATTTATTGATTTTTATTTTGGGGGGACAAATTAATAAAAGGCTACTTAAATCATTACCTCTTTAGATTTCTGCCATCGTGAGTTGGAAGACAGGGTTGATCTAGAGATCTGGTTATGGCAGGAGTTAGCTTGAATAGCCATGGCCATTGGGAGGCTGAATCAGCATCCCTAGATCTCCATGGAAACGGCTATAAAAACATGCTCTGGGTTCAAACGTAGCATTAAAAAAAAAATCTTCCCTTGAATATACCTGGGAAAGCTCAGCAATTTTACTTAAACACTCCATCAGTGGTACTACTTAAACTTAAAAACAAGACCGTGTTGCTGTGCTACCAACTATGGACCCGCTGGGTGGTATGCAACACTCATTTGGGCTTGTTCTCTGGGATTGCGACAGCGCAAGGAACTGTGTGGTGGGTGTTTTGTTGCGTTGCTGGAACCACAGCTAGGATGAGGTTGGTGTACGCCAGCACCGCCTTATTCTTCAAAATATGCTTTGTTATGGGAGTTTGGAGTTGTTGGAGAGAGGAGCTATGCTAGCAATACTTAGCTGCACGGTTGTGTCTAGAACCTAGACATTTGCCTAGAGTAGAAGAACTGTGGGACTCAGTCAACTGAAGCTGCCTGTTTGTTGAAATGGACTCCTACCATCTTTATCCTAGTTGTCCTTCTCTCTCTTAGATTGTGAAGAGGCCAGGTCATGAGGACAAGTCCCCTATGATTGGAGACAAGGTTTACGTCCACTATAAAGGAAAGCTGGCCAATGGAAAAAAATTTGATTCCAGCCGTGATAGGAACGAGCCATTTATTTTCAGTTTGGGAAAAGGTAAGGAGTGAAATGGAAATGCAGTCTCAGGGCTCCAAAGTGCATTTTCTCTGAATAATATCTGTTGTTAGAGAGAGCGCATGATTAAGCGGAACGAACACAAGACTGGGAATAAGGAAATTTTAGGTTGTAATCTTGGTTCTGTCGCTGAGTAAATGTGGCTGTGGGTGATTCAGTCACTTTGTGTGTCTGCTCAGGACCCCTGGGGTGTTGAGATCACATTTTATTAAGCCCAAATTTTCAAATGTTTCCTGATGTTGGGTGCCTTTGGAAATCTGACTGTAGGTGTCTAATATCCAGCAATTTACATTAAGTCAGTGGTTGATGCTTGCACTCAGCACCCCTGAGAATCTGTCTGTGGGGGCTCAAAATCAGATCACAATGGAAATAGATATTTCCTTTCCCTCTAATTTTGTACGCTGCTTTACCCGTTCCTGCTGTCCACATAGTTATAGCCGCTTTCAAAATGGGTTTTTTAAGTGTGCTTCACGTTGAGTGTGACAGGATTTGAATTGCATACCTGCCTATTTGTATCTTTTGCAGCCAGTGGTAACCTTTATATCCCGCAGCTTGAATAATGACTGAAGAACTCTCATGAAGTTTTAAAGTTCCTGTTGTCAGGCAGATGTCACTAGTAACATAAACGTGGGGAGAGTGGGGCTATAGTAAATTAAAAATATAAAGGAGTGATTTCTAATTAGAATGCTTGCTTTTCAAAGCAGATCTTCCAGGCAATTTGGTTTTGGCCTTCCCGGCCTGACCACTTCATGAGCAATAAATGGAAATACGCTTAGATGAAATTCTACCTTCTGTTTGCTACGTGGCAGGTTGAGAACAAAAAGGAATTGTTTTGGAGCACATGGGTTTTAATTATTTTATTTTTTTAAATTAAGGACCACGATTTACTAAGGGCCTCTATTTACTAAGATTGCATCCCCCTTTATGGCCCTTAAGCTTACAGAATGGAAACATTTGCTCCTGTAATGGCTTACAGCTCCAAAATCCTTCTTTAGAAAGTGGACTGGAGAACATGGACCAGACTCATGGATTGTGAAGTTTATGTAACTCTGTCTATAGAATTTGGGGTATTAGGCCAAAAGAACAGCTCAGTGCAATAGTCCTTCCCTCCTAGAACTCTGCTGTAGGGCCTTTCATGCAAGCTTGTGGGGAACTCGTGTGGAGCTGCCCTCTGCTCCCAGGGGGTGTCAGCACACCCCTTTGTAGCCACTCTGCGCATATTCCCTCCACAACCCCACTCTAGCACCTAAATAACACAGAGTGCTATGCAGCCTCTCCGTGTTGGGGTGAAGTTCTCCACTAATGTGGAGGGGACTGCAGCAAATTTCCATGAGCTACTTTTCTGACGTACGCTTCACAGTGTCCCTAGATAATGATGACAGGTGGATCTGATGGATTCCTTGTAGTAGTTGAGTTGTGTAGCTGTTGTGACTCTTATTGTATTGGTTTCATGACCACAAGTAAAGACCGTAAATGCACAGATATAGCTGAGCATTTGAAAAAAGAAAATGGACTGTGTCTAAAACTTGTTTTTGGCAATTTCATGTTCTAAATCATTCCCTCATATTAAAGCATGTCCTTCTCTTAGGCCAGGTAATCAAGGCATGGGACATTGGGGTTGCCACCATGAAGAAAGGGGAGATCTGCCACTTGCTGTGTAAACCAGAATATGCGTATGGCTCTGCCGGCAGCGTCCCAAAAATCCCTTCCAATGCAACTCTCTCTTTCGAGGCAAGTATGTGTAAGAGTGTTGGTATGGAAACTCCCTCCCTTGGGGCATGCTGTTAAAAACCAGTTCAACAAAGCAGTTGGCTTCTTGAATTGTTTTTCCCCCCATCTTTGGCAACTCATGCCCATGCTTTCTCAGAAATGTCTAAACTGGAGAAGCAGTGCCCAAACAGGATCTGAAAAGAAGTCTTAACTTGGAAGCATATGGAAAACACTGACACAAATAGGACACAGACTCTGTTAAGTGTGTGTGTGTACACATCTATAAAATAGGGGGAGGGCATGTCAAAAATGTTTTCACGTCATAAAAATCCATTAATGCCAGTGAGCTAAACCAAAATGAGAGTTGGCATGGAGCAGCTGTTGGTCAGCCAAACTGAGCACAGTGTGTATGTGTTCATTTGGCAAAACCTTGCAAAACCCAACAGAAGTAAAGCATCTTTAGTTAATTAAGGCACAGACTGTCCCAGCTCTGGCTGCAATTGATTGCCTTGGAGAGCCATTGGCCTCAGTGTGCCTGTTTTCATTGTCAACAGGCTTAATGGCCTCTTTCTCAGTGGTGCTATGTCTGGTCAACAGAGACGGAGAAGGGCAACAGAAATGATTAGGGGAATGGAACAGCTTCCATATGAGGAGAGATTAAAAAGACTGGAACTGTTTTGCTTAGAAAAGAGATGACTAAGAGGGGGAGATGTGATAGAGGCCCATAAACTCATGAATGGTGTCAAGAAAGTGACTAGGGAAGTATTATTTAGCCCTGTACAGAATGCAAGAGCCAGTGGTCACCCAATTAAATTAATAGGCAGCAGGTTTAAAACAAACATAAGGAAGTGTTTCTTCACACAATGCATAGTCAGCCTGTGGAACTCTTTGCCAGGGGATGTTGTGAAGGCCAGAAATATAATCCAGCATCACTGTTTGAATTACACCCTTACAGGATTAGTAAACTCTAGTTTTATTCTTTCTTTGTGCTACTTTTCAGGTATTACGCACGTTCCAGTTTTTAATAAATCGGACTTGTTACCTAGCTTAGAGCTGGCTTTTACGGGCTTCTTCCATTTGTCAGCTGAATTGGATTGATTGGTTTTCCACATCTAGGATCAACTGTTGCTTAGGCTACCTTTTATTTATTTATTTTTTTAGATCGAGCTTCTTGATTTCAAAGGGGAGGATTTATTTGAGGATGGAGGAATCATCCGGAGAATCAAACGGAAAGGGGAAGGATACTCCAACCCAAACGAAGGAGCCACCGTAGAAAGTGAGTACCGGCTTGGCTGCAGGAGTAACTAAACGCACTTTAACAGCCGAGTGCAAATATGTTGGTGAGATGAAGCCTGTGTAATAGCATTCCAGAGGATTTGAGCACTGTAGCCATCTCTGACGACGAAGCAGGTTGACAGAGTTGTTTCTGAGGAGTGCTGGGAGGGTCATCCATCATCGGGTTGCCAGTCTGTATTTTGTTCTGTCTGTGTGACCAGGTCAGACCCTGCAGCTGTGCCAGAATGGGGTTCCTAAAGCACATGTTCTAGCTCAAAGACCGGAGTGTGCCGTTTGTCCAATCGCACACAAGGTATACATGTAGAGGACACTGGCCATGGTTTGTGGGGTTTTATGTGAAGACGGGGGCAGGAGGAAGTAGAAGAGAGAGGCAGTAACTCTCAGCCTGTGAGTGTCAGCATTTAATATGTTAACACAATTCTTCCTTCCTTGGCCAATCCAGAGCCCCTGGCTCATAAGGGTTTAATGGAAAGCATTAAACCGAGGCAGCAGGTAGGTGATGATGAAATGGCCACTGAGGTGTAACTCAGGCTCTTCTCTCTGAGTCACCCTGGTCCTGCATTCTGTCAAAGGCTCCCCTCGGGCTTTGATAAACAAACCTGATACTAAATTGTGCAACCAGTTCTCCTTAGCTTGATGTGGAAACTTGGAAGAAAATTAGCGTGTACGGTATGAGAGTTCTGTCTCCTGTGTTGTCTTCCTTTATTCATTAATTTTTTTGAAGATTTTCCATTCTCGTGTTGCCATCTGAAAGACACTGTAATGCAGGAGGGGACAGTGTGTAGGCTGCTTTGTATATCCAAACTCTGGATTTTCTTGTGTATATGTGATTAAAAAATCTCAGCCTCAATTTAGCTACTACTGTAGCTTTTACTTGAGTCCAATATTTATTGATTGTTGCATGCATGCATGTCTTGGCCTAAACTAGGCAGCTTCCTATGTTCATAGTCCTATACAATGTTTGGGTTGCATCCATAATACAATTAAGTCTTTTCTTTCCCTCTCCCTGTGGCCAGAATACTACTGCTAACTTTGGATGGCTCTAACTGGAGGGCATAGATTAATGAGAAGGATCTACTGAAGTCAGTACTATTCTATGGGCTTAACTGAAGTCCTAATTTGGCCCCAAAGTAGTGAGCTGAAATCCCATTCAGATTTCTTATAGCACTCTTTCCATCAATATGATGGAGTAATTATAGCTTCTCTTCTAAAGCAACTATTTGATGTGGGGTGGGAGGCTAAAGGAAGCCAAGTTTTAAAGAGAACAATTGAACCATAGAATGAGAGTTAAACAGCAGTTATGGAAGTCTTGGCCATTTAAATGGCTAAATTGTACATTTAGGATTAGCTGGTCACCCTTCTCCCTATATCAGAGCTTCTGTACAGTATGAGTTTATGAACCTTTTTGGGAGAGGAGAAATTGATCCAAATTGTCACATTCACCTTGTTAAGCCTGTTAATTTCAATGTCTAGTCCTTTAGTGGGACTGATTTTAGAGAGAACTCCTTTGGACTCTGTTAATTTCACTCTGCCTATGAAATGTTTTGGGTCCTGGTTATGTGCACTGAGACATGCTTTGTGTAAAGTTTCAAGCTTGCTTTATTGTACCTAAGGGCCAAGTAAAATCAATCAAAGTAGATACCAGTTTAATAGTTCTAAGTGCTGCATTCCTTTTTATTACTTATTTTTTGGTTTCATTTAAACATCCAAACCCATTATGCTTTTGGGTGCTCAGGAAGTTTGTAACCAGACACACAATTATCTTTATTACGCCACGAAGTAACAAATAGAATAAAGCACTGTTCTCATTTAGAGCACAATTTTTGTTTTTAATCACTATGTAGTGGTTTGATTCCTCAGAAAGAGGAAAAAATATCAATGTAATCAGCAATTTGGCTCTTCCTTAAGCATAGATTCTAGGGCCAGAAGGGACCATAGTGATGATCTAGTCTGACGTCCTGCATTGCACAGACCATAGGACTTCCCGAAATAATCCCTAGAGCAGATCCTTTAGAAATATGTACAATCTTGATTTAAAACATCCTGATATAGCAGTTCTTTAAAGACTCCCTCAGAGTGGTGGTTAGTAGTGGGCCTTTCTCATGGCACATGATTCTAAATCCTCCTTTAATTTTTTTTTTTAACTACACCTCTACCGTGATATAACGTGACCCGATATAACATGAATTCAGATATAACGCGGTAAAGCAGCGCTCCGGGGGGGGTGGGGGGGGGGGGAGCTGCGCTCTCCGGTGGATCAAAGCAAGTTCAATATAACGTGGTTTCACCTATAACATGGTAAGATTTTTTTGGCTCCCGAGGACAGCGTTATATCGGGGTAGAGGTGTATTTAAAAGGTACATTTTCTTCTTAGCTTATTGCATTAATTCGGACACAGGCATAGTCAGGATAGTGGAGATTAATGTCCTCTGAGGCAGTTTTGCATAACACATGCAGCCTGTCCAAGGCAGAGGTCAAGAACCGTTTACTAATCCTATTCCCCAAAGTTGTGCTGTACCAGCAGTTTGGTTCAGAGCAAGTCACCAATGTGGCCTTCAGTTTCATTCTGATCTAACTAGCTGCCCAGGGCCTGGGTCTCCTTAAATGTGCTTCAAGGGTAGGAAGCAACAGAGGGTCCTGTGGCACCTTTAAGACAGGACCCTCTGTTGCTTTTTACAGATTCAGACTAACACGGCTACCCCTCTGATACTTCAAGGGTAGGGGCACATTTCAGACCTGGAAGCCTCTTAAAAACAATATTTTGGTTGCTACCATGCTCTCTCTCTCTGTGTCTGTGTCTCTGAGTGCCCCGCTCTAGACTCCATGTCTGGCACAAGGCAGTAGGATCAGACACAGGTAGTGGGATTAGGATGGCACAAAACCAGAAGAATAGCAATGATCTGTCATAATAATCTATTTTCAACCAGACAGCCACCACATTTTCACTGTTCAAATATTTCCATTGAGTTCTAGTAAAAACCCCAGTATTAACTCAGAAACTAGTACAAAGGTACCTGACATCACTGCTATAATTAGACTGGAAGAAAATGTGCATTTACCAGAACTGACATCTCTGGGTTGGATTTTCAAAGGCAATGTTATTAGCTTGAGTTATAGGGCATAATTCACAGTCCCACTTCCTAAAACACAGCCTGCAGTAGAATTTTTGCATTCCAGCTTTTGTTACAGCCTTTTTTCTGTTTTAATAGGAGTACAAATTGCAGTCAGCACATCGGGTTCATGTGCCAGCCACATTCAGAACACAGCGTTCTGTGCTCTTCAAAACAAAATCGCTCTAGGCACTGAGAGAACAATAAGTCAACGCTGCAGCTGAAGTGATGTTCTGCAGCCGGGCTGGGGTTTCTTGCTGTGTAATCCAAGTATAACTGTATCCAAACGATCTGCTTTAGATAGCTCTTAAATACACTTGAAAAACGGAGCAGGAGACTTTCCTGCTGCCATTATATTTCCATATAATTAAAATGGAATAAAAACTACTGTGCTTTTTAAAAAAAAAAAAAAAAAAAAAAAAGCACACTTGAATTCATAGCAAGTCTGTGAAAGGCCAGCTGGAAGCTTCATGCCATCCTGTGCGTCCTAGTCTTAAAGCTCGCACGTTAGATCATTGTCTTCTCATGCTGGCAGAGGCTGGCAACAGATTAACTCTGACTGCCATACTGCCAAAACCAGGGATCTTACATCAGACTCTCAGAATTATTCTGGTAAAGGCAAGGATTTGGGTAATGGGAGCACTTGTTTCAATGAGCCCTCTTTTCCCTCTTAAGGCAGCATGGAACTGGAGCAGCAAGGAGCTCCCTCTCCGGCTCAGTCTTTTGGCTTATTCCCGACAGTGATTCCTGCCGGTTTCAATGATTATAATAACCTGGATAGCCCCATTATTGTGATTGGTGTTTACAGGCAATAGCAGGCCAGATCTCTGCACCAAAGCAAAGGAGAAGGGAGGGTTTACGTGATGCTATAAGGTTATCAGGTTACTTGTTTTCAAAATGTACGCTGAGAATTGGTGTGGGAGTGTGTGAGGTGCACCGTTTTTTGTTAAAGCAGAAAACCAAGGTGACTTGGCGGTAGTGGAAGAGTGTAGGTCAGGAGTCACCGTGCTTTTGGCTAGGGCTGGCTGGGATAACAAGGATTCCTTTTCACGAAAAATGGAGGTTTCAAAATCTGTTTGTGTTCCCCACAGACCTTTTGAACCCTTTTGTGAAAAAAAGGCGGGGGAGGGGGAGGACGATTTGGAGCCGGGGCTTGAACCTGGGTTTCCCACATCCAAGGAGAGTGCTCTAACCACTGGGCAATTGGCTATTCTGAGGTGCGGTATTCCCGTCTGTCTCGTTTTCGGACCCGAGAAACCTTCCCAACTAAAGTTTCATTAAACTGATAATATTTGCACAAAAACAACAAGGAGTCCAGTGGCACCTTAAAGACTAACAGATTTATTTGGGCATAAGCTTTCGTGGGTAAAAAACACAAAGAGTTTGCACAAAGAGTTTCAGTTTCAAGGAATTGGTATTTTCCTACAGAAACATTTAATCAAAAACTTCCTGACCAGCTCTCCTCTCTGCAATTGGTGCCCTTTCATATCATTCATATAGGGGCCCTCATGCAGCAGTGCGATAAGCCAAAAATCAGTGGATTTCCTGTAGCTCTGGCTTGTGGGGTAGGGAACTGTGACGTTTAGGGGATCACTCAGACCAGTGAGGAGTTCTGTCACTGCCTGTCCGGTAACTGGGTGCCTTTATGCTGTGCAGCGTTGGTTCAGGTCCCTCACATTGGTAGCCTGCCCACAAGCAAAAGGTCTCCGCCTAGCTTCTACCAGCCTAGTTACTCTTTGCAGGGTGATACCTGCAGCCCATCCAGTCCCGAGTCTCCCTAGATCCGTCCTTCCAGAGTTCTTAAGTACCGGACACTTGGACTTTTCCTCTCTCCTTCGTCACCCCTTCCCCCAAATCAGCCACCCTGACACCGCTTCTTTTGGGATGCGTGCTCCACGCAGTTTGCACACCAGAGACCTGATTGGGTAAAAATAAACAAAAAGTTTAGTTAATACAAACCCCCCAGATTGAAAAATGAAATTGTCAGGGAAGAAAATAAACCGAAAGACGCAACCTTAGGCTTTACGCTTCCATGTTAAATAAAATCCCTTTTCTAATGCAAGTTTCCTATTGCCTGGGAGCTGTTTCCCAGTGTACCCCTAGACCTGGATGCCAAACCTCAGACACGAGCCTGCTTTTTAAAAGACTTTTTTCTCTCTATCCATGGTGTTTCCATGTTTATTCAGAGCAGAGGAAATTCCCTCTTGACTTGATAGCTGAGGATGTCTCAGTGTCTTCCGGTTAACTCCTAGTGGTCCACCATTGTCCTTTCCTAGGCTGCACAATCAGTCATTTCTTGGAACTGGGTTTGTGTAAACGCCTGGTTTGGGAGCTGCTCCTCTCCACTTCACTGCTCCCAGCCCTGCTGCGAGGGGTAGCGGAATGTTGCAACATAGATTATGTGCAGAGTTTTGTATATACACAAATACATAAATTCATAACCACTGTCTGTGTATGTATCTCATAATGACCCTCCAGTTCAGAACACTGCAAGCATTCATAAAATACAGCTTGCCATCAGTTGGTTCGGCTGCTCATTTTGGGGAAGGTTCAACCTTACGTTCTCCCCTTGGAGTCTCTTGACCCTGATTGTCATAGGATCTCTGTTACCAATTGCACAAAACTTGTCACGTTGTGCTTTCTAGTTCAGTGACTGGCCAGCCACGCACTGGCCTGCTGTTCTAGTTGTTAGCTATAGATGACCGATGCAAGACGTGTCCCGAGGCTGTTGAGCAACTCCAGAGCGTCATCACAATCCCTGTCCTTCTCTGCAGTATTCCAGGTGCAGCATCAGTGCTAAGGTGTGGCTTTGTTAAGCTGGTAAAGATGCATGTATCTCTCTCTAGTGATTGCATTTTGTAAAAGTTCCAGGCGCCTCTAATTGTGATTAAATGGAAACTGGATTAGTCATCCATGTTGTGGGCTGGAATTTCCCAAAACCACACAACAGTGCAGATGCAGCGATAGAGAGTGATCTGTCTCATCAGAAGGCTGTTTAACTGCTGTGTGCTGAACTGGGGTGGTTCCCGCCTGGCAGAGGGCATAAAGCAAGATAACCTCTGCATGACAGAGGTTTGCCAGCTCTCTACAAGAGAGATCAGTAGCTCTTCCTTTGTGTCATTATATTACTCCTATTTGTCCTGTTTTATCGACCTCTGACACTGAAATGGATTCTCCTTCAGGTTGTCCTGGAGAGCATTTTAGTTTATCTTCTGTCTGTTCCTTACCACTTGTAGTAACTTTCCTCGTGGATTGTATTTTCTAAATGGACAACCTACCCTAAATTCTCAATTACTGAGGGGCAATCTTCACTCATTGCCATATTTGCTTTCCACAACCATATAACTTTTCATGAGTGATGTACCCGAATGCTTGGATGCTAATATCTAAACTGTATTCTTAAATGTAGTCACCTAAATTTGAGTTATTGCTGACTATGCACTATATGTATCTTATGACTTTAAAAACAAACTTTGGATTTGTGGATAATCTAAGCACTATACCCAGATGTACAGCCACTCTTTTCTTAACCTGTGTACTATATAATTTTTTAACATTAGCTTAAATAAAATGTATAAATCTATTAGCCCATATGGGAAACATCTGAGCTGGTGCAGCAGCACCTGCGGAGCACGCCTGCAGAGTGTGGTGCTGATTTAGGATCATTAGAAATATGTGACTAGAACCAGAGAGTTTTAAAGATTGGGAAGGCCATGGAATAGATACGGTTGGTCAGATATTAGGTAAAAACACTTTTCTAACCTATTTAAAGATCAAAACTAACTTTAACTGGCTCTCTCTCCCATGGTACCGCTACATTCCAGTTAGGTATCATGTTTCTCAGCTTTCTGTATAAAACAACTTTCCTAGAAAGTTAACTTGTGATGGTGACTGGTCAATTAAACAAAAAATTATAATTAATTATATCAATCTTTGCAGACAACTTATCCTAAGTGCAAAAAAAATGTCCATGCTGGGGAAAGCATCTGGATAGACCGATTATCCCAAAGGAATGGGATTTGATCTGGAAAAGGGGACAAGCAACCTCCGTCTGTAGCATGATGAAAGAACATTTCTTTAAGCTTCTGCTTCAGTGGCATCTTACACCAGTCACCTTAAAAATATATGTATACATGCCTGAATGGGGATAAACGTGGGGGGGAACAATTGTGGTGAGAGAGGAGATTCTATGAATATGTGGTGGCCATGTCTAGTCATGAGAGCATTGGGATAGTTTGTAACTTGGGTATTTATTACGAAACCTCCTGGGGCTTTCTAGCAAAAATGGTCCCATGAAAGGAAATGGAGAATTACTCTCTCATCTGCTGGGAGCTGCTAGGCTACTGATAGCCTCTCACTGGAAAAAGAAAAATAGTCCAGCTGTAGAGGAATGGCTTAAAATAATGGAAGGTGGTTATGGAAAAAATTAACGCAGCAGTTACATATCCCTGCCAAAAAACAAAACAAAAACCCCACACCTGTCCAACTTCTTTGAATATTAACATTTGTTAGACACGCCTGATTTGTTTAAATATGTGGGTCGTGTGAAGATGCATACTTTAGTATGGTACACCCTACGCCTATTGGATAGAGAGACCTGATGGTTACATTCGTGTATGTTTCTCTACACAGAAGCTCAGTGTTGTAATGATGATTGTTTTGTCTGATATTTACCAGTCAAGGATTTATAAACCTGTGAAAACTGCCTAAAAATCAATAGTTTTTCAAAAAGTGAGTATCTGAGCACCAGTTAGCAATGAACCGAAATTATACCTGCGTCCTCAAGCTGTAAGTCAGTTTCCTTACTCAGGCCAGGGTCCTGTTGACTTCAGTAGAACTGGTATCTGACTAAGGATGGTGGGATCAGACCATGGGCAGGCTGCCTATTGAAAGCCCACGAAAGCTTATGCTCTAATAAATTTGTTAGTCTCTAAGGTGCCACAAGTACTCCTGTTATTTTTGCGGATACAGACTAACACGGCTGCTACTCTGAAATCTCTCGAGGAGAGATATTAAAGGAAAATACACCTTCAGTTACTTTCCCATTGCCTTGCTTTGTAATGCTTCTGGGCAGGGGAGAGGGGAATGTTGAACCTCCTCACCACCAGAAATCTGGTCAGTAGCTGGCTAGATTTTACATAAGCAGGGAGGAGCTGAACCTTCCAAAACCCAAGGAAAGTGAACGGCCGTGTTGCATATCTCACTGCAGGCTGTGTGCTACATGAAGATAGAATAAAGGAATAGATCCCTGAACGGTTCCAAAGCACCCCTCGCTGTAATGACTAGGCACAATAGTATGAATACAACTTCTCATTGTTGATAATTTGCAAGTTGAAACTCAATCTAAACTACTGTGGTTCTTGGAGTCTCCAGACTTTACAATTGTTAGTAACTTTTATTTGAACATACAGGAGATGTTGTGGGTATTGGTACCGCTTTGAGAGCACAGAGCACATAAATCTTAAACAAGCAGGGAGTTCATGCTTTTTCCATAGTCTACAGGTTCAGTCTGTTACATTCTGTTCAGCTATGGCTTAGGGACAGCTTTTCCCCCAAATGTTAATATTTTCACAAGAACTAATTTTAAACCTTTTTGCAAAAGAATGAAAACACTTCGTTTCCCAGATTGTAGTGACGTTTACACAAAGTCCCTGACCACTAGTAGACACCCCCTTGTCTTAAGTGGCCACTCTAAGTAATCACCAAGATTTTTAGCAGCATTGTGGTAATTGTTTAAGAGACTGCCCTGGGGGGTGGGCAGTAAACTTTTAAAACGAACAGGAGTACTTGTGGCACCTTAGAGATTAACAAATTTATTTGAGCATAAGCTTTCGTGGGCTACAGCCCACTTCTTCGGATGCATAGAATGGAACATATATTGAGGAGATATATATTTGGGTGTGTGTGTGTGTGTGTGTGTGTGTGTGTGTGTATGTATGTATGTATATATATATCTCCTCAATATATGTTCCATTCTATGCATCCGAAGAAGTGGGCTGTAGCCCATGAAAGCTTATGCTCAAATAAATTTGTTAGTCTCTAAGGTGCCACAAGTACTCCTGTTCTTTTTGCGGATACAGACTAACAGGGTTGCTACTCTGTAAACTTTTAAAGACAATTTGGTGGTTGCTTACAAGAGGCTTCACTTTATGTATAAACAAACATGGATGCTATAGACAGGATTCTTCTTACCTGTAACCAGAAGCTACTTACCTGAGACTGTATTTGCCTCTGTCTCAAAATAGAGCTGGGTTATTCCCTGAAGATTAAAAAATGTTAATCTTGTGCTTGAAGCTCTTAAGGGCAAGAGACTTGGTTTTAGCTGTGTAAAGTATAGGACAAGCTTATAGTGTTCTGCAGAAGAGTTGTAACTGCAATGCAAGGGGCTGTGTCTATTTCAGATTCCAGTAAGTCTGTCCAGTATAGTAGAGGATGTGTTAGTCATTGTGCTTATCTGATGTCCTAACCTTGGACAGAAGGTGCATGGTCAGGGATTCAAATACAGCGCTCTCCAACACCACTAGTTTTCAGGTCCTTTCTCCCCCCACCCCCCCTCCATGAGGGGCTAATCATCGGTGTACCGTCAAGTGCTGCACAGATTGACGGGCTTGCTTCCCCACACTGCTCTGCTGTATCCCCCCCGTTATAGATCTGATCAAAGATTGCTGGTGGAGTTTGGGCAATAATCACAAATGGGAATTAGATTAAGACCAACAGACTAGTTTTCTCAACCTGGTAGAACCTAGATGTCCAGAGACAAAATGCATTTCTAGATTCTTAAGACTGCCTTACTTCCCAAAGGCAGGGGGTAATTTAGAGAACTCCGTATTTGAAACCAATTTGCTGTGTTGAATAACAGCGCTGTAACAGTGCTAGCAAAACAGAAAGTCTTTAATTGTGCAACTCTGTCGGCCCAGTGAAACCTTTCTGGCAGTTTTGTGGCCTTCCTTGCATCTCTTACTCTGTTTTGTTTCCCTGCAGTCCACCTGGAAGGATTTTATGGTGGCAGAATATTTGACTGCAGAGATGTGACGTTCGTTGTCGGAGAAGGGGAAGACCATGACATTCCAATTGGAATTGACAAAGCTCTAGAAAAAATGCAGAGAGAAGAATACTGTATCTTGTACCTTGGACCACGGTAAGAAACTCTTAGCTCTGGGTGAGCAGTATCTGTCTGAGCATCTTACAGACAATCTCAGTAGCAGGCTGTTACTGAAAAGGATATGTTTTTCATAGGATCTTCTCTACAAATGCCCACTCCTATGATCTCCTAAGAGCCACCCAGACTTGTAAACTGATATTTTCAGTTTCTGGAAAGTTTGACAAGAGCATTGTTGTACCTGTGCGAAACTCTGTCTGTGGAGCAGATAATGGCATCTAATTTGGCTTTGTTCATAGTATTCATAAAATCTGTCACAAACACAGGATTAAGGAGAGTTGAGTTGTGAGCGAACGCTTTTGTTCAGATATTTGTATCTGAACTATTAAAGGAGATGCACCCATCACTATCAGTGCAAGCCATGGCTTGTTTTCGTGCAGCCTTATAGCTTCCGCATATTACATAGACCAAAATCACATGCGTGGTGGTTGACGATAGGAATATCCACATGCACCCAAAGCAGCCTATGATCTAGTGTATCTTCATTTTGCTCTTACGGAATAAAATCATCCTATCCTGACATGTTTCAACACTGGGAGAGGGTTGGAACGGCATCCGGTTGCCAAGATAAATTTAGGCCAAAACGTCCAACTCTGGTTTGCAGGGTCAGGTGCCTACATATGGATTTAAGTTGCCTGCCTTTCAGAGGCACAGGGAAAAGAGCGCTGACCTAGAAGGGTGACATTGAAAGAAAATGGAAATATACAATGAATTGAAGAACAGCAGAGCTGCAGATCAGGTGGGGTTAATAATTCCTAAGAGCATGGGTGATGCATCCCCTCTGAATGCCAGGGGAATAGTGTTGAATCCAGTCCTGTTTCTAAAAACAACATTGCCACTGACGAGAAACTTGGCACGGTTTCCTATTCAACATCTGGCTTGTCTCTAGGGTCTGGCGTGTAGCTCCCCACTCGTACCTCCATGCGTGCGTGAATAATCAGAATATTGAATGAAGTGCCTGATCACACACCCTTTCCTCTGACGCTTTATTTTTATGCTGTGTTTCAGATATGGGTTTGGCGAGGCAGGGAAGCCGAAATTTGGCATCGAGGCAAATGCTGAGCTTGTGTATGAAGTTACACTTAAAAGCTTTGAAAAGGTGAGAAGAGAATTTACACACGCACACGCGCACACACACACACACACACACACACCCTACTGGAAGCCGTTCCGCATTGACAGTGTTTAACACTTTGTCTTTGGTATGGCTGTAACGCAGCCCTGGTAAAGCAGTTACATCAACAAAGATCTCCGTGTTCTTAATTTGTTCTCCTATGTTGGTTTGTTTTATTTTTTTGGATGCGGTTCAAGACTTGTTCCTTTATTTGTTCCTAGGCCTGTTCTCTTTGTACTTTTTTTTTTTTTTTTTAACTGGGCTGCAGACAAAAAAGTTCATGTCCTGCCAAAGTGCTCTGAAAGGAGGGCAGGGCTGGGCTGCTGAACAAGCTGTGCCCTCTTCGGGAGGCTGGAAAATGTGCCCGTGTTTGTACAGTGTTAATGGAGAACAAGATGTACATGGGGCGGAGCAGATGCTGCCAGGCTCTGTCCCGGGGCATGTTTGTGGGAGGAAGGCATCTGTGCCTGGCTTCCCTCCCCTATCTCTTAACAGGGGAGAGGACAGAATTTCCCTTCTTCCTGTGGAGACACTTTACCCACCCCTCCGATGCTGGCTGGTGTGTTGTTTTGAATGGGGTTTTGGAGCACGTGGGGTTCGAATGGACCAATCTTGTTAAACAAGTGTCCTCTTAACTGATCTTAGGCACAGAATGGCTTTCTTTAACACGCAGCACTGACCAGACCAGCCAGTCAAGGAGAAATCCTAGACAGCTCTGGCCACTTGATGTGAAGGACTTGAGTCTCAGGTTACAATACCGACTGCTCATTTTGACTTTATTGCCTTTTCAATTCCTAAAGCTGAATGGATCTGGTGGACAGATCAAGGATTTATTTATGACTATAGACCCATACTTGCTCTTGTGATCCACTCCTCCCAACTGCCTTCTGTGGGCAAAGTGGCTTCCTCCTGACACCAGAGAACAAACTCCTTCAGATAATGAGTGAGCATTGGCATGGCAAAGAATTGGTAATAGCAGTGTGGCTTGGAGCCAGCATGTCTTGAAATCTGGGTTTCTCGAAGTCAGTTTCTGTTGTTGGGATAAAGAGAAACGAGGTGGGTGGGGTAATAACTTTTATTTTATTCTGTTGGTAAAAGACAAGTTTTCAAGCTACACAGAGATCTTCAGGTCCCCTACGTAGATCGAAAGCTTGTCTATTTCATCACCAGAAGTTGGTCCAATAAAAGATATTACCTCACCCACCTCGTCTATCTAGTATCCTGGAACCAACACGGCTACAACAACATGACAAACAAGTTGGGATGAGGAGCCGCCCTAGAAGTCAGGAACTCCAGCTGATATTGTTTCCTGTCTCATCTTCTAACAATTGTTATAAATGTTTGCACACAGGCCAAAGAATCCTGGGAGATGGACACCAAAGAGAAACTTGAGCAGGCTGCCATTGTCAAAGAGAAAGGGACAGTGTATTTCAAGGTTTGTAAAGACTTAGTAGAAACTGGGTCGCCAAGAAATGAAACTGGGCTTCCAGTCTAACATTTTCTTAAATTGCTGGTGGACCCTTCAGAGAAACAACTGACGGGCTTGTCAACACGGGAAGTTACTATGCAGCAAGCTGGAGTTTGACTTGACAGTGCATTCGCTACTGCTCGCTAAACCCCATCTGGGCGCACGCTCATCGCGCCCTGAAGGTACCTTTGTGTGCTTTAGCTCAATGCACTTTAAAGTGAATAAACTAAACTGCCCGAGGGCACTTTTAGTGTGCAGTAAGAGTGTTCACATGGGGAGTTATGCGAAGTAGCCGGCATGCTGTAAATTCACACGCGAGCTTGCTGCGCGCTAACTTCCCTGTGTAGACAAGCTCTAAAACATCATTGAACAGGCATAAAGTGTCACAGTTTGTCCCTCCCAAACAGTTTTAGCCCTAGGCAAGGCAAATAATGCCCCTCTCCTGCCTACCCTCCTCTTCAGGTGACCAATATGGTCTATTGCAAACTTGACCTTCCCAGCTTGGTGTAGCACAGAAGCCTGAGGAAGGATCTGCAGTGTAGGACAGCAGTTTGGCATTGGACTGTTCTTGCCTGATACGTGGTTCCTACTAAATAAGGAGGTACCACTAAGAAAAGGTTTCTTCATTTAATACTATTGTCTGCCTTTTTGGGTACTGTATGGAATAGCCTTATGACTTCCAAACTTCATACAGCTAATGCTTATTTACACAGTGCAAATTTAATATGTGGAACTCATTGCCATAGGATATTAAGGTCAAGAGTTTAGCAAGATTAAAAAAAAAGGATTAAACATGTATATGACTAGTGGGAATATCCAGTTGCATTATGCCAAATATAGTTTATGGGGCTACAAACCCTCCTGCTTCGGGATATAAGCTCAACACTGAGAGGAATTGCCAAGAAAATTCCTGTATAGATTAGTTATTCTAAACTGTCTGCTGTGTGTGATTTCTCACCCCTTGCTCTGAAGCATCTGGTACTGGACACTGTGCCATGCAGGATATTGGCTTTATCTGGTATGACAATTCCAATAGCTCCTAATAATAGTAGAGAGCTTTATTGAAAGGAAGATACGCGCTGTCCATTTTGTAAGTAAAACGAAATTACTTGAATTCAGGGACACATCAAAATATAGGTGACCTTGAAAATCAGATCGCTTCCATCAAGGTTACAGTGGGTTGGGAGAAGATGTTTTAGACTCCAGACTTTGTTCTGTCAGGAGATATCAGCATCTTTTATCTGTACAGTTAAGATTATTTGTTACAAGTCATGTTGTTTAAACGTAGTTGGCTGTTTTGATGGATTTGTATTTGAGTTAATGAAGATATTCATATCCTTGCCTTTCAGCCTTCCGCTTTCAGCTGTGAAGCTCTGTTTAATTTCTGAAACTGGATGAACACCATTGGTCCTTCTCCCCCTGTGTCACAGCGTGTTTCTGAATAAGCAGTTCCCTGTTCAGTCTATCTCTCATGAGAACTATGGGACACCCATCTTTTGGGTCCCTGGAAACTGCCTTTTGTACTCTAGTTTTGCCTGTCCAGCAGGGGAAAGGGCATAATTTTTTTCTACTCCCACAGCGGGCATCCTATCAGGTGGTGTTGGCTTGCAAGCATCCTGCCCTCCTAGCTTCAAGGGGAGTGTCTCCTTGGAACCCTGAAAAGAGAGAGATGGCCGTTGAAAGGGAAGGACAGGAGAGAAGCACTGTCTCCCACTTGGACCAGGCTAATGCTGAGTTCATTTCCTCAGGCAGGTGAAAGCCTAGGACGGTGGGATGTGTGGGCATTCCTCCTAGCACTCATGGGAGTGGGGAGTAGAAAACAGGGCCTGACTTTGCAGAGGTGCTGAGCATTGCAGCTTCCGTTACATTCCCCTGGAGTTGTGGGTGCACGGCACCTCTGAAAATCAGCCCCCTTGTTTTTAATTTTAAAAGACTCCAGGTGGTTCAGATTGTTAAACTGTCTTTAAAACTGTTCCAGAAGCACATCCGCTTCAGTTTGCCAAATAACAATCCTTTAGCCTTGTCTTCCCTTCATCCCAGGAAGGCAAGTACATGCAGGCAGTGATTCAGTATGGGAAGATCGTGTCCTGGTTAGAGATGGAGTACGGCTTATCAGAAAGGGAATCTAAAGAAGCTGAATCCTTCTTGCTGGCAGCCTTCCTCAACTTGGCCATGTGCTACCTGAAGCTGCGAGAGTACATCAAAGCTGTTGAGTGTTGCGATAAGGTAAAGGTACACCTTGCTAGAATAGGCTGTTTTTCTGTCCACTACCTCTCCTGTCTTTCTCCTCTTCCCTTACACTGAATTTCTCTACATTCCAGAAGGAACTTCCAAACTTCAGTGTAAGTTTAGTCTCCTCTCTGGGCTTAGAACTGAAACTTAAGGTTTTCGGAATGTAACTTTTTTGGTGGGGTAGAGCAGTAGCACATTTTTATAAAGTTACGCACAGAGTGGTCTTGGACACATTACAACTCACACCAAATTAAAAGCAGCATCGAACAAAATGAGGGCTGGCATCAAACAAGAATCTTCTCAATTAAAATGTGAATTAAGAGCAAATTTGGCTTCTCAAATATTCAGAAGTTGATTAGTGTTTAATTCCTAAACAACCTCAGCCCAAATAACTGCACTTTGTATCTGTTTTATTTATAACGCGCCAGCCTTCGTATGTTTAGGATGACCAGCCTATCTTGTAATCAGGAAAACAAGTAACTGAAACATTCTGTGGACTTGCAGTATTAATAACCTTATAGATTAGCAAATGTACTTCAAAATCCCAGTGCTGGGATTAAATAAGATTACTCTTGTATGTATTCTGCTTTTGAAACAGTATTCTGCTGCTAGTCATTTAACAGTGAAAGTTGAAGACGTCAGAAAATAGTTACAGTAATCCATCCCTTCATACAACATGCATACAAACCAACCTATTCATATCAAAGTGCCTATATCTCTGGAAGGGTGCGAAGTAGAGCCAAACAAATCCTCCTTGGTGAGCCTGGCTCTGCCTAGCAATGTTGTTACAGATCATTAAACTGAAGTTTTGTTAAAAGATGGAAAGTGCTAGCAGAGTGTTGTGTTATGCTTGCTGGGGCTGTTCTATTGTGTACTGTTCTAACGTACTTTTTCATCATGGCACTTGGACAGTATAGACTTGTTTTTGTAGAATCTCAGTATTTCTTATGTGATGTTTCCTTTAAAAAGGGGCGGGGCGGGGTCTAGTGCTCTTTATGGATGGAGAAGTTAAAGTAAGTTGAAACCAATCTGTTAAGTTTCAGGAACATACAAGCATCTGAACCAGGTCAATTTCAGACATTTGATTATTTCTCTTACTTAACTACAAACACTTCTAAAAATTGCTTAAAAATAAATTGGGGCATGCTCTAGGAGTGGTGATCTTTTGATCTGTGCTGCATATAGACTCATAGACTCATAGACTTTAAGGTCAGAAGGGACCATTATGATCATCTAGTCTGATCTTGTTAACCCTAGTGAGGGAATTATGTGCTCTTGTCCAGGGGAGTTTTGGTCCCAAAGATTTTAAAGGGACACAATTTCATTTTTACTAAGATGCTTTGTAATGCTGGTATAATTTTATTTTGAACAGTGTCTTTCATGCAAACTTTGTTAAAATAAAATGCTTCACAGAATTAGTTCAGGAGCTGATTCATCCAAAGTAATTACCTGGTACAGATCGGTTGGGTGGGGAAAAGCATTTCAGATGGGGGGGTCCCCCGAATCTTCAGGCATTCAAAATTTAGCCCTTTGGTCTTTTTTAAAAGTGTGTTTGTCTGAAATTTGGAGCCAGAGGGTATGACTTTTAGGGCCAGATCCTGCAGCTGGATCCATGTGGATAGACCCCAATGACTTCAGACCACACACAGCTAATTTGAATCTAGCCCCTACGTGCTGACCTGTGCATCAGTGACATTCTTCAGCATACCAACATACCAACTTTTGGAATGTCAGCATTGTCAGCAGACATGTAAGCATATTGGGCATGTAGGCAGCAATAAAGGAGTTTGTGTAAACTAGAAGCTAGAGTGTTGAAAGTTTTGTCTTGTGCTAAGTTTTTAACTTAAACTTAACTTAGCTTAAACTTTTGTCTAAGTTTTGTCTTAGACTTTGGTGGTTAGGATTCTTGCAGACTTGATCTGTAGTATAAGTTAGTCATTTTAACTGGGAAAAAAAATAAAAAAGTTGAAACCTTTAAATATCAGCTTCTGCGTGTAATCATGAGTCATGGTACATTTGTTCAACAAAGCCTTTTCTAAATGAGTCTTACATTCTTTCCATGTACTAATAATGCAGTTACTCACAATTACCAATGGGCCAGATTCTGACTTGGGGTAGGCATAGGTATGTGTGTAATATATAATATGCAAGATCAGAATCTTGTCATAGGGAATTCTATTAGAGATACACAACTAAGTTTGGAAAAGAGGAGACTAAGGGGGGATATGATAGAGATATATAAAATCATGAGTGGTGTGGAGAAACTGAATAAGGAAAAGTTATTTACTTGTTCCCATAATATAAGAACTAGGGTCCACCAAATGAAATTAATAGGCAGCAGGTTTAAAACAAACAAAAGGAAGTTCTTCACACAGCGCACAGTCAACCTGTGGAACTCCTTGCCTGAGGAGGTTGTGAAGGCTAGGATTATAACAGGGTTTAAAAGAGAACTAGATAAATTCATGGAGGTTAAGTCCATTAATGGCTATTAGCCAGGATGGATAAGGAATGGTGTCCCTAGCCTCTGTTTGTCAGAGGGTGGAGATGGACGGCAGGAGAGAGCTTGCTTGATCTTTACCTGTTAGGTTCACTCCCTCTGGGGCACCTGGCATTGGCCACTGTCGGATACAGGATACTGGGCTGGATGGACCTTTGGTCTGACCCAGTCTGGCCATTCTTATGTTCTTAAGTATAAGTCAACTGAAGATAATTTTTCTAAAAAGAGATAAAGTAATGCAGCTGCCTCAAGAAGGGGCTTAAAGCAGTGAAACAAACTTGTGAAAAAACAGACACTGCTAAGGATTAAAATTTAGTGGGTTCTGAGAGTGTCACTTTACTGTCGTCCATGTGTGTTCCTCTGGGCTTGGGTTTGGTACTTACCCATGAATTCTTGCATCTGTGGGTTTGTTTCCCACTGACTGTTACTTTTCGGGGGGAGAGGGAGGAGCAATTATAATATTAATCAACTGCAGTATAGTTATATGGATTTTCAACCAATACTGGAGGCCAGTGCCATTTTGTGTAGACAAGTTAGGAGCACTGTAGAGATTTCAAGCCTTTTCTGCCATTCCAATTTCGTCATCGAATCATAGAGTATCAGGGTTGGAAGGGACCTCAGGAGGTCATCTAGTCCAACCCCCTGCTCAAGGCAGGACCAACCCCAACTAAATCATCCCAGCCAGGGCTTTGTCAAGCCTGACCTTAAAAACCTCTAAGGATGGAGATTCCAGCACCTCCCTAGGTAACCCATTCCAGTGCTTCACCACCCTCCTAGTGAAATAGTGTTTCCTAATATCCAACCTAAACCTCCCCCACTGCAACTTGAGACCATTGCTCCTTGTTCTGTCATCTGCCACCACTGAAAACAGCCGAGCTCCATCCTCTTTGGAACCCCCCTTCAGGTAGTTGAAGGCTGCTATCAAATCCCCCCTCACTCTTCTCTTCTGCAGACTAAACAAGCCCAGTTCCCTCAGCCTCTCCTCATAAGTCATGCTTGATGAGGCTTTAAAACTTGCAATGCCTCTGAAAGAGAGACACATTCACATTAGCAGAGCATTTAGGACCCCAGAACAAGGAGCGCTCAGGTGACTGTGTGACCTCAACATTATTGGGGTGTCTTACAGCAATGTCTCATTTTAGGGGGTTAGGTTTTGAGTTGTGGTGGAAGTATTTATCCCTTTAATCTGATCTTAGTTTGAGTAACTTCAGCGAAGTCAGTGGAGTTAGACTGGTGTGAGATCAGAATCAAGCACTCCATCTCACCAAAGAGTAGCATGCGACCATTTTTGTTGTTGTTGTTGTTGTGCACCCTAACAGATAGCTAGGTAATGGAATTCTTCTGTGTGCCGTTTGGTGGCAGACTGTTCTGCACAAAAATACCTGATGACACCTGTGGCCATGTACATCTTTTATAAATTGTACCTGGTGCATATTTGCTAAAGTCATTTCCTCCAGCACAGTCCTTGCTTGTGTTAACTGGAGTACAGTAAAGGGAAACCCCAGGGTAACTAGCAAAGCTTAGGATGGCATCCAGCATTAATGTGGAAATGTGTCTTTGCAGGCATTAGGACTGGATCAAGTCAACGAGAAGGGGTTGTATAGGAGAGGTGAAGCCAGACTACTAATGAATGAATTTGAATTGGCGAAATGTGACTTTCAAAAAGTACTGGAAGTAAACCCGCAGAACAAAGCTGCCAAGTCCCAGATCACAGTCTGCCAGAAGAAGATGAAGGAGCACAATGAGCGTGACCGGAGGATATATGCCAACATGTTCGAGAAGTTTGCAGAGAGAGATGCAAAGGTTTGTATTGTGTTGACGCTTGGAGCGCATCCGTTATGACTTGATAGCTGACTCAAGTTAAGTGGACTTTGTGATGGAGAAAGGGATCATATTAACAGAACTGCAGATTGTATTTTTCTAACAGATAGAGCAAAAAGGGGTGTTTGACCCATTACCTGGAGGGACCAACCCTATGGAAAGAGAGTCTATGTATTTTTTAATGGTCCATTCTTGGTCTCTCTACAGCTGAGGCTGATATCACAGGTATCAGTTGTTGTTAAGGGTATTTGCAGTGTGAACCTTTCCCAGGGACCAAGACTTAATTTTACGATTTCCATCTGACAGCTGTTTGGTGGCATGCTCCTGGTCACTGCTGACCTATGCTGGATTGAAGGTGTCATTCAGTTCTATTGCTAGGCCTGAAATGTCTGATAGGAGTTGGTAATGGAAATCCACTGGATATCAAGCATGTGTCTTGCCACACAAGACCCCATTTCCTCCATCTATAATATAGATGTCTCTTTCTTACAACAACAGGCTAAACAAACAAGTGCCTGATGCACACATTACTCTAGCAGGAGGGAATACATGAACTATGAAACCAAATTTGTATAAATCCTTTACAGCATTACCTTCAGAACTAGTGCCTGATAAATAAAGAACCCTGCCAAATAATTAACTCTGCCAGACATTGCTACGTAAGGATCAATGAATACTCAGGGCTATTAACTTCTCTTTGTGTCAGTCAACTTAGTCAGTTGAGTTGCTCTCCCAGGAATAATGTTCTCCTGCTTCTGTAGTGTTGGCCCCAGGTATCTGAGCACTGGCTGTAGCTCCATCCATAACTCCATGTAGTCTATCCTGAGAGGTTTTACCTTGTTTCCCTCTTCTACTCCCCCATGTCCCCAAACATCCACTTCGGTAAGAGTTCTCAGTGATGGGACCAAATGCCCACAGAGGAGGGGTGAATCATACAACACCCCGTTCCTGTAAATTAGTTGCGGAAGTGCTAAGAGGTGAATCCAGTACCTTCTATGTACCTAATCTCGCTTAGCCAAGAGGAGTGGAGTGTAATCCGCATATGATGTACTAACTCTCCTAGCCAAGAAGGTACACGTTCCCAGTCTGTGTGCGCTGTATGACTACCACTGCTACGCCGTAGGCAAACCTGAGGTTAGGAAGAGATTTCCGTTACAATGTGTTTGCAGGGATTGTCTGTCCTCACTAAAGCATGTGAGGACCCCTGGGGTCCCTTTGTCTTTACTGCTTGTGTCTCAACTAACCATGCGTGGTTTACTTGCCATTGTGCAGGAGGCCAGCAAAGCCGTGGGAGAGAGCGAGGCGGAGAAAGAACCATGTGAAAAGGGGCTAAAAACTCCAGTGGCTGAAGGCAAAGTCTGAGGGGCACATCCGACGGAAGAGAAGGTGGAAAGTTGATTCTTATGAACTTGGCCTGCGCCAAAACAGGTTTCTGCGGAACTCAGGACTCCACAGTGTTTATTGTAAAGCTTGTTACAGTTTGTGTGATCGTGGAAGCAAAATGCCTAACCAGCAGCTTCACAAACAAAAATGTTTAAACAGCCCTTCTGCTGTGAGCATGCTCAGCAGTGGAGCAGAAGCAAAGGGACGGTGGGACCACTCCAAGTGGAACAAATGGTCTTTAAAAAGAAAGGGGGAACGACAAAAAAGCAACAACAAAGCAACAAAACTTGGCACTAAGGGGGTTAACTGAGGCGGCTCAAGTCCTGCTTATTTCAGTTCATGTCAACTTTCCGTACAGTGTCCAGGGTCCTCTGAAGCGAGTTAGAATGTAGGAGCTATCAGTTGTACAATTCAGTATTGCATTTGGTTGTACTGTCATAGCACGACACGGGCCTATGTTGTTGTTCTTTAAAAAAAAAAAAAATTGACCCAAGTGCTACCGATTCAAGATATCGCGCTGTACCTACTAGAACAAAGTGCAAAGCAATGTGCCATGGTTTGTGTACCGCAGTGTTATGGACTTGAAAGCCAGAAGCAGAGAGGTTACCTTCTCATGTAATTTCTTTCTTCTCTCTCACTCCAGTATAGACTTCAAATGGGTTTCTGTAGCACAAGGGACGGAACAATCTAGCTCTTATGGTTACATTCAGCGGTGATGAGCTCTTGGGGGTTGGGTTTCTGTCTGGAGGTTCCTTGGATGCGTTTCTGGGGATGTTACAATGTGATGACAGTAACCAGCATTAAAGTACTGCATTTCATCACGACTTTCCCATTTCCTTTTCGGAAACTGTTACAACGGCTCCCACAAGTGCTGCTTCAGTTACGTTTTTCATCCCTTCCATTAGAACTCCTCTCTCTTCTTAGGGATTTATAATTTGGCTTTAAAATAGGGTTTCATTCTGGGAGTTAATTTATTTACATTTAAAAAAAAAAAGTTGCACCACATTTTAATGTTGTTGGCGTGCAAAAGATTGTTTTCAGAAGTTGCTGTTTTCAGATGCTTAATTTACAATCTGCAGGTCTAATTTTTTTTAAATGGAGTTTACAGCTTATTAGGGGGTTGTGCAAAAAAAAAAAAAAAAGGCAGATGAAATATTGTGGTTCAAAACGGTTATTTGGTCTCTTACTGCACATATGTGGTACCAGGAATCATAGCTTGCCAATGTATATCTTTTATCCAACACTCACTGATGTTTTGGTGAGAGCTGTATTTGTTTATTAATAACCTACAAAGCACAGAAATACGTTGTGAATTACAGATCTGACTGGGAATACACATTCTCGACATACACCATTATGGCTCCTTTGAAACCTAGTACGTGCTTCTACCTTAAAGGGACGCTGTCACTACCTTTTTAAACCAGCTTTTAAATTTTTATTTACTCTCCATTGTTTGTAATACCCCCTTTTGAAGCTTGAAAATAAAACTTCTTTTCCTATCAGTTTTGTTCTCCATTTAGCAAATACCGGATTTTATTTTGCTCTTTCTTCTTTAATGCTGCAGAAACCAACGGGCTCTCTCTCTTCACTTCTCAGTCTCTCGACCTTGCATTGTGACATAGGGAATGTGCATGGCTGATAATGGAACCAACCTGAAAATCTGCGTGACCCTAGTGATGGAGTCTGTTCATTATATAAAGGCACAGGCTAATGCTGCCCTGGTGTACGCATGCAAAGGTCCCATTGATCATCATTGGGAGTTATGTACCTGAGGGCAGAATTTAGCCTCTGCTGTGGGCATAGTAGAGGGAGTTGGTTGTATTTAATTGTATTTTAGTGTGATCCCATCAAAACGGAAAACAGATTTAAAAAATCAACTTGGTAATGGATTTAAACAATGTTAAATATATTTAGAACTTAAAGCCCAATCCCCACTTTATAGACATTTTAAAGTAGTCTGAATTTTTGACCTGAGCAGGAAAGCAGTGCCCCTTGAATGAATCAGCTGATACGCTAGAGGGTCCATCGGGAGGGAAGACTCGGATACTTTACCTGCACTTTGCCCTTTTTTATTACGACTGTATTTTAAAATACAGAAATAAACCACCTGGCGCCATGAAGCAGGACACTTAAATAACGGGAAGAGCTTAACTTCAACCCACGAACCAGGGAAGATTAAAATCTGTCCTTGTCTCCTTTAAACCTTGCTGGGATTTGAGTGAATGTTCCATCTACTGTGTGGTAGCCCCACAGTGAAGTACATTCAATATAGCATTTGAGTCTGAACACTGAATGTCCTGCCTCTTATGTCTATTTAGTCAGACCTTGTCATCTCATTTGAATGTATTTTGGGGAGCCTTTAAGCATCAGTCTGCATGCTTTTGGACAGCAAAGGTGATTTGACCCGGTGGATGGGTGAGCAGTTTGGTGCTTGGAAAGCTTTTCTTGCCACTGTAAAAGGACTTCTACTTCTACAGGGATCTGGAAACTAACTTCTAAAGTGCATGGGTGCATTACGGTTGTTGTTGTTGTTGTTTATTTGCAGGTTTTGTGGGGCGTACGAAAGGGGCCAGGCTGGCAGACTTGAGCCTTTGTTAGCAAACCTACCTCTTGCAGACAATGGGTGTCAGCAGCTGGTGCGGCTAAATGAGTGGCGAATGCAGTGTAGCTGCAAGAGATGGGAAAGACAAACCATGTTTGGCTGAATGTAGATTTTGTCCTTGTCCGCATGTGCAACTGACCTCAGTTTGCCTGTTGCACCACAGAAAAGGTTTCTAGTGTAGACAGGGCTTTGGAGACAAATTGTTTGTATCCAGCCAGGCAAGCTGTCCCTCCCCTCCCCCCTACTCACAGTCCTTCCAGTATGCCTAACGTCAACCTGGCGGTAAAGGTACCATCTTTAGGAGTGAGGGGGGAGGTAAGACTCCTTGCCCATTCCGTACTGAATCTTGGATGAGACCAGTGTGCTTAAGTGACCATTTGGGATCTGGACTGGACGGACTGATTTACTAGAGGGCCAAACAGTTATCTGTTACGTATGTGCAAATGGACCACATTTCAACTGGGGAAGGTGCTATATCCTATTCTCATGGCCCTGGGACACCCAGCCCTAAATGCCGTGCTTGTATTCATACATAGCCCTGGTAGTTGGTTAAGTGGGCTGTAGCTACAAGAATGAAGGTGATTCAGGTCACGTGGTCACACATCACTTCTGTAATAGGCACAAGATCCACCCCCTTCCCCATTCTCATCTAAATTCCCTTTCTAGGGTAACGGGGCCTCTTACTTAATCCACTTGCCCTATCCTCTGTCATAAACTGCTCCCCTAGTGTCCACCTTTGCTATCCAAAGCCCCTTTGCCCACAGCCAACGTGGTAGCCCTGATCAAATCATCACTTTTCCCCCTGCCTGTCCCTTCTGTATCAATATTCCAGTCATGTGAATTATCCCACCAAGTTTGTGATGCCAGTTGTCACAATTGTGATTATTCACGAGCGTATCTAGTTCTTCCAGTTGATTTCCCCCATGCTTCTTGCATTCGTATACAGACATCTAAGATGTTCATTAGATTCCCCTCTATCGTCTCTCCCTGCTATGATTGCTCATGTTCCTCCCAGACTCTGACCCTTCACCCAGCTCTCCATGTGTTGGATTTACCTGTGGGCTTTTGTCTCCTGCCCCTGTTGAACCTTGTTTAAAGCCTGCCTCACAAGGTTACCCAGATACTCTTCCCCTTCCATGATAGTGGACCCCATCTCTGTTCAGCACTCCCTCTTCTCGGAATATGTTGTTCCACACAGGCTGCTTCATCCAGCCTGTCCCTGCTTCAGGCCATAAAGGGAGTAGAGAGCAGGAAGGGAGGAATTTATTGTATCTGTAAGTGGTGGTGGTCTTCCTGTACCGCACTGCAAAGGCTGTGGGAGTCCAGACCCCATCACCTTAAAGGGAGAGCGCAGGCCAGATAAATTCAGCATCCTTTCTTCCTCTTCATTCAAATGCTGCCTGAGGCTGCAGTATCTTTCGAGCTCATCTATTGTTTCACCTGCTGGAGACTTCCCCAGCACTCAACCTGGCCTCTGGATCCTCCATGCTACTGTAGGCTTGGTGCCTCGAGGAGAGGGGGAGACACAGATACACAGCCACAAGTGACCAGGCGACATCCTTGTTTTGATAACTGCAGTAGCCTTGAATGAAAAAATAAGGGTATCTGGATCTTTGAGTCCAAGGCAGGGTTCCTCCGCCGGGTGGCTAGCAGGGCTGTATTTATGGCAGATGCTCCTGGTATTACAGTCCGGGGAGCCTGGTCAAAAGCATGTGTGGTCATCCGTTTACATCATAATAAAGATGTAGCTGAAAGCAAAGCAAACCCTCTTCTCTTTATTTTGTGAAGCCAAAATTGCAGGATTTGAAGCCAGCATTACTTGGACAGCTAATAAAGAGAAACTCCAAACGAACGTCGCCAGTCGTTTCCCGGCTCCGGCTGCCACGCCGTGGACTGTTGTGCAGAGAGCAACCCAGATGTCTTTCAGTTCAATATATTGCAGCAATACACAACCCCAGTGTTCTGCTCCTCCTGTGAGTGGAGAGTGCCTCGGCTTGGATGTGGTTTAATTTCTATTGTGGTAAGGAATGGGCGGCCTACAAGTCCATGTCCCTTCCCATTGGTGCATATACTGTGGTGCTGAGGGAGATGGTTCTGAGGGAGGTTTACTGCCAACTCTCTCCTCATCACTAGAGGGGCTGCAGGGCTCTTGGCCACGCCTGTTAGTGTTTTTAAAGCATTTATTATTCTGGGGGGATGTTGTATCCTTGGGCACGTCAAAGCTTGAAACACTCATCAAGTTGGACAGTTTTTCTGTCCCTTCGTTGCTGTCTGTGTCCTGCAGCAGCTGTCTGGTGTCCTACAACCCCCCAGCTCATCTGCAGCTCTCCCGCACGGGAAAGGCGGCTGTGCCTTGTCACTCTGGCTCCACCTTCTGCATCTGATTCTCCTTTCGCTTTCCTGGCTGTCACCCTAAACTGCTCATTCTCACCAATGGGAGAGGCGGTCCGAGCCACCAGCAGAATTTTGAAGCGTGGATCAGTAGAGCTCAACCTCTCCAGACTTCTCTGTTCCCCTTTCAAGAGTCTGATTTGTCTTGTGTACCCCCAAGTTTCACTTCACGTAAAAACTTACAAAATCTGACATACAGCTACAGAAGTGTCACAGCCTCTATTACTGAAAAATTGCATCCTTTCTCATGTTTACCATACAATTATAAAATAGATTAGTTGGAATATAAATATTGTACCTCCATTTCAGTGTATAGTATACAGAGGAGTATAAAATAATTGTCTATGACATTAGTTTGTACTGACTTTTAGTGCTTTTTATGTAGCCTGTTGTAAAACAAGGCAAATATCTAGATGTGTTGATGTACCCCCGGAAGGCCTCTTTGTACTCTCAGGCGCACACGTACCCATTGAGAACCACTGGCGTAGATCCTGACCTTCCTCCCAGTGTTTTCACTCCTGGTATATCTATGCTCCTTAGAAGCCTGCCTTCTACCTGCGGTGTAGCTGTAGATTGGTTATCACCCTGCGGTTGCATCCTTGTCGTGCATTGCACCGGTGTCTGCTCTCCAGTTAGGCTGGGATGTTGAATTGTACATCCTCACGCTGTAGAACTGCAGTAGCTCCTACTGCTATTGCTATTCCTGCTGGAGGTCATGGGGCTTCCCCCACCCCACCCCGCTAGCTAGGGAGTACCTGGCAAGATTTCAGCACCTGTTCACAGCTCTCTCTATTTGCCACAGTGCCCTGAGGTGAGCCTAGAAGGGGGAGGGGTAGCATGCTCCCTGTAAAAGCAGATTGATTCCCACCAGGCAGGCATATCTAGATCAGCTAGGGTGACCAGATAACAAGTGTGAAAAATCAGGACAGGGGGTGGGGCGTAATAGGCACCTATATAAGAAAAAGCCCAAAATATCGGGACTGTCCCTATAAAATCAGGACGTCTGATAGCAAGTGTGAAAAATTGGGATGGGGGTGGGGGGTAATAGGCAGGTAATAGGCGTCTATATAAGCAAAAAGTCCCAAATATCGGGACTGTCCCAATAAAATCGGGACATCTGGTCACCGTAAGATCAGCCCCTTAGCTGCACGGTATCTTTCCTTATTTCCTTCTGTAAATGGACTGTGGTTCTCTCATGCATGTCTTTGTGGAGGAGGAGGGGTTGCTAAGAAACCAGCAGCTGGATGACAACAGGATGGAACTAGAAAGTGATCTTGAAGCCGAGTGTCCCTCTTGTGAACCCTTTGTTTGGCTCCTGACATGGCTCAGGCAGAGGAAGAGGGAGCCCCATATTGCATCTGGTCATTTATGCAGCGGGGGAGAAGGCCTAAGCGCAGAAATTTCTAATTACCCCAGCTAACCAGCTTGGGCCCTGGACATTTCCTGGGTATTGTTGCTATCTCTTGCATAAATGCAAATCTGATTCACACCTTACAATATGATCAGTCTTTGTTTTAAAGCTAGGATATAAGAATTCTCTTTCTCCCCACATTCTTCCCTCCCCCCCCCCCCCCCAACCCTGCAGGCCACAAGGGTAGAGACTATGCCGAGCCTGCTGCCAAAGAGTGTTTTCTCGTATGTGTTATTTACTGTTCAGGAGTTCTATATGGCACCTAAGCACCTCTGCCTGTGGAAGTGTGGTTCTCGACACTGGCCACCCACAATCTGCTAAACACTCTTCTAAGCGTCTGCTGCTGTAACGTTGCTGACTGCAATCTTGTCAGTTATCACAAGCTAAATAGGGTTTGGCCTGGTCTGTATGTGGATGGGAGATCGGCAGGGTACACTTGGGTTGTTCAGGTAGTGGCATTGGTTATTCAGCACACGGCTCTCTTCCCTTGGGCTGCTGAATCATAACCCACCCCACCCCCCATGGCTAGGGACGCTGTGCTGCTAGAGGCGCTAACTTGCAGATGATACAGTCAGTTTCTTGGCTTTAATGAATGTGGCCAATTAAAATCTTTCTGCACCTTTTTGAAGAATAGGAGGTCTGAGCACCAGCGTCCTGGCTCATTATAACTTGCCTACAGAGAACTGCCCCAGTATTCATCGTGAATGGTTGCAGAGGTTCTCTGGGCCCTGTTCAGAGATGGTTGTGTTACCAGGAAGGGGCAGGATCATGGAGGTGCAGTCGTACAGCCTGGCAGCTACCTACCAGTGCACAGCAAAGCTAGGAAACTGTATAGGAGAGGAAGTGACGAAAAATCCTGTATTGAACTGAAACTGCAGAGGGGAATTTAAAGGGGCCAGGATGTGTGGGGCCAGAAACTGGAATTCAGACAGGACCTGTTAGCTCACTGTACGGCTGCTCTCAATGACCCAAGAGTGTGACTACCACCGTCAGGGAAAACTGTTAGAACCACGGCACAAACCCCAAACTGGTTGTGAGTCCTACCCTTGGATTTCACAAACCACTTATCAAGTGTAAATCCTCATGCACTAGAACAGCCTGAACGTGGAGTCACAGACAGTCCCCTTGGGTACTCTGATCTCGCCACCCAGGTGAGCATTCTTTTGTGATCGATATAGACCCTTCCACCAAAGATCACAGCAATGTTCAGGTTAGTCCCAGTCCTAAAGGACCAGTCAGTTACCCTAGGTCAGTCGCACCTTCGATCTCTCACCAAAGACCATTCTTGTAACCAATCTTATAATAAACTATATACAGAGTGATTAATGGGAAAAGGAAATAGAAGAATTATTTACAAGGTTAAAGCTGGCAAACTTAAGGACACAAATGAGTTCCAATCTTAAGTTTCTAAAGGTCATAGAAGCTTCTATGATCTGCAAGCTCTGTGTGTCCATTAGGGCTAACCCAGGCTAAGCAGCTGAGGATCTCTTGCTTATGCCTAGAAAAGCCGCCTGGAATCCAAGCAGCATAGAGATAATCAGTTCCCTTTTTAAGGGGTTTTATTCCCTCCCTGCCATGTACCCAGAGCTGCAACCTCAGCTGATGAGGGGAATCCGCTTACATGACTCACTTTCAGGGGAGGAGGGCAGAACAACACAGCCTTTTGTCCTCTTGTTGATGGCATGTAAGGAAATGCCAGTTCCACGGGATACAGGTGTGCTAAGTGAGATTAAAGCGTGCAGCAACTCACACGCATTCAATAAAGTCTAAACACGCCCTTAGAAGGCTGATACCTATTGGAACGATGGTAACACGCAGGTGAGCCAGACAGATTCCAGCAACGTATTCGTCAGTGTTCAGTTGAGACATGGGGACTTTGGCATAACCTGGCACCCGGCCTGCCAGTGTCCCATTCACATCCTGTCTCATGAAGAACGCCATGTGATCTTTATCAGAGGGGTAGCCATGTTAGTCTGGATCTGTAAAAGCAGCAAAGAGTCTGTGGCACCTTATAAACTAACAGACGTATTGGAGCATGAGCTTTTGTGGGTGAATACCCACTTCGTTGGATGCATCCGACGAAGTGGGTATTCACCCATGAAAGCTCATGCTCCAATACGTCTGTTAGTCTATAAGGTGCCACAGACTCTTTGCTGCTTTTATGTGATCTTTAATGACTACATGTGTGATCGAGACCATCTCTAAGAGATGTGACTTCCACCAGCACGGTGCCACCTGGCACATTGGGGCGGTCCAGACTCAGCGGAGAGACCACTAACTCCATGAGACCTTCCACCCAAGTATTGACAACAACTACACGTATCCCAGTTTAGCTGAGAGTTGACAAACTCCTAAAAGCTTCCCAACCGGCCAGAGTCTGCTCTTCAAAATCATGCAGCTGGATTGGATACCTTAGCATGAACAAGGCGCAATAAGCGATCTTGTTAGTGTTATTTCTTATATATGACATAAGAAATGCTTTGCCCGTAGTGCCTTTGCGCTGAGGCTGTCTATGCCCTTCACCAAATACAAACCAAGCTTCACAAGCTGTAGAGGTAGGGGTGTGTTTGCTGCTTTGTCTATAAATGGGGGCCGAGGAGGCACAGAGAGTGAATTAACACAGTGAGCCTGAAATGGAACTGGGACAAAACCCCCCAGACCTCTTAGTTCCAGTCTCTCAACTACTGACCTGGATTCCCTCCTCTATGATAACCACGGGTGACGGACCAGTTTGACCCAGCGCTTGAAAATACAGGTCAAAGCACTGGCTTGTCACCATTGTACATGATATGGGTCCTACCTCGGTGTCAAAGCACCTAAGAAGCACTTTGCTGTATGCTACGCTCTGTAAAACTCACCAAGCTCGGGGGGGGGGGGGGGGTTGTGTGTCAAGGGAGAACATCTCATAATGTGACTTGTTACTTAATTATAGCAAAACTGTTCCTATAGCGGCCGGCTGTTCCTACGTTGCAAACAGTTTCTTGGAGGTGTATACGCAATGACTGTAAAAATAAGATCAGAGGTGAAACTGAACCCACGAGAGGCCATGCATGCATGGTTGGGTTTTACTTGTGGTTGTCTGTTTTTACTAAGCATTCGGGTAACGAAAAATGAGTGTGTTGCTTTGCTGACCTCGTATAACTCGAGAACTGGTCTGTGTTTAACTGAACATTTTGCAGGATGCTGAGACAGTCAGTTGAGCTACGGCCTGTTGGCTGTTTTATTAATTATAGCTGTCATCGGGGTGAAAAGATTTAACCGTAAAGGAGCTCAGTGTTTTGAAAGCTGTGTCCAGCATCACCCACTGCTGAAATGCAGCCGCCTCTGGGGCGGACTGTATAATGATGCACGGCGGCACTACACAGCAGTTTTAAAACGAGACGTGAAGGAGAGAGTTAGGCAGAATGTATTTACGCATGGGATTGGAATCCGATCAGGATGCCTGGGCTAACTCTGTTACTCTTGTGCAAAATATTATGGGTGTCTAATGGCCATGGCTGCTTAGCTCTTCGGTTTGACATCCCATGCTGGAGGAGATACCGTCAGCAGCACATCGCTCTTATTGGCGTGCCGGGCAGTTGGCCCAGGACTGACTCAAAAGGGAGAGCACCCTCTGATTTGTTAGCGTTCCTGCAATGCCCACCTTTATTGGCAGGCTTCTGGGGAAGAGGTGGGTTGGAGGCACTGAACATGGGGGAGCTGGTTTCTGTGGTAGAGGTTTCTGTGCTCCGGCAGAGGGCTGTGGAGAGAAGAGGCGTGGAGGAAGGATTCTGGTGGCATGGAAGCGAGTGTCGGAAAAAGGAGTTGAAGGAGTGGGAGGATGTTGTAGGTGAAGGAGCCACTGGCTTGGAAGCTTGCCAAATGCCAGTCAGAGTGAATCACTTGCTAAGAATAATGCATTAGCCTGGTCAAAGAATAACCAGAGCAATTGCTTTGCAGAGGATGTTTGATGTGGAGGGAAAGGGCTTACACACCGCAGTCCTCCCTCCCTCAGCCCATCACACAGGTCCCCTTTCCTCTTCGAAACCACGGCATATTTTTGCTCTTGACATTCAAATAGATAAATGGTATTGTGGTGCCACCTAGTGGCATAAGATGCAGCTGGTTAGGAAATAAGACCGGGCAGAACACACCATGAGCATTAAGTAGGTTGGTTGCTGCAGATAGGTCAGAGTTGTACTAACCAGGGGGTCAGAGTTCAACTCTAGGCGCTGGGTTCGAGGGGGGATCGTGGCCCATTCTTGGAAGCAGTGTTGCTGCGAAGCTCGACTCCAGCGGAGCTGAGGAGACTTCATGAGCCTCACTGCATGCGTTGCGCGCTCTCGGCACTGCCTGTCTTCGCCACCCTTGCCGTTACCTGCGCTTCGTTAATAAACCATCACTGCCTTAGCAGCCAATGGTCTTAGCATCTCCCGAGTTCTAGAGCCCCTGTATTTTACCAAGTGTTGCTTGGGGCAATATGGGCACAGGGGAGCATTCCCCTCCAACAGGAAGGTTCTTCCTCCAAGTTTGTTTTGTTTGTTGAACCGTTTGCATTCTGCCCCAGCATGCAGGCAGTCGGACTGGAACTTCGGTGATTAGCAGACGGGGCCCCATTCAACTCTGACTTACCCCGGGTAGATCAGAAGTAACTCCACTGAACTATGGCTCTCCCGAGGGAGCAGCTGATCCCATTCCTACAGCTCCAGTTCGGTGACAAAGCCTCTGTTACCTTGAGAAGTAGGAATGGGGCCAGAAACTTGCCTCTCTGGCTAAACAGATGGGGAAAGACAGTGGCTAAGTCCCAAATTGTCTGCCAGGCTCCAGATCCTGGAAGGTAAAATGGAGAAAAGAAACCAAAATCTGGGGGTGAAGCCACTGCAGGAGTTGAGCTGGGAAATGACTCAGGGAGCCGTTCATGGTTTAGTAGTGGAAATGGTACAAAAGTTTCCTATTCTAACACATTCAAATGAATGAAACCAACATGATTTAACAGCGGAACGGGTCAGGATAAATTAGACTTGAACAAGTGCCTGCCATTTCTTTACTCTGGCCATTGCTATAATAGGGGAAGAGTTTATCTCCAGTGGACAGACATTTGACTCCGCCCGCCCATGACCAAAGCCTTGGTCTTCAGAGTCACAGACAGAAAATTCCAGGGCGCCCAACTCTGGACGTCAGCAGCCAGCCCTGAGAGACGATGCATGGCCTGCTGAATGAAAAATCGCTCACCAGTGCTGACAATGAAACAGAATACAAGAGATTAAGTGCAGTGACTTGATATCTTGCATCCCTGCGGCCCTCGGGCTAAACTAAGGAACTTTGGCACTTTCCCCATAGCATTTCTTGATCACTGTTTTGTTCTCAGTAGGTTTCGGTTGCACTGGGAGAATGTTATGCAGACTCTAGAAACACGACTCTGACTCCCAATCAGATGCATGTGGCTGGAGCCCTGCTGATTTCGCTGGAACTCTGCGCAGGCACAAGGGACAGGATCAGGGCCTGACTTTCCATGACCACCAACTGAAGGCTGCACATGCTATAGATTTCACCTTTCAGTCTCTTTCCATCCCGTTTCTCTGTAAGTTTATACCATCTCTCACTCACGTTGTGCTGTGTGTGCTGGCTTGGTGACTCAACACTGACAGTCAAGTGACAATGGGAAAGTCAAAAATACAATTGATCTGTCCTGACAGCTGTGTCGCATCAGATTTAAAAACCAAAACCTCAGTCAACTCAACAGGTAAAAAGACCCAGTGCCCCTGCTCAGTAGGCAGAGATGTGATTGCTTGCATAATATGCAAGTGAAGTAACTTCAAAGGAAATGTCAGATGCTATGGAGTTGCACGCCTGTAAATACAGAGAGAGATTAGATAGTACAGCCAGCTGCTAGCAACTAGCCTGTATGTTCTTCAGGGTTCCCGGTAATGCTGTTACACAGGAAAGAGGGGAGAAAGTCCTGTCTTCAATCAGAGCACTGAATGGTTGTATCATTTCCTGGGCTCCATTCACCCCCTGGGTAGAGAGGGATGGAACCCTGTCAACCATCCTGTCATCCATGTCAGTGGAGGTGTTCACACTGACGGAGGGCAGGCACTGGTACTGCCGCTTCCCAGGGGTTCCAGGCCTGGAAAGAGCCCCGTTCACGTAAGCCGATTCAACTTATTATATGGGTGCTCTGGCTACATGCCCTCCCACCCAGTTTCTGGGCTGCTCCAGCTGGCTCTGAGCCCCAGGGTGGAGCAGGGGGTTGCAGGATGCCTGTGTGGCTGGCAGGGCAGGATTAAGGTAACGAGGGGCCTAAGGCTAAGGGGGGGAAGGGCCTAAGTATGAATGACATATTGCAAAAAAAAAATATGAAGTCATCAAACATCTCTCTACAGATACTTCTGAGTAAGAGGTAGCACAGGGGATGCTATGCTGTCCTTCTCCTGGGCCTCCTTCCTCTGGGGAAGTGGAGTGCTCATTTGTATGAGGATGAACACTGCAACATTCCCCATCCTGCTCACCTCTTTCCACCTTGTGCGTCTACCCTCAGCTCTCCACGTGGCACAGTGCAAAGCCAAGCCCTGCAGGTGTTTCCCCCAAGCTATGGACTCTACACCACACACCCTATCTCACTCTGACTGCACTCTGGGAGGCAGCCAGCTCTTATTATGTAAAAGAAAAGCACTCCGGTGTAAAATCCACTGAAGTAGAGGAAGTAGGAGTGGGGAAATTACATTGGGTGGCATTGTATTTTAGGCTGTCATGCTCTGAAAGCTGCCTCCCAGTGTGGCACTGGCTGAGGACAATGAATTGAACCCAAATATTATTTGTGGGATGATACCCAGTTTGTGTAGTTAATCTCCAGTGATTCACCACATCAGGCCACTCTGTCACCAAGCTCTGCCACAATTAGAAGCATAGAATAGGACTGGCAGGGACCTCGAGAGGTCGTCTAGTCCGGTCCCTGCACTCACGGCAGGACTAAGTATTATCTATTCTAGAATGTGTGATCAGTAGCTCTGACCTGTGGTTTTTTAAGCATGAGTTCTGTGTGCACAAGCCCCCTACCGTTTGCATTTGTTGGTAAGAAAAAGATACCAGCTAGAAGTGACACAGATCTTTAGATGGCTGCCCAGTCATAATATGTAGCACTTCTGTATCATGTTAGCTCTTCAAAATCACTGTATAAACATTAAACAGAATCTAAAGCCTTTCTACTTTTGAATGACTAGGGGTATGTCTACACTATGGGATTAATCCGAATTTACAGAATTCGATTTTTGGCAACAGATTGTATAAAGTCGAATGTATGCGGCCACACTAAGCACATTAATTCGGCGGTGTGCGTCCATGTACCGGGGCTAGCGTAGATTTCCGGAGTGTTGCACTGTGTGGGTAGCTATCCCATAGTTCCCGCAGTCTCCTCCGCCCATTGGAATTCTGGGTTGAGATCCCAATGCCTGATCGGGCCAAAAACATTGTCGCGGGTGGTTCTGGGTACATCCTCCTCCTCCCTCCGGGAAAGCCACGGCAGACAACCGTTTCGCGCCTTTTTCCTGGGTGAACAGTGCAGACGCCATACCGCGGCAAGCATGGAGCCCGCTCAGCTCAAGACAGCAGTCATGAACATTGTAAACACCTTGCGCGTTATCATGCAGTTTATGCTGAACCAGAACCTGCAAAACCAGGCAACGAGGAGTAGGCTACGGCAGCGCGGCGACGAGAGTGATGAGGACATGGACATGGAATTCTCTCAAACTGCGGGTCCCGGCGCTTTGGAGATCATGCTGTTAATGGGGCAGGTTATAGCCGTGGAATGCCGATTCTGGGCCCGGGAAACAAGCACAGACTGGTGGGACCGCATAGTTTTGCAGGTGTGGGACGATTCCCAGTGGCTGCGAAACTTTCGCATGCGTAAGGGCACTTTCATGGAACTTTGTGACTTGCTTTCCCCTGCCCTGAAGCGTCAGAATACCAAGATGAGAGCAGCCCTCTCAGTTGAGAAGCGAGTGGCGATAGCCCTGTGGAAGCTTGCAACGCCAGACAGCTACCGGTCAGTCGGGAATCAATTTGGAGTGGGCAAATCTACTGTGGGGGCTGCTGTGATGCAAGTAGCCAAAGCAATCACTGAGCTGCTGCTACCAAAGGTAGTGACTCTGGGAAACGTGCAGGTCATAGTGGATGGCTTTGCTGCAATGGGATTCCCTAACTGTGGTGGGGCAATAGATGGAACCCATATCCCTATCTTGGCACCGGAATACCAGGGCAGCCAGTACGTAAACCACAAGGGGTACTTTTCAATGGTGCTGCAAGCACTGGTGGATCACAAGGGACGTTTCACAAACATCAACGTGGGATGGCCGGGAAGGGTTCATGACGCTCGCGTCTTCAGGAACACTACTCTGTTTAAACGGCTACAGCAAGGGACTTACTTCCCAGACCAGAAAATAACCATTGGGGATGTTGAAATGCCTATAGTTATCCTTGGGGACCCAGCCTACCCCTTAATGCCATGGCTCATGAAGCCATACACAGGCAGCCTGGACAGTAGTCAGGACCTGTTCAACTACAGGCTGAGCAAGTGCAGAATGGTGGTAGAATGTGCATTTGGACATTTAAAAGGTCGCTGGCACACTTTACTGACTCACTCAGACCTCAGCCAAACCAATATTCCCATTGTTATTGCTGCTTGCTATGTGCTCCACAATCTCTGTGAAAGTAAGGGGGAGACCTTTATGGCGGGGTGGGAGGCTGAGGCAAATCACCTGGCTACTGATTACGCGCAGCCAGACACCAGGGCGATTAGAAGAGCACACCAGGAAGTGCTGCACATCAGAGAAGCTTTGAAAACCAGTTTCATGACTGGCCAGACTACCGTGTGAAAGTTCTGTTTGTTTCTCCTTGATGAAAACCCACCCCCTTGATTGACTCGTTCTCTGTAAGCAACCCACCCTCCCCCTTCGATCCCAGCTTGCTTTCAAAGGAAATAAAGTCACTATCGTTTAAAAATCATGCATTCTTTATTAATTGATTATAAAAAGAGGGAGAGAACTGACAAGGTAGCCCGGGTGGGGTTTGGGAGGAGGATAGGAGGGAAGTAAAAGGCCACTAAAAAAGTTCAATATAATGACAGCCTTTTGGTTGGGCTGTTCACTGGGGTGGAGTGGGAGGGTGCACGGAGCCTCCCCCCCCCCGCATTCTTACACGTCTGGGTGAGGAGGCTATGGAACATGGTGAGGGGGGAGGGAGGTTATACAGCGGCTGCAGCGGCACTCTGTGCTCCTGCTGCCGTTCCTGAAGATCCACCAGACGCTGGAGCATGTCCGTTTGATCACGCAGCAGCCCCAGCATTGCAGCCTGCCATCTCTCATCTCGAGCGTCCCTCATGGCCTCACGTTCACTGGTATCTTTCCTGTACTTTGATACCGTGTCCTGCCACTCATTCAGATGAGCTCTTTCATTGCGGGCGGATTCCATGATTTCCGAGAACATTTCGTCTCGCGTCCTTTTTTTTCGCCGCCTTATCTGAGATAGCCTTCGGGACGGAGGAGGGAGGCTTGAAAAATTTGCAGCTGAGGGAGGGAGGGGAAAAAAAGGAGAGAAGTATTTAAAAAGATACATTTTACAGAACAATGCTTATACTCTTTCACGGTGAACAACACTATTCACATTACATAGCACATGTGATTTCGGTACAAGGTCGCATTTTGCATCTTAATATTGAGTGCCTGCGGCTTTGGTGTTAGAGAGCACAGATGCAGGTCCGGGCAACAGAATTCGGCTTGCATGCGGCCATGGTAAGCCATTGTCTTTTGGCTTCTGCAGCTTTCCTACAAGCAGCGCCCTCCTTTCCCACATACCAAGCAAAGCCTGTTGAGTGCTGCGGTTTTCCTGTTAATGTGCAGCAGCAGAAACGGCCACCTCTGTCTTAATTAAATTCCCGTATTTCAACCAGGTTACCATGAACGATATCACTCTCCTGAGGATAACACAGCGAGATAAAGAACGGATGTTGCTTGAATGCCAGCAAACACCGGGACCATACGCTGCCAGGCTTTGTCATGCAATGATACCAGATTACTTGCTACTAGCATGGCATGGTCAAGTGTCCTACCATGGAGGACGGAATAAGGCTGCACTGCCAAGCAACCTTGTGGAAAGGCTTTTGGGGTACCTCCAGGAGAGCTTCATGGAAATGTCTCTGGAGGATTTCCGCTCCATCCCCAGACACGTTAACAGACTTTTCCAGTAGCTGCACTGGCCGCGAATGCATCCCAAGTCCTCAGGGCAAATTAGTTATTAAAAAATGCTTGCTTTTAAACCACGTTTTATATTTACAAAGGTACACTCACCGGAGGTCCCTTCCATGGCCTCATTGTCTGGGGGTTCGGAGGGTGCTTCAGTCAGGCTGAGAAAAAGATCCTAGCTGTTGGGGAGAACGGAGTGCTGTGTGCTCTCCGCAAGCTCATCGTCGTCGTCCTCCTCCTCCTCATCTTCCCCGTCCGCAGAATCCTCAGGCATGCCTGAGATTACCCCCCCATCAGAATCCACGGTCAGAGGTGGGGTAGTGGTGGCGCCCCCCTAGAATTGCATGCAGCTCAGCGTAGAAGCAGCATGTCTGCGGCTCTGACCCAGACCGACCGTTTGCCTCCTTTGTTTTTTGATAGGCTTGTCTGAGCTCCTGAACTTTCACGCGGCACTGTAGTGAGTCCCTATTGTGGCCTCTCTCCATCGTGCCCTTGGAGATTTTTTTCAAATGTTTTGGCATTTCGTCTTTTGGAACGTAGTTCTGGTAGCACGGAATCCTCTCCCCATATAGCGATCAAATCCAGTACCTCCCGTACGGTCCATGCTGGTGCTCTTTTTCGATTCTCGGACTACATGGTTACCTGTGCTGATGAGCTCTGGATGGTCACCTGTGCTCTGCACGCTGGGCAAACAGGAAATGTAATTCAAAAGTTTGCGGGGCTTTTCCTGTCTACCTGGCCAGTGCATCCGAGTTCAGATTGCTGTCCAGAGCGGTCACAATGGTGCACTGTGGGATAGCTCCCAGAGGCCAATACCGTCGAATTGCGGCCACACTAACCCTAATTCGAAATGGCAATACCGATTTCAGCACTACTCCCCTCGTCGGGGAGGAGTACAGATATCGATATTAAGAGCCCTTTATATCGAAGTAAAGGGCTTCGTTGTGTGGACGGGTGCAGGGTTAATTCGGTTTAACGGTGCTAAATTCGAGAGAAACTCCTAGTGTAGACCAGGCCTAGGAGTTGACAAAGCAGAGCTATTCCCTGTTGTGTTCTCTGCCCCCCTGAACAAAAAGACTTCACTGAAAATCAGCATCTTAAAAGAACCGTTAAGGATCTTTCAAAAGAACAGTCCAACCAAGGCTGCTGTAGTGACACCCTTGTTACATCAGGTCTGGTGTTTGTTTAAGGCTCGGGTGACCAGACGTCCCGATTTTATAGGGACAGTCCCAATTTTTGGGTCTTTTTCTTAGATAGGCTCCTATTACCCCCCACCCCGATTTTTCACATTTGCTGTCTGGTCACCCTAGTTTAAGGCTGGGGTAGAGTGAAGGGAGAGCTTCCTGTTTCGTTTGCATGTCTAAATCAAGCAGACCTGGCTTATTTTTTTTCCTTAAAGTGCTCAGAGCTTAGCGGAGGAAAGTGAATGAGATTCTGCTTATAGCAGGTGTGAAAAAGCAGAAGGGACCCAAATCTATTCTTGTGCAAAATTGTGTTCTCCCTGAAGTCAGTAAGGCTACACACGTGTAACTGTCATCAGGAATGGGCCTGTGTTCCCGTTCCCTTCTCGAATCACATTCCAGGCTCACCTAATATTTTCCACTTGGGAAAGAAGTTAGTTTGAGTTGGGGCAGAAAAATGAGGACTAACTTCAGGTTTATTTAGCTTTAAGTTTTTGGAATGAAACTCAAAAGAAATTAAATGTGAGGAACTTTTATGATGGATTGAACTGCTAGAGAACCAGCCTTTAGCCTATTCAGCCAGTCTTTCTATCATAGCCTGCTCAGAAGTGGATTTAAAATCCTTGAGGGAAAGGGGAAGGAGAAACCTACAACATTGTGTGTTGAGCTTCCTCCAGTGCTTTTGCAACCCCTTAAAAATACAAAGATGGGTTGGCTGGTGGAATTAGGCTAAGCATAAGGAAAGAACTTGGTGGCCTGTGCATCCAAGTACAGAAAAATACATCAAAGAAAAAAAATTGGAGTTCTTTGATTTTTAGTACAGTTCAATACAGTGTCTAACACAGTGCATCATACATCTGAAGCCCCTCGATACAAAGTTCTGTAAAAGTTAAAGGACTGGTATCCAGAATGGGAGGTTTCGTTTTGTTTTTCCTACAAATGTGTGGGAATCCCTTCCTTAGACATGGGAGGGGCAGTAGTTCTGGCTGGAGTGTGTGCAGGTTCTGGGCAAGCTCCCGCCCCCACCACTCTGGTACTGCCTCTTCCCCCCGCGACCTCCTTGCCCTGCCCCCCAACAGGCACTCACCCGTTGTCCAGAAACGGGATCCAGCACACATAGAAGATGACGGGCACTAGGACCCAGGAGGCAGCGTCCTGGAGCTGCCTGCCAGCCTCGCCCAGGAGAGGGACAGAGGGGAGCCTCTTCTCTTCCCTCCCTGGCAGCTAAGCAGAGCTCCGGAGAAATCAGGCTGGGGGGAACTGCGGGGGAGGGGGCAATGCCTGCTCAAATGACACCCACGGCTGGCACGGGTTCCCGTGGTAACCGGATTTTTAGTGTCCGGTCACCAGTGTTAACCGGATCCCTGGCAGTGTGTTCCTGCAGCGGGGCGACGCAGCAGGCGGCAGTCTGAGCTCCTTCCTAGCCACAGGGGGCTGCTTTGCCTTTCCTGATGGCAGGAGCGCTCCAGCCGGGCTGCGTGAGCAAGCTCGCTCACCTGGCCCCGGCCGCACCCCCTGCCTGGCCAGTAGGGCCTAAAAAGAGGAGGGTCTAAGGCTGTAGCCTTATTAGCCTGTGGGTTAATCCGGCCCTGGTGGCTGGAACCCCCGTGCAGACAGACTGTCATTGTGACCAGGCCTTGCAAGCTCGGCTTCTGCTAGCAGAAAGCGGGGGCGGAATATGCAAAGCGCTGAGCATGGCATAGTTAGGCAAAGGGATTAGCTACACGCAACCGGGCCCCCTGCCTGTGGGGTTTGAAGCTGTAAAGCAGCCGGAGAGACAGTTTGTTGTAGCCCTGATGCTCTATCTCGTGCAGTTGTGCACGCCAGCCGGACTCCATTCCCCTAGGATCTGGGGTAAGGCACTGCAGGACCAGGCCCCGCAGTATCGTCTTCCACAGCAATTCTAGGCCACCGGGTCAGGACGGAGTCTGTGTGCCAGGGCAGTTACATCAGGGGCCCAGCTCAGTCAGGTTGTGTATCTCCTAAGTAGATCAGGGTTGAAATCCCTGGTCTCCGAGGCTGAGCGATGTGCGGCTGGAGTGCCCAGAATAGCTTGCCCAGCCCCCTGCTGCCTGCTCATGGCATCAGCCCACCAAAATGGGGGGGAGGGAGGGGTCACGTGGGTGGAATCATTAGTGCTGACTACCCAGCAATGCTGAGGGCTTTGTCTGCAGGTAGCCACGCTAGAAGGAAGCCAGCTTGGCTGCAGCCACACCTCCACTTGCACGGTGGGCATATGGGGATGGGGGTGTGGTGTTCTGTGAGGCCAGAGAGGGCGAGGCGTACCTGACCCAAAGAGATCCTAGGCCTGGTTTACCTCTTGCACGGGTTTCATGCTGGTGGAACTCCATTGAGTGTCAGTGGTTTATTCGGTGTGAGTCAATGGAGAGGCAGACCGAACTCTCAGTCGCACCGCGGTAAACTCCGGGAAATTATGAGCCCGATGCAGGAGCTCAGACAACGTGTTCAGCATGGGCTCTCTGGCCTTGAAATCTACGCAGCCAGCCTGTGCTGCTTTAGCTTCCAGCTAGTGCTGCTCCAGCACGTATCCCTCATAGGCTTGTACAGCCTGTGCTGCTGCTGCTGTTATTGGAACTAGCAAGATGAAGGCTAGTCTGGTACTACGCATGCTGCAATCACGCCTCGGATCGCAGTGGAGACCAACACACAGCGACATCTCCCCTGTGAATGGCCCGGCTTCTATAGCTGATCATATATCAGACTTCAGCTCCCTTCTCTTTCCAGCCTGGGGTGGGCCACACCGTGCCCTGCTCCAGCTTTCGTTCAGCACAGAGAGGTGCCATTGAAACTCTGTGTGCTGTGCACACGCACACTCGCACCCACTAACTGTATACGCACACACGCTCTCCGTCTGTGTGTGTCTCTCTCTGGGCACGGCACACATGCGTTTTACACTCGCTTATCCGGAGTTGCAGCGGTATATTGTGTGATCCATCAAGCTCCCTTGGCCCCTGTTTGAATGAATTACTGTGACAGCTGCTGCGTTCTATAGAACCTCCCCGGAGGCCTGGCTGCCTGGCCATGAGCCCCTGAAATCCTATTACCGAGTTTCAAGAGAAATAAAAAGTTAATTGTCTCTGTGGCTCTCCGCGGCCACCGAAGCACTACGCAGACCTGCCTGTGTTGAAGGCTGGGCCGCTGCAGTGCTGGTGGGTGCCAGAGAAAATGAATTTGATCAGCTATTCGACTTCATCGAAATAAGCGAATGTTGTGAGGCTGCCCCAGGATTCTCTGGGGCAGATTAACAGGCAAGCTGGAGCAGGGATTCCCCAGCCGGACAGGGTCAAATCTGTAGCTGGTCACGTCTTGCATTTAAAATCCCCCCCGTCTGTGTGCGGCCTTTTCAAGTCTGTGCTGGAGAGGAAGAACATCTGGACGAGGAGCAGGGAGTGCTCCAGCTTCACATCTGCCAATAAGGTGACTTTGTGCTCCAGGTCTGGGGCCCAGCCTCGCTTCTCCATGAGCCAGAGCCCCGCCGGCAGCTTGCCATGCCCCTTCAGTCGGAGATCCTGCGTGAGGTGTGGACCTCAGACAGGTGAGTGTTTGGTTCCTTCTGCCCCTGGCTGCTCTCACACATTTGACATGGTCCTGGTTGTAGGGGGAAGGAGGGGCGGGGTTAGTTTTGTCTGAAGATCAGGCTCCAAGGTCACAGTGGAATACTGCAGCCTGGGTTTCTAGCCTCGGAGCTTCTCTACCCCTGAGCAGTCAGGGAGCATTGCCTCGATCAAACACAGACGTCTCCCTAGTGTAGACCCTACCCCTGACTTGGAGGAACATTGCTCTCCAGGAAACCAGTCTCTCCATGTTCATTCAGGGCCTCATCCAAAGCTTATGGAAGATGAGAAAGGCTTTACCATGGACCCCAATGGGAGCCTACCATTTTAGGGTTCCCCCACAGTCTATCAGTGTACCTCAATCTTGCCCTGGGGAGATCCCATCCCACTTTCTCCTGTGGGGAGGGATACTCTACAGTCAGCAGACCTAGAGTTGGCCAGCGAGGGAAATTTCCATTCTGTGGGAAATTTCAATATTTTGGGGGGAGGGGCTATTCATTTGGAATCGGAAGAATGAGATGCAATTGGCCAGAGAATGAAAATTCTAAAACACATCCATTCAGGGCCATCAAAAAGTTTGTTTTCAATCATGTCAAAACATGATGCTGTATGATATAGATATAAATATCACATTACCATTCATATTCGAATTTACGAGTCTGAACGGAATGAATTGAAATGATGCCGTTGACACAAAATGTGTTCTATCGAAATTTTCATTGAAATCAAAACAGGAAAGGTTTTGGTTTCGACTAAACTTGCCCTGTTCCTACGGGAAACCCTCCCGTCGGAAAATTTCCACCAGCTGTTAGCAGGCAGAGTTTGTTGAACAAAGAGTGAAGAACGGGGATTGCTCGGGGGGGTGGGGACTGCTCCGGGGGGTCTCCTGCTTGGGAGGGGTCTGGCGGGGCTGGCTGCATGGAAACACTGTGCTAAGGTATCTTTGTCATCAGGCTCACCTACCAGAGAGAGGCTGGCTGTATCTGGGAGCACGGAGCTATTACCCGAGCCCCTACGCACCCCAACGTACACCCTCAGAGTCACTGGCACGCTCTGGACGTGTGCTTTGCTGCTGCCTTAGCCAGCGTATTCCTTGGACTCCTATATGTCCCCCAGGAAACGCTGCAGCAGAACACTGGGCATTTCAGATGGCTTCTCCGATGGACTGCAGACGTCTGAGTTAGACAAGAGGCCTGCAGAATTTTCTTGGGCCAGCTGATGGCTTCTTAGTCCGTTCCAAAAATGAGCAGCAATCTGTGAGACTGCAAACAGATGCTTGCTCCAAAACCCAGGAGGGAGTGAAGCTAGTAATCTGACATTCACCATCTCCATTAGCCACAATAGGCCAGAAAGGACCAAGGGTTGGCTATCGCCTGCCATGTCAGATACCCGAACATCTGTTCCTGGGCCGGCGATGACCGAGATATTTTTCAGGGATCAGCAACATCCCCTCTGGCATTGCCAGGCTCTGAAAGGGGATTTGTCCGTCCTTGGCTGGAAGGATCGTCACAATTCAAAAAGGATGTTGACAGATTCGGGGGGGTGGGAAAACTACAAGAATTACTGAGCTCTGGAAAACTTGCGTTTACAGCGAGACTAAAGAAGCTCAATCCATTTAGCTTAACAAAGGGGTAGGTTCAGAGGTGACCTGATCACTGTCTGTAAGTACCTAACGGGAGAGACGCTTTCTGAATCTCGCAGACAACGATCCAATGGCCAGAAGTTGAAGCTAGACAAATTCAGATTAGAAATGAGGTGAAATTTGTATCTATGTATTGATTATTTTACCAGTGAGGTAATTAACCCCTGGACTATTTTACTTGGGGATGGGACGGGGTGTTTAAATCCAGGCTGGGTGTCTCTTTCTAAAAGATCTGCTCTGGCTCAGCCAGCACTCGTGGGCTTGATGCAGGAATCAGTCACTCGGTGAAATCCTCTGCCTGGGTTAGGCAGGAGGTCAGACTGGTTGATCCCTTCTCGTCTGAAAATGCACGAAAACATGCCACCAAGGGTTCCTCTGCCTGACCACTGGCCACAAGCCTGCCAAAGGATCCCTCCCCCCAACAGCCATTGGTGTGTGTGTGTGTGTGTGTGTATATATATATATATATATATAATTAGTATTTAACAACAAACATTGCTAGCTACACTGACAGACTGCAATGCCATCTGCTGGAATGAGAGGGTCACCTCTCCAGAGGACAGCGGCAATTTCTGCTCAGAGATGTTTTACCAATGGTGCCGTGGCAGCCTGAGCACTGCTGGCATGTCCTATCTGCCATCGCCCACCCCACTCCGCATCTCCAGCTCTGAGCAGCATTAGGACTTCCTGGGCTAAACTAGAATCAGAATCTCCCTCCCTCTCCCTGAGAGCCTTAACAGTTGGTGCAGCTGTTCTGGGTGTCCCGGAACAACCTTGTTGCGCAGCTGGGTTTGCTAGGGGTCTGTTTGCTAGTTCTATTGTAAATGCTCCCAAATTCTCTGTTCCCGTGACAAACAGCCACAAGTCCTGGGAGCAGCCAGAAGAACCGGCAAGGATGGGAATGGAAACTGAGGCTAGGTCTACACTGCAGCGGGGGTCCGACCTAAGATACGCAACTTCAGCTACGTGAATACCGTAGCTGAAGTTGCGTATTTTAGGTCGGCTTACCTAGTGGTGAGGACGCGGGAAAGTCGACCGCTGCCGCGCTGCCGCCGACTCCGCTGCCGCCTCCTGCCGAGGTGGATTTCCGGAGTCGACGGCAGAGCGATCAGGGATCGATTTTACCGCGTCTTGACTAGACGCGGTAAGTCGATCCCCGAAAAACCGATTGCTACCCGCCGGATCGGCGGGTAGTGAAGACAAAGCCTGAGACCTGTGGGAAATAAAGGGGATAGGAAACAGCATGTGGCAACTTAGAAGGGCACACAGGGTGCCTCTGTGGATTGTCCATCTCTTGCTCAGAGATCCTGGGTTAGTGACCTGTAATACGCCAGTCTACAGAATGCCCTCTTGGTACAGAGTTGTATTCCCTCTAGCCCCAGAAGAAAGAAGTGGGCAGGGAGCGTGTGGGGGAGTGGGAGCAGGCAGTGGATTCTCTCTCTCTCAGCTGGGATTGATGTAAACCCAAGGGTCAAAGTTTGTTTGTTTCCCTCTCCACGATTTTCTAACGGGACTGGTGACTTCGGCTGCTTCCACTGTTGGGAGCCCAGCTTGAGGCATGCTGTATGAGACACCACTGAGCATCCATCCACTGACAATCAAGCCCCTTTAAGGAGCGCTTAATTTGTAATGAAAGCAGTGCCAGGGCTCAAGCAATTTTTTTACATCCATAACTGATGCAGCAAGCCCAGCGACGCCAGGGCTCGGAACTGCCAGGCCCAGCGGCGCCGGGGCTATGACCAGCCAAGCCCTGGCACAAATTAAGCACGGCCTTTAAGGCCACTCCAGGTGGGCCCTCGAAAACGGAGCCACGCAAAGTCACCGTCGCTTTCGGAAACGCAGGCCTTCATCTCATTGCACTGTTTTTCCCCCCACAGTGTGAATGAGGAACCCGGGAGCCCTCAAAAGCAGAAACTTAACAAGCAGGTAAGAAAATCTTCCCACTCTTCTCCTGCCTAATGCTAAGCCCCTATACATCTGCCTGCCTTTGGTTTTCCTATGGCTCCCATCACGGCAGTATCTCACGCAGTTTCGGAGAGTAGCTGATGAGAATGTAGGAGATTCAGACTTGCCGTCTGCTTCGGGTACCGATGTGTGTTTGTGTTTCTGGAATGAGCCTGCTGGCAGGGCTGGGAAGATAATTGTGACTGTGACGCTGCTTCACAGAGATGGGCTAGACTGTGGGTATGGGTTGTGAGCCCAGAACTGAGGGACTCTCCAGTCTCTTGTGCTCAGATAAAGCAGTTGTGTTTGTATATGAGGCTCTTAGAACGAACGGTGAGTTCTGGGAATGACACGCTGCCCTCTCTGGAGTCCGTACTAGGGGTTCTACCCAAACACACCCATGCAGAGTGTGGCCCCAGCTGATTCCCCTACCCCACCCGCAGCCAAGACTTCGGCTAAATTCTGGTCCAGCTCTGAACTTGGGGCCTGAGCGGGCCTGTGTGAACAGGGGTTCAAATGGTTCCAGTGGAACCAGGCACATACAGAACCCCATGCTTTGTTTTGTTTTTTTGCTCTTTCCTTCCAACAAGAGCCCCAAATGGACCATTCCGAGCCCTCTTTAATGCTTTGCAGATTTCATTGCCCTCCACACCAAAGCAGGGCGGCGGATTACCGAGGTTATTTTAGAGAAGCTGAAAAAAGATAATTTAGATATGGCTGATTGCTGGGGCCAAAGCTATGGCAGAGCTCACATGGCTTCAGCATACAACGGTGTTTAAAATCGAATTCAGCAGGGAAATCAGTCCGCGTCTTTCATCCCACATGCTGCCCGCTCACTGAATCTTGGTCAGCAGGTGTTCCCCAAGTTGTCCCATTTTTGCTGAATCGTTCCAAGATTTTAGACCCTGTTTGCCACTTCTGTTCGTCGCAGGGAAGTGTTGAAAAAGCATCTTAGCATTATATTAAAGTGCCAAAGCACAACCAGATGGTCAGCAAGGATCAGGGCGGCCTGTCTGCTACAAGATCAGGTCGAGGGTGTTCTCGCCACTTTAGATGAGAACAACGCTGGTTACAATCTTATGGCAGAACTTAAGTCGGAAGCTGATTGCTTACAAACCACCATTGCAGAGTTTGGGTTTCTTGTCGTGGCTGAGATGTGGTTTGCTGTCTTACCAAAAATTAACATTGTGAGCAAAAATGGTAGAGTCCAGACCTTGGCGTGCGAATGACTTGTGGTTTACTTGGTGGCCTTCGAGACACTTTATTGGAATTAAGGTCTTCTGGGTTTGTTACGTGTAAGGATGGAAGCATGCAGTTCAAAGGGAAAGGTGAAGAAAGTAATGCCAGGCAAACTTGCAAAGGACGAAAGCTCATCCAATCCCAAAATAGTTTTCGGATGTGAGGTTTGCTCCTGTCTTACACGCAGTATTAACCCAATTGGACGCTAGGAGGCCTAAGTACAATGGAGGTGGAGAAGTATGAGCAAGAAACTGGGACGTCTCAGCAGCGAAGCCCTAGAAAGGCACGCTTAAAAGATAGCAAGCAGCTACCCTGAGATTTAAACTCGGAGGTTTGAGAACGAGATTGAGCACTTCACTGGGTGTCGCCAGCGAATCTTTACTGGTGACTTGGAAATGAAAATGCCCATTGATCTCCTTGGCTACATTCGCAAAAGGTCTTTTAGATGCAAGTTTCCCTAACACAGAAACAGCACCGCATGCGTTTTGCTGTCTTCCCGGAACTGTGGCTGCTAACGAAGGGAGTTTCAGCAAGCTAAAATTAATCGAGACCTATCTAAAAATGTCCATGTGGCGGGAAAGGTAAGGGTCAGTAGGGAAAATACTCCCCTTTGTTACACAGGAGCCACTTTATAAACCCAAATATTTGGGTTGTTTTATGTGTTTATAGCGTGAGCCGGAGATATTCTCTAAGGTTAAAGATCAGGACCAGGAGTCAAGATGGAGTTCTAGCCCCAGCTCTGACACCGATGCGGTGCGTAGCCTGAGGCAAGTCACATATACATGACTCCTCAATGGGTAGAACGGTTTCTGATCCCTGGCAGCAGCAGCTGGCAGCTCCATTCCGGTGCTTACGGGTCTGTCAGTATTTCTGTGACAATACGCTTCTCTCTCCAGCGGTTCGTAACAGTTGGTTTACAGCTGAAACTTGGCCTGGAAGGTCTTATTCCATGAAGGTAATTGTGTTCTGCCTACCAAAATCTCCTCTTCTGTTTGAACTGTATGCCATGGTCGATAGAGCAAAGACGGACAGGGAGCTGCTTTTCTCATTAGGATCTGACTGTGATCTTCCAATTTTCATCCAGATGGAGCTTGAAGAGTTTCTGTCCATCAAAATCTTTTTAAACAAGTGTATTGCATATGTATAAACTCTCTGGAATGAAAACTCAGAGCAAAGACCTTATCTTCTCAGTAGTCTGGATAACATCATCCTCACCACTAGCACTACAGAACTAGTTGGAGCACGAATTACTTTGCACATCCTGCAAGGGCGACCACCTCTGGGGTGCAACACATCTGCTGTTTAACAGCACACAGCAACAACAACACATGGCAGTTTGGGGAAGGAGAAACCGGTAGCCCGTTGAAGCTGCAGGGGAAAGTAGGGAGGCAGATGTAATCTGCCAGGACAGTGGAGGTCACACCCCTTCTCTTGCAAAATGTCCCAGGAGATCGTTAATTAGCACAACATGGCGCTATTTCATTGAAGTGACTCAGACCTACTCTGTTTCCTTTTTCGTTTCGGTATCAATTTATAATTAGCCCCAGCCCACGCAGCAGCCCAGAATGAAACCACTGGAGCGCAGCTTGTAGGTGGGGACATGAAAGGTGATTTGATCTAATGGCGGATATACCAGCAATCCAGCGAGAGGCTGCAGCCGGGTATTACTTACATCACCTTGCACCAGGCTGCGGGCTCTAAATCAGCACCTACTTCCCAAATGTTTATTATCTAGCTAATTGCCAAGCCATGTGGTCTGTATCTGATGAATCCTCATTATTTATAGCCCTGGCTCAATGGGATTAGGTGTGGTACATCTAATCCATCTACTTCCTCTGTGCTCTGCCTCTGGGTGACCTCAATCCCAGAGGAACTGGTTCTCACAAGCTATTTCTGGACACCTTGGAGTCACTGAAATCTCTTTACCTGCCACCACTTTTCCAGAGGACCCCAATCGTCTTTAGCACAGGCTCCTCCTGTCACTCCCTGGCTGCGAAGCAAGATGCCTCCTTCACAGTCTCCGCCATAGATGAACGTGGGAGCCTGGGGGAATGGGAGACATGATCCTGGCCAGCCCATGCAGAGCAGTGCTTTGCTGTTTTAGAGGAGGGGTGTGAATTGGCCAGCGGGCATGATGGCTCCCGATTCTTCAGCCCTCCTTTGCCCCATCAGGACTTTCTTGGCTCTTTCCCCTTCCAGCGTCTTCCTGTTTGAAAAAGAAATGCTCCTTTCCCAGCTGCTGCCCCCAGCCCCAATACTAATGTCCCAGAGGGGACACCATGTGCACCCCTGCTGCGCACACAGCCCTAGCCCTGTCTCCTCCTGAGAGGTGGCCTGCCATGCTCACCTGTAACACCCACATGGTGGCCGTGTTCGTTACAATACATGGAACACACCTGAGAAAGCATCCTGGTCTAGTGAGTGGCTGAAACGTCCTTTCCAGGGAAGTTATCCCTTCTCTGCCAGGTGCCGTGTAGGTGAAAGAGCTTTATCAGGCGAGGCTGAGGATGCATTCCGATTTCCTTCTCTCCTGACTTGAATAGAGCCTTGGCAGGACCAGCTACAGTACCTTACCAGCTGGTACCATACCACCTACGGACCTCCCTGCAGCCCTGGATGCAGATGGAACCTGAGTACACCATGCTCTGTATCCCCTAGCTAGTGATCTCTCCACTTCCCATCCCCTGGCTGTTTACTAACTGCCTTTTCTCTTTTTCTCCCCTTTGCTTCCGTTCATTGGGCCACTTGGTGGTAAGTCATTCTGCTTTACAAACCATTGATTCAAAACTGTTATTTTAGAGGCGGGTAAGAACCAGCCCACAGATCCAGATGCCCTCCCCTTCCTCCTCCAGATTCAGGTCTGTTCCAGTGCCAGCACCATCCTACTGTCTAGCAGGTTGGGCTGAAACCCCGGATCAAACCCACCTGAGCTTCGGGGACGTTCTGATCCAGGTCCAAACTTTGCAGCTTGGGCCAACCTCTGTTGTTGTTTAAATTCGGTGACACCTTGGTGAATGGCAGCAAAGATTATCCATGGGGCAGAGGGAATGTTTGATGAAGAAAGGCATGAATTTGGACCCACCTGGCCAGCCAACAGGTATGCAGATACCTAGGCCCAGAGCTTAGCAGGCTTCAAAGAAGGACTGGATAGTTATATGGGTAATGAGGCTATTTAGATTTAGAATAGTTTTGGAATGGCTATCAACCCTCCTGCTTCAGGGCCCAGGCCAACCTCTAACCATTGGGGGTCAGGAGGAAACTTCCCCTAGGGGCAGGTTATCCCATAACTGCCCACTTTAGAATTTCTTGCTCCTTTCTCTGACGCAGCTGGTGCTGGCCAGTGTTGGAGCCAGGATCCTGAGCTAGATGGTCTGATCATGTCAGGTGGTTCCTATATTCTTAAGGACCCACATGTTGAAGCAGAAGAAGATAGAAGCCCACCTGCTCTGAGACCTGGGTGACATGAGATTAGATTAGATATCCAGAGAGCCTCCTTCCCTGAGAAGAAAGCTCGCTGAACTGTCAACTAACCTGCAAGAATCTGAAAAAACCTGAAGAGCTCTGTGTAAGCTTGAAAGCTTGTCTCTCTCACCAACAGAAGTTGGTCCAATCAAAGATACCACCTCCCCCACCTTGTCTCTCCCATGTCCTGTTGGGACCAACACGGCTAGAACAATACTGCACACAACAAATCTGCAAAGAATTGTAGAAGCTGAGAATTTAAGGCAAGAATGGAGAATTACTTCAAAGCTCCCAACATCTCTGGCTACATGGTGGGAGAGGTGGGGCTGTCCTTCTGTGAAATAGAGGCTCAATTAACTTGACGGGCCAAAGGGGTTTTCCATCCAAAATTTGTTTCTATGGTTTTTAAAATGTTGTGCCCTTGATAGAGGTAACACAAATGTAGACACTGTCACTACAAACCCGTAGCTTAGTTGCAGGGAGCAGAAGAGAACATGAGCCAGGATTCCTGGGTTCTGTTCTTGAATCTACCATGTGCTGAAAGAACATAAGAATGGCCATACTGGGTCAGACCAAAGGTCCATCTAGCTCATTTCCTGTCTTCCCATAGTGGCCAATGCCAGGTGCCCCAGAGGGAATGAACAGAACAGGTAATCATCAAGTGATCCATCCCCTGTCGCCCGTTCCCAGCTTCTGGCAAACAGAGGCTAGGGACACCATCCCTGCCCATCCTGGCTAATAGCCATTGATGGACCTATCTTCCATGAATCTATCTAGTTCTTTTTTGAACCCTGTTATAGTCTTGGCCTTCACAACATTCTCTGGCAAGGAGTTCCACAGGTTGTGACTGTGCATTGTGTGAAGAAATACTTCCTTTTATTTGTTTTAAACCTGCTGCCTATTAATTTCATTTGCTGACCCTTAGTTCTTGTGTTATGAGAAGGAGTAAGTAACACTTCCTTATTTACTTTCCCCACACCAGTTATGATTTTATAGACCTCTATCATATCCACCCATAGTCGTCTCTTTTCCAAGCTGAAAAGTCCGTCTTATTAATCTCTCCTTATATGGAAGCCGTTCCATACCCCTAAACATTTTTGTTGCCCTTTTCTGAACCTTTTCCAATTCCAATGTATTTTTTATTGAGATGGGGCGACCACATCTGAGGCTCATTAACTCTTCATTTAATCACATTTGTGAAGTAATGCCTGCGTTGGAAGGGAAAGCTGTTTGTAAAGAGCTCAGAGAGCCTCAGAGTGGGCAAGACAGAAGGGCCAGAAGCTATTAGTGCTGTGATAACCAGATGAGCAAAGAAACAACAGGCTTGTGATTAGAACGAAAGCCAGAATATTCCTTTCTCCAAAGAGTCCTCCCCTGGCAATCAAGCCCTGTTGGTTTCCAAAAACTAAATTTGTGCCACTGGAGGGTGCACAGACACACATATAGTCCGTGCTTCACACACCAGTATTATTTTGCTAGCAGGTCCAGTGCAGAGGCAGGAACTGGCCTGGCTTTGGGGCAACACTGGTTTTGTTTTGTTCTGGGAACGCACCCAGATACTACGGTGATGGACGCAATACAGACTCTGACATGAGCCGCCCCTCCCTGCTCTGTCATTGTGTTGTTTAGTTAGAGACGGGCCTGAGCTTTTACATCCAGAGTCAGGCTTCCCCGGGAGCTGAGTGAGCTGAGTTTAGTCTCAGACCCGTTTCTATGCCGTCCTCTCTCGGCGAGGGAGAGAGCCCTCACTAGCGACTGGACACAAGGCAGGTTCTACCCTCAAAAGCTTTCAGCTGCTGGGCTGAGTTCCAGCACTGACACGGGGACTTAGACACACAGCTCCCATTCATTTCAATGGTATATAAGAACAAACATAAGAATGGCCAGACTGGGTCAGACCAAAGGTCCATCCAGCCCAGTATCCTGTCTGCCGACAGTGGCCAATGCCAGAACAGAACAGGTAATGATCAAGTGATCTCTCTCCTGCCGTCCATCTCCACCCTCTGACAAACAGAGGCTAGGGACACCATTCCTTACCCAGCCTGGCTAATAGCCATTAATGGACTTAACCTCCATGAATTTGGCTAAACCCCCTAGTCCCCTTCACCTTTATTTTAAAGCAAAGGTATTGCCAGCCCTGCAGACTGAAACCCTCCCTTTATCCCCCGAGTAGGCACAGCACAGGTCCCAGAGTTGTGAACTTCTACCACCAAGGTGCCTGTGTGCGCCTGGAGGGACTGCAGAGGGGAGCATTATCTCCAGGAGCCAGGGCCAGCTGGTGGGTGTTGAGCTGTGGACACCTGCTGTGAGAGCTCCAATTCCTTTCACACACCTGTTTCCTTATCACTCCCACTCCTCTCTGCGCCTTTAATGAACTGCCCCTTTTCACCCCCAGCCTCTGTTGCTCTTGTCTCTGGGGATTGGCTAGTCACGTGGATACCAAGAATACGCAGCGTTACAGTTTATCCCACTCTATTTGGCACTTGTGAGGCCTCAGCTGGAGTCCTGGGTCCGGTTCTGGGTGCCGCACTTCAGGGAGGATGTGGACAAATTGGAGCGAGTCCAGAGGAGAGCGACAAAATGGACAAAAGGTTTAGAAAACTGGACCTGTGAGGAAAGGTTAAAAAGTGGGCACGTTTAGTCCTGAGAAAAGAAGACCCAGTAACAGTCTTCAAATATGCGAAGGACTGTTATAAATAGGATGGGGAGCAATTGTTTTCCACATCCACCGAAGGTAGAACAAGAAGTAACGGGCTTAATCTGCAGCAAGGGAGATTAGCTATTAGGAAAAGCTTGCTAACTGGCAGGGTAGTTTAAGCTCTGAAATAGGCTTCCAAAGGGGGTTGTGGAATCCCCGTCATTGGACGTTTCTAAGAACAGGTTGGACAAACCCCTGTCAGGGCTGGTCTAGGTTTACTTGGTCCCACCTCAGCGCAGTGGGCTGGACTAGGCCTCTCGAGGTCCCTTCCAGCCCTACATGTCGATGATTCTGGAAGGGATATTCAACTTCATGCTTTAGCGGTGCCAACCTCTTAGAGACCAGGATGAGACCAATGCTGGGGGCATGTTATCCCACCTCTGCCTCCTGCAGGGTTCTTACATCTTCTGCCAAACAGCTGGTTCCAACCATTGTCGGAGACACGATACTGAGCTAGACGGACCTCTGGTCTGCCCAGCCTGGCAGTTCTGGAGTTGAGTAGAGAGACGTTTCACCTGTAGCCAAGTCCCATCCGTTGGCTTAATTCTTCACTCTTTCCCCATAAGAACAAATGGCCATACTGGGTCAGACCAAAGGTCCATCTAGCCCAGTGTCCTGTCTTCTGACAGTGGCCAATGCCAGGTGCCCTGGAGGGAATGAACAGAACAGGTAATCATCAAGTGACCCATCCCCTGTCGCCCATTCCCAGCTTCTGGCAAACAGAGACTAAGGACACCATTCCTGCCCATCCTGGCTAATTGATGGACCTATCCTCCATGAACGTATCTAGTTCTTTTTTGAAGCCTGTTATAGTCTTGGCCTTCACCACATCACAAATTGTTTGGCCCATCCCGCCAAGGCATATCCCACGTCCTCCTGGCCCTGGCTCTGACCCCATTACCACCACTTTTACACTGAGGCAACTCCCTCGGCTCCAGGGAATCTCTCCTGACTTACACCAGTGTGAGTGGGAAGGCTCCCGTGCTCCCTTTCATATTTACTCTGGGCATTTCACCAGCTAGTGACACTGTGTGATCACTAAACCCCAGAGACTGACCTGCATTAATTCTCCAGAAGGTCAAGTCATCAGCACTCTGGGCTCTTGGCCAGCAGCCCCTCGTCACTCTCCTCTGACCTCTGTATCATATTGGCTCTGGGCAGGGGCTTGACATGTAATGAGATTCATGTTGTGTTGGGGAGATCGCTCCAACGTGCTGGTTCTGGGGCTGGAGGCCGTTATTCCTACTGCCAATTGGCCTGCTCCTGTAGCTGACAGATGCTGCCTTCTCAGGAATTCCATTCTCCAGCAGAAAAGATTTTTGGGAAACTCCGACCTGAAGACTTTGGAAGAAGTATAATCCACACCGCCCTCTACGCACAAGAAAGACTTGCGGGCAAAGTACAAAGTTCAGTGGGAGGATGGCTTCTTAGGAATTTTGCTTCAAAAAACGATGTTGGCAGGAGAAACTTTCAGAAGAATGTGGCCCAATTTGATTTTTCTTTTGTTCTTTGAAGCTGTTTCCCTGAGGCACAAGGAATTCTTGGAAGGATATTGTTGGATTGTTTAAAAAACAACCCCCCCCCCCACAACAACAACAAAACTGCAGCTGGAGCAGGTTGAGCGAGACAATGAAAGAGCACAGAGGTGGATGGTTTCTGCCAGTCCAAATCATGGCAGTTTGGTAGTGAACCAGAGGGTTCAGCGGTGTTGTAACCAAGTGGCTGGTTGTGAAATCAGTTAGTGGCTCTGTTTGGCGCTAGTGGATGGGTTTCTAAACAGACATCACCCCCTCAGTTGGCACTAACTGTCCATCTCAACACAGAGGTAGAACTCTGGAACTGGAGCGCCCATCCAAGCCTAGGAATGGTTTCTGGAGATCCCGGTTGGGATGGCGTGAAGGCAGCATGCGCGGCTGCTGACCGCACTGATTGTGGTCTGTAGCAGGATATCGGTCAGTCTCTAGGACTGGCCATCTCTCCCCTTATGTCAGCAGAAAATCCACAACAAAAACAGTGACCCACGGTGCAGTTCCATCCCCATCCGTAGGGCAGCCTATGAAACAAGACAGGGAAAAGCACGTAATAAAGAGGCCTGGTTTGAGTTTTGGGCGATAGTGTCTCTCTCTGGCCACCATCCCCGGCTGGGAAAGGCTTGCCTGGCTCCTGGCTCCCTGCATGTCCCAACATCAGCCTGCCGGCAGAATGACTGTGAAGGAAAGATCCAGGTGTTAATGTTTAGCTCTTAAAGGAACATTGTCAGATTAAACATCCAATTAAAAAAAAAAAAAAAAAGCAGAGGGGTCCAGACCTGTGTTTCTTTTAACCCCTGAAATGGTTTAAAATGGGGGGAAATTTTAAAAATCTAATTCTCTTATTTGGTGGTGGTGGTGGTTTCCTTTTTGACATTTCAGATCAGATCATTTCACTCTGGCTCCCAGGAACAACGGGGCACTGCTTGGGTTGTAGATGGTGCAGGGGCACGTTGAAAAGAAATCCACGTTATTATACAACAAGGCTTTTCATTTTGTTAAGAAAGGGGGGAACGGTAAAAGAAAAGGAGAAATCAGTGTATTAAGATTAAGTTTTATTGTCTTATTTTCCCCAACAAAACTTTAAATTTTGGACCAGCCTGGCAGTGTCTTTTTAAAATGGTGAGAGGAAAATGTTACTGCTGAACAGAGGACTTGAGAACGGGAGAAAGATATCGGGGGTGATTCTGATCTCATTCACACTGCTTTTACATCAGTGTAACTCCATTTACTTCAGCAGAGTTACTCCTGATTTACACCAGGCTGGGTGAAATGGGAATCAGGCTCTAGGTGCTGAAGGAGGAACCCACTAAGGAAAAACTGCTTTTTTTAAGCAGCGAGGGGGATGTCTAGGTTAGGGATTTCTTCCCCTAGCCAGCTAGGTCCCTTCTCTGCATGCGCTGTTAGCCCCCTCCACCCCATCCCTGGCCCTCACCTTTGCCAGTGCTTCACTGGAGCATTTCTTTAAAATCTCTGCTTAGCCAGTCGGCAAGTGTGTCTGGTTTTGAGTGTGTCAGGGTGCATCATTCTTCTCATCCTCACCTGGCAGCTCTGTTCCCTCCTAGATCTCTCGCCTCAGTTTCCCCTCCTTGCACATCCCTTCTCTCCTGACTGCTCCCTGCCTGTGCCCACTCCAGCCTCTGTCTGTTCTGCCCACTGTGGCCTTCTCACTTCCTCCTATTGCCCTGCCCCTCCTCTCTGAGGCTCTGTGGAGACCCACTTGTCCTGGGAAGTGTTCCAGTTATGCAGACTGCACCCCCTTGCAGAAGGGTGCTGGCCCCCTCGTGCATGTTCTGTATTGCAGTGGGTTGCACTGGACCATGCTTGTGGACTGTAGGGTTTCCAGGGCCGGGGCTCTGTTATTGGGTCTTTTGTACGCCTGTAAATGATGTGTCCCTCCATTCAGCGCCTCCTGCCGGGGCAGAAGCAGAAGAAGAAGCGCCAGGAGCCCACGCTGGAAGCCAAGCCCAAGAAATCGAAAGTGAAAAAGTTGGACAACCCGAGCCTGGCAGAGGAGCCCAGCGCCCCCTCTCAGAGTAAGAGACGTGAGCAGCTCGGCCACAGCCAGGGACAGGCAGCCCCTGGGAGTTGCGGACGGGGGAGATAAGAAATCGGGGAGGGCTCTGAATCACACACACACACACACACACACACCACCCCCCACCCCACCCTCTCCTGGCTGTGCATTCCCTGAACAAATTACCCTTCTGTACCGGCTTCCTGCCTCTCTCCTCTCCAGCAGCACTGGGACAGCCAGCAAAGCCCTGGGCTTGTCCCCAGAACAAGGCACCGGCCGTCTCTGTGTGCCAGTGCCCGTGCTGGGACTGGGACTCGAGAATCCCAGCTGTGCTGGTAGGAGCAGTCCGGCGTGCATGGCCCCTTACAAGGCATGAAACCAGCTGCTGGTAGAAGAGGTTGAGCCCCTGTCTGTGGTGGTGCCTCGCTGTACTGCCCACAAAGCAGTGCCAGGCCGGCCGTGCACACACGCAGACACCTCCTGGCATTTAGCCTGGCACAGTGCCTAAACTTTGCCTCCAAGACGCAGGCCTGTGCTCTGGGAGTGACCCCCGCAAAGCGTATTTGGACCTAGACACGAGCCAGGGCCAACCCCACCTGTATGCCCGCACAAGCCCCTAAATATAGGGGGGTCCCATGTATGAGCTCTTCCTCCCGGCACCCGTAGCCTCCCCTCCCCACTCTGATCCACCCCCTCTGGAAGATCACCTCGGGGCCTCACTTCCATGGCCTCCCAGAGACAAAAGGCCCCCACATCCTTCCCCAGCGAGAGACACCCCCATCCACTTCTCCCCTCCTGCAGTGCGCTACGGGGTAAGTGGAGTCTGACTTCATTCCAAGCCGCACCACACCGAGCATGTGCCGTTCCACCCCCACTGCCAGCTCCCTGCCTGTCCCGGTCTGTGTTTCTGTCCTCACTCTGGCCGCTCTCGCCGCATGCAGCTGTCAGGAAACTGAGGAAGAAGAAGGAGGAGAAACTGGAGGAGGAGAGTGAAAAGCAGCCCTACCCCAAATCCACCAAAGAGCCCAGGAAGAAGAAGGAAAGTCCCACGTCGCATTTCAGTGTGGCCAAAGCCTCGAAAAAGAAGCAGGGTAAGAAGGCGTTGGGCCCCTTCCACCCACGGGGTCTCTAATGCATGCTGCACACTGTCACACCCGCCACACCCAACCCTAGCACACAGCCACAACCAGACACACACCAGCATACAGGCCACAGGCTCCTGCCTGTGTCACAATCCAGCCACACACACTCGCAGCCCAAACACAACAGCCAGGCCCGGACGCCACAACGCAAGTGCACCCTCACATTACCACGGCAATCCAAACACAGCTTCGCCACGCATACCCGGCCAAACACAACCCTTGTACACTGGCGTTGTGCTCCCAATCCAACACACTGCTTTGCACTCACAACCCGATCCAAACAGTTACGCCATGCAAATGCAGTCCACACACACACACACACACATTATATATATAATATACACGTGGCATTCACAATCCAGGACACAGCCCTGCACATATCCCACAATCCAAAAATCACACTGCAACACAATCTCCATCCAAACACAAAACAGCACCGTGCGTCCCAGCCCTCCCACACACGCTGTGCACTTTCAGTCCAAACCCATCTGAAAGCCTGCTTGAAAACGCTCTCGGCACCACTGGCGAACCGACCCCCTCCACCCCTAAAAGGCAATGAAAGGCCGCGTCCTGGGAAAGTCCCCAGCTCCCACGTAGGGTGAGTAAGACCGGGCTCTGCTTTCGGAGGACAGCTGCACAGACCGGGCAGGTGGCTGTTGCAGTTTTGGGCCCCATTCTAATGCCTGTCCTCTAATGCACGCCAGGTCCATTTTCCAGACGAATATTTCATCCACCCTGACCCACCAGCTCCTGCTCATTGGTGGGGGTCTATGGGCAATTGCTCCATTCCTTGTTACTGTCTCTCCGGGGGAGGGAGGAGGCGAGGGATAAAGGAAAGGACTCCCTGTGGGATGCATTTACTGCACAGACTCCTAGGAAAAGCCCAGGAGGCAAGACAGTCACTAGGTGGCAGCCTTGTACCACACTCCCCCCTCCCCCCCCCTACCACACACACACAAATTCTCTCACTCTCCTGCACAATACAGTGGCCTTTATTTTCTAACCTGCTATTTCCTACAGGGTAAACTCCTGAGGTAAAAAGCTCTAGAGCCTGATCTACACTGGGGGAAACACCTCAGCATTTCCAACCAGGTTTGAAACTGGTTCAGCTGGTGTAGTGTAGTCCAGACTGCCCAAACTGGTTCTCAAAGTGGTTTGAATGTGTGTGGGTGGGTGGGGGGGCGTTCCCAGTGTGGGCCCAGTGAAGTCAGAGCAGCCCTCCGGACTGGAGGTTTCTACGTAGGCTTTTAAGCACACTTTTACGCTTTCTTCTCACCTGGATTGATCCCATTTACACTGGCTGGCCAAGCCAGTTAGAAACCAGTTTTCCAGGATTCGTGATCAAATTTGGTTTGAGCCCCAGCACGGATTAGACTCCCAGATACTGGGTGAGTGAGGTGTAAGCAATGGGTGACATATGGCAATGGGTAGGTCCAGGTCCAGTGGGCCCCAAGCTAGTCCCCAGCTGTGGGGAAAGTTCCTCTAAACAGGGCAGGCAGAGCCGTCGCCGCAGTCACTTATTAACGTGACTGTGTCCGTTTTTCTTTAATCTTCTTCTCATCCCTGTTCCGCTCTCCCCCCCCCCCCCCATCCCCGCACTTCCAGAGGACTCTGAGGAGGAGGAAGAGGAGGAGGCGGAGAATAATGACCCACCGAAAAAGCCAAAAAAGAAGCCCCCCAAAGAAATCCCAGCTGGAGAAAGCAGGGAGAGAAAACCCAAGCCGAAAGGTCAGCAGCTGGAGCCCCGGAGAAGGGGCTGGCATGTGGAGGTGAACCCTGGGGGGAGTGAGCCCTGCTGCGTGAGTGAGTGAGAGGAAGGATGCTCCAGCAGTGAGGGCGCTAGACTAGGACTTGGGGGAGCTGGGTCAATTCCCTGCTCCTCCGCAGACTCCGGGTGTCACCTTGGGTAAGTCACTCCCCTTTACGAGCCTCAGTCCCCTCTCTGTGCGATGGGGACCATAGCCCTGCCCGGTCATAGGGCGTGAGGTGCTCAGATGCTATGGTGAGGCAAGGCCCGGTGAGGTACCCTCTGTCGCTGGGGATCTGTGTGTGTACATCAGAGTCCCTCTCCTGGAAACGCCCTAGGGGACAGGAGTGGAAGGATCCTTTTGCTGCATATTTCCATTTCCCTGTCAACTGAGGCAGCTGGGCTGGAGCTGGTGTTACTTTGCCTGGCTTCGGGATCCCTCCTCTGCCTCTGCCTTGCGAGCAGACAGCCCGGGAGTCAGATGGAGTTCGGCATTGAGAGTTGTTCGCAGAGCTGAGCTTCCGAAGCCTGAGGATCCACCGCAGGGCATTGAGGGGCGTATGAGGCTCTTTCCAATCAAGCACCCTTGAGGCTAAACCACGGGGGATTCACTTCTCCCAGCTGGAATCAGAGTGCCTCGCTGGGGACTCCAGCGTATGGCTGAGGGAAAAGCCCCTCCGCTGGCAGGGTGTTCTCAACATTGTCTTCCAATTAGCCGTCTCCCAGAGGGACCAAGAGGGAATCTCTCTCTCCCCCGGGTCAGTGGAGCAGGCTCAGGCTGGGTGTTATGGGGGACACACTGCTAGAGAGCAGGAGATGGGGGCCTGGGACGCAGGCAGGTCATGGAGAGGGCAGCTCTGATCCAGGGAGAGCCAGGGCTCGGGGCTGGCCTGAGAGAAGCCCCAGCCAGAGGTGGCGGGTTGCAATGGGTGGTTATTAGGGAAGTCGGCAGGACTAAGCGGTTAACACCCAGGCCAGGAATGAGCAGGGAGCACTGGCCGGCTGAGGCCCCAAGCCTCCTGGGAAGTGGCTGAGGGAGGAGGGCAGCAGAGGGCTGGGGCTCTCCTGTGTTTCCAGAGGCCCTGAAGTCATGTCCCTGTGTCGCCCTTCTCTCTCTCGTCTCCTCCCTGCCCCTTGCTCTCTCCCCTCAACACACCTGGCTTTCCCCCATTCCCTCTTTCCTTTCTCCCGGGCTTGTCCCCACTCCTCCCTGCTCTCTCGCCCTCCCTGCCCCATCTCTTACCCCTCACTATTCCCTCCGCCTCCCGGCTTGCTGCCCTTTCTCTCCCCTCCTGTCCTCACACTGGCTCCTTTCTCCCTCCCGGTAGGAGACAAAAGTGATTGCGATGCCAAGCCCAGAGCTGCCAAGCCCACGAAGAAGGAGCCGATGTCCATGTTCCAAGTGAGCGGGGACAAGAAGGAGAGAAAAGGCAAAAAGAAAGGTGAGGGGCGACAGCTGCCCATACATCCCCTGGGCCCCCAGAGCTCTCGTAATCAACAAAGGGTGCATGAGGAGTCACCACTGGTACCATGGGAGCCCTTGGGATATGGCTAGGGCTGGGTGGTCAGTACTTGGATGGGAGACCTCCCAGGAAAACTCTGGTGATGCTTCAGCAGGGGAAGCATCCTGCCCTGCCTCAGTGCTGACTCGGTTCCCCTGGCACGTGGCTGTACGACGTTTGGATGAGGCCTGTGCAATCAGTAATAGACCCATGGCATATCTCCGAAGAGTGCAGGTGCTACATAAGAACATAAGAACAGCCATACTGGGTCAGACCAAAGGTCCATCTAGCCCAGTATCCTGTCTTCCCACAGTGGCCAATGCCAGGTTCCCCAGAAGGAATGAACAGAACAGGTAATCATCAAGTGATCCTTCCCCTGTCGTCCATTTCCAGCTTCTGGCAAACAGAGGCTAGGGACACCATCCCTGCCCACCCTGGCTAATAGCCATTGATGGACCTATCCTCCATGAACTTATCTAGTTCTTTTTTTTACCCTGTTATAGTCTTGGCCTTCACAACATTCTCTGGCAAGGAGTTCCACAGGTTGACTGTGCATTGCGTGAAGAAATACTTCCTTTTGTTTGTTTTAAACCTGCTGCCTATTAATTTCATTTGCTGACCCCTAGTTCTTGTGTAATGAGAAGGAGTAAATAACACTTCCTTATTTACTTTCCCCACACCGGTCATGATTTTATAGACCTCTATCATATCCCCCAATAGTCGTCTCTTTTCCAAGCTGAAAAGTCCCAGTCTTATTAATCTCTCCTCATATGGAAGCTGTTCCATACCCCTAATCATTTTTATTGCCCTTTTCTGAACCTTTTCCAATTCCAATATATCTTTTTGAGATGGGGCGACCACATCTGCAGCAGTATTCAAGATGTGGGTGTACCATGGATTTATATAGAGGCAATATATTTTCTGTCTTATTATCTATCCCTTTCTTAATGATTCCCAACATTCTGTTCGCCTTTTTGACTGCCGCTAGCCAGATCTTGACCAAATCCCACCCTGAGTAACTCTGTTCTCCTGAGCGAAATATTCCCTTGTCATGACAGATGTGTACGGTCCTTAGCTAACGTCTCTCGATGGCTTTGAGATTCTCAGACGAAAGACACGAGCGTTAGCACAGGGATCCATAGCCCCTCTCTTGACTGATTCCTCTGTGCGCGTGTCTGCCCCCATAGCCCCAGCTCTCACGAACAGCGAGGCGGAAGATGACTCTGATTCCAGCACCAAGCCAATCAAACCTGACACGAAAAAGGACACGGCTTCCATGTTCCAGGCGGGAGGAGACAGCCACAAAGAGAAGAAGACCAAAAAGAAAGGTGGGTGCTCCCTGAGTGGGGGGTGCACCATGGTGGGCTCTGGGCACAGAAGGGTACAAGTCCCATTGCTCAGGGCCAGCAGCAGGGCAGCACATGGGCAGATACCGGACACCTGGGGTTACAAACTCTTCCATCTTTGTCAGGTGGGGGTATTATTGTGGGTCATATGTTTGGGCTCTAGAGGAGGAGGATGTATTGCCCCCTGCTGGCTAATTTAGCTAGTGGAATCGGCTGTGTCCTTTGACTTGCCTTGTGCAGAAATGCCACAGTGGCTGCTTGTCCAGGCCAGCAGCTCAATGTGATCGAGTTAGGATCCCTCCCTTTGCTGGCAGAGTACCCATCACATTGCTTCAGACATGACCTGCCGCCACCGATTGGCTGTGCAGGTCATTTAAAATGCTCTGCTCCCGGACGACAGGCTGTGCCAAGGGTGGCCGCTGCCTCTATAAATCAATCCACCAGCGCCCTCCACCTGCCAGTGCACTCAGCTCCTCCCCGCCATCCCGCTGGGCTGACGGGGTCTGTGCCACTTCTGGGCAGCAGAGCGGGCAATGCCCATTGTGTGTTTCTGTCTGCAGCTCTTCCCAAAGCCGCCGGAGAGGGGAGCGAGGGAGAGGCCTCGGAAAGCCCTCAGAAGAACTCCAATAAGAAAGGGAAAGGGAAGAAGTCCAAGAAGGTAAAAGGCCGGCAAGTCCGGGCTAATAGGCAGCGCTGGGAACGGGGGTTTCCTCACGGCCTCCCTCACTCCTGGGTTATGGCAGCCCCAGAGCCAAGTCAAGGGGCATTTGCAGCAGCTTTCTGGTGTTAATGCTGAAGGAGGGTGGGAGGATGCGCAGGCAGCCCATCTCACAGAGCAGGGCCATGGAAAGAATAGAGGGTGGGGCTGCCTAAAGGGGCCCCCAGCAGGTTCCCGCGACAGCTGGCGGGAGGGGGTTGCCCCGGCAGTTTCCCGCAATGGCTAGGAGAAGGGGGTCACCCCGGCAGGTTCCCGAGGTGGCCAGGGGGAAGAGGGGGTCACCCCGGCAGGTTCCCGAGGTGGCCAGGGGGAGGAGGGGGTCACCCCGGCAGGTTCCCGAGGTGGCCAGGGGGAGGAGGGGGTCACCCCGGCAGGTTCCCGAGGTGGCCAGGGGGAGGAGGGGGTCACCCCGGCAGGTTCCTGAGGTGGCCAGGGGGAGGAGGTCGTCCCGGCAGGTTCCCGCAGTGGCTGGGAGGAGGGGGTCGCCCCGGCAGGTTCCCGCAGTGGCTGGGAGGAGGGAGTCGCCCCGGCAGGTTCCCGAGGTGGCCGGGAGGAGGGAGTCGCCCCGGCAGGTTCCCGAGGTGGCCAGGGGGAGGAGGTCGCCCCGGCAGGTTCCCGCAGTGGCTGGGAGGAGGGGGTCGCCCCGGCAGGTTCCCGAGGTGGCCAGGGGGAGGAGGGGGTCGCCCCGGCAGGTTCCCGAGGTGGCCAGGGGGAGGAGGTCGCCCCAGCAGGTTCCCGCAGTTGCTGGGAGGAGGGGGTTGAGGTGGCCAGGGGGAAGAGCGGGTCACCCCGGCAGGTTCCCGAGGTGGCCAGGGGGAGGAGGGGGTCACCCTGGCAGGTTCCCGAGGTGGCCAGGGGGAGGAGGGGGTCGCCCCGGCAGGTTCCTGAGGTGGCCAGGGGGAGGAGGTCGTCCCGGCAGGTTCCCGCAGTGGCTGGGAGGAGGGGGTCGCCCCGGCAGGTTCCCGAGGTGGCCAGGGGGAGGAGGTCGCCCCGGCAGGTTCCCGCAGTGGCTGGGAGGAGGGGGTCACCCCGGCAGGTTCCCGAGGTGGCCAGGGGGAGGAGGGGGTCGCCCCGGCAAGTTCCCGAGGTGGCCAGGGGGAAGAGGGGGTCGCCCCGGCAAGTTCCCGAGGTGGCCAGGGGGAGGAGGGGGTCGCCCCGGCAAGTTCCCGAGGTGGCCAGGGGGAGGAGGGGGTCGCCCCGGCAGGTTCCCGAGGTGGCCAGGGGGAGGAGGTCGCCCCGGCAGGTTCCCGCAGTGGCTGGGAGGAGGGGGTTGCCCCGGCAGGTTCCCGAGGTGGCCAGGGGGAGGAGGTCGCCCCGGCAGGTTCCCGCAGTGGCTGGGAGGAGGGGGTCGCCCCGGCAGGTTCCCGCAGTGGCCAGGGGGAAGAGGGGGTCGCCCCGGCAGGTTCCCACAGTGGCTGGGGGGACTAAGTTCAGAGAAGGAAGATGCTCAGGAGCCTGGCACTTGACCGGCCAGACCCAGGGGAAATGAGGAATATGGCCCAGGGAACAGCTCTGTGACTGGACAGGAAGGGAAAGGTGCCAAAGCGAGATGCGGCTGGGCACACGTCACGCGGTGGTGGGTGTGTTTCTGGCTGCTAACTCTTTCTCTCCGGAAAGCCCTAGAGCCTGAAATGAGCCCTCCCTAAAGCCTTCTCCCCTTTCCGTTCTGGGTGCCGGGCCACAGAAGGAGGAGAGGCCGCCATCCCCTATCATCGAAGTGGACAACCTGGAGGACTTTGTGCTGCGGCCGGCTCCTCAGGGGGTGACCATCAAGTGTCGGGTCACTCGAGACAAGAAGGGGATGGACCGGGGCCTCTATCCTACATATTACCTGCACCTGGACAACGAGAAAAAGGCAAGCAGTGAGGTCCCAGCCTATTAGACTGCGGAGTATCCCTCCCAGGGGAGCGGGGCAAGCCCCTCGCTCAGAGTGAGAGCTCAGTGGGGAACAGTTTTCCCACGAGAGTTTTTGCACAATTTTCCCCACCCTGAAATGAGGCGAAAAGTCCCCGTCTCAGAAAACACGGTGAGCCTATGATCATCTCAGCCAGCATCAATCGAAGTGTTCCTTTTTGAGAAGTTCGAAACGTTTAATTTCCACTTGGACCTTGTAACTTGGTTTTTAACCTGGTGTTAGTTGAATTGACAAAAGGGAAAGTCATTTTGAATCGTAAAGTGAACGGTTTTGTTCTGGACCTGTGGAATCGGCCGTCCTGGCAGCCTCAGCATGTTTCAAAAGTTCTTCGAATCAGGAGATTGGTTGAAACCGACCTTAGCTCGGGCAGGAAAAATGTTTTTTTGGAAAATTCCCGACCAGCTCTACTCAGGACACTTAAAGCCGGACAAAGCACTTGAAAATATACTATAGAGATGAACACTGGCCTAATGGGTCAGAAGCATCCCTAGCGTACGCCTGAGGCAGTCACTGCAGTTACACCAAGGCTGAGTTTGTCCCAATGAGTCTGTCCCATCTCTACCTCCTGATATTCCATGGTGGTTTCCCCTCTTTGCTCCAGACTGAGAGCAGTGTTACGAACCCATGCAGCTGTGCCTGCGTACTGATGGGAGAAGGGTGACTGTCAGCACTCCTATTCAATTCAGGCCCACTGTGTCTGCCCGAAGATGCACCTCTCCCAGGAGCTGATGCCCCATTTCCAATGGTGATGCTGTTTCAGTGGCGCAGTTTTCACGCTGCTCCTGGAGTAGGGCTGCAGCTTGCGATCTGAAATGCGTTCGTCCGCTGATTGATCTGTTCCCTTCCGTCCATATTCCCACAATCCCTCTTGGGAGATACCCCAGGCTCTTTACATCCAGTGCAATTCTGTCGCTCTACAGGTGCAGTTAGAAAGCCCTAGCCACAGGGGGTACGTCTACACTGCAAAGAAAAACCCATGGCTGGCCAGGTGACTTGGGCTCGGGCTGCGGGGCTGTTCTATTGCTGTGTAGACTTTGGGACCCTTCCACCTCGCAAATCCTGTGTAGACATATCCTGAGAGCCCAAGTCAATTGACCCAGGCTCTGAGACTCTGCACCATGGGTTTTTCTTTGCTGCGTAGATATACCCAATGTGTGAATACAAGGCCCGGCATAGAACCAAACTCCCCAGGCAGGGTCACCGCTTAGCCAGTGTCTTTGAGAGGGTCTCCTTTTGGGAGACCCATAAGATGTCATCACAATCACAGCCTGGTGACATTGGGCCGCCACCCTCTCCTCTTGTGGCATGGTGTTCTGCTGCAACGTGGGTCACGTAAATGTCACAAGACTGGCACTCACAAGCTTGTCCTATTGCACAAGCCAGAATGTCCGAGAGGCCTAGAGCCACTGTCCCCAGAGACTTTAAAAAGACCCCCCGAGGAAGGTAAGGATCCATGGAAATCTAAGTCTCAGACATGAGTCTAGCAGTTAGTCTGGAACATGGTGAGCTCCCTAGTCATTCCCATCTCTTGTGGCAGTGGGTCTAGGCCCAGCTCCTGTGAAAGCTGCCTCCTGCGCTCTGAGCTTCTCCTATGTGTTGACAGTTTCATTGTTCCAGGGAAGGCAACTGTCACAGGTGGTGGTGGTCATGGAGACAGAGACAGGCGATCTCTATGGTAGCCAAGGCCAGTCACCACGGGGACTTTGAATATCAGGACAGTGGCCTTGTACTGAGCTCTGTATTTACTAGGGAGGTAGTGCACCGCATGTTGTATTCCCAGCAGCCTGTTAGCAAGCAGCTTGAGTGTTTTGTGCCTGGTAGAGCTTCTTCAAGGTGTGCGGCTTCAGTCCTACGTACTGTGAGTTGCAACAATTGAGCATCCCCCGCTCAGCCCCTGTAATCCAGCCCCCTCCTTCCTGTCTCCGACAGGTATTCCTGCTGGCTGGTCGGAAGCGGAAAAAAAGCAAGACCTCGAACTACCTGATTTCCATCGATCCCACTGATTTGTCCCGAGGCGGAGAGAACTTCATTGGGAAGCTGAGGTACGAGGAAAGCTGTGGCACCGGGCAACACTGAGTCCTGGGCCACCTCCCATTTCCAGGAGTCCAGAGCAAATTCCCAGCAGGTGACAGTGCCAGGGAGTGAAGTGAGAATAGCTGCTATATTGCAGCTTCTGCCCTGTACATCTGGAATCATGCCAGCTTAGGTCTCCTGCTGCCTGGGCTATTTCCTGCATTCTGCTGTTCCTGCGGCTCTGAAGCCCGATCTGCTGGGATTTGTGTAAAATCGTGGTTTAGCAAACGCTGCCGCACAGTGAAGTGAATGTTGGGAGGGACGGGGTGCTTGCACATCTAGGTCACGGGTTCAGATCCCACCCTGGTCGGTAATGAGTGAAAGTGGTCACCAACCGAGGGTTGTTCGGTGGCCTGCATGCAGTGATTTGGTGGGTCCCAATCCTGTTCTCCGGGGACAGTTGTTCATATAATGAAAAGGGCCTTCGTACTTGACACGAATCAGCCCCCGGGCTGGCAGCCTCAGCGGCGCATCCAGGGACGGTCTGGGCCATTGGGACAGAACTCGTATCTCGGCCCTAGAGGGGTCTGTCCAGAGCAGGATGGGCCCATGGTGGGTGCAGTGTGAGAGCAGCCAGCCCTGTCCCACCCTGGTCTGTCCCTGCTGCAGAGATACAGGAAGGACTCCAGTCTCCAGGACTGTCCATCTGGCTCCTTTCACTGGCACTAAATTGATGTCTAAAAGCTATCAGGAAACAGTGGGCAAGAGGTGATCCTTCCACCCCTGCTCCCTCACTTCCCAGGCTCAGGTGCAGTTTCCTCGTGTACATACCCTCCTTCCTACATGGAGATGTGGACCACACTGCACCATTCAGATTTCTCCTCCCCACCCCATTCGGGCTGGTTGGCTTACTACCTACTGTGCAGGCCCCGCACTGATACTGCACGTAGGGTGGAAACTGGTCCTTCGATGGCTGACGTAGGGAGAACATGTCCCCCATGGACATGGGGAACGGGTCTTACACTGAATCCCTCAGATGGAGGAATGAGTCCCTCACAGTTCAGCCCCCAAAAGAAAACTGTTGGAGGGAGGGGACCCAAGATTGGTGCGTATGTTGTTTAGATTGCTGCTTCCCACTGCAGCCCAGCTGAGTCCTTCTGACTTTGTAGCTGGGGGTCACAGCTTTTCTGGCTGGAACTGGAGCCTCCTGTTACTAGATCTGGCTTCCGGACCGGCGCTGGGGGGGCAGGGAGGGGAGAACTGGCTCGTTCGGTTCTTTCGGAAGGAGAGAGAGGTCACCTCTTGACAGTGCTTTCAGTGGGGAGGGGTCCTGCACATCCCAGCAGCCTTCGCTGCGGGCCTGAGGCGTTCACTGTGGTCTGTTGGAGCAGGGAGTGGGAGGTAGCTGTGTGTATGGCAGTTCAGAGACGGGTTCCACCCTACGTGCACCCTACCCTGTCACATAAATGACAGGATGTTCGCTCAGAGCAGGTCAGTGGATATCGGAGGCTGGCTACCTCCGGCGTAGGCTAAGCACAGAGCTGCCCAGGGAGCCAAGACCTGTTCTACCTGCAGAGTTGCACCAGTTTACCTAAAGGTGTGATTGTAAACTGGTTTCGTTATACCAGCGCAACTCTGTGTGTGGACGCTCTTCGGTCAATGCAAACCTGTCTTCTTACATCGGGTTAGCGTGAGTGAGTAACTTTGCAGGTGCAAGTTACAGAGAGAACCAGTTTAAACCCATATAAGAGTGTGCACATGAGACTTTGCATCCCTTTTTAAACCCTTTTAAATTAATCCAGTGCAATTTCTATGCACAGACAAGCCCCTACTTATATGGGGGTGTAGCAGGACTAGTGCAGAGGCCATGGGAATCACCCACAAACTGGCCAGTGTCTGTGACATGCTATTCTCCCGCTGCAGACGGTTTTGTTTCTGCTCAGTTGTGTGTAGCAGGCACCTATCCAGAATCTTACCGACAATGCCCCTCAAAGCACAACAGCCCTGGTGTAAAGGAATCTGGGATGCATTTGCAGTTAGGAGACCTGCTCGGTTGCTGCGTTGGTGAAAAGGGTCATTGGGAAGCACGGTGGGATTGGGACCCCCAAGTCCCCTCCTTACTAGATCCAGCCCCACTTGGCTATCCAGGGAAATGCCAGCAATCTACACAAATGTGCTAGGCAAACTGATGGGCGCAATGGATCAGGGGAGCCGTGCGCAAGGGGCAGCTGGGTCTGGAGGAAGCTAGGGAGCACTTCCATGCCTTGGGGTCTCATGTGGCCATACAGAGCCTGGCCTGGTGCAGGTTGTTCCCTGTGCAGGATACAGCCCATGCCCCTCCCACCTCCCCATTAATCAGGTGCTTGTCAGTAAGTGACTGTCCTTGACAGACTCTGGTGGAGGAGAGCTGCTCCTGTCACTCCCTGCGGAGAGATTTGGGCTTTTGGGACCACTGCAAAGACCCCACGTCCCCTCCTGTTTCCTCCATTTGATTGTGCTGCTGTGGGGCATCTGCTGAGATACCCTGGTGCCCCGGAGACCCCTTTCATAGCAGCACAGAGGGTAACCTAAGGAAGGGCAAATAGAGGATCAGAAGAGGGGTGACGGTGCCACATACACCCCCTCCCCCAGGTCCTCAGCCTGATTTCTGTCTTTCGTTGTAGATCCAATTTAATGGGGACTAAGTTTACTGTGTTTGATAACGGTGTGAACCCCGACAGAGCAAATGCCGACTGGTCGAACGTGCGACAGGAGCTGTCAGCCGTCGTGTATGTAAGTAACAGATGTAGGCTCTTTCCACCCTCCCCCGGTAGAGAGCCGCGCTCGCTGGGCAGCATCCCACAGTGGCTGCCCATGGTCTCAGACTCCTGTGCCCATTGTGATCTGTGCCAGATCGGGAGAGTCCTGGATTCATTGCCAGTAAGCGCGGCTGTCCTGCATCCTGTCCTGGAGAGCGGAGGTCTGTTGATCCACCGGGCGGCGGCGGGGTGAGATTCTCCCAGCTGCGTGCACATCTGGATGGGAGGCGGGGCAGTGTGGAGCACTGCATATCCCGGTCACGATAGGGAGTCCCAGACGCACGCTGCTGGTACCAGTGGGTCAGGAAACAGCTGCTAAGTCTTGGAGTGGGATGTTTGTTCTCCCTGTTCAGCATGCGTGAGCCTCTGGTGACGTACTGGTGAGACCGCTGGGGTTTCTGTTTCAGGAGACAAACGTTTTAGGGTTCAAAGGACCCCGGAAGATGACCGTGATCATCCCTGGAATGAATTCGGACAATGAGCGGGTGCCAATCCGGCCCCGAAACGTAAGTCGGCGCACCAGCCAGCAATGGTGGGAGCAGGACCCCTTTTCCTCCGTGGCATAGCCCACTTCTTAGCAATCCCTAAGGGAGGTGATAGTTCCCCACCCAGGCACTCAGATGCCACGGGGACAGGCACAGTATAAGAACTAGAACAGAATGGCAGAAGCCTACAGCTTGGAGATGATTTAAAGGGGCATGGCCAGCTCCCCTTGATGTCAGGAGTATGGGGGTGTGCAAACATGGTACACAGCCTCATACGGACCCTGCACACCCCGGGAAATAGTCGCAGGGACTCCTAGGGGTAGAAAGACTCGCGCTGCCTCCTGAGCGTGTTTTCTCGCTGGTCCCAGGATAACGACGGGCTGCTTACAAGATGGCAGAACAAGAACATGGACAACCTCATCGAGCTGCACAACAAGGCCCCGGTATGGAATGACGAGACCCAGTCTTACGTCCTGAACTTCCATGGCAGAGTCACCCACGCCTCCGTCAAGAACTTCCAGATCGTGCACGGCAACGATCGTAAGTCCGTAGGGAGAGTCACCCCGCAAGGTTGATTTCCCCGGTCAGGGAGCAGCGTGCGAGACACAGGCGATTCCCGCCAAGGGGGTGGGGATTGTCAGTCTGGAGGAATCTCACGCCATCTCTCCGGCTTAGGTTTTGTGCTTGTGAGCTTCGTTCTGGTCATGGTGAGCAGTGTTATCCTGGGGGAGAGTCTCTGTGTCCATGGGATATGAATGGAAAGCTGATCTGGGCCTTGAATTGGCATCAGATGGGAACTGGGAGGATATGGTGTCCTCAGCAGCTTTTCATGCTGAGGTCAGGAGGTGGGCTGCTGCGGTCTGTCCCCAGAACACAGTCCTGGCGCCCTGCTCTGGGGCTCGCACGTTACTGACGTGGCAGCTACGGTGCTGGGCACGCACCTTACTGAGCACGGTCACTTCATTCGCCCTCTCTGCTCCCCCGGCGTAGGTAGCATCTGAGCCAAAGCGAGTTTCCGCTCCTGATGGTCACAGAGGGTCAGCGGAGTCTGCTCAGCTTCAGGCATCAGCCGGAGAGTCAGACATCCAGTGGTGGGGGCAGAATCTTTACCACGGGGGAGAAGGAACAGTCCCAGCAGGCTGAGTGGGGGGATTGGCAGCTGGAAAGGTCTTGTTCCCGCTCTGAAACTTGCAGTCCATTTGATCTGAGAGGAATCCTGGTGGGAGTTTCCGGACCATAATCTCACTTTAAATAAGGGGCTACGCTCTGCAAGGAACCTGCTCGGAGGGAGCATTAGGCCCATTGCGCGAGCAGAATGGTACCCCTTAGGAGCCTTGCTGCTCACAGCTCTGGGCCCGTGGCGGGCCAAATTCCTGCTCTGTGTGGATCGTGCTGGAGTGGAGCACCAGGGGGAGCCAGAGGGCCGGGCAGATTGTACTAGGGGACTGGGGCTACGTGGGTCTGGTGGACAGGGGAGCCCGGCCGAAGTTCTGCAGTTCCCCAGCCCGGCTCATGCTGCCTGAGCCTGGAACCTTCCCTGGGCGTGGTTCTAGCGGCAAGGAAACTGTTCTCCTCTGGGCCTTTAAACAAGGGCTCTGCCTTGCCATGCTCCCAGCTTAGCTTCTCGCTGCTGGTCGCTGGATGAATAACTAGGATAAGGCCCTAGGACGACGCTGTCCAGAATTCCCCAGCCAGGCCATCAGTGCCGCTGCTCACTCCTGGTGGGGCCCCCGCTGATGGGGAGAGCTCCCGGAGCAGGTCACTCCACCAGGGCCCCAACCTAGGCCAGCTGGGCCCAAGCCCGGAGCTGGGGGAGGCGGGACATGAGAGGCAGTGAGCACCCCCGCACCGAAACCCATTCGATAAGCTAAGTGTAGAGCCCGGAAAGGATCATGGACCAACTCTAACCCTGGTGTAAGCAAGCCCAGCTCCAACTGATGCCAATAGCTGAGCGCCTGCCTACACCAGCGTTACATGGGCCCCTTTTGTGGTTGGTTTTGAATCCATTGCATCTGAACTCCCCGTATCCCATGTACGATCATAGAGGGAGAAATTACAGGAATTATTTGGGGGCAGTTCTGTGGGCCTGTGCTCTGCTGGAGGTCAGGCTAGATCAGGGGTAGGCAACCTATGGCACTTGTGCCGAAGGCAGCACGTGAGCTGATTTTCAGTGGCACTCACCCTGCCTGGGTCCTAGCCACCGGTCCGGGGGGCTCTGCATTTTAATTTAATTTTAAATGAAGCTTCTTAAACATTTTAAAAACCTTATTTACTTTACATACAACAATAGTTTAGTTATATATTATAGACTTATAGAAAGAGACCTTCTAAAAACGTTAAAATGTATTACTGGCAGGCGAAACCTTAAATTAGAGTGAATAAATGAAGACTCGGCACACCACTTCTGAAAGGTTGCCGACCCCTGGCCTAGATGATCACCATGATCCCGTCTGGCCTTGGAATCTATGAAAATTCACCTCTGGGCAGAGTCCCAGCGCAACCACTTATGTCCCCCAATATGCACCACGTAAGTCCTCAAAAATCAGGCCTGTGGGGCTTAAAAGAGCTTAGGGCTAAATTTTCTAGCACTCAGCACCCACAAATGGGGCCCGGCACTTTGGGAGCTGAGCTCTTTGGGAAACCTGGCCCCGAGCGGGGGGTGGGGTGGGGTGGTGATGGCCCCTAGGTGTTCAGCAATCCACAGACCTTGTGCAGCCTCTGCTCGGGGGAGTGAGTCTCACCCAGAGGCCGAAACAATCCTGTGTTGGCTCCATTCCGAGGCTGATGCTGGAGACAGAATGACATTTTACTTGGTTGGCTTCATGAGTTGGCTGGATTTGGAAGGTCCCTGAGGATCAGTCAGAGGGTTCGAAGTTCAGACAGCTGACTGCTTGGGGGCTGTCGGGCTCCACCCACCCTGTACCCCAGACTCGCGGCAGAGACCACCTGCGAATATCTGAGCGAGGGCAGCTCAGCGGCTTTATGAAGCATGCAAAGCAGCGAGGGACTCTTCTGCCTGTCACCTGTCCAGTCCAATCAGGGGATGTTCGTGTCCAGAGTGTTGGATTACAGGACAGAAAGAACCTGTTGGGGGGCCCCCCGGTTATTTTTACAGATTTCCTGTCACCCTCGCTGGTGTAACAAAAGGAAGCCACGGGAGAGGCTGTGGGCTGGGGGAGTGCCACTGCTGTGCTGAGAATGGTCAGGTCAGGAATTCTAGCAAGGGATCAGTTTCCCCTTGGGAGAGGCAGTGTTTGGGGCTCCTGTGTTCTCTTACCCTATCGGCGCTGAGAGGGGAAGGGCTGGTTCTGCTGATTAAATGGCAACGCTTATTGTCAGGCAGGTGGCTGAGTTCTGCCCCCACCCTGCTCAGTCCCCTCCTGTCTGCTGGGTTTGACATTTGAGCGAGAGCCCCGCGGCCTTTCAGTCCACCATGGCACGGTGCTTCGCTCAGCCACAGCCTGGGAGCTGGCAGCAGGTGCAGGACCCACACATTCAAACTCGGAGACATGACGCATTGCTTCTTTGGAAGGTCACCTTCGATGTACGAACTGCAGAGGCTGGGTTCAAGCTGAGCCCCTGGGCATTCAGATCCCTAGGGGTACGACTTCAGCCACTGGGAGCTGAAAAACTGAGCTGGAAATGTCATCAGATGGACTTCCTCGTGGGATTTCTGACTGGGCTGCTGGGGGTAACAGCGCAGACAGGAATTCAGAAGTATAAAGGAGCACTTCGTCCAGTGCCTCCTCCTAGTCAAGGATCTCAAAGCTTTGACATGCATTAATGAATCAAGCCTCTCAACCCGTTTAGTTATCCCTGGGTTACCGATGGGGAAACTGATGCAGCTCACGAGGTTCAAAGTGACTGGGAGGGACCAGGACGCTGGAGATCTGAATTCTGTTCTGGGCTCTGCCACAGACTGCATAGCCTTGGGTAGTCTCCTAAGCCAGAGTTTTGGCTGCCTGGCTGGTTCGAGGGTGTGGGGCTTTGACCCTTGGCACTCAGATTAGCCCAGGAACCTGTTCGTGTGCGTGTTTGCGCTGATGGCCTCTTATCTCCTCTCTTTCAGCTGACTACATTGTGATGCAGTTCGGCCGCGTGGCAGACGACGCTTTCACCATGGACTATAACTACCCCATGTGTGCTGTGCAGGCTTTCGCCATTGCCCTGTCCAGCTTTGATGGGAAGCTGGCCTGTGAATAACATGCCTGGGAGCCCTACGTCCCTGAGTTGTACTGAGCCTAGGCCAGTCGGAGGGGCAACGTTGCCAGTTGGAATGGCTGAGCTGGGGAGGGGTTTGCCTACAATACGGGGATCTGTGCTGACACTCGAGAACCCGTGAATCACTCTGCGGATGTGAATAACAGCTGGACTGGTGTTACTAATGTTACCTGTCCACATCTGGAGAGTGGAGCTGAATGAGACCAAGTGGAGTCGTTAAATGCAAATACGTATCCACTGATTAGGGTGTAGCAGGTCAGATATCACACAGTCACCGTTCCGTCTTCCTCAGCTTCCACCCTGATGGAAGAGATGGCCCCAAGCACTGCAGAGACGCTCTTTTAAGCTATAGTGGGTTGGATTGTTACTGTAGAATACCAGAGTACTCTTTGTACTCTTGTCTCCATTGAGTCTCTGGGTGGTTCAGAACTGGCCACTGATCCCAGACCACAAAGCAGAATTGCTCCCTCTATATATTTAGCAGATGAGCCCGACGGTTGCTCTGACATCATCCTTTCAGGAAGTTCCTCAGAATCCCTGAAATACTTTGTTTTTTAGATTCTGTTTTATATATTGTAGCATTAGGTTTAAATGACACAGGTGGGGGAGCAGGTTGTTTTAATTTGTTTTCTTTGTACTGATAATTGTCAATAAATGAAGAACTGTGGGACAAGTCTCTGTTCATTAAAAAAATGAAACTGAACTTCGTGCTGGACCAGAGTGCTTTCTATATCCCCAGAATAGGTACAGCAAGGGAATGGAAGGGTAAGTATCCCTCACATGCACTGTCCAGCCAACGTGATTCCTCCCTCTCCAGGCAGAAGATATATTGGATTCTTGGAGAGCAATACTCTGACCTCTAGCTATGCAGCAGACATGGCTGGTTCATGGAGAGCACCGGTCTGGGATGTACTTGTGAAGGTGCTTCTAACCAGCACGGGGCACAAGCTTCGTCAAGAGCTTACACTGGGGTACAATTTTTGAGAAGTCGTCTGCTTCAGAGATAAAATGTGCTATTTATTATGTATTTTGACGTGCTGAATTCAAATATGACAATTAAAACAACTGGCTACTGTTTCTAAGATTTTAAATTTTTACATTTTATGTCTATGTATATTGTGTAGATAGTAGAGTTTTAATCATAAATTGTAAACCTAGGTCTTTTCAGGTGTTTATGGTTGCTTTACATGATAATATTTCACCTGTCCTGTTTATGTAACACTTTAAAAATCAGCAAAAGGGTTATATAAATAAAATTTATTATGAAACAAAAGGCAAAAAACTATTATGTACATAGTTTAGTCCTATTCAGTGTCTACTCGGCGCTTCTTGGCTTGTCTCTTGTATTCATTAAATGGAGCATCTGTTGTCACTGTCCAGCAATAGTCTGCAAGCATTGATGGGCTCCATTTGCCCTGATAGCGTTTCTCCATTGTTGCAACGTCCTGGTGAAATCGCTCGCCGTGCTCGTCGCTCACTGCTCCGCAGTTCGGTGGAAAAAAATCTAGATGAGAGTGCAAAAAATGTATCTTTAGTGACATGTTGCAACCAAGGCTTTTGTATGCCTTGAGGAGGTTTTCCACCAACAACCTGTAGTTGTCTGCCTTGTTGTTTCCGAGAAAATTTATTGCCACTAACTGGAAGGCTTTCCATGCCGTCTTTTCCTTGCCACGCAGTGCATGGTCAAATGCATCATCTCGAAGAAGTTCACGAATCTGAGGACCAACAAAGACACCTTCCTTTATCTTAGCTTCACTTAACCTTGGAAATTTTCCACGGAGGTACTTGAAAGCTGCTTGTGTTTTGTCAATGGCCTTGACAAAGTTCTTCATCAGACCCAGCTTGATGTGTAAGGGTGGTAACAAAATCTTCCTTGATTCAACAAGTGGTGGATGCTGAACACTTCCTCCCAGGCTCCAATGACTGTTGGAGTGGCCAATCTTTCTTGATGTAGTGGGAATCTCTTGCACGACGATCCCTTTCGCAGAGAAAACAGCAGTACTTTGTGTATCCAGTCTGCAGACCAAGCAAGAGAGCAACAACCTTCAAATCGCCACAAAGCTGCCACTGATGTTGGTCATAGTTTATGCACCTCAAAAGTTCTTTCATGTTGTCATAGGTTTCCTTCATATGGACTGCATGACCAACGGGAATTGATGGCAAAACATTGCCATTATGCAGTAAAACAGCTTTAAGACTCGTCTTCGATGAATCAATGAACAGTCTCCACTCATCTGGATCGTGAACGATGTTGAGGGCTGCCATCACACCATTGATGTTGTTGCAGGCTACAAGATCACCTTCCATGAAGAAGAATGGGACAAGATCCTTTTGACGATCACGGAACATGGAAACCCTAACATCACCTGCCAGGAGATTCCACTGCTGTAGTCTGGAGCCCAACAGCTCTGCCTTACTCTTGGGTAGTTCCAAATCCCTGACAAGGTCATTCAGTTCACCTTGTGTTATGAGGTGTGGTTCAGAGGAGGAGGATGGGAGAAAATGTGGGTCCTGTGACATTGATGGTTCAGGACCAGAAGTTTCATCCTCTTCCTCTTCCTCGTCTGACTCAAGTGAGAATGATTCTGGTGCATCAGGAACCGGCAGTCCTTCTCCGTGGGGTACTGGGCGTATAGCTGATGGAATGTTTGGATAATGCACAGTCCACTTTTTCTTCTTTGACACACCTTTCCCAACTGGGGGCACCATGCAGAAGTAACAATTGCTGGTATGATCTGTTGGCTCTCTCCAAATCATTGGCACTGCAAAAGGCATAGATTTCCTTTTCCTGTTCAACCACTGGCGAAGATTTGTTGCACAAGTGTTGCAGCATATGTGTGGGGCCAACCTCTTGTCCTGATCTCCAATTTTGCAGCCAAAATAAAGGTGATAGGCTTTATTAACCATAATGGTTATACTGTGCTTTTGTGATGCAAAAGTCACTTCACCACAAACATAGCAGAAGTTATCTGCACTGTTCACACAAGTACGAGGTATCTCTGCTCACTTTGGCTAAACAGAAATGTGTCCCTTTGCAAAATCAAACACTGACAAATAAGAGAGCACGACACTGTATGATTTCTAGAGCTGATATAGGGCAATTTGTTCAGCAGAGTGATGTAAGCTTCGTTATGATTGCATCATCCATGACTTCTAGAAATAACATGATGCAATTCATATCATGTATGACGCGATACCAGCTTCAGATTGCATCATTCATTGTTTTGCCTAAAAAGCAAGTACTGTCCAAACCCAGTCATAGATTTATTCATAGATCCAATCAAAGATGTATTTTAGTCATTTCTGGTTTAAATTGAGATCCCTTCCCTTTATAACTGACTTATCCTCCGCCATTCCCAAGTCAAGGGTCGTATATACTGACCCAATAGCATATCTTGAAAACTAGAGCCAATCAACAATTTTAAGCATCATTTTCGTTCTCAATGACCCAGAATTAGTAAAGTTTGACTACATTTATTTCAGAAGCATTTTGGCTGTAGAGCAGTGTTATCTGGATTTTGTAGGAGCAGAGATGGACCTAATTCCAAACCTATGCATTACCATCTCCCCCGTGCACCCATTGGGAAGTGGACCCTTGTGACTATCTGCAGGCCCTGAACCTGGGCCCACATCCACAACACCAGCACCACCTGACGGGTCTACTAGTGACTGGAGTATTGGGATAAAGCCTTATGCTCCACTAAAGTTACCACCCGCAGGGACCTGATTGGAGAAGCTCCGGAGTCCCTGATTTGGCCAAGTACACTATTTAAGCTAGAAAGAGACACAGTAAGTTGTCTGTACAACAAGGTGGATCCTGGTTTGTTGCTACCACAGACCCTGCCATCTGCTACCTGACTTCCAGTCCCCAATCCCTGCCCTGTTCCTGGCTCCTGCCCTCAGCCTCATCCACTCCCTGAATCCTGTCACCCTGGTTCCCAACGGCCCCAGCTCTGACCCTATGCTCCAACTCCTTGGATTCCGCTGGCCCTCGGCTGTGACCTCGACATTGGCTCTGACCACTGGGTGTGGCTGCCCAAGCCCCTCTGACACCCCTCCTGCCTTGCTTCTGACACCCAGGGCCTGATTCTCCATTGCCCTTTGTCTTGCGTAGTCATTTATAGCAGCGCAAACGGGATATAAAACGCTGCCATTGTGACTGGGTGGCGTTGGGCACTCGCTGTGCCACATAAAATGCTGGGCAATGGAGTCTCTGTCCATGCTTTGAGGTCGTTAACCTTTCCTTACGCTCCAAGGAGTCAGCCCTTGAGGAACTCCAAATCCCCTCTGCATGGTGTATGTAATCTCCCTCCTCCCCTCCCTACAGGCCTTTCTGAATGAGAATGGCCCTAGAGCCACTTGCTTTGAGTATCCAAATCTTGCCAATGGGTGAAAATATTGAAGCAACCAGATGAGGCCATAGTAATGTAAAATCACCCGCATCAAGTGTGTGGAAGGTAAACACAGCCGGGCTGCTCCACAAAGGAAAGATTCAGAGCCAGCCCGCTCCTAATGGGAGGGGAATCTTTTAAAAGACAGCCTGTGCCTTGAGTTATCTTTATTAGATGAATAGGAATTGCAAACACTCCCACCCCTCTCTAGCCTCCCTGCCTAGCAGGCAGTGCAGCCTGCAGCCACACAGCCGCTGGCCGGGATCCGGTTCCACCGGACAAGTTGAGCATGATTAGGTTGGGTCCTTACTCGGAGGAGAGACCTCAAGGGGAAAATGCAAGGTGCTACAAGGAAGTGCTGGCAGTGACTCAGAAGGCGTGGAGCTCTTCCTTCTGAGTCAGTACTTATGTATTGATTAGGGCCGTGGCCTTGTCTCTCTGAAAAGTCCTCCCACCCCAGCCTTCTGACCACTCATTTCAGCTCTCCAGGGTGTTTTCTGGAAGAGCAGGCACATTTGAAATTTGGCCAAGACACCAGGGCTAATTTGGGTAACTAGCTTTTGCCTACTGAACAGTCTCCTTTCTGCTTCAATTGGCTGCCATGCTATTTTTCACTTCCTGTCCTAAACTGCTGCCCAGTGCTGTGGGGCATCAGACGACTGTTGTCTGTCAGTGAATCAGGCAGGTAGGTGTAGCAGGAGGGCTGGAGGGTGCTCTGTAAATTGACGCGGTAAAGAAGTCACTATTAACTGTTAAGCCTTCACCCTTTCCACTCCTTTAACGGTCATTGTTCTGGGGGGCGGGTCTCTATCCCTCCTTCTCTTTCACAAACTCCCTTGGTGGAATGACAACTCGACTGCAGTCCCATGGCCAGGCTCCCAAGCAAATCCATGAATAAGCCGGTGGTGATGAACGCTGGGGGGAAAAAAGAAACCAGAGCTGCAGCACCAAAACCAGCAGGGATCCATCGGTCATGGCCTCTGATCTCCCACAGAAAAGCCAGAGAGGCAGCGACCCAGTGCTAATTATAGAATCTTAGAAATGTAGGGCTGGAAGGTACCTCAAGAAGTCATCCAGTCCAGGCCCCAGCACTGAGGCAGATTCAAGTAAACCCAGCCACGCAGTGTATAACGGGGTATAAAGTACCTCCTTACTGCTCACAGCACAGAGGGGAGAGCAGGCTTTGCTGAGCCACTGCACCCATTATCAGGGGCAGGTAGGTACCAGAGCCTGACTTTCTGCCCCTCTTGGGCTGTGCAGTTATAAGAATTATGACTAATGCATAGTGATGTTTGTGGTCCCAGATGACTGATTTTTAAAGACAAATTATTAAAAAACCAAACCATTGCTTCATGGTGTGCTTCAGAGGAACTCCCAAAGAACTGCCATCTTTCACAACGGCCATCCTCTCCCCATGTTCTCAAGGAGAGTGGGCCCACCGGCTGCCATCAGCCGCCCTCTGGGGTTGATCCCTGGGAATTCTTGGAACCATATGGGTCCTCTTTGCCAGTCAGGCACAGGGTGGGAGGGGAAGGGAGTTACAGCTGGAGAAGACTTTGTAGAGCTCCTCTGTCCCAACCCCTGGGGCCCAATGCAGGATGGCCCCTTACAGTATTATTTCCTAGTGTGTGATGTCTCAGCCTCTCTAAATGATGGTGGGATCTCTTGCTGATCATCCTGCAGAGCTCACATCAGGTGTCTGAGGCACTAGAGGGTTTTGTAGCTCATCCCCCTTTACCAGGATGTAGCGGATTGTCCCCATCTGTTGCCTTGTTGCATCAGGAAAGGTGGGGCCTAAGCATGGAGGAGATGGTGGGGATAATTCATCCTACCACCAACAGGCAAACTGGGCACATCCAAGACTTATCTCCTACAACCACACAGTGAGAGCTGAGGACCTCTTGTGTGGTTAAAAGGTGGAGCATTAGGCAGGTCAGACCCCTTTGCTCCAGATCAGAGCCTCTGTCCCCATTACATTCACTGTTCTTCTGTGCCTGCAGCCTCTGATTAGGGATAATCAAAGCATAGAAAGTAAGAACCTTCAGCCCAGATTCCAAACTGGAACCAAACCGCTGCTGAGACAGGAAAAAGTCTGGATACCTTCTGAGGGTGGGTTTTTTCATGCTCTTCTTGATTACCTGAGCATAGATGGAAGAGGAAGAGCCAAAATACACCAAGAACAGCAGTTCAGTGCTATTTGGGCCCATCAGAAATGGGGCACCTATAAGGTCATTAAAAGGCCTGGTGCAAAACTTTGCCTAGAGTTGTTTTTTTTTTTGTTTTTGTTTTTGGTGGGTACTGTCCAAATCAAACATCTGAACCTTTTCAGTTTTGCCCATTATTGCCTCTGATCCCCAGAAAAATATTGTTTTACCTAATCCAAATACCAGCCCAACACAACCTAAACAATTATTGTAACACTACCGCAGAGAGCAAACACAAAGCTAACTGAAAAACAGAACCCCCCGTATATAAACAACGAGCACCTTTCAGAATTACTTCAATACGCACAATTCTAGCAACATATGCATGCAGCCAACAACAATTAAAGCACGCACCAGTACTCCCAAGCTCGGTTACACTTACAAATAATTAAAACTGAAACCAACTGCAGCACAAGAAACAACTGAAAACAATTTAGTAGGGCAGGAGATAGTTGGTCCTTTGTTTGCTCCGGCTGTTAGTGCCAGAGACAACAGAAGAGAAGAAGGGTTGAAGCAGTTGAAATGTGCATCTGTTTTGTGCTACCGAGAGTGTGATGGATACAAAGAAAGACCAATGCGTGAAGATGGTGGGAGGGGCAAAAGGAATGTTTGCTGCAGGGAAAGATCAAAAAATAAGAGACCTTATCAACTTCATTTAGGCTTAAAATATTTGTTCTTTTAGAGGGTTTTACAGATTTCACCCCAAGCGAAATACTCACAGCCATGTTAATTGCATGCCTCCTTAGCCCATTAGAAACACAGAGCATGGAGGGGGGGAAAGCATCATTGTTTGTCCAATGAACCAGTAGGGAGATGCATTTGAGTTTCACAACTCTGACAGTTGCACGCAATGGAAAGTGGAAAAAAAATATTACACCCTAAAGTAGGGTAAAGCCTTACCTCCCAGGTGCTGGTTAATCAAGGCTCCTGCTCTTCTAGCCAGTTGGCCACAGGGTCACCCAGAACATTGTTGTTGGAGTCTCCAGTAGACGCTCTGCCTATCAGGCAAATTTCAGCTGTACTAGTAATTGGGAGGGGTTGAGTTCAAGCCCTGATGCTCACAGCCTGCCCACCACTAGAGTTGGTTGTGATTGGCCTGCCACGGTGCCTGGGTCCTGATGCTGCACAATCTCAGCATATTGTGGGCCATAGACAATGAACGGGCCTCTTTTCTCATTGCTTTGCCCAGCCTACAGCTTGGTCCTCAGTTCTACCCCTGCGCTGCCCAAACTTCTCTCCTGATGGCTCCTGCTCGTCATTTGCCCCCTTTTGGTGATGCTCCCACACCACCCCCTGTTCTCACAATCATCACTGGCCAGGCTCCTTCCTGCCATTGGTTAAACCCTGGGCCACAAGGCCTATGTGCATTAGTGTCCTCGCACAATGCCATCCAGCACTCCCTGTGTTAATGGTTCAACATGATGGACAGGAGTTATTCCACTGCATGGAAATATATGAATGAACAGGGGTGGCATCTCCATAAGCCTGAGGCAGGTTGGGGAGAGGCCTGGTTCTCTCACACTGTGTACAGGCGGAGGAATGCCATTGGAACAAATGGAGTTAAACAGGCGTAGGGCAGAGGGACTGTGTACGTGGGGAGAGCAAGCTTGTCCTGCCATTGATCGTGTGGTACCTGCTCTGTGAATGGACAAGCACTTGATTCTTACTGCTACAGTAGCACCATTGGGCTGGGTGCTGGACATACACATAGTCCCTGCTCTGAAGAAGTTAGTGCCTCAATAGATCAGACAAACAAAGGGTGAAACAAAAGCCCAGAGAGGAGATGTGAGCGACTAAACTCACCCAATAGGTAAATCACTAGATAAAGGCAGGATTAGAACCCTGGTCTTCTTAGCACCAAGCTAGTGTCTGCCCCCACTAGACCATGCTGTTTCTTAGCAAGCAGGTCTCTCACTCCAAAACTTTTAACCAGGGCTAAACGTTATGGCTGTGTTTTTGTGTTGTTTACTCTGGTTTGTCTATTTTAATATATTTTGTAATTTAAATCCTTACAGGAGGAAGGGAATCCTCTGGCAGCCAATCTTGAACTCTGGCCTTCTGGATGATTAGAGTAGTCTCTTCCTCTTTGCCATGAACTACCAGGACTAACTGGGAAGCCAATGTTTTGTTACTGACTTAAAATACAATCTTTTTAATCGATTCAGGACAAGTTTGGTATTTTTGCAATGCTGTAGCTAGTCTTGGTGCTTTGCCTAGATTCGGACGTTCCAGCCATAGGGAAATATTATTTATGGCTTTATTGCTTGCAGCTCTTTTATGTTATAATTTGGAAATGGAAGTGGCTGTTTCCCCTCAGTGGAAGAGGAATAGTAGCGGCAAGTATTATGGACTTCTGACACACGACTGGACCAAACCACTGCATCTGAATTTGCCTCATTCTATAAGGGGCAGATCCAAACAACACAGAAGTTTCAAACTGATTCTCTAAACAAAATAAGGCCCCCAACCAGTCATGCACGTGTTTAACTTTACACACAAAAATAGTCCCATGGCTCGTCCCATGCACAAAATGACTCAGGTTCTTAAATTTTGCAGGATTAGGCCTTTATTACACTGCTTGGGCCAGATGCTTAGCAACAGGCACATGCCAAGGGCAGGAGAGTTTGATGCCGTTTTATTCATCATGCTAGATTGCTGAATGTGCGGGATGGCTGTAGTTTAACAGGCCTTGGTAGTGCTTATCTAGTCCTGAATTACTCAAATAAAACAAGTTCTAAATGAGAACTAAAAAGCAAAACCCAAGTCTTATAAACTGACAAGAAATCGTGGCCTGAAAAACACAATCTGTGAGCAGTCATTTAACTGTGAATTCTTACCAACTACAAGGAAGGGGTTTACAATTATTATTTGTATTTTGATAGTGCCTAGAGCGCCGGTCATGAACCAGGACCCCATTGTACTAAGGGCTGTACAAATACAGAATAAAAATACGGTCCCTACCCTGAAGGAACAATTTGTATAGTGGGGGTGCTGAGAGCCATTGAACCAATCTGTAAACCCTGTATGTGATGGAAACCACTTCAAGCCAGAGGGTGCTGCAGTGCCCCCAGAACCCCTAGTTCCAGCACCTATGCCCTGCTCCCAAAGACCTTACAATCTAATTAGACTGCAAGGGTTGTATTTCCAAGTGCTCAGCACCTGCAACCAAGGCCAGATTTTCCAAAGACCTGAGCTCCTATTTAGGCACCAAAATAAGTGGCCGGGTTTTCAGAAGAGCCCAGCACACTGGGGGCTGAGCTTTTTGGAAAAATCTGTCCATCAGTCCCACAGTGGGAGCTGCTGTGTGCTTTTGAAAATTTGGTCCTTTATTAAAGTGCCTAAATGGGAGCTGGGCCCTGGAAGATCCAGCCCCACGTATGGGTGCTGGGCACTAGGCAATATGGCCCTAAGTGCTCCTTGAAAACCTGGGTCCATAGTGATATGTTAGTAAGATGGTGTGTGGGAGGGGAGGAGAATATGAAGACAAGACTAGGTGTCCTGCACTGGCGTAATGGTAAAAAAAAAAGAAGTAGGTAAACTAACAAACGCCATGATCCCCAAATGAGAAGTGGGTCGGTAAACAGAATTTACCAGGGTTTATCCTCAGTGGTGTGCAGGGAAGAGCGGAGGGAGCCCAACAGCTAAGTAGATAAATAGGTGGGAGCTTATCAGTGCAGAGTTTTGAGGACAAAGCCAGGGGTCTGGTTCCACATTAGGGTGCCATTTACTTGTGCCCAGTGGCTGCAAAATGGGATACGCACAGGTGCCCTACCCCAGGTGCACTCGGGGGAGCCAGGCCCTAGGAGTTTAACCTTGAAGCGGAAGGGGAAGCCAGCAGACTGTGGTCAGAGCAGATGCCAGGGGAAATGACAAGGCCCCCGGGATCAGCTTCCCCCAGCCTGAAACCTGGGTAAGGGGCGGAGAGTGGGAACCAAGGCTTGAACAGCTAAACGCCTCCCTCCACTCTGGCTCCAAGGCTGCTAGCTCCAGCCCCGGCCGGCTGGCTCCCCTAGGGGGCGCTGCAGGAGGAGGCTGAGCACCGGGGCCTGGCGTAGCCCGGGGCAGGCGTGGGCTGGAGAGCGAGCCCGTCTCTCTGGCTGGGAACTGGGGTCGGGCGCGGCTCCAAGTCTGATGTCAGCAGCACAGTCCGAAGCTGTGATTCGGGGGCAGGCGCGAGCTGTTCTGCTGCTGTAGCAGCAGCCCCGGGGCAATGGCCAGGCCTGGGCTCCCCCACACCCGCTGGCAGGGCGGGTCTCTGCCCCCTTACACTCCCCTGGGTCCTTCCCTGATCTCCCCCCCGGCAGGAGAGCAGCCCCTTCTCCAGCGTGGAGAGCCCCAACCCCCACCTCCCATGCATGAGAGGATCCCCCTACCCTTCCCCAGAGGGGAGACCCCTTATAGCCTATCCCCTAGGAGGGGTCACTCCCGTCTGACCCTCCCCTGCCCCTAGAGGGGCGCCCCAATAGCCCAGCTTCCTTCCACCAGAGGGGAACCCCAATATTCCAGCAGACTTCCAACAAGGGGCCCCCCAATGCTCCAGCCCTTTTCCAGCAGAGGGAAACCCCAATCCCCCACACCTCAGCCCCTTTCCACCAAGGGGGACCCCCGTCCCCTCTTTCCAGGGGAAGGGAACCCCAGTATCCTAGCCCATTTCTAGCAGGGGGAACCCCAATACCCAGCCCCCTTCCAACAAAGGGGACCTCCGTTCCCTCCTTCCAGCAGAGGCGACCCCCAATACCCCAGCCCCTTCCAACAAGGGGACCCCTGTCCCCTCCTTCCAGCAGAAGGGAACCTCAGTATCCCAGCCCATTTCCAGTAGAGAGCCCCAATATCCCAGCCCCCTTCCAACGAGAGAGGGCCCAACCCCCCTCCTCCGGCTGGCGGAGCCGGTCGGGGGGTGGCGTCCCGGTCCCTGGCCAGGGGAGGGCCGGCCGGGGCTGGAGGCCATGTGAAGGGGGGGGGGGGGAGGGCGCAGCCCAGCCCAGCCCAGCCCAGCTGCCTCCTGATTGACTCCCAACTTTCTGCTCCTCCCTTGCACAAACTTTCCCTTCCCTGCGCCTGGCTCCGTGCGCGGATTCCGGAGCCAGCCGCGCTCCCCGCATTCCTGCTGCCCCTGTCACCCCCACCGGCTCCGGCACCCCCAGCTCGCCCGCAGCCGGCCGAGCGCTCCGGAGCACGGAGCAGGTAAGCGCCCCCCCCCCAGCCCGGGAGGGTCTTTCTTTGCTGTAAGGCGCTTTGTCCCCCCCCCCCCCCGCCCCGGGGGCCCACACTCTTCCTCCCCCCAGCTGATCGCTCTAGGTGGGGAGGGGCTCCCCCATGGGGCCCCCACTCCCCCCCAGCTGATCGCTCTGGGTGGGGAGGGGATCCCCTGTAGGGCCCCCACTCCCCCTTAGCTGATCTCTCTGTGTGGGGAGGAGGTTCCACCAACACTCCCCCCCACCCCCAGCTGAGCTCGCCTGTCCTGGGGGCCCTGTCCTCAGATTAGTTTGGGGGAAGAGCCCCCCCCCCCGCAATCCCTTCCCCGAAACTGCAGCTGCCTGGGGCAGCCCTTCCCACTCTGCCTGGGAACTTGAGCTGCTTGGGTGGGGGGGCCTGGCCTGGGAAGGGATCAGCCCCATTAGAACACTAGAGAGGATGTGGAGGTGGAACTGCCCCCAGCCCCTTCTCCCCACCCCCAGTGGGTTTGAGCCTTCCCCCCCGCCCCCGGGGGGCTACTGGGCGCAAGGGGGTGTGGGTTTCACTCTGTGTTAGCTGGAGTGGCCGGTTGCAGTCCTTTGGTTGTGGAAGGACGTATCCATGGCCCTCTCTGCTGCCTCCTCCCCCCCTCAGTGTTTACCCTCAGCCTGGAGGGGCTCATTTCCCCTCTGGTTAGTGGATTATTATTTTTTTAATCTCTCCTTCCCCCCCCCCCCAATAATTCAACAGTTTTCAGTTTCAAAACATCCAATTGCTCCCTCGGGTGCTCTCGCTTTCTGCCCTACTCCTGCCTCTCACTTCAGTTTAAGTTTCTAAGTCAATGGCCTGTGATAGATTTGAATTTATTTTTTTGGCTTCTACTTTGTATCTATGGGCTTTGACCATGTGATTGCTGGAGCTACAGTACCAAAGAGGCCTTGCGCGCAATATATGATCCATCGATAGCGTGCGTAGAGCCAATATGTTACGTTACATAAACTGCCTCCTTTTCCCTCCAACTCGCTGCGGTAGCTCCCCCAAATATAACTGCTTCCCCTTCTGACTCTGGAGGGCATCATGTGTGTCTTTAGCAACTGCATTGTGTATATGCATGTACAACACATCCATATCTCACACATACACTGGAAGATAATATGCTGGCTGTATATTACACACTTTGTGCCTAGTCACACAGTCACAGTACTAACGAGTCATTAATTAGATGCATAATTTTCAGCCATGCAGCACATTTGCAATATTTTTCATGCTCTTGCTTTTTCGGGGGGACGGGACCCCAAGCAAAACACACTTAGTTATATGAATCTCCAAAATAACATGCTTATTTGTGTATGTGTTTATGTAGGTAACCATGCAGGTTTGGGTTAACTTTGTGTGTAAATTAGGTTGAATACACAGAAAGGGCACAGTGAGTGTCATTTTGGATTCAGGCATGAAAATCAATATTTTGGGGCATGGGGGGTGGTGTGCCGGGGGAAGGGAAGGGAGATGCCCAGAAACATGGCTTTGGAGGCATCCAACATTGCTTGTCAAAAAACCCCCACCTCCACAGAAAATCCAGTTCAGATTGATTAGTTCTGGGCAGCTGACCCAGAGTGCTAATGAATTAACAAACAGGGAAATGGCGAGCACAGAGGGCAGGGAAGAAAAGTGTGAGGTCCCAGTGGGTCTTCCTTTTGTCTATCATAAATAAGAGCAATGGTAAATAGGTGGCAGGGCTGTGGCGGTCCGTTCCTCCCCCAGAAAAGAGAGTCAGTCTAAATTGGATAGTTTTGAGGCAAGTGGCCGTGGCCCTGTCCCCCATCTTGCTGCCCATCTGTGGTGAGTCAGGGTTTTTAATGCTGCAACAGAGAACATCTTCCCGGCTCTGATACCCCCTGCTTGTGTGTGGGGAGGGAGTGTTTGTGAGGTGGCTCTAAGAAGGCACGTTGTAGTGGTGGTGGCTGAGGTACTTTGCAATGAAGGTGCTGCCTTGGGGGAGACCTCGTAGCCAGGTTGCCGCCTCTATAGATAACTGGTCACGGCTCTGTAGGGACGTATTGCCGGTCGAGCAGGCCCAGACACGCAGGCACTTGTACAGTGCAGGGAATGCCTCTCTAGAAAGCAATAGCTGGGTCACACTATATGCTGCTTGTCTTCAGGAGCCATTTAAAGGCGTTTGTGTTGTTTCTCCCCCCCAGTGCAAACCCTGTTGTGACAAAACATTCACGCTTTTCTCCAGGCACTCTTCTGCCTTTCCGCCTCCTGTGAGTTAGGCCGGTATCATGACCCCCATTTTGCAGATGGGGAAAGAGAGGGAAGAGACTTACCCAAGGTTAGGGTGACCAGATGACAAGAACAAAATATCGGGACATTGGGGGGGGGGCGCCGCTGAAGTTTAAAAAAAAAAAAAAAAAAAAAAAAGCCAGAGTGCAAAATATCGGGACAAATGGCATACATTGGTCGGGATGCGGGACAAACAACTAAATATCCGGATGTCTGGTCACCCTACCCAAGGTCACAGAGCAGGTCATGGGCTGCTGTGAGTAAAACCCAGGTCAGACTCCTGGGCCTGGGCCTTATCCACACACCAGTCTGTCCTTTCTTAGCTCTTAAAATGGATAAATGCTAATAAACCACCATAAGGATAGTGTTAGGAAGGATCTCCAGCATGTGCCATGCTTCGTAACCCCCCTCAGCGGCCGGAGTATAACTCTCCTCTAGAAGAATCAGTAGTATAAAGTAGATATATTCTATGTAAGTAGTCACACACTATAATTTAAATACTAGGTAAAGATAAGAAGGGGCGTGTTTGTATATATCTATATCTTGTATTTATAATATAATCTCTAACCGCTAAGGGCAGGTATCGTTCAGCCTGGCAATTTTCATACCAAAATGCTTTCAAGGAAACCACCGTCCCATAGCATCGCTCTCACCCTAAAGAAACTCTGGATCTGAACTTAAGCGTATAGACAAAGATGATCAGATCATAAAAGAAAGCAAGGTTTGGCCGGGCCTTTTTGTTGATGTGCTTAGATTGGGGGGAGGGAGGAAGGGAATGGATACAAAGGAGAACTAGATAATTCAGGGCCTTGGCATATAGGGATTCAGCTCCTTTGGCCTCCGTGTCATCTAACTATCCAGCCAAGCTGGCAGGGAGCGACAACTTGTCTCCATCTGATGGCAGTTTGATGTCCTTAGTGAAATAAGTTGCAGTTGCAGCAGTGAGCCCAAAGACTTGGTGTGCCATGGAGACTGGAATATCTTCTCCCGGCTACTAGAGTCTTTGGGGCTCAGGGTTTGCATGTGTGTGTAGCTTCTTCTGCCACTGCCCGTGCTGTACCTGCCCTGTGGAGAGACCACTCCGTTTTGCCAGGGCTGTCGGGCTGGCACCGAATACACCTTTAATAAAAATAACTCTAACAAATTGGGGGGGGGGGAAATCGCCCTGTATGTCCTGGGTATTTCTGGTGCACCCGTCAGTAGGCCCTTCCTGTCTGACTCTGCTGCTCCAGGCCACGTGCAGGGCTGTTCTTCTGAGTCTCTGTAAATACCTGGCATTTCTTTGTGGAAATATTGAGTGTCTGTGACTAGCTGAGTGTGCAGAGGGAAGGAGGAGGAGTTTGGCCGAGGTGCTGGCAGGTGAGGAAGTGCCAGTGGCTTTGTTTGGAAAGGTGAATGCAGATGATTCCCTCCCTGCTGTGCTGAGAAGAATCTACCAGCAGGTACATAACTTACTACCTTCCCCATCTGCTTTACACCCGGTACCTTAAAACCCCAGTCAGCCTACAGCTGGATTGTACCAACCACCCCTTTGCTCCCAGCCATCAGAAGTGTGAAGCTTATCTTTTTGCTTCGATAGCACTGCCCATAAGCAGCAATGAATAGGAAGCAGCACCTCCTTCTGGGGACAGCCGGAAACTGTTGCTGCTTCCGCCAGTTGTACCAGGCCTGTGGCGACCCAGTAAGAGAGGCACATCTGAAAGCCTAATTGAGGCTGTGACACACTGCTGACAGTGGGAGGTGGTGCAAGCCGTGGCTAGCAATACAGTGGAGGGAAAAAAAGATTCTCAGCCAATGTGAGAACAGGTTAAAGCTGCACTTCCTGGGAGGTGAGGGTGGAAGTGGTCAATCAACTATAATTAATGCATTAAAAATTAAGTAATCACGCAACTCCTGTCAAACACACACACCAAACACGAGGCCAGCTGCAGGGGATCCCTTGTGCTGGAATAACTTATAGAACGTGTCTGTTGTGAAGAGCAGAGCTGGGCTATGCCTGATCCTTCTGGGCAGGGGAGAGATGTGGATCTCTGCCTCCTCCTTACTGCATGTTCTTAGTCCCACGGAGGCTAGGGATGAGTGACATTTGGGGTGGGAGGTTCCTGTGATATTTGGGGCACCGGAGGAATACCACACGGGATTTGAGCCGCTATGATCTGCCCTTCCAAACATGGGTCCTGCTACAATGATTGGTGTTTATTATTTGTATTATAGTAGCGCCTAGGAGCCCAGGTGTGGCCCAGGACCCAATTGTGCTAGGTGCTGTACAAACACCGAACAAAAAGATGGCCCCATCTGCAAAGAGCTGACAATCTCCTAGAAGTTCCTTTAAGTGTTTAATAAAAAAGGGTGTCTTGAGCCTGAACCCAGTAATAAAATTCTTACTGGCTTTAATGGGAGCTAAGTGTTGGTCAATCAGTCAGTCCTTGCTGGGAGAGGCATGTGAAAGGTGGCTGAAGGACATCTGATTGACTGACCATGTAGTCTGTAACCCTCTGAACGCCCTTCGCTATGCAGCAGACTCAAGCCACCCCAAGGACTCCCCTGGTGCTCGCCCCATGTATTGTGGTAAATTATTGACCTCCACCATGCAGAATCAGGGAACTGACTCTCCAGACAGGGCTAGCTGCGCCAAGGGATCACTACGCTCTAATGTGAGTATGTGCTGCTCTCCCAGTCCTGGATTTGAGCTTTGACTTTATAAGAGGCATTATTCAGTGTGGGTTCATTAGACAATAGATGCAGAACTTCCCTTTGTAATGGGAATCGAACCTTTCCTGAGAGTCGGTTAGCCTGGATGTCTGGGGTGTTGGAAGGTGCCTGGAGTGTGTGAGCACCCAGTGTTTCTGTCATGTGTTGGTGTTGACTTATGAAACTTTTTGGACCGAGGGAGGGAAGTTAATGATGGGTGAGGATCGTAAGCTGTGTTGTCACTGAGCCTGTAACCCGCACGTGGAAAGATGGCCTCATTGCTAAAGCACAAAAGAGCTGGGTTCTGTTTGGATTTGGGCAAGTCATTTAAACCCCATTTGTGCCTCAGTTTCCCCCTCTGTAAAATGGAAGTGATACTGGTCCTGCTCACTGATACTTGTGAAGCGCTTGACTATCCCCTGCTGGAACACAGCAGAGCAGTGCAAATTGCTATGGAAGCGTGATTCTGAAAGCACGGTAATGCACCCTGATCCGGTGAGGGATGGTTTATGAATTACTTGGGTGGGGACATTCTCTGCCTCCTACCTTCTCAGCCCATCAGGCCATGCATTCGGGGCAGCTGTTCTGGAAGCCTCTATGGACCCATCATAGCTTACGTGGTGCTCTGCATCACTGGTGCTGCAAAATCCTGCCCTGCCATTTCACGGCCACCCTGTTGGATTCTCCCTCCTGACGGGTGAGACCTGGTGGGTAGTGCTTGGTTTTGAACAGGAAAACGCTGAGTTTCTCCCCTCTGTAAATCCATGTTTGAGCCTTGTCTGTGCGTACATTGGGCTGAGAGTCGAACATAGCTTCTGAGCTTTGGAGAGGGGACATGAGCACTCGCTCCCCAGAAGAGTGCATCCAAAATGGCGCCTGGGCTGTCCCAGATCCATGCGGACCTTGGAGCAGTCCTGTGTCTTTCCTGCACAGCTGCCACTGTTCTAAGACAATAGCCACATGGACAATGTCTTTACTGTTCCTTGTCTGGCCTAGCGGGCTTAGCTTTAGGACTGTGCAGACTTCCTGGAAACATGAGTTCGAATCCCATTTGGATCAACTGAGCCCTTCACTCTTCCAAGTGACATTAATTGATTAGGGGCCCTGCCATTTCCTATGGGTAGGTCTGAGTGAGACCTTTAACACTGAGGCGCACATCTTCAAAGGTATTTAGGTGCCTAACTCCCATTGAAATTTATAGGAGTTAGCGCCTCAAAGGTATTTTGGCACATAGGCCTGAGGGCCTGTCTACTGGTTGTGGATATTGAAGTTCTCACTGCCCGAGTGTCCTTGACCACATGTTCCCCTATTTTCCTTGTTTAGTGCAGTATCCCACTACTTGCCCCCCCACCCTGCCCCCGAGATGGCTGCGTTTCAGTGGTGCTACATTGGTACAGGGGTAAAACACTCTGGGATCTCCTTGGATGAAAGTGAACTCGTTTGCAGTAATTTGTAAAGATTTACCACCCAGTGGTATAAAGAGTGAATCCTCTTAACTGGCCCATCTCTGGGCAGAAACCAAAGCAGCCCATTTTAACAGCTGTCTTGAAACTCCCAGGCTCTAGGACAGTGGTTCTCAGCCGGTGGTACGCATACCCCTGGGCTTACACAAAGGTCTTTTGGGGGTACATCAACTCATCTAGATATTTGCTAGTTTTACAACAGGCTACATAAAAAGCACTAGTGAAGTCAGTACAAACTAAACTTTCATACAGACAATGACTTGTTTATACTACTCTATATACTATACACTGAAATGTAAGTACAATATTTATATTCCAATGGATTAATTTTATAATTATATGGTAAAAATGAGGAAGTCAGTACTAGTGGCTGTGACACTTTTTGTATTTTTAGGTCTGATTTTGTAAGCAAGTAGTTTTTAAGTGAGGTGAAATTTGGGGTTACACAAGGCAAATCAGCCTCCTGAAAAGGGTACAGTTGTCTGGAAATGCTGAGAGCCACTGCTCCAGGATACCTTGTGCCGCATGATACTATGTATTTAAAAGTTATGACAATAGCACCTAGAAGCCCCAGCCAAGACCTGGGCCCCATTTTGCTAGGGACTGTACACACATAGTGAGAGATGGTGCCAGCTCCTAAAACGTAGTATAAATAGGCAAGACAGACAAAGGGTGAGAGGCGAGAAGGCGTATTATCCCCATTTTACAGATGGGGAGCTGAGAGTCCGAGAGAACAGCTGACTTTTCCAAGGTCATGCAGGGAGTCTGTGACAGGGCTGTGACTGAACCCAGGTTGCCCAAGCCTCAGTCCAGTGTCTTAACCACAGGACCAAAAGCAACGTATGAAATAAACACGATCATTGGCAGCATTAAAAGGCTTGAAGAACCGTAATGAACACGAGAGCGCGACCCGTCTCGCAGCCTTGATAGCACAGCAGAAGGCCACACTTTGGGAAAGCAAGGCCCGCAAATCACCCTTCCTGTGTGTAAATGACTGTGGCTAGACTACTGGGCATCAGGCATGGCAGGTACCCGCAGGTTAAAGTCATGAAATAGACCAATCGGCTCTGGTTCCTGGCAATCATCCCAATTAGTCTAATTATCGGGCTGGTTGAGGTGATCTTAGTGCATGTCTGTAGCGCGATGGGGGCAGGTATCTACCATATAAAGAGGAGTGAAAAATTGTCTACAGTGAATATTTTTGTGCGGACCCAAGAGATAAAATGTGAGCAATATAAAAAAGCCACCTTTTAAACACAAAAGCTGTGCAGAACCCAAAGTTTGTCGGCAAAACTCCCATCATCTTCAGGGGGAGCTGGGGGGAAGCAGAGCTGGGCAGAGAGAAGCAGAAGGGACAGCTTTACATGCTGTGATTATCAGAAGAGATTTGAATGTATACAGAAGGGGCTGGAACCAGAACTCCAGATCCAAACACTAGGAGGAATGTCAGATATGGACTCCACCTGTGACCCATTTCTAGCGAGAGGTCAGTCCGAACTTGTAGAGGTCCCATTAGTTAGCTGAGGGCTTGCCTACATGGAAACATCCAAGAAAGTTAATCTGAATTAACTAGGGTGTGAATTTGAAGTGGCTTAGTGAAACCTCATTAAATCCCTGTGTGGACACTGTAAATCAGAATTAAAGTGGCCTTAATTCAGTTTAGTTTGGAAGGCCACGTCTACACTGTAGCAGAATAGCTGCGGAGCTTGAGCTATACTGCTCTAATCCCGTAGTGTAGACGCAGGCTAAGGTGATGGAAGGTGTTTTTCCATCACTATAGGAAGGGGTTTTCCGCCACTCTAGGAACTGCACCTCCCCGAGTAAGGGTAGCTAGGTGAACAGAGGCATTCTTCTGTCAGCCTAGCTGTATCTCTGCTAGGGGTTAGGTTGTCATAGCTACGGCACTCAGGGGTGTGAGTTTTTCACATTCCGGGGTGCTGTAGTTATGTTGACCTAAATTTTAAGTGTAGACCATGACTAAGTGAATTAAGCAAAAGCAAATTAAGGCCACTTTAATTCTGAATGAGGGTGCTCACACAGGGATTTAATGCAGTTTAACTAATCCACTTCAAATTCACACCTTTAGTTAATTCGGCTTGATTTTCCTGGAGGTCCTCATGTAGACATGCCCTGAGACAGCATGTGCGCAGCGGCCTAGGAGTTGGGACTCCGGGGTTCTTTTCTCAGCTTTGGTAGAGACCAGTGGTAGAGACCTTTTTTTCATTTGCAGAGCCCTAAAAATTTTTGAATGGAGGTGTGGACCCCTTTGGAAATCTTAGACGTAGTCTGCAGACCCGACACCCCTCCCCCCCCCCCCCCCGCCGGGGTTCGTGGACCATAGGTTGAAAACCACTGGTCTTGGACAAGTTGCTTCACCTCTCTGTGCCTCAGTTTCCCCTATTTTCTGTAAAATAGGCCTCATAACCCCTACCTCTATGGATTCTAGTGAAGCGTAACAGTTTTTAAAGTGCTTTGAGATCCTTGGATTGGAGCGCGAAGCGTTATTTCTTCATGACTGTCTCTTCCTAGCTCCTCGTAAAATTAGATCCAGCTGTTCACAAAAGTCACTAATTTCCCCAGAAGATGTTCTGAGCCTGTAAACTTTGAGCAACTCTGAGTAAGTGGAGGATGGGCTGTAGTTCTCATGCCAGCTCCCCAACCATTTCTCCCCATCCCCCAGAGGCAGGGAGCTCATATTGCTGACATTTAGGCAACTGTCCTTTTATTTTAGTTAAACTCAGCATTAATGTTATTAGCAGGAAGGTTTGAGCACTTCATAGCCCCACTGCCCACCCTGTGGGGAGCAAGGCCTTGCGTGTGGCCCTCTGCTCTGAGTCCCCTCCTCCCTCCGCAATGAGAAGCCAGGTTTACCCTCAAACGAACTTCCGAGAACTGGGCAGCCCGAGGCTATGTTGCCTTTTTGGCTTCCCCTGTGTTTGTGCTGGGGTCCTCACCATAACATAGATGTGCCCCCACAAGACTCCCTCCAGAACCCACCTGGATCAGCCACGCTCAGGGGCCAGCAGGGCATTTGTGGGTCATTCCTTCCTCACCACAGCACACCTGAGACTTAAGCTGCAGTACGGCCAGAAAGGCCTCCCCGTCTCTAGCTTGCCCACTCCCTGCAGATTGGGAAGCTGGCGTGGTAGAGCAAAGAGGGAGGGAATTGTGGGGGGAGAGAGAGTCTGTGATTACTGGGTTGGTTAGATAATTGTGGGCGGGTGAGGGGAGCTGATGCATTGGAACAGGATCAGCTTAACTACTGGGCTGTGCTCTTGTCTGGAACTCCTTCTCTATTAATAATATCGCCTTCAATATTTTTAGCAACTTACATTCTCTATATGCAGGAGGCGCGTCACCCACCACTGAAATGCTGCCACCTCAGCAGTGGGGGCGCAGCAGCTGTTTTAACAGCACAGAGCTGCAAGGCTGAATCTTAGGGCAGGAAGTGAAGGAGGTGCTTGCTTCCAGTTGGAAGTGTGAAGGGGGAGTTCAGATGGCCAGGAGGTAATGAATCAACCCCGGAAGTGGACCAAGACACCAGAGGTATCCTGCTCTTGTGATCAATGCTGTGGGATCTTTAATGACTGCAATTGAGCAGGCTCTTGGTTTTATGTGGCTTGCCCAAAGGATGAGTTTTACCTAGGTGCTTTCGGGTCCAAGTACCTAATGCCTCTATTTCACAGGGGCGGCTCTATGTATTTTGCCGCCCCAAGCACGGCAGTGAGGCAGCCTTCCGCGGCATGCCTGCGGGAGGTCCGCCGGTCCCGCGCCTTCGGCGTACCCGCCGCCGAAGCCGCGGGACCGGCGGACGTCCCGCAGGCATGCCGCCGAATGCTGCCTCACTGCCGCCCTCACAGCGACCGGCAGGCCGCCCCCCTCGGCTTGCCGCCCCCGGCACGTGCTTGGTGCGCTGGTGCCTGGAGCCGCCCCTGCTATTTCAGCAGGGCTCCTGATAATCAGTATGTACTTAGCAGGCTTCTTCCTGTATTGGAAAGCTGCAGAAATTCTCACAGCACATGGCGCTGTGACTAGAAGTGACTGAGCTAAGTTCTCCCATGTTGAGTGGAAATTGCTTGGAAGAGCAAGATGAGGGGAGAGGATGTGGTGAAGGCAGTGGACTGGGACTCGGGAGATCAGAGTTCATTTCGCAGCTCTGCCATATGCTTCTGGTGTGATCATGGGCAAGTCACTTCGTCTCACTGTGCCATAGTTCCTCAGCTGCAGAATGAGGATGATAATGCTTCCTTTGGCTTGTCTCTTTAAACTCTTCAGGATGGTCTCTCATCATGTTTGGCCAGCACTGAACACAGCGGACCCTTGATCTCAGTTGGGGCCCAGTCTCTCCTGCAGTATAAATAATAGTAAGAGCATTACTGTTCAGTTCTAGAAACACAAGAATAATTTATATGGGGCTCATCCTGGAGGATCCCAAGAGCTTAATAAATTATGCGTGCACAGCACCCCTGCAAAGCACAAAGGGTCGCAACCTTCCAGGACATGGCTGGGTGAATTTTGCCAGGGACTAAGATGATTTAATGTCCCTGCTCAACAGATTGGATCTTGCTGTTTGGGGTCTCATCAGAAAGACCTGCACGTTGGAAGCCGCATGGTTCTTAATTTACAGGGGAGGTGGACGCTCACTGGGAAAAGGGTCTGGATACTCCAGACCAGAAACCTAAAGGACACAATGGTGGGAGCCTAGAAATACACAGACCACCGAGCCAGCCCTCTGGCTGTCAGTCTAGGTAAACATATTCCAGACTCTGGGCTGCAAAAATATACGTGACCCCGTAGGATTCCCTTTTTCCGCATTAGCTGCCTCCTGGTGGGGATATCGGTTCTTGTTAGTTTCCTCACCGGCCCCTCTGCAGAGCGTGTTCCCCTTTGGTCGTTCTGTGCGGCGTTCATTCATGAGTCATCCGTTTAGCTCCAATGCATGGAATTGCACAGTGCATTGATTGTCCACGCAGGGCCCGTTGCCTGTTTCCTGTATGTACGGTGAAATACATACTCCCGTTACGGTTTCTGCAAATGTGTGAGATGATGAAACCCTCTGGAAGGGGCTCCTGTGGAGACATTTATCCCGTGATGCCACCTGTGTGGAGGGATTCCTCCCATGGTACCCAGGACATGGGAGGAATGTCCCAAGGGAAAGTGACTTGTAATGGTGAGGAGTGCTTGGCTTCCGCCAGACTGAATGGCTTTTTCCTTGGCTTCGGAAAGGTGTGAAAGCCATTTCCCATCCCAGAGCTGGGTTGTCATGTGTAGGCCAGTGGGTCGTGCTGAGGGCTGCTCTGGTTTGGTAAGGTGCTGCTTTCAGATTGCCCGCAGCACCCAGCTATGAATCAGGGCTGATGCCTCAGGGGCGGCTGTGTCTCCGAGGCAGAGGGTGAGGGCAGTGATTGCAGCTGCTTCCATGGTGAGGATTGGGTTACACGGGGGTGGAGGGAAGGGAGAGGCAGCCTGGGACGAGGGAGTGGGTGTGAAAGAACTGGAGCCTTCCTGTTTGCACAGGGGTTATAGACACCTTATGGCCCCTCTTTAGACTGGCTACCCCTGCCCCACAGATCTAAGGCTTTGTCTAAGTCAGTAGGGAATGAAATTGACATAGGCCTTTTCAAACTGATTTGAGAGTCCACACAGGAGTTGGCACCAATTTAGCGACCCCGGTTTAAAAAGACACCCTTAGTTAAACCTATACAATGCTGTTTGTAGGCTGGGCCTAAGGGAGAGCTGGCTGGGAGGCTGGGAGACTGGGAACAGTTGCTCAGGAGTGGGAGGATGTGGGCAGTTGTTGGGATGGAGAATTCCCAAACGCGGGTTTGGAAGAAGGAGGAGCTTGGACAAGGAGAGGGGAGACAGTTCTGAATATGGAGGGGGCAGTAGGAGAGAAAATGCAAAGACCAGAGTGGGGTGGAGGAATGTGCCACTCCAGTCCCTTCCTTAGGAAGGTAAGCCTTAGGGCACAAGCCCTATTTGGGTTCAGTGGCACCAGGACAATCCTTTATGTGGACACCTGGAGTCCTTTGCCTCCCAGAGCATCTGAAATGACTAAGAGCTGGCCAGAGAACCCTGAGCTGGTTCACATCTGTCGTACTGAGAACATCTGGGATACCCCCACCTATATACCCCCGCCTCTCCCATGATGTTCCTGGTTTCCTTGGCTTATTGTTTTTTCCTGATTCTATAGAAATGGTTATTTCTAGATTAAGATATCCTAGGAGAATGACTTATGGATTTGCCTTTTCCTCTGAATTCCAACCCCTTCTCGTGACCAGGTCCTAGCAAAGTATCCGGTGGCTGTTGGGTGTGTGTCTGTGGCGTAGACGTTGTCCATCTTACCTAGGACAGCCAATCCCTAAAGCCAGCTCTGGCCCCGTTTATTCAGGCTGGAATGCGTAGTTAATCACCTTGGCCAGACCATGGGCTTGCTGAGCTGATTGCCTGAACACTTTCAGCAGAGACTGCTTCTCTGCTTCAACCTCCCGGATCTCTTCCTTGGGTCTTGTGCAGTTTAAGCCTATGGGATCTCTGGGAAATTGGCTTTGCTTCTAAGCCATGCTGGGAATTCAAACGCTTGAAGCCACTTTCTCTGCTTGGATCGGCAGGTTCTCAAGCTCAGTAGGTCAGAGTTGCTTCTCACCGTCAGCAAACAGCAAATTATAATTGGAAATAAAGGTTTCACTTGTAATGATATTTCTCAGCATGCTACTGGCCAAATTACATCCGGTCTAAGTCATTCCCCTGGCAACTGGAAACTTCCTGTCCTAACCGTGCACTGTTCAATGGCTGCCGTGTTCCAGAGATGGCTGTGTTTCAGTGATGGGTGAAGTGACTCCAGTATGTAGTAGCTTGATCCTGAGGTGTGCTGAGCGCCATTAATTTCTGGCGGATGATCCAGTGGGAGTGTCAGGCCTCTTGGGAACAGGCCTACAGTTTGTAAAACCTTTTGGGCCTGAAGTGCTATGTAAATAAGATGATCCCATTCCTGGTGGTGGCCATCTTGGTGACGCTGGAGGAGGCCAGTCCAAGACTTAGTCAGTTTCCAACTAGTTTCATAATCTAGAAAATGATTAACGCTTTAAAAGCTTTTATTAAAATGTAAATCAGTGAAGCGCCTCTCCTGGCTAAGCAGGATGGAAAGCAAGAGGGCCCACCCCTGCTGCCAGGTTATGTGGTCGCGTTCGAACCAAGATGGCTGCCCCGCTACCTAGCAGTGAGGCTCGGAGAAACATCTGCTTTGCTTTAAAAATACTGGGCCATCGACTCAGTTCTTCCCCAGGCAGATCCCCATTGACTTGAGGGGGACTAGGGGCCCTGCAGGGTTTGACCCATTCAAGATACATTTCCTGAGCTGGTGAAAGGTGCTGGGCTGAGTGAAAAGGCCTAAGCCCCATTCCTTCTGAGCCTCGGTTCCCTGGTGTCCTGTCTCCATGCCTCGCTGGTGTCTGGGCAGGAAAGTTCCTCTGTGGGACACTGGGGAGGAAAAGGAGCAGCTTTGTTAGGATGGGGTCTGTGGCCATCTGCCTCGCTGTGCACGGGCTGGGGCCTGTGTCCTTGTTTGTAACTGGTGGGTAGGAGGTGACCAGCACATCTGGGGACACAAGTAGCCTAAAGGGGACGGGATGGACTTGGTGGTTGCCTGGGAGACCCAGGCCCACTCTCCAGTCTGCTGTCGCTTTAGGAGCCACCATCTATCAGAGCTGCATCCCTCGTGGCCTCAGAGCCACGTGGCCTCTTGTGGTTTCCTCACTCCGATTGCTTCCTGAGCTCCACGCCAGGCCGGAAAAGACAGGAAGTGATAGAGGAAAGGAAATTACTCAGGCTGTCTCGCAAGGGAGCAGGAGTCGGGGGGAGGGGTGTCTGGGAGAGTCCCAGGACTTCCGAGTCTGGACCATCCAGGGGCCCTTTGGCATCCATTCCCCTGTCTGTCTGAATGGTGGGGTGAGGTGGGAACGCAGGAAAGGAGGATGGATCCAGTGAGGGGCGGGCATGAGAGACAGCCACTCACTAACTGGCTTGTTACTGAGCTACACTTCCCTCTGAAACTTTGCTTTTACAGAGCCTATAGTGCCACATCAGTGGCTTGGAGTTCTAAGTCCCTTCTGCAGGCAGGATCCTTGCAAGGGGGTATACCCTGATGGTAGCAAGTAGTAGAAGTGAAGTCTGCTTCCAAGCAATGGGAATCCCTAAATATCAAAGGGCCTTGCAGCTCGGTAACAGTTTAGAAAAAGATCACAAACCCCCACCCATTAGTATCGATCGGTCTCTGAGGTTTGGTCCCTATGGGAGCGCTGATGGGTAGAAATACCTTGGTGGTGTGCTCTGCTGATGAATACAATGCTTTCCACAACCACCACCACCCCCAGGATCCCATACTACTGTTCAAGCTAAAGACAGGGATTGCTTTATTCCTTGCTGAAAGGCAACCACTTCTGGGGTAGAGCGTGTGAGAGTGTTTTCCAGGAGGGGAAGTAGTGAACGGAAACTACTCCCATGGAAACTGCGGGGAAGGGGGGGTGGTTAGGGTCTGCAGAATGTGGTCACCCAACCTGCGATGTGACCAGGACGCCAGGATTAACACCCTGACTCTTGGAAAAACTGCCATGAAGTCTTTCAAGGCCAGGATTTCTGAAAGGCAGTGAACCTCCTAGTGCTCCACTGGGGCACCATCTGTTGAGCCGCTAACGCTGCCTGAAGCATCCTTGGAACGCTCCCACCTGGGGATCCCCCAGTCCAAACGTGTGAGGTTAGAGGCCCTGGTGATAGGCCTGCAGGCTGAGGCTGTGATTGCTGGTGGAGATCTCTCTGGTGAGGCCAGGTGGTGCAGTCACCACGGGTGAAAATCTGAGATCCCCGGCAGGCAGCAATACCACGCGCTCTGTCTTTGGGGAGAGGTGAGCACTGGCAGTCCCACGCACCTCCACCGATGCTTGGGACAGTGTGGAGGGGCTCAGAAGTGGCGTTGGGAACCAGGACGTGTGGGGCCTTTCACGAGAGCTGCCAAGTTGGACTCTGGATGTCAAGCAGGTCAACTCCCCCATCCCCAAGCTGGTGTTGACAACGCTTCTCACGCCGCTGTGGACAGAATCGACCATTGTGTGCCCTGTAAAGAGCATCAGACATGGCCTACCCCGGCCCACGGGCCGTAGAGACAGTGAAAGAAACAGAGCAGCTGGCACGTCATTCCCGTGGCTGTTTTAATTTCTTACGCCAACATCCCTCGCCATCGAGGATTTTAGAAGCACCCTCCCTACACGGACACCCCCTTGTTGTTCCCTGCCACCCCTGTAGGATGGAGCACTGTGAATCTGGGGATCCCTTCTCCCTACAGGCTCCCCTGAAACCACTCCACCTTCCCACCTTCTGAGCTGCACCGCCCCCTCCCTCCCCCCCTTAGGCTTTGCAGGTGGCAGCCTGGTTTTCCCACCCCGTCCCTGCCTCCCTCCCCCATTTCCTTCCCGTGCACACAGTCGGATAAAATGTATTAACATGCAGACAAAACAAACATGGAAGAGATGGGGGGGGGGGGCGTGGGGGAGAGGCTGAGAGGCAGCATCATGGAGAATGCCCCCCGGCAAGCATTCTCCTTCCAGAAATTAGAAGCATATTAAAGAAGGCCTCTGCGTGCTTGCAAATTGTTTCCTCCTGTTGGAGTTCAGAGCCTGCTTTTGGGGCTGTGCGTTCTCTTGGCTAACGCTCTAACACATGAGGAGGGGCTGGAGAGCTGCTGTGTGAAATGGCTTGGGGCCATTACACGGGCATGCTGTCCTGGAAGAGAAATGTTTGCACCCCCAATGGCTCTGAATTCCAGTAGTGCTGTCTATTTCAAAATATCCCAAAGTCCTCCTCGAGCTGTGTATACCTTGGCATCGCTGAACTGCAGCCACCTCTGGGGTGGAATGCAGCAGCTGTCTGGCGGCACACAGCAACGCTTCACTACAGCCCTCGGGAGGGGAAGGGAAGAGCGAGCTGGGGAGCTCTAGATGATGAGGTGGTGTCGTTCAGGTAACCGCACTGGAACTGCAGCCAGGTTGCTGGTGTTAATGCCCCAGCTCTTGCAGGAATCATTGGGGGTCCATCATGGAGTGGGCAGGACCTCAGCTTTGCTGGGTCTCTGAATTAAATGCTCCTTGCATTCGAGCTCCAATGAGGCAGAGAGTCCCACAATTGGGAGAGGGGACCCTCCTGTCCCACCCCTCAGATTTTAGTTGATTGCAAAGTCCCAAGTGGCTGCTACCCACTCTCTGTATTGCCTAGCTCCCTGAAGTGCCTGCTTGACCCCGGCACAGGGACAGGCTGGGCTGCATAATCCAAGGCACAGAGACTCCTGTCTGTCCTGCCCAGAGACCCCGTCTCTCCCCAGCCAGGGCATCTTTGTATCTTTGTCAGTGCCCTGCTCGCCTGTGGAGCAGTCTAGGGCTCGTGGGCAGCATCTGGTGGGATGGGAGCTCTGCTGCGGTAGTGCAGGGTATGCGAGTGGCAGGGGCCCAGTGACCACCAGGCTGCTTCCTCCTGTTCCCAAATTGCTATCTGTGGCTCCACTCAGGGAGAAAGCTGGGCAGCCGGCCTGCTGCTGGCATTGCTGCGGGGGACATCGTCCTTGAGTTACGCAAATGGACGGGCCCTTGTGAGGGCCCCACACCCATGGTGATGAGCCTGCAGTGACCACACAGGATCTATAGTGTGTATCTGCTCCCTGGCAATGCTGGGTCGATGTCTGTGTTGCCAGGGGAGTTCTGTAAGTATTACCGGCCCCCTCACCTCTGGGCTGAGCTCCCATGACCATGGGGGGCTGGAGGCCCCCTCCCAGCCTGCTCCCATGACCATGGGAGATCTATACAGGCTTTCTCAAGCCCCTCCCAAACAACTTTCACACCACAAACGGTGAGTTGCTTGATGCGTTTCATGAAAACTTCCCCTCAGATTTGTGGTTTGGCTGGGAAGCTCACACTAGCAGCTCTAAATGTGACCCATTAAAACCCCGATGTCCCTGGGGGCGCAGGGGACACTTGGATGATGGTTCTGCTCTGGACCCCTCTGGATTTCTGCTCCAGCCAAGGCCTCTCTCCGATCCTTTCACTGGGATTCTTTCTCGCCGGCCCCTCTGACAGAGAGCTGTGCCAGGCCAGCAGGCTGCTGCTGCGCTGGAGACTTGAACCTGGCAATCGAATTCCATCCCTCCCCCTGTGCTATAAATACACCCAACGCCGTCTCCCCCAGGACGGGGCTGCAGAGCAAGGGAGCAGGCAGCGTTGGTGGGAGCTCGCCCCGCTGAGCTGTGAAACCTCCCGGACGCTCTGGTAACTGAACGCTGCCCACTGGCCTTGGCTTGTCTCTGGGGCTGGGAATGGGAAGCCACTTGGCGAGGTGGGGAAGTGAATCTCTCTGCCTTCCCGAAGGTCACAGTGACCTTCTCTTTCTCTGGCCCTTTGTACAGCTCCTTGCTCAGGTGTGTGCGCGTGGCCAGGCCAGGCCAGCCCTGCCGTTTGGCTGCTTCACCTGCTGTGGTAGTGTCTGGTGAACGTCTCCCTTAGGGGGCGTGGTAGAATTCTCCCCATAGGAGGTTGTGGCAGTATAATACACCCTCCCCGGGGCTTCCCTTCCATCTCTCTCTCCTGTTCCTCTCCCACCCTGTGGGTTACTGCAAGGGCTGATCTCAGCTATCCCCATTTCACTTGATGGTCGTTTGCATTTGTGTGGTGCCTCTTGTCCTCAAGGATCCCACAGGGACATATGACAATGTATACGCAGCCCCAAAATGCAGCCACCTCTGGGGAGGAAAATGGCTGGCCCTGCACAATGGTGAGTGTTGGGGCAATCCTCTCCAGGCAGGACCTCATGTCAGCTGCATGGAACTCTGCAGGCCTAGGGGTGGTGAACATGGTGCTTAGACAACAAAGCCATGTGTTTGTGTGTTTGGAGCCACGTGAACAGGTTTGGCACAGAGCAGGAAAGCCAGTTTCTCCTCTGTGTTCCTTCTCCCCTCCCCACCCTACATCAGGGGCCCCTGCACCCTGTTGGTGTGAGACCCTTTCTAACTGCAGGGCTGCTGCTCTGGAGGGATCTCCCTCCCCTCCATCGCCTCAGCAGAGAGCAGCAGGTGGGTGTGAGCTCTTGCCTGAAACTCCCCGCAGGGGGAAATCGGAGTGGAACATGCAGCCTTGGATTTCCCCCCCCTGGCTTTCTTGTCAGCAGGAGCGGATTCTGCACCAGGGGAGGTCACGCCCAGGCTGTAAGCTGAAACTTTTTGTCTTTCAGGTGAGAGGTGCAGCTCGCTGCACTAGCTCCCAGCCAGCAGCCTCCTGTCTGGGCTTGTCTGTGAACTTTTATCCTTTTTAAATGCGGGGGGCCCGGGGAAAGACGAGCTCCCCTGTGGGCCCAGCAAGGACTGACCCAGCACCAGCCAACCTGGTGGGCCCACAGCTGAGACACTAAGGCAGGAGCTGAACCAGTTCACAGGGCAGCTGTCCCTTCCTACCCCCTATGTCAACAGATCCTCCTGCCTTCCCAACTCTCCTGGAGCAGATCCTGCTTCCACCCCTGCTCCAATACGTCCTAGCTAGCTTCCCTTCTTCTCTCCCCAGCAGCAGGAGGCACTCTCCTGATTGCAACCCTGAGTGTGCTCCAGTGCTGTGGCACAGAGCTGGGGAGACCCTAAGACCAGGATGGGAGCTAGAGGCTGTTGTTCCCAATGCTTCTGCCTCTACTCCCAGTTAATTCCGGAATGCAGGAACCTTCTCCTCTAACCTTCGCTCCAGGTGAGAATCCTTCTTCCAGTTCTGCTGCAGTAAGATGCTAGTTGCAGAGGCTTCTTGGGAGATCTCTCCCCGACAGCAGTGTCCGGAGACACTCAGGGTCTGGCTGAGCCATACCCCACCTATGCAGGCTGCTCTCAGCCCTGATGTCACTGCAGAGGAGGGCAGCACCAGCAGTGGAGGGGCAGGCAGGATCCTTGCAGAAGGGGAGTGTAAATGCATAGCTTGAATTAGTGTTGAGGAAAGGGCTTGAAATACCTTTTCTAAAGTGTCTGCAGGGTGTAATTCCCAAGAAGGGTCACGGGTTGTTTAGAGGGGAGTAAAAAGGTGGAAATAAGGAAAGGAGAACGTAGGCTGAATGTCAGGACAGCCTGCCTGGCTGTGATCTCTATCAGGAGGTGGAACAGGCTCTCTGGGGAAGGGGTGAATACACCGCTGCTTGGGATGGTTAAAAAGCAGCCTGGACAAAACGCTGGATAACCAGGAGCCACCCTGCACTGGCTGCTAGGCAGGAACTGTGATGATCTGTCTCTGGTGTCTGGGGCTTCTGGTGCAAGCAGGGTGTGTAGGGGAGGGTCTCCAGTGCACTTTGAAACAAACCTGAGCATGTGTCAGAAGACCCAGCTTAACATCAGAATGGCCATCCTGGGTCAGACCAATGGTCCATCTAGCCCCGTGTCCTGTCTTCCAACAGTGGCCAATGCCAGGCGCTTCAGAGGGAATGAGCAGAACAGGGCAATTATAGTTATCCATCTCCTGTGGTCCACGCCCAGCTTCTGGCAAACAAAAGGCTAGGGACATTCAGAGCATGGGGTTGCATCCCTGCCCATCTTGGCTAATAGCCATTGATGGACCGATCCTCCAGGAACTTATCTAGTTCTTTTTTGAACCCTGTTATAGTTTTGGCCTTCACAACATCCCCTGGCAATGAGTTCCCCAGGCTAAAAATGAGACATGTATTTGGGAGCCTGTGAGATCATCTCATTCTGTATCATGTTGTAACCTTGCCCTTGCCTGTAAATAGGGGCATGCCAGCCCATCCTTGGCAGTCCTTGTCTTCCTCCACGTTACAGAATCTCCAGGACAACGCTCCCCTCCTAGCTTCCAACCTCATCCTTGGATTTTTCACCCTCCATCCTCCTGCCTCCCAGTCCTGCAGCATGTTGCTAATGCTCCTCAAACACTGGCCTTCATTTCTGTCCCCACCTCTCCCCTCTCTCTGTAAAGCCGGCAGAAGCTGACCCCACCATCAGGAATAGCCTTCGCTACACCTGTCTCCTGAGGCCAGACCCTGAGCTGGTGTAAATCCATGTAGCTCTGTTGAAGTCACCGGAGCTACATCAGTTTCTCTCCGCTGAGGACCTGGCTCCAAACACTATAGCTCCTATCTGCATCCGTGTTTCCCTCCCAACCTGTGACTCCTGAGCAACCCGAGATCAAGGGCATCATTGCTTTAATATTTGATGCAGCATCTCTTGTGTTGTTGTATCCTGCCCTTGTACAGGGGTGTGGACTCAAGCTAAATAGGCCCCTTCCATCTCTGTGGGCCGAGTTTTCCTCTTATAAAGCAGAACTGTCTCCATTACAGTCACCCTGGTGTTTGTAAGATCACACTCTCTGCTTGCCTCCATTTCCCCCATGCTTATTCTCCCCCAAACTCAAGCATTCCCTCCCTCCGCTGCTGCATCTATGGAGTCCACATGTGTGAGATTGGAACCCACCAGCTCCATGTGTATTGCTTCGTGTGCGCCGACGGGGGTTTGGAGTTTGGGGATGGAATTTGCGGTGCCATGTATCGTGTCCTTATTTTTACCTGGATTTTTAAGGAGCGGCTACGAGAACAGGTGTGGAGCCAAAGTGAGATGAAGGCAGGCAAGAAAATGTGCTCTCAAAATAAAATAAAATACTGGGGGAGAGAGACTGTGATGGGCCTAACAAATAAACAGCTGGCACTGATGAACTAGATATAGTGGGCTATAGACAGCCCTTGGAGCCCAGGTATCATGCTGGCATTGCTGTACGTACCAGCTCTGACCTGCACCATCCCTGCTTTTCCAGTCCTGGGCACTCTTCCCCCACAGGTCCTGGGGAGGGACAGCTGTTCTGCAGAGAGTGCAGGTCAGGAGGTGTGTATTTGTGCACATGTGTGTGCCTGCACTACAATGTCCTTAAAGCCCCCATTTGCACCCTGATCCCCAAATCCCAATGTGGTCTTTGTTTAGGGCTGGTTCCTGAAGGTTGCTTGGACTCTCACTGGCTGCCTGGGGCACAAATTTGATCCCCCACAGCTGGTGATTGGCATATCTAGGTCACACACCCTTTTCTTTGGTCATGCCCTCTATCTCTGCTACACCGATACCAGCAGGGGAGAGTTGTTCTTCACTGGCTCTGTGCTGCCAGGGGATCCCTCTACGATGTGCTGGTCATGCCACGCTAGTGTCAGAGTCCACTAGTGGTACAGCGCAAAGTGGTCGCACCACATTGGTGAGAATCCAGCCCAACGCAGTGATTAAAGTAGATAGAAACAGGAGCTCCTCTCTGCTTAGAGCGGAGATGGGGGTGCTGTGCTCCCCAGCCTTCCCTGCCTCCCCCTTACTTAAGCTCTTGGCCCTGTGTCTGTGTTTTGAGGGGGAAGTTTGGTGGGTTACTTAAGAGGGAACCTGAAGGTTGAGGAAGGGAGGGGAAAGTGAGAGAAGCAGCAGAAGAGAGAGACGGTAGGAAGGCGGAAAGTGGATGAATATATCCCCGTGGGGAGTGGTGATGGAAGTAGGTAGTTCTCATGGGCTGTGCTAAAATGTTCTGAAGCTCCTGGGAGAATGAGAACTCCCCTAGAATGTTGGTTCTGGAGAAGGTATCTTCTCCATTCTGAGCGGTGAGGTCATCATCTTGTACGCACTCAAAGAGACAGTGGGAGGCTTGGATGAGCTCCAGGAAAGAGGGTCACCATTGGAGGGACCTGCCTGAGAAATGGGGACGTTAACGCTCAAGAGGTCTTGGTCTTGGTCTGGCATCTTGGTCAAATCTGAGACCTTTCTGCACATTGAGGGAAAATCTCACCCCAGCTCTTCGTGACAGCCTTCAGCTCCTCATGCCCTCTGGAGAGCTTGCTTGCAAAGGTCAGCCAATTTCCTGGCCACACTGGGGGGCTGATAAAGATGGCAAACTAAGCTGCGAGAGCTGAGTTTGATACTGCGAGGCCCCTGACATTACTGGAGAACTGATACAAGGGACCTGCAGAACTCACTGACCTCCTGGATTTGGGAGAGGAGCAGGCCATGGCCCTGATTTTGAGGGAAGGAATCCCTCTGCCTTCCCCAAGGACAAGCTGATGTAAAAGAAGGAAGGTGACATGTTTCGCTCCAGCCTCCCTCCCCCACCCCGATCAGGTTAGGCAGCCCCACACCTCCAAAGAAAGCCCGGCATGTCTGGTTTCCCAATTGTTATTGTGGTCGCTGTTTTGTAAGGGCTGGGTGGAGCCTTGGATTCATCATCTCTTGCACTGTACGTCAAAGCCATGACTCGCTGCTCGCCTGCACCCTCCCTCCAGGAAATGGAATTTCTTGGCTTGGCAAGACACCGTTTTCCCAGGGCTGCCACTCGCACCGTGGCCGGGCCACTCTTGGTTCTTCCTCTCTGTGTCCCCACCTGGGTGGGGCAGGGAAGCTATATCTTCTTCTCTCTCCCCCCCCACCCCCTCCCAGCCCCAAATCCTCAGAGCTTTGACTGTGTTGTCACCTGACGGGAAGGAAAGCTCAGGGTGATCTCTGAAGTTTCCCCACTAGTGGGGTCAGCAGGAGAAGACATGTGTGGATACTAATTCAGCCGAAAGCAGCGATGGGAGACCTGGGCACTAACACAGGCCTGAGGTCTGCATGTGTGTTTGTACAGCACCTAGCGCCACAGTGTCCCCATTCTGCTTGGGGCCTTCAGCAGCTACTATCATATTAACAGTAATGGCTGGCTGGAGACTGGGTTCCAAACCCCTGGTTAGAGCCTCCTGGGTGGGATCTCCTGGGAACACAGGGCTTGCCACACTGGATCAGCCCAGGATCTGTTCAGCCCAGCATCCTGTCTCCGAGAGGGACCAGTCCCAGCTGGCTCAGAGGAAGGTTCTGCAGTTACAAGGACATCCTGCTCCCAGAGACAGCTTCCTCCTGACCCCCAGTAGGGAGTGGCCATGCCATGAAGCAAGGGGGTTCACATCCCTTCCAAACCTCATTTCCTCCCTTCTAGGACCCTCCTGCGATATTCTGCAGTAGTTGCGCAGAAAGCTTCAGTGTATCCCCCCCCCAGTGCTGCAGTGTGGTGTGCTCAGCCACAGGGATTCCTGTGTCCCCTGGGGTGGGAGGAAGCATGGTGTCTCCAGGGGAGGGTGGAGGGTGTTCTCTCCATGTGCTGCAAGAAGAGGAAATTTTCTGCTGCGTCCTGGCCCTGTGCAGAAACGTGGGTGTCTGTCTCTGGCAGGCATTCAGCCGTTACCCTGCTGCTCTTTACCCCGTTCGCCTTCTCCAGCAGCGGCTCCCCGACCCTGCTCCCCTTTGCCTCCTGAGCTAACGAGCTCTTGCCTGCACCTACGCTCCCCTTGCAAGCTCTTGCACAGCCATGCTCCTGAAAAAAACCCTGTCCCCCCCCCCCCCACCACCACCACCCCGTCCCAGTGCAGCACTCACAACCGTGTGTGTGTGTGTTTGGGGAGCCGGGAAGCTACACAACAGCCGCAGCAGTCTTCCTCTCCATCCCTCCCCCTTCTCTTTGGCTAACTGCTCCAATTCTGTTCTCCTTATTTGGCCACACTGCTCCCAAAGAAGGGGGGTGTGCGGGTGGAGGACGGGGAGGGGGGAGCAGCGGGAGAGACTGGGTGACATCACGGGGCTCGGGGAGAGACAGAAAAAAAAGTTACTTTAAAAAAAAAAAAAATCCCTGCGCACTTGAACCAGCAGCTTGCTGCAGTTCCTTTAAAAGGAGATGTCTGTACTGGAGACCTCTCGCGCGCTCTCCCAGCCCCTCCGGGAAGCCTCTAGCTGAAGGAGACACCTCTGTTCTCAGCTCCCCACCAGCAGCAGCTGCCGCCAAACATGTTATTGCAAAACACCGAGCCTGCTCTGGGAGCTGGGCAGGAAAGGGGGGAGCGAGAGGGGAGGTGAAGTCGCAGGCGCTGGTTTGAGGCCTGTCTGGCAGAACCTGTCTGGGGAGCGGAGCTTCCCCTGGGGGGCCCCCACGAGCGCTTTGTGCCCTACACACAACACCCAGTGACCTTTCAAGGGGAGGGGGAGGGTCAGGCTTGTCCAAATAGACACGTTGAACCAGAGTCCCAAAGCAAGACGGGGGGCTGAGGCTTTCAGAGCTGGGATCCGGGCACCTGGCCCCCATTCATATCAAGAGGAATTGGGCATCCAAATCTCCTGGGTGCCGCCAAAAATCCCTGCTGGGGATTTCAAACCCTGCTCCTGTCTACACTTCACGTCCAACTCTTCCCATTGAAGCCACTGGGGAGTTTAGCCTTTGGCGGGGGCAGGGTTTGGCCCCAGAGGGTTTTGCTGGCGAGGCTGGGCTTTGGGCCCCGAGGGGTCCCCCAACAGGGCTTTCATGCTCTGCACAGCAAGGGAGCCTAGTGCTGACACAGGCTCTGTGTTGTTCTGTGGGGGGCAGTGACACCACGCTGAGCGCCCCCCCCCCCCCCGCATTGCCTGTGCTTCATCCCTGCACTGAGGCACGACTACGCCAAAACGCAGCAGGCCGGGGAGCTCTGAGGCAGTGGCACGGCCTGCGAGGAGCGGGGTGGTCGTGTAACTAGCAGGGGGCCGCAGTGGAGCGATACCCACCTCTCTAATGCCCAGCATTTCTCATGCTGAGGGTCCCAACCCAAAAGGGGGTTGCGAGAGCAGCGGCTGCTGGCCAGGTGCCCAGCTCTGAAGGCAGCGCCACTGCCAGCAGCAGCGCAGAAGTAAGGGTGGCATGGTATGGGTCATCACAGCCTGAAATATTTTCAAGGGGGATCCCAGCAAAAAAAAGTTTGCGAACCCCTGTACCAGCCTGTATTCCAGGGGTTCTCAAACTGGGGGTCGAGACCCCTCAGGGGGTCGCGAGATTATTACATGGGGGGTCGCGAGCTGTCAGCCTGAACCCCAAACCCCGCTTTGCATCCAGCATTTATAATGGTGTTAAATATATTAAAACATGTTTTTAATTTATAAGGGGGGTCGCACTCAGAGGCTTGCTGTGTGAAAGGGGTCACCAGTACGAAAGTTTGAGAACCACTGCCGTATTCCATCTCTATTATTTTCTGTCTTTGCATTCAAGGTGGCAGAGAGCCCCTCCCTGCCATGTGCAATTACCCCTTGAGAGCCAGTAACTTGGCAGCTGGTTCTTGCCTGATGGGCCGATAATTGCCCGGTAAAGCCTTGCTCTCCTCTCTTGATACGGATAGAAGAGGGATGCAGGGTCAGGGCTGGAGGTTCCTGGAGGGCAAGGCTGTGATCTGGGGCAGGGGACGTGGTTGCGTCTCGGGGCTGGAGGTTTCTGGGGGCTGCGCTGTAATGTACCTCAGACCCATTTCTGGCTCCAATAGTTTCTATAGGGGCATTGCTGCCAGCTCTAGGACCCCTTTGTCTCACCTGACGTGAATACATTCACTGCTGGTATCCTTAGCAGAGGAGGAACTTCCCCTCCCAGCCCCTATGTCCTCCTGCTCTTCTTTGGCTGGTCGGAGGCAGTGTACTCTAGTGCATACAGCTGGGGGCAGGATGTCAGGAGACGTCCATCGCTGACCTTTGCTTTGTCCCCTCAGGTTGTCGAGTTGCCATTTGGGGCTCAGGGTCGGAGCCCAGAGCAGCCATCACAATAGCGTCCAACAGCTGGAACGCCAGCGGCAGCCCCGGGGAGGGGCAGGAAGATGGACAGGAGGGAATGGACAAGAGTCTGGACAATGATGCCGAGGGGGTGTGGAGTCCAGACATTGAGCAGAGCTTCCAGGAGGCACTGGCGATCTACCCCCCCTGCGGCCGGCGGAAAATCATCCTCTCGGACGAAGGCAAGATGTACGGTGAGTGAGACCAGGCTGCACTTGGTTTTAGAAGGGATCCAGGCTTGACCCAACGGACACTGCAGGGTCTGTGTGCCTATTCAAATATCCATCATTATGTTTCAGAGTGAACATCCAGTTAAGATGAATAAGAGCAGCTCACACCTCCCTTAGAACCAAACGCTGCCCCTGCATTCCCACTGCAAAGTCCAATTAAATTGAGAATACATCCCTTTGGTTATTATGTTTTGTCTCTGACTCCAATTCAGGGGTAGAGCAGGGAATTTCCTTGGGTTTGCTGCCAGTGGTAGGTGGTTGGCTCTGGAGATGAAAGTCCTCTCTTTCCTCACAGAGTAGGTGGAGCCTGACGGAAGTGTTATGTGAGAGTCCAAGTGGGGATTAGGGATGCCCAAGATGGTAGTAGCTAGGGGCTCAGGATTGAGGTGCAAACATGGGGGGAGCCCAGACCTTGACTAGCAGAGCAAGTTGCGTCAGGATTGAGGTCGATCGGCAGAGCTGCGTTGGGAGCCTATTGCTGGAGCAGCTGGGGATGCGGTGGGTGGGTCGGGACTGAGGTGCCTTGGGAGAGCTGTGGGGGGTGGGTTCTGCAGCACCTGAGGCTCTGATGTTCGGTCTCTCGCATCCAGTGGATGACTGAAATCACCCTGTGTCAGCCCCCGCGTTCTGACCTCATCTGGGTGACTGCTGGCTGGCAAGGGGAGTGGAGGGTGGCAGAGAGAGAGAGAAGGTAAATGTGAGTTTCTGAAGGGGTATTGCTTCTCCAGGCTCATCCCTCAGGTGCCCCAAGCCTGGACTTCTCTGACACGGAGGCATTAGGTGCTCTTTGTATGAGCGGTGCCTTCTCCTCTGCCCCGTCACTTTCCAAGGCTTGGCCCTTGCTGTCTGCACCAGGGGCACTAACCTAATATCTCAACCACAGTATCTGGGCCGTGTCCCTACCGTCCTGTGGGGAGCACTGAAAGGGAAGCCAAACTGGGGCAGAGGTGGGGGCCATCTTGTAATGGCTCAGGCCTGTCAAGTAGTGTTGAACTCTGTTCCCCATGCTGAGGATCCACAGTTCCCCCAGTCTCTGTCCCTCCCTCTGTGACATCTCTCCCTTCTCTCGCTCCCTCCCTCTTTTTTTCGCTCCCTCCCTCTCTCTGCTTTGCCTGACTGACTGGTTTGGTGAAGTTGCAGCCAGAGAGAGGCTCTGCACAGGGAGTCCACACGCCTGGGGCTGGGCGTGAAAGCTGGTGTGTCTGGCCTCTCGTGCAGGTCACAAACAAGACACTTCCTTCTGCTTCCAAGGCTCCCTCGGCACCGCCTTTGGATTTGTGTTTTCAAACCGCGGCTTGGCCTCAAAGTTCCCCCCGTGTCGATGGTTTCCCCAGCTCTGAATTTTTGGGGGCCCCATCTGAGAGGAGCTAACTACATTCCCAGAGCCCTCTCCTTGCCCCATGTCTCCATCAGAAGCTCCTCCACTTCCATTTCCAACCCAACAGGCCACATTCATCCAACAGAGTCATGGATTTGGCCTGGTGTTTCCCACTAGAACAGGGTCACCTTGTCAATGCAGGGTCTGGCCAAGGGAAGTCTGTACCCATTGATGGCTCTGGGAGGCTGGGGCCCGTCGCCTCTTGGATTCAACTTTAAATACGTTATTGGCGTGACAAGATAGGCAAGTGTGGCCCAAGTCAGTGCATTCAGCATCTTCAGCTGGAAGCAGGAAGCCTCGTTGATACAGGAACCTGTCTCCGCCCATTGACGGTTCAGTGGTTTAGGATGCGGCGCCCACGCTCCAGTTTCCATAGCTTTGTTGGCGTGACAAGCTAGACAAGTGCTTGCCTGAGTCGAGAGTGAGTCTGCGCTGAGGACAGGCCGGCAGTTAGAGTTCAGCCCAAGTCGGTGGCGGGTGGGGGGTGTCTTTGTGCGGTGATTTGGGTGACTCTCAGCCCAGTTCCTGGCAGGTCAGTTGTCCACATCAACACTTCACCATCTCAATTGGCACTTTCGCGGGTGTTGTCAGCAGCGAGGCCATTGAAACTCGCCTCCCCTTGAGGGGGTCCTTCCAATGCAGACGCGGGACGCGCCTGCCCTGCTGCTGGCTGTGCTCTACCTGCTCGGGGATGTCAGTCTTTAGGGCTGTCAGTCCAGGACTCTTCTCCAGCACTATAAGGAAGTCCGACCCCATTTCCGGCATCCTCTGCTGAGATCTCTCAAGTCCCAACAGCTCAGCACAAGGTTGGGCTTGCTCAGTGCTTGGATGAAAAACCTCCAAGGAAACCCAGGGAGCTGGTGAGAATGGCACCAGTATTTCAGCGCAATGTGAGAGGGGGGATATGCTGCTGGAGCGGGGCCTTTCTAATGAAATGGACAATAGAGGTTTAAACCCCCTCAAACTGTTCTGGGCTTTCTGCCTCCCTCGCTGCTGGTGACTTGGGCTGTGTGTAAACACATGTTGTCTCCTCCTCCTCTGCTCCGGGCTGAATCCTCCTGTGATGTCACAACTCTGTGTTTGTGACCTCAGACCTGTCTCCATGGGGATGGACTGTCATATTATAAACACTGCGTTATGACCTCAGAGGATGACTCATGGAGGTGGAGGTGGGGGGGTACACTGTCTAATAGTGGTTAAAGTGCAAGACTAGACTTCAGGAGATCTGGGTTCTGTTCCCAGCACTGCCACCAACTCTGCCTCGGTTTCCCCATCCTAATAATAGGGAGAATACCTACCTTACACTTAATGTGTTCGTCTCTGTAAAGCACTTTGGAATCCTGGGAGGATGCGAGAGAAAGGCTAAGGATTTAGGATAGTTATATATTGATTATATTCTGAGAAACTGGGCACAGCTCTTACATCCGATCGGAACTGGCCAGTCGTGTCTTTGCACCAATCCCTCGGGAATCAGCACTGAGCTGAAGGGAATTGAAGACGGCTGGTAATGCCTTACCTCTCTCTCTAGTTGCAAAAGTCTCTAAAACACGTGACCAATTGGGCACAGAGCACCCATGAAATGCAACCACCTCTGGGGAGGGGGACAGTCGCCAGCACACTGCACGAGTTTGTCTTTTTAAGTTCTTCCCTAAGCATTGGCCATTCCATTAACAGCTCCCCTCCCCTTGCACTGGTCTCACTGGCTTTCCATGCCTCTCCCCCTGTTCTCAGATCTTCCTGCAACAAAGCAAGACTTCTCCCCACCCCTGCTCCCAAGATTCGGGGCCACCCAAAGGGACGTGCTTCACTACACCGCCTTTCAGCCCTTGCACCCCTGCTCCCCTCTCATGCTGCCCAGCAGGGGCCCTTCTAGCCCAGGGCCTCGGGGACGGAGGCTGGGGAGCGCGGGGATTCCAAAGCGGGTGCATTTTTTGGATTTCTCTGGAAATAGTTGGAGTGCCACTGGAGAGCTTGGCCTCCACTCAACAAACCCAAGTGTGCAAACTGGTTTTTCCAGCCCCTGGGAGACATCTGGCAGTTGCTTAAAGAGACGGCAGCCCAATTCTGCTTTCATCTTCCACGCTGCCGCACTTGGTACAGAAACTCATTTTCACCTTCTTCTCTCGCTGTGCCCCCCCTCCCCAGTTTTTCTCTGCCTCACCCAATCCCTCCCGCTCTCTTTTGTAGGCAGTGTTTAGAACTGGGGGCAGGGCTGCGGGGAACCATCCTAGTCTCCCTCCTAGAGGAGAGAGCAAGGAGGGGTCTGTTGAACTGAACATACAGTGGGCCCAGGTCTGTGTCTAGTCTGGGAGGGGGCTCAGAATGGCTGGGCGAACTCATAGTCCTTGGGCACCCAAGTCCACCTGCAGGAGTATGGCTTGGAGAGGCTGTGAGCTTCCCTACCCCAATCCTAGTTCTTCTGGGAGAGGAGGGATTGAAACCACCATGACCCTTGCCTCTGATCTTTAAATCGTGGTGTGAGGACCTCAGTAACTCAGCCAGAGTTGAGGGGTCTATTACAGGAGGGGGTGGGTGAGATTCTGTGGCCTGCAATGTGCAGAAGGTCAGCGTAGATGATCATGGTGGTCCCGTTCTGGCCTTCAAGTGTATGATCTGTGTGGCCTTAAATGAATCCCTGTGTTTGTGCCCCCCCCCCATTTGCCTGGTGGGGCTGTTGACCCCTTTCATGGGTGTTATTTCCAGCCTGTATGAGCGCCCTGTGCGGCCCCCTGACGAGAAGCCAAGGATCTCCATGCTGGAATAGTGGAAGCAATGGCAAATGAGTCATTGGCCGCGCAGAATCCGGGGTCCTCCCCACAGGGGAAGGGCTTAGCTCACACCTGGCACGGGTTCTCCAGGCCACACAGCCCCAGAGGGTCTCTCGGCCATGACCAGAGGGAGACTAACCCCAGCAAAGCCAGGGAACCCCACCTACCCCACTGTTTATCTAGGCAAAGGGGGTGCTGTTCATCTACTGTTACCCCATTTCCTTTTGTTCCTGCCCAACCTGCTTACTTCCTGGTACTCCAGTATCCCACTAAGAGAATACTCTAGTATTCTATAGCACTAGCCCCAGACTCGCCATTGAAACCAGTAACGTCGTGGACCATCACGACAGCATCCAGTAGTATTTTCTTCTCTGAGGATTTCTGCAGTAACATCCCCTCCCAACAGCTTACATGAGTCTCATTACGGTATTGCTGGCTGTTGTTTGTTAGCTGTATTACAGTAGTGCCTAGAGGTCCCAGCCGAAACCAGGACTGCGTTGTGCTAGGCAGTATGAAGCAGTCCCTGCCCTGAAACACTTGCAATCCCCTGCTGTAGCGTTCTTTCCTTGGGGATGCCACTGTGCTGATGGGCCTAGACAGGACACGGTGGGGCATTCTGTAGCTTCCCTTGACGAGGGCTTCTCCAGCCCACCAGCATGGCTATCTATCCAGGCGGGCATTAGAGATGGGATTCTCCAGGAGGATCCTGGAGCATTGTAGCTCTGGCGCTGTACTTGAGGGGTAGGGGTGCTCTGATTGCAGGGGGACTGAGCTCCCAGCCGCTGGCATAGAGAGGCCGAGGGAAGCAGTGGAAGGGGGGCAACCTTGACCTATGGTAACCTCTAGCATTTGAATTGTGGCCAGGCTGTGAGCATGGGGTGATAGCGGAGGGCTGGGGCTTGTCGGGCAAGGGGTGTCTCTCTGTCTCTCAGGGTTGTTGCCAGGAACTCAGGGAGCCTGCGCCTTGCCCCCAGACAGCAGGTGTAACTTGAGTTGGACTCGGCCAGGGCTGGTATGCTGCGGCGCGCGGATTGGCTGGAAGGTTGTCCCACTAGGTTATTTTTAACAGAGCCGTCCAACTGGTTCACGTGGTGGTGTCAGGGGAGAGGAATTTGGGGAATGTGGTAATTTGGAGGAGGGACATGCCCTCCTAGAGGGAATGGCACAACCTCTGGTGAATCACGGGGCTGGGACAGCCCTGCAAGGCCTGCCGGTACCAGAGAGTGAGAGAGCACGACCCTTAGCTACCTGGTACCATAGAGACGGGGAGGGAGGGCATGCACGGGGGCCTTCCCGCTGTTCCCAGAGACAAACACGCACAGACTTAGCTACGCAGGTACCATAGAGACAGTGGGGCCCACACAGAGCTGTCCTGCTGGTACCACACACAGGGAGCAGAGAATAGGGTTGGTGTGTGCTAATACCAGAAAGAGAGAGACACGCAACTCCATGGTACAGCAGAGGGTGCGTGTGCGTGTGTACACACACACACGCAACTCCATGGTACAACAGAGGGTGCGTGTGCATATACACACACACACACACAGAGCTATGCAGAGGGAGGAGAGTTACCCGCAGCACAGTTCACAACAGGGTGCGGGGAGGGGGCACAAGGGAGAAGTGACACATGCTGTTAAAATAGAGGTGAGGGGAGAGGACAGGGTGTGAGAGAGAGACACACAGAGAGGGGAGACCCGCTCACAGCACTTGGGGAATGATGACCCCTTGAGGCCTCTGCAAACTTCCAGAGCAGCTGGAAGAGGCTCCCATTGTGCAGGGAACCCTGCAGTGGCGGGGCCGAGGGTGCGCTGTTAATACCCGCTGAAAATAGTCCAGTGTCCCACGCCCATAGTGCGCCGGCTGCGCTGTGCCCCGCTGCGGGACGTGGGCTGCCCCATATGACCGCGCTGTGTTTGTAGTGCCTTCAGCCGTGCTCAAGATTGGGAGGATGGTGGGGATGGAGGAGAGCTGGTGTGTCCCCACAATGGGAGGGCGGGAAATACAATCACCTCAAATTGACCCGCTCCACCCCATAGTCCTCCCCTCCCGGCAGGGTCCTGCGGTACATTGTAGGAACTGTAGGACGCCTACTGACCCCGAAGCCCCTCTCCTCCACTGTGGTCACTTTTTCTTCTTTTCTTGTCCTCCTTTCTCCACCCTCCTCTTCCGCTCATCTTTGCCCCCGGGCCTCTACGCTCAGCGCTGCCCTCTCCTCTCTCAGCGTCTCCTCCCTTGCCACCCTCTGTCCAGATCCAGGGATCTTCAGGGTTCTCTCCATTGCTCTCACATACACCCTGCCACCCCTTTCCTGCTCCCCCCCATGCCTTCCACCATGCTGTGGGGCCAGGCCTGCCAGGAGTGCAGCCTCTTCAGGCCACTAGGCCTCCCTACTGCTACCTCCTAGGCCAGGGCCCACCATGACTCTGGATCCTTCAGGTCTCTTGTCTCCCAGGTCCCGGCCTAGCTGTAACCCCCAGGCTCTTGTGCTCTGACAGCTCACCAGGGAGTCAAGAGAGAGATCCACGCTGCCAGGGTGAGCAGGCAGGCTGGGTGGGCACCTGCCACGTACTTCCAACAGCACCTCTCTAAGGCACAGCTAGCATTGGGCGCCAATAGCAACTGGGTAGCTTCCGCGTCTTGTGACGGGAGCGGTGCACAGGCCGAGAGAAGTGGCATCTGGGGCGCTCGGGGTTTGAGAGGCCCCAGGGCAAGGGTGGAAGAGCAGACCTCAGACCCCAGGGGTGAACAGGAAGGAAATGGCTGCGGCAAGCCAGGTACTTAGCAGTTGTTCCCTGATTACTCTCCTTGGGCTGCGTTTATTTCTAATGTGCAGTTTGCAATGGAGAGGCTGTGAGGGGAAATGCATCTAGCAGTGCCAACGCCCTCTCCCCCCCCCCCCAAAGGGATCAGCCTCACCGGGCCCCTCAGATAGCACCCCGAGACTGTTGGTCTTGGGTGGAAGGAGTGGGGAGCGGCTGAGGGCTGGAATCTCCTCCTCTCCCTCACGTCTTTGGGGTAGCCCGGTAGGTACAGACAGGTCAGGCTGGGCCTCGGCCCACCTGATTCTGTGCAGCTAGAGACTAAGAAACCAGAGCCCCTGGTTGTGGGCGTTTATGGGAATGCAGGATTAGCTACAGCTGCCTTCTAAGGGGAAGTAGTCCAGCCGTCCCCTGTGGGGGCCAGTGTTAACCCAGGGCGCGGGGAATCACTCCAGCTGTTCCCTGTGGGGAGCCCTATTACTCCCAGGCAAGCTTGCCTGTGTGTGTGAGGGAAGAATGGCCGAGTGGATGGGCCACTGGACTGGAACTCAGGAGACAGGAGTTCTGTTCCTGTCCTGCTGGGTGACTTTGGGCAAGTCACTGCCCCGTTCTTTGTGCCTCAGTTTCCCCATCTGTAAAGTGGCCTCACAGGGGAAGTGAGGACTGTCTAAGTAAGTGCTCCGGGGGCAAAGGGGAGGGGTTGCCCCACCCCCGTAAGGGGTTGCACTTCCCCGCCCCCCCAAGGGACAGGGTCCCTGCTCCCGCTGCTCTTTGTGGAGGGAGCATTGTTACTCCTGCGTATGGAGCCTTCTTTCTCTTGCCCTCCCCGGGAGGCATGGGACGCAGCTGACCCAGCGCAGCACCTGGCGCTGTCTGTCGCCGTGCTGCTGGCGGGATTGCAGGGGCGTGAGGAGGGGGCGAGGGGAGCTCGTGCTTCTTCCCTTACAGTGTGAGGCCTGTTCGGAGAGCCCCTCCCCCTGCCCCCAGAAGGCGCGGGGCGTTGGGCGCTGCTACAAAAGTTGTTTGGCTTTTTTACTTTTTTTTTTTTTTTTTTTTAAATCCTAAACTAGCTCCAAGGGCATTTTGACTAGCTCCAACCACCACCATCTGGTCCATTAAAATAAATCTGGCGTGCTTCCCCACCCCCACATCGGTTGGGGGTGGGGGAAGGGGGGAAGGAGAGAGAAGAAAGCTCCCAGCTGCTCTGAGGTTTGAATTTAGATTGGCCACAGCTGGCCTGTAAAATGTGGAGCAAAAGCACTTCTGCTTCGGATTAGGCCGAGGATGTCGGGCAAGGCTGTTTAAAAGGCCAGTGCTGCTGGAAATGCGGATTGGGCCATGGGGAAAATTTTGGGGGTTGCTAATGTTGCTTACATCTGAACCCAAATCTCGTGCCGTGCTCTTTGCCCATTTCAGGAAGCTCACTGGCCTCCTGCTGCAGCTTGTAGAGTTGCCAGTTTCCCTCCCAGAAGGAGGGGAGGGGCGTCTCCGAGAGCAGTGATCCCAAAGAGCCAGGTTCCCGGTGGAGCGAGCGCTGAAAGCTCTCCTGCCGTTCTTGGCGGTGTCCTCCAAGAGCGGCGTGGGAGGGAAGGAATCCCGTCCCGCAGACGCGATGGGAGGAGTTTCTGGGTGTCCCGTGTCTGCGCCCGGCTCTCTGGTCGCCACAAACCGCCCGCCGTTCGGTGCGTGCTGTCAGTCAGAACGGTCCCCTCCATCGTGGTCATTTCATTGTGTCCTGGCCCCTCTCTTCCCATAAACGCTGTCACCGGGGCCCTCACAGACCCTTCCAGCCTGCCCCACCAACTGGCTCAGTCATGCCTTGACAGCTGCCAGGACAGCACCCCCTTCTGGCAAAGCCTTGTCACTTGACATGTGGCTCAGAGAGAAACCTTGGTTAGGCCAGGGCTGGGGTGTTCTTGGACTAGGGAAGAGAAGTGTTTGCGTGTCAGGGACAGGGCAAAGGACCTGGCAAGATGCTCCTGCTTTGATCTTGTTCTTACTCTTTGGCTTGCTCTAGGTCGCAATGAATTGATAGCGAGATACATCAAGCTCCGGACGGGGAAAACACGGACGAGAAAACAGGTAAAAAAAACCTGCTTTACTTTATTTGAAGAAAGGGTCCGAGCGCGAGACCTTTGGCTGATAGACTCGGCCTCGAGGACAGTGCTGGGGAGTCTGGCGCGCTTCGCTCGGCTTATCGTCGCGCTCTGGGAGGACGAGGAAGGACTGTGTGGACTAGCAGGCAAAGCCCAGGGCAGAGTCCGGATGCCTGGGTTCCACTTCCAGCTCTGCCGCTGGCTTGCTGCGCGTCTCGCATTTCCCCTTGCTGTGCCCCCTTTTCCCCATCCGTGCAATGAGGATTACGCTGAGCTGCGTCATGAGGGGGGTTATGAGGCTTGGACACAGCTCGCTGGGAGCTGCTATAGCCCAGCAAAGGGGGGGGATAGCGATTGTTGAGAGACCCCCCACCCCACCCCCACCCCACTGCTTACCGGCTGCTTGAGGTCCGGGAACTGATCTGTTCCTGCACACTCATCTTATCTCCTCCCGTGGGCTACAGCTCGCTGGGCAAGCGGGGTTGGGTGAGCCTCCTGTACGCTGCACCTGCCTGGTGTGGCACTCTGTCCCCCTCTGGGTGTGGCCAGGCCAGCTAGAGATGGATGAGTCTGCTGCAGCCTTGGCTAACGGCCTCTTTTAGCTGAGGCAGTAGAGGCTCATGTGCTAAGATCCTGCAGGTTCCCGGCTGCTGTCGTCCCACCGTGAGGCGTCAGAACCCCTGGCGTTTGGGATTCAGTTGGGGTCAGCACTCCGGTGTGTGCCTGTGTAGCCCAGCCTCGCCCGTCCCCGAGCCTCATGAGAGGCGTGGTGGGCCCAGCCACGTCCCAAGAGCAGCCCTCTGCATGGGGCAGTGACATGTCTGCCTCCCCTCCTGGAGGGAGCCGTGATGGCGAGTGGGGCATGGGAAATGTTAATTGAACCTTCCAAAGTCACTTGGTTTGGGGTTTGGCTTGTGATTGGGCCTAGGGCTCATGGGATCTTCCTGTTTTATACACACCCTGCCCTATCGCTTCTGGAGGAATCTGGGCCTGAACCCAAACACCTCTAGATTCGAACCTGGATCTGGATTGGGCACCTGGCGCCTTTCTTCCTACTAGGCCAGGCCAGCCTCCAGCTCTGAATGGTCACTGGCGTGTTTGAGATCTCTAGCGAAATCCTGCATCTTTCACCCCCTCTCTTCTTCTAGATCCAGCTCTAGAGTCCCTCTCTGCCAGTACTCTTTCCCAGGACAGGGGGCGCTTGTGTAACCCAGGTGCCTCAGATACCCCGGTGCTGGTGCACTAGAATACTGTCCTGTCAGCCGTGGGCATGGGCAAAGAGCTCTCTCCCACCCCCACCAGAAGCTCGGGTTGTTGTGGCGGGAGAGTCATAGAGCTCCTTGTTCCCACCTGCATCCCCTCCCTCCAGCCAGCCCCGTGCTCCTCGCCCCCATTCATTGTATTGGGTGAGGTGTGTAGAACTGGGGACTAGCACCAGGGCAGCATTGAAAATCAGCTGGCAGCGAATCACACCTGCTGTGGGAGCTCTGGGGTGTTACCTGCCTGATGGGACCAAGGGAGGAGGAGTCCTGTCTCCATTTCCACGCCTGTGTCTGTGAATGCTTCTGGACCAGTCCAGGGACGGAGCTGATTGTCCATAAGCCGTGGAGAGGCTCTTTCCATTTGCAACAGGTCCGGTTGCCAACAGCCGTCCCGCTGCTCCCCATGCTTGAAACTCCCTCTGGCTGTGTCCAGTGCATGCTCTGTGATGGGATTAGAACAGCAGGTCACCCGTGTTGTGACTGGCTGTGGTTTGTAGCGGGGTTCCTGCCAACGCGAGGGGGAAAGGATCTTGGAAATCTGACTGCCGCTCGCCCGTTTGCTCCCCCCTGGCTTGTGACAACAGGTAGCTCTAGACTGGCTGGCAAGAGGAGCCACGATGGGGGGCAGGACAGTCTAATGAACTGGGATTTTGGAGACAAGGGTTCGATCCCCAGCTCAGACACAGACACCTTGTGCAAATCATTAATCTATCCTTGTGCCTCAGCTCCCCATCTGTAAAAGGGGATAATAGCACTGCCCTACCTCCGAGGAAGGATAAAGTCCATCAGTGATTGCTACTGCATTGATGGGGGCAGTATAAGCACCATAGATAGACTGATTGATTGTAAGGTGCTTGGATCCTATGGGCGGGAGGGCTGTCTAGGTACGTGGATAGACGGAAGACCACGTTGGCTCCATGCAGTAGAACTTTTCCTCTGTGTTAAAGCTTTGAAATGATCCCTTGAAAACTTATCTGGGCTTGGCGGTAGAGGCGGGAGGGCAGGGGCAGGTGCCACTCGAATGGATGAATAGAGGGGAATTTTGTTATGGAGCGTGCAGCCCTCACTGGGTCCCTCTGGAGGCAGAGGTTTGAACCAAGAGCAAACTGAACCTGGTGATCTCCATCAGAAATGTGTCCGGGGCATCTCAATGCACAGCAGACAGTCTCTGCGCTGGAGAAGCAGCCAAGGGGCTGGGACTAGTTGCAAGAGAGCAGGATGTAGGGGCAGCTGATGGTCAGAAGGGAGCGTGTGGGAAATGACACCACATTGCTGCACAGATGAGGCCAAAATTTCCAGCTCTGGGTGACCCAAGAGAGGTTCCTAACTCCATATTCCGGGTTCTGAATAGAAAACATCCTGCACAACACCGTCAAAAGACAAGCCTGGAGACTTAAATTCATAGCTCTGGTGGACTTAATAAAGACCCTGGATTTATGGCTCATTTACAGCAACCTGTAACCCACTAAGCCTCCTTTGTCCTAGGACTGTAGAGCTATGAAGTGCTCACTTCCTCTTGAATGGTCTCTTTAACCTATGTTAATGCGTATCTGTTTCACCTTGTGTTTAGCTGTGATGCTCGGTGTACCTTTCCCAGACCAGAATCAGAGCTCTGTGTGGCTCGAAAGTTTCTCTCTCTGGCCAACAGAAGTTGGTCCAGTAAAAGATATCACCTCACCCCCCTGGGACCAATACAGCTATAATGACACTGCACACACCTGATTTTCCAAGGTTTACAGCTCTCATTGACCTGAGTGAGGGTTGTGGATGCTCTGATAACCAACCACCTTTTATTTAGGTCCCTATCTTTAGATGCCCAGACTTGGAGCTTGTCTACATTTGACAGCACTTCAGTGTAGACTCTCAATGATGCCAGGGGTTCTCCTGCCGGCATAGTTAATCCATAAGAACGGCCATACTGGGTCTGACCAAAGGTCCATCCAGCCCAGTATCCTGTCTTCAGACAGTGGCCAATGCTAGGTGCCCCAGAGGGAATGAACAGAACAGGTAATCATCAAGTGATCCATTCCCTGTCGCCCATTCCCAGCTTTTGGCAAACAGAGGCTACCAGCTCCTTGAGAGGCAGTAGCTAGGTCGATGGAAGAATTCTTCTGTCTGTCTAGCGCTGTCTGCACCAGGGGTCAGGTGGGCATAACTACATTGCTCGGGGGATGGATTTTTCCCAGCCCTGAGCGATGTAACAGGGTCGACTTCACTTTTTTGAGTGAACCTGGCCCTGAAAATTTTTGCCTGTGTTTTTCCTCCTCTTTGAGCAGTACAATTCACAGAGATGTGGGGGAGCCCGCTGGAGTCTGTTCTGGCTCCTGCGTCTTCCCTGAAATGATTCGCTATGCTGCAACTGCAGGGCCAAATTCCGCCTGGCAGAGCGTCACAGGGTTGACACGGCCGTGTGGAAGGGCAAAATTTGCCTTTCAGAAACTCCCTCCCTGACGATGATGCACGAGAAGGAAAGAGCCCGGCTGATCGTGCAAGGCTGACGGTTAGAGAAACCATCTCTTTGTTGGTCAGATGTGTCCCCTTTGCAGAGAACCACCAAGCACTAATAGCCTTGGCGTCCACAGCACCGTTGGTTGCAGAGTTAGAACCAAACTGCAAAGTGAAACAAGAGGGGTGTGCTCGCGGGGCACGTGTCCGCTCTATGGGCCAGATCCTTGGCTGGCATAAACCGGCGTAACGTTTACACCAGCTGAGGATCTGGCCTGATATTTTTGGCCACTGTTGCTCGCGTTCCATAGGAGGAGTGCTAGTTCTCAGGAGCCTCCGCTGACCCCCGGGCTGGCCCCATGTATCTCGAGCGCTCGGTGCGCTGTTGTCACGCAGCGCAGTGTGGGATCATGTCTTCATTCTCTTTGTGTTTTCCTTTTTGAACGGCTTGGCGGGCCCTAGGTGTCCAGCCACATACAGGTTCTAGCTCGGAAGAAGGTGCGGGAGTACCAGGTTGGCATTAAGGTACGTTGGAGACCCTGCCCATGCGTCCGTGGTGTGTGAGCATGGGGCAGCCCCTCTCCTTCCTCTCCTCTGCTCTGGTTGACGGCTCTGCTGTTTTCCCCTCTCCTTCTGCTTTCTCTCTGCAGGTCTCTAGCCACTTGCAGGTTCTAGCCAGACGGAAATCTCGCGAGATTCAGTCCAAGCTGAAGGTACGCGCTCCCCGGCTTCCCCCCACCTCCCGCTTGCCCCCGAGCAGTGGCCGTGCTGACGACTAACACACTCAGCTCTGTGGTGTGCCGCTTTCTCTTTCCTTTTTATGTCTTTCCCCCACTCCCTTCGTTCCTGGAACCAGACGCTCCCTGGGGAAGGGGTGGCAGGAAGAGACTGCAACAGGATCTCTCCAGCTGGAGAGGTCTAGCTAGGAAGCTCCTGAGGTCAGATAGAGGCCTCCCTGGAGAACCTCCTCCCACATGCCCTTTGCAGGATGGTGAGCGCTGTGCCCGCGTTGGGACCTGCTCTGCACGGAGCGGGGAGTGCAGGGTTGGTAGGTTGCCAGGGCTGGCCAGAGCCCGTGCATCCCAAAGGCAGTAACATAGCAAGCAAGGGTCTTAGGCTTTCCCCTTAGTGCTCTTCCTCCTCCCCACAAGCTCCTGCACTGGGCAAGGCTCTGCATGTTTCCCTGTAGCTGGGAGGGTCACGGCCTCCCCCAGGCTGCAGAGATGCATCATAAGTTAGCCGCTGCAGGACCGTGAGGGAGCAGTGCAGGCTGGAGCCTAACCTAGCCAGGTGCTGCTCCAGACGAGTTTGGTAGAACTGGGCTGGGGGTCAGGACCGCGTGCTGGGCAACTCCCCAGCGGACGCCATAACGTCCAAGGGGCGGGAATGAGATGCAGAGTCCACACCTATGCCTGAGGCTGAGGGCCAGGAGCAAGGGGCTTTGCAGGGCGATGCTCCCCCAGCAGATGCTGATGCTCATGGGTTGGTTCCATGGCTGTGCGGAGTGATGCTGTCCCAGCTGGTTCTAGTGCACTTGGGCTGCGTGGGCCACCTGGAATAACTCTGCTCCGGAAGGTGTCGGGGTGCTCAGGCTATGGGGCCCACACGCTGTGACTCTGCCCCCCGCCTCTCCCCATAAGGAGACACGTGGGTGTTGGGGCCTGTACTTCTAGTCTGCAGGGGAACAGTCGGGCTGTGAGACCAGCACAGGGAGATGTTGGGTGGGGGATGTTTGAGCCACAGGGCTCATATGGTGGAACGTACTCGCTAGTGCAGGGATGCTCAGCCAGGAGCTTTGGGGCTTCCCATGGAGACCCTGCTCCAGTTCATTCTGGCTGCCTAGCGGTCAGGCTAGGGATCCAGGAGCCAAGGGAGCAGAGCAAGGATAAAACTGGAATGTTGTCTCTTCTCTGGTTGGCTTTTCTTTCTCTCCTTCCCTCTTTCTAAGTGGAGTTTGACTAACCTTTCAGTAACCGTTTCCACTGTGTGTTCTCTGTATTGTTGTTTGCTGGGTGCCAGAGGCACATGTGGGTGGGGTGGGGTCACAGGGCAGGGTGCAGGGAGGGGTATTGCAACTGAAACTGAAATGAAAGTTCTCATCAGGACGTTCCTCCTTTTGTGGTTGTCGTTCATTTTGTATTGTGGGAGCCCCACCATCGGGGCCCCATTGTGCCAGGCACGGCACATGTGCACACGCTTAACTAAAAGACCCTGCCCTGAAGAGCTTGAGTAGGAGACGAGAGACAACAGGTGGATGCCGCAAACAGAGGGGAAGAACACACCATAATAGTGCAATAACTATGATTAGCCTGCATGGCGCGGGGGCCACTCCCAGGTGGCGGAGAAATCTCGCCGCTGGTCCATATGCATTTGTTTGTTCCAGTGCCCTCTGTCTTCCTGTCCCATTTAACAAGTCCAGGCAGAAAATCCCTGCAGAATTGAATAGGGAATTCTCTCCCTACTGTAGAGTCTACAGGATTGTTCAAAAGAACCTAGAGAGAGGATCTGGCTCACTGTTAAATTCTAGTATAGGGTTTGCGAGTCATTTCTATAGGTCCCTATTAAATTCCATCTGACTCTTTCATAAGGACAGTAACTCCTCTGGCCCCTGGGGACTCTCAGTAACTGGTGCGGACAGAGGCTGTACTTAACAAGCCCTTCTTACTCTTCTAGAAGGGGGGATGGGCACTTGAGGGCAATTTTGGAAGGGCCAACAGGGCCTGTGTGTGGAACAACTGTATCTCCATTTTGGGATCCTTTTTTAATACAGCCAAGTCTGACTGCCTTTCAGTTCTCACTACGCCTCAAACGTGTGTCCGCGCACGTAGCTCTTAGATGCTACAGGACTGTGTAATACTGATTTTTAAAATACATCCATCTCCTGAGTCTCTGGGGGCTCTTAAAATTGGTTCAAAATGAATTGGCCGATCAAGCCTCGAGTTAAGCTCTGAGGAGGAAAAGCAATATCTGATCTGATGAGCAGGGCATGCATACATAGTAAGCACACTAGGACAGTGGTTCTCAAACTTTTTTACTGGTGACCCCTTTCACACAGCAAGCCTCTGAGTGCGACCATCCCTTATAAATTAAAAACACTTCTAAATATATGTAACACCATTATAAATGCTGGAGGCAAGCGGGGTTTGGGGTGGAGGTTGACAGCTCACGACCCCCCCATGTAATAACCTCGTGACCCCTTGAGGGTCCCGACCCCCAGTTTGAGAACCCCTGCACTAGGATGACCACAGATGTGCTGGGAAAGATTGCAGAGCCCTCTGTTCCTGCTGAGTGAGCCAAATAGTTATTGCAAAAGGGAAACCTTGCTCCTTTTTCCAGTTGCCTCATGTAAACACACAGACGTCTAGGGACAGATTATCTAGTGCTCCACACCCAGTGTGCACCCACTGCACTGAGCCTTTCTGAAAATGTGGCCACTTCCTTAGAGGCCCGAATGGGAGCTCAGCTGTTGAGGTCCATGCAGTTTGGAGAGAGAGAGATGAGCTGCTGATACAAATGCACACATCGATTTCCTGGTTTTAATCCTCTCCTTCCTATGGCTCCTCCGCAATGTCCCTGGAGCTGAGCATGATAAGCAGAGGTTATTTTTGATGCCTGTTTTCTCATTTCACTTTGCCAGCTTTAAAACTTGTAAGAGGTGCTGAATGGGAAAGACTTGATGATATTAAAAACACAGAAGATCCAATAGCCCAAATGAGGATCTATGTGGCAGGCCTGGAAATTCTCAAATCAATCCATCGTAAAACAGCTGAGAATCATTTCCTCAGACGCATCCCTTTGAATCTCCTCTACCCAGCACTCTTCCCGCTCCTCTCTGCACTCAGATCTACATGTGCACAGCCACTCGGTTCACAACCAAATACATGGTTTCCACCATCACCACCCTCACTATAAAAATGGTTCCAGTGCCCCTGTTCACATACAGCCAGGCACTCCTCATTCCCTGCCTTTCTGCTGTGTGTACGTATAGAACCGGGCCTGCCTCCGCTGCTGGTGCAGCTGTCACACACGTACCTGTGTGCACTGGGTAAGGTTGCTTCATGCCCAATCAGCCCTTGGCTCACTATCCTTAGCTTCACGTTCTAGTGTAGCCTATTCTAGTATTTCACGGCGGCCCGTGCACTACTCAGTGGTGCCTAACTGAGAAGAGGTTACCAGCCCGCACGGATCTGTCGTACCCATTCACACTCTGGCGTCCCACATACCCAGATTGCCAGGCAGGGTCATAAACACAGAGAGACCGGGTCCATTAGAAACCACCCAGGTTTAGATTTGGTTTGTTTCCAAAATCAAACCCATCTTCCCTTGGTTCTTCAAAGGGTCAGTATGTTAATGACGCCTATAAGGGTGCAGACGTGCATCTGCTCTGGGATTGTTGCAAACATACTAACCGTTGTTATTCCTTTCTTTTACTTACAGGCCATGAACTTGGTAAGTAGTGCTTGAGTTTGCAGTTACTTTTTTTAAACGTCTCTTTATCCCTTTAATATTCCTTGGCCCTCTCCCATGGACAGAGACCTCCCAAGAAAAAATCCCTGGTATCAGTGATTCAGTGCAGGGGTAGGGGGGTGTTTTCTCTCTGAGTCAGGACCCAACCAGTGCTCCTAAGGGTGCCCTCTCACACGTGAGACTTAAAACCGAGGCCCTGGCCACTTGTGCTCAACAATCCCTTGGGATGTTGATGTGAGCAAATTCCAGTCTGGGGGGTTTCTGTTCTCCTTCCCAAGTTCCCCCTGCTGTTTCATTGACTGCATTATTCTCCGTGACTTCCTGTCCTAAACTGTTGTGTAACAATGCATGGCAATGATAAACGGCTGCCACGCTCCACCCCAGAGGTGGCTGCATCTCAGGGGCAGTTGAAGGGATCCCTTTGCGTGTATAGATCCAGTTTGTAAAGCGCGTTGGGCTCCTTTGGGCTGAAGGGGGTAATCGGTGTCGGTCGGTCGGTCTGCGTCCCTGTCCGGTTTGGGTTGGTAACCATGCTTTCTGTTCCTCCTCTCCTCTCTCAAAGGACCAGGTCTCGAAGGACAAGGCCCTGCAGAGTATGGCCTCCATGTCATCTGCACAGATCGTATCCGCCAGCGTCCTGCAGAACAAACTCAGCCCCCCTCCTCCTCTTCCTCAGGCTGTCTTCTCTGCTCCCACCAGGGTAAGGGACTCCGCTCTCCCCAGGTGGAAAAAGGCTCGCCCTGTGCTCCCAGCCCAGCAGGATCTGCCACATGGAATGGGCTAGGAACACCGTCTAGGAAGGAGGTCGAGCCACCACAGGCTCACCTGCCACACTGGGAGTTGATACAGGGAACAGCAGGGGAGGGGTGGCTGCAAGGGAGCTCACAGCTACTCCAGTCCTAGGCTCTCCCGACAGGTGGCTTTGTTAAGGAAAGGGGCAGGAGAATTGGCCCTTGGGGAGTTCACAGTTACGGCATTCCCCTAGCGGATTTCTGCTGAAGAAGTGGTGTCCAGGTTGGCTGTAGACTTGCTGTGCAACCTTAAAACCCCTCGAGCTGTTTAGTGACCCACTCAAAGGGGCAGTAAGATGTGTTGCGGGGTGTTGGGATGTGCGACTAAGTCCCTGACCGTTCCTTCCTGTGTGCTTTTGTTTCCCCAGTTTTGGAGCGGACAGCCTGGACCCTCTCAGGAGTAAGTAAAGAGGCACCTCAAGTCTCGATCAGACCATATTTATGGCTGCTGATGCTTTAATATGACTTGGTTTTCTCCCCCCAAGTTCTTGTGTCAGTCAGAGATCAGGAAAGCAGTGTGCTGTTATGGGGAGAGCAGGGACCCTGGGGGGCCAGGTCTCCTAGGTCCTATGCCCAACTCTGCCAGCTTAGGCAAATCACTGGTGTGCACGTTTTTAAGCCTACATGTGAGCAGTGTGTGAAGAACAACCTGATGCATGCAGCCGGCTCCCATGTAGTCAGGAGAGGGTCAGAAACCTGTGTGTAGAACTCCCCTCTACCCCCAGGGGTGGGTTCCTCTGGGGTGGGGTGTGAGGAACATTTGCCTGGCCACTGCCCATGCTGAGTGTGTTGATGGATGGAGGACTGATGTATCTCTGGCCTGAGGTTGTGACAATGATCCACCAACACCTCGCTGCTAATGACTTGGTCCTGATGAGCTCTGGGGTCCAGCCAGCGCTGGTGTCTGGCTGATTGCTGTGTGCAATGGTGTCTGGCTGATTGCTGTGTGCACTGAGAACATGGGCCTCCAGATGAGCTGCATTTATACTAGACTAAGGGGGTGTTGGGGAGGGAGGATTGGACATATCCCAGTCCATGGTGGAGAGTGGTGGGAGGGGTGCAGAAGGCCTCTTCATTTTGGGAGGGGAGAGCGGGGCAGGCAGATGTAGGGAGATGAGAATTAGCAGCTGGTCTCTGTGTGCATGCGCACAGGCACACGATATGGATTTGGATATCAATGTTCTTGTCTTAATTGTCTTAATTGTCCAGGAAGCGTCCGTCAGCTCCCTACGGAGAGGAGGTGGGTTGGGAGGACGCTTTATAAACGAGATTCTCATTAACCTGCCTAACGATGCACTTTGTTTTTCAGCATTAAACCATTTGCACAACCAGCCTACCCCATCCAGCCACCAATGCCTCCATCACTAGCCAGTAAGTGGGTCGCTTTCACTGGTGGCCAGATTTCCGCCAGTGCCTCGCCTCTTGGAGGCGCAGAACTATTCGTTTGCGTGCCTTAATTGCCCTGCCCTTGGCTCCTCCCCCAGATGAAGGCTCCACCCCCCCAGCTTCTGCCCACTGCTCATGTGCATGTTCACATATGCATCTCTGTGTCCTGTTGCTATGGCCACCTGAGCGCTAATTTCTCAGGGGCTTTTTCCTCCTCTTTCTATCATCTCCTGCACCCGGGATTCACACTTGAGGGCAGAATTGTCTCTTCTGCGTCAGAGACGCCACCCCAGCTACCGGTCCTGGAGAATTGGTCTCCCACCTGCCCCAAGCCCCAGATACTAGGGTGTCACCTCCACATCACAGTCTGTAATTCACCAGGGTGCAAAGCTCCCAAGACTGCCCCTGATCCTGAGTCTCCTCAGTCTGCTGGGACGAGAACCTGCCCTGTTTAATTCTATCATCAGCAATCCTCTGCCACCCGGTGTGCCCAGAAATAAAGCAGCCTCCCACCACACCCACTGATCCTTCCGCCTTTCCAAACGTAACCCAGCTAACACAGCGTAGCTCTTTATCGCTCCCTAGTGGCTAGACCACGTGTAGATGTTAGTGTGTCTGTTACTGCTTCCAAGGTAAGGGAGTCTGGTCTTTAGCCCACACAATAGAGGCTCATGATCTTGGCTCCAGAAGTCCTAGGTTCAATCCCTGTAGGTGACCCAGCCAGCATCATTGTTATGTATTGAGCAAGAAACACAGGTGGAAATCCCCCATCCTCAGAAACTATAATCTGATTAGCCAGGAAGACCAGTTAGCCACAACAGATCCCAGGAGGGCTGTTAGCCAAGACCAGTGATCCTCTAACTCATTGGTTCTCAACCTTTCCAGACTGCTGTACCTCTTTCAGGAGGTTGATTTGTCTTGCGTATCCCCAAGTTTCACCTCACTTAAAAACTACTAGCTTACAAAATCAGACATAAACATACAAAAATGTCACAGCCACTATTACTGAGAAATGGCTGACTTGCTCATGTTTACCATATAATTATAGAATAAATCCACTGGAATATGAATTTGGTACGTACATTTCAGTGTATAGTACATAGAGCAGTATAAACAGGTTCTTGTCTATATGAAATTTTACTTTGCACTGACTTCGCTAGTGCTTTTTCTGTAGCCTATTGTAAAACTAGGCAAATAGCTAGATGATGTGATGTACCCCCGGAAGACCTCTCCGTACCCCCAGGGGCACGCGTACCCCTGGTTGGGAACCACTGCTCTAGGGCACGGGAGGGCGATTGTTATTGACAGTGCTGTGGTGCCTACACACCTCGATCAGGAATCAAAGCCCTGTAGTGTTAGGTGCTGTGCGTGTGTGTAATTTAAATAACCGTCAGCCCCTGTCCCCAAAAGTTGACCCTCTTAGCAGGGATGGGAGAGTGGGGGATGTCCCTGGCGGGACAGGCCTCTGTTTCCCTCCAGTGTTCACAGAAAGAGCAAAAGGGTTAAACACGCAGAACTCGGGCAGGAGCTGATGTGGGTCTCACGTATCCGAAGGGAGCATGTGCAGGCCGAGAGTTGGACTGGGCTGTATGCCAGGGGAAGCTTCCTGGCAATGCTAACGCGGTGTGGCTCTGTGTCCCTCTCTAGTGGTAGACCACATAGAGAGATGTGTGTGTCTGCTGCCTCCTACTGGGCGCTGGAATAGGTCCCCAAGGAAGAGGGTTGCCAGCCCCATTGCATGACACCTCTAGAGCCAGACTGGAGATCCCCTCCGAATGCCCCGCACTTACAGCGCTCCAAGTTGTCGTGTGTGTGTAATGATGCAGATGGAAACCGCTGTCCATGTGCATGCTGTCACCACAGCTTACGTACTGCGCATCAACTCAATGCACAGCAAACCTGCCATCTAGACCTGCCCTTAGTATAGGAAACAAGGCCAGCGTTGGCTAGTAGTAAGGGCAGCTGGACTTGCTGAGACCTGCCAGATCTCTTTCCGCGTCGGCGTTGCGGGCACAGATTTCCCGGAGCTGCCCCAAGTTGCTGTAGGGGATGGTGGGTTATCCCATAGCTTGCTGGATGGTCTCTCCGTCTCCGTTCTAGGTTACGAGCCCCTGGCTCCTCTCCCACCGGCTGCCTCGGCCGTGCCCGTCTGGCAGGACCGCACCATCGCCTCCGCCAAGCTGCGGCTCCTGGAATACTCGGCGTTCATGGAGGTGCCGCGGGATGCTGAAACGGTAACCCTGTGGGGGGTGCTGGGAGTTCGGAACCCCCACCCCTCCCTTCCAACCAGACTGAGGGGGAGGAGGGTCCCAGAGATCAGAGGGGGCATTTCCCCTGTCCCTATGCTGCTTAGCACCAAGCATCGGCGCCCAGGCACATGTCTGGGGTCCCCCAGAGCTGCTCCTGTGCAGCAGAGGGGAGTGGAGAATGATTCTAGGCATAGCTTGGGTCCCTGTGATCTCTTAGCCCAGGCGGTGATGGGAGGCCGGAGGGCTCTGGGTCCCGGCGTCTGACACAGCATCACCGTGGTGGCTGTGGTTCCGTGGTGTGCATGCGTCTAGGGCGACCGATGACCGCTCCCACAACGCTGACCCTTCCTGCTTCCTCTACAGTATAGCAAACACCTCTTCGTGCACATTGGGCAGACGAACCCCTCGTACAGCGACCCCCTGCTGGAGGCGGTGGACATCCGCCAGATCTATGACAAGTTCCCCGAGAAGAAGGGGGGCCTGAAGGAGCTCTACGAGAGAGGACCCCAGAACTCCTTCTTCCTTGTCAAGTTCTGGGTAAGAACCATGCACGCCCCCCTGCCAATGCCCAGCTGTGCCTCTAGAGCCCCTCCCAGACGCTCCCACACACTGTGACGGGTAGGAGCCGGCAGCCCTGTTTGTACGATGATTTGAGACAAGCCGGAAGAAATTTGCTCCCCACCAGAAGCCAGGGTGGCAGCTGGCAGCTGGAGACAGACATGCAGGGGCTTTTATCAGCCGTATCACTTGGGGGGTGATCCTGCCTGTCTTTACAAGCCACACCAGCTTGGGTTGGGTCCAGGCTTGGGTGGGAGATCTTCCAGGGTCACTAGAGACGGCAAGAACAGGTGTGGGTGAGTCGGAAGAGGGACCCGCTTCCCTCCCAAGTCAGTGCAGTGCTGGGAGGGGGGCTGTGTTGGTAGGGGGCTCTTCCCTCTACGTCACTGCTCAACCCAGGGACGTGCCATCTTCAATGCTGCCATTTCAGCCCCAGCCACGTGCTTCCGGCGGGGAATAGCCGGCGCAGCCGACACCATTGGCATGGGAGGGAGACAGTCCCTCATCCTGTAAGCCAGGGATAGGCAACCTATGGCACGCGTGCCAAAGGCGGCACGCGAGCTGATTTTCAGTGGCACTCACACTGCCCAGGTCCTGGCCACTGGTCCAGGGGTCTCTGCATTTTAATTTAATTTTAAATGAAGCTTCTTAAACATTTTTAAAACCTGTGGGGACGGTGGAGGCATGAAATTAACGAGTTAAAATGTGGGGGTTGGAGAGAAGCTGGAAGCTCCGTGCCATCAGGGAGCAGCATGTCTCCCACAGGGGGCCAAAATCTCCTTCCTCTATACGTTTGGGAGAGCTGGCGGCACTAATTGCCGCCAGCACGCACGCGCACACACACATGCGCGCACACACGTTCAAAAATCAAGACCGACCACAACACACTTTTAAAAGTCTCCTGGTTTGGGGCGGGGTGGGTAGGTCTGACTCCTGCTTTCTGACCTCTTAAGATTGTCCATACTGTGTCCTCCTGAGATGGGAATGGCCCCAAGGGTAAGGACCTTGGTTTTAAGATCTGGCAGCAGTGTTTGCAAGAGCAGAGGTATTTAGCTCTGATGTCCTGGCCAAATTCCAACTGGGGTAACTACATCCTGCCTCCCTCAATTCTCTGCCCAGCCCGCTGGGTTGCAATGGCTTATATGGTATTCTCCGCTTCCTGTCCTAACCTAGCGTGCGCTGCTGTCTTTCTCCCCAGATGTGGTTGTGTCTCAGGAGGGGCTGAAGTGCTCTCTGTGCATTCAGTCTGCAGAGAAAGATGGTATTTCTGTAAATCAGTGATTTTTTTTTTTTTTTTTACCTCCAGGTCCCTGTCCCCAAAAGCTCCACATTCTGGACCTTCCTGCCTCCAGCCAAAGCTTAGCTCAATTCCTGGTAACACCCTCCCTCTCTCTCTGCTTTAGGCGGATCTGAACAGCACTATCCAGGACGGTCCTGGGACCTTCTATGGCGTGAGCAGCCAGTACAGCAGCGCAGAGAACATGACCGTCACCGTCTCCACCAAGGTGTGCTCCTTCGGGAAGCAAGTCGTCGAGAAGGTAGAGGTGAGTCCCACGCCTGTGAGGGAGTGCGGGCCAGTGGCTAGAGCACAAGACGGAGAGTCAGGCCTCCTTGGGATCTGGTCTTGGCTCCAGGAGACGGCGAGACTGGCAAGAGCAGGGGGCTGAGAGCCAGTGCCCCTGCATTCCATTCCCAGTTCTGCAGCTGGCTCCCTGTGTCATTTGGTGAAGTCACTGCCCCTCTGTGCCTCAGTTTCTCCATCTGTAAAATGGAGAGGGTACCTACCTCCCTGGGGTTTCAAAGCTGAATTAATAGAGATCTGTGCCGTTATTATTTACCATAGGAACGTGCGGTGCTGTGTCACAGGTAAAATGTGCCAGATGCTAACAGAATCCGGCCCCAAAGAGCTAACAGCCTAAAGGCAGATTGAGTGGAAATAGCTGGATGAAACCTGCTAGAGAAGAGCATGTTCCTTAAACAGATCTGGATGCATCTAGTACCTGAGCTAGTAAATTTCAGCCTTCTGCAGTGATATTATCCCAGTTTGCTTAGGCTCTTGCTGCAGATCCCAGTGTCTTTGCTACCTACATCCTCCGTCCTGCATGCTCTTACTCCCTCCTGCTCCCTTGCACTCTCTGTTGTCAGCCATGTGCTAACTGTGTAGTAACACTGAGTACCTGGATCCCTTCTCCTGCAGACAGAGTACGCACGGCTGGAGAATGGCCGGTTCGTCTATCGAATCCATCGGTCCCCCATGTGCGAATATATGATCAACTTCATCCACAAACTCAAGCATCTCCCGGAGAAGTACATGATGAACAGCGTCCTGGAGAATTTCACCATCCTGCAGGTACCTGACCTTGCCTCCTTCCTTCTTCTTCCATCCCCATTCTCCACTTCCAGGCTCACCATGCATAAGTGATGCATGACTTACTGATGACCACAATCATATGACCACCCTTTGTTGCATGTAGGTGCAAATCCCTTCCCTCCCCCCCCAGGTTAAGACTGAAGATGTCCCCACATTATAGACCAGGACCTAAACTTTCAGAAGTGACTCGTTATTCTGGGTGCACTCCTTGGGATGCCTTAAAGAACCCTGATAGGCAGACAGTGGTGAGCATCTGCCCTCTGGAAATCAGCCTTGTTTAAGGTGATTCAAGTTGGGAACCTAAAATCATTTTGAAAACACAGGCTCTAATTTTTTCGAAGCCATTTCCTTATCAAACCAGGTTCTCTAGAACCTAGAATTTTTACAGGCCACATCTTGTGCCAAGGCGGCCTTTTTGGGAAAGTTTGGGGCAAAATCTCACAGGGATTTTGAGAGAGTTTTGGGAGAGGGACGGGAGGGTGTTAATCCCTTTTTGTTCACACTAATTTTGTCCTTCAAAAGTGCGTGTGTGTATAAAATACAGTAAAAATGTAATGTGAATAGACACTGTAGAGACACCCATATTAATAAATATATATGCAGCTGTGTACCCCGCTACATGTAATTCGCTAGAGCTGGTCACAAAATAGTCCTCAAAAGAGTTTTCCATCAAAACAAATACTGTTTAGACAAAACTGAAATTTTTTGAGAAATTCTGTAGATTTCAATGCCATTTCCCCCAGAAAATTTATTTTCCAAATGAAATTTCTTTTGGAAATGTTTGTTTTGAAATGTATTGGTTTATTTGTAGATTTTTATCATTTGTACATTATTCCATGACATGTAGTAGTAGTGTAAAATCTGCCATCATATGTCAAGTCATAGCATAATCTGACATCACATCATTGTAGACTCTTACATGTCATATCAGAACTAATGTAAAAAAAATTATATAAAAACATTTTTAAAATAATATACATTTCTAAAGAAAAATTTCACTTTGAAATAAAATTTCAAAATTTTTCCAACACTACTTTTTGGGGGCGGAATTTCTGTTTCATGGGAAATTTTGAAAATATTTGTTTTTGCAAAGTGTCAAAAATGTCCCATGAAACAAAAGTTTGGAGTTTGCACCAGCTCTAGATTTCATCTACGTTGTACTGGGGTAAGTGGGTTCACAAGGTACAATCCAGCGGAGACTCAGGGTGTGTGTGTGTGTGTGTGTGTGTATGTATGTACGTGTGGATATAGAGCTAGAGGATACAGATCTATAAAATAAATCATCCACGTGGTAAAACTGTGCCTTACAAGGTAACACCAGGGCCGGCGCTTCCATTTAGGCGACCTAGGCGGTCGCCTACGGCACCAGGATTTGGGGGGGCGGCATTTTGCCGCCATTGGCGGCAATTCGGCGGCGGGGGGTCCTTCCGCGCTCCAGGTCTTCGGCGGCAATTCTGCGGCAGATCCTTCACTCGCTCCGGGACCCGCCGCTGAAGTGCCCCAAAGACCGGGAGCGCGGAAGGACACCCCCCCCGCCGCAGAATTGACGACGACGACCGGGAGTGTGGAAGGACCCCCGTCTAGGGTGCCAAAAACCCTGGCGCCGCTCCTGGGTAACACAGAACCCATCTCTGGACTCTCCTGACTCTGCTCTCTCTCCTATCTACCCAGGTTGTTACGAATAGGGATACCCAGGAAACCTTGCTCTGTATAGCCTTTGTTTTTGAGGTATCCACCAGCGAGCACGGCGCCCAGCACCACGTATACAAGTTGGTCAAAGACTAGGGGCCCTGTGGGATGGGCAGGGCGTGGGGAGGAGAGGTCTTTGCAGAGAAGCTGCCCGTGCAGGATGCCTCGGCGGAAGTCTTTTGAAAACAAGAAAAAGAAAAGCCAAAAAGACTGACTCACAATCAAAGATGTTTTCTACTTAAGAACAATTTAAAAAAAAAAAAAAAAGAAGAAGAAAAAGAAACCATAGAGCGAAAGGAAGGGCTCCTTCAGAGCTGGAAGGGGAAAGACTTGGCCTTCGTTGTTGCTGAAGCCTACCGCCTGTGTGCCTTTCCCAGCATGCCTTCCTAGAGCGGCATGTTGCCACATAGACCGACAACCCCTTCTTAATACCCAGATGCACCTCCTTCCTCCTTGTTCAGATATAAATGATCGTGCGCCCCGGCCCAGCTCTGCCTGGCTTCGTTCTGATGAGCTGGTGGTGCCAAAATGGCCTTTCGGAGTGGGATGAGAAAGTGGATGCTGCCTGGTTTATCCAACAAAACATGGTCTGGTCTGGAATTGGGCAAGGGAAAGGGAGAATTTTTCTGCCCCACTCTCTGCAGTGGGCTATGTGCAAAGCCAGCATGGCCCCCAGAGACGCAGGTCAGGTCTTTGTGTGGAACGTCCCCGTCAGTTAGTTGCAAGAGGGAATGGTGACTGTAAAAAACGTTATCACAGCAATGGCACTGAGCACTGTATTTGTTTCAGGAGTGCAGCGATCCTGCAACACTGTCCCTGGAGCTGTGGTTATGGAGGTACCACAGCAATATGCCTGGCATTATGGTTCGTGCGGGAGGGCGCTGGTCCCACGCGGTGTCCCAGATGTTGGGAGTGTGGGTGCATCACTTTGGAGTGTGTGTTGAGAGAAGAGGGTCCTAAGTGCATGGCTGTTTGTGGGAGGTCAGAGCAGGTGGTGGGAGGACAGGAGGGTAGCAGAGGGACAGGAGAGGGCTCAGCTGGAGAAAAGAGATCTCAGAGGCTATGGAGACAGCAGTATAATGGCTGTACCCAGGCAGAGTCCGAGAGGGCTATGTGCTAGCAAGGCTGCGTGGGGAAGTCCCTGGACTGAGAGAGGATGGGATCACCCAGGAAATTCTCAAACATCCCGAGTGACTGGAAGCTTTAAGCAACTCTTGCCAATGTTTTGGCATCTGACTTCATGGCAGAGACGCAGGAAAAGCTTAGACCAAAGCCGGAAGATCAGTTTAGCAGGGTATTAACTTTCCCTACCAACCTCATTGCTTTCCTGATCGTTCCCATCTGCAGGCAATGGAGTGGGATCTACCCATCCACCACTGTGGCACCTTATAACCCACCTCCCGTTATCCCTATTAGCCAAATCCACCAATGGTGTAAACCACACAATTCCCTGGACTTCAGGGTGTCGCACTGGCTGAAATCTGGCCACGTGGCTGTGACAAAGTGGAAGGTGGTGATATGGCTGCGGTACAGCTTAAAGGGACACTGTTGGGTAGTGAAAGTCCAAAATTTAGGATTTGTAATTGAAAGGGGCAGTCGGGAGAGTTGTCCAAACTTGAATGGAAACGTTTTTTTCATAATTTTTTAAAATGAGGTTTTAAAATACGTATTTTTTTTAAAAAGAGAGCGTATTTTTAATTGGGGTTGAACTCTCCTGCCCCTGCAGCGTTTGCAGCCCAGCCTTGTGAAAGTGACTGGAACCAAAGTGAAACTGATACATATAGTGTCAGTTCAGATGCAGGAACAGGCCAACTAGCAAAACAAAAAGATGCAAAATGGATCTGAGCGTGGAAAAATCTGGTTTTAACAACCTCCGGGGCTATTAGTTGGCAGTGCTGGAAAAGATGTTTGTCTGGGGTTTTGTAACAAAAATCCAGGCCCCAGCACTGTGTGTCTATACAACACCTAGCACAGTGGGGCCCTGCCAAGGCCGCTTAGTGCTACTATGAAACAAACCAGAATAAAGGGTGATGAATGTCCTCCTCTCCCACTGAAGTCAGTAGGAGTTTGGGCTCTCCGCACCATCCGGGCTTAGGCCCAGGGGTTTTTACTCTAGTGTTCCTCTAATTATTCATTTGTGGCTTAATAGTAAGTAATAGGGAAATGGCAACAGTATTGTGTTTTCCTACCCTAATTTACATATGTAAATTTCCCATCTCTTCCTCTTCGGCATTTTCGGTCTGACTTTTTTTCGGTTTAAGCTTTTCCCTTGCCCCATCTGCCCTTCCCACAGCCTCACGCACTTCCCAGCACGCCTCTCACACTAAACTGCCTCTCCTATGCCCTTTCCAATCCCTGCTGAGGGACGTGGCTTTTCCACTGAGGAGCTCGGAGCCTGTCACTGGAAATGGGGATTTCCTTTGAGAACTTTGTTACTAACGGGGGGGAGCTCTCGGGGAGGAGCCGATACTGCAGGAGGGAGTTAGGAGTGGGAACCTGCTTCTTTTGCCACTAAGGCGAGTGAGTCTGGCGGAGGCTGGAGCAAGAGAGATTGCTAGCACAAAGAGGGGGAATGGATGGGCCTGCTAGTGGCTGGAGTCCAGGGGTCCTCGATGCCCAGCTAGATTAGCTTGTAGGCCTGATCCCAGCGAGGCTGCTGCAAGGGGAGGTCCCAGTGCTGGAAAAATGTCCGTCTCCTAGGAGACTGCAGATCTCTGGAAAGGGACCCAAAGAGAGTGGGGGGTCTTTGAGATGGTGCCTGAAGGAAGAGACTGGCCATATCAGGCGGACGGTGATTGTGCAGGTCTCAAGAGTTTGGTGCATGTAGGTGGCATAGATGTAGTGGAAGGAGAGCAGGGGGGATACTGTCCTTAGGATCCTCCCCCTTCCTCCCCATCACTCTGCAGACTTCTCTTCCTTTCTCTGTCTTCAGGAGGGGGCCTGCTCCGGATGAAGGGGTACAAGGGGGGGATCTCACAGACATGTGAGCCCTACTGCATTGTGCTGCTTCCTAAACTGGTGGGTTAATGGCTTGTCATTCCATTGCTGCCTTCCTCCCTCCCTCCTGGGAGGAAAGTGAGAGCAGTGCTGGGTTGAGGATGCAGAAGGGAGGGGAAGGGGATGTTATGGAGACTGACATTTCATTGCTTCATACCCTGTCTTTCCCAGCTGACTTAGCCTCGCTTTCAAGGGGCTGAATCTTCAGTTTTGACCCGTTTCTTCTTCCTTTTTATCCCCCTCTGCTCGAGCTAGGGATTGATTAGTATGTTGTTCTGATGGCTAGATGCCCAGACATTGCTTGGTGGCACAGTTATTGCATAGCTAGGTAGGCAGGCAGCCAAGCTATGGGCCTTTGAATCCAATATGGCGGCCCTGGGTTTCTGTGACCAGGGGAAACTGTCAGGAGCATTGAGGGAATTGTGAAGAGGGAGCAGGCTTCCAACCCTTGAAGGAAACCATCTGTTGGTCAAAGTTTTTCTAGTACAACGTATTGAACTATTCTAATAACATTGCAATTGGTGCCACCCATGGGTGTCCTGGAAACCCCTCCCTGGGGAGTCTTGACGGACACTCCCGTGGCCACGTGAGCCTGAGGAGCCGCTGGGACCCTTGACGGGGCGGCCTGTCGGAACCAGAGCAGTAATACGACAAAGCCCAGGGCACTAGCTCAGGAAATATACCTTACTGCAGAGAATACACGGCGGTGCTGGGGAGCGAACAGCAGGCGCTGAAGTTCCAAGGACTGACGGTACGTGGAATTGAGAGCGAAGGCGCATGGAGACTCCCAGGACTGCCATCCCTCCACCCCTGAGTTATTCTGAGCCTTGGTCCCCAGTCCCCTTGGGTGGGTAGAGCAAATGTCCCAGGCTCCCTGTCCCCCTTGGTGTGGGCGGTGGTGGTGATAGTGCTGGGAGAGTAGCTGTCCCCCAGAGTGGCACAAGCTTCTTTCCTCGGAAGACTCGGTCATCAGTGGCTGATTCTCGAAGGCCGAGCGCACTGATGTCTGGACGCTTCAGCCCACCTCTAGCTGTGGGGTAGGGAACAGCTGGAGTAGCTCTAGTGGGAAGAGGAGGCGGGGAGCTGCCGTCTGTGCAGTCCGGGAGGGGGAGAATCCTGAATCCCCGTAGTCCCAGGCAACTCTCCCTTTCTGTGCCCGTGTTCCAGTGGTGGGGAGACCTGGCTGGGTTAATTATATGTAGCACGTTTGTTTGTTTCACTCGCAGATCTAAAACTCTGGGAATTGAGGTTCAACCCCCCCCCCCTTTTCCAAGCATTCCCGTCAGCATGCGGACACACAACAATGCCCCCCTGCTCTTCGCCTTCCTAAACCTGCCTTCTCGAGAGAGGACGCTGTATACACTCCTGAGGCAGGCTCCTGTTCCCTCGCTGAGGGGAGGGTGGGGGGAGTTTGCTCTGCTAGCCGAGTTGGGCTTTATAAAAACCCAACACAACCCCGCCCTGCCTTTGTTTTTGCCCTGCTCCCGCACTGGGCCAGAGCCCCGTTTAAAAGAATCTCTTCTTAAACTGGACTGTTTTATGTTTCTTAGCGCTTCATCTGCATCCCTCCCTCCCTTGTAATCTCAGAGCATCATGCAGTAGATCCGCTGCCTAGTTCCCTGGCTGTTCTCACACACCCTCTGACCTCTGGTTTGCGGACACAAATACACACGCGCGTGCTGCCCGTTAGCCCGGCTGCCGCTCACCCCTAAGGGACAGCGGCAGAGATGCCAAGTGCTTGGCTCTCCCGTAATGGGACTTAAACAGGTACCCAGAGACTCTTAATCAATAACCAAGCCCCTTCCTTTCTTCCGCCCCCACTATATTTATGAATTTCACATGAAGTACTGTTTTATTTTTTTAAAGACTTTGTAAAGCTTACCAGGGTTATGGTCACCATTTGTAGAGCTGTGTCAGTCCACAATGTAAAACCATTTTTTATGTATTATATTTTTTGTGTATTTTTTTAATCCAGCTGTGATGGGTTGTATCATATATTTGTTGTGTTTACTGTATCTGTCCAACTTCAGCGAGATGAGACAGTGGAGCTCCTACAAAACTATGGGTCTGCTGAAAACCATTAAAATTATTTGTTCGTGGGTTGGCTCAACACAGTTCCTGAGCTGGTATTTTTATTGCCTATTGTTTTGTATCATTGCACTGACTAGAGGCCCTAACAGAGCTCAAACCCCATTATGTTAGGTACTGCACATATGCAAAGAAAGAGGGAGCCTTATAAAGAGCCTACAATCCAAACAGACGAGACAAAGGGACTATCTTTGTTCTCATTTTACAAATGTGGGGGGTTGTGAGACGAAGTTCTTTTCTCAAAGTCACACAGAGAGTCTGTGTCTGAGCCAGGATTGAACCCAGGTGTGGATCCAGTCTTTTAACTCCATTATCACCCTGCTATTTTCTATAACCTCTTGTATTGCTGGCGATGGGGTTTTGTTGGGTAAGGGGTGCATTTTTGTTGTTAATCCACTGCAATCCATCCATCATCTTCAAGAGGCAAGGCACTTACATATTCCTTGCCTTGATTTTCCCAACTGTAAGATGGGGGAGAAAAAGCAGATATCAATGTTTAGATGAATATCAAGACCTATTGATCAGAGAAGTATTTTTCTTACTAAATCTTGGGTCATCATTTGCTTCAAGAGACCACAACCAAGACAGCAGTGTATGTATTGGTACTCACATTCTGAATGTCAGAGGGTGTCTTTCCATTTTTGGCTATGAATGTCAGAAGTCTGAGAGTCTGCCTGCTTGTTCATTCTCACCTCCCACCCCCCCTTTGAAAATTAAGAACCCTAAGTGAAGCTAAGAGCATCCTCATCTGCACTGAGTCTACTGGAGACAAGCTACCAAGTTGCTGGCCCTGGAGTCCTGGGGGAGAGGCCTCCCCAGAAAAGATACTATCGCCCTGGACTGAGAGATCTTTTCTGCTTAGGCTTCATGGATGCAGAGTGGGTGAAACAGACTGTTGAGATAAATCCAATGCACACACTCCCCATGCATACATCCACGCCAGTGCCAGGCCGGTGAGTAGATGGGGACTGGCCAATCCAGGAAGTATGTAATGCTACCAATCTCAGGGTGGTTTTGAAAAAGGCAATAGAACCTGTGACATGGCAACATTCTGTTAACCAGACCTCTGTACCCCCTGCGGTCACTGCACCCCCCCCCCCCTCATGGCACCTGCCCCGCTCCTCAGGAGCAGCCCACCAGACATGAGGAGAGCTCTGGGACCGACTGCTTCATTCTCCAGCTGGTAGATAGGCCCAGGTAAGAATGGGGAACTGGTATTGTGGGGAGAGGGGCAGGTCTGGAGGGAAAATGGGGGAGGAGGGGAAAAACTGGAATGGGGTTCATGTGGGAAACTTACTGGTGGGACCAAATGAGGGGGTGGGGGAAATGTGGGGGGAGCAGACCCTATTGTGTGAGGGGTGGGGAGAATGTTATTGGGAGCCTAGCAATGGGGGGGGGAGGAGTTGAAATGGGGGCGCGACTGGCCAGGCGGGTAGAGAAGTGATGGTATAGGAGGAGCAGACAGACTGCGTGGACAAGAAGGAAAAGGGGTGGGAAGTGAGCAGACCCATGTGAAATACTTGGGAGGGAGGGAATCTCAGCTGATCCGGGTCTATGTCCCTGCTTTCATTTATCTGTATTAGCGTAGGGCCTAGGCGCCCACAGTGCTAGGCGCTGTACACAACAGTTTAGCCCCTTAATGTGGTATACCACCCTTCAAGTGTTATAGCCCCTTAATGGCAATCTATTGCTGCTGCTTGGGGAAGGAGGAGCAGGCTCAGAGACTTGGATCCTGAACGCGCCCCATCCCCCCCTTTCCTTGAGGCAATGGTGGTGCAGAGCCGGTCGATCATTGTGTGCATGTTCCCCCATGGAGATGCACAGAACTTTGGAGCTAGGGTCATTATAGTATAAAATGGGCTGTGGATGGGGTGGGCAGACAACCCCCTGAAAACTCCCTGGTGTTTGGCTAGGGATGGCCTGATAGCCCATTCCTAGACCCTTGCATGTTCTTCTCTGGCCCTCCACTAGTATTTCCAACAGCCTGCGTGGGTGAAACCTCCCCTTGGCCGAGTTCAGAGTCCAAGCACTGGTTTAAAACAAAAGGAAGTACCTCTTCACCCAATGCACAGTCAACCTGTGGCACTTGTTGCCAGGGGATGTTGTGTAGGCCAAATGAATAACTGGGCTCAAAACAGAATTAGGTAAGTTCCTGGAGGATAGGTCCATCAATGGCTATTAGCCAAGGTGGCCAGGGATGCAACCCCATGGGCTGGGGCTCTCTAAACCTCTGACTGCTGGACACTGGAACTGGATGCCTGGAGATGGATTACTTGATAATTGCCCTGTTCTAGTCATTCCCTCTTAAGTATTTGGCACTGTTAGAGACAGGATACTGGGCTAGATGGACCATTGGTCTCTGACCTAGGATGGCTGTTATGTTCTTACTATTGGGGCCTTGTCTTGTGTCAGTAAATTTACAGGTGCAAGTTAAACAGATATAACCCGCTTTAAATCAATAAATGTGTCTGCAGCCCTTGAACTAAATCGCTCTGTAAAGTTCGGTGTGTAAACAAACCTGAATTGACCCCTCTCTTCCTGTCTCCACCTCCAGTGTGTTTTCTTTCTTTCTCCACCCCAATCTTTCCCCTTCATTTCTACCTGCCCTCCTGATCTATTCTGTCCGGGATTTGCAGTGGGCCTGCATGCTTCTCTCCAGAGGCTTGTTTAGAACTGGGCATGGAGGGGGACTGTGGAGGCGAGGCATGTCCCTAGAAATGTAGGCACCTTGGCAGGCCAGACTCTCTTTTAAAGTGCAAGAGTTGTGCATTCTCCCCAACACAAACAAACACACACTCCCCCCATCCTCCCCCTGCACCCCTTAAAACTAGAAACCCCTCCCCCCTAGCCTGGGGGGAACCCACCACCCCCAGAGTGAGTCATGCACACCCCACAATGTGCACCCCCCCGCTACTTATCCCCTGCCTCGCTTCCAGCTAACCCCCCCCTCGCTGATAGAGCAGCAGGCGCCTGCAGCCGCACAGCCCCCTGGTACTTGTAGTTCCCGCGCCCAGCCGGCAGCGCCACCCCGCGGGATTAGTAGTTTCCCACAGCCTCTCCCGCCCCCCCCCCCCCCCCCCCCCCCCCAGCAACAGGCGGCCGCCGCCGGGAAGGACTCCAAGCTCCAGCATGCCCCGCCTCGCCGCTGGCTCAGCCGCCCGGGAAAATGGCGCGAGCCCGCAGCAGGTGAGACACCCCCAGCGGCGACCCGGGAGGGAGGGACTGGCGCACCCATGTGTCCCCGGCGGGGCGGGGCTGCGGGCACCCCCTTGGCAGCCGTGCCAGGCTCCCGCCGGCGCTCGCCAGGGCACAGCCACGGGCCCAGCTGCAGGGAGACGCGGCTGCTTTCTTTGTCCGCTGGCTTCCAAGCTCTACCCTGAGTGCGCCTCTCTCCTGCCTGGGGGGGGCTCTACTCCCTCCCCGCGCCCCGATCCCTCCCGTGCAGCGAGTTTATTAATCGCTTCGCGTCTCTAATGCTTGCAAATGGCAAATCGCTGCAAAGCGCCAGGCGTTTTGTCCCTGCTTCTGAAAGATGTAATTATTGGGGGGGGGGTGACTTGCCTCCCCCCTCCCACTTCTGAAAACCCTCAGGGGCCGGCTATGGGGCCCGGCTTGCATGCGCCCCTATTAGGCTCGGGGAGGGGGGGGGGTGCGCAGTAGGTTGAATTGCCCGTCCGTTCCCCAGGAGACGTGCATATTAGTGAGCCCGAGCGCTATTGCACAGGGTGCCAAAGTACGGGCACCATGGTGGTTCTGCACGTGCTACGCCAGGAGTCAGAGACCCCTGTTCCGCGAGGGGCTAACAAGAGCGAAGTTTCAGTGTGTGTTAGAGCTGCCAGGTCAAAGTGCTAGAGTTGAAGTGATATTGCCCCTTAACGTGGATGCAGCTATAGCAGCATATAAATATCCTTTTTATAACCGCTCCCATGCATTAAGGGGAATAAGCGTTACCAGTATAAGGTGCCTTTATACCTCCATAACAATGCTAGGGTTTTGGACTGATTTAACTCTTTTGATTTTAAACACGAAATCACACCCCTCGCCCTTACGCTGGTACCCAACCTCTGTGCAGACCGGGCCTGGGACATTTATACTCGTCCTCTCCTGCTGACTTTTGGCAGTTCCATATTTCCACTGAACATGTCATGGCAGCTTTAAAGCAGCCCTGATCCCCGCACAGGGGTGGAGTCTTAATAAATCTCTGTAAAGCCCTTTTACCCACTGTACGTCCTTACGGAAGTATGTCACGTGTAATTGTTTCAACTCTTCATTAGACGGACACCAAATACTGCACAGATCAGACGTATAATTCCAGCTCACTCCATTCTGAGTGTGTACACGGTGGCTCTGAACTTCCCTTCACATGGTTAACTGTGTTCACGTGACTTTGAAAAAAAAAAAAAAAGGAATTTTTAGCTGGGTTTCATATCCTGTCTATGACTATGCATGACACCATGTGTTATAGCTGGGCAGTAACCACGGCATCTCCCTCTGTCTTGTTTGAATATGTTAATGTTGTTTATAATATATAGTACGGTCGATCAGATAGGAACACAAACACATCTTTGCTTTTTAATAAAAGCCCCCATTTTAAATCAGTGCAATGCGTGAGTCACGTGGATAAAGGATGGTTACGTCAACAGACTGGAATTCAGGTTAGAGTTCGCTTCCTGTGTGACCTTGGGCAAGTCATTTATTCTCTCTGTGCCTCAGTTGGCCTCTGTAAAATGGGAATAATGATACTTCCTTTCTCCCACCCTTTGTGAATTTAGATTGTAAGCTGTGTAGGTATTTGGATTGTAAACTATCTCTTATTTGGGGTATGTACAACACCCAACACATTGAGACCTTGATTTTGACTAGGGTGCTATTGTCATATATATAATGATTATAGCAGAACCTCAGAGTTACGAACACCAGAGTTATGTACTGACCAGTGAACCACACATCTCATTTGGAACCGGAAGTACACAGTCAGGCAGCCGCAGAGACCACACACACACAAAAAAAGGCAAATGCAATGCAGTACTGTGTTAAACGTAAACTACTTAAAAAAAGGGAAAGTAGCATTTTTCTTCTGCAAAGTAAAATTTGAAAGCTGTATAAGTCAATGATCAGTTGTAAACTTTTGAAAGAACAACCAGCACGTTTTGTTCAGAGTTACAGACATTTCAGAATTACAACCAACCTCCATTTCCGAGGTGTTCGTAACTCTGTGGTTCCACTGTATTATAATTCATCATTTGAGTGTCGGAAGGTATTAATTCAAATGTTTTGCTCGTGTTAGCACAAAGGATGAATTGCCCAAAAATCCATACTGGATGGGGTGGCATTCCCTTATTGAAAATGTTTGTGATCTAATCAGGATGTGTTGTGACTTAGATGGCCAATCGCAGAACACAAATGGTGTCTTGCAAAGCATGAATACTTATGATTCATAAACGCAGTCCAAAAAAGAGGGTTGGGTTAGTTAAATGATTCACTGACCAAAACCGGGACTATATTCACAGTGAGTGGTATCCATAAGGGATAACTCAACTGGCTCTAAGATAAAATAAAATAAAAATAAAAGGAAGTATTTCTTCACACAACACACAGTCAACCTGTGGAACTCCTTGCCAGAGAATGTTGTGAAGGCCAAGACCATAACAGGGTTCAAAAAAAAACCTAGATAAATTAATGGCAGATAGGTCCATCAGTGGCTATTAGCCAGGATGGGCAGGAATGGTGTCCCTAGCCTCTGTTTGCCAGAAGCTGGGAATGAGCGACAGGGGATGGATCACTGGATGATTACCTGTTCTGTTCATTCCCTCCGGGGCACTTGGCACTGGCCACTGTCGGATACAGGATACTGGGCTAGATGGACCTTTGGTCTGACCCAGTCTGGCCATTCTTATGTTCTTATGGTAACAAACTGGTAGGGGCAATCACTGCCTGCTGCTGGCTGGAGTCAGAACTAATCACTTCTGTGATATCAGCCCTCCACTGCCTATAGCTAATGGAGAATCTCCTATCTACAGTGGTGAGGGCCTGTCCTTTTGGTCAGGAGAAGTTATGTCCATCCAGGGGCTTGTCTACACTAGAAAACTACGTTGTGTTAACTAACACCGTGTTACTCATGACGTTGCAGTCAGTGTGGACGGGTAATGTCATGTTGAACATTGTGTCCGTTGAATGTGGGTACACCGTTAAAGAAGACCGTCCCTTACCGTGATGTTCCGAATGGCCATGGGTTTGTTACATGTTTGCATGCAAGCCTACTGAAGATCACATGGTCTTCAAACTTTCTTTGAAAATAGTCACCTTTAGGCCAAGTGCTAAGAAAGTTCCAGCCCAACGGATTCTTTTTTTTAGAACGCTCTGAAAATGCTCTGGGGCGGTGAGTGGGTACAAACAGAGACAAGGCACTTCACAAACCACACTGAAATGCAGCCACCTCTGGGGAGGAACAGATAAGCTGTTTCACACTGCAAAGTGTGACGAAGTGGGACTGTTCTTAATGTTTTCCTCATTTTCCCCTATGCAGTTCTTAAGTATCTAGGTGGTGGGATAAGGGTGTGTGGTTGCTGCTGAGCAAAGGGCCAGTGTACATAAATGCCCGACACTCTGTCTCCTAGCAGCTGATGGCCTGGGCCCCTCCTCTGCAAAGGTGCCAACTGAAGGTGTTGGAGACAAAGGGATCAGGTGACCTCCTGGCCTGGGAAAGAGACAAAGCCCAGAGAAGGAGGGGCTGGATGGGGGTTGGAGTTTGGAGCTGGCTGGGGACTAGGAGTGAGGGCAGACGGGGTTGTCTGGCTCGCTGGGCCCCAGAATGGACCCGGCGGAGGGGTCCTGTTCGCTGGACCTACAAGCTCTGTTTTAGACCATGTTCCTGTCATCTAATAAACCTCTGTTTTACTGGCTGGCTGAGAGTCACGTCTGACTGCGAAGTGGGGGGTGCAGAACCCTTTGGCTTCCCCAGGACCCCACCTGGGCGGACTCGCTGTGGGAAGCGCATGGAGGGGCATATGCTGAATGCTCCCAGGAGAGACCCAGGAGGTGAAGCCGTGTGAGCTTCTTGCCCTGAAGACGGTCTGCTCCGAGGGAGAGGAGGCTCCCCAAAGTCCTGACTGGCTTTGTGGGGAGCAGTTCCAGACCATCGCCCGGGGACTCCGTGACACAAAGCAACACCCTTGTTGCAATAGTTTAGGACAGGGAGGCGGTCCTGTTTTATAACACCACTTTAGACTATTAAAGCTGTGGTTCCTCTTAAAGGAGGAATATCGCCTTGATTGTTTACAAGCAGTTGAAAGGTTCGCCTTGCACATGCACAGTAACAGTATTTACTGTGGTTGAAGTAGTGGGGTTCTGTGTACTGCACAGTTGCATAATGCTGCAGGGGGTGGTGTGGTGTCTGCAGATAATTGAGTTAAAACCTTGAAATTGTACCAATACGCAGTTAGGCAACCCCGTCGTCGGGTTGGTTCTTTCTTTTAACTAAAGAAGATACATGCAAATGCCTGTGTTAATACACAGTGGAGCTTGCAAATTTAAACACCGGCAGTTCAGGAAATGAAACCGTGTACGGATCTTAGAGCAACGTTAATTCCGTCTCCTTGTTCGTATCTTGTCGTTTTGATGGATACTTAGGCTTTTAATATTTCCCCCTTAATTCATGCAGCGTGTGCAGTGTTGAGTGAATTAATGTGACTGTGCTCATGTTAACTCTTTCATTCCCTGCATGGCCTGTGTTTAAATGTGCAAATTTCAGCATTGCATTAACGTAAGGTTTTGCGCTTATACGTGCTGTACCTACACGTGCATGTATTGTCTGAATAATCTATAGTTTGCCCATTTCCGTGGTATGTCTCACTTCCTTTCAATGGGCAGAAATTTTAAGCCTCCCCCAATTAACCAGCCCCCTACCTGGGAAGCAACTGGGAATGGAAAAGAAGGCAACTTCTTAGCTAGCGCTGTCTGAAAAGACGAGCCTGGCAATAAGCTCCAAAGGCGAATAAACTTGGGCGCAGGTTGCAGGATTCGGTGCCACAGAACCATCTGTTTGAGAGCATTCTGGGCCTGTGAGGAGCTCATGTGTAGGGACTGCCTGCAGTTGCAGTAGGGTTTAGGGGCAGAGATAGTCTCGGCTGTGGCCAGGTTCCAAACCACATAGTGCCTTATAGATTGAAACTGACGCCCCGACTGGCACCTGCGTGCCGGAGCGGTGTGCAGAGCACAGGTGTCATGAGCTGCTTCCGCCTTGCTCCCCTGAGCAATCAGGACGCTGTGTGATGCACTAGCTCAACTTTCAGCATGAACGTCTAGGGGAACCCTGAAAAGAACAGGTTGTGCTAATCCTGCCTGGTGGTGACAGAGGTGTAGATGGGGAAGGAGGAGGAATTGTGCAGCGCTTTCAGGTCCCCCCGATGAAAGGTACTAGGCACAAATTAACAATAGCTGACTTTGGCGCCTATCTGCAACTTTAGGCACCTATAGACCTTGTAAACCTGAGCTCCCTCTCTTGCAGGGTCCGAGAGCTCGGGCTCCAGTCCAAGCCCAAACATCTACACTGCAGTTTTTAGCCCCACGGCCCAAGCTCCGCAAGCCTGAGCCAGCTGACCCTGTGTAGCTGATATTTAATAGATGTGTAGACGTACCCTACGCTGCAATTTTTAGCCCTGCAAGCCCAAGTCATCTGCCCAGGGCCAGATTAAAGATTAAAACAGGAAGAGTTTTAAAAATCCAGTACACTTCTCATGATTGATTCTTTCAGCCTGGTGGGGGAAAACCTGGCTGGTCAGTTTCACTTAGGAGCGTAGTCGGTTTCACTGCCTGGCTCTCCTGCACTTCCCAGCCGCTGTGCTGTCTGAGTAGCAGCCGCAGGTGGGGTGGGGGTTCATCTCTTCACCTGCTTCAGCTGAAATCCTTGAAAAAGAGAAGCCAAGCAGCATGTCCGTGCGGGCTTAGCGAGTGTAAATGTGCCCAGTCTCACCTGTGCATGTCCCTTTAATTCCTGAACCCCTCTTAGCTCTGCACCTTTCCCTCCTACTGTCGCCTCCCATCTGCTGCCTCCCGGAGTTAGCTGAGAGATGCATACAGAAGCACAGGTGTTTGTGTTGAGATAGTGCCAGCAGTCGCCCCACCCCCTTGTCCTCTCCAGCTAACCTGCCAATGCAGCGGTCTTAGTTACCCTATCACCTGGCAAAGCCTGACGCCTCTCTCCTCACTCAGCTCCACTCCGGGGACTGAGAACCTGTAGATGCCCGGAACCGAGGGGGGACCCTGATTCAAACCACCTCCAACCCCTTTCTCGCTGGCTTCGTCATCAGAGCAGGATTCCCCTTGCTTTCCGCCCTTTGCTCCTTGAACGGCAAGAAGGCTTGGCGACCCACCAGCTGGCTGTGATGGACCCAGATCCGCCGCTGGAGCTGCGCGTCTTCAACCTCAATTGCTGGTAAGTCGCCGTTTGTTTGCTCTTCCATTGGACGAGCAGAGTTCAAAGCAGACTGGTGGAGGGTGGCTCTCCAGGGCAGTGGGTGCAGGTTCACCCGGGAGAGGCATGACATACCTTAGCACAGACGTGCAGCCAGGGGGTCCCTCTGATCTCTCTCAGCACATTCCCCATTATTACATCTAGGGGTTAAAGCAGAGGACTTGCGAGCCAGGAACGCTGCTGCTGGTTTGATGCCTCTCTGTGCCTCAATTCCTGTAAAGTGGGGACGCTAATATATGTCCCTCCGCCTCCCAGCAAGGCTGCCATTGTAAAGCGCATGGAGATCCTGGGGTGGGAGATGCTGGCAGTGGCAGCGTTGTTGTTTGTCCTAGAGGAGGTGCCTGGGAATGGGACCTGGTGCCCGTTGTTGTGACGTTGTGCAGTCTATATGGTTTTATAAAAATATAAGTGAGTATAACGTAACTGGGATATGCTTCATGCAAAAGGTCTCTTGTAAGGTATCATTACAAAGCTTATAATCTACTGAGTGTGATCATCCGATTTGTATAAATGTACCACTCTTGTATCTAAAACTAGAAATATAAAACATAACTCTGAGGGCCTATTGTAATTATGTAAAGTGTGGGCCATTAATGATGGTTTGGAATCTTGATGACTCCCATTAACAAGGACCATTGTCTGCAGATGACTGTGTTTACCTGTGAGTCTTCCTGTATATGTGTGCTGGCAAGTGAGTAATGAAGTCTTGCAGTGACATGTGATCATGTCACCTGAACTGGAATCCATCTTTAACCTGGTGCTTTTCCAGTGAGGGGGGGTGGAAACCCAGAGAGACAAAGGGTTCCCGCCTTATGCAAAAGATATATAAAGGGGTGGAAGAGAACAGAGAGGGAGAGGAGTCATCATGGAGAATCCCCTAGATAACACCTAAGCTGGAACAAAAGCTGTACCAGGGGAAAGAATTGTGCCCAGGCCTGGAAGGTGTCCAGTCTGAGAAAAACTTACTGAAGCATCTCTGAGGGTGAGATTATCTGTATTTAGTTTGATTAGGCATAGATTTGCGCATTTTATTTTATTTTGCTTGTGACTTACTTTGTTCTGTCTGTTACTACTTTGAACCGCTTAAATCCTACTGTCTGTATTTAATAAAATCACTTTTTATTTAGTAATTTACTCAGAGTGTGTATTAATACCTGGGGGAGCAAACAGCTGTGCATATCTCTCTATCAGTGTTATAGAGGGCGAACAATTTATGAGTTTGCCTTGCATAAGCTTTATGCAGGGTAAAACGGATTTATCTGGGTTTAGACCCCATTGGGAGTTGGGCATCTGAGTGCTAAAGACAAGCACACTCCTGTGAGCTGGTTTTCAGGTAAACTTGCAGCTTTGGGACAAGTGATTCGGACCCTGAGTCTTTGTTAGAGCAGACTGGAGTGTCTGGCTCAGCAAGACAGGGTGCTGGAATCCTGAGCTGGCAGGGAAAACAGAAGCAGGGGTAGTCTTTGCACATTGGGTGGCAGCTCCCAGGGGGGTTTCTGTGATCCAACCCGTCACACCCTCCGCCTCCCAGCAGGGCTGCCATTGTAAAGCGCATGGAGATCCTGGGGTGGGAGATGCTGGCAGTGGCAGCGTTGTTGTTTGTCCTAGAGGAGGTGCCTGGGAATGGGACCTGGTGCCCGTTGTTCACAACCAGGCCACTGGGATGTGTGAGTGAAGTGTCACAAAGCTGGATGCCCCTGTCTTGAGGGGCGGGGGGATCTGTCACCAGAGGCAATGCAGGGCCTCGGTTAACCCATCCCTCCCAACTTAGCTGCAGATCTGCACCCTGCAGTCAGGAGTTACTCAGGTTCAGGGGCTCCATCCTGCTTCACCTTGGTCCCTCCTCCCCTGTCCATTTGCAACGAGCTGCCTTCCTGGAGCAAGCCCCACTCTTCCCCCCCATACAGGGAGCCTCGGTGCTGCTCACATCGTCACTGCTGTGGGTTCTGTGCCAGCCTCCTCAGCCCAGACTGCCAGCCCTGTTTCATGCACTGGCAGCTCTTGCCTGCAGGCAGACTGTGCGCATTGCGGGTTCGGGTTTGGGCAAGGAAACTGGCTCAGCTAAAATAAATAAATAAATGGAGATATCCTATCTCCTAGAACTGGAAGGGACCTTGAAAGGTCATCGAGTCCAGCCCCCTGCCTTCACTAGCAGGACCAAGTACTGATTTTGCCCCAGATCCCTAAGTGGCCCCCCTCAAGGATTGAACTCACAACCCTGGGTTTAGCAGGCCAGCGCTCAAACCACTGAGCTATCCCTCCCCCCAGCTAGTGTGTGTTGGGTACACGCTGCCCCCGATTCCCAAGCACGCGTGCAAAGCACCTTACGTGACCCATGCAGGAGTCAGGCCAGGCCTGCAAACACGGCCTCCCACAAGGGCTCTCATCTTGCGTATGGCTTTGTGGAGTCGTAGGCATTAGACGCGACCAGGGCCATGAAGCCCTATTGAATTCAAATCCCCTCCACCCCTCCTCTTTACCTTCCTAGTCCTGTGTCTGGTCTGATTTTAAACCCGGCTGCTCCTGCTTCTCCTTGCGCTGTGTCCAGGGCTGGCCCTGGGTGTTTTGTTAACTGGGGCAGAAAATGTTTCCAATTTCCCCCGAATGGCTGAGCCAAAAAAAACCCCAAACCTCCGATTTGGTGTCCTCCCGCATGCCAGAAATTGGTGCCCAGGGCAACCACCCTGCTTGCCCCTCTGTCCCCGCAGGCCAGCCCTGGAGGAGTCTCTCTTGCTTTGAGACTGAGGTGAGCATGCAAGAGGCTGAAGGAAACTTCCTGTCCCTTTTGTATCCCTGCCTCAAGCAGGACAGAGCTGGGGCTCTAGACCGCTGCGTGTTTGGAGGGCGATCCTTGGCATTCAGGGGTCTCCCAGCACATGGGCACCCCTCCCTAAATGCCTTTCCCTATGACTGCTCAAGGCACTAGGGGCCTGAGCTGCGCTGGTTGGAGGAGGAGGTGAGCCTCTGTCAAGGATGCCCGTCACACCCTCTCCTTTCTTCCCCCCCAGGGCGATTCGCTACTTGAGTAAGCTGCGGCAGGAGCGCATTGGGCTGATTGGCGACACGCTTAGCCAGGAGGGGTTCGACCTGGCACTCTTACAGGAGGTGAGGGCTCAGGGAGGCCAGGGTGCGGGAGGTGATGAGGGCTGGGAGTTGGAGTGGGGGTGAAGGAGGGAGAGGGAGAGGGCCATGGAAGCAGGTGGGGCTGGGCTGGCTTCTCTTCCGTGACTCGAGTTCCCGCTGCTCTCAGCCTCTCTCCTGCTTCTCCAGGTGTGGAGCGAGAGGGACTATTGTGAGCTGAAACAGAAGCTGACTGCCTGCTACCCCTACTCCCACTACTTCAAAAGGTAAGAGGCGCTGTTGGAGTCCCCGGGTGCTGCTTATCCGTGTATCAGAGGGGCCCTGGCAGCAGGTAGCACTCAGTTTTGCAAACTCACGGGATCTTATCAGGAGCTTTGCGGTCATTGATGGTTTTCTTGAAGTCCCAGCTCCTCAACCCGTGTGATTCTCTGAGAATCTCGGCTTAAAAAAAAAGATGGGAGGTTTCTGTCTCTCGTGGTTGCAGAGGAAAGTCTGAAAACACAGCCCTGGCAGCTATGACACCAGGAGACAAAAAGAATCCGGAAGGTATTTTTAAAGATCTCATGGCTGCTAAGCCGAGCTCATGGATTGGGATTGGCAATGCTACGTCATGCTGAGCTCTGGGCGAAGGAAGCAGTTGGAGTTCGCGTGGGTTCACGTTGGCTTTATGGAGCTACAGCTCACTGTAAGATGTCAGGTGCTGCATGAACCTGATGGGGTGCACTGTTAAACAGCTGCCACGTTCCACCCCAGAGACGGCTGCATTTCAGTGACCCAAATGCAGTGGTCTGTGAAGCATGCTGGGAGGAAAGGTTCTCTGGAAATAAGACACACCCTTTCTTTTGCTCAGCAGAAAGCGCCGCCTCTTAATCATAATAAAGTTTGCTGCTGTTATGCCAGCACTGAACCCTGGCAGGCTGCTACGTGCCGTGTCCCCGCCCCAGGGACCACGGCAGGTGAGCGGCCTTTGCCCCTCTGACACAGAGCCTTAGGGTGGTGACTGGTGAACATTCTCCCCGCCCCCACCCAGGGTAGCCTATCACCCGAGGGCAGGGTATTAGCTGGATGTCGCAAGCTATCTCTGGAGATTATATCACAGGCCTTTTGCAGCTCCCTTGAGATCCCAGCAGGGAATAGTGATGCTCTCCAGCTGTCTTTGCAGTGCCCGGGGCAGGGACACTGGGTTCTTGGCGTTCTCTGGGCGGAGCTTCTCCACGGGGCAGCTGTGGCATGACCATAAATGGGCAGGCACAAAGGGACTGGAGGCAGCAGATAGCGACTCGCTGAGACAGCATCTCTCAGGAGCACCCAAGCGGACTTTGTCAGGGAAAAAGGCAAGCAGGGTCATCCCTTCCAGTGCTAGCCCAGCCCTTATGTCTCCTGCCCCCCTCAGATACAGCCTGGGACAGGCTTGATATTAAAGGTGTGCTTGTAAGTGGTTCATACATGATTAACTGAGGTGTGAATAAATGGCTAGTCAATTGCTGTGGAGTGTCACCCGCCTTCCACATGGACACCCTAATGGGAACAGTCTCTTAGACTTTCCCCACCGGATCTGTGTCTCTTGGTCACAGCGACACATCCCCTCTTGGGTCGAGTGAGAGTGACCCCCTTCCCCATGTCAGGCTGGTCGCTTTCTACCCTTCCCAGTTCTTTATTTGGTCGCTGCCTTCAACCAGTCCAAACCAGTCTGTGCAATTTCCCAGGCTGGGAGCGGTGGGGTTTTGAGCCTTTTCCAGATCTGTTTACCTGCCTCTGGATTTGCATGAGTGAATCCCTCTTTCCCCCTGGAGACTCTCCCATACGGGGAGCTATGACATTTACAGAGTTGATAGAATAGCCTTAAAGCCATCCCCTGTGTCTGTACTAACTGTCCCATCTCCCTCTGCCAGAAGAGAATGCTTAAGGGATACTTAGACTTGCCAGAATTCGATGTTGATTTGTTTATCCTTTCGACCAGTAGTGTTGATATTTATTGTGAAGCATATTTTTCAATTTTGATTGATTGAAAATTTTACAGTTGCACTGAATTATGATTTTAAGCATTTTTAAAATGTATTATCCACATGAAATCTTCTCATTTGCTGGAATGTTAGAGGGAGAGGTCAGGGAATAATTATTTAATGACAGTAGATGCTGAGATTCAACAAGTTAAAGCTTTATAACCATTAAAACACAAATTGTCAACGCCACAGGTCAAAATATACAAAGTTAATCAAAGTTCTCAAGCAGCATTTTTCTGACTGGGCCTGTCTGTAGATTTCACTTATCGCATATTTTTTTCCATCGGTTTGTGTGTGCGCGGTGAAAGCGACATTTACTGATAAAAATCTGGTCCTTCCAAGCCTAAGGATACTTGACTAGTGGTCCTGGGGAAGTCTATGGGTTTGTGGCCTGGAGGGCATGTCTGGCGTTACCTCCCATTGGGATGTTACAGGGAGTAACTCTTGGTCATTGGAGGGAATCACGATAGACCTGGCTCCTCACAAAGCTGCTCTTAACCGCTGAGGGATCCCAAACCTCTGACACATAGAGGCATCTTCTGCACCTCTTGCCCAGAGCCAGATCCCTTTCTCTGCCCCACCTCCTCGTCGTTCAGGGCCTGGTAGGGTCTGAAGCATCACCACAGGTTCTCTGGGCAGAGGGGGGAGTAGATTGACCCCACACATGCCCCGCTGCGTTTGCCTCCTGCAAAAGAGAGAGGACTTAAACAAGGAGCTCCCGCCTCTTAGCCTGGTCACCTGGGAGGGAAGGAGACCCCTGTTCTAGTCTCTTCTTAACAGGCAGAGGGAGGATGTGAACCTGGTTCTCCCACATTCCAGGCAAGCGTCAAAACCAGTAGACTATAGAGTTATTCTAGTGCTAACCTTTGCGGAACTTATACTTAATTAAAGTGGAATCTCTTTAAGAGGGACGACTAAGGGAGCTCCCCCTCCAAATCCCTTTTCCACCTCTGGCAGGGAGAGGCCTCAAACCAGCACCTCCAGCATCCCAAGGTAGTACCCTCACCACTGGCCTATAGAGAGCTTTTCACATTGGAGGATCCCTTTGGCCCAACTAATATTTAATTCAAGTGGAACCACTTCAAGAGGAAAGACCAAAGGCCCTCCCTAGCACAGGGAGACTCAAATGAGGACCTCTAACACCCCAGGTCTGCCCCTTGACCACTGGGCTATAGCAGAGCCCTGAGACAGCCTTTGGCCCTCCAATTAATAAAGTGGACCAGCAGCAAGCTCAAGGGAGCACCTTTGGCAAAGCCCTTCTCCTCATCAGGCAGCCCGGGGATCCCTCACCACTGGACTAACAAGTGATTGTAACCCAGCTATTGGCCCAAATAATACTTAGTTAGTGGAACAGATTCACCAGGCAAACATGAGGGAGCCCTCCCCAGCCCAGTTTGGCCCCTAGACCAACAAGCCCAGTCTTAATTCCTGTCTCTCCCCATTCACTGAGGAAGGAGCCTCACCACCTAACTCGGGGCTGGGGGGGTCCGTTGTTGTGCCCGATTTTCTAGGCATCTCAAAGTGAGGGAGGGCAGTGCTGAGTATTGCCACAAGGCTGAGACGGGGAGCTGAGAGTGGGTAGACTTGGTCCATATCACAGGCAAACAGCACTGTAACCGTAAGGGAGCTGAGACTAGGCATGTGACAGGCATATAGCCCGGAGAGCAGAGGAGGGGGCTGCTGAGAGTGGGCATGCTCGGTCCATACGACAGCCACCTCCCTGAGACCAGCGAGCTGAGACGGGACATGCTTTGTAAATGCCAGAAGCACTGAGCTCAGGGTGGGGAGTGAAGCATAGACACCAGCAGTGCAGACCCCTGCCTCAGCCCCAAGACCAGAGTGGGGAATTGAGAACAAACAATCGCAATGCATGCCATAGACCCAGCGCCCTGAGCCTGGGGAGTGGGGTGTCCAAATGGATGTGTGAGAGACATTCTGGCGCTCCCCTACTTCCACACTCCTGCTGCGAGGGGTGGGAAGAAGAGCTCTAAACGCCTTCTCCGAGTGCTCAGCTGCTGTCTGCAGCCATCTCTTTTTCCCATGCCACTGATAGCTGAAGTAGAGGCACGAACGAGTGCATGACTGTTTGGCCGCCTCAGACACACGTCCATTCCCAGCTCCATAGCCTCTCTGTGCGTGGGAATGAAGCTCTTCTTTGGGCCAACACCAGCTGCCCCACAAACAGAGCATTATCTTTGGCACAGAACTTCCGCATCTGAGTCCAAGCAGCCTGTTTACTCTGGATGTTTGCTTTGCATGAGCAATGTGCAAGAACATCTGTGAATCTGCTTCCTCAGGATCTGCCTCAAGTTTCGGTATTGCAGAATGGTGGCCAGGCACGACTCGCACTGCTCGTTGGATGCTGTGACACCCACCGGCAAAGTGCACTTCACGACCAGCTGACAATCTCTGCTCCCACTTCCCGAACCAGACAGTGAGGAGAAAATTTGCAAGTTAGATTTAGTCTTTGAATAGAGCATCATCGTCACACATTGCTTTGGTAATGCTGCTAGCACAGTAAGGTTCCAAACTTCTTGCATTTGGACATTGTGCCTGTGGGCTCTCTCACCAAATTTCATTGATCCTTCATTTGCGTAATTGTCACCAACAACAGCCATGGATACTGTTCAGCAGCTGACCATGCCTTGAATACTGCGCGCAGTTCTGGTCGCCCCCCTCTCAAAAAAGATATGTTAGAAATGGAAAAGGTACAGAGAAGGGCAACAAAAATGATTAAAGGTATGGAATAGCTTCCATGTGAGGAGAGATTAAAAAGACTGGGACTGTTCAGCTTGGAAAAGAGACACCTGAGGGGGAACTTGCTAGAGGTCTATGAAATCAGGAATGGTGTGGAGAAGGTGACTAGGGAAGTGTTAATTACCCATTCACAGAACACAAGAACCAGGGGTCACCCGATGAAATGAACAGGCAGCAGGTTTAGAACAACCATAAGGATGTACCTTGTCACACAACGTACAGCCAACTTGTGATACAAGGTAGCTTAACCACTGACAGATTTTTCTCCAGCCAAGAGGGTATGTTGCTCTTTTGGGTGTTTTTCAGAGATCCATCTCAAGTTGAAGAGGGAAAGCGGGGCAGGTGCCAGCTCATACTTCATCAGACTCTTGCTATCAGCATCTCTGGACTGGACAATAACTGTCAGCTTGCTGGATATCTGACCATCAATAATGATTGCTTGTGCTGTCTGCGTCTTCTTTTGTTCAACTGTGATTACCAAATGATTTGCGATTATGCCTGTTTAGGGGATCAAAAGAGGCCTACCTCCCCCCTTTGTAGCCTACTGGTTACAAACGGCTTCGTTTCTTGTGTGCCATTCTCTCTGGTCATGCACAAGCTTTCTGCAGTTTCAGGTGGGGCCACAGTAGACGTTGCAGCATTCACAAGTGGCTGACTGTTGTCTGGGCTTGTTTCAGGGTCATTCTTTCAGTCACGACTTTTATAATATCTTGGACAGCAGCAGCCATGCACTTTGTGGTGATCTACTGCTGAAGGCTGCATTCCACACCTTTGTTTGTCATAGCTGCTACAGCTGCCTTAAAATGCGTAGTCAGGTAATACTGGGTCAGAGCCTTATCCTTTGGGCAAAGCTGCTGATGCTTCCCACAGTCCTTGCTGAGAGATTGCTTGATGGCCATGTCATGCCACACACCACTGAAGGGTCTGGCAGTCCAGTACTCTGTTCCCTATCAACTGGGACATGATATATATCTGGCTTCTCATCCTCCACAAGTCTGTCTTCTGTTACCTTTACACAACCCCATCTTGCCTCATTCACATGACCACACTGGACGTCAAGTGGAATCATCTCTGCCAATGTCTCAAGCTCCGTGGACTTGTTATCATCTCTCTTTGCTGCTACGTAATCCACCAGCAGTTGGGAGAATCCCGTGACATAGTTCTCCCAGAGCAGACACGCTGAGGAGTAGGTGCGACTCGGTGGTCAAAGCAGAAGGCCGGCCTAGTGGTCGGGGCAGAACCAAAGGGCAGAACCGGAGGCGTGATCAGGAGACAAGCCAGTGGTCAGAGCCAGGCGTTAGGAGTCCGAGGAAGGCAGGGACAAGGGCTGGAGTGGAACAGACGTGAGATGAAGCAAGGGCTGAACAAGAAGCTCGTCTGCTGTGCTGCGTGTCTGCCAGGCTTAAATAGGGATCTGTTGGCCCTTCTGTCCAATCAGAGAGCACAGTCACTTAGTGAAGGTTTATTGGGCCCAGCCACGCTCATTAGGTTGCTAGGTGACCGTGCCCAGAACCAGCTGAGGTCCTGACAGTCTCTGAACAGTTTGTTCCTTGGATAACATGTGTCCATGAGCTGGTGGAGCGACTGGGTGCTCTGCCAGAGCATTCTGTGCTTCCACACTGTTTTCTCTGTGTGCCGGCTCCACGTTGTCAAACGCTTCAACGCGTGCTCGAGCTTTCTCCAAGATGGGGCTCGTCTCCTCTTCTGGAAGAACATTGTTCATGGGATCGCCAGGTGCCATCCATTTCCAGCAATGCGTTGCCTCATTCATAAGTTTGTGGATTCTAACACCAGGGTTATATTCTGTCCCTCTTAGAGCATGGCAGATGACTGATGCAGCATAGATGACGGCTTCCACAAGGATGTCTTCAAACCCACTTTCCTGCATCACACTGCCTACATCACCCATGACATTCATTGAACGATGCATGTCTCCCATCTCAAGGCGGCCATTGTCAAATTCCCTTTGAGTCCTCCATTTAATCAACTGTGCTTTGCAGGAGGTTGCTTCATCATAAGTCTAGACCTGGCCTAGAGAGCAGAACATACCCAGAAAGTATTTCATCAGGGTGTACACTGTATTAACATCAGTGGCAGGTGCAGCAAGCATTGGACAGCAGCCAGTATTCATAAAACAGCGACAAAAACTTTTCTCCAATCAGTCCTTTCTTCGAATACTGACAAATATTTGGATACATTACATGGTACAAACAGGCTCATGCTGTCGCATGACTACAGACTTCTGCTTTAACCACAAGCAAAAAAAATACAGGAATATCCATCAAATATATCACCTGGTGCTAAATATTTCCCAGACAGTACTATTTTGAGAACAAAGTTGCATTATCAATTGTACTTAGACGTTTTCTGCCAATTTTGGTCAAAATTAAGACTGTGTTTCTTCGAGTTATGGCCCTTTTGGGGATTTGATGGGGTTTTGTTCAGACTTGATGCCCAACAACGTTTAAACATTTACATGATATAAAAAAAACTGCACCACTTCCAGCATCTGTATCCACCCTGGTTGCCCACCAGATACGTGCATCACGTGATAGCAACGACATTTTTCTAGCCGATCGCTTACCCTAACTCATTAATAAGACCCCTTTTTAAATCTGGCTGGGAGACTGCTGACCCCCCAGTCCGCTACTATATAACCCCAGCCCCACTCCCCTCCCAAAGCCAGGAATAGAACCCAGGAGTCCTGACACCTCGCCCCTGCTGTAACTACTAGACCCCACTCCTTTCCTCCGGGAGTTTTGCTCAGTAACCCCACCTAGTGACCCCCAAGGGCAGGGCAGGGTTGAGTGACAAGGCGGCCCTGCTCTGGCTGAAGATGGTGACTGTAGTTTCTCTTTCGTAGCGGGGTGATTGGCAGTGGGCTCTGCGTGTTCTCCAGATACCCAATCCTGGACACCTTCCTGTACCAGTACTCCCTGAATGGCTACCCCTACATGGTGAGTGCAGGGGGCCGGCCGCCACGGGGGCTGCTTACGGCCAAGGGGGGGGCCCTTTGCAGCGACGCGCGGATTGTAACCAGCCTTCTCTCTCTCTCCTCTCCTTTCCCGGCAGCTCCAGCATGGGGACTGGTTCTGCGGCAAGGCCGTGGGGCTCCTCGTCATCAAGATCTGTGGGATTATCTTCCATGTGTACGTGACCCACGTGAGTCTCACTGCGGGGAAGGTGGGGGGCGGGGGCCAAGGCTCTGACAGGGGCTGGGAGTCACTGGAAAAACACGGTGCAGTCTAGCTTGAGATGTCTCAAGCCATGGGGTCTCTCACTATTTCCCTTAGAAGACCGTTCCACCAGCAGGAAAGGGTTCCTGATCGCCCTTTGCTCAATTTCACCCCACTAGCCTCAGCTGAGCCGCCTTAGACCATCAGTTCCCCCCCTCTCCCTCCGGACATTCACACACACACACACACACACACACACACCCCGCACAGCAGCATTGCTGTTCTGACATGGGGCAGGAAAGAAGTTCAGATGCTCAGGGTCACCCCCTGCTGGCACAGATCTTGGAAACAAAAGACTGCCAGCGAGGGGCTCCGTTAGTGCCAGGTGTGATGGGAGCCTGTAGGATGCACTAACCAGCAATATCCAGTCATTACCCAGCAGGGCTGGATTCAGCCCTAGAGGCGAAAAGCCGTCTCTCCTTCTCCATCCAGTGCCTCTTGGCTTGAGACATCTAAAGCCAGACTGCATGGAGCCTGGGAGCACACCGGGCACTGGTATAGGGCAGACGAGAGCTAGGTTCCCAGGGTCTGTCCCCGAGCGCCTGGACTCATTGCCCATGTCCTCCCTTCCCCCAGCTCCATGCGGAGTACTGCCGGGACAAGGACGCTTACCTCCCCCATCGAGTGGTGCAGGCCTGGGAGCTGGCTCAGTTCATACAGTGAGTAAAGCAGAGACGCCGCCCGCGGGCTCGTCGCCAATGGGACCTTGTTTGTACCCCGATGTCTCATCTCGGGAACGAAGGGGCGTTAGCAGGGGAGCTCGGAACTGCTCCAGACCCGGCCACTCCCCACAGGGGGTGCATCAGCTGTGGGAGAAGCCCCCAGCTACTCCAGTCCCTGGTTCTCTCAGCAGAGGGTGCCATAGGGAGCGTGATGGGGGGGCTCGCTCACTCTGGCCCCGCCGAGTGACTCTGCCCTGTCCCCTCAGACACACCTCGAAGGGAGCGGACGTGGTGCTGCTCGGTGGGGATTTGAACATGCACCCCGGGGACGTGGGGATCCGGCTGCTGCGAGGCTGGACAGGGCTGCGGGACTCCTTCGCCGACACAGAGAGGTTCGAGGTAAACGCTTCCCCATAGGGCCCGGCCAGGGAGGAGCTGTTGCGAGGGAGATGGGCAGGCGGGCGCGCAGGAGTGGCCTGGCGCGGCTGGGCTCCCCTCCCACCTGCTGCCCCTCCTTTGCACCCCAAGCGCCCCCAGCTCCCTCCCCGGCCTGCTGTCCCCCAGCACCTCCACCTCCCCTCCCAGCCACCAGCCAGGCTGCAGTCCCTGTAAGAGTCCAGAGCCCCTGCCCCTCAGCGGGACGCTGGCTCTCCTCCCCGCCCCCTCTGGGAGAAGGGCAGGGTCTGGTCCGTCTGGAGGGGCACTGACTGACCTTGTGTTGGCTCCCAGGGCTGCGAGGACGGCTGCACCCTGGTCCCAGCCAACTGTTTCATCAACAAGGAGGAGCTGCAGCCCTTCCTGCTGGGAATCCGCATCGACTACATTCTCTACAAGGTACGTGCAGCACAGTGGGGCGGAGACAGGAGGCGACCTGCCCAGGGCCACAGGCTGCATCCGGGGCAGAGCTGGGAACAGGGCCCCAGGCTGCATCCTGGCGCCGGGCACTGCCCAGCAGACTGCATTGCCTTCCGCTTCCCAACACTGCGAGTCAGACAGGAGAGGCGGAAGAGGCCTGTCTGGGTCTGGTCCATCCCACACTCACACTCTGTTGTCCTGGCTGCTTCAGCCCCCGGCCCCAGAGGCAGCAGCCTTTCCAGAGCAGGTACGTCTGTTACGTACCCGAGCGTCAGGTGCTGTTGGGCTCAAATGCTGCTTTGTGTTGGTAGAGCACAGTGTTGTTACGCCGTTACCACCACCAAGCTCTTATGTACAGCGCTTTTCATCCCTAGACCTCAAAGCGCTTTTACCAATGAGGTCAATAGCATTAGCCCCATTTTACAGATGGGGAAACTGAGGCATGGGGCAGCGATTTGCCCATGGTCACTGAGCAAGCCAGGGGCAGAGCTGGGAATAGACCCTAGGTCTCCTGAGGCCTTGTCCACTAGGCAACACTGCCTCCCATATTATATAGTAGATCTTGCTGGTTTTGAAGTCCCTTAGCCAAAATCCATAGCCCTTGTACTGTGAGGGTCTTCCTGCTTTTCAGGTCTGAGCAGGTGGGCACAGGTCTGGGACGCAGGAAGGCTTAGTTATAATCCCAGCTCCTGCCACTTGCTCGCTGCATGGCCTTAAGCGACGTCGCTGCCCTGCTCTGTCTGTAACTTGAGGGTGGAGCTCGGCTCTGTCAGCCCTTTGGATGGTGGGGAAATATTGCCAGTAAAAACTCCGTCTCGAGATGTTTCTGTGTGGTTAGAATAGGGCACTCGGCCTCCCAGCTCCCACTTCAGCCTCTAGGCCACGGAGCAGCAGATTTCACTTCCGTCAAGTGGGCCACGTCCCATGGCAGGCCGGGGAGGGGCCGTGGGGAGAATGGCCCCAGGACCTGCGTAGCACTGTGCCCCATCGCCCTCCGTCTTCCCTTCCCCTAGGGACTGTCTCGCTTTGTGGTGAAGTGTGACAGCCTCATGACCACCACGGGCACCGCCCCTGGCAAGAGCATTCCCTACTCGGACCACGAAGCCGTTATCGCTACGCTGTGCGTGAAGCCACGAGAGGAGGCCAAGGCCTCCAGCGGCAGCGCAGTCGGTGAGTGGTTGGGCCGCTCAGACCTTGGCAACGGGGGCGCAGCTGGCTCAGGGAGGGCAGCTTGTCGGGCAGCACGGACTGCAGCCCGGGGCCTGGAGCGCTGGGATCTTGAGAGAGCTCTGCCAGCCAGGTCAGCCTGCCAAGTCATTAGGTGGGCCTCCGACCGCAGCCACGTCAGAGCTCCTTGTTCCAGGCTCTGCAGGAACGAGGCCACGATAGCAGGTGGACCGTGCGGGCCGTTTGCAAACCCCAAGAGAGCAATCGAGGGAATGGTTGGGTTTGATCCCACAGCCCAATCGTTTCCATCCAGCTGGCACTAGGGAATCTCACACCGCATGGCGAGAAAGACCCAGAATGCATAGAGCCCAGCAGCAAAGCAAAGCACTGTTGGATACCTGCCCAGAATGCCCCTCACTCTGCACAAAGCTCCGTCCTGAAGCAGAAAACGGCGTACGCCAGGTACCACATTGACAGAGGCACCAGTTAGTGTGCAAATTAATCCCCCCGCCCCGCATAGACAAGGCCTTAGCGTTCCCACTGATTGCCTTATTGGCACGGTGCGTCTCTCTGGCGGGTAAGACGCCGTGAGCCCCTGGGGAGACTGGGGCTGGCTGGGAGGAGCTGTCCCATGCAGCGGCTAAGCCCCCGTTTTCTCTTGCAGAGCCAGAGCTGGTGGACGTGGTGAACGAGGCCCGGACAGAGGTGAGGGTGGGGCTGCACGCCGCCGAGCACCAGCGCTACTCCAACGGCCGCATGGCCATCCTGGCCCTGCTCCTGCAGGCGGCCATGGGCCTGAGCTCCCTGGTGGGCTGGGACTCCCCGCAGCCCTTCCCCAAGTTCTCCTTCTCCCTGCTGAGTTTGCTGGCCACGGTGGTGCTGCTGCTCTCGATGGTGCTGTACGTCTTCCACACCATCGAGGTGAAGATGCTGCAGGGGACGGAGGAGCAGATGAGGCTGGCGCTCCAGGCGCTGCAGGACAAGCTCAGCTCCATGTAGGACAGCGGCGGGGGGGGCTGAGGGGATCAAGAGGCTCCTGGGCGCTCAGTGGATGGCGCTGCCAGCTGGCGGCGACTGCCCTGGAGAGCAGGGGGAGGGCAGGTGGTTTCCTTTGCACTGGATTGCTCCACAGACCTTTTTATGGTTAACTTGATTTTTAAACAAGCAGCATTACTGAGCATTTGGTATCTTACCGATTACAGCAGGTTTTCTACCGCTGCCTTTTAGAGTTAAATAAACTTTCTGAACAGATGATTGTATTCACCCCTTTAAGAGACTGAGTGCTTTTAACACTGCTAACAGGAGGTGGGGTGTTAGTCATGGGAGATCTCTCAAAGGGGCATCTTCATAGGAAAGAACAGAGACTGCTGTTCCCCTCGACACACGCGGGGATAGGACAGGCCTGTTGGTAATACAGTTAGAATTGTCCGGCTGTGACTGAGGGTACATGTCTACACTGCAGTCGCTGGTTGCTACTGTCGCACGTGTAGACATACCTGAGCTAGCTTTAATCCAGCTAGTTCAGATACCGGAGCAGTGAAACCCGAGTCATTACCCAGGGTTCTGGGCCGGTGTGAATAGCCTGTGCTGCTCCAGATTCACCGCTCCAGTACCCAAGCTGGGTCAGTTAAAGCTAGCTTGCGTATGTCTGCCCAAGCTGCGATCCGCTCCCCATGACTGCAGTGTAGACAGACCCATAGTGTGGCTCTGCTCTCCAATGTGGTTAACTTCTGGACCAGGGAGTCCCGATGGGATGCCTGCTTCAGCACTACAATGAAACACGCCGCCCTCTGTAGCCACACAGGCGTGACCAAGCAGAGCGTGACTGCGCTAGGACAGCAAACGCTCAGCACTGAGGCCAGCCTGTTTTTACAGCCACTTTTCAGAGTAGCATTTTAGTGTAAACGCCTCCATGGCAATCTTAAAAGAGCATCTACGCCGGGGGGTTTGGCCAGTAATTCCCGACGGTTACAGCTCTGCCCTCACTGCTCCCAGCAGCGATGAGCAGGGCTCCAGGCAGCCCCAGGGGTGGCTCCGTGAAGCTTTATTGCAAAGAGGGAACCACCTGTGAGCAATTCCCTGGTCGGGAATAAGAGAGATGCATGGTGTAGCTTTGTCTGTAGAGTAAGACCTAAGCCTCCTGAGGCAAAGCCTTAAGGAGTTGGAGTTACCCTGAGAGATGAGAGGACAGGCGTTGTATGTAGATATACTGGCGTTAGCGTTGATCTAGCTAGCTCCAGCCACAGGAGCAGCACGGGCTATACCACCCTGCCCAGGGTGTGCACGGGAGTGGCTAGTCCATGCAGCCACAGCTTCCCTGCTAGTGGAGCTAGGTAGATGGAAGCTAACCCCATGTGTGCTGCCGACACACCCAGTGACAAAACCCAGCCGTTCTCCCTCTACCCTTCAATTCCTGCTCCTTAGTCTTTTTCGCTGGCTGTGGCTGGATCCTGTTAGCCTCCCGGAGATTGTACTGAGCATTAATAAGTCCCACCAGTTTCCATGGACACTGAAGACATCTGCTGACAGAGGAGGGACAAGGCAGGTGAGGTAAAATCTTTTATTGGACCAACTTCTGTGAAGGAGTGACAAGTTTCTGAGCTTACACAGAGTTCACCCACCTTGTCTCTCTAGTACCCTGGGACAGACATGGCTACAACAACACTGCATATGACAGAGAGGAGAAGTTACAGGAATCTGTAATGAGGGGGACCAGCAGGAGGCGCTGTGCCCCGTGACGGTAGCGGAGCTTAGACACGTGTTAGCCAGATACTGCAGACTGTAGCTGTTTGATCAGTTCTCTGGCACTGGATAGGCCCCCTTGTCTGGGCTGCAGAAGGAAACATTTGGGGGGACACACCAAGAACAGTTTCTAACAGGACTGATCTGAACGGAATCCAGCAACTCCCTGAGGACTGGGCTTAAAAGGAACCTGAGAGCTCATGCCCTGAATAACTTAATCGTGCCGATATAGCATTAAGGCCAAGGCTGTATCTTCACTGGGGGAAAAGGGGTTAGTTAATTTGGCTTAAACATCCACGCTGCAAGGCAGCTGGAGTAAACCTTGGTGGGGAGTCTGGTGTATCCATCAGCTAAGGCAGGGGTGGCCAACCTGAGCCTGAGAAGGAGCCAGAATTTACCAGTGTACATTGCCAAAGAGCCACAGTAATACATCAGCAGCCCCCCCCCCCCCCCCCATCAGCTCCCCCACCCACCGGCAGCCCCACTGATCAGCACCTCCCCACACCTCCCAATCAGCTGTTTCGTGGCCTGCAGGAGGCTCTGGGGGGGAGGGGGAGGAGCGAGGGCACGGCAAGCTCAGGGGAGAGCGCGGGAAGGGGTGAAGTAGAGTGGGGGCTGGGCCTGTGGCAGAGCCAGGGGTTGAGCAGTGAGCACCCCCCGGCACATTGGCACCTGTAGCTCCAGCCCCGGAGTCGGTGCCTAGACAAGGAGCCGCATATTAACCTCTGAAGAGCCGCATGTGGCTCCGGAGCCCCAGGTTGGCCACCCCTGAGCTAAGGGGTGAAAACACCAGGTGCTCTACCCCCACCTGGCAACACGGGGTTAACACTACAGCTGCCTGGTGCATTTCGAACATGTTACAAGCCCAGTGTCACCTTGTTCCCTACTGAAGATGGGGCCCAAGTCGAATGCTGCCACGCAGTCAAATCCGCTCCCCCTCAGTCTGGGGAGCAGCGCTCAAGCACTAAAACGAGAGAGGAAACTGCTAAGCCTGCCTGGTGGGTTAGGGGCCCAGCCCCATCAACAGAAGCCCCCGTTCCAAGAACTGGGCTTGTCCTCGCATTCTGCCAGAGCAGGCGGAAGAGGGGCCTGGCGCTCCAGACAGCAGATTCATCCCCTTCAGTGAGACTTTGGCAGTAACTTCAGTGTCAGGCGCATGCTGCCTCGGTACATGCCCCCTTACCTCTCCCAGGGTGACCTGACCCTGCCGGCAGCTCTCACGCTGCTGGGGAGAGGCCAGCAGTGTCTCTTGGGCTGTCGGTGACACAGGCAGTTGTGTCCTAGCAGAACGAGGAGCCAGGCTGACATGGGGAAGCTGTCCATGCTGGGTCCGTGGCAGGGATCAGGCCAGTGGCTCCTCAGCCTGCCCACCCCTGCGCTGTCCCCGGGAGAGCCTCACTCAGCTCGCTAAGGCGCTTCTCCTCCAGCACGTGGATCAGGGCATTTCGCTGGTTCACCACCTCCAGCAGCTGGGCCAGGATCTCCTTCTCCGCCAGCCTGTCCTGGGGCATCTTCAGCGTCTCTGCAAGAACAGAGCAGGGGGTGAGTTCCTAGAGCCCTGCTGCAGCCAGCACCTGGCCCAGCATGCTAGCGGCGTTAGACCTCGGTTCTCCCGCCCCGGGGCGCCGTGCTGGTCCCTCTACAGAGACACCCCCATTAGCATAAATGCCTCCTTCCCTGCAGTGATACTGGAGCAGAGGGGGGGCAGGATACATATTCAGGCTGAATGGCGTGGAACTGCCCTGCTCATCTGCACTGCTCCAGAAAAGTGAATCAACTTGGAGCTTCGGAGCCTCCTGCTTCCCAACGGGGGCAAGGGAGGCAGTGATCAGAGACAGGCCGCCTGGGTTCTACTCCTGGCTCGGCCGCTCACCTGCTACATGAAAGTCACCTCAGTTTCCCCGGGCTGGGGGAGAGAGGAGACAGCTTTAGTTCATCCACAGGTGCAGACCACCGATCTCCCTGAAGGACAAGTGCTCCACAGTTCACCAGACCACCCCGTGGGAGGACAGACTCCTCCAGATAACCTCGAAGCAGCACGTCAGTGGCAGGCGTAACACAGGTAACTAGCCTGTGCCTGCCCAGCACCCCTAGAGCTCAGCGGGAGGGTGGGGAAGCTCTTGGCACTGCTGACAGTGGGTAAGTCAGGCCCACATTTCCCAAAGCGTGCTGGGGCGTGATCCCTGCAGGGGTGCTGAGCGCTCCTTGCTCCCGGGGAGTTCAATAGATGCCCAGTGCCTTGCCAGGCGGGTGGGGAATCTGAAGCCCCCCAGAGTAGTGACCGGTGCTGGCACAGGACATGGGCTGGAGCCTCCATCTGTAAAGCGGGAAAGGTGCCCGCTGCAGAGAGCCGCTTGGAGCCGTAAAGCATTAGTGCACGGAGAGCCCGCGGAGGATGCCCAGAATAATGTACAGCCGTTCCAATCGCTTGTGCCACCTTCCCGTTGCAACTGGCGGGGCAGGGAGGAGCCGTGCTGCAGCTTGCCTCCGTCCCCCCAGGTGCCTGTGCGTGTGACCAGACCGCCCGGAAAAGGAAGCCGCAAGGCCACGAGGGGCGTGCTCCCTCTTACCTTCCATGTTCATGTATCGCCGCAGTTCCTGGTCCAGCTGGCACTGCTTCTCCTCCAGCTTCAGCTCTTGCGCCCTGCAGGGGGAGAAAATAAGACCCGTGTCAGACCCCAGAGCCAGGACAGCAGCAGCCCAGGGCTTCTGCCCCGTGGGCCTTCAGTGTTGGGCAGATCTCCACTCCCCAGAGCAAGAGACTGAAGGAAGTCCTCTGCCCCATGTCTCTCTCTCTGAGGCAGCAGGTGCGTTTAAGGACACTGGTAACACTCCTGGGTGGGGGGGTGGATTGGCAGGACATTGGGGTGGCTGGAACTGGGCAATACCGTAAGCACATTTGGCACAGTGTAGGTGTAACAACTTTGCGCATAAAAGGCTCAGAGTTGTATGGGGAGCTCATGTCACCCTCTGCTGGCTGGGGAGATGTGAGCAGGAGGCCAGCTGCACGCTGGAAAATAGAAACAGCCATTTTAGGCCACTGTGATGGGTTGCTGGGATTTGAAGGTTCAGTCTCGAATCTGGCCATCCCCCGGCAAGGAGGAGCCCTGGCCTTTCTAATGGCTAGAGCTCCTCTCACTCCCACCGCGGGGGCATCAGACCATGCCCCTGCTGTGGGACAGCCGCATTGCAGGCTACTGAGTTTTAGTGGAGGAGGAAGGATTTCGTTGCAGTTGTATTTAAAAGGGCAGCTGCTGGGACTGTTAGAGACAGTCCTGGCTGAGGCAGGTGGGGGGCAGACCACAGGTGGGGCTATTGAAGGAGCACTGAATTGCACTGATCCCATGAATCCCAGTGCACCCCCCCACATACACACACAACCGCGTCTTACTCAATCATGAGGTCCGACTCCTCGGAAACCAGGCTGTTCTTCTTCTGCACCAGAGAGAGTAATTTGTTCATCCACTGGGTCTTCAGCTCAGACTGGGTCCCTGGGGGGCGGGAAGAGGGGAGATTGTGTGGGTAGCACATAAAGATGCCCCAGAGATGTCACTGATCCGGAGACAAGGGCTGGTGAATGGGGGTTGGAGTGACGATACCCGTCCCTGTGGGACACTGAGACAGTGCATCCTAGTGGTGCCTGTGTGCAGGCACTGGTACATTGGGATTCCTCCTACCTCCTTCGCCCCGCAGTGATCTCTCCAGCTGTATCCCCTTCTCCTCCAGCTTCCGGAACGTCACCTCAATCTCCTCCAGACGCCTCTGGATGGACTGGAATGCACCAGAGAAAGGTCACTTGGATACTTTGTCTTCCTTTCCTAGCAACTCTAACCTCCGGGGAAGGGTCAAATGATGGCCTCTCCAGCTGCTGGCAAGGGGGAACGGATGCCAAGGACCAATTCTCAGCAGCCAGGAACTAATAATGTCGCCCTTGTACGGCACCTTTAATCAACGCACTATCATCGCCTAAGCTCAGCACCCTGGGAGGCAGGTGTTAACTTTCCCTGTCTGTAAACTGCGGCTAGCCAAGCTCAGGCCTCACCAGTGCTGAGTAAAGCAGGACAATTACCTCCCATGTCAAACTACGGCACTCATGTTAATATGCCTCAGCCTTTTTCACAGCAGCATCACATTGACGACTCTAACTCAATTTGTGAGCCACTATCACCCCCAGATCCTTTTCAGCAGTAATACCCCCTAGCCGGTTATTTCCCCATTGTGTAGCTGTGCCTTTGATTTTTCCTTCCCAAGTGAAGTACTTTGCACTTGTCTTTATTGAATTTCGTCTTGTTGATTTCAGACCATTTCTCCAATTTGTCAAGGTCGTTTTGAATTCTAATCCTGGCCTCCAAAGTACTTGCAACCCCTCCCAGCATGGTGTCATCTGCAAATTTTATAAGCATCCTCTCCAGTCCAGTCTCTAAATCAATGCCCAAGAGAGTGAGTGAATAATGGGGGGGGGAGGAATGTTAGCGAGACACTTCAGGAGTTAACACAACGTGGTAAACGGATGATGCACAATTGCATACACTATCAATGGGGATGGTGAGGGGTTTGTCTTCCACTGAAACATCCAGCATTACTCACCGGGACTAGATCAATTGGTCTGTTCTCATGCAGCCATGTCTACGTTCCTAGCTCTAGCCACTGGTGTAGACAGGAACAGAAGACCAGACTGAGAAAATCCCTGACAGTAGGATGGGCTGGTATTGAGGAAGCTCTGAACTGGTCTATTGAGAGCTCTCCTAGCCCAGTGTCTGCAGTGATCTTGGAGATTCTCCCACCCCCGCCATTCCTTACTAGGACAGGCGGTGGGTAGAGGCCCCCCCAGCACCAGGGCATGGGCATTACCTGGGCTTTGCAGAACCTCTTCATCTCTTCCTCTTTGGCGCGGCGGGTCAGTGTTCTCTTCCAGGTGGGATATTTTTCCTTTTCACCCAAACTTAGGAGACGCTGGAAGCACAGCACAAAAGCCAGGGTCAGAAGGGGGCACGCCTCCCATGGGGCTCAACAGAGCAGTCACAAGGCCCTGAGAGACTCGGTCTGGCCTTGGCCTGGGGCTGATTGAATGAGCCACAATTATTCTTTAATGTTCTTGAATCACCACCCACTGGCCAGCCCTTTACTAACGAGCATGAGGCAGGGTTCTGCCCCAGGAAGCCTACAATCTAGTTAGACCAGGTGAAGTTTAGGACAGAAGGAAAAGTGATCAAGGCAGGGGGGCGAGAGAGAGTCTGGGACCCACTTACTGCAAGTTAAACCTTGTGGTGTAGACAGGGCCCCTGTGCAAGTCCTCTTAGCCCCACAGTCACACCCACGTAGCTACATTAGTATTAGTCTGTTGCATTAACATCTCTATGGACTTCAGACTCATCACACTCACGTTCTCTGTTAAGTACCCAAGGTCTTGGCTCTCCTCCTCTTTCTCCTCCTCTTCGTCATCACTGTCAGTCTCCTCTACGTCTGTGCAGAGAAGAGCAGTTGATTTAGGACTAGCCCCGGGCAGGTCCTCTGGCAATCAGGGGTACAACTCACCTTCACAGCTGTAAATCGCTGGTGGACCCAGCTGCGAGATACCCAGAGCTCAGAGGAGAGAACTGGCTGGCAATGGGAACAGCACATTCGGTCTCATTTGGCCAGACTTCTCCATGGCTCATTCAGGGCCCGGGTCTGCCGGCTGGGGAGCCAGCTGGAACCAAGCATGATGGTGGGTTTTGGGAGCTGGGCACCTGTCCACTACGAACTGGGTTGTGACCCACCCCCCTCGTCTCACACAGCAGCTCAGACAGTGGCAGCAGGGGAAGGAGCCTTCACAGTCCACTCTGGGGCCACCCAAATACTTGGGCCTCAGTTACAACCGTGGGCAGTATTGTTGCAGGCACAGGGAGATCAGCCACCACCCTGGCAGCCTTCTGCCCTGTAAGTCACGGGGGCACCCACGGGTGCTCTGGGGGAGAGGGAGAAAGCATCTTGACATGGTGCTGGGGGAAAGGCGGGAGGGGAGTTCACAGCCTGGCTAGGTAACTGAGCACTCAGCTGCACCAGAGACTCAGAGACTGCAATTACCTTCGGCCTCCTCGCTGAATCCAGGCTCAACCCAGCAGACCTGCCCTCTCTCCAGAGTACCCTGGTCTTTCGCCGGGGCGGCGCTTCGGAATGGCTCTGAGCCTGCCTGGTGCTTCCCAGGACCCCCCTGGCTTTCTGTCTCGGAGTCCAGGCTGAGCGTGGACAGCTTGAGCTTTTCCAAGGGCGACAGCTGAATTTTCTTCCTCTTCCTGCTGTCTTCCCCCTCCTCCTCAGCCTGCCTGAAGTCGGGGGCTGCGGGCCCCTTTTCTGGAGGCCGAGGCTCTGGGCTGGGTTGCCGCAGCACTGTGCCCGAGCGGCTGCGTTCACGGAGACTCTGTTCCTCCCGCTGAGGCCAGCCGCTGGCCCGATCTCCTAGGCCAGCTCCAGGCTCCTGAGGCTGGGCCCTGCCTGCCACAAGGGAGGAGATGGGCCTTCCCACGTTCTCCTCCAGCACAGTGCGGGGCTGAGCTGCAGGTTGCTGCATGTCTGCCGTGCCAGAGCCTCTGTCCTCTCTGGCTGGAACGGCGCCCTCCCCAGCTCCTCCAGCTCCCTCCCACGGCTCTGACGGCTGAGCCGCTGACAGCTGTTTCGGGAAGGAGGACGGGCTCCCAGGCGGGCCCTGCCCATCAGAATCCACTCTGAGCTTCGCCGCCCCAGTGGCCAAGCCCAGGCTGCCAGCGTTGGAGGGAGAGCAGAATCGGGCGCCCTGGGAGGGATCCTAGCAGGGGCCAAACGCAGAGGGTTAGAACTGCAGCTGGGAAGCAGCCACAGGGAACTGCATTTGCTAGCTGGTTACCAGATCAGCCCAGAGTCCATTTACTGCTTTGCTACTGGACAGGGCTAAATCTGCAGGGACGGGCCCAGCCGGCCAGTGCTGGACACATCCCCACTTACCTCCTGTGGTGCGGCATGGCATGCGCTGTCCGTCACCTCCACGCTGTGGGGGCTGGAATAGTGCAGCATGCAGTAGAAGTGTCCTGGGGAGGGAAACCAGACAGCGTCATAGGAGGACTCGTGGGGATGCTGCCGACTCATACTCAGTCCCACGCTCTCATCACTATGGATCAGATTCCTCCGCTACCCTCCCTCGCCTTTACCACAGGTAGCAGCACCACTGATTTCAACAGGCCGACTTAGTGGGCAGAGACCATCGCCGTCCACAATGGCCAACAGAGTCTCATTGTTCCCTTGTACTCCACCGTCTGATGTCCCTTGTCTTATACTGAGCCCCTGCCCCAAGGAGCTTACAATCTGTCTCTCTGCTCTGTGTTTGTACAGCACCTAGCACAACGGGGCATGACTGCTCCTGGGCACTACGGCCATGCAAATAAGAAATAATCAAAGCTGAGGGGTAAGGGTAGGGTAGGGTCCAGATCTAGGGTTGCAGTAACAACCGCTTCCTGGAGCGGATCAGAATAAAAGAATTAAGGGAAATGGAGCAACCTCCTGCCTGTATTAGATTAACAGCGGAACCCGAGGGAAGGTGGCAAAAATGGGTTGAAATGGATTAAATATATAAATATTATACATCAGTCAAACGACTTTTCTAATCAGGATTCGTCTGCGTACTGCAGCTCCCCTCCTACACTGCATCAGCTCTGCTGTAGTCCTCTTATCTTTGTTACTGTCTCAATCCTTTGGGAAGAAAACAATGTGTCCTTTCAGCGATTCTGATTATCCCAAGAGTAACTACATTAAACACACAAAAGCAGCTTTTATAAGCCCTACAGCCAGCGGAAATGTTCCCATGTGGCTGGTTTTTAAACTATTGTCTACTGAAAACAGTTGTTTTTAAGCAAACGTCCCCCTGCCATTGTTGGACAGGCAAATATCTCGCAGGGCTAAAAACCTGGGGAGGAAACTGACGAATGGTTTGTCTATGCAGCTTGAGTCCAACGCCAGGCTGCCCTATGGGCTTTACCCTGAGCTGCTAACCCGAGTGAGCAGCCAAGTTGCTGCATCTTCACTGCTATTTTAGCCCAAATTAAAGCACACACCTTTTGTTTAATATAGACGTACCCTAAAACAAAAAGAAAACGGACACTGGCTGGTTTTCATTGGCCAGGCTGCAAGAAATGCCAAGAGGAAAGCAAACAGCAGGAATAGTGATGACAGGTAGACTGGATTTTACAGTTCTCTTCCTTTTTAAAAGCCGGAAGTTCTCAGTAACGTGGGTGAAGATTAACGTTGGTTAATCACATGATTTTAAGTTGACACTGTTCCTTTAAAGCAGGTTGTAAACTTAATGGAACCGGGAGACCGAAGTCCTGCATTTCTTACTGGTCGCTGCCCGGGTCTTTAACTCAGACCTTCCTCCCCACAGCTGGTCACTGCCAGTCAGGTGTATTTTTGCACTGATGCATTAGGGCATTTTGCATTAGGGCAAGTGCCATACAGAATATCCTACATGGAACTGCTGGTGCTCTGCCATGACGAATAACGTAGTGAGTTCATAAAACTCGGCGAGTACTAGACCTATTCCCTGGAATTTTAAAGTAGGCAGCAAATTAGAGGGAAGAGGTATCGTTTCATTTAAAAACACCTTCCCTCCTCTGCCTCCCGTGAATACAGCTCCACATGTGGGGGTTGTGAGCATCCTTCATTGCTGCATCACAACAGTGTGGAGGGTGGGGGCTGGCTCCTGGTCAGTGCACGCACGCACGCACACACACACACACCCCGCTAGACCTTTCTATTTGAATGGGAGGGTGTTGAAAGAGCTGAAGGCAAACAGGGCATTAAATAACAAACAATCTACTGTTTCTATGACCCTGCCCATCTCAAAAATAACCCTACATACATCCCAGCAGCCGGCTGGCACAGGGCACACAATGGGGAGAGGGTGGGAAATCCCGGTCAAGACACTGGCACAGACCCTTGTGCAGAGCAGACAGGGCCTTGGTTTACGTGGCTGTCACATACTCAGCTGCATGGAGCTCAGATGAGGAGCCTTTCCGTTGGGATAGGTGGACTCGGCTGACTCAAGGCTGGCAGGGCCTGTTACGAGGCAGCTCTGGGAGCTGCCTGGCTGGATCACGAAGCCCAGACTGCCCCTGGCCTGTAGTTTCTCAGGGCTTGTCTCTGTACCCAGCCCCGTTCCTGGGACCCACCGTCATCCTCGTCAAAGACGAAGTCTCCCAGCCGCAGCGTGGTTCCGCATTGATGACACTGGAAGCAGCCTCGGTGGAAGAAGTGCCCCTCGGCGCTGACCCGCTCCAGGATGTACACCCGCTTGCCGCAGAAGTAACAGGCATCGCTGCTCTCCGCGGGGGAGGTGAGCGAGCTCTGCGGAGGAAGCCAGACAGCAGCCTTGGGGCCAGGCCATCAACGCAGCTGCCCTGCGCTACCCATGCGTAATCCTGATCGGTCTGCCCGAGTGCCAGCCGCCCGCGAGGCCCTAACTGTGCTGGGCTCCCTGTTTGTGAGCTTGGACTCGGGCTCCAGCCCCGGCTTGCCAGAGCCCTGAGGCAGGTTGTGATAGCTCCCGAGTGGGGATAGCAGAACCCGACCTAGGAACACAGGCCGGGGGATGGAAATGACTAGTCACTGGTGGGGAGGAGCTTAGAGGGGTCCCTGCAAGCATTGCTTTGCACAGCCCCAGCCCCCCAACCCTACTTTACAGTCCCCCCAGGGCCTGGCACTAAGGGTCCATCGGCACTGGGGCGGGAGGTGTAAATTCCAGCTAGAGAAGCCGTACTCGGGCTAGCACTAATACTAGAGCATAGCCCCGCTGGGCCAACAGGCTCCCCCTCCCCAGGTACGTTCCCCTCTGAGCCTCTCGGCACATCCTCAGGCGGCCAGCCCCTCCTGCTGGGTATACACCTGTACTCTATTTATAGCATGCAAGCTCGACCACAGCTGGAGCGGGCACGTCTCCTCGAGCAGGAATTCACATCTTCAGTGTAGATGTCCCCTCACACACAGCAATGCTAGAGCCACTAGGCTCCGCTCCTCTAAATACTCCAGCCACCACCAGTCTGGCCTGGATTCAAACCGGCGGCACAGGGAGATGGCTCCTTGCCTCAATATCCACCCTGGGAGCTCTTTAAACTGAGCTGGGATTTCCCTCGCCAGCCCCCCGCCCCGTCACAGCAAACGCAGGAGACGTCTGGCCGGCTGCCTAGCCACCACGGCTGGTGTGACAGAGAACGGTTCCCGGGAAGCAGAGACTAACCTGCCGCCTGCCCAGCGTGGAATCGGAAGGGTTGATCTCCGTGGGTTGAGGCTGCTCCTGGCGGTTAGTCCCCCAGCCAAGGTCAGCAATGAACAAGTCGCCTTCCACCCCTGATTCCAGCTATACAGCAACCCAACGGGGGAAATCGAAACACATGACTATGGCCAGCAAGCAGGCCAGCAGCTTCTGCGGTGACTGTTACAGGAGCCCGCTCCCTTACACGTGTGGCCTTGGGCCAGAAGGGGCTTTTGGCCTGCACATGCGTGTGTACGATCTGTCAGCCATGATCTGATCTGTCCAGACATTGCACACATGTTCCTTGCACAGCCACGGGCCTCAGAGCCTCACGCTCACCCACACACTGCAACAGACGCCCATGTGCCCTTCTGGAATCTGGGGCAATTGCTCCAGAGAGGGCAAGGAGATTAACGGACGCAGATTTCAGTGCCTAGATGTCAGATCGCGGGCCGGTGCTTGGACACGGGGCAAGGCTCCCATGGCACCCCCATCACCCCCTCCACTCTCTCCATAATAAAACTCCCTCCAGCGCTGGTTCCCACCGCTCAAGGCAGCCAGAGAGGTCGCCGCTGAGCAACACAAAGCGTTCCCTTCCCTGGGACGCAGCCTGCTGCCCTCACAGCGTGACAAGGCCAGGGGCCCAGGTCTTGCATACGACATCCCGTGTCCTAGCTCCTAAACTGGCCCCAGCCACATATGCTTAAGAGAGCAGGGAAACTCACCCCTGCTTCTCTCCTCGTCCTCTTGGTCTCGGCATCCTTCTGGGCACTGTCCTGAAATCACAGACGGGGCTGCCTGAGTGAGACGCTGCAGCAGCAGGACGCTCCGGGCCTATGGTAGCGCCGCATACATTCCTCCGCTCCCCTCGCACCAGTAGGGTCCCCCAGTCCCCCGGGGCAGCTCAGGGAGGGAACAGCGCCAGCTCACCAGAGCCAGCTGCAGGCATTCGTGTTACCAGGGAGTGGGTTGGCTCAGGGTGCCGGACACCTCGTCCAGGTCCTCGTGAGCACCTGGGCCATAGACAGGGCACAGCCCTGGCTCCCAGCGCCCGCTGCACAGTGGGAGACACTCGGAGCATTTACCTGGTTACGCTTGCGAGTCAGACTCAGAGTCTTCTGGAGCTTGCTGAGGAACAGGACGGCTCCCCGGGTGCCAGGAGAAGCCAGCAGCTTCCTCGCTCTCTCCTCTGGTTCTGCAAGGGAGAGAAAACAGGCTCATGACAGGATCTGGGCCCAGCCTGGCAGCTAGCGCATGGGCCGGCCGCGTTCCTCAGCAGGATGCTGCAGAAAGGGAGCATGTGCCATCTCAGCCGCAATCCCTCCAGCCAGCGGAGGAGGGGGGCAATCTTCAGGCCTCCCTAGGGCTGTGAATTGCAGCGTCCAGATGTGGGAGCTGGGCGTTCTGGGTCTGACGGCTGGGCTCCCTGCCAGCACAGGGGAGGCCAAGGTTCAAGTCCGGCTCTCGCACCAGAGGCTGGTGGGCACGCTGGAGGTAACAGCCTGCCGGGAGTTAATTCTGCAGGGTGCCGGGACGTGCCTGGCTGGCTAGCAGCCCACTCCAGCCACGAGAGAGACTTGCACCTCACAGGGCCTGGACTAGGTTCCCAGAGCGAGGCAGAAGAACCCCTCCACCCAGCCCCCAATGGCTCCTCCTTGTCTGCGTGGGGCAGGGTGCACAGCCTGCCCCACAGGTCACATAAGGTGAGGGGAAACTCAAATCGAGATGGGGAAAACTAACTCCATGATTCCCACTGTCCATTTTAAACCAGCGAGTCCCCTGCAAAGGGAACCGCTCAGCAGCCAACTCCAGAGTCCAGCCTGGCGTCCTTCAGTCATTCCCACCCTGACTATCCTGACCATGGCTGGGGGAGAGCAGCCGCAGGGCTGGGAGCTGATACCCCCAGACATCCAGCCCTGCCCCTGAGGGTCCTCACCTGCAGAAGACTTGAAGGCTTCATAGAACTGGCTCAGGTAGGTGATGAGTCCGAGCTGGTTGGGCTCGGCCCCAGCGGCCATTTCGGTGCTGGAGAGGACGGGCGGGATGCCTAGCTCCTGCTCGGCTATGTCCAAGGCCATCTGATTGTTCTTGAGGGGACTGTGCTGGTCCAGGGAGTTGAAATCTCTAGGGACAGAAACAGGGCGTCAGGCTGAGGGGACGGGAAAGCCGGCGCTGTCGCGTCAGACTCTGCTCAGGAGCAAGGGCACCCGGGGGCTAACCCGGCTTAGAGTTCCCCCTCCTCGTTCGGTGAAGGAACAAACTAAGCACATGAGAGTCAGGCAGCTGCATGCCTGCCCCATGCCCTCCACACTGACGACACAGGAAGCAGCCTCGGTGGAAGAAGCACCCCTCGGCACTGGGCAGCACACGGGGGATCATCCATTGGATCAAATGCTGCAACATTCAGCAAGGGTGGGGGAGCAAAGGTCAGGTTGGGAGGAACTAGATCCTTGGGGGTGCAGGGCAGGGTAGTAGGAGGTATCATCCAGTCGCCACGAAACACAGATCACCCCCCCGCAAACCGGCACCTAGGAATTCCCAGCAGCAGCCACCCCGCCTGCACCGCCGGGACACACACACGTTCCCAGCCCGGGGACAAGTCTTTTGTGGCAGCCCAGCCGGGGTCGTCCTCCCGTCCCCAAGCCATTGGGACAGGGTGGAGCCTTACAGGAGGTTGGGCCGGAAGTGGTGGATGAGGGCGCACAGGGCCAGGCCGCTTTTCCAGGAGTACGTGAAGTCTGTCACCGTGACGCCGCGGTAACCCTCCGTGTGGGTCTGGCACCAGCTCAGGAGCCCCTCATAGGCCCTGCCGACCTCTGGAGGAGAGAGAGCATAAGGCACGGGGCTGGATGCAGGCACCGGTCTGGGACTGCGGGGGAACAGCTGTAAAAGGGAGCAGCTAGGGGATCAGAGCTGGGAAACCTACTATCACCTCCATCGATGGCCTTGGGGTGCAGGGGGCAGGCCCGGCCTGGGCCTCTGGGCAGCCACATTTCTGCCCAGCAGGTGGGTCGCTTCCTTGGGCTGCAGACCATGGGAGCAAGGGCATGCGGCTCGCGGAGAAGACGGGGAGACCGTGTCTCCTGTTAGCTGCTACTAAGGCGACAGCACCCCCAGATGCAGCCTGCCAGCCCAGCCTAGGACAGGTTCCCATGGCGACCTGCCAGCCATCGGGGAACATGTGGCTCCCAAGGCCACCTCCCAAAAACCGAGGGAAGAACTGCTCATACCCCCTCCAGGGAGGGAGAGCCACAATCCCCATGCCCGGCTCCCCACCCTTCTGCAGCACTCGGACACTCTGGCCCCTGAAGGCTCCTGGGACGCTGCTGGGGTGAGCGGAAGTGAGGCAGGAGGAAGGAGGGAGAGCCCTGGGGAGGAGAAGATGGGAGAGGATCTAAAAGAGGAGCCAGAGGGTGCACAAGGTCCCACCCCGAGGACACCGAGCCCCACTGCTGCTCGGCCAAACGCACACTGCTTGGGTGTAAGCGGGCACATGGAGAAAGGGCACCAATAGGGGTGGAAAGCCAGAGAGAAAGGGGCTCTGACGGGAGCAAAGTCAGGCAGGCACCCAGCAACGATGCTGGGTGAGGGGGGAAGCTTCCACCAGCCGCTGCTTCTACAGGGTGAGGAGGGTGGCGCATGCACAGGGTGGAAGGCAGGGGGGATCCGTGCAGCTGGACGCCAAGAGGTGGGCCCCCAGACTTGCCTCTGCTGTTGCGACTGTCTCTCTTCTTATGGTCGATCTCGATCTTCCCCACTACATACAGGTCACGGACCTGCAGAGAGAGACACCCCGAGAGCTCTATTCACCCTGAGAGCCAAAACCCCAGGAGAGGGAACACAAGGAGCGTGCGGCCCTCTGACAGAGCACGCAGCCATGCCCTCTCTCCTTCTGAGACCAAGCTGGCTAGCGACCTGTGCAGCTCACCGCTGGCTCTTCCCCAGAGCTGGCTGCATTCGCTTGCTTACTGGGCCTGTGCACAGTCAGCTGCATCGTGGATTTGCGGTTCATTCCTGTATTACCCTCTAGCTCTCAAGCTGTGCAGATATAGACCCGTCCCTGGGGCCGAGGGCAGCAGCCAGGTGGAATCAGTATGGGGTGGGCGGTTACAATTTGGACTATCCCATCACTCCTATGAGAACAGGGCAGACACCTCGCTCCGTGCTCGGCTCCCAGGAATGCAAAGGCAGCGCCAAGCAGATGCAATTATCCCTTGGTGGAGGTAACAAACCAGGCAGGGAGAGAGAAATGGCTTTAGGAACAGGGGCTGGTGCTTGTGACACCCGCCGCAGGGCAGGATCTCCGCGTGGCCTGGACGAGTTACCTGGTTGGGCTTTATGGCTTGGAGGTTGATGTTGCGGTAGCGAGTGGTAGGGTCAATGCTGTACTGGCTGATGTTTTTGTTGGTGTTGTCGGGGGATGTTTGAGACAGCTGCTGGTAGATGCTCTCCCTGTGCAGAGGAAATGAGCCGGGTTACACACGGCCGTTTCTCCACCGCTGATCTCAAAAGTGAAGAAGATAAAGAACCGAGGGTTCAGAAGAGGAAAATAGGGAGGAAAATAGAAAGGAGCATAAACTTTGGGAAGTCAAGTGTAAAGGCGTAATTAGGCAGGCCAGGAGAGGGTTTGAATAGCTAGTAGCTAAAGACACAAAAACCAACAGCAATTTTTTTTAAGTACATCAGAAGCAGGAAGCCTGGCAAACAGTCAGTGGGGCCACTGGACGATCCAGGTGCTAAAGGAGCACTCGAGGAAGACAAGGCCGTTGTACACAAGTGAAATGAATTCTTTGCACCAGTCTTCACTGCAGAGGATGTGGGGGAGATTCCCACACCTGAGCCATTCCTTTTAGGAGACAAATCTGAAGAACTGTTGCAGATTAAGCAGGTTTTGGAATAAACTGATACATTAATCAGTAATAAATCAGCAGGACCAGTTGGGATTCACCCAAGACTTCTGAAGAAATTCAAATCTGATGGCAGAACGACTGCCTGTGGCATGTAACCTCTCGCTTAAATCAGTCTCTGCACCAGATGACTGGAGGATGGCTAATGTAACGCCAATTTTTTAAAATTCTCCAGGAGCAATCCTGGCAATTACAGGCCAGTAAGCATAACTTCAGTACCAGGCAAATTGGTTGAAACTATAGTGAAGAACACAATTATCAGACACATAGATGAACTCGATACAGAATCATAGAATCGTAAGACTAGAACAGACCTCGAGAGGGCATCTAGTCCAGTCCCCTGCACTCATGGCAGGACTAAGTATTATCTCGACCACCCCTGACAGGTGTTTGTCTAAGCTGCTCTTAAAAATCTCCAATGACGGAGATTCCACAACCTCCCTAGGCAATTTATTCCAGCGCTTAACTACCCTGACAGTTAGGAAGTTTTTCCTAATGTCCAACCTAAATCGTCCTTGATGCAATTTAAACCCATTGCTTCTTGTCCTATCCTCAGAGGTTTATGAGAACAATTTACCCCCTCCTCCTTGTAACAAACTTTATGTACTTGAAGACTGTTATCATGTCCCCTCTCAGTCTTCTCTTCTTCACACTAAACAAACCTTATTTTTTCAATCTTCCCTCATAGGTCATGTTTTCTAGACCTTTAATCATTTTTGTTTCTGTTCTCTGGACTTTCTCCAATTTGTCCACATCTTTCCTGAAATGTGGTGCCCAGTACTGGACACAATACTCCAGTTGAGGCCTAATCAGTGTGGAGTAGAGCGGAAGAATTACTTCTTGTGTCTTGCTTACAACACTCCTGATAATACATCCCAAAATGATGTTTGGTGAAGAGTGAAGACAGCTTTTGTAAAGGGAAATCATGCCTCACCAATCTATTAGAATTCTTTGAGGGGGTCAACAAACATGTGGACAAGGATGATCCAGTGCATATAGTGTACTTGGACTTTCAGAAAGCCTTTGACAAGGTCCCTCACCAAAGGCTCTTAAACAAATTAAGCAGTCATGGGGTAAGAGGGAAGGTCCTCTCATGGACCAGTAACTGGTTAAAAGACAGAAAACAAAAGGTAGGAATAAATGGTCAGTTTTCACAATGGAGGAAAGTAAATAGCGATGTCCCGCAAGGATCTGTACTGGGACCAGTGCTGTTCAACATATTCATAAATGATCTGGAAAACAGGGTAAACACTGAGGTGGCAAAATTTGCAGACAGTACAAAATTACTCAAGCTAGTTAAGTCCAAAGCTGACTGTGAAGAGTTACAAAGGGATTTCACTAAACTGGGTGACTGGGCAACAAAATGGCAGATGAAATTCAATGTTGATAAATACAAAGTAATGCACAGTGGAAAACATAATCCCAACTATACACATAAAATGATGGGGTCTAAATTAACTGTTACCCCTCAAGAAAGATCTTGGAGTCATTGTGGATAATTCTCTGAAAACATCGGCTCAACGGGCAGCAGCAGTCAAAAAAGCGAACAGAATAATAATAATAATAAATTACCCTCCAGATAATAAAACAGAAAATATCATAATGCCACTTTACAAATCAACGGTACACCCACACCTGGAATACTGCATGCAGTTCTGGTCACTCCATCTCAAAAAAGATATATTAGAATTGGAAAAGGTACAGAGAAGGGCAACAAAAATTATTAAGGGAATGGAACAGCTTCCATACGAGGAGAGATTAAAAAGACTGGGACTGTTCAGCTTAGAAAAGAGACAACTGGGGTTATGATAGAGGTCTATAAAATCATGAATGGTGTGAAGAAAGTGAAGAGGAAAGTGTTGTTTACCCCTTCACATAACAGAAGAACTATGGTCTCCCGATGAAATTAATAGGCAGTGGGGTTAAAACAAATATAATGAAGTATTTCTTCACCCAACGCACAGTCAACCTGAGGGACTCTTGCCCGGGGATGGTGTGAAGACCAAAAGTATAACTAGGCTCAAAACAGAATTAGATAAATTCATGGAGGATCGGTCCATCAATGGCTATTAGCTAAGATGGTCTGGGTGTCCCTACACCTGCAGCTCTCAGAAGCTGGGAGTGGACAACAGGGGATGGACCACTCAAAATTGCCCTGTTATGTTCATTCCCTCTGACGCACCTGGAACTGGCCACTGTGAGAAGACAGGATACTGGCTAGATGGACTATTGGTCTGACCCATTATGGCCGTCCTTAAGAGCTCAGAGTGCGAGTGATCTAGACAGACACCACAGCTATAACAGCACAGCCTGCAATCAGGCGCTTCCTGGCAGTCACTAGTCTTGAGAAGGGCTGAATTTAGTGCTAAGCAAAGGTGCCAGCTTGACAGTGCAGACTTCCCCCACACCCGCGCCCTACCGTGCAGGGACCCCTTGAGGAGCCAGAAGGGAGCTCAGTCATTCCTTACCCTCTCTGCTGAGACTGCCAGTTGTGCGTGTGATCGCTGGTTGTGCAACACAGACACCTGTCCGCTAGGAACTAGAGTGAGACCCAAACTCAGTTCAGACAGGGCACCAGACAGCCACCGTTACTGCCCTGGGCCGGTTTCCAGGGGGTGAACTAGAAGTGAAAGGCTCTGCACTGCCCTGAGCCAGCCAGTCCCCCGCATGCCCACAACATTGCCAAAGCAGCTCTGAGCCATGCCCTTGAGGAGGGGACGCCCTGCTGCGGTGAGCCATGGCAGCAAAGTCAGCTGGGGAGGCAGAGTCAGCCAGCAACTTGGCACCGCTGCCAATCCAAATAAGCCATGCACAGCTTGGTTCTGAGCAGAGCCCCTCGCAGCAGCCATGCTACCTAAGCCTCTCCCTTGCAGGGGGCTGGAAACAGCTGATGCACATGGATCTAAGGACACCTCGTGCCCTGAGCACCTGATGTGCCGTATCCTACCTGCTGTACAAAGGCACCAAGTTCTCCAGAGCAGGGATTGTCTTTACATTTCAGAACAGAGGGGTTTTCAGACTGGATCAGATTAGGGGCCCATCTAGATTAGTATCCTGGCTCCAACAGTGGCCAGCACCTGCTGCTTCAGAGAAAGGTGCAAGAACTCTGCAGTTATGGGATTACCTGCCCCCAGGGGAAGTTTCCTCCTGACCCTCTATCATTAGAGGTTGGCTTGTGCCCTGATGCATGAGGGTTGATAGCTCTTGTACTTCACCAAGCAAACACACATGACTGAGAACAGCCCTCACCCCACCCCCATCTGCCTTTGCAGGAGTAGAGTCCTCACCTCTCAGCCAGAAGGTCCAGCGGGGCGGTTCCTGCCGCCCATCTTTTCACCATCCAAGCAGCGTCAAAGGCGGCCAAAAAACCCCGCGCCACGCCAGTGCCCAGAGGCCAGAATGGCTACAAAACAAGAGACAGAGAGAGCGGAGGGGGTGGGAGCTGCACATGTGTTCAGTAACCCTAGGGGAGGATTTTCAGAGTCTTGGCTGAGGTCCCTGGCACACAACAGCCTCCGGCTTCGAGTGCAATTGCACGCACAAAAAGCAACCTGCTCCTGAGGTCTGGAAGGTGGGTGCTGTGATTGGGAGCCACCCGGGCTGGTTCTCACACAGTGCTCAGCACTCACACAGCTGCTGCCCTCCTGGGTAGCTGCCAGTGGAAGAAGTCAGAGCTGCATGTCAGCAGAGGGGAGCACTCATCTGGGGAGCTCCTGCTTCAAGCCTCTCCCCTCCTTACTCCCACCCCTGACCTCTGAAAAAACAGAGCCTGGGTGTCAGCTGGGAAGCTGAGCCCTCCCAGACAAAGGGCTGCTAGTGGAGGGTGTGCTCGGGACAGAGCCATGGGGCCCAGATCGAGGATGGGACCCCAGGCTATAGAATAAACAAAGGGGAGAGATTAGAGGAGAGTCAGCTCTCTCCCTGGTTGGCTGGAAGGACGACCCTCAGCCCACACAATCCAGAGACAGCATTCAGCCCAGAGACTCAGAGGAGCCTGGGGCCCTGGGCGGGGCACAGCTCAGAGAAGGAGACACAGGCACACAGCTCTGTGTGAAGCTGCCTAGTTAAATGAGGCCTGGACAATTTCCAAACCCTGGGCGGGCTCTGCCATGTGGCTCAGATGCAGCTTGCAGGGACCCCAGGCTCCAGCGTGCCCTTGATCCGAGTGGCTGGGCAACACAGAACCCTGCCCGGCACTGGGACCGGTAAGTCTCAGCACTTCGGTGCCCACTGTCCAGTCATCTTTTGCACGTGGACAGTGCTTTTTGCTAGGGATCTCCCAGCCCCGCACACATTAACGAACCTGCTCAGCCCCACAGGGGTGGTCGTTATTCCAGTTCAACAGAGAGGGAAACCGAGGCACACAGGGGTGAATGTTCCGTAGCGAGTCGGTGTCAGGAATGGAACCCAAAGTCCTGACGCTCAGCCCTTGCTCAAACTACTAGCCGTCTCCATGCTATATAAGGCTCCATTTTCACAACGAGTGAGGGGTGGGGGTCCCCGTCCGTGTGCATGCACTCACGCTAGCTTTCATTGAGCTAGCGTGAGTATTAATCACAGCACAGCCACGATAGCGCAGGTAGCGGCAGCAGAGCACAGGCCAAGCATAAACCTGCGTGAAACCGGTGGCTACATACTGGGCCCAGATAAGCCGCACCTCCCCTGCCGCTACCCCTGCTACCGCGGCTGCACTGCTCTTTATACTGGTGCTAGCTCGACGAAAGCTAGCACCAGTACGTGGACACGTGCAGGGGAATCCCACCGCTAGCTTGTGGTGTAGACATGGCCTATATCAGGAGCAGCTCTTGGGCTCCTGGCATGACACCAACACTGCCCCAATTGCTACAGCACGTGTTTAAAGATGCTGTCTCGGGTTAGGGGAAGAATCGCCACAGCTGGGAAACACGAGCATTGCCCTGAGCGGGAGTGGGGAGTGTGGCCGATCAGTCTGCTGCCCGACGGGGAGAGTTAGGGTTTGCATAAAGTCTGCCCCTGGGCTGGCCGCGCTGCCAAGGGGACACTCTCATGGAAGGCAACACCTCCAGCCTTGCAAGCTAAGGCTGCAAAGGGATCCCGGCAAGAGCCCATCCCCGCTGCCCCACACTTGTTCGTCTCTCATTAGTGGGGCACTGACCTCCACCAAACAGTCTCCCACCAGCCCGATGAGCAGCCGGGCCCCGTGGCACTCGCGCACCAGGGCCGCGTTCTCCGAACGGTTCATGCAGGTGAAGTCAAACATGTCGACGTCCGGGCGGTTCCGGTGGTTCAGAGCGAACTCCAAGTCAGGCAGCTGATAGTTGGTGGAGAAGTTGGCGGATTCCTTGGCATAGCTGAGGAGGGCTTCTTGATTGACGTTCTCAGCAGACAGCAGGCTCTCTATGTCCGCTTTGTCCTACGGGAATGGGGTTGGGGGTTTACTCAAAAGGGGATTCCTGGCACACATGCCTGAAAGCATATTTGTTTGTAAAGCAAAGGGATCACGTCACCACCTATCAAGATGCAGCCACCTCTGAGGTGGAACACGGCAGCTGAATAAGAGTGCACAGCAACAGGCACGGGCAGGAAATATAAAATTAGAACGTATCCCACTGAAATCACAAGGAGCGATGTAGGTCAGCAAAATGTAACACCCGTGTGGAAATTTGCCAGGACACACCCACTCTGTCAAGGAGCACCATAGAGCTTTAGTGGTTGGCACCTTCGTTTTAGGTCTCATCTGAAAAATGGTCTTTCCGGCAGCACTCTGCTCCTAGCACCAGACTGGTGCATTGGCCCAGGGTACGTCTACACTGCAGCCTCTGAGTGTGACTGCAACTTGAGCTGCAATAGTAGCCACGCTAGCTTTAATCTAGGTACTGGAGCCGTGAAGCCATGGCAGTACAAGCTGTCCAAACCCACCTGGAACTTCACACACTGAAGCAGCTCCGCCGGGCTGGGACCTGAGCAACCCGCATTAACGCTAGCTTGGGTACGTCAGCTGGAGCGGCAGTCACACCCAGTGCTTGTGGGCTAGACGTACCCTAGAGAGAGAGAAGTGCCTCTCAGCGAATCCCCGGCACCATTTCTGCGTCCTCTGGAGGCCTCCCAGCCAGGCACTGACCCCAGCCCTTGCAAGTGCTGCCAGGATGGTAGCACAATGCCCCACGCCTCCACGTACGTGTACCTTATGTTCCAATACGCTGGGTGCGTGCAACCCAAGCCGGTGCCCTGGTGAACTCAGCTGTTTGGTCCCATCTCTCCCGCCCTGTTATTACGACTAGAAGAAGGGAAGTTTCTGGAATTCAGATTCCCAGAGCTCAGTCCCCAACACGCTAACCCCCCACAGCCCTGCCCACGGCAGCCAGTCTCCTCCCCACGCCCGCGCTGGGCCCCACGAGCCCCCTCACCTGTACAATGACCCCCTTTTTGAGCAGGCTCTGTTTTTTGGCCGTCATGACAAAATAGTGGGTGTCGTCTTTGTAGTAGACAATGTTCTCCAAGTCGATACCTGGCACGGGGCAAAGGCATAAACAGAGGGTTGAGCTGGAGCTGGGCAGAGAGAGCTGGCGTGAGAATGCCGTCCGAGGACAGGCAGCTGCCCCACAACCTGCTCCATCCACAGACAGACAGGCACGGAGGGCCAGAAGGAACGCAGCAACCACCATCCCAGATGAGGCTAGGGAGGCCCTACTCTATGGGGTAGGGGTCTCCGACAGTGGCCAGTACCAGCTACTTCACTGAAGAAGATAAAACCCCCACAATGGACACATGCCATAGAGAAGTTTCTTCCTGACCCCAGGCTGTTAGTAGTTGGCGTGTGCCCTGATGCATGAGAGTTTATATCTGTTTTATATGTATACAAGAACATAAATATCCAAATGTAACATCACTTTTGATGCTCTTACTGTGCATATCACAAAAATGTGCAGCTGGAAGGGACCTCAAGAAGTCATCTAATCCATCCCCCATATAAACTTCTGGCCCAGTCCAGCCTCCATATAAATCTCTGGTCTCAGTGCTACCTAGTGGCAGTGAGTCCCACAGGCGAATGAAGCATCACATGAAAGAGAACTTCCTTTTCTCAGTTTTAAGGTTCGTTTTTAATTTCACTGAGGGTCCCTTGCTCTTGTGGTATGACACAGGGTCAACAGAGGTGCCCCATTAATGTCCTCTCTGCAGTGGGCTAGGTTATATACTGTATTTTCCCCTCTGGTAGCCTTCCGTCTTCCCAGCTCAGGCTGATGGCAAATGGCCCCAATTACCTGAAGCCCCTGGGGGAGGGAGGGACCATCTCTTTGTTCTGTGTTTGTACAGCGCCTGGCAATGTGGGGGGCTGGGCCATCATTGGGGCTCCCATGTGCTACCACAAATCAAATAAACAACATCAGCAGCCCCTGATCTCAGTGCTGGAGTCCCTTTCTTTGAGCACACCCTCTGCTGAGGAGGGACCCCCGCTGCCTGTTGAATGCCCACCCTGGCCCCGTCGCACAGCAGGGGGTGGGTTGATGCAGCCCTGGAGAACTGGGGATGCCAGGGGAAGGGGTTAGCTGACGGGGGAAGGCCCTGCTGACCCGTTTTGTTGTAGAGGTTCTGGAAGAACTGCTGGTTGTAGATGCGGGCCACACCGCTAATCTCAGCCACCTCCACCTCGGCCCGGCTGTGGCGGTTGACGAAGTTGGTGGTGATGCCGATCGCCAGCTTCCCACGCGTCTCCTTCCGCTTGAACCCTGGGGACAGACACACAGACACCGCGCCCGTCAGGCCTGCCGGGGCCCTTCCTAGCCCACAGGAAAGGGGGCATTGGCAGCGCAGGGAAAAGCCTTTGGGGGGTGGAGGCAAAGAAGAGGGGTGCAGGCCGAATCAGGCTGGCGAGGGCCAAGACATACCCCCGGGGGTGCAGCGTCCTTGTCTGCTATTCGGCAGCTCCAAGAACTACACGGCCCGACATTCAGGGCGCTTTGTCTGCAGCAAGTACCAAGGCGCCAGTGGTGGTAGGAGCGGGGTTTGAGAAGGACCCAGACCAAGCCCCAGCTCTGAACCCCCCAACCTCTGTGTGCCAACGCCAAGCTGGCAGTGCGCAGCCGGAGGACAGCACCATGTACTGATTACTGAGCACTGAGGGGAATCACTCCCTGCCCCCAGGTGCTCCTGGCCCAGCACAGACTCCAGGGAGAGAGGGAAGCACCATTAGGGGCCTGGGGGGACAGTGGCCCAGGAACGGAGAACCCCGCTGTTTGGTTTTCTCAGGGAGGAGGTGGGACTGGAGGCTGGGCAGTTCTGGGCTGTAGGGGCCCCTGCGCAAGCACTGGGAACGCCCCGCTGCATGACGCTACGTGCATTTTAAGGCAGCAGCTGGCCAGCCCTGCGGCTACGGCCCTGTAGATGTTCGGGGCAAGCCTCAGCGGGTGGCGTGATCAGCGCCGGCTATCAGGAGCTGAGCTGTCTCAAGGCCTCTTCTCCCCCGCCCCCCCCCCCCGACCCTTCACAGTACAAGCCGCGGCGCCGAGCTGCCTGGCTCATGCACATGCCCTGCTCCAGAGAACACTGCATTCCCCCGCCAGGCTGGGACTCCATATCCTGCCGACAGACTCCAGCCCCACTGGGTGGGGACCCACGAGAACTGAGCAGAGAGAGAACAACCCCCATCCGCTCCCACGCAGGCCCTTCAGCCTCTCTCTCCACTCCCCTCACCCGCGAGAAGAGACTCGATCAGAGTCCCGGGACCCATCGGCCCAGCTGACGCAACCAGAAGCACCATTGCCTCCCCTTAGCCAGGCCACCCTGAGAAGGGTGGAGAGCACTGGCCCCTCCTAGGCCAATGCTGCTGGCCAGCCCCCGAGCCCTGTAGGGACTGTACGTGCCCCCGTGGTAGAGGAGAAGGAACATCAAGCTACAGAGGAGATGGAGCGCTCCCAGCCGCTCTAGCCAGGTTAAGCTCAGCAGCCTCATGCACCCTCCCACCCCAGGCTGGGAGGGGAGGGGGACACACGAGCTGTAGCTCACGAGTGAGCCCTCACCTTCAGGCACAAATTTGCCTCCTCCAGCTGAGATGAGGACGTCAAATTCATACTGCCCCACAGGAGAGGAGCTGGGCTGGAGCGCAGCCTTCCAGCCACCACCTGCGGAGAAAGACAACGGAGAAGGGGGCGTCGGAGGGGGCCTGATCAACACCCCAATATGAAAACTCCCCCGTCCCCCTGTCAGGAACGTTTATACATAAAGGGGGTGGGGTGGTCTAGTGGTTTGAGCTCGTGGCTGGGCGTCAGGAGTTCTGGATTCTAATCCTAGCTCTACCAACAACTCACTGCATGACTTTGGGTGAGTCACTCTCCTGCTCCATGCCTCAGTTTCCCCATCTGAACAATGGGGATAATGGTACTGGCCCCACCCCCTGAAGAGGGGAAGAGTTTGTGAAGCTGGATTAGCATTTGTGGAGGCACCGGTATTGTTATTTAAAATAAAACAAAAACCTCAGGGGCAGACCAGACTGAGGGGAAACCGACCCACAGCTCAAAACCACGTCATGAGTGTGTTAGTCCTCTGCAGAGACTTCAGTCTTGGTCAGCAGCAGTTAGCAGGAAAAGGGGATGAATCCCCCAACCCCTCCTCAACCTATCTGAGGGCAGATCTCCCTGTCCTCCAGGGAACAGGCGGGGGTGCCAGCACTGTCGGCACGGGACAGACTGGATTTCAGTCAGTGACGGCTGGAATGAGTCTGGGCCACAAGGCTCCAGCTTCCCTACCCTGTCCGCTCCCCTTCGCTGCAGGGGGGATGAGCCCCTTAAACTGCACGTTGACGTGAATTTCAACCCCCAGGAGCAAGGCAACCTTCAGGAGGATCAGCTGCAACTGACGGATACCTGGAGAGAGACGGACAGAGTGACGGAGCAGAAATCAACGCTCCCCGGAGATCAGTCGCAGACAAAGCCCATTCGAGTCCATCCCCTACCCAGCACCCCTGCCTTGTGGGTCACAGACTCCGACTGCTCCCTGCTATCTGACCCGAGGCAGCTCCCTAGCTACTTGCCTGCCAGCTACAGACTTGGGGTCTGGACCTCTCCCCGCCATGGGATGCATGCTGCTTTAGCAGGGAGGGCAGCTGGTACTGCAGAATCCCCTGGAGCGGCGCTGGGGTGGGGGGACCCCTCCGATGTGCAGACCCAGCTTGAAGAGCATGGGAGATGGAGCTCGGCCCCAGAAGGCAGATGCCATCTGTGTTTATTGTGCAGGCTGGGGGCAAAGCTGCCCTTGGTGTGAAACGGAGTGTGGATGGGGCTCCCTTCGGGACAGCAGGGCCCCAGACCCCAACTCACCCAGCCACAACCACAGGGTACCTTGGCCATTGCACCAGCCTCCCCCACAACCCCAGCCTCAGTGCCCCATGCATTGTCCCCCCACCCCTCACCTGCCCAGCCTGTGGCCACTGCCACAATCCCCACAAGCCACAACATGCCTCCGGCCCAGCCCTGTCCACCCCCACACACAACCAACCCCCGCCATAGCACGCCAGGCACTGTCCTGTCACCCAACCCTCCCCCCCCCCCGCCCCCAGCCACATTTTGTTCCGACCCCAGAGCCGTGCCCTCCCTGCTTCCCCGGCCCCACTCACTGATGTGGTCCAAGGCCCCGGTGCAGAAGCGCCCGTAGAACTTCTTGGCGCCCAGCGCCCGCAGGTCGTGGATGGTGAAAGGCCAGAGGTGCAGCACGTTGTTGCGGGAAAAGGAGTCTCTCTTCTCCACCAGCACGACGTGGGCTCCCAGGAAGGCCAGCTCGATGGCGGTGCGGAGCCCGCAGGGGCCTGCCCCGATGATCAGGCACTGGAAGGAGCAGTGACAGAGCTGGGGCAGAACGCAGGAGGCTCCCCGCCCACCAGATACCCCAGAGCTGATCTCTTGGGACGGGCACGTCTGTCCCCTGGGGGGCAGAAGGGCCTGACTAGCTGAGGGAGGGGAGACTAGGCCTGGCTGGGATCTCAAGACCTGGCTGGGCTGAGAACTGGGGTGAGGCGAGCATATTGCAGACAGGAGGGAGCAGGAGGTCTACACCGCAGCAGCCAGGTGACTCTGGCTGAGTTGACGGGAGTCAGGAAATCACTCCAACCCCCTTTGACACAGGGCACGAGTCACACCACTGGGAGGGAAGCGCATGCAAGCCCCAGGCCAGAAAGGCCTCCAGTTCTGGTCTCCCCTCGTCCCACAGCGGATCCGACTCCCCTGCATTTTCACTGGGCCAGAATCAGGGTGATCTGCTAAAAACTCAAGCCTTGTCTGCACTGGGGATTTGTCCTGGTTACAGCACCCCCCCCCCACCCCCCCCGCGGCCGTGATTTGCACCCGTGCAGCTAGCCCCGGATTCGAGCAGGGGTGAGCTGTCCCCAGCACAAGCAGCTGCTTGGTGTGTCAGGCCTGTGGGTTTGCACCAGTGCAGCTATGCTGGGTGGTGTTCAATGAACACTCGGTGCCCGAGATGCTCGCGGAAGATCTCTCTGCCTGGGAAGCTCAGACCTTAAGGGCACAGCCCTGCCAGTACCACATACTGATGGCTGAATTCCTCAGCATAGACAAGGACGCCACACTTTCCCTCTGCTGGGAATTCAGCGAGCTGAACCGTTACACGTTTTAAAACAATGTGTTTTAGTCTCGGTCCCAGTTGTTCTCATCCAAGGACAGATAATGGGGGATCTAATCTCTCTCCCAAGCCGAGTTAGAGTGAACAGCACCGCCCCCGACTCTCTCCCAGCACTGACACTGCCTGCAAGGAAGCCATTAACTCCCTGTTCTCCACAAGGGGACACAGGCAGAGAGCTCAAGTGACCAGCGCGTGGGAGTTCCTGACTCCTAGCCCCCCACCCCTCCTGCATGCCCTGGGGCCTGTAGGTGTCTCTTGGACAGAGCAGACATGCAGTACATTCCCCGGCCTGGCCAGCATGAAGGTTTTGGGAACACTCCCACCTGGAACATTAGTGGAGACAGGGCCCAGGTAGGAGATTTCCAGAAACATACTAGCACAGGCAGAGCTCACCAGGAAGCCGCACCACGCCTGCCCTTCCAGCAAGGGGCTCAATTTGCATCACAGGTGGGGTTGTTGAACTGCCAAGACCTGTTTATTCACAGTGTCAACACCACAAGCCACTGCACATCCTATCAGGAGCTACACAAGACGCTCAGATACCCTCTCTGATCCACTCAGCCCTGCCTGGAGAGGACAAACCATTCACCCCTGAAGACAGCGTAGTCATCAGCTAGCTCTGGGCTCACCCCACACCTGCAATGCACCCCACCCCACTCCCAGCTCTGACCTGAAAGGCCTCAGTGCAACGAACCACAGCTGCCTACAGACAAACACCACCGTTGACAGTGAGGATTCGAACCCACGACTCCCCTTACTGGAAGCACAAGCCCCCACCACTTGAGGTAAAAGAGCAGCTCCATTAGCTATAACTTAGTAGTAGGTTGTTACAGTTACTTGGACCAGCCACTAGGAGGAGGCAAATCACACAGTTAGCCTGTGTAATACCTCCCCCTTGCTCTCAGCATGGGCCCTTCCCTGGTTATACCAGCCATGCCCTCCCTTCTTACCTTGGTGTTGGCACATGCCTTTCCCTGGTCATAGTCTTTGTGTCCAGCCTTCTTATCCAGCTTGCCCCACAGGGCCTTGGCACTCCAGTAGTTAAGGCAGGACTTGAGCTTATGGTAGAACTGCAGCTGGCCCTTGTGCTCCAGAGCCAGCTGCCTGCATAAGGCCTGGAAGCTGCCCAGCACCTCCTCGCAGTGGTTGGCACGGAGGAAGGTTTCGAAAAGGGAGTGAGCCGGGTTACCCTGCTCCCCATCCTGAGGGTTCATCCTGGCCGCTCAGGGTCAAGAAGGGAGTCTGGAAAAGAGGGAGCGAACCACAGACTGAGCGAGGGAGGCACTGCAGAGGAGCCACCTCTCAAACAATCCCCATTTCACGGACGTTACCCCAAGGCATGACACAGGGCAAGGGAAACCAGGACCACGGGATCTCTGCAGCAGATCGGACCACGTAGCCCGGTTTCCTGCCACTAGCTGGCCAACACCCAATGCTGCAGAGGAGGACGCACACACACATACACACACCAAAACCCATGATGTGCCAAGCTAATTGTCCAATTATAACAAAGCCCACTTGGGGCAACAGCAGGATTTGAACCCAAGAGCTTCAGAGCTAAAAGCATGAGCGTCTACTGCTTGTGCCAAAAGATTAAGACCTAGGACAGCCTTCAGATATGTTACATTTCACAGCTTACACACAAAGATGTTGGATAGAAACATCAAATACTCTGCTGGGAGGTTACAACACAACTCCGTTTTTATTCTTAGAATCCAGAAAGATAACACTGCGACGTTCCCCTGGTGTTATCTGGACCGGTGATCTGCTAGGTCACTCCAATCCCCAACCCTGGGAGCCAGCCTTACCCTGCTCTGCTGTGAGAACCCCCACTCCCGGGATGTTCACGCACAGCCTCTGGCACGTCAGCTGCTCCCAGCTACGTGAGTGAGCACTTTTGGCCAGCTGCTGCTTGGATTGTGCAACCAAATGACACTAGCCAATATCTTCAGTCCCAGACACAACCCTAGGAATCTCCGTCTTGCAGTGTCCAGTTATGCCCGCTGGACGCTGCAAGCTTATATGAGTTCATCAATTTAACAAAGAAATTGATATGTACCAGGCTTATTATCCTGTGCTAGCATCAGCTAAAGTAGGAGCAGAGAGAGCGTGGGCTAAAGAGCTCTAGGCAGAGCGTTCAGATCTGGTGCACAGAGCAAGGCTCCCATGGCCACATTTAGGCACCTGAATCCAAGCGACCCACACACCCCACCAACCTCCTTGGGAGCTGCAGAGGCTCAGCCCCTCTGGATATCCCCTCTGGGATTTAGGAGCCAAGTGTGAACGTCCTGGCCCGAGAATTGTAGCAATCAGCCCCTTGTGCAAGTGTGATGTCAGAGAGACAGGCCGGAAGTCGCTTCAGTGCTAGGCAATTTCCTATGTGCAATGTGCACCTGAAACACACAAAGTGGATCTGGGGAGTTTCATAGTCTTTTCCTGTGGCATCAGCAGAGACCATTCCTCCTTCCTCTTTATCACCCATCCAGTTTCGGGAGGGCAGGAGGTTTCCCTACCAGAGGGGGGGCCAGGGCTACCCTAAGCGGGCCGGATGTGAGCTGGGTTCAGCCGCAGCCCCAGATTTCAGCAGCCTTGCAAAATCTCCCCAAGAGACCAGCTGTGGGGCAGGAGGCTGCCAACTGGGGAAGGGGAAGATTAGCAAAGAGAACAGAAAGCGGCAGAGGTGTCTGGAATCTACCCGAAGTGGGTGGCAGCTGGTGGTTAGAGTAAATGACTTTGTATAAGTTGCCTTTTTGCGCTGCCCACATCTGACCAGTACGGGCCAACTCCTCTTCCCCCCCGGCATCAGTGGGAGTTTGGTCATTGACTTCAATGGGATCAGGAATCTTACCCCCTCCTCCAGCACCTTCTGTTTAGCCCGTGTCCATATGCGAGAGTCCACCACCAGTTTAGCTGCACTGGTGCAAATCCCCAGTGTAGACGGGCTCTGAGTCGCAGTTTGCACTGGTGCAGCTTCCCCTGGTTTCAAGCGGGGGCGGAGCTCTGCTGGCATGAATAGCACCTTTGCCTGACCGCATTCGGGCAGGAACCCCGGCAAGCCCCCAAGGCCTTTGTTTAGAATTAACTGCTGCTCTGGGTGTTATCTGGATAAAACAACGTTTCATACTCTTGCTGGAAGCTTGCAACATAACACTGCTTTATTTCTTAGAATCCAGAAAAGTGGTTCTCAACTAGGGGTACGCATGCTCCTGGGGGTATGTAGAGGTCTTCCAGGGAGAACATCGACTCATCTAGATATTTGCCCAGTTTTACAACAAGCTACAGAAAAAGCACTAGCAAAGTCAGTACAAACTAAAATTTCATACAATGACTTGTTTATACTGTTCTATATACCATACACTGAAATGTAAGTACAATATTTATATTCCAATGGATTTATTTTATAATTATATGGTAAAAATAAGAAAGTCAGCAATTCAGTAATAGTGGCTGGGACACTCGTATTTTTGTGTCTGATTTTGTAAGCAAGTAGTTTTTAAGTGAGTTGAAACTTGGGGGTACTCAAAACAAATCAGACTCATGAAAGGGGTACAGTACTCTGGAAAGGTTGAGAGCCACTGATCCAGAACACACAAGAACCCCAAACAGAGAGAAACAAAGCAGGCTGCTCCCTAAACAGCAAGGCACAACTCACCCCACCTGGCTGGCTGCAAACTGACTCTGATGTCTGAGGCCTGGTCTACACTATCCGCCTGAATCGGCAGGTAGAAATCGATCTCTTGGGGATCGACTTATCGCGTCTCGTCAGGACGCGACAATCGATCCCCGAATCGACGCGCTTACTCCACCAGCGGAGGTGGGAGTAAGCGCCGTCGACTGGGAGCCGCGGCAGTCGATTTTGCCGCCGTCCTCACAACAGGGTAAGTCGGATCTGATACGTCTAATTCAGCTACGCTATTCGCGTAGCTGAATTTGCATATCTTAAATCGACCCCCCCCCCCCCCCCCTGTAGTGTAGATGTAGCCTTACTCTGATCCCAGGCTCTTTGCCACTGAGCCCCGGCCCCTAGCCTACAAGCTAAGGGAACACCCCTCCCCGCTCTTAAAATGAAAGCTTGCAATTCCAACACAATCCTCAATACACTACACTAGGTAGTGCTGCAAACCCCAGCCTGTTGTGTGTTCTCTCCTACCTCGGACACCAAATCACTGCCAGGTAAGTTCCAATTCCAGGATCTTTATCTCAGGCGAGACAAGAAGCACAAAGCACATAGCACTGTTTCCGGCTCTCCTGCTAAGCTTCCAGCCAGGGAATGCCTGTATTTGACTTGCAAATTACACAGACTGGAATAGAACTGACAAGGGACGGGATACAAATTAGGGGACTCCTCCAAGGAAGGGATTGCCTCAAGACCCTTCCGCTGTCCTCACTCCTCTCCATTGAGTTTAGGGAGTAAAAGGTCTCGTCTCTTTAAATAATTATTATTTAAACACTTATTTTGTGGTAATGCCTACAGCCTCCATTGTGTTAGGTGCTGTACAAATAATAAGTGACAGTCCCTACTCCAAAGAACTTTCAGTCTAAAATGCAAGTGTCTCTGGGGCGAAACACAGCAATTGCTTAAGAGCACAATGCAACATGGCACAAAACTTGGGGGGGGGGAAGAATTCAGGATCCAATGAAGATACCGTGTTTACAGGGGAGCTTTTAAGTCATTATGGAGGTTATCAACCCCCGACAGTAATGAGGTGCTCACTATTCATTTTTTTGAGCCCAGGATCTCATGCAATGTAATTAACTGCTGTTTGTAGAGCACTGGGAGCTCTTGAGGAAAGGCACCAAAGAAATACAATGCAGTTTTCCAGGTCTTCCTTGCATCAGCAACAGTTTTGCAAGGCAATCAGCCTCCAGAGGCAAATGGATAATTGATTAGCATGTACAACGAGGAGTCCTTGTGGCACCTTAGAGACTAACTCTGCAGCAGTACTTGGGTTGAGCAATGCGGCTGTGAGGTTGAGTCTCACCTGCCTCCAGAATGGAGACTAACCCATGGGAGAGCTATGAACGTTCACCGCTTCTTCCCTGGAGGGAGATCAGTTTCCTCTAAGTCTCTGCACCAAGCAACTCCCAATGAAGAAACAAGTAGGTCAAGGGTGCTCCTGGCTGTAAAGCCCCTACAGCATGTCAGATACCTGTCCAGGGTCCCCCTCAGCACAGCTGTGTCTGGTGAAAGGCCCACAGCAAGTTGCAAAGAGAAATTTCAAGATGACAAAGCCCTCCACAGGGTATCCAAGGGATTGCGGCCAAAGCTTGAGGAGACATACCAGGGAGGCACAATCATCCCTTAGCATTACCACTGTCTCAGTGTAATAATATACGCATTTGGGGCAGATCTTTGCCCTGGCTCTTCTCCCATATCCCCAATCAATCCATTGCCAGAATGAGCACCATCTAGACCCCTATTCAGCTTAGGACTTGTTTCTCAACTGGAGTGGTGGGTGTCCCTGGCTTCTGAAATATCAGGGCCACAGAATCGGCGCTCTGCCCAAGGTGCTGTGCTCTGTGAGGTCAGGAAACATTTTACCAATGGGGAAACTGAGGCACAGATAAATTAAGATTGTGCGGGAAGCCTGTGGCAGAGCTAGGAATTGAACCCCGGTTCTCGCCGGGTTCCCAGCCCAGTGCCCCAGCGTTCCCCCCCCCCCCCCCCCGTGGGATGGCTTTTAAGCAATAGAACATTACCATAAGCTGGGACCTATCAGTGTGCTCAGCGCTGTACAGAGAAAGTCTTGCCCCAAGGAGCATGCCCTCTAGCCTCTATAGCGTCAGGCAACACATACTTGAGCAATTATAGCCTCTCCCCAGGGGCGCGGCGTCACGGGGCCAAAGGCAGAGTGAGCAGCTAGCCAACATGCTCAGTAATTGCCTTGAGACACACTTCCTGCTGTGGTTCGTCGCGGTTACGAAATGTAATTTACAGCACATCCAAAAATAGAACAAATTTGCCGCCGAGAGGTGACTGGGGGATACCTGAATCACTCAGGACCATCTACAGCCCAATTCAAACCACATCAACCCAGGGGGGCGGGACCAATTTTTGTAACGGGGCTGCTGATGATGGAAATCATGTATTTGGTGTTTGTTATTCCCAGTTCAAGCCAGGGGGTGCGGGAGCACCCCTAGTTCCAGTACCACTGCATCAACCATTCAAGAGCCACGCACTGGTGTTCTCCCTCCTTCTCTTCAGCTTGGAACAAACAGCACAGGGCATTTCCTGGGGATTAAGGGCTATTTGGGGCTAGCTAGTTCCCATCCGCGTCTTTGCCCATCCGCTCCGCTCAACCAGACAGTAATTGCCAGGAAATGAGCGGCTGTGAATGTTGAACAATACAATGGGACAATACAATACATAAGAAAAGCACAATGGAAAAAGTCAGTTGGACATTACGGCCTCCGGCCCAGATCCACAAAGGTCCCAGGTTTGGCTCCGCTGCGATCCACATTACACCCACCAAACCCAGTAGGCGCCTAAGGTTCGGGCATGGGCACTGCTGCCTCCCTTAGGTGCCCGGGACCTAGCTCCCACCTAAGTCCCAGAGCGATTCACAAACCAGGAGAAGACAGGCGTTCGGCCAACCTACATGGCATGTGCGGCCTGATCCAGAAGGCGTGCTCAGAGGCTGCGTCCCAGATTGGGTCGGGTCCCATTCAAAATCCAGCCGGGGACGACCCGGTGAGGCCACCCACCTTCTAAGTCTTATCCCCGGTGGCTAGAGCACTCAGCAGGGAAGTAGGAGACTCAGGGTTAATTCCCTCCCTCTCTGGTCCAGGCCAAATCATTGTTTCATTATTTATCCACAGTGGAACAGCTTCAGCAAGCGAGACTAAGGATCACCACATCAGACCATTCCCTAGCTCAGGTAGTGTGACCAGATGTCCCGATTTTATAGGGACAGTCCCAATTTTTGGGTCTTTTTCTTATATAGGCTTCTATTACCCCCCACCCCCGTCCCGATTTTTCACACTTGCTGTCTGGTCGCCCTAAGTTCAGGGCATACCGGGGAGACCCCTGTTCAAATCCTTTCTCCCCCAGCAGAGCTAGGTACCTGGAATAGGGTCTCCCTCTTGTTGGCATCTCCCACTGGCCAGCTTCAACACACACACACACACCCCGCCCGCTGCCTAGCATGCTGGCCCTTGTGGATCGCATTCTGAGGCGCCTCGCTCTCCCTAGTCAGTGTACAGGGGCCCCGGTGCCTAGCTCCGCGTTGTGGATTGCAGTGTTCCTGTGATTTGCTAGGCGCCTAAAAGTAAGGTGCCATGACACTGAGCGTTGCAAGTGGATCCGGGCCTCTGTCTACACTGGAACTGGCTTTAAACTCTTCTCCAGCAGCTAACCCAGTTTGGAGCATGGATTTGGCTGGGAAATACGAACAGGACCAAATCGCATTCTCATACGACCTCGTGCTGATACAGTGAATTTCACTTGTCGATCTCAAGGAGCTTTCCCAAGGAGGCTCGGGGACAGTATAAAGCATTTTAGAATCTTAGGGACACCATTTCAAATGATCTCAAGCCCCACCCCTGGGGCCACATTGTCCCAAGAGTTCAGCGCCACAATCAGGGCCTAGATTTTTCAAGAGGGTGGTGAGTTCTTGTGAAAATCTGGCCCCCCACTGCGGATGCAGCTGAGCTGCTGAACGTCTGGCCCTGAGCGTGTAAGGTTTGGGTCAGATTCTGGTCTCAGTAACTCTGCTCAGTTACTCCAGATTCACACCAGAGCTACTGAGATCAAAACCTGGCCCCTCCTTCTAATACTTTCCAAACAGGTTTACAACATACTGTGGACAGGCCCGAACCATGTGGAGACGGAATTTTAAATGAGTTCGGTGAGCGTGCTGCGAAGCCCAGTGTAAACGGCGAACGGCACTGGATCGAAGTCACCAAGCCTCAAACTCCCCACCCCAATGGAAAGCAAGCTGGTTTACGCAGGGCAATAGTCTCTTTCATTTGCTTCTGGTGACACTGCTATGCTTTTCCCCTTCCGCCTCCCCCACAGCGTGAGTCGCCCTCAGACAGAGCTGTGATTCAAGGCCATGCTGGGTGTCTATCACCCTCCGGTTTTGCTATGGTTATGACAATAGACACAGAGAACGGACCGTTCTGGCAAGCCTCAAAGAGGGAATGACTTGGATTTTATGACCAGCCTTGACTCATTTCTCTTAGGCCTCATGGAAGAAGTTGTGAAAGGTTTTTCAGAGACTCACACAGCATCCATTGTTTTTGCTGGGCTTTGGATCAGGCCCTTGGACTTTCAGAGGCTCAGGCTGAAAGGCAGTGTGGACCAGGGGGTAGGGCACTGCAGCAGGACCCAAGAAAGCCATCTTCGAATCCCAGCTCTGCCAATTACTTTGTCCTGCCCTTCATCTATCTTGTCTATGTAGAGCAGGGCATGTCCCGTCCTGGGTGTTTGTACAAAACCTAGCACCATGGGACCCTGACCTTGGCTGGGGCCCTCAAAGTCAGTGTTTCTCAATGACCTGTCCGTGGACGAGCGCTGGTCCCGGAGATCTCCCTGACACAGTCTAGGAAGGCAGCAAGCCGGTCCCTGGGATCAAACAGGTTGGGAAACACTGCCATGTGTAATAATCCACACCTCTGGACACCAGGCCCTGAGTCTTTAGCTGGGATCTGATGGAGAAAGCGTCGTGGTTTGTCAGACCGGCCCAGGGAGCAATAAATAACTGACGAGCGGCAGGAATGATAATTAGATGGTGGAAGAGGCCAGGAAAACCCATACCAAGGACGTTGGCTCTGAGTGACCCAGGCAGAAAATGTGCATTCAAATCTACAGCTCTGCTGTGTAAAACTGGACAAAAAGACATCACTCCCTTCCCAGGGCAGTGCTCATGGGAGCGTTTCCCAGTCATTCCACATGAGGTTACTTAAAACCAGGGGGTATTTCTGACGACCCAGTGTTCTGCCGGGATGTGGGCACCCCTTCCCCCGACTCTTTGGGCATATCTGCACACCAGCTGGAGGCGTAATTTCCAGCGCGGGCAGATGCACACTAACGCGCTGAGAACAGATGTGTAGCTACAGCGGTGTGAGAGCTGGCTGCCTGAATACAGTCCTGCCCGGGAACCCTAGGCACTGACTTGGATAGCTAGCCCATCCCACCACAGGTAAACTTCTCCTTTTATGGTCTTAGCCTGATCAAAGATGGCTCACATACGTCTACCCAAGCGGGGAATACACCTCCAGCTCCAGTGTAGACATACCCTATGTCTGTCTAATCTATTGAGTTTACAAGCAGTTCAGAGCAAAACCACTGTCACTTCTCTAGGATTGTACGGAAACCCTCTGTCTTGGTTGGAGTCCACAATAACACCACTCAGTTCAGCAGAGAACTCCCTGTGGTTCCTCTCCGTTCAGCTTGGAAAAAAAGAAAGAATCGGTTTATTGCTGAGTCTTGGAGGAGAAAAGGGGAATGGATCCTCAGGGCTATCAGAGTCAGGAACAGAACCCAGGGGCTTCAAGGCACTGTCCCTCCATCTTTCTATCTCCATTTCACAGATGGGAAAAGTGAGAGTGACGGGCCTTGCCCAAATACACAGAGCAGGTGCCAGTAATGGAACCCAGGAGTCCAGACTTGACAAGCCTGTGCATGAACCACTAGATGGCATTGTCTCCCACATGACACATTGACTCTCCCACTAAGTTATGAATTTGGAAGTTCTACGTGATAGGCGGGGCTGGTAGGGCCACCTACTATCAAGGTTGCCCAACGCCTCCCATTATAAGACCCTGTTTTCAGTTGCATATCCATTTGCCAAACTTTAACCATTTGGACAGAAATTTTCTATGCCAGGTATCTGCTTCAGGCTGAATGTTTTTGGAAAATCTCAGTCAAACCAGTGCGGCCATATCCAAGAACAAGGCTAAAGCCAAATACATTGTTTTGCCCACGTTAAAAAATTCTGGTGACCTTTTCTCCTTGATACTTTGGCACAGGGTCTTGCAATTTGGCAGAGGGGTGGCCTGTGTGCCAGGGATTGCCTTTTGCTGGCCATGTGAAAATCTGCCCAAATTTGGCCCAGTTATAAGCCTTTGAAAAATCCCAGTTCACACATGCTCAGTACATACTTCTTAGATTTTAGCAGCTTAATTCCCTGAAGATTCTGCACAAACTGAGCATGTTCTAGCCCGGGACTGAACAGGACTTTCTCAGCAATTGCCGTTCTGGGCTTTTGTGAGCCAGGCCAGGCACTTAAACTGCAAGCAAGGAGCCTGTCTGTCCTGCAGCATGGAGGAGGCGTGCCTGACACAAATGCATAGGGAACAAGAGCTGGATCTGGGAAAGTGGGGGGGCAAAGGACAGACATAGATTGGGGCAAGAATCGAGGGGGAGGGGCAGGGCTGGCTCCAGCATTTCTGCCGCCCCAAGCAAAAAAAAAAAAAAAGCCGCGATCGGCAGGGGCAGCTCAGCGGCAGGTCCCTCGCTCCTAGAGGGAGTGAGGGACCTGCCGCCCCCGAATTGCCGCAGGTGCTGCCCCTCTCCCTTGGCCGCCCCAAGCACCTGCTTGTTAAGCTGGTGCCTGGAGCCGGCCCTGGGGAGGGGGAGGTCTGAGACTGGAGCTGGCCCGGGGACTGGAGGGGGCACAGGGTAAGAGAGGGAAAGTGGGACTAGCTGGCCAAGAAAATTTTTGAGTGCTTGACTTTGCACCCTTAATAAAGTTCTTTTAGCGTAGCTTGTATGTGAATTATATATGATGTTACTGACCAGCACCTGGCTCTGGAACTAGAGGACACTGAGGATGGTCTAAGAAGAAGTGGCTATAAAATAGGGTTACCATTTGTCCGGATTCTGCCGGACATGTCCGGCTTTTTTGAGTTAAAAATAGCGTACGGGGGGAATTTGTAAATGTTCAGATTTCCCCCCCCATGCAGAGCGCGCGCACTGACAGCCAGCCGGCCACGGGGCTCTGGCAGCCAGAGCCCCTCCTCTGCTTCCCCCTCCTCTCCCCTGCAACTTGAGACCACTCCCCTCCTCTCTCTCCCTCCCCCCCCCCCCCCCTGCATTCGCAGATCGCCGGCGGGCCGTTCGCCTCGGGCCTCCGACAGTCTAGAGCTCCTCCCCCTGCTCCCGCTCCCCCTCCCCTGCTGCCCAGCGCGCCGCTCTGCAGCACTCTGTTCTGAGCGGCACGGTAAGGGGGCCAGGGGGTCGGAGAAGGGGCAGGGAGGTTCTGGAGGGGGCAGTCAAGAGACAGGGAGCAGGGTTGGATGGGTCGGGAGTTCGGGGGGGGCTGTCTGGGGGTTGGGGGTGTAAGGTTTTGGGCAGTCAGGGTACAGGTAGGGGGTAGGGTCCTAGGGGGCCAGTTAGGATGGGGGGAAGGTCTCAGGAGGGGGCAATAAGAAGACAAGGACCAGGGAGGCTTAGGTAGGGGGTGGAGTCCTGGGGGGCAGTTAGGGTGGGGGGGGGGGTCTTAGGAGGGGGCAGTTAGGGGACAAGAGGCAGGGAGGCTTAGGTAGGGGGTGGAGTCCTGGGGGGCAGTTAGTGGCAGGGGTCCCAGGAGGGGGCAGTCAGGGGACAAGGAGTGGGGGGGAGGGTTGGGAGGTCTGAGGGAGGCGGGAAGTGGGAGGGAGTGGAAGGAGCGGGGCGGGGCTAGGGCAGGATGGGGGCGGGGCTACGGTGGGGCTCCTCCCATCCTCTTTTTTGATTGTTGAAATATGGTAACCCTACTATAAAAGGGACCATGTAGGAGTTTCTACGTATTAAAAAATTTTAGGGGAACTCAGCGTGACTGAGCTTTGTGATATTTTCCTCATTTCCTCCCCCCCTGGTTCTTCTTCCTCTTCAGTATTTCCTCCTATAGGCACTAACCAGGCAGCCTGAAACTAGCTGATTTCTTTCCTGCTCTGTGCAACTGGCCACCATTCAGCATCAGGACAAGACAAGTTAGCTCTTGTGATACGGCTAGAGCTGCCTGTTACCATTGTGAAGTAGCTACTGCTAGAGCGAGGGATGGGCTCCAACAAACTCCTTGTCCAAACTCCCCCTGATCTTTGGGGCAGGGAATGTCCAAAGCCTAATTCAGGAGCTGTCTTGATGGGCTGACCCAAAAACCTGGCTCTGGACACCCCAGATCTTTCCATCTGAATCCAGGCTCGGAGGCTCACGCTTGTCTCTAATGGCATCTCCCAATATACGCCCAGAACAGTGCAAGCACCATCCTGCACCATCAATGGGGCCTCTTACCTGGCTCTGGAGCGATTGCACTTCTAGGGGATGACAGGGGAGTTCAGTTTCCATGACCCATTTGATTCTAAGCCTCCCTGCTGAGACTGTCAGCAACAGGGCTGGTGGCCTGGGGGTGTGTGGGCGCCCTGGGAACTTGATTGAGCTCATGTGGGTGTATGGGACTGGAGAAAGGAAGCCAGAAGTTTCAGGAGGGATCTAGTTTGGGGTGACACCTGGAGCTCAGGCGTGCAAGCTGGTGGCTATTGGACAAACACAGTCCCTCTCTGCGGGTAACCCCGGCCTCTCTGCATGCTCAGTATAGATCTCTTTCCTACAGCTCTGCCTGCCTGCCGCAGCACTTACTGCTAATGAAACAGGCAGCCTCGAGTCAAAGCAGCCATGGCCCGTTCCCAATCCAGTCCCAAGCAGCAACAACTCACAAAGTCTATATGCCTCCTGCCCCACCGCATGCACCCACCAGAACCTCAAGCTGCCCTGGGAGGACTGGAGAGCCCCAGAGAAAGCAACAGGCCACATGAGAGCTGCCTCCCGTCCACCCCCACTCAGCAGCGGGGACCCAAGTGATGCGGGCCTGGGGCAGGGAGACCTGCACTTCTCCCTCGGTCGATTGTTCCCAATGGCGTTTTAAGCACAAGACACTCCTTGTCACATGGATGTAAAAACGCGGGGGCCTGTCTACCTCATGAGCCGCCTCCAGGCTGCTGGGAGCTGGAGATACCCTGTGGCTTGCAGCCCACATTAATATTTCATACCTGCATACTCTCAGCAGCTCCGGGCGGCTGCAGCAGCTTGAACGCCACAAAACCGGTGCTTTCTCGCACCTATTTCCCTTCCCCCCCCCCCCCCCCCCCGCGAGCTCCCAGAGGAATGCGATGTGCAGCAAAGGCCAGTCCCGTATCCCCCTTTCCCAGAACCTGTCCCTCCATCCCTCGCTGTCAGACCCAGGCAGGAGCGGGCTCGGCCCTCTGACCCATTTCTCGGTTGGCGCCACGGCAGGCGCGCCCTCCCAGGGCTCGCTCTAGCTGGCGAAACAGTAGCAGGTGGAGACGCACTTTATGGCAACAGGGGAATCGTTAACCTGGCCCACAGCAATCCCAGCGGGTCAGGGCCCTGAATCACTGGGTGCGCGTGATGCCGGGGACAGTCTGCCTGGCCCCTGGCGACCCCACCCCAGCTACGTGCCAGGAAGGGGGCAGCGTTATCAGGGCAGCAGGGCAAAGTCCAGCCCTCAGCCTCTGGGGCTGGGCAAAGCGAAAGTGGCGAACGCAACTCCTCACCTGGGCTGGAGAGAGACAGGAGCCCCGAGCCCCAGCCCGCACCTGCACCCTCAGCTCATTAAAGCCAACGGGCCCCTGGAATGGAGCTCCAAGGGGAGGGGGGAAGGGAGGGGAGGAATAGCCCCCCCCCCCCACCTCAGCACTGGGTGCATTTGTGGGAGAGGGGATAATGACCCTTCAATCCTGAGGAGAAGTGGAGGCCGGGGGCTCGTCCCTCCACAAGGAGAATATCCCCTTTTTCCTATGGGAGCAGGCACAGGCAGCACGTGAGAAGGGGACAAATGCCCCTTCAGCTGGCAGAAGGGGGGAGGCAAGTGTGTGTGGGGGGGAGACTGGCAAGAACCCCTCCCCCCCCCACACACACAGCATGGAACAGGAGTGGGGAGGGGGTCACGGCCCGTGCAAGGGGAGAAGTGAAGGGTGATGCTGTGGGTCGTGCTCCACCAAGGGAAGGTTTAGTTCCCTGAGGGAGGGAGGATCCACCTCATGGAGGGGGGCGCACAGAGTGTGGGGGGGACCTTGAGGCTATTCTCCCTCAAGCCCCACAGGAGAACAAGGCTGGCTCCTGGCACAGGGAAGGGAGCACTGCCCTGTGGAAGCCAGGACCCCACAGGGTTACCCTCCAAAGACAGGCAGAGCCAAAGGGCTCCCCCAGATCATGTGGATGTCAGGCCGTGGGCAGAGTCCAGACAGATGAACAGCTGCACAACGCTTTCCGAAAGATTCATCAGCCCGGCCCTGACGTTCCTCCCCCACCCGCCCGTCCCCACGAGGGGGTGACGGCAGAGTGTGTCCGTGCCCTGACACACGCCCTGGGGCTCCTGGCCCCGGCCGGGCCGGGTGCTAGGGAGTCCGACAAACCAGCCAGTCATTCTCCAGAGCAGGGGAAACAGGCCGAGCTGGGGGTTCAAGCGAGGTGACAGGAAAGGCTCCCCCTGGTCCCAGCCCAGTGTCTTTGGGAGCTCTTGGCCTCCCCGCATCTCACTCCTCCCTGCTGCGAGGAGCTGGGCCGAGTGCCCCTTAAAGGCCCTGGACTGGCAGCCTCAGCCTCCAAAGCCCCATCAGCCACTGCCTGGGCTGCTAGGCCATGTCCCCGGGGGGACAGTGAGGAGTCCCTGAGCCACCTTGCCACATTCCTCCAGGCTCTAGCCACGCAGCGGCGCGTCCAGGGAAGTGCCGGACTTCGACTTCACTCCAGCGACAAACTTGGGGCCAGATCCGGACCCGGGGGGCACGGCGCGCTCCTGGCTCCTCCAAGCACAGTCAGCGCTAGGAGCGCCACTGGCCTTGACCGCTGCTGCGTGGCAGACCCGCTAGCCTTTCGCACGGCCCCGCAAGGTGCAGGGCAGAATCAGGCCCAGGACTCCCCGGGGGGCTGCAGGCGCTCAGCACAGAGCTGCAGAGGTGCTGGAACGAGGGGGGCTGCCGCCCTCCCATGGCTTGACATGGTTTCCATCATATACAGTTTAGTTCAATGGCTCTCAGCCCCTCCCCTCCCCCATCGTACAAATGGTTTCGGAGAACCCTGCTCCAGCTCTTCTCAGTATCACTTGGCCGGTAGCCACACCGCCCCCCCACCCCGACGCTGCAGCCACCCAGAGGCACCCACGAGGCTCCTGCAGTGCCAGGAGCTGCCAGGATCTCTCCCCACTGCAGGTGGCCAGGGGGAGACGCCGGCAGGGGCAGGCCCCACCTTAAAGCCCAAACCACAAAAACGACTTACATGCAGAGGTGGCTGGAGAGCTGGAAGCCCCGGTCTGCCACTGGCCTGCTTGTGGGGCAGAGGAGGCGCGTGGGTTGGCTTGGAGATCCCCAAGCGTCAGCCCTGAGCTCGCTTCCTGCCTGCAGAGGCTGGGCAGAGCAGGGCTGCGTAGCGGGAGGCTGACTGTGAATGTGCAGGAGTCCCGATGAGAAAGCAGGAAATTGAAATTAAAACCGCTCTCCGTTTCCTGCTCGATGCGGCAGCGAGCTGCTCCTGCTGAGAGCCCTCAGGGCTGGGGGGGGGGGGGGAGAAGGCAGCTGCTCAAAGACCCGGCCCCCAGGGAGATGGGGAGGAGCTGAGACAGCGAAGCCACTGCCAGGAGCATCCTTGCGGTGCAGGATGGAAAAACTGCTGGATTAGCCCAGCCTGCCTCCAAGGGGCTGTCACTCCCCGCCCAGAGCTGGGCGTAGAACCCAGGCGTCCTGAATCCCTGTCCCCTTCTGGACTATGAGACCTCACTCCCTGCCCAGAGCTGGGGGTGAAACCCAGGGTTTGGGGCTAGAGCTGGCTGGAAAAAGTTCTTTAAGAGTTGCCAACGTTTTTCAAAAGCGAGTCTGCTTTGCAGCGTTCCGAATGGACCAACTCCCATTTTAAAAAAACAACAGAATTGTTACTGAACCTATTCTTGGCTTGCAGAAAACGCAGCTTTCAACACACACAAAAATTTGAGAACTATTTCTCTAATGGTTTGGTCGCAAAATGTTGTAAACAATGTCACAATCCTTCCCCCCGACACACAGCCCCCCCCCCCCCCCCACACACACACACAAACAAAGACAACAGCTTTTTGCAAATTTTTTTTGTCTTTTTTGAGGCAATTGTTTGGGGTGGGGGAGAAAAATGTTGTGTTTGAAAATATCTGGCTACTTCCAGTCCCAGCTGGGCACTCAGACTGCTCGATTAGCCACCGCTTCCTCCCTGAGCTGGGCATAGAACCCAGGAGTCCTGACTCCCAGGCCCCTGCTCTAGCCCTCTGCCCTTTAAGTTAGCCCCTGTCAATGTTAATCAGCCTGTACTTTGTACAAGGCTCCAAGGATACCCCCACCTCACGTGTTCACTGTGGGGGTGTCGATACCACAGCTCCATCGGCCCTGGGAGTGGTGAGGGTCCCAGAGTGAAGAGATCAGGGTCCCCTGGAGGAACAGGGTGCAGGGCCGGATCCAGCATTTCTGCCGCCCCAAGCAAAAAAAAAAAAAAAAAAAAAAAGCCACGATCAGCGGCGGCAGTTCAGCGGCAGGTCCTTTGCTCCTAGAGGGAGTGAGGGACCTGCCGCCCCCGAATTGCCGCAGGTGCCGCCCCTCTCCCTTGGCCGCCCCAAGCACCTGCTTGTTAAGCTGGTGCCTGGAGCCGGCCCTGTCAGGGTGCCCCACCTGTAGGAGGCAAATGAGACCATGCAAAGCCCAGTGCCCAGGATGCTGCTGCTTGGGGCTGATCCTTTATCTGCCGCTCCCTTCTAGTCTCAGGGCTTCGGGTAGGGGTGCAGGATCCATGTGTAGAGTGGGGATGCTGAGAGCCATTGAACCAAACTGTCAACCCTGTCTGTGATGGACACCATGTCAAGCCAGGGAGTTACAACCCCTCTGGCTTCAGGGAAAATCTGCTACAGGCACCATCGCCCCCATTCACACACAAGGGCAGACACCCCCTTGCACTGGGGAGCTGCTCCCCGGCCTATACCATGGGGTTTTATCCATCTGAGACCTCATAGAGGCCCCTTTGTTGTGGTGCTCTCAAGCCCTCTCCCCCCGCTGTGGGGCCGGGACTGGCCCCATTGAACTCAATGGGAGGCTGGGAGCAGCCCGGCTGAGGCCCATAGGCACCCCCTCTATCGCATGTTGTGGGATCAGGCAGTAGCTAAGAAGAGGGCAGCCATATGCCACATGTAATGAGGCACCCACCAGCCAGGCAGACCACAGAAAGGGGGTGATTCTGGGCAGGGTGCAGGGCACCATCCAATGTGGTACCCCACATGCCTCCTCGCAGGTGAGGCCAAGGGTGTACCAGCAAGCACAGCTTTGGCGCATGGTATTTCCTAGGGGCCAGAGACCCGCTAGCATCCCCCAGCTACCTCCTCCCAGCCCCATCCTTCATCTCTCTTACTTTGGCCTCCCTGCTCTGCCTAGCCCGATTCCTGACCTCTCCCCTGCCACGCACCCCCCTTTCACATCCCTCCTTAAAGCCTGCCTTCCTTTATTATATTATTACAGTAGCACCAGAGGGCTCCAACCAGGATCAGACAGCCTTTCCCCAAAGAGCTTCTGTTCCAAATGGATAATGGGGTCAAAAGCTGGGAGGGGAAACAGAGGCACAGCAAGGGGCAGCCGCATGCCCAATGGCTCACAAAACACAGCCGTACTGACTCCCAGCCCGGTGTTCTGTCCATTGAGCGGCACTGTCTGCCCCACACTTCCACAGCCCTCCCCGCTCCTGGCTGGTGTTCATTTGACGAGTTTAGACCAGTGGTTCTCAACCACCAGTACATGTACCCCCGGGGTGCGCAGAGGTCTTCCAGGGGGGGACATCAACTCATCTCGATAGTTGCCTCGTTTTACAACAGGCTACATAAAAAGCACTAGTGAAGTCAGCACAAACAACAATATCATACAGACAATGACTTGTTTATACTGCTCTGTATACTATACACTGAAATGTAAGTACAATATTTATAGTCTGATATATTTTATAATTATATGGTAAACATGAGGAAGTCAGCCATTTCTCAGTACTAGTGGCTGTGACACTTGTATTTTTATGTCCAGTTTTGTAAGCAAGTTATTTTTAAGTGAGGTGAAACTTGGGGGTACGCAAGACAAATCAGACTCCTGAAGGGGGTACAGTTGTCTGGAAAGGTTGAGAGCCACCAGCTTAGACGCTTTGGCAGAAGGGAGATGGACCATCTGGTTGTAAAACACAGATACATTTATGTCTCTGTCACACACACACACCCCAACTTAACAAGCATCACCAAGTCCTGTGGGCCCCTCTCGGGGCTCCCCCTGGGGGAGCCCCACACACCGTGCTCATTAGGGCTTCATTACAGAAACGACGCTGCAAAGCAGCCGGGGGGTTGCCTATTCCCCGAGCTCCTGGCCCTGCCTCCAGCAGCGCCTCTGGGTTTTTAATAGGTGCACAAACTTTAAGGCGGTTGTTTACAGACCCGGGGGAGCGGGCAGGAACTCTTCCTTTGTCTGCTTATTTGCATAGGTTACGGGGGGAGGGGAGGAGGTGTGTTATATTTGTGTAGGACTCGGCTGTGTGTGTTTCTGAATATCTGACCCCGCCCCTCCCCGGGGGAGATCCCGCCACGTGCTTCCCAGAGATAAAGAATGCACGGCCAGGAAATAGACTTACAGCTTGTGGATAAATCTGTCCCCGACTAATCCTCTGCTGGGCTCCATTAGACCTTCCACCCCAGCAGGGCAAACCTTCCTCGGCCCCGGAGCTGCCACCGGCCTGGCAGCGGGGAGGTGGGTAACCTCCTCCCGCAGGTGTGGGCAATCACCGGGGAGTGGAACCACAGAGGGAAGGCTGGCTGGCAACTCAGGTGATCTGAGATCTCCTCTTTATGACCATATCAAAGGCAGGGAGAGTAGAGTGCAGGGGCCTGGGCTGTACTGAGTCAGCCACTAGCTCTGGGGCTGAGACAGACAAAGCCTGGGCATCTCATTAATTTCCTGGCTGGGGTTTCCCCTAACTCCACAAGCAGCTAGAGAAAATGCCCCCTTTAATGCCCACCCCACTGCTTACTCAATTGTAAGCGGCAGGAGAGGGAGAGCATTTGTCTCTGGGCGATGCACCCAGTACCTTCCTGGGTGCTGCCAAAATAACATTGGTTCTTCCAGCAGCTCAGCCCTGGGGTCAAATATGGTAGTGGGGAGCTCCTGGACAGATGGAGAGGGCAGAGCATACCACGAAGCAAGCAGCTGATGTGTACAAACCTTACACCTGCAGCCTTCAGCTGCTTGGTTACAAGTATGGGACCCTTCTGCAATTCCACCTGAACATCGTAATAGCAACCAAACAAGAGCCCCAAAGAGAACTAAAGGCAGCATATCTGTTTGTTCAGGAGTCCATATGTTAAAGCATCTTCCTTGCACCTGTCTCTCTTCTCCCTCTCCCCCCCCCCCCATTGAGAGGAAGCAAGAATCCCCCTCCCCCAGAGCATATAAGCAAAAGTGGAGGAGGCAGCAGTACCTGCAGCTATGCAAGATGGGCAAGGAGAAGAGGACAGGAGTTGGTGGAGGCACCCGCAGCCTCCCACCCCTCCACTATCACACACGCCCTTAGCCCATCCTAGTACAAGGGACCCTTGCACCAGACCAAGATTAGGCTGACAAGGGACAATCTGGTACTGCTGAGCCCAGCTGGCATGGGTACAAGTTAGGGCAATGGCCCCATAGCTCCTCGGGGCACCCACAGCTCCTTTCACGTCACTAAGCCTCATGCAGCCACCTTGGGGCTTGTAGGAGGGAGGTTTGTGTTTCCCCAAACATCTAAACCCCTTTTCCCCCTCCTGTTTTTATTATTATTTTATTTTTAAAAGTAAGCCTGGGGTGGCATGCTGTGTCTCTCGGGCTGAGTCCTCTTCCTCTTTCATGCTAGGAGTTTGGGGGTGGTGCTGGCTGCTGTTTCTGCAGCTCCAGAATCCGCATCAGAACCAGGCATGTGAGCCCTAGGAAAAGCAGCCACAGGAAAAGCCAGTAATGCTGGGGCAGAAAGACCCAAGGCCGGGGGATCTCTTTCCCGGATGCTGGGGACCTGCCAAGAATGAGATTAGGACATTTATCAGCCCAAGGTGCAGAGCAGATGGATAGACTTCCCACATCTCCCACCCCACCCCCCAGAACACCAAGCAGCCGGCAAAAGGGTACAAAAGCGGGGGTTACTTCCAGCTGGTACTTAAATAGACCACACGCCTGTCTTGCTGCTCCTGTAGGAGTACCACCTAAGCTTACAGTATATGAAAGATATTAGAGAAAGGTCTTTTCGCCTGTTCCTCTGAACTGTACACAACCTGCTGTGAAGTCAGTTGTGCTGTTTCCCTTAGCAGTTGGTGTGGGTCTCACACAGCACCAAGAGAACATCATTTTAAGGAATATGACAAAGCAACTGTACAACGGCCCAATTGTCAAAAGGATGGAGGGGCCAGGATAGGACCCGACACTGCTTTTAATTCTGTTTTTGAAACTGACTAGATTTCAGGCTGTCATCCGCATCCCTTTAAAATCTCTCTCTCTCTCTCTGCCTTTCAAACATTAGAGAGAAAGGGTCTCCTGTGGTCAGAGATGCACATGCAGGAATTTCTCTGTATACAGTACATCAGGGGGGAAGGGCTCGGCCCTATGTGGGTGACGGGTCTGAGATGGCATTAGCTCACGTCAGACTAAGCTGCTCCAGCTCCTCCGTCAGCCCGCCGCTGTCTGATGCCCCATCGGGTTCCTCTTTCATGGACTTGCTGGTGCTTCCCCTTCTCCACACCTCCGGCTCGCTCCTGGGGAGGAAATGCAGCAGGGATGTGTTACCACCAGTGTCCCTGCCCCTCCCCGAGCCTCAGAGGCCAGTAGTCCATCCAGTGCAGGATCCCGTCTCTGGCCTCCACTGACATCAGGTGCTTCAGAGGAAAACTGAAGCCCAGAGCACATTGAGGTGTGGGGCACAGCCCCATCAGGGCAAGAGCTCCCTCCTGACCCCAGGAGGGATCTGGTCTGACGGAGCACTTGACACACCCTTACCCTTCTGCATAGCGGCCTCTGTCCCCCTCACACTCGATTCTGTCTGCCTGTGGCTGGCTTTGGTGCAAGGAGTTGGACGAGTCTGAGCGCAGGATGAAGTATCCATTGGTGGAGTCCTCCTGGAGGCAGCAGGTTTCCCTGGGGAGCAGAGGGATCCAGTGACACCCTGGGCTGACCAGGCTCTGCCCGTGTGTGAGAGTGGAGGGCTCTGGCCTCCCCGCATGTCCCTACATCTATTGTTAATGATCACACGTTACCTCTCTGTGCTAGGGCTGCTCTCCCACGCTGCCTTGGCTGCCTCCCCCTCGGGCGCTCGCCCACTTTCGGGGCTGGGAAACAGCTGCAGACAAAACCCAAGGGACAGCGTGAGCGAAACAGAACAGGAGAGGATCCCCGAGCTGTGCATGCACGGGGTGTCTAGGAGGGGCGGGTGGGAGTGGCCAGGCAGGAACGCATGGCTGTGTGACATGCCGATACAGCCAGTGTCTGTGTGTAGGCATGGGAGTGTCGGGGAGGAGCATGTGGGCTGCGTGACAGTACGTGGCAGTGAGCCTGTGAGCTTGTCCAGTCTGAGTGTTCATAAACAGGCATGCAATGGGCTGATGGTACAGGAACGTGATGTGACAGTGCCCGGAGGTACAACGTGAGCAGGCGCGATCCCATGCACGGCTTTGCCCCAGCCGATGTGCAGCGGGATTCCTTACCGTGAGCTGTTTGGGAATGACTGCGATGCTGACTCTCCGACGTGCGGATGCCTGGGAGGGAGGGAGGGGAAGCTCAGTTAGTGCCGAGTCTCCCCTGTTCTGCTCCAGGCAGCCAAATGGACCATGGGCGCTAACTTCCCCATAGGGCACAGCTCCCACTCAAGGGTCCTGCCAGCCTTGTCCCCCAGCCACCCTCTCCTTAACTCCCCCCTGCTTGCCAGCGGGAGTGGCACTGCATTATGGGGGGGGGGATGTCACCCGTACCATCCCCGATGCTGTGGGTGCAAGAGTCGGTCCAGGCCAACCCTCCTCTGGGCTCACTGTGGGGCCACTAATGGGCCTTGCATTTTCAGCTGCAAGGGCAAAGCTTGCGCTACCCCCCAAGAGAAAATTAAAGGCCAGGCAGAGGCCCATGACCATCCCCCACACCTACAACCTCAGGAAAGGCTTTGTAACTGTCCCACTCTACCTCCCTACACTAACCCGTGGAGGCCGACATCCAGCCTGGGCCTGGCCCAGTGCCTGTCACACACACCCCTCCCCCAACCTCGAGCTGCAGGGGAAAAAATCGCTGTTATGTTCAAACTGTTGCCAGAGAACCACCTCCTTCTAGCCAAGTCTCTGCCTCTCGCTCTGGATACTGGAGCTGGACAGCCCTGCCTGAGACAGGCCCATGGAGCGGTGGGCAGGGGGCTGGGACAGAGGCAGGGGGACAGGTGCACTCATTACCTGCTGGAACGTTCGCATCAGGGGCAGTTTCAGTCTCTGCTCACCGTCATCTACGGAGACAAAGGGGTGGGGGTGGCTCCAGAGGTGGCCAGATAGCTTCTCACGCCTTGGGCAACTAGCTCCATCTTCCCACCCGCATACCAACCACCCAGGCCTGCCCAGTGCCCTGCTGCCCCGCTCTCCTCCTGAGCTCTGTAGACTTGCTGCGTCCCCAGTGGCTTATGGGGGAATTTGCCCAGCGGAGAAGCTCAGTGTGGATGGAGCAGGGACAGACATTGGGCTGTTGTCCCAAAGGTCCGTTTGGTTGGATGGTCGCAGCCCCGGTAACTCACAAGGCAGAGAGCTGCTCAGCCAGGGAATCCCAGAGCCTCCCACACAAGGGCCTGGGGAGTGGAAGCGGAGGAGGAGACAGCGGATGCATTGCACCCCCTGCCTCTGGGCCACGAGGCCTCTAGCGCTGACCCCACAGGCTGCTGCATTCCCAGCTGTGCTACCTGCCTGCCCACTGCGGCGAGGACCGGGGACTCACAGGCACTCAGAGCTGGAGTCACAGTTAGCCCTCCCGATAGGGCCCTTCTGTGATTTAGGCATCCGGCCCTGTGACTGCAGCCAACAGCTGTCACCAGCGGCACGTGGATGCCAGGGACCAGGTGGACTCCTGGTGCAAGTGGGAGCAAAATGACTCTAGCATGTTCCTCCCTGGGCTGAAATGGACTCAGACCACACAGGCTGTTGGGGACCAAGCGACCCGCCCAAGGCCACGCAGTGAGTCAGTGGCAGCGCCAGGAACAGAACCCAGGAGTCCGGACGCCCAGCCTTGCGCTTTAACCATTAGGCCACGCTCCCTCCCAGCACCCATGCCCACCGCACCCCTGTTCTCAGCCAGCTGCCAGTTGCGGGAGTTCTGCTGGATCAGCCGCTTCATTTCCTCCAGCTCCGTGTGCTCCCGCAAGTGATGCCTCTTCAGGTTCTCCACGTGCTGCACCATCACCTCTGCCGCCCGGCTCATCCGCGCCTCCTGGGGCAGAGAGCGGGGAGCGGGATCAGGCCACCAGGCAGGGCCAATGCTACAAAGCCTGAGCCACCCTCCCTGGGCAGCTGCCACCCCTTTTGGTTCTATTCAGGTTCTTAGACCATGCCCGTCACACGGCGTCAGAGCTCAGGCAGAGCCCTGATAAGAGCACTGACTTTAATGGGAGCAGACCCATTAGCCAACCAACAGAGCCCAAAGCAACGCTGTTCAAACAGCCCGAAGGCCTCCCAGGGGCTCCCTCCCCCTTGGCCCTCCCCACCCCCAGCTCCTTGAACACGAACATCCACCGCTGCATCGTCATCTTAAGGACTCCCAAGTGCTTCCCGTGGACCAGCTGATGTTCAGATTAGCCCCTTTCTGCTTTCCCGACAGCCAGGGGCAGAGGAAGGCAGGATTCCATTGCCCTGGCTGGCTGGATTCAGGCACGAGGAGGATCTGGGACCCAGGAGCGAGCAGCAGGAAGACAAAGCGAGGTGGGAGCTGGGGCAGGAGCCAAGAGGATGCGAGGTAACAGGCCAGCTGGTACCTGGTTAGCATCTGCCCGTGTGCTGGCCAGCCTAGGAGAGGAGCTGTCACTAATGCCAGCAAGCCCAGGGGTGGATCTGCCGGCTAGCTGAGGAGGTTGGGGACCAGGGTCCGTGGATCCAGCCCAAGAGAGCAGGTTCTATAGAGCTCAGCATGAGAGTACTCTGGGTTGGCCTCATGGCGCTGAACCTCCCTGCTCCCGGGGGTCAATGCAGCATTGGTCCCCTGTACCATGCTCTCAATTGATGGGGCTTCCACTACTGGGCTGGGGGAGCTGCCTGGACACCCTCCCACCCTGGGCTCTTGGAGCTGCTGGACCCACCTGATGGACGGCCCCCAGCTTCTCTGCTGCGCTCGTCGCCCGCTCAACAGACCCCACCAGCACCGTCAGGCTTTGCTGCAACTGCCTGACCAGCTCCTTGCGCTTGGGGTCGACGCAGGACAGGCCCAGCCTCTGTGGGGGGGAAACCAGCAGCAGCTCTGCATGATCTGCACAGGAACCAGGCCCCTCCCTCGCTGGACTAGAATAGCAGCAGCCTGCAAAGAATTCAGCGCAGGAGATGCCCCAGCCGGGCTAGGACACCATGTCCAGCCAGTTCCGCACCAACAGCCCAGCCGTTCATCCAGTGCTGGTGGATGCGGCCAGAGGAGAGCCTCATGTCCCCTATCCACGGAGCAGGACAGCCCAGGCAGCAGCAGGACCAGCTCCCGACACTGAGCCAGATCACTGCTGAGGCCAGCGGGAGTCACCACAACTGCAATGGAAGCTCAACGATTCGCAGCAGCTGAGAACCTGGCCCCCTGCCCCGGCGGGACGTCCTCAGGTGGAAGCGTTCAAGCCTCTCTGCTGAAGATGCCAGCGCTGAAGGAAGGTGCTAGGATGCGGACAGCTCGCCAGTAGGAACTGAGCTGGGATCCACAGGCTAAATCGCACACCGGCTGCTTTGGGCCACTGCCCCAGCGGGGCGGGATTCGAACCAACAGCCTTGAAGCGAAAGGCTTGGGATCCCATTGCCAGTGGCACGAGCCAGCCAATTCCCCAGGCCGGAGAGGACTCCCTCTGCCCTGGAACGCACCAGCGGCCACATCCGAAGCCGGGCGATCCGGAGCGCAGGGTGTGACAGTGACGGCCATGCAGGAGTTAGCACCTCTCCCAGAGAAAGAAACACCCCCCCAGGGGGAGCCTTAAAACTGCCAAGAGAATCTGCGTCATCAGCACCTGTGGGGCAACGAGTGACCTCGCCTGCTCCCCACTTGGGAGACTGGTCAACAGGGCTGGGATCAGATCGAAATCGAGCACCGGGCTGTCCCTGGGGCACACACAGCCAGGATCACCCTCCCCAGCAAGGCGCCCCGAACCCGGCCCCACTGACCTGCAGCGCTGCCCGGCACTCCTCCAGCTCCTGCTGAATGTTCTCCTCTGCCACGTTCCGCGCCCGCTCCTCCACCTGCACCCGCCGCCGCAGGGTGAACATGTCGCAACGGAAGGCCAGTGCTAAGTGCGCGAACGCTGCCTACAGAGGGGAGAACAGGGCAGGGGTCAGAGGTCATCTCTGATCCACATCAACAAAGGACAGGGACACTGTATGTGACTATGAGCAGGGCACTAGGGGCAGAGCTGGGCAGGTGTTTCTGGGCACAGGGAAAGGAATAGGTTTGGCTTGATTCCTTTGGTAGAGCCAGGGGAAGCCACTTCTCCCATTTCACCCCAGCCTGTTTCTGGGTGCATCCCTCAATCCCACCGACCCCTCCTGGACAGCTCCAGCACCGCCCCACCCCTCAGCGCTCACCCTCCTGCTCTGCTCCAGCCGGCAACGGGAAGTGCTGGGAGCTGTTTGCGCAGCCCGCTCTGTTCTACGTGTGCCCGACTGTAGTCTCACACCGGTGGGTTTACACTGGGGTAAAGGGAGAGGGGAATGGGGCCCTTTAACCAGCACATCAGTGCAGCTAGGACTGCTCACACAGCTGGGATCCTGGACCGTGTGTGCATTGCTGGAAGGGTGGGCTTCTAAGGTCTAACTGGGGGGGTGGGGTCTTTGCCTAAATTGGATCAACCAAGTGGCATTCTGCTGAGCTAGCAGCTGAGCGCTGGAAGCCCTGCTGGAGGCTGGCAGCTCCTCCCCTGCAGAGAGCACAAGCCAGAGACACACTCATCCTCATTAACCGAGACCTGAGCAGCTGCCAACTGGGAAGCAAAGCCCCAGACTGCCCTGGCACTCAGGAGACAGGGATCTTCCTCGTCTACTGATTTAGCGGTGCCTTTTGCAAGGCTCAGAGCACTTGATAGCATTACCAAGTACTGTATATGTGCACAGAAGGATCACTTCATTTAGAACTAAAATGCAGCCAGCTCTGGGCTGGAACACAGCAGTAGTTTAGATGCATGCGTCAAGGCCACTGTTTGGAGGAGGGGAAGTGAAGCATTTCTGTATGTGGTTGAAACGGCTAGGGGAATTCAGGTAAGAACGAAAGGCGGAAGAATGAGCTTGTGGTTTTGGGCCAGGACAGAGTCAGGAACTCTAGGTTCTGTTCCTGGCTCTGGGACCCTGGGCAGGTTGCTTCGCCTCTTGTGCCTCACTTTCCCTGTCTGTAAAATATAGGCCATCCAATCCTTGGTGTCTCTACTGAGATTGTGAATTGGTGAGCCTGCAAAACAAGGGGGTTCCTGGGGCAGGGCAACTGCAACAGCCTTCAAATGGCCGTAATAACCAATTCTGGTCACTGCTGGATTTGACCTGTGACCTAGAGGTGAGCATTGCTAAACTTCAGCACCACTCTGGCCAGTGGCCTCCTATACCGGACTGATGCCCCGAATGCTGGCGCTGACCCAAGGGGGCTGTTCCAGGCTGTAACCCTATTTCACGCTGCACGCGGGGACCCTGGTTTAACCCATTCACTATCGCTATTGGCCTCATGAGAATGCACCACACAGTCTGGGTTGGAGGGGGAGATGCATGAGGCAGCCTGGGTAATGAAAGCCCATACACGCAGCTAGAGGGGACAGTCCTCGGGTACATCGGTCTCTCATTGCCACGGCTGATCGGCCGAAGGGCAGAGCTTACCTCCACGTCCTGCTCCGTTAAAGCCACTCTGCAAAGGAAGAGCACACGTGGCCGTCAGTGACGCGGGTGACTCAGCGACGCCTAACACCCAGTCAGAGCCCATGGCCTGGCAGTGCCCAGCAGGTAGAGGGCAGTTCCCAGAAGCGCCCTTTTCCTCTGGGGCACGGTTTGCCAATGAGCCCTGTGCACCCCGTGTCCCCAGAGTCTAGCGCAGCCCAGGAGTGAGTAGAACCAGGCGCACTCAGGGGAGCTGGGCGTGGTTCAGGATACACAGGTCAGGGGCTGGCTTGACAGAAGTCCTGCATTTATACACACAGCAGGCGCCAATCAGGAAAGCTTCCCCAGGCCCACCAGTGGGGGCCAGACTTGCCCTGGAGGGACCCCCTTCTAGGGCTGAGGGAGGAGTCTTTCCTTGGCCTCTCTGCTGAGTGTCGGGGCAGGAGCAGAGCTGGCTGGGACATTTGCACCTCGGTGTGTCGTATTGCGGAGATGCATCGGTTGTGTGTCCTCGGGAAGGTTTTTGGGGGCTGGGAAAGAGGAACAGAGAGTGGTTGACATTATAGCTGGGCGGTTAGGACCCCAGCCTGTGAGGTCACGTTCACATGCCAGCTCTGCCTGATTTGGAGTCATCTGGGAAGCACTCAATCAGGCCCAGCAGCAGGGGTGAAAGTAACTTAAAGGACTTACCAGTACTCCAGAGTCCTGCGGAGGGGGCAGGGCCTCAACTGGAAGAGGCGTGGCCTCTACCAGAAGAGGTGGGGCCTTTAAAACCCGGGGCTTTTAAATCAGGATTTAAAGGGCTCGGGGATCCGGCTGAAGCTAGGAGCCCCGGGCCCTTTAAATCACCCCCGGAGCTACCAGTTGCAGAGGCAGCTGGGAGCCCTGGGGTTTGGGCAGGGGTGAAAGTAATTTACATTTCTTACCCATATGGTCCAATCGCAAGCAAGCAACCCACCTCTCCTACGTACTTCAGGGATCCCTCCCATTGCATGACATAGATATAGAAAATAAAGCTGCTACTACGACTAAAAATACTGTCTAATAAAACTTTATTATTGGAATAAGCCTGAAAAAGTGAAAACTCACTGTCACATTTTTCTCCACGTCTTCCCTCCTCCTCCAGCCAGGCTGCCGACGCTAGGCCGTGCTTTCCCCCTGCCTGGCACTCAGCAGCGGCTGCAGGGACTCCCCTCTAGCTTGCAGCAGGGAGCCTGGCTGAGGGAGGGAGAAGCCTGTCTCCTGCATAAGAACAGTTTAAACTCAGCTGTTCCCTGAGTGGTTCAGCCCCCGGGGTTAGGAGCTGTTTCTGGCATCCTTGTTAATTTCACTCACAGTTGTTGCGGGGGGGAAGGGTGTGTGCAGGGAACTGAACCTGGGTTCCCCCCATCCCTGGCCAGGCCCGTATCCAGCAGGCTATAAAGTGACTGATGCGGACGTACCTCACCCCCGGCACAATCCCGTCTCCACAGGTTTGGGTTTCAGTCCAACTAGAACGAGTCGAAAACCCTCTGAAGTGGCCATGAAACAGACCAGCCAGCCACCTCCTGCAATTCATGCCCATCGTGGCAACCTGTCTGCTGGGAACATCTCGCCCCGGGGCCAAACTGCCCTGAAATGGGGACTGCTCAGTCATAGCCAACCCAGGGCCTGATTCTGCCTCCTGCGGGATATGAGCAACTCCCATCTGCTGCGGGAGGAGAAGGGGGCCCCTGCGCTGGATTTGAACCAGCAACCCAGAGGTGAAAGGATGTGTACCCCATAGCCACCTTGGCTATTCTTACGGCTGCCTGCGCAAGACCCGCCCAGCCACCAGCTCGCTGTCACCTTTGCCTACAGCTTGAAACCTTCCAGCGTCTTGGGCACACAGCAGAGTTTAACCCCAGAGGAGGAGGAAGGGCAGGAGTCCTACCTGTGCAGGCCCAGCCGCTCCAGCACCGAGAGCTCAGGCAGAGAGTCCTCGGGAGGGTCAGGATCTGGGGAGGAAAAGGGCCCCAGTTAACCCAGAGAGCACGAGAGGAGGAGCTGGAGGGAGGAGAAACAGTAACTCCCTGGCGGTCTCTACGGGGCCAGGTGACCCAGCGTCTGTGCACGCTGCAATCAGGGGACATGACCAGAGCTTGGGTGCCAGAGTAGCAAGACCGCGGCAGCCAGGGCTTCAGCGCAGGATGTACCAGCCTACCCTGGATGCTGAGTAATTCCAGGGGCAGCCAGCCTGCATCAAAGCCCACACTACCACAGCCTCACTGCTACTGGTATTCACGCCAGCTAGACTAGCGCTCGCTCTAGTATGTCTGCACAAGCTGCACTTATCTCCCCGTGTGGACAGACCCTAAGGACCACAGTAGATTGGGCACTGGCCTGAGACTCAGGAGACCCAGGTTCAGTTCCCTGCTCTACCACCGACTCCCTGTGTGGTCCTGGGTTTATCATTTAGCCTCTCGGTGCATCAGTTCCCCCATCTGTACCATGGGGATAACAGCCCTGCCCCACCACAGGGATAAATACGGTAAAGACAGAGGCGCTCTGATGCTGTGGTAACGGCCGGGGACAAAAGCCCTGCCTCAGTGGGGATGCTATGGTAACGGAGGCCACGGAAGTATCCTAGACTGCAAAGCAGCCCCAGGTAGCAAATTACCCAGCGGTGGATGGAGAAGGGCCCATCCGTTTGCATCACTGGGACAGATCTCACCCTCCCTTGGTGAGAGACACGCTGGGCTTCCCCCCTCAGTGGCCTGGCCACTGGCTAACAGCTGGTGAGATTTCACAGCCAAGATCTCCGAGGACCATGGTGCACGTTGGCTCCCACACAAAGGCAGGCCCCAAGCCCAGGATGCCCCATTCAGACAAGTAATACCCCCTCCAAAGCTTGTTGAGGCTCCTCTCCTCTGACTCTCTTCCATAGCCCATTCCCCCTCTTCTCAAGGCAACAGGATCCTCCAGCCAACCGATCCCACCTCCCTCCCTCTGGGTCCAGGGGGCTTTCTGGATCTGGGGGATGGCCCCATTGTGGGGGATGGAGAAGGGGTACTGGCAGTTGGGGGCATAGCCCATCCTCCTCACTGAACTATCCGTAAGTGTGAGACTCCTTTCCCAAGCTTTATCTGGACTCTGAGTTCCCCCCGTTTGATCTCTTCTTACCCAAAGATTATCCCACCCAACAACGCTCTGCTGGTGCTAATCCTAATCCAGTTAGGATCATGCTATATCAGGCGCTGTGTGCAGAGGCCTGGCTCCGGACCAGGGAGCAGAGAGCCTCTGATGACGCAGCCTCGGGTCCCACCACGCTTGGAAACGCCGCATGAGATGATTTTCCTTCACGTGTGTACATACCCAGGAACCAGAGGGGACCCAGGGAGAAAGCAACAAAGGCCTGGCAGGATTGACCCCCAAGGAAGGGATTCAAGAATCCAGGCAGGTAGCTTGGTCAAAAGCCCCATGAATGCTGGGGTGGGGCCAGAACGGTGTGGTTTGGGGCACCTCGGAAACTCAAGCCGCTCTTCCGGCTCGGAGAGGTTCAATCCATGCCCCAAGAGACACCTTTAAACACCCGCATCTGCTCCAAGCACAGAAAACTGGGTGGGCGAAAGGGAGAGTTATTGGGAAGAGGGTGGTCCTTCGCTGGGTGGGAGCTATGGATTAATCCACCTCCTGCCTTAAAGAGGGAGGTGGGGGGGGTGTCAGATGGAGGGGAGAGGGTCCAGGCCGGGTTCCACGCTGGCTAGGAAGGAATGTAACGAAGTTCAGACCCTTCACGCCACAGCCCAGTGCAGCTGGCGTTCCCGGCAGCCTGCAGTGCATGGGCCCCTGCCCCATTGGCACCCCAAGCTCTGCAGGGCACGGAAAGGAATGGGACCCAGTGGCCCAGGAAAGGGGGAGGGGAACAGAGAGAGAAAAGAGTGAAGGGGGGAAGGAGGGGAGAGATCAGAAGACAGAGGGGGGAAAAGGATCAAGGAAGGAGACGAAAGGACAGAAAGCAGACAGGACTCTGCGAGGGACGGGGAATGGCAGCAGCAAAGACAGACTCACTCACCAACCTTCATCACTCTCAGCGCTGTCCCCAAACTGCACACTCAGCTCCCTTCTCCCAGCACCAGCCACCTGGCCTTGCTCCTGGGGAGCAGGAAAACGCCCATTAACACCACAGGCCGAGGAGTAACCTGGCCTCCTGCCCCACGCTGGCAGGGGAGGCTGTAAGTGAGCAAGCTGGGGCAGCGAGGCCACGTCTCAGGAGTCCACGTGAGGGGCACACAGCTGAGGAGGCTGCCAGCTACTCCCAGGAGGTGGCGCTGGAGGGAGCATGGCAGATGCGTGGTCTCAGAGCGGAGTAGCCCGGAAGTGGCGCTGGAGGGAGCAGGGCAGCAGAGCTCCTGGTTGTTCCAGCACCATGCTCTGCCAAAAGAAAGGGCAGCAGAGAACGGGGCTGGGCTACTGGCGAGCAGAGCACTTGCACCCTTCCACATAAGGGAGGAATTCCATTATGCATCTGTTTTAATGGGAGCAGGATTTGGCCCTAAAGTCAACGGGGGCAGGGGAGAATACAGTAGGTAGGTAAGTGAAATCCCTTCCAAGGGGGGGAATTCATACCCCACCACCACCCCAGTCTCACCTCATCCGTATGCTCTGTGCTCTGCCTTCTCGCAGCCGAAACCCTTCCAGAGCCTTCCTGGGAATGGCTCATTTGTTCCTAGAGAGAAGGCACGAGTCAGGCCCATGAGAACGTGAAGGAGTTCACCTCTATCCCGGGGTAGAGCAGAGAAACACGCGGCGCGTTTCCTACTAAACCCAACACCAGAAACCAGCAAGGCAATGAAGAGCCCTCAGTAATGCGCAGGCTTCACATTGCTGGGGGAGAGCGATCCCCGTACAGAAATAAACACTCCTGTGCTTTGGGATCCTTTGAGGTGAAGGTGGCTGGAGAAATTCAGAGTTGTTGCATTATTCAAATGTATTGATTGATCTTATGAGACAGAGCGAACGATGGGAGTTAACCCAGCTCATCATGGGCCACATGGTGACCTAGTGGCTGGGTGGCACTCACCTCAAATTGCACCAGGTATCCGACCTGACCGTGGCAGGAGGGAAGGAGACTAAGCCCCCCACCCACCTCCCAAATTCAGATCCAACTCGGAAACAAACGTCACTATACATACTCTGGTTTTTAGGCTATTCAGATGCCATTGGGATAAACAAAAACTCTGGTGAACAAGCCAACTATACTGCCCCCTGCTGGCGAGAGCAGAGATGAACTACCTGGAGTGCCCATTGTTGGCAAGGCAAAGCTGATGTACCACAGTGCCCCCTACTGGGGAGGAGAGATGTGAACTACTGCTGACAAGGGCAGACTCCCCGAAAACAGCTGACAGGGCCAATGGGAACGGCTTAGGGCACTTCTGGGGAGCACAGAATGGCCTTCTGGGTTAAACACCCAGCCAGCCAAAACCAAGGTCAAGGCAGGTCGCTGGATCTGTGCCAACCAGCCTCCTAAGGAGCCTGGGGGCTCCCAGAAAGCGGGAGCAGATCATGCTTGGCAGAACCAGTGGGTACGGCAGGAGTTGCCCTGGAAAAGTGTAACAGCTGTCTGCTTCTCCCCAGCACAGGCTGCAAACCCCTCCTGCCCCTGCCGCTAACCCGTTACCTGCATGTGAAGGTTGCGCAAGTCTGGCCAGCTCTGCCGCTGCTGCCTCAGTTGCTCTTCGCTGAAAGGAAGGGGGAGTCCAGGTTAACGAGCAGGATACTCCATCAGCAGCGATAAGCCCTTAAAGGGCCAGTGATGGATTCTCCCCACAGCTGCTCTTCCATGGACCCGACTCACAGCACAGACCTATGCCCAGAGGCAGGCAGAAGGCATCCCCATCGTGACCCTAATTCTGCAGCACTATGCCCTGGGGGTGGTGGCAGGAAGAGGAAGTCCTCCTGGATCCTCCACCTCTCGGCAAGCCTGAGGCCAACCCCTCTCCAGCCCACTCCGCTGACACCATTCGCCTGGCATGTGCTCTGTGGTCCTTACCCTTTCGATGTCACCCTTTCATGCCCACTGCAGCAGGTGCGAGCCAGCCAATGCTGCGGACCCCTTGCTTATGACCTCTCCCTCCCGGCTGAGCTGGGCACAGAGGTGCTCTCCAAAGCCATTTCCAAAAAGGAATGAGTCACCGGCCTTCGGGGACGTTCGCATTCATCGCTTTTCACCCAGCTGCCAAATGGACCTAGCATCCCCTGGCTACTTAAGCGCCAGTGCCCTTCCAGGAGGCATGAAAACAACTCAGCTGATGATGGAGCAAGAGCACCATCTGATGGGAAAGCTGCCACACTGCAGGCATCTCCCCCCACGTATGTTCTTATTTCCTAGACAGAGGCCTCACTGCCCTGGGGAAAGGAGGGAAAGATCCCAGAGGAGTTGATAAGCTGTGCAGACTGATGTTCAACCACACAGGAGAGAGTGTCTCTCTCTCTCTCTCTCTCTCTCTCTCTCTCTCTCGCACAGGTTCTGCTCAGCATACCTGCCATTGCGAGGCTGCCATCCAGGTGTAATAGACAATCTCCAGGGGAGTCGTCATACACATACCATGCTGCCTTGCCTTACCCACCCATCCCTCATCACCAGGGAGAGAAGGGCAAAGGTACCAAAAGGCTTTTGCTCAAAGGAGGCTCTCGCATGGGTACGTTCAGACCCCAATGCAGAGTCTGATCAAGCCATGGGTGTTTAGTGGTTGGAGCAAGGAACAGATCCGAGAACTGGCCCTGGCAGAGGTTGATGCCTAGCAGGTAGAGCCAGGGTCTCCCAGGTTTTATTCCTGGCACAGGGAAGGAGTGGGTGACCCCACTCTGAGTGTACCCCTCACATGTCGGGCCTCATGCCTTTACCTCTCCTGGGTTTTCCCACTCTGAGGCTAGGTCCTGGGCTACAGCACCCTGCGTATCAACCACGCATACCCCGCAGGTCCAAACGGATTCAAGCACCTGCGGTTCTTCTCTTCAGGAGTCTGGGATCAGCGGAGATCAGAGCGACCAGGCAGCCTCCTCAAACCCCCGTATTGCTTATCCTAGCAGTAGAAACAAAGCAGTTAGAGGATTTTAGAACAACAGGCTACATGCAGGTCTGTCTTAGCCAACGGTTTACCGTCCCCTGATGGCAACTGGGGCAGGCCTGACATCTTCAGAAACCTGCAGCAGGTGCCTGCGGCTCAGTTTGGTTCCACAACTCCCCCCCCCCCCACCTCTCTTGAGAGCGCATGCCCCTTTTAAGCCCTGCTATAGTGTCATCCCCCACCCTACTGTTCCTGGGCTTTGACACTTCTGGACACACACACACACACACACACACACACACACACACACACGCCCAGCAGGGGATCAAACCTGAGTCCCCAGAGCCAGTGGCTCTGCCCTTGTCCCTTTAAAAATCCTCAGCCATTTGCTGAGGGGTGGCTTTTCCCAGCCCGCTTGTTTTCCAGACAGACCCCTATAAACTGAACCAACCTATTCAGACAGTAACCTCCCAATAACCTGGTCAACAGAGCAGCTCTATGTCCATCTTGTGGGGGTGGGGGAGCTGAGTCATTTAAGTACAGGTCTGCAAGGCAAGGCTCCTGGGTTGCAACCCACCAACTAGTGCATGACCTGGGGCAAGCCACAGCCCTCTCTGTGCCTCAGTTTCCCCCTTTACAAAGGGGACTCTTGAGATCTATGGACACATGGTGCCTACACAAGAGCTACATCTCTGCTGTATACAGAAGGGAGAACTCCTCTCAAATGTGATATTTTTAAAGCGGTGTCTCACCCAGCAATGACTCCCCGCTCCTCTGCTTAGCACAGAGGCGTCAGTGGGGAAGGAGGCAGTGGGGGGATGTTTGGATTCAGGATGCTGTTACTTTGCTGTTTGGCTTCACATTGGTACTCAGGGAGGGATTCATTACCGACACGGCGGGGAAAGAGACGAGGGAGATTTCTGCGCCGCTCTGACGCCAGAGTTTCTCTCGGCGGCCCCATTCTCACCATCCTGCTGTTTAACTCCCAGGCTGAAATCACCAGCCAGCCGCCTGCCTCAGACTCTACCCAAAAAGGGTCCTAGAGACCCCAACCATGGATAATTTGGGCTCCTTTAAATTGTGGCCTCCTTCAGCTGCTTACCCACTGTGTGCCTCAGTTTCCCCTGCAGGTGGGGTAATGATACTTTTCTTACAGAGAGGTTGAGAGGATTAATGGCTTTGATTCATCTGATAGAAGGCACTTGTGTGTGTCCCAGCTACCTACTGTCCTGTCTACTTTATGGCTCCAGCTTAATCATAAAGCTTTAATTATTGGAGGATTTTTTTTTTCAAAGCAGCGGATCTGGTGCTGACAGAAAGGTGGCAGACTGACAGCCCTGCTTCCTCTGTCTGTCCACCACACGGACAGCTTGGCCTGTGACCAGGCTAGCTCCTAATGCACCTCTGCCCTGTGCCTTAATCAGGGCTAAGAGAGACCCTCTCCCTTGAGACGGGAAGGGAGCTCGGTCTCTGGGACACCCCCCACCCCGTCAGCTGAGACTGCCAACAAGGGGAGGAATTAGTGCCCCTGCAGTGGTGGGTATGGCAGCATAGACCTTTCTACTGGGAACTGAGACCCACCTGACTCATTACACCGAGCCCCCATCACATGGGAACAACTTTGCGCTAACCTGGGCTGGATTCAAACTGCCATTGCAGAGGGAACAGGCGCTGCATCCCCTTGCCAGCCACCCTCAAGGATCCAGCTCCACAAGGAGCAGTGCCTACAGCAGCATCTGAGCCCAGCACATGTGTTTTCCAAGCAGCCACTACAGCTGGTGACTTTGCACCCCTTGGCAAAGGGGAAAGTGAAGCCGTTTACCCCGAAGCGGGTCTCACTGACAGACGCATTTCCTGGCACTGGAAATAAAAAGGGTCACATTCTGCAGTGAGGTGGAAATGCAGCAGGAGCCCAGATACCCCAGGGATGGGCACAGGGTAGATACATTCGATGAGTATGTATGAAGAGGGGTGGATAGATATACTGATGAACGAATAGATGGAATCCGTGGATGGTTGGCTAGACCGATGGCGAGAGAGAAAAAGATGGAGATAGAGAAGTATATATGGAGGTAAATGAGTAGGTATAAATAGACAGGTAATAAGACTTGACGGTGAGGAAAGAGTTAATCTGTATTGTACAGAAGGGAGCCAAAGGTCTTCACGGTGTTTTATTAGTATTATTATCGTTAATAGCATTCCCTGCAGCTATGTCATCATCCCACTGAAGTGGCTGAGGATTTACATCAGCCCTCTGTTTTGTTAAAAGGTCGCAGAGATAAATAAGCCAGTGTGTTGGCATAGAATTGTTAGGGAGAGGAACATGGTATACCTGGAGGACTACAGAATCAAGGGGCATAATTGGCCAAAACGATCATTAAAAATAGACTAAGAAAACATCTGGAAAAGCCTGATCTAGGATCTAACCAACAAGGCTCCTGCAAAGGAAAATCGTGTCTCGCTAAGCTATTAGGGCTCTTTGAAGGTGTCCATGACCTAGCAGATACAGGAGAATGAGCTGACGTAGCTTACAAAAGGATACATTTACATACTTCGACGCAGCGGGCTGGACTAGATGACGTCTCGAGGTCCCTTCCAGACATGTATTTCTAAGACTATGTCTACACTGCAATCATGGGGTGCGGTTGCAGCTCACGTAGACCTTGTACCTGAGCTAGCGAGGTTACAGAGCAGAGTAAGCCATGGCAGCATGGGTGTCAGTGTGGGCTAGCCACCCTCGTAATGACCCACAGTTCTGGGACGGGTTGGACAGCCCACCCTCAAGCCTGTCCTACCGCCGCTTCGCTGCCCTGGCACCAGAGATCACTAAATTAAAACCAGCTCAGGTACATCTATACCACAAGCCGCAATCACACCCTGGGACTGCAGTGTAGACAGACTCTTAGGCTTTCAAAGGCTATTAGGGACATTTAGTCATGGGATCAGTGGCCAAGTATTGGCGGGGAACAATCCCAGGCCAAGAGACAGGGGGCCAAGAGTAGGATTAAGTGGTTGATCTTTATCATGGTGAACGGCTATCCACGGGGGCCCCAAGGATCCACACTAGGTCCTGTGCTGTTTAATATGTCTATTCATGATCTGGCAAGGGGGGTTGTGAAGGAGTGGCCTCCTCCCAGGTGCCCCCTCAGGGCAGCCCTGAATGCAGTCCTTTGACTCAGTTTCCCCTCTTGGCTCCTCAAACGCAAAAAAAGAGGCTTTTACAAATCCAGCCACAACAGCCCTCCTTAGGGTCTTGTTTAGTAACTTACAGCTCTAAATTAAGCACAAACATCTCAGTGGTTTGAGCATTGGCCTGCTAAACCCAGTGTTGTGAGTTCAATCCTTGAGGGGGGCATTTAGGGATCTGGGGCAAAAAAAAAATCGTTGGGGATTGGTCCTGCTTTGAGCAGGGGGTTGGACTAGATGACCCCCCGAGGTCCCTTCCAACCCTAATATTCTATTCATAAGCTGTGCATCGTCCCAAACTCCCCTGTTGGGTTCTTTCTGCCTGAGCAGGCTACTCCCAGCAACTCCCCTGGTTTCAGGGTCTTCCCTGCAGGAGCCTCTCTCGCTTTGCAGTCTCCCCACAACCTCCCGAGCTTCCCCCTCTCTCTGCAGCTTCCTGCTGCCCTTTACAGGGGAACCCACTCCTCCATACCCAGCTGGTTCTGAAATCCGATTAAACCCCACAGCTCATCCCAAGTGTGGCAGGCAGAGTTAACAGTACTGGGCTGGCCAGCTCCAGGCATCCGGCACTCATTGAGCAGGACTGAAAATCCCACAGGAAACCACTGCAGCATTTTGCTCAAACAATATTGGGTTGATGCAAGGACACCTGGGAGCTTTGGGGTTAATTTAATCCCAATGATTGGATTTAAATCATGCACACAATACCGCAGAGGAGATGTATGGGAATCACAGTTGTCAGCAGCCAAGACTTGTGCAACAAGAGTTGGATAAAGGACTCTGCCACTTCAATATTAGAGAGGATTAAAGGAAGGAAGCATTGGCGCAGGAGGACATCCAGGGACATGTAAGAAGATACAGACCCCGTATTTATCAGATTACGATTGGTATTGTTTCCTTTGTAACTAAGTTATTGCTTTCATTATAGGGCTATGGCTCTTTATATGAAGCCACTTAATCATCTTCGGAAAGAACTTTGGGAACTATGGATGGAAGATACTACTTAAGTTTAATAATGAACGAATACGTGAAACTTCCGTGCCTCAGTTTCCCCATCCATAAAATAGGGATAATGACCCTGACCTGCTTTGTAAAGTTTCCTTTCCAGAGGAACGATGTTTGGCAAGTGCCAAGTATCGTTATTCTCCACTAGGGCCCCACTTTAAACTTTATAAACACGAGTCGTCCTACTGATGTGAAACAGGACTCAAGTTAAGGCCCCAATCCTGCAACTAGATCCACGGGGCGGGGGAGGAGGGCGCCTGGTGCAGAGCAGAATGGTTTGTGTGTATGATTGTTATATATTCTGGAAAGATGTGATCTGTGAGTATTGCGCATTGCTGAGCATTCTGCCACTGTTGGAATAAATGAGTGAGATTTCTGGTGTATGTTTTATAAGTAGGCTTGGAAGGATTAGATTTATCAGTAATTGTCAGTAACCATCAATTTCACCACACACACATAACGGACTACAAAATATTTCCATGAAAAATCAAAGTTTACAGATAGGAAAGAAAAATGCTGCTTGAGAACTTGGAGTTTGATTCAAGGATATTGAACTTGTATATTTTGACATGGGATGTTGACAATTTGTTTTAACAGTTATAAAGCTTTCACTTATTGAATTGCAGCATCTACGGTCATTAAATAATTGCCTGATCCACCCAACCCCATAGTTTCCCATAATTCTGAAGGTTTAAAAAAAAAAAAAATCAGAAAAATGTTTTAAAATAGACATTATCAATTGAAATTATATAAAAAATTGAACTCTGCCAAGCCTCTTTATAAGGTATAGCTTGGGCATGTGATTTAAGGAAATCTGTTTCATAATGGTTTAAAGAGTGAAAAAGGAAATAAAAAAAGCCCATGTCAATCTAACAGTCAATGCAGACAATGTAATGGTGTGTTACACAGCGACTTGCATACAAGCCATATGCCCTCAGGCCTGTTACTAGAGAGTGAAACAATCAGTCAGAGCAGAGACAAAGCAAGTCTCAGACGTGGGCAAGGAGAGGTTTTCAACTGAGATTTGGAAGGAGATGGAGAGTTGATAGGACAGGGGATGGCTATTCCAGCTGGCAGGACCTGATTCGTGCTCCAGTTGTGCCCAGGGTCTGGAAGGACCAAAACCTTGTCCGTGCAACAATTCCTCGCTGATGCTAACACCGGTTCAGCTCCGTGGTATTAGCAACACTGGGATCCCGAGCACAGACCGGCCACCAGTGTTTGAAGCACCACTGTCCCCCAATGCAGTTCCCATTGAAGTTAGCGGAAGATGGTTATTGACGACAATGGGAAAGAGATCAGATCCCCAGGGCCCAGCCTCAATCAACACATCTTAAAAGCCAGGAGCCAGCCTAGGCCAGGCAGCCCAACATTCTTAACAGGAGCAGAGCTGGTGTTAGCAGTGCTGGGGAATTTTGCAAAGCGTCCCTAGGGCAGACAAGGCCAGAGAACAGGCGATTTCTAGATGAGTGACAATCATAGAATATCAGGGTTGGAAGGGACTTCAAGAGATCATCTAGTCCAACCCCCTGCTTAAAGCAGGACTGTAAGTAGACATGTGCCTGTCAGTTTCAAGTTGCTTTTTAATAATATCACATGCTGGTAATCTACTATTCTACAGTATGACAATAAATCTAACTGTGAGGATGGTGTCCCTCATACCCCATGAGAAAAAGAAAAATGCTTGATTCAGGCTTAAGATCCACCCTTAAAGGAAGTCCTCAGTACAATTTTCATACTTGGTTAAGATGACTCTCAAAAGTAGGACTTGGATCTAGAGAGGCCTGAAAGGTGCTAGCAGATCACAACACAAACTGTAAAATAAAATTTCAGATGGAACATTAAAGATTAAACAAATTTGAAAGAGAACTAAAACCTCCTCTACGGACTTCAAAAAAGTGCTGGGGAAAAGCTTTAGAGAGAGTCCCTGTTACTGTTATTACAATCTGGGAATAGCAAGACAAGCCAAACTCACGTGGTAGAGTATGAGATGAGATGAGCAAAGCTGGTACAATAGAGTATGATGATCAGAAATGTGCCAATCTGGCACCAACCCAAAGTGCCAACCCAATTCTTACTACTGTATTTGCATTGTGGTAGCGCCTATGAGCCCCAGTCGTGGCCCAGGATCTTAAGATGGAAGGTGCTGTACAGACACAGAACAGATAGATTGTCCCGCCCCAAAGAGCTTACAACCTAATAAATAATACTCAGCTCTTATCTAGCGCTTTTCATTAGTAGATCTCAAAGTGCTTTACGAAGGTCAGTATCATTATCCCCATTTTACAAATGGGGAAACTGAGGCAGGGAGTAATACATCTGTAAGAACTAAATCTCTCCTCCAGGTATCTATCAGTTCCGTGACTACCAAATGCCTCCCTGGGTACTTACCTGTGTGAGCCTGCCAGAAGGATCAATACGTACATTTTGTGGGGTGACCCTACCTTGATCTCTGAACTCCAGGCTGCTGGGGATCTGTCAGTGGAGTGAGGTGGGAAGCTGAAGACAGAGAAAGAGAAGGAGTGCTGCAGAGGGATGGCAGCGCTCTCTGGAGCTCATGGGGTATGCTGCGTGGCCCTACGGGTGAGAGAGACAGTCAGAGGAGCACCAACACCACAGACAGGCAGCAGAGTTCTTCACCTCGGAAGAAGTCAGCATTTGAAACAGAACAGGCAGGGACTGTGCTGACATGGGGGTTCCTTTAGGAGGGGTTCCCCCTTGCCCCAGAGAGGCAGGGATTCTGGGTTTGTCATGCCGTCCGCTCACTGCAGAACCCCAGTGTGATCTAAGGGCCAGACCAAGAACTCAGTTCAGCCCCAGCCAGCCTTGGCGTGGGCAGCTGATGGAGGGGAGGGACGGGTCAGGAGTCACCTCCAAATGGTTCCTCCTGCTGGAGCTAGAGAACTACATCCATCAGCTGGAAGCAGCGGCAGGGTAAGGACTCACACTCCCCCAGGGCCAGCGCTTCCACTAGGCGACCCTAGGCGGTCGCCTAGGGCAGCAGGATTTGGGGGGGTGGCATTTTGCCGTCCTCGGCGGAAATTCGGCAGCGGGTCCTTCATTCGCTCCGGGACCTGCTGCCGAAGTGCCCCAAAGACAGGGAGCGGAAGGACCCCCCGCCGCCGAATGCTCAGAGAAGTGCTGCCGCCTAGGGCTGCAAAAACCCTGGCGCCGCTCCTGCGCTCCCCTAATGGGGGTTACACAGGGCCCCTCTGAGCAGCATCCACTACAACCCAGTCAAACACACAGGAACTCCCACCTCAGTCAAGGCTGATGGGGCTATGGACAAAGGCCTCACGCATTGTTTCAGGGGGGCATCCCATGAAACTGTGGGGCAATGCACTATGATCTGTAGCATCCCCTGAATCTCTCTGGCCCTGGGAGCCTGTGACAGACACCCCATTTCACACCACACCTGGGACTCTGCCCTCCTCGTGCTAACCCAGACCCCATGCCCGCTCTGGGCCTCTCCACAGCCCCCCTTTTGTGGTTAGCGCCCTACAGATCCTCTTTGGACCAGCTGGGGAGTGAGCAGCTCCCTGTGGTCTCCGTTGCCAGGGAGACATACAGGGCAGCCTGGGTGAGGATGCCAGCTCACCATCCCTTCCCAGCGCTGGAGAACAAGCACGTTCCTCTGAGCCCTCTTGCCCCTGTCCAGAGCTGCCTGTACCCTGACGTGGCCTGTCAGGGTCTCTTCTAAGGCCCCGCCATTCCCCCTGCCAGCTCACCTGCACCCCCGGGCAGAGTGCTGGCACACCCAGGGCAGACTCCTCCAGGGCTGAATGCCAGCAGCAGCACAACGGATCCCTCCCATTCCCAGCCTTGGCACAATGAGCCACTCCAGCCCCCTAATGGATAAACCCTGCAGGGGAGGGGGGACCAGCCTGAGACAGAGCTGGCACTCTGAAGGGGCCCAAGCCCAGCCCTGCCCCTTGTTGCCAGCAGAGAGGCCGGAGAAGTCCTGAGCTTTGGGGTGCCCCCTGTGAGCTGCCCTGTCAGAGACTCCCTGGAAGCCTGGAGCCGCAAGGCAGGCCCTGGGTGTGCAGGGCAGATAACCCCCTGCCTCCAAGTATTCCCCCCACACAGAGCCTGCCCCCAGCCTCTCCTCCTCGCCTACCTTCGGCAGGTCTTTGGCTCTGGGAGGAGCGACCGTCCCTTAGGACGGGGCTTTGGAGAAGCAGGAGAGGGTGGGCCCAGGGAGAGCTCCCTGCCGACGCAGCGCTGTGCCCAGTGGGACATTCTTCTGCTGTCAGAGCATCTGTTTACGGCTGCTCCCTTCCCACAGCCTGGCTTTTTCTCAGTTATATACACAAAGCTCACCGCCACGCTGCCCCCTCCCCTGCCAAGCCCACAAGCCCAAGGCAGGGTGCTGGGCAAGCTAACAGCCCTCTAGCCCCTTCTATCCACTGATCTCCAATCACTTGGCAGACTAATGAACTAAGCCTGACAATACTCTCTCCCCCCCCTCCCGCCCTGCCCTCTGGGAGGGAGCCAACTGATCCATTTCTGACAACTGGGGAAACTGAGGCACACAATACATGATCCTGGACAAGTCACTTCCATTCTAAGTCAGTGGCAGGGACAGGGATCAAACCCAGGTTTGCTGCTAGCCCTTTGCTCCCACCACAAGGAATCAAACTCCTCTGAGTCTCAGGCATCGAGAGAAATGCAATATTGTCACACACACACACCCCGCTCCCAAGTGGCCCCGTTCCCCTGCACCACTTGGTCTCTCTCGTGGTGTGTGAGCTAGTCTCATGGACCTTGGCCTCATCTGATGCCAGCTCACTCCTCTCCACCACCAGGGCGGGACCCTCCTCCCCTGCAGCTCCTGCCATGCAGCCTGTGACCTCCCTGTTCCCTCTTTCGCCTCAGTGGTCCATCTTGTTTCAAAGCTCAGCTGAAAACTCCTCCTTACACCCTTGCCCCTAATTTCTCTCATCCCGGCTAGCGTTCATTACAGGGGAGGGTGAGCTAGGGGATCAAGTGCTCGACTGGGACTCAGGAGACCTGGGGTAAGTCACTTCCCCTCTCTGGGCCTGTTTCCCCAGATGTAAAACGTACCTAAAAATTTCTACTGGAGGCAACAACAAAGTCAGGGTCCCGTTATGCTAGGTGCAGTATAGTCAGTGCCAGCCACTGCCCCAAAGAACTAGCAATGTAAAATATACAACTGCCCAGCCTCACAGGACTGATGTGAATCTTCATTCACTGAGGCACTTTCCAATCTTCCCACAGAAGACGCTGGAGCAGGCCAAGCTATTGTCCTTTTCTGTGGCCAAGCATTTGGTGCAGTACCATTCTATGGCACTGTATCAAGATGAGGGGGCTCCAGGCAGCAGACGGGTGGGGAGAGCTCAGGCAGGGTAATGCCAACTGGGCTACTCCTCCACCTCCTTGGGCTCTCCTCCCACCGCACCCAGTAGACTCTCAGTGCTGTTCTGCTTGCTACCAAGAATGACGGCCCAGTGGCTCTGCCAGCGATCGTCTCTGTGGCCTTGGGCGAATCCCTTCATCTCTGCACCTCATTTCTCCCACCTGGATAACAAGACGCACCTACCTCCCAGGGGCCGCGAGGATGCATTCGTGCTTGGAGCGTGCTCTGAGAAGGTCAAGGATTAAGCATTCGTGAAGATGCTGTTTCTTGTCTCCCAGTCAGGCCAGGCTGCTCCAGGAAGCTGATCTCCCAGCAGGCACACTCTCCTTGGAATGTGCTTTCGCTGCTCCCAGCCGTTAAAGAAGCCCCTTGTTTATAAGCCGCATTGCCGCCTTGTAAACACTGCGCACTTGCAATGCTTTCAGCTCCTTCCAGCAGTTTGCCAGCAGAGCTCAAAGCCCTTCAAGAAAGAGCTTCTTGCCCCGGTACGTGGAAGGGGAGAGTGGGTAAAGCGCCACACCTGGGGAGGTGAGCGGAAGCCGGGGTACTGACCCAGCATGGAAATGGTGAGGGACACCCGCTGCTGTCTCCAGAAAACTTGACATTTGTCTCTCAAGGATTTCATTAGCACAAGTCAAGATGTTTATACGGCAGCTGTCTCCATAGTAACCCCATATCTTCCCCCCAGCATTGCACCACCACTGCCCCCAATGTACAGTAAACCCAGATGTCCCAAGCAAAGCAATGCAGGCCTAGCGCACCCCCCCACACCCTGTTTTCCCCCATTCCCTGCCACAACAGGCCCCAGATTTCATTTCCCCCAGCACTGTACCTGCCCTCCCTGTAACCCGCGCTCTCTTGCCAGCAGCATAATGCAGCTGCCCCTACTGATCAAATCCCATTGCAGCCCACAAAGCAGCTTGTTCCCTTAATAAGATTAAAGCTGCAGTCGGGCGATGGCCTTAGGAGCTAAAGATGAGCAGCTGCCCCCAGGCAGGAGAGAGACCTGTGCAGTCTCAGAGCAGATACAGCCCTAGAGCACACAGTCACCCAAGCCTCCCGGCCCAAGGGGAGTAGTGACTCTGCCTTTTCTGAGACTTGCTACTGAAATCCTACGGCGGCAACACTCAACCCTCCTGGTGCTGCTGCAGGGGGAGGAACAGGCCAAAGGCTCCCGAGATGAGCAGCCAAGAAGTATGCAGAAAGATCGCGCTGTTTGGCGGGTGTGTCCACACGGTAGGCTCAGCCCCCTCTTCCGGCTCCTCTGGAAATGCTCACAGGTTCTGGCTGCACCTCCTGATCTAGGTACACCCCAGCCACGGCCTCACGACGTCGTGGGACCTTCTCGGCTGGCCAAGACATCCATCCACCACTGCAGGAGGAGGAAGCTGCACAGGGGATTCTCTGCAGCAGTAGGGCCTGTGTCTGCTCCCTCGTTGGATCACGCCTCCAGGCTGAGTTCCTCTGGGTGGCGTCCACCGAGTCCCTAGATGCCTTTGAGCAGCAGTGGGCACTGCCTGGGGTTCCCTGCTCAGTGTCCCCTTCTGGTTCCCTGAGTTTTAACCTTTGGACCTCACTCATTCCCGTTTTCTCCTTCGTTGTCCCCAGTACTCAATTGCAGCCTGGACTGGGCAGATCCTCCCTCTTTAGCTGAGGGGCCGGGCCTTTCGTTTTGGACCCACCTAGACCCACCTGTCCCAGTCCTGCAAACAGTACCGTAGGCTTGGTGTGTTCTTGCCCGACAGCCGCACTCAGAACCCATACACGCACTGAGCCCACGCTGGTGTGCTCGGCAGCGGGGTACGGAGCAGAGCTTGTTGAGCTGTGCCCACATCCCTATCTGCCCATTTTGCAATGGGGAGGCAGCAAAAGCACAGGCAGCTGGGCTCCTGTTCACACAGTCCTCCAACACCTATCCCACAATTCTCTGTACCGGTGTCTTCTACCTACTCACTTCCCACGTGCTCTCCATGCCCCAGGAGCTGCCTGAAATTTGGATCAGGCTTCCAAAACAACCTCGATGCTCAGACCTGTATTAATGTTTCACAACATCCCCAAAGTTTTGGGGTGAGGTGGTTACTGCTTAAACTCCACACCCCACACCCTGAAAAGCAGAACTGCCAGAACGTACCGAGTTCTCTTAGAGGCAGTAACCCCAGAAATGTTTTTAAGGCCCTACTCATAAAAAGACCTACTCTTATGTACTGGGAAGAGGCCCATTGACTTATTTGCAAGATCACGGCCTCCAAAAGGCTTGTTAACCCTTCCAGGATTGGATTGTCTGTACGGCCCCTAGCACACCTGGGCACTGGTCGTTGTTGGGGGCCACCTGGGGTATAGTAATACTAGTAATTAGTAATAAGCTTAGGATCAATAATAAGGGTTCATCACAATTAGAACTTAGTAAACATTTTTTAGGCGTTTGAGAGCTGAGCAGAGCTGAGAGCTAAGTATAATTACTGTGGGTGGACTGAGATCTTGCCTGGACATTTTGCAAAGCGTAATTGTCAAATTTCACCCCCTTCTTTTCATACTCAAGCCTTTATTGAGAGCAAGATTTCTCCCCACCCCCTCCCTGTTCTCTCGCTCATTTCTTTCGATTTTGGTGCCTTAGGGTCACACCAACTCTGCTCTAGTCCATTGTACAGTTCAGAGAGCAAGCCAGCCCCAAGAAAGAAAATGCAAGTCAGTCACCCAGCACATAAGCCCTTCCAAAACGGAACCTTTAATACAGCACTCCTTGGTCATCATCAAGCTTTTGGAGAAACTGGAAGCAAAGGCAGGAAACATCTGACAGATCATCCAGGGGTTAGGGCACTAGCGTGGGCACAGAATAGTAAGCAGGGGAAGGGTCTGCAGTTCAGGATGGAGGTGCATTAGACTAGTGGGTGAGAGGAAAGATGGCCTAGTGGTTTGGAAGTCCTCGGTTCAAGTCCCTGCCTTACAACGAACTCCTGGCGACCTTAGGCAAGTCACTTAGCCTCTGCATGCCTCAGCTCCCACTGTGTACACAGCTCCCTCCCTCACAGGCATGTTGCAAGGACAAATACAGGAAAGATACTCAGACATTAGGGAACCAAGTACCTGAGTTAGAGTCCCAAGATCTGCAATAGGCAGAAGTCAAGTCACAGGTGCAGTTGATAAGCAATAAAATAGAGCAGCATAACTCTTGATAAATATTTTAACCCTAAGAAACTGCACCATCTACTCAGGACACTCCCTACACTAACACAGGAACAAATCAACATACCCTTAGAGCCCCGACCGGGGTTATTCTATCTACTACCCAAGATCCACAAACTTGGAAATCCTGGACGCCCCATCATCTCGGGCATTGGCACTCTCACTGAAGGACTGTCTGTATATGTGGACTCCCTACTCAGACCCTACACCACCAGCACTCCCAGCTATCTATCCCACCACTGATTTCCTGAGAAAACTACAGTGCATTGGTGACCTCCCAGAAAACACCATCCTAGCCACCATGGATGTAGAGGCTCTCTACACAAACATCCCACACACAGATGGAATACAAGCTGTCAGGAACAGTATCCCTGATGATGACACAGCACAACTTGTTGCTGAGCTCTGTGACTTTATCCTCACGCACAATTATTTCAAATTTGGTGACAATATATACCTCCAGACCAGTGGCACCGCCATGGGCACCCGCATGGCCCCACAATATGCCAACATTTTTATGGCTGACCTGGAACAACGCTTCCTCAGCTCTCGTCCACTCATGCCCCTTCTCTACCTACGCTACATTGATGACATCTTCATCATCTGGACCCATGGGAAGGAGGCCCTGGAAGAATTCCACCATGATTTCAACAGCTTCCACTCCACCATCAACCTCAGCCTGGACCAATCTACACGGGAGGTCCACTTCCTAGACACCACAGTACAAATAAGCGATGGCCACGTTAACACTACCCTATACCGAAAACCCACCGACCGCTACGCCTACCTTCATGCCTCCAGCTTCCACCCCGGACACACCACATGATCCATCGTCTACAGCCAAGCGCTGAGGTACAACCGCATCTGCTCCAACCCCTCAGACAGAGGCCAACACCTACAAGAACTTCACCAAGCATTCTCAAAACTATGATACCCACACAAGGAAATAAAGAAACAAATCAACAGAGCCAGACGTGTACCCAGAAGCCTCCTGCTACAAGACAAGCCCAAAAAAGAAACCAACAGAACTCCACTGGCCATCACCTACAGTCCTCAGCTTAAACCTCTCCAACGCATCATCAGTGATCTACAACCCATCCTGGACAATGATCCCTCACTTTCACAGACCTTGGGAGGCAGGCCAGTCCTCGCCCACAGACAACCCGCCAACCTTAAGCATTCTCACCAGCAACCACGCACCGCACCATAACAACTCTAACTCAGGAACCAACCCATGCAACAAACCTCGATGCCAACTCTGCCCACATATCTACACCAGCAACACCATTACAGGACCTAACCAGATCAGCTACAACATCACCGGCTCATTCACCTGCACGTCCACCAATGTTATATATGCCATCATGTGCCAGCAATGCCCCTCTGCTATGTACATTGGCCAAACTGGACAGTCACTACACAAGAGGATAAATGGACACAAGTCATATCAGGAATGGCAATATACAAAAACCTGTAGGAGAACACTTCAACCTCCCTGGCCACACAATAGCAGATGTAAAGGTAGCCATCTTACAGCAAAAAAAAACTTCAGGACCAGACTCCAAAGAGAAACTGCTGAGCTCCAGTTCATTTGCAAATTTGACACCATCAGATCAGGATTAAACAAAGACTGTGAATGGCTATCCAACTACAGAAGCAGTTTCTCCTCCCTTGGTGTTCACACCTCAACTGCTAGCAGAGCACCTCACCCTCCCTGATTGAACTAACCTCGTTATCTCCAAACGGATTTATACCTGCCTCTGGAAATTTCCATTACTTGCGTCTGATGAAGTGGGCATTCACCCACGAAAGCTTATGCTCCAATACTTCTGTTAGTCTTAAAGGTGCCACAGGACCCTCTGTTGCTTTTTACAGATTCAGACTAACACGGCTACCCCTCTGTTACTTTAACACCTGTATAGTGAGTTTTACCTGTAGCTCTCAGCATTTTCCAGTTGGCTTCTATGCATGGGCATTAAACATCCATCTTTAAAATCTAGTGCCTGGCTGTTTTAAAGCTCTTTCCAAAGGTTGGTCAACATCACTATCCCCATTTTAAAATGGAGAAATGGCAGTACAGAGAGATCAAGTCAATTACTGAGGAGTCAGTAACAAAACTAGAGAACAGAACCCAGGAGTACAGACCACCGGTCTGGCTCCCACTCCGCTGAACTCTGTCTTCTCTAATCCATTAGCAACACAGTGAGATAGGTTGGACACAAAAGGTAAGATTTAGCCAAAAAAGGGTCTAGTACAATTTTATTTACATAACAAAATTAAATATTCACTTTCTTAGGAGTTGCAACCAAAACAGTACATACTAGGGCACGAAAGTGAGAAGGGCTTGTTTTCATGATCCAACGTGGAGGAAGAGCAACAAGTAAATAGATAATCTTAAAGAATTAGACAGAAATAGGAAGTCAGCTAAGGGTAACATCAATGACAGATACACCAGCATGGAGAGATTAAACTGAAGGGTCAGGCTTTTCAAAGATAGAAAAGGGGACATGACCAAAATATATAAAATAGATGGTTTGGGGAAAGTAAATAGGACACCTTCCTATAGACTGTGGCTTTTTCTTCAATGTACTGTGCTGTGGAACTCATTGCTACTGGCGACCACTTTGGGCCGATCAGAAATTTGCATGGATAACTGCCACAAACACAAGATAGGATACCCACTGCGGTGCTTGAGAGCCTCTCTCCTCTAGCTGAGAGTAGAGACAGCCTCCCTTCCATCCTCCCTCCCCCCCCCCCACTCCCCAGTGGCACTGCTGCCTCCAGCTGTTGCTTCCACAGGGCTCAGAGCAGCAAAGGGACCTGGCATGAGAGCCTGCCGCCCCACACACCCCCATACCACAGGGGTGCAGACACCCCCCCATATTGGAGGGCAAGAGGCCAAACATTCACATACTTTAACCTATTGACTCCTGAGCAAACCCATCGGGGGGGTTTCTGTTCCATGCAGTCCATCCCCCAGAGACAGCACCTTTGCTATTAAGGTTGTTGGATCAGGCCTTACCCAAACTGTTCGTGTAAGGGGCCCCTAGTTGTGAGCAAGAAGCCAAAAGGGGAGAGCCCAGGTTAATGCACATCAGCTGCTTTTTTAACTGTATGCCTGTTAAAGCAGAACTAAAGCAGGCCATGAACTCCCCAGTACCATGCTCCATCCATGAGTGGAGTTGCTGGCCCTGCTGGAAGGGTCAAACGTTATTTTTGCAGCACCTAGAAGGTGCATCGGACACAAAGACACAAACCCTGTCCCCAAGCTTACAACCTAGTAATCAGTGTGGCGTGGGCATGAAGGGGGCATTTGCTCTAGCTGCCTCTGAGGATTTACAAAGCCCAGCATTGAAATTAACAAGAGATGTTCCCGCTTGATCAGTACCAGCCCTGCTGGCTGGTTGAGACCTTATAGACCAAGCCTCTGTACTCTGCTCTCTCAATGCTTTTGGTCTGGTAATAAAGATTTCCCTTTAAACCTTGCTTTAAATCTAGACATAACATAGCCTGCACCAAATGAAAGCATTAAAGCAGCCCATGCAGAGAGACATTCCAGCTAAGCATCATTAACTGAGAGACAAAGTAATAACCTGATAGAAGACTTCCACAGGCTCCCTCAGACACGAGCAGCAGCCGCTTTCTCTGGATTCTGGGCTTACACGCCTTGTGCTCTGCTGTGAGATCTACCACCCCCTTAACCGATGCAGCCTACTACTGTCATCTTCCCAGGCTCCCTCCAAAGCTTCCTGAACCTGCTTTCAAACAGGAACAACTGCGATGATGGGGGATTATCCCGTCTTTTGCTTGCAAAGCAAGCTGCTCAGATGACAGTGGCTGCTGATGCTGCAGGCATGATTGGTTAGGTCTGTGCGGAGGGCATGGCTCAACAACAAGCAAGAAACAAGCCAATGCACCTCACTGTGGCCCCAACTTCCCCAGCTGGTAACTATCTATTAGCCATCACACCTTCAGCAACAGCACCCATAAAACAAGCAGCCAGGATGAGAGAGAATTTTAAGATTAAGAAGGTTCCTAGCAAAGCCATAGGAAATGTACCCATTCTCTTTGCTCTGGCTTGGAATTTCAGGCCTGAACAAAATCTCAGCTCAAACTTCATCAAAACATCTAAGCGCCACCTGATTTCACACGACTGCAGATGCCACACAATTCTGACACAAAACCCGAACCCGAGTTACAGGAGCATAAAGCATACCTGAGTGACTGCTTGCCACTGAAAAGCCGCCACTGCCAGGGTTGAATAGGGCAGCTGTTTTAACAGTTTGGAGCAGGAAGTGACCAATATGGTCTAAAACGAAGGGGGAATTGAGGTAGACAGAATGTGAACACCCAAATTCAAGTTTGGCCAGTATAACGGAGCTAAAACCTTTAACCCTTTGGTGCGAAGACAGGATCACCGGCCACAGTGACACAGCTGTAGTCCTATATCCTTTTTCTAGGCTACAACTAAAAAGCCCTACAGGAACAATAGGCAGTGGCACACTAGGTTAACTGTGTCAAGGTGATGACTGAACCCTGCCAGCCTTTTACCTTGCCTAAAGATAATCCCCAAGTCACCATGGGAGACAGCTCACCGCTGCTATTGACATGTTTTCTTTGAGCATGAAAAGCTCATAGGATGTTAGTGGCTCAGTTCAGGCCACTAGCTGCCCATTTAAGCCACTAAAGGATTTCTGAAGCTATCACATAACTCTTATTAGAAGGCATACTGTTTTGGCTCCAGGGGATTAGAGTAAACATTACTAAGCAGGATCTGATGTCTGTCCTTTTAAAATAAAGGAATTACCTGTATATCAGCAGTAGAGAGCTGCATAGCGGGTACCTCCTTCCTCTGTCAGCATGGTGCTGTACATCCTGCTCACTAACTCTTGTAAAGTTAGAGACACACTCCTGAGAATGTTCCCATACCATCTGGAAAGCTTAATCTCTCTTTTTTGCATGTGTTTGGCAAACAGTGATTCTCCCCCTGAAACCCAAAAAGTGAATAAGGCATTTTGTTCCCTTGACGGTGCCTCAGTACATTCTGGAAACGAAGGTGAAGATTTATTAGTGACCTGCTGAACAAAGAAAGCAGAGTACAGATCCCAGGAAAGGGGATGGCTCAGGGACTTGGTAATAGAACATGAAGATTTCACCTGTGGGTTTCTACTCACCTTATTCCAAAGTACAGGTTGGTAGGGATCAGGTTCTCAAAAACTGACTGTTGCTCAGTAGCCTGTGGAATTGTGCTAAGTCAAGTTTCAAGTAAACAGGTGCCATTATAAAAGCCACTGAAAGTCTTGAGTAATTAACCCCATTGTTAGCAGTCTCAGCCAAGGTGAAAGAGTGAGTCCAACTGACTTTTGCCATCTGTACATGAGGTCTCCTCCAAAGTTCAAACATACTGGCAGAGCCAGCTGAGGGGAATCTTCTTTGACTAGCCCTTCTGGTCCGGTTCTCTGTGGATATACAGTGCAGGGCTACCTGCCATCTCTCTCTCGTACTGAGCTCATTAGAAAGGTAAAGTTGTTTCAAATCATCCACAGACATGGATTTTCTGCATGCTTTTTCCTTGGAACAAAGCAGGTGACAGGCCAGTGAAATTGGAGGTGCAGTTTTGAATTCAAATATATCCAGTGATCCCTAGTAACCCAGAAACCTGCTAAAAAGCATTAAAAGAGCAATGACACCATGGGAGGATTTCAATGAAGCAGAAAATCTCTGCCAAGACTAGTCAGTGTGGTTTGAAACTCCACTAACAGTGAGCATTGATTTTACTGTATTTAAATCTTATTTATCGTTTTAGAAGGAAGTACAGTAAAACAGCTTTCCAAGCATTTTTCTTTCTTCTATAACAATGAGGTACCTCCCCATTTCACACAGGCACATTGATGTGTTTGCCACTCCCACTGAGTTTTCCCTGGGAAGGGAACATAACCTGCTATGTATATTTCCATTAGAGGGACAGTCAAATTCATGTCTTTTCCAAGTGGTTAGTTAGAATTAGTTTCAGACCCTTCGCAAATTTGAGATTTTACAATCACACTCTTTTAGGAAGTTTCTCTCAATCTTACTGTAACGTAGACCCACAAGAGGAAACTGACTATACACATTGTCAAATATACGAAGTAAACCAACTGAAAAATAGAGAAATATTTTCCCTTTTAATATCTTAAGAATTTTGTCATCAGTGTTATCAGAAGACAACAAAATTCAGATTTAATATTTCTCTTCATGGTGTCTCTATGAACCATACCATTAATTCAACCCTGCGCCTACTTCTCAGTACTCTCAAGATAAAAACCAGTTATGGGTCTATTCATGCTAAGGCTTTGCTGAGCTATAAAATACCACTACTCTTTGGAGTTTATGCTTTTTTTTTTTTTTTTTAAACACACTCCTGGCTGATTGTAAAACTGATTGGGTGGCAGGGGGGCTGCAGGGTTTATAAAATTCTGTGAAGACATCATATTCTAAGAAGGGCTTAAAAAAGAAGAAGGTTTCATCAAAGAAATCTTTCCATGTTGAAGGCTCCTGACTAGCTAGTGAGAGTCTTCGGGATGGGAATCTGCTCAACTCATCTGGCTTTGCAGCTCATCTTTATGAGAAGCCTCCCTGCTGATCCCCGTCATTTAACTGCGGCTGCTCCTCATTTAACTTTAGGTACTCTCAATGGCATATAGGTTGCTCTAATACAGTGGTTCTCAACCTTTCTAGACTACTGTACCCCTTTCAGGAGGCTGATTTGTCTTGTATACCCCCAAGTTTCACCTCACTTAAAAACTACTTGCTTACAAAGTCAGAAAAAAAATAGAAAAGTGTCACAGCAGATGACAGAAAAATTGCTTACTCTGATTTTTACCATATAATTATAAAATAAATCGATTGGAATATAAATATACTATACACTGAAATGTAAGTACACAGAGCAATATAAACAAGTCATTGTCTGTATGAAAGTTTAGTTTGTATTGACTTGGCTAGTGCATTTCATGTAACCTGCCGTAACACTAAGCAAATAGCTAGATGAGTTAACGTATACCCGGAAGACCTCTACATAACCGGGGTATGTGCATCCCTGGGGTGAGAATCACTGCTCTAAAATGCTGAATCACAAGCAGCTCCAACATAGGTTAAGTTACATACATAGGTACACAGGAGGTGACTGACAATGGCAAGGTACAGCAGAGGTCTCAGTCTAATAGAATGAGACAGTTACTCAAAATGATTGGGAACAAGAGTCCTAACACGACTGAAAACTCTGCGGATGAGGAGAGACAGACGCAGAGTGACTGGGTGCTCTGAAACATTTATTACTGCCAGTTTAGTAGAGGCGCTGTGGTTTCTCCATGGTGCTCTTGATGTACAACATGCACATTCTGACAGTTCTTCATCAAGAACACCAAGAAGTTGATGGCCAGGTGAAAGTTGTAGACTAGCTCATCTTCAGTCATTTTTACATGGCCAACAGCCACTGCCAGACAAACCACCTGAGGTAGGGAGAAGGACAATGTCATCATTCAACTCCAGTGGTATAGACTTTATAGTACAGTCAGTTTAAAAACAACCATACAATAGCTTAAGTAGATTCAGTCATCAAAATATGTACATAATTAGATTAAGGGGCTGATTTAAATCTTTGGAATCCGTCTGTAGGCTGCAATTGAGTCTTCCCATACATCTTTTTTAAAAAGATAAAATGTTTCCCCAATTACAACAATTCCTCTACAGCCTGGAAATGCTTTATGGAATTCCAAAGTTTCCAGTTTGATACTTGAAGACTCCATTAAATGCACCATTTGTGGAATTTAGATCTGAACAGCTTTACATTCGACCAAGTTCAACCTAATTTTTTCAGTTCCTTTATCAAAAAACAGACATAACTTTGCCACTGGCTTCCACATGCTGTAACTAAACATGCATGCTAAAAAACTGGGTGCAATCTTTGTTGATGATGAAACTAGTCAGCTGATTATACGGTACTTTTTATTAGCAGATCTCAAAAGTACTTTAAAAAAGGTTCTGAGTATAATTGTTCTTGTTTTGTAGATCAAAAACTTGAGGCAAAGATTAAGTGACTTGCTTTACACCACAAGATCAATGGCAGACCAGGGAAGAGAACTGAAATTTATCAATACCCAGTCCAATACACTCTCCCCCCTACACTATGCAGTAAAATTTCTAATGATAAATCTCTCCTCCCCAACCAACAGATTCCACAAAATCACTAATCTATGCTGCACAGGATATTTGTTTTACAATAATCTGTTTTGTTTATATTTTTCATATTAGAAAAATCATTAGGATCCTATTAATTTCTGCTTTTTTGCATCTCAGCCACCAAGCTTTGCTTTTCATTCTGTAAACACCACACCCTGGGTACCAAATTTGCTCAAATCTATGATATATAGCCAGATTACAGACTGAAGGAAAGTTTAAAAGGAAACAATAGATCAATGCTGCAGTGTCAGGAATTCAGTAGCTCAAGCTGTTTAAGTGAAAGATTGATATGTTCAAAGACTACCACTTTTGCTCTTGGTTCATTCAAGTTGTTTTTAAATCAAGCGGCCAATTAAGCTTGATGGGGAATACTCAGTCAAGCAATATTTGCTATGAGTCAGGTTTCAACCATCATGATGCCAGACATGAAGATTAAGCATTTGAATTAGGGCTGTGTTCATTTAAAACTCTGGTTCCATCCTCTATATTAACTTTCTTGAAAGTTAAACTTTTAAAGCAAATACAAGAAAACACTACTCGAAACTCACTGTTTCACCTGTAAGACTGTGAAGTTCATTTACACAGTATTAAGCATAAAGCTTCAGCTACTACATACATCAGTCTATATAATGCAAACCTATTATCCTAATTCCTGGCTAACTGAAGCTTGGCCACTTGATCCTCCCTGACTACAGGAGCCAATCATGCCAGGTGCTGAGCATGTCCTTAATTCCCACTGACTTCAGTGAGCATCAAGAGCCCTCAGCATTTTCCAAGTTCAGGCCCCTTAATTTGCATCTGTAGTTTAAAACAAATTGTAAATTCCCTCCATCCTCAGGTTAGCATCTGAATGCTTTGTGTTCCCTAAACACACAAACTGAGATTGACTAGATATTTTCCACTAGCAGCCGCCTTAACAACACTGGAGGAAAACTGCAGTCCAGCCCTGACAGTGCAAATCCATGTATAATGGCAGGCAGCCAATAACTTCATTACAGTCCTGACTCCCATCACATGCTGTGTAACTGACTTCTGGGGTCTGGTGTTTTGCATTTATTGTTTACCTTTTTCATTTGAAATTTGATGATAGACTGGACTTCAATGACATTGGCCACCATGTTTTCATTGTGAGTGAAAAGGGAGGGGAACTTGTCGGCTTTGTTCAGACCCTGACCCAAGGTAAGAGGAATCTGTTTGATCAGGGACTCTGAAGCCAGAGAGGCATTGCACTTCTTAGCTATGGAAAAAAAGATTAATGCATAGAACATTGCAGTTCTGCCCACACCTATTTTAATACAGAGTTTGATTTACACCTCACTTAGAGAAACTTGCAAACTGTTGCTAAGAACCATTAAGTGCTCACAACAAAAGCTCTTTGTATATTTACAGACTTCAGGGAATCTTGCATGGTAACACGTTATACTTGGAGAGAAGCCTAAGTTGAACAAGTGTAATCGCCCCTCACTACTGATCTGGCATGTTTCTTAAACACAGGTAATCCCAATACCAGACAAGACAGTTTCTGGAACAAACCAGGGAAATTTCTTCCTTCCTTACCCCTCCCAACACACATCAGCATCAACCTGATGGTGGGGGTGAGAGATAAGGGTTCTGTTCATTACAATAAGAGCTCTGTGCATTCATTGGAACAGATTACACTTTGTTATTTGCAGTGTTGTAATCATGTAGGTCCCAGGATATGGGAGAGGTATTATCTTTTATTGGACCAACTTCTGCTGGTGAAAGACACAAGCTTTTGAGCTCCACAGGCCCAGACCTGAAGACTCTGTGGAGCTCAAAAACTTGTCTTATTGGACCAACTTCTGTTGGTAAAAGAGAGAGAGAGAGAGAGACAGGGTGGGTGAGGTAATATTAACCATTGAGGGCTGTTGCTGAGGTCTTATCCACACTGGGATTTAGCTACACTTAGGAGTTCACTGTGATGCAACTACTCAACTGGCTAATTGTAATATAGACAAGACTTAAGGCAACAGAAATCAAGCAAACCAAATCTGTTGTAAGTGCTTTGCAAAAGCAGCACTGGTCAAGCTAACTACTCACATTGCCCAGCAGCATGGCATAATAAACCATACCCTTGCAATTCAATTGCTTACTGCCCAGTCAGATAAGTTGCTGACTTGAAATTGCCAAGTAGATAAATTTCTCCTCTAGCATTGCTCAGCCACTTGCACCCCAAAAATCTCTTTGGTACCCCATACTAGAGTTGAGGGAAGCAACTGCTACAAGACTGAATTTCCAAGGAATCTGAGTAAACAGGGTAGCTCTCTTCCAGTGTCAGTGCACCTAGGACTTACAAAGGCTGGTCATGTTAGGAGCTTTTCCTCAATGGTGGGATATACACCATGACTTAACGTTAAAGAAATAATACATCTTGATGACAAAAGTAATTGAGAAAGCTGTTTTCTTGTTTAGAGAACCACGTTTTAGATCTAGGATCCTTGGACAAGTCCTTTTAAACAATTCCTCACTAACAATGTAGTGAGTAGAAGTCAATTACTCCTACAGGAATTTTCTGCAATGGTCATGTTGGATACTGTAGTGTGTATGTAAAGTCTGACACCTCCAGGAGATAGAAACTTGCCACAAGGGAAGATTATATCGCATTTTAACAGTAGCATTTCTCCCCCATCTCTTGGAGTTTATACCAGCCCACTGTCTGTGTTACATCACCTGGTATTTCCAGGTAACCTCTATCCACACAAATTACAGGCATATTGGCAGCATAGTTCTACTCACCTTTTTCACTAGCTTCTTGTTCTTGAGTTTCTTCAGAGCCTTGATGTCCACATGAGGGATATTTGACTGCTTTGGCCTCATCAGTGTCGCTGGACCCCCAGCACACAGGCTGAGAATTTAGGACACAGGAAGGGAAGATGACACCCCCACACTGTTCTTCTGCACTGTCAGCACCACACACCTTGAGGGAGCAGGCAGAGCTACAGCCCAGAAACCTTACAACAATCACCTGTGAATCTTCATCCACCTGCCTCTAATCTGGCTTCTCCAACTGGTCAGAGGGATCAGCACAGGAGCCTCATCACATCTCCGCTCACATTTTAAGACCCAGGATAGGGGTCTGTCCAGCCATACCACTTGGAGACGGGGGGTGTCTGAACTACCTGGGCAATTCAGCACTGCACCCTCCTGCCATTGTATCAAGCAGTCAACGTGTTGCCAACCACATATACATTCAAAGTGCCCGGAAGGGAGAAGGATGCAGGCCAAAGGCTGGGTGGAATCAGAGAGGTGCCAAGCCTGACTGTGCCAGAAATGTTTGTCCTTCTGCGGGTCATAGTTTTTCAGGCTGATCAGCAGCTCCACAGTTTCTGCAAACCTGAAGAACAGAACAAACAAAAGAAGCTTCAAGTAACTGCAGATTCACCCAAAGTTAGAATTTAAGAAGCCAGTAAAACAAGATGAATATCAATATGCATAGGAAAAGCTGTGATGATATTTAGCAGAGCATGGATACTCTGCCACAAATCCCTCTCTCTCTTCACCAGAGATTTCCAGTCATGGAGTTGGCATTTGGGGAAGGGCGCTACCCACAGCACAGAGGAGAGTTCTTATTTGCGTGGTTTCACTTGACTCCCTTGCAGGATCTCCAGCACTGCTTCGTACAGGGTGTCACGGGAAACTTTACTGCTGGGGATTTGAAAGACAAAGAGCCGATCAGAAACTTGAAAGGATCAACTGAATTAATCACTCTGGACAGGATGCAACTGCAGGTACATTAGCACCTAAAACCACCTTTAATCCCACCAACCAGGTAGCCGGTTAGCCTGCAGCATTCTGGTGGAATTAAACATTAAACTTAAACAATACAACAGGGGCTAGTGCAGCAGTGATAAAAATGGAAGTGACATGTTCACTGTGCAGGCCCAGAAAGGTGCAGAAATAACTAAACAGCAACAATGGTGAATTGTAAATTAGATCCTTTGTTCTTTCATCTTCAATAATCTCAGGTGCTCAGAGCACAGGGAATCCCTGTTTTTCAATACAGTAACAATTTATCTTTTCAGCCCATTTCATTCCACAGCCCCAGAGATGCCGAAGCCACAAAACCCGGATGAGAAAAGCAGCCATAGTGACGGTTTATTCCTCAAAGAGCCTTAGCTCCATCAAGGAGGGGCCCATTCTAGGGCAAGCGTATGAAGAATTTATAAAATATAGCTGGGTTCACAAAAGAACTAGGTAAATTCATGGAGGGCAGGTCCAGCAATGGCTATTAGTCAAAACAGTCAGGGATGCAACCCCATGCTCCACATGTCGCTAAGCCTCTGTCAGGAGCTGGGACTAGAATCATAGAACTGGAAGGAACCTCGAGAGGTCATCTAATCCAGTCCCCTGCACTGATAGCAGGAATAAGTATTATCTAGACCATTCCTGACAGGTCCAACCTGCTCTTAAAAATCTCCAATGATGGAGATTCTACAACCGCCGTAGGCAATTTATTCCAGCGCTTTACCACCCTGACAGTTGTAAGTTTTTCCCAATGTCCAACCTAAACCTCCTTTGCTGCAATTTAAGCCCATTGCTTCTTGTCCTATCCTCAGAGGTTAAATAGAACAATGTTTCTCCCTCCTCCTCCTAGCAACCTTTTACATACTTGAAAACTGTTATCATGTCCCCTCTCCGTCTTCTCTTTTCCAGACTAAAAAGACCCAGTTTTTTCAATCTTCCCCCATAGGTCATGTTTTCTAGACCTTTAATCATTTTTATTGCACTTCTCTGGACTCTCTCCAATTTGTCCACATCTTTTCTGAAATGTGGCGCCCAGAACTAGACACAATACTCCAGGAGAGGCTTTATCAGCATAGAGTAGAGGGGAAGAATTACTTCTTGTGTTTTACAGACTAACAGATTTATTTGGGCATAAGCTTTCATGGGTAAAAACCTCACTTCTTCAGATGCATAGAGTGAAAGTTACAGATGCAGGCATTATATACTGACACATGGAGAGCAGGGAGTTACTTCGCAAGTGGAGAACCAGTGTTGACAGGGCCAATTCAATCAGGGTGGATGTAGTCCACTCCCAATAATGGATGAGGAGGTGTCAATTCCAGGAGAGGAAAAGCTGCTTCTGGGCTTGAATAGGGACTGGGAGTGGCTGGCTCATTACAGAAGCAGCTTTTCCTCTCCTGGAATTGACACCTCCTCATCTATTATTGGGAGTGGACTACATCCACCCTGATTGAATTGGCCCTGTCAACACTGGTTCTCCACTTGCGAAGTAACTCCCTGCTCTCCATGTGTCAGTAGATAATGCCTGCATCTGTAACTTTCACTCTATGCATCTGAAGAAGTGAGGTTTTTACCCACAAAAGCTTATGCCCAAATAAATCTGTTAGTCTTTAAGGTGCCACCAGACTCCTTATTGTTTTTGTAGATACAGACTAACAGGGCTACCCCCTGATTCTTGTGTCTTACTTACAACACTCCTGCTAATACATCCCAAAAGGACGTTTGCTTTTCTTGCAACAGTGTTACACTGTTGACTCATTTAGTGACCCACTATGACCCCCAGATCCCTTTCCGCAGTACTCCTCCCTAAGCAGTCATTTCCCATTGTGTATGTGTCTAACTGACTGTTCCTTCCTAAGTGGAGCACTTTGCATTTATCCTTATTGAATTTCGTCCTATTGACTTCAGACCATTTCTCCAGTGTGTCCAGAGGATTCTGAATTTTAATCCCATCCACCAAAGCACTTGCCACCCCTCCCAGCTTGGTAACGTCCACAAACTTTATACACGTGCTCGCTACACCATTCTCTACATCACTGATGAAGACACTGAAGAGAAGCGGCCCCAGAACGGACCCCAGGGGAGGCCCGGGTCTGTTCGCTGCCTCCGCAGCAGCTGGCTCCAGCCCTGCTCGTGGCCGGCGGGCTCCACGCAGGGACGCCCCGGCTCAGCCCCCAGGCGACGCCGAATCGAGCCTTCAGCCCCCCCGCGCGCACCTCACTGTTGGGCCTCTCGCCGCAGGTGGTCGGGCTTTGCCAGTCGCTCCTAATAAATAGGGGCCTGCTCTCGCGAGAGTTGGGCGTTGAGCGTTGGCGCCAATGGGACGCCATTTTGGTAGAGGCGGAAGGAAATGGAAAAATGGCTTTGTTTGGGCGCCATCTTGGGAGAGGCAGAGTGTGCCCCCCACTGCAGCCGCGCGGAGTGATTCCCTTTCCTACACGCTGCTGGATCTTCTGATAGCCGCAGTCCACATGCCAAGCGCTGGCAGGGGCTAGACCAGCGGGGCTGGAACAATTTGTAGAGTGGGGGTGCTGAGAGCCATTGGACCAAACTAGCACCCCTAGTTCCAGCACCAGGCCAAGCTCAGCAGAAGCAGAGCAGTGTATGTGCAGCTCTGCGAGGCGGTTTGATACCGTCTGAGGATTTAGCAAGTTGGGAAGTTGGATGGATGCTTGGCTTTGAAGCCCAGGCTGCTTTGTCAGAGACAGCAAAAAAAAAAAAAAAAATCTGTGGTCCAGGGTACACAGCCTGCTGGGATTTCCCATAATGCTCAGGGTCCACCCTGCGTGCCCAAACTCACCCTGCACTAATACCCCAGAGCCTGGCAGCACCTCCAGGGATTGTCTTGTGGCAACGTCCTCGGTGAAGTCCTGGTGCTAGAGGAGGACAGGGATGCTTATTAACTGGCTGAGATCTCTAACGGAAGAGATCCCATAGACTATAAAGCCAGAGAGTACATAGAGAGACATCTCCCAGATGAGACATGACAAGCAAGACTTTACATCTCACTTAAGCACTTCCTTATTTCAACAAATGATTAAAATGCTCTAACTAGAGGCACGCTGCCTTAGACAAAACAGCCTAACAATTCTCCTAAAGGCAAACAGTAGCAGAAGTGTGGGGAGATTGGTAGTTTTAAAGTTTATAGATTCATAGATTCTAGGACTGGAAGGGACCTCGAGAGGTCATCGAGTCCAGTCCCCTGCCCGCATGGCAGGACCAAATACTGTCTAGACCATCCCTGATAGACATTTATCTAACCTACTCTTAAATATCTCCAGAGATGGAGATTCCACAACCTCCCTAGGCAATTTATTCCAGAGTTTAACCACCCTGACAGTTAGGAACTTTTTCCTAATGTCCAACCTAGACCTCCCTTGCTGCAGTTTAAACCCATTGCTTCTTGTTCTATCCTTAGAGGCTAAGGTGAACAAGTTTTCTCCCTCCTCCTTATGACACCCTTTTAGATACCTGAAAACTGCTATCATGTCCCCTCTCAGTCTTCTCTTTTCCAAACTAAACAAACCCAATTCTTTCAGCCTTCCTTCATAGGTCATGTTCTCAAGACCTTTAATCATTCTTGTTGCTCTTCTCTGGACCCTTTCCAATTTCTCCACATCTTTCTTGAAATGCGGTGCCCAGAACTGGACACAATACTCCAGCTGAGGCCTAACCAGAGCAGAGTAGAGCGGAAGAATGACTTCTCGTGTCTTGCTCACAACACACCTGTTAATACATCCCAGAATCATGTTTGCTTTTTTTGCAGCAGCATCACACTGTTGACTCATATTTAGCTTGTGGTCCACTATAACCCCTAGATCCCTTTCTGCTGTACTTCTTCCTAGACAGTCTCTTCCCATTCTGTATGTGTGAAACTGATTTTTTCTTCCTAAGTGGAGCACTTTGCATTTGTCTTTGTTAAACTTCATCCTGTTTAACTCAGACCATTTCTCCAATTTTTCCAGATCATTTTGAATTATGACCCTGTCCTCCAAAGCAGTTGCAATCCCTCCCAGTTTGGTATCATCCGCAAACTTAATAAGCGTACTTTCTATGCCAATATCTAAGTCGTTAATGAAGATATTGAACAGAGCCGGTCCCAAAACAGACCCCTGCGGAACCCCACTCGTTATGCCTTTCCAGCAGGATTGGGAACCATTAATAACAACTCTGAGTACGGTTATCCAGCCAGTTATGCACCCACCTTATAGTAGCCCCATCTAAATTGTATTTGCCTAGTTTATTGATAAGAATATCATGCGTATCAAATGCCTTACTAAAGTCTAGGTATACCACATCCACAGCTTCTCCCTTATCCACAAGACTTGTTATCCTATCAAAGAAAGCTATCAGATTGGTTTGACATGATTTGTTCTTTACAAATCCATGCTGGCTGTTCCCTATCACCTTACCACCTTCCAAGTGTTTGCAGATGATTTCCTTAATTACTTGCTCCATTATCTTCCCTGGCACAGAAGTTAAACTAACTGGTCTGTAGTTTCCTGGGTTGTTTTTATTTCTCTTTTTATAGATGGGCACTATATTTGCCCTTTTCCAGTCTTCTGGAATCTCTCCCGTCTCCCATGATTTTCCAAAGATAATAGCTAGAGGCTCAGATACCTCCTCTATTAGCTCCTTGAGTATTCTAGGATGCATTTCATCAGGCCCTGGTGACTTGCAGGCATCTAACTTTTCTAAGTGATTTTTAACTTGTTATTTTTTAAATTTATCTGCTAAACCTACCCCCTTCCCATTAGCATTCACTATATTAGGCATTCCTTCAGACTTCTCGGTGAAGACCGAAACAAAAAGAAGTCATTAAGCATCTCTGCCATTTCCAAGTTTCCTGTTACTGCTTCTCCCTCTTCACTAAGCAGTGAAGTCGAACCACAACAGTGTGATGAGTGTTACCGAGTGACTTGTGACAGGTAACCTGGTTCCCATCTGTCAGACATCGACAGCTTCTGTCAAGCCTGAAGACATGCAGCCTAAACATTAGGAGCCGTGTTCAATAATGGGATGTATTTCAAAGCTATCACTTTGTGTGCTAATGCTAGAGGATTACGTGTTCATACGACACTAAATCCCGATAATAGTGAGTTAAGGTGAATGGCAACATGTTGTAAACAAGTTTTAAATATGGGTAATAGCCTACATTAATATAGGATTCTACGTTTCCCCTACCAGCGGTTGTGATGGCACACCTACCTGAAACAGGGCAGGAAAACTGTTCTAGGCTATTGCCAGCAGGGAATCCTGAACGTGGGACTTTTCAAGGGAGTACAGACAGAGTTTCAAATGTGTTTTGCTTTTTAAATAGCCACACTCTTTTCATGCTTGAGATTTCAAACGGAGTTAGAAGCACTGCAGTATAATTTAAAGGCCAAAACTATCTTATGTGCTCAGGCGTCACAAGCAAAGTGGTTCCTTCCGCATGTATGATTTGACAAGTTACTCAGCTGCAAAACTAGTTGCAACAAGGCACGTTCGGGGAACATCAGGAGGACTGTCTAAAAACTTAGTAAAAGGAACAACTTCTCATGCATGACACTGCATGTGAGCGGTAAATGTTTTGTGCCTTCCTCAGCCCCGCCCCTCAACTCCAGTCAATGGGGAACAGATTAGCATCTTTGGTCACTGTCAAGGCTGCTTCCCCACTCTGAACTTTAGGGCACAAATGTGGGGGCCTGCATGAAAACTTCTAAGCTTAACTACCAGCTTAGATCTGGTCCGCTGCCACCATTCCCAAAGCTAATTCCCTTCCCTGGGAAGCCTTGAGAAACTCTTCACCAATTCCCTGGTGAATACAGATCCAAACCCCTTGGATCTTAAAACAAGGAGAAATTAACCATCCCCCCTCCTTCCTCCCACCAACTCCTGGTGGATCAAGATCCAACCCCCTTGGATCTAAAAACAAGGAAAAATCAATCAGGTTCTTAAAAAGAAGGCTTTTAATTAAAGAAAAAGGTAAAAATCATCTCTGTAAAATCAGGATGGAAAATAACTTTACAGGGTAATCAAACTTAAAGAGCTCAGAGGACCCCCCTCTAGCCTTAGGTTCAAAGTACAGCAAACAGAGATAAACACTCTAGTAAAAGGTACATTTACAAGTTGAGAAAACAAAGATAAACTAACACGCCTTGCCTGGCTGTTTACTTACAAGTTTGAAATATGAGAGACTTGTTCAGAAAGATGTGGAGAGCCTGGATTGATGTCTGGTCCCTCTTAGTCCCAAGAGCGAACAACGCCCCCAAAAAAGAGCACAAACAAAAGCCTTCCCACCCCCAAGATTTGAAAGTATCTTGTCCCCTTATTGGTCCTTTGGGTCAGGTGTCAGCCAGGTTACCTGAGCTTCTTAACCCTTTACAGGTAAAAGGATTTTGGAGTCTCTGGCCAGGAGGGATTTTATAGTACTGTACACAGGAGAGCTGTTACCCTTCCCTTTATAGTTATGACAGTCACTTAGCGCTAAAGGGTTTTACACTTATGACCCAGAAGGCATTTCCTTGGTCAGCTATCTTCACTTTAAGTATAAACTCAATTTTGGGGCATTCCTGGGCTTAAGGGGATTAAGGAGGAAAGTCCCAGCAGTAAATTTCCCTAAATGCAATATGCACAACAGCTGATTAAATCCACATGGACAGTGCCACTATCTGCCCCCCAACCCCACAGGCTTGGCTTTGAAGCACAGAAAGGTTATGGGTTTTACACAGAAAGGATATGGGTTAATGATCAGAACTCTCCTCCCTGAAAGCTAGTTGCTAACCACCAACTCCACGGGGCCATCAGAAGGACACATGGTTATGTGACTTGTACAAGCTTAACTAGTAAGATCCAGGTGTGATGAAGTGGAAATTGTCTGTAATATTTGTATGAATCCTATGTGAGCCTCAGTTTCCATTATACGCTGCATTGTTACTCAGTGGGTGGAAAAGGCCTGTTTGTGCTCGAGGCTGGCTAAGAGATACAGGTATGACTGGCACCTGGCTTTCTGAGTCCTGGCCTACACTAGAAAATTAGGTCGGCATAACTACGTCTCTCGGGGTGTGAAAAATCCACACATGCCCCGAGCGGCATAGTTCAGCCAATCTCAGTCCCCACATAGGCAGCGCTAGGTTTACAGAGGAATTCTGTCGAGCTAGCTACCGCATGTTGGGGAGTCAGAGGACCTACGCTGATGGGGGACGCCCTCCCTTCGGCATAGGTAGTGTCGGCACTGTTGCGTTTTAAGTGTAGAGGAGCCCTGATACTAAATGGGTCATTGGAAAAAGACTGGCTGAGGTAGACCTCATATCAGTGGAGAAGCCATGAAGACAACGGCAAATCCACTCCCGGGGACATTGATACCTAACACCCAAGGACACAGAGAGTGAGATGGAGTTCCCCACTGTGACACTCTGGACCTCGGGGGAACACCCTAGACCCCCATGTTCATCTTTATAAAATGATTGTGTGGTATCCAATGCAAAGTTTGTCATGTCGGGTGTCTTCATAAGGCTCATAATGCACTGAGCATGTTTGTTACAGTGATGATAACATTGTTACAGTAATGTTATAGGTTATAATTTCATGTATATAGTTATGAGGCTGACAATGTGTCCTCATGGCTTAAAGCAAGCCCATCAGGGCATGGATGGGACAAACCCAGCCCAGCCTCACAGAAACAATGGACACTGGCTTAGGCAGCAACAAAAGAATCTGTTAGACCCTAGAGGGAATCACCCCCTTCCTTTGGACAGTTTGGGACTGCGATGAGGTAATGCTCACCTGACTCTGAAGGGGGTAGACAAAGCCAAGAGGAAAGAAAGGACATGCTAAAAAGGAGAGACATTTTGCTATGCTCTCTCTCTTCCACCTACATCTACAGACACCACCACCACCAAGCAACCGAAACACTGATCAAAGGGGAGAGCCTGGCTGAAAAGTAACCAGCCAGCCTGTGGTGAGACGCATCTAAGTTTTTAAGGACATTGAAAGTGTTAAGATCAGCTTAGAATGCTTTTTGCTTTTATTTCATTTGACCAAATCTGACTTGTTGTGCTTTGACTCATAATAATTTAAAATCGATCTTTATAGTTAATAAATCTGTTTGTTTATTCTACCTGAAGCAGTGCCTTTGGTATGCAGAGTGTCAGAGGCTCTCCTTGGGATAACAAGCCTGGTACAGCTCAATTTCTTTGTTAAATTGACGAACTCATATAAGCTGCAGCGTCCAGTGGGCATAACTGGACACTGCAAGATGGAGGTTCCTAGGGTTGTTTCTGGGCCCGGAGATATTGGCTAGTGTCATTTGCTTGCAAGTAGCTGGGAGTAGCTTACATGCCAGAGGCTGTGCGTGAACAGCCCAGGAGTGGGGGTTCTCACAGCAGAGCAGGGTAAGCTGGCTCCCAGAGTCAAGGATTGGAGTGGCCTAGCAGATCACCGGTCCAGATAACACCAGAGGGGAAACGTCACACCCACCTCTCAGCAGGGAAGCTGTGCAACATGCTCCAGAACAAAAGAATTGGCTGCTGAAAGGATTGGGGCTCCCACCTGGAGTCTGACCAAGGAGGTCAGACTGAGACACATAGAGCTTGATCACGGGGCTCACTACAGTTTGATTGGGCTCTGGGCTAAGCAGAATGGGCTGTGCTTTGACCGTCAGGTCTCTATGCTAACCTAAGGCCGTCCTGTGCTGTGTCCCAGTTGACTAATAAACCTGATTTTTGACAATGCTGTCTGAGCGTCACTGCAAACGCTTGCTGAGGTGCATTAATCCCTGAAGCGTATACAAAGCTCCATCAGGAGTCTCTCTCTCGCTCTGTTGGACTCGCTGAACAGAGCTTGTGGTGTGAAGCAGGCATGCTGAAGGCCTAGGGGGTCCAGTCTAAGGGGGTGGTGAAGAGACATGGGTTACCCTGGAGGAAGACTGAGACCCTAGGAGGGTCGGGCACACTGAAGGACACCTCCTAAAGACTGTACCAAAGCTGGGGGCGTAGCACCGATCCTGTGGACCCGTGACACTAGTATATTTGCCTTGATGATCCACTTCCGGAGATGATGCCCTAGAACTTCAGCCACTATACAGATATCTGCAGCTGGGACAAGGAGAAAGAGGGACACCCTGACCCAAAGAGCCCCCAGGATTCTTAGCGCTGAAAATAAATCCACCCTGCTTCTGCCATCTGATGTTGCAGCGCCTCCTTTCCTGCCCAGCACAGTGAGCTATGCAGCATGTGTGTGAACTCTCCCCAGCATTACTAGTGGCTACATACAACTAAAAACAGCTAAGGATGAAATGGATTTGGAGCGAATGTATTAACAGCAGCAATGCCAAATTCTGGGAAAAGGCCATCTGTACAATGAGCCGTGTGTGAACTGCTGCTAGCGTTTAAACCAGTGATCCCCAAACTTTTCAGCCTAACCCTGTCCATGCCCACCCCCTATGCCCCAGAGCTGGGAGCAGGGGAGGAAATGAGGACAGGGAGGCTAAGAGGTAGCATTGCCAATTGTGGTTGGATGTATTCCTGGAGATTTCATCACATGACATCATCTTTAATTAAAGATTAATCTTTAATTCCTGGAGACTCCAGGCCAATCCTGGAGGGTCAGCAACCCCAATAAGGGGGCCAGGTCTGGGCCGGGAACAGAGCTGCAGCTGGGGACCAAGGCTGGAGGGGCTGGACTGGGGCAGGGGCCAGGAGTGGAGCTGTGGCTGGGGGTGGGGCCAGGAGCAGAAGCCACAGCCAAGGCTGGGGCTAGGGCAAGGGCCAGAGCAGAGCTGGGTGGGGGGCAGAACAGGGCTGGGTGCCACTCCCAACCCACCCCCAATGTGGGCTACCTCAGGCCCTGCCACCTCCCACAGTTTGGGGACCTCTGGTTTAAACACACTGTCTCTGCCTACATTAATTGCAGCATTGAAGGGACAGCGTCAAGTCAAAATGGATCCGAAGTCTGTGCTTTGGGAGAAAAGGCTTAACAAAACCTAAGACCCACAGGCCCGTTTCCCATCATGTCCTCTGCAGAGAGGGACTGAGCTGCTCAGTGATTTTGTACTCCCATTGCTATTGCTGTGTGACGTGCATCAGTCCATTGAGATCATACCACACTGCACTGTGACCAGGGTCTCAAGACTACATTTATTAACTCAACCCTGCCCCGGCCTCTGGCAGAAGAGAGAGTCAGGGGATGGACAAAGTGACAGAGTCGTGCAGTGTTGGTGGAGCTGTGTTGGGCCTAGGCTATTAGAGACAAGACAGGTGAGGGAATAGCTTTTATTGGACCAGCTTCTCTGGTGAGTGAGACAAGCTTTTCAGCTACGCACAAGACTTCTTCAGGTCTTTTCCCCATCAATCACCGGGCAGCCAGCTGAGGCCGGCTAGCGTGGAAACAGACGCTGGCTAGAGCAGGAACAACGGCAGCTTGTTAAAACTACTTGGAAGGGGAATGCTCCGGGCCAGGTAGTGACATCGAGCAGAGACTGCTTCCCTTAGGAGCCTATATACCCGCCTTGGGATCACCTGGGTGGGTCCCCACCTGCAGAATGGCTGAACCCTGCTTGAATGGTAATTGTCTCTGCAGGCCAGCTCAGGGATGAGTCTTTAGGCTTAGGTAGTCTCAGGCCCAGAGGTATCACACAGAGAGAACAGCATCAGGAATACAGGTGGGTTATGAAATGATCTGTTTTATTGTACTGCTTTGACAAAGGAAAAAAGACAATACCCCCAAGTAGAAAGAATACAAATGTATTTTCCTTCAGGTTTTAGACAGACACAATAGGTACAAATGCTTTCATGAGCAATTAATAGCACTTGGGATGTTTAATGAACCCAAAGGGAGTGAGCACAAGGGACAAGATGGAATCCTGAAGGCACGCAGAGGCAAGGTGTCTCCTTTACTGAGATAACACGGGATAAAGCCCTTTTCGGAGGGCAGTGGGGGAAACGGACACTTCAGAACCCTGGCCCCGAGCATTTAATTCCTCACTTTATAATCTGTACTTATGGGATAACCAATAACATCTCCAGGTCACATAAACACCCCGGAGATCACAAGCTTATCAAAACCATCTGCTGCAAGTTTCATGAGAAGAGACTTTTAGAGCCACTTGCTCATAGTCTGGCCTCATCAGATATTTTTTCACTTCCAAGGAGAATGTGGAGGCAGCCGCAGGAAGGGAAAGTGAAAAGGCCGAGTCATCTTTGAACCTCAAGGAAGGTCCAGTTCCCGTTCTGGGGGAGAGGAAGTTATTTAATCTAAACTAGTTTCACTAGGTCTAAAGGGAGGAGGTTCGCTCAACTCTGAGCTAGCTTAGCCAGGAAAACCCTCCACGTTGGGAGATCCAAAAATACAGAGTGAGCCCCCCATGTCTGAAGGGTTTTTATGCAAGAAAACAGCCCAAGTGGGAACGCAGGGGTACCTGGGGCAGGTGGGGTATTAATAAGGGGAGCTACGTTGGGAGTTCTCCTAGAATTGTAGATCTTCCTTAGCTGTGGGATTTTCCATACACGGAATCTTTAGTTGAAGGGGCATCCAGGTTTGCCCGTTAGAGTCACTCAACAGATGTCTCTGTTTCAGGCGTATTCTGCAGGCACCAGTCTGACATTACTTGGCATGACCTGTTCTCCAAGGCTCCGTTACGCTGGCTCTAACTCCAGCTCTGGAAGCTGTCCTTCTCCTGTGCCAGAGGGGGCTCGTCACAGTCACTGGTGGTATGAAGGGCCATGCACAGACCCTTGGTGGCTGCAGTCTGAGAAGGCAGACATTTATACCACTCCGTTCCATTAGGATGGGCAACTTCACCTGGGAGGAAGAAAGAGAGAAAGAAGGAATCAGAAAACACTGAGGGACAGGGAAACTTACACATGGAGTAATAGCTAAAGCAAGATGTCAGTGCAGTTTCCACCCCCGCGTATGTCAGCATCTCAGGGTATCTCCACCCGTTTCCATCACACCGACACTAGGAATGCAAGAGCTCAGAACTGTCTTCTCACATGCCCTCCCGGGCAGCCTGTGGTGTTCCCGGCTGGGGCAGACGACCATGAAGCTCTCCCATCCCCGTGTAACGTAGGGGACGGACTTGCTATTTCACCTGGGAGCCATTTGTTCCAGGGCAGCCTGCAGAGATTTCCGGAGAGCTGTGTGGTTGAGATCCAGAGCACCAGACAAATGTCTCCGATGGGCTGGAGTAATCTGTGAAGGAAGAGGGAAAAGAAGTTGGTTAGGCTACTCTGGCTTCAATTCAAAGGAATGGTGGCTGGTAAGAGTTAGTTCCTTTCTCATCAACAGCCGAGTTCCACTGAGCTACGTGTTACCCTGTGTTAATAGCCTGAATTGGGAGCCCAACTGGAGACGCACTGGGCCTGATTTTCAGAGGTGCTGAGCAACTGCAGCACCCACTGATTTCCATTGGAGCTGTGGGGGGTGTTGTACTCAATGCCTCTGAAAAATGAGGCCCTTGGTGTCTGACGCAGAGCTCCCCAAAACGGCAACACCCAAAAGCAGGGGCCACGTTTCAAAATGTCCTTACCATGCCCCTCCAGCAGGCAGGCGCTCAGTTTTAAAGGTCTCAGCCAAAAGGCCCAGACTGAATACACTGCATAGAACTCAATGTATCTACTTGCTGGGATTCCAGGCATTCTAGCGGTTCTAAACCTGGTGCTTAAACCACTGAGTCCATCGTTCAGAAGGGGTGACTGATTTTGGGCCTTGGGCCTGGTTTTCCAGAGGTGCTGAGTTGTGGGTGCTCAGCTCCTCTGAAAAAAAATCAGGATTTAAGTGACTCTTCCCAAGTTCCAGGTGGATCAGAACTCAGGAATTCCAGATGAGCGGTGTAGTCAGTTAAGACAGGAAGTGAAGAAGAAAATCCCATCCAACTGAAAGCTATTTACACTGAGATCCCTTTCACCAAAGAGCTGGAGCAATGGACACCCTAAGCAGAGCTCGTGTTTGTGTAATTTCCTCTTGGCCCTGTGCACATAAAAGCAAGACCCCCGGGACTCACAGCTCTCAGTCTGGACTCACATTGCTGCTGTATATGGTCAGCACAGCCATCATCAGCTTGGTGTAATTCATTGACTTAGCAAACTCCTGGGCCAGCCGGCACAGTTTCAGGACCAGGAGGTTAAAGAGCTCAGGGGGCAGCTCCACCTGAAAAAGAGATGTGGACACGGAGCAAGGAGAATAAGGAGAATACAAGGAACAAGGGCCACCTCAGACACCAAGTGTCCCAGACTGGCTCACTGCAGGTTCTGGATAAATTGAACCAAAGAGCAGTCAGCACCCACCAACAGCAGGGGCACCCAAATACCCTGGGAAATTGCCAGGTGTCTGAAGGCTGCATGGGAGGGACACAGACTGCAGCTGCCCTCCTCTGTAATATGGAGGAGCTGCCCATGAAGACTACTGGTCCCAGCATGCAATGCTCCATCTCAAGCCGCACAGCCTAGACACGGTAGCACGGGCGGTGGATAATAACTGCGGTGGCTTGGGTCAAGGTGGAGTCCTGCTCTGAGGGGACAGAGGACTCCAGGCCATCAAGCCGGCACCTTTCACCACTACTAAACTCACACACCAGGTATTTCAAAAGGGTCATTTAAATAAATCAGGAGAGAATGTGTTTGCTCACCTGCCTTCCCAGCAATGTCTGCACAACAGTGATGAGCTCCTCTGACCACGGCATCTCCAGGACCTGGCTGGAGAGGAGAATAAAGCCAGGGCTACACTAGAAACTCTGGCCGGTATAAAACGTTGGGTAGGGGTGTGAATAATGGTGACACGTTTATACCAGCGCAGACAGAGTTTTACTTCTTACTTTGTTAGAGGATCTGGTATAAGCGATACAGATAAGAGAATTATTTTGCCAGTAGAAGCTGTGTCTGCATTAGGGGCAGTTTGCTGGAGTAGCTAGACCAGCAAACCCTTTCTAGTGTCGTCTACGCCTAAGAAAGAGACATGGCTGAACTGCGGGCACTGTTTGGAATAGATCAGTGCTAACTGCCCGCCTCTGCCCGCATAGAATTCTCCAGGGTATACGGCCCTCATGCTGGCCCCACAGTTCCCATGTGTGCAATGGAGTGGATTGTGTGGATCCAGGACGGTACCTGGCCCTCAGTCTGTAGTGAGGGAGGAGTGCCTGTCTGAACCAGTGGGCGATATCACACCCGAGTCATTCCTTTGCGAGGGGACACAGAGTGGGTGGAAATTCCTCCCCTTCTGTAAGCATTTACCTGAGTACCAGCCTCACATACTCTGGTTCCAGGCTGTCCTCTATCAGCTCGCACACTAGCTTCGTCCGCTCAGGGCCTGCAACAACAAGATGGCAGCGTTGGCCACAAGCAGTCACATCCCATCCCCTTCCGCCCGCCCCCACAGTCAGCTCCACCACGGCACACTGGGCATGTCCTCACAGCCCTGGCTCCTCGACCTGCTGCAGGGCAAAGGCCTTGTCTGCCAGGCTGAAGAGAGTCTGGCTTCCCCCCGGCCACATGGATGGAATAACTGATACCAGTCCCAGTCAGAGAGAGTCTCACATCCAAAGAGTCCAGCTAGGGGCTGTCGTGTCTCACTCCAGACATGCCACTCAGGGCCTGGTGTCAGAGGGCACTGCTCCTCTCAAGTTGGAGTAGTGCCACCTTACACCAGGGCAGAGCTCGTCCCTTGGAGCCGGTGTTCTGGGGCAGGGGCTCCCTCTCCCACTCAGTCCGGATCAGGAGTTCTCAGGCATTCGCACGCCCTGAGCTGCCAACAACCACTCACAACCAGACTGCTTCGTTCACTCCGGAATACACGGTGCCTGTTGCATGGCGATTCGAAAGGAGGTGCCAGTCAATGCTTGACAGGGCTTTCCCGGGCGCTGAGGAGCCCTAACTCTTAGGTGACTTAGCAGGCTGGTTGCATCAGAGATGGCGAACAGGAGCAGATCTGTGGTCTCTGACCGTAAAGACAACGACTGGTGACCCACAGATCAGGTAACGCAGCTCTCCAGTGTAGTGAGAGCAAGATGGCTGCATAGCACACACATCCGGCGGCAGAGGGGCCCTTCTCCCTGTAGGACGAGCTGTGAACTCACCTGCCCCCGAGGCCCGCAGGGCTGGAGTGATCAAGGCACAGCAGACTGGGCGAGCATACTTGGAGCAGAACGAGGTCAGCGCAGCCATGAGATGACGGGAGGCCGGCTGGGCCAGCGAGAGAACCTAGGGCATGGAAGAAGATGCAGAACAAATACAGCTTAGCATGGAAATGCAGGCCCTGTCGCCTGGACACTTTCCATCCTTGGGCGGGTCAGTGAAGCCCGGGTGTTTAAGGGGCCTACGGGGGGAATGTTACCAAGTCTAGCGCATACCATTTAGAAATGGCAGTCTCCCCTGCTGAAGGGGAAGGGAGCTAAGGAGGAACCAGCACCTGTTCCATTCTGTTTTGCTCTATTCGCTAAAGTCAGGGGATGTCTTGGGCACAGGGCAGAGACTCTGGTCCAGCCAGGCCAAGGTCCCTTTCTCTGCCGCTCGGGCCCTTTGGCACTGCCGGCAACCAGTGAGCTCACAGAGCAACACCCAGCCAGTGCCATGGGCAGTGATCTCATATCCAAGCTTGACATCCCTACCGGAGACCCCATGCCCTCCTCCGACCACATCATCTGCACCAGTGATAGTTCATTCCAAAGGTGACTGCAAAGAGTTACAAAGGGATCTCACAAAACTGGGTGACTGGGCAACAATATGCCAAAAGAAGTTCAGTGTTGATAAGTGCAAAGTAATGCACACTGGAAAACATAATCCCAACTATACAGAAAAAGTGATGGAGTCTAAATTAGCTGTTACCACTCAGGAAAGAGATCTTGGAGTCATTGTGGATAGTTCTCTGAAAACATCCATTCAGTGTGCAGCAGCAGGAAAAAAAAAAAAAAAAAAAAACTAGCAGAATGTTGGGAATCATTAGGAAAGGGATAAATAAGAAGATAGTAAATATCATAATGCCACTGTGTATATCCATGGTTCGCCCATACTTTGAATACCCATGTGCTGTTCTGGTGGCCGCTTCTCAAAAAAGATACACCTCTATCCCGATATAACGCTGTCCTCGGGAGCCAAAAAAATCTTACCGCGTTATAGGTGAAACCGCGTTATATCGAACTTGCTTTGATCCGCCGGAGTGCGCAGCCCCGCCCCCCCCCGCTGCTTTACCGCGTTATATCCGAATTCGTGTTACATCGGGTCGCGTTATATCGGGGTAGAAGTGTATATTAGAATTGGAAAAAGTACAGAGAAGGGAAACAAAAATTATTATGGGTATGGAATAATTTCTGTATAAGGAGATATTAAAAAGACGGACTGTTCAACTTGGAAAAGAGACAACTGAGGCAGACGATATGATATAGGCCTATAAAATCATGACTGGTGTGGAGAAAGTGAATAGGGAAGTGTTATTTACCCCTTCACAGAACACAAGAACTAGGGGTCACCCAATGAAATGAATAGGCAGCAGGTTTAAAACAAACAAAAGGAAGTATTTCTTCACACAACACACAGTCAACCTGTGGAACTCGTTGCCAGGGGACATTGTGATGGCCAAAAGTACAACTGGGTTCAAAACAGAACTAGATAAGTTAATGGAGGATAGATCCTTCGATGGCTATTAGCTAAGGTGGTCAGGGACGCAACCCCATGCTCTGGGTGTCCCTAAGCCTCTGACTGCCAGAAGCTGGGAGTGGATGACAGGGGATGGATCACTCGGTAATTGCCCTGTTCTTTCCATTCACTTAAGCATCTGGCACCAGCCAATGTTGGAAGACATGATACTGGGCTAGATGGACCATTGGTCTGACCCAGTATGGCTGTTTTTTTGTGATTCCTTTCACTGGCTTTCTGGCTCTTACTGGAACATATTCATGCTCTTCGCTTCATGTCCAAGGCCATATGTGACCTCGTCCCCATCTCCACTCACTTCCTCTTACTCCTTACGCTCCAACCCAGCCTCCCAGCTTCTTGACTTCTTCAGCTCTCTCTGTCCCTTTCTTTCTCCTTCCCATTCTTCACCCAGAGCCTATCAGGTTGCTCCCGATGATGCTGAGTCTGCAAAGTCTGACGCATGTGCTTAGCTTTAAGCACGTACATGCTTCTTTGCAGGATTGGGGCCCATGTCTGCAAATCTTTACCCACTTCTTATCCACCAAGGACTGTCTCACTGCCTCCTCCTTCAAATCCACTTCTGTCTGGAATCCTTCCTGTGCTCACCAGTAACTGCCCACGCTTGCCCTGGGCTCAGCACCGGTTCCAGCTCTTGGCTCCATCTCAGAGTATAAGCACCTGGGGCAGGGCCCGTAAGGTTTTAAAAGATTTAGCAAAGGGCTGTGTAAATTTGCAGCATTCAATAAATGGTTTATAAGAATGGTTCCTACAGGATGGTTCTGTCAACAGCAGGAACACAACTCAGCATAGACCCCCAAGTTACAGCCGTCAATACCTTTGTAACTGTGGGCCTGGGTGGCTCAGGGGATTGGGGATGAGCGCTAGCACTGCTCACCAGAAAGTTGTTGGTTCCAGCCCAAGGCAGCAGTTGCAAAAAGGGGTTATCGTCCCCACAAGCAGTGAGCCGGTGTCTTTTAGCGCAGTTCCTAGTAAGCAGGTGCCAATGGTACAAAACCCATCAGCACTGGCCTTGGGAGCTGGCTCAAGGCTTAGAGAGGTCAAGGATCGAACAGGTTACGGAGCCTGAGCTCCTCTCCCATCCATATTGACAGAACCAGACGGGGAAAGTTTACCCTGTCACTGCGCAGTGCTGCACCTGTTCTGTACAGGCAGGACTTCAGTCTCCAGGGATTCACCAGCATGAAACACAACATACAACCCCTTCTCTCCCCAGAAGGCGTGTCTATCAATCAGGAGAATGGATCCTGGAGGACACGGTCTCTGGAGGCCGTCTGCCAGCTCAGCACCCCAGGCGTGGGCCATCGGTACCTACCCGCTGGAGGAAGAGCTGCTCCGTCAGCACCGCGGCGTTAGTGTAGCTGAGCTCGGGCGTGAGAGCCAGCAGCCAGGTGCAGAAATGCACAAGGACACGTTCCGGATGCTCTGAGAGCTGGAGTAATGAGCACAGTCCCTCCAGCTGGAAGAGAGGCCGTACAAGCATTACAGACAGCAGCGGGACATTTCCCAAGCACCGAAGAATGAGCAAAGGGATTAGAGGCGGGTTCCCTCGGGATGATTTTTATACGGGCTGAAATCGGCATCCCTCCCCGTGTTACCGTTGCCCGCTCACCTGGCCAGGGGTGCATTCGTTCAGGATCTGCAGTTCGGGAGGGGCGGTCCCATCTGTTTGCTAAAGAGAAACAGGAGATCAAACAGGCCATTCGAATAACAGGTTCTATCCCCATTCCCCCAGTTGGTTTCAAAGGAAACCATTCTCTGCTGCTTAACACAGAAGTTTGGACAGACCCAGGTTCAGAGCACAGCAAAGCCACAAGATGTCCAACTTCATGCATAGGAAGAAGAGCAGCATCTGCAGTGACATCAGCCCAGATGAAAACGTGCAAAGGGAATCAATTCTCAGGTGTTAGGGGTTAATCAGGTAACTGCTGGGGGGCGGGGGGTTGGATGGGTTGGGGGTTCTTAGGGGGGCAGGAAGTGGGAGGGGGCAGATAGGGGGCAGGGGCCAGGCTGTTTGGGGAGGCACAGCCTTCCCTACCCAGCCCTCCATACAGTTTTGCAACCCCAATGTGGCTCTCGGGCCAAAAAGTTTGCCCACCCCTGATGTAGCAGCAGGACTGCCCTTTCCCCAGTACAGGTCACCTCCACCTCTTCCTGCAAAGCCTGTCTCCTTGGATCAAATGCATTCCCTTTCTGGAGCCCCTGGTGCAAGCTGGTTTGGACCAAGTGCTCCTAGTGAAATGCAGACGCAAAATACTTACATTTGACTCCATCTCTAGCAGCATCTTAAGTCTAGGCACATGCATCTGGGAAAAACATTTTAAAAATAGTTAGCCTAGAAAGAACAAATCCCCCAGGAGGGAGGCAAAATTCCCAAAGCCACTCAGATAATTCCCCAGCACATTTTACTTCCCCTTTGGCTTCTGGGATGGGACATGGGAAGGCAGAGAATCAAATCTCAGTGCTCTGGGCCATTTCCTTCATTCTCCTGTTCTGAATTGTGGTGTTAAGTTGCTGTGCGCTGTTAAAGGGCTGCTGTGCTTCACCCCAGAAGCAGCTGCATTTCGGTAGCGGGCAGCAGGACCCCTAAAAATGCCACAAGTAGTTTGCAATCAGTCAGCAGAGCCCTTTGGGATCTGTGGGTGGGAGGAGGTATATCAATGGTAGTCATTATTCCACTTAAAGGCAGCCATTAGTAGCAGCGACCTCTGGAAAGAGAGCCAGCTGCTAAAAAATGGCTGAGAAACTGGAGTTACAAGATAATCCCTTTCACACCTACACTGTTTATTCCCAAAGAGCAGGCCCTCGGCTCTAGGCCCCACTCCTGCCCGTGTCACTCCACAAAGCCCAATTTTGGTAGCCTTTATGGTACAGGACAAGTTTCAGCTGTTCAGTGCTGCTGTTCATTGGGCAGGCGATACAGCGTCACCAGGTGAGGCGTGGAGAGGGGAGAATGGGGATATTCTCCCCATTGGCCATACTGCTTTGGAGATTGGAAAGGCTGGGTTCTGCGTTCTGTACTTGCACTGAGATAACTCACTTAGAAGGAATTCAAACACTAGCTGGTACCTGCATAAAATCAGGGACTTTTGCTGCTGCGTCCCGCTGGCAACCCTGACTGGCCTCTCCTGTCTCCATGATGGTGTCCGGCTGGGCATTTTCATTGGCCCCCCTGGTTTGGCTCTGAATGGACCCATGTCCAGATGCCTCTATACCAATCTCATCCTCCCTAGCACCAGCTTCTTTCACAAAGGTGCATCCTGCCAGAGGTTTCAGGTCTAACTCCTCCTCCTCCAACCGGGACCTTTTCCTCTGCCTCTCCCCCTCGGGGTCCAGACTTTCCTCAGCTACTTGCTTGCGTTTCCTAAGCTGAGATGCAGAGTCGGTCGCATCCCCAGCCAGCCAGAGTTCAGGGCCTGGATGCTCCTGGATGAACCAACTCCGTTTCCTTTCCAAGTCCGGTTTGCTCTGAGTGCCACCCACGATCTTCTGGCACAGAGTTTTAAGCTGCTGCCGGCACGTGTCTGTCAGCGGAAGTGGAGTCCAACAGCTCCTCTCTTCTCTCAGCCCCTTCTCAAGTAGATCCCGCAGGGCCTGCACCCAGAGGTCTGGGCTGGGATCTTTCCTGGTAGCCTGAAGCAGCTGGCTGAGGCAGTCCTTCGGCACACTGCCCTGCACCATGTGCAGCAGGGAGAAGAGATTTCTCTGGCACAGCACGGGAAGCAGCAGCAGTATCGGTCTCCTAAGCAGGGGGCAGAAGGGAGGGGGGGGAAAGGAGGAATGAAAGAGATTCACTCGTAGATCTGCTCCAGGGAAAGGGTCAGGTGCCGGGTGCTGCCTCCGGAAGTCCTAACTCACCGTCCGCTGGGGGGAAATGGAGCAGGCAGAGGAGCAGAGATGGGCTGCCCGGGAGTCTGACGGGGTCAGATAGAGCGTTTATAGAAAAAAGGATCTGGTCTGGGCCCCCTCTTGACCTGAAAGATCCCCAACGTTCTGACCACACGACGGCCCCGCTCTGGAACTGGGCACTTTCTGTCTGTCTGCCTCACCTTTCCCCGCGTGACACAGGGAGCCCCCCTGCCTCTCGTGGGCACTGCAGCGGTTAGTTATGCAGACACGTGTGTGCAAAGCATTATTAATACACACACCAGCACGTTCCTTCTTCACACTCAGGGCCAAGCCTGCCCTCTTTACTCAACCCACACTCCCAGTGCAGTAAATGAGCAAGAGGTTTGGCACTCCTGGGCTGGTCCTGAACGATGCTGAGCTGCCTCATCTCCCACAGGCTTGAATTAAGGGCAATCAGCACCGTGAAGGATCGGGCCCTTAAAGGGCCAAAGCAACTGCCGGACAGAGAAGTTATTGCGAGTTTTCTAAATAGACAACGTAAGCGACTCACAGGGTGAGGGTCCTCTCGGGCCCCCGCAGCACGGGCTCTTCGGCACACAAGGTCTCGGTGAAGATCTGCCAATGGAACGCCTGCCCTGGCGCGTCGCAGGCCCGGATGCGCTGGAGGGCTCGGAAGGCAGCCAGTGCCCCGCACGGCCCGGACGTCAGCGTGTGGAGGAGGAGACGGGAAGGCTTGTCAAACCTCTGCAGCCAGGGAGCTGGGGGAGCTTCCATCTCATCGGCCCTGCAAAGGACACATCCAATGTGGATGGGGCACATCACAAGGCCGCCCGGCGATGCAGTAAAACCCCAAGAGCAGCCAGGAGAGGTGAGGGGAAAGTAGGATTTGCCATATATTGGCTCAGGCCATAAAAGGGCTGCATAGGAGACAATTGGTGCATCTAGTATGGTACCCAGCATCCAGATCAGACCACTGGGTTGTCTAGCCCAGTACCCCATCTCCTGCCATAGTGGATCCAATCATCTTGTCTCCTTCCACGTACCAGCCGAGATAGTAAGATACCCCAGGAGACAGATGGGAACACCGGTCTGCCTAGTAAGATCTCCCATCTCCAAGAAAAGCTTCAAAGCAGGGTGAAAACATCCCACAACAGAGTTAGCCTATTGCAGAACGCAGCATGGGGAAGGGCAAGAATTCCTTCCTGACTTGCTGCAATTGGCTTCTGCCCTGGAGCACTGATTGGATTAGCCTTCTCCTAGGTCCCCTAACTATTATTGGCCATAAAATCATGCAGCCCCTTTTAAAATCCAGCCACGGCATTTGCCTCAGTGACTTCCTGTAGCCGTGACACAAGGGAGAGGAGCAGCAGCAGCTCACGAGCTAACACAAAAGATGAAGAGCAAATTCATTTTGTGTAGACAGCCCTTGTCACGCACAGCACCCCGCTGCCCCTCAGCTACCTCAAAGACAGGGGTGAAGAGATTTGCCCTACCAGGTGCCTGGCACACAACGCTACAGCAGACAGTGAATTCCATTGAGCCCTGGACGGCTGTTTTCCACACTGGCTTGGAGGTAGGAGCAGGGAGCTGCTGGGCCTGGCACCCACGGTCAAGCAGGGCAGTTACTGGAGCCTAGAGGCAACCTTCACATTGCAAACCCGGTACAGGGAACATCTAATGCATAACAAAAATATTCCACCTGTGGGGCCACATTTGGGGCCAAGTGGTTTGTTTGCTTTACAAATAAGAATCCAGAAATGCACCCACAGAATCTGCAGAGGCCTTGTTTGCAGGGTTTTAATAATACATAGAAACCAAGTCACTCAAATCCAAGTCCGCTCTGTTCCACCCACTAGACCACGCTGCTGTGGTGCGCACGGAGGACAGGAGGGAAAATGTGGCCCTGAGCAGGTTTTGTGCTGGGAATGGCTTCTGGGAGGGAGCTCCCAGGCTCCCAAGGAAGCCTCTAAAATCTCAGGACACTTGGGCGGTGCAAGTGCCATAGCTGTGGATACCACAGAGCCCCCAGCCCCGGAGGCTAAACCCACAAACGAAACAGGGAGATGGGTGCTGTCCTGACAGCCCACGAACGAGACGTCGGCTCTCCAGCCACACGGCCATCCAAATTCACTCAGCAGAACTCCAAAGAGATCAGCGGGATGGGGCACGGTCCAGTACGTCTGGGAGAGATTAGTCACCATTTAAGACCATATAATGTCAATTTTTATCCCCGCCCCCACGGTTGCAAAATGGAACTGGGGGAGACGCAGGGCACCCCAGGCTTTGTCTAGACAAGGATTTGAAAGGTGTGGGCTAATGTATTAGCAGCTAAGAATTGCCATCTCGACCTGGGTTATGCATGCTAAAGGCACAGGCCCTTGTACATATATTTGCCAGCACCTTCCAAATCCTAGCTCGGACTGTGCCCAAGAGGGAAATCTCAGGCCAAAATGTTCAATCCAGAGAGTCTGCAGGTCTACATAGCTAGGCTCTGCCACAGAAGAGGCCTGATTCTGTAAGGCAGCTGTTCTCAACCAGGGATATGTGTACCCCTGGGGTACGCAGAGGTCTTCCAGGGGTTACATCAACTCATCTAGATATTTGCCTAGTTTTACAACAGGCTACATAAAAAGCACTAGCAAAGTCAGTACAGACTAACATTTCATACATACAATGACTTGCTTATACTGCTCTATATACTATACACTGAAATGTAAGTACAATATTTATATTCTAATCGATTTATTTTATAATTATATGGTAAACACGAGGAAGTCAGCCATTTCTCAGAACTAGTGGCTGTGCCACTCTTGTATTTTTATGTCTGATTTTGTAGGCAAGTAGTTTTTAAGTGAGGTAAAACTGGGGGTGCACAAGACAAATCAGCCTCCTGAAAGGGGGACAGGAGCCTGGAAAGGTTGAACCCCACCACTGCTCTAAGGCACTGAGTACCTGTGGCTCCTATTAGCCTCCGTTATAGCACTGACCATCAGGCACTGACTCTAGATTTAGCAGCCTGCTGTGTGAATCCTTCAGCTTCCCCACTCAGCACGCCAGGGAGGCCCCAGAGAGAAGCTGCAGCCAGCTGGGGGTAGCTGCCAGGGGGTTGATTTCCCCCCTACCCCTACCGGGGCCTCGGAAGCAAAGTCAGCTTCAGCATCCGTTCTGCACAGTCTCTATCTCTGTTAGGGCCCAGCTCTCACTGGGGCAGCATGTTCCACTTCCTGGTTCACAGGCCCTCTCTTTCCCTTCTACGCCTTAAAGGAGCAGCGTCCCTCCACCACCCACCCCAAAACATCTCATGCCCCCAACACACAGACTCCTGTCCCCGCTCCCCCGCCTGCCCACAGTCACTTCCCCGTCATTTGCTGAAATGCCAGGGGATCATACGAAACCTTTGCTTGCCGGCGTTACATCATTAGACCAGTGCTTTTAAGATCAAGGGGCTTCAGGGGCAGGCGGGAAGAGGGCCATACGGCCCACCCAGAATCAGAGCCCGCAATCTCATCTTTCCTTCCCTTCCCCCAAATCTTGAGACCTTTTTGGTGCTGCTATTGTGTTTTTTGGAGGGTCGCTTGATTTTTGAACATCGCGCCTGCAACACACACGGACTTTGCCAGCTTGAATTCACCCAAATTTATACAGTAGTAAGGCCAGACTGGCCCCAGCTGCCTCCTGATGGGACAGCGCTTCCAGCCTCTCCCCAACCCCCATATTATAATTCATTCAGTCCATGGCCCCCCCCCCAACTCCATATCAGTCCCTCTCCCCATGCAGCAATTATTTATCCCTCCTTCCCCCATTGCTGCCTGTTCAGGTTTTCTCAGAATCGTCCCTTTGTTGAGGCCGCTGGCCCGGGAAATCCGTAAGGATCCTCAGTGCACGCGCCCAGCTGCCTAGTGTTATAGGCGCAGGCTCTTCCCGGATGTCCAATTTTTTTTTGTATCCCAGCCCCTGCATCGATTCCCACTGCCCCAGCTCCCCCCCTGCTCCTTTTTCCCCGCTCCCAGGGCTTGGGGGGAGCAGCCAGGTCCTCTTCTCCCACTCCCCAGGTGTGGTGTTGCAGGGAAAGAGAGGAGAGTAGTTGTGAGACGACTGACCTCCAAGCGGTGAGGCTCTATCTAGGACCAGAGCCGTGTTTTAATATGTGCACAGCGCCCAGCCCATTGGAGCACTGATCTCGACTGGCGGCTCAGGGCATCGCTGCAAAATGAATAATCATGAATTGTCCAAGCTGACTGCAAGGCAGCAAAGGCGCCAAAAAGGAAAGGCGATGTTGTTTAGAATTCTTTCCCTTCCGGCAATCGCAGGCCCTGCTAGTAATCTGCTCAGTGCGTGAGTTTAAGTACCTTTGACTTTAAGGCTCTCTGGGGGGAGGATTTGGCCCCCGGCACTTCAATGAAACATTTCCAAGCTCACTCACAATTGTCTGAAATCGCCCTTATTCCAGCAGTTACAAATTCAGCACTCCAGTGTTACTTGTATCACCACTGCACATCACAGCCCCAATCATGGACTATACCCCGTTGCGCTGGGCGCTGTACAAACTGAACAAAAAGACAATCCTTACCATCTAAATGACAGGCTTGATTTCTCTGCTGAATGTGATTGCTGATATAACAGAAGTCACCAGGTGGCACTGTTACATGCGCTCAGTTCTTTTTCTTTGCATGAAAAGGATTTCTGTTTGGAAGATAGTGCTGTGGTGTACTTTGTTTGTGGGTGTAGAGTTGGACTTATTTTTCAGCGGGAGCTGTGGCAAGCAACAAGAACGTTTGCTCTCTGACGTCGTCTCTCAGAACGGAGTTGGGGCCTGCGAACAGGCCATGGGAGGTTGGCTGAGAGTTCTGGCAAAGAGGATTGCTGGGGTGTTGTTTGTGGCCACCTCTGGTCTAAGGCTGGGGTATAGAGGGTAAATAAATTGCACTCAAAATATACCCAGGTTCCACCTCACCAGTTCGTCCTCCGGTAGGAAGTTGAGCTGACATCTGGTACTGCTTGGCACAGGGGAGACATTTAAAAGGTTGTGTGTTTCAGCCCATTTTTCACGATAGTTTCTCTTTCTCTCTCTCACACCTCTACACTGAAATGCCACAAACATCAGATTCAGCAGCCTCCCAGCAACTCACACACGAATCAGTGGGATCCGGCCCATCCCTGTAACCTCCAAACATACCAAAGACTCTGGTTCCCCCACAACAGGGAGGAAAGATCCATCCCCTGAATCCCTCCCTCCGAAGGCTACATGGGCCTCCCCAGCGAAATAACACCAGCCTGTAGTGACACACCTCAGAAATTGGTTTTATGTAAGCAGGGCCCAAAACACCTGTATAACAGCACCACGGGGAAGTTAGAATGCTTTGGTGCCAGCGTTTGATCGCTTTTCTATTTAACCTTAACTCTGAAGGGCCTGGGCTGTGTAGTGCTTAGGGGGTGGATGGTTTTTACCCTGCCTGCCCCTGCTGGGTTCGGAGCTGCTAGGGCAGTCTGTTACAGCTTCGTAGAGCAGCCGTAAGCTTGGCCCAATGCTCCCTGCAAGCAGTGCTGGGAGAGGCATGTTTGCAGTTCAAACAGGAGAGCAGACCACAGGCCCACGCCCTGAAGGAAGAATGGCTCCCCTGTGGCATTTCAAAGCCTGCTGTAGATGAAGTGTGTGCATTTTCTAGTCATGAGCGAGTTCACCCCTGCAGTTAGTATTTATAAGTACAGCAGCCCTGGTAGGATAAAGTGGCCCAACCCATGAGACACCGTAGTGAAACATGCCTTACTTCAGCACACTCAGTTTTAAGGGGATGGGAGGTAGTTTACCACTTCTCTCCTCTTCACCCCCCCCCCGCAAGACCCCAGTGTACTCAGTCCCGTTTCCTGCCCCACAAAACAGTGTGAAAGGAACTGAGCAAAGGTGCAGCCTCCCAGAAAGGAGAGTCAGCCTGGCCTGCCCGTTTCCCCTGCCAGGCTGGCATAGGCTCCCTTGATGAAGGGCTGGAAGCAACTTGTGATTTGCAGCATTATCTTTCCACTCCCTTTGCCTTAATCGAGGCTCTGGACCTGGACTCTGTGCCATATAGATACGTGTTTATGGCTCCAGCAAAGACAGGGGCAAGTTGGATCATTTCATACTTTACTGAAGACTGGGACACAGCCCCTGTTGATCCCACGCCCTAGGGGATGAAATGGACTGCATGGGAAAAGCAAACTTGGTTCATGCTCACAATGAATTGCCTTGTGCACAGACTTCTCATCAGACCCCCTGGCAAGAGCAGGGGTTGTTTTTATAACTTTTTTCTCATGGCATGAGAGGGACAGGAGAGTCTGTCCTGGATCCCAGTAACTTTCAGTGGTGAGACACCAGCCTTAGATGTCCCACCATCAGAAATTCAGGCCAGGCTGGGCTCCTTAAGTGTATGTGAGTGGAGTGATGCCTGGATTGTGTGGACACACACAGGCCTTCCAGATGCAGGCTGAGGGGAGAGGGCTTCCCAGGTTGGAAAGACAAGTGCTAGTTCTGCTCAAGCTGGCACGCTAAAACGAGTAGTGTAACCAGCAGTCACACGGCCGGCAGCTTGGCCTAGCCCCCCAAGCACAAACCCACTGAGTACGTTCAGGCAGGTGTTTAGTGCACTTGCGCAAGCAGAACTAGCCCATGTCTCCTCAGCCTGGGAAGCACCCTCCCAAGTGAAGTGTGAACGATAAGAACGGCCATACTGGGTCAGACCAAAGGTCCATCTAGCCCAGTATCCTGTCTCCCGACAGTGGCCAATGCCAGGTGCCCCAGAGGGAACGAACAGAACAGGTAACCATCAAGTGATCCATCCCCTGTCATCCACTCCCAGTCTCTGGCAGAGGCTAGGGCCACCCTCCCTCTCATCCTGGCTAATAGCCATTGATAGACCTATCCCCCAGGAATGTATCTAGTTCTTTTTTGAATCCTTAAGTATCTAGGTCTTCACAACATTCCACAGGTTGACAGCCTATTGTGTGAAGAAATACTTCCTTTTGGCCTTGGCTACACTGGCAATTCACAGCGCTGCACTTGCTGCGCTCAGGGGTGTGAAAAAACACCCCCCCTGAGCGCAGCGAGTGCAGCGCTGTAAAGCGCCAGTGTAATCAGCGCCTGCAGCGCTGCACGCTCCCTCGCAGCGCTGCAAGCTATTCCCCTCGGAGAGGTGGAGTACTTGCAGCGCTGCGAGAGAGCTCTCGCAGCGCTGGCGGCGCGAGTGTAGCCAAGGCCTTTGTTTTAAACCTCCGGCCTATTAACTTCATTTAGTGACTCCTGGTTCTTGTGGTCTGAGGAATAACTAACACTTCCTTATTTACTTTCTCCATAACAGTCATGTTTTTATAGACCATCATATCCTCCCTTAGTCATCTCTTGCAAGCTGAGAAATCCCCCTTTTATTAATCTCTCCTTATATGGAAGCTGTTCTATACCCCTCAAGTTTTGTTGCCCTTCTCTGAACCTTTTCCAATATATCTTTTTTGAGATGGGGCATCCACATCTGTACAGTGTTCAAGATGTGGGCGTACCATGGATTTTGTGTACACACACACACACTCTCTCTCTATCCCATTCCTAATGATTCCCAACATTCTTTTTTGACTGCCGCTGCACATTGAGCGGAGAACTATACACAAGATCTTTCTTGAGTGGTAACAGCTAATTTAGACCCCATCGTTTTATGTGTATCCCTGGGATTATGTTTTCCAATCTGCTTTACCCTCCTTCCAAAGTAATGCATAAGGGACAGCAGAGACCCCCCCCCCCCCCCTTACATTCCCCTTTGACAGCAGCCCTGCCACTCTGCCCAAATGCTGGGCTCCAGGGTAGATAGGGGCCACTTACCCTAGCCCATTACTTGCCCCTGGTGCTAGCAACGGCCTAGTTTTTGGTAGTAGGGAGACGGAGAAGGGAACGAAGAGCCTAGCCCTTGGGAAGAAGAGACTTGGCTGATTAGTTTTTAAAGCTGATTTTTATTTCGTGGTCTCCAGATATCTTCTGAAAGAGTTAAAAGGTTTGCTAAGTATGTGCACAGGCAGCTTCACGACCAGGCAGCAACCCTTCCAGCTCCCATGGAGCGGGTCTCCCTGCTTACATTATGAAACCTCTGAGACAGATGCCTGTATCAATAAAAAAAAGCCCCAAACCCCCACCCACTAATCCCAGACTGCTCCCCCTTTTAAGCCTGCTATGGATGCCTGGCAGCACTGCAATCAATACTAGAGCAACCCGCCAAGATGCAGACACTGCCTGCTGCTGTGGCCAATAGCACTGCTCAACTGACTCTCCTTCACAACAAAGTAGCCTCAGCAGCAAGCACGCTCTGCCTCCAACCACAACACGGAGACTGCAGGACCACCGCGAAACCTGACATACAGCCTACTCCTAGAGCAAGGCAGCTGGGAGGCCATAGGACTGGGGACACCACCAGATCCCAGGCTGGGAAGCCATGGTGGTGAGGAACCCGCGGAGAGAGGGAGAGGTGCCGTTTCGGAGGGGAGGGAGGGAAGTAGAAACGTGACGTGCGACGTGTCAGCGGTCAGTCCCATCAGCCCCAGGATGGATGAAAGAGCAGCGTGGCAGTGGTAACCGCATCCCACCGCCCTGTGGAACGGGAGAGCTTCCCACCGCCAGCGCTGTGTTCCCCCAGCTTGTGCAGAGTGGTTTCGGATCACTAGGAGTCCTGCCAGACACACAACTAGACAGATTAAAAGAAGTCAATTTTCTTTCCCCATCTCCCCCCACCCAAAAGATATAGGTTCACAAGCCACGGAGTGACCCCAACTCCATTGAGCCAGGCCCGGCCCAGTGGAATTTCTAGTCTGAGTCACTGGAATCCAAGAGGAAAATCTCATGGCAGTAGTCTGGATCATCGATGTCCCCCCGCAGCAGCGCAAAGGTGAGAGCCCATTGGAACAAGCACACATCATCGTCCTCCTCCTCGGAGCTCTCAGAGGGAGAGGGATTGAATGCCTGCAACAGGACAACAACAACAACATGCTTATCCCTTAGCCCAGCTGGGGAAGATGAGAACCGACCCCACCCCCTGCAAGGTGTGGCCGCACGTGTGGTATTTTCCTATTCACCAGCCATGACTTGGATGGAGGTTTTATCTCCTACAGATCTGCCCTGGGGAACTAGGGTGTCCTGACAGCCACTAGCAGGAGACAGACATCCTGGTGTTGAGGGAGGACCAGCCAGGAAAGATTAACTGTAAGGAGCAACAGCTAAGAGCTCCTCACCAACCCATCCCCCTGGTAAGGAGGCTGCAGCTTCCTCAGGGGACATGCAGCAGTTGCTTTGCTGCATGCAGGACTGGCCTCCAAGCGCTCAGTGGCTGGACAGTCACAGCTGGATCCCCCGATCCAGCCGAGTACTGAGTCGCACTGACTTCAGTGGAAGTGATCGGGTGCTGGAAGTTGGGCACATGCCTAAGTATCTTGCTGAATCAGGGCCCCAGAGCAAAACCTTGGTAGCATTATTGGTTTATGTTTTAACTAGAACACATTGCTAGACTGGTGGGATTCAGAGTCTCTCTCCCCCCCACCCCACCCCCATGCTGGCTAGTGCCAACAGCTGTCAACTTAGGAGAGATTCAAGCTGCTTTTGCTTACCACCGGGCCTGTCCTGCATGGAGGTCTCTGTCGAGGGGGCCGCACCCTGGCCGGGAGCTCATGAAGGTAGATGCACTCCGATTTAAAGGGACAGCGGCCACGGCCACGGGCAAAGAACTTGCATTTTATTTTCCTAGGAGAGTTAAAAGAGTTGCGTTAAACTCAGATGGAAATTCAGGGGTTAATTCTTCCTGCAGGTACCTGCCAACACTAGACCCAGAGACCCAGCCTCTCACCCTTCTAGCAAGGGCCATCTCTGTAAGGGAGCACTTTGAACAGCAAAGCCCATCACACAAACCCCATCCCAGCAAGCAAAGGAGCCAGCCACCTACCCTGTCCGCGCCTTGAAGGTTTCTATCAGCTTCTCCTTTTCGTCCCTGTCGGAGACCCAGTATTTGTGGGGGATGAAGTAGCTGGACGTGACCCGGCACTCGGGGCAGGCCCTGTGGGCAGAGACACGGTGCGCATGGGTCATTTGCAGCCAACAGGAGTGAATGAGAGGGTGGGGCAGAGGAGGGGGTTCCGCCAGGCCGGCAGAGTACCGACTCCAAGATCAGCGACTCCAGGCCAACCCCTCAGCAGCTGACACTGCTACCTCCTTCTAGACCAGTGGTTCCCAAACTGGGGTTCCTGAAATGTTACAGGGGGTTCTCAGGAAAAAATTCCCTAATGGCGGACAGAGCTGTCCCTAGGGACCCCAGGCAGCACGGGGCCAGGAGCCCCTGGACTTCCAAGAGCTAAGCAGATCAAAGCAAGCATGTCGATCACACTGAGGAGATTTAAATGTCCTTATAAGAAATGAAAAGGGAGGTGGATATTTTTTGCTGTTTTTAAAATTATTATGAAGAACAAGTTTAAGCTTTGTTGTAATGTGCGTTGTTTGCCTGGACTGCTCAAGACCTGAATGCTTGTGTAGGAGGAACTCTTTGAGTTGGCTTCTTAAATACCTTCCTGCTGTTTCACATCTGATACTCCTTGATGAAACATAGGAGCCTTGTCTTATAACAGGCTTATTCAAAGCGATACAAGCTACGAAGATCTTGGAAGAGTGTTGCCGTTTTCATAATGTAATAAAAATACTGTAGTGATAAATAATAATTAATAATAAATAGTGTGTAATAAGCATGTCATAAAAACAAATTTTATATTTCCAAGATCAGTGCTTTTATAATTTATAATCGGGTAAAGGAGAAAATCCCTGGAAATACTCATTTTTAGGAGGGGGTTTGCAAGACTTGACATTTTAGTGAAAGGGGTTCACAGGTTGTTAAAGTTTGGGAACCACTGTTCTAGACCCACTGCACTAGTCTGTGCTGTGCCCTAGATGCCATTAGAACAGATTTCCCACAACAGGGATGGACCAAGATAACAGGGCTTCCACCACCTCAGCTTTAAAGAAGATGGGGCTGGAGGGTTGTCACTGTGGTTGCTCACGCCATAGCCTGCCCTAAAAGCTCCTTTCCCCCTCCATCAGGGTAGCTGCCAAGGCCAAGCCACCCATCAGATTGCGGCTCTTTGTGACAAGGGAAATGGGTAGGGTGACCAGACAGCAAATGTGAAAAATCGGGACTGGGATGGGGGGGTAATAGGTGCCTATATAAGAAAAAGCCCCCAAAATCAGGACTGTCCCTATAAAATCAGGACATCTGGTCACCCTAGAAATGGGACCTAGCCTCCAGCACCAGGTTAGCACGTGGGACCCATGTGCCCGTGTGGCATAGCCAGGAACAGGACTCCGGATCCCCGTACGTACTTGATCACCGCGTTCTGGAACTCCCGGCTCTTGCGCCACTTGCGGATGCAGCCGACGCAGTAGGCGTGGCTGCAGTTGGGGAGGATGCCAAACACGCGCTCCTCGGGTAAGGTCTTCTCGTAGACCTTGTCCATACAGATGCCGCACACCACGTCCTCGCTCCGCAGCTCCCCCACCGAAGCAGCAACTGCGCCCAGCCCACCAGCTGCCTGCACGGAGCAATATAGCCGGCTAGCACTTGGAGACAGAGCCCCCTTCCTTCCACAGAGCTGTGCTGCCTCATCCTGGCTGAGTAGCCAGCTCAGCTCTGGGCATGGGAAGAGCCGGCGTTCTGCAGACCCCTGCCAGGCTACAAACAGGCCCACAGACAGGGAGGGAGAAGATCGCACCCGGCTTCCCCCTACAGAAACGATTGCTCGCAGCCATCTATGGTAAGGTGTCTGGGGGAGGACTCAGGGGAAGGATGGTCCCAGGGCATTTGCCTATTCGAGAGACCTGGGATCAATTCCCTGCTCTGCCACAGACTCCCTGGGTGACCTTGGGGCAAGGCACTTAGCCTCTCGGTGCCTCAGTTCTCCATCTGTGAAATGGGGACAATAGCAATGCCCGGCCCGACAGAGATTGGGAGGATAAATGCAGTAAGGATGGAGAGGTGCTCAGATGCCATGGTGACGGGGGGCCAGGTAAGCACAATAGACAGACACCGTAAGAGCATCCCATTGAGAATGTCTGAGTGGCAATGTCATCTTCTCCCCCCCCTCCCACCCCAAGATTCTCACCCACCTCTAGGGTTCGAGGTGCTGGGACAATTGCCTTGTTAGATGCAGCCTCTGGTGCCAGGGAAGTTCTCTGCAATCCCAGATCCCATGGTCGGGACCCTGACCAGCAACACAACAGTTAGCATGAGATGCATTCACACAGGACAAAGGGCCTTCAAAAGCCAGTCCACAAAAGCACAGCCAGTCTGCCCCTTGGGGCAGGATCCCAGCTCCATACATCACCTCCCCAATGGGACCCAAGAGCTGCCTGAGCAGATGCAACCTTCTCCAGGCAGGAGGACTAGTCAGCTGGAAGAAACCTAAGGTGCATTGGACAGAAGCACTCCCCATCCATGCTAGAGCCCCGTACGGCACGCCCAGCCAGCCAGTCCCAGCCTCCCTTCCGACACTGTTAGCATGCCAGCAGCACTTACCTGATCCACGCGGGGCCTGCCTGGGGACAAACTCTCTGCTGACGGCCCCGTTTGGGGGATACGTGGGGACCGTCTCTTTATCTTCCTCTTCCTCCTCAAACTCTGTGCTCAGCTGCCTGAAGTTCAGTTGCAGCTGTGTCACACTAGGGACAGAGGGCTCCGAGCCACGCCTGGCTCCTCCCCAGCTCCCAGCTGCTGCTTCTGGCCGGACGGCTGGCTCCGAGCCCCGACGGCTCAGCGATAAGGCAGGCTGTGAGCCGCATCTGCTCCAAGCAGGGGCTGGAGGGTCTTGGATGTGCTGGTAGCTGGAAGAGTCAAAGGTTACAGGCTACACAGGGAGGCCCAGTGGTGAGAAACATTCCTATCGGTTAGGTCGCTGGACCGCCCCTTTCCGCTCAGAATCTCATGCCACCGCATGAAACAGACTTCAAAGAGAAACAGCAGAACTAAAATTCATTTGCAAATTTAACACCATTAATCTGGGCTTGAATAGGGACTGGGAGTGGCTGGCTCATTACAGAAGCAGCTTTTCCTCTCCTGGAATTGACACCTCCTCATCTATTATTGGGAGTGGACTACATCCACCCTGATTGAATTGGCCCTGTCAACACTGGTTCTCCACTTGCGAAGTAACTCCCTGCTCTCCATGTGTCAGTATATAATGCCTGCATCTGTAACTTTCACTCTATGCATCCGAAGAAGTGAGGTTTTTACTCACAAAAGCTTATGCCCAAATAAATCTGTTAGTCTTTAAGGTGCCACCAGACTCTTTGTTGTTTTTGTAGACACAGACTAACACGGCTACCCCCTGATACTTGACACCATGCAAGGCACTAAATTTAGCCGTATGGAGTGGAAATCCATCAACCTCAACAAAAAACTTGCACAGATACAGACAGACATCATCTTCCTCTCCAAATGCAAACAGATGGACATCATACCAAATGGACTGAAGGTAAAAAATCCATTGCAATCAACATACTACACTGACTATGGTGAGAGACTGTGCCACACACTCTCAAAGAAACTGAGGAACCACCTGATCAGCATCCTGTACAGCAGACAGGAGAAGATCAAGAATGAGCTCTCAGAACTGGAGACTCTCATACAATACCAACCTTCCACACAAACTTCCACGTGGCTGGACTTTACAAAAATGAGACAAGCCATTTACAATGCACACTTCACTTCTCTACAGAGGAAAAAGGACAGTAAGCTATCTAAACTCCTACCTGCCACAGGGGGCTACAACAGTGGTACCCTCAACTCATCTAACAACACTGTCAATCTTTCCAACCACACACTCAGCCCAGCAGAAGAGTCTGTCCTATCTCGGGGACTCTCTTTCTGTCCCACCATCCCCACGAACACGATACAGTTCTGCGGTGATCTGGAAGCCTACTTTCGTCATCTCCGACTCAAGGAATATTTTCAACGCACCACTGAACAGTGCACTGACCCACAGGAACCCTCCTACCAACACTACAAGAAGAAGAACTCTGCGTGGACTCCTCCTGACGGTCGAAATGACAGACTGGACCTCTACATAGAGTGCTTCCGCAGACGTGCACAGGCTGAAATTGTGGACAAACAACATCACTTGTCCCATAACCTCAGCTGTACAGAACGCAATGCCATCCACAGCCTCAGAAACAACTCTGACATCATCATCATCAAAGGGGCTGACAAAGGAGGTGCTGTAGTCATAATGAACAGGTCGGATTATGAACAGGAGGCAGCCAGGCAACTCTCCAAGACCACATTCTACAGGCCACTATCCTCTGATCCCACTGAGGAATACCAAAAGAAACTACACCATCTGCTCAAGAAATTCCCAGCTACAGTATGGGAACAAATCTACATGGACACACCCCCAGAACCCCGACCAGGGGTATTCTATCTGCTACCCAAGATCCATAAACCCGGAAACCCTGGACGCCCCATCATCTCAGGCATTGGCACTCTTACAGCAGGATTATCTGGCTATTTGGACTCTCTCCTCAGACCCTACGCTACCAGCACTCCCAGCTATCTTCGAGACACCACCGACTTCCTGAGGAAACTACAATGCATTGGTGTTCTTCCTGAAAACACCATCCTGGCCACCATGGATGTAGAAGCACTTTACACCAATATTCCACATGAGGATGGACTACAAGCTGTCAGGAACAGTATCCCTGATGAGGCCACAGCAAGCCTGGTGGCTGAGCTTTGTGACTTCGTCCTCACCCACAACCACTTCAGATTCGGGGACAACTTATACCTTCAAGTCAGTAGCACTGCTATGGGTACCCGCATGGCCCCACAGTATGCCAACATTTTTATGGCTGACTTAGAACAACGCTTCCTCAGCTCTCATCCCCTAGTGCCCCTCCTCTACTTGCGCTACATTGATGACAACTTCATCATATGGACCCACGGAAAGGAGGCCCTTGAAGAATTCCACCTGGACTTCAACAATTTCCACCCCACCATCAACCTCAGCCTGGACCAGTCCACACAAGAGATCCACTCCCTGGACACTACAGTGCAAATAAGTGATGGCCACAAACACCACCCTATACCGGAAACCTACTGACCGCTATACGTACCTACATGCCTCCAGCTTCCATCCAAGACATCACACGATCCATTGTCTACAGCCAAGCCCTAAGATACAACCGAATTTGCTCCAACCCCTCAGACAGAGACAAACACCTACAAGATCTTTATCAAGCATTCGTAAAACTACAATACCCACCTGGGGAAGTGAGGAAACAGATTGACAGAGCAAGACAGGTACCCAGAAATCACCTACTACAGGACAGGCCCAACAAGGACAATGACAGAACACCACTGGCCATCACATACAGCCCCCAGCTAAAACCTCTCCAGCGCATTATCCACGATCTACAACCTATCCTGGAAAATGATCCCTCACTCTCACAGACCTTGGGAGGCAGGCCAGTCCTTGCTTACAGACAACCCCCCAACCTGAAGCAAATACTCACCAGCAACTACACACCACACCACAGAAACACCAACCCAGGAACCAATCCCTGTAGCAAACCTCGTTGCCTACTCTGTCCCCATATCTACTCTGGCGACACCATCAGAGGACCCAACCACATCAGCCACACCATCAAGGGCTCATTCACCTGCACATCCACTAATGTTATATATGCCATCATGTGCCAGCAATGCCCCTCTGCCATGTACATTGGCCAAACCGGACAGTCCCTCCGCAAAAGAACAAATGGACACAAATCGGACATCAGGAATGGTAACATACATAAGCCAGTAAGTGAACACTTCAGTCTCCCTGGTCATTCTATTACAGATTTAAAAGTCACTATCATTGCACAAAAAAACTTCAGAAACAGACTTCAAAGAGAAACAGCAGAACTAAAATTCATTTGCAAATTCAACACCATTAATCTGGGCTTGAATAGGGACGGGGAGTGGCTGGCTCATTACAGAAGCAGCTTTTCCTCTCCTGGAATTGACACCTCCTCATCTATTATTGGGAGTGGACTACATCCACCCTGATTGAATTGGCCCTGTCAACACTGGTTCTCCACTGGCGAAGTAACTCCCTGCTCTCCATGTGTCAGTATATAATGCCTGCATCTGTAACTTTCACTCTATGCATCCGAAGAAGTGAGGTTTTTACTCTCGAAAGCTTATGCCCAAATAAATCTGTTAGTCTTTAAGGTGCCACCAGACTCCTTGTTGTTCATGCCACCGCAGTGTCCAAAGCTTCGCTAGGACAGAGACACACCAGGGAACAGCTCATCTCCTCAACTGTAGCAATGACGATGGAGATTTTCAGAATAAGTCTAAAGGATTTAGACACCTCTTCCATTAAAGTTTAATGCTTAGGAAGTCTCAGGCTACATCTACCCTACAAAGCCTATGCTCGCATAACCCTAGTGGAGACGCCACATATGCCAGCAGGAGGTTTTTTTGCCGGTGTAGGCACACCGCCTCCCCGAACCACATTAGCACTTTCCCCAGGGTTTTTATCAACATAGCTACAGCACCAGGAAGTGTTTGTTTCTCCCATGTCCCCGCACGACATAAAACCTATACTGGCACGGCCAAGTGCCTCAACCTAGGACTTCCAGCAGTTGAACAAGCTACAGTCTTCAAGCTCTGGCTCACTACAGCGGTCTTGCACCTCTTGGATGCCAATGTGTCTATGTCTACGCCAGCAGGAGTGGACCCTGTATTCCTCTGCCCACGCAGCTCCCCTGGGGAAACAGGTCTCAGATGTTTTTCCCCCATCTTACCTAACCAAATCTCTAGCCTGTTGGAGAATTATGGTTTCCATTTTAGACTAGGCTCTAGAGATTCCGCCCCTACCTCCCGCCCCATTGCTTTAGACCAGCGCTGGGCAAACTACAGCCCGCGGGCCACATCAGGCCCTAGAGTCTGGACCATGACAAAAAAAAAATATTTGACTGCCGCTGGTCTAGGGTATTTCTAAGGTGCCCATCACCTTGGTCTCTAGCCCAGATCTGCAGCATCCCAGGCAACGTCCTTACCTGCAGCGGTCTCCGTAGCCGCAGAACCCATTCTGGAAATACCTGCAGATCTGGGCTGACTTCCGGTCGTGTGAGAAACGGCAATTCTGACCCCATCTGCAGGCTCCACGGGCAAAGTTCCTGCAGGGAGAACAGAATCCATATTGACTCACAGGCTGCCACCCCTCCACCATCCCTCCACCGTCTCTCCAGCTGCACACCAGCTTCCTATGGATACAGCCTCAATGGATACAGCTCCCACTAGTCCATCTGCTCATCCTGACACTCCCTTACTTCCCAGAGGAGTTCAGCGCCTTCCCCAGCCCACTAACCGGGGAGGCTGCAGAAACTAGAGGACGTTTCCTACTGGGGGGGTAAATGATTGCTCAGCGGGGGCCGCACTGTCAGCAAGATTCACTCGGTAGGTCTTCATTTCAGCCTTGTGAGATGCCCAAGTGATGAGCAGCAAACGCCAGGCTCTCATGTCAGGGGGGGAGCAGAGCGGCTCCCTTGCGTTCTGCGCACATCAGCGAAGCTTGAACACAGGGCTGGGATTTGTAAGGGAGCTGACAGGGACTGGGCACCCAATTCCCATTGAAATTCAGTAGGATTTGAGCACTTAACTCTCCCGGGCTCCCGTGAAACGCCCAGCCTCGGGCCTGCTGCCCAGTCCAGGGTGCACTGAGGAGAAGCCCATGGATGAGGGCCCAGCAGGGGTGAGAGAACAAGGCCAGCAGCCACTAGTGAGATGCAGAGGGCTCGGACAGCAGCTCAGCTCAGGAGTGCTGGAAACCCAGGGGGTGGACACGTCCCATAGGGAGGGCACAGTGCACATCACATAGCCTGGGGAAAAGAGCTATGGTATAGCAGCCTGACTGATCTGGGTGTGTAGTTACATGCTATGGCTGACAGCAAGCAGGGGCGTTCCCCAGCACACATCCCATCTCAGCACACACAGAGAAACAGTCCACCCCACTGCCAACAGAACTTGGGTAGAGGAAGACGGCTAGGGAGTCAGAGAGCCCCCAGAGGAAGAGAAGGGGACAGGTGGAAACCTGCAGGGGCACTGGAGAAAGGCTACTGCACCCAGCCTAGCAGATTTGATTCAGGGAGCAGAAGCATGGCCAGGCTGGGTAGGGTGACCAGACAGCAAGTGTGAAAAATCGGGTCAGGGGGTGGGAGGTAATAGAATCCCATATAAGAAAAAGACCCAAAAATCAGAACTGTCCCTATAAAAATCAGTACACATCTGGTCACCCTAAGGCGGGGTGAGGTAGCAGGGGAACCCCACAGGAGTATTTTCCCATGGAGAGTCCCAGTCTCACACATGCTTGCTCCAATAACAAGAGCATAAAGAATCAGGAGAGCTGGGAATGCACCTGATTCAGCTTCCCCAAATGCTTTACATGGAGTTCTGATCATTTCAAAAATCAGCAGCCGGTCAGACTTCCCCCAGGCATGAGCCCCTCTCAGGTGGGGAGCAAGGAACGCCTGAAGTTTCAGAGAAGCACTCCTATAAGTTTGGCTGTTAAACACGTTCAGGACACAAGTTTTGGTGGGTTGTTTTTTTTTACCCCTGGTTGGCTTAAAAGCTGGAGCTATTTACCAAACCACCCAGAGAGCCTGATGCAACAAAAGCGAGGTTGTGCCTGAAATTAGCACAAGAAGTTTCACTACAAAGGGAAGTCAGGTCAGTGGGGAAACCCAAGGGGGAGAAAAAGCAGATGCAGCAGTTTCTGTAGGTTTTGCTGCCTCTGCACAATCAGCTTGTAAGAGCCAGGGTCCTGGCCTTTGCCCCTCCAGGCAACCAGAGAATCCTCCAGCGCTGCAAAGAGCCTGCCCCAGCCAGACAATGGTGGCTCTGCCCACAGGCCCCTTTCATCTCCCCCCACGAGGTGTTACCTTCAGAGCCTGTATGGGCGCCATTTCAGGGCCGCCATCCAGGAGAATCGCCTGCTGCCGACTTCCGCCCCATAGCACAAAAAAGGGATCGGGGAGAGCAGTTTGCAGCCCTCCCTCCACACCCCGGTTTTTGTCTGGGTGGGGCTGCAGGGGCAGTGTCGCAAACCTTCCTGGGCCCTAAGCCCAGCTCAGGAATCGCTCTCTGCCCCTGCAGAGCTGACCTGCAGCCTCCCCAGACCCTACCTGCACAGGACCCTGGAGTAGGGGCCTCTGTTGGGCTGACCCCCTCCAGCTGCTACCAGCGAGCCAGGCTCCATCCTCGCCCAAACACAGAATCAAAGTGCCTCTCTCCCCCCACAGCCCCCTCCAGAACTCTTTATGGGAGGGGAGGGGTTTAAACCAGCCTTCCCCAAGGACTAGCCCATCGGCAAGACAGAGAGGTTAGGACACACCCAGCTGCCCATTAGGTTGGAGTAAGGAATGGTCCCCACCCAGCTACTCACCCCTCCATTGATCAGCTACCTGCGGTAGGTGCACAGGAGGGAGCCAATGGGCGAGCGAACAAGGCTTAACCCCTTCGTTGCTGTGCTTGGAGAGGTTGGAACTTGGTTTATGTTTATTCAGACCAGTGCAGCCAGAGCCAGACCAGAGGAAAAGACCGCCTCATCTCAGGCATTGCAGCCAACTGGTACAATCAATGCTTGCAGAAAGCAGGATGGTCTCCCCCCCCCCCCCCCCAAATCCAACATGTTATTGATGTCCCTGTAAAAATAGAACGTTGTAAAACCAAAGTCTGCAGAGTCTATTGATACCTCAGACTGCAACAGAGACTGAGACCAGGGCCATGGATGTTTGGCCCTCGTGACACCGGCTTTAAAGGGAGACAAAAAAGGACTGAAAAAATAATTGATGTCCCGGGGGGCGTGTGTGTGAAATAGACATAAACAGAGCGAGGAGTGCGGGCCGGTCCGAGAACAGCATCCAGCCAAAAAGGTGGACAGAACGGAACGAAGACAGAATCTTCTGCTGAGCAACCATGGGTGTCCCCATCCTGGCAGGGGACGCTGATCCTGAGGCATCGTCACAGGGTGGTCTTGTGGCTAAAGCAGTGGGCTGGGAGTCAGGTGCTCTGAGTTCCATTTCTGCCTTGACCACAGATACCTTACTCTGACTGAGGGCAAATCACTTGGGCCCAGCTCCTCAAAGGAATTTAGGTTCCTAACTTCCAGTGAAATCCATCAATGGGAGCCTAAATACATTTGAGGAGCTGGGTCTTAATCTCTCCGTGCCTCTGTTCCTTATCAATCAATGGGGATAACATTTCCTTTGTCTGTTTAGGCAGTAAGCTCTTTGGGGCAGGAACTCCCTGTATGTACAGCACCTAGCACTCTGGGCCTCTATACTGTAATAAAACCCCAGGGCTGGGTAGGAGTGAGGTAGTGCATACTCCGAGTGTCTTACAATGGTTCGTTGCAATTCTTTGCTGCCTAATCTGGGCAGGGCTTCCGTGAGGGTGTCTATTGGGTGGGGAGGAGAGAGGCAGGTTGGATTTAAATAAACTGAAAGCGTTTCCCCAGTGGGGCTATGGCTACACGAGAGAGTTTACAGCGGAGGAGCTGCAGCTGCACCACTGTAAACTGTCTAACGTAACCACTCTAAGCCGGGAAAGAGCTCTCCCGTTGGCTTAACTACTCCAGCCCCAGAAGCTCTCCTGCCAACACAGCGCTGTCCACACCGGCGCTTCGCTTAGGTCGGTGTAACTTGCGTCACTCAGGGTGGCTTTTTCACATGTAGACAGAGCCTGAGTTTCAGTTTCACTGATGTGACGCCCTGGAATTTTCAACAGCACAAAGGAAGGGGCTACATGGAGCACACTGCTAGCCCCTGCCACTTCCTGCTTCACACCTGTTCTGCACACAAAGCAAAGTAAATGCAAGGACATGGAATAATTGCTTCCAGGGACGGAACAGTAAAGAATACTTGGCTCTGTCCTTTTCTCGGCTACGTTCTGCAATCTGTTAGCAGCTGCCCTTGGGCCCCAGCTCTCCTGACCATTATAGTTCTACCTCCCCAAACCCTTTCAGATCAGACTTGCTGTTTGTCCCCATTTATGTAGGTGTAAAACCCTGTGCCTTGAGGGGCGGGGGGAACGGGGGAGGCTACTAGCCTGTGAAGGGAGTAGCCCAGGTCTGGCACAAAGCAAAACATGACACAACACCTTGCATTACAATCCATGCATGCTCAGAAATGCCCTCAGATTCTTGCATCGTATCACAGGCACGTCTGTGTGTATTAGAACAAAGCTGGGCATATAGTACATGTATCCTTGCAGCTGCAGCCTGGTTGGACCCACGCACTTTTATTTCTGCCTGTTTGCTACTACTGATAATTAGTCAGGCCCTGGTTCGGCAAACCCTTAGGCCCAGATCCTCCAAGGCAGTTAGGTGCCTAACTCCTATTGATTTCAATGGGCGTTAGGCCCTTAAATACCTTGAGGATCTCGGCCTTAGGCATTTGCTTAACCTTAGCACATAAGTAGTGCCAAAGGGCCTAAGGGAGTTAGGTGCCTAAAAGTCCCCTCCACTGACTTTGATGGTACTAGTCATCTGCTTACACTGAAGCATGCCCCGGAAGTGTTTGCAAAATCAGGGCCTTAATGATTGTAAGCACTTTAAATGTACTAGCGCCCTAGCTAAAAGCTAAGTGTTATTTTTTTGTCCAGGCACGGTACTGTATTCATTTGCTTAGCATTCCAGAAGAGAAAACTGTGTGGAGCGTCTAGACTAGCACCTACAAACACACTCTTTTTAATTCAAGTTAGCCGGCACTCAACCTCCAGTGGATTAAACCATTCACAGCACCCTAGATCCTGAAAGGAATTTAGGTACCGAATGCCCATTAAAATTAATAGAAATAACTTTGAGGATCTGGGCCTGAGTTCTAAAAACTTTAGGGAGACAAGGGAATACCGTTTGTTGGACCAACTTCTGCAGGGGAGACAGACAAGCTTTTGAGCTTACACCTAGCTCTTCTTCAGATCTAAGCTAAATACAAGGTGGAATAGATTGTTGAACATAAGTAGCTAGCACCTTTCAAGGAACGGTTCAGGGGGAAGTTGAGTGGCCTGTTAACACCTCTCCAGTCATAGGGGGGGAAATGGAAGAAGAAAAGAAAAAAGAGTGATGTGTGTTTTTTAGTGGATTACAGTCCATGATTCAGTCCATGATTTTTAGTGCCTAGCAAAGTTATGAATTTAAGCTCCCAGGTTTGTCTTTTGACAGTGTTGTACAGGTTTTTAAAACTTCAGTGAGGCAGCACAAGCTAGTGAAATGAGCCTAGAGGTGCAACACTCCTGCCACTGACTCTCCCTGGGTGACTTTGGGTAAGTAATTTCACCTCTTTTACCTCGGTTTCACCACCCTCTATAATGGGTCTAAGTTGTTCCCCAGTGCACAGGGTTGTCATGAGGATTCATTAGTTTGCATTTGCAAAGATCTATACGAATGCCAAGTGCTACGTAATGATTGAAAGTTACCGTTACCAACGTAAAATACAGCCCAGGGCTTTTTTGTGCAGATGGGGTGGTGCTGGAACAAGACTGTTGCCATCAGCTAATGTACCCCACTACTACAGACATAGAGAGCCCATTCCCCTAGAACACCATGGAAGAGATACAGACAGATCCCTTCAGTTAGCACTTCCCAAACTTTTCAAAGCTGAGGGCTCCTCTTCATGGTGCACAGTACCTGGCTGTGTGGATTTTCACTTGCTGGACGTTCACTAGCTGTAGCAGTGACCACATGGGACGTTAGTGCATGGCACGCTGGTGTGCTGTGGTCTTCAGCCCTTGACTTACCCTGCAATAACTCACAATGTAGACAAGCCCTGACTTTCATTTAGGCCAAGGGCACCACGGGTTTGTTACTGTGCTGCATAAAATTCAACTTCAGGAAAATGAAGCCAATTGTGCCCCCTTTAGCCCCTAGAGGCTTACCTGTATTTTTAGACCATCAAAGTATGACACTTCCTCCCCTTTCCCACATGCCCTGATGAGCAGTGAAACAAGGTTGCCATTCAGACTCCTCGTTGACATTGGCATTAGCACGCACTGGAACGAATGGGGCAGTTCACACAGAGCTATTGTTTCAGGCTCTTTGCAGCCTCAGGCAGATATTGGCATAGGTCATGCTCAAATCTGCAGCACAAAAAACTATTTCCCCATGCTAATTTCCCCCCCACTGTTACTCACACCTTCTTATATCAAAAGGGGTAGCCATGGTAATCTGGCTCTGTAAAAGCAGCAGAGTCCTGTGGCACCTTACAGACTAACAGACGTATAGGAGCATGAGCTTTCGTGGGTGAATACCCACTTATTCACCCACAAAAGCTCATGCTCCTATACGTCTGTTAGTCTATAAGGTGCCACAGGACTCACACCTTCTTGTCAACTGTTGGAAATAGGCCATCCTGATTATCACAACAAAAGTTTTTTTTCCTCCTGCTGATAATATCCCACCTAAATTGATTAGTCTCGTTATAGTTGGTATGGCAACACCCATTTTTTCATGTTCTCTGTGTATATATATCTTCCTGCTGTATTTTCCACTGCATGTATCCGATGAAGTGGGTTTTAGCCCACGAAAGCTTAGGCTCAAATAAATTTGTTAGTCTCTAAGGTGCCACAAGTACTCCTCGTTCTCTCCCTCCTTCGTTTCAATGACAAAACTATTTGGTGAAATCAGATCTGTTCCAAACATGAACCTACCCCTGTTCCTAGTTTAATCAACAGCAAAACTTCCATGGGGCAGAGCTGAACCCAGAGAGAGGAATGATTTGACAGGAGCAGGATTGGGCCCTGGCTGAATATTTATGGGGTTGCCTACACCCGCTCCCCACCTTTGGCTAAAAACCTCATGCTGTAGGCAATGTAAGGAGCAGGGCCCTGGCACAGCTCACGATTAGCAATGGGTCTGGGTGTGCTGAGTGGAAGAGCAAACGTGGAAAGTGGGAGGGTTTTTGCCATGCTCTTGCTTAAACTAAGAAGTTTACGCAGCACAGTAACAAACCCATGGTGCCCTTGGCCTTCCTAGCCATCAATGTATGTACGTATCAGGGACGCACACAGAACGCAGCTCTTCTTGCTCCAAAAGAGAGGCCTCCAGTAACCGCTGTAACAAAGAATCTCTGATAGCAGCAGCACAGGGACACCGTACCACAGCAGAGCAGCTCTGATTCCATTCAGAAGAGACAGACAGACACCCTCCTGGTGGTTTATTACAACAGCTCTGGCAGTTAGCACCCTTTGTTTGAATGGGCATTTCCCCATGGGCTCTTCCAGCTGCGTAGTTAAGGGCCCAGTTCTACAAGCTGCTGTGCACCTTTCATTCCCATAACCTCAATGGACTCAGCACAGGCTCAGGATCGGGCTGTTAAGACAACAAGAGCTTTGTTATTAGCTCCAGTGAGTAGGACTGGGCTTGTGCTAAGGGGAGTGTTTGGGACTTCAGCAGAGAGAGTTTAAGGGCCTCTCATATGTGCAGAATGGAAAGAATTCTTGCCGTAACAAATATTTTTGAAAGCTGATGAACGTTGCTCGCGTGAGGTTTCTGCCTGTGAGGAGAAAACACAGCAGAGGATTTTCCCTTTGCTCAGGAACTCTCTTCTTCAAGGACCCTGTGAACCAAACAGATGGGAACAGACGGAGGCGCTACATCGGCAAGACGAGTTAAGGTTATTTTAGATTGGCACAGCTCTTGCAGGGAACGCCTAGGGTGGAGTGCGTGGCGATGTTCCCAGTCCTCTTAAAAACATGGTTTTAAAAAAATTCCACAAAATATCCTTTCACTACACCATCAAAACCCAACACAAAATGGAACATCACAACTCTGTATTTGTGCATGGTTGGAAGAAGGAGAGTAGCAGCACAGGAAGCGTCTCATGTCGGCACAATTTACACCAACACAGCAAATTTGCTCCTGCCCAACTTCCCCAGGGTGGAGATAGATATTATTTGCACATGGTTCTTTGGCACATATTCTGTATCCCTCGACAGGTGGCCGGTTTTCCTGAGCACTGCCCTCAGCACAACTGGGGCCCCACAACTACCAAGGGACAGGCTTGAAAAAATTGATTACAAATTCCCTACAGCTCCTAGCACAATGGGATCCTGGTCCATGACTTGGACTCCTACATGCTACGGTAAAATAATTCAGAGCCCTGCTCCTCCAGAGGAGAGGCTGAGGGAACTGGGCTTATTTAGTCTGCAGAAGAGAAGGGTGAGGGGGGTTTTGATAGCAGCCTTCAACTACCTGAAGGGGGGTTCCAAAGAGGATGGATGTAGGCTGTTCTCAGTGGTGGCAGATGACAGATCAAGGAGCAATGGTCTCAAGTTGCAGTGTGGGAGGTCTAGGCTGGATATTAGGAAAAACTATTTCACTAGGAGGGTGGTGAAGCACTGGAATGGGTTAACTTAGGGAGGTGGTGGAATCTCCATCCTTAGAGGTTTTTAAGGCCTGGCTTGACAAAGCCCTGGCTGGGATGATTTAGTTGGAGATTGGTCCTGCTTTGAGCAGGGGGTTGGACTAGATGACCTCCTGAGGTCTCTTCCAACCCTAATCTTCTATGGTTCTATGAAACACACACTCAAGCCAGCTGCCGAACTTTATACATGCGAACAGTCCTATTGAAATAAATGGGACTAGCCGTGGAAGTAAAGTTACTTGAGCGAGTAAGTGTTCGCATGATAGGCACCCAAAGCCCCAATCCTGTGACAAGCTTTGCGTGGATGGACTCCTGCCCCTGCACAGAGTCCTACTGATGTGGGTGCAAGGACCCCTCCGTGCATTGCAAATGGCAGGATCCAGCTCTAAGAGAGACCCCCCCCAAAGCTCCGCCAAAAACAGCAAGTCCCTGTGACTCGTCTAATGAAAGAACTGTTTAAACTTCGCCCACAGACAGGGCTGGGAGACACTACAAAGCGTTGAAGAAAGCATGGCAATGCGCTAAAAGTTTCTTAAATATTTAGGTCAGATTTATTTCAAGGTAAGTCAGTCTGCAACACCGTTTATATTAAAAACACTTGGAGGTTTGTACTTCTAGCAAAAATATACATTTCAGTTTGAGGCTTGTTACAACATTGACAACGAGCAAAAGTTCCTCAAGTGATGAAGAGAACATGAGCCCAGCATCTCCTGGGGGCCAGGGCTGGCCGGGAGTCACAGCAGCACTCCAGAGCAGAGGGCCACAGGGTCAGTACAGACACTTTGGAAAGGTACCAATCACAAACCCATCAGTCCATCATTCACACTTCTCTGGCTCCTTTCACAAGAGGACTTCAAAGTGCTTTACAAATGGGCCTCATAACACCCCTGTGAAGTAGGGAAGGAAAAGGACTAGCCGGATAAGACAGATGGGGAAACTGAGGCAAGAGGGGAGGCGTGACTTGCCAAAGGAGCGCAGCAAGCTGGCAAAGAGCTGGGAACAGGCCACAAAGGTCTCAACTCGGAGCCTCCTCATGCACTAGTCACTAGACCAGGGGTTTCCAAACAGCAGATTGTGAGCTTGATGGACTATTTGTTCACTTCACCGTGATTTTTACAGGTGGTGCTAAGGGAACCAGTTAAGTTTGGGAACCGCTGCACCACACAATGCTCCTTCGATTAAATGTACATTGCTTTGTACTAGTGTATGCAGCCATGAACCATACCTAAGAGGGGTAACGCCCCTGCGGGGAGTGTGTGTGTGTGTGTGTGTGTGTGGGAAGACAAGGAGCATAAGGGTGGGATAGGCTGCAGTTTTGGTGATGACGGGGGGGGGAGGAGGGGGTCTGTATCAGTCCCTCTGATACGGGTGCCTACTAGGGAGGACAGAAGCAGTGGGATTGCCAAGCAGTTATGGAAGGGAAGCAGATTATTTCTCTGCCTCAGATTTTTAAGACATTATTGCACCAGGGTAACCCGTTACCCCAAAGGGACGGGGAAGGAGTGTAATCCAGGTCCGTTAATGAGCCTGCTCAGGACACCAGATGTGCCCTGCCCAGTCCTTTCACAGCCACCTGGTCTTCTCTGAAAAGTGTGCAAATACAGCACTGCCTTATTCCAGGGGCCTGCTCCATGCGTGTCTCTAGAGGACCTTTAGCTTACCTGCAGGGAGCTAGAGTCTGTTCTGCCTTGTGCATCAGCAGATTTGTTACAGACCCTTTATTACCAAACAGGATGCAGGAGCAGAAAAAGAGCCCAGCTCAGCTGTCAGATCCCAGGCGGAGGCTGCAGGGAAAACTTTTTCCACTTGTCAAGCTGAGCCCATTTTTTCTGGCATCCATGAGACACAAAGATGGAGCTCCAGGCTGCCATCTGGGCTTCCAGGCCTCCCTCTGCCCCCGATACACAGAGAAAGCTGGAGAAGAGCATTGAGGTAAACTCCCAGCACCAAAGACTTAAGAACTGTGCAGGGCAGTGGCTCTCACATTGCTTTATACTGTGCTACCCAGACAGCCACCTGCTCATCTCAGAGTGATCATGGGAGGATGCCCTGCAGCCATCGGTGGCAGCCTCAGTGCCATGGTCACATGGGAGCTCTACAAACACCAGCACAATCTCCTCCTCCATTTCTGGGCAGGCATTCCTCCTTTTGTCCTTCCCTTTACTGTTCCTGAGTTGGAGCTCAGTGGCTTCGGTCCAACTGTCTCATGTTAAGACTAGACAGACTCCAAAAGCCACAGATGGAGTGTAAGTGCTGCATGAGACGGGACCTTGGGTCAGCTGCTACCGTCCCAGCCAGAAAACCTGACTCAGCCCCAATTTGCTGGGGATACAAAGTGAGAGAACATGAGACTTCCATTTCGGAGAGACAGACAGTATCCCAAGCTGCGAGGAAGTCATGATGTGTGATCGCTCTAGGTTCATTAGGGTGCCCGGCCTTTCTATCAGACCACGAAGCCTGAAAGCTAAACTGGTACTTGCAGCTGCCAACATAGCATCAAATGAACAGAGAACTGCTAGGTAGTATTAGGTTGGGTCCAGCTGCTTCGTGCCTTGCCTAGGCTCTTCGAACAGGCTTCTCTCTTCACCCCATCATAAACCCCCTGTTTGTCACCATGATAAATGCAACATTTTTGCTTCCCATCTCCCCAAATAAATAATACTTGGTATTTATAATCACACTTTACAGCTTCAATGCTTTTTTTTTTTTTACAAACACTAACTAGTTAACCTTCACAGCCCCCCTGCAAGGGAGAGTCAATGATTAGTCCCATTTTACAGATGGGGAAACTGAGGCAGAGCAGTTTGACTTGCCTAAGGCCACAGAAAGACCGCGGCAGAGCCAGGAATAGGATCCAGGGGTTCAGGCATCTCAGACCAGCGCTAGTCACTCTCCAGCAGCAGGTTTCCCTAATGCTGCAGCATCACTGCCTGCCGCTCTCCTAGAAATCTGACACGGAAGAGACCTAACAGGTCACACATCTTGTGCATCGGCCTGGCTGCTGCAGGACTGCTCCCCATGCTACTCTAGTCCCTTCCCACAGGCTGGGGGCACTCTATGATTTGCAGAGCAGAAGTCATGCTTCAAGCTGAGCATTCACTAAGGCCTTTCCCATTCCCCATCAGCCCTTTACTTTGCAAAGAGAACAGGCCTTGCAGCCCCCACCAGCCCCCTCTGGAGCTAAGTGAATGGCACAGCTGCAGGGTGCTACATTTTGCCCTATGCCAGTGGCTCCCCAGCAGTTTCATTCTGCAGACCACTTGGCAAGCAAAGGATCTCCTCACGACCCACCTGCCCTAATCCCTCAAAAGGTCTCGCCTGCCAAGAGAGATCCACCCCTGTGCACACCCATCCCATCTCAGCAGATTGGTGCAAGTGGAGAGCTTTACACAGGACACCAGCACCTGAACCTAGAGTCAAAGTGAATTTAGTGCTGACTAGAGTCTAGGCTGCACCAGAGACTGAAGTTGTGTCCACAGAGCAGGGACAGCCTAGGTGGTGGCTGGGCAAGCTTCCCCTGTACTGCTCCACTAACATGCCCCAGCTCTGAGCAGGGAGGGGTCACGCCCTTCGCCCCACTAGGTGAGTTCTGTCTCCACAGCTCACTCAAGCCGTGGCATCCCTGCTGACGAAAGTGCCAATTAGTGCCAGGGGGGTAGTGGGGCGGACACCTGTCCACTAGGAACTGGATTGACAACAACCAACTCATTGCACACAGGCCACTCAAGAGCCTTCGGATTTCCCGCTCGCTCCAGGCCGGGGCTGGCTCGGAGCGGATGACCTGGAGGCCAAAGGCCACTTACCCATCCTTCAACAGCTGCTCTGACCAAGCTAGAGTGTGGCATAGTGGGATCTGCAGCTGTGGGCCTTAGGCTCTTGGCAAATTACCAAAGCAGCCCCTCAGCTGGGCCGATTTGGATGGCCTCAGTCTGATGAATTAAGCCCCCAAACTAAGTAAGTTACAGGTCATACTTGGCTCCAGGTCACCCCAGCAGCCCATGCTGGGATAGTTTGGCGGAGAGATGTTGCAATGTAGCTTAGTGATGGCTCCGGCCATTGCTGATGCCAACCGTGCAGATGTGACCAGCCACAGCAGAAAGAGGCAGGACCCCAGGGATCGGAGGACACCAGCATATTACAGTGTCTGTGTTGATGGGGAAGGCACCATTGTTGGCCTCCCATTGAGAGGCCTCCTCTGGCTATGCCACAGGCTGCAGCGGGATGACCAACGGGGTGGGAAAGGAAACAGCGAGACAGAGAAATTACCATTACTGTTTTCTGTGACCCCCTTGCCTCACCCTGCTTTGCTCACTACTTTCCCCTTCACAGCACAGCCGACCCCTTCATCCTCCTAGATCAGCAGAAACTTGAGTCATTCTGACACTTCAAGACTCCTCTGGACACCCTGGATCAAAGACTGGGAACAAGTGCAGTTTTAGCATCTGCTCTGACAACTAAGTTGGTTCTTAAAGAGTTACCGCCCACCGCCGCCCATCCCCCCACTCAATTTTCTAAGCTAATATAGGAGAGACAGGAAAAGCATCCCTCCCCTTTGAAATCTAGGGGCTAAGAAGGACCAGCTCAGCCCCGGCAGGAGGTCAGATACAGGATTCCATGTTACAACCCACAGGAGTGATTCGCAAGGCAGAGGAGAATGCACATCTCTCGAGGAAGGCATGCCTGTCTTGTGAATCCAGGGGACTAACCAACGGTCTCTCCCCCAATGAAGCATCAGTACCCTTCATCAAACAGTCAGACCGTTCTTTGGGAGATCCATCCATCCAGAGAGAGACACACTTCCTTTTGTTCCAATGTCCTAGGCTTTACAGCTCAGGCCTAAGAGTCTTCCAAGTGCAATACAAAACCAACGCACAATGGACAAGTGATGTAAGTGCTGTTCCTGGACCTGCCGGATAATGAAGGTACTGAGTGGTCTTATTACATCAGACCATACCCTTGTCACTCTGCTGGTGCCATAATCCCACCTTCTCTGCAATGCACGTAAACACGCGGGTCGCTTGGAAGGCAGAAGGGAGCGGCGTGACAGCTGGGCTGCGGCAACAGAAGCCTCGCTTATGTTTTGCCTTTGAGGTTCATAAGTGTGTGTTAACGGAAGCCCTGGCTTAGCACGCAGTAGCCACGAAATCTCATGGCAGGTAGGCCTATGTACCATACGTAGAGATCATCTAGAAAATAGTACCAAGTAGAAGAAATGGAAGACGTTGTGGGGGGAGGGCGGGGGAGGCTTCTGGGTCACCATACAAAGTGTTTTGCTCAGGATCCATGGCTTTAAAGCTCCTCAGTACATGTCCTTGTAGATTTCCTGCAGAAGCGGGTGCAATGAGGTCTCCGTCTCTGTCTTTTTAATCTTCTGCACCAGCTGCGCGTGCTCGGTCACCAGCTGCCGCAGGTCAGCCATCTTCTGGAGCAGCTTGGGGAAGAGGTACTGAGCGTCCGGGTGGTTGGCCTGCAGGTGGAACTCCAGGGCCTGGAGGATGTTGTCCTGTATCCCCTCCACCTGCTTCACGTCCATCAGGCCAGGGCGGTCTGCAGGGAGAGGATTAACGCAACTCAGAGCACTATCTACACCACTCCCCTGTTGAGTGCTACCCAGAGGGAAACAGACAGCTGCTTCTGAGCAACTTGCCCCAGGCCATGCGGTGAATCAGAAGTTCGTGGTCCCTAGCCCTGTGTTCAGGCAACTCCCTTCACTGGACATTTTGGGGCCGAGGGCTCCACCTCCACCTTCCCTGTTTCTCGTCTGTGTTTGTTATGGCCCAACCGCACAGCGATGCAAGGGAACACACAGATCTTGGGAGTCACTGGAAGGCTTCAGTTTCAGCTGTACGTTATTCTTCCCCCTATTCATCCACTGGTTGCTAGCCCCAGGAAGCAGGGCACCCACTCTGGAGTGCACTGCTCCTGTTCCCCAGCAGGAATGACCTCAGACCAACTCCCTCCAACCCATGCCCAGCCTTTTTAACATGCGCATGGTTGATGGGCCCCAACTCACCCCCGCACAGGATAATGGCAGCCACAAAAAGAGAGAGGTCGCTGTCGTCCAGCTCCAGGGCGTTGAACTTCACGGCAAACTCAAACTTGGGCTCCATGATCTCGCTGAAGGGCTTGCGCAGGCTGCGCAGGAACTCACGTGTCACAAACCCGTTCCCGTTGGCCACCAGAAGCCCGTCCTTGTTCATGATGGAGGCCAGCATGGCGAAGATGGCTTCATGGACCCCGTACTTCAGCAGGGTCACCTGGTCATTCAGGTAGAGGCCGAGGAAGCTGGGAATGCTCTTGGCGAACTCTGTGAGCTCCCGCACCGTCTCCACCGTGGTGCACTGGCAGCGGTAGAAGACGTGGACCCCAATCTCCTTGTATGGAGGGATCCCGTTCACAAGCTGCTTCCAGACCAGCCCCTTTTCTGCCTGCCACAGGGTGTCCATGTCATGGATCACGAACGGCTGCATGGAAGAGAAGTGAACAGTCAGGATCTCTGCAATGGGGACTCAAGCTGCTGGCTGTATTGAGTGACTGCACTTTTACCTGTCCCTAGTGTGGAAGATCATTCAAAACCCTCCATGTGTCCCCAACCTTCCCTTCCATATAGTGGCGGATGCAGCTCTGGGCCTCCCAACTGCAAGGAGTCTGTAGCTATGCCCCGGAAATCCAGCAGCAAGCTCTGCCGAGCAACGAAGGTTGTGTGCTTACTAGCAGGTCATGGGAAGCCTGGAAGCATCAAGGCCTCCATTTCTGATCCTGAAGCCACCTCCACTCCTATTTCATCAGCAGCAAGGCTGAGCGCAGTAAAGCTCAGCAGACAGTCACCAAATCAGAGACACTAACAGCACATCGGTTGACTGCTGTGGCAAGCTTCCACCTGGCACGTTTGCATTTTATGCTGCACTGGGCTGCTGCCGCCAGCAGCCTGTTGAACTGCAACAGCGAGAGGAGGACTGCAGCATGTCAGGAAGCTGAGGGCAACTATCACTCCTATAAGTTACTTTTAGCCCTGGCTGTTGGAGATACCTTTGCGGCGTATCAGGAACCTTGAACAGTGGGAGCATGGTGCTGTACATGAATCAAGTCAGCAGGGAAAGGAGGAGAAGAGAGAATTCCCCAGCTGGTTTCAAATGGAACTGCTGCAGTTCTTCACAACAGATGGTGGAGAGTGTTGGGGCAGGGATATAACTACATCTCTGAATGGCAAAGCACTTCTAAACTGGGGGCTTCCCCACAGGGAACCCTACTGCATCCCAATGAACAAGGCTGGGGGGGATCTATCTAGAAAGACATTTCCCCAATACAACCCCCTACCCCCACCCCACTCCCCAAAAAGAAAAAGTAATGAAGAAATCCATCAACAATGTCAAATACTTGATACGATTGTAGAAATGTGGGGCTGGGAGGGACCTGGAGAGGTCACCTAGTCCAGCCCCATGCGCTGAGGCAGGAAGAAGTATAGCGAGACCATTCCTGACAGTTACCGTCTATTTCAGAAAGACATTCCTTTTGGGCATATGCAAATCATTAACTCCTTGGCACCAGGATTCAGATTCTCTGAAAGAAGTCAATTGCCAGCAATGGACATGCTGGAAATCACTAGTGTGAATGGACTGGATATAGTCAGTGTTATTAATTTACCACTGGTTAACCTGTTCTTAAAACCCTCCAGTGACGGGGATTCCACAACCTCTCTTGGAAGCCTGTTCCAGAGCTTAACTACCCTTATTGTTAGTGAGTTTTTCCTACTATGTAACCTGAAATTCCACTGCTGCAGATTACTGCTTGTCCTACCTTCAGTGGACAGAGAACAACTGATCCCCATCCTCTTTATAACAGCCCTTAACCTATCTGAAGACTTATCAGTCTAAGTATGTCACCCCACTTTGTCAACAAACCACTGATAACTACTCTGAGTAGTCTTTCAACGAGGTGTGTACCCCCTTTTAGTAATTTCATCTAGACCAGTGGCTCTCAACCTTTCCAGACTCCTGTCCCCCTTTCAGGAGACTGATTTGTCTTGCGGACCCCCAAGTTTCACCTCACTTAAAAACTACCAGCTTACAAAATCAGACATAAAAACACAAGAAAGTGTCACAGCCACTAGTACTGAAAAATTGCTGACTGTCTCATTTTTAACCATATCATTATAAAACAAATCGCAACCCCAGGTTGAGAAACACGGATATGGTATATAAAGCAGTATAAACAAGTCATTGTCTGTATGAAATTTTAGTCTGTACTGACTTCGCTAGTGCTTTTCGTGTAGCCTGTTGTAAGACTAGGCGAATATCTAGGTGAGTTGACATATGTAGCCTGACCCAAAGTTGGGTATATATAATTGTAACTTGAGGATTAACAGGTTCTTGTCCCAAGATCTAGCCCAGTAAGATTATTGTAAAATCATCATATAATTTGGGAACCCCGATGTGCACAGGTGCAACACTCACACTATAGGAACTCTCTCTATATATACACACACAAATATATATATATATTTATTAATAATTTAGCAAATACACACAAACTCAACAAGGCAAAAAGAGATAATACAGAAAGTACATTTGGACGTCCATACTTACACCCTTATCTTTCATACTTAACCATTATCTTTCTCATCACCATCATCGTCCTCATCATCCCCGGTGGCCATCATTCTGGCCCCTCCCAAGGTCTACATCTCTCCAACCTATCTGCTGCCCCTGGGATGTTACTTTTATAGTAGGCTACGCTGACGCTGCCATGACCAATGAATATTCAATAGAGGTCCTTATTTGTATTTCCTCCCCTTAAGGTGTCCGTTTTCTATAGGTTAGTATATGTATTTGCTGTCATGGCACCTTTGTGATTGGAGGTTCTGTCTGGAACCTTCCGGATGCTGGTGTCAGCGATGTTCTGTGGGTGGCTGATGTCAGTATTCTGGACAAAATTCCCCTCTGGCAAGTCACTTTCAGTTCCCTAGAACGTATGAGTTACTTAAGTTCATCTATGCCAAAGGTTATAGGCCTCAAGCCTCATACCATCTACTAAAGCCAAATCGTACAGGATAAAAGCCTGTAGGTTCCTTGCATTACTACTAAATATAATAAAGCAGAACAACAAAGCAATTAATCTAATACAGGTAAGCTGGCCCACACATACCCTCTGGAAGACCTCTGCATACCCCTGGTTGAGAACCACTGATCTAGACCAGGTTTCTCTTGTTTCCTTATGAGAATGTGACACGGGACTGCATCAAAAGCCTTACTAAAAATCAAGATATCACATGTCTACAGATTTCCCCCATCTACTAGGCCAATAACCCTGTCAAAGAAGGAAATGAGTTGGTTTGGCATGATTTGTTCTTGACAAATCTCTGCTGGCTATTACTTATAACCCTATTAACCACTAGGTGCTTACAAACTGATTGTTTCATAATTTGTTCCAAATATCAAAGTTAGGCTGACTGCGCTATAGTTTCCAGGGTCCTCTTTGTTCCCCTTTTTAACGATAGATACTATGTTTGCCCATCTCCAGTCCTCACCCATCCTTCATGAGTTCAAAGACAATTGCTAATGGTTCTGAGATTGCTTCAAGTACCGTAGTGTGAAGTTCAGATCCTGCTGACGTGAATACATGTAACTTATCTAAATATTCTTTAACCTGTTCTTTCCCTAGCAACATGCCCTGCCCTGGAAATAAAGGCCAGTGCTTAGTGCTGTTATTAGCCCTCTGGTCTGCCCACCTGCGAGGAGCACTCACCGGGGTGCTGCCGGTCTTCCCAGTGAGGATGCCTCTTGCCTTCTTTTTGGTCATGTTGAAGTTTTTCAGGTAGGCATCGTAGATGTGCTTGGAGAAAGCTTTCAGGTCAGCCACCTGCGGGTTCTGGCAGCTGATCTCGCTCACCGTCAGACCCGCTACCAGCTTCCTCTTCTCTGCTTCTGGCATGCGGCCAAAACGAATTGCTGTTACATAACAAAGCGGGCATGATCAACAAGTCCTGGGAGAAACCACAAGGGGCTAGGGATGCTCCTGAGAGGACACACACATCTGCACTGGCATCAATGACCAGCTCCTGGCAGTAAGTACCCTGCGTGTACAGGACCCTGGCTCCCATGGGAACCTCTGGTTTAAAGCCTTCAGTGCGACAGAATCACCAAGGCACCATGGTGCAGAGCTCCTCCAGGCTAAGCACTGCCCTAGTGCATCAGCGTGAGGTCATTATAACCTCATGTTCCAATGAAGCCTCAGTTTAGATCTACAGTGCGAGCTCTCCACTGCAGTAATTTGGGCCCTCAAGAGACAGAGACCCGCTCCTCGGACAGGCACCGCTCTTCGTTCAATAAGAGGATTGTTAGGCTTTAAACTAGTGTGTTTTGGATAAAAGCACAAGAGCCATCTACGCTGTCCGTTCCTATGCACACTACACATTCCAGGAACAAACAGCAATCAGAGGTAGTTGCTTGGCACTTGGCCCAGAGCCCGTGCTGCTATGGACGAATGAGACCAAGGGGAAAGTTGAGACCAAGCACTGGGTTTGGAACAAACTAGACGCCCAGAGCTACAGGCCTGAATCCAGAGACAATTCAGCCCTTAGGATAAAGTGAGTCGCGAACAGAGTATTGTATGGGTCCTCTCTGCTCTGAGTCAACTCTGAAGCACATCCTGGCCTACGCACCATTCCCTTTGTGCCGCTCCAGAGATGTGAAGAGTCCCTATGCACAGGAGAACCCCTGAGTGGTGTAAAGGGGGCAGAGACAGCTCTTTGCCCCCCACTCCTGGTCCCCTCTGACATGGTGGGCATGCTAGGGGTGTGGTTGGGGGCAACCTTGAAGCTGCTCTGATTTGCTCCCGGGCCTGAACTGGCCTCCAGCCCCTCTCAGGATAGATATATGGCAGGAAAGCACTTACACCCACCCATGCCCCTTCCCAGTACATCTAGCATCGCTGAGGCAAACAAGGATCAAGCCCTTTGGGTCCCAGGGAACTTTGAGAGAGCAGAGGATTTGCTCTGGTGGTTTCCCCCCCCCCTTCAAAGGTTCCCTGACTCCCTCCCCCTCCCCCCCCCCTTGTGCAGCATTCTGTGCACCCAGCTGCCGCTCCCCCCCAGAAGAGGCTGCACTGCAGCACTGTGCATACACAGCCTTTGTGGTGAAAGGCGCTGCAGGAAGGTAAAATACTGTTTGCTATTTTCTCTCTGGATGCCCTTTCGCTCTGTTGTCACTTGAAGGCACCATTGTAGCTGCGTGGCTTCATTCAGGAATAAGACTGTCTCTGTCTGCACCGCTGTGCAGATCTGGCTGAGGTCTGGCCAGGCAGGACAATTTCTGTTTGCACAAGGGACTAGTGATTTTGAGTGCTCAGCTTGAGACGTTTTAAAGGGGCACCAGTTGTCAGAACGTGCCAGGCACCTGGCCTCTTGAAACCAGGCCCCCCTGCGGGGTCTCAATTGGGTGCCCCCACTCCTTTCTGATAACGTTGGGTACCGCATGCACAATCGCCAAGGCTTCCCGGTGCCACCCACGCCCCTCACCATTGTGCGACATGCCCAGTGAGAGGCATTTCTGGAAGCGACAATACTGGCACTTGTTCCGGTTCTTCCTCTGGATTTTACAGTTCCGGTCACACTTCTCATACTCCAGCTTCATGCGGATCGTCCGACGGAAGAAACCCTGCGGGGGGGGGGGGGGGGAGGGGGAGGGTGTGTGGCAGCGGGAGCCAGGAGAGAGAAAACAGCATTACTAACAGTGCCTCAGAACAGCATCAGCTGATGCCTGCAAAAAACTGCCTGCGGTGCTCCAGGCTTCGTGCTGCTCTGACCCTCTTAAAGGTTCACTCTGGGCGGAGAGGAGGTACCGGCAGCAAGCAGAGAAGCTGCCAAACAAAGAGACCACTTTCCACTCGGTCCTCTTGGAACAAACAGAGCCTCTATCACAAGGGGGACGATGCAGAAGCCATTGCCGAGGGCCAGGGAAGGCCTTGATGTTATGTACACAAGTCGAGAAACCAGGCGGTTGCAATACCACACGGAGCCAGCAGGGAGAGATGAACAAACAAGTTCTAACTTCCCAACTCCCTCGCTGTTGACTCCAGCATTTGCTAGCCCTGAGGAATGTTTGGCAGCACCCAGGCGCTGGCTAACGCAGCCCCTCCAGCATCTGCTGTGGGGGAAGGAATTTTATAGCCACGTTCAAGCAAGGGCCGCATGCTCACCGGGCGATAAGAACACAGGTCCACTGTTGGCTTGCGGCAGAGATCAGCCAAGGAGCCTCTTTAAAAGCAAGCCCGGTGGTCCCGGAGTTTTGCTCAACTCCTGCACAATGTAGGACCCCAAGGCAGCTCCTGCCTCGCCCAAGTCAGAGCCTCTGCCCTCTGTTACTGTCTGTCTTTCCACTCCCCCACAATCATGATCCATTAACACCACAGCCCCACAGAGTTAAGGGCAAGATCAGAAGCCCAGGCTATTAGGAACTCAGTGGGTTTCAGTTTTAGTTCTCCAGGGTATCACAGAAGGGCCCAATGGACAGTGTCTATTGCATGCACTCCGTACCTTGCAGCCCTCGCATGCATGCACTCCGTAATGAAATCCTGATGCTATATCCCCACAGACCCTGCATTCCACATTCAGACTTGCAGCGGATGTTTCCTCGCAGCCCATCTGGAGTTGGTCCGACAGGGATGGAGAAGAGCTCTGGGAGAGGTCTAAAGGGATACAAAGAGGCAACAAAAAAAGTGTTTCTAGGCTGGTGCAGCATGCACGTGGACATTTAACAGTCTTACAGAAGAGTGACTGAACAGAGAAGATCTCATCTCTTCTCCAGGTCATCAGAAGCCAGGACAGAAGCTCTCTATGGGTCAGGCTACTGGCTTCTGCACATTATTGATGGGAAACAAGAGTTTTCATATTGTAACAATTTCATTCATTTACGTTGTTTTCTTCCTTTTGGCATCTGGATTCAGGCTGGACAATGAACCCCAACGGGTAAATTCCATATTCCTAGTTCTTAGGCACTAGCCCGATGCTGTTGTGCTGGGCTCCTCGGGACTGCAGGGGAAAGATTTAAGCAACAACAAAATACTCGCTTCACAGCAAGCTTTCCCTCCCCTGACTAAAACCCACTCACTAAATTCTGGGCCTAAAATTACTTGAGCGTCCCTTGAATTTTAGTCTTCTGACTCTCAGCGAATGGCTGAGCAGAACGAATCACCTTCTTTTTAGTGAAATGATTAAGCCTCTCAGGAGCTTGGCTGCCAATGAATCAGTTCAGAAAAAAAGATTAAAACAAGACAGACTCCATTCACACGCAAGTCCCTGTGCAGCTCAGCACATAGGAACAGACCAGTGCCCGGAACATCTGGCAGGAGCCAACAGCTGCTGCTTCAGAGGGAGGCAAGCTTCCTGCAGCACTTCATTCACATCACTGTCCATGGGGCAGAAAATTCCTTCCTTACTCGAGACAAGTTGTGGCACAGGGCGAGATTCCTCTCACTTTAAGCTGGAAATTCTATTCTTAGTTATACAAACATCTGGTCATTTTCAGCCTCTTCTTCGAGCACTCTCGGCCGAAAGCCTGGAGCTGTGGAACTTACTCCTGACAGGGCTGTACCACTCTGGCCCCCCTGCACGCTGCAAGATTTGTTTCTTTATGCAGGCATTTTCCATTGGAAAACTGGTTTCCACCCTGTGAAGCCAGCATCCATTGTTCATTGGATACACCTGCTTGATGCCCAGCTGTGCCCCTCCCACTTACCTGTATAGCTGCTAGAAGGCAGCGAACAATCTGGTCCTCCGCTTGGGTCTGAGGTTTCACCTGCTGCTATCACTGCCTCTTCCTTTTCCTCCTTCTTGACCTCAAATACTTCCTTCTGTAGCTGTTCCATAACTGATCACCCCTCAGTGCCAAGACTGCAGCCCCTGTCATAGCTCTGGCATCATCCGCCTCTGTCCGGAGATGGACCCCTACCGGGCTGTTCCTGCTAGCCTATGGGAAAGATGGGTAAACATCAGAGGTCAACAGCAATAGAACAGGTTTTGTGTGGAGCTTTTACATCACTGGCACTCTATTACACAGCAGCCAAGGAGAGAGAGGGACTACAACCCTGCTAGTCCCACTCTGGCTTCCCTGTCTATCTAGAAAAGGAAACAGGGCCAGGGGCCTTTGGCAGGTTATTGCTGTGGCCAAGACACCTACTTCCTCCTTAGAAAGATGCTTCTCTCTCCAGACCCTGATTTTTACCAGCTTCCAGTACAAACGGTCCATTTTCATGTAGTTCATTCAGAAAGCCGCTGATTTTTTTCCACTCTAAAATCCACACAAAGTCGTCTAGGTCAATCCCCATTTAGAGCCCAATAGACGCATGGATCCAGACTGCATGCCGTCCCAGAGGTAAAACACACTGCAACACAGCAGAGGGGACCAGAGCCCAAGATGCTGGCCCCGTCCCTCCATTTGCAGAGCTGCAGGTACTAGGAATGCTATGGAGATGTCCCACTATAACTGGACATCAGAGTTGGAGGGTCTGATGTCACAAGGTTGGTGGCTCAGGAGCTGTAGCTAACCACCTTCCGTTGGAAAAATGATTAGTGTGATGAGGGTGAGAGAAGAAAGGGGAAAGTAAACCAGAAGCCTTCAGCATAATTATACATTTGTTGGTCTGTACGTCTGCCCAAATCAGGCACGAGAGTAGGCCAGAGCAATCAACGTTTCTGCAGAATCCTATCCAAAGCTGCAGGGCAGAAGCTGGGCATATCACCACATTGGGTCCTTCCAGAACAACATTGCTGAAGCCGGGGACTGAGACAGCAGCCAAGATGGAGGAATTACACCGGAGCTACTGCCTAGTTCATTTATATTTACAGGCAGGCGCAAACAGAGGAGGCCGGAGGAGAATAGGAAGGCATACAATAGGTCACCACTACTCTGGATTATACTGTACATTCCTTCCAAGGCTCTCAAAGCACTTCACAAGGGAAGGCCAGTATCATGAACCCCATTTAACAGAGAGTGAAACTGAGGCACGGAGAAATGCAGTGACTTGCCCATGGTCACACAGGGAGCTAGTGGCAGGGCTGGGAGTCCCATGCCCCGTCCATTGAATCACAAGGTCTGTCTGAACATATTACATTCCACTCATTAGGTCTGATCCTTCCACACCCACTAAGCTGACCGCTTTAATGATGTTACTAGGCGAGGGACAGGGAAACAAATGTAGTGCCCCATGCAACAGACACTGCCAGCCAAAAGCTGAATGCAATAGCACTAAACCCAGTGGCTGGCTAGACGCCGCAGGTCTCTCTGCTGGCTACTTGCTAGGGCGACAGCCTCCTGTGGGCCTCTGGGATCATACTGGTTTCAATCATGCTGCGAGAAGTTACAGCATTGCTATGGCTGCATGTTTCTTTTTATTCATTTATGTTGTAACTGGCCCCCCTTGCTCTGCCAAAAATCAGTCATTTAAATAGTTTCCTATTGCTCCATGCAGCTGCCGAGCCGCACTCCACCACAAGGTCTAATAGCGACAAAATCTGCTGCACAGTCCAGCTAGTGTCTTAATCCCGGTCTTCCTTTGGGAGGATTAGCAAACTAGCTCCTCGCCTCCCTTTCCCTCTGACGCCCCCATCTCCTCCAAGACACACTGGGGCAAGGGCTAAGATTTCCTTTAGCCACACGAATCTCATAGTCACAAAGTTATACAAAAGAGTAAGTCGTGCATCATCCGTATCTCAGGTACATCAGGTACCTCTTCCACCGCCAGCCCAGTAGCTAAGGTTGAGGTACTTCGCCCCCTTGGCTAGGCAGGTTTTTAACAGCTGTGCACAAACACCACTCCCAACCTCTTGTCAAGTGCTAGGTCTCAAAGTCAAAACGGACTCGAGCCCTGACAGTTCAGGACATAGGCTCCGTATCCCAAACGCGTTCATCCTCCAGCCCAGGTCAGCATTGACAGGGTACGTCTACATTGCAATCAAAGCCCCATGCAAGGGCCATGGCTAGCCTGGGACAACTGACTTGGGCTGCAGGGCTGGAGCTTGGGCTCTGAGACCCAATGAGGGGGCAGGGTCCCAGAGCCCGGGCTCTAGCCCGAGCGGCTACACAGCGAGTCAATTGACCCACATTCGGGGACTCAGTGTCACCGGTTTCTTATTGCAGCGTAGGCGCACCCACAGAGGCCTGGTCTACATGCAAAGTTGCACCGCTTCAGCTAAGGTGTCATTATCAAACCGATTGTGTTACACCGGTGCGACTCAGGATGTGGACTCTCCCAAGCCAATCGAAACCTTACCTCAGGTTGGCCTGAGTGGGTAATTTTACATGCATAAGTTAAACCATAGAACCATTTACATCCATGAAAGAGTGTCCCCAGGGGGCTTCGCATCACTTGAACTACATTGATTTTTAAACCCATTCAAGTTAAACCAGTGCTACTCCTGTGCACAGACAAGCCCCGAAAGCAGGCTGTCATCTGCTGGCAGCAGGGTGGCCTGCGGGAAGTGAGTTGGTGGATCTCAGCCCAGGTCCTAGGTGGCCATACCACAAAAGCCCATCACTGGAATTGGCACTAATCAGCCCCCCCTTGCCGAGACCTTGGCAGAAGCCAAGGACTAGACAGACCATTGAGCCTGAACCTCCCCTTCCCCACAGCGGTGACCCTCCCAGAGCACAATTAGACACACTGGCAGGGCAGTAGAAGCAAACTTGCCCTGACGCTGCCCGTGCTGTATATGATCCATGCTATCATTGCCTTGGGCATATTATTCATTTGGAGTAAGGAAACAAGACAGTCCCGTCCTCACCCCCCCTCTGCTAGTCCTCTTAGCTCATTGGATCCCACATTCCTGGGAGATGTGCCTATGTCCATGCACACTACCCTTCTTCCACTGCTGGTCCACTTGGGTTGCATCCAGCTCCTTTTATTTACATGGGACCTCGCAGCACGGGGCAGGTCACAGCTCACGTGCAAGGAGAAAGTTCTGAGAGACAGGGGAAGCCCAAGATGGTGTTGAAAGATCACAAGTCAAACTAGAGCATGAAGGCAAATGCACATCAAGCTCTATGCCTGAATTACATAGAGAGCCAGCACTTGGAGCACAAGTCCCAGGCAGGAGTCCCGGACCCTACAGTTCCTGTTCAGTGAGAGTTCCCCTAATCTAGGAATTGCAAGATGCTGAAGGCAGGAGTGCTTTGATCGCAAAGTCTGAACTCTCTCCCCCCAAGGATTTAGCACTATGCACCGATACATTTCAAGCGTCTGGGGAAGGTACATTCCAGGCTCCTGGTAAGCATAACTACCCCGTTTTCGTTTCCAGTGGAGCCAGGCAGAGAGACAGAATACTGTACGGTCTTAAACAAGTGCAGAGAGCTCCCTTTCAGTGCCTCCTCAAGAATACTGAGGGACCATTCACATGTGGTGTTATTGTTGGCACACCCGCCAGGTAGGATGTGGTACACGCGGAGGGAAAACTATTCACCGTAGTTTGTGTGCAAGGAGCTGAATTTTTTTTTTTTTTTATTTAATACCCATCTCTCTCCACATACACACACCCACGTATATTATATATATATATATATATATATATATATATATATATATATATATATATATATATACACACACACACACACCCTCCTCCCCCCAAAATCTATCTATAAATGAATGCACAAGCTTCAGGAAAATCCTGTTGCCTGGAACATCTGGTGGGGGGCTGGGAGGAAAAGTCCGTGTAGGAGAAGCAAATAGTCTACAGTGGAACCCACACACAAGCGTATTGTTCAACTTTTGATTAGCTACCTTTTGTCTCTGGGACCCATCTGGGAGGGCAAGCATAGAGGACTTATTTTAAACCGAACGTCTATGTAGTTCCCATTAGCTTCATCATCTTCACGGTACGTTGCCATTGGAATAACACTGCCACATTCCTCCAGATGGGTTTTAGGCATGCAGTAATTCACACCTTTTGGCAGTCAGTAAAATAATATTGCACAGGACTGATAGCTGGCTGCTCTGGGTAGGCATTGCCTAGACTCTGAATCAGGGACAGCATCGTCTTCACCCATTGCTTTAAGTGGGCCAGTTTTGCCTAGAGCAACACAGGCCAAATTCCTGGAGGTTTTGGGGGGTGAATGTTAGGATAGTGAAAGGGGTTGAACTGACAAGTCTGAAGTCTACTGATTAACCACAGCACAGGAAATGTAGAGAGAAAGATATTACAAGCTTCACCCCACATTGCTTCCCTACAGGACTTCGCATCTTGGAGGGACACCATCTCTTTAGGTTTGAAGATAGATCAGTCTCCACAGCCCATGCTGTTCTTGGTCTCTGCTGCCAATTAATGCCAGTTGCAATGGCAGCTTTTGTAATATGGACCCAGCCGCTGAGACCCATGAAACCATTTTCATAAAGGCCACTGATGAGCTGAGAATAATTTTTGGTCATTATCAGTCGGGGCTGGATATGAACGGCCAGCCTAGAGGTGAAACGTATGGGGAAGTCGTAAATTACTCCCAGTAATGTGCTTAGTGCTCTAAGACAACCTGGTTTCTAGGCCCTGCTCTGCCAATAATCTGCTGTGTGACCTTGGGAAGTCACTTCCCTTCTCTATGCCTCATATCCCCAATCTGTAAAATGGGTCCAACGTTCCTGACCCCACCCCCGAAGAGTGCTTTGAGATCCATACAGAGAATGCCTATATGAGTGCTATGTAATAATATTCTGATATTATTATAGCCCATCAGCAAAAGCCAGGAGCTCTTTAACCTGATCAGTGGAAGTGCCACAGAATTATTTATACTCCTGTATTTTCTCGTCATCATTTCCCTGCATTCTAAACAATTACCGAGGGAGATAAAAATAGGGATTAATTTCTTACTGGAAAGAGGACGCACTTAAGAACCTCGGCAATTTCACTGGCTGAAAGTAAAGCCAAACAGCATCCAAAGGAAAGCGAACGCGGTAAGTAGGAAAGCAGCTGTTAACAGAGAAGCAATCAATACAAAGTGACGGAAGTGGAGGGGCGCAGGAGCACAAAGCTAGAGTGAGAGCTGTGAAATGTTTTGAATGATCGGCGCGCAGAGCACAACAACATAGAAAAACCGACTTCTACGTGGCTGTGCGGTTAGTGGGGGACTGGCTGCTTGGTGGCCTCTATGAAGTGAGCTGGCGAGGCTCAGGCTAGTGATAGAGAAGGTTGGCCTACTGGTTGGGATGCTACCCTGGGACTCCGGGGACCCTGGTTTAATTCCCTGCTCCACCACAGACTCCCTTTGTGACCTTGGGCAAGTCCCTCTTAGGGTATACGTCTACACTGCAACACCACACCCGTGGCTGGCCCATGTCAGCTGACTCAGGCTGACCCTCCTCCGTGGTGGGGTCCCCGGGCTCAGGCTCCAACCCAAATGTCTACGCTGCAATTTTATACCTCTGCAGCCTGAGCCCAAGTCAGCTGACATGGGCCAGCCCTGGGTGTTTTGCTGCAGTGTAAACATACCCTTAGTGTCTTTGTGCCTCAGTTCCCCATCTGTACAACAGGGATAATAGCACTGCCCTGCCTCACAGGGGGGTGATGAGGATAAAGTAAGACTTGGATTACATAGTTCCCAGGGGATTGTGTCCACATCACACAGCTTAGGTGGCTAACTAACCACCAAGATGCTGAAGTCCCCTTTCGTCTCTAGAGATGGGGCCACAAAAACCAGAGGTCATGTGCTAGCATGGGCAGCTTGCTGTGCTGCTGCCTATACTGTACCTGTCCCATGGTCAGAGGGCCATCAGTGGGACACATTCCCCAACACTAAGTAGAAGCCACAGTATCCAAGCTGTTAAGGAAGAGGTTGCTTCATTAAAATATTTAAGCGTGTTTGCCACAAGTGGCTTAAGAAACAAACATGATGACGCTTCAAAAGCTGCCTCCACACTGTACAGGTGCCCAGCGTTTGCCCTGCTCAGACGATTCACATTCGGTATGTGGTGTTGATTAAACAGGGCCTAATCTTAAGAGCCAACAAGGGCCCTTGATGCCAGAGTTAGGCAGAACACCAGGAAAGCTCCCCAACGGCGAGATCTTTTACCCCTTCCATGGGAAGGGGTAAAATCCACAGAGTTCTCACTTCTTTGAGCAACAGAAAACTTGAGGTAAATTCTTTGGAGCAGGGACGGTCATTTTCTATGCTTGCACAGCCCCTAACACAGCGGCGCCCCAATCCCAATCAAAGTCCCTAAGCACTACTACACAAACCACCACTCCCCTTGAATTGCCTCTCCAGCCAGCTTTACAGAATCACAGCCTAATTTTTCCCCAGATGCAGGTACCTTACGTAGAACACCCAAATAAGTCACCTGATTTTCAGAGGCGCTGAGCAGCCATGAGTCCCAGTGCAGGTGCTCGGCGTCTCTGAAAACTCAGGTCACTTTTATTTAGGTACCTACATACAGATTTAGACGCCTAATTTTAGGCACTCAAGTTTGAAAGGTTCAGACACAAGGTTTGAAGTGCCATGCAAAAGATGCCAAAGTCTGCTTAAATTAATCGAGAAAAGTAGCAAGCTCCTCGATTTCTCTCAGCACTGGAATCTTTCACCACACACCCGAAAGTTAATTTGCGGCCTTAATACCCAGCAAGCTGATGACAATTGTCTCCATCTCCAAAGATGCTTTATGTAGATAGTCCCAAGGCAATAGGACAATCAGAACGAAATCCCTTCAAAGCACAAAGGATGGTGTTGGCTGATAGGACTGTTGATTTAGGATTACAAAGACTTTCAGCAAATAAAATCCAGTTACTCCCCCACATCTTCCAGCTTCTTTCCAGCATAAGTTACTCTCTCCAAGAACTGCAATTTTAACTTCAGGCTTTGAGGAAGTTTTACCTGGCTCAGTGCAACACAGAAACCGGTCCTCTCTTCCACTTCCCTGCCTGGATAGAGGAGACGAGTGCCACACCAACAGCTCACTTCTGCAACACTGATACTTTATCGCGCTTTTCACTGCCGCAGCTAACTAGGAAACCTGTAACAGCCCAGTCATCCCCTGACCAGATCCCTTGGACTTGTTTATTCCCAGGGGGAAGGATTAAAGCCAGGAAGAAAGTTACATACAACGGACACCCAGTCACGCTAGTGTCTGTCTAGCTTCTGAGCACACAGAGCACAACCGGAAAGAACTTGGGGGTGGGAGGGTGACAAGGGCAGAGCCCTAATATGCTCCCATTGCAGTATCACAACCAGCAGATGGGGATTCTAGGCCCAGGAGGTGGGTATGGCATAGTCGGGGGAAGATTCCCCTCTATCAGAACAAACCCATTTTACATAAACAACTACACAAGGGCACAGTACTAAAATGGGGGGCGGGGGTTATGAGAAGGCCGCACAGTCTCCAAGGAGCCTTCAACTCAAGACTACTTCCTAATCTTCCCTGAGCCTCTCTGGGGAATCAGACTCCTCTCAAAGCTGCTTCTTAGCCTGTGGGATGAGGAGGGGGGCCCCACAAACCCAGTTAAAATAGCAAAGGGTGAGAAAGTCACATGACCCCTGATCTGCCACGCCTCCCCCCCACCCTCCAATTCAAATATGCTCCTGTAGCTGTAATTAAAGCAGCAGGTGGATCACCCTCTCTCCCTGCTTTCACAGCAGCCCCAGAAGCACTCCGCTACAGGAGCACCTCCTATTTGTACAAGGCTGCGGGCTCAGGTACAAGCCTACTGGCCCAAGCGTCTCTCCTCTGCTCCAGCGAGTCTCAACTAAGCTGCAATAGCACATGCAAACTCACCCATGGACACCCCCCCCCCCCCCCCGCCACCACCAAACAGTACAAAGCAAGGAGAGGGAAGCACAAGACAAAAGGGTAAATCAGAGGGCAAACCAAGGAAAGAAACAAACATAAGAACAGGGAACAGAGCCAGCTAACGGGAGAGTAAATGTGCACAAAGACAGCCCGAAGCAGCTGTGCCCAGGGCATGGAACATGGGGAACAGACGCTGATGCATAGCTGGCCACCCATCAAAGGGGGACTCCACCACCACAGAGCAATAAGCTATTCAGAAAGGTCCGAGGGGGCTCCAACATAGAGGAAGCAGTTTCCAACACCCAGGGTGAAATCCTGACCCCGCTGAAGTGAACGGCAAAACTGCCATTGACTTGAAACTGGACTAAGTTCTCACCCCGGTAGTTAGTAACTGCAGCTCACAAACGTGGGCTTAAGGCTGGTCCCAGTTCATTAGCATCCAGATCTTGTGGCTAGGTTCGCAGTAGCTGAAAGTTCAATAAGGAAGTGCCCATGTCACTTGTGTCCTAGCGTAGGAGGAAGAATGGAGTGACATCCCAGTTTCTCTCCAACACTAAACCAACGCATCAGCTGCAAGTCACCATGAGAAAGGTACATGCATACAGGCACGTACACACAAAGTGCTGGAAGCCAGAGGGTCGGCGGACATAGCGACGGGGGCAAGGAAGGGCTTGTAATAATGACAACGTCATCTGAAAATTTAAAAGACAACTAATGACCGAAGTCCTCCCAATACAGTTTTGTTGCTGATGAACTCAACCAACAGGCAATTTCTCTGCACCCACTGAGGCAGACCCCAACACAAATGAGTTTCCATCCAGGAGGACAAGCCTGACGGTGTATGCATTTATTTTAATTCAAACATTTACAGAACACATACGTACGTTAGATGCAATGCCTGGCAAGTCACCGTTACTGCTTTCCATGTCAGAGTCCAGGTCCCTCCTTATCCCCATTCCCCACGGATGTGGGGCTCCAGCCACAGCCCAGTGACAACGTCAGACCCAAACCTCCTCCTGTTGGGTAGCAGAGCTAGCAGGAAAGCTCCCCTTCTCCAGCAGAGATTTCCTTCCGTGACACTAAGGAGCAACCCAGGAATTACATGATGAATCCGTATTTAAAACAGAAGCCAACCAGTGCTGGCACTTGTGTTCATTTGAATCAAACAAAACCCATTAGCAAGATCCCACACAGGATCATAAGGAGCTCATGTGTACTTAGATTGTAAGCTCTTTGGGGGCAGAGGCTGCCTCTGTCTGCACACAACCAAGAACAGTGGGGCCTTGGCCCAGGACTGGGGCTCCGAGGCACTAGGATAAGACAATAACACACGTAGTGTGTGTCATTTGGTTTTTCTGAAGTGTTTATAAGACAGTTGTTTCTGCAACACATGGCACGTACCGAGTCCATAATGGCGTGTGGTGGAATAAAAAGGGTTTGGCTGGCACTCGTTAATGATGATTTGAAGTCCATTGAATAAGATGCCTATCCCAGGCTGATAAAACCTTTACACCATGCTAACATGTACTGCCTCTCTGCACACAGAGTTGTAAAAGCCAAATAAACTCCCTTAAGCTAACAGGGTGACTCAGGAGAGGTAACTAAGGTGCAAAAAACTGCATGGACAAACACAAAACTGCTGTATGTTGGCTTTCAGTCCTGAAAGCCCAGAACACCGCCTTCGTTATCTAATGAATTCTCAGCAGAGTCTAGCATGCGTCACCCCTTTCACCTACTTGGAAGTCACTGGCATGCAGGTTGCACATTGCAACAGAGGGCACTTGAGTGGCAGTCATTAGAACTGTTCCTTCCATCAGCATTTCCATTATACAGCCCTCTCTAGAGAGAAAGCTTACTTGGCATGTCAAGTTTTCAGTCCTTAAAAGAATCTGTTGGGACATTTTAAGTTGTAAGCGCCAAGTTATACTAGTTTTGGGTGCTCTCTCTTGCTCATAACACCACAGATATTTAAAAGAACAGACCGGACATGACAAGCAGCTGAAAATCTGCAATGAACTTTGTTGTACATCAAGCACAAACATTGTGAACTGCTGATATCTCCACCCTACCAATGGCAGCATAACATGCTAGGAGGAGGTATGTTAAAACCCTACTTAAGAGCTAAGAAATAGCTGCCGACGTCTCCCCCTGTCCAAACATAGCCCGTCAAGAAAAATAATTCTTTACATTCATATGGTGTTTTTTCTTGAGGGAATCTCAAAGCAATTTACAAACATTATGGAAGCAAGTTTCACCAGGGAACTCTGGGAAATAGGTCAGCATTATCCCCATCTTATAGATGGGCAGATCGGTGCACAGAAAGTTAATGGTCTGTTGTTCAGAGGCCTCAAGCATCGACAACTCTCACTGATTTCAATGAGTGCCACGGGTGCTCAGCACCTTTCCAAAGAAATCACCGCACGTGACTTGCCCAAGTCTGAGTAAGTGGCAGAGCTAGAACTCAGGAAATTCCCAACTCCCTGCTCCAAGCTTTTTCTGGAGTTTACACCATGTGGTAACAGCTGATATTTGAACCCCAGCTCCCAACGCTCAGTCACCTGCTCCAATCACCAGACAACACTGCCGCTGCAGAAATCCAACTATGTGTACAAGAGAGACTCGTGCCAGAAATCTCCACACCCGTCTCCCTTTAATGTTACTGTAAAAAGAAAAAGGGAAAAAAAAAAAAAAAAAAAAAAAAACACACCATGCAGCATTTGTCACATGCTCAGCTAATGAAGAGAATCAGCAGCAGAGCTCTCACTCTTTCCTTAACTTGCTACACTTATGCCCAGATGTTGAAGGGGTTTCAGAAGAGCCTGTGAGTTTGTGTTCGAACCTGTTCTTCTGCAGAGGGTGACCACCAGTGCAGTCTGCCACAAGCGCATACAGACTGGGGGGTCAAAGAAACTGCAAAGTCACTTCTCCATCCACAAGTGCACTCGAGTTCTTTGACCTTCTCCCCAGTACAGCTTTAGGATACGTTTATATCTGGCTGTCGTGAAGCACGAGCCTAGACAGGAAGAAGCAGGGAGCTGCCTACACAGCAATGATCATGTTACTGCCAATTATTCAGACACATTTGACGATGGGGCACGGGCAGCTTTCCTCACTCAGTCAGAGCATATACTGCCCAGAATGAGTCACAGATCTGATGTAAGTTTTGCTTTATTTTATTTAAATTCACCCACTTCCTGAAAGACGACTTTGAAAAGTTGTGAAATACACTGGACCCTCTCCTCCTTTACAGTGGAACTGACGTGGGCACCAAGGCCCTGACATCACATTTCCCTCCAGGCTGAGAGAAGCTAGTGGACAGGTTCCTGAGAGGGCTCTTTGCTCTCTTCTCTTGAATGAGTTTCCTGGACTGGCAGGAGGTGAGAGAAGACTTCTTGGACCCACGATCCCAGACACGAGAAACACATTCCACTGCACTGCTTGCCAGAAGTTACTTTTTTGCCTTGTGGTTAAAAGAGCCTTGGCAGTCCAAGCATTCCCTCGGTACAGCCAAGGCTAGAAGTCCCCGTTGCAATTGTGAAATCATAATAAATTAACCCTAGGGAAGGGTAATGTAGGAGTATAAAGTACTGCGAGATCTTGAGAGGGTGGTTACTAGAAAAGTCTAGTATTTCCCCTTGTCCATCTCTAAACACTTTCCATCCCAGGAACTCAACTCCAATAATAAACTGAGCTTCACAACACCCCTGTTACAAAGAGTGGTACAGAGGGGCATTGTGGGTGAATGGAGCAAGCAAAGAGTGAGAAATCCAGCACTTCCAAGTTCTTATCCAACCTCCTGCTGAATGGGCTCAGAAGCAAGTCACTTCACTTGTGTGTGGTGAAGAGTGAGGATAACGCTCGCTGCTCCACTGGGGAGAGGGGAGGGTTAGTTAATAGTGGCATAGTTTTGAAAATGCAAGGGGGTAAATCGTTTCCAAATGTTATTGTTTATTCCCATATTACACACAGGGTAGCTATGGGACTTGCCCAAAGGCAAGAAGAAAGCTAGTGCGGTCACAAGAATAGAACCCAGGAGTCCCCGCTCCCTGTCCCTTGATCCACTAGACAGCAACGCCAGCAACACAGTCTCCTCCCTCTTTATAAACACAGAGTAGAGCGTTGCTTGGGCCACTATTAGCAGTTATACAGTTTCAATAGTAGCCTCGCTGCTGCTTGTATTTGTGCTCGAGAACATTGCTCACAATGAGGAGCGTGGCCACACGAGCAGTCAGCGCGAAAGGGGCGGGAGGGAAAGTTTGGGCAGTTCTGTCTCAGCGGAACAGAGACGGAATATCCAGAATAAGAGAGACATTGCCAAGAAGAGGCGTTCGACTAGAGCAGCGGTTCTCAACCGGGGATCCACAGCCCCCTAGGGGTCCATGAGCCCTTTCAATGGGGCCACAGGGCCCCGCAGCTGAAGCCCCGATTTCCGGCGCCCCCCGCAGGGCTGAAGCTCCAAGACCTGGTACTCCCTGTGGGGAAGAAGCCCTGAGCCCGTGGACAGCGTTGGGGACATGGGGGGCATCCCCCCCACCAAAACTCCATCGCAAGATCACGGCAGTCCCGGGGACAGCTCCACCCCGCCAGGTCGGAGCTGGGCAGCTGCTGCTCTGGCTGGTGTCATGGAGCAGACAGCAGCAGCGTTCCCTCCTCTCCTGCTGGTGCCCAAGGTTGAAGCTGCTCCTCAGCTCCCGGCCCCCTTTGCTCCCGCAGAGGCAGCTGGTAAGAATCCCTTTGGGTTGGGAGATCCAGCTCGGTGGCTGGCAGGCCCCTCCGGGAACAGGGACCGCAGGGGAATCCTCCCAGCGCACAGCCCTTAATAACCCTCTCCCTACACCCTGAGCTACCCCCGTGACTGCACACAGCCCCTAACTACCCCCTCCCTGCACCCTAAGCTGTTTTCAAACTTTTTGAGCTAAGCACCTTTGAGTTATAATTTTTGGTTGTGCGCCTCCTCTCCCCTCTGCCCCAACACAGACTGGCTGGGTGGCCTGCTGAGGTGAGTCAGGGAGTGGAGGTGGTACTTCCTCCCTGGACCCCGCCATCTGGAGGTGGCTCAAGCCCCGCTGGCCCCTGCCCTCCCCCCCCAATAGAAGTCAAACTACGTCTATGTCCAAGGCCCCTGCCCCGAGGCCCTTCTGGGCCCTGAAGTTTTTATAGCATGTCAAGGGGAGCCTCAGAGAGAAAAAGGTTGAGAACCCCTGGACTAGAGGCACCAGGGTTCTTAACAGTGTTTGAATATAAAGAGAAATATCAATGCTGTAGAAGATCTTCAATTAACTGTGCTGATGGAACAGTCCCCTAGTAATTCCATGGCATGGTCAGGGAGCTCCTGTCTAGTTAGAGGTGCCAGAACGCACAGGCAGCCAAGTGATCCAGTTGGTAGCACAGTCTCTCCAGTGCTTCCTATTCGTTCGACCAACCATAGCGCTAGCAGCGAGGCAGAGAATTTCTCTACAGCGTCTGTTCACAAACTGACGTAAACCCACACTGCGTATGACCAACAGTGTTAGTCAGCGAGTCAAAAAAAGCAACATGCCCTCCCTGCTGGACTCGATGACGACTTAGGCAATATGGGACTGAGCTCACTGTCACAGGGCTAGCATCCCACAGAGCTCCCAGTGACAGCAGTTTTACAACACCCGTAAGAATAATACATTCACAACTTTATACGTAGCACTTTGCAAATGTAAATGAGCCCTCCCCTCACTCCTAAGAAGGGGGCGGGGGGGGATCATGATACAGAAACCTTCAGTGATTTACCTGTGGAGGCTACAGAAGGTGTTAGTGTCAGCAATAGGATTAGAATTCACGGGTTCCTGGTTCCCAGCCCTCTGCTTAGACCACTAGACAAAGGCAAGCCTCTGCCTCTCCCTCACCTAGCCACATAAATCCCCAGCCCCAATTATAATGATATTTCACATTTATGGTGCGTTTCACATATTCAAAGTGCTTTACAAATTTTAGCAGCCATACTTTAAGCTATAGTCCTCTTTGAGAGGGCAACAATGAGACCTGTTGAGGACCATATGCCTACCTCTCCCTAAAGTCTTGGGAGAGGTGAAAGGAAGAGGGGGCTCTAAGGGGCTCCAGGAATACAACAAAACTGATATTTTGAACCAAACAAACTTTCTGAAGTTCCTGCAGGCCCCTCATGTGTTATTCCGAGGCACTGGCTTGCTTACAATCCTCTTGTCCTCACAGATCTGAACGGACCCCGTGGAAGGATCTGGTTTCAAGATCAGTAATTATAGAACAAGACAGAGAGGCGTTAGTAAGCAAAGCCGCAACATTTCTTGAGGCAAACAGGGGATTCAGAGCATGACAAGCGCAGCAAGTTGAATGGAAAAGCTGGGAAGTGGTGAGTGAAAAACTGCCATGTGAGGTACCACAGTTAGGGTCGGACTTAGAGCACTGCCCTCGCTAACTCATCCACAGCAAGTGCTGGACAATAGCAAGAGCACTCTGCATTTCCGGACCCTCTCATCCAAGCATCTCAAAGAGATCTTAGCTCCACATTAACCCCATTTTGCAGATGGGGGAAACTGAGCTGCAGACAAGAGACTAGGCCAAAGTAGCAGAGCTGGGAATAGAACACAGGAGGATTCTTCCTCTCTAAACACACGCTTGTTCCTGAGGGTGTTGAGTACCGGCATTTCCCTATGACTGTAGATGGACAGCGACTCTCAGGATCAGGCCCCATAACAGCCCAATAAAAACTAGTTCACAAGCCCAAGACAGTCACCATTTTAAGAGCTTTTAGACTGTATATTTTTGACCTTGCTGAACTGGTTCCATCAATTACATGAGCAAACCAGGCAATTTTATCCACTCGCCAGCAAGTCCCAAAGACATTTGCCCTAACAGTCACCATTGTTGTGTGGCCCAACAAAATCCTGTAAGGTAAGGCTACTTCTTCTCTCTTCCTCCATAGATGCCCCAATTTTAGGTCCTATGCACTCATTAGCAAATGAGGAAATCAGACTGTAGATTTTATTGAGATTACACTCATCTCACCTAAAAAAAAGTTGCTGATTTTGTAGACCCTACCAAAATATCCTGTGCAGCAGCAGCAGTTAAACCCCATTCTCAGGGCTCTGCTGACACGGATTGATTATGCCCGTACCCAAAGAAAGATGATTTAGAGGGGCCAGGGAATGTACAGACTGAAATTGTTAGAACAAAACCACAGTGTTCACTTAGTCTCCATTCAAACCACAGGAGAGAAAAAGCACATTAATGTTTGCCATAAGGATATGGACATAGTCAATTACAAAACTTCCTGAGAGGGTTTTTAACTACTTTGTTATATGCACTAGTGTAAAACCCCTCTCAGGGAGCTTAAAGGTAAGGCAGTTTTCTTGCTGTCTCTCTCCAAACACTGTCTGGGGGAGTGGGATTTCCCCCTGTTTTTAAACAGGGGTGGAGGTTTCGTTTGACCAAAGTTTCAGCTCTTCAGTTAACTTGTCCCTGTGAAAGCAGCTTTGGCAATCAGAACAGTCGCATAACATCATTCTCATCGCTGTGTACGTTCCTGACAGTTTGCATTTCTACGACACCTTCCAGAAGCACAGAGCGCTTGGTAAAATCTCACACAACATCCCTGCGACTTGGGGAAATGGAGGCACAGAGCTGTTAAGTGCCTTGGTCCAAGGTCACACAGTGATTCAGTGGCAGGGCTCAGAATAGAACCCAAGAGCCCTGACTCCCAGTTCTTTGCTCAAACCATCAGACAATAAATCTCCCTCAAAGACGCTAATGCCAACAAGAATATCAATTAATGCCAACTGTTCTGTCAGCATCTACTAGAACTACAGTAAATCCACACACTCATCTGACTTTCATCACATGTCAGTCACCAGGTGGTAACAGCTTTCATGATCTCACAACCTGAGCCAAATGCACACAAGAGACAAGAGGTGAAAATCTCCACAAACCATCCCCATCACTCCTAGAAAAGCTTTGTTAACATGGAGTTCCAGCACTGCCCTGGTCTCCTCAAGAACGTGAGAGTTGCCAAAACACAAACATTGGCAAGCCAGAACATGCAGAACTAAGGTGATACTTTCCACATAATACAGCCACCCCACTCAGTTATCGCTACCCAGGAGCCCAGAAAACGTGACACACGGGCACAACGCAGTATCTAGAGACACATTATGATTCACGGCAGGCCTCTTGCCCTTCCCTTACTGTGCCACCAGCAATTAACTTCCAGACATCTGTTACTGGTACCGCATGTGGTTCAGTATCTCACTGACAAAACGATTTGAAGGGGGTTGGGAGATGCTGTACCTCAGGAACATGCCTGACCAAACGGCCTCAAGTTCATCCCACAAACTGTTCTATAGGCCCTCAAGTGGCATACCACATTCCCAGCCACTTTTCATGCACCTGTAAGTTTTACAGCATTTTGAAAAGTGGTCTTGACACTGACATGCTCTTCCAGCACCCCCCCGCTCTGCCTTGCAATCTGTTTCTTGCTCTCAGCAGTGCCACACAGACCCACATCACAATCAAGTCATTGAGGGAGGTGTATTTCATAGTCCCTTGACCCAAAGGCCCCAAATTTGCACCACTAACTCTAGCCAGAATCCTGATGTGGCACAGGAATTTTCAAAGTAATCTACCAGTGCATTTTAGAGCTTTTGGGGGAAAAAAAAAAAAAATCAGCTCTTAAACAGACATCTCTGCCAATCCTTAACTCTGGAAGTCGTTACTGCTCTTCCATGACTTCCAAGATTTTAAGAGCTTATTGCAAGAAGGGCAAGTAATTTTTGAAAAGCACACTGCTGTTAAGTACCTTACAATGAATTGGCTACATACCTAGCCAAGGATCTCTCCAACCTGTGGCTTGAACTTCAGCAAGCTAGTCTCTGCTGTGACCTGGGTAGACAACAATCCAAATCACAAATCAAACCAAGCCCCTCACAGCTCTGCATTCAGAGCAAGGCAGAGTTTCACTGGCAGCAGAATGATCTCTCAGTCCTGAATGTGGGGACCTCCTCCTTCCCAATTTAAAGAATTTCATAGAGAAGCTAACTGCAATTGGATCTACTGAATAAAGGCCTCCACTGCTAGTCGCTTGGTCTCTAAGAATGCAGATTTCCAATCCATAATTCAAAAGCCACAGAATATAACTTCCCATAGCACAACAGATGTACTGTATAAACACAGTTTTGTCAACAAGAAATCCCAAGTGGCATCCTAGAAAAAGGATACCAGTGAACATCAGTAAGCTATTTTGTTTAACAATGGCTTTATGATCAACAAAACCTCATATGGGATCATTACAAAATCCTTTCCACGTGCTATAAAGATTTTTAGAGGCTCATGTCTTGAATACTTAAAACCCCCCAGCAGAAACAGATGCACACACTTTAGGAAAACTCACATTTTGTTTTACACTAGCAAACTGCAGCCCATTCAGCTAAGTTACCATGATATGCGCTGTGGCAGAAAGAAATCAAGCCTACACACAATGTTTTGGTTGCCATGTGACTGCATTGTACTTTGCATGCCAACTCAAAAGCCTAGGGGGAAAAAAAACAACAGTTCTCAGAACACATATCCCATGATGTCCTAACAAACCCCATTTCATCTCTGCAGTTAACTCAGTTGTTTTTGTCCCATGTAAAGGAGACAGTTATATAAGAATATATGCTGTAGATGCAGTAGTCAGAGTGGTGGGAAAATAGTCATAGCAGTTTATCTAAGCTCTTTCTACAACCCCAGGCCCCACCCACAATCTCAGAACAGCTGATGTTTCTGTTAAAATGCAGTGAAATTCATAGATTCTAAGGACAGACAGGACCATTGTGATTAGCTAGTCTACCCTTCTGCATAATATAGGCCAGAGAACTTCCTCTAAATAATTACTGCTTAACTAGAGCGCGTCTTTTAGAAAAGCATCCAATCTTGGTTTAAAAATGGCAAGTAATGGAGAACTTAACACAAGCCTAGGTAAATTGTTCCATTGGTTAATTACTCTCATGTTTAAAATGTACATCTTATTTCCAGTCTGAATTGGTCTAGTTTCAACTTCCAGTCACTGGAAACAGCTAACAACGATTTTTAGCCTGTCTTCATTATACTTCAGAGATGAGTGGGGACAGGCTATGTCACTCTGTCTATGCAGCTCCACAAAGTTAACAGTCAGAAAATTATATAAACATAAAGATAGAAACTGACTTAAAGAAAGAGGGAAAGCTTAAATTCTGCAGACACTAAGACGACCTCCAAAAAGCATGGAACAGATCTTAAAGATAATTCACACACTTATCCCACACTGAGTTTTTTTAAAAATGCGATAGGGCAAAAGTTTTTGTAAACCACATGCACACAAAGGGAAGGGTTACCTCTTTGGAACAGCTGTCCCTGTTTGCCTGTTGGTGAAAGCTACCATGTAGTTACCATACCAGCACAAAGAGCTGCAAATTGAAGAAAACTGCAAGAGAACACCACACAAATTACCACTGATGTGCATGAAGTCCAGCTATTTCTATGCCACAGGAAGAACAGGAGCAGATCGAACTACAACTCTGAAGTTTATATGCACTCTTATTGCATGCTCAGACTGTACTCTAGGGTAATGCCCCCGGTCTTGTGGAAGGCAAAAGCCTGAGAAGAACAGAATTGTTCAGCAGTTGCAGATGTTTATTAAAGACTCTCATGGTTTTTATGGATTGTACTACAGCTGCCATCAACGGAAGTCATAGCTCTCTAAGTTGAAATATCATCAGGTCATTGGTCCGAGATCAGGTGTAATGTGAGAAGACTCATTAGACCTTCACCACTGACTTACACCATAAGAAACTACAGGCTGAATACACTGGACCTTGACAACAACATAGAGAGTTGGTATTAAAGACACTGATGCTTCTTAGAAATGTTAGGCATGAAGGTGGTGGTGGTGGTGGGGGGGGGTCCTTAGCCCAGGTGCTGAGGGAGTGTCCTGTCAGTACTGGATGTGAGAAGATGTATGCATTAGAACGATACTTAATCTTACTCTTCAGGTGACTATTTACACTTACCAGTGGCTATTTGGAGCAACCAAGTTGCTAAAACTCACAGATTCAATAGAGAAACGGCACCTAGGGGCTTCTCTGATTACCAGGAAAATAGCATCATAACACAGGGAAACCGCTCCAAGCATAGAAGAGTGGAGCAACAAGCTACCAGGTTCTGGAGAAAACAGCTAATAAACAATTCAGAACTAGGGGACTTAGAGAAAATAGGGAGTATTTTTAAACACACCAGAATAACTGGGTTTCATAACCAACACTGAGATTAAACAAAGATGCTGAGAACATAGATGCGTCTTGAACCTTTGTTCCCCTCCCAGTATTATATGGGCTCAGCTGAGCCCCCATTTCAGAGTAATACATCATTCAGTATTAGAAGAACCACAAGCTAGCTAAGTACCTGCAAATAAACCAGTTCAGTTATCGAGAGAGAGCTGGCTTAAAGAGGAAAGCTAGCACTTGCTTGGTCAGGTCTGAAAGACCTTTGAATGATACCTAATACGGTCACAAATCTGTAGCCACCTACAACTTCATGGCTGTTACTATGCTGCAGTTTATGACCACTTGGAACTGCATAACAGCAGGGACAATCCTCAGGTCTTCCTAAAGTATAGGCCCCTAAAGGAGAATCACCATTAACTATTAGCAGCACAGGGCATTAAATAGGTAGTTCAGTAGTTCTGACTCCAGGCAAGGATCTCAATGTACTTCACACTTAGTAATTAAGACTCAAAGTCTCCCTGTAAGTATTATCCCCATTTTACAGGTGGGAAAACTGAGGCACAGAGAGGTGAAATGAACGTTCTGTGTATCATTTCACTTTTCAAGGTGACCTCAAGGTCCCTGCCAAATCTACATTTCTGTAGTCTTATAATTTGCCCTTTGGTCGCTGAGTGAGTCAGTGGCAGAACAATGAAGAGAATCCAGGAATCCTGATTCCCAATCCTCTGCTGTAGCAACTATTCTAAAATTAAGTAAAATAAATTGCCTTTGTAAACAGGACATTAGGTTGCAGAATATTCCTCCCGCTTCCTCCTAAAAGGGAAAACAATTATACCATAAGTCCAAGTCTGCACATTTTTATTATTCCTGGGTAGTAAGATAAATATCACACACCCAGGTGCCTTGAACCCAAGCATACTTCCTTCATCTCGGCTACCAGTAAAAACCTTCCCAGACCCTGTAACACAAAGCTCTACAGGAGACCCAGCGCTGATACTGTCAATCAGAATGCAAGTCACACCCTGACTGCACACACCTTATGACACTGTCCGAGCTACAACTGCCAACAGAGAAAGACACAAGAAAACCAATATTAAGTCATTAGTTCACCTTGCTCTGCTCTCAGCCAAATGTCAGGACATGCCCAGTCACCACTTGGTGCAAGGCGATACTTGCACCAACTCAACAGAGCATGAAAGAAAGCTCAACAAACATCCCAGCTCCTCCCCAAAGCTTCCTCTATTCTTCCAGTTGACAGGCTCTGTTAAGGAAGAAACTCACCCAGCTTTCAGTACATTTGCATCTGGAGGCCTTCAACCCGGTATGAGAAAGTGAAGGCGTCAGTAAGAAAACAGGCCCCGAGAGGAGGATGAGTCGGTTCCAGCAATTGGAAACAGGATATGGAGGGTCACATCAGGGTCACCTGTTCAAAATCCAGGTGGGGAATGACCAGAAATCATTACTATCTGACAGCTGTCCAAAGCCAATGGAAAATGAAGCTGGTGGGTCTCAGACCAGCCTCTAAAGGACAGGTGTCTGGTGCCAAGAACCATCACCACTGGCCTCCCTATCAACAAGGGACTAAGAGATACTTGAATTCCCTTTCCACGCTAAGACGATCCCTCCAGGTCAGTGCTGATGTACGTTGGCGGGAACCTGGGAGTGGGGGAAGAGTCTGCTGTGCCACTGCCCCTCTTGTACCTGCTCTACCATACAGTAGAGCTCTTCAGCCTCCATGGCCATCTAGCCAGCCCCTTTCACAAGGGCTCTGCCCATGACACGGCAGTCGGAGGGGAAGATATGTGCCTGTCTGATCAGACAAGATGGGCTGTTAAAGGGTCACTCTACGTTGTTTTAGTCTGCCATAGTAGACTGAGTCAATGCAGGCAATTCAGCTACTAAACTACAGTCGTACAAAATAATAATAGACAGGCTTCATTAATAAGAAGAATGAGGAAAAACAGTTGTGCACTTAAAGCACAGGATTGGAATCAAGAGATGCAGGTTCTAGCCCCTGCTCTACTACTAACAGTGACACCTTCCGTTTCACCTCTCTATGCCCCAGTTTCTCCATCTATAAAATAGATAGTACTACACACCTACATCAAGGTTACAAGGCTTAATTCTCTACTGTCTGAAGTGCTTTGAGATCCTCGCATTGAAAGTGAGTAGGGCAGTTTTGTATGATCTGAGGGGCAATCACTCAGCACCAGCTGTCGAAAGAGCAGCAAGGTCAGGAAGGCAGATTGACCATCCCTTTCCTCTGCAGTCAGGCAGGAGGAATTCTGCTAGGGAAAGCGGCTATTACACTTGGATGGGGAAAGCTCTCTAGTTCTGAGGTGGAGCCAAACACAGTAATACAAAGGAGTCAGCTGTTTCAGCAAGGAGTTGGGAGCTGATCAGTGTGGAATAAGAAAGATGCAACAAGACTAAGTCAATACATGAGTAAGGAGGTGAGGGGTGAAAGAACCCAGTCTCTAACCTAGGAAGCTGGGTGGCTGTCTTGTGTCTTTAAATTCCTTTGCCTTCCATCCAAGAATCTCCAGGCACTTAACATATAATTAATCAATTAATTAAAATTCACAGCCTACCTGGGAAGTAAGCAAGGGCTGTTTTTCTGCCCTCACCTACAAGCAGTTTCGTCTAGATACCAGTTTCTTTACTTGCTGTCCTAAACATCTGTGTAGCATTGATGCACAGTTGTTCTATTTCTGCTGGATCCCACCCCAGACATGGCTGTATTTCATAGGTGGGCGGTGTGATCTCTATATATAGTTCTAAAGTGTGTTGAGACTACAATAGAGAGATAAGGAAGCATCACCATCATTTTATAGACAGGAAAACCAAGGCACAGAGAGGAAATGAGATTTGTGGTAGGTCACTGAGACAGCTAGTGGCACCTACCAGTCCTATGTCTGCAGTCTCCTGCTCAAGCCACAAGATCACACCCTTGCCCCAGAGCTGGGATAGAACCCAGGCATCCGGTCTCTCCCATGCCCTGCTCTGACCATGGTTACACCTCTCCCCCTAGAACCTTGTACCTGATGACACTCGCTTCAGACCCTCCACCTGCCTTTCAATGCCCCATTCCTGGAGCCAGTCCCACTTCCCTCACGCTCCTCCTTCAGAGACAACAGGAGGAGAATGCTGGGAGCTGTGGGCAGAGAGGTTCCCCCTCCCCCCTACTCCGGGGTGGGCGGCTGCAGGCAGAGGGGTTCCTCCTCCCCCACTACTCCAGGGGGGACAGCTGCAGGCAGAGGGGTTCCTCCTCCCCCACTACTCCAGGGGGGACAGCTGCAGGCAGAGGGGTTCAGAGGGAACTGGGGGCAGCTAGCAGAGGAGAGAGGGGGTGTCAGGAAGAGGGATCCCCCACCAGGAAGGGTCCCCCCACAGAGAGAGCTGGGGCCAGAAGGGTCCCCCCGCAGAGAGAGCTGGGGCCAGAAGGGTCCCCCCAGGCAGGGGCTGGGGGCAGAGGGCTCCCCCCCTGGGAGAAAGGGCTGGGGGATGCAGAGAGGGGGCTGGGGGTGTCAGGCAGAAGGGTCCCCCCAGGGAAGGGGCTGAGGGGTCCCCCCACGGGAGAGAGGGCTGGGGGATGAAGAGAGGGGGCTGGGGGTGTCAGGCAGAGGGGTTCCCCTGGGAAGGGACTGGGGGCAGAGGGGCTCCCCCCCAGGAGAGGGGGCTGGGGGTTGCAGAGAGGGGGCTGGGGGTGTCAGGCAGACGGGTCCCCCCAGGAAGGGGCAGAGGGGTCCCCCCGGGAAGGGGCAGAGGGATCCCCCCGGGAGAGAGGGCTGGGGGATACAGTTAGGGGCTGGGGGTGTCAGGCAGACGGGTTCCCCCGGGAAGGAGCTGGGGGCAGAGGGCTCCCCCCCCGGGAGAGAGGGCTAGGGGATGCGGAGAGGGGGCTGGGGGTCTCGAGCAGAGGGATCCCCCTCCCCGCAGTGGGGCTCAGGACAGGGGGGTCCCGGGGGCCCTTCCCCCCCTCACCTGCTGCCAGACGCGGAGGCTCCGACCCCCCCTCAAGCTCCAGCTCAGCCCAGAACTTTTCCTCCTAACCACACCCCCCGCCAATACGTCACACGCATCCGCCCTGACGCCACCGCGTGCCCAGCCTCAACCGGCCAATCAACAGCACCTGGGCTATATTAGCATATCGCCACAGCAACGGCCCAAGCCCGTTCCCTCCCTCTCCTTGCAGGAGAAGGCACGGCCCTTAACAGGGCCCGGCGCCCCCTGGCGGGCGCTCAGGACAAGACGAAGCCGGAAAAGTCGGCAGGAGGGGCGGGGCGGGGAAAAGATGCCAGGAGGATCATGGGACTTGTAGGCTGTTAGCAAAGCATGCTGGGTAAGGAAGGCCTGCTGGGGTGTGTGGGCAATGAGTCTGCTAGAGCAGCAGGTCTCAATCTCAGCCAGGGTACGTGTACCCCTGGGGTGCACAGAGGTCTTCCGGGGGGACCTCAGCTCATCTAGATAGTTGCCTACAACAGGCTACATGAAAGCACTAGCAAAGTCAGCACAAACTAAAATGTCATACGGACAATGACTTGTTTATACTGCTCTATATACCATACACTGATATGTAAGTACAATATTTATATTCTAATCGATTTATTTGATAAATGATATGGGAAACACGAGAAAGTCAGCCATTTTTCAGTACTAGTGGCTGTGACACTTGTATTTTTAGGTCTGATTTTGTAAGCAAGTAGATTTTAAGTGAGGTGGAACTTGGGAGTCCGCAAGCCAAATCAGACTCCTGCAAGAGGTACAGCGGTCTGCAAAGGTTGCTGTGTCCACCTATCCCTGGTCTGAGTTCTTCTATCGACCAGTTGGGCTATTTCTCAGCCCAAAGTCAAACTGCCCACCCCACAGAAAAATGGAGGCGCTGGCCACAGCTGATGACAGAGGATGTGCCTAGAGGCGCGATACCCTATAGAAGATATGGGGGGGATCCACAGGGTGTTACCCGGTAGGGAACCAGGAAGGGATGCCATGGTGGAGTGTGAATCATCGGTGGTGGATGCGTCCAAGAGAAGCATGCCTATATGGGACGCTTCTTAAAGGGGTAGGAAGAGCATCGATGGGGCATATATCTGGGGCAAGGTTGCAGAACAGGGGTTGTCATGTATAGGGGACAGCAGGAAATTTGTAGGCGTTTAAGATGAAAATCATATATACATGCTTTGGAGGGACTGCTCCTGTAGGGTAGGAGCAGATGGTAATTAGTATGAGGCTCTCGTCAGAAAAATACAGGGACATCAAAAGAGCAGGAACTAACTAGGATGTCACCTTTTATGCAATAGGATAAATGTTTGTGCTACAATGTTTGCACTGGCCCAGCATGCCTACGGTGCATCAAAATGCCAGCACTAGAGCTGGATGAATAATAATTAAATATATATAATTTATTTCCATTAGCTTTCCAAATGGACTAAACTGCTCATATTTCTACTTTTTCTGTGGATTTTTTTCTTTAAATTTTGGTTTGCTTTTAAAATTTAGAATTTTTCAAAATAACTTTTTTCTAATTCAGGTTTTTTGGTGTGCAGGAGAGACCCATCATGGCCCAATTCTGCAAGATGAACCACAGCCCGGAACACTGTATCCATGAGAAGCCCCACTGAAGTCCCATAGTGCTTGCAGGATTGGGACACAAATGACTTATTTCTCCTACAGTAATGCATAGGGGTCTCCATTATTCCAGGCACTGTACATACACAAAGTAAGAGGCAGACCCTGTACCTAAGAGGTTGCAGTCTGAAGAGACAAGATAGACAATGGGTGGGAAAGGAAACAAAGTCACAGACAGGGAAAGTGATTTGTCCAAGGTCATGCAACAGGTCAGTGGCAGAGAACTAAGCCACTGTCTGTCTGTATTCATCTATTGTCTCTTGTCTTAGATAGCGACAGGGGCAGGGACCATCTCATCATTCTGTGATTGTACAGCGCCTAGCCGACAGGGTCCTGGTCCATTTATAATTTATTAATTTATAATAATTAATTAGCAACAAAGGGGAAAAATCAACTCCCCAAAATGGTAAACAACCCCCCTCCAACTGATCAATTAAAAGTGAAAATGATCAAACGTTTTCCTTCAAAAATGGAGACATTTGAGAACCACAATGGTTTGAGTGAAATGTCTCAATTGGGCACCAACACCATTTTTTTGCCAAAAATGTTTTTCATTTGAAAAAAATGTGACCAACTTGTGTCCTCAGAGCACAATACAGCAGAGTATGGCATCCAAACATCATGTGGCTCGTCACACTCTCAGGCGCCTGGAGCCGAACCTCGCGTCACATAAGACATCTTGGCTTGCTATTAGCAGATGGAAGGATGGGCTGGGGGTTAGTGCAGTAGCCTAGGGGGCCTGTGATACAGGTGCAATTCTGATCTCTGCCACAGACTTCTTGGGTAACTCACTTAACATCCCTGTGCCTCAGTTTTCCATCTGTACAAATGGGGATAATAGTCCAGCTCTGCCTTACAGGGATGTTGTGAAGATAAAAGTATTATGCTTTCAGATCTACCAATGAACGAGCACTATTTAAAAGCTAGGTACTATACATTGTAACAGCAGTCCATCCAAACATCCTTATATTGCAGCAAATTGTCCTCTCCTCACTATGGGACATCTCAATATAATTATTATGAGCTAGTTAAAACCCCATGGAGATTGATAGGTGTGAACTCCCCCTTCAATTAACATAATTGTACACATAAGCCCCCATCTAAGAGACAAAAGGGGTGTGTGAGCCTGCCCAGGAGCTTTCTGCTGAGTATTTTTTTGAGTAGGGAGCATGTGTGGAAAGAGAGAACACACACAAATGGAGACCAGACAAGAACAGAGAAAGAGGGAGAGGCAAGGAAGCCAAGCGGGAGACGATGGGCACACTGTGACCCAGGCAAACGCTAGACAGAGCTTTTGGGTCTGGTGTTGGCTAAAGAGGGTTGTAAATTAGAAACTGCTCTTTTTGTTCATGGGGCCTTCTGCGTTCAGAAACACGGGATTTCATAAATTCCTTGTAAATAAACCAGGTTGCCTCAAAGAAAGTGCCAGACTCCATCAGTTGCGACTTCCAACTGGAACCTCCCCAGGGCCCTGAACTTTGACTAGCTGCTTGGGTCAAAAAAGGGGCAACAGTATTCAACATTTTTATTATGGCAGTGCCCAGAAGCCCAAGTGCAGTCAGGGTCGGGGCCACATTGTGTTAGGTGCTGTACATGCATCTAATAAACAACAGCCCCCATCCCCAAAGAAGTGATGACAGTTTTGCATGCCCCAGAAATCATTCCCAGGGCCTGATGATATCCGACCAGTGAGGGAAGTGCTGGGCTGGATTGAGACCTGACAGGGAATGGAAATTAGTTATAAGGAAGCAGAGCGAATCTGCTAGTCCATAGGATTTCACCCTGGGGGTCACGAACGTGGCAGGGGTAGCGACCACCTTGTCCTTCCCCTGTTGGTAGCAGGAAGTGGGGCTGGGACAGATCTAAGTGAAGGGCTCAGGCTGGAAAAGGTTGAGAACGTGCCGTGCTGTGCTTTTAAGCAGATGGCAGCACTGCCCCCCGGATGTCTGGCAAACCTGAGTCTGCAGCGGTGGCTCAGGTGAGGGATCTAGCCTGTGAATTTCTTGCTTGAACCAGCCGCACATGGGCAGAGCGGCTCTTTAAAAAGGCTAGTGTGGGTGACTAAAGAGAGCGTTGTGCACTGTGGGTCCTCTGAGGGAAGTCTATGCCCCTGCTCCTGCAGGTCCTCTGAGGGAAGTCTATGCCCCTGCTCCTGCAGGGAGCGCTGACTGAGCAGGCAGAGGGGTTTGTGGGAGAGTGAGCAATGCAGGATCAGGGTCTGAGCCCACAGTGACAGCATGGGACGGGGCTGCGTCAAGCTCCGAACGCTGTCTTGTTCTTATACTAGATGGGGAAATGCAGGGCGCTGCGATGCACAAGCCTGGACCTGCCCAAGAGCATTGCAGGCAGTTCAGCAACGGATGGTCCCTACGCCATCACAGAGTGATCTGGGACCATCCACTTTGATTGTCTCTCAGCTGCTGGCCCAGCCACCTGGACCTACCATCTCTACACGGGCAGGGGGGGGGGGGGGGGAAGACACGACTCACAAGACCGGTAAGGGCTAGAGCTCCTCAGAGTCAGGGACTGCTGCGTGGTGGAGGGGAGCCAGCCCTCGGACACGTAAGGAGGATGTGCAGGGCAGAGAGGGCAGGAGAGACTCGGCCCAGCCTGAAACACTGACAAACCACGGCCTCCAGACGAGGCAAGCTCAGATGCGGGCACGGGGCAGCTCTGGACTTTTGTTGTTTGTTCCGAGATCTGTAACGGGCAGGCATTTGACCAGTAAAGTCACCGTGGTTAAGAAATTCCGGCGCTGAGCCCACATGCCTGGCTTTCCTGCCATGTTGTCTCTGAAGGGGTCAGCTAGAAGCCCGGGTGGCCCAAGCTTTGGTGGAGCCAGGGGAGGCTGCAGGAAGGACTGCGTGGGCTGAGGCGCTGGTTTCGGAGTTTAGGGCGCCTGGGAGCGTGCCCTGGAGACCCAGAGCTAGAATCAGGGAGGAGCCTCTACCCAGACCCACCTGACTTGGCAGCCTGTAGGACCCAGCCACTGGGTACACTCACAACAGACTGGCGACTGGCCAGTGGGGTTACTGGGCCAATTGGTCACACCCGCAACCAGCGCTGGTATGAGAATGAGGGTAAAAATATAATCAAATGATACAGGCTGCTGCTGATCTTAGGCCATGGAATTATTAATGGCGACAAATTATTTACTGAGCGGTGGCAGCATTCTGGGCACTGGAAGGTTTAGTGCTGCTGGACTGTGGTGCTGGGAGCCCTGTAAATACCCCGTAGATTAGGTAGAACAAAGAGGATAAACAGATCTTGTCTCAAGAAATTTACAGGCTCAACAATCAGCACTAACCCCGATAAGTGTTACAAAGGCTCCTGGACTGCTTAATCCTAAGGGTAGCCCTTGCTTCTGAACTGACCCTGCTATGTACTGCTTCTTATCTATCTTTATTGGATCCCGCAGCAGGACTCCTGCTTTGTGAATTTGCTTTTGGGCTGTGCTGATTGTATTGTTAAAACTACTACTTTGTGCCTGGCCAGCAGCTTGCATTGGAGGATCTCAAACCACCTTTCAGCCAGTGTCTATATAAGCCTCATAAGACAGGTATTTTCCCCCTTTGACAGAGGGAGAAAGGAAAGTGACTTGTCAAAGGTCACGCAGTGGATCAGTGGCAGAACCAGGAATTGAAGCCGGGGGTCCTGGCATCCTATCTCCTGCTCTAATCCCTGGACCACATTCCCACCCGAAGAAGAAATAGAACCCGGGAGTCCTGGTTACCAGGTCCCTGCTCTGACCAATCAGATACATGCTCCATGCCCCTCTATACTGGCACTTGGAAGATACTTAATAATGAGACAATTACCTGCCCAAGACAACGAAAGATGGAGCCTTAGCATGCAATGCAGATGCCTCTTCTGTCTGCACCTCGGTGTGGTCTCAGATCACTGCATTAATTTCCCTGCTTCTGCAGTTCCAGCTTCTCCGCCTCCAATCCAGAGCCTCTGCATTGCTCCTGCCTCCACCTCTGTCACCCCTATACCTCCCTCTCTCTCCTGACACTCCTCCTCTCCTGAGCACGCCCCTTTGACTCCTAGGCCCATTCCTGACTCTGGGCTGGATCCCAGGAGCTACTCAGCTGTGCGCTTGTCCCTCCCACAGATTTCAATTCAACAGGAGCTGCAGGGCCACCATAGAGGCTCTGGGACTGATTCCCAGCTACCATTCTCAGCCTCCAGCTGTCTCCTAACCCACATTTCCATTCCCTGAATGGCCACAAGCTGCCCCATCCTTGTGCTGAACAAATTCCGACCTCCTTCAGGCTTTGATTTCTGCTCTTGGACTGATCTAGGTTAACAGCTGTACAGTGCCACGTACCTCTGTGGCCTCCTGGACGTATTAATGATTGCTGATCAGAGATGTGAGGTCGCGGATGGAAAAATGACAAATGTTGGGCCCGCCTGATCCTGCTGTCGGCTACCCCAGTGTAAATGAAGAGGAGTCACTCCTGATTTACACTGGTGTAACCAAGTTCAGAAACTGGCCCAAAAGGTTGGGGGGGGGGGAAACAAACTAGACCAGAAGAGGGTGCATTCCAGGCAGCAATGCAGGTGGCATGATGCAAAACACAAAGGGCTCAGTTCTAACTCCATTGGCTTCAGCCTTTCTGATTTACACCAGTAAAACAGAGGCAGAATCAGGACCACAACCACTGTCCTAAGGAGTTTCCATGCCAAGGCTCTGAGTCCGCAAACACTTATGCACAGGAGCAACTTCCCCCCCTTTGAACACAATGGGTGTTTCACACAGGAGCCCACATGGGCATAAAGTTATTCAGATGCCTAAGAGCTTCCAGGATCAGAGCCGACTTCAGCAGCTCTTGTATTTTCCCATAACGTGGCCCATGTCCCCATACAGCGATGAGCCTCTGAACGCTGCCTCTCCCAGTGGGGACAGTAGGATGCTCCGCCTCATAGCAGCGACAGTAACTGCTGACCTGGCAAAGTAACATCAGGACAATACTATCAGCGATGCAATCCAAGCAGGTAGAAGCAAGGAGCGGGGCTAGCACCCATGTGGCTGGCCGCCAGCTCTCTGCAACCCACCAGAAAGTGGACTAGGGACCACAGCTTGGGACACTCGGATCCAACTAAGACAGGATGAGACCCAGCAAAATAAGAGAGTGTGTGTGTGTAAGTGTGTGTGTAAACAGCAGGGGATGTTTAAATGCAGGAGAAGACCCATGGTGTTTCACCTGATTTCTCACTTATGATCCTTGCGTTCTACGCTATTCTTAGTTCAAGTCTCTGCAGTACCTGATCACGGCCCCCAGAACTGCTGACTCGGCCTGCAGTCAGAGCTCTTTCCGCTCTGTGTTGGAGGCAGCACAACCAAGACACATCTGAAGTCAGCCACTGATCAAAGGAAAGTGCTGACACAAGAGCTGTCTATTTACTCAATGCCTGTTCTCACTTGAAGTAATTAACATGCCAACCTCTTGTGCTGCATGGGAGAGGAATTCAGTGAAAAATGACACCTATTTAAAAAAAACAATCCAGGGGGCAGCCCCTCTGCTGGGGAAATAAAAGGGGTTTGAGGCAGATATTCCACATGGGTTTTTAGGCTCGCTTTTGGAGGGTATAAATCACGAGCTAGTCAGTTGCATCATGGCTACTGCTCCCAGCCAATGGGGAGGTGAATCCCTCTGTGGGCTGACAGCTACCTTTTCCTCCTGCACTGGGGAGGACTCCCAGGAATTTAGAGCATGGGTGTGGTGGGGTATGGCCCCTACTTACCCCGATGATGGAGGCCTGGAAAATGCAGATCAGTGCATAGATAGCGTGTAATGCGGCTGATGGAGAAGACTTGTGGCTCCAGTCCCTGAATTTCCAGTGGAGGTTGAAGCCTGCGTCCTTCCCTGTTGTTTTCAGGCAGAGTGCGGCTTATCCAGGAAAGCCCCTTGTGTAAAGATTTCCCAGAGTCAATGGCCTGTCACTTTCCAGGGTTAAGAAACCCATCCTCCAACAGAGGAGATCCTCCCTGGGTGCAAAGATAAGTCCCTGCTTGAGAACCATTCACTCCCACTGCCTCCTAACTGAGGCCATCACCTCATCGGCCAGGTCAGAAAAAGGCACCCCCCATTGCCGCACTGCTGGGCATTTCCCTTTGCAAGAGACCAGCCACCACAAAGAGCGGCTGCCCCTTGTCTCCAGAAGGCATTCGAGCAAAATCCAGTTTCCTGTCAGCGAGCCGAGTCCAATCACCAGGCCCCAGGGCTCCTCTGTGATGGGGATGTTTCTTTACCCACTAATCAGAGCATCCTTCTCTCCTCCACATCTTCTGTGTGAAAGACTCAAGGGATTCAGCATGCCCTGCTTCGCGCAGTCTCTGCCTTGCCAGCTGACGTACATCCACTACTCCACAGCCCCTTGGTGGTCGATTCTCATCCTCCATGGGGTTTTCAAGCTGGTAGTTGTGAGCCAGGGGTGGGTCATGACCACCCTGTCCTTTCTAAACAGGAGCAGGTGGGCTCTGGGCTGCTGGATGGGAAAGGACTCCAGGTTTGGAAAAGGTGGACAGCCCCTTGACATCACATGAGCGTGGTTATTTTGTGTGGTCAGGAGAAATGCAGGGCAGACAAATCCTCTCTCATCTGTGGTGCTTTTGTATCGAGTGTGGGTCTGTGGTGTTTTTACAGAGGGGCCACTCAGCAAAAATCAGCACTGACGCTGACACACACAGTCTCTTTATTCAAGAACAGCTGTGCGGCCCCAAACCAGCGTAAACAAACCTGCCGCAGCCAATGGCTTCCCTCGCGCTAGGTTTAATTAAAACATCATAATAAAGGAACAGCGTTAAAATACATAGTTCTGTGGGGAACTGCCCAGAGCAGCTCAAGGTAGGAAAGAGATTGGAATTTTATTGCCAAGCTGTGCAGAGCTCCTTGACGCTCACTGGGCTGATTCCAACCTAGCCTTTTACAGCATGATTTTCTATCCGCGCCAGCTTTCAAAACGTTCTTTATTGGAGCGGAGGCCTTGTGCCCAATGCAATAAAGCGCCCCAAGCCACAGGCTAGTAGAACTATATTTAAACAGAGGTGCTTGGAAAAAGTGACGCTGGCGTTGGCACTTTCATGGCAAAGTTTGCCAGAAGACTTTGGCTCGTGTTCTTAATCTTCCAGGGAGTAAATGAGATGATGTAGACAACACATGGGCAAAAGCTTTTAAAAAGAGTCAGCAGGTGGACCTACTCCTGAGCTTGCAACACAGACACCCACTGAAGTCAATGGGAGGCTTTTCCTTGCCTTCAGTGAGCATTGGCTCGCCCCCTATGTAGACAGAGGCCCACCCTGAAATGAGGATGGCTGGACAGTCCTGGAGACTGAGGGCCTATAAAGCTAGGTAGCTATCAAAGCTATTTAGATGCCTCCATTACTGTAGTATCTGAGCACCTAAATGTGTTTATCTGCGCGGCACTCCTGAGAGGCAGGGCAGGGCGGTTAGCCCCATGGTACAGATAGGGCACTAAAGCACAGAGAGGCTAAGGCCCAGATCCACAAAGGTATTTTGGCTCCTAACTTCCATTGTTTTCAGTCAGGAGCCTAATTGGATCTGGGCCTAAGAGACTTACCCACCGAAGTCACACAGTGTGGGGCACAGTAGGGGCTTGAAGCCAGGTCTCTGGCTAACATCCTAACCACTGGGACATCCTTCCCGCCTCTATCTTTAAATCAGGTACACCACAGGCAGTGGCAGGGCAGGCTTCCCTGAGCGGGGCCCACCACCATGCCCGCCATCCAAACCCAGAGGGGAATGCCCCCACAGGGCAGAGAGGGGAATTCAGCCCCCAGGACCCATTCAGTACACGTGGCTGGTACCCTGCTCCGGATGGACTGTTAGACTTGTGCGTCTCTCTCTGCATGGTCGGCAACCTTTCAGAAATGGTGTGCCAAGTCTTCATTTATTCACTCTAATTTAAGGTTTCGCGTGCCAGTAATATATTTTAACATTTTTAGAAGGTCTCTTTCTATAAGCCTATAATATATAACTAAACTAGTGTTGTATGTAAAGTAAATAAGGTTTTTAAAATGTTTAAGAAGCTTCATTTAAAATTAAATTAAAATGCAGAGCCCCCCAGACCGGTGGCCAGGACCCAGGCAGTGTGAGTACCATTGAAAATCAGCTTGCGTGCCGCCTTCGGCACACGTGCCATAGGTTGCCTACCCCTGCTCTAAGGGCTTCTCTTCTAGAGAGGCCATAAGCCCTCCTGCTGCAGTGAATGGGGGTTCTCCTTGAGCTCAAAAGAGGGGTCGGTGTTTTCAAAGCACAGAGGTTGTGGAATAATTATACCCAGCTCTTATATAGCTTTACATCTCCAAGCGCTTTACAAAAGGAGGTCAGTATCACAAGCCATGGTATGCCAAGTAGCTGATGGCTGGGAATGCCAGAGGCGATTTGGGCTGGTTACAGTTTCTTGACTCTGTTCTGAGTACAGTTAAGGCCCTTGTGGAAGGAAGACACCGCGGAAAGGATCACACCAGGAGAAGCCAGGGCTGTATACAAGAGGCAAAAGGCGGACCAATACACTGCAGATGCCCAGGAATTCCTAATAACAAGACTTTTCTTAAATGGGCAGAACTTTTCTATTTAATATTCATTTTAAAGGGGGTTTATTTCTAAAAGCTGCCCTGAAGCAGCTGCGTTTTGGGAGGCCCAGCTCAGCTACAGTGGCTATGAACCACATCTCAGAATGAAACCCAGAGGGACAAAAATCACTGGGGGACTTCAAGGGGCAAACCCAAATCTTCCTCACAGCAGTCAGAGGATGAAATCAGCCACTCTCTTGTCACTGCAGGCAGCACTTCCAGAGCAGGAGTCCCTGGGCTGACCCACATAGTCTGGGAATGGCAAGCGGGATTCTACGGAGGCGGCGGGGCTGCCAAACATCGAGCGCCTTGCTGCGGCTTGTTCATCTGCTCCCTGTGCATGTGCCAGCCTCCTCCCAGACAGGCAACCACTCCCCCACTTTATTCAGCCCGAGACGCTGCAGAGCAGAGTGGAACGTGAAATCCTGTTCAACACTAAAGGTAATTACATGTTCTCTCCAGGGAAATCATGCCCCAGCATCTTTCTTTGATCATCTTTACATCTTTGCCAGCATGTCCTAGCATTAGCTCCCTCTGCCTAGCTCCCAAATAAAACCAGACAACTCTGGATGCCCTGATGCCGTTTGCATAAAGGACAGGCAGCAGCATCTGAATTACACACTGGTAATCAAGAGGTCTTGGCCAACACTATGATGGGCTTGCACGTTTTCTGGCCTAGGCACCTGTTGTGGTGACAGGCTGGTGTTTGCATGCGTCTACCTGTGAAGACCTGGGACCATTCTCCTGCTGAAGCAATTCCATGCAGCAGCAGCAGCAAGATCCACTCTAGAATATGTCTTTCACAGGCAGCTCCAGGCAGAACAACATCCTGAAATGTACCTAATTCAACTCCCATCAGGGCCAAGAGCAAAGTTTCCACTGGTGACTTCACCTCTGAACCCTTCATGGCATCCCCACTCAACTGATTTAGTTGGGATTGGTTGATTTAGATGGGGATTGATCCTGTTTTGAGCAGGGGGTTGGACTAGATGACCTCCTGAGGTCCCTTCCAACCCTGATATTCTATGATTCTATGAACTCTTGCCCTCGATACAGGGCCCGCGCAAAAGGAAAAGATGACCAGCTCGTGCCATTTTTCAGGTCTTGACGATGGATAAAGAAGCCTGAGGATTTATTTTTAAATGGATTGTTCCCTGCATTAGAAGTTCAGACCTTGCCTGCTCGGGAAGACTCTACAGAGAAAGGAGAACTAGTGAAAGTAGGACATCGCACAGGTCAGGAGGAGAGAGGAAGTGGAGCAGTTCAGAGGGGAGGGAGATTTACAGTCGCATTGTTTTAAAAAGCTTTATTTCTGGTTCCTTTTTGTTAGCATCTATTTGACTCCAGTGACTAATGAAGACCTTAGAGAAAGCACATCTTTGTTAAAGAGCTCCTTCCCACTCCCTCTATAAAGGTGCGAAGGCACACCATACCCATGGGTCCTCCTGGAAAAGTAGGGAAGATCTGACATTGCCAATATTTAAGGTAAAAAATCCCAAACACCTTCTTGGCCATCTTTATAAAATAAGCAAAATAGGGCACAGCTCAATTTTTGAAGTCTCTTTTGGAGGTCACCTTGACATGAACTATGCACTTTACATCTTGGCGTGCTAGACAGCTGTGGTTGCAATAGCAACTGGGAAATCCTAACATGGGGGGTGGCCAGAGCAGGGTTCATGGGCCAAACAGTCTGCAGGATTCTACAAGGCAATCCACAGCCACTCTCGGCTTTACTATGGAAGGTGGCAGGCTGCTCAGGTCAAAACGGAGCACAGCATGCTGGGAGTTGTAGTCTTCAAGGGCTGCACCTATGCAACCCAGATGGTAGAAGCTGCAATATCTCCGCAAGGCAGATGGGGCTCTGGGGCTCCTCGCAAGTTGCAACCAATCTTTAGTTGCATAAAGTGGAAGCACCGCTGCCCTAGATGCATTATATACATCTCCTATAGAATCTGTACTTCTCTCTGGCATATGTCTATATACAGCTTGTCTCCCTACAGAGATCACCGCATTGACTACTCTTGCTAGTCTGAACACCCCGAGGTGCCCATAGTTCTGCGCTGGGCTCTGCCATGCTGCTGAGGCTAGTTGGAGGATTCTGTGGCCATGGTGTCCATATCAGGAGATAGCGACAGCCTCCTGGTCTCTCCGTTGTTCACGTTCTTCTTGCTGTCTTCCCTCTCAAGATCATAGTTCTTATCTTCTAATCTCTGCCTGAGCTTGAGGGACGACTCCCTCCTGGTGAGGAGCACGGGTGGGATGCTGGGGAATCCTCCACATGGTGTCATACGCTTCTCTGGGAACAGACACAAACAGAGGATTATTTCCCTTGGCACGTGCAATTTCAGACAGAAGCAGCACAGCCATAAACCTCTCAGTGTCATGTAACGGCCATTCATCCCAAAGCACTTCACCAACTTGAGTGTATATTCTCACTTCACCTGCTCCTGAAATGCAGCTACTTCTGGGGTGCAGCCTGGCAGCTGTTAAACAGCACAGAGCAACACTAGGCAACTGAAGACAGGAAGTGAAAGAAGAGTCAGAATGCAATTGCTCTCCCTGGCATTTGGCTAGGAGACTCGGTTTAACACCCCCTAACCCAGTGAAAAGGGACACAATGGAATATTTAATAACCACAAGTGGTTAGGATCTTGTATTTACATTCTGTGTGGAAGAGAGCGCCTCCAACTGCCCAGTGTTCCCAAAGCACCATGTATGTTCCTTAGAGGTCTCCCATCCAAGTAAAGACCAGGCCCAACTCTGTTTAGCTTGTGAGATATGAAAGGATCCCAAGGCGGAATGGCTGCAAAATAATGAGCTCTCACATTAAGGTATATTTTTGCCCCAAAGTCCTAGCCCCACCTCTCACCTCCTGGCCCAATGGGGTGCATCAGTCGATTCATCTGGACGTTCCAGTGCTTGACATTGGTGCTGGCCTGTCGGAGCTTCCTCTGGGCTGCCTGAAATGAACAGGAACAGGCAGGTAACATGCACGCAGCCAGCAAATCCACCTAGTGCAGAGCCACGTGCCCTGGACCAGCTGCAGAAAGTTCCCATCTCCTGGCACAGAAACTGGGCCTTGCCCTTACGTTGCCTTGAAGAATGGAGATTGATCGGAACTATCCTGGGTTCTGCTTTGGCAGGGCTTTGAACCAACCAGAGCTAGCTTTGGGACTCCAAGCCCCATGGGCCAGAGGGGCACTCTGATTTGTGTGACAGTCTTGAATTTTGCATGGGGTCTGCTACGGCCAGAACAGTGCTCAGCTACCGACACCTTCCTAATCAGGCTGCTCTTTGCCACCCCGGCTCTGCTTTTTCACGGCTCTAATCCCTCCATCCCCACGCCTTGATGCCTTTGCTACCCGTAAACGTTCCATTGTCACCCCTCAAGGCAGGAGTCTGGCCTCGATTGATGACCACAAAGTGCCTCACCTATGCAGATGCGGCCGGACAGATAATAAATAAATCAATATGCAACATGGTAGCGAGGGAATCCCATCTCGGTGATTTGGCGACCCACCTTTAGGGGTGCCATTCCAGCAGATTTCCCACAATAGAGTTTGCCAGCTGAGCCCGGTGGACTTGAAACTTACAACCACCGCTCATCACTCAAACCACCACTTCCTCCCTTCCCGCCAATATTCTCTGGGAACCTGTTCTTAACGTAGGGAAGAAAACATTCAGTTGGGTGCAGTTGTAACACGCTGCTAAGACACCAGGTGATCTCCCACTCTACTGGCTGATCTGCCACCCAGAGGATACTACCGCTGCTGCGAACAAAGCTGCCGTAAAGCTAAAGTAAACTGCTCCCTCAAATACAGAGGAGAACATACCGCTCCTGCGGAAGAGTATGAACTGTGCCCATCAGAGCAGCTGCCAGTCACTCACCAACGGCGCTTTTAACAAGAAACGTGAGCACCTACATGCTATGGCGATAGGTATATTTATACGTGCTTAGACAGGGGAGTTCTTTTCTGCTGAAATTCATCGGCCCGATGTCCTTGATCTACCAGTATTTACACGGGTGTAATGCCGTCTACTTCAATGCAGCTACTCCACATTTACAGCAGGACATGTGAGAACAGGATCGGGCCCCATTTCTCTAGTATTAAGGAGAATCACATGCTAAGAGTAAATTACGTGATCTTCCCTGAGAGGAAACCCCGATCTCCAGAATAGTAAAGCCATCCTATTTCTTTCCAGGAGGTGGGCTTGGTAAATCTCTCTCAGGGGGGTTAACGGCAGACGGGGAAGTAGGGCTGGTACGATGCTCACCATGACATCCTGGTCTACCCTCTGCCTGTTCTCTCTCACTTCTTCCAGCTGCTTTTGGGCCTCTTCCAAATATTTGCTCTTGTTTTCCATCTCCTGCTTAAGGACCTGCTTCTCCCGCTGGGTCTGGATGATGTATTCCTCCTGCTCCTCCTTCAGCTTCATCAGCTCCTTCAGCTTCTCCTCCTCCTCAGCCAGCAACCTGCCGAGAAAGAGCGAGAGGCGGCTACACCCCCCCCTCCAAGCGACCAACACGCCCAACCTCGCCGTGGTGGGGCTCGGAGCTATTCCAGGCCCAGCAAGAACGCCGGGGGATTGGCTCCACTCCTGATCACCTCCAGCGGGGACTTAGGGAAAGGCGTAGAGGCGCTGGCTGGGAAGGGGTACCAGCTGGGAAGGCTGGGCACTGTAAGGAACGGTGTAGGAGCACTGTCCCTGAAAGAAGTTCTCAGTTTCCCCTGTCGCCGTCTCTTTCAGCGAGGGGCGCGGTGGGGAATAGTGGAGCAGTGCTGGAGTAACACCACACCCGAGTGGGTCAGCAGCAGTGGGAATTAAACCTGCGACCTCTGGATCTAAAAGCAGGAGCCTCGACTGTCGGACCTAAAAGACCCAGCTCTGTTAGCCAAGGCTGTAGCAGGCGCATCAACCTCTCTATGTGGCCCAGCCACCACTAGGCAAGGAAAAGCATCCCAGTGAGTGGCTGTGAAGGCGCTCCCAGCTCCTCTAGTCCCAGCTGAGCTGTAGCCAGCTTTTAGAGCATTGCCCACTGAGGAGTCAGTAGGAAGAAAGTATCAGAGGGGTAGCCGTGTTAGTCTGGATCTGTAAAAGCAGCAGAGAGTCCTGTGGCACCTTTAAGACTAACAGATGTGTTGGAGCATAAGCTTTCGTGGGTGAATGCCCACTTTGTCGGATGCATCCAACGAAGTGGGCATTCACCCACGAAAGCTTATGCTCCAATACATCTGTTAGTCTTAAAGGTGCCACAGGACTCTCTGCTGCTTTTTAGTAGGAAGAAAGGTATTTCCTGGTTATACCTGGCCTGGGCGTATCTCACAGACTCCTCGTCCTGCCGTGCCTTCACCTCCTGGTGCAGGGCCTCCTCGAGCCGCTCCTGCATCTCCTCCAGCTCCACGATCCGCTTCCGCTGCCGCTCGGCCTCCGCCTCCTTCAGCACCATCTCAGCCTGCATGGAGGCGCGAGCCTGGAGCCGCGGGGTGGGGAGGAGACGGTGATCAGCACGGGCAGCACGCAGCCAAGCGCAGGGTTCCCAGCCCCCACCCAAATCCAGCCTCTCCTCTCTGTACTGCCAGGAAGATGGAGCTGAACGTATTCCCCGCCACAGATGTTCCTTCACAGCCGGCTTGCGGTTCTATGGGGCGCTGAGAGACGCATTCACCGGCCCTGTCCCTAGCTGCCCAGAGGGATGGTGCCTATACACCTGAACCCTCTGCAGCAGCTAACCAGAAAATCCACTGCTAGGCAATAGGGACCTCAGCCTGCTCCTCAAAGATGTGACACTGCCACCCAGCAGGCCTTCCTGCTGAATTGGGAATGAACTGGGCTGCAGGAGACTGTCCCCGTTGCCACTTGGATGTCCCAGCTACCCCACGATAGCGCCCCGGACTGCACGGGACTGTGAAATCGAAGTCCCGCATTTCCCCAGCCAGCTGGCCTTCGGGGCGCTTGAATTTCAATCAGCCATTGTGAAGACGCACGGTGCAACTGCAAACTGAGCCCCTTCCGATGGGAAAAATGGAGGGGTGCCCTGCAGCCCTGGGTCTGAGAACTGCTCGGCAGTCTGGGGGCTAGGAAAACAGTAGCCAAGCTGCGGGGGAAGTATTGTGCTGGGTTTGAAAAGCAGGGAGAGCCCCAGTGCAGCCTCAAGGGGACGCAGTGCTGCCGAGGGGCCTTTGTCTGGGACGGTCTGTGTCAGAAGCCAGGAGCTGCTGCACACAGGGATATGGAGTTTGCCAGTTAAAAGACCCAGGAGGCTACAACAGTAACGACCCAGATTGCTACCCACTTCGGGAGCTCTGGTGAGTTACAAGGGAGACCAAGAGAGAAACTTTGTCCTGCTCTAATGGAAACCTCCCAGCATGGACGCCACCTCCCCTCCCTCCCCGCCTACCTGCTCAGCCTCCTTCAGCTGGATCTCCAAGGTCCTCTGCATCTCCTCGTGCTGCAGCCGGCGCCGCTGCTCTTCCTCCTGCAGCAGCAGCTCTGCCTGCCGCTGGGCCTCCTTGAGCAGCTCCAGCTCCTGCAGCTTCCGCTCCTTCTCCTCCTGCAGCTGCTTGAGGCGCTGCATCTCCTCCTCCTTGGCGGCCTTCCGCCTCTCCCGCTGCTCCCGCTGCTCCCGGCGCTTCTGCTTCAGGTCCTTGTGCAGGGACTTCTTCCCCTCCGCTTGCAACCGGATCGCCGTCTGAATGGCTGGGAGGGAAGGAAGGAAAGGAAACTCAGCAGGGCCGCACCCGCCCGGGCCACAGATCCAGCTGCTGCAGCGTGCCAGCAGCCACGTGGCCAGAGCATGGCCTCCTACGAGAATGAGGCTGGGGGCCCGGCAGACAGGACTCCTGGGTTCTATGTCCTGCATTTTGACCCCTCTTGATGCACGTATGTCAAATACATCCACAGCATCTGAAGGGTTAATATGGCCATGCTACTGACTGTGACGTCCGGACCTAGTCCTGAAGGGTGCTGAGACCCATTTGACTTCAATGGGAGCTGTGGCCACTTAGCACTTAACAGGATCAGGCCTTTGACCAACCTGTGCCTCAGTTTCTCAATCTGTGCAACAATCCTCATCTGTGTTGCAAGGGTGCTAATTACTTATCGGTTGTAAAATGCTAAGCATGGCAGCTATATACACACAGCCCTCTTCGAGGGAGCGGCTGTTTGCCATGGATTCTGAGTAGGTCTGATTAAAGTGACCTGGTTTGCAGCAACACGATGTTTGGAAAGTCCAGCTGCTAACTCCAAACGACTTGAAACATTTTGGAAAAAGTGTTTGGGTGAATGCGGTGAAATGGGCACCTGTACCAGCTGATCAGGCACTAGCAGAATCTTGGGAGAGGTTTACAAGAAAAGCTGGTTAATACTAAAACCCAGCTCTTTCCATCAGTAGATCGCCCAGCTCTTTACATTATCCCCATTTTACAGATGGGGAAACTGAGGCCCAGCGAGGGGAAGTGACTTGCCCAAGGTCACCCAGCAGCCAGTGACCAAGCCAGGAACCCAGGTCTCCTGAGTCCCTGTTCAATGCTCTAGACACTAGGTTGCAATGCCTCACTTAGTTTGCTCTAAGTGGTTAGTTAATAAGAATCTTTCACAGTTTCATCCCAAAGTGCTTCACCAATGGGATATACACAGCACCTAACACAAAATGTGGCCACCTCTGGGGTGGAGTGAGGCTGCTGATTGGCACATAGCTCACAAGCAAGGGAAGGGAACTCCAAAGGACACCAAGGGAATGTCCTACCCACCCACATGTAAGAGAGACAGAGAATGCCAAGAATCAGACTCGGCATTCCCCTCCTCCCAGCACTGGGCACAAGCAGCCAGCTCCACTGAAGTTAATGGGAGTTGCTATTACCCTGTGGAAAGAAACTGGGTCTCTGTTTTATGGGCCTGGGGCAGCCCTGCCAGGGGTGCTGAGCGTGCAGAGGTGCAGAGAGAGCTCAAGGGCAGAAGCTGCCTTTGCCACCCCAGGGTTTCATCTTTTCCTTCCACTGAAGCGACCCAAGAGCAAGAGGAAGGCAGGACGGAGAGGGAGGGCGGGCTGACAGCCCGGCGTGGGTGCTGTGGCACAAACCTAGCGTCCACTCCTGCCGCTGCTTGGTGTCCGAGGCACTCATCTCATACGTGCGGGAAGAGGTTTTCACGCAGAACATGCACCTTTTCCCGTCCCGGTCGGGCAGGACCTACGGGGAGAGGGGAAGGCGTTACCGCTCCTGTACCTGGAATAGTGCAAATCCCCCCTGCACCCATAAACCCATTCCTGGAACGGAGCAAATCCCCCCTCCCCTACAGTCTGGGACAGCCCCTCCAGCATAACTCCCAGCCTGCCAGCCCCCCTCCTTTGGCCCAGGCAGCTCCCCACCGAACGCCTCTCTGCCCTTCCCCTAGGGCCTTTCCTTCTGGATGTAAAGGGACAGGAATTACAAGGAAGAGAAACGTTTCTTTCATCCCCCGCCTACGATCAGCCTCCCCCAGTCCCTGTACAAATCGGGGCCCTGTATTAACCCCTCCTTTGCTGGACGGAAGCCTTTGGGGCAGCGGGCTGATAAAGGGCAGCCTGGCACCCAGCTGATATTGCTAGGCCAGGTACCAGGAATGGACGTGCGTCCCCACCGACACACGCATGTGGCAGGTGGGATGTCAGGCAGCACACAGCTGGTTAACTGGTCTGCTGCTGCTTCATACGCCAGGGCTGTCAGATCAGATGACCCTCGAGCATAGCCCTGTGTGTCAGTGATGTCACTTCAGGCCCCCGGGGACCCTGCAGCAGCAGGCAATGCTGGAGTGGAGAAGCCAGCAGTAAAACTGATTGAAACCTGGCATGGATTTAGTGCTGGTGAAGGGTGCTGGACTGACCGCCCGGGAGAGCCAAGTCCTCCATCTATCCCACACGTACAGGGCTTGACAGGACAAACTTTCCCCAAACAGGCCCCTGGCCAATAGGCATCTGATCTGATCAAGAGAGCTCAGTCTCCAGGGCCCATTCAGTCCTTGGCCCTTCTACAGAGACTGCCAATTAGTGCCAATTGTAGCGGTGATTTTTCGGTCGGGGAGGCCGGTTGGCTGGGAGCTGGGCTGAGAACGAGCAAGCTCATGTCATATAGGGTAAGTCTGCACTGCAAAAGGGTGTTCTTAGCATGTGTTAGTGAACTCAGATTAAAATAGCAGCCAAGACACGGCAACCAGGCCTTGAACTCAGGTTAGCAGCTCAAGGCTGCCCTACGGGCTGGAGCGCGCGCTGCTGACCCGAGTTAAAACCCAAGTGCTGCATCTGCCCTGCTGTTTTAACCCAAGCTAAGAACACTTTTTTTTTTTTTTTTTTTTTACAGTGTGCTGAGTGGAGACAACCCAGCAGCCACTCTTGTGCCCTAGCCTGTGAAAATCCGGTTGGTTCTGGTTCTTGAACAGCGCTCGTCACCATGGCATCTGGGGAGCTTTTCTAGCCTCAAGTTGCCATGGGGCTCCAGTGTTAATGGAGGTGAAATCGGTCTGACCGTATATTCCCTGCTGTCTTTCCACAGGCACTGCCTGGGGTCTATCACCCACTGGAACAGTAGCACTTGGGGTGCGCACACCCGCTGGGGAGACAGGGAGGAGCTGTTATTACACCAATGGCCCAGCACAGCCTCTCTCCACTGGAGCCCAGCGCAGTTACCTCCACGCAGCAGTGTTTGTCCAAGGCAATGCTGCCTTTCTTCTCCTTCCGCTCCTCGCTCATGTAGTAGGAGAGGGCGCTGGGCTTTAGTGTGAACCATCGCTCGGACCAGTTCCGCCTCAGCTGGCCCTTCTTCCAGAGGTAGCCCTGCGCCCAGACAGACAGAGGGGGTCTCAATCCAGGGGCCGTGCCAGAGAGCCCCTGCGCTATGAGTCCAAGGCGGGTTTTGCACCTGGCTCCCACCCGGGTTGTCTCAGTTTGCGCCCAGCCACCAGAACCATCTCGGTGCATCCGCACCTACCGTGCTTCCTACTTGTGCGCGTATTGGTGCATGCTGGGAAATCTGCTGGGCCCCTGTCCCGTATTGCCTCAGGAGGGGACGGAGTGCCCAGCAGACATGCATGGAGCAATGTGCACCAGGGTGTCATACTGCACACAGCTTGCTGGGAGCAAGAAGGACCTGCCAAACCAGTTCGACAAGCACAGGCCGGGGACCCTATCCACAGCATATAGAAACACGGCGTCAGCCAACAGCACTGCCACGTTACCAACTGCACATCAGCCATGGCGGGCATGACCACAAGCCACGGCTAGAGCCGCTAGCTGGCTACGGACTCGGTTAGAAGCATAGACAGGCTCTTTCCATAAGGAAAGCCCAACGAACGCCTGTGCTCCTGAGCAGCCAGCCAGACACACAAGCGCGTTATCGCTCAGAGGGATCTGGGAGCAGGTCGAAGACATAGAGGACACTTTTCCGTCTTCAGCACCTTCTATTCAAGACTCTCTCTGCTTCACCAACATGAATTCATCGCGTGTCCCATGGGACAGGCGAAAGCCGTCTCCATCCTGCAGGTGGGTAAACTGAGGCAGCTTGGCTTGGCCAGGGCTACATTGGGTGACTTGGCCAGGATTACACAATGGGAATGGGACCCAGCAGCCTTGACTCTGCTGCCCCTTGCTCTAAGCACTAGGCAACGCTGTTGCTACAGACAAACAATCAGAGATGCTGGCAGCCAGCGAGGGTCTGTGTTCTCCTAAGCAAAGTATTTTACGTCCAAAAACTGGGCTGGTAGCTAATAAGAAGGGCTGAGAGACTGCCTGGTGGCCAGACGCACCTGGCAGACTCATCACCTGGTTGTCTAGGGGTGGCTGATGGAAAGTCCTTTGCACATGCAGTTCCCGGGAGCTTTCCAGGAAGGATTGGGGCAGGAGGGAGGCTCAGCCCCTCTGTCCGGGGCTCTAACCTCACCCCTCCCCATGAACTCAGCAGGTAGGGTTGTCTTGTAATAGCCCTATGACCTCGTCCATATGGAACTGGGGAGGGGTGGCAGATTGTTCCTGGGGTGAGAGGGAAGGGCCTGGCTTTGCCCCGAGATGGGCAGGCCCCCACAGCCCCTGGGCTTAGTAACATTACGTGGTACAGCCCATTTCTGGTGGGGATCAAAACCCAGCCCGAGCCCCTCTCCCAGAAGCTCATCTCCCAGGGTCCCTGCTAGCTCCTTGCCTGTTTGAGCATGTCCTCAATGACCTCCTGGTACACCTCTTCAACGGCCATGCTGACGGCCTCCCGCTCAATCCCCCGCAGGAGCTTCCCCGAGTTCACCAGGTCCAGGAACTGCCAGACCGTCATGCCACTCTGGTGCTGGGGATCCTGCGAGAGGTGGTCGTCCAGCTCGCAGCAGTTCAGCTCCACGTTCATGGCAGTGCAGACCTTCTTCAGCAGGTACTCCACCTGCAGGCGGGGGTGGGGTGCAAAGCAAGAGCCATTTCCACCTGGGAACCCCCAGAGATCTAGGCCACCCCCATTTCTACTCTGGGGACCCCCAGAGACCTGGGGCCACCCACCATTTCCACCCCAGAGACCCTTCAGGCCACTGCCACTCCACCCAATGGACCCAAGGGAGTCCCCCTTTCCACCCCAGAACACCCAGAGACCTGGAAGCAACTCTATTTCATCCCACGGACACTCTTTCAACCCCAGAGTTCCAGAGAGCTGGGGGCACCCCCACCTCCACCCCAGGGAACTGGGGGAACCCCCGTGTTCACTGAAAAGAAGTAGGGGAACCCCCATTTCCACCTGAGACTCCCCCCCCAGACATTAGTAGCCCACCCCAAAATTCAAAGCAACCAAAAATCAGTGAGCAGTTTTGAAAGTGTTGGCCTATGCTTTTACTTAGCACAGTTACTGTTGCACTCAGTTTTGCTGAGTGGGAAAGAATGAAGTTGCTATTTCGGCCTCTCACTCACATAGCAATTACCCAACACGCACACACAACTGCTGACAATCACAGTGATACACAAAGTATTTTAAATTCTGTCTCTCGTGAAGCACCATCATTAGGTTTCAGGGTAAACACCCAATTTCAGATGACTGGGTGAAGCTCACACTGCTCAGATCTGGCTGTTTCAGGCTGCATGCAGACTCAGGAAGATAGAGTTGCATTGTCTACAGTCAGTTTGCATTTGGGAAGGATTTTTTGCAACTGTAAAGACTAGAAACTTCTTTTAAAAAAAGTGTCGATTTTGCAGAATCTGTCACAGGGGCTGGATAACTACCTCAAATGTGCTAGAGCTAGGGCACGAGGCAGGTGTCGCATACCAGTGCCATAATCGGGGATTTCTGGGCCCCTTTCTGGCTGCTGTTGAGATCAGAGCAAGTTACTGTAAGAAGGGGGAGAGATGGTCTCCCAGAAAGTGGGTCAAAATGTCAGGAAATCACCTTGAAATGTGAAAAAATAAAAAATAAAAATAAAAAAAAAAAAAGTGGAAAAAACCCCCCATCAGAAAGTTTTGGGTTTTGTTTGGTTATTTTAACTGAGGGTTTTGGCCACCTCTCATCTCCCAAGAGCTGAGCCAGAGCCGACGTGAAGGGTCGAGTTTGACATCCAGGCAACCCTGCTGAAGTCATTGTGGTTCAATTGTGGTGTAACCCAGGGCAAGGGATAGTGCCGACTCTGTCCCCTGGATGGGATGCCTTCCCCCACTCCCAACAGCCTAACACAGAGGAGAAGGAAAAAGCCCCAATACCCTGCCCCCTTTATAAAAAGCGGGCGAACGCCCAGCCCCCAGGCAGCGCCACTCAAACAGAAAGATGATTCAGTGTGTCAAGGTCTGTGGAACAGGAAATATCTCTCTTGGGGAACAGGAAGTGTGCGTGCATACGCAGCAACCGCACAGCTCCGGTTTTTGCTGATCTAAAGGGGAGATGGAGCAAGAGCAGCAGCTGCGCGGTGGGAGCAGAGAGCACCCAGCATGGTGGTATAACAGAGGCCATCCTCACCAGCCCATCAGTCAGACGGGCAAGGCCAAGCCCAGACCATCCCCTTATTGCTGGCCAGGCTGCTGTTAGCTTTGGAGCCAGCGGCAATGGGTTTGTTTTCCCCGCCTGAGTCTGTGGATTTGCAAACCACCTGATGGGGACTTTAGTTCTGCATCAGGAGACCATAGAAACCTCCCTTTCTTCCTGCGTGCCTCGTGGAATTTAGAGATTATGATTAGCTGCTTTGGCTGAGCGGCTGGGATTCCTCTCTTTTCATTAACCCTGCGGCATGCACACACATATCCGGGGTGGTCAGAGCCTTTCCTGCAGGCTAAAACACGGACTCCGTCACTCCGCCGCCGCCCCCGGGGACCACATCCTAGCATGCAGTGATCCATCTGGATCCAACTATTTCATGCCGTGCAGGAGAATCTATTGACAAAACCCCCGTAAAGTTACTCATTAGGGAAGCGAAATGATCAGCAACGTTCCCCCGACAGCACCTTGACCTTATGGGGTTGTGTGGCTTTAAATGTGCTGTGAGAGGCTTATAGTTCCACGTTCGTTTTGGACAGGGGGAGCAGCCTTAGGGAGGGCCCTGCAGGGTGAGAGTGCATGTCCGCACAGGCAGCTGGCTCCCACTCAGCCAGCCTGAGCGGGCACAATGGCAATCGCAGTTGGGAGTCCCTGGCTCAGTCGAGGTCTCAGCTCCGTTTCCATCCCCGTTACAAACCTGGGGGCTTGAAGCTACCTGTGACGGCAGCCTTTGGGCTTCCGTGTTTACAACTGACAGCTTGTGCTGCTCACACAGCTCCGGCACATGGTGCTGGCTGATCAGGCAGGTGCAATGCGAGCATGCCGGCCCTGTACCCCCACCCTCTCTGCTACAGCTGCATCCGCACCACGAAAGCCAGCTGGAGTGAAGAGCAAGCATCAGACATGGCTCGGCAAAGAGGGATTGAAAATGCATGGCCCCCGTAATGGAGGCAGGGCCAGCTGAGCTGAACACCCAGGGCAGCAAACCATCCGAGCCAGCCGACAGAACACATTGTCTCCTCACACTCTTTCCACACCATCAGGCTATCCGTGCCGCGGGCAAGGACCTTCGCTACGGAGCAGTCCCCTGGGGAACGACGGCTGGCGCCCACGAAAGTTCCACGGCTGCAACTCTGCCTCAGCTACTTCCCTTCCTCTTGGGCACACAGTTCTGACCCACCTCTCTTCTGGCTCTGCAAGCAGTTACAGCCAGTTCTCAGATGCGAGGGAGATGGTGGCCATGTAAGGAAACAGCCCAGCCTAGAGAGCGTTTCCCATACTGCTGCTCAGAACAGCTTCACCCCTCTTCCTTCCCTTCGGCCATCACCTCGTCACCCTCCTTACTAGAGCGGCTGCATGGGCTTAGTTAAACCTGCACCAAAGCCCTCTGTCTATCTACGGGACAATTAATGGAGATATCCTATCTCCTAGAACTGGAAGGGACCTTGAAAGGTCATTGAGTCCAGCCCCCTGCCTTCACTAGCAGGACCAAGTACTGATTTTGCCCCAGATCCCTAAGTGGCCCCCTCAAGGATTGAACTCACAACCCTGGGTTTAGCAGGCCAATGCTCAAACCACTAAGCTATCTACGGGACAAACAGAGCACAGTCCTTCACCCCAGCATGCCCAGGTGCGGAAGCCCTGTCCTGTAGGGACCCTCCTCTAAGCCCAAGAAGGGAATTCAGTCTCCACAACCCATTCAGCCCTTGGCCTCACCACTGGGACTGCCAACAAAGCTGGCACTTATTCTCAATTATAGTGTGGGGGCGGGAGTTTGAGATGTGATCTCTGGCCCCACTGAGACTGGTCTGAGGTGAAATAAACTAATTCCACACAGGCTGGCAAACAACTTTGTTAGCACTGATCTAGGCTGGAATTGAACTGGCGACGCTGTGGGGAAAAGCTCTCGCTTTCCCATACCAACCTGTAGCACTATCCCTTGCTGTAACGTTGCAAGGTAGATGTATGGAAGATGCGTCACTAGACCATATAGGATCGCTGTGTTATTTGTCAGTCCAATACAAGTCTCTTGCACTTGGCCAGAGTTTTCCTCAGATGGGGGAAGCTGGGGAACTGACTGCAAGTAAAACGACAAGACAAGGAGCTCCTACCTCGTCTGGGACCATGACAAGAGGGTACTTGTCTTCAGAGAGGAAGTTAAAGAGACACCAGAGCTTGAAGGCGTCCTTATGGGACACGACACTGTTCCCATTCCGGTCGGGCTTGTAATTCTTCTTTGCCGTCAACGTCCAGCAGAGCTCATCAAAATCCTCCTTGACAAAAGCCCCTTCCTCCACCTGCAAACACACCCCGGGAGCCAGTGAAGGTGATGCCATGGCATTACAAAGCACTGGGAATAACGCGACAGCCTGCTACGGCGCCTGTCATCTCAGGAGTGCAAAGCGCTCCACAAACCCAAACTGCTTGTCACCCCCGTGAGGTAGGGGAGCATCGTCACCCCCATTTTACATTTGGGGAAACTGAGGCATGGAGAGGGGATGTGACGTGCCCAAGATCACCCAGTATGTCACTAGCAGAGCTGGGGCTAGAAGCCAGGAGTCCCAATTCCCAGGCCCCTGCACTACTCCCAGAGCACTCTAACATGAACCCAGAGTGCAGAGCTGTAGGGACTCTGATACAGAATTGCTGCCTGTCGGTCTCTTACTAACGCACCCAACACTGGAGTACCTAGGGCATCATGTTATGACACCTACCTCATAAGTCAGCCAGGCATGATCCTCCCCCTCTCAGACAGACCTGGCAATTCTGCCATTGCATCCAAGTAACAGAAGGCAGCGTAAGATAGATAATAAACAATACCTGGCATTTACAGAGTCATTTCCATCCCTGGGTCTCAAAGCTCTTTATGCAGTAGGGTTGGTATCAGCACCCCCCTTTTACAGATGGGGAAACTGAGGCACAGAGCGGGGAAGTGATTCATCCCAGGTCACCCAGCCGGGCGGTAGCAAAGCCATGAATAGATCCCAGCTCTCCTATGTCCCAGTCCCGAACCCCATCCAAGATGTGTGATGTTTCAACAGCTGCCAGGCACTACAGCCCCTGGTCTAGCCCTCGAGCACACGGACCTGGACACGACCGTGTCCGGGTGCTTTCACAGCTGGTCGGTTTAGTGTGTCAGTGATTATTTCAGAACTCCATGACACACAGGGGATACCATGACAGTGACTATAACGGCTCAGTTAGATCTCACAGCTCTACAGTACTTTTCATCCAGAAGGTACTTTACAAACTGCGCGCAGCCACCCCCAGTGAAATGCAGCCACTGCTGGGGTGTGGGACAGCATCCAAACAGCACACTGCCCAGGGGCAGGGTGGGAGGGAAACTTTTTGGCTGTAAATACCAGGGTAAACCACTTACTCTTATCAAAACGCCCTCTTGGATCTTTCATGGCCATGCAGTTTTTTAGCTGGGTTTTGAAATGTCTCCTCTGAAAGACCCACCCACAAGAAACTCAATTTATCTACTTCTGATGGGCTGGGCTGGCCTAGTCAGGATTCCAACCTGTGATTCCCTGGAGTCTATAGCAGGGCAGAGGCAAGGAACAAGGTTTAGCTGTCATGAATATAAACAAGATCCTTCACTGGGGCTGCTGGACATAGCCAGAGCCTGCGGCTCTCTCTGGCTCCCTGACGGACTAACAGCCTGTGCTGCTTAGCGTTACTACCCAGGAGATCCCCAAGTCTTGGGCTAAGAACTCCCCAGATGGACAGCTGACTACATTGCAGAGGAGGGGCGTTTAATACTAGAGGCTTTGACCGCTACGCCACCCCCCCAGCTCTAGCAACACTCTTTGCTGTGTTGATTACCTAGGGTGAGATGCTGACACATGGGGCTATGCATTGCACAAATGAGCACCGTGGCTTCTTTTATTAGCTGCAGCTCTGAACGGGCCAAGGCACAACCTAGGGCAATAGGGAGGCACCTCCAATGAAAGGCGAGACAGGGCGCACGCGGTCACAGGGGGCAGTCCAACCACCTCACCTTGGCACACGGAACCCCTGTGGCCCCCATTCTGCTCTGACCCACCGTGAGCAGTAACCTACTCCACCAGCTGGTGGCGCAATCTAGGGCAGGGCAGTCTGGCTATTCGGAAATTGGGGGGCAAGAAGGGGACGTGTTCCAGCACTAGACATGGGGCCCCCTTCTTAAAAGAGCACAGTGGAAGAAAGTTGCTAGTAACTTTTCCTTTCCCCACATGCCCAGAGGAAGCAGCCCAGAGAGCAACAAGCCACAACGTTTCAGTTTAAGAAACAAAGATGCCTTTGAGATACAAGAAAACCCCAAATACCTGTCCCTTGCGGTGCCAACTTCTATTTTCGTCCTCCCTGATAAACCGCCAAACGGGGTGAAAAAAATTCCTACTAAAGGAGAAAGGGCTGAGCTTTCCTGTCGGGTTTTCCACCGCTGGGTGTCTTGTCTGTCAGAGCTACGCTGCCCCTTCTGGAAACATTGACTCATGGTATGCAGGGAGGGCTGGCAGAGTGGAAGGGGTGACTTTGTTTGCAAAGAGCTGCCAATGCAACTACTAACATTCAGCGTTTATCTGTCTTTTGAACTATCCCTCCTCCAGGCTATCGGGCGTAAAGGCCTAGCACAGGATGGGCACTCACACCTGTGTGAAGAATGCCACCCGCAGGGCGAGCGGGGAGTTCTGACTGGGTAGCATTTTATCTTACCCAGTTGTCAGTGATGACAAGATGCAACGCAGGGTGAATTAAGGCCTCTGGTTGTCCTCTCGCTCAGTGTAACCCACCGATGAGCGTGTGTTACAAGTCCCCCTCTGTGTCCGCTCCTCTGAGGATACGAATCCGTTACAGCCTCTTTAACTCAAGCTGTAACAGCTCGTGCTTTTAGCTCTGGAGGTGCCTGGTTCAAGTCCCGGTGTGTTGGCCAAGATGGTGGCCGTCAGACACACCAACTCCTAAATCCCAGACAAATGGTCCTTTCTTAAGGAAAAGACATCGAAGTCCACAGATGGGGGTGCTCTACAGGGATGACCGGCCTTGGCGAAGGGAAAGGAGAAGAATGAAATTTCACCAGCAACCAAGCAGACGGGGCAAGGAGAAAGTGAAGGAGCTTACCTTATCCAGGATGTATTTGTTGAGGTAAGGCATGTAGCCCTGGCTCGATACCGGCCCGTCGTCATCATCCCGGAAATGCTCCTCCAGCGCCACTGGGTCATGGGGGATATGAAGCACCGTGTACAGGTTGTGAGAGAGCACCTGGCAGAGGAAGAAAAAACAGATGCACTCTACAGCTTCCGGGCACAGCACTCGTTAACAACAACGAGCCTACAGCACTCCATAGGCACATATGAACAGTGACATGCAGACACCGACCTAGCTATCCAGGTGTGACTGAGCGCTGTGGTATATTGGGGAATGTGTTGGAACTGCAAGTTATCACTTTAAGAGTAGGGCGTTTCCTGGTTTGCAGGCTAAGGGGCTCTAGAGATGTGTGCAATCACAGACAGCCTGGTAAGAACCAGCCTAGAACAAAGTAGGATGTGTTGGACATCGCTGCCTTAGGGAGCAGCCTGCTTTCTCTCTCTCTGTTTTAGTCCTTGTGTGTTTTTGTTCTGAACGGTAAGAGATAAAGTCGTGTTACATTGCAACTTTCCAACACGAGTATTGATAATTTTATCTAACTTCTCTGTATATCTGCTGTGAATACAAGTGTCTCTGTTTCATCTAAGCATCCTTGTGTCCTAACAAGAAGTCAGTGATATGCTAATTGTTTAACAACGGATTCCCCAAAAGTATCCCAGTTTAGCCCGGGATAAACTCCCACGTTCCAAAGGTAGGTATAGGCTCCAAGGAGCAGAGGAAAGATCCGGGGCATCTCATCATTTATTTCCCCATTTAAAGCGAATCACATTTTCATCACTATAGTGAAGGATGGAGGCGCAGAACCATAGAGCAAATAAACTGACAGTGAGCTGCACTTGGCTGGAGTGGCTTAGAACTTGTCCCTGAAGATACACTGAGCATATTGATAGTGACGTTTGATGGGTGTCATTTGAAATGGGAGTCCCAGAGTTCCTCCCTTGAGAGTTTTTATTTTGAAATTCGGTTTTGGCCATTCTGAAGGACGGGGGGGAAATATGCTCTTCAGAGATACTTTGATGAGGTTATGCGCTTGTACCGAGCACAGTGAGATCCTGGTCTATCACTAAGACCCTCTTGGTGCTATAATAATACAAATAATAAATAATAATAATAATAATAATATCAGAGGGATGGGAAAGGCTGGATCATAATGCTGCTACTCTTAATTTGGTATATGCTGCCTAGATGCTATGGTGATGGGCATGTTAGCAATGCCTAGATAGACAGACTTTGCAGCAAACGTAGGTGAATGCCTCAAAATATATTCTGTGGATGTTAACTCACATAAAACACTTCATTGGCTTTGGGTCCATTTGCATCTGTTTGTTTTCTGTGAGTGTTCCAATAATCACATTTACTGGCAGGAATACATGCAGAAATGGTGAACTGGAGAATTTCCAATTCACAACCGACACTATTTGCACCACAAATCATATTCTGATGCAAAAAAAATTTTACTCAGCCAATCAGGGCAGAGAAACGTACCATGTGACCTAGGCCTCCAATCAAAACTAACCAAAGCAGCTCAGATTCCGAATTTCAAACCTTCAAAAAGAACCATACTCAACTGAGCGATAGGATGAGTGTCAGTCACAGGCTCTTTTGTGGGGAACAGAGGCATTTTAGACAATCACATGCCGCCTACAGACAACTCCCAGATATCTTTGCCTGATGTTCTGTGACATGCACAGGGTGTGCAGTATGTGGCAGGCTGCATGGAAGGGCTAAGGGCCTTGGATATTAACCAAGGTTGTTAGCCAGCCTGGCAACAGGGATAGGGGCAGAGAGTAAGAGAAAGGGACAGATGACCTCCTAACACAGACCTTTGATGCACAGTTCCCCTCTGGGGCCTCAGTGAGTGCCCCACCCTTAGAGAGTAAATTAACTCCATGGGACTCAGTTTCCTGTGTGAGTCTCCCCACTGGTCTAGCCCCCAGTGCTCCTGCAGTCGGTGGGCAGAGGACGGGTGGGTTTGTTTGCCAAACGGTTTGCAAAGTGGATGCACAGAAACTGGTCAGGGCTGCTCAGGTGCCGGCAGCCCTGCCTAGAAGGCAGAAGAGCTGAGGTTAAAGTGCTGCACAAGAGCCCAGACCCTAAGGTGACTCAGTCTGCAGAGCATTGCTGGGGTGAAAGGGGACATTTCCGGCCCTGGAGGTGGTGTCAGACATTGACGTACTGAGAGGGGCTGGCTTAGTTACTTAAGGCCAGATTTGTAAAGGTATTTAGGTGACGCTGGGGGTTTCCGAAGGGCCTGGGCGCCTAATCCCCATTGGTTTGAATACTTTTGGAAATCCCACTGGGTGCCTAAATACCTTTACAAATCAGGCCCTTAGTCCCTGGAGCTGCAGGTTGAGATGCTGGCAGAACAACTCTGCCCTTCATTCCACCAAAGGAAGGAAACTGAAGACCATGGAGTGAGGAGAACTGATTCCCAGGTCCACCAGTGACTCACATTGTGGGATCTTGGGAAAATCCTTTCACCATTCTGCCTCAGTTTCCGCATCCATGCAACGGGGGTTGTATTTATTTGCCTGCCTCCTAGGAAGCTCTTGAGGGTAAATTAATGGCTGTGTGTGAAGCGCTTTGAGATCCTCATGTGGAAGGCGCTAGGGGAGGGGAATGTGGATAGACACTGGGAGTGGGTAGGAATACACCTAATAGTAATATTTATAAGCCATTACTAATATTCAAATATGCCTTTAAAGGGTGAGCAGGCAGGGGAAAAGAGTTAGAGAAAGCAGCCAGGAGAGAGCAAAGCACATGCTTAATGCAGACTGGTCTGAGACCTCACGGCTGTCTGACACAGCTGGGTGAGAATGCTGTGGAAGGGCGTCCCACCAACACGGCACCTGGCCCTTTTGGCAAGGGCGGGCGGCTGCTTGCCTATCTGCAAACGTGGGCATTCGCCTCTGTGATCCAGGGCATCCCTGGCCTGTCTGCTGAGACGGCCACCGGGGAGGTTAAAGAGCACCGGGGCTGGTGGATACACCATAGGCAACACGGAGGGAGAAGCAGTGACCTTGTTTCACAGTACAGTCGCCCCCGGAGACCCTGACTGAGAGCAGGGCCCCATTGTGCTAGGTCCTGTACACACACCTAGAAAGAGACCATCCCAAAAAGAGTTTACGATGAAAACAGACAAGACAAAGGGTGAAGGGAAACCAAGGCACAGAGCGGGGAAGTGACTTTCCCAAGGTCACAGAGCAGGGTCAGTGGCAGAGATCCAGGTCTCCAGACTCCCCGCCTGGTGACCTGTCCACTAGATTCGAACATGCCTTCCCATTTACCAGTCCCCCGAGCCATACAGTCCCCCTTTCTACTCACAGGAGCACTGCTCACTCTGTGAAAACGCAGCTGGCTGGGCACACTGGATGGAGTTTCACTTTCAAATTGGCTTTGTTTAATAAATTATCAGTCTGAGGTTATACGGGGAGCTCAGCATTTGGAGCCTTTCTTGACCAATCAAATTCTCAGTAACATATTGACTCCACCCAGCTTTTAAGCACAGTATATGTGTGACAGCTACAAGTATTATGCTGCTGCCTAGGATTATATATTACAAGTACCTGGCACAGCACTCAACTCAGATCAGGAGTGGAAAAAAAACGTCATTAGCCCCAGTGTCCTAACTAACTCCCAGTTTGGGTAATGAGATCCTGGCTTCCTAAAGATCCACCCTTCTCCCGCCTGTTCTAAACTCCCTGGTTGTGTTGCTGTGTGCCGTTACACAGCTGCCACCTCCACCCTAGAGCTAGCTAATTTGGTTGGTGGTGGTGGAAGCAAAACCTCTTACCTACCCTAGGTGTGTTAGGAGGCTAAATTCACTAATGCCCGGAAAGTACCGTGAAGCCTGCAGATGAAAGGAGCTGGAGGAAGGCAAGGAATCCTCACTGATCGTCAGTATTAGAGCTGGGAGACTGCCATGATGGGTGCCAAGCCTAACAGATAAGAACCTGGAGAGATAGGACAAGAGTGTGGTAGAGTGCACATGTACCTGGGTTACTGGGCATGGATACCTCTGCTTGCATGTGCCCCGTATGGTGTCTGTGCACCTAGGCCTGTACGTCTTGCGTCTGACGAAGTGGGTATTCACCCACGAAAGCTTATGCTCCAATACATCTGATAGTCTTAAAGGTGCCACAGGACTCTCTGTTGCTTTTTACAGATCCAGACTAACACGGCTACCCCTCTGATACTAGGCCTGTACAGTATCTCTGGGTGTTTGTGGGAAGGACGATTTGATAACAAGATGGAGGTTGCAATAGCAGTACAGAACCAAGTGCAGCGTCTGGGGCATCACAGCTCCATGGACCCTGGTCTCTGTTGTCCTTCATTGGGACGTGCAAGCTGCAGTATCCGAAGGCTCAAACCCACCCCAAAATCGCTGGGACAGCTCCCACCCCTAAGAGCAGCTCACTCGGTTCCCCATGTTTCTTTCCCCCCAGCTGCGTTTAAGTCGTTTATCAGAACCCTCCATCAAACCGCAAGCTGCACGTGACAAGCCCTGGGAGCTTCCTCCCCCCTCCCTGAGCAAGGCTCCTACGTTTCTAACCAAGCCTCGTCCCCGTCTCTATGGTGATGCAAAAAGTCGTGTCCAACCCGAAGAGCCAAGAGCCTCTGTGACAGTCACGGATGTTTGTAGCTGGACTCCCGCCCAGAGGAGAGTCCTAACCCCAGCTGGGCAGTCACCAGTTACTCAAGTCTTTTGCAGTTCAGCATCAGCACGCCCAAGGAATTGCTCCATGAACACCCCTCCCCTGGCAGGGGGGCAGGAAAACACTAGCAGGGACAGGAAACTAGGCCCTGTAGGTGGGGCATAAATCCTTTGGATGTAAATCGTTCCCCTCCCTGCTCTCTATCTAACCCGGGACTGGTTAATGTGCAAGAGAATTTGTTCAAGTTGGAGTTGTTCAAGTTATAGAATCACAGAACCTATAAATAGACCTATCGATCACCTATCGATCGAAGACCTATCAATCACCAATTATATTTCCCTATAGCACCTCTGCTATAGTAGATGTCAGGGCTGTGAAGGTCAGTTTCCCCTTGGAAAAGAAAATTACCCCTTAGTCTGGTTAGTTTCTTAGCTTGAATGGTTTTATTTACACTCTATACACCAGTCCTGGAACAGAAGTGGTCACAAACAGCATATGGGCAATCCCCTCTTTCTGACATCTCAGCCCAAATACCAAAGCCTGATTCCCAGGAAGCTACTCTGCCCTAAGAATTTAGTAGATCAAGGCATCCAGAAAACTCTCCAGCTGTTTGCAACAGCATCTCCAAAGAACTGTATCATAAAACAACAATACAGCTTTTCTTCCAAGACTGAACACCGCTCGCACACTAAGAAAAACTTGCAAGACTATGTGTAACAGCACCATCTGCTGACACCTGCCGTAACAGTATTATAGTGCCTGAAAACGTATTATAAAAATTCTTCATGAAAAGTGCCTGCAATCCACAGAAAATTTTGACAATGATTTTTTGTTTTCATCCAAATTTTCCGTAGGAGAACGAAGAAAATTTTCCAACCAATTCTCTTTATATCACCTATCCCATAGACCCTCACATACCCTCTCCTCACATTTTATCCGCCGTCTCATCTTCTTACTTCACAAAACCTCGTTGACGCTGTGACTTCCTGGAATGCTAATACAATCCTTAGCCACTCAGCTTTCCGCCAGCCCTGAAACACTGCCTCCTGGAACAGCAACACAGCAAGGGGAAAAGCACGAGTCAGGTGCTGAGACATCATCGCCTGAAGCACACCTGGCTCCTTCTACATCAACTCGCAGCATCCATCAGGAAGGTGGGTAGCGATAGAGAGAATGGGGACGAGAAAAGGTGAGTAATCACATTTACTCCTGTAGCAATGTGTGGTCTCTGCCCCTTTCGGGATACAGAGAATGGGGTGACAGAGACCTCGGCGCAGTGTGAAAGGGGAGAACTAGCCCTCCAAAGCTTGGTTGCTTCTCCAAACTCTTAGGACTTGTCTAAGTGCATAGTACGTCCTCTGGGGATGCCATACTAGCGCGCCGCTGGCCAGGACAGGTGTCAATCAGAGAGCGGAACTGTTCTAACCAGTCACAGTTCACTAAAAAGGCGGGACAAAGCAGGTCTAGTGCTGAACAGGAGCGAGAGGCAGCGGGGAGTGGAGTGATAGTGACCTGTGCTCCTAGTAGGATTGCCAACCCTCCAGGAATTAATCTTTAATTAAAGATTACGTCATGTGATGAAACCTCCAGGAATATGTCCAACCAAAACTAGCTCCGAGGGCGGGAGGGAACAACACCTTTCATCTGCAGATCTCAAAGCACATTCAAAAACATTAAAGTCTCATCCACTCCACCCCACTGCGAGATGTCATCATCCCCCTGGTACGACTGGCCAGACTGATTTCCAGAAGGGGCAAGTGACTTGTCCCAGGTCAAGTGACATTCAGGGGTCGAGCCAGAAAGAGAACCCAGGAGTCCTCACTCCCTGTTCCCCTGCTCTACGCATTAGATCAGTGTCCTCACTACTGGAATGGCTGCCACAGCAAGATACTTGCTATGAAAAAATTACTTGCCTATGAGAAATAAGACTGGGACAGAGCTGGGAATAGAACCCAGAATGTACTAGATCCCAGGCCTGAGCTCTCATCACTGGACAACACTCCCTACCGTGGTACCCAGGCCCAGCATGCAATGGCAGCTACTGAAAGGAGAAACTTCCCAGCCCCCAAAATGGACACAAGAAAACCAGCACCACCAGAGCGGGCTCTGAACAACACAGGACCAGTTTGGTACACGCCAGCCACCTTGGCTGGAGTGGTGGTTTCATGACTCAGTATTTCCAACATCAATAGCTTGCGATATCCAGAAAAGCGACAACGGGTCTGTGTGGGGCAAAGGTAAATGTGGGTCTGGTATTAGGGACGTCTCACCTAACGAGGGACGTTTAGGAACTGTAGATGTTAGCATGCATCTAGGCCATTGTCTGGGGGCCAGTGCAGGATCCCACCTAGGGCACATTCTCCATGCTTTTCTAATTTTAAACGACTCAAGCGATGGAGTTTCCATCATTTCCCTTGGGAAATGATTCCACAGACTCAAGGGTCTTGCAGTTAGGGAGTCAGACCCTCCTCCCCCGGTCCGTATTCAGCCTATAATCTTCCATCGCTCCATTTCATCCCAGTCACATCCTCTCCCTCCTGGATGTTTACACAGGTCAGCAGCTCAGTGTCTGATGCTTTCATCAGGCCGTGGTGTTCCTGAAAGCACACCTCCCTTTGCGAATAGGGCTGTCCGGACATCTGCCCCCTATGGCACTACGTGATGGACTGGGACGAACAAAATCATTCAGTCCTGCACATAGCAGCAGCTCCGCTCACCCAGTTCCCTAGAAGACATGCTGCTTACTGGACTAGCTTAGCAACTACAGACATCCCAGGGTTCATTCCTCCTTTGTTTCCGGTCCAAGCACGTGTGGTACTGTTCTGGGAACAGCCACTCCAAATTCCTGACCAGCCCCCACAGAATCCAGCCCAGGACAGGCAGGTACAGGAGTTGGGAGTGACATGTGGCTACTTCTGTAGCGCAGACAGGATCGATACAGATCGTAATCAGAGACCTGGCTATCAAATCTCAGTGCCTTCATTCACGCAGCTCGCTCTATCCTGGGACCTGGCAGGGCCCACCTCCACCCTGAAGACACATGCTAATTCCCAACTGGTTAAGACTGACTTTAATGCCAGCCTTTTATCTGGGTGGAGCTCAAAAATGCTTCACAATCATTAATTCATTACACCTCTCATACGCCTGCCAAGTGGGTCAGTATCACTAACCCCACTTACACGCAGGGGTAAGTCGCAACAGAGAGGCAAAGGTACTTGCCAAGGTCACAGGGCGAGTCAGTGGCAAAGCTGGGGATAAAATCCCTCCCGATTCCCAGCTCGCTGCTCTAACCGCTACCCCAGACCCCTGCTCTGCATTCCCACTGACATACAGGTGCTAGTTTAGGATTGTTTTAATGAACAAATCCCCCCTCTGTTATCACAGAGGGATAAGGGCCTGATGCTCATTCACACCAAGGCCACTTGACACCACTCTGGCACAAATCACACTTATCCTCACTTTAAAGCTGCTCTGGCAGTGTAAAGCGAAGTGGCCAGTGGAGGATCAGGCCCTAAATCCGTCAATATTCTACACTGCTCTGCTTTGGAAAATCTTCCCCCCAGGGGAGCAAGCCGGCTCCCCTTCCTGTTCCACAGGTGCCTCCTCGACCATACAGGCCTGGCACTAACACTGCAGGACCACCTTTGGCACCTGGAGGGCTGGAGGTCAGTCAATACCTGCACAGAGGCTGCCCACGCAGGCCAGAATCGTGTGACGCTTTGTGTGATGTAGACACAGCGAAACGGACCATGACTCATTAACCCCATTTGACCTCGACCCCTCAACAGTCATCGGACGGGCTGGGATTCAGAGCAGCGGCACAGCAGTATCAGAGCTAGCTTCCCTCTTTATAACCTTGACACCACCTACTGCCCTACCGGTGCTCGCAGCCTTTGCATGAGACGCCGTAACCGGCACTCTCCGTCATCTCTCCCTCTACAGCCATTTTCATAGGACGGACGCTACATCCAGTCCAGCCTCCCAAGGTCCCCGTTCAAGATTTCCCCATCCTCTGCCCCTGCCTTTGCACAGCCCTTTATTCAGGCTCTGGTTATGGAAAGAGGATCCTCTGACGCCACTGCCCTGCTCACCCGCCTCTGCACAGTTCTTCCTCACACAACACACTGTTAACCTGTGGAACTCCTTGCCAGGGGATGTTGTGAAGGCCAAAACTATAACAGGGTTCAAAAAAGAACTAGATAAGTTCCTGGAGGATCGGTCCATCAATGGACAAGATTAGCCAAGATGGGCAGGGATGCAACCCTATGCTCCGGTGTCCCTAGCCTCTGTTTGCCAGAAGCTGGGAGTGGATGACAGGGAATGGATCACTTGATGATTACCTGTTCTGTTCATTCCCTCTGAAGCACTTGACATTGCCCACTGTCGGAAGACAGGATACTGGGCTAGACGGACCATTGATCTGACCCAGTATGGGCGTTCTGATGCACAGGCAATAGAAATGCAGACTGCATGCCAGCGTAACCACATCCCTTATCTGCAGCAGGTTGGCCTCCTTTCACCAAGCTGAACGCGGAATTACAATCGGCGTCTGTGGGTGGCTCGAAATGCACACGCTGCAACAGGCGCCAGTGTGAGCCGGGGGTGGAATAGTTAACACCAACCGAGAATGGCATCTCCTTTTCTTCTCCCTTGTTGGCTGTGCCTGGGGCAATCCTGGGTTTTGGAATGGACCCTCCAAGCCGGAGACCGGTCTTGCATGTTAAAAGGTGACACAATGTTGCCAAACTGGCAGGACTGGGACCTGGAGATTGAAGTGGTTTAGCCCAGAGGGAGGGAGGGAGTGTTGCCTAGTGGTTATAAAGCCCGAGCCAGGGGTTCTGAATTTTATTCCTGACTTTGCCACCGACTTGGTGTGTGATCCTGGGGTAAATCACTTCACTCCTCTGTGCCAGGGTTTCCCACCAGCAAAATGAGGTCAGGCTCAGTGAGCGCATGTTTGCAAAGCATCTTGAGATCATCAGGGGAAAGGAGCTATGTTGGCATCAGGGGAAAGGACTTATGTGATCATCCTCCTCCTCCATGTGGCTGGTTGGGACTGCTGTACACCACAGCAGGGATGCCAACATACTGATTTCCTACCCGGGCAACTCGGAGCCTCTCTCTTTAAAAAGCCGAAGTGCTACCAGCTTGGTTTGAGGGGGATCAGGCTTTTCCCTGGGACTGTGCCACAGGCTGAAGATGCCTCCCCAGGCAACGCCAGCAGCAAGCCCGCAACGGACACATTCTGCCCGCCGTAGGAACAGAACTCTGGGAAGGGGCTAACTGTTGCAGTGTGGTCAGATGGGCCAGCAGCTCTCTGAAGAGTTGCCCGGATGCTCTCTCAAGCCCTGTCCAACTCTATTTCCTCCCCAGCACGGAATGAGCCCCCCCTCTTCCTAGGGCTGGGCCTTTCCCACTGCCTTTCTGAGCATCACATTTACTGACCTGTCTCCATCCTTCTCAAAAGCAGGCCAAGACCATACACTGCCAAACCAGCACTTACCTACGATACACAGCTTCCTCCTGCTGCTGCTTCACCATCTATTATAACGGTGCCCTCTTCACAAAGCAGCCAGGCACCATATCTGCCCACAGTGCAATCTAAGTCCCAGCAGAGAAGCAAATGTAAAAGGAACTACATGCCAGATTGTTCCCTATACAGGAAAACACCACACAGAAGGAAGGAAACATGTCAAAGTTCCCCTTAGAGTTTCCTCTCGCTCATTCTGCTGTGGGCAGACTGATCCCCCACCCCCATGAAACTGACATTGGCTTTGTCCCACAAGACTCACGGATCTCACCCCAGAGATGGCTGCATTTGTGATCCCTGAGTGTGCCAATGTGTCAAGTGCTTTGATCTCTCAGGCTGAAGAGCAACAGAGAAACCTACGCTAGGAATTCACCCCCCACTCCGCACTTCTGCATCACATTCCTTCTTCCCTCCATGGGCCAATCTGCCCTGCTGTCATTTACATTTCAGTCTACTTCTCTACTTTTCTGAGACGTGTTCATTCCCTCTCTCAGAAGGCTTGCTGCCCTTTCCCAGTTCCGTACTGCCAGCCAAGCCAACTGTTGCACTTCCCATTTCAAGCTCTCGGCGCAGATTTTCGTGGAAGTCTGCTGGCTAACCTTTTGCCACCTCAACACCACATGATTAGCAATGACACACGGGCCTTAGGCAACATTTTCCCCATCCTTCTTGTAGGAGTTGCAGCTAGACCACATTTCTCTACCATACCAGAATGGGGAGCTGTACTGAATGCCTTTGCCGACATCAAGAATCGTCTATTGTCCTCCCCTAAACTTATCATCTTGACAAAGAGCGACATTAATGAGCCTCTTGAAAAACTCTGAAGAACAGCCTGTTGAGAAACAAAGCTCAGGCTGTATCCCCTATTCTCTGCTTTCCCTCCTCCCTAGCCCTTATAGATTGCTGGCAAAGCTTAGAAAGTCAGGAAAAATGATTTCTCTTCCTGGTTCTGTCACTGATTCACTACAGGACCTTTTTTTTTTAAACTCTTGGCTACACACACAAGTTGTACCAGTTAAGCTAAAATTATTTATTTGTATTGCGGGAATGCCAAAGAACCCCAGTCATGGATGAGGACCCCAGTCATGGATGAGGACCCCATCGCGCTAGGTGCTGTACAAACACAGAACAAAGAGTCTCTGCTCCAAAGAGTGGACAATCTGACTGAGGTCTTGTCTACGTACAAAAATTGTACTGCTTTAGCTCTACTGGTACAGTTAAAGTGGGACAATCCTGTTAGGACAGATGCAGGTATATTGGTATAAATGTGTATAGCTGATATCTATTTGGAAGGGGAATAGAGTATACTGGGATTAGGCACCTTTATACCCATATAACTACGCCCACACAAAGGTTATAGTGGCATATCACTAAAATTGCATGCCCCTAACTGACACAGCTGGTATCAAAATGGGGTAGAGTTCAGGTCTGAGTTAAATTGGAGCAACCTTTCCCTTTTTCTGCTCCCCATGGACCCATACAGGGCTAAACCTCCCTTGTGTAGGTTTAGCTTGTACCTGTAAGTTGACCAATGCACACTCAACTGAAAAAAGCCAGGTGTTTTGAATCAAGTCCCTCCACACAGATTTTTGCACTGGTTTAACTAAATCAATTAAAAAAAAAAAACCAAAACCCCCACACCTTTAGCTAGACTGGTGCAACTCTATCTTCACTGCAGAGCTAGTGCAGCTGATCTGCGCCGGGGTCGGAGCACCTCAGCTAGCCTCACCTGGTGTTAACCGCCAACTGCAAACCACACCTGAGTTACCGCGTCCTCACTGGCGCTACCCTCCCCTGTGTCCCTTGCCAGGACATGCGCCGCAGTAAGCTGAGCCGCTCTGTGATTCCTGTGCAGTGGGTTGTGGGAGAACTCATCCGTCACTCTGGGCACATGGGAGGAATTGTGGGAAGGCACTGGAGGAATATCAGCATTCCAGTGATTTAGCCTGGGTCCTCACTGCAAAGTGGGCAGGCTGCCCGTCTGAGTCTAAGTGGAAAGTGGGGTCTAACACTCACCCCACGCTGGGCTAGCTAGCCCAGATTAAAAGCACCACTTAACTCAGGTGAGAGATTTCTGTGAGTGGGGGATTGGGGCAACCCCCAATTAAAGAGCCACCGCTTCACCTGTGCAGTGAAGACAGACCGTGTGGTTGTGGGTCAGGCTTTAATCTCTCTGGCTGGGCTTATCAAAGGAGCCGAAAGGAATTGTCACCCAACCTCCTAAGGCTACTTTGAAAATCCCAGCCCCCGTGGCTCAGTTTCCCCAGCTCTAAACTACCAATTCGTGGCACAGCTGAAGTTGATGTGGGTTGAAGGTGTCCAGCATCTCTTAGGAGCAGGCCTAACAGGATATGACCAGAGTCCTAGGGATGGACATAGAAACCTGGCCATACGGAGGAAACGAACCCCAAAGCCAGGAAGACCCCATTTCCAAGCCAGTGCTTTGGAGGGAGTGCAATAGAGGAAGCTGACTGAATCAAAGCAGAATTGTCCTGCATTCGTTTCCTTTTCCAGGAGGTGTCAGTGAGTCTTTTAATACAAAATCACACCAAGCCAACTTATGGACCTGACCTGGCTTAGTGCATGGTAGCGAATTATTTTCAAATGCCTCGTGGAGCAACTGACTTGGGGCATGATTTTTGGAAGCGCTGCACGCCCAGAACTCCAACCAAAGCTAACGGTAGCTATTGGTGCTCAGCACTTCTGAAAACAAGGGCCCTATCATCCCATTGCAGCCGAGTGGACAGAGCACTGGACTGGGACTCGAGAGACCTGGGCTCTATTCCTGGCTCTGCCACTGGCCTGTGCTGGGTGACCTTGGGCAAGTCACTTTCCTGCTCCATGCCTCAGTTTCCCCACCTGTAAAATGCGCATAGTGACACCGACCCATCGTTGTAAAGCGCTTTGAGATCCACTGTTGTAAGAGCTAGGTATTATGAACTAGCCTTTAATCCCCATGGTCTCTCTGTCTTCCCATCTTATAAACCCGGGCTACCTTTGCGATCCCCCAGCTCCTTTCCTGTGGTCTACAAGGGTTTCATAATAGCTGGAAGCCCCTTTATAAACCTGAACCATTTAAATTCCCAGGCAACACGTTTCTTTTCTCCTCTCCCTGGGCCATTGGGTTTAGGAGGCAAGAAAAGTTTAGCAGAATCGCATGCATGAGGGCAACAGGAACGTACAACACCACAACACATTGCACCTCCAGGGTGCCTTCCATCTTAGGTTCTTACCCCACACCCACACCACTAGTCTGGCTGAGGATCTCAGAGCATTTTGCAAACATTCACTTAGTCTCCACCCAAAGAGACAGGAAATTATACCCCGATTTGTACAGATCTGGAGATTGAGGCTCAGGGAGTTTCGCTGCCTTGTCCAAAAATCATGCCTGCTCCCTGGCAGCGCTGGGAACAGAACCCAGATCTCTTGACTCTCAGTTCTTAACCGCAAGACTACCCTTCCTTCCTGCACAGATACGTGAACATGCCCATGTATTAAGAGAACTACGCTCAACCCAACAGTTTACCACATCCCCAGCTGCCAGGCCTTGGGGCGGAGGAGAGCAGCGTTAAGAGACTACTACATTTCACTGTCCAATTGCTTTAAAAACAATGGCTGGGACTGGCAAAGGAGTTAGGTGCCTGGCTCCCACTGGCTTTCATCTAATCCACCCATACCATAGAGCGTACGCCTGGGCTGAATCAGGGCCGTTAGTCACTTCAGTCGTTTTAAAGGCTGTTGGGTGCTTTTCTTCCCTGGAAGGAGAGCCTTCTTTCAGCAGCATACAAGGCTGAAGGAACGGCATACACCTCCCCATGGCGCTTCGCTCTAAGACAACACCAGAACAGCAGGGGAAGCTCATGATAACGGGCTCCGATGCAGAGTCTCCTCTAACCTCAGCTTTAATGGCTTTGCATTTCTGATGTAATTAGCATATAGGAACCAGCAGCAAGACAGCAGCAGGCTTGTGTGGGATGGAAACAAATCTAGGCCTACAGGAGTGGCTGGATACCTTGTACCAAGGGAGACTTGATCTTCCCCGTCTACGGTCAGGTTGAAACTCTCAGAGTGGCGAGATCTAGCACGGGACAAAATGAAAACATCCTTTTACAGCACATGGCAACACACACACACTATGGCAAGTGCAAAGAGGCTGTTGCTCTCGCTGTCCAGCAAATGTTCTCACCCTGTTACTGAAGCTTGCGGGAATAACGGCTTGAGATGCAAAGGCTGGGGGAGGGAAGCCTGGATTCTGCTCTGACAAGGAAATCTGGAAAAATGGCACCATGGGGGTTCCATGATTGCCTCTCAAACATCAACTCTGCCCAGTTTACAAGATGGTATTTTTCCTCTTCCTCCCCTTCCAATGCCCAGCCCTGCATACTCATTTGGGGCCCCGAGAGAGTCAAGCTGGGCTTTTTCTGCCTTGTGCTTGCCACAAAGACCCAGGCCTTGGTTAACAATTCTGTAGACAATGCATCAGGCTGAAGAGACCTCAGCTCCTGCTTTCTGACTTATGTCAGCTGGGCACTGCTACCTGGAGTAACAAAGGAACACCAGTGTACTGTTGACACTAAAGCAAAGAGATAAATCTCTGGATATGCAGGGAGCAGATCTGTGGGGTAACAAGGTGCTGTTTTAACAGTCACTTTCAGAGATCTGCTCCTACTGTGTCATTTACTCTGTCAGACAAGGACTGGATCTCTCTTTTTATACAGGGTCCGGGCACACTGACAGCTCTCAACACAATAATGCAAGGAAATCACAATGCAGCGGCCATCATGGCACGTCACTGTACGTTTTACTCTTCATCCTCTCCCCTATTGCAATACCCAACAGAGCTAGCCATCCCGGGTAAACATCACTTGGCCCACGATTTCCTTAGACAGACATTCCTTTTGGACATTCTTTTAACTGATTTCACAAAGGCCAAAGGTGGACACACATCAGCGAAATTCACACCTAACCAAGTGTCAGATCCGTTTCTTAGAAGCATGTGGAATAGGGCTATTCTGGGCCTGGACTATTCCTCCGCAAAGGCAGCATCACAGCATAAAGAGCCAAAACCCTCATTCGTTTCTCAGCCTGTCCCCAGGCAGAATTCCCATTGAGTTTGGCAGAATCTGACCCCGAAGGAACAAGTTAATTTCTCTGCTATTCAGTTGTTGGGTGAATCGGCCCTAACATGGAGGAGAAAAGGTGAAAGGAGGGAGTCCCAAGGTTTGTTACTTTCCAGGCATGAGTCTGTGGCAATTTCAAAACTCATCTCACATACATGCAGCCACTGCCAAGCAGGGCTTCTCCTTTGGGTGCAATATTTCACATTCCTTTGGGTGCTTATATCGCAGGTTGTGTTCCAGATTACAAAACCTCTGAACAAACAAGTTCTTCCAACCCAGATTCCAGGGCCAGAGTCTAAATTAGCTTTTAAAACAAAACAAGGGTGCCCGCTTGGGGAAGAAATCCCACAATTCTCGTCAGAGTATGATAAAATCGTTTCTACTGAGCTGAATACTGTAGGTAGAAGAATCATTTTTTAAAACGAGGCATGCTGGGTTTTGGATTCTGTATAACTCAGGAGCCTTTTGTGAAGCTTATGGGTGATCAGGATAAAAACAAAAACAAAACAAAAACGTTTTTTGGCAAAACCCTAAAGAAGTGTTTTTTAAAAAAAATGCTCTTCCTTTCGAGAGGGGGTGAAATGCAACAGGAAGGAGACAAGTGCGTATCAAAACGAGAAAGAAAAAAAAAAAAAAAAGAGTTTGGTTTCCTTACCTGGGGATAAGGTGGGTGAGAAACAATGTGGAGCAGCTAGAATTCGAAGATTTCCACCCCCAAAAAAGGGTTACTTTCTAACGAATCTTTTTGTGAAGACCCCATTGCTTGGCCCTCGCTTAGACGAATGCGAATCAAAGCCCGAGCCTGTTGATAAGCCACGGGACTAGCTACACTGGAGTGCGCAGTGGGTGTTTTTTATTCCTGCTGCAGTCCATTGAGCTGCAAAGCAGCATCCAGCCCTGCCTCGTGCCTCTCAACATGTCTGTGACCCCCAAGGGCAAAAAAGAGAGCAGATCCGGACTCAGAAACCCCAAAGCCCCTCCCCTGTTGCTCGGGGGTCTCATTTTGTACTCACTTTCAGCTGGGATTTGGACACTTTGCCACTTTTCTCCACATCCAGGGCGGTGAAGGCGTACCAGATGGATTTTAAAAGCTCTGCTCGCAGGTCCATGGCTAGAGGCGCGGATGACAGAGCCTGCTCTGTCAGCGAGGAGGATCCGGTTTCAGGAAACTGACTCTCTCGCTCCAACAGTCCTCAGAAACCTGCAATTAGAATGGAAGAGCAGCAGCGCCACCTACTTGACTACACCTCGGATAGGCCCCACGATGTCATCTTCCTGCCTAGATGACAACACTCACCTTTCTGCCCTCGACAGGGGGCATTAGTCCACCTTGCTCGCCTCTGCATTCCCTTCCCTCGTAAGCCCCCTGCCCCCAGATTTTAGGCACAACACAGGACTTGGGACTGGATAATACTTAGCACTTAGCCTGCACATGCTCAAAGCACTGTAAAACACATTGATCTGTTAGCTGGCTCCCTAAAGCCAGCCTGGTTGGTAAGACACATTGTAATGATCTCACAGTGGGACTCAGACCATTAGCCTCAGCACATGCTTCCCAGATTCCCAGTGCTCATGCGGCTGCTGCATGTGTTCTGCCGACAACCTCTGCTAGGCATGGCGCTTCAGTGCACCCGCAAAGGGGGAACGAATGTCATTCGAAGGGCGGAGAAATTTTGCTTTTGGCTCAGTTTGAAAACAGACCCGAGAATCCCAGTTAGTGGGAATTGCCGAGGGGTTGGCGAGGTGTCCCAGCTCTGCAGCAACTCAGCCACGAGACCTAAGGGTTACCCCAAAACCTTTTATCCACGGCAGAGGAAGAAATCCCTCCCTGGCTAGTTCAAAAAGTAGCTCCCCATTTGCAGGTTTAAATACAGAGGACAGTCCCCCCTCAGCACTAGCACAGACCGGTGCAGTCCAGGAGAACTCAATCCAATAGGAACTTCTGTTAACTCCCGTCAGGCTCGCTCTCTCACTCACACACACACTCTCTCTCTCTCTCTCTCTCAAGGGAGGTGACGGAGAAGGGCAGAGGCCTCTGCCGTCTGATGAGTGGAGTTATTGGTGTGTCTCAGAGGAGGCTGCGTGCCTGGCCCTGCCCCCCGCAAGATCTTCATCCTTTTACAGCCTCCGCAGAGACAGAGACAACCTACTGACAAACAGGACTACGCAAGTCCTAGGGGAAGAAGAATGGTTTAATGGCAAGGCACTGGACAGGAACTGAGGAGATCTGGGTTCTACTCCTGGGAATACCCATGGTGAAGATTTCGAAGCCAGCGGCACATGTCCCTTTGTCCATTCACTACTCCCTACTTTTGGGTGGCTTCCTGTGTGATCTTGGACAAGTCAATTCATCTCCTTAAACCTCAACTCCCCCCAGCTGTAAAATAATAATAATCCAGACCTACCTCACAGGGGCGTGGGGAGGATAAATCGACCAATGAGGTGCTCAGACACTACCAACAAGGTCCATGTAAGTTTCTAGATAGACAGAAAATGAATGGGAGTGGGGAAGGTACCTAGTAACTGACCAATGAGCACACAGAGAAATTGTAACACCTTCAGGCTGAGCCCAGGCCCAGAAAAGGGGAGACAGCCCCCTAGGGAGAGATTCTTTACCGTCTACTAGAGGGTCTGACTGGATTCAAATGCTAACATTAGCCTGTAAGAGAAATAAGCTCCTGGGACGTCTGGGAGACGCTGTTCAGCTGATTGGCACAATCGCCTATTGCTGAGGCACAGGGGATGCTGCTTAGGTCCTTACTGGTTTGGCGACCAAGCCCCTAAGAAGGGGCAGGGAAGAGAAAAAGAATGTAAACTTAGAAGCTTTATTAAGTACATGTCAACCCCCCTCTTTCTCCCCTTCCCCCCCCTCGCCCCCCACGGGCTGCAGGGATTGAAAGAGAAAGAGGAAAGGATATTTAAAAAAAAACAAAAACTTTAATTAGTTTTATTTAAACTCACTATTTACATCTAACTCTAGCTTGTGCCCCGAGAAGTGCTGGCCTGCCCACGTGGAGTGCTTTACCCTCCCCACAGCAGCTGAGTCTGGAAATGAATTTGGCTGTTGAGTCAAAAGGGAGGGGGGTAAGGAGAAAGGGAGAAGTGCTGTCACATCCAGGCTAATGTGGATCCTGCCGCCCTCAGCTTGTGCCGGTGATAATCTTTGACTTCCAGCGTCAAGAAGTGATCGTCGTCCAAAACACCGAGACCAGGACAGCCTGGGGTTGCTTTGATGGGGCTTTATTGCTTCTGTGCATATGCTGCTTACGTGCCACTTGTGTTTGTATTTCCGGGGGAGGTGGATGTCAGACCATCTGTGTTCATCCCTGGAGCACCTAGTGAGAGAGAGCAGGAACTGCCTCGCCAAAATGATCACTGACTCCCGGTGGTGCCCTGAAGCTATGGTCTCTGCAGTTCCATGCGGGGTGTAGCAGATCATCTTGCCTTGGAATTCCAACTCTTGGCCACAAAGGAACACAAGAGCTTCCGCCCTGCTCCGGACCCAGGGGACGTCAGTGTCCCTGGAAAATGAGCAGGATAGTCCTGGATGGCAGCAGAGCGACTGCCCGGGATCCAGGAAAGCTTTGAAGCCTCCAGCCAGATTTCTTAGAAAGATGTCGCTGTAAGCGATAGGAGAGCCCTTTAAACAGGGTCACTCTGGCAGCCCAGAGAGCTCCTGTATGTGCTCTCGCTGCCTGCCTAGCACACAAGCTGGATGCACGTAACAGTTATCAGGGACCCCCTTCTGCATTCACGGGTTGTACCACGCATTACAGTTTGTCTTCTGTGCAGCAGCCGGGGGGCGGGAGGGGGGGGGGGGGCCTGTTTCAGACCCTGAAAGCCCCAACCGAACACGAGGGGCCATTTGATTGCCATCCCTGCTCCACTCAAGCCTCCCTGTCCACAGGTTGCGCAGTGCCTCAGCACCCATTCTCAGACACGGCCGCACTGAGCGTTACAGACTCCTGCTGAATTGCTGCTGTTGCCATGCTGATGGCTTCCTCCAGGCTCTGCTGCTCTTCCAGCTACAAGAGGAGACACACGAACGAATGGTATCATTCTCCCAAACGCGCAGACTGAGTTAATCTGTATTTTACCAGGACAGCCCAGGGGCAGAGATGCAAGAGGGCTGGGGTGAGGTAGAAGAGAAGGAGTGGGGAACATGGGTGCAGAGGATAGAGGAATACCAAGTGCTGGGGCAAAGCAAAGGGGAAGGAATACGGGTGCTGGGAAAGGACAGACATATATAGGTGAGAGGAATACAATCGGTGGGCAATGGGTGCAGAGTAGGAGGAACACAGAAAAAGGGGGTGCAGTGGGGCGTAATGGAGCGCTGTGTGTTCAGGAGACTGCTGTGAGGCAGGCAGGCACTATCAGTACCTCGAAAGGGGGAAGATCATGGGTGATGGGGGAAGGCAGATAACAAATAACAATAGATGTTACTGAAATATTACAAGGAAAGGTACCAGGACAAGGCAGGTGGGAGCTGAGTACACAGGTGGACACAGAAAACAGCTGGAAGTTAAAACGAAAGAACACTGAGGAGAGGGACACAGAGGCCGCCATGAAATCCAGGTGCTGAAGCAAGCACCTTGAGCAGGTCTGAAATAGATGCAAGTGGGGAGGGAATCTGAGCAGAGTGATTGCACAGGAGCAAAGCTCAGCCCTGGACAGGGTGTCACATGGTACCTGCACTGCAATATGAGTGCCGCAGGCAGTTGCGAGCAATGCCACTTGCTGGTGATGGAGGGATGCGATGGCTGACGCTTCAGACATCACTGCCCCAGCGGTGACTATCGTAACCTGGAAAACAGACAACCAAATAAATTACATGCCCAAAAGGCCTCTTCATGCCCAGAACAGTCCTGAGTGAGTAAGCAGAAAGAAGCCCGTACCGGCTGCGTCTCAGTCCCATCCGCACTGACCATGGTGACGGTGTGTGTGCCGGAAGCCGCAAGGTCTTCCTGTGGCATTGTGATGGTGCCACTCTGCGTTACCATGCTGATGGCACTGCCCAGTGCCTGTAAGTCCTCGTGGGACAGACTGACCTGTGACAAGAAAACAAATGGTCAGCCATCAAAGGGTTAACAGGGCACAACTTGCACCCAGGTGGGTTTCCAAGGGGGCTGTCCTGCTGGACAAAGAGGATACCGTGGGGGTACCAGCTGCCCCTCTGTCCGCCCCTCTTCTTTATCCCACTTTGCTTTTCTCCAGTGCTTCCCATGCAAGACCTTAAGCAATTCCTGAGCTTGGCAGCACAACTCCCATGAAGAAGGGAAGGACCATGACTCCATGTTACAGATGCATGACCCAACGCATAGAGAGGTGATGTGACTTGCCCAAGGTGACATATAGTCAGTGGCAGAATCTGAACTAGAACCCAGGAGTCCTTCTCCCAGTCCCCAGCTCTCATCATTTGACCTCATCTCCTTCCCACTTTAAGCATCTTCTGCCATGCTCATGGAGGGGCAGTTAGTTAATTTTCTGTGCCAGCCTCGTAAGCAAATTGAGGAGCTATTCTCAGCAGCTACTTCCTGAGCCCTGTGCTGCAGAAACAGACTTCCACATTTAGCCCTCAAGCCCTGCTGCAGAAGGCTGTGTTTGATCAGCGAGGGGGCATGGCCAGTGGTTACAGGGATGTAATTTAAATAGCAAGCAAAATACAATCCAAATCCAGCCAACGCCAACAGAGACTGAAAGCTGCTACCACCAGATGAACGCTCAGTGGCCAATGGCAAATGTGTTTGGTGAGCCTCAGGCAGCTCCCACAGGACAAAAAGCACTTTCTTAGCGGCTCTCTCAGCAGAGGTCAAGGAAACTGAAACCTCCTTTGCCCTCCATGTCAAAACTGATGCATGAGGGCAGGGACGCGTGGAGGAAGCCTGAACTGGTTCTGCCCAGACTGCACCAGATTGATGGTTACAGCCCGCTGCTCTCCAGCATCTTTCAGCACACGGCACTCAGACAAAAATGAACCCTAAACTCAAAGCTAAGATGAAGCCCGGCCCACATCGCACACCCCGACGCGAGCGACCGACCGTGTCAACCTAGCGGTAAAGGAAAGGACCCGACAGCTGTCCAGGAGGATGGAGAACATGTGGCTGTTAGAGGCAGTGACCAGCTCTGTTAGCTGTACCCCGAATTCTCCCTGGTCTCTGTACCTGCTGTGTTCCATCCTGAGAGATAAGTGAAACCTGGGTAGGTATGCCATCCTCCTCCTCCTCCTCCTCCGAAAGGAAAGCAATCTGCTGGCGCTTCAGCGGGGGGCCCCGCTCTGCAGCCGCAGCAGCTGGGCAAAAGAGAAAGGAAGTGCCAGTGAGAAGGGCAGCATCTGGATGTGGCACTATCTCTATGACCCTGGGATCTACCTGCTCTCTGACGGGATAGGACAGCGCAACAGATAAGAGCATGGGATCATAATGACAATGGCACAAGGTGGGTCTGGAAGGTGGTGCTTCGTCTGAATGGCTGCGGGCCTAGGATGGGGGCTCCTTCCTGTAGAGCTGGGTGTGAGCGAGGGGAGGGGCTGGAGGCCCAGGCTGGGGGGGCTCAGTCTCCCCCCCATAGAACTGGGGGTGAGTGAAGGGAGGGGCTGCAGGCCCAGGCTGGGGGGGCTCAGTCTCTCCCTTTGTTGCACTGTCTAATCCGAGCCCTGCCTGGGCTGCAGGAGGACGTGGCCCGCACCTTCCAGCTGCTGCTGCTCGTAGAGAGCCTGCTCGCTCTCCTCCGTGGCCTCCAGCTCTCCGTGGGCGCTGCGCTTGTGCATGGCCAGCGTGGAGGTCTGGCGGTAGGTCTTCCCGCAGTTGTTGCAGGTGTAGGGCTTGCAGTGGGTGTGGACCACGTGGTGTTTGTACAGACTGGAGTACTCAGTGAAGCGTTTCCCGCAGCCCGGCACAGTGCACATGTACGGCTTCTCGCCTGGGACAGGGAGAGAGGCGGTCACGCAACAGGGTGGGGCCACAACAGCACTAGGCATGCTGTCAACGTTGCAGCTGGCACAAGCATTACATTCATCCTCACCCTGCCAAGGGGCGGCGTAGGGATTCACCCCATTTCATATGGGAAACCAAGGCACAGAGAAGCCAGAGGATTTGGCTACGGTCACCCCGTGAGTCAATGGCAGAGCCAAGAACAGACTCCATTAGTTCTGCCTCCCAGTCCTGGGCTCTGTGAAGCATTTTCCAGGCAGATCTCCCACCACTCTGCATGGCCTGGTGTGTCTCTCTCGTAGACACACGGATCTGTAGAGCCTTTGCTACCTTTATGGAGCATTTTATTGGTCTATTTTACAGGGGAGAAGTGGGCTACAGAACCTCAGCCCCGCAGCAGTTAACTACTAGAGTTTAAAAAGGTAAGGGCGATCAGCTACTATGCTTCCGGGCATAAAAACTGACAGAAGGTCAGTGTCAGGAAGGGAGCTTTTCGCCTGCAGTACAACCGTGCAGGTCCATCACAGAGGATTGTTTTGCTTTCCTCTGATCACCACAGCAGGAAGCAGGATACTGGAGTTGATGGAACAATAAACTGGCCCAATAAAGCGAGTCCTATGACCTTCACTGCCTTACCTACCCTCAAAATCTGGAAAGGGAAAATTTGGCCAGGTGATAGAAATCTATGGAACTGGACAGCTAGGTATAGGCAATGTTGTCACTTGGCTATGGACTCAGTTGTCTTTCCTACAGGGGAAATTATACCCTCTCCCCCAGTTTACCTGTGTGAATTCTCATGTGGTTCTTGTAGTTGGTGGCGCTCGTGAAGCCTCTCCCGCAGTTGGGCTCGGGGCACATGTATGGCCGCTCCCCTGTGTGTGTCCGGATGTGGACCTTACGGATGTTGGAGGTGGTGAACGAGCGGCCACAGCCTTCAAACGGGCATTTGAAGGGACGCTCACCTTCATCAACAAAAAGAAGAAAGGCAGAGTATGGCTTCTGCCAGTCAGACCGACCTTCGCTCCCTACAACGCCCCGAAGTTTGAAACGGAGATCAATCACATCCCCGCCACCATGTCTGTTACACTGAAGAGTCCCTCAATTCCAAGGCTTTAGGGCATTCGGAGAATCCAGGTTGCACTGTGCACAAGAATAAGCAGAAAGGATGGGCTGCATGCAAGGCATACACAATGGCTTCATGCTTTTGACATGTCTTCTTCATATTCCCCCCAACCCGATGCTTGACAACGTCTATCCCCCGAAAAGCTCTCTTTCTACTAGGTGAGTTTAGTGCTAAGAAGACAGCACAGTTGGGGACTCCTTCTTAGCATAGGAGGGAAGCAAAGTCTCCATGGCCAATTCAGTTCTCCCTGACGAGGTTGCCAATTGCAGACATGTTCTGTAGGAAACAAGCTAATACTCCAAGCGCCTTCCACTGTTTTTTGTTATCATGCATCAGACTGCAAAGCTGAGGTTCATGGTGCTTGTGTCTGTCTCAGTTTGACACCAATGCAGCACTGCTGGGAAGGATCTAAGGATACAGAAGTTTCATCCAGCATGTAAGCATATAGCAACACAAATCAGAACAACAAAATAATTGAACTGACACGCTGTTTGTTAGTGTCACATTGTTCACACTGCTTGTGTCTTCTTTCCATTACCTGTGTCTGTCCCGTCTGTTTAGACCAGTGGTTTTCAACCTGGGGTCTGCAGCCTATGTCTAAAATTTCCAAAGGGGTCCATGCTTCCGTCTGAAACTTTTTGCAAACGCAAATGAAAAAAGGTTGAAAACCACTGGCTTAGACAGTATTGTCTCATTGTTTCCTTGTATGCCCGTCTGTCTATATCCACCTGCTGTCTCTCGTCTTGTACTTAGTTTGTAAGCAATCCGGGGCAGGGACCGTCTTTCTGTGTTTGTACAGTGGGGTCCTGGTCCAGGACGGGAGCTCCTGGAGACTATCATAACACACCTAATGAACAATAATCAAGATGGACACGTGCTTCCTTGTCATCAAGACCTTCAGACTGGGGAGGACTGAGCTCAGACCTCTTGCTATGTGGCAGTGCAGCCCACCTGTGTGTGTGCGGATGTGTTTCTGCAGGTCCCCCGAGGTTTTGAAGGCTTTGCTGCACATGTCCTCGGGGCACTTGTACGGCTTCTCACCAGTGTGCGTTCTCACGTGGCTCTTCAGCCCATACCCTGCAAGGGAAGAGGTCACAGGAAATTCGTGTTGTAATCTGCTGCACGTAGCATGGGAATATATGGACAACGTCTCACTCCATGGATTGTCAAACCTCTGTCCTGTCTCCTGGAAGGTCAAGGGATGGAACACCTGGACTGCCTGGAAACACAGGTTCAAATCCCAGAAGGGGCCATTTAGTCCTTCACCCTTCCAAGTTAGATAAACTGAGTTCCAAGCAGTTTACAATGGGGAGGAAGGGGAGAGAAAGAGTGTCTTAGGAATGAGGCCTTAAAAACTGAGCTTCCTCGGAACAACAGAACTGGCAGCTTCAGGAGTGAGATTCATGTGCACAGGACAGAGTTTGTCGGCACATGATCTACAACCATTACCTGTAGCAAATGCTTTCCCACAGCTCGGGAAGTCACACCTGTACGGCCGATCGCCCGTGTGAGCTCGCTCGTGCACCTGGAGAGGGAGAAGGGACAGAACGTGAAGCCAAGACTAGATGAGGCAGCAGCATGTGGAGATCTGGGGGGAAGGAGCACACTTGGGACTCTCCAGCTGCTTTGCGACCTACATTCCAACCCACCCATCCTCACATCAGTCAGACACGGGGTTCTCGTTCACTTCCTGTGCTAAGCTGCCATGTAGCAGCTGTGTGCTGTTAGGCCTGGTCTAGGCTAGGATTAGCGAAGACATTTTAAACCCCTAGGTAACAGAATAAATTGGTTTTTAAGATATGTTAGCCAGCTGGGGTGAATCCTAGGCTTCCTGCTAGGGTTCACTTCAACCAACTAACTCGTGGTAAAAATACAACTCCCGAGCTAACACGTTTTTACAATACACTTTTGACGCTACGTTGTTTGCAGTATTGTTGTAGCCCTGTTGGTCCCAGGACATGAGAGAGACAAGGTAGGTGAGGTAATTTCATTTCAAGTGACTGCCTCCAACATGCATTACCCCTTCTTCTTAACAATCTGAGCAAGCTTGTATTTAGCCCAAACACTCTGCTTCCTTGCCCAGGCCTGAAGAGCTCTGTGTTGCTCGAAAGCTTGTACATCACACCAAGAGAAGTTGGTCCAATAAAAGATCTTTTATCCTAGCCCAGATAAGACCTTATACAGATGCTGTGTTCTACTTCAAGCTACACGCTGGATAGCGGGACAACAAGTGTGTCTAATGCTTAGATAGGATCTAGATCCCTCTCATTGCTGCAAAGGACACACTGACTGCCATCAGCTCTGCTTTGAAAACACTGCAGCTCAGCAGCCAAAGATATGAGAGTCAACTGTCAGGATTAAGTCCCCCCCCCTTCCTCTAAACCCCTCAAGGTTCCTCATCTCTTCTCACGTGCATATTCTCAAGACACCAGCCTTCCTCCAGGTGACAAGCCCCATCCCTCTGGCTCTTCATGGTTGGATGCACCTCCCAAAATGGCCATAGAAAGTCACTGCAGAGTGCCATGCTCCAGGAATCCTGGCCTTTTCCCTCATGGAGCCAAGTTTGAGTCTCTCAATCCCCTGCATGGGAGCACTGTGAGCTGCTATTATAGCAAGGGATGGTCCTCTGGCTGGAGCTTTTGGTGTCAGTGCATCAGCTGGCTTACCTTTAAATGGTGGGCGGTGGTGTAGAGGCGGCCGCAACCTTTGTAACCACAACGGAAGGCTCTGTCACCAACCTGCTGCCCCTTTCCGCTGCTGCGCATCTCCTCTTCCCGCAGATCCTGCCAAGAAGCACAGCAAGGCTAAGCCTAAAGAACCACCACAAGAGACCTTGCAAGGCCAACACGAATTTACCCCTGCACCCTCATCTTGTACAGTGATCCCACTGGAAAATACGTCTCAGGTGCATACAAATGTACAGTGGCGCATACACAGGGCAGTCAAGGGGAGCAAGAGTCATGATTTCTGGGCTCCATTTCCCAGCTCACTGGGTGATCTCCGGCAGGTCACGTCAGTGCTCTGTGCCTCAGTTTACTCATATGTAAAATATGGCTCACAATATTTACCAGCCTTACACCGGAGTTTGCAAAGCGCTTTGAAAATCTCTGATGAAAGGTGCTACAGAAGAGCTAAGGATTACTCAGATGATTATCTACCATATCTCAAACTGAATAAGAATGTCAGGGTTGTAATCCTAATTTTAAACCTTGAAAAATTCTACTGGCCTCTTTGCCCATCATAAGCCATTCACTGACAAGGGGATTGAATATCTTTAGCTCTCCCAGTGCCCTCATCGTCCAGGGTGGACAAGTAGATTTTGTGCCTGGGCTAGTACATTTTTAGGATGAAACTGCAAGTCTGCAAGATGTATGACCCACAACATTCAGATGTTGAAAAAGCCCAGAAGAAAACAGCTCTATAAGGAGGTGATATCAACAAAAATAGCCATACTAGAAAAAAGATTAGCCATGTAACTGGTGAAGTCAAACAAGGCACACTTACGGCTCCCTCTCCAACCCACCCCTGAGAAGTGGTGGGCTGGCAAGTTAGCCTGAGCTGATTCAAAGGAACATCTCACTGACAAGTACAAACCTGGGAAGGGGCATTGTTAGAAACCTCATTCTTCAAGTGGCTGCTGCTATTCACTCTCTCTTCCTCCTCAGAGACCTGCAAGCGGAGAGACCGTACCATTTGCTCATGCCCGTTTGCAGAGCACAGAACGGGTGAGCCATAACCAAGCAATGAGACATTCACACCAGCAGAGCGCACCCAGGCTGCTATTTTTTAGACACCACAGCTGCTGTTACTGGTGATGGAATATCTTGTCACATTGGCACAGTCTGCAGTAGAGGAGCCAATCTTTGCCTACCTGAAGGCTGCCTTGGTAAATTGCTGGGAGCCTGAAGACCATTCCCAAAAATAAAATGAAGTTGACTGCAGCTGTTCACATCTTTAATATAAAGGTGGACTGTATGAAGACTACAGGTCCCTGCCCTCAATACTCCATATTAAGGCCACACAAATTAAGATGGAGCACTGCATGCTGGGACTGGTAATCTCCACAACCACTTGGATCAAGCAGACACATTTGGGACTTAGCAATGTTACGGGTCTCATGGCCATATTAAAGATCTTGGTGTGCTACGCTGGTCATATCAACCAACAATCCCTTTATGAAGAGAAACATGCATCATTGATTACTTCTATTGGCAAACATTAAGAGTGTGTATTGCTCAATCACCTGATGTAATTAAAGCAAGAAAATCTACAGTTTGTGGAAGGGAGAGAGAAAAATTAACAGTGAACTTAAATGCCCGCTTATGAGTGCGGGATTTTACCACAGAAACAAAGGCTGGGACTTGGAGAGCCTGTGAGCTCCTTTAAGCTGCTGGTGAAATTTGCAGCTCATCAGGAATATAAAGCAGGTTCATAGGTCCTAGAAACACATTCTTGCAGTATCTTATACTTCTCTAACACTTTCCATCCAGAAGAATCACATATGCTTTATAACTATACATTTCATCTGCCACTATAATGCAGCCATTTCTAGTGTAGAGGATGGCAGTTGTTTAACAGCACACAGCAACACCTCACAACATTTTCAGCCAAGAAGCGAAGAAGGATATTGTATCCAATTGAAACTATAAGGGGAATTTAGATAAGAGAATGAAATTACATACAAGTGGCTAGGGGAAAAGAACAAAAGCAATAACACAAAATCCAAGCTGTATAGAGATCACTGCATTTCATTGCTCCTTCCGCAGCTGCATTTCTTTTCTTTATCCTCCCGCATCCTCAGATCCATAAATAGAAAACTGGTGGACTCTCTTAGTCTTGTGCTAGTCCGTTCAGGCTTCTAAGTGTCATATTGATCGATTTGGCTTCTTTCTCTATTGTTCTGTGTAATGTTTCTCTAAGTCCATCTTTTTCTTACCAGATGTGATGCTTTAGGTTGGTTTGCTCTACTTAGAATTTCTGATGTTCTAAGAAACTCTTCCCAATTGAATCTGATGGCATTTATATTTTGGAATCAATTTTGTATCAATTTCTGTTGTAGATTTCCATGACCCAACTCCATAAAGGACGACAGACATGATGCCAGTGTTAAAAATTCATACTGGTGTATCAGTGCCTATCATGCTACTTTTCCAAATCTTTATCCAAAGTTTTTGAAAGTTGTTTGCTGCTTTTGATATTTGTTGCTTGAAATCTAGCATGTCACCATCACTGCACGTCTCACGCCCTAGACAGATAAAATGACTGACTTTTTCTAGTGTTTCTTCATCTACTCTAAAGGTTATTTTTAGGATATTGATAGCAATATTTCCCCCCCCCCCCTTGTTGATGAACAAACCAACTTGTTTCACTCTGTCTGCCAAAAGCTGGGTCTTTTCTTCCATTAAGCAATGTGTTGAGCTAAGCCAGACAGTGTCATCAGCAAAAATTAGATCATCCAATTGTGCTTTATCATTTGTCCATAAAATTCCTCGGTTGCCTTCTGCGGTCACTTTCTTCATGATACCATGACCAGTGCAAACAATAGTGGGGACATAACACACCCTTGCCTTACTCCAGTTGTCACTGCAAACCATTGGCTGATGGTGTCACCATCTCTGACTGCACATCTGGCATTATCACATAGAGCCGTGATTATTCTAATGATTGTTGCTGATATTCCATAATATACTAAAGACGGTTTCTGTGTCAGTTGTCAAAAACCTTCTTGAAATCAACATTTTTTAATCACAAGAGGTGCTTGCCACTCTATCTGAGAACAATATGGTCTGCACATAACAACAATGGACTAAAACCTGCTTGTTCCTCTCTGAATTGAAGGTCCATTTGTTCTCGGCAAGTTCCAGGACAATCTTGCACATGATTTTCCCAGTCACTGAAAGCAATGTGATCCCTCTCCAGTTATGACAGTATGTAAGGTCATCCTTCTTTGGCAATATTACAACGAGCCTCTCTTCCATGGGTTGGGTTCTTTTCTTCATTCCATCTTCTATTAAAAAACACAAGGAGATCCTCGAGGGCTGTTTCATCATTTGCTTTAAGCATCTCTCCAGTAATGTCATCTACTCCAGCTGCTTTCCCATTTTTGAGTTTACTGATGGCTTTTCTAACCTTTTCCATTGTATAGACACTACATCAATAACGAACTTTAGTAGTAGGTCTTCAGTCTATTTAAAACAGCCAGAAAATGTTCTGCCTAACTTTTTCTTTGTTATTCTGTGTTAAGAGTCTTTCCGTTTGCATTTTTAATAGGGTTTCCAATATTGCTCAAGTTCCCTGTTAGTTGTTTGATTAATTGTCTTATATGAGGTTGGCATCTTCAAACTCTTGACATTTTCTATCAATTTGCCCTTTTATTTCTTCTTAGCACTCCTTTTTACCTCTCCATCTAGTGCTCTGTAGTCTTCTTGCCACTTGCTTGTCTATTCATGTCTCATGATTCAAATTTTGCTTTGCACTTCTTCTCTTTTCCACTGCTGCCCAAGTAGCATTGCAAATACATTCTTCCCCTTCATATTTCGTTATTAGAACTCTTTGCACTTTCTAGATAGCACACACTGATGTTTTCACAGAGTATCAGTCTGAGTTTTCTTCAGTTCACTCCATCAGAACACTGAACCTGCTCTTCAGTTCAAGCTAAAAGGCATTTTTTGTGTTTGGGTCTTCTTTTAATCTGCACCATCCTCTTTACCTTGATCTTCAATTTAGCGATACAAAGGTTATGATCACTGCCCACATCTGCTCCCCTGCACGCACGTCTATCTGTCAACGAGCTGCAAAACGTTCTTGACTTGCAGAGGTGATCTATCTGGTTTCTGTAGTACCATCTGGGGAGTTTCAGGTCACTTTATGAATTTCTTCATGAGGAAACATTGTTCCACCTACCACCAGGTTGTTCTCGCAGCAAATTTCTACTAATTATTCACCTTTTTGGTTCATGTCCAAATCCCTGCCACACTTGCCTATAACTTTGTCTGACCCATCATTGCTACTTCTATCCTTTGTGTTAAAATCACCCAGTTGCTATGATTTCATGCTTTGGGACCTTGGTTAACACATCCTGTAACAGATCATATTAAACCCAGCTTTTTCCTGATCTGGCTTTTCATTGGTCGGTGCTGTATTTGCAGCCAATTATATGTAAATAGCCCAACGCACAGTGGAAACCCAGGAGCAGCACCACACCTATAGCTAGGTACCTCCCTGCATGTGTCAGCTAACAGAGAGGGTGGGGAACGGTATTCCACAACACTAATGGGAGCCTTTAAATGTTCATTAACAGTATTATGGGACCGTTAAACACCCATCTTAACATCATTAGCTACATTACCACAAGAGTACTGTGTAATTTCTCTTCTAAAAGTCCGCACTTTCACTGAGAAGCTGGTATACAGAAGTGCCAGGCAGTTGTGGTTACTTAACCCCCGGTCCTGATCTGGTCTGGGAATCAGCTCCTCCCCACCTGCCAATCAGCCATGATGCCAGACCGTAAAAGGAGTGCTGCATCCTTACCTTGTTGGCATACTGCTTGAGAGCATGAATGGTATCAGCATCAAAGGCATCATCTTCCTCCTCCCCAGCCAATTCCTCCAGCCCTGTTTCTGCCTGCACGGCCAGGATGGTGCTGCCAGCTGGCATGACAACAGGACGATGTATGTAGGCAGTGGAGCCATCCTCCAGCTGGACCTCTTCCAGGGCATTGGCATCATAACCCTCTGGAGGGGACCACAAAAATCAAACGCTGTAGTCAAGCCTATGAGTGCTTATTAGCAATTGCTATGTACCTATTGGCACAGGAAAACGTAATCCTGGCATTCCCTAACCTTTGGGAGCTTGACTTTTCAAATTTAATGTTCTTTTAACTTAATTTTTGTGTGTGTAATTATTCTGTATAGGAGAAGCAAGCACTCTTAAAAAGGCACATTACCACCCCATCAGTACCCATTATTAGTCTGCTGCTATTAATAGTTATCCATTCACAATAGTAAGAATGACCTTTTTTATTTCATGTACCAACAATAATTCCCCGTGTTGCAAGCTCTGCTAGAAGGTAAGAGTCTTGAGCCAGTTCTGCGCCCTTCTCTTTCTGCTGGGCCATAACCAACATCAGAGCTAGAGATGACGACAGAGCCAATAACCTCCATTTACAAAAAACATGCAGAGTTAGCAGGGAAAGTTTTAAGAATCCTTGGTTGAAGGTTAATCCAAGTGAACCTGATAGATTTTTATTAGTAGCAACATGGGCCAGAATGTGGCTTTCACATTGTGTTACTGTTGATGGTACGGTCTAGGGTGATCAAATGTCCCGATTTTATAGGGACCGTCCTGATATTTGGGGCCTTCCTTTTTATATAGTTGGCAATTACCCCCCACCCCCACACTTGCTATCTGGTCACCCTAGTACAGTCACATCTGGATTTCCTACACTTTACATCACCCGAGCTACATTCTTAGAAACCCGCAACATTTTGTTTAATCCATTAGATACTTGACCCTGGGAGAGGATGGAAAAATTAATAATTACCTTTAGGTGTGTTGTGTATATAAGCCATGCTGCCATCTTCCAACACCACCTGCTGCCCATCTTCAAAAGCTATAGACTCTGTAAATCAACACAACCCAGAGATACCAGAGTGAGGAATTTCGTGTCTGGATCTCAGAGTCAATTTGCTCAATTCCCCATATAGCAGAGCACATATAAGGCTCAGTTCAAAAATGTCCTGCTCATTTTTAAAACCTACCATGGACTTACCTGAGCTGCCCCCTACTTTCCTGGCTTTTCTACAGCACTCATCACTGCAGGAAATGAGCTTCTCAATCATTACTTAATTTATTCTCCCAAAATCCGTGTGAGATGGGGAAATGAAACTATCCCCATTTTACAGATGGGGAACTGAGGCACACAACGATTAACTGACTTGCCCAAGGTCATACAACAAGTTTTAGGTCAGATAATAGAGCCCCAGTATCCTGAGTCCCACTCCAGTCATAAACCCATCCTCTGTCTCTAATTCCCTTTATTTATTTAGCAGCTAACTTCTCTCTCTTCCTTTACAACATCTTATCATGGTTGGTGCAAGGTTCTTATCCTCTGTAGCTCCTATCATGTGAAACAAATTCCCTTCCCCTCTCAGCTGTGTTAACACCATCTCATTTCAAATCCGAGAGGAAAACATATCTATTGATGACCCAAGCTATGGGGCTTCTATCACTTTTCTTGGGAGACTATTCCAGAGTCTAATATAGCTAATAGTTTACAAGGAGTTCATGTCTGACTGTTCACGGATAAACGTATAGTGCCTTAATGTTGTTTTTAAACCACATGGACACAGAGGCTGTGACAAAGTGGGAATGTTCTTAATGCTTTCTCTGAATACTGTGTGGGTGCCTCGGTTTCCCCTGTGCATTTCTTAAGTATCTAGGTGGTGGGATAAGGGTGTGTGATTGTTGCAGAGCCCTAGAGGGCTGTCTGCACAGAGAATGGCTGACACCCTGTCTCCTCGCAACTAATGACCTGGGTCCCCTCCCCTGAAAGGTGCCAACTGAAGGTGTTGGAGAACAAAGAGACAAAAGGCCAGAGGAAGGGCTGGAGGGAGTCTCAGTTTGGAGCTGGCTGGGGAGATGGGGGGAGGCCCAGAACCTGGGTCTGGGCTCCCCACCCCCCAAGATGGACCTGACTGAGGGGTCCTGTTTTCTGTACCTACATGCTCTGTTTTAGACTGTGTTCCTGTCGTCTAATAAACCTTCTGTTTTACTGGCTGGCTGAGAGTCACGGTGAATCGCAGGAAGTGGGGGGTTCAGGGCCCTGACTCCCTCACACTCCGTGACAGAGGCTATGTATAAAGACACACAGTGAACTGAACTTATCAGATTTGTGATCAGACAGATACACACTGTGATACAGAGCACAGGCCAACACTATTTTAACCTGCATCTGTTTACATCAGCAGCAAATTTGGCCTCGGATGAGTTTACTGCACATTTCACAGGAAGTTATATATTACAGAAAAAGCATCTATATTTTCATTCAGCACTAAAACAATAGGTAGGGGGAATAAATCACACACAGATGGACTCCTTGAGGCTAGAATTTAGAGATGGGATCTAATTGTCAAGGTCATCAGCCTTGAGTCACACTAGTAACGTCCCTCTAGCAAAGTAGGGATACATTCCAAATGTCACCCGAGTTCAACTCCTCCTCTTTACCTTTCTGGACTGTCACTTGATGGATGTAAGCTGTCGTCCCATCCTCAAGCTCAATCACTTGCCCTTCAAGCAGCTTCTCTCCTGCAACAGTGTGAAAAGAAAACTATCATCGCTGACTGCAGTACTGATAAACCTTCCAGCACACAGGACTGTTCCCCTCTGTTCATAACCCTTTGCTATTTCTCCTAAAGGGAAATAATCTCATGGAATCACAGTCACCAAATGAGGCCATTATTTTATCAACCCCTATTTGCATTCAGAACCATAGTAATGGGTACACTTATGAATACCATAGAGAAGATTAAACCTCTCTTTCCTATGTTGTCTGAATGGAGGAAACAGTCTAAGGCAATCTCAACCATCACTTATTTACAGGGTACAGGATTTTTTTACCAGCTCTCTTTGCCATGTAAACAAAGAGAAGTAAATGGAACAAAAATGCTCTAGCAAATACCACTAGGGCTTAAACCAGCAACCGATGGGGCCTCTTAATGGCATAAATGAGGGACTGAATGCTTATTTTTCTTCTCTTGGTCAAGGACCAATTCTTGTAAAACTTTACAGGTCCTGAAGCACTAATTGCCTCTACCCATGGCAGGTTGTGAGAAATGAACCTTACAATCGTATAATTAGGATTGCCATCTTGCTTCTGAAATACATTTCCAGTTGTGACATTTTAGTAACCTATGGAAGCCCATGCTACTTTCAGAGTGTGCAAAGCATTTGGGTCTAGAGCCCCAGGGGCTCCTAGCACATGAGCACTCCAAACACAGATGTAGACACAGTCCCTATGAAAATCACTCAGAACACTGCAGTACCACAACAGTAAGAGATAGAGTTTGGAACTATTACTCTAGCATTTAAAAAAACCCAGGGAGGTGGGGGTTGTATCTGGTTCGAACCTCAAACCACCTTAAATCAATCAATAATTTCTGACTATTGCCAGGCTCCAGTATATGACCAGGGAGAGAAACTGCCAGAAGAACTAAGCCTATCTGCATTTAAGAAGGTTCATTGTCAACAGAACTATAAAAGTATGTGGAAATGACATACCCAGTAGGAGTCCATTATCTATTCAGACCAAGAAATGTATGCCTGCTGTTACGTAATACTTCTTATTTGTTTACTTCTTTATTAATAGGGCTTTTAGATTATAGATTTGATCAAAGCAGAAATCAATTGTGTTCTACCTACACACTTGTTGACCAGTTAAAATACAGAATGAGGCTCTCCAGGCAGCATATTAAAACTGGAAATAATGAAGGAAAATCAGAAATGGAGGACTATGTGAACTGGGGCTGCCTTCTCCTACTGATTAAAGGATCACTAAGGAAATTTTTCTCTATAAGGAAATGTTAAGCTCTGCCAGAAGTCATTCCCCAGGAATGTAGAAATGCTGGGTGGTATATTAATTCTTTCAAATAAACTGCTCTCATTCAAATGAGTAGGGAAATTATGCAATCATAGAAATGTAGGGTTGGAAGTGACCCCGAGAAGTCATTTAGTCCAGCCCCCTGCGCTGAGGCAGGACCAAGTAAATCTAAACCACCCCTGACAGACTTTGTCCAATCTGTTCTTTAAAACCTAGTGATGGGGATTCCACTACCTCCCTTGGAAGCCTGTCAGAGGACGTGAGCAATAATGAAAATAATTGTACTTTGGATTCATTCAGCTCTTCTCATGTGAGGATTTCAATTAGTTAAGTTTCAGAACATGCCAGTGGGCGAGGTATTATCATCCCCATTTTACAGATGGGAGAACTGAGGGACAGAAAGCTAGGAAACTTGCTTGGGGTCACACAGCAGATCAGTGGAAGAGAATCCAGGAGTCCTGACACAGACTGCCTGCTCTAACTGAAAAACACAGTTATTCATAGCTTTAGAGAAGAGAAGGTTTTCTACAATAATCATTGCGGTGCCTGGGTGTACGTCTGGGGCAGCACCTTTATCTCTGGGCCAAAGGTCTGATTCAAACCCAATGCTGACATTGCAGAGCAGCAGGTAGGATGTATAGTATAAAGAGATGCCATGTTTCATCAGAGCGTTAAGCGGAGGGCTCTTGTACCCATCCTTTGTGGCTCTTTGGGAGAAGACACATCCTGCAGCTATTTCTGAAAAAAGTGTGGATAATCCTAATGTCCTGGCCAACAAGGTACATTAATAAAATAGGTTCTAATGCTGCAAATCAAACTGAATGAACACACCACTTACCTCCCTGCACTCTCTTGCTACAGTTGAGCGGAGCCTGGGTGCTCCTGCTAACAGTCTAGCAATGAATGCCTGGGGCTGGGTGTCCCAGGTGGAGAACTCTGTGCTCTGGTTCCCACTACCTACCCCTTGGTCGGATACAGTTCACACCTGCTGACGTTCAGGGTACAGCACAAGGCCTATCTATTCCCTCAGGCTTTTGCCCAAGATGGAGAGATTGTGGGACACACAAAGCATCTTTCATAGTTTGACTATGAATTTGACATCCAATACTGCATGGAGTGTGTATTTTGTGTAAGTTCCTAGAGACTGCATGAGGGCAGCATTTTATAACTCCCAAACTGAAATAATAGACATTGCATTTCGTGTCAGCTTTACTTCACTAACCAACACTTAACGCATTACTCATTTCAGTGAGAAAGGTGTTAGCGTAAACCAAATTCTATCACTGTATTCTGAACCTATCCTCTGTTTATGTTTCAGTAGCTCTCTTAGCTCCTGTGTGTTATTTTCCAGATCAGCGGTATGTTTCCTCTTCGATAAGAGTCAGTGAAACCTAACAGACAACCACAAGCTCCTTGCCCAAGTCAACAAGGGAAACAGCAAGTATTATGTGTATGATGCCAACAGGGGTGATTTTCTGCAGTATCACTCAACATATCAGAGAGGTCAGGCTCAGTAGTCCAAAGGGTCTCTTACCTTTGATGGCCTGCTGAATGTAGGCTGTTGTCCCATCAGTAAGGGTCACTGCCTGCAGGCCCAAACTCTCCATAGTGTCCTGATGACTGCTCCTCAGACATGAATTTCACTTTAATCAGCACACACTTGGAGAGTGTTGGAAGCAGGAGCTTTTTGGAATAGGCAAGGAGTTTTCTTCTTTGTTACAAATCTTAGATAAAAAGAACATTTCAAACTATATTTTCCCCAAAAACACACTCGTACTTGCACATAAAAATGGGTGGATGTCAAACTACAGTTTGGGGGAAAGTTATTATCGGATAATGTGCATAATCCTTCCAGTGTCTGTCATGTGAATTTCAAAGCCCAGTTCTGTGGACAAAAATGGGGAGAACAAAGCTCAGCTGTCAAGTGAGTTGGCAGATTATTTTTTCTCTACAGGTACACTGTAAACAGTTCATTTTAAAATCTAGAACTAGAGTGCCCACATGAGGAAGGAACTACTGCAGAAATGTGCTTTCAATTCACACCCTACCTTATTCCAGAAGAACTTTCCTGCATAAACAAGCCCTTATAGAAGCGAAAGGTCTGTGCAGTTGCTGACTTATCTTCTGAGATCATCTCCAAAAGGGCCAAATAACATCAAGCGATGTGGTAGTTTTTGCGATATGGGCAAAATACCAACTAGGAAATGGTCTGAAACCCACCTAATCATCCCATACGAAGGCCATCAAATAGCGTTCAAATGCTAACAATTTTGGGTCACTAACAACTTGGACTGGATATGAACCAGCGACCTAGAGAAGAAAATCTTCCGTATCCCAGGATCAGTTCCCTAAGCTGTCCAGTCCCCTGCAATGGCATTTTTATGAGACATTCTACATTCCATCAATAAATTATTTTAAATCCTAGATTTATGGGATTTAAAAAAAAAGGTATTTCTGGGGCAGCCTGGCAGTTTATGCTCTTTATTACCATGAGAGGGACTGATCGTATGTCTTAGGATTTTCTATGGCATCTCACTGTAATATCTAAGTATGTCCTACGTAAATCAAACCTTGATGCCTAGATCAGCAGCAATGGGAGGGGCAGCATGCGCCGTACTGCCACTGTGCATCACTGTGTTGCAATTTCCAAAAGCCAAGAGTTCCAATGTGGCATTAGCCAAGATAGCAGCTGTGATGATGGGCGGCAGAGGAAACTTGTGGGAAGTGCAATTAGAAATGACTTAAAATTTAGCACATAGGTTTAAAACTTTGGCATTTTACCTGTGAATTATTAGATCTCTGGGGGCAAAACACTAACTGTACTTGAGAATGTAACTTTTATTGAAAGAATAATACAATAATAATAATTAAAGAATTTTTTCCACTTCAAGGTCCCAGAAACACAGACAAGGTTTTCATCTCAAGGCCAAAAGACCAAAAACATCAAGACACTTGATCACGGCCTTGGATAGACCAAGAAACTACTGACACTTGACCAGACCTCATACTAATACCACAATAATACCACCACTTTCCTCTTATCTGTAGCATTTATAATACATAGATCTCAAAGGTTTACAGATGAGGTCAATATCATTATCCCCAAGGGAAACTGAAAATGATTTGTCCCCAGTTTCCCAGCAGGTCAGTAGTGAGGCTGGGAATAGAACCCAGATCTCCTGATTCACAGTTCAGTGATATACCCACTAGGCCACAGTCTCTCTCTAATAATAGAATCTCATATTTATATGTCATCTTTTCCAAGACTCCTGTAAGCTTTTTGGGGCAGGGATTGTCTCTTCTTTTGCTTGTACAGCACTAACGGCAGTGGACCCCTGAACAGGATTGGAACCTGTGGGTGCTATCAAATTAAATAATCCTTCTTACCACTATAAAGCACATTAATAATGTACAGACACCCCAAACATGATTTCATCCACCCCCAAAGCGCAACAACCTCTGTGCTGGAGCAGAGCAGCTGTTTGATAGTGACTATTCAGAAAGACAGTGAAGAATACGACACACAGTTGATATGAGGAAATCTCAGAAGGCAGAATGTAATTGCTTGAATGGGACTATTAACACCCCCAAACTGAGTCAAGTGCCATTAGACTTTTAATGATCAAAAGCAGTCAGGATCTCAGTTTTATGTCTCATCCAACCCCCCGACTACCCCAGCACTTCATGTCCTCTCTCTCTGCCATCTATGTGTGCATGTCAGGGTGAAAAGGGATACCGGGAGAGAGCCATTAATGGGGATTTCCAACTATGTTGAAAGAAGATGGTCTTTGAAATTGAGTTAGTTTATCATCTAGACAGACCTTTCAAGCACAGGAAGGCCATGATGCATTTAACACTGTGCCAACCGTTCATGGGTAATCCTATGGTTGACTACTTTAGCAGCTGGTTGTGGTTAATGTGACCGTCCTTGTCACTGTGTCAAATTGTGTTTGACGATGTGTTTGTTGACATGTGTTCTAGTAAAAACAAGCCCTTGAGGAACAAGGACAAAAACAACATTTAAGGGGACCTAAAGTCAGTTAAGAAGAAGTTTAATGCAATAGTTGGGGGAATTCAAATTGAGGATTCGGAATGGGCTATTATGTGGCGGAGTTGGAGTTAAGGGGATTAGCAACGAGGTTATAGGGAGTTAGAGGATGTTGAAGGGGATCAGAAAGGGCAAAAACAGTGTGTAAATGGACTAGGAATTGGATCATGGCAGGGATAAGGTTTGGGAGTGTTGAGGATGTCTGGGAATGTTAGAAAGAAGGACTGGTGAGACAGGGAGTTTGGATGTTATTAAAGATAGGGATGGTGTTGCGGGGATTAAGGATGGGGCAACAGGATTCTGGGGTTTAGGGAATTAAGAATCAGGGTGCAAGGTAATGGGATACTAGAGAGGATCAGAAATGGGAATGACAATATTTGGGGCACTAGAGGGCATTAAGAATTGGCAGTGATAGGTTGGGGAATTGGTGTGATGGGGTGTTGAGGGAGCTAGGAATTTGGGATGACAGAGGAATTGGGTACAGGGGCTGAGACTTCCAGAAGGAGATGTTGGGGTCTGGTTACTGAAAGGATCAGGGTGGGCTAGGGGAAAAAAGAGGACCAGGGCCTGGGGGGGGCTGGCAGGGGGCCATGATGGTGGCAGGGCCTGGGGAGGGGTTAGCAGGGGGCTATGGGGGTGGCGGGACCTGGGGGTGGGTTAGCAGGGGGCCATGGGGGTGGCGGGACCTGGGGGTGGGTTAGCAGGGGGCCACGGGGTGGCAGGGCCTGGGGGGGTTAGAAGGGGGTCGCGGGGGGTTAGCGGGCCGCGGGGGTGGCAGGGCCTGGGGGGGGTTAGCGGGGGGCCGTGGGGGTGGCAGGGGGCGGTGGGGGGGGCAGGGACGGGGGGCTTAGTGGGGGGCAATAGGGGTGGCAGGGCCCGGGGGGGCACAGTGGGGGGCCGAGGGGGTGACAGGGCCCGGGAGGGGTTGGCGGGGGACCATAGGGGTGACAGGGCCCGGGGGGGGTTGGCGGAGGGCCGTGGGGGCGACAGGGCCCGGGAGGGGTTGGCAGGGGGCCATGATGGTGGCAGGGCCTGGGGAGGAATTAGCAGGGGGCCACGGGGGTGGCAGGGCCTGTGGGGGGGGTTGCGGGGGTGACAGGGCCCGGGAGGGCTTTGGGGGGGCCGTGGGGGTGGCAGGGCCTGGGGGGGGTTGCGGGGGTGGCAGGGCCCGGGGGGGGGTTTGCGGGGGCTGTGGGGGTGGCAGGGCCTGGGGGGGTTGGCGGGGGGCAGTAGGGGTGACAGGGCCTGGGGGGGTTGGCGGGGGGCCGTGGGGGGTGGCAGGGCCTGGGGGGGGTTGCGGGGGTGACAGGGCCCGGGAGGGGTTTGCGGGGGGGCGTGGGGGTGGCAGGGCCGGGGGGTGTTGCGGGGGTGACAGGGCCCGGGAGGGGTTTGCGGGGGACCGTGGGGGTGGCAGGGCCTGGGGGGGGGTTGCGGGGGTGGCAGCGGGGGTGGCAGGGCCCGGGAGGGGTTTGCGGGGGGCAGTAGGGGTGGCAGGGCCTGGGGGGGTTGGCGGGGGGCAGTAGGGGTGGCAGGGCCGGGGGGTGTTGCGGGAGTGACAGGGCCCGGGAGGGGTTTGCGGGGGGCAGTAGGGGTGGCAGGACCCGGGGGGGGTTGGCGGGGGGCAGTAGGGGTGGCAGGGCCTGGGGGGGTTGGCGGGGGGCAGTAGGGGTGGCAGGGCCTGGGGGGGGTTGCGGGGGTGACAGGGCCCGGGAGGGGTTTGCGGGGGGCCGTGGGGGTGGCAGGGCCGTGGGGTGTTGCGGGGGTGACAGGGCCCAGGAGGGGTTTGCGGGGGACCGTGGGGGTGGCAGGGCCTGGGGGGGTTGGCGGGGGGCAGTAGGGGTGGCAGGGCCTGGGGGGGTTGGCGGGGGGCAGTAGGGGTGGCAGGGCCTGGGGGGGTTGGCGGGGGGCCGTGGGGGTAGCAGGGCCTGGGGGGGGTTGCGGGGGTGACAGGGCCCGGGAGGGGTTTGCGGGGGGCCGTGGGGGTGGCAGGGCCGGGGGGTGTTGCGGGGGTGGCAGGGCCCGGGAGGGGTTTGCGGGGGGCCGTGGGGGTGGCAGGGCCGTGGGGTGTTGCGGGGGTGGCAGGGCCCGGGAGGGGTTTGCGGGGGGCCGTGGGGGTGGCAGGGCCGGGGGGTGTTGCGGGGGTGACAGGGCCCGGGAGGGGTTTGCGGGGGACCGTGGGGGTGGCAGGGCCCGGGAGGGGTTTGCGGGGGGCCGTGGGGGTGGCAGGGCCCGGGAGGGGTTTGCGGGGGTGACAGGGCCCGGGAGGGGTTTGCGGGGGCCGTGGGGGTGGCAGGGCCCGGGGGGGGTTTGCGGGGGGCAGTAGGGGTGGCAGGGCCCGGGAGGGGTTTGCGGGGGGCAGTAGGGGTGGCAGGGCCCGGGAGGGGTTTGCGGGGGACCGTGGGGGTGACAGGGCCCGGGAGGGGTTTGCGGGGGACCGTGGGGGTGACAGGGCCCGGGAGGGGTTTGCGGGGGGCAGTAGGGGTGGCAGGGCCCGGGAGGGGTTTGCGGGGGGCAGTAGGGGTGGCAGGGCCCGGGAGGGGTTTGCGGGGGCCGTGGGGGTGGCAGGGCCCGGGGGGGGGTTGCGGGGGGCAGTAGGGGTGGCAGGGCCCGGGAGGGGTTTGCGGGGGGCAGTAGGGGTGGCAGGGCCCGGGAGGGGTTTGCGGGGGACCGTGGGGGTGACAGGGCCCGGGAGGGGTTTGCGGGGGACCGTGGGGGTGACAGGGCCCGGGAGGGGTTTGCGGGGGACCGTGGGGGTGACAGGGCCCGGGAGGGGTTTGCGGGGGACCGTGGGGGTGACAGGGCCCGGGAGGGGTTTGCGGGGGCCGTGGGGGTGGCAGGGCCTGGGGGGGTTTGCGGGGGGCAGTAGGGGTGGCAGGGCCCGGGAGGGGTTTGCGGGGAGCAGTAGGGGTGGCAGGGCCCGGGAGGGGTTTGCGGGGGGCCGTGGGGGTGGCAGGGACTGGGGGGGTTGGCGGGGGGCAGTAGGGGTGGCAGGGCCCGGGGGGCGCAGCGGGGGGCCGTTGGGAGGACAGGGCCCGGGAGGGGTTTGCGGGGGCCGTGGGGGTGGCAGGGCCGGGGGGTGTTGCGGGGGTGACAGGGTCCGGGAGGGGTTTGCGGGGGGCAGTAGGGGTGGCAGGGTCCGGGAGGGGTTTGCGGGGGGCCGTGGGGGTGGCAGGTCCTGGGGGGTGTTGCGGGGGTGACAGGCCCGGGAGGGGTTTGCGGGGACCGTGGGGGTGGCAGGGCCTGTGGGGGTTAGCGGGGGGCAGTAGGGGTGGCAGGGCCCGGGGGGCGCAGCGGAGGGCCGTTGGGAGGACAGGGCCCGGGGATGTACCGGTGGCGGCGGGTAAGGTGCTGGCACGGTGCTGGGAAATGGGGTCTCCCTACCACAGGACCGAGCCCGGGCTGGGGGCGCAGCCCGCCTAGGCCTGGCTCCTCCACCCCCTTCGGGCCGCCCCCACTATAGACACCCACCTGAGGATGCCCGAGCGGGCCGAGTCCGCCGCCTGACCGCCATGCACCGGGCCCAGCTCCTAGAGCCCCGCCCCGCAACCTGCATGGCCCGGCCTCTGCCCTGGGGCTCCGACCACTCGCCGCCGCCCATCCAGGTTCCGGGGCCCGCTAACTCCTCCCCCGGAACAGGAACGGCGAGATCGCCTTCGGAACGCACTCAACTGTGCCACCAATGCGCATGTACGAACATCAAGAGCATGCGCGCTAACAGCAGTGAGGCCTCTGCCCTCAGCCTTTGCCAGGGAAGCGAATAATGTCTTGGGGGTGCCCTAGACTGGCAGCCCAGGACCACTCAGTGTGAAGCAGGGGTGGGGACGCTGCACGCCTCTGATTCCAGGGAGGGGACCCAGGACTGCCAATGACCCTCAGATCCAGAGGGGAGGAGGCAAACTTGCCGAAGACATGCTGCAGAACGCTGTTGCAGTGTGATGTGCTATCAGGTTGGCAAACACTGAATCCAGTGGCACTCACTATTTAACAAAATACAGCACACAGTGGGATTAGAGTGGGGACAGAGAACATACATTTTATTGCTTCTCCCACTGACTGGTATAAAGGAGAATACCTCAGTAGCCATAAATGTACTTCTCACCACAAGGTCTGATGCCACAGACTCTAGGGGTATATCCACACTGAACTAAGAGACTGGCAGCAGGGTGAGTTGATATGGGCTTGCAGGGCTCTCGCTGTGGGGCTATAAAATTGCAGTGTGGATGTTAGAGCTTGGGCTGGAGCCCAGGATCTAGGACCCACCCTCCTCACGGGATCTTAGAGCCTAAGTCCACAAGCCTGGGCCAGCTACACGTCTTTTATTGCAGTGTAGACATGCCCTAAATTGCAACTTTATGTTAGATTTTGTTTGATGGGAATCTTTAGTTGTGGGTGAAGCCACTGCCAATTGTAATCTTGGGAACTATTTGTTTAAAAGGCAAACCTGTGGCAAATTGTACAGAACCCCCAGGGCTCCACAAAAGACTCACATCTGGCCACATGCCCCTATCCTGATTCTTCAAAGAGCCCAACACCCTCAACTCCAGCTGAAACCCAAATAAGAGCTTAAAAGCCATGAGATGCCATTGAGATACTGATTACAGCCAGTCCCCCACTGGGACATGGTAGGACTGAGCTCTTTTCATATTCACACTTATGTTACCAATGTAACAAGGAAAGAATCTTGCCCCAGGCACAAACTGGTGTTAAGCAGCTAGCACGGGAGACTTCCCAGAGCGCCTAACCCACCTCCAGAACCACCGTCTAGTGCAAAAGCATCTGCACCCAGCCCGCTCCAGAGTTCAGCTGAGACTGTACAAGCTCAGAACAGACTACGGGTTGAATCTCTCCACCACCAAGCCAACCCCCTGGCTGTAAACTGGAGCTCATTCCCATCTGCTCAGTAATCAGGCACTGGCTCCTAGGAAAGATACAGAGAAGTGTGCAATAAATAGTCAAGCTATGGTTTGCACTTAAAGGAAATAAAGGGCGCTCTGGAGATGCACAGCCCTCTCTGCTCACAAGTGTATCCTGCTACCACAACACCTAGCTCCGTCCTGATGCTGGGCTGTCCCCACCCCTACAGCCTGCCTCTCTCAAGATGGCGCCCAGACCTCTCCCACGTCTCGCGAGACCATGCGCTATTTATACCGCGATCTGAGCGCCCCCGCCCCTTTCCGCCCGGCGGCACCCGCGGTACCGGGAGTCGGCGAGGACCGGTCTCAAGATGAGGTGCGTGTCTGGGGGGCTCAATCCGGTGCCATCCGCCCCCAGCTGACCCCGGCGGAGGGCCCGGCTCCCGCATTAGGCAGAGGGGGGGCCCGGCGCGGCCCTCCCGGGGGAATTGGTTCCGCTCGGGGGCTGAGCCGGGGTGCGAGGGGCGGGTGGGCCCGGAGGGTCTCTGCTCCCTCCTCGGCCGGCGGCAGGGCCCCTCCGCGCTGCGGGTGGCGGCGGGTCACGGAGGCGATGTGGGGGGCGGGAACATGCCTGGGCCCCTCCCTGTGGGTAGGGTTACCATCTGTCCGGGTTTCCTCGGACATGTCCGGCTTTTTCAGCCTTAAATGGCCGTCCGGGGGGGATTTCTAATGAAGTAGAAATGTCCGGGATTTCCCCTCCTGCGGAGTGCGGCGCGGCTGATTGGACGCCTAATAATAATAATAAATAATAATTAATGGAGATATCCCATCTCCTAGAACTGGAAGGGACCTTGAAAGGTCATCGAGTCCAGCCCCCTGCCTTCACTTGCAGGACCAAGTACTGATTTTGCCCCAGATCCCTAAGTGGCCCCCTCAAGGATTGAACTCACAACCCTGGGTTTAGCAGGCCAATGCTCAAACCACTGAGCTAGCCCTCCCCCCTGGCCTGGCCTGATTGAAAGCCACTCGCAGCCACTAGGGCCTCTAGCAGCCAGAGTCCCTCCCCCTCCTCCCCCACAGACTGTTTGATTCCACATGGAGCCCGCAGCTCTCCCTCTGCCGGGTGAGCGGGGGTACAAAGGCTGCGGGGGGGGGGGGGAGGTGCAGAGGCTGCAGGGGCAGGGCAGGCAGGGGGCGCAGAGGCTGCAGGGCGAGTGGGGAGCACGGGGCACAGAGGCTGCAGGGGCAGGGGGGTGCAGAGGCTGCAGGGCGAGGAGGAGCAGGGCAGGCAGGGACATAGAGGCTGCAGGGGGGGCAGGGGCAGGGCAGGCAGGGCGCAGAGGCTGCAGGGCGAGTGGGGAGCAGGGGGCACGGGCGGGGGGGCGCAGAGGCTGCAGGGGCAGGGCAGGCAGGCGGTGCAGAGGCTGCAGGGCGAGGAGGAGCAGGGCAGGCAGGGGGTGCAGAGGCTGCAGGGGCGGGGGGGCACAGAGGCTGCAGCGGCAGGGCAGGCAGGGGGCACAGAGGCTGCAGGGGCGGGGGGGTGCAGAGGCTGCAGGGTGAGGAGGAGCAGGGCAGGCAAGGGCATAGGGGCTGCGGGGCGAGTGGGGAGCAGGGAAGCACTTAGCAACCCCCAACCAAGATCAGAGCGGGAGGGAGGAGGGGGAATGCGGGGTGCTCAGAGGAGGGGGCAGAGTTGGGGCAGGGACTTTGGGGAAGGGGTTGGAATGGGGGCGGAGAAGGGGTGGGGCGGGGGCGGAGTTGGGGCCGGGGCGGGACCGGGGCCCCGTGGAGTGTCCTCTTTTTAAAATGTTTGAATATGGTAACCCTACCTGTGGGGGTCGCCTCCTGTGGGGCCCCTTGGCTAGGTGGGCTGGGCCGAGACACGGGGGGTGGGTAGCGCCACTGGGTACCGTCTGCACCGGCCTGGCCCGTGCTCAGCTGGTCCCGCCAGGCTTGGGGCTGCTTGGGGGCCTCTCTGCAGGTGGATCCCGGGTAGGTCCCCCGGGGCAGAGAGCCGCGGCGTCCCTGCGCTGAGCCAGCCGGCCATGAGCGGGGCTGGGCTGGTCAGATCAAGCGGGGCCGGCTGCTGCAGAGGGAGAGAACACAGCGGGGTGTCCCGTTGTCCAGTCCCAGCTCCTGGCAGTCCGAGGTTTAGGGACACGTGGAGCATGGGCTTGAGTCCCTGACCATCTTGGCTAATAGCTGTTGATGGACTTGCTCTCCATGAACTTAGCTAATTCTTTGGTGAACCCAGCTATATTTTATAAACTCTTTATACTCTTGCTCCTAGAATGGGCCCCTCCATGGTGGGGTTAAGGCTCACTAAGGAAGAAACCTTCACTGTGGCTGCTTTTCTGGCTTCAGCGCCTCTGGGGCTGTGGAATGAAATGGGCTGAAAAGAGAAATTGTTACTGTATTTAAAAATGGAGTCACCCTGCTGTGAGTGCCTGAGAGTGAAGCTGAAAGAACAATGGATCTAACTTACAATTCACCATTGTTGCTGTTCAGTTATTTTTGCACTTTTTTGGGCCTGCACAGTGAACCTGGGCATGTCAGTTTCATTTTTATCAGTGCTGCGCTGGCCCCAGACTGTTGTATTTGAGTTCACATCATTACAGGGGAATGGTTCGTTTCATTCCCCCAGAATGCTGTGGGCTCAACAGCTCCCCTGGTTGGTGGGATTAAAGGTGGTTTTAGATGCTGATGTACCTGCAGTTGCAACCTGTCCAGAGTGATTCATTCAGTTGATCCTTTCAAGTGCCTGACCTGCTCTTTGTGCCTTTCACATCTACAGCAGCAAAGTTTCCCGTGACACTTTGTACGAAGCAGTGAAGGAGGTCCTGCAAGGGACTCAGGTGAAACCACGCAAGTAAGAACTCTGCTCTGCTGTGGGTACCGCCCTTCCCCAAATGCCAACTCCATAACTGGAAATCTCTGGTGAAGGGGGGGGAAGGGTTTGTGGCAGTGTCTCTGTGCTCTTCTAGATGTTACTATAGCTTTTCCAATGTTTGTTGCTATTCATCTTGTTTTACTGGGTTCTTAAATTCTGACCTGGCCTGTTTCTTTTTCTGTTTATCAGGTTTACAGAAACTGTGGAGTTGCAGATCAGTCTGAAAAACTATGATCCGCAGAAGGACAAGCGTTTCTCTGGCACAGTCAGGTTCGGCATTTTCTGATCCCACCCAGCCTTCAGCCTGCACCCCACTCCCTCCAGGCACTTTGAATGTACATGTGGTGAGCAGCACATTGACTGCTTGATACAGTGGCAGGAGGGTGCAGTGCTGAATTGCCCGGGTAGTTCAGACCCCCCCAGATCTCTACATGGGTGTGGCTGGACGGACCCCTACCCTGGGTCTTAAAACATGAGGGGAGGTGTGGTGAGGCTTCTGTGCTGATCCCACCGACCAATTGGAGAAGCCAGATTAGAGGCTGGTGGATGAAGAATCGCAGGTGACTGTGGTAAGGTTTCTCTGCTGTGGCTCTGTGTGCTCCCCTTAAGGTGTGTGGTGCTGGCAGTGCATAGTGACAGTATGTGGTGTCATCTTCCCTTCCTGACAGGCTCAAGTCCACCCCACGCCCTAAATTCTCAGTCTGCGTGCTGGGGGACCAGCAACACTGTGATGAGGCCAAAGCAGTTGATATCCCTCACATGGACATCGAGGCTCTGAAGAAACTCAACAAGAACAAGAAGCTAGTGAAAAAGCTGGGTGAGTAGAATTCTGAAGGGCTAGAGCTGCCAGTATACCTGTAACACATCTCTGGGGGGAAGGGTGTCACAGATAGTTAAGTTTCAGAGTAGCAGCCGTGTTAGTCTGTATCCGCAAAAATAACAGGAGTACTTGTGGCACCTTAGAGACTAACAAATTTATTAGAGCATAAGCTTTCGTGGGCTACAACCCACTTCTTCGGATGCATATAGAGTGAACCATATATTGAGGAGATATATATACACACACATACCTGTGTGTGTATATATATCTCCTCAATATATGGTTCACTCTATATGCATCCGAAGAAGTGGGTTGTAGCCCACGAAAGCTTATGCTCTAATAAATTTGTTAGTCTCTAAGGTGCCACAAGTACTCCTGTTATTTTTACAGATAGTTAACACTCCTGCAGTGCCAAATGTGACCAGTGTGGAGTTCCCCCAGCAGCCAGACTCCTGCTCACTGCCTTGTTAGGAGGAAGTTGGCTACTAGATCTGAAGTATGGTTGTTGGCTTGAGCATCTACTCATACTGTCTGGTCTTATCTTTTCTGGTATAACTGCATCTACACTAGGTCATTTTCTATCAAATCATAAAATCACATTCCTAAAAGAGATACTGGCAAAAGCCCTAGTGTAGGCTTGGCCTACCTTGTGACTTAGTTCTAGAGTCTCTGAAGAGTCTGTAAATACACGAGTCTTTGGTGTGAACGCTTTAATTCAGGGGTCAGCAACCTTTCAGAAGTGGTCTGCCAAGTCTTCATTTATTCACTCTAATTTAAGGTTTCGCGTGCCAGTAATAAATTTTTAACGTTTTTAGAAGGTCTCTTTCTATAAGTCTATAATATATAACTAAACTATTGTTGTATGTAAAGTAAACATTTTAAAAACCTTATTTAAGAAGCTTCATTTAAAATTAAATTAAAATACAGAGGCCCCCGGACGGGTGGCCAGGACCCGGGCAGTGTGAGTGCCACTGAAAATCAGCTCGTGTGCCGCCTTTGGCACACGTGCCATAGGTTGCCTACCCCTGCTTTAATTAGTTGCTCTTGGAGAAACTTGCAAACTGCTGCTAGTTGAGGAGGAAATCAAGCCCAGAATTAAAATGAGGAAAAAACGGCAATCACACGCATTACATTTTTTCCCCATAGCTAAGAAGTATGATGCCTTCCTGGCTTCAGAGTCTCTGATCAAACAGATTCCTCGTATCCTGGGTCCAGGTCTGAACAAAGCTGGCAAGTTCCCCTCCCTCCTCACCCACAATGAGAACATGGTGGCCAAGATGGACGAGGTCAAGTCTACTATCAAATTTCAAATGAAGAAGGTAAAAAAAAAAAAAAAAAAGTAAACTCCAACCTCAGAAGTCAGTTACGTGTCCTGTGGGGGGTGGGATTTAATGAAGCAACTAGCTGCCTGCCATGGTATGTGGATTTCTACTCTCAGGGCTGAACTGTAGGTATCCTTCAGCTTCTTTCTTAAGATAAAGATAAAGCCAGTGATCAATATCTGGTCAGTCCCCTTCTGTGCATTTAGGGAACACAACTAGAGCATTCAGCTGCTGACCTGAGGGGAGAATGTAACTTGTCAGTAGTTGACTTTTTTTTTTTTTAAGAGAAACTGGAGGAGAGCCTGATATTGCAGAATGCTGGGGACCCTAAATGCTCACTGAAGTGGGTGGGAGTTGAGGGCGTTTGGCGTCTTGCAGGAAGAGATGCGCACCCTGTGAGATAAGCTCCTGACACTGCAGGCATGTGGTTCGGTTTCAGTTAGCCAGGAATTAGAACAGGCTTGTACCGTATAGGTCCGTGCTTGGTAGTAGTGTACGCTTCGGGCATGAAGCCGTGTAAGGGATTTCACAGCAGCTACAGTGCAGAATTTTGACTTTCTAGACTCTTGTCCTGTCTTGATTTTGAAGAAAGGTCACTATAGGGAGCAGAATCATATTTTAAATCACAGCAGCCCTAATTCAAATGCATATTCATCATCTGTTGGGCACTATGGTGGTGTAAACCTGACTCATTAGTTCAGTTAACAAGTCTGTTTCTAAGGCTTAAGTACACATTTAAATACTCTGCTAAATCAGCTCCAGCCCATCTGAAGAGAACTGTTCCTGATCGACCTTAACAGGGCACCTGCTTTAAAACAGTTTGAAAGGAAACTAAGTCATGTTTTTTTATAAGCCCTTTTTTTCTTCAGTCTGTAGTTTGGCTGTACGCTTCAGCTCAGCAAATTTGGCATCAAGGACTTGGTCTGGGTGCATGTTCTTCATTCGGTCACTAGAAAGACTTGGTGGTTGGGCAAAAAGCAAGTCAGCTCTGTATTTTACAATATGAAAAAATTAAGCAGTTGGTATAGGTGGTTGAGCTAATCTGTGCAACATGGGTTAATGCTGGGCAGTATTTGTGGAGGCAAGGGTGTATGAGACAATATAGTAATAAATCAGGCTTGTGATTAGGCGTTAGACTTGGGTTCTGTATGTGCGTGGAAGCCAGTTGTCAAACTTAACATGCGCTCTTAAGCCTTCTAGCTACTGATATGCAAACTGGAAGAGTAGGTTTTGAGCTGTGAAACATCATTATTCAGCTCTAGAATGTCTGAATTTACAGATCTTGTATTTACTGGGTCTGTCGCTTTTTAAAATGCTTGGAAATCAGGGCTCTGGAGCTGGAATGCGGAGCAGCTCTGGAGCAGTGGAGCTGCAGGATTTTGCCTGGAGCTGGAGCAGAGCCAGAGCACAGCTCCAAAGCCCTGCTTGGAATGTATACAGCAGCATTTATAGGCCACAGAAAAACGGGGGAATTTTAAACTACATTTATCCCTTAACTTCTTTTTTTTTAATGTTGTGTCTTAAACCCAGCCCAAGAGAGAAATTCCAAAGAGAAATCAGGCCCTTAATGTTAATTGCCTGCAAAAAGTCTGTGGTGGCTGTAGATTTCAGCTAGTGCAGGGTGGTCTGTAACATGATGATAGTTAAACTTAGCCAGCAGGGTTAGTCTTGGTCCTGCTGTCCTTGTTTAATACACGTTCCTTTCCAGTCAAGGCAGTTCCCTGCAAAGTCTACACCATTAGAGTCTAGTGACATTGCTTTCTATGTCCCCAGGTGCTCTGTCTGGCTGTGGCTGTTGGCCATGTGAAAATGACGGAGGATGAGCTAGTCTACAACATTCACCTGGCCATCAATTTCCTGGTGTCCTTGCTGAAGAAGAACTGGCAGAACGTGCGTGCATTGTACATCAAAAGCACCATGGGCAAGCCACAGCGCCTCTACTAAACTGGCAGTAATAAATGGTTTGAGTACCCAGTTGCTGTCTGTCTTATCTGCTGAGTTGGGTGGGAAATTGGATTAGTGTCTGTCTTTTACTGAGAGACCCACAAACAAGGGAGAATTAGCTTATTTTCTCTAAAACTGATGGGGGGGGGGGGTACAGGTAACATTAAACTATTTAAACCATTTTTTAAATGGTCACTAGATTTCAAACAGCCCTTTAATGGATATCTAGGTCTATCCACAGAACAGCTACATGTGGTGTACGGTGGGGGAAGCTTTTAAATCTAAGCATATTCAGTGCACAAGTGCAATTAAAACCCTCCCCTTTTGGGGAAAAAAATTCAAATGAAGAGGAAGCAGGCTCTGCCTGTACCCAGACTCCCTAATCAGTACCTTACTTTCTGAGGGTCTGGCCTGTTTTTTCAGTAGTCAGTTCTGCCCTGCTGCTGGGCTCGGTAGTTCCAGCTTTTTCACCCAGCTCTCCTTCAGCAACAGCCTCCCCTTCCTGAAATGAACTCTAACCCCAGAACTGAGCTGGGCCTGATTTATTTAGCCCCAGATTCCTCCCAGCAGCCTCTGCAAGTATTAATGTTTAATTAGTCAGCTGGACCACCCTCTTGTTCTAACATCCTGGGTGTGGCCACTATTTACAGCTGCTGCTTGGAGGACTGCCTTTTTTTCTACTTTGTGATGGTTTATACTGTCACATAGGGTCATGGCTAATGCTAGGGCTTTGAGGATAGTGAGGGGGGGATCAGCAATGGGAAATGAGATAGGGGGCTGAGGAATGAGTGATAGGAAATGTAGGATGAGAAGAGGGTGAGGGGAGCTAGGCACATTAAGCAGCAGCAGGATGGGGTAGTGCAGTGTTAGGATTAAGAATGGAAACAAGGTTTGGGTATTGGAAGGGATTAAGAATTGGAGTGCAGGAGGTTGGAGCACCAACCTGAGCTGCCCCATGCACATACCAGTCACCAACATCTCATGGACAGCAGAGAACTCCCAGCTGCTATGGAAGCAGAGATGGACAAAAACTAAGCCTTGAAGAAGAATCCTGTGCTAGCAGTGGGGATGGGATTAGATTTCAATGGGGCTCCTCATGAGGGTAAAGTTACTTTAGGTGTGTTTGCAGTATTGGTGCTTTAGTCTGACTGAAAGTCAATGGGATTTAGGTGCTTTTGAAACTTCTCCAATCTCTGAAAGAAAACAATCTCAGGTCCCACTGTTAGAAATCTTCAAAATAAGTAGCAGAACCAATTTCTAAAAGATCAACACAACACCAAGAAATTCAATTTAATAATTAAAAAGACAATACAAAATGCAAACATTTCTTTTTACAAAGTTCAGATACAATTTTTTTAATCAAGTGCAAATAACTTTATGAACTACATCTTTTTTTCATCACTTAATCATCATTTTGTGGGAGATGCTAAATCGTGGCCCACTGCAAAAGAGATATAAATATTCCAACTTTTTTTGCCTTTTTTTTAAACCAACCCTTTGTTTACTATGTTGAAACATTCAGTACATCAGAAAGTGGGTGATGGAGTTTTCAGCCTTTCAAACATTTTCTTGCCTTGGGGCAGGGCCAGATGTAGCACGGTTTGATGGTGTACAGAGCATCTGGTAAGATCTTCCTCATAGTCCCCAAAAGGATTGTCTGAAGGAAACACCAGTCAGTGGCATGTTCTATGAATCAGGCCTCCAAAACTGTTTCTGTCCATCCTAACAGCTGGCTGCATAATACAGTCAAGATTTCCCATTGCAGTAAATGTATTTAAGTGACTAGTTAACATAGCATGCTGTAGATTATGGAGGAAATAATTATTTACCTGTGGTAGTAAGTCACAGCTAGATAGTCTGAACCTGCAATCCCTTCAAGGGAGTAGTGCCATGCCTACAAAATGCTTACTAGTGTATAGCTTATTAGTGAACAGACCAAATGAAGCCATTAAGGGCTGGTAAACAAAGCACATATTACGATTTTTACAGGATGAGGGCTGTAGGCCTCAACAGGACTGCTGTCAAAGGACTGTTTGTGGCACTAAGGCTGCAAGATCAGGCCCTCAGATTATGCAAACAAAAATTTATTAAAAAGGACAAGAATTTCCAATGAGGGCTCAACTTCTATCACCTTGAGGCCTGATTTTCAGAAGGAGGGTGCACAGCCCTGTGTGAAAATCAGGGCACTTTTAAGGCATCCCAGGAATCACCCAAGATCACACGTCACTTTTGAAAATCTTGTCCAAAATGAGCCTAAATAACATGTCCCCAGATGCTGTTTCCATGTTTCCCTTCGTAGGGCCAGTGAAGCCAGAGCAATTGGTTTCACATGGTTACGCATTGCTGTTTGGGGTCAGACTGCTGCAGTCTCATTTTGAAATGTAAGAGGCTCCATGGTTTTAAATAGCCCTAGAAACACTTCTATGTACATCAGGTTTGGGGATTTATTTTTTTAAACCATACCTGAAATTTGGCCTTTAGACTTGATCATGTCCCTTTAAACACCTACATACTCTAGGCACTACTGCATGCATTCTGAACCCCCAAAATAGATCTTGTGCCTTTTCCACTGGGGAGTCTGCTGCAGATACCAGTGATGTGGCAGGCATCTCAGTCCACAGGTGTCCAACTTATCAGAGGACTCAAGGCAAATACACAGATGGCATGAAAAAGCACAACCCCTCATGAGAGATGCAGTCAGGATGAAGGGGATAGAATTGAGCATCACTCAGCCGAGTGGTGGGATGATACAATACAGCGAATGAATTCCTGGGGGCAGCAGCAGAGCAAAGTTGTATAGCCAGACATTGGGGGGGGGGGGGGAGAAAATATGGGATATCATCTGCTCAAGAGAGAACCCAGCTCCCTGTCCCTTCTATCTGCTAACAGCCATGAGAGTGTGTTGGGTAATAAATAATCAGCTAGTGGTGGTGCCTCCAATGGGCTATGTGTTTTCTGGATGTTCAAGAAGGAACTGTCCCTGCCCCGAGTTGCTCACAGTCAAAGGAGACAGAGACTGCTGGAAGTGGAGAACAACAAATAGGAAACCTGTATACAAGTCAACTGGATTCACCACATGGCAGAAGTGGGTCTTTAAAGAGAGACTTAAATGTGGACAGGATGTGGTCACTGAGATTGCACCGAGCATAGGGGGCTGCCCGGAAGAAGGCACAAAGGTGACTGTGCTAGAGGCTGACAACCGGGCGGGAATAGTGGTGGAGTGGAGGTTGGGGGGCAACATGAAGCCAGACAAGGGAGGATAAGAAGGAAGAGGCAGAGTTAGGTACCACCGCGGACAAAGGTGACGTGATTGCGGATGGAGATCCAGCAAAGTGGTGCGATCTGCATGGAAGAGTTAAGTGGCTGCATGTTGCACGGTGGTGCGCATGGACACGGGAGACCAGAGGAAGAGTCTAATAAGGGCCTGACAGAGATCTGGCTGCGGAGATGGCCGGTAAAGAACAGCTCTTAGGTTCACAAGGAAGGAGTGGCAGGATTTGGAAATGGCCTGGGGCAAGGGAGAGTGAGGAGCCAGATAGCATCTCAAGGTTGAAAGAAGGAGAAGTGCTAATGGGAGAGAAGTTTTGGCTACATTCAGTTTTAGCTGATGAGACATCAGATGAGATGTGGGGCTATGGCAGAGATGGAGATTGGCAAGACATCAATAGACAGGTGATACTTGCAGCCATTAAAGCCCAATCGAGATCAAAGGGAGCAGCAGGAGCTCAGCTGGCCTAAGGTGTCTCACGTTGGGCTCCCAAATGGAGGCTCCCAAGGTCAGTGGCCACTTTTGAAAACGCTGGCTTAAATATTAGTATTTTTCATGGAGGCAACTGCTGGAGTTGGCCCCTGGAAGCTCTGTGATTGTATATTGAAGGGGAGCTGGCCACAAGACAACCTCCCTAGTGAGATGTGGCCTGCACTGTGACTAAGTTTGAGAACCCCTGCAGGAGGCAGCAGATTTTCAAAAGCACCTAAGGGATTTAGAAGCACATTTCATTGGACGCCAATAGCACTTGTGCATCTCCCCCAAAGACATGGTGACTTTTCAAGGTTGAATTAACTAAGGGTCTGATGGAGCTTTGGCCATTAGGTTCCCCAAGCTGTTTAATACAACAATGTCCCAGCAAAATGGGCAGTCATGGGAACATGCACTGAGTTTCTCTGCACCTCATTCGTCGATTCCTAATTCATACAGAACTCCCACAAAAGTCAATGGGAATTTTGCCTCCAGGATCAGGCTCAATATCCTGCCCTGCTTCTTCCAACTCTTCGGGAAATGGAAACAGATTAGCTGGTTTCTTCATGAAAATATAAACAAGCACTTGTATAAAGCAGGCAATAGCTAAAGCTGGTGAGATCAGCCCCAGGGGCTGCTTACAAACCAAACTGAAGTTCACTGAGACACAGGAGATGAGTGTGAAGGGAAGCCTGTCTGGAGCCTCATTCTTCCCCTCATGCTGTTTTTATGATGATGTAACTCCATTAACTTCAGTGGAGTTACTCCTGATTTACACTGCGGTGAACGAGAGGAGAATCAGGCTGTTCATGCCTGGAGACTACTGACGACAAGATAAGCCTCCATATTACTGCAGCTAACGGAGAGGATCTGTTAGCCCGAATGTCAGAAGTTTGAGAGTCTTTAGCATTCCGGGTTCTAGAATTCATGCTGCAGAGCAAAGGAGTGTAACCGGCAACCGAGTGTAAACTGGTAACTCTGCATCCAATAGCGGAGACCTAGCACAAACTGACCACACTGGAGACATCTGTGGATGGGAAAAGATCTTGTGCTTTCCAGTCATCAGGGAAAGATTCAACTGATTTCAGGGGGAGGACGGAATAAAAGCGTCAATGATAAAAGGAACATCAAGTGGATTTGCCTTATTAGGGACCAATATCAGAAGAAAAGATTCCAAAGTCTGAAAACGTCATCACGTTTGGGTCACTGTTAACTGAAGCCTTGGTTTGTTTTTGTTTGTTACAAACACACATTCTCATTTCTCAGGCAGGTATAAATATTGTAGTTTCTAGTAGAAAAAACTTCCCTCTAAATAATATAAAGAAGACTCAAATGATTGCACTTAATACATATGAAAAAGGTAGAAAGGACGATATCCTAGTGCACAAACATTTACTCCTGCTCTTCACATCGCTTGCTTTTCTGTCGACGAGTTACTCTTTGGCAGAGCTGGTAAGAGAGTCTGGTCTCTTGGCACAAGTGTCCATGGGGGAAAAAAATGAATCCAACTGAAAGGCTTCTCGTTCATTACCTTTTTTCTCCCATTCATCCATTGTTCTACAAGAACACGGCTTGGCCATGCTTTCTTCAAGTGCAGAGAGACCAACCCAGCTCCCTGGAGAGATGCAGATCTCCCTTCCACCCACTGGAACTGCCATTTGCTGTGATGTTTTTCAGCGTTGTCTTTTTTTTTTTTTTTTAAGTATTCTTTTTTAACAAAAAAGTATATTTTTTCCCCGATCCCCCCTGCAAAGCTGTGTTGATATATATATATTTTTAAACCACAACACTGCGATAAATAAGGCATTACCTTCCACATTCAGGGCTTCCTTTGCGCTCAGTTCTTTGAGAAACAGCCCCTTCTGGCTGCAGCAAGCCCCACAGCAGGAACAAAAATACCAAACTATATCCCAGGAGTGCAGGCTCTGTAGGTGTGTTTATGGCGCCTAGGAACAGAGACAGATTTGTACGCAGATGTGTAGTAATCAAGGGCTGTCCAAAGGGCCACAAAGGCAACCAGAGTGGCTACACTTAAGTTGCATAAAACAGAACAGGTCGCAGCTGCCTCGGCATGTAGAGGCCACTTGGGCTGAGAAGGAGCATCCCCATCTGGGACTGGTAATTGTTATGGGCTGCACCTCCGTAGTAAAACAGAGCATGGGATGCCTTGAGATTACAGACCGCCCCTGCTGGAGACAAAGTCAGCGCTGAGATGAGTTTGAAGAAAGCCAAGGAGAAATTGTTTAGAGTCGTCTGCATAGTGAGAGTTGGGGATTCTGTTTGTTTAAAAAGCTGTTTAAGAAAAAAAACCCAAAAACCATCAAATAAGAGCAAAAGAAAGTTTCCTTGGCCGGAGGGCGGCCCATGGGGTGGGTGGAAATGCCTGGGGGCTATTTGTAAGGCCTGAGGAAGCTGGAGACTTTGGAGCGGAGGAGTTTGATGAAAGAGCGCGGTAACATCTCCTTGTGTTTCTCTGTGTACTTGAAGTAGTTCTGTGGATGAGCCAGCACGTCGAAGAACGCCTTCATCAGCTTCTTGTCCTTCAAGGGAAACAAAGCAAAGTCACATCACCTCCAGGTAAAACCTAGTTCTCACAATTAAAGCACAATGGATGTGGTCTGACTGATGGTCGGTCTAAAAGATCATACTTTGTGTTCTTATTGCATGGATCCAACGAGTTCAAATGCTTTAATTTACAGATGGGGAAACTGAGGAACAAAGCATCTAAACGCCTTGCCACAAGGGCACAGAGGGGATCAGTGGCAGGGTTGAGAATGGAACCCAGATCTCCTGACTCAGAGTCCCTTGCTCTAGCTCAGGGGTAGGCAACCTGCGGCACACGAGCTGATTTTCAGTGGCAATCACACTGCCTGGGTCCTCGCCACCGGTCTGGGGGGCTCTGCATTTTAATTTAATTTTAAATGAAGCTTCTTAAACATTTTAAAAACCTTATTTACTTTACATACAACAACAGTTTAGTTATATATTATAGACTTATAGAAAGAGTTCGTCTAAAAATGTTAAAATGTATTACTGGCACGCGAAACCTTAAATTAGAGTGAATAAATGAAGACTCAGCACACCACTTCTGAAAGGTTGCTGACCCCTGCGGTAGCTACTAGACAAGGCTGCCTCAGTCAATTTTAACTAGACACGAAGAATGCAAGCAAGCAGCTCCACAGTAAAACAAGCAACAGAGAGACTCCAAGGAGTGTATGTGGGAGAACTAGACAGAGTGATGGGCACGCGATGAGCTACAGGACCACGAGGTTAAGCCATTGTATTTCAGTAGGTGAATTCTAATCCTGGGCTCCATATTGTGGCTCCAGGACACACCTGTGAATACTGGGAGTGCGTTAAGGACGTCAGGACGGGGCAGCACTAGGAGGAGTACCCATTGTACAGATAGGTAACACAAAGGGGAAGTGACTCGCCTGGAAAGTTAGTGGTAGAGCTGGGAACAGAACCCAGGAGTCCCGATTCCCAGTCCCGCTCACGGATGGTCTCACCTTTAATATTTCCTGATGGTTTTCAGAGGCGTACAGCCTGCCATCCCGGACAATATCCTCCACTAGCTGTTCATAATCCTCTGCAATGCCAAGCGAGAAAGGCAGTCAGGGGGAAAGCAAGTGGCACGAGCGCTCAGCTAATTCAGCGACGGGATGCTATTGTAAGGGTGGAATTCTGGGCTCCAGAAAGTAGCTAAATTGTACTCCGCCATGAGCCGAAAAGCTTCACTCCACAACTTATTGTTTGTCTCCCACATACCTGGAGCCCCAAAAGCTGGGGTGGTTCCCCCCCACCCATGCAGAACACAGATGTTGCCAATCACTGTACTCAGGTGTTTCAAGAAACTAATAGATCAGGCAAGACACTTTACACTTGGGTTAGTTTAGAATGCCCCAGACAGGTGTATGGCAGTGTTGAGGAAACTCTGAGGCCAGGAAAGTCTTACAAGGCAGGACATTAGGTCATGAGTTCAGCCTGAGGCCCAGGGACTAGCTGCAGAACTGAGCACAGGGCAGATGCAGGAGGGGCCAGGGTGAGGCAGTTAATCATCCAGGAAGGTACAAAACCATCTGGGAGAGAAGAGGGAAAGCCCACCCGGATTGGGAGAGAAGGGGCAGATTTACTTGGCACTTTACAAATATTTATGGTATTAATGATCGTCTACTCATTGGTCACTTCTTAAGTCTCATTTCTAACCCCTTAGTTCCTTTCACTGTGTCTCGACAAGTACTGTACACTGGCAGCAAACTTCCTGACGTGTGTACCGTATTCCCTTCTAAGCTGGGTTGGTAGCCCTGCCTATTAAGATTGCCTGAGACTTCCCATTGTAAGACCCGGTTTTCAATTGCTGATAACTTTGCCATGCTAAGCGTCTGGACTGAAATTTCCCATGCCAGGTGTCTGTTTCAGGCTGAATTGTTTTGGAAAAATTTTTAGCCCAAAGAGTTCAGCCACCGCGTGTAAGAACAAAATTAGGGAAAATATATTGTTTTGCCCATTTAAAAAAAATCTGGCAACCTTTTCTTTGAAAAGCTCTAGTGCCCTGGTGCTTTGGAGCAAGGACTTGAAATTCGGCAGGAGGGTGGCACTGTCACCTTTCGTCATCCCAAATTTGGCCAAATTACACCTGGCAGCTTGCACATGCTTCGTACAGACTTCTTTGTTTTTAGCAGCTACATTTCCCAAAGATCCCGGGCACACTGAGCATGCTCCTGCCTAGGGCTGAGCAGGACTTGCCCTGCAATGCCGCTCTGGGCTGCTGCAGAGTCTGCTGAGTCCGGGGCCGGGCACCTGAATGGAGAGCAGGGAGACTGTCGCTTCTGAGCTTTCAATGACCCCCTGCTGGGCCCAGGTACTTGTGGAAAAAATAGCAGATGATCATGTAATGAAAGACGATCAAATATCCGGGGGTAGCCGTGTTAGTCTGTATCCACAAAAACAACGTGGAGTCTGGTGGCACCTTAAAGACTAACAGATTTATTTGGGCACAAGCACCCACGAAAGCATATGCCCAAATAAATCTGTTAGTCTTTAAGGTGCCACCAGACTCCTCATTGTTTTTAAAGACTGTATCGTAATGCATAGGCACAAGGGGCTGGGTTAAGGTTGCACACACAAGCTTAATTCTGGCATTTCCTAACTTGTGAGTGCTTGACTTTGCCACCTTAACATTGGCCTTTTGTGTGTGTAATATCATCTATGGAATGCCAATCTCTTTACAATGCTCAGTTTGAGATTTCCAAGACCACCAGGCGTCTGAGTCCTGCAGGCCGAGCATGTACACTGCAGTCCTACCCCTGTTCTTGCTATGCCCTCACATGCACCATCTGTCCTGCGCGCCCCCACTTACCGTCGTAGGTGACGTAGGGGATCTGGAAGCCCCTGGCGCTGTTGGCCTCGCTGGTTTTGAAGTTGATCCACAGCTTGCGGGACCTGGCGGTGAAGGCTATGGGCCTCTCGTACGTCTGGCACGTCTCATAGGTTGTGATGGAGGAGGGGGAGGCTGCGGAGGGGGACACCACAGGACCAGGTATTGCCTGGAATCATTCAGCCACACAAACACCCAGGTCCAGACATCTTTTTGTTTGTTTCAATATTGTGGGCGGGGGGTCTCCTTGCCGAAGGGCCGTGTTATGAGAAAATAGGAGCTGACTGTAGGGCTCCGGTTCTACTCCTTACTCCAGGGGCCACCTTCCTCCTCCACCATTCAGTAGGGGTACCGAGGCACCTGAGTGCAACATTTTCAGAGGTGGGCACAGATTGTGGATGGCCAGCATTGGTCACCCAGGGGCCCGATGTTCAGAGGTGCTGAGCACCATGGAGTTCAATTAATTCTATGGCCACCTTTGCAAATATGGAGCCGGGGCCCCTTCGCCCGACGGGACTGAGTGATGAGATTCTGATGTGGCGTCAGCATTGGGTGATGCAGCGTCATATGGAAACACTGCGCCTGGGGACTAGGTTGGCAAAGCCCCAGGAACTGCTTCCAAGCCTCATAGCACCCCAGGGACTGTTCCCCACAGAGCACAAGATGGCGTCACTATAATCAGGGCAACACTTGGGAAGACATCTAGATGGAGACGAATCTGCAGCTGGGCAGAGTGGTTTCATGTCCTTGCCTGGGGCCAGGTGCCATGAGTGATGCACCACCAGGAGCCTTTACTGATGGGCATGCACCCAGCTCTGCAGGGAAGACAGCCCCAGGTAGTGAGGTATGTGGGGTGGATCCACTCCCCACAAACCCCACTCCCCGTAGTAGTTACCCACCCACAGCCCAAGGATGCAGACTTCCCCATTAGGCTGAGTGCATCAAACTTGGCCTACTTGGGACCAAGCCAGGGGTGAAGGCAGCTCTTTAGGGATGCATCGAGTTCACCTGCAGCGCTGTCACCCTCTCCTCCACACACGCCTGCTCCATCACGTAGTGGGCTCCGCTGCTCCCAGAGGTGTCCGCAGACCAGACAGCCTGGGAGGTGGGGGAGGGGGGCTCTCACGGGATTACCCAGCACCCCCATTGCCCAGCATGGCCACACCACAGCAATCGGTTACCTACAGTTTTTCCGCATGACCAAGACATCCCCGCACTCGTCCTCGGATGGTAGGAAGATCTCCGGGACCACGATGAGGATCTTGCGTTTTGGGGGTGGGTTGATGTTCCAGGTGCACTCAATGTTGGCAGGGTAGTTGCCGGGGTAGTTGGGAGACTCGATGTAGCCAGTGTATTCACCCAGCTCCCCTCCGCACTGGCGGTCTGCAAGGCAACAAGGACCAGTGGTCACTGGGAATTAGTTCCACTAGAGAATACGCTTCTTTGACATGGGGGCACTAGGCAATGATCAGTGGGCGGAAGAATTGGATCAGGCTATCCTGGATGTTCCAATCCTCTATGCACCGGGCTATCTGTGCCTACAGACGCACCTATGGTCACATCTATTAATGTGTGCATGTGACTGCGTGCATGGTTAGATGCAGCTGTCTGTGCACGTGATTGGGGGTGCATAAAGGGAAACAGCAAGAGGAGGTGGCCTTCTGCCAGGGCCAAGACTCAGACAGGGCCCTCTGGCTGGACATCATGCTAACAGGAAAACACAGCGACTGGCAGAGATTGTGTTGCACATGCGACATATGGACACAGCACCCGGGCTGCCTGAAGTGCATACTTTTACACTGGGACACGGACGTGGAGCCGTCGAAATCCGTGGTGGTGTTGCCGGGACAGGTGATGCAGTAATTCTGGCGGAAGTCTGGCTGGTAGGTGCCCACGACACAGCGGATGCAGCGGTGGACGCTGGTATTGTAGTAATGACCCGGGGAGCACTGAACTATGGCGAGAGGGGAGAGGAAAACGTACGGTCAGTGATCAGGCAAGGAGGCATCAGCTCACTGAGTCACTCCCAGCTGTCTAGGAGCCACAGCTCTCCTAGCTCCGCCAATCAAACGTTTTATTAAGCAGACATGAGTGATCAGAGCAGCCGGCTCCTGGTTCCCATTCCCAGCTCTGCTACTCCTTGGGGAGAGGCGAGTATTTTCCCTGCTTTACAGCTGGGGAAACATGGCCACAGAGAAGTTAGGTGACCTGCCCAGGATCAAGCAGCAAGTCAGTGGCAGAGCTGGGAGTAGAACCCAGGAGTTCCGATTCCCAGCTCCTACTCACACTTCCTGGAAGCTGTGTGCAAAGACTTTTTTTTTTTTAAGTGACACAGGTATTCCCATGTGAACTTTGGGGAAAGCACATTCAAGGCTCCTTTAAGGTGTTAATTTAGGCTGCTGTGACCTTCCTGTTTAGAATGGTTATTCTCTCTCTCTCTCTCTCTCTCTCTCCCCCCTCGGGGCAGCGACATGGATTTTGCATTAACTTCAATGATCCCCACACTTTGCAGCCCTTTAATAAGAGGAGAAATTGCATCCACATCATCATGCACTGCTAACTGCAAAACTCGGCAGACCCGATTTCCTTGTAATAAAGCTTAGCCTAAAAATAAGCATCCAATTATTACACTGTTATTATTAACCCTAATAAACACCAAGACCCCACATAGCTTCGTAACAGCAACACTGCGGAGTCCGAGTCCATTACTGGACAGTGCTGGAGTGCTCCTTTTGTAAGAGTATTTCTGGGGTACTAAATGCATCTGTGCAGCGTTAGAACAGCCCTGCGAACATGCCTCCAATTCTCGTTCGCTTTGGCAGCGTTATTTAAAGGGTGGGCAGGTGGATTTTGTGCCTGGGCTGGTGGATTCGTACAGCCATCGTGCAAGGTGGCTCAACGAGCACGTAGCTTCTCAAGGAGATTGCAGTCTAACAGGAGAGCGGGGCAAATGGGACAGGGCGGGTGAGCGGATACCGCTGGGAAGGTGGGGGTGTAGATCGAAGCCAAGAGTTTTGGTGAAGGATGTGCAGGGCAAAAGGGAGCAGCGACGCAAGGGTGGGATTGGCCCCCCACTAGGCACTTGGCAAAATGAAAGCTTCCCACCTCGCCGCCCACGTCGCTGTTGTGACGGAGCCTGGGGAGCCGAAGAGGCAGAGGTGGGTTTGGGGGATGTAACGATAATGAAGCAGGCTCAGTCCTGGGAACTCAGCCCCCCAACCTCCCCTGGAGCTGCCCCGCCGCTCTGATCTCCCCTGGCTGTTCCCCTCCCAGATGCCGATGGAGCTGCTGGCTTGGATGTACCTTTGGTATCGCAGTCCTGGAAGGAGAAGGCTCCCTCGTGTTTGGTGGTCAGCCCCCCACCGCAAGGGAAGCACAGAGCTCGCCCAGCTTCAGGCTGGTAGGCGCCCCGGGGACACGGCTGGCAGGGTATGAAGCCGTCCACTGAGTGATGGCCAGGGGGACACTGACCTAAGGCCCATTCGGAAATCAAAGAGAGATGTGGGTCAGTCATGCAATAATGCAGCCTCGTGCCCTGAGCTCCACTGCATGTCACTGGTGCTGAACCCCAGACAGGGGGAGCCACAGGCAGTTCTGGCTCCTCCTCAGATCCGTGGGGCAGTCCCACTGGTTGCAGGCACCTTGCAGCAGCCTGGAAATTACCACCTTGTTGCCGTGTGACCCCCTGGTGACAGCTGCAGGTGACTCAGAACCATTCAGCCAGATCTTTATTATTTACTGCAGCAGTCCCGAGGAGCACCAGTCGTGGGTCTGGACCCCATTGTGCTAGGCGCTGTATAAACAGGACAAAGAGTTGGTCTCTGTCCCCTTCTCTCCTGAACTCTGGGGGCTCTGATAAAATGGAGTGGATCCGATTCCCCCATGGTTCTGCTCTTACAACCCCTCACCCTCTTTGGCTCATGACTGGGATGCATCCAAGTTTACCCTGCAGGAAGAACAGCCAAAAGCGGCAGCCCCCTGCAGTCATTCCGCCACACCTGCATCCTAACTGGGCGCTTGTGCTTCCCTCTCGTGTTTCTCTCCCATCCTGTTCTGAATGGAGAGTCAAGGGACAGACAGCTCCAAGGGCCTGTCTGTGGCGAAGCAATGCAAGGAGCGCTGGGGTGGAACCCCTGGAGCTGTTTCATGCCTGACGCCCGGGCCTTGAACAAGCCGGGGATGAGGTCTACAATGGTTTCTCTGCAGCACAGAATGGAAGCCGCACGCTGCACTGGTTCTGCTGGTGCTCCTAACCCCATCCCACAATGCCGAGCCCACCCAAAGGCCCTTGCCGGGCCCTATGGGAAAGGTAGTCAAGAACGCCAGAACGCCGCAGCTGTAAGGTGCCTCTTGGTTCCTCGGCCAGTCTCTCTGAGGTCACAAACAGCAACCGATCGACCCTGCACCATACCTGCACAGGTGGTTATGTTTGTTGCTCCGGCCGGGCCATACGCATCGCTTCCAGGGCAAAGGTCACAAGAGAGCTGGCCTTCTTTCTCCTGGTAGGTCCCTGGGGGGCAAGGGACACACTGCTCCATCTGACCGTGGTAATACATTCCCTGCAGGCAGCTAACTAAGAGAGAGGCAGAGCCGTTAGGGACACATGTACCGAGAACCCCCACCAAGCTATCCCCTAATATGCCTTATTCTGGCTGCAGATGAGAGGCCCTCGGGGTCCCCAGCTCCTAATTTTGACAAGTCAGTGCCTCTAAAGGGAGAACACATGGTAACTTCACCTATTGCCCGTCAGCACGTGGAGCACTGGCGCTGGCAGCGCTGGTGCTTGGGAGTTGTAGTTCAGCACTAGGGGCCTACAGCTTAATGTGCAACTGGCCCCAGGCCCCCAGCCCCCCGGTTGTTCCCTTACCACACTTGGATCCTAGCCTTTGCTGCCCCGGCCCGCAGCTCTCCTGCCTCTCCGGGGACACGCTCAGCTTCCGCGCCACCTCGTAATCCATGCCCGCGAAGCGGATCAGGAATCGCTCCTGGTTTATGGACTTCTTCAGGGCCTTGATTGCAGACTTCAGCTTCTTCTCCACCCTCTGCCGCAGGCAGTTAATATTGCAGCTGGCTAGAGGTCAGAGACGGGGGAGGGGGTAGACTATCACGGTGAGCAAAGGAAAAGCAGATGACCTCCTAGACTGCTCCTCCCCATCCCTGCAGGGGCTAGTGGTGTGATTCCCCACCAATCTTCTATCAGGTGTGAGTGGGGTGGAAGGGGCCGGGGGGGGGAGGGGGAACTCAAGCAGCAAAGGGGTATCTTCAGCTGGATTAGGGGGTTCCTCCTGACTACTCATCCCATCTCCCCAAGCCCGAGCCTGGGCTGCTGCCCACCTCTGCATTTCCACATGCTGGGGGTGACTATACATCACTGCCTATTCTACCCACCTCCTCTTTTAGTGCCCAGCACCGCACCTGGGATGGCTCTGGATGTAACTGTTAAAGCGGCACTGTGGACAGCAGGAGGCTCTGTGCAACATTATCACTGGCCAGAGAACTAGAACCAGAGCAAGGAGTGGCAGGGCAAATTTCCCCCACCCTACACCATCAGCCTGCTTCATCTACGTCTTGCGGAAGCCCCTTCTAGACGTGCAGAAGGGGTTCAGTTTCCATGGTCTTTCTCAGTCCTTGGCCTCTGGCCAGACCGCCGGTGAGGGGGCCAGTCAGTGCAAGCCGGGACGGTGGTTTTCATGACATGGACGCCTGCCCAGAAGGAGCTGGTCTAAGAACTGCCAAGCAAATTTCACACAGGCCATGGAACATGCTGCCTAGCAAGGTGTGAAGGTAATTAACAGCACAAGGCAGATGTTATTGGACAGCTCAGCCCAGTGCACACTGGGAAAGCCAGGGCTCCTACTGCTACGTGGGCTCACCTCAGTTCCAGTGCATTCTGGGATAGCCAGGCCTCTCTCCTCAGGCCCAATGCACTCTGGGAAAAACAGTCCTCCCAGTCCCATATCCCCAAACTTGGGATCGCCTCAGGCCCAGTGCACTCTGGGAAAGCTGGTCCTCTCAACCCTGTCCCTCACCTGTAACCTCTTCCGGTTTGATTTCTGCCTCAAACTCCAGGGTGATGCGTGTCACCTCCTTGTTGGGGGAGTTGCGGGCCCGGCGGCCTTTGCCCTTCTTTGATGAGTCGCACTTGAGGTTCACGAAGGTCACCTGGCAATCCGAGCAGGGGGCCGCCCCGCCTGGAAGAGTGGGGGATAGAGAGTCAGGATCCTCCCCACAGCTCCCTTGGGAAACCCAAGCCCAGGTGTCAATAGGGCCACTTCCCTCCTCACAGCCATAGAGGAACTTACACGGCTGGTTGGGGCGGGGGTGTGTGTGTGTGTGTGTATGCCTCACCTGGCGCCCCGTGCTTCCCCGACTCGTCCTGCTTCCCCTTCACGCGCGGGTGCAGGTGGCACTTGGCGTCCTTGATCTTGAAGGAAGCCTTTTGTTTGATTGGAGCAGCGACAGTCTCTAAAAGAAAAGGCAGGTGCTAAACACCAGAGGCACCAGCTGAGCCTCCCGCCATGGCAGCTGGGGGCAGGGGAGGCTCAGACCGGCCCAGGAGAGCGACCTTACCCACGCAGTGATGGCTGCTGTTGCCAGGCCTCTGCTGGGCCCCCTGGCGCAGGATGGGCGTCCCACAGCTCACCGTGTAGCTGCTGTCGGACTCTGCGAAGAGGGAGAAAGGAGGGATTCAGACAGAGCCTGGGGCTCACTCCCGGCTGGCTTCCGAAGTGCTGCTCCGCTGCATCGCCCAGGGAGGTCAGTGGGGGCTCAGCACCCTAGGAATCAGGCCCTAAGCAGCTCACGTGTGCTGATCTGACCCCAATCTTTGATGCTCTAGAGACTGGTTCATTGCTGCGGACAGGGGTAAGGGGGCCAAGACTGGGGCCACAGTTGGGGGTGGGGCTAGGAGTGCAGCGGAGGCCCAGCCGGGGGCTGATGCTGGCAGCCGGGGCCCTGGGTGTGGGGCCAGGAGTGGGGCCCTGGGTGTGGGACCAGGAGTGGAGCCCAAGGCGCGGGGCCAGGAGCACAGCTGTGTGGCACTCTCTCCCTGGCCCCGGTGGGGGCTGGCCCGGGCCCCAGCCATGGCCCCCTGAAAGGTCCTCTTCACCCCCTGAGGGGGGTGCACCCTACAGTGTGGTGACTTCAGCATTATCCAGGCCTAAATCTAGCCTGTGCAGAGACATCCTGCTTCCCTAAGCCCCCTCTGTGCTTTCAACTACATATGGTGTTCTGTGGGGCACCGGTTAAGCATCCACCTAAGTAACGGGCAGGGAGAGATCCATATTTGTAAAGCCCTTTGGGACCGAAGGCGTTGGAGAAGGCCAGTGCCCTGGGTAGGTTTCAGGGGAGATGTGGCGGCCACGGGTTGGTACCTGGCAGGAAGCGGGCCTTGGAGATGCAGGTGAGGGAGCAACTGTCCTTCTTGCCGTTCTTGTTGCAGGTGAGCATGGCCCGGTGAGAGATGGGGCCCGTCAGGCATTTCACCAGCTCTGAAGGACAACAAGCACTGAGTGGTGACAACAAGCAAGGGGCAACTCGGGGCCGACCAGCCAAGCAGGCGCTGCTCTGGGCACTGGGGGGTGGGGAGTTATAATTGGGCCTACAAATTTAGCGCAGTTGTGGGCGCAACTGAAAAAAGTGAGTGAAACTTCATTCACGATAATCTATCGGCATCAATAGTGATCGGGAAAGTTGCAACAGGGAAACAGAGAGACTGAATTAGTAGAAACAAAAAGACCTCCTGATATCGCTCAAGGACGGCGTTATGATCGTCCCTGGTAAACCGAGCACCGTGAGACTGAAACATCAATGAATCAAAATTGGTGTGTCGGAAATTAGGCCTAATTGGTGGGCAAAACAGTGAGGGGATGGGCTACTCAGCCCATCACTCCTTCTGGGGTCCTTACAGAAAGAGACTTTGGGAGACAAATTGGCGACTAGAGTGAGCTTCACCATCATGGCTGCCACCCCCACCATCTCCTGGGTCCCTGGGCCTTCGTCATTCTGATCCTGAGAGATGTCCTGACCACACCAGGCCAGAGAGAGAGGGAGTCACATGACATCACCACCTCCACTGGCTAAATCCTGACCACCACCTGGGATGTGAGACTTTTTCTCTCCCCCCGGGCGTGTTCTTCTCCTTCCCCACCGTCTTTCTTCTCTTTCCTCTCTCTCTCTCTCTCCTTTTTCCTTCTGGCTAAGAAGAGTCTGGCTTAGCTGGCCAAGACTGCCTATTTTGCAACACTGCTGGAAGCCTGTGACCAGAAAGAGGCAGCTAAAAGCCCATTTATTCTATCCAAATTAATACAACAGTGGGACTCTAACCTTGCTCCCAACTCCACTCCTGCCACAGCATCCATCCTCCTCCCTCAGCCACCTGCTTCTGCCGAGGGCCATCCTGGCAAGACAAGGGTGCGTGTGGTGTTCTGGGTTCTCCCGCACAGCTTTACACTCACACGCTCAACCTGGGGCCATGAGTCAGCAGATCATCTTGAGGAGTGAGAGGCACTTGCTGGGGTTTCACTCACTCCTTCATTCTGAGGAGGCTTTGCTCAGTCTATCCCGTCCCTTCTCTTGGCTGGTAATGGAAGGGAATCAACTGGGCACCACAGTGTTGCTGCGGGCTGTTAAAAACAGCTGCTGTGTCCCTCCCCAGAGGTCGCTGCATGTCCGGGGCAGGTAAAGAGATTTTTATAGGTATATCTATCAGCAAAGTGCTTTGGGATCCCTTGGGGAGAAGAGCACTATGTAAAGAACAAACAGAAATTGACTCAGGTCAGAAATAGCCAGGGGAAGTTCGGCAGGTGAAGGACGACACTTTCTGATGCGCACTTTTCTAGGTGAGGTGCCAGAATTTCCTCTACCGCTTCCCAAACTCTCTCTTCTCTTGAGTCCAGCAGCCCAGGAGAGATGGGTTTGGGGGAGGAAGGGGGCATTTAGATCAGGAGACCACCGCATGAAAACCAGCTCCACAGGCAGCATGATCTGGCCCCCTGTGCTAGCAGTCTCAGCAGAGGGGCGAAAGGCAGACTGGGGCATGGAGCCTGAACCCGGCATGACACTCGGACCAAGAGAGGACGCTATATGCCGGAGTGCGTGGTCAACGTGCACCCAGTGGCCAAATCCAACCCATAAGCAGCACCCTTTCTGCTGCACCGTCTCCCCATACAAAGCACCTTCACAGCAAAATCCACCTGGATCAAATCTATCCACCACGTCCTGGCAAGGACCGAATAGAAAAATGCAGATCTCTGTTCAGGCTTTGCCGGCTGACCTATGCTCACCCACTAGATGGCAGCATGGGTTTTCTCTACCCACCTATGCAGTCCTTTTTGTTCCAGTGCAGTTTGCAGCTGGCCGGACAGGTACACTCGTAGCTGCCAGGGGCGTTTACGCAGCCGAATTTGCAGCCTCCTCGGTTGATGCTGCATTCATCGATGTCTGCAGGGAGCAAAGCGAGACGATTACTGAGAACTGGAATTGCCATGCTGCATAAAGCAAGCTCTGTTAGAGGTTACAGCAGGCTGAGTGGGGGCAGGGCTCCTGGATTCTATTTCTAGCTCTTGGAGTGTTCCAGCAGTTACAGCTGGTGGGGCAGAGGTTGGCAGCCAGGACTCCTGGGTTCTAATCCTGGCTCTGCCACTGACTCACTGCGCAGTCCTGACCAAATCACTTAAGGCCCCATTTTCAAAGCAGCCTGTAATTCTGGGTGTCCAACCTGAGATGCCTCGGGCCGGCTCCCACAGCTCTGATTAGCACCAGTGGGGAAGGACACGTGAAACAAGAGGAGAATTTAGTCCAACACGTGCAGGGACGTGAGTCCCCTCTTCACAGCACCCTGCTGCATATCAGCTGTGACTCAGGACAGCACTGCCCCAGGCACTCTCCATAGGGAGAAAGTAAGGGCACGCACTTCCGGACAGCAGCTAGCCCTGACTCCCAGGGCGCGATGACCATTAATCAGTACCCTGGGGAGGGACACTCTGGAGAAAGGCTTGGAGGACGGCAGAAAATGAAGCTGCCCCACGGTAACAAACAGGACAAGACCCGGCACATATCCAGCAGCACTGCCTGTGAGGGTCTCAAAGCCCCGTGTGAGCAGGAACCCATTACGTCTCCCAACCCCACTCTACAGAGGGGCAAAGGGACTTTTTCAAAGTCTCATGATAAGTCAGGGCAGAGCCAGGGAGAGAACCCAGGTGTCCTGGCACCCAGGCAACTGCTTTAACCACTAGCCCGACCCCTCTTCTCAGAGCCTCCCCCTGGAGCCAGGGTCAGAGGAAAAAAACTGCCAGCGGCTTCTCTGGTAGGATGTAGGAGAAGTTCCCTGCTCAAACTCCTGCTCAAACTCCTCAGCTCCCTGAAGCTTCTTCTCACCTTTGTCCCCTTGCTGACAGCCAGGCCGAGCGTGAGCACAGCCCCATAATCATCCTCATCCCCACCCCAAGAGCTCCCTGCAACCAGCAATTTCAGCGGCTATTTCCATTAATCAGGAGCTGTCCTCTGATCACTCCTCCCACAAGCCAACAGAGCGCCCACTGGCCGGGGAAAGCAACTAGAGCAATGGGTCTCCATACAGAGCTGAGCAATCCCCCCACCTCGCTGGGACTCCAACCATGGCCTTGGAGGTCTGCGAGCAGAGCCAGACCCAGCTCCTCCCAGCTGGGCAAGAGGGAAAGGGAAGGGGAAGGGGAGTGCAGGGCTGGGCAGAGATCCAAGGTGAGCAGAGAGTAGAGGGGGATGGTGAGTGACCAGGAGCAACCTCAGGGGTGAATAGCCCATGATGATGGGTGCTATGGAGCAATGTAAGACTGAACAGCTAGATGGGAGAGGCAGACCAGAGATGGGGATAAAGGACTCTGCTCCCTGCTCCCACCTCCCACCCCACCCTCTTGGGGTCAAGGTCAGTGAGAGGATTACTGTCCTGGCCGAAGGCACTGCCAATGTGAACCTGGTTTTGACCCAATCCCACCATGTCAATTGCTTCACAAGCTCCGCAGTGGATGGCAGGGGAGCTGCTCTGCCTTCCCTTCTTCACAGCCCTTTCGATCACCCAAATGGGCTGATCTTATTAGGGCTCACGTCACCCACCACTGAAATGCATCCGTCTCTAGGGTGGAAAGCGACAGCTGTGTTACAATGCACAGCAACGCTGCATCTCAAGAAGTGAAGACAAATACTGTATCTGACCGACCCACAGGAAGGTGGGAAGGAATTTCTCAACTGAATTTGGTTAGGATGCGGGGGCTAACGCGCCGACTCCTGACACAAGTGCTATCGGTGGAGGGGTCTGTCATGAGCCAAAGGATCGGGGCTTTGGTTTATTTCTTATCCCAAACCATGGCAGCTCCTCCGTGACAGCAGCCTTTGCACCAACTTTGCTGGACTGCTGGATTCAGGACTGACTCAGAATCACCAGCACCACCCTTGTCCCAGGCTGTGTCCTTGGTGGTTTTTCTCACTAACGAGTGGCTGCTTTCTCCACCAGCTGGAATTTCTGTGTGGCTCCACCTTTACCCCCAGACACAGGGAAATAAAGTAGCCCAGCCAGGTGGTGACAAACATTTGGCTCATAGGGACTAGATCCTCTGTCTAGATTGCCTCGCAGGGGCAGCTGAAGTGCTCGATAGAATCTTCTTTTTGTTTTCGATGTGAAATCTCTCCGTTGGTGGGAAAACCAATCACTACGACGGGGGACCAGCCAGACGTAGAAAGACAGGACTTAAAAACTAGATTCCATTTAGCAGCTTTGCTCTCAACGCTCGATTTGCATCCTGCATCCTGGATTCTGGATTCCTAGTTTGTCATCTATTTCAGCCACCCCACATTCATTGATTCATCAAGCCTCAGGCCAGAAGGGAACATTAACTCCCCTAGTCTGACCCTAGGGTTGCCAACTTTGTTTGGATGAATTCCTGGAGATTTCATCACATGACATAATCTTTAGTTGAAGATTCATCTTTAATTCTGGAAACTCCAGGACAACCCTGGAGGGCTGGCGACCCTATCTGACCCTCCTATATACCAGGACAGAGAAATTCACCCCATGACCACCACACTGAGCCCAGTAACGTGTGTACTCCTGAGCGGTGTGACACAAACCAAGAGCCCTTCCCAACATCCTGCCTCACTCTCTGCAAACCGCAGCCAGCAGGCGGTTTAAGCCGGCCTCTGGCTTTACGAGAGGTTTTATAAACCTCCTCCCTCAAGGAACTCTTCTGCTCCCAATGGGAGGGACAGCACTTCCCTGTCCGGTGCGTTTAGCACATGCTGTGAGCGAGCGCTCATGGACAAGTGTGGCTGCCTGTCTGTGTTGACCCGCTTGTGTGTTTGTGTCTGCATGCAAGTGGGCATGAAATCACAGCAAGGACTCACTGGCTGTATAAACAGAGGCAGCCTGGCAAGAAAGATGGAGCAGAGCTGCATTCAGTGGGTGAAATCCTGCCTTCATTGAAGTGAATAGCAAAACTCCCATTGACTTCAGCAGGGCCAGGATTTTATCTGGGGCAGGCAGGGACCAGGTGTCTAACAGGGGGGCTCCTGGGTACAGGGTTCACTGAACATTTAGGTATGTGAGTTTGACAACACTAGTCCAGCCTGCCATGCCAATGACATCTAACTGAACTGAACTGGGATTATTTAGTCTGCAGAAGAGAAGAATGAGGGGGGATTTGACAGCTGTTTTCAACTACCTGAAAGGGGGTTCCAGAGAGGATGGATCTTGACTGTTCTCAGTGGTACCAGATGACAGAACAAGGAGTAATGGTCTCAAGTTGCAGTGGGGAAGGTTTAGGTTGGATATTAGGAAAAACTATTTCACTAGGAGGGTGGTGAAGCACTGGAATGGGTTACCTAGGGAGGTGGTGGAATCTCCTTCCTTAGAGGTTTTTAAGGTCAGGCTTGACAAAGCCCTGGCTGGGATGATTTAGTTGGGGTTGGTCCTGCCTTGAGCAGGGGGTTGGACTAGATGACCTCCTGAGGTCCCTTCCAACCCTGATATTCTATGATTCTATGAACTGCATTTACATTGACTCCATTGGAGCTGCAGCACTTTACATCGGCCGAGAATATGCCCCATCATGGGCACTTGCGTTTGCTGGACGTGGGAGGTGCGTTCTCAGTCTGGATTGTGTTTACACAGGACGGGAAGGGACTTCCTGAGTCATCGAGTGCAGTCCCCTGCTATCACAGGCCATCACAGAATCAAACGGGTTTCCAGGTAGAGGCATTTGCACTGGTCTGTGCAAGCGTCTGTTGTGTGTGCGCAGGATGGTGGGGGTGTTGTGCAGGAGGGTGCATTCGTTGTGTGCATGAGGGCTTCTTTGTATCGGTGCACCAGCCTTAATCTAGGTAATCCAGGGTATCTCGATATACGTAACTCGCACTGAAAACTACCGCTGCAAACCACACTGCTGCCGTAACACGCCTGAACAAACCTCTTTGCTCTTTTCATCTTCCCTGCTATTCCCTCGGGCACAGGCTTCCCCTTCCCTTGCGCTCGGGAGTTATCTGATTCGGGAAACTCAACTCAAAACCTTTTTGAAGTCGTCCCCCCCACCAACTTTGTGCCAAGAACTCTGGGGATTTTTTCTCTCTCTCCCTGAGCGGACAAGTCGCAAATCGCTCTGGTCGCTTTGTTTGAAGTTGCAGACACAACTGTCTGGCTCCCTGCACCCACTCGGCTTATGGAGCTCCATTTCCAATTATTTAGGAATCGTCAGAAAGAGAGAAATCCCCTCCCCCCTTGGCATCCACCTCGCTGCTTACAGGGGGAGGCAAACATGGCAGCGGGGGCCCTGTTTTCCTATCCAAAGAGGTTAAGCCATTGGAATAGTCAGGAAAGAAGCAATCAAAGTCCCAGAGCGGATTGGGATACTAGGGACTCAACTGCTCCGGAGAGGAGCGCGGTATGGGACTTCCCCACAACCGTGATCCCAGTGCCTGAGTCCCAAAGATCTCTCTGCCATCCACTCCTCCTCAAGGGACACCTGGGCGGCAGTCCCTTTCATGGCTCATCCAGCCCTTTCTGAACACCTGTATGCTAGCTGCATAACCCCCCAACACACGCACATGGTTCCTGTCTCCTGCTGGGTAGCAGGAAATGTATCCCTGGTAGGAGCACAGAGATGGCCAGACTGCGTCAATCCATCTAGTACAGGATCTCGTCTCTGACAGCAGTAAGTATCAGATGCTCCAGAGAAAGTGCAAGAAACACCGATGTGAGCAGTTCCAGGAAAACCTGCCTGGGATAGTTTCTTCCTGTCTCCCAATAGTCCGAGACTGGCTTCTCGCTGACGCAGGAAGCTTTAGACCACTTGTTCGTTTTAACCCTTATCTATATCCTTCTCTGAATCCTCAGCTCTTGGCCTCAATGATAACTTGTGGCAATGAGTTCCACAGCCTAGCCATGCAGTATACTGAATCGTACATGTTAAAGCTGGAAAAACCCTACTGGGCTCCATATAGCCCAGCCCCTCTCCTCACCCCAGGAAACAAGGCAAGACTGTTCCATACAATCCTTCTCCAGGGCCTGGTCCAGTCTAGTCCTAGGTAGCCCAAGTGATGGGACTCCCAGCCCTTCCCTGGGGAGACAATTCCCCTGCCAGAGAGATCCCACTGCCAGGAAGCTGGCAAACGGGACAGTAACTCTCATACCTCCACAGTGGGTGAGCCCGTACAGCGTGTAGCCCTTGTGACACAGGCACTGGAAGCTCCCTGGGGTGTTGACGCAGACGTGGTCACAGGTCCTGTCGAAGGAGCATTCGTCAATATCTGGGAGGAAGAGGGAAAGGCAGAGAGCGTGAGGCAAGGCCCGGCCCAGCCAGGGGGTGGGCTCCACAGGGGTCTCGAGCCCCGGGGCTTGGCTGGCTTCTCAAGGGTTCGATTCCTTCCCCACCCACCTCCAGCGTCACCCAGAAAGACTGAAATGAATACTCCTGCTGTGCACAGCTCTCTCCCACTGTGCCAGAGGGGTTGTCCAAGTCCAAAGCCCTGCAGGGAAGAGCCAGCCGGGAACGGAGTCTATACCAACATCTGCTCCTTTACCCTGCATAGGACAGGGGGGTGGGAGCACCCCAGAACACACACCCTTCCCAGCCCCACTGCCACGCTGAGCCTCCCTAGGCCTATGCAACGCTGTGCCCCTGGGCGGGTTATCGGCAATGAACCTGGGACCTCTCAGCAGGAGCCTCTATGGCTGGAGCCAAAAGACCTGTCTGTGTTAGCAAAGGATGTACCAGGGTCATCAAACTCCACCTGCGGCCCAGCCAGCACTAGAGGGCGACAGAGCTCCACAGTGGGTGGATTATGCCTCTCCGCCCCCCCCAGCCCAGCCTTTACCCTGCCGCAGAGATGCTTTGCAAGACAAAGGGCTATGGCTACACTGACGCTTTACAGCGCTGCAACTTTCTCGCTCAGGGTGTGAAAAAACACCCCCCTGAGCGCAGCAAGTTACAGCGCTGTAAAGCGCCAGTGTAAACAGTGCCCCAACACTGGGAGCCGCGCTCCCCGCGCTGTAAACTAATCCCCTCGGGGAGGTGGAGTACCTACAGCGCTGGGAGAGCTCTCTCCCAGTGCTGGCGCCACAACCACACTCGCACTTCAAAGCGTTGTTGCGGGAGCGCTCCCGCGGCAGTGCTTTGAAGTTTTGAGTGTAGCCACAGCCAAAGGGTTAAATCCCAAGGTGCCAGCCTAGAATGGAAAGTCCCCCGTGGGGTGGGGGGCGGAAAGCAGCTGCAAGCTCCCCAATGCCATGGGTCCAGGGACATGTTCTGATCCAGCACACCCTCCCCCCTCCTCCGCCCCAAATGGAAACCAAAGCTGCGATCCCCTGGCAGAGCCCACTCCAAGGAAGGTGCCAGCGTCACCCACTCTGCCCTGCGGGGGGCTTCGTTGTGGGAGGGCAGCACAGTCTGCGGGGGCGAACCTGGCCTGCCAGGTTTATTTTTATTTCATTGGCTTTGTTAACTTAATTGCCACGATCAGATCAAACTTCCAAGAATGCAGAACCTGGATGGAGATGAAAGAGGTGCCAGCCAAAGGCACACCAATCCCCCACCGCCGAACTCCCCAGGGCCTGGCCCCGTGCTCTCAGCAGGTAACACCTGTACTCTGTCACACCCCAGCGACTCACGGCTTCAGACACTCACCCAGCGATGAAGGGCCCAAGTGCTGATTCAGGGAAGGCCTGGGAATCTTGGCATTGGGGGGGAGGGGGAGGTGCAGATACCGGCCCCCCTGCATACTTCAGCTCAAGGCTGGTCTCGTTCACAAGTGAGATGAGTTGGGTGGCCTCAGACGGATATACTTTGCATGCCCACGGAGCCTTTCATAAGAAGATCGCAAAGCACGACTCTCTCCCACCCAGGGAGAGAGTTAAAGGTTATTCCATTTTACAGATGGGTCTACCAGAGAGGGGTGAGCCCATGACAGAGCTGGAAACAGAGAACCCAGGAGTCCTGGCTCCCCGTCCCCTGCTCTAACCAGTAGTCAACACACTGCCTCCCTTCTCTGCTCCAGGCAGATCAAGTTGCATGAGCATGGAGGAAGCTGAAAGCGGTAGGATAGAAGTGTTCTGTTAGGGACTGAGGGTTTGACCCCTCCGTGCCCACCCAGCCAGTCCCTGCCTTACCTCTATGGTCCACGGTGAAAACAAATGTGGTTGATTACAAACCACAGCACAATCCCAGACCGCGCATGCCATAACCCCACCGCTGTTCATTCCAACCAGCTGGGCCACTTGGCGAAGGGCAATTCCCAGGGAAGAGGGCAGGAGGGGATGGGCCAGGCTGTTTATTCCCATTAAGGTTCCTGAGAGTCCTGGCTGCCTCTGAAGAGAACAGATCTCGGAAAAAGAAAATGGCTGGTGTGTGTGTGCCCACGTGTGTATGCATATGTGTGAATGTGCACGTGTGTGCCGTAGCCAATGAGATGTCAACCCATCCCTTGGATCCCCTGCAAAAGTCTTGTGCAATAAACAACTGCCATGGTCTGTAAAAACAGTGACGTGTCTGAGTATGTTAACGTGCGAATGAGGCTGCACGCATTTCCCTAGGTTCAGAGGGCATCCCGTGCCCCGTGTCGTCAGATCCCCTGAGTTTAGCATGTGTGTGCGTGCGGCCATGCATGTAGCTGTTACATAGATACACACATTCCACAGAAAGACATGCCAAGGTGTGATAACACTGAACGCCCGCAGGCTTTCGTGTGTTGGTTGTAAGCTATGTTATCTGGCACGCCCGGCGAGGTTGTTAGTTGATTCATAGGCCAGAAGAGATCATTACGATCATCTCGTCTGACTCCCCACGTAGCACCAGCCAAAGAACCTCACCCAACGATTCCTGCAGCCATCCCCTCGGTGGCTTGACGATCCGAGTAACCCCGCTGACTGCGGATAGAGCCACGCCTGGAATTTCAGCCCAGTTTCGCAGACTCAAGAGACGGGCCCAGACCAGAGCCCAAAATCCAAACACCTCTGAAGCGTGAAGAGGTTTGGATCAGGAACCTGCTTTCACTGCTGGGCCCCTGAGTCTCTCTCATGGCCTCAGGCCTGGGAGAAGTCTAGGAGCTGAACTTTGAGACTCTGGGAGTCCCCTGGGGCCAGATTTTTAAGTACTCAGAACCCACAATTGGGGCCAGATTTTCAAAAGTGCCCAGCTTCTGGCTGCTCTCACTGAGAATAATGGAGAACCCCGCCATGCACACCCACGCTGAGAACAATGGAGAACCCCCTCCCCGACGTGCTCACACCCACACTGAGAACAATGGAGAACCCCCTCCCCCAGGCCCACACACGCACTGAGAACAATGGAGAACCCCCTTCCCCATGCCCACACACGCACTGAGAACAATGGGGAACCCCCTCCCCCATGCCCACACACGCACTGAGAACAATGGAGAACCCCCTCCCCCATGCACGCACACGCACTGAGAACAATGGAGAACCCCCTCCCCCATGCACGCACACGCACTGAGAACAATGGGGACCCCCCTCCCCCACGCGCTCCCACTGAGAACAATGCTGAGCGGCTGAACAACCCTGGCCACCTCTGCTTTGGAGACATGGGATGTTTTTGATGCTAAGACAAAGTCCTTTGTACCTGAAAAGCCAAGAGTGTTCGGGGGTGACGCTGTCAGCACAGCATGCGTTAGCCATCAGAAGTGCCCCCCGTGGCTAATTCCTCACTGGGAGGCGCACAGCACCCCTCCACGACTCCATTCGACACTGCGTCGCTCCCAGGGGAGTGGGACCAGCTATCAGCCCTGGAGCCCCTCCACGGGACGTGGAACCCAGTTGCGCTGCAGGCCCCGCGCGGCGCTCACCTTGGCAGGTCCTTTCGTTAATCAGCAGCTTGTAGCCTTTCTTACAGCTGCACTCGAAGCTGCCCACCGTGTTCCTGCAGATGTGGTCGCAGCCGCCATTGTTCAGCCGGCACTCGTCGATATCTGTGGCGGGGAGACACAAAACGTCCCATTACACAGACCGACTGGATCCGGCGACACAAGCAAGGGGGGTGCGGTTAGAGGCAAAGGAACGAGCTGCCCAAGAAAAGAAAGGACGGCCCGGCGGTTAGGGCACTAGCCCTGCAATCAGGAGACCCGAGTTCAAGTCTGTGCTCCGTCACCGACGCCCTGTGTGATATCCCTTGTCTCTCGGTGCCTCGGTTCCCCATCAGAACGCTAGGGAGAACAGCACTGCCTTCTCGGGGGGGTATTGGCCGGCTCAATGTGGCACAGATTGTGAGACGCTCTGATAGTATAGTTATGAGAGCTGCCATCTAAGTGCCTCAGCTAGATGGATATTAAAGTCAAGGGGAGTTTTGCTATTGATTTTTAATGGGAGAAGGACTGGGGCCTTTGATGAGCACAGCTACCTGTGATGGGACAGGATGATACAATACAGTCAGAGGCCAGGAGGGAATCAAGACACCTGGGCTCTATTCCCAGCTCTGCGTCCTTGGGTGAATCGCTGCATCTCAGTTTCCCCATCTGTCCAGTGGGGATTAGACTACGCACCCAGCTCACAGGGACGGAAGGAGGATGAATGAATATCTGCAAAATGCTTGGATGTCCTTGGTGGAAAGCATCCGTTCTGACACAGATACAAAGATTCTGCGCAGTCGCTACTGGCAAGTGGGGCTGAGGGCTCTTGGGGAACACGTGCGTTAGCAATAGAGAGACTGGCAGAAAACAAGAAGGGGAAAAATCACCCTCAGAAGAACAGGAGTTAGACAAAATAAGCATGCAGGTTTCTAAAACTTCCCGACTTTTAGGCAACAAGCGACACTAAAAAATAAATACCACCCCACCCCCGCATTTCCAAAGAGCTTCTATAACCTGCTAAGCGGTTGGGTTGGGTTTTGTACTCGCCAGCAAATTTACTGCTAGGAAATGACCTGTAAAACAGAACGAGCCTGGGCTGACAAATCCCAGGTAAGAGCTCAGGGCAGACCTTGCCCAAAGCTCCATTTGCATCCCTCCCCCACTTCTGTGTTGCCTTCAGCTCCAGGACGACAGCTGCGGCTCTCTGGGGTTGTGGCTTTTCTTTTATTATGGTGAGTGAACTAGCCATAAAACAGCTCACAACTGTAATAAAATCCCAGACACAGGGGATATGGCTCTGGGTTATTATGCTTTCCTGGAACTGCAGAATGGGAAAGGTGGTGTGCTCTGAACAATAATAATGAAGCCCAGAGGGGTCTGGAATCGGTCAGGCAGGTAGATGGCTTTCAGCAGGATGGTGCTTTCCTTTCAACTACGGTCAAGGACCCCAAGCTGCCAAAAGACAGAACGCAGGCGCCTTCCATTTCTGGAGCTTCACCTTCTCTCCTGGGGGCTGGCCGAGTCAAGGGTCTCCCGCTGAAGGGATGGCATGTATCTGGAACCCCAAGCTCGTATGTGCGTGAGTGTGTGTGTGTGACCGGATCTGTCTCTTTCACTCACATACACTATGCACATGAGTTGGTGATACCCCTAATTCCTCCAAATGTTCCTCCTTTTCTTTAAAATAATGTAGTGAATTTGCTGCTAATTTAAAACACGATGGATTGATGGCTGTTCGGCCAGCATTTCTGTTTAAGTACAGCCCCAGCAAGCATGGAAACTTCTATTTGCTCCTACAATTCATTTTGCAAGTGCAAATTTCACGGGTGAAAGTTGTGTCAGGAAACAATGAACACAGCTGAAAACAGACCCAGACAGCCCATGCAACGCAGCCATCCGCAGCTAAGGGTGTGCATGGGTTATTACTCAGTAATACCACACGAATAGCATACATACCTCTAGATCTGCCATCCAGGAACCTCAAAACACTGCACAAACATTACGTCCACTCTGACTTTGGGATAATGGGTCAATTTCCTTGGTACCCACACATTATGAATCAGCCATGACCACCGTCAAGAATATGATTCATCGTTGCAAAGAGTGAAGTTAGCCTCTCAACACCCTGACATAGGGCCATGTTATCCCACTTTAAAGATGAGCCATCAAACAGGGAGACAGTGTGTGACTTGCCCAGGAAGTCTGTAGCAGAGCTAGGAGCGGAATCCAGATTCCCCAGCTCCCAGTCTTTTGGTTTCATCACAAAATCAGCCTTCCCTACAGTCCCCCCTTGGATGTTTCAACCCCATTTCACAGGGGCGGGAGCCGAGGCAGAGAGGTTCACGGAGTTGCTGCAGGTGAAGGAGTGAGTCACTGGGGTTGGCATGCAGAAGTCCTGGCACTGAGAACCCTGCTGTAACTGCTAGCCCACCACAGTGTTTGTGCTGCCAGGCTGCATGACTGCCGCCAGACTGAACCTTCCCCTGCCTCTGGATTTCACAGGGAACGGGGCTGACGCAAGGCAGCTACAATCCCCGGCTCACAAGGAATCGGAACAACAGGGCTGCTGTTCCCAGGCAGAGCCGGGGTGGGGGCTGGGAAGTGGGATTTTAACGCCTCTGAACAACAAAAGTTCCAAAAGGCGCCCCAGGGGACAGGGTGCAGTGCACCTCGCCAGCGATCCCAGGTACGGTGCACCTTCCCAGGTAAGCTCGGGGAGCGGGGACAGTTCGGCTGGGAAATGCAGCTCCCTCCCTTTGTAGGTGAACTGGTTTCCCAATGACAGGGTTCAGAGTAGCAGCCGTGTTAGTCTGTATCCACAAAATGAACAGGAGTCCTTGTGGCACCTTAGAAACTAACAAAGAGCATTTCATCTTCCACAGTCTGATGTACAGTCTGGGTAGAGGCCTCTGTGCTGGCTGGGAGTCAGCCCTCACCCTCAGGTCTAACCGCATTGGCCTGTCGGAGGGCGGGGGAGGAGAGGAGAGCACCTCATGTTGCCAAGGGGGCCAGGTGCTTAGGCGCCGGATGATGCAGGTGGGTGCTTTTGTCCACAAGGTGCCTAAGCAGGTTAGGTGCTTAACTCCCAGGAAAGTCGATGGGACTTCGGTGTCTAACGCACTTAGGCACTTCTGTAAATCCCACTCAACACCCATCTGCATTGTTAGGCACCTAAATCCCTTTGTACATCTTGCCCAAACTCTTTGGAGTCTCCTGAGATACTCAAGCCCCAGCCCATCAACCCATGCACACACCACAGTGCCTATCACCATAGTATCTAGGCACAGATCTCCGGTGTAACACCCATCACCATAGGACCTCAGTATAGATCTACCTCAAACACGGGGTCTAGCACGCAGCACCCACAGGTCACCATCCCCATGTACGAGGAAGACTTAGTACAGGGGTCCACCTCCACCAAGAATTCTGCTCTTAAAAACCAGCGCCCTGCCTGGCCCACGAAGCCTCCAGAGACACCGGCTGGTGGGGACAGCCCCAGGCTCTCTTATGGCACAGCAATGCTCTTCCGCATGGGGTTTAATCCTTACTGAACCATTGCAGAGCAGACTGCAGTAGGGTTGATGTGGGAGAGAGAGGGACGGGGGGGAGGGGGCAGAGAGGAAGATGGCCTCTTATCGCTAACAGCAGGAACCAGAGCTCCCCAGGGAGACATATGCGGCTGTCTCATCCGTTCCACGGCCACTGAAACGTTTCTCCATGCACGGCAGGAGGCTCTGGGTATGAGGGGATCTGGATGCAAGGGGGTTGCAGCTGAGGAGTGATGGGTGCAGGAAGTGTTGGGGGAAGAGGACTAGCAGCTGAGCCCGGCGCAGGGTAGGAGCCACGAGCCCGGTCTTCCCCAGTTCTGCCCCCTGCCCCACAGTGATTTACCTCTCTGCCGGCTGCCCTGGGCACCCGAAACATACTGCTGGGGAGGGTCACATGACCGCTCTTGTGACGTCCCTTTGCTTCCCCATCAGAAAGTCATTTTTCTGCGAGGAAGCAAAGAAATCTGTGGGAGTCATAAATTCTGCACATGCGCAGAATTCCCCCAGGAGTAAAAGTTGCTCCCAGCAGAGAATAATCCCCTAACAGGAGAGCTGCTGGTTCCACACTCCCCCATATAATCTGGGCTCAAAGCTGCCAGGCCCTCGCTCGCTGGTCCCTTACCTTTGCAAGTTTTCCTGTCTGGCTGCAGCATGAAGCCCATTGGGCAGCTGCAGTGCACACCCGTGGCTGCATCATGGCACTTGCTGTCACAGCCCCCATTGTTCACGGCGCAGGTCTCTGCATGGGGAGGAAAAGAGAGAGGTTAGCAATAAATGCTTGTAAAGGATGCCCAATCTAGGAGTGAGGTGCAAACACGCTGCTGAGGTGACTTCGTGCTGGGTGGGTTTGAGATCCCAAATGGAAATATCTACACTGCTATCTTTAGCAGGCTAGTATGAGTTTCACTACACGGGCTCGGCAGCTTGGTCCCCCAGCTGCAGTTAGACATACCCAAACAGGCCAAATTTCCAGAAAGAGCTGAATGCCCTCTGCAAATCCAGCCCCTTTTTTGGGCATCCCTTTTTGAAAGTCTTGTCACACGGCTCAGCGGTGGTCTGAATGTAACGGCAGAGCAACAAAACCCAGGGCAGGGCTTTCTACAAGCGAAGAGGACGCCTACCTGTGCCTAGGGAGGAGAGAGCAAATCTTCTGATTCACTGGTAGAGCAACCAGTCATTAATAGCGACACCATCACACACACACACACACGCATGCACACACTCATTCAGAACTTGCAGGATCTTTTCTCCCTGTATTAGTTTTAACCTCCCTTTGGAGGGAAACATGGAGTTTGGCTTTTTCCATCTGGAAAGCACTGATTCTTTGCCTGAGGGTTTCCCAAGAAAGCCGGGGAATGGTGGGAGAGACGCACACATCTGTTTGTGCACCAACATCACACATGTCGACCATACAGGGCCTGCTAAGTGACCTACTGCTGAGCGGCCGACAAAGGGACCAGGAGACTGCAAAACTTTAGATTAGGTCCTACATAAACACTGAACAGCTGTTGCCACTGGTTGTCTTTAATGTCTCAGCAACAGAATCGTGGGTTTTCTTTTTTAATAGATGCTCAGGTTCTGGAGGACAACTGCTACTAGCTTAAATTAAAATAGTCTTGTAGAAATTTTAAGGCAGGTCAAATGTGGGGCATAAATCTACTTGGCAGCATCCCACTTTAGCACAGCCTTCCTAATGCTTTGCATTTCTATCGTGCCTTTCTTCAGAGGATTTCAAACCATTTGACAGCATTCGTTAGCCTTCCCCACATCCTGAGGGGTGCATTGGCATCCCAGGTCTTCTGGTGTCTCGATGGCAGAGCAGGAAAAAGAACCCAGGAGTCCAGGTTCCCAGTCCCCCACTCTACCCCCTAGATAACCCTCTCTCCTTCAAAGAATCTGCTCATTAATAACATCAGAATTCTTGGTTGAAGCGTGGCAGACAGGAAAGGGGAACTGGTCTGTTCTATCAGGAGACGCTTTCTCTATTAAAACAACATGTCAGGCAGTAACACAGGTAAAAGCCAGAGCGGCTGCTCAGGAATGTTTGGAGATGGGACTTGAGATGAGATTGAGGCACAGCAGTTTGCTGGCAGGTTTCAGGGGAGCACATGTGAGCTAGTTAAATCCCTGTAGGAGGCCACCTGTCACTCCCAGTCACTGGGAAAGTGGAGTTTGTTTGTGACTGGAAGAGGTTCTGGCTTCCCAAAGGAGCAGGCTGTTCTGGTCCCCATCCAGCAAAGAACTTATGCATGTGCCAAGTTCCACGGGGCTCCTTGTGTGCTTAAAGCTAGGCACAGGGAGTGGTTAAATAAAAAGTTTTACAAACCCCAACGTTAGTAGAAATGGTTTTTCCCTTTAAAGACAATTATAATTCAAGGGGAATAGAGTTCTGGGGATGATTTAACGATGCCAGGACAGTGTTTGCAACCCATACACAGCAGCGCTGGGCTAGAGGGGGGGACAAGAAGTGACTCTAACTAGAAACATGGGGCCAGATTTACAAGTGCTCAGTAGAGAATAATTCTCAAAAATGCCTAAAATGCCCCATTTTCAAACGTGACTTTGAAGTCAGATCCTCAAAGGTATTTAGATGCTAACTCCTATTGAAATCAATGGGATTTAGCTTCCTCAATTAGGTAGACATACTTGAAAATGTTACCTGCAATTCACCATCAGATTTTCAAAAGCCCTCAGGCTCCCACCGTGGCACTGCTGGACAGATTTTCAAAAGAGCCCATCACCTGAGTGCCGGGCTCTTCTGAAATTTGGAACAGATTCGGCCATCCTTACTCATGCTCAGCAGTACCTTGCTTCATGAATAGTTCCCTGGCAGAGTAAACAGAGGTATGGACAGTGGGATTGGCCCCAAGAAATGAAAATGGCAAATCTATTTGCACTGTCCAAGCTGAATGAAGCTTTGCAAAATAAAACCACAAACACACTGCAGTAATGGCAAAGCGCACGTTCGATTTTTTACAATGTTAATTACTTCCTGTCATCAAATTCAGCTGTTGTTGTTACAACAGGAAGAGGCATTATTTTAAATGCAACATTTTCATCTTGCACAATGTCCCTGTGAAACCAAATCTTTGTTTTTTGTACTAACCACTAGAACAATGCTTTGAAATTCATTAATGAAGACCAATAAAGTTTCCCTTCCAGAACATTAGCTACTTGAATGACCGAGACATTTGGGCTCAAGGAACCTAATGTGCTAACCCGCCGAAGAAATTCATTGGAAAAGAGCAAATTCCAGGTTGTCTCTCTTTGCGGGAACCACATGAAGTGTAATTGACTGAAACGCCTAACCCCTGTCTGCTGTGCTGGGGATTTGGGATTATTATTCTGTGAATGTCCTGCTGCTGCTATTTTTATGCTGTCTCATCACAAGAGAACAAAGGGACCATTCTATGAAATATATGGCCAGTAGAGTTACAAAATGTAATGCTAAGGACATATTTCTTCACCTATCTATGTACCCAGATGCTTACACAGCATGCAGCCAACCACCGGAACTCCCCTCTGCAGGAAAGCAGATAGCCTAATACTACGGCTGGATAATGTTATGACCATTACGGACAACTGCAGCTATGCAAGAGCTGGAGGTGAGCAAATGGCATGTCTCATGCCATGATTGTCACAGGGGTCAGAGCTGGGTTTGAGTCGGTTTTCTGAGCGGGGAGGTAGGGGTTATTGGGTTCTACACCCACAAAGGCCTTTTTGCTCAGTGGAGGAACAGTGCGACTGTAGAGGACTGAGACATCAGGGTGACCGTCCTTGAGAGGAGCAGAGAGAACACACTGCATGCCAACGTTTGATAGAGGTGGAGGACGTGTCTCTCTCTAGTGGCTGCCTCAGGGCTCTTGGTGTGCCCCCCACATCATAGTGATTAGTCAACCTCCCTAGGACCTTTCTATGCAGACCCGAGAGCATCAGGTTGTATTACAGTAGAAGCTAGAGGCCTCAACCAAGGTCAGGGCCCCATTGTACTAGGCCCCGTACATGCACACAGTCAGACACCATCACAGCCCCAAAGAGCGTACGCTGTAAACAGACAAATGGGCTGGAAGGGAAACTGAGGCACAGATTAATTCAAGATCACCTAGCAAATCAGTGGTCAAATGGGGACTAGAACACACCTCTCCTGATTTCCAGCCTAGTACCCAATCTACTAGGGCATGCTGCCTCCAGACCCAGAGCATCTCTTATTATGAGGCAGCACAAAACCTGGCAGCAAGGGGACCTGCGCAGAATAATTTCAAGTCCCCATCCCTAGAGCGAGTGGCTAGATGGACAATTATGCTCCATGTGCTCCCTTAACGGAATCCATATCTGACCCTTGATGCTCTGTGTTTACACGGAGGAAGGCAAGAACCTAGTCAGCCAGACTCAGCTATTGGCATAGTTGCAGTGGTGCATGCAAGAAGACAGATCTTTCAGCTGGAGTAAGCTGGCATAGCTCCACTGATTTCAATGTTGTTACATCCATTTACACCAGATAAGAACCTGGGCCCATCGCTGGAAGTTAGGAGCCTAGATACCTTTAAGGATCTGGGCCTGGACCCTAGCGGAGACGGGCAAAGCTGCTACACACCGGGACTGGCACCAGTGCCACTTCCCCGGTGTCAAGCTCCACCAGTGCAAAGAGCAGCTTTGCCTATCTGTGGTTTGGCACCAGTGCAGCTGGTGGTAATCAGGGCAAATCTCCTGGGTAGAGACAAAGGGCAACATTTTCAAAGGTGCTTAAGTGATTTAGGAACCTAAGTCCCATTGACTTTCAAATGGCCTTGGAAATCGAGACTCCGGCTCTTAAAACACCCAAAGCCTAATTATAGCTCTGGGTTCGCCCCTGCCTGTCTCAGGCCTCTGGAGACAGTAATTTGCTTGCAGTGTGGGGTGGGATCCATTGTTCTGCGGTGATATCAGCCCTGGGTGGCTGAGGGAATGTGGCTCTCCAGGCCTGGAGTGTGTAAACATGACTCACCGAACCACACAGGGTTTTGGCAAGTGCCGGCTGAATCACCGGGGGAGGAAAGACACAAGAGCGGCCTCCCCCCGGAAAGCCGCCGTCTCACTTCCTGACCATGACACAGCAGCTGGAGCAGGCTGCAATCAGCACAGCTCACCAATAAACAAAAAGAGCATTATGCGTTAAAATAACAACTCAGATACCAGCCCCGACATTACCTTTCCTCTCTGTTCCATGGGATCCAGGCAGCCAACACCGGCTCCTTACCCTCCTTTATTATGCCTGGCTGCACCCCTGCTCCCCACTGCACTGACCTCTGGAACTATCGGGGCAAGGAAACCACAACAACCCCGGGCTTTTTTCCTGCATTCCCTGGGCCAGCATGTGCATTTGACACGCTTCCCCCAAAGGATCCCAAGAGTCTTTTTTTATGAAGGGTGTTCTTTCAATGATAAATAACAACAAACAAACATCTAGATTATACAAATGCATAGATGTGAAGGCTAGAAGGGACCACGGTGATCAGCTGGTGAGACCTCATTTGGAGTAGTGTGTGCAGTTCTGGTCTCCTATGTTTAAAAAGGACGAACTCAAACTGGAACGGGTACAGAGAAGGGCCACTAGGATGATCCGAGGAATGGAAAACCTTTCCTATGAAAGGAGACTCGAGGAGCTCGGTTTGTTTAGCCTAACCAAAAGAAGGCTGAGGGGGGATATGATTGCTCTCTTTAAATATATCAGAGGGATAAATACCAGGGAGGGAGAGGAATTATTTCAGCTCAGTACTAATGTGGACACGAGAACGAATGGATATAAACTGGCCGTGGGGAAGTTTAGGCTTGAAATTAGACAAAGGTTTCTAACCGTCAGAGGGGTGAAATTTTGGAACAGCCTTCCGAGGGAAACGGTGGGGGCAAAAGACCTCCCTGGCTTCAAGATTAGGCTAGATAAGTTCATGGAGGGAATGGTTTGATGGGATAACGTGATTTTAGTCAATTAGGCAATAACGTGCCATCGCTGGTAAAATGAGGGTCCGGCTGGAGATTCTTGCCTGTATGCTCGGGGTTCTACTGATCGCCATATTTGGGGTCGGGAAGGAATTTTCCTCCAGGGTAGATTGGCAGAGGCCCTGGAGGTTTTTCGCCTTCCTCCGCAGCATAGGGCAGGGGTCGCAAGCTGGAGGATTCTCTGCGACTTGAAGTCTTTAAATCACGATCTGGAGACTTCAACAGCTGAGTTAAGGGAAAGTGGGTGGGTCAGCTTTTGTGGCCTGCATCATGCGGGAGGTCAGACTAGATGACTACAATGGTCCCTTCTGACCTTAAAGTCTATGAGTCTATGAGTCTATGAGTCTATTTACCCACTACTGCAATGCGGTCACCTCTGGGGTGGAACATGGCATCTGTTTAACAGTGCAAAGCAACACTGCACAACAGTTTAGGATGGGAAGTGAAGAAGACTGTTGTATCAAAATGAAACTTTGAGGCAGTGTGGATGTTTAGGGAGGACAATGGGGTTAACATCCATACTTTTCAAGTGCCATGAAACCTTTAATAACTGCAAGTGCTTTTATGTCTCATCTGAAATCAGTTTCCAAACCTGCTTTCAGGGCATATGTCTGTTTCAGAAGGGAAGGTTTCAAGAAACTCATACCCCAGCAGAAGTTACTTTTCGACCTCTGAGTGGACTATGTTGAGATTTCAGTTCGAAATCAAAGACTCTTTGAAAGAAAACCAGACTACCAATATTAAAGAGGCCTCGTCAAGTCAAATTTGTCTTCAAAGTTAAGTTTTGTAAAAATAAGCTTTGACAAGAACAAAGACCAAGAGAAAATTCTCCAGCACGTCATGATATGCTTTGCCTTGCAATGGAAAAGATGTTGCTTTTAAACAAAACAAAAAACAAAAACACAAACTCTCCTCTGCTGTGTTCGCAACCAATACCTTGCAGCCTTGTGCTAATGTTTGCTCACAATCCTCCTTTCATACTGGTGTAATTCCACTGACTCCTGATTTACACCCGTGTAATGAAAAACAGAATCTGCCCTGGTGCATGTGAAATTGACCAGCAGTTATGAACACAAATTAAACTAATTACTCAGTTTTCATCATCTGAGCTGAAGAAAATGCTTAAAGTAAGGCCAGGTCTACACTACCGCGGTAGTTCGACGGCTGGCAATCGAAGTTCCGGGTTCGATTTTTCGCGTCTGGTCTGGACGCGATAAATCGATCCCGGAAGCGCTCGCCGTCGACTGCGGTACTCCAGCTCGGCGAGAGGAGTACCGCGGAGTCGACGGGGAGCCTGCCTGCCGCGTGTGGACCGCGTCTGAACCGCGGTAAGTTCGAACTAAGGTATGTCGACTTCAGCTACGTTATTCACGTAGCTGAAGTTGCGTACCTTAGTTCGAATTTGGGGGTTAGTGTAGACCAGGCCTAAGCCACAAGAGAGGCGCAGAGTACACGAGATTTTCAAAATTCTGTCACTTTTAAACATCTGCTGTGTTTTCTGTAAAAGAGGTTAGGAACTTTACTTGTTGGGTATTATTATTTTTTAGTAGGTGGGGTTTGATTTTCTTTACTTTGCATCTTACAGTCATTTACCCCCATGCAACGTGAGCCCAAGGTGGGGTAAAGTGTTGCTATTCTGATCTGGTAGCACTTCACACCCACTCTGCAAAGATGTAAATAACAACACAAGGTTCACAGCAGTGGAAAATCAGGTCCATTATCTTTAACCTCAGATGGTCCCTTTAAAGTCCTTGGTTTATAGCCTTTTAACACAGTATCACGCTTTCCGTGCATCTTGTGTCTGCCTGCGTTTTTACTGCACACTCCTAATAATGCTGCCATATAAATTTGGCTCATGGAACTGAAAGGTTCATTCCCTGCACACACGCCGAGGACTAGGAAAAAAAAAAAAGGGACCGATTCTGAGACTTACACTGGGGTGTTTCCATTGAATTCAATGGAACTATACTTGATTTGCACCAGGGACAGTGAGAACAGAATCAGGCCACCATCTTAGAAGCCACGCTGCCGTCCTTGATTTCTCATCTGCCTTAAATAAATGGAGATCGAGGGGTTTTGTGTTTATACCCTCGTTAGCAGGGACTGTTTTAATTAATGCCTTCTGAGCCCATCACAATGTATCTGGGCACTGTACAAAAGTGAAACCAACCACAACTAAAATACCGCAGAGCTGGGCCCAGCGGCTAAGGGAGAAGTAGCTGCACTCTGCCAAATGAAAGCATCCAGGGAGGAACAAAACAATTCTTGAAAAACCGTAAAAGGAAGAGCGGGCAAGAAAGAAGGTTAGGCCTGGCCATGTCTATGCGGATCCATGATGATTCCAGCCAGAAGAGACTAGATGCACTGGTGCAAACCCTCTGTGCAGATAGGCAAAGATGCTATTTGCACTGATGGTGGTTAGCCCTGCTTGAAATTGGAATAAGCCACACTTTGTACAAGTGCATCTTACAGAGAGGCAGTATAGCCTAGTGGAGAGTGCACTAGACTAGACTTCAGGGGACCTGGGTTCTATTTCCAGTTCCTCTGCTGTGCAACATTGGACAAGTCACTTACCCTCCCTGTGCCTCAGTATACCTATCAGTAAAGTGGGAATAATGATACTGATCTCCTTTCTAAAGCGCTAGGAGATCTGTGGATGGAAAGGGCTAAATAAGAGCTAGGTGTTATTATTATTATGGCTGCCTGCCCTGTTCATACTACGAGTCTGTACCAGTGTAGATAAGCCCTTGGCCAGTCAAGATGAACTGACTGTTACTTGCCTTGAAACCAGATGCTGAAGGATTTAATCCTGTGACTTTCATCCAATCAGCTGTTGGATAATCTGAACCGATTGCTATCACTGTACTGCTGAGATACAGTAACCGCAGAGAGCGTTTAATCCAGCCTGTCTAAGGCAATAACCATGTCACTGAAAACTTCTTAATGCCGGATCAGGGTAGGGTGCTGCCCTGGCTCCCAAGCCAGGAGGTGCTGTGGAGGCAGCAGGTTCCACAGCAAGAGAAAGTCCTTTGCCTCACATCACAAGGATCTTTCTGGGTAATCTAAGGGTAGCGCTGAGCTGATAGGCTTTATAGGGAGGCCTATTTAAGCCTGCCTGGGAGTAAAGGCAGATCACTGGGATGCAGGGGAATATGTGATGCAATGCAGAGTGATCAAAAAATTGGGGTAATGCTCTGCAGAGCCTCCCCTCAAAAGCAGCATTTGCTGTTCTAATCACATCCCTCCGAGGACAAACCTTCATGACGGCTGTTTGTGTAACTGCAACTATTATGCCAAAATTACAACCCACAAAATTAACAACAAATCTCCATGAGAAAACCATGAAGGCCCTGGGACATGCTTTTGAAGGCCAGCAGGCAGTGTTCTCTAGCGCTCAGAACAAGAGAAGGACATGATTTTCAGAGGTGCTGAGCACCCACAACTCCCATTGAAGTCACTGGGCTCTCCTGGTGCTCAGCGCCTCGGAAAATAAGGCCTGGGGATTCCTGGGTTCTAGCCTTGGGCGAGTCAGTTCACCTGTAGTGTGCCTCGGTTTCTCCACCTGTAAAGTGGGGCTATTATATACCTTTGTAATGTGCTTTGAGATCTTCAGATGAAAAGCGCTAAGTGCAAAGTATCCTATGCAAAAATTCTGAGTGGCCAATTAAAGCTGCCAAACCCAGCCATAACATTGTGTTTCCCCTTGTGCCTATGTCTGGGGAGCTGTTTCCTTAGCTTCAAGGGCTTGTCTAACACACACAGCCAAATTTTCAAACAGCCACCTCTACTGTACCCACAGTATTTGCACACGTGCCTAGGTTTGCACGCTTCAAACCTGTGCTTTGGTGCACAAGCGGACAGGGAGTCTGCACGTGTGAAAACAGTGTGTGTATGAGCACCAGTTTGCACAAGCAAAACAATGGTTGTGTGTGGGAAATTCAGGGGACTGGCTGGAAAAATATCCGAGCTTTTGCTTTATTACACAGAGCCTGCAGTGGGTCAGAGGAGACTAGTGCAATGATGGTTAATGCACTGAATCCTGGTGACTGTTAGTCACATTTGTGATGCTTGTGTCACAGCAAACACCTAGTGTGGGCAAACTGTTAGGGGAACTTTTATCCGCTCGATCCTGGGCCAAGCAGATCTTTTGTGACTGGAAGCAAACTCATTTTACAGACACCGGGAGGTTTGGACATAGACAACTCAACAATTCACTGCAATAAACGCATCTTCCCGGTTGTAAGGGGAGAGAGGGGGAGAGAGAGAGAAAGAATGGGAAGGGGATGATGAGAAGAGGACACCCTGCAGAGCTTGGTCTCACTGGCCCAGGAAGCAGAGCATGAGGGAAGAAGAGTGGTCCACAGGGAGCGCACATAGCTAGAATGTTCCCCAGAGTCCAAACCAGAAGCAAAGGCCAATCAACGTAGAGAAGAGCATTAACATTTAGCAAGTGGAGAATGAAATATAGGACAGAACAGGCGCCCCGGGCTTCCAGTTAACATCTGGACAGGGATCAAAGCTGCACCTGGCTAGAGGAACTCCCTGTTTGTAAGAGGAGAGGGTGCTGGCCATCACTGATGCACTATCCCCTTTCAGCAAACCAAGGGGGAAAAGACATCTGGCCCTGCCCTCCAGACAGCTAAACCCTTTGGAATCCATGACCAGTTAGAATGCAGAGGGGACCCTCACCCACTGCAGAAGCTGACCAATATGCTCTCTCCAGGAGAGACCCCAGGGGCTGTTTCCTTCCTTCCTGCACAGTCCTATTTGTAAATTGATTTCCCCAAACTGACACCAGCCACTCCCCCAATTCCCACTGTGGAGGGGAAGGCAGCTTCAGAGAAAGCTCTTTCCAGACAGACTCTCAGTACCACTCTCCCCGACTGACATCCAAGCTCACAGGCAGTCCAGAAAAACAGCATCATGGGCAAAAGTAAGAGAGACTCTGGGGGCTTGACCTAGCTACCGCTGACCCTTCAGCTCGAGTTACATCATTGCCTAGAAAGCCGGAGACTTGGATTTTACTCCTGGCACTGACCTTCCATATGCAGCAAACTCCTTTCTTCTGTGGGCTGGGACAGTCTCCTCATAAAGGAGGTACGTGACATCTCAGTTAACTACAGGATCACTCTATCGCCCTTCCACACTTAAATCAGAGCCACACTGGAGGCCACCACTTGCCCACTGGCTGGGCCAGGCCTACAGTGGGGATTAGAACTAGAGCAGAGGCAATAATTGGTTTTCCAGATTGGTGGCCAAAAAATAAAATATCAGAAAAAACAAATCAGAAAAAACTTTCATTTTGGGTCGAAACTGACATTTTTCAGTTGTCCTCACCAAAACAAAACCCCAATATGAAAAATAAATTGTTTGGGGTCAAACAAAATGTTTCTTTTGACCCAAAACAATGTTTTTTGTTTGCTTTGCTTTTTGCATTATGTTTATTACCCTTTTAATTTAACAAAAACAAAATCTAGCTACATTTCTAAACGCATCATAATTTCAAAACGAAAAGTCAAAAGGTTTCATTTTGAAAGTCCCAAATGCCATTTTGGCTTTTTCAAACTTTTTGTTTTTCATTTACTTTTTATTCAGCCAAAACTATTTGCCGAATTTGATGTGAATTGGCAAATAGTTTCGGTTGCCCTGAAACTGCATTTTTGGGCAAACAAACTATTAGAGTGAAAAAATTTGCCCACATCTATTTTGAACAGGGGGCCTCAAAAATGTCAAAATGCTACCTGCAGCTACTTCAGTCTTTGACTCAGTGGTACAGTCTTCGGAGACCATAATTCCCACAATGCAATGCTCCATTTTGACCCTCTGCACTAAGACAAGAGAAACCATGATCTGCTCCATTACATGGAAAATGAAGAGAGGACCTTAGGTTGCTGAGATGGGCAAAGTTTGAGTGCCTCTCCTACGGAGAGGTTTCAGAGTAGCAGCCATGTTAGTCTGAGCTTATGCTCAAATAAATTTGTTAGTGCCACAAGTACTCCTGTTCCTCCTACAGACACTTATCCTCAGTTTGAAAGCCATTTACATCTTCTGACAGCAGGACTAGCCATAAGCACAAGCAAAGCAGGCAGCTATTCAGAGCCCCACATCCCGCACAAGCTCTGCTCCTCGTCGGAATGCCCTGTCTCTCTCTCTCTCTCTCTCTTTCTCCGGTAGCAGAGACAACTCACGGCTGGATCCCAGGCTCGCCTTGCTGCAGCGGGTTTAGAAGTAGGAATGGCGGGGGAGGTTAGTAAGCATCGGAGGTGGAAAGTGCATCATTAATGACCCCTGAGCCACATGCGCTACGGCGGGAAGTGTGGCATGCAGTTAGGTGGGCGGCTCAGGCCCCATGCCCGGTTATTATGCCAAGACAAGATGCATCTACGGTTAGAACTCCTCAAAGAGATAGAGAACAAAAATATTTACCATTAGAAAACGTCTGGGGGGTAACGTGTTGCTGGAGGTGCCTCTCCCCTGTTTAACATTATAAAAAAGTGATTTAGAAACAGTGTCCAGCAAGAAGCCTACCTTTTTAAAATTTCAATTATTTCTTATTCTCTGCCTCTCAGATTTGCAAAGATTTCCTCCCTTTCCCCCACCCCAATGAGCCTGGCACAGAGGCCTGAGCTTGTACCATCAAACCACTCTGTCACCCGGTCCATCAGAACCCATAGCAGACTGCTGGGGCGGTCCCCTCCCATGTCCTCTGACACAAAGAGGCAGGATTCTCATGCTACAGGCTGGGGGTGAGGGGATGAAAGACCGAGAGGTGCAAAGAGAAGCAGCGTTAGTTGGTTAGTATTGAACGTGTCTCCTCGTTCAGTTTGATGCTATTGCAGACTAGCTCTTCGCTATCTGGGCAGCAGAGTGTCGCCCACACAACAGGATCAAATTCGGGGTGGGATGTGTATGGGGTTGTGAGCTACAGCAGGCGTGTGTGATGGGTGCAAGGGAGTCTGAGCATAAGGGCAACGAAGAGGATCTGGGACCATACGGTCTTGGCTGTATGAGAAAAGGTGCACTGGTCTGATTTAAAAATCCATGTAGTTAAACTGGTGCAGACCTCCTAATGGAGACGCACTTAAATCAGTTTAACTTAATCCAGTAATGTACCAAACTAAACCAATTTAAGCAAGGGTTAAATGGGTTTAAGTGTGTCTTCGTTAGGTCGTTCACTCTCGTTTAACTGGATCAGTTTCCAATCCATTTAATTGCTGCTTTGCGGCTAAAGGCAAGGGCTAAGGCAGTCGGTGTCATGGACACACCAAGGGCCCAATTCCGCCCTCACTCACCCTGATGTAAAGGAGGTGTGACACTGGTATAAAAGTGGCGTGAGAGAAGAATCAGGCCCCACGGGTGCAAAAGAAGAGCGTGGCAGGAAACGCAAGCAGGAGAGGTGTAAGGAGGAGTAAGCCCAAGTAACTCCCAGGACACACTAACATACACCCTCTTCTGCTCCTTCACCATAGAGCAATTTAGACCCCCTAGCGCCCACCTACTGATGTGTAACTGCCCATCACCTGGGAATCTGGCCCTTGTATCACCAGCTTCAAGTCAGTAGCAGGGCCAGGAGCTGTATTCTGCCATGAACTGCATGGCAAATATCCCCCCGGGACAATCCCATGAAAAGCACCCGTGGAATGAACCCAACCAGCCTGGCAGGGGCTGGAGCAGTTCCTGGGAGACAAAGGGAAGGGGCACACAGCCCCATTGAGCCAGGCTGCAGGGGGCTCAGGGAGGGGCAGACATATCACAGAAGGCAAAGATAAGTATGAGGAAGAGAGGTCCTAGAGGAGAGGCTTCAGGAGCAGGCAGTATGCTGCTACCTGGGGCAGGGAGAGGGGGCGTGAGACAGGCAGCTCCAGGGAGGTTGAGGCCTGGTACAGGGAGTTTCAGGGAGGCCAGGGCCAAATACAGGGGGCTCTAGGGTACATGCACGTGACACACGTGCTGGTGGGGTTGCTCTAGGAAGGCTGAGGCCTGGCCAGGGGGTGGGGGGACCTGATGAGGAGGCTGGAGCCTGAGAGCTGGAGTGAGGTGAGAGGGGGAGCTCAGCTGGGAGGAGGGAGTGTTGAAACAAGAACCCTTGTGTAGAACCTGCCTCCACTTTCAGCCCTGCTCTCACTGTGGTCGCAAGGCCCATGGGTGCCTGAGCCAGCACAAAGGAGGTGAAGGGAGGAGTCACAGCCAAGCCGAAACGGACCAGGTCTAGGCAGCACCGGCAGTGAAGCCTGGAGCCGTCCGCACTCAGGGGAGACTGGGGGCTGAGGAACAAAGCGCCAACTGCTGCTCTCATTAAAATCGACGGTGGAGGTCCCAGGGCCTTCACTAGGGTCAGGATCGAGCCTGAGCCAGGCTTGGGCTTTGCTTCCCCCATGGGTACTACATGACTGTGTGGATCCCTGCCTAGTAAGACGGATCCACGGCAGCAGGCCAGAAGGAGCTGGCGGGGGGGTGGGGGGAGGAGGAGAGTCATTTCTCCACACGCTGGGCCTCCTGGGGGCCGCCCGAGCCAATTCCTCACCCCTCCACAGAGGAAGAGCGGAGCAGATGGGCCTGACCCAAGGACCAGGAACCTGGCAGCACAGAGAAGGTGAGTGTTTGGGCAGTGCTTCCCCCCATACGTGCACAGCCCATGTGGAACTGATTATCCCCCAGGGATGGCGAGGCGACGAGAGCCAATCAGAGCGTCTGAGCAAAGGGCTTAATGAGAAACGAACTGCAGAGGCAGGCAAGACCGAGCGGAGGGGCCAGGACAGAGCCGAAGAGAGGAGGAAGGTGAGAAGGAAAAGAGAGAGGAGTGCGATCTGCTCCCAGAGGCATCAGGTCCTCGGCTCTCTGCAGCGCTCAGTACGGGGCAAATCCTAACTGGCGCCCGGGATCCTACTCTGCCACCAGGATTTGCCCCAAATGTCCCTGCTGGACAAACCAGGGGTTGGGGGGGATGGATGCCCCCAGGGCACACGGGCAGGGGGTTTAACTCCCTTCCTCTGCATCAACAAAGAGGGAGTATCTCCTGCATGGTCAGTCTCTTGTGACTGTGGGGGCATCCAGCAGGAGAAGACAACGTCTTGTAGATGCACCAGGAAACGCTGCCCCAGCCCCCCTATGCCCCTTCCCACCTTAGAACACCGGGTAACATCTTACAGCTGCTCAAGCCAATTGCACTGATGCAAACGTCATATATCTACCTTGGGCATAGGTCTGCACTCCCCATGTTGGGGTAAAGGGGGGGACAGACTGGAGCCTTGGGGAAAGAACAGGCCCTCTAAGGGAGGCAGACCTGCCTGTAATACGCTCGCCCCATTATGGCCAACAGAATGAGCGGGATGTGAGGCAGGATTGGGGAGTCCAGCTGCAGGGGATTAGGCAACCTGGTTCAGGGCTGCCCAGTGAGTTTTGGGAGTAGCTCAGGGAGATCAGTAATGGGATAAGGAGCCTTGAACCCCGACTTGAACCCAGCAGCGACCAAAAGCCATTGCTAGCCAAAGTTTGGTTGGTGCCCCCATCCCATGCAAAATAAATTGGGTGGGTCTCAGCACACGGACAGAGGTCCATGCCATAGAACGCGCTGTCACAGTTGGCACCAATTGGCCTGCTGGCTGGCAGACTAAGCAGTGACTGAATTAGTTCCCTATTAATGCTGCCCTGCATGGCACGACCCCAGACACCCTGGATAATACAGGGGGCAGAAAAGATGTGTGACCATGTGCACCCCCTCTATTCACACTGAGAAGGGTAGAGCAGCCTGGTAGAGGGGCTCACAGGATCCGCGCTATTAAAGATGGGAAAAGACCTAACCAAATGCAAGGTCCCTCTATACCCAACGTCAGACCCTGCCTCAGTTTCTCCTTGTGTCCGATGGCTCTATTAGTTGCTGAAGCGACTTACCCCGCTGGCTAAGTCCCAAAGTTCACCCCAAAGAATCCAAACCAACACAAACCCAGATCTTTTGCCCGGGGCTCATTCCTCCCTCTGAAGGTCTGTCCTCCTCCACCAATCTTCCAGCCCACCTGGGATCTAATCAGCCCCTTGGTAGCAGCAGAGGTCTCTAGATGGCAGCACAGTGGGAGCCCAGGCCCACCCTCCACTATGGGTTCTCAGGCTTGGTGACCCGATACAGCCAGACTATCTAACCCCACGCTCCAAAGCTGCCCAGTCTTCTTCCTATAGTGCCAGCCCTCCTGCTCGTTAAAGAGCCCTGACTTCTCAGTCTCCTCTCCCTGGAGTCCCTGGGTCAGCAGCCCCACAGGCTGCTCTTAGTTCCCAGCGGGCCTGCTCTTAGCCACCTGACTCTGTGTCCCTCCTCTTCTCCACATCGGGAGTCAAACCACGTCTGGTGGATGCAGCTGAGCCCCAGCTGCCTTAAAGGGCCAACTCACCTGGTGACCCCAGAGTATGCAATCCATCGGCATTCCCCCAGAGAGAGGGGGAGCCAGGTACTAAACTGATACATACTGGAACTCACGCTCATTGGGATTCCCAGTGACCCACAAGCCACAAAGCTGGAGACACGAGAACACAGGGTGTGCCACTCCTGATCGGATCTCTGCTCCATGCTTCAGAGAAAAGTAAAAATCCACCCCACATCAGTGGCTCTTCCATTCTGTAGTCGTTTTGCAAGAGCAAGATCCCTTCACAGACCATCTCTTCTCCCAATCCCCCATGCATGGCTCATTCTGCAGACCACCAATTGCCCTCAATAGCTCTGGCTCTTGCAGCATCTCTTCAAGGTACCTGGGAAGGGGGTGGGGGATGTTCCTCTTTCCTAGTTCCTGGCCTCCTGCCCATCTGGGTCCACCTCCGATGCCAGGAGCGCCCCATAAGCCCATGGGACCAAGGGCAAAGGAGGACCCGTTGCAAGTGGCTGAGTGTGGGTCACTGTATGATAAAACTCCAGAACCGCTGCCCTAAAGGCAAAACTACATTTCGTTCCCCTGCTCCAATCATGTTTCCTGCTGATTCATGGCTCCGGCTTCCAAGCTGCCAGCTGCGTTATGCTCCACCCCAGACACACACGCGCTTTCCCTGCATCCACTAACAGCCTAATACAGAGGGGATGCAATGGGGAAGCAGCGCTGGCATCTGGGGAGCGTGCTATATTGCAATGCAGGGGCAGTGCTGGTGTCTGGGGAGCGTGCTATATCGCAATGCAGGGGCAGCGCTGGCACATCTGGGGAGCTTGCTAGATCGCAATGCAGGGGCAGCGCTGGCATGTCTGGGGAGCGTGCTATATTGCAATGCAGGGGCAGTGCTGGTGCGTCTGGGGAGCGTGCTATATCACAACGCGGAGGCAGCGCTGGCGCATCAGGGGAGTGTGCTAGATCGCAATGAGGGGGCAGCGCTGGGGCGTCTGGGGAGCGTGCTATATCGCAATGGGGAGGCAGCGCTGGCATGTCTGGGGAGCGTGCTATAACTCAATGCAGGGGCAGCGCTGGCGCGTCTGGGGAGCGTGCTATATCCCAATGGGGAGGCAGTGCTGGCATGTCTGGGGAGCGTGCTATATCGCAATGCACGGGCAGTGCTGGGGAGCATGCTATATCTCAATGCAGGGGCAGCGCTGGCGCGTCTGGGGAGCGTGCTATATCACAATGCAGGGGCAGCGCTGGCGCATCTGGGGAGCATGCTATATCGCAATGCGGGGGCAGCGCTGGCGCGTCTGGGGAGCGTGCTATATCACAATGCAGGGGCAGCGCTGGGGCGCCTGGGGAGCGTGCTATATCGCAATGCAGGGGCAGTGCTGGGGAGCGTGCTATATCCCAATGCAGGGGCAGCACTGGGGCGTCTGGGGAGCGTGCTATATCGCAATGCAGGGGCAGCGTTGGCGCATCTGGGGAGCGTGCTATATCGCAATGGGGAGGCAGCGCTGGCGCGTTTGGGGAGCATGCTAGATCGCAATGCGGGGCAGCGCTGGGGCGTCTGGGGAGCGTGCTATATCGCAATGCAGGGGCAGTGCTGGCGCATCTGGGGATCGTGCTACATCGCAATGGGGAGGCAGCGCTGGCACGTTTGGGGAGCATGCTAGATCGCAATGCAGGGGCAGCGCTGGGGCGTCTGGGGAGCGTGCTATATCCCAATGCAGGGGCAGCGCTGGCGCGTCTGGGGAGCGTGCTATAAAGCAGCGTTGCCATTTCTGGGAGCACAAACCACCCCTTTGGGGAGCACTTTAGCAGGGTGACTGACACCTCCACCAGTGACAGTGCATCTCACAGACATGTTTTCTCCATATGGAACCACAAAGCCTCAAGTCCAGAGCTGAGCGCACAACTGCGGGCCTGCTGCTTTCCTCTGGCGTCTCTAACAGCGGACGGAACGAGCCCCTCCCATCGTGTGAGGCTGACCTGACCCAACGCGCTGCAGAGCACTTTAATCCACAGGGCGGGGCGGGTTTGGGGGCTGTTGAAAAGGCTGTTTTAGAGAATAAACATAAATACATAAGGTCATTGGCCTCCCCTCCTCCGATCCTGGAGCCAGGGTGGGAGTCATGAGGGCTGGCCCCTGCTCCGCTCAGAGGCATGTTATTCATTATCTGCATTTTTAAAAGCAGCAATAAAAAGCAGAAAAATGAAAAACACCGGCCGCGGCCTAATGAAACTGTCATTCAAATGAAGCCACCCTGCTTCCTGCTGGCTGGTGTGAGCTGAAAGAGACCTGCATGAGGAGCCTGCTCCCAGCGGCCCTTCAAACACACCGCATTCAATTTCAAAGCTCTCGGCCTGGGGAGCAGGTTTGCACTCCCCTCCCTGGAAACTTTATTCCCCTTGAACTGATGAAGTATTTCTGAGGAAATGGAGAAGGAAGGGGGAGGGGGAGGGCTGGGGGGAGCAAGGGAAGCTGTTTGCTGAGACCCGGCCGTAAAACAAAAAAGAGCAGTTATAAATATCCAAGCAGGTACCCAAGCCTCCTGCCTGACTATAAATCGGTCGGCCGGGCACCCCTGCAGGGAAGGCGGGATTGGCTGCCTGTTAGTCACAGATGGCAGCACGATCCTGCACTGTTCGAGGCGGGCGCGGTTAGGGGACTCAGATGCACTCCGATGCTACCAACCGTGCCGGGCTGGACCCTGCCCTCACTCACACTGATCAGCACAGCCGGGTGTAGCCCGGGGCAGAGCGCGGCTCACCAGACAAAGGGCTGGGCAATGCTGGAAGCTGGCCCAGTGTGAAAGGGACGCTATGTCCGTAACTCACATGGCTGCGGGAGGAAGGAGCGGCAGAGTGGATGCAGTGAACAGACCCCTTGGGATGAGTCCAGAGTGGAGAATCAGCGGCTAGTCAGGATTGGGGTGGCCAGTGTTACTACTAAAATGCTTCGTGGCTGTATTTAATTTCATGCATGGAGGTGAGTTAATGGGAAGATAAACTACGTGTACTGAATCGCACGGGAAAATGTTTTCTAAGGGGCTGGGAAAACATGAAAGGAGATTCTTTGGCCAAGGTTTTCGGAAGTGACTAGTGATTTTGGGGCTCAACTTGATGAGATACCTTAAACGTCTGAGCACTGAGACCCTCTAAAAATCAGGCCCCACGAGCTGTGTTTCCTAAATCCCTAGACACTGCTGAAAATCTTGACCCTCAACAGAACATTATCCTGAAACCCTGTACAGGCCTCAAATAAGGACCTCAAAACACTAGCTAGACATTAAAGCATTAGGCTCCGGTGCCCTGGAAGGTAGGTATTATCCCTATTTTACTGGTGGGTAAACAGAAGCACCTACAGAAGAAGAAATGACTTGCCTAAGGTTACAGAGTGAGTCAGTGGCAGAGCTAGGAGTGGAACCCAGGTGTCCAGAGCACCCAGTTCTCAACTCTAACCACTAGACTACCCAGGCACAGAAGGAATGGTTAGGCCAGAGGATGGAAGGAGCCCTGCCTGACTTGTGCATAGAGAAGGCAAGGGAATATTTGGAAAAATCAAACATATTTACAAAGATATTGAAGTACCTAAAGATGCAAATAGGGGCCGAGTGGGAATTACAAAGCTCTAAGCAGGTTAGGCGACTAAGTGCAATTGAAGTCAATGGCCGTTACGCACCTAATTCTGCTAGGCAATCTGCATCTTTAGGCACCTAAACACCTTGAAAAATCTGGCCCCTCATCTTTTTCCCTGTTAAGACCATAGAAAAAACCTGCTGTCTGTAGAAGAAAGATTCTCTCAAGGGAATCTGCAACCCAATTTACTATACCGCTGGATTTTTTTTTTTTTTTTTTTTTTTTTTTTTGTAGAAAACTGAGGTGTTGACATGAGAGTGGGAGAAACGTAAACATGGTACTGAACTTCAAAGAAAGGCGAGGAGGCCGGTCCTGGGCATGACTGCCGTTAGTTTAATTTTTATTCATATTCAATTAATAAGGGAGGGTAGGGGGAAAATCACTAAACTTCTGGAAGATAATGAAAACGTGAGCAATGGTTTATAAAGACTAGATCTGGTCACTCAATTGCGCTTTTTTTTTTGTTAGAATAACACAACTGTGATTGGAAAATGGACAGTAGGAGGATCGAAAAGAGGCTGAAGGGCCATGGAAAAAGGGTAATAAAAAGCATCAAAGCAAGGGGAGGTACCACAGAGACTAACGTTATTAATTATTATTTATCATTTGTACTGTGGTAGCGCCTAAGAGCCCTAGTCCTGGGCCAGGAGCCCATAATGCTAGGCACTGTACAAACACAGAATGAAAAGACACTCCCTGTCTCAGGGAGCTTAGGTCCGGTCTAGTTGAATCTCTTCGTTAATGACGCAGAACCAAGGATTAAGCTGCCCATTCATTACATTTACAGATAAATCTATATTGGAGGAGCTGAAAACACCAGGGAGGACAGAGAAACACCAAGGGAGCCAGAGTGACTGGAAACGTGATCAGAAAACAACCCGAACACAGTGAGATTCAACTCAGAGGAAATGCAAGCACTAATACACCCAGGGGCACTAACTTCCCAAGCAGAGCTATACAATGGGAAGGAGAGACTGGAGAAGCAGCAGGGCCGGGAGACGTCTAGGGGTGATGGTGGACAATAATTCAGACAGGCATTTGCAGTGCAATATTGCCCCCCAAAAAGCCGGAAGCCGCTTGGGGCTGCCTAGGTAGAGGCATCACATCCCGGAGCAGGGAGGCACTAGTTCCTCTCCATGGGGTCGATCCTGTTCCCGCTGAAGTTAATGGGAGCTTTGCCATTGATTTCCTGGTACCAGAAAGATATTGACAAACTGCAGGGTGTTCACAGGAGAGGAACACAGATGTTCGGGGGGGGGGGGGTGGGTAAGAGGGAGAGATGACTAGAAGTAAATACACAGAGATTGGCTCACTGAAGTCTAAGGGGGAACAGGATAACAGGACACACATCTGTAAACACCAAGGAAGGAGTGAGATTATTTAGGGGGGCGAAAGGGGGTAGAATTAGGCGTAATGTGATAAAATTAAGGAAGGGAAATTTTATCTGAAATTAAAATTAAAATCTGGGGTCTGAATGTCAGGAAAGTTTTCCTGGCAGAGAGATCTCTGAGGGTGGGGAATTATCTCCCAGGAGGCAGGGGTGGGAGCCCGGTTCCTTGGGAGGTGTAAAGTTAGACTGGACAGATCACGTGTGTGAAACAGGGGGACAGTCACAGGCCAAGGAGAGGGACGAGATGGGCTGTCCTGGTGCTAGCTTGTAGAACGAAGCTGCCTCATGTGCAGGGCATTTTCTGTGCCTGCACAGCAGGGGCTTTAAGAGCTAAATCTCTCAGTTGCTTTTAATTCCTTTTTTATTTTGCAGTAAGAGCTAACATGTTTACAGCAATTTGTGGACTTAATCACTTCCCAAATGTAACATTTTTTTAAATCAAATCAGCTGTTAAGCTGTGCAAGCATCTGAAACTAGTAAAACTTCTATCTCTGTTTGATGTTTTACAATTTGAAAACACAGAGAGAAAAAAAGCTGATTTTGGGGGTTGTTGGGTTTTGTTTTTTCATTTTTGCAAGACAATTGTTGGTGGGCTGAGACCTCATGGTGCCAAGTTCCTGCTGGGAACAGACTCACGTCCAAATCTTAACTCCCCCCTCATCCTTCCCCAAAGACTAGAGGATAACAACACAAGGGAAGATAACAGCTAGCCCAGAACAAAGCTTCAGATTCCTCATTCGAGGCATTCTAATTCTTTTCCTAGAGAACTTTCCCATGTGTCTGCTCAAAAGTGTGCGAGTGTGAGAACAGGACTGGGCGTGCAAGTGCAACTATCCACGTGACCATGTGCACAAGAGCATGTGAGTGAATGTACATGTACCCCATACAGCTGTCTGCAATTACAATACATGCTGTCATGTAATATATATAGATCTATGTATTAATTAAGCCTGTACAAAAGACTTCCCCACCCTTGCTAGATTACTTAGAAACATCCTCAAACATACTGAGTCCAATTCTAGTCCAGCTCTATTAAACAACCAATTATTGTTGGTCCATTTGAACTAAAGGAGACTCTCCAATTACCGGACAGCAATACAGGGCTTATGATGTGCACCTGAGCAGTGGATCGATCACACACACACACACACACACACACACACGCAAGCACGCACACACGCACACAGAGAAAATCTGTGCTGCTCTTTAAAATACCTAGATTTCTTGTGGGGGAAAACTCCACAATGTCTTGGAAGCCTGAAGAGCGGGACCCAGAGCCAACTGTTTGGCTGTACAGAGACAGATCAGAGAATAAACCTTTCACAGCAGTGTTGACCCTCTCTATACAGCTCTGGATCCCAGGCCGGTGAGTGTTACAGGTAGGAGAGGGAGCATTCAGTGAATTTCAGTGGAGTCTGGGGCAGCAGCCTTGTAAGCAAGTAGTCTTAGTGCAAGAGCGCTGAGATCCACAACCCAGCCAGAGCGCACACACAGGTGTGATCTAAGCTACAGCTCTCACCTACCTATGCACGTTTTCCCATCAGCATGCAGCACAAACTTCACATGGCAGCCACACTTGGGCCCTTGGTCTGTATCGTCACACGTGTGTTGGCATCCTCCATTTCCATAGTTGCAGGTCACTGCAGGGGGCAAAGAACCCACAGTCAAGAAGTCGGCAACAGCCTAGAGCAGGTTCCAAACATCATCATCCTACGCTCTTGATCTGGAATGCACATGAGCAGGGGAATGCAGGCTGTCTGGAGATTGGAATTGCCACACCAAACAGTCCCTTTATGCCAGCATCCCATCTCCTGCCACACTAAACAATCCATTTAGTCAGGCATCCTGAGCAGGGCACTGGTCCATCTGACCCAGTACCTGATGTTCAAGCCATTTAGATCATCTCTAGGGATGTGAGAGAGACGTTCTATCCCTACGGCCCTTTCTGTCTCTGGCCTTTCTTCCCAACCTTGGCAGTTTTTGTCATGGGGACGTATCTCCCCAGCTCGATTCACACTGGCCAACGCACCATCCCATGGTAGCGACTTTCAGTTAATACCCAGCTGGGCCACGTTTAAACTGGTGTCCAAGAGGTGGAAGGCTGAGAGCCGCGTGAGAAAGCCAGCCGAGGTGAGGTGAGAGGAACGAGTGGCTCTAGAGTGAGTCAGATCTAGAGCCTGTCACCCTAGGTTGCGAGTTCAAATCCAGCCTAGGGTCAAGATTTTCAGAAGTGACGAGTGATTCTGGGTGCCTGACTTCAGACACTTTAAAGGGGCTTGAATGTCAAAAAGTGCTGAACACCCGCCCATGAAAATCAGGGCCCCCTAAGGTGCCCCAAGTTGGGCCCTCAAAATTGCTAGTTAGTTTTGAAAATCTTGGCCCTGATTGGTAGTGACTGAAAGCTGTTGCCATTTCATCGCTACTTGGAGGACAATACCTTACACAATTCAAAGGGGAAGTAGGGAGCTGGCATCGTGGCCTAGTGGTGGGCTTCCTGCCTATGGTGCTGGAGGTCCCAAGTGCAAATCCCAAGGAAACCCAAGTAGCAGAAATGAAAATAATAATTATTAGCTTGGAGCAGGTGGGATTCTCTGGCCTGTGTTATGCAAGAGGTCAGACTAGATGATCACAATGGTCCCATTTGGCCTTCAACTCTATAGGAACAGGAACTGATAGGACAGTCCCAAATACACAGAACAACAGGGTTTAGCTCCAAGGTTGCTCCGGGAGACCGTGGATGGTTTAAACTTAAAATTTATGAAAGGATTTAAAATTTTTAAGATGAGACGTAATTCTACCTAGTAGATTTAGCTGCCCAATTCCCAATCCCCTAGGCAGCTGGGAAAGTCTCAGCCACAATGGTTAAAAAGAAATCCTCATCAGCCATTTCTAAGTCTCTGACTTTCCCTGCAGAAATCTTAGCAGAATGACACTACCATGGGGTTTCTTGCTTCTTTCTCATAGGCATCTACTACTTGCCAATGCCAGAGAGCAGGCTAGAAGGACCACTGATGTGGTCCAGCACGGTAATGTTTATTCAGTAATAAAAAATTTGTTATTGGAGATGTGTGGGATTTTCAAAAACTCTTATGTCACTTAGGTACTTTGAAAGTCTGACCCGATGTTCTTAAGCAGGCAGTTACTCTTTTAACTTAGCCCAGAGTGAGAATCGGTTTGCTGGATTCAAGCTCCATTTCATCCTCGCTGCTGAGAACAAATAAAATAACAATCAAATAAATAAAATATTTTAAAAAAATTAAAATCTTGGCAGCAGCAGTGAATTCCTGGCCTGAGATCAGAGGGGCTGACAACAGCGAGTCCCCAAGCAGATGATTCTTGTGGTTCTCTGGTGCCAGTCACTAGGGTGAGATAATCTTCTACTTTAAGACTAAAGCTGATCAGACAGCAGGCTTGGCCCAGGAAGAGCGGTGAAGTCCATGCAGCGTTATACCAGAGGTGACTCTGGCCCGTTGTCTCTGCAAAAGAATGAGCTCTGAAGCTCTGCGAAGAGGGAGCAACGGGATTTAGTAAAGATCTCACTGGGGGATGTTGAGCCGTCGGGACCCCATTTTAATTACTTCTGTATTATCTGGGGTCGCCTCAGCCTGTGCAGGCAGCGGCCCGCGCCCACGGACACAACGGCAAAGGCAAACCACTGGAAAGCGGGGCAGGCAGATAGGCGTCTGCAACAGATGCTGCAAGAGCAGTGAAGGAGGCTGGCTGGAAACACGGCCCTTAAACCTCAGGGAATCAACCCATTTGGAAACTGGGTGTTATTAAGCTTTTATTAGGAATCAGGATTCCTGGGTTTTATTTCTAGACAGTGGGAGGAAAGTGCAGAGAAGTGCAAGGTGATGTGGTCTCAATGGTTAGAGCTGGGGGGCGAGGAATGGGCGTCAGGGCTCCTGGGGTTCTTTACCTGGATCTGTGAGGTCTAGAGCTTAACGCAGGGTGACTGGGAGTCAAGGATTTGGGGTTTTGTCCCCGGACTTGGGAGAGCAGTGTGGTCTAGCACTCAGAGAAGGAGGAGATGGAGTCAGGACTCCTGAGTCTAGCGCTTAATGCGGGAAGTTTGGCCACTAGAGGGTCTTAGGTTCATTTCCTTGGGTAGGTGGAGAGGGCGGCCTAGAGCAGGGGGTGGGAGTCTGGAGAGCCACGTATTAGCTTTACAAAGGAATGGTGGTTGCCATGGAGCTGCCTCAAGGCCCAAAGCCCCCTGAGAAAGGTGGGTTTCATGACACGAGGCTGGGCTGGTATCCCCCAGGCTGAAGCCATAAGCAAAGGTGGGGAGAGGAGCAGCCAGGCACCGGGCTCTTACATTTGCAGTCCCGCTGGTTCTTGGTGAGCTCAAAGCCCGGCCGGCACTCGCAGGCGATGCCCCCCTTGGGGGTCTCCCGGCAGATGTGGGCACAGCCGTGGTTCTTGTTCATGCAGTTCATTCCTTCTAAAAGAGAGAAGAAAACACATAAAAGCTCCACCGCTCCCCTGCAGGGCTCGGGCCATAGGGCCAGGGAGGGTCTGGGATGAAGGGTGAGTTTCTCTCATGCTGGCTGGGATTGAATACAAGATGGTCACTATCTCAGAGGGGCCAGATTACTTGGGCACAGCCTAGAACCAAGCCCAGCCTGCACTGAAACCTCTGTTGCCTGTGACTGCCTGGGGGAAGCATCCCACAGCCCTGCCTAGCGCTCTCCGAGGACAGTTGTCCACATAGCCAACTAACACAAGGCCCCCTAAAATCCTCTCCTTGCCCCACATGCACCCCACCGCCACCCCAAAATGCCTTCGACTCCCTTCAAACCCCTCTTGCCAGCCTGGGACAGATCCAGCCAGGACATGCCTCCCCCACGTTTGAAACCCAGCCCCACCTTCCCCCTCCCACACATGCCATCCATCGCCACCCATCCTTGGCATGCCCATTCCCCATCTCCATCCACCACAGCACCATCACTTCTTCCTCCTGCCCCACTGCCCACTCTCCCTCCGCCCTCAGTACCCATTTCCCCTCCATTCCCGCTTTGCCCACCCTCAACCTCCTCCCCATGCTCAGCCCCCACCGTACATCCCCACTGCGCCCCTCTGCACCCAGGGTCCTTCCCCTCTTCCCCTACCCTCCCCCCACTCTGCCTGCTCGCCACCATCCATAGCCCCCCTCCAATTATCCTCCCCTGATTTGGCCTGTGCCTCTGCTCTGCTCCCCGGTGGCTTCCACAGCAAGGAGCCGTGCCAAGGTGCCCAGAGCTGTTTTCCTGGGAGGGGCTGGACAGCTCTAGGAGGCTGGGCTGTCAACATGACAGAGGCAGCATTAGCTGCTGACGTTGCTGTCTGGGCTATCCAGGCTGCAAACTAAACAGGGCGCTGCTGACTCACGACCCTGGATTGTTTTGACTTTTGCTCTGGTGCATGGAGGCCAAGTCCAGAGCTCCGTCCCCAGCCTGACAGCATCCATCACCCTGTATCGGCCACTTGCCATCAACAGAAGCTGGAGCCAGGCTTCCCCCTGGACACACAGCGCTGGGAGGGCTGGGTGGGCCTGTCACATTGTATGGGGCAGCTGTTGGAGTTACTATGGGGCCTTGATGTTGGCTCCAGCCCAGCTCCAGCCGCCCCAGGGAGTGGGAGGAGCTGCAGGCACCTGGGGTCACAGTGCTGCCCCAACAGCCTGGCCTCAGCCTGACAACAGCAGCCAGCCCCAGGGTAGCATTCAGCACTGGTGGAGGTTATGTGGGATGGCAGCACTTCCCAGCCAGGCCAGGGGTGGGGTGTGCATGGCACCTTGTCTGCCCACAGTCCCACCCCACAACCTACAGAGCACTCCGTCCCCGTCATGGCGCCTCTTCTGGCACGGAACACCATGGGGGAACGGCTCCCTGCAGGCCAAGCCACGAAGCACCCTCTGCAGGCCCACGGTTCAGATTTCTGCTGCCGGCAGCAGTGCGGGTCCCTTCCGCTCTTCGCTGTCGCTGTTCTTCTTGGCAGGCCGCTGCGGGTGGGAGCGGGAGAGGGCTCGACTCTGCACCTGCAGAGCCGTCCCCGCCAGACAGCGGCACGCGACAGCCTCTTCTACACAGGCTGCCACCGCTGACCCGCGGCCCTGGTGCGCTGGTGCACGGCCTGGCCTGCCTTCCCCTCGCGGTGCCTCGGCTCCTGGAAGGGGCTGCACAAGATCAGCCTTGAGCCGCACGTGAGACTCCAAAGGCACAAAGGGTCATTCTGTAATGACCAGGCACAAACGCCACCTGGAGACTGCCAGCGGAGCCTTAGGAAGGCTGCAACTTGGGGGAAGCAGCCCAGCTTATTCCGCAGCTCACGGAGGAAGGCTGCTGTCAAATCACACGCGCTGGTGCCAGGACTTCTGGGTTCTATTCCCAGCTCTGCCAATGGCTCATTGAATTGGCTACAGGGAGTCATTTCTCTTTGCTATGCCTCAGTTTCCCCATTTGTAAAACAGTGGAGAGGGACGCTGGCCCCCGTCCCCTTTGTAAAGCGATGGGTGTGAATTAGCCCAAAGCAAGATTCTTACTGGCCATGAGAGGGACACACACTAGGGGAAAGCAACATCCGGAGGAACATTTTACCCCAACACACCCTATATCTGGCCAGAGAGCCAGTGCATTGGCCTCTCCCAGTGCTGAAAGCCCAGAGCAACCAACCAGGTCTAATCAACCTCCCGGTCCCACTCCCCCAGGTGGCTCCAACCTCCAGCTCAGCTCATCCCATCCCACCCCCACTCAGGGTGGGGTTGACCAAGACGCAGCCCCAATCCCGTCAAGGCTGGGCCCCTGAGGAGAGCAGAGATCCAGCCAGTTCAGACCCATGACGGAGCATCTCAGACTCAAGTAGGCCTGGCCCAATGTGATCAACATTTGTTGGACTGCTGTGTCTTTGACACACATCGCAGACCTCGCTGACGCTGATGGGGCTGCCACCCACCTTTCATTCCAGCTCAATGGAAGAAGCAACTAAGCTCCTTTATGGAGGAAGGTAACAAATATTAGAAGCCATTGCCCAAGGCGCTGGGCTGCACTGACTTGGAGAACATAAGAGGGGGTTCCCTGGGGACCAATTACAGATGCAGGAGGTGAGGGCATTGATTGGTTGCAGCTGTGTGTGGGTGTGCGAGGCAGAAAGCCCGAGAAGCAGTCATGAGCATGGCCCTGAGAGGGAGCAGACACAGAACTCCTTGGGGCACAGGACTGGCCAGTGAGGCAGGCTTGAGAATTGCGAGCAAGGAAATGCTGGTCTGTGCTGGGTTCAGGGAACCAGGACTTTGCATGCCTTCTCAGTAAAGCAATAGGATTGCACCGAACAAATACCGACTCAGATGATCCATTTCTCCTCCTACTGGAAACAACCTGTCAAGGGCCTTGAATATTGGCTAAGCGCTCGGGCCAAGGGACAACAGAACAGTAACTCGTCATCTCAGGGTGGGCCATACAGGGCCTGGGCCTACCAGGGCAGACACCCTAGTGTTGCAGGAATGCCCTTTAGGGGCTGCCTGCAAGGGAAGTTTCCCAGAGCCATGCCCCATGCGCAGGCGAGGAGATGGGAACAGGGCGGGTATGGTTGTGATTAGAGGCCTATACACACACACACACATAATCAGAGCATTGTTTATGCTGGGTAATAAAGCGCCCGGAGAGAGGGGAAAGGAGCTGGGGACCAGGCAGCGGCAGCTCGCATTCCCATTTCAATGTGTGCCCCAGGGGATTCCTAAGGCAGCAGCGTGGTGCGAGCGGCAAGGTAACTTCTGTCTGTGCCCACAAGCTGCATGAAGTGTTGACAACCGAGGCAGGATTTACATCCTGGCTGCCCTGAGGAGCAGCAAGGGAAAGGGCAGAAGGGGGAGGGTTTGGGGAGCTGCTGGGCTTATGGCTCGTTATTTTAGCCATGCGTCCCCCCTCCCCTGCCCCCACACACGCTTCCCTCGGGACGGTCTCCTTTTCCTCTCTGCCCCCCCTGCCTGTCCACTGACTTGGTCCTGGCCCCGAGGCCGAGGAGCTGCTGACGGCTAGAGCCAGTCGGGAGACAAGGAAAGGTCACCTGTAACCTCAGCCGCAAAAAGCTGGGCCCAGCGGGTGCTGAATGGAGCATTGACAGGAGTTTATATAACATTTAACAAAACCCACAGCCAGCCGGGGGGAGCGCAGGAAACTGGGGTGGGTACACGCACAGCCGGTTCCAGGAAGAGATTCCATGCTGAGCGCTTAGACCCCACCAGTCTGCCCGCCGTGATGCGGCCAGTTCAAGGGGAGGGCTCTGGCTCCCTCTGGGGAATGCAGAGTTGCAAACCCAGGGCCTTCTTGGGGTGCTTTATGGTGGGGAAAGGGGAACTAACTGTGTGAACATTTTGTGGGCGCCGCAGGGCAGGTGACTGGCTCGGCTTAGAGGTGTCAGCAACGGCAGCCTTTCCGAAGGGAACTCGCTGGAAAATGAGCCAGCAGCTAAGAAAATGGGGGATCCCAGGGGAAGGGTGTTGGGAGAAGGCACCTCAGGGGGTTGGGGTACCTTGAATAGGGTCAGTGAGATGTCCCACATGCTAAGAGGCACCCTGCTGAAAAAACACAGAGGGGAGGTGGGGTAGAGGCAGGCCTCGGGGTTCTGTTCTCAGCCTGAGGAGGGGAGTGATGTCCAGTGGTTAGAGCAGGGGGAGCTGGGAGTCAGGACTCCGGGGTTCTAGTCCTGGTTTGAGGACTGGAGTGATGCCTAGTGATCAGAGCAGGGAGGGGACTGGGATTCAGGGCTCCTGGGCTATATTCCTACTTCCCAGCCCTCTGGGTGCCTCCGTTAAACCCATTTTTCAAACGAGGACAGCCCGGTGCTTCTCTGCCCCACATGGAGGCGCCGAGGCTGTGACGTACTTGGCAGCACACAGTATTAAGCAGCTGCCCATTAAGAGCAGGGCTGCAGAAGGCTGTGCCCTTTATGAAATGCCTCAGCATTCCTCTCCGACCCCCAGGACTTTGCTAGCATAGAGGGATGTGTCCTGGCCTTTCCGAAGCCAGCTCTGACCGTCCCTCCTCAAAGGGAAAGGCCAAAGTCCCCTGCCACAGTGCCTGCTCCCATCCTGCGTCTCCCGCCTTTTACTGCTACATTTTAATTGTCTCTCTTTAGAAACTTGGGCTCCACAGTCTCCTTTCCAGGTCCCATAAAATCCAGCACCCAGAGGCAAACATGGCTCCATGCACAACATAGGGTCACTCCAGGGAGCCAGGGTAGGTCTATAACATGGTCGGAGGCCCGTCTTCTTGCCCTGAGCCCATGCCTTTCCCAGCGGGAGGCACTCGGAGGCAGGGTGCAATGCACTGGAGCAGGGCAACAGGAGGGGCGGGGCGATTCTTTCCCAGGTAGATCAGCACCGGCATCAAGGTGGCTACATGAAGAGGTGAATATGCGGGGGCAGACCCGAAGGAGCATTCTGCCCAGCATGCATGGACAAGCTGCAGTGCTGGATGGAGCGACTGCCCCCCCACGGGTCTGGCTGTACAGCAGTGGGGACAGTTCACATCCGCCATCACGCCCCTGCCTCTCCACTGTCACAGAACAAGCAGGGAAGCCCCTGGGATTTCCCCATTACAAATCCATAGCTGACAAGGGCTTGTGTGGTCACTTCCATATTAGTGCCAATGTCCATGGGGCCTAGACTCCAGTCGCTCCACACCCCGGCTGTGTCCCAGATCACCAAGGACTGAGTGGGAGGAACACAGCACCGGGCAGTGTGGGGCTGGCAGGAGTGTACCCACAGTGTATTAATGGCAATGAACCAAGGGCTCCAGGGCTCGACGTGCCGTACTCTTCCACTCTAAGGGACTTCCCCCTCCAAGCCTAGCTGGGGTTGCAGGTGGGTCCTGAGTGAGTGGCTGGGGGACATAGGAACTGATACTGTTTTTTGGAGGGATGGGCTGCCTGTTGCCAGCCTTAGGGGAGGCAGGTTCTGCAGTGCCAGGGCTCTGGCTGCGGTACAGTCGGTTGGGTTTTTTGACCCTGCGCTCTCGTCTCACTTCTTCGGATCCCCCTGAGGCTGCACCGGCTGTCCGTGCAGAAGGGGTTAAAGCAGCTAGGCCTGGACCCTGTCTGCCTTACACATGCTGTCCTCGCATCACCTACATGGCAAATCCAGCGCAGCTCTGCTCTAGATAATGGTGATCATCTCTAATTGCAGTGGCAGGCAAGCTGTCCGTAATTATAACCATCCTGTGTTCAAACCACACCAGTCCTGGCCTCCGCGCTGGCTCTGAAAACCCCCACTGTGCTCAGAACCGAGCTCCTTTTCAGTGGCCCTAATTCTGTCCCTGGAGTGAGATTCCTCTCTTCGGTCTTACTGCTCAATCTCTCCTTTAATACCAAGTACCAGGCCTGCCTGGCCAGCCCCTGCCCTCTGAGATCTGCTCTGCACACGCAGTACTTCTGAGCTGTTTGTTGGTGGGAAAAGCAGCCACAGCCCTTTGCCTCTCATCCAAACGGTGGCTTGTCTTGCTTTTTATTGCTTCAATTTACAACCAGCCATAGTTTATGCAACCTGCAGCCACACCACCTTGGGTTCTGATCCTGGCAGCTCTCACCAGCTAAGCTGGGTTAATACATAGTTGGGAGACCTCCAAAAATAACCCCAGGGCTGCCGAGAGGGCCCGTTGCTGACTGTCTCCTCCAAGTCAGTACTGATGCAATGCCCAAGGATGGTGCATCTTCAGGACATGTGCCATCATTAAATATGCCCTAGAATTTCATGTAAGAGCAGGAGAATTTTTGTTCTGGCATGCTGGCCCAGCTCCAGGTTAGGAGAGCTGCAGCTGGCAATTTCACCTGAGCGTAGGATTCTTCTCCACTCGCTCCCATCCAGGGGGGAGGCAGCAATTCCCCTGCATCTGGCCTGTAAAATGCTTGGCACTGTAGAGAATGTAAGTTACTATATACACACTACTGTGGAGAGTTATTGACAGAAGACTCCGGCAGCCACGGTAGAAGTCAGGACAGGTAACTGGAATCTCCTTTGGCAACAGGTGCCTCCTGGGAGCCACACTGCACGTTCACACTAGAAGAGCAAGTGTGAGCTGCCCTGCTTCACGTCCCGATCCGTCACCTTTGTCCCATCAATGCCTTGGGTCTCACAGCAGGCACCACGTTCTTGAACAGCATAATCTCACCCCGCTGCGCAAGAGTCTCCCACGCAGAGATTCTCCCAGAGACTCTCTCTGCTCAAGTCTCTCCCAGCTGAGCCCCACTTGGCTTGTGCCTTCCCCGCTTGCACCCCTCCTTCATGCCATGCTGGAACCAGGCCCCTTGTCCACAGCTGTGCAAGACACGCCCATGGGGAATGCAGGGAAGGCACCGTCATGCCAGCACTCAGCCATCTGTCCGCCGGCTCACAGCCATGCCCCTCCCCTGGCATCCTGCGTGCCACGCTGAAATGCAGCAGGCCCAGCTCTGCCCTCGCGTACACCAGCAGGGCCCTGTGCAGGCTGTCAATTTACTGACCTCTATCCCTTCTTTGAAGCTCACACCTCACCATCCTTTTCCCTCCCCTAAGCACGTTCCCCTCTCAGCGAAGGACCCCCCCACCTCTAGAATGCACTCGCTGCAGAAGATGCATTTATTGTGTCTTGGTTCTGGTTCTCCTAAATCTGCAGGCACACCCCGGCCACAGCCGCAGCTTCAAGGCTTCCCTTGCTACCAGCCTCTAGGTGCCGAGGCAATAACAACTCATAAAAAGAGGACGATTAAACCTCATGCTGCAGGGACACTGGTTGATCACCCATAGAAGGTCAGGACGGTCTCTTCCTGCGCCTCCCCACCATCTGCATTGTCCAACTGGCCAGGTACATTATGGGCTTTTCCTCTCTGTTCACTGAATCGCCTGGTATTGCCCATACTTGGAGGCAGGAGAGCGGACTTAATGGCCAGTTCTGATCCTGTACTGCACAGACTGCCTTCCCGGGTTTCTTAATCATTCCTTCTGCACCTCCGTCGCCAGAGTGGGATTAGGGTTCTGAGGAGCGCAGCTTTGCCAGGAAGGCAGGATTCCTTCTGGATCAGCCACAGAAACCTCACACCTGCCTGTTCCTGCACTTCCCACTTGCCTTCTGCTTCCTGCCAGCCAAATAATCCTCCCCTCTTTTAGCCAATGTTTCCTGCTCCTTAAACCATTTATCTATAGACACGCAACTCCGGCTGATAATAAAGGTAAATCCAACTGCTGAAAGAGGCAGATGGGGAAAGGAAGGGGGGAGGGCAGCTTTAATGATGATTTAACTCAGACTGTGAGCTGTTGCTGGGTATTTTCCACCCATTCAAAAGAAGCTGAGCAAGTGTAGAGATGCCAAGAAAACCGGAGACCCAACAAAAGTCAGGGGGTTTGGGGCCCAGTCTGAGGGTTGATTTGTTTGGGGCAGAAGGCAGGGGCTTGCATTACTCCTCTGGGTTATAACACTGGGTTTCAGTTCAGCCGAGACACACAGGAGCCTCAGAATTTGGCCTTTCCTTATCTTCCCCTCTGCTGGTGGCTGGGACTGACTGCAGGGATCTCCCTCCGCCTGTGGGTGGGAGCCCCCAGCTGTCTTCAACGCTGGACACCAATGCCGCGACAGGAGGCTGCAGTCTCCCCAAATGACAGTCTCCTCAACAGCGCCACCGACCCAAGCTCCGCCAACGACATACCCAGAGGCTCTTGTGCAGCAGCCCGCAGTGCTGTCACCAAGGGGTCAATGATTTGAGACACCTCCATGTATGGGCTGCCCAGCGTTAAGCACACTGCAGACCTGGCTTTCAGAAGCCCTGACCGCCCACAGCTCTAACTGAAGCCAACGGGAGTGGCAAGCGCGCAGCACCTCCGCTAAAAAAATTAATCAAGCCCCGGGCATCTCAAGCTGGCCTCTTTGAATCAGTGCTGGCTGAGCCCAACACAAGATACTCCCGTGAACAGGTTCCTATGCTGGACCCAGCCCGGCCATGGGGAGTCCAGCTGTCAAGTAAGGAGGGAGAGAGACCGGCAGAAAGAAGAGCAGCAGGAACAGCGAGGATAGGTGAGCCCAAGCACGAGGAGGGTGGAGAGCAGCATACTGGAGTGGAAAGGAGAGAATGAGAAGCAGAGGAGGAAGAGAGAGGAAGAGATGGAGAAGACAACAGAGGGAAGGGAACGAGTCCAGTGGAAAGGTTCCCGTACAGCCGGAGGACTCTGGGCAGGTTCACTCCACCCTCCTCCTCACGCCCCTCCTCTACTTGTGCTACATTGATGACATCTTCATTATATGGACCCACGGGAAGGAGGCCCTTGAAGAATTCCTGGATTTCAACAATTTCCACTCCACCATCAACCTCAGCCTGGACCAGTCCACGCAAGAGATCCACTTCCTGGACACTACAGTGCAAATAAGTGATGGTCACATAACCACCACCCTATACCGGAAACCTACTGACCGCTATTCTTACCTACATGCCTCCAGGTTCCATCCAGGACACATCACACGATCCATTGTCTACAGCCAAGCCCTAAGATACAACTGCATTTGCTCCAATCCTACAAGATCTTTATCAAGCATTCTTAAACCTACAATACCCACCTGGGGAAGTGAGGAAATGGATTGACAGAGTGAGATGGATACCCAGAAGTCACCTACTACAGGACAGGCCCGAAAGGGAAAATAACAGAACACCACTGGCCATCACGTACAGCCCCCAGATAAAACCTCTCCAGCGATCTACAACCTATCCTGGAAAACGATACCCCACTCTCACAGACCTTGGGAGGCAGGCCAGTCCTCGCTTACAGACAGCCCCCCAACTTGAAGCAAATACTCACCAGCAACTACACACCACACCACAGAAACACTAATCCAGGAACCAATCCCTGTAACAAACCCTGTTGCCTACTCTGTCCCCATATCTACTCTAGCGACACCATCATAGGACCTAGTCACATCATCAGGTGCTCATTCATCTGCACATCTACTAATGTGAAATATGCCATCATGTGCCAGCAATGCCCCTCTGCCAAACCGGACAGTCTCTACATAAAAGAATAAATGGACACAAATCGGACATCAGGAATGGTAACACACAAAAGCCAGTAGGAGAACACTTTAATCTTCCTGGACATTCAATAACAGATTTAAAAGTAGCCATCCTTCAACAAAAAAAACTTCAAAAACAGACTTCAAAGAGAAGCTGCAGAAGTACAATTCATTTGCAAACTTAACACCATTAATTTGGGCTTGAATAGGGACTGGGAGTGGCTGGCTCACTACAAAAGCAATTTTCCCTCTCTTGGTATTGACAACTCCTCATCAATTGTTGGGAGTGGACCACATCCACCCTGACTGAATTGGCCTTGTCATCAGTGGTTCTCCACTTGTAAGGTAACTCCATTCTCTTCATGTGCCAGTATATTTATGCTTGTCTCTGTGATTTTCACTCCCTGCATCTGAAGAAGTGGGTTTTTTACCCATGAAAGCTTATGCCCAAATAAATCTGTTAGTCTTTAAGGTGCCACCCGACTCCTAGTTGTTTTTGTGGATACAGACTAACATGGCTACCCCCGATACTAAGCAGTGATGTGTATCGCCTGGGCGTGGAGCCCCCCGACCAGTCTTAATCTCCACGCCAGCTCTCACAGAACAAGGAGGGCCTTCAGTCTGGAGGAAGTTGGCCAGGCTCAGACACTTTCAACACGAGGCTGGCACTGTGGCCAGATCCAGCGCACAGCCGCTAAACTTGAAGAAGAGAAATGCCTAGCACGGTAGATAGCGTCTCAGCCTCCATGCTGGTCACAAGGGGGAGATCACAAGCGCGAGAGCATGAGCCTCTAGAGCTTGAGTTAAAGGGCCAGTCCTGCAGCTGGGCACTGTAAAGGACTCATTTCTTCTGTGAACCGGGCACAGAGGGGACGCCTAACATTGAACGGCGGGTTACAATAGCACATTCCCAGCCTTAAATAATCCTGATGGCTCCCCTGAGAAGTTCACCTGCATCATCACCATTTTAAACAGGTGCAGCAGGGAAGGGACTCACCCACGTTCACACCGTGAGTCACAGTGGGAGAGAGAAAAGCAACTCCCGACTCCTAATGCTCCGCTCTAACCACCAGACACGCACTGAGTCAGAACCAGGATCAGAACTCAGGAGGTCCCGGCTCAACCCACTAAACCACACTGTTCTTTTGGAATCTGGCACCAGGCGGGTAAAATTCAAGTGGAAACTCGAAGGATAAAAGCTGCTACGTGGGTTTTTGCAGCCAGGGAAGCCGGGAGAGAAAGAGCAAACCCAAACGGATGCTTGCCAAGCAGAAAAGACAAAACCTAGTGAAACAAACCCCCTCTATTCTCCAGCATACCTAAACAATAGGGAATTAGAACCGACAAGGAGACAGCAGGATCAACACAAGTACTGGCAAGCGAAGATGAGTCCTGTGGATTGGCGTGCAGAGTTTTTTGGTACCTTTTCCTTTAATAAAAGGTCCTTGTATATGGATTAACGTCTTCCGTTTGGTATTATTGTTTCGGGTGCCTTATTAAAGGGCCTGCAAGGGCTTTGATGCATGGATCAAACAGCTGGTCTAGTTTCGTTTGCAAATGACTCCAGACCCTCCACAGAAACTTTCCCAACAGCCAGCATCCAAACACAGCAGCCCATGTGCCCACCAAAGCAGCTGCTGGGAACGACTGCCCCACTGGTGTAAAACCAAACTGGCCACGCTCAACGTCTGCTGTGGCACAGCACGACAGGCGTCTTGCTCTATTAAGTGTCTAGAATGCTTGGCTGCAACGGCTGTTCCACCCGCTGACTTGACATCACAACCTGGCATGACAACCATTCCCACCCACCCCTTCACCAGTGGTGGAAGAATGGAAGCCATAAAGGAGGCAGATGCCTTGGTATGATGCCAGATACCATGGTGATGGGCATGGTATAAATCCCCAGATAAAGTAAATTAGACACAGGTGCTGGAACTAGGGGTGCTGCCACACCCCCTGGCTTGAAGTAGTAATAACAACCCAAATACATGATTTCTGCCTTCAGCACCCTACTATTAAAATTGTTCCGGCACCACTGATTAGACAGAGGAAATAGCTAATAAGTCCTGTGTTTAAGGAGAGCTGATGGTGCTTTAACCCTGTGATGCTGAGAGGTGGGTTTGCTAATGAGCTGCTCACAACAGGCCTTTTGCCACAATGTGGGTAACGAACTCTCTGCCAGGGCTAGGATACACCCAGCAGGATGGGAAGACCAAGGCTCGCCAATATCCAGCCTCTGCCATTACAAGCGACGGATGCTCACTCGGTCCCAATAGCCGATTCCCACTGTGGGCCTCAGAAGGCAGTGACTGGACCCCACCGTCCCAGCTGATGTGCAAAGGGGTCAGTCCCAGCCCTGTGCTAGGGAGCGGTTCAACTCTTTGCACATGAGCGAGAGTCATCGTGACTAAGACCTTGTTTACATCGTTGGAATCAGGGCCAATTCCCGATCAATGGCCAGCCACCGAGGTAGCTCCAGAGTGGCCAAAGGGTGGCTTTGCCCATCTACAGCAGGGCTTTGCGCTGGTGCAGCTATGCCAGAGGCTGTACTCCCAAGCATAGACAAGGCCTATAGATCATGGCCCCTCTCTAGCCTGAGACACCATCAGCGTCCAAGCGATTGCCCATCTTCCTTGCACACTCCAGTCCGTAAAGGAGATGCTGGAGGCAGGGGGAAGCGCTCAGTAACTGGGCTGGGAGCGAGAGCCGTTAAAGACCAACCTTCCGGGCGCTGGATACAGGTGTGCTGGTTGTCACTCAGGAAGAAGCCGTCCCGGCAGTGGCATTCGTAGCTCCCCATCATGTTGACGCAGGTCTGTTGGCAGCCGCCGTTCCCCTCCGAGCACTCATCCAGATCTGCCAGGGCAAGCGAGAGAGGGAATGAGTGCGACGTTCACCACCACCATGCATTCACCCTCCGTCTAAGGACACCATCCCCTGCAGCATGGCACTAGTACACCAGAGTACCACACTGTGCTCTAATCCCTAGGGACTCCCATAGGAGCTTGCAGTGGGACCTGCCAGTGCTTTAGATAAATGGCTGAAAGTCATCTCAGTATTATCAATGGGGAAACTGAGGCACATAGCGGTTACATGAGGGGAAGCATTTCTCAGTGGCTAGGGCACTGGGCTGGGAAACAGAACACCTGGGTTCTGTTCCTGACTCTGCCACTGACACACTGTGGAGCCTTGAATATGTCACTTCCTCTCTCTGTGCCTTGACTGACCCCTCTGTACAAATGGGGCCGGGGTACTTATCCTCTCGTGTAAAACACTGCGGAACAGGCACTAAGGATGTTAAAAGTAGGGTTAATTAAGCCTTACAACTCCTCTAGCAGGTCTAATCCCTGCTCTATACATGGGGAAACTGAGGCACAGAGCGACGACATGATTTATCCAAGGTCACACAGAAAGTCTGTGGCAGACGTGGAAAAAGAACCCAGGAGTCCTGACTCTCAGGTCCCTGTTCTAGCTGCAAGACACTACACTGGCTCTGAAGCTCAATTCCCTTCCTCTATGAATAGGTAAGTGGCCAGGTTTTTGTCTGCTAGACCCCTGGGAAGCCTCTCCCTGTACCTGACACACCTGCTGGGTGCTCAGCACTTCTGAAGAGCCAGACCATTTATTCACAGCCGGTGCCTGAATACGCACTATGGAGCCTCACTTTAGGTACTGGGTTTAAACATCGGAGCCGAAACGCCGCCCAGCCAACTTCTCTGGCCCTTTTACGGGCCTGAAAACGCTAGGCGTTTGTTACTCGGAGCAGGGAAACCTCAGCTCAGTGCTCGCTCGGAGAATTAATTCTGAAGAGACTCAAATCCCCAGCAGCCTCATCTCACCGCTGCCCTCTTGCCTATTTAGGTTTAATACAACGAAGCTCAAAGGCTGTTTGCTCATCAAGCGCGTCTGGCTTAGCATCAGCCTGGCTGGAAGGGGAGCTCCAGCCTCCCTTGCTCCATACCCTGGCCAAGAGGCGAATTGCTTTCCAAACTGCCCTCTGGAGAATAGAGTCCCCTAGTGCCCCCAGCACAAGTACAGCATGAGCAGAGATTGTGGAAGTTTTACACACACACACACACACGCACGCACCCACCCACCCACACTCCCCTGCAATGGCTAACAAAGGTCTGGTGAGCACCCCCGGTGATGCTGAGCTTGTGAACCGGATGTCTGACCACCATGACCCTCCCCCCACTCCAACTCATTGCAAACCATGGGTGAGGTTGTTCAAGCTGAACCAAGGCAGTTAGCCCCACGGTTCCCACTGACCCCCCATGTCAGCGTTCAGCGTCTCAGCCTGTCCTCGCGACAGCCCACAAATTATTACCCAGACATGAACGGCAGCCGCTGGGGTTGGCACATGAACCCAGCTGCCTCTGATACGGGCACAAGTGCACAAACACAATGGGCACATGAAGAACTGCACTTCTGAACGATCCACACAGATGTTCTTCAGGCCACATGGCCTGACGGCAAGGATCAAAGATCTAGCCTGGGGTCAAAGATGAAGGCTGGCTCGATAGGAGACTGCAAGCCTTGCCTTGGACCTGCACTCGCTCATCCACTTCCTAGCTGCAAGAAACGCAGTCCTTTAGGGGAAGGATGGCAATGGGACGAGCTGCAGGTAGAGAGGATTCCCATCATTATTTGTCTGCACTGCAATAGTACCTAGGAACACCAGTCAAAGATGAGGGCCCCATTGTGGTGGGCTCTGTACAGAAGAGTCACAAAGAGGACAGTCCCTGTCCCAGAGAACTCACTGTCTACCGTAGGTGCTTATCTGGGCTCCCTTACCTTAATATCTGAGTGCTTCACGATCTTGGATCTATTTCTCCTCCCATGCCCTGTGAGGTAAGGCAGGGCTGTTATGCTCATTGTACTGATGGGGAACCCAGGCACAGAGGGATACAGGGACTTGCCCAAGGTCACCCCAATCTAAGCGTCAGACAGGACACAACAGGGCGACAAAACTGACTAGTGGGATGAGCAAGAGAAGGTAGCAAAATGGACCCGGCTTAGCAGAAAGAGAGACGTCTCAGTTGGCCCCTTGCCTATCCAAAAATCGACACACCGTTGCTTTGTCAGAGGGGAATCCTGGGATGTCTGAGCGCTCACCCTGTCATTCTGAACCTAACAGACCAGTAGCTGGGCCCATGGATCAGTGATTCCAGTATCACCCGGCTCCTACAAATACAAAGTTCTGGGGACAGAATTCTCAGCCTATCTTGTCTCGGAGACACCAGGCCAGCTTATGGCAGGGGTTTGCGCTGGGTGCTGGACTGGGCTGCAGTGAGATCACAGAGTTGAAGATCCCCTTTTGCCACCTTGGCCTGAAACGCTTAGATCTGTGGGGTGATGCAGCTTCTCCATCCAGGGATTTTTCCTGCCCTGGACCCTCTTCTAGAAAGCCGTGAAGAGCAGAGGAGAAATGGGACCAGACCTCTCCCCTCCAAACATGCAAGGAAAGCATCAGGATGAGAGGCGAGAGGCCCAGTGCCAAAGAAAACCTCCTGTGAACTCGAGCGTTTCAAACCCAGCAGCTAAGAGGAAAGCTGAGCCCCTTGGACATCAGCAGTGGGGCTGTGGATTGGACTCCGGAAAAGCTGGACTAGCAGGTTGATGACAGCGTGCGGAGTGAAGGAATTCCAGATCAGGCCTGAAAACCTGAGCAAATGTCTGAGCAACTAATTAAAATACACACACGCTCCCCCATACACAAGGATGCACAAAGTCCACACACGGCCTCTTACAGACAGAAACATATGTGCACACATGTACACTCTCATGCCAAGACAAACATACATTCACACACGCACTCCTACAGAGACAGCTGGACCTGGACACACACACACACACACACACACACACACACACACACACTCTTACACAGAGACACACATAGGCACACACTCATGCTGAGACGCAGGGCAGGTGAGCAGGGTGACTGGTCAGCCTGAGCGACAGCTGCCAGGGGGCGCGTCACAGAGCTATGCCGCTCCCCCACACCCCTTTTCCTCCCCTCACTGGCTGGCAGCCACTCTGGGCTGGCGCGGTGCTGAAAATGTTTTACGCTCCAGCTGGCAAAACACTGGGAGCCAGCCCTGCTGAGTCACATGTACACAGCCACACGGTGTGACACCCCCCCTCCCCATACCTGGACATGCAAGGCTCTCCTGGCAGGACAGTTACCCATGCTCAAACAGCTCCCTTTGTGCAATCCTTGCTGGCAGGCGCCAGGTACAATCATTTGCTTCTCCGAATGGAACAAAAGGGGGGAAACCCCCATGGGACGGTCATGAATGGCCAAGAGAAGCAGGAGAGAGAGGCTGCCCCCTGGAAGGGTTTCCTACAGGGGAGCATCCCATGGCATTCGCAAGACTCGCTATCTCCTGAAAACAGCACATAGTCCAAAGCCATGGCCAGTAATTTTCTTCCCCATCTTCAGGAGTTTGCTCTTCATTTGGCCTATCGGTACGGTGTCTCTCGCTGAAAGGGCACAGGTGCAAAACTGATTTTGAGAAAGAGATGTGAAGAGAGAATACACAAATGCTTGGCTTTCATCCAAGGATCCCAAAGCACTTCTCTGCTCATCCTTCCAGCGCCCCTACGAAGGAGATGCAGGAGGCCCTTCACCCACCACTGCAGTGCAGCCACCTCTGGGATGGAATCCACCAGCTTCTGACCAGAGCCAATTGAAACTACAGGGGAAATTCAACTCAGCAGAACATAAATTCCCGAGTTGGGATTTACCCAGGATATTGTGGCTAGCATCCCTACCTTTAGGGAAAGGACCAAGGGATCTGCCCTGTACCTCAGTTGTACACTTAACCCAAAAGGCAGCAACCCAGTTTCTTTGCTGAGCAAAGAGAACCAGTTACACTTCTCAAGGCACACCTGCACTCTCCTGAGTCCCTGTTCCAACTTTGGCCAGCCGTCCAGGAGGGACTATGCACCAGCTGAGCATCACCCACTCCTGGCATGCTCCCCCCAGTCTCCCACACCAGACCTGGGCATGGAGTGGCACAGCCAGGGCCAGCGAGGAGCTCCCCTACACCAGGGGAATTCTCAGATGGACGGATACAGCTGCCTTCTGGTCCCTTCGCGCCACTCAGATTCAACTCAGAGTCCAGCCCAGCGCCTCCCGCCGCTAGGACTCAGCTCTGACACCCAAGGAGGAGCCCCACAGTCTGGGGCAACACTCCCACCCAGGTGTTCCAGGGACGTCTCTCAACTGTGCACTTCCAGCTTAACCTTGCTTAGCTTAGGAAACGTAACCCAGATCACAGCTCAAGGCGGCTTGACCCGGGGACTGAGCAAGGATAAAAGCCAGAGAGAAAAATAAAAGACCACATCACCTCAGAAAAGGCACTTGGATTTGTCCCCCCACATCATAATTTTCCTCACGGAAATGTTCTCTGCCCTTGCTGTTCCATGGACCAAGCTAGCTCCAGCCAGTTTTTCGGCAGTAGCCAGCTTGGAAAGCCAGCAGCAAGACAGAAAAGGGACTCCTTGTTCAATGGCAGGAGATTTGTTTCCTTAGCTTGAGTTTTTGTCCCAGCTGAGCCGCGTTCCGCACAGGCCAATAACTCCCTTCAAATCCCTCACTTATAACAAGAGCTTAACATCCTGCGACTTCTCCTGCAAACTCGGCACAAGAACGACAAGGCACCGGCTCAAACCCAAGGGCTGAAATGAGGCTCCGCAGCCCCTAATGCCTGTTTTATTAAACGCAACGGAGACAGCCAGAAGCCAAAAGGCCGCTGTGGCGGGACAAGGGCTTGAATTCCTATCCTGGTTCAAAAGGTCACTCAGGATCTTGGGTGGGGGGGGGTTGCATGGCGGAATTTCTTTTAATAACGTCTAAGTTGCAGACAATCCTCTACAAGTCCCAGAAGGAGCAACCCCGGGCTCTGCCTGCTACTCAGATCCCACCCTTGCTGTCGCACACGCCCTCCCCACAGCACTGAAGAACACGTGCTGAAGCCAGCGGCCTGGGGAAGGGGGCTCTGGCATGGAGGCTTGTGCCCCATGCTGCGGGTATGAGCTGGCAGAGGCAGCATGGTCCAGCGTACAGGGCATGGGGTTGGGAGTCAGGACGCCTGGGTTCCATTTCCAGTTCTGCCGCTGACTCACTGCAACACCCTAAGCAAGTCACTGGGCCTCTCTGTGCCTTAGGTTAGGTCCTCGCTGCCAAAAAAGGCACTGGAGTTTTTACCTGGACGCAGCTAGACAAGGTAAACCCCAGGTGCGGGGTATAGGTTTGACCTTAACTCGCCAGCTCTAGGGAATAACTATCTGCGCCTTATCTCCACTAGGATTTTACATCAGGATAACTCTCTAGATGGAAAGAACACCACTTCTTATTTTTTGCAGTGAAGACACAGCCTCAGTTTACTTGCCTGTGAAATGGGGATAATGGGGACCTCCTTTGAGAGCCACAGATAAAGGGCCAGACCCTCAGCTGGTGTAAACTGGCGTAGCTACAGCACCTGCACCCGCTGATGACCTGGCCAGAGCCTAATTACTTTGGCTCACCCACACCCTCTCTGTGAAATGTGGACAACAATCCTTGGCCTTCCTCCTGGGAGGACAGCTAGCATCTGTAAACCAAGAGCAGTGAGTATTGCCAATCACTGGTCTAGCCCTGACCTTGGCTGCAATTACACAGGAGGTGGAGACTGGTTGGAAGCAGGTTCTCCATGCCACCAAGAAGGCCGCTGTTGCTCTAGAGCGAAGAGCCACCAGAGATGGTGCCCAAGAAAACTTTGGGGGGAGCTTGTCTGATACAAGGGGAATGAGAATTTGTCCTCGCTGGCGGGGGGCTCCCAACCAAGAAAACATGGCCTGAAATGTAAGAAGCTGGGAAGCTGATCAGAGCGACAGACCCCGGTGAGTGGGAAGGGAATGTCACTGGGCAAGCAAAGAGCAATGGTCCCTCGGTGAGCAGCAGGGACAAGGCAGAGAGATCCGTGCGGGGAGGAAGTGGACTTTTTCTGCCTGATAAACTCCTCCCCATCCCCTGGGCTATATTGCTCCCACAACTCCCTTCCAAAAAACCAACCATCCAAGTGCACATGAGAGAAGACAGGTGAGGCTCGCGTAGGGGGCACATTTACGGCATTGGTCGCTGCCCCATAGACCCCAAGCAGCATGAGAAGGCAGGATCTCAGCTTCCCACCTCATCCTGTCCCCATTACCTAGCACCCAGCTCCTGGGCTGAGGCACCTGACTGGGAGAAATCAAGATAAAGCTGGACGCTCACGAGCGGGGGAAGAAACAGTGAAATAATCCCCCTTCCCCATGCTTTGATTGTTGTTGGCCAAGGTCTACTAAAGCCAGTTACCCTCCACCACCGGTGGCCCTCAGTTCCTGCAGGCAGCCTCTTCTCACCCATCCTTTGCACTGCCTGTGGAATTCCAGCCCTCCCACTGCAGCCAGGACCTTTGTAAACACATGACATCCACTGCTCTTCATCCCGGCTTTGCTTTCTTTCCTTGGGCTCATCATCTCCCGGGAAAGGAAGGCAGGGCCACCCCTCCCACCTCTGGTTCCAGCTGTGTAAATCTCGGTCTCGCTATTAACAGGGAGGACGGCAAGATCCCGGTGATGAGGCTTAATGCAAAACGTATGTGTGCATAAACCCCCAGCGATGAGCTCACTACCGATCCCGCTGCAGGCGCTAATGAGAGTGAAATCAGCACGGAGCCGCTTCCGCCTCTTCCGCGGAGATCTGATGTGAGAGGGACTGTACATTGGCTTCTCTACCCCACCCCTAGGTGCTAATAGCCGCAGTGGGTGCCAATGGAGGAAGGGGTGGTGATGCTACAGGAGGGCAGGTGGCCTGCTAGTTCCATTGAGGGAGTGTTGTGACAATAGGGGACAGGATGTACGACCCCTCTGTAGGCAGATGCAGGGTTTGTCTTGGCCTGGGGATTATTTACCTACCCTGGTTGCTGGTTAACATCCCTGCCGTATTTGCTATTAACTCATCTATTTTGGCAGGTGCAGGGCTGACCCTCAAGCACAAGCGAAGGGAGCGGGCAGCTGGGGTGCCTGCATCTGAGGGAGGCTGGTCCCTTTTCGGGTAGCAGGGGAAGAGCAGAATGTCCCTGCCAGACATACACCCACACGCCAGCAGGGCCTACGGGGGAAGCAGCTCATGTTGGTTTCCCCCACAGACACGGATGCATTCCTGGCAGCTGTGGTCTGCAGCTCTCAAAACCCAGGGCTGTGCAGGTGTGTGTGTGCTGACGTGGGGGACTTCTGCCCCTTTGCCCTCCTGGATTCTATCTCCAGCCCTGCCACTGGCTGCCTGTGTGACCGTGCACGTCACTTCGCTCCCCCTCCCGTGCCTCAGTTTCTCCATCTGTAAAGGCAACCAGCCTTGCAGAGAGGGTGGTTGAGGACAAACCCAGCTAGTGCTTGCATGGCATGCAGCCACACACGGATGAAGGAGGCTATGAGCATTATTTTTAGCTGCATAGCCTGGTGCAGGGCGACACCTGCCCTGCTCTCCACCCACCGTCCACCACTCCCAGAAAGCACCTCTGGCAGGGAGCCTCTGCTTGTGTGACGCAGCGCGGCGGCTTGCGCTCTGTCCCTGCATCTCAGAACCCTTTGTGCTGGTACCCGTGGCTCCTCCGAGGATTCCAGGCTGGGGCGGGGCGGCTGGGAAGCACAGATCTTCTCTCCTGGCATGAGGAGATCCACTGACTTCCCAGCACTCCTGGGGTGCCGCCGCGGAATGAGGAACAGCCTTAGGACACCACGGCCACCTACGTGGGGAATAATAACCCCAGGCCCAAGCAGGGACTGATCGCTAGCTGCTGCCAGTTCGGAGCTCCTGAGCAGCTCCGTGCTCACAGATACCACCACAGGGATGAGATCCAGGGCTGGCGGTCTCTCCTGTCAGCAATTTCCCCGAATAACATGTCTGAAATACGTAACTGGGAGATTACAATCTTTCAACACGAGGTCCCGGGGCAGGGGCGGTGGGCGGGAGTCAGCATTTCACTGATGATATGTCAGTGTTTAAAGAACTCGCATGAGTCTCTGAAGGTTCCCAGCTGTTGCTGCTGTTCTTACTGGTACATCCAGACACAACAAAAACTGGTTTTTTAAAGAAAAGATCTGCCCCCAACATATATTTTTGTGCTGGTTTCTAACACACTGGATTCTATGCCGCAGAGCTGAGGATAGGCAGCACTCGAGAAATCAGGGATGCTGCTAGACTGCGGCAGGGCAGGGCTGCGCCAGGGATCAGGGCATGGCGATGGGGGGAGATGTAAAGGCATGACCAAGCTGGGTAACTGAATGCAATAATGCCAGGCCAGGCTGAGCCAGGGAGAGGGCACAGCGGGGAGATGGGCAAGCAAAAGCAGCTCCTGGAATGTTCCAGGATAGATCTGAGCAGAGAAGATGGGGGTAACCGGGCAGCAGATCATCAGGGAGCTTTTGTAATGCTGCATGACGAGGCTGAATGGGTGAGCAAGAGAAGTGCGAGGCTGGGAAGAGTCAAGGGCATGGCAGGATGGGGATGGAGAGCGGGGATCGTAGCTCATCACACCCTCCCCATCCATTCTGCTGGCTCCTGCTTCTCCATTTTCTGTGTCTTTCCCAATTTTGATGCCTCTTAAAACTTTCTCTCTCCGTCGCTCCAGGATTCGCTCCCCATATGAGTGGCTCAGCAAGATTCCCCAGCAGCTGGGAGTCCCAGTTCTTGGCTGGTGGTGTCCGCAGACCTGCCAGGACTTGCTGACGACAAGCAAAATTTCTAGGAATGCTGTTTCCCAGTTCAATGGGGAAAACCTGTGCTACTTGTACTGCTCGCCCACTGGAGCTGGCCGTGAAGATTGTCTGCACAGAGCCCTTTGCACAGCTACATGGCAGATCGCACGGCATGTTGGCGGTACCAAGGGGCACCTGAACCCTGGAAGGGGGATCTTAGGGTAGCACCGGAAAAGTGAACCAGTATTTTGGTTCTGAATTCGCCAAGGACTGGGGACGGGCCACACTGTTGCTGTCGTACTGAACGAGTCTCCTCCTCTGTTTCATTCCATGAGACCTTGTGCATGGCTTTGCCAGCATCACACCAGCTGGGAAGCTTGTACAGTGGAACGGGACTCTGGACATTTCCAAAGCCAGTTTTCTGGGCTCAAAAGATTCTTCAGAAGGCGCAAAATGAGACATCCAGGGATTGCCCGGACCCGATTCTGGGGGCCCCGTTTCATCTCAGTTGGATTCCATCCATACTGCAGAAAAGTGACACTTACTCTTTTTTGTTTGCAGTGTTGTGGCCGTGTTGGCCCTAGGATATTAGCGAGGCGAGGTGGGTGAGGGGATATCTTTTACTGGACCAACTGCTTTCGAGCTTACACCAAGCTCTTGAGCCAGAGTCATCTCCCCTGCTGGTGCACAAAGGCCCACTTGAGGATCCCAGCTCCGCAGGAGGAAGGAACCTTGGCTCGGCTAGGAAGAGCCAAGCGACATGGGCTTCCTCCAAGATACCCATACCTGACATCGACTGAGGACACCAGGCTGCCCTCTTCCCCGTGCGAGCCCCCAGTGTCCTGATCATTTGCAAAGCACTGGTCCAGACACCTGGGAGCTCCAGATGGAAATGGGGTGTGGGAAGGTCTCAGATGGTCATTACCCAGCTTGGCACCATCCTGATTATGCTTCTTGGGAGGCAAAAACTACAGCAGGGACTTAGACACGCCGCAGGTTCTCCACCAGCCAGGATTTACACCACGGGCCATGGAGTACATTGTTCCACTGACCCCCAGCGTGGGGGGCTGCCCACCTGGGCTCAGTACAGATTGTAGACTCAGAGGGGCAGGAGCTGTCTAGGTTCACTTACTGGGATTCACACTCATCCCTTTAGACTAGGGCGTGTGTGTGGGGGGACGGGGATGGGGATGACTCTTGTATCCTGCAAGTGTTCAGCTTCCCCACTTATCAAGCCTATGGGTCCTGAACATCCCCTGGCAGTCACTGGCCTGATGGGGTGATTGTAGGAAGGAAACTCAGCTGCGGTCAGTATAACCAGCGCCATGAGCAACGGCTGCTCCTGCCCCTGCCCCACTGGCAGGTCTTAGCTCCTCCCACCAGGTGGAGACACAGAGCTCCGCCTCCTTGAAGGTACATCATCCTCAGTCCAAGGAAAAGAATCAACATGTATTATTATTTCTCCATTAATATTGCAGTATTTCCAGGTTGGGCCCCTTTGTGCTAGGGGCTGTACAGGCATATGATAAATGGCAGGTCCGTGCACAAAATAGCTGTAGCTGTCTCATCGATAAGAGGCGCACAGAGGCTCTGAGCCAGACATCTGCTCTTGCTTCATCCTTCCCCAGCCCAGAGTCAAAGCTTGTTTCCCACCAGGATAAAGGGGACAGAGAATGGAGCTCTGCAAGGGTCGGTTTAAAAACAGACGCAGGACAACAACAAATCCTTCCCATGATAAATCCTCTAGTGAAGAAACCCAGCAGTGTCTGCCTGACCCTAGAGAAGGGGCGGGGGGCCCTTTAACTCTGATAGCTGGACTGGCCACTTAGAGCAGCTTGCATTCCTCTCTGGGACACAACAGCAATAAACACTGCAGTAAAATCTCACAGCTGGAGGATTTGTGCAATACCATACTGCGTGTTTGGAGGCACAGGAGGGAACATGGATCACCCTGCAGCTCCGAGCCACTCCTCCTTGGACCCGTGTGAGGCAGGACATTGAGGGGGGAGGTGGTCCATTGCGATGGCTTGGAGACTGGCTGCTCCACCGGAGACTTCTCAGCCACGAGAGCTGATTTGCTGTGCCCAGCCTCACAATACAAGGTTGGAGAACTGTGAGCTTGCTGCTTATGGGCCTGACCCTGTGAGGGGCTGACCACCCTCCTACTTCACTGATATCAATGGGAGCTGAAGGTTCTCAGCAACTCATAGGAAGCGCTCAGCACATCCCAGGTTCATGCCCAGAATCAGGAGTCAGGGTTAACACCCCAATGAGATGAATGGAACAAGCCATTCAACTTGCAGGCTTTTTTCAGGCTGCCTGCAGACTCAGGAAAACACCCAGCTATCAACTACACTGGGGTCACATTTTCTCTACAACCATGAAAGCTAGAAACACCCTGTTTTGAAATGTAACCCCTATTAACACAGCCCAGCTTTATGTGCATCCCACAGTGGTTAGACCACATATAAGGGTTTTATAAGCCTGCTATTGCCTTCAAGCCACTAGAGCTGGTCCTTCAGCTCAGGCTCATACTTTTAGATCCAGAAGCTGTGGGGTCAATCCCTGCTGATGACTCAGCCAGTGGCACACTAGGGGTACTTGGTCCTGCCTCAGCACGGGGGGGGGGGGGACGAGGGGTGTGTGTGTGGACTAGATGAATTCTCGAGGGCCCTTCCAGTCCTGCATTTCTATGGATCCTATGATTAACGTGCACACTGAGATTCCAGAGCACAGTTTTGCAGCCAGGAGCAGATTCCCTGTCTGCAGACTCGTGGGGAACACCGGCCCCACCCCACCCCCCGCCACTGAGCAGCTTGCCAACCCCTTACCTAGGCAGTTGTGGCCGTCGTGCGCCAGGCGGAAGCCGTCGTAGCAGGTGCAGCGATAATTCCCCGGGATGTTGACACAGTCGTGGACGCAGCCAGCGTTGTCGTCCCGCTCGCACTCATCGACGTCTGCACAGAGAGGAGAGAAGCCCGGAGAGCGGTGAGAGACCTGAATCCTCTCCCCAGGCCCATCGCTGTACCTCAGATCAGCTACATGCCTCCTAGGCGGGAGGGGGTTCACTGAGACTTGCTAACTCATTACACATGATGCTCTTGGTCACCACACTGGCTATGGTCAGGGTGACATGCACGTCCCCTAACATCACACATCCCAGTGTGGGCTAGTGCCACTCACAGGCATTTTGGTGCTGCTTGCCCCAGTTACTCTGGGGCTTCCCCATCACATCATCATGGCAACAATACGGCGGGAAGGGTGGGCATGCCATCGCCACTGAGACCAGCTCTGCAGGAGCAAAGCACCATAACCACAGGCCTGTTGTCAGCCTCAGCCAAGAGTCAGCAGGCACAGGATGCAAAACAGAGATCACGCATTCAAACGTCAGATACGGTCGCAGTCCTAAGGAAGCCATCGGCTCATGACCAATGGAACAAGCCATGCAAAGACAGCGTGACCTTTGCTGTGGGCTCCAAGAGCAAAATCCACCCCATTCTGCACCAAGTCAGGATAGCTGGGCTTGACACAGGGGGTGTCCACAGAGGAGTAGCTGATCTGCAGCTGCTCCTGCTGCTAATGCACCATTACTCTGAATGTGTAGCCCTGGTCTGCCCCAGCAACCCACGTGCGTGGGGAAAGAGGATGCTCCCATGGAGCTCAGCTCCATGGTGGGCACGGGATGCAAACATCCTGCATGGTGAGCGCTCTTCCCCCACCTCCTTAGCAGGACTCTCGCTGTGGGACAGTAGGGCCCATAGGACAGAGGGCAGGATGGGTCACTGAGTAAGCTAGTCTAGTAAAGAACTGGATACGTTTAAAGTAACACTGTGCAGACAAAACTGCTGGGCTGACCTCTTTGCCAACTTACAGCCGTGACTTCCACGGGATTGCACAGTACATAAAACAACTCCGGATACCCCCCATATAATTAAAAAAAACACAAGTCGTTACTTGGGTCACTGAAATCACCTTGGATTCTTAAATCCAGTTTAACCTTCCACTGCTGATGCAGTTTGTGTTTTCTGCATCTCTCTCGGCTGCAACAGCAAGTCTAGCCTGGCCACTTCCGCTTTCTGTTTACAGCCTGTTTTTCCCTCTCTTGGTTTGTGTCTCTGTACTAAGGCTGGAACAATAGGAACTGCCACACTGGATCAGATCCAAGGTCCATTCAGCCCAGTATCCCATCTCTGACAGTGGCCAGAACCAACTGCTTCAAAGAAAGTTGTAAGAACCTCACAGATCTCATCCTGGTCTCTAATAATTAGAAGTCAGCTTAAGCCTGAAGCATAAGGCTTAATATCCCTTCCAAATTTTGTCATCATTAATTACGATAAGTCTGGATATGCTTGGTATCCGTGTAAATATCCAATCCTTTCCTGGCTCTTGTTAAATTCTTGGCCTCAGTCTGATGCTGCTGTGTGTGGGGTAGTGGAAATATAGGGGTCATTTGCATTTTAAAAATTGGTTCTCATTTTCTTTTCTTTTGTTCAACTTCACAACAATGTTTCTCTTCCTATTAAGCTGTGTAGAAATGCCTTCCTCCCCTCACAACAAAACCTAGATTTGGACCTCAGCTGACTGGCTGTTGTCTCTTTAATCTCTTTGTTTGTTTCTCCACCATTCACCATGTCAGTGGAAGCTAAGATACTCCAGAGACGGGCGAGAGTTGGTTCTGGTGCTTAAAGGAATGGGTGTCGTGCTCAAGAGGAAAGCATTATGGAGGGCAACGTAATCAGAGTGCAGGAGACGAACCTTGTACAATGGTTCCCCATTACTAGTCCATGCCCTCTCGTTTCCAGCAATGGACTGCACTGGGGCTAAATGCGATTACAACAACTAAAAGTGAGGTGCGATTGGGTAGGAACCCTCATCTTTAGAGAAGAGATGGTTTTGTGGCGAAAACACTGAACTCAGACTCCAGAGATCTGGGTTCAGTGCCTGATTCTGCCAGAGACTCCCCACGTGTGAGCTTGGGCAAGTCATTTCATCTCTCTGTTCCTCCACTGCCCAATTGAAAAATGGGAATAACAATACTTCCATTCTTCTACAGTTAGATCGTAAATTGTTGGGGGCAAGGACTGTCTCTTGTGGTGTATAGGTACAGCCCCTAGCACAATGGGGCCCAAGGAGCCACAGTCATGCTCAGACATAACACTTTACACAGCAGCCTGTATGGAGTGACCTTTGGCTATTGACCGAGTATCTACCCTTCAGACCCCTCTGGAGGTCCCAGAACTTAGGCTAGAAATGGCTGCAGAAAGTTTCTCAAGATCTTTACATTAGCTTTCCACCAGGTGTCCCTGGCTTGGGGCATAGAAGATGGATGGTGCCAACAACATAGAGAGATGAAAAAGATGGGAAGGGAAGGTACAGAGATTAAACTTGAATCTCTTCTATGCTGTAATCAGTTATAGAGTCCCGAGGCAAGAATTGCTCAGAGCAGAGAATAGCTACCCCTAGCTTTTCCCCGCTGCCCATCATCACAGTATCTTAGCATCAGCGCCATGTAGAATCAACAGCAATAGTGAAGTCGCTAGCGGACTTCAAGGAGTCTCTGGCACAAGAAGTCATAAATGGATTTCCTGAAATGGCTGAAGATGATTATTAATGCACTCTGTTTCCACAGTGAGGCATCTCTGAGCTTAGATTGTATGTAGATAAACACCTGTCAAGGATGGTCTAGATAATACTTAGTCCTGCCATGAGTGCAGGGGACTGGACTAGATGACCTCTCGAGGTCCCTGCCAGTCCCATGATTCTGTGAATCCATCAGCTATTTGTGTCCAGTCTATTCTGATCCCAGAGCGTGATTTCAAATCACGCAAAAAGCTAGGACTATTAAAATTCCAGCCCAACCATTTTATTGTTGCTCTTCATTTCAGTGAAATCATTTTGGAATGGACCTTACCCAGGGGTCACAGAAGAGAGGGTACAGGATTGAGGGGACTGGGCAGAGTGCCAAATGGGTAGTCAATTTCACTCCTGTGTTCTAGTCCTTTTCATGTTTTCAGGGTCTCATGCCCTAGCACAAGGCTGCAGTGTTTGGGTTGCAAACACAGCAGGAAAAGGCTGATTTCTTTAAAACAAAATCCAGTAGATCCTACTAGAATTTAAACAGATACAATCGCGGGAATCTGTCTTTTCCTAAAAGTGTGAGGGTGATGCCACCACGGCTTTGTTTTTACAAATTCCAGATTCAGAGCCAAATTCCACCCTTCGATTAAAAATAAGACCCAGCCTTCTCCTGGCCCAGAACCTGCCATTGCACAGGCTGACCCTGTGCTGGCCAAAACGGGACCTGTAATTCCTCAATGACACAGCTGGTAGCAACAGTGGAAGCTGCAGTAGTGTAGACAGGACTGTTTTTAGGACTGTCATCCAATCCAACAGTAGAACTTCATTGGTTAAGAATTGCAGCTTCTCATTTTGGTCTGAGTAGTCAAGGCAACAGTAGTATAAACAGAGCCACTTTGGATTCACTGTCGCTCCTCCACAGCAGCAGCCATGGATTTACGGATAACACTGGTCTACAATTTTTGAGAAGTCGTCTGCTTCAGAGATAAAATGTGCTATTTATTATGTATTTTGATGTGCTGAATTCAAATATGACAATTAAAACAACTGATTGGCTACTGTTTCTAAGATATTTAAGTTTTTACATTTTATGTCTATGTATATTGTGTAGATAGTAGAGTTTTAATCATAAATTGTAAACCTAGGTCTTTTCATGTGTTTATGGTTGCTTTACATGATAATATTTCACCTGTCCTGTTTATGTAACACTTTAAAAATCAGCAAAAGGGTTATATAAATAAAATTTATTATGAAACAAAAGGCAAAAAACTATTATGTACATAGTTTAGTCCTATTCAGTGTCTACTCGGCGCTTCTTGGCTTGTCTCTTGTATTCATTAAATGGAGCATCTCTTGTCACTGTCCAGCAATAGTCTGCAAGCATTGATGGGCTCCATTTGCCCTGATAGCGTTTCTCCATTGTTGCAATGTCCTGGTGAAATCGCTCGCCGTGCTCGTCGCTCACTGCTCCGCAGTTCGGTGGAAAAAAAATCTAGATGAGAGTGCAAAAAATGTATCTTTAGTGACATGTTGCAACCAAGGCTTTTGTATGCCTTGAGGAGGTTTTCCACCAACAACCTGTAGTTGTCTGCCTTGTTGTTTCCGAGAAAATTTATTGCCACTAACTGGAAGGCTTTCCATGCCGTCTTTTCCTTGCCACGCAGTGCATGGTCAAATACATCATCTCGAAGAAGTTCACGAATCTGAGGACCAACAAAGACACCTTCCTTTATCTTAGCTTCACTTAACCTTGGAAATTTTCCACGGAGGTACTTGAAAGCTGCTTGTGTTTTGTCAATGGCCTTGACAAAGTTCTTCATCAGACCCAGCTTGATGTGTAAGGGTGGTAACAAAATCTTCCTTGATTCAACAAATGGTGGATGCTGAACGCTTTTCCTCCCAGGCTCCAATGACTGTCGGAGTGGCCAATCTTTCTTGATGTAGTGGGAATCTCTTGCAGGACTATCCCATTCGCAGAGAAAACAGCAGTACTTTGTGTATCCAGTCTTCAGACCAAGCAAGAGAGCAACAACCTTCAAATCGCCACAGAGCTGCCACTGATGTTGGTCATAGTTTATGCACCTCAAAAGTTGTTTCATGTTGTCATAGGTTTCCTTCATATGGACTGCATGACCAACTGGAATTGATGGCAAAACATTGCCATTATGCAGCAAAACAGCTTTAAGACTCGTCTTCGATGAATCAATGAACAGTCTCCACTCATCTGGATCGTGAACGATGTTGAGGGCTGCCATCACACCATCGATGTTGTTGCAGGCTACAAGATCACCTTCCATGAAGAAGAATGGGACAAGATCCTTTTGACGGTCACGGAACATGGAAACCCTAACATCACCTGCCAGGAGATTCCACTACTGTAGTCTGGAGCCCAACAGCTCTGCCTTACTCTTGGGTAGTTCCAAATCCCTGGCAAGGTCATTCAGTTCACCTTGTGTTATGAGGTGTGGTTCAGAGGAGGAGGATGGGAGAAAATGTGGGTCCTGTGACATTGATGGTTCAGGACCAGAAGTTTCATCCTCTTCCTCTTCCTCGTCTGACTCAAGTGAGAATGATACTGGTGCATCAGGAACCGGCAGTCCTTCTCCGTGGGGTACTGGGCGTATAGCTGATGGAATGTTTGGATAATGCACAGTCCACTTTTTCTTCTTTGACACACCTTTCCCAACTGGAGGCACCATGCAGAAGTAACAATTGCTGGGATGATCTGTTGGCTCTCTCCAAATCATTGGCACTGCAAAAGGCATAGATTTCCTTTTCCTGTTCAACCACTGGCGAAGATTTGTTGCACAAGTGTTGCAGCATATGTGTGGGGCCCACCTCTTGTCCTGATCTCCAATTTTGCAGCCAAAATAAAGGTGATAGGCTTTCTTAACCATAGTGGTTATACTGCGCTTTTGTGATGCAAAAGTCACTTCACCACAAACATAGCAGAAGTTATCTGCACTGTTCACACAAGTACGAGGCATCTCTGCTCACTTTGGCTAAACAGAAATGTGTCCCTTTGCAAAATCAAACACTGACAAATAAGAGAGCACGACACTGTATGATTTCTAGAGCTGATATAGGGCAATTTGTTCAGCAGAGTGATGTAAGCTTCGTTATGATTGCATCATCCATGACTTCTAGGAATAACATGATGCAATTCATATCATGTATGACGCAATACCAGCTTCAGATTGCATCATTCATTGTTTTGCCTAAAAAGCAAGTACTGTCCAAACCCAGTCATAGATTTATTCATAGATCCAGTCAAAGATGTATTTTAGTCATTTCTGGTTTAAATTGAGATCCCTTCCCTTTATAACTCACTTATCCTCCGCCATTCCCAAGTCAAGGGTCGTATATACTGACCCAATAGCATACCTTGAAAACTAGAGCCAATCAACAATTTTAAGCATCATTTTCGTTCTCAGTGACCCAGAATTAGTAAAGTTTGACTACATTTATTTCAGAAGCATTTTGGCTGTAGAGCAGTGAATGTGCCATGGATTTACCAAAACGAATTCTGGATTTGGGCAGGAAAGGACCATAAAGGTGCACAACTGACTGCAGCTGTAGCAGAAAGCTCTCCGGCTTTAAAGAGCCACCTATCGACTTTCACTCCAGCCAGCACAGCACTCACAAAACTTCCAATTGCTAACTCTTTAAGAACACACTCATAGCCTGGGTTGGTTTTTCTCCCAGCTGTGCTCCTTACCTTTGCAATGCTTCCCGTCCCCGGAGTATCCGGACTTGCAGATGCACTTGTAGGATTTGGGGGTGTTCTGGCAGAGGGCATCAATGTGGCAGTTGTCAGTCCCCTCGACGCATTCGTCAACATCTGTGGAAGAGGAAGAAAGCAAGCGACGTCACGAATCTCTGCACTGCCTGGAGATGCGCTAAAAACACCCAACCTGTCAATACTGCGCCCGCTGCTGCTGCTGTTCTGCAGGTGAAATATCAGCCTGAGAGACTGAAATTCTCGGTGTAGCCACTGACTGGGTGCAGCCCGGGCAGCGGCAAGGCAGGCTCGCCGCACGCACTGACTGCGCCCAATCAATGGGCCTCAGCCGAGCCATGGAGGGAGCCCCGCTAGGGGCGAGCCATCAGTCTCCAGGCCTCCTCCAGCCCTTGGCCTCTGCTGAGACTGCCAACAACTGGCCTGACGCAGCCGGCGCTCAGAGCAGTGGAAAGACTCCCGGTGACTTCACCAGGAGCTGGATCAGGATCAGTACAAACAAGTTCAGCCATGAGCTGTTGGGCTTGGTGCGGGAATCCCCACACAGTCAGAGAGCGCCGCTCCCTCCCCAGCCAGCCTTCTCCCCGGCACAGCCAGAGAGCACCAAGCCCCCACAATGACTAGTGACTAAACTCCCCTGGTCTCCGGAAGCGGGTTCTCAGCCCTGCTGGAGACATTCCACTCTGCCCAGGTCTCCATCCGGCCCCCCTCTCAGCAATGGAGTTTATCCTCACAACCCCTGCGTAAGGCAGGGCTGGGCCATGATCCCCACTGCACAGATGAGGCACAGAGCGACTCGGTGACTGGCCCAAGGTCGGACGGTGGCTGAACCAAGAACGGAACCTAGGTCTCCTGTATCCCAGCCTGTGACTTAACCCGTAGCCCATCCTCCTGACTCCTTGCTCCAGAGTGGAGAGCTCCTTCTCCTCCTCTCTCCCCTCAGGTCTCCTCTTGCCAGTCTCCCCCTTCTTCTGCCCCCCAACCCCCCACCCTTTCTATCTCCTTCGCCCACCAACCTGGTCCCCCTTCCCAGCTCCCCCTGCTTAACCTCACTCTCTTCTTCCCTCCCTTTCTCTCCATCCGTCTGCTTCACACGGCCCTCCTCTCCCTGCCTCACCCCCTTTTCGCTCACTGTCTAGAAGGTGCCCACCAGCCCTGTTGCAATTGAGCAGCAGCAGCTCCGCTGGCAGGCGATGTACCGATGGCAGGGGATAAGCACCAGGTAGGAGGTGGAGGAAAGGCCTGGCTTCCCTACCACCCCGCACACCCCGGCTCCAGGAGGACGCAGTCTGCTGGCTGCAAAGGTTTAACACAGCAGGAGGCAGAGTTATTGGAGGTTTTAATGACAGTGGCCATTTATAAACAGACAGCCCCTGACTGTGGTTTATGAGTAATAGGCTATTCACCTGGTTCCCTTCTGGCGTTTCACTATGTGGTCCCTAAGGGTATGTCTACACTGCAATTAAACACCCGTCGCTGGCCCATGTCAGGGCCTGTAAAACTGCGGTGTAGACGTTCGGGCTCGGGCTGGTGCCCAGGCTCTGGACCCTGCGAGGTGGGAGGGTGTTTTACGGCAGTGTAGACATACCCTAAGTGAATAAGAGAGTCCTCATGTGCCGCAGCAGACACGAACATGTCTACGGCTCACGTCTCATTCATTCAGCTATAGGGCCACCATTGCCACTCCCGAGGGGGTAATTAGCTCGACTGGTTGACTTTTCAGCCCAAGCCAGGGACTGACAGGTACAGGCCCCACCCCCAATGCTGTAAGCTGGCTGATGAGCTATTGTGGGGTCTTATTCTGGTTTTGCTTCCTTCCCAGGCTGGCTTTCACCCCCGGTTCTCACAAGAGCGAAGGGCACAGAAGCTATGCTGATGAGCAGAATAATGCTGGCGTTTAAAAGGATTGTGATGACGACACAGTCCCTAAAAGGAGAGAGAATCAGTAGCTGCATCTCTCTCTACCGCCAGGTATTGTACAGATGGCTTCGCACGAGCTAGAGGAACGGTGGGCTGGTTGGGTTAAGGCACGGGACTGAGGCTCAGGAGAGCTCTGTTCGATTCCTGTCTCTGCTACAGACTACCTTTGTGACCCTGGGAAAGTCACTTGACCTCTCTGTGCCTCAGTGTCCCATCTGTACCATGGGGATCATAGTAAGGGTGTTGTCTGGGTAGGTCCATTAATACTTGTGAGGCTCAGACACTACAGTAGGGTGACCAGACAGCAAGTGTGAAAAATCGGGACAGGTGGTGGAGGATAATAGGAGCCTATATAAGAAAAACACCCCAAAATCGGGACTGTCCCTATGAAATCGGGACATCTGGTCACCCTACACTACAGCAATGGGGGCTGTATAAGACATAGGAGAGGGGGGTAATAAAATAGGTCTTGACCCACGGCAGGACTGTTCCCTGCAATACACCATCTAGCACACAGGCTCTCAGTTTGGGGGTCGTGACTATTCGGTCCTTCCCAAATGGCTAATCTCAATGGAAAGAGATTGAAACCCACAGATCCCACAGTCTCGCTCAGAAAGCCCAGAGTGGCCGGGATGCCGCAGTCTTCTCTTGGGAGACTATTCCGCTGGCCTAGTAGATCTTTGCTCTCAGGAGATCTGCTGAGCAGACTCCCAAGTGGGGGAAGCCGCCATTAGAAGCGTGAACGTGACCAATGGGAGTTATCCCAAGGAGGGAGTCCCACATCGAGCAGGAGAAAACCCCAGTTACTCTCTCTCACCCTGCCTCTTATTCTCACACTGGCAGGGAGATCACAGGAGCTGTTATTGGGAGGTTTTCACTTGCAAGGCAGAGGGGGCACATGCATGTGTACTGTATAAATATTTACACAATGCATTCAGATTTGTTATCCTGCATTAATCATGGCCGGGAGCCACTACTGCAACCCCCGGATCATTAATCACCCATTAGAACCTCACCCAACACACTGGAGACAACAGAAGATTTACAGTCTGGGGTGGGGAAATCGGATCCAACTTTCTGCCGGAAGAGGCACCTCCAGACAGGGTGGAAGAGAGCACGATGCAACGGTTCCATGTCGCCATCGTGGAACTTGATTGCCTTCTTAGACTCAGGGCAGGTCTAGGCTACCGCTTGAGTCGATCTAACTTACGTCGCTCAGGGGTGTGAAAAAGACACACCTCCCCCGACCTACGTAAGTTACAGCGATCTAAGCACTGTCCGCACTGGTGCTGTATCGCCGGGAGATGCTCTCTCACGGAGGCGGAGTAATCACACCAACGGGAGAGCGCTCTCCCGTCAGCACAGAGCGTCTTCACCAGTCGTGGTGCAGCTGCCTCGGTGCTGGAGCACTTCTAGCGTAGACCTGCCCTCAGGCTCTACTTGCTCTGATCAAATTCACCAGGGAGCCCTCTGCTCAAACCCTTCTAGGGCTCGAGGTTAATACAGCCATTCAGTGCACAGAGCGCTCGCGAGGAGAGAAATCAGATTCTTTGTGCCAAAGCTTTTCCGGCTAGTAGCGACCCCTGTCAGACCCGAGTGGTTACCTCATAACTCAGCAACATGGAGACAGCCACATTTTGAGGCGTAACTCGTCTGAGCACATTTGGCCTCGCTGATAGCTCGCACTGGCTGGGCACAAAGAAGGGGCCGGTCCCCACTGTTAAAGCTGTCGGTAGTGAGACGTCCCCAGCTGCAGACTTCCCCTCTGCTCCCCGTTGTCCGTCCCCCCACCAACCGCTGCCACGCGCACTTCACCGATCTGCTGCAATAAAGAGCCGGTGTGCAATGAAAGCTACCCAGCTTCCCCAGGGATGCTTTCTGGTCACCTCCCTTCCTTTCTGAAGCTGGGATCAAGACTGTCACCGGCCCCATCTCCCTGCATCCTTCCTCTCATTGCCTTTCCACCCTGGTCTCTGCCCTGCTGCCCATCCCTATTCGCTTACCCTTCCGGGAAGGGGAGCCCTTGCTAGTCCAAACCTTCCACATTCCTGGGATTTCCCACCCCCATATTCCTATGAAACTGTGTAGTTCCAACAGGGCAGCTGCCGCTGCAGACCCTCCAACAATAGGTGAAGATGAAAGGGCTTCCACAGAGCCAAAGACAACGCTGTAGCTTAGAACTAGCATCTACTCCACCGCAGGGAACCCCTCGGACACAGGGGTCTTAGACACAGATGGAAGGGAAGGAGGGTCAGATTCTTTTTCCAGTCATGCTGGTGTAACTCCAGGGCAATTCCACTGATTTAAATGTCATTACTCCTGATTTACATGAACGTAGCTGAGTTCGGGATCTGGCCCAAAGTTCCTTACAGTTCTACGGGAGAAATGGGGAAGGTCATTTCCTCCCAAGCAGAGCCAGGCATTTTATTGTGGAAATACACCCCCCTCACCCTGCCCCCAAGGGCGCACGCACCCAACAAGACACGGGCACCACTTTTAAAATTAAAAACATCTGCAAATAAAAACAAGATGAAAAAACCTGCAAAAGCCCACAAAAGTGTCAAGTTCATCCTTCCCCGAGTCATATTTCCCAGCTCCCGGGAAACAGAGCTGAGACTTCCACACAGGATCACACAGAGAACTCCATGACCACATTTCCTAAAGGAGACTAGGGGCTCAGAGAGCTCGCCACGGAACGGGAGCGGCTCCAACCCCTCAGGTATACAGAGCCAGGAACCCGTGGCTCAGGCTGCGGTGAAGGGGGGATCCCAAGTTAAAGGCTAATGGTCGCTGCAGGACACGCAGAGTCCCCCTAACCTTTTCCTTCCGCTTCAACGCTCTTGCTGCTGCCCACACCGATCCGCAGACCTGACATGCTGCCCCTGGGGAGACACAGGACGCCGGAGTCTTATGCAAAGGCCAGAGATGCCCCTTAGTACAGACAAGGCCATCTTGTGCCCCAGCAAACCACCACTGGCACGGGTTGCAAACACTCTCTCAGCCGGTACCACAGAGTTGGGGACCTGCGTGGTGCCTGCTCCGAGGGAGAAGGGGAGGATTCACAAGGCTGCAGCTAAAACACTTTTCACTCAAAGAGCCATTCAGTGCAGGAGGAAGCGCTGGAATTACCATAACTCACCATTTGGCATCGCGTCCAGCTGCAATTAGACTTTCAAAGGAATATTCAACTCTATGTAACCTTTTTCATCGCATTGAAAGGGATGCTAAGAATAGCAAGACTCAGCACTTAGGCACGGCTGCCATCTTCACAGCACTTTTCAGACACTAACCGATTGTGCCTTGCAGAAGTAGGGAAGCATCAGTTTACAGATGAGGAAACTGAGGCACGGACACAAAGGTCTGGCTTTTCAGAAGTGCTGAGCACTTGGGGTTCCATTGGCCTTCAGCGGCCCCCGTGGGTGCTTGAAAGTGCTGGAAATGACTGGCTCAAAAGGTGCACAGGGCGTTCACGGCACAGGCACCCAGATCTCTTTACTCCAAGTCTGATGCTTCAAAGCACAAGATCACCTTGCTCTCCTCCTTCTGAGCACTAGTCACGGACCAGGAGCCCGTGGGCGCTATACAGAGAACAAAAGACCTTTGGCCAAAATTTACAAACCCAGGAGGCTAAACTGAGGCTCCCGATCCACATTTAAACACCTAAGTAAAAGCAGCCTGATTTTCAGAGGCGCTGAGCAACACCAGTTTCCACTGACTTCAGTCGGATTTGTGGGTACTCAGCACTTCCGGAAAGGAGGCCAGTTATGCATAGGCACTTACATCTGGATTTATGAGCATAATTTTAGGTACCAGAGCTTGAAAGTTTTGGTATAAGTGACTTGTGGACAGTCACTGAGGGAATCGGAGTCAGAACGGGAATTAGAACACAGGAAGGCATCTGGGAGCAGTCCCCAGACGCTCTACTTAACAGCTCTCAAGGTAAGACACTTCTTTACCAGTGCTGATAATAAAATCACATTAGCTTTGAAATTTCTAAATACTTAATTTAATTTACTCTGCTTCATTTTCACTCAGCGGGGACAATGAGATCTTCTAGACCAGCGGTTCTCAAACTTTAGCAACCTGGGGACCCCCATTTTGATTTTAAAATTTTCACAAACCCCAAAACCCCACACTCAGCCCCAGGCCCCGCCCCCACTCCACCCGTTCCCCCAAGGCCCCACCTCTGCTCAACCCCTGCCTCTTTCCACCCCCTCCCCCGAATGCGCCCGGTCCCGTGCAGGAAGCGCTGGGAGGGAGGGGGAAGAGTTGGTCATCGGGGCCCGCAGACCCCCTGGAGTACCCCTACGGACACCCAGGGGTCCACAGACCCCAGTTTGAGAAACGCTGTTCTAGACCATTTTGCTTTCTGATGTTAGTCTGTTTCATGTCCTGATTTCTGGGCACAGGCTCAATTAAAGCTGGTCAAAACCCCATCTCTTTTCTATGAACATTTTCAAACAAAAAATTTTCATTCAAAATTTTGCATTTGAAATTGTTCGATATTTTGTGGGAAATTTTCAACGCGGTTTTCGAAAAGTGAAGATGTTCAAAATACCACATTTTTGGTTCCCCCCCTTTCTTGTCATTTTTTTCTTTTTTTGCCAGTGAATCCAACTTAACGAACAATGTCTAGGTTTTCCTCCCACGTCTTTTTTTATTTATTTTTTGCATTCTGTAGCTTTTCAAAACATCTCCAAATGTGGAGAAGATACACGTTGGCAAAAGGATAAATGAAAACTTTGCCACTTTGTAACTTTTCCAAAGTTGGAGAAATTTTGAGAAGTTACTGTACGGGGAAAACAAAAACAAACAAACATCGCACTCAAATTCCTCTATACAATTCATTCACTGGCAAAGGAAACCTCCGCTCCCCCTAAAAATCCCATATTTCAGAACATCAAAATCCTGGAAAATTGTTGTTTTTTGAAAACCAAAATGAAACACAAGTTTCAATTTGAAACAAACATTTTTAGTTAACTTCCTTTCAAAAACTGCTCACAAAAAACAACAATGCAACCCTGTTTTTCTGCAGGAAAAAAATGTCAGTTGAAAAATTTTGACAAGCTCTAGGCACGACATTGCTGTTTGCGTTTCCAGCACTTTGGAAGAAAGGAGGGTTTCGATTATTAGACCATCTGAGCAGAATGTTTTCAACATCCCATTGATGTTTCTGTTCATATTTGCTTTTGTAAAATCCTCTCTCTCTCAAATGTAGGACACAACCTATGTGATGCTTCCCCTTGATGAAAGAAAGTCCTTTTAATCTCAGCTCTCAAATCCAGGCTCAGACTTAGGTTTTTTCTAGCATTCTGGGTGAAGGAAGTTCCTGTGTGAAATATCCTTTCCTGACACAGCTAGCATTTGACATTTGACATTTGTTCTGTTTATACAGCACAATGGGGTCCTGGACCATGAGTAGGGCTCATAATTAGGAGCATGAGGAAGGATTTCAACATTTTGGGGTTGAAATGGCTGGAGTCATTTGTTCTTGTGTAGAGTCACTGCTACCTACTTCAACCTAAATGAGTAGAAGTGGGTGCTAATTATGGGAACCCAGCTGGAGATCCTATGGGTCTGATTTGCAATGGGGCTGAGCCGCTAGACCTCCAGATGAATTCAAAAATCCATCCAAAAATGGAGGCACCAAGAATTAGTGAATACACATGAAGAGAGAGAGACTATACAGCTCCGTTCTCAGAGGAGCTCTGCCTAGCAGCCCCACACTCTTCTGCGCAGCTCCATCGCCAGGCAAAGCCAGACTTATCAGCCTCATTAGGATGAATTCAGGTGCTGGGTAAATCAGCTGACACAAACTTTCACGATGTGACCGTTCCCAGCCGCGTCTAGACAATTAGAACACAGCAACGTCATCTGGACGCCGGCTCAGCCCAGGCTGCAAGACAATTCACTTAGGCCACGTCTACACTATGGGTGCTGTAGCTGTGCCGCTGTAGACACTTCCTCTAGCGACAGAAAGGGTTCTTCCTTTGCCATAGGTAATCCACCTCTCCAAGCAATGGTGATTAGGTGCACCGAGACACATTTACACCGGGGGTTAGATCGGCACAGCCACAACACACAGGGAGTGCCAGAGTGATGTTGACCTAACTTTTAAGCATAGACCAGGCCTTATTTTGATTGCAAGGAAAACACGGGCACCGCCTATACCAGGCTCTGGGCAAAGAAGTTAAAAATCCAATGCAAAAAAATCACACCAGCACATTCTCCTCCCATCCACTGTCACTGGAACATCTCAGAGACCAGATCAAAACCTCCAACCACCCTGCAAATTCCTGAGACACAGACCCCCACCCTCAGCCCTCTTCAAACGCCTGCTGAACACAGGCAGACTTTGCAGCTTACCAGCAGGTTGAGACACACAGGCTATTTTGGACCAACATGTGAAGAGTGAATCCCATGGGCCCTCATGGAGAATATCCTGCCAGCAGCTCCCTCTGGGTAGCGCTAGTGCCTACACTGATCTTGACCAAGGACTAAATTATTAACACTTATCACTACCAGGCCCACAGTGGGATGGGTCCAAGACTGGTGCCACACTAAGGGGGTGGGGGGGAAGAAGCATTTGTGTACCTGAGGGTGAGGATACAATTTCTTCTTCACTGTCTCTCTCTCCTCTTTCACGTGGCCAGGTGCTAGTGGACACCCAGCAGCAGCAAAGGGTTCTGGGAAGTGGCAACCATAGCACATGCCTAGGGCACAGCCTGCCCCAAATGGAATTTTGTGCGTCACTCAGGAGGAGAATGGGGCAGTGGAGAAGCAGAAGGAAAAGCTGAGGGGAAGTTATTTGGGTTGCTCCCTAGCCATGGGGACAGCCCACACTTTTGAGCACCCTCGGGGCCTCTGCACCCACCAAAGGAGCAGAGACATGGCCCCAGAGGGGTGGCCGCCGGTCAGAAACAAAAACAAACACCAAGGACAGGGGTTCCTGGAGCAAACAGCCTCAAAGCACTAAGGCAAAAATAAATACAGTAAGAAACTTGGGGTGGGGGTGGGGAAGGCCCCCTGTGCTCACACACCTCTTGAGCCACAGCCCACCCCTTCTCCCTCCCAGCTCCTATTCATGCTGACAGCCCCAACCTCTGTCAGCTGGTAGCTCCCTCCTGCTGCTCCACTCCGAGTACAGAGAGCAAGGGGAGTCTACAGAGTGAGCTCATGACTAGGGGTTGCTGTCTGGACCCATCCCCCTCTGCACTGCCAACCGAGAAATGATCATCTAGTCACTAGTGATTTGGGTGCTAACCTGGGACTTGGGAGATCTGGGCTCAATTCCCTGCTCCATCACAGACTTTGGTCATGTCACTTAGGGCCAAATTTCTAGAGGTCTTTAGGCACCCAAAGGTACAGATAGCTAGGTGCCGAGTGGGCTTTCCAAAGGGAGTTAGGCACCTAGGCATTTATCTTCACCTTTAGGCACCTAAATACATTTTAAAATCTAGCCTTACGTCTCTGTGCCTCAATTCCTTATCTGCACAGTGAGGACAATAGCTTCTAGGCCTGTCACAAGGAAAACTACATTAGAAATTGCCCGGCACTCAGATACTGCATTAATGGGGACCCTGTAAATACCTAAGCTACCTAGCAAGCTAGAGTGTCTGCTGGCTCTTCATACAGGAGCAGGAAGGTAAGACAGGATGTTGTGCCCTAGGACCATGCTGGCAGATCCAAGGATGTGTGGCATTCCTAAGAAACGGGAGCGCAAGGATCAGTGACTTGGTTAGCAAAGGAAATGCAGACTACTGTAGGCAAAATCAAAACCAGCATTGCCCTCTCTTACCACTGCAAAGATATGAAAAGTGTAAACACCAAGGCCAGAATTTTCAGAAGGGCTCAGCGTCCCCACTTAGTGCTGGATTTTCAAGAGAGCCCAGCTTCCATCTGGGCACCTAAATAACTGGCGATGGGGGAGGGTCCCAGAGCTCGGGCTGCAGCCCAAGCCCAAATGTCTACACAGCAATTTTTAGCCCCACAGCCCAAGCCCCATGAGACCGAGTCAGCTGACCCAGGCCCACCATGGGACTTTTATCCCTGTGTAGACGGACCCTAAGTGACTTGTCCAAGGGGACGCAGAAAGTCTGTGGCAGAGCAAGGACTGAATCCAGATCTCCAGAGCCCTAGGCTAATACCCTAACCAGTGGTCCCTCACTTCCGCCCTATTTGTATTGCAGTGGTGCTAGACGTTCCAGGGTTCCACTGTACATACACATCATAATACCTAGCTCTTATGCGGCCACTTTTCATCATCAGATCTCAAAGCACTTTTCAAAAGAGGTCACTATTATTATTCCTATTTTACAGATGGGAAAACCGAGGCACAAAGAGATGTTACTTGCCCAAGGTCACCCAGCAGGCTAGTAGCAGAGCCAAGAACAGAACACAGGTCTCCTGAATCCCAGTCCAGTGCTTCATCCACTAGGACACATTATCCATGCTACCAGCTTTATTTATTTATTTATTTTTTAAAAAGCCTGGCTAGGGTCCTTTCTCCTCCTCCTTTTTTGTGTTAAGACAAAAAAAAAAAGCGCCAATACGTTTTTATCTCTAGGCTAAAAGCCCAAATCAATTTGCAAAGCCGGGATGGTGGCAAAAACAACTCCAATACAAACAAAAATGCTGTAATTTTCGTCTCTCTCTAAGAGCTTCAGATTTTTCTTTTAAATTAAATATATATACTATATAAAAATAAAGTTAACAGCCTTTCCGTGTGTGCGTGTGCGCGCACACTTGTGTGTGTAGTTGTTGGCAGCCTCATTAAGTTTCCACTCAGCCTTAATGCCAAATTTAAGCTTTATAACTTCAGGAGCCCTTTTCATCAGGGTATTAAGAACCACCTCAGACACTGCGGTGCAGTTTATTAATCATTTGTTTGGCGCACAGCACAGCCAGGGAGCAGAAGGACTCGGGAGGGCAATTTGTATTGCACTTAAAAGGTCTGGTCACAGGACAACGCGCTGCTTCATCTGGAAGACGATGAAACGGCCTGAACACATGGCCCCTTCCTCCAGAAACAGACCTCACGAGCTCAGAAGGTACTCTGGAGGCATCTCTAAAGAAGCTGGCTGGCTGAGTCTCTTTGTAGTGGAATGGTTTATCAGGAGGCCTCAGAACTCACCGCTTCCCCAGACAACTCTCTACAGAGCCTTGTTTTTTGGGAGAGGGCAATAGGGTTGTCATCCCTCCAGGATTGTCCTGGAGTCTCCAGGAATCAAAGATTATGTCACATGATGAAACCTCCAGGAATACGCCCAAACAAAACTGGCAACCTTAGAGGCCACGGTGGGTTACAAAGTTAAGAGAGAAGGGGAGACACACCCACAGGCAATGGACATGTGCAGTCAAAGACTTAGAGTTCAAATCTCAAACACTACCCCCAGGGCTTTCCAGCGTTAGCCAGGCCCTGCATTTGGTGACTCAAGTAGACGCGTGGGGCCAGACTGTCACGTGACCAGCACCCAACATTCTGAGCTCTTCTGAAAATCTGGCGGATGGAGCAGGCATTTATGTGTACTTCCAACAGATGACAATAAGCCAGTGGCCTTCGCGACGGCCTTCCTTGCCCGTGGCTCAAAGCACTACTCAGGCTTTCATGCCCCCTCTCCCTTCCCGCCCCGATGGGGTATTATCCCCATTTCACAGATAGGGGAACTCGAAGCATGGGGAGACAAAGAGTGATTTGCCTACAGCTGAACAGCAAGTCAGGGCAGGTGTCCTGACTCCTAGTCCTGTGCTCTACCCACAAGACTGTCCTGCCACACCAATCAGAAGGGGCCGCACCGCTTTGAAAGTACCCTTGTTGCTAGGCTGAGATTCCCAAAGCCATCCAGTTTGGACACCCAGTTCCCATTAAAATTAAAGGGTCATGAAAATCTCAGACACAATCTCTAAGGGCAAAATCCTTGGTTGTGCTACTGGGAGAAGGGAGTGAGAGTGCAGAGATGCTCTGGGCCCGACCGCCCTTTCCCTGGCATAAATCAGGAGTCACTCCATAGGGTATATCTACCCAGCAGCTGGCCAAGTGCTTCCTAGTGTGGGCAGACAGACACGCTAGCTCTGCACAAGCTGGTGCATTAAAAAGAGCAGAGCAGACGTGGCAGCACGGGCTAGCCACCCGGGGAGGGACCCTGGGGATCGGGTGGGCCTGCCCACCCAGGCCACTGCGACCATATTGCTTGTCTTTCTACCCACACTGGGACACACCCGCCAAGCTGCTCTGTAGACGTACCCACTGAAGTCACCAGCGGAGAACAGGAGTAACAGGCTTGTTGTGAGCACTATTTTATGCAGCAGGAGGGCAGAATTCCTAACACCTGCACTAGGAATGGTAACTGCTTATTGGGCAAAACCAGGCCTTTTGCTGGCTAGCATGTATGCTGCCATGTGCTCCTCTCCTCCCTTGCCGCTCTCCACCACCGCCTGGCCTCTGCCACAGAAGGAAGGATGAATTCACCGTGGTCAGCCAATCTCAGGGCAGCAGCAGCTTTCTCATCACACCTAAGGCACCGAAGGAGCCATCCCACAGCATGGGACTCTCATCCCCACATCTTAGCACCTCACAATCAATAAGGGATTGTCTTTTCACGGAGCCCCAAGAGGGGTTATCCCCCATTTTACAGTCAGCAAAGGGAGATGAAGTGACTTGCTCAAGGACGCACCGGCAGGATTTGAACCCAGGTCTCCTGCAGCCTAGTCCAGGGTCCTATCCACTAGCCATGTTTCCTCCTCAATAACACCCTCCCTTATGTAAAGAAGAGAGACTATTCAACGACGACGTTGGGGCAGCAAAGCTCCTGTATGCCATGTTTATGGTACATTGCTACTTCTTTTGTGTGCAGGTTCCTATGAGGGGAACTGTGACGATGAATGGGCAAATTCCGCTCTCAGTTACGGAGTGGCTTTGACAGCATTACGGCTTGATAACTCCATGTAACAGAGCTGAATTTGGCCACAAGGCAACAATTTTACAGTCTGATCTCAAGTGGCCCATCAGCTGACCCCCGTAATACCTTGGGCTCCCTTACTCAATGGTCGGGGTAGGAGGCAGTGCTGAGCCTTTCATCAGGTTTTTCCACCATTACACCTTGCTCTTCTGTTTTATTGCTGACGAGCTCTCATGGCTTTTTATAATCAGCCTATGGCTCCGTGGTTCCCTGCGCCGTCCCGGCCCCACAGTCCGTGCTGTGCAATCTCCAACGCCTCACTACAAGCTGGTCTTTCTTTTGTAAATTTCTTTGTGGTTTTCGTGCTTGTCTCCCCCCTAAGGTTTGTTTCTTTAACATGTTACAACACCCCCAAGCTATTTTTTAAATAATTTGCTCTGCTCTGGAGAGGATGGCAAATGTTAATCATTGTTTGGGTCCTCTCCTTCATACCAATTTCACACCAGCATGCAGGAGATCAGACTCAGTCCCTGTGAGCTGATCTGCATTGGAAAAGCTGTGCCGATTTAAACCCACTTCTACTTCCAATTCAGTCTACACCAGGAGGGTTTTGCACCAGTTTAACAGACCATTTTAAATCCATTTAGATGCAACTATTCTAAAATGCACCAGCCCTTAATTCTTTAAGAAAATAGGAGTGTTTGTTACTATGGGTTTTTTGTTTTGGTTTTTGTGTCCCCCTCCTCCCCCCCCGTTTGGATAGTGGATTTTTTAAACTAATCAAACTTTCCTTTTAAAAAATTTTATGTTTAGAAACAGATGGTCACATGATCTCCAGAAGGGAAAAGGGCCTTAGCTAAAAGTCAGTCTGGATGGCGCACTGGGGCTAGTTTCACATTGTGAGACAGAGCAAACCTTCTTTACCATCACAAGCTTTTCCGAACGCCTCTCTAGAGACTTATAATTTCGAAAGTGAAGGGTAAAGTTATTCATGCATATTTTTTCCCAGATAGATTACTCCAGTGTGACTTTCTGCTCAGAAAAATAAATAAATAAAAATCCTCTGCCGTTCGGAGACAGCAATGCACCTCAGCACAGGAAGATTCAAGGTGTCTGGATATTTATACTCCAGTTGTCAGTTACAAAAAAAAAGTCGTTTTCCCTCCCCATTACCCCCCTTTTTATTAAATCTAAGTACAGGCATGTTAGATGCCCTCAATCAAAGATTTCCCTTGAACTGCTGCATGTTGAAATGTTTACAGTTTTATATTTCATATTTTAGCGTGGCGGCAGGGGGAGCGTGATTATAATACTCTGACTTTTCCAGGGCATAAGCAGGGGGAGGAGGAAAGAGGAAGAGTGGGGGGAAAAGGTTACACTGAGATGGGAGGGGAGCGTCTTTTCTCTGCAATCATATAAATTATATTCTTGAAAATTCCCCATGCTGTGGGCCCTGCAGGTACACTCCCATTAAAAGAGAACCCAACCCATTACTCCAGAAACCCATCTGCAATCAGCATCTTCGTAATAACACTGGAGATTAATGCCTCTGGGTAGATAGGGAAGATTCTTGATGGGAGGCTGAAAGATCTTTTCCTTCTAGTGCAAACTGGAGCCATGAAAGTATTATATCTTTATAGATATTTAAGAAAGGAGGCTAATTAATGCTTTTACTTGTAGATTAACAATTATTTAGGCTATGCATTCTGTCTCTATTTAACACACATGTGCATGCATGCGTCCGCGTACGCACACACACGAGATTTTAAACCTCATTTTGCTTTACTGCATTTGTACAGGGTCTGTATTAGACTTTGCACTAGCTAGTGTTTGCAACCCTGGTATTAAGAATGAAGTAGCAGAATCCTTTGATAGATGCTATATTCACCCCCTCCCCCGCCTTATTTTCTTTCTGAATTTTGCCCATCGAAGGGCAAATGCAATTTTGCATTGCTTCTGAAAATGTGGCGGCTGCAGCTCAATGACTTAAGGGAGGATCTAAAGGAGAAGCATGATTATCTAGGACCATAGGAACTGCCAGACTGGATCAGACAATGGGTCCACATCTGGCTCAGAATTCCGACTCAGGGAGGCTGGCACCAGTTGCTTCAGAGGAAGGTGCAAGACACCCTGCAGGAGGCAGTGATGGGATAACCTGCTCCGGAGGAGAGATTTCCTGGGAGAAAGAAGCTGGGAATGGGCGACACTTGATGATTCGCTGTTCATTCCCTCTGGGGCACCTGGCACTGGCCACTGTCAGAAGACAGGATACTGGGCTAGATGGACCTTTGGTCTAACCCAGTAAGGCCATTCTTATGTTCTCCTGACCCCCAGTCGTTAGAGGTTGGCTTGCACTTGTGGCTTATTTACAAGAGTGAAGCCCGGCAGTAGAGCAGGTGACTTCCATGTCACGCTCTTATGGATCGTAAAATGGTTTAACAGGTAGACAAAGGAATAAACAAGAATGGGTGAATTTATCAGCTCTTCAGTACAAAAGGAGACTTGACATATAGCTCTGGCTTCCAAAGTATCCTGAAATATACTCTTTGACCAGTTTATCCATGGGTTTATGGGAAGAACGCAGACCTTAGTAGCAACTTGGTACATACAATTCTTGGCTTGCCAGCATCTTCTTTTGTCTATCTGTTAATTAAACCCAGATTATTTGGTTTTCTATTAATTCCCCTGCCTTTCCCTGCCTAAACAGACCTGACAAGTTCCCCAGAGGTCCAAAGCTCTTCCAGACACTGGCTCCACTTAAGTGAGGCCTGGAGGATGATTGTACTAAATTTGTTCCTTTCTTTCAGACTAAACTTCCAACGGATAATTCAAAGTTATGAATAAGTCAGCAAGCCCTACAAATGCTGAGATTGTTTATTAAAATGAAGGCAAACCCATAATATGGAGATGAACTGCCTCTAGCTTTCAAGACAGTTGCCTGGGTGGTAGCATTAGAAGGATAAAAGCTTCAAAGTTAGTAGATTTTTAAAGAGCCCTTAAAAAAAAAAAAAAAAAAAAAAAGGGGGGGGAAATATTTTATACAATGCCACATCCTCAGCTGGTGTAAAACAGCATAGCTTCATAGATTTACACCAGCCACGGATCTGGCCCATCGTTTTTCAAAACCTCCCAGTAAAACATGCCTTAACCACACTAATTTTTACATGTCAGTTTCCCAGAGACCTACAGTGACTTGTTCATTCTGAAAGCCAGTGGATACTGGATTCCCAATGAGGATACATTTTTCTCTGTGATATGCAATTTATACTCCATGCTTTCCAAGTTCAACTTTTTTCCTGTCTCTCCCTCTCTCCATGCCATTTAGTTCAAGACCTCGGGTCTTTCCAGCGATATAGAAGGATCTAATCCTCAAGTTCAAACTTTTTCACAGCTACTCTTCACTCACAATTCACTGGAAACATCCTCATTGAGAACAGCTACTATTGTACGTTACAGAATTAATTGATTATAACAGATTAGTTGCCTGCTAATCTACAGTTGCAAGAATAATTAAATTTATCTGCTCATTGGATCAGAAAGGTTCTTTTAATTAAAATGGGGAGAGGGCAGATCATCAACTGGGGTAAATCTCTGGATTTACCCCAGTTGAGAATCTAGCCCAATGTTTTGTCTCTCCCCACCCCTCCTCCTTCTTCCCCTGAAGGGATCTGTCAAGTCTCTGCAGGATGGAATTTTACTTTGCTATTTTAATGCAATTCTGGGCCAGGCTTAAATGGAACTGGAAACCAAAAGGCCTTAATAAATAAATATTATGATAAGAAATGAAAGCAATGTATACACCAAAGATAATTTGAGGCGGGATAAAAAACGAAACATTCCTTTCTGAGCCTAAATCATAAAGCTTTACATTAAGCTGGACTTTCTCTTTCCAAACCCTGGAAAATATCCGCTTGTGTTTGCCCAGACAGTCCTCCCACAAAGTCTTCTATTGTTTTAAAAACACTTTAAAAGAGATAAGACAATAGCCTTGAAATTCCTTCCAACTTTGCAGGGGATGGGGACGAGGGGGAGAATACCCATGGCTGAAATATGATTATCATTAATGCTCTTTAGAAACGTCCCCTACTGACCCCCGTATTTCTCCTACACACTATTTAATCTCAGCATGTCCATAGGTGCTTAGATACTAGTATTAAAAAAAAGCCATGACAGATTTATATAGATGATCTATACATACAGAGAGAGAAAAGTGTGTGTGTGAGTGTACAGAAAAAACAGAGATTGATACCGATAGTGGTGCTATAGAAAAAATGAAGATATAGCTAGCCAGACCACGCATATCTGTGTGTGTGTGTGCGCACGCGCGTGTGTGAAAATCTAAGCAAAATATAGAGGTGCTATAAAAAAACCCCTTAAAATACAGATAGACCACGCATAAAGTTAAGTGCGTGTATATAGAAAAAGTCAAGGTAAATATAGAAGTGGTGATATAGAAAAACCTGAAGCAGATAAAGACAGGGTGTGTTTACACACACACACAGTGCTTTGGCTACACACACACACACACACACACACACACACACACACACACACACACACACACACACACACACACACCACCCTTTGGCTTTGGAATTAAAAACCCAAAGAAAAGGTACAAGTCGCCTGCATATATATATATAGCCAAAGCACCATACATCATCTATCTTAAGTTTGTCTCTAGCATCCATCACCAAAGGAGTAGCTAAATGTTTACAGGGTTAAATAAACTTGAATATACACAAAAATAAATATTAATATGCACTTTACACCTTCCATCATTACCAACATCAACTCTTTTTTGACTCTCTCAGCATCACTTGTTAACTCTAAAACCATTAGCTAATTAGTCTTCCCAACCCACATGGGAGTAGGTATTCTTCTTCCCATTTTACAGATAGAGACACTGAAGAAAACTGCTCCCTTTTTCCTCTTTCTGATTCTAGGGCTAAAAAACAAAACAAAGCCACAAAACAACAACAAAAACTTTCCCCACCCAATATTCCCCCTTTCTCCTCTCAAAGAAAGTCTAAACCAACCCCTAAGACATGAACACCGCATTCATTAAAGGGCTAAAAACTAAAGGGAGAGCAGGATAATTTTGTGATCAACCTTGCAAACAACTCCACAATTTATTGTTAATGCTGCTCAATTCTCAGACGGCAGACGGAATTAAAAACCCAGAGGAAAGGTACAAGTCGCCTGCATGCAGATAGAACAGTAAACCTTCGAGCAGGGAAGATTCTTCTTACCTTGGATGGCTTTATTTGCCAACGTGTTTCCAGAGTGGAGGAGAAAGAAGAGAATGCAAAATCCAGCAATCTGCAAAGCCCCCATTGCAGTCTGTGTGTGTGTGTGTGTGTGTGTGTGTGTGTGTGTGTGTGTGTGTGGAGGATAGGGGATAGTTGCTGGGGGGGAATTTTCTGATGCTTTTCAACAACAGCCTAAACATGCAAGAAAGGAGAAAAAAAGGGGTGGGGGTAAGGAGCTCTCTTCTGGCTGTGAGAGAGACTGGGGGAGGGAAGGGAACTGAACTGATGGAAAACGCTGCTCTGGGTTCAGCTTGAGGCTCTTGATTCTAAAGAGAAGCGAGTGAGAGAAGGAGACCCAGGGCAGTTTGAAGAAAGTGGACTCGATCGCTCTCCCGTCTGCTGCCTCTGATTTTTTTTTTTTTTTAAATAATCCCAGCCAATTCCAGTTTTGCAAGAGAGCAGCAGCAGCAGCAATGAAAGGGGGAAACAAGGAGCCTTGGTCTAGAGCTGGGGACCTGAGAAAGGGGAGTGGAAAGGAGAGATCCATCCAAGCAACGCCCTTTCTTCCTTTCTTTCTATTTGGCTTTGGCTACTCCTTCTTTGATTCCACACACACCCCCTCCCCATCCCCAGGCTCTGCTCTGCCTGCAGGAATTTACAGTCTGCCACTGGGGGAGCAGGGCCAGTAGCCATGGAGACAGCTTCCCTGGGAGCAAGGAGGTCAGGCAAGAGACCATGTGCAATCAATGGATCAATGCAAGACTCCCATGCAACCTCCAGACCCAACAAGCACTATGCAATCTCCCCCCCCATCCCCTTTTGCCATGTTCAGAAGGGGGGGGGGGTTGAGCAGGTGTATGGGGCGGGGAGGGGGGGGAGGGATAGCGTGTGTTCAGAAAAGGGAATTAAAGAAACCAGTTTACAGATCCCATGATCCGCAGCACACCTCTTTGGTGCCTGGTCTCAAGACAAGAGAGCATGTTATGCACCCTCACTCTGTGGATCAAAGAATATGCTCTCTTCTTTTTGCTGTGTGGGTGTAGGGGAGGGGCAGGCAGGGAGAGGGAGAATTAGAAATAGCAAAAGGAATCGGTCTGCAAATGATCTAGAATCTTTGCTGCATTTCAGCAGCTTCCCCCTTCTCCTCAGTTCCAGACCCCGCCACTTCGTGTACGAATATACGATGGGTGGCGGGGGCTTTGCCTTACCCTGGTGAGATCCATCCCCTCCGCTGGATAATGCGTGAACCATCTTAGCCCAAAGGTCTCTTTCTCCCTGAATCATTCAGGATACTGCTGAAGAGCCAATTTTCTGGGAGGAAGTGTGGGCTAACGATTAGTACCGGGGAGTAGGAGCCAAGACTAGTCCCATCTCCAGGAAAGCATGGTTAGAGCAAGAAAAACCCTGGGTTCCGTTCCCCGTTTTGGGAGGCAGTGCTACCTAGTGCTTAGAGCAGGGAGGCAGGAATCCAGGGTCCTAGTCCCTATCTCTGTCAGGCACAGACTCCACTGCGTGAATGTGGGCAAATCAGCTCAACCGCTCTGTGCCTCAGTTTCTCCATCAGTAAAATAGGGATCGTCGTAAATCCCGCACAGAGATGGTGGGGAAGGGGTCGTGGAATGATAATTAGTTCCTGTTTGTAGCTCCCCAGATGAAAGGTGCTTTAGAAGCTCTGAGCACTGACATTCTTCACCCAAGGCAATGTGTTTTCAATGACATTCAGCGGGGATGACTTTCCTTTAAGGGCTTTATCACCACGCACATCCCTGCAAATCACTCATCTCAAGCACTCCCACTGCTGCCCATTAGTAACGGCTGTTTGCATGACAGTCATGTCTATAGACTCCATATGAGACCAGGGCCCCAGTGACTTGGGCACTGTACACACATGGTAAGAGACAGTCCCTACCCCAAAGTATAAATAGACACGACACACAAAGGGTGGGAGGGGGGGAAAAGATGCACACTGAGAGGAAGAAACTTCCCCAGGGTTGCTCAGCAAGTCGGTAGCAGAACAAGGGATAGAACCCCAGTGCTGCCAACTCTTGCAGTTCTAGTCCAGCTCGGCTCGGGCCCCGGGGCACCGGCCGAGCACCCCCAGCCCCGGTCCCAGCGTCTCCGGCCCGGCTCGGCTCAGGCCCCGGTTCTGGCCGAGCGTCTCCGGCCCGGCCCCGGCCCAGGCCGAGCGGCGCCGGCCGAGCACCGCCAGCCCCAGCGGCTCCAGCCCGGATCCAAGCCCTACGACCCCTCCCTATTTTCCCGGACATGTCCGGCTTTTGGGAATTTCCTCCTGGACTGGGATTTGAGGACCAAAAAGCCAGACATGTCCGGGAAAATCCAGACGTATGGTAACCCTAGACAGTATCAGTTTTGGGACAGCTCGGTCAGTGTGTGAGGGTAGAGAAGCTTTGTGGCACGTTTTATGAGCAAAACACTTTTGAAATTAGATCAGTTATCCAAAACAGTGCTGGCTGGCTAAACAAATATCCCAGCATTCCAGACCAATAAAAGGAAAGACATCTTTCACACAAGCACGATTAGCCTCAAGATATCACCGCGGCCAAAAGATTAGTAATAATAGCTAGTTCTTAGTGGTTTTCATCTGGAGATCTCAAAACACTTTACAAAGGAGCTCAGTATCATCATCCACATTTTACAGCTGATGAGGCGCAGAGAGAGGAAGTGACTTGCCCAAGATCACTCAGCAAACCCGTGGAAGATCCGTGAATCTATCTAGTCCCCTATCCATTCGGAATCAAAGCTGAATGTTATCCACTGAGATGGCTAACAAAGCTAACCAAAGTTAAAACAATAAATTCTAAAAATAAAGAAAGGGGTTTGGAAGGGATCTAAGCCCTCATGCTTCAGGGCATAAGCTAACCTCTATCTATTGAGGGTCAGGAAGAAATTTACCCCGAGAGCAGGTTATCCTATCACTGCCTCCTTTAGTGTTTCTTACTCCTTCCTTGGAAGCAGCTGGTGGTGGTCACTGTTGGAACCAGGATCCTGACTAGATGGACTCCTTGTGTGATCCAATCTGGCAATTCTCTGTTCCCAGGCACTGGAGATCAGGGATTTAACCTAGGGCAGGGAATGACAGAGGAACTACTATACCCTATATGGGGATACTGGACCTGTCCTGCAAGGTAGGTACGGAACAACCTCAACCCCCATGCAAGAGCAGGGGCCCTTGCTGCCGAATCAGGGCACTAATGATCAGAGTGTTTGTAGCAGCAAGGTTGTCTTGGATATTGTGGATGGGGCAAGACGGCAGCATGTGTATAAATTGCTAGCGATATCCTTGACTGCACAATGGATCTTTGAAAAGCCACCTGCCACTGAGACCCCCTCCTTTTCCCTCCCTAACCACAATCAAGACCCTCTCTGGAGAATCACTGTGCTCATGAGTAACCGTAACCTCTCCTCTCTAACCCCAGATTCTCGACACCACTGGCATGCAAACAGGGACATACGCATGAGAAGTGGAGATGTCCCTTCAATAAACCCAGAAATCAACCCCTTCCAAAGAGAGAGAGGGGGGCAAGAGCTGAAAGACACTCACAGGAACAAGAAAGAAAAAGAAAACGAGGGAAGATGGATGAATAAAGCTCCTTTCCATTAGCAGCACCGACATCCCGATTGCTACACTCACCCTTCCCAGCCTAATACGAGCATTTAGTTCAGCTGTGCTCAACACACAACTCAAAGGTACAAGTTCTCATTGGCTCGATGGCTGCAGATGAACCCAAGACAGTTGCCTTTCCAGTACCCCTCTGTCATCCCTTACTGGTCAGAGTACACCGGTGGGGCAGCCAACAGCCTTTGTATTTAGAGTAAGGACTTGTATAAATAGGGCAGTTTGCACTAATGCAAACCACTAATATAGACAGAGTGCAAAACAGGAGTTGCACCCATGTGATTTACTCCGGTAATTTACGGGACTGTGTTGCACTGGCACAGTGCTTCTGCACCGGGGCTTTGTTCAAGGGTAGCTACCCTAATGCAGAAACAACACAAAAATGGCTCCAGGCAAGGCAGAAGAAGGGTAGAGTTGCATCATTCCCAATCCACACTAGCAGAGGCCATGTTTACAACAGCTGTAACAAATCTGTGGTTACGGAGCAACTTCACAGTTGTCACTGTGCCGCCCACCATGGCCACTTGGAATTTCACAGCAACAGCGGGGACAGAACTCTGATCCAAAAACCTAGGCCCCCACACCACAGTATGAGCTGAAAGCAAATCACCTTGAATACTTATCAGTATCGGACCCATGACACACAGAGGAGCAGTGCACATACACACTACTGAGTATTATAGATCTGGATAAGAACGACTTTGCTGGGAACATCCTCTGGCTTTTTAGTCAGCCTCTTCCGAAGCCTTTAAGAGTTACTCTTCTCGGTATCATTTTTAACTAGTTGCTTTTGTTCTAATTTTATTTTTCTGCTAACGCATCTCGAGTGTTTAACAAGATCCAACACCTGTCTTGTGTGTTTAGACTGTAAGTTCTTGGGACTGGGGCTGTCTTTGAGCAGGGACTAGCGCAATGGGACCCCAATCTCCTTTCGGGTTACTGCACTGCACTGTACAAATACTCTGCCCAGTACACTCCTAAACCTGCATTCAGCTACTGACATCACACCTCCTGCAAGGATGCAATGGCATCAACTTTCCCTCCAGACGTGGGTTTGTCGTGTAAACATCAGACTTTCTTACAAGTCGCTGTCCCCACACTCCTGAGTCAAAATGGAAATTCTTCTCACTCATACCAGTGCTTCTTCACTGACGTCAGCAAGCCCTGGCTGACGCTGTAACTCAGAGCAGAACCTGTCCTTCTCCAACCAGATGATCTTTTTATCGCCATAACTAGAGGAAAACTAAACACTATTTAAAAAAAAAAAAAAACCTGTCGTCTAAATCTGGAGACAGACTTCAAGGCACTAGAGACAAGACCTTTAACTATGTTGATTTATACACTGAGGTTATAAATTACAGGTTTACGCACTAGTGTAAACACCCATAAACCAGCCTTAAATACACAGCATCACATGTAATCAAAACGCCAAAACACCATAGGGCCTCGTGCACAACACTGGATGAAAAGCTAAGTATTAGCAACATGCTCAGGACTGAATTTAGGTTTGACAGTGCTACTGGCATGGCCAGCTGCTGGGCCAAGCTCATAGTTTTCTAGATTCGAAAGCCACAAAGGACCACCAGGATCATCTCCTTTGACCTCCTGCATAAAACACAGGCCAGAAAACTGCCCCAAAATAATTCCTCATTCCCAGTGAAGCCAATGGAATTCCACTGGAGATGAATTTGACCCTCTGATCCAGATCTTCAGCTGACGTAGATTGTTGGAGCTTCGCTGATTTCCCCCAGCGGAGGGGTCTGTGTCTCAGGGCAGGGTTCTCAGTGGGAATGGGATGGATGAGTCATACACAATTCCCAAAGGAGCCTCTAACTATGGAGGTGCAAAACCGGACACTGTGTTTGAAGGCCTGTGTGAAATGAGCTGGTCTCAGTCCAGTTCTTGACTGGTGGGTGGCCCACACCATAAAATTTACACCACAATTAGCCCCGCCCCTTTTTGGTGCGCTCAGCACAGAGGACACCAACCCAATGGGCCACGGAGACTGCATTCTTCTTGCCTCAGGGATGAGCCTTGGCCAGGCACCGCTGGGAGGAGGAATGGGGAAAACTCGCACGGCTGCAGCCAGTGCCATCCCTGACCTGTGCTCCCATGATGCCGACGGCACCATTTTCAACAAGGGCGAGTTTGTTTTCCTTGCACTCCCAGAACAAGCCTTGTGCGCACAAGCTGCCCGAAGTGCGCGTAAGGATTGGCCTTTGTGGGTGACCGAGAACATGGCCGTCCAAAAGTGCATGGCCAAAAACCAGGGAGCCGGGAGCATTACTTTGGGGATATATAATGAGGGGCTGAGTGGAGGCTACTTTGCAAACTTGACTCGATGCGGGTGGTCCAATTGTCCATTGCTGCTTATGACTGCCCCATAGCACGAGTCTCTCTGAAGCCTCTTTTCACTCAAAAGCTATCGAGTAGGATGCCTGGGTAGTGGGCTTGGCTTCCCTCCCTGCACGTACGTATGGCCTGAAAAGGCAGCAAACCTATCCCTATGGGTGCTCACGTGTCATCCCGGCAAATCACCGCAGTATTGGAGCATCTCACAGAGAAGGTGACACGGGGTGTCCGTGGCGGAGCCAAGAACTGAACACACATCTCCTGAGTAGCAATCTACTGCCTTAGCCACAAGACCATCCTTTCCACCCAGTGCGGTTCCACTGGACCAGGAAACAGCGGCAAGTGGCAGTGATCCCAGATAGGGCCTATCCTCTGTAGGAGCTCCATCCACAGTACCATATAAGGAGACTTCTTGATGGTGGATCAAAGACATTGCAGAGGGTAGGAAAACTCCCACCAGCCTGAGTAGGAGATCACAATATTTGCAGTCTGAGGAGCATTCAGTCTCTCCAGCCGCCACAGCACACTTCATTCACTCCAGCTTCACATAGGGGCAGAAGATTTGGTCCATTGTGCTCTAACGAAGAAGAGCCAGTAACAAATTGTCAGCCATGCTGAAATGGTTACATGGGGAATAATGGAAGTTTAGGGCACCCTGCCAGAGTCTGTCACCAGGAAAAACAGGCAAAGATAACAATAGGCGTTTTTTGTTTAATTTGAAGCACAATTAAAAAAAAAAAAAAAAAAGGAAGAATCTGCACTTAAAAAACAACAGCCACATCCACAGATCAAAGCGTCCACTTCCCTCTCATTCTGGGTTTTAAGAGGTTTCTGCAGCTACAGGGTGTTTACACAGGGATAGCGATACATGCATTGTGCTGCCCCAGTGCTGTCTCCCCCTCTGTCATCTCCTTCATCTGGATGAACATTCCCTGGGAGATGACGTGAGGTCTCTCTCTTTTTTTTTTTTTTTTTAGACCTTGTGTTGTTTTCCTCATGCAACAATCCCTTAGAGGAAGAGACAATTCATTTCCCATTAGCAAACACACATTTTCACTTGGAACCTTCCCATGCAGATTTTAACTGGAGAACTCGGAGCACAAAGGGTGAGGGGGGGATAAGGATCAGCGATAGCCAGGTGGTTATGGAGCTCCTGAAAAGATGCCCAACTCTGGGGGCTCAGACAAGGGCCATCGGCTCCAGCAAAGCCAAGGGGAAGGTGCATGGGGCTGGGAGTCAGGAAACCACAAACTGTAGACTGGCATCTTCAGGTGACAATAATTTTGTGCCCTCCACAATTTATATAAGGCGGACTGACTAGCTGTAGGGATTGTTAAGGGGCTATATATTTCACTGGATCAAACCCCACTCAGATCAGCAGTGACTAGGGCTGCATGGACAGTGCCAAAAAATTAAGGCAGTTGGATACTACTGTGATGGGCATAGCATAAACAGGATACAACACATTCTCTATTTGCCTCTGCACCAGCAGGCTGGTCCATCAACTCCGCAGGCAGAGTTTGCTTCCGATCATGAGTTCTCAGACAGTTGGGCATTTCGGACAAGATATGAATTCTGGATCCATATATGTTCCATAAGAAAGGCCATATTGGGTCAGATCAATGGTCCATTGAGACCAGTATCCCGTCTCTAACTGTGGGCAGTGCCAGATAATTCAAAGGGAATGAAGAGAACAGAACAGTTTCAAGTGCTCCATGCCCTGTTGTCCAGTCCCAGCTTCTGGCAGACGGAGGTTGAGGGACACCCGGAGCATAGTGTTGTGTCCTTGACCATCTTAGCTAATAGCCATTGATGAACATAACCTCCATGAACTTATCTAATTCTTTTTTGAACCCAGTTATAATTTTGGCCATCACAACATTCCCTGGCAATGAGTTCCATAGGTTGACTGTGCGTTGTGTGAAGAAATACTTCTTTATGTTTGTTTTAAACTTCTACCTATTAATTTCATATTGTGTGTGTGTTATATGAAGGGGTAAATAACACTTCCCTATTCACTTTCTTCACACCATTCCTGATTTTATAGACTTCTATCATATCCCCTCTCAGTTGTGTCTTTTCTAACCTGAGCAGTTCCAGTCTTTTTAATCTATTCTCATATGGGAGCTGTTCCATACCCCTCATCATTTTTGTTGCCCTTCTCTGTACTTTTTCCCATTCTAATGTATCTTCTTTGAGCTGGAGTGACCGGGTATGCAAGGTGTGGTTGTACCATAGATTTATACAGTGGCATTATGAAATTTTCTGTCATATTATCTATCCCTTTCCTAATAGTTCTTAACATTGTTAGCTTTTTTGACTGCCGCTACACACTGAGCAGATATTTTCAGAGAACTATCCACAATGACTCCAAGATCTCTTTCTTAAGTGGTAACAGCTAATTCAAACCCCTCTACTTTGTATGTATAGTTGGGATTATGTTTTCCAGTGTGCATTACTTTGCATTTATCAACACTGAATTTCATCTGCCATTTTGCTGTCCAGTCACCTAGTTTTGTTAGATCCCTTTGTAACTTGTTGCCACCAGCTCTGGTCTTAACTATCTTGAATAACTTTGTACAGTCTGCAAATTTTGCCACCCTACTGTTCACCCCCCTTTTCCAGGTGAACAGGACTCCACTACGCTAGATGCTGTACAAACACATCCCTATATAATGGTCTGTGAAATAAAGGCATTTAAATAATGGCTCTCCGAACCTACCCATAAGATCTGAGAGAGATAGAGGAAGGGTGATCTAGTAGTTAAACTACAACACTGGGAGTCAGGACACCTGGGTTCTATTCTGGGCTCCCATTACGACTTGCTGGGTGACTTTGAACAGGCCATTGCACCTCTCCACATCTCGTTTGCCCCATCTGTAGAATGAGGATAATAAGATTTCCTGGCCTCCCTGAGAGTTGAGAGTCTCAATTTATTAATATTTGTAAAGTGCTTTGAGCCCCTGAACTGAAAGGTATTCATTTAAGAAAAGAGCAGAGAAGAGTTTCCTAGATACCACAGTGCTGGGTGTGGTATAAAACCAGAACAGAGTTCAGTGTTTAAAACTTATACAAAAGGCAGACAAGGTGGGTGAGGTAAAATCTTTTATAGCTAATACCCTGGGACCAACACGGCTACAACAACACTGCAAACTATAAAAGAAAGTTCTGTATTCACAGTAACACGCAAATGGCACAGGCTCGAACAACTCAGACACACCCGATTGGGAATTCTCTAGTAGATCTTGAATTTGCCAAAACCTTTAATTTTTTTTTTCTGACACTTTTGGGAAGGAGGAGAAAATAAAGCCACATTATATAATTTGCCCTTCTAGGACACCTTTGGTCTCAAAGCACTTTACCAATATTCACGAAGCCTCCCAGCTAACCACCTGGGAGGGAGGTCAGTGTGGTTATTCCCATTTTACAGATGGGGAAAGTGACACAGCGAGACCATTGCCAATGGTACACAGCAAGCTGATGGCAGAGCCAGAATAAAACCCAGGTATCCTGATTACCAGCTAATCATGCTCTTATCCTGGAATGTGAGTCCCTTTCTCCTGGTTAGCTCATACCACTTTCAAAACGACATAAACTAAGGTGGAAAAAGGCCATTTTTATTTTGGATGATGAGTGCTCACATGCAAGCCCCAAACCACAAAAACCTCTGGATCACAGTGTAACAAGTCCTGGAGCCCTTTATCTCCCGTGCTCAACAGGTACCTATACGTTCTATTTATGGAGCAGAATGATATGGGGGGAAAGAAGGTGCTTTGGATATTATGGAAACAAATAGAAAGCAATGTTAAAAGGTGTCTCTAACAAGCCATTTGAATACTGAAGTCGAAGAGTGTCTTTCCATTGACTTCATAGATCCAAGGCCAAAAGGGATCACTGTGGTCATCTGATCTGACCTGCTGTATAACACAGGCCAGTGTGTGCTTAGCTGAAATCTATCCCTGTGCAGCACAACATTTAGGCTGGTGCTTAACTTTAAGCATGTGCTTAAATCCCACTGAAGTCATATTATGCATATGCTTAAGTGCTTTTCTGAGCTCAGGCCTAAAAGCATGTTCTGACTTAAGTTTTCAGTCAATATCATAAATGATGCCCTTCAAAAATAAATTATAAACTAACAATATTTACTTCTGGCCCATAAATCTAAATATGGACCAAAAACAATCACTATTTGCTCAATGTTTATACTGAGGACAGAACTATTCCTGTCTGCTAAATGCTCAGCTTAGAATTACTTTTAAGCAGCTCGGATACACAAACCTCGGGAAAGCCAGGGGTTAACATGGGCACCGATGACACAGCTTTAACTCTAGAATCCAGATGTGTGGGTTTAAAAGTAGCACTTCTTTGCTTTAAATAGTTTATGAATCCTAGCTGGGTTTGTATCCCACACCCCCAAGCCAAAGGAGATCTATTAATTCCAGAGTTTTTTCATGCAGTAGTAAAGCCATGATTTTATTTGCACAAGTTGCGTAAGATGTCAGGCATTTTCCCCCTTGCATTTCCACCCCTCAACTCCATACACATTTTAACAAGGCATTGGTTTATTTCCAGAAGCCCTGACCAGAACCAACGCCAACTGCATAAATATTTTGTCACTTTCACAAATGTCACCACTAGAGTCAACATTTAGGATGGAGTTTTTTGGGGTTGGGTTTTTTAAACATGGTTTCTCCAGGATGATGTATGGATAGCTCTTAAAATAATAACAGGAATACAGGCCTTTTTAACTAGGCTCACCTCGGTGCAGAGGCATTGCTTTAAAGGGCGAAGAACACTACTCAAGGACATTTAATAGCATGTGCTCATTTATTCTTCCAAGGGACTTAACTGGCAAAGAGGGAGAAAAGCGCTTGCTGGGGGAAGTCAACACAGATTTGGCACCTACTCCAAAGCCCATGGTAACTTCAATGGGCTTTGCATCAGGGTCTTAGTCCACTTCTCCTATAGACTTCAGTGGGGTTTGAAACTTATCTCCACCATTCTCAGGTGCTCGCCACTCAAGAGTCAAGAGAAGGGGACGACCTGATTCAAATCTGGCTTCCCACTGTCTTATGGACAGGGAATGTGTTTGTTCAGCCTGAGGAGACCATGTTTTGTTTTGAAAGTGGCATTCAGTCCCCAAGGGCTGATGCTGCCGTCCTCCTAACCTTGCAGCGGAGGTTCTGTAAGGTCTCCATGCCCCCACCTATGCCAGGGCCCACTCAAACTCCAAAGTCTCCCTGCCTCCCACCCTGAGCTTTCTACGATGCCTCCCATCCTCCCAGAGGCCGACTTTCTTCCCTGCATGGTCGCCTCCAATGCTAAGATATCATGGGCTTGTCCTGACCAGTTGGCCATCCAGACCTTTCATGGTAGGCCTCAAAGTCTGTGCATGAGAGGTACAGTCCTTGGACCTCGCTCCTGTTCTTGGGGGCTTCTCAACTGCAGACGCTCCCAGCGGTTTTCTGAGCTGCCATGCAATCAGCATTATGAACTCAGTTCCTTTTGTTCAGCTAAAACCGCCCTCAACCCAGCTCCTTCCCTCACCTCCCACCCCCAACCTTAGCTGGTTTCTTGTCTGCCTGCAGGTGCTATCCCTAAGCACAGCACCTGCTCTGGACCACACAAACCCCAAACGGGCTGCTGAGACATTTTCAAACATCTCCTAAGCGCCATCTCCCATATATCGACACTGATGTAACCCAACACCTCTTCAGTCATATGAGTCCAGCCTCCCTGCCTGGTGGGCCTCCTTCCGTACACAGGACAGGAAGGCTCGTGAGAGATCTGACAAAAGTCCTGAGTGGGGTTCTCCACCTTACCTAACTTAAGCAGCACAATGAGAATCAGGAACAACTTCCACAGGTGAACCCAAACTTCCCAGTAAATTCTCCAGCAGACCAGTTTTTCATTAGAACAGAGCAGCTTTAGCTCAGCAGAAGAATGTCAACAAGTCCCAAACATCTGAGAGCAGATGGGAGTGAGATACCATTAATGATGATTAAATGGAATCCTTAACCTACAGGAAAGCAAAAGTTCTTATAAGATTGCCAAGAAAACCACGCTAGGACTTTCCAAATGGGTATGACTGACTGTTTATAACTGGAGAACTCGTAGGGCAGGGGAAAAAATGGCTTGCTCTCAGCAGGTTTTCCTTTCTATATTTACCCTCACATGAAACGAACACTACTGCACACTGCAACGTTTATTCCCTATGACTGGGGAAGCAGGAGAAGAAAATAACAGACCACACCACATCAAATAAATTGTTAATTTGATGCTTGTGTTGGGGTGGGCAGGTGAAGAGGGAGTCCCAAGCTTCTGGGCAAAACACAGGTCCTGTATCATCCAAAGCCAAGTCTCTGTTACTGTGGTGAGTTATAACTTCCATTCAATCACAGCAGTGGACTTCGGTTTTATTGATCCCAGTTTACACTCATTGTTAAGACACTGCGTTCCCATAGCCACCTTCTGTGGGTGCTGATTGATGTATCAGGTAGCCAGGATGGGCAGGGATGGATTTTTTCTGTTTGCCAGAAGCTGGGGAACAGGGATCACATAATGATTTACCTGTTCTGTTCATTCCCTCTGGGGCACCTGGCATTGGCCACTGTCAGAAGACAGGATACTGGGCTGGATGGACCTTTGGTCTGACCCAGTATGGCCATTCTTATGTTCTGGCCCCTATCACTGAGTGCCTCATGATTGTTAAAGAATTTATCTTCCCAGCATTCCTGTGAAGTAGTGATGTGCTATTATGATGGGGAACTGAGGTAGGTAGAGGCTAAAGGTATGTCTACACTGCAGTGTATGCCCGGGCTCAGACTTGGGTTTGAACCCAACCCCCCTTCCATCTATACACAAATGCGTCTCACTCGAGCCAGTAAGCCCTAAGGACGGGGGCCACAGAACTCGGCAGGAGGGGGGGTCGGAGCTCAACTCCTACTGGGACTCGAGTCCCAACTCGATCATTTTGCAGTGTGGATGCAGCGCCGGCCCAGTTCCCAGACTTGTGCCGTGAGAGTCCACCAACGTTATCCCACAATCCCTTGGGCCAGTGTCCTTTGGCTTTTCTATCCCAAGACTAGCCAATCGACTCCCATGAAACAGAAGCAATCCCCCACCCCCACCCCACCCCGGGTTCGAGTACAGCTGCTCACCGCTTAACTCTTCCATTTTGTTCTGACTGCTGTCCTGCAAACAGAGCGAACTGTCTCCTGCATTCGCAAAGGCCACTGTCAAGAAGTTTTTTGCCAAGTATGCTGCTACCAGGTCACGGGACCACAGCCAGATTCTGGTAAATCCCCCCACCACCACCACCCCCGCAAGCCTACACCCCTCCCCATGCTTCAAAGCCTGAACATCTACACAGCGCGAGCACAAGTCTGTTGACCCAGGCTCTGAAACTCACTGCCACGGGTTCTGAAACACAGTGTAGATGTAGCTTTGGAGTGCCGTTTAGAGCTGGCTGACTTGGCTCCATATTGAAACGCCTATCGCCAACTCACTCTGTTCTTGCTGGATGAAGATTTGGTTTCTATGCACATGCCTGATTTGAGAAGTTTACTAAGGATTTGAATGGGCATAATAATCATTGGGCCAGATCCTCAACTGGTATAAACCAAGACAGCTCCATTGACTTCAAAATGCTCTGAACAGACCCAGGAGGTACTTAGCATCCCAAGGGGACTGACTTGGTTTACATGTCACTATCTGAATCTTAACACAAGGCTGGCCTCTCAGCTGTGAAATCTCCTCCCCATAATCCCAGTAGACTCAAGAAACAAGAGGAAGGGGATATCACATGACCCTCCCATGCTTTTTTCACATCACATGGCCCAGTCAGTCATATCTGCTCAGCTCACCAAATTCAAATCTGAGCTTGACCTCAGCTTTACCTTGACGTTTACCAGCTAGTAATGCAAAGAGCTTGGTAACAGACACATGCAGAAAGGCGTTCACAGAAAGACGGAGTGGAAGAGTTTTGGCCCAAGCAAATTCACTCCTCAGCTTTAGAAGAGCCCGTCCCCCTCATAATCTAATAAATCTTTCCCCCCATGCAGAGAGCATTTGCAGCTTTTCAGGTTAAAAAAAGGCAGCCTCTCCTGCTTCCTCCTGCAGTGCCCCAACGCCTTCTTGACATAGCATCATTTCAATCAGCCGACCGCTTAGAACAGGGAGCGATCACAATCCACCATGGGAGCCCAAGAAAGACAGCCACGTGGTCCTCTTCACAAACAGGGTCATGCACATAAGACCCACACTCCAGTAGCAGTAAAGCAAAGGCTTTGACACTGGTAACGACCACAGCCAGCCAGTTAACGATTTCTTAAGCCTCTGGGTCCATCACGTTATTGCCCGCCTGCTGGAAAATGGCAAATCCCAGCATTAATGGGCTAAGTCCTCTATAGTTTCTCAAACATCTCCTCATAGACTTATTTTACACTATTATTTCCAAAGTCTGAACAGTGGGCAAGGCGCTGGTCAGACACATACAAAGACGAGGGCTCTGCCCCAGGGAAGTTCCAATCTAGCATTACCCCACAGTAGGTTCTAGTTTCCGCCCGGACATACACCCCATTGATTTTCACAGGGCTGTGCATAGTTCAAATCAGGCCAGGATTGGCCCCTCCAGAAGTATCACCTTTTTCTCTCCTGGACCTTTGCTGCTCCTTGAATCTCCTCTGGGAATAATACTCTGCAACAGCAGAGTTCACTGAATGAAGTCCACTCTTTTTGCCCAGCTACCCATGGGAACGCTAGCGTTTTGGATTCCATCCATGCATCACCACGGGTGACCGATCTACTTCAGGCACCGTCTGCAATGTCTCGTCATGATGCTCCTGGAGCTGCTGTCGTGTTGGGGGATAGCCTGGAGTTCTCTGGCGCTCCTTCAGCGTTCTGGCGGAGCTTCTCTTAATTCCCACCCCACAGCATGATGTCCCCTGACACTAAGCCCTTCACAAACACAGGGTGATCCAGTTCAGCACCAGATTGTCCTCTCACTTACGCCAGCAAAAGACAGGAGTAACTCCAGAGAAGTCCATGGTATTAAAGAGGGGGGAGGGGGGAACCAGGCTCATAGAGTATTAACAGGCCACATTTGGTGCAGGCTTAAGGGGGCATAACTCCAGTGAATTCTGGAGAAGTTAGCCCGTTATTATTTATATTGTGATAGCACTAGGAGACTCCGTCAGAGACCAGAATCCTGCTGTGCTAGGTGCTGTACAAACACAGAAGAAAGAGGCTGTCTCGCTCCCAAAGAGCATACAGTCTAAGTAATAGGGATTGGAGTCTTGAAAGGCAAATCCGTTCCTTTCTGCATTCCTTGACTCCTTGTCTATTCTTCCATCATTCTGCTGATCTCATGCTCAACACCAGCTCTTTCTCACAGATTTTTTTTAAAGCTGCGGGAAGGATCCTAGGATTCTAGCCTGGGCCTCCGGAAACCCAGTTGCAAGTCCCTGCTCTGCCACAGACTTCCAGTATGACCTTGGGCAAGTCATGTAGCCTCTGTGCCCAATCTGTAAAAACAGGGATAACAGCACTGCCCTACCACACAGGGGGGCTGTGAAGATAAATACATTTAAAAAGACGGATGCGCTACTTCAGTAATTTAGCTACAACGAGTCAGGAAAAAGATCTTGGCGTCATCGTGGATAGTTCTCTAAAGATGTCCACGCAGTGTGCAGAGGCGGTCAAAAAAGCAAACAGGATGTTAGGAATCATTAAAAAGGGGATAGAGAATAAGACTGAGAATATATTATTGCCCTTATATAAATCCATGATACGCCCACATCTCGAATACTGTGTACAGATGTGGTCTCCTCACCTCAAAAAAGATATTCTAGCACTAGAAAAGTTTCAGAAAAGAGCAACTAAAATGATTAAGGGTTTAGAGAGGGTCCCATATGAGGAAAGATTAAAGAGGCTAGGACTCTTCAGTTTGGAAAAGAGAAGACTAAGGGGGGACATGATAGAGGTATATAAAATCATGAGTGATGTTGAGAAAGTGGATAAGGAAAAGTTATTTACTTATTCCCATAATACAAGAACTAGGGGTCACTAAATGAAATTAATAGGCAACAAATAAAAGGAAGTTCTTCTTCACGCAGCGCACAGTCAACTTGTGGAACTCCTTACCTGAGGAGGGTGTGAAGGCTAGGACTATAACAATGTTTAAAAGGGGACTGGATAAATTCATGGTGGCTAAGTCCATAAATGGCTATTAGCCAGGATGGGTAAGAATGGTGTCCCTAGCCTCTGTTCGTCAGAGGATGGAGATGGATGGCAGGAGAGAGATCACTTGATCATTGCCTGTTAGGTTCACTCCCTCTGGGGCACCTGGCATTGGCCACTGTCGGTAGACAGATACTGGGCTAGATGGACCTTTGGTCTGACCCAGTACGGCCTTTCTTATGTTCTTATGTTCTTAGTAAGGGGAGAGGGCTATAGACAGACAGGTGAAAATAATCCAGTACATTATAATAAACAATCATATGAAAGGAGACGCAGCAATCCTGACTCGGCCAGTGCAGAGACTCAGCATCTTCCCTAATGCTCACAGAGCTCACTGGGGAGGTGCCCACGCAATCTAAAGGGCAGGGGGGTAGTGGTGCTGGAGCAGTCTGGAGTGCCACTCTGGCATCTGAAATCCGTTCCGGCACTTGGCACACCAAGTCACAACGCCAATCAAATTTAGCCCCGCCACCACTCTAAATTTCAGTGGTGTTGCAACCCCGTGCACCAGGTCACAACACCAGTCAAATCTGGCCTGCCTGCCAACACTCCCTTTCTGCCATGCACACGCACGGCTGCACAGCAGTAACTACTTCACGCGTTCGGAAGCGGGCTGGCACCCGCATCCCACTCCACCAGCCAAGCCCTCTGCCGGATTGCCCTGGCCTCTCTCTGCGCTGCAGGAAGCCTGGAGTCGAGGGGTAAGGAATGGAGCCGGACTGGGGATGGGGGAGGCAGTGCAGCTGGGTCTTGCTCCGCCTGCTGGAACCTGAGGCAGCTGCTCTTGGTGCTGGAGACAGGCAGGACGCCTCGAGCCAGCAGGGAGGGTAAGGAGCAGGATGGGGGAGGTAGGGGTCAGGGCACAATTTAGGTAGGGTGGGAGTGGGACAGCTGTTTATGGTCCCATCCCAGGATGCATGGAGCTGGCTGCAGAGAGGCTGGTCCCTGCCACTGGTAACAGCATCCAGGGGCTGGCAGTGCTTGAAGCAAGCTCCTGGCTGCCTGGCCCAGCAGGGAGCTGCAGCAGGAGGAGGGATGCGGGGAAAAGGAGCCTGTGCCACGGTTGGAGCCAGGGCACCCAGTCCATGTGCTCAGGGCTGAGCTGGCAACTCCACCCCAGGGACCCCGGAGTGGGGGGAGGAAGCAGGATTAGATGAGGGGGACAGAGAGGGGTTGGATTTTGGAGATTCTCTCGTGCATGACAGAGCAGTTGAATTGGCATGTTTGATGGGAATAAGAGTTGCACTCATTAAAATTTGAGGGAGGGGGCCCCCACAATAAAAACCAGCACGGGCCCATCTTTCAGTTCCACCACCGCTCCAGCCATTGAAATTGCACTTCAAAGCTTCGGTCACACTTCACTTGGATTACACTTCACTCCACTGCACCCCAAAGGCTCTGCAAGGGCTTATTTCACAGACAACTGCCCATGTGGCATCAAATTGGAACAACACACCTAATTTGTCAGCTCCATGGCCCTGTATGTCTTCTGCCCTAAGAACGCTGGAAGGCACAAGAAAGAAAAGAGGGAGAGCTCCTATAGCTCAGCCATTCTTGGCCATCTTCTGAATTTGAACACAAGCTAACCGTGATTTTCCCAGGTGGCAGGGAACAGATGCAGAATAGTCCAAAAAGGAATTGAAAGAAACTGTTTTAAGACAGGTATATTAAAGAAGTTCTGCAAATAGATCCAGTAACTGTTGAGGCCGTTACGCCATAAACTCCCCTCAACACCAAAAAGTGTTTTGACTGAGTCAGGACCAACTAGAATCTGAATCCTAAGGATTTGGCCCTGAGAATCCATAGGCAAAATGATGCCACTGCAACTCTTCAAAACATCTTTTAAAGTAATGCATGTTTGTCTTCTGAGATCAATGTACGGAAAGCTCCGTCTAAGCAATGCCATGGGACAACTCTGCCAATCCAACTTGAAAATCCTCAACTAGCAGAAGATGGCATTCGTACATTGATGACAGAAGCCAGGCGGAACAACTGGGCCGGAAGAGAAGCCATTTTTCCTCACAGGGCAATTTCCCTCTATGCAAAAGTTCCCTCTACATGGGAGTAACATTGCAGGATGTAATGCATTGAAAGAAAAAGAATTGTGACTCGAAGACTCTTGCACTATGCCCAGGACAGCACTGTTCCTCTCGCTCAGTGCACTCGGACAGGCAGAGATTTATTGTCGTTTCCATGTAAATAAAGCTCTAGTATATAGTTCTGCTTGCTAGACATCTTTGAGCTCATCCCTGCATCTGAGGAGACAGCTGAATTAGAATGGAATCTACTTATGGAGAGCTCAGATATATTGAAACTATAGCAGAGATAGGACCAAACAATGCAAATTTCAGATGAGGATTCCAATCCAGATTTCCCCAAAGTTCAAAGTGTCTTGGTTTAACCCATTCTAGAAACAGGACTGGATCCAGATCAAAACATCCCCAAACTTCAGAGATGCTCAGTGCTGTCCTGGGCATAGTGCAAGAGTCTTCGGTTAACAATTCCTGGGTTCCATTCCAGAACCTACTAGTGCAGGGGTGGGCAAATTACGGCCCATGGGCCGGATCCGGCCCGCCAGCCATTTTAATCCGGCCCTCGAGCTCCTGCTGGGGACGGGGTCTGGGGCTTGCCCCACTCTGGTGCTCCAGCCAAGGAGCAGGGTTGGGGGCCGCTCCACACAGCTCCTGGAAGCAGCAGCATGGCCCCCCTCCAGCTCCTACACATAGGGGCAGCCAGGGGGCTCTGCTCCACACGCTGCCCCTGCCCCAAGCGCCACCCCTGCAGCTCCCATTGGCCAGGAACCACGGCCAATGGGACCTGCAGGGGCGGCACCTGCAGACGGGGCAGCAGAGCCACCTGGCCACGCAGCCGCATAGGGGGGACAAGCCGCTGCTTCTGGGAGCCGCTTGAGGTAAGCGCTGCCTGGAGCCTGCACCCCTGAGCCAACTCCCTTGCTCCAACCCCCTGCCCCAGCCCTGATCCCCCTCCCGCTCTCCGAACCCCTTGGTCCCAGCCTGGAGCACTCTCCTGCACCCCGAACTCCACATCCCCAGCCCCACCCCAGAGCCTGCGCCCCCAGACGGAGTCCTCCCCTTCGCCCCCCCACACCCCAACCCCCTGCCCCAGCCCGGAGCCCCCTCCCGCACCCTGAACTCCTCATTTCTGGCCCCACCTTGGAGCTCGCACCCCCAGAGCCCTCACCCCAACCCCAATTTCATGAGCATTCATGGCCTGCCATACAATTTCTATACCCAGATGTGGCCCTCGGGCCAAAAAGTTTGCCCACCCCTGTATTGGTGAGTCACTGCAAGACTATAAGCTAAACTCAGCTAATTTTTCAGAAGTGTTCACTACTTTTGTCTGCTTCAGTTCTTGAATGCCCAACTTGAGACATCTTGGTCCCAGTTTTGCTCTTCGTAACGCATGCAAATCAGTCAAGGGAATTGCACTTGTGTTCAACTAGTGTTAGAGGAGAACCAGGCTTCTCGTGCTCTAAAGGGGAGATTTCGAGAAGCAGTCAGGCGCCTAAGTGCGCCTTTGAAAAAATCAACCTCAAGGTCAATGGGAGCTTTGGTGCACTGTACCTCTGAAAAACAGGAATAAAGCATCTCAAGAGAAAGGGAGGCGTCCAAAATCAGTGAATACTTCTGAAAATTGTCCTAATCTCTCCAAGCCTCACTTTACCAAGCTGTAAAATGGGCATCAATCCTGTTTACCCACCTCCCAGGTACGCTGCTTGTAAAGGCAATCTGTAAAATTCATTAAGATCAGATTCCGAACACTGTGGTTAGGTCTGGCAGAATTCGTTTCGTTTGTTTGTTTGAATAATTTCCACTGATAATATCAATGTTTATTTGTAAGCAGTTTTTCTTTTTTTATTTATTTAAATTTGTATAGTGGTGGGTCACACAATTATTTAATGACAGTAGACTCCATCAATCAAACTCCAATAAGTTCAAGCACCATTTTTCTTACTTTATCTGTAAATTTCGATGATCATCAATGGCAATATTTTTTGTCAGTTTGCACATGTACAGTGGAATCAATGTTTAATGATAAAAATCTAATCCTTCCAAGCTTAAGTGTGGTATAGCGGTACCAAGTATTACACTGCTGAATGACAAGACACCAGGTCCCACGGTTTGGGCTGCAGAAAACAGGGAAGAGTGTACACAGGTGCCCCTTTACTGTACAGCAGATAGTTCCATTCAATTAGGAACAGACCCCCAGGCTCCTGGGATTGGTGTCCACAAGAAAAGCCACAGACAATAGGAAATGGGGAAGAAACACAAGCTAGGCAGGATGAAAAAGGAAAAAAGCAGGCACAACCTTTAAGAAAAAAAAGCAAGCTTCTCAAATGATGGGAATCATTTGCTGACCATCAACAGGATGCACAGTGCAAAGCATAAAGGAGATATGGACACAGCCCTCAAGGGACTTTCATCCAAGCAGCACAAACTGTGCGATCTTGCCTTGGAGCTAACCCGTGCTACCACGACTTCACTGCTATTGTGAGTGGAGCTAGCTGGATCAAAGCTAGCTCAGGTGTATCTACATGTGCAGCAGTCCCACTCTGACTGCAGTCTGCTTCATTAATGCAGTGAGATGTACGCACTGCCAAACAAAGCCTATAACAACCTGCACGGCTATAGCCCATTCCGTCCAAGGATCTGCAGGAATTTACAGCTATGAATGAATTAACCCTCAGAGCACCCTGGAAGGTTAGCTTCCATTTTCCCCACCCCAAAGAAGACAACCATGTGCTAGCTTAGGCCCCTGGCAGGGTTGAAACATAGCAAGCTGCTATGGTTACTGACCAAGTATTAAGCATGATGGGGGGGGGGGGAGCATACAAGCCTTGTTTAGAGCCAACCAAGGCAGGCCATTAAAAGAGTAGATGAACCCACCAATTAACAACAGAGCTGGTGGGGGATTTTTTGACAAACTGCGTTTTCCTCACCTAAAACTGCCAATTAGCCAAAACCAAAACTGTTTGGGAAACAGGGACAATTTCAACAAATCTCCCAACTCAAAACATTATTGGGGGGTGGAGGGGAACTCTGAAATGGTAAAAAAAAACAAAAAAACATTTTGACATTTTCTAAATGAAAAGTTTCAGCATTTGTTTTTAGTGGAAACAACTTTTTGTTTTGTAATTTTAGTCAATTTAGACTAAACAAAAGGTTAAAAAAGGTTAAATCAAAATGAAACGTTTCAAAATCATCGAAAAAAGATTTTGATTGACCCGAATCAATTTTGGGGGGATTTTTGGTTTGTGAAAATTCTCAATTTCAACTTTTTGCCCTATTTTGAGATGGGGAAAGTTTTTAATATCTCAAAGATTTTCATGGGTGCTGTTTCCCATCATCCAGCTTTCAAGTCCTCTTCATCTGTTGCACGTTAAAATCACTGAATCTAGCTGGATTGCCATATTAGGCACTTGGTTCCCTATCTGTAAAATGGGGATAATCATACTGCATTTGTCCTACCGTGTCTATTTAAACCGTACGCTCTTTAGGGCAGGGGCTGCAAATATGTGTTTGTACAATGCCTAGCACAATGAACCTCTAGCTGCTCCTATAATTTGACAGCCGGGGACTCTGAAGCTTAGGAACATAGAGTCACTTGACCAAGGACAGACAGCAAGTCAGCAGAAGACCTGGGCACAAAACCCGTATCTCCCAGCTCTCAGTTCCATGCACCAGCCCTCAGAAAAACCTTCCGAAGATTTTTCTCTCCGAGAGAGAGGACTTTAGTCCTCGGAAGAGAAGGAATGGAATTTCTAATTCAGCTGAAGCAGCAGCAGTGCAGATTTTGAATCCACTCTTTTCTGCGAGCGGGGGCTGACGATGTGATGCCAATTAAGCTTTAACATTCCCTGTTCGGATATGTTTGCTTTTTTGTAAACAGAGACACAGAATTTTTCTTGGCCGTTGCTGCCGCTGTGGACTGTACCCTCTAAGCATTTGCTCCCAGGTGATTTGGATCAGGATATACCATGAAGTTTGCTTTTCGCTGCCTCAGTCAACGAGTGGGTGTGTAAACACTGACCAATTTCACTGCAGGTTCGACGCCTTTAAATGGGGACTTTCACGTTAGTCAGACTTTAAAAACCACATCGTATTTAAACAAAAAATCCATTTCCCTTTCCATCAGCTGCAGCAGCCACCGAAGATATTTTTGTTTGAACAAGTGGGTCCCTCCCACCCATTACCTCCTCCCATGCAATAGGCTGGCTGGTGAAGTCATAAGGCTGGATTTGCAACAGAGACAAGGATTTGTCAGGACAAAAGGCACTGTAGATCCCACATGAAGGAGGATGCCGACAGCATACAATTTTCTCTGCACATAAAACATTGGGTGGGGGGAATGACTCTCCCCTGCATGGCGGCAGCTTTGTGTCACTACACTGGTGCAAAGCTAGTTTAGCTGGCCGCTGGAGGGATCTTCTAACATAGGGGAATCCTAGTCACAAAAGCAGCTCCTATGCCACCCGCTGCAGCATGAGGGATGTGACCTAGGGAAGGAGGTGCGTGCCAGTTGTCCCTGCCCGCTGGTGATCCCCAGCTGTTGTAATAGTCGCTGGTGGCCATTGGCAGGAACTGGCTAGGTCAGATGCCTAGTTGCAAGGGGGACCTTTGTCATCACCACTACTCTGCTACGCTGAATGCTCCTCACCGACAGCTTAGGATCAGGTCCTTTATAGCTGGGATTTCTGAAGGAACCTAAGAGAGTTGGGTACTCAAATCCCATTGAAAAAAGATAGGGCGTGGGTACTTAGTGCCTTTGAAATTCCCAGCCTATGTTTCTACGGGCCAGATTTTCAACCGAACTCAGAGCATTGGGTGCTGAGCTCATTTGACAGCCGAGACCCAATGGAGGTCAAAGGCGAGCACTTAATCTGTTCCCAAGGGCAAACCCTGCTCTTCTCAGATGTAATTCACCCTTATGGAGAGCGCTTGTGCCGCACTCACGCACCATATCTCTGCCTCAAACGAGGGCCTCGGAGGGTCTCGGGCGGCGCCTGCATTTTGTGCTAGCAGTGAATTCCACCTACTCAGAGTGCCACGAGCTCTTAGCGCTAGCGTAGCCCAGATAGGAGGTCAGGATTTAGAGTCAGGAACCAAGGTGAAGATCCGGGGGTTACAAATTCTGGGTAGATAAAAGCTTTCGTCAAACAGCAAACTGCATGGAACTTAAGTGATCTCCCTCGAATGACTGAAGATCTGATTCACTCTGCTGGGATCTCAGCCTGATGGATTAGGTAAAATAAATGAATCTAAACCAGTTGGACGGACTGAGTTCATTGAAACAGTAAAGAAAACCCCCGCATTAACAGCGCTCCTAGGTCCTCTTCCTTTACTGCAAATTAAACCCATCTCAGCCCACATAGGAATTACAATCCCTTACAGCGACCTGCAGGAAATGCATTAAAAATACATTCTGCCAGTTACAAATCTTCATGTCAGCAGCCACAGGGGAGAGAATTAATGCAGGGAAGGGAATTAATGCAGGGCAAATACACCCCCCCACACACACACACCATCGCCTCCTCTGGGGCAAGGGCATGGAGGATTTATAGGCTGAGAGATCTGGGAGTCTGGAAGTAGCAGGACCTGAGCTCTGTCATGAAACTGAAAGAGACGACAACAGGGTGAGATTTATTCAAAGTGCTGTTTTCAATTTATTTTAAAACATAAGTGTTGTCTCTCCCTCTCCCCAGCCCTCCAACAAAAAGCTATAAAGCCACAGATCCAAAGGGGCTCTGGAATCACATACAATAGGTCTGGATTCACTGAGGGAGGGCACCAGTCAAAAGGGCTCTGGGGACAAATTCGCCCCATTACAAGCTTTTCTTGAAAACAGAGCCAAACTGCTTTCATACCAAATAGGTCAGATTTTCAAACATTGGTGTCTTGGCAGCATCCAAAAACAATGAGCCTGTAAAGAGGGGATTCCTTTCATTGCCCTCCCCAAATTGGCTTCATGTCTCTCCTTATGTCTGGAACAAAACTCTTCCTTCTTGCTCAGCCAATCTCCTTCAACATCCTTATGGCTCCAGGATCCTTGACAAGTAAGAGACATAACCTAGGCCTCCTTGCACATTGAAAGGTGGGTGTAAGCAGGTTTATGATTACACATGCCCAAATTCAGAGGTGATGGGTTTTGTTTGTGAAATGCCATGTGCGCTTATGACATGGCATCTGTTATCATTATCAGTAATGAGAGGGATAGGGAGAGCTCTCCCCAAATCTACCTATAGGACCCCCCATCACCATGGTATCGGAGCACTTCACAAACATTAATCAATTTATCCTCAACACAATGAAGAGAGAGGGATTAAGGGACTTGCCCTAGGTCACGCAGGAAGTCTGTAGCAGAGCCAGGAATCAAACCCAGGCCTTCCGAATCCCTGAACCACAGGACAATTCTTCCTCATCACACATTATAATATCTAGCTCTTAGACAGCATTTTCCATCAGTAGATCTGATATAGATACTGCAGAGGTCAGCTATTCAAGGTCTCATGCCTCAGTGCAGGCACTCCTGCATGTTCCACGTACAGTCCTTCCCCCAGGCGTGCGTGGTCCTTGCACTTTTTGCTGGGAGGACCGGCTTTTCTTTGTTCCCCTGACGTCCTGTTGGCGTCAGATTCTCAGTCCTGGAAACACTGAGAACTGCTCCAGTTACGTCTCCAAGGCATTGCCTGTTATATTTTTGGAAAGTTTAGCAGAATAATTATCAGATTATGCATCACTAGCGGGGAGCCTTGTCTGTAAATCAATTCCGCTTGAGGTTAGTCTGCTGCCGTTTAGGAACAGTTCTAGGAATTGAGTTCACCCTTGGAAAATTAATAAAACTCAACCCTGCTGACCAAAATGATACGTTTGCCTGAATATTAAGCATATGAAGATCATTGCTAACACCTCTACCTTTAGACCATACCACTCCCAATTCATATGACGATTAATACCTTGTGATACAGAGGTCATAGGACAGCTCCGAGACCTTATGGCAAATCCAGGAAAATTACCTTTCCAATGATACCTGGTAAGACCTTCAACTCCGAATACCTCAGGTCGGTGGCTCTTGATTCCATGAGCTTTATTGGTGTGACAAGCTATACAAACACTGCCAGATACCTGCCTATGATAGAACTAAGCACTTTTTGGGTGTTGATCCCACGTCCATTTTCCAGCAGGGGCTGTTCCTGAGCTGGTGGCACGTTGCTATGTGGTGAGATTGCCGTGTCTGCCTTCTCCCTCCGTCTCCCAAGGCCAGGCACAGGTTTCCCTTATCGCCTTTTGAGGAGACGTCTTTTATCATTCCCTGCTAGTCTGAGGAGATCTCTCACACATCCTTGTATTTCACACACTGGAGCAGAAAGTGACCCCTTCCGCTCTTTGTTATTATGTGGCTAGGAAGCCATGGCCTTAGTGCCAATATTTTGTTTGTAACACTGCACACTTCTGGAGTACTCTCAAAGCATTTTATGAGCATCAAGGGATTAATCCTCCCATCTCCTCTGTAGCGTTATCACCATTTTACAGATGGGGAAACTGAGGCGTGCTAATGGGCTAGTGTCTCAGAGAGGCACATGCTTGGGGTGATTAGCTCCTCCCATCGCCGCAGCTACACTCTATTTTTAGCACGCTAGCTCAATCTGAGCTAGCACAGATATCTCTGCTCAAGCTAAAATAACAGGAGTACTTGTGGCACCTTAGAGACTAACAAATTTATTAGAGCATAAGCTTTCGTGGGCTACAACCCACTTCTTCGGATGCATATAGAGTGAACCATATATTGAGGAGATATATATACACACACATACAGAGAGCATGAACAGGTGGGAGTTGTCTTACCAACTCTGAGAGGCCAATTAAGTACATTGAATTCATACACCCCTGCCTGGGTGACGAAGGCTGACCTTTCCTTAGCGGGTTCATCTAGTGGTACTTGCCAGTACCCTTTGGTTAAGTCTAAAGTAGAGATGAATTGGGCATGTCCCAATTTTTCCAATAGCTCATCGGTGCGTGGCATTGGATAGTTGTCAGGACGAGTTACAGCATTTAGCTTACGGTAGTCCACGCAAAAGCGTATTTCCCCATCTGGTTTGGGAACTAGAACCACTGGAGATGCCCATGCACTGGTAGAGGGGCGGATTATACCCATCTGTAGCATGTCCTGGATCTCCCTTTGTATAGCCGCTTGGGCATGAGGTGACTCCCGGTAGGGTGGGGTTCTAATTGGGTGAGCATTACCTGTGTCAATGGAGTGGTATGCCCGTTCGGTCCGTCCTGGAGTGGCTGAGAAAATCGGTGCAAAGCTTGTGCACAGCTCCTTTATCTGCTGTCGCTGCAGACAACTCATTTACCCAGATCATTATTGTTCTTGTTTCTGTTGGCTCTGGTTTAAAAGGGGGGATGGTTAGAGTTCCAGGGTGGCCAGGTTTACAGGAGGGGTTGGAGCCCCACCTAGAGTCCCCTGGGGCTGACACAGCATAGGTGCATCCATAATCACCAGGAGTCATGTTTACCCAGACTTGGACTGATATGAGTGCGAAGATCCCCTGCAGCGTGTTGTTGGTCACTGGTATTTCCTGTGGTGTGTCCCAACTGGTCCAGTTATACCATTGAATTCCCCATTGTGGGTCCGGTTGTTGTTCTGTTTCCAATGCGTGAATTATCATCAAAGTTACTGGAATCCAAATGCTCCATGCCTTGAGCGCCATCTGCTGGTTTGGGTTCGTTAGTGGTGTTGGTATCTGTAGCTTAAGAAAACAATTTTAGTTGCGAGATATGAGCCCATTTTAGCTTGCCCTGTTTATCTATCCGGTACACCAAAGGGCTGAGCCGGTCCACAATAGAATATGGACCTATCCATTTAGATTCCAAATTGTGCTCCCTTCTACCCAATTTTAAATACATAACCAGATCTCCGGGCTCCCAGAGCTGGGAGTTACCAGCTTTTTGCTTATGGAGTCTGTTATTCATTTTATCAGTGGCCTCATTGATCCGGTATTGCAAGGTTAATTTGTCCTCCTGTAATTGTTTGAGCCACTGAAAATAATCATGTTGTGGTGTTACCACATCTATTTCCCCTGATCCTAAACCCATCTGTGTGGGATCAATCATCAGTTTCATCGGCTGTCCAAATAAAATTTGAAATGGCTGGATTTTTGTTTTTAGCCGGTTGCTACTGCGGATGGCAGCCAGAATTAGAGGCAGCTTCTCTGGCCAATTTTTCCCAGTATTACTTACCACCTTCCTTAGGGCTTCTTTAATGGTGCGGTTCATGCGCTCTACTTGCCCTGATGATTGAGGGCGATAGGGGATGTGAAATTTTTGTTTAATACCCAAGGCTTGTAATAAGCTAGTAAACATTTCCCCTACAAATGCTCCTCCATTGTCTGAATCTATTATCTCCGGAGTTCCATAACGACAGACCACCTCAGTAAATAATTTTTTTGCAGCTTCTGTGGTGGTGTTTCTTCTAGTGGGGAATGCCTCTACCCACCCAGAGAAAGCATCTATGATTACCAGTAGGTACTGGAATCCCTCTTTGCTCCGTGGCAATTTGTCTATGTAGTCAATTTGTATTCTATGCCAGGGACCTACTCGTCTCTGGTGCATAAGGGGCTGGTAATGTGGTGGCCGGGCTTTATCCTGAGCACACCTGATGCAATTTTGAACCCAAGTTTTAACATCATCTTCCATACCTTTCCACTGGGCTACCTCTTTTAGCCTGCTTAGCGTCCCTTCCACTCCCTCATGCATGAACTGATGTGCAACATTAACCAGTTCCTGTTTTTCTATCTTTCCTGGGGTTCTGTGTGGGGAATGTAAACAGTTATTGTCATCAATAAATTCATCAATTGACTGCGGATCCCCCATTACCTTTCCCTCCTGACTTCTAGTCACTACTGCAGCTATATCATACTGCCGTGCTATACCATCTACTTTATTATTCCAAAGAGCCTCTGGAGTGTTCTGTCTGCTATGTGCCTTTACATGCCTGACCTTTAAACAGCCAGGATGTTGTGTTACCCATTGGTAAATCCATTTCCACTCCTCTACATATGAAATGCTTTTCCCATCTGCTGCCTTCCACCCATTTCTTTCCCAGTCATGCATCCAGTATTGTATTCCCTTGACACAGAAATCACTGTCTGCATAGATAAACACAGGTCTGGGGTTGTTCTGATATTGCTGTAGTACCCGATATATGGCATGGAGTTCAGCATGCTGGGCTGACCCGTGATCCAAATAGCCCTGTAGTATTTCCTCTTCTAAGTTAATTGCTGCATATTTAATTTTCCTTATGCCTTTAAGCACCATTGAGCTCCCATCTGTGAACCACACGTGTCCCTCTATCCCAATGGTATCTAGCTCCTCCAAGGGGGGTGCCTGTATCAGGGCTATTCTTTGCTCTAATGTAACCTCGGGGCAGTCATGTTTATTTCCTTTTTCAATCAGAGCGTGAGTCAATAGGTCAGGTCTAGACACGGTCTCGGTGGTGACTCCTCTGTTTATCAGTGTGAGGGTCCACTGAGCCATGCGGGTGTTTGAGACCTTGCCCCCAACCAGTTTCCCAGACAGAATGTACTTTAAAGGGATGTGGGTACTTTGGATTGTTAGGGGAGCCGTTCCAGTTAGGGGTTCAAAAGACTGGACTGCCCACACCGCTGCCAAACATTCCCTCTCACAGGGATCAAAATTCATTTCTGGCCCCTGTAACTTCCTAGATTCGTAAGCTACCGGGACCAGTTTATCTTCTTCATTCTTTTGGAGGAGAGTAGCTGCTAATGCCAGGTCGTTAGCCGCGAGTCGGATTACAAACGGCTGGGACTCATCTGGGAATCGCAGAGCAGGGGCTGTCAGGGCTTTTTGTTTAAGCACCCTTAGAGCCTCCTCTTGCTCTGACCCCCACTCCCATTTTACCTTTTTCTTAAGCAATTTCCACAAGGGCAGTGTAATCTCAGCATATTTATAAATATGAGGTCTTAGAAAATTAAACCCTCCCAACAGGACCCGTAGGGAATGTTGGTCGGTAGGAGCCGGCATTTCTATCAGGGCTCTTACTTTTCGTTGATCTACCTGCCTCCCTTCCTTTCCTATAACAATGCCTAGATAAGTCACTTGAGACTGGACCAACTGGGCTTTTTCTAAGCTAACTTTAAAACCAGTCTCTTGAATTAGAGCCAAAACATTTTCAGTTAATCGTTGTACCTGTGCCTCAGTTTCCCCAAAAATTAAAATATCATCTACGTAGGAAAACACAAAGGACCGATCTTGTGGGCTAAGGCGATCCAGCATGTCTATGACATGTTTGTGAGCTATAGCTGGGCTATTGTGAAATCCTTGGGGTAGACGCTGGAATGCCCATTGCTGCCCATTGACCGTGAAGGCAAATCTATCCTGTGAGTCTGGGTGCAATGGGATAGCAAAGAAGCAATTAGCCAAATCAATGACTGAGAAATACTTTGAAGTAGCCTGAACCTTTTGAATTACCTGGGTCATATCGGCTACTATAGGGGCCATAGGGATTGTGCCTTTGTTAACACGCCTATAGTCAATAGTTAAACGCCAAGATTTGCCGTCTGCCTTGAGGACTGGCCAGACAGGAGAGTTAAAAGGGGAGTTAGTTTTTCGAATGACCCCCTGCTGTTCTAAGTCCCGGACTGTTTGCTGTAACTGTGTTTCAGCCTCCTTGGGATAGGGGTATTGTTTTTGAGGGGGTACCAAATCCCCAATGATTTTTACACAAGCCTGTATTTTCCCACAGTCCGTTTTCTTTTGAGTCCAGACAGTGGGGAATTTTGAGCGCCACACCTCAGCTTGCTGAGTTATTGTGGTGGTGGCTACTGGTCCCCCTTTGGTTAGAGGGGTCCTCTGTTCCACTTTTCCCTTATGGGGAGGGGGCATGTCCAGTTTCCATAAAGTGCCCCGTGGTAAATCAATCACTATGCAATTTTTAAATAGCCAGTTTGTGCCAAGAATCATATCATTTGTCATGTCTGGGGTCTGGATCAGATCTCCGTGGGTTCTAAACCCTTGCACGGAGAAAGGCACTTCTGCCCACTCCCATCCTGTACTGGGCTTCCCTTGAAAGGACTGCAGTGTGACTTGTTTGATTCTAGTGCCGGCTGGTGGCTGAGTTCTAATTAGCGAGACTGCAGCTCCTGTGTCAATTAAAGCCAATGTAGGAGCACATGTGCCCTGCTGGATATAAATACATGGTCGACCTTCAGGGTCCCATGCAATTTTACTGATGAACCTCCAACGTGGTGCTCCTACATATGGAGGAGGTTCAATATCCAGAGGGTCTCCCTATGCCGTATCTCCTGGGAATGGGAGGGGGTCCGTAAATACAGAAGGAGTAGGGGGAGGGAGAGGAGCTGTCGGTGTTAGTATGCTTGCTACTCTCCCCTCCTTAGAAAGCATCTGAAGTTTAAAAGCTTCTGCCAATAAGTTCTGTGTGGGTGCCCCGTCCCACTTGTCTCTATCTGCCCCGTATTGCATTAACACCTTCCAGGCCATGCGCCGAGCGTCTCTTTCAGTTAACTCTTCCTTGCCTGGAGCTGGGGTGTTTGTTTTAATTTTCTGGAGGTCTGGGTACAAATTATCCCTTTGTCTTCCTCCATAATACCCTCTACCCCGAGATCTACCTCTAGTGTGTGTTCCCCGTGCCCCAGTTATGCCTTTATTGCCGCTTTCATTAGAATAAGTAACCGAGGGCTCTAATGCTGCAACATACGCCACTCGTTCCTTTTTTATGGTAGGGGCAGGACCGGAATATGTAAGTATTTGCCGGACCATTTCTCTTAGTTCCCGTAATGTGGCAGGCTGGCCGGGTTGCCACACTCCCAGTCTCATTGCATAAAACGGTTGTAAGGAGGCAGCACATTCTCTTAAAGAATCTACACTGAAAGGCACCAGGTCCAGTTTAGTGGCCGTATCACGTGTAACTAAGCCAGCCATCATCTGCATGAGACCCCATCGGGTTAAAAACGTTTCAGGGTCCTCATCAGTTTCCTGTGAAATCACAATGGCTTGGGCCACGAAATTACGCCTGCCCATTAGTTCTGCAAATTTTGTCAGAACATCCATTAGGTGGTAATCCTCACCAATCCTGAACCTGTCTAGAAGCCCCCGCATATCTGGGGCTGCACAAATGCTCATTAAGCGGTGCAGCTCTTGTGAGTTGAGATCCTCCCTCTCTCCCAGTAGAAGAGCATTCACACTCCATCTAGAGAAATTTTCCCGTTTTAAAATCCCCAGCCACTTTGCCATGGCCTGGAGATCGGAGGCAGAAACAGGCACTGTGGTTACTGTTTCACTCCCACCATCCTCCCTCGTGGTGGTGACTGTTCTCTTCGTTATTGTTGAAATGGCATTTTGGCTCTCGGAGGGGGAATCTACCCAAATATCCCCTTCCCAATCTCCAGAGGGGTCTAAAAAGTCTGCCCCTTCTGGGGTTTCAAATATCCCTTCTCCTGAAGTTACTGCTGCAACTTGTCTGTTTGCAAATCCCACTTTTTGTTTTAGTTGGTTGATAAGTGATTTACAGTGGCTATGGTCAATAGGGGCTTTCCCCTGTTCTAAAGTTAACTTTTTGACCATTCCCTGTAATACCTGATTTTCTTTTTCAATTCTTTCCTTCTCTTTGGTATGCTCCTGTAAGATTTGAGAGTGTTGTTTTAACTCTCTGTACCCATCCTTAAGGGAGTCTAGCTGGGTTTGGCTGCTAATGGACAAACATTTCCACTTCTCTGCTTCTGCAGCAGAGGTTTGTAAATCCTGCTGCAGCTTCTCCTTTTCATTTTCACATTCAGCCAATCAAAGGAATACCTCATTACAGGTCTTCCATAGAAGCCAAACTGCAGCTGCTTCTTTTTTCATTGGGGTTGAAGGTTTATATATTAACATATATTGAGCCAATTTATCTTCTAGGTCTGAAATCGTATGGACATCAGCTAACACTTGATCAGACCAAGGGCTGTGTCCAAATTTTTGCAAAATTCGTTCAAAAGGGGTAACATTTTTTACAAACGCCAATTTTTCAGTCCCCTCTCTGGGAGCCTTCTTAAAAGACTGCTTAACTTTAAACATTTTCTGGTATACCCAACCTCCTATTGGGACTAAAACAGCAATGCTTATCCTTTTTATTAATACCTCTTAATATACCCAACCTCCTATTGGGACTAAAACAGCAATGCTTATCCTCTTCGCCTGGAGCAAGAAATTTAATTCTTCTCCCTTCTTTTCTACTGCCGGCACTCTACGACCGGGGGAGCGAGAAAGCTACTTCTCCTCCTCTCTATACCCGGCCTCCTACCACCGGGGGTGTGCACACCTTAATGATCGATCACTTTTCAATACTTTTCAATACTCAATATCAAAGTTTGTTTCTTTACTCAATAAATGCTCGTGGTACCTTTCCCCCTTTCGCAATTCTCCACCAAAATGTTGTACTCAAAGTACTATACAGGATCTTTTCAGGGGGATTAAGGCAAAACGCCACATTTATTAGTAATACCGGTATTAATTAATACTCTACAATATGCATATGAGATATATATCACAGTCATGCATTCACACACACACACACATACAAACACACTCCGTCTTGCTGTTGTTACCAACTAGTTGCTCCCCTTAACTGCACTGGCCAGGTGAGTTAGATGGGGGAGGGGTGGAGCCGGGCTTCTGCCGATCCGGATCGATGCTCCGATGGTGACAAGACGAGACCCGGGGTCCTCCTGCAAGACACCTCATATTTATAGCAGCTTCCCTCTTATGCAAATCTAGACCAGATTCAAAATCTGGGTCTGTGTCCATTGGTCTGTGTCCGTTGGTCTTTGTGCTGCTTTTCTCTGGGTGTTGTCCCAATGCTGCTCAAAGAGGGTGTTTTCTAAAGAAGGTGCTTGCTTCTAATCCCTGAGGCCGTCAATATGTCTGCTCTTCTTTGTGGGGCCCACTTGACAAGTTGTATTGTCCTTTGCTCTGGCTCTCATTCCCTCTGCAACTGTTGTAGCTGTCTGGAGGTGGGTGTCTTCCAAGCCTCACTCATTCACACCTCGTTCAGTCAATAGGGCAATTGATTACAGAGTGGAGGGAAGATCTTATTCTACTTCTAGAAAAAAGGCTTTTACTTTAACTATACTATCCTTAGGGGCTATAACATTTGATACAAAGTTTTCTACCAATTTTCTATATAGGGATCTAATACAAAGTTGTATGAAAATAGAGAGGCACAATGCCAAGTCATATGAAATACAAAATAACATCATGCAAGATGCAATGTCATAAAGATACTTAATACAAAATGTCATAAAGAAAGATACTTAATACAGAATAACACAATGCAACATCATAAAGATTTATAGAGATAGTTAATACAGAGATTTCTCTACACTTGGAGCCACAGGTGGGAGCTGGGTGTTGTCAAGTGGGGACCAAAGTGGATGAGCTACTCCTAGGAGTACAACTGCTCCCCCATCAGAGGTACTACCCCTCCCTGACAACCCCATGTGAGTAGGTATCCGCTCGATAGCTTTCATCACCATATAGTTTTTGACAGGTTTCCACGCCCCGTCCCCATTGCCGGCGCCGTCCCCATTTTTCTGTGTTTGGCCGGGGTAAGGTTGCTGTAGTGAGTCCATATTGGTCCATATTGGTTGACCGGGAGGTGGGCGGGCTCCCCTCCTGTCCTGAAGAGGGAGCACTGGCGCAAACACCCAAGTGGGCGGAGCCTCCGCCTCCTGTCCCCGCCCCCCGGAAGTCACGGGGCGGGACAGGAAGTATAAAGGCCGGCAGCCAGAGCTCAGTCAGGCGCCGGCCACCGCAGGGAGCAGACGTGCGGTCGGGAGCTCCCCGCCAGGATACCTCGGAGGCCCGTGGTGGATGCCCTAGCTGGCCGGAGCTGCCCCGAGCTCATTACGAGGAGGAGCCGCCGGAGCCCGTCCGCTCCCGTCGCTGGGAGGCGCCCGTGGAACTCCCCCACAGCAACCCTGAAGGGGAGGCCCCGCCAGAATCCTTGCAGCCCTGCTGTTATCCAGAGGAGCCGCCCGAGGGCCAGTGGCCGGGTTTCCCTACGGAGCTACCGGATCTGCCACCAAGCCCCGGCCGAGAGGAGGCTCCACTGATGGACTGGACCGCAACCGGTGCCACAGACGAGGTAGGCCCCGAGGGGGATAATGGCTCACAGCCCGGGGGTAGCCGACCCCAGTCAGGCTACAGAGGCCTGTGAGCCCATGGCAGTGTGTTTCGGTCAGGATACCCCACTGACCGGCAGCGACACTAATCGCTGCTAGGGCCCCGGGCTGGGACACAGTGGAGTGGGCGGGCCTGTGTCCCCCCCTGCCACCCCTACACACGGGTGGCAGGCTTCCCCCTCACCCAACGCTCAGGTAGGAACCTGAGCCCCTTACCTGCCGGAGCTAATTGCTTGTTTGTGCTCCGCCCTGAACCAGGGCCGGAGCTACTACACTGCTTGCCTGCTCAGCCCCTGCTCCAGAGGGCCTGAGCGAAATTGACTGGTTGTGCTCCGCCCTGACCCAGGGCCAGAGCTAATAGACTACTTGGGTGCTCAGCCCCTGCTGCAAAGGGCCTGGGCTTATTGACTGCTTGTGCTCAGCCCCTGCATCCAAGGGCCTGAGCTTACTGACTGTTGGCGCTCAGCCCCTGCACCCAAGGGCCCGAGCTTATTGCCTGTTTGTGCTCAGCCCCTGCTACAGGAGGGCCTGAGCTAATTAACTGCTTGTGCTCAGCCCCTGCACCCAAGGGCCCGAGCTTATAGACTGTGTGTGCTCAGCCCCTGCTGCAAAGGGCCTGAGCTTATTGACTGTTTGCCAGCCCAGCCCTGCGTCAGAGGGCCTGGGTTCTTCGACTGTGGTTTACTCAGCCCCCTGGACCAGAGGGCCTGAGATCTGAGCTAACTTACTGTTTAAACCGTGCAGTAGGGAGTCGGTGTGGCTCCCCTCCTGTCCTGAAGGGTCGAGCCCCGGCGCAAACCCTTTTACAGTTGCGTGCTTGTGTTTTGACATATTTAGAGAAAAAGTATGAAAGACTAGAAAGAGAGGCTGTAAGGGGTTTGCAGCTCCCTCCCCATCCGTCTGGGCGGGAGACAACGCCCCTCGCTATGATACTTCTGGGATACCTTGGTTCAGGGGAAAATTAGCTCAGTGTTAATGGTTCAGGCCTGCAGTCAGACCGAGCAAAGACAGAGAGTCTGTGTCGCAGGGCAACGATTCACCGGTGAGGGATGATCTCTTCCGGCCTCTAAGTGCCCTCTACAGGCTGGTGTCTCGCCTGCCGCTGGTCCTGGTGTACCTCCCAGACCCCGGTGCCCCTCTACGTCAGGCTCCTGCCCCCGGCAGTAACCCACTATCTGGGTGTCCAGGGGCCCAGGGGAACCCCCAACCCTCTAACCACACCTTGCCTCAGTGGCTACTGCCAGTCACTGTCTAGCCCCCGCTCACTGGGGCGGACTGCAGTATATAAACCACGCATCATCGGCAAGGGGGGTTGGATCAGCTGCCTCTGCCTATCTCTGGGCTGCCCCTCTGCAGCCCGAGTACCTTTTGTAGGCCTTTATCTAGGCCTGGGGTTTTGCCCAGAGCCCTCAATCAGGGCTGGGTCAGAGCCGCTGCCGCCCTGCAAAGGGGCGATCGTTGGGTACCAGGTACCGGGGCAAGCGACTCGCTGGGCAGTCTCTGGAGGCCGTCTCAGCCCGGGGCACGGTCTGAGTGGGCAGGGACAGCGAGAGAGGGAGGGAGCATCAGGGGGCATCATCCAGGTGTCATTATCCATCTCTACTGCCCCTCCCGGAGCGCCGACTCCTGCCCCAGAGCGAGGGGCACCTCGCCCCCACTCTCCAGCTCCTCCCTGGCCCTCCCTGAGCTTTCCCCCTTTATGGCCAGTTGGGAGATTAAAACTACTCAATCCCTCCTGTCTGCAGCATTGCATACATCTTGCTGCGTGCCCCTGCGCTGCGGGCTCTGACCCGGCTCCTGCCTGGCGCAGCATGCGGCTCCGTGCCCCTGCGCTGCGGGCTCTGACCCGGCTCCTGCCTGGCGCAGCATGCGGCTCCGTGCCCCTGCGCTGCGGGCTCTGACCCGGCTCCTGCCTGGCGCAGCATGCGGCTCCGTGCCCCTGCGCTGCGGGCTCTGACCCGGCTCCTGCCTGGCGCAGCATGCGGCTCCGTGCCCCTGCGCTGCGGGCTCTGACCCGGCTCCTGCCTGGCGCAGCATGCGGCTCCGTGCCCCTGCGCTGCGGGCTCTGACCCGGCTCCTGCCTGGCGCAGCATGCGGCTCCGTGCCCCTGCGCTGCGGGCTCTCACCCGGCTCCTGTCTGGCGCAGCATGCGGCTCCTGTCATGGAGTGTGGGAGGGCTGTGGCCTACAGGCAGGCAGGCAGAGCAACAGAAGGTCCATTTGCCTGGCCATTGATCAGGGTGGGGCAGCAATCAAGTAGGGGGGCTCTGGCCTACAGTCCAGCAGAGCTGTGGCAGTCTAGGGGAGGTTATCTCTCTGGTGAGAGAGTCAGCACAACCGTCTGGCGTCCGGATTCAGGTGGGAGCCAGACCAATGCAGGCCTCCTGACAACCAGGTGGGGAGGCTACCGCTCCTGATGGTGGGTTGCCAGGGGTAGGGGAACCCAGGCCCTCCCACTCACCTACGTCCCATCCCAGGGCCCTAATAGAAGCAGAGTGGCCTGCCACTGGGTCAGCGGGGAAAATCCGACTGCAACACACTGGCCGGCTTGTAGTCAATGACACAGCTGAATCTGATTCGGCTTCCCTGGGCTCCTTCCTACACGACCATTCTTTGTGTACATAGGTTCCAGGGTTGTTGTTGTTTGCTTCGGACCACGAAAAAGTTCAAGGAGCTGAGATTACAGAAAAGTCCCATAAAATGTAAAAGGGCTTAAAGCCAATGGGGTTCTCTCTCCCTCTCTTTCTCTCTCCACATACACCACATCTATCTATCTATCTATCTATCTATCTATCTATCTATCTATCTATCTATCTATCTATCTATCTATCTATCCCCATACACAACCCCTCTATCTATCTCTCTATCTATCTATCTATCCCCATACACAACCCCTCTATCTATCTCTCTATCTACCCCGATACACCCCCTCTATCTATCTAATCTATCTATCCCCATACACCCCCTCTATCTATCTAATCTATCTATCCCCATACACCCCCTCTATCTATCTAATCTATCTATCCCCATACACCACATCTATCTATCTATCTATCTCTCTCTCCCCATACACCACATCTATCTATCTATCTATCTCTCTCTCCCCATACACCACATCTATCTATCTATCTATCTCTCCCCATACACCCCCTCCCCTCTCTCTCTCTCTCTCTCTCTCTCTCTCTCCCCATACACCCACCCCCCTCTCTCTCTCTACACTCTCTCTCTCTATCTATCGGGAAAGATGCTTGGGGCCTGTTTTTTTAGATAAGAATAAGGCAGTTAAAGGGGGTGCGTAGTGAGGGGAGGGGAGGGAGAGGGCTATTGTTTAAAAATCTTGGATTGATAGGATTGGTTCAGGAAAATGCATTCTATGACTCAGCTGTAGAACATTTTCTGATTGGTCTGCCCGAGAGGCGGAGATAACCATGCTGTGGGCTGTGAGCCTTGGGAGCTCTCTCTTTTCCCGGGGGGCAGCCGCAAGGATAAGTTCTCTTCCCCACCCCCACCCCACCCCCGCCCTCCCTTCAGCTTTCTATACTTTCCTTCTCTCACTAAGCCAAAAGGATCTCTTGCTGTTTTCTATACTCTCCCTCTCTCAGGTCTGGTCTACACTAGTCGTTTATTTCGGAATTAGCTGAGTTAATTCGAAAAAAAAAAAATCATTCCGTCCACACGATCAAACCGTTTTCTTCGATTTAAAGGGCTCTTTAATCCGATTTCTGTACTCCACCTTGGCAAGTGGAGTAGTGCTTCAATCGAGATCGCAATCCCGGGTTAAAGGTATTGTGGACGCAATTCGACGTTATTGGCCTCCGGGAGCTATCCCAGAATGCTCCCTTGTGACCGCTCTGGACAACACTCTCAACTCCGATGCACTAGCCGGTGGGCAGGAAAAACCCCGGGAACTTTTGAATTTCATTTCCTGTTTGGTCACCAGCAGCACAGGTGACCAGCAGCACAGTCCACCATCACAGGAGATCATGCAGTCCCAGATTCGCAGACGAGATCCAGCATGGTCCGAACGGGAGGTACTGGATCTCATCGCATGTTGGGGAGATGACTCTGTTATGGTAGAACTACATTCCAAAAAAAGGAATGCAAATACGTATGCTAAAGTCTCCAGAGCCATGACGGAAAGAGGCTACTCCAGGGACACAGTGCAGTGTCGTACAAAAATCAAGGAGCTCAGGCAAGCATACCAATAAGCCAGGGAGGCGAATGGGCGCTCTGGGTCACAGCCCCATACATGCCGCTTCTACTGTGAGCTGCATGCAATTATGGGGGGTGACAACACCACTACCCCACCACTGTCCATGGATACCTCCAAGGGGGGAGTTGAACGGAGCAAGGAGGACGAGTTATTGGAGGACGAAGAGGAGGAGGACAGTGCATAGGCGGCAAGTGGGGAATCCGTTTTCACCCCTAGCCAGGAACTATTCTTAACGCAGGAGCCAATAGCCCGCCCCCCAACTCCCAAGGCGGGCTCCCGGACCATGACCCTGGAGAAGGTACTTCTGGTGAGTGAGCCTGATCGGAGCCATGAGGTGGGGGGCTGGGGGGAAACACAGCCACACTGGGCTGTTCGCATTTAGTTTAAAGGGCTCATCCCTGCTCAGAGCCTCGTCGGAGCCACGCGGTGGGTGCGGGGGGGGGGGTGAAGCGATCATCCCAGAGAGCCCGCAGGCCCTCCTTTTATATTGCAAACCCACCAGGCATTGCTTGCTATGGGAAAGGGGGCCTGGCAGTTTGAAAGCATTGAAATGAATGCGGAAGAAGCAGAACCCCGCGTGCCCCTAGGGCTTACCATGGCTGGCTGCAAGCTAAATTCTGTTGCCCGGCCATGTGTGATGTGCTGTGTACTATGAATTGCCCGTTTCACTGAGAAACAGTGTGTCCTTTGTTCTCTGAAATGTATCTTTTAAAATACTACCCTCCCTTTTTCTCCTCCCACAGGTGCAGATGTTTCAACGTGGCCCCTATCTACTCCATCCAAGAGGCTGGTCCAGATTAGAAGGTGGAAAAAATGAACTCAGGACAACATGTTCGCCGAGCTCATGCAGTCCTCCAGCATTGATAGGGCCCAGCTGAATGCATGGTGGCAAACAATTGCGGAGTCCCATAAAGCATTACAGGAACACGAAGAGAGGAGGGACGCATGCGATGAGAGCAGGCAGGATGCTGTGGTCAAGCTCATGGGGGAGCAAACTGACATGCTGCACTGTATGGTGGATCTAATGCAGGAAAGGCAGCAAGACCACAGACTGCCGCTGCAGCCCCTGTTTAACCGCCCTCCCTCCTCCCCAAGTTCCATAGCCTCCTCACCCAGATGCCCAAGAACACGAGGGGGGAGGCTATGGGGACCCACACACTCAACCCCAGAGGATCGCCCAAGTAGCAGAAAGCTGGCATATGCGAACTTTTGATTTGGTTTCTGGACTTGTCCTTCCCTCCTCCTCCACCCCCATAACCCAACCCCCCCCCCCATCTACCTTCTTATTTCTCTCAATGTGTTGTGCAACAAATAATAAACAACAGTTTTAAAACAATTGTGACTTTATTTCCTTTCATATATATATAGGGGGCGGGTAACTTCAAGATAAACAAACACAACTGTCACACTGTACCCTGGCCAGTCATGAAACTGTCTTTCAAAGCTTCTCAGATGCGCAGCGTGCCCTGCTGCGCTCTTCTAATTGCCCTGTTGTCTGGCTGTGCGAAATTGGCCGCCAGACCAGTTGCCTCAATCTCCCACCCCGCCATAAACGTCTCCCCCTTACTCTCACAGATATTGTGGAGCACACAACAAGCAGCAATTACAACTGGAATATTGGTTGTGCTGAGATCTAACCGAGTCAGTAAACTGGGCCAGCGTGCTTTCAAACATCCAAAAGCACATTCTACCACCAACCTGCACTTGCTCAGCCTATAGTTGAACTGCTCCTTACTACTGTCCAGGGTGCCTGTGTACGGCTTCATAAGCCATGGCATTAAGGGGTAGACTGGGTCCCCGAGGATAACTATAGGCATTTCAACATCCCCAACAGTAATTTTCTGGTCTGGGAAGTAAGTCCCTTCCTGCAGCTGTTCAAACAGACCAGAGTTCCTGAAGATGCGAGCGTCATGCACTTTTCTCGGCCATCCCACGTTGATATCGGTGAAATGTCCCTTGCGATCCACCAGTGCTTGCAGCACCATGGAAAAGTACCCCTTACGGTTTACGTACTGGCCGCCCTGGTGTGCCGGGGCCAAGATAGGGATATGCGTTCCGTCTATCACCCTGCCGCAGTTAGAGAAACCGAGAGCATTAAAGCCATCCACAATGGTCTGCACATTTTCCAAAGTCACTACCCTTGATAGCAGCTGGTCAATGATTGCGTTGGCTACTTGCAGCACAGTAGCCCCCACAGTAGATTTGCTCACTCCAAACTGATTCCTGACTGACCGGTAGCTGTCGGGCGTTGCAAGCTTCCACAGTACTATGGCCACTCGCTTCTCAACTGTGAGAGCTGCTCTCATTTTGGTGTCTTTCCACTTCAGGGCAGGGGACAGCAAGTCACAAAGTTCCATGAAAGTGGCCCTATGCATACGAAAGTTTCACAGCCACTGGGAATCATCCCAGACCTGCAACACTATGCGGTCCCACCAGTCTGTGCTTGTTTCCCGGGCCCACAATCGGCATTTCATGGCATGAACCTGGCCCAACGCCACCATGATCTCCCAATCGCCACATGCCGTGCTTCTAGGAACGTAGGTGTCCATGTCCTCATCAGTATAGTAATCGCGCTGTCGTTGCTTCCTCGCCCGTTTTTGCAGATACTGCACATACTGCTGGATAATGTGCGAGGTATTTACAATGGTCAAGACTGCACCGGAGATCTGAGCGGGCTCCCTGCTTGCCGTGCTATGGCGCCTGCACGGGTAATCCTGGAAAAATGGCACAAAACGTAGGATAGCTGTTCGGTTCAAGATGGCTGATAAAAGGTGGGAAATGGTTGCCTTCTGTAGCTTCCACATGAGCCCAGCACCGACAACATGTAGAAATTTGCTAGCGATGCAAGAATGGGGGAGCAGAGTTTGTGGCGGAAGCTGTGCTGCTCGGTTCACGATGGCCGAACAACGGCGGGAAATGGTTGCCTTCTGTAGCTTCCACTGGAGCCCAGCACTGACAACATGGAGACATTTGCTAGCGATGCAAGAACGGGAGAGCAGAGTTTGCGGCGGAAGCTGTGCTGCTCGGTTCACGATGGCCAAACAACAGCGGGAAATGGTAAGGATCTTTCTCTCTTTTGCACAGCTCTGTTTTCTGCTTACTAACAAAAAAGGATCTTTCTCTCTCTTGCGGTTTTCTGTACTTTACACAGCCCTGTGTCACTGACACAGGATCTCTTGCTAATTTTTCTGCCATGTGATTTCTTTCACCCAACCTTCTCAACCTTCCTTTATATTTCCCTCTTTTATTTAATTAGCCTTTACTTTTTAAAATTTATTTCAACTTTTTTACTCTTATTATTTTTTAGTCCCAACAAAAATAACCTTTTACCACATTCTTACTAATCTATAAAACAAACTCCTCTCTCTTGTTGCTTTCTCTAGTTTCCCCTCTTTCTTCTATTTAAAATAACCTTTCTTTCCTTTTTTCCTCTAAGCCTAACCAATCTTTCTTTTTTTAAAACTCCTTTCCTTTAAGGCCTCTGTAGCGAGGGGGCGTGGTCTCCCGCCCTGACAGACAGGGAGGGAGCCATGAACGCCCCCTGTTGGGCAGAACCAGCACTTCCGCGGCCACCCCACCGGAAGCAGAAGGGCGGGACAGGAAGCGGAACTATAAAAGGCTGGTCCTCCAGCTCAGTCGGGAGAGAGCTGCCGGAGGAGCAGGACGTCTCTTCCCCGCTGCGTGACCCCAGACCTAATGGAGACCGCTATCCTGACAGAGACCCAGAGGGGCTGACAGAGCTGCAAGACGCCAGGGTCTCCGACGAGCTGGTGGGGCTGCCACTAGCCGTCTACCCCAGCGAAGCAAACAACAACCCTGGAACCCATGTACACATGGAATCGAATGTAGGAAGTAGCCCAGGGAAGCCAAATCAGATTCAGCTGTGTTATTGACTACAAGCCGGCCAGCACGTTGCGGTTGGACTTTTGCCGCTGACCCAGTGTCGGACAACTCCACTGCAGTTAGGGCCCTGGGCTGGGACGCAGTGGAGCGGGAGGGCCTGGGTTCCTCTACCCCCACCACCCCAACGTCAGGAGTGGTAGCCTCCCCACCTGGTTGTCAGGAGGCCTGCATTGGTCTGGCACCTGCCTGAATCCGGATGCCAGACAGTTGTGCTGACTCTCCCACCAGAGAGCTAACCTCCCCTAGACTGCGACAGCTCTGCCGGACTGTAGGCCAGAGCCCCCCTACTTGCTTGCTGCCCCGCCCTGATCAAGCGCCAGGCAAATGGACCTTCTGGTGCTCTACCTGCCTGACCGTAGGCCAGAGCCCCTACTCAATTGCTGCCCTGCCCTGATTGATGGCCTCGGGCAAACAGACTCTCTACCATTACTTGGCCTGACTGCAGGCTAGAACCATTAACACTGAGCTAATTTTCCCCTGAACCAAGGTACCCGGAAGTATCATAAGTAGTATAAGAGCCCTACCATCAATCAAACCCTAACCCCGCCGCTTGACCCCTTAAGCCCCGCCCCTTTACCCCTTGGTCCCTCCCACCTGTCACCGGAAGTCCCCCCCCACTACCCTCTACCAATCAGGAGGGGTTTTGTGCCGAAAGAACCACCCCGAGAGGAGATTTTGACCAATCAGGGGGACTTCCGGGGCGGGGGTGACCCATCTGGAAGTGGGTCGTGTGACCCCTCTAAGAACTCCCCCCACCACCCTCTACCAATCAGGAGGGGTTTCGTCCCGACAGGACCTCCCCGAGAGGAGATTTTGACCAATCAGGGTGACTTCTGGGTTGGGGTGACCCCTCCGGAAGGGAGTCGTGTGACCCCACTAAGAACGCCTCCCAAGGCCCTCCGCCAATCAGAGTGCAGCACCATTACCCCATAAGTCCCAGCGCCAGACAGAGGAGGCGGCCATCTCTTACCAAGGACACGTGTTTTCGAAAGCGCGGAAAGGCTGCTGAGAGGAAACATGGACTCCTTCACCACCCCCGTGAGAACTTCGGACTTTGTTTTAGCCCCAACCGTCTTTGACCTTGTGTGGAGCAGGCGTTACATCAGCGACAGTTCCGAGGAGGAGGAGGGAGCGACCGAGGGGAGCCCTTTGGCCCAGCCGTTGCTGGATACGCCGGAACCCGACCCCGAAACCCTCGTGAGACACCCCGATGAGCATGGCGGTCTCTCTTTGTCCACCCCCTCAGAGGTAGAAGGCGTAAAAAAGTCATGTGGACTATTGTACGCGTTGCTGTTTATGCTATCCTTAAACACTGCCTTAGGGAAAAGCTTTTTGAAGATTGTGAGGGCTGTGTCATAGATGTGCCAGGCCAAAGGCACCATGATTGTGTGACTTGGACTTCAGTGGATATAAACTGCAAGCTCCGGGGCCTGTGTGCTGAGCTGTGTTTGGAAAGCTTATTAAACACTGTTGTTGCCATAGGTTATGGTATGCAATGTCTGTGCCTAACCCAAGAACATTTAGCGCAAGGGGTGACCTTGATAAATGCTGTGCAATTCAGTGCAGACCCTGACCGTGTTCTAAGGAAAATGACCAAACCGGAAGATGCCTGCTTAGAGCATTATCTTGACCGTCTAGTCCGCACAAAGAGTTACAGAACCCTGCTTAAGAAAAAAACTATTTGTAAGAAATCTAAAAGGATTAAGTTAGAGAATGGTGAGGGGACAAACATGCGATATAAAACTTGGTAGCTGTAAATTTTTTTAAAAGGGGGGTTTGTGACTATTGTGTTTTGTTAGAAGGCCTTTGGCCTTTAAGTGAGCTAAAAAGTTTTAATGAAGCATCTTGGTTTTGTTTTCAAGAAGCTGTATGTTTTTTAAATAAAAAAATTAATTGTTTGTGAGAATTAGCTCTTGTGTTTTTTGTGTGTGTGTATAGCAAAAAGCTGAAATGTATGTTGTGGTGGGGAAGGGGAAAAAATCCTAAAAATGTGCTTACAATAAAACAACCATGCCTATCATAGCAAAGGGCGTGGTCTCCCGCCCAGACGGACGGGGAGGGAGCCGTGAACCCCTTACAGTCTCTCTTTCTACTCATTCATACTTTTTCTCTAAATATGTCAAAACACAGGCACACAACCTTCCCCCGGCCAAACACAGAAAAATAATACAAAATAAATTTTCAAAATGGCCGACGGCGCCAAAAACATACACAACCGGAAACGGGGACGGAGGGCGGGACGTAAATGCTACACAGTGCATGGAAACCTGTCAAAAAGTACATGGTGATGAAAGCTATCGAGCAGTTAACTACTCACATGGCTGTGCAGGGCAGGCGGCCAATGGGGAAGAAGCCATGCTCTGGTACGAAGCTCCCAGGGAAGGGAGGCTGGCTTTTCCCAGAGCTAGGGCAGCTGGGCAGCTTCAATGACCGGGCTCTCCTTAGTACACGTTGTTCTTATCCAATGAAAAAATTTGCGTAGGCTGCAGCGGGCTGGAGGGTGGTTCTTGAACGCCTCCAGGATGAAGATGGTCTGAGAAGCCAGGCTTTGGACCGAGGAGTTGCTGTCCTCCTGCAAGCCTTTGAGGTCTAAGATTGAAAGGAAGGAAATGGAGGTCAGAGCCACAGCGCTCTGGAGAGCCCCAGCAGACCAAGCCAGCGCTGTACCTCTCGGCCTGTGACAAGGAGGCAGCAGGCTGGGAGGCGGGAGGCAGGGGACTAGCAGGAACAACCAGCAACCCTCACTAAACATCCCTGCTGCCCTCCACAAATGGGGGAGCCTCCAGACACAGGCAAGAAGTCCCAATGAACCCCATTCACTCACTATTTCTAGGACTGCCCCGTCCCTGCAGTATCTGAGCACCTCATCCCTGCCTGTATTTACCCTCCGCCTTCCCCAATGCACAGATGGGCACTTAGGTCCAGAGAGGGGGAGAGTCACAAAGGGGGCTTGGGCATTGTTAGGCTATGCCTAACTTTAGGTGCCCTGCTGCCATCCAGGAAATGCCGAGGAGGGAGCTCAGCCATTCTCTAGCTCTGGTTGGGAGGCCCAGCTGTGAACCTGCTCTGGGAGTGAGGAGTCTGATCTATATCACCCCCGCCATTCGCCAACAAATGTGGAGATGCTGCTCTGCCCTGCGCTGCCCAGGGGTCCGGGCACGCAGCAAGGAGGTAGGTGACCGGACGTCACCTCGGCCTCATTTGGAGCAGTGGCTTGACCCCAGGCACCCCACGTGGAGGTGACTGCTCCAAACACTGGGCTAGTGAGTGCAAGGGGGGAGGCAGCACCCCACCTCGGCTGTGTTTGGGGGGGGGGCAATCGTCTGCAAAGGCCAGCCAGCTCAGGCCCAGTTTGGGGATCTGCCAGGCCGCAGCTCTGAGGTCAGGGCTAAGTGCCTGGCACATGCCAACCAGCAGACACGACAGGGTGAGGGGGCAGCTGATCAGGGGTTTGGGGATCTACATTTTGCATCCCTTTGTGGCTCTCGCCCGAGATCATGTTGCTGGTGTCAGAGATCGAACCCAGCCCACGGCCCTGGGCCGTTCATCCCCCTAGCGCTCAGTGCTCAAAGCAGGTACCACTCACCGTTGCAGATGGCATCCAGCTTGTCCTGGCTCCTCTGGTCCAGCTGCCGGGCAGTGAGCCCTACACATACAAACAGCTCGTCACATCCCCGCATCCCCAGCGAGGGTGTCAAATGTCACCCTCCAAGCAACCCCTCGCTTCCCCCGCCCCTCGCTGGCCAGGACGCGCTCCCAAGTCCCCAGGGGAAAGGGTGAGTCCCCAGGGATGGTTACAGGGCTGGTTGCCAAAGGAGAGCACAGCACCTTGAGGGTCCACTACCAAGAGCCCATGGTGGGGTATGGGGGGGGGAATGCGGACTGCATGGGGAGCAGTGGGGTTAGAGGGGGCCCATCAGCCGATCAGGGCAGTTTGGGGTCAGCTTGCTCCTGCGGACTTCTGACACCCTTGATCCTTCATTAGACAATCAGGAGCCCAAGGGTTACTTCTCGCTGCTGGCAGGGACTGAGGAGAGCCTGGGACCGGATCCAGCCCCCCTGCTAAAGGGACCCCTGCTCTGTGGTTACCTATGAACCTGATGGCCGCTTCTCTAATTGGAGCCTGTGGGTTCTCCAGAAAGGCCATGGTCTGGCACAGAAAGTTGTTGGCTCTCCCCTTGTAGCGCATCAGCTAGGACCAGAACAAGGGAGCACAAGGTTATTAAAGGCCTTTCCGTCCCGCAGGCCGGGTTCCAGGTGTGTGGAGCGCACGTCCTGTTTTCACCCCTCCTTCCTGTGCCGGGGGGATCACGCAGAGGGACTACACCCAGGGCCAGGAGTGGTCCCGGGGCTGGGGCTCAGTGTGGGCACAGAGCCGGGCAATGGGGGGTGCCCTATCCACCGATTCCCCCGCTCCTACCAGCGAGGGCTGCGCAGTGAATGACCTGAGGGCTCCCTCACCAGGCAGTCACAGCTTTGCCAGATATCCTTGTGCTGGATGAAGCCACCGAGCTGGTCCCACTTCAGGAATTCCGCAGCACTGCTGAGGGTGTCCCAACACACCTGCAAAACAAGTGGGGCCAGGGCGAGCCGGCCACGGTTACGGGAGCTGGAAGCCACTAGCCTTGTTACCCGGAGGCCGTGCGTGCTGAACGCTTCCCGGCCCCAGGTTGCTTGCGGAAGGGTGGCGGTGTGGCTAAGGCAATGGCTGGAGACCTGACTCAATTCCCAGGTCTCCCTGCGGGAACTCAGGCAAGTTGCTTAGGCCCAGGGGTGCAAAGGGATTTAGGTGCCTAATGCCTATGGGTGATCAATACTTTTGAGGCGCTAGGCCTCATGCTGTGCCTCAGTTCCCCACCTCATGGTGAGTAGGAGGGTGAATTCATTAGTGCTGGTGGCATTTGGCTCCCAAGTGATGGTGGCCATGAGCGCTAGCATGTGCAGAGACACCTGGGGCGGGGGGAGGGGGGGCGGCTTGGGCATCTCATGTCTAGTACGGGCTGTCCAGGCCGCTTGGCCAAGGGCACACTGGGTCCTGCGCACCATCTGGAGACTGGGTAGCCCTGCTCCTGGTAGAGGCCATGGCCAGGGTTGTGCTCTTCCCACCAGCACAGCCAGGGAATGTGCGGAGGCCAGTGGCTGTAGGAGTGGTGAGGCGACCCCTCCCCCCACCCAATCTCTCTGCCTGGCTGCAGGGGGGGAGTGTTGGGCTCAGAGGATGCAGGGAAGACTCAGCAGTTGGGTGGGGCGCCATGGTCATGGCGCTACTGCACTCAACGTTCAAGTGATTTTGAGCGCCTGACTGTCACAGCACTGAGCACCTGCCCTCTGTCAGCGAGACCCTTTAAAGGGGGGGTGACACATGTTGCCCCCTCAAAACAAATTACTGGTCACTCTGTAACGGTATCCGCTGCAGGCTCCAGCCCGTGGCCTCACCTGGGACACGTTGGGACGCCCATCATGCACAAGGAGGAGCAGCGGGACCAGGCTCTGGAGCACATACTCCTTCATCTGCCTCCTGTTGCGCCCCCTTACAAGCTCCAGCAGGTGTTTAAAGAGGGTGATGGAGAGCACCCGGAGCCTGCTGGTCACCTGCAAGAGACGACATGGGGAGGAGACGCTGTGACAGTCATTCTCACCCAGCGGGGCGAGCGCTCACTGTGCCAGAGATGTCTGCCCTGCAGGGGGTATTGGTAACTCACCCCCAGCCATACAGCCACAGCTGGGGCCAGAGTCTCATGGGCATAGCGCCATTGAAGGCAATAGAGATGCAGATTTCCACCAGTTGAGGGGCTGGCCTGGTAACTTCTTGGCCAGGGAGAGCAGTAAGGTGGGGTGAGACTGCCCCTGGACTCTCACAGCCAGCTCTGGGCACACTGACATCAGCACACACCTGTGTCAGCCAAGGGGGAACGCGCAGGGCAGAGCAGCGCCAGGACAGGGGCGGCAGAGAGGGAGTGATGAGGAAAGATTCAAAGAGCAAAGGGGGGGGGGTGTAGTTTGTCCTCCCGCTTTGCGGGCCCAGCTCACACTGCTGTTGACCCACAGCGGCCCTCTAGCCAGGCCAAGGGGGCCAGGCGTGGGGGGCAAATTCCTACACTGGTGTTTGTTTGAGCCACGCACAGGGACCTGGGGTGGATTTAACCAGGGCCAAGGGGTGGTAAATGTGCAGGAGCTCCCAGATAGGGGGCCTTGGAAGCCATGACTGGAAGCCACCCAGCCTCCAGGGGCTCGGGGTGGGGTGAGGGTTGCCCCACTCCTGTGCATGGGTTTCTTGTTAACTCAGAGCCGGCCCCGCTTGGTCACATGGTGCTGCTGGGCTCCCTCCCTGCATGGCTGCTGGCAGAGCTGAACCAGTCCAGTGACCAGGGAGGCTGGGCGAGCTGTGCCAAGCAGGGAGAACCAGGAGCAATAGCTGGATGCTGTAGGGAGGGGCCACTGCTTTCTGGGAGGTGAGGCTGAGGGGGCAGCCTGGGGACGGGGTGACTTGAGCTGTTCTGGGAGTGGCTGAACCTTTAAACGGTGACCCCCCAATCAGCAGTTACATGTCTGGGCACCAGGTTCTAGACCAGGCAGTTCTCTGCGTGACGTCTGTTGTAAAAGTGTTCATAAGTTCTTTTAGCCTGTTTATCTGATTTGGCTGCGCTCTTCCTGTCTGGCCACTTTGTAGTAGGTTCTTGGAACAGTAGTTCTGAGTTGTCTTTCCATGAGGAGTTGTGCTGGACTAGATGCAGGAGCTGCTGTTGGTGTTGATCTGTAATTCAGAGGAGCAAGGAATGGATCTTCCTGCTGTCAGATGTTTTTAGCTGCCTGCGCAGCTCTCTCAGCCTCTCCATTCGCTTGTGAGTAATGTGGGCTGCCAGTGATATGAGCAAAATCATATTTCATTCAGACTGACTTAAATTCTGCTGCAGTGAATTGTGGGACATTGTCCATCACTAGTTGTTCTGGATACAGAAATGAGCAAACGTACACTTCAGTTTCTCAATAACACTGCAACATGTTATGTCTTTCAAGTACATTATTTCTATATAGCTGGAAAAATAGTCCACAATGACCTGGCAATGATGTCCTCTGAATTCACAAAATCTGCAGCTAGTCTTTCCCAGTTCTCTCTCTTGTAGAGGTGGTTGTTCACTGGTTCAGCATTGCCTCTTAAGTTGATTTGGACTAGATCACCTTTCAAAAGCCCAATAGCATCAGATCCTCAAGTTCTTCCATCTTTCTCACTAGGCCCATCATGGCTGCTACACTGCAGCTGAGAAGGTTGTTGGTCTTTGATCCCATACACACTGAACGCAAAGCTTTTGTCTTTGTAAATTGGTTCGGTGATGAACTGGCCCATGCAGTTCAAAATCCCTTCAGGGAGGGTCAGAGCTGTGTGACATCAGCTCTCGAGTCAATTTTAAAGTCAATAGTCTTGCTTTGAATATTCAATGTCACTCTCCAGGCGGGCGCCATGTCATCACAAGTGATAGATCCCAGAATCAATGGGTCTTGATTGTCTGCAATATGAGTCAACTCCCTGACTGCTTCAGTGCAACGAACAGCTGCAAAATGTCCATATTTCAGGCATTTATTACAACATGCGCCTCTGGCTGGACATGTATCATCCCTTGGGATATGACTTTTCCACACCTTGTGCATGTAGACTGGCATTTGTCCCTCTTAGCCTGGGAATTCTCTCTCCTTACCTCAGGGAGTTTATGAGAAAGACTTTTAACACTTAAGTGTCTGTTTGTAGCTTTTAAGCTAGTTGCAGGTTTTTCAATTTGTTTTTGCCTGTTGTTTGAATAATTCTGACTCTTGCTAGCTGTATAGCTGTGGGTAGAGTTAAATCTCTCTTCGGCGGTAGCTGCTGTGAAAGGTTTTTTGCAGTGTTGTTGTAGCTGTGACAGTCCCAGGATATTAGAGGTAGGTGAGGGAATATCATTTAGACCTCACCTGGCTTGTCTCTATGAAAGGTTTTTATCTTTTAACCCAATAACCAGCCTGTTTCTGAAATTTTCATGTTTTACATTCCCCAAATCACAGTTTTCAGCCAGGGGATGCAGAGGTCTTATAAAACTTTCAACATTTTCCCCTGGTTCTTGAATTCTTTGCTGAAAACATGCTCTTTAATAAACCACATTTCCCTCGGTTATAAAGTGTGCATCAATCCTAACCACAACCCTTGCATAGTTGTCTTTGTGATGGTCTTCAGTAAAGTCAAAGGAGGTAAAGATATGCTCTGCGTGCTTCTCCATAGCCTAAATTAAAGTCAATACCTGTATATCCCCAGTTCCTTTGTGCAGCTTGTTTGCAATGCAAAATCGTGCAAAACATTGTTTCCAGTCTGTCCATTGTGAAGGGTTATGAAAGGTGACGTTCTCTGGGGAACCAGAGAGGGGCATGTTGATAAGGTCCTGCAAACTTTGTTGCTGTTCCTTCCGTCTGCAACCTGTGTTGCTGTTTTCCTTTGGTTTCTGTTCTTAGTTTACTCCTGACACCATATCATGTTCGGTACCAGATATGGACTGCCTACAGAGATTGTTTACACGCACCAGATGGAGAGTTCTTAATTTGTAATGAAAGAGGTGCTGGGGCTCAAGCAATTTTTTTACAATCATAACTGATGCAGCAAGCCCAGAGGTGCCAGGGCTTAGCCCTGGCAAGCCCTGGCACAAGTTGAGCACTGCAGATGGGTTCATCATAAGAACCGTTAATGCTCTGCTGGATACAGCTGAGGTTCATTTAAATAAGGTATTTTACAGAGCGTCACCTAGTAGCTGAACAGTATGATACAGGGTAACATGCCATTACACAGGTAGCCTGGCTTGTTTGCTAGACTCCATCCCATGTTAATCTTACTAGCCAGCTGCTCCTGCCCCCAGTGTCAGCTCAGAGCAGCCGGGCAGGCTCTGCACAAAACTTATGGGAGCGGTCTGGGGGCATCAGAGCTGCACTGCATAGGCAGATGTTGAATTGGCACCTCGCTGGTCTTCCCTCCAGTTGTTGAGGCCTATTTGCCTTTCCCTGGTGATGGGCGTTGTGTTCATTAACACTATTTGGATTTAACACCCCCCCATAAAGAACCTGTTCTGTTCCCCCCGGGCCCGAGAGGGGGTTGGTTTGGAGGGCTCACCCCAGGGCGAGATCCTGCAGCTGGGGTCCAGGAGACCCTGGGAACAGCTTGAGCCGGGCCTGTGCCACTACTAAATAAAGAGCGGCAGGGTCCCAGCAGAGTTCGGCAGGGCTGAGGGTAGTATTTAGTGTTGTGAAAGCTGGGGAGGTGGGTGGACGCTCCAGGAGCCCCCACTGGGGGGTTACCCCTAGAAGGCAGTAATGGATGGGCCCCTTTCTCCTGCCCGCTTGCTGGATCTCACCATCCAGTGGGGGACTGGACATCAGTCTGGTGAACGTGCCGGCGGGGGCTAGTTTGTGGTTATGAAAGGCCTGGGGAGAACTAGGCCCTCCTTTGACGCTGCACTGCCATGAGAACGAAGGGGAGAGGAAAGGGTGGTAGCTGCAGAACCTACAAACGGAGCCGTTTCCTTATGGAGCTCCCAGACCAGCTGTGGGATTCCTGGCCAGGGAGGGGAGGGGCAGGATTTTCACCAGGGTACCATCACTTGTCACCCTGGAAGCCAGCAAGAGCATTGCAGCACCCTGTGCTGCAGAGGCCCCCTCGCTGCATGCAGACTCAGGAATGCATGTCCTTCCACAAGGGGAGCCTTGTCCCCAGGCTGCCCTGATCCTTGTCAGCAGGCCTGCAGGACACAAGGGTTCCCATCCTTTCTGCCATACGCTCTGATGGAGAGTGGGGTAGCAGAGGAAGGCGGGAATGGGCTCACGTCATTTACAACAATCCTTTTTCTGGCTAGGACCATAGCACAGGCCCTGCTAGCCCACCCGCCAGCCCCCATTCACAGGTCCGCAGTTTGAACGGTCTCCCATGGGCCACCGGGCCTTACATCATCAATGAAAGGCAGGAGTTTCTCAGCCACTTGCACAGCCGCACGGCTGGCGCTCTGCCTGTCCATGCCGTCAAGGATGTTTTTCAGCACGGTGATGGCCTTGGCGATGATTTCCCTGTCTACCTCGTGTAGTCGCTCCAGGACGTCTGGCAGCAGACGCTGGAGTTTCCCCACCTGCGTGAAATGAAGAGCTGCTTTACGAAACACCCTCCAGTGACCCACAAGCCATTTCCAAAACAACGTCCACCTCCCCTGCAGACAGAGGCACGGGAACTAAGGGTGTGGGGGGTGCTGCAGCACTCCCAGGTTTTACACGGGGCTCTGCTCCTGGCCCCGCACACAGGGTCCCAGCTGCCAGCCCTGCGCCAACCCCCATCTGTGGCCCCAGCCTCGGTCCCCTTGCTCCATCCACCTCCCCCCCCTCTCCTGGAGCCATGGCCCTGCTCCTGAGCCCAGCTCTTAGGGGTGGCAGGGGGTGTGGGCAGGGGTAAGGGGGGGCGCAGCACCTCCACTATAAAAAGTCTTCCAGCGCCCCTGCCTCCAGGTGACATGTTAGAGCCTCAAAGCCTTTGCACAGCCAGCTAGAATCACGGGCAGCAGGGCCGGCTACCTGCAACATAAGCAGCTGCTTCCTTGTACCCCAGATCTCAGGGGATGGTATTTATTAGCGGGTATCATCTGTGAAAGTTCTCTGCACAACACGTTGACCCCAAATAAATCAAGTCTATTATTGTTATAGGGGTTTGAATAGCACCTCGAGGGCCTATCTGCAATCAGGGCTTGTGCTGGGGGATTTCCAGGCACAGTAAGAGACGTCCCCTGCCCTAGAGCTTACAGGCTAGACACACAAAGGAAGGATTTCTATCCCCATTGTACAGACATGGAACTCAGGCACAGAGAAGCTACGTGACTCGCCCACGGTCACCCCGGGAGTCTGGCAGAGCCAGGAACCGAACCTGGGTTCTCCTGAGTCCCGGTCCTTACAGCCCAGCCTAGAGGAGGGAGCCAATTTTGCACACGAGTTCTAGGGTTGGTCTGTTACTAAAAGCCAGATTCAATCATTTCTGTATTTGGTTTTTGAACCTTTCAAAGACAGCCCCACAAAATTTTTTTGGAGAGGGTCCAGAGAAGAGCTTGAGAACATGACCTATGAAGGAAGGCTGAAAGAATTGTGTTTGTTTAGTTTGAAAAAGAGAAGACTGAGAGGGGACATGATAGCAGTTTTCAGGTATCTAAAAGGGTGTCATAAGGAGGAGGGAGAAAACTTGTTCACCTTAGTCTCTAAGGATAGAACAAGAAGCAATGGGCTTAAACTGCAGCAAGGGAGGTTTAGGTTGGACATTAGGAAAAAATTCCTAACTGTCAGGGTGGTGAAACACTGGAATAAATTGCCTAGGGAGGTTGTGGAATCTCCATCTCTGGAGGTATTTAAGAGTAGGTTAGATAACAGTCTATCAGGGATAGTCTAGACAGTATTTGGTCCTGCCATGAGGGCAGGGGACTGGACTCGATGACCTCTCGAGGTCCCTTCCAGTCCTAGAATCTATGAATCTATGAAAATCTCAACCGGCATCAGGGAAAAAATGTGTCAAATACAGGCTAACCGGTTCCGGAAGAAAAAATGAACCACAAGCAAGTGAAAACCAGGCTGAGGCGCATGGAACGATGGGAATAGTGTATGACAAAGAGAATTACAGTCACGCCCTCTCCATGTCTGATCTAATCATAGTCCGGGTTTAATAAACCGGACTGACCCGCTATTCTCAGGGTAAGTAAATTATCATTAGTGAGAGTTGCCTTCAGATTGTCTCCTCTTTACCAGGCTGCCAGATCTGTGTATTTAAGCCCCAAGAGTTTTCTCTGCCTTCACTATACTGTGTGTATCAAACTTGTTATGAGATCTTAGCAGCAAAAGGCCCCTGTAGAGCTCTTCAGAGGAGCAAGTGCTGCGGGACAGAGCTGTGACGTCAACAGTTAAAATCTATGAGGCTTTAAAAGGGGATTTGTAGGAAAAAATGGTTCCTAATTGAAGCGAAATGGCTCTGTCCGAGCGTCCCTGATCACTGGTGTCGCCAGCATTCCCTGGGGTCTAGAGTCCGCAGCTCTGCTGCTAATCTAGTGCTAGGGTTCTTTGGATCACAGAGACCCCAGACACAATCAGTGCCAGGTGCTGCACACACCCAGAGACACACCCCGCAGCAGCCAGGCCCTGCCCTGCAGAACAGCAGACAAAGGCCAGGCAGGGACTTGCCCAAGGTCACTCAGCAGGTCAGTCACAGAGCCAGGAATAGAAGCCAGGGCTCCTGACTCGAGGCCAGGGCCATGTCCCCTGGGAAGGTTTCAATGACCCCAGCCCTGCAGCAGCTCCCTGCGGTTCTGGGTTTATCCCCCAGCCCTCCTCCCCTCTCACCTTCTCTGGGCGCAGGGACAGGTACAGGAGGCCTTTGAGCGCCAGCCAGCGCACCACAGTGTTGGGGTCTCTCAGCTGCCCACTCAACCGGTCCAGGATGGCGTCTTCCCGCTCATTGCCAAGGTCAGGGCACTGGAGGAGCTAACACACCAACAGCGAAACAAGCTAGAGAACGGGGCTGGACCCTCACGACTCATCTCTGCCACGGGGCCCTTAGCTCCACCTGCCACGGGCGCGGCATGCGCTGTACGCCGGGCACCGCGATTGGTCACCGTGTGTGCCCCACTGAAATGCTGCTAGCGCAACGGCCCCTCGAGGCTCCAGCCGAGATCAAGGCCTACCCTGCTCCCTCACTAAGGCTCAGCTGCATGCGGAGCGGGGAGGGAGGGGGCTGCAGCCTTGTGTTCCAAAGGGCCGCCCGGTCTGCGGGGGGCAGGTGAATTGGCCGTGGATGGGGCCCGGCCTGCGCATGGCTATACGGACGTCAGAGGGGGCTTGAGGGCCGAGGTCACACAAGGGACCATTCTATGGAGCTGAGCCTTGGGGAACAAGAGATACCCGACCCTGGGCTTTGCTCCAGCCCCGCGACACCAGCTGGGGCAGGTAACAATGTCCAGAGTCAGTGACTCCACCCCTAGGGCTCTAGGAGCTTTCCCTGCCCCTGGTCACCCACCCACCCCCAGAGCCTTCAGGGCTACCCCTCTCCTGGCCATAGGCATGGGCGGCGAGTTCTATGGGCCCCCGGTGCCTGGGCACCATGAGCCTCGGCCCCGCCTTCCGCCCCCGCGTCTCCCGGGCCATTTAAAAGAGCCCGGGGCCCCCACTCACCACCAGCAGTGCAGCGGAGCTGAGCGGCTTCCTGCCTGCTTGCTCCACATGGCTGCCGGCCCCTCCCTGCAGCCCCTGGGTGGGGTGGGTCTGTGTCCCACTGTCACGGAGTGTGGGGGAGTCAGGGCCCCGCACCCCCCACTTCCTGCGATTCACCGTGACTCTCACCAGCCAGTAAAACAGAAGGTTTATTAGATGACAGGAACACAGTCCCAAGCAGGGCTTGTAGGTACAACCAGGACCCCTTCAGCCAGGTCCCTCTGGGGGGCAAGGATCTTAGACCCCAGACTTGGGGTTCCCTGCCTCTTCCCACCCAGCCCAAAACTGAAACCAAAACCCCTCCCACAGGCTCTCTCCTCCTCCTTCTCTCCCCCTCGCCCCACCCCCCTTCCTGGCTCAGGTTACAGGCTCAGGTACTGTCCCTCACCTCAAGTCATCCCCTGCTCTCCCATCCCCCATGCAGACAGTCCAGTAAAACTAACCGACATACCCAGGTCAATCCACCCCGCTCCCTACTGCGTCACACCCACCCCAAGCGCCCCTGCAGCCAGTAGGAAGCTGCGCGGGCAGTGCCTGGGGGTAGCAGCACACGGAGGCCCCCAGGCCCGCCCTGCCTAGGAGCCCCAAGTAAGCGCCGCACCCTCCCAACTCCTCCCAGAGCCTGCACCCCCACCCCTTTCCCACACCCCACTCCGGCCCCCAAACTCCCTCCCAGAGCCTGCCCCCCCTCCCTCCGCACCCCCTCCTGCCCCCAAACTCCCTCCCAGAGCCTGTACCCCCTCCCTCCACACCCCCTCCTGCCCCCAAACTCCTCCCAGAGCCTGCACCCCTCACCCCCTCCTGCACCCCCACCCTCTGCCCCAGCCTGGAGCCTGCACCCAGCACCCAAACTCCATCCCAGAGCCTGCACCCCAGGCCCCTTCCCCACCCAAACTCCCTCCCAGGGCCCAACCTCTCACCCCTCCTGCACCCCAATCCCCTACCCCAGCCCAGTGCCTGTACCCCAGACCTCCTCCCCCCGCCCAAACTCCCTCCCAGAGACTTAGGCAGGTGGGGGGCAGGGTTTGGGGGGGCAGAGTTTGGAGGGGCGGGCTCTGCTGGTCACCATCAAAATTTCTACAAACCTGTCGCCCCTGGCCATAGGTCAGCCCCATGCCACAGTCACCGCTGGGCTAGGGCTGTTCTCACGACCCTCACCCGCCGGTGAGGCTCACCTGAATGAAGAACGCCATGGCCGGGATGTACCGCCTATCATCCCTGCAGTTGAAGATGGCCATCAGCTTGTGGAAAATCCAGCAACGCTCCTGGAAACTGACCGAAACCATGGCCCTGGCATGGGAAACACAAACACCACATCATCGAGGTGGGCAAGGACTGGTTCTCCATTTACAAATCTAACCAGACCAGTGCCACAGGACAGGGGATCCCGGGTGACTAGTCACGTGCAGCTGGCACGGACTAGTTCCTGCTGGCTTAAAATGCCCAGCGGCCTAACTGCTAGAGACCCAGACCCTTAATCACTCTACAGGGAGCCCTTCCATGAGGCCAGCTCCGAGCACGCAGCGCTGGGGCTGTGTGACGAAGTGGGACCGTTCTTAATGTTTCCTCTGAATACTGTGTGGGTGCCTCAGTTTCCCCTATGCATTTCTTAAGTCTCCAGTGTGCATAAATGGCTGACAATCTGTCTCCTAGCAACAAATGGCCAGGGCCCTTCCACCCTTGCAAGGGGATAGCTAAAGGTGAACAAAGAGATCAGGTGACCTCCTGGTCCAGGAAAGAGACAAAGGCCAGAAAGGAGGGGCTGGAGGGGGGTTTCAGTTGGGAGCTGGCTGGGGACCAGAAGTGAGTGCAGACGGAGTTGTCTGCCTCGCTGGGCCCCAGAATGGACCCGGCTGAGGGGTCCCGTTTGCTGTACCTACAAGCTCTGTTTTAGACTGTGTTCCTGTCATCTAATAAACCTCTGTTTTACTGGCTGGCTAAGAGTCACGTCTGACTGCGAAGTGGGGGTGCGTGCAGGATCCTCTGGCTTCCTCAGGACCCCACCTGGGGGGACTCGCTGTGGGAAGCGCACGGAGGGGCATATGCTGAATGCTCCAAGGAGAGACCCAGGAAGGTGAAGCCGTGTGAGCTTCTTGCCCTGAAGACAGTCTGCTCCGAGGGAGAGGAGGCTCCCCAAAGTCCTGACTGGCTTTGTGGGGAGCAGTTCCAGAGCATTGCCCGGGGACTCCGTGACAGGCTGCAAGAGAACTGCAGACAAAGAAGGGCGTCGGTGGGCTCGGTGGCCTTTCTCATGTGCCCAGATATTGGGTGATGAGAGACAGAAGGTGGGTTAGGGAATATCTTAGATTGGTCTAAGACAAGTGTTGGAGCTTTCTGTGTTAGCTTCTCTCTCTCACCCACAGATGCTGGGCCAGCCAAAGACATTCCCTCCCCCACCTTGTCTCTCTCATGTGCTGGGCCTGACAGGGCTACACCAACGCTGCAGTCAGACATGACGGAGGCTGTCTTTGCCCAACCACACCTGCCAGAGCCACGCAGGAAGCGGTTTACGCCAGGCAGCGCAGGGTGGAGAAGTAGCCGACTGACTCCTCGGCCAACAGCACAGAGGCTGCGGCCTGTTCCACGCAGGCGATTGGGAGCCGCGTCTCACCCAGCGGGGAAGGTGATGTGGCCGTGTCCTGGGCCCAGGGACGGGAGATGCTGCTGCGGTCAGTTCTGGGCAGCAGCCCCAGGGACAAGACACTCACCGGGCAAGCAGCAAGACGCCTTTGTGGTGCATGTCGGCGTTCATGAGCATGCCCCAGCCACCCTGCTTCTGGATGAACGTGGCCTGGTCCCCGTAGCCAGCACATTGGAGCAAGGCTTGCATGGCATTCACCGCACACCTGCATGCAGAGCGAGCCTCTTGTTACTGAGCGAGCCCAGGCCAGGCCCTGCCGCGTGCCTGCGGGCAACGGTGCAGAACCGAGGCGGGGTGTCAGGCTGGCAGTACCTGACGGGGCTGAGGGGTGCGAGCGTGTCCTCCTGGTTATGCACCCTCTGGTTATCCATGGACGGCTCCACCGTGTAGGTTATTTGGAAGAGCAGGGCGATGGAAAGCTGAGGGAAGAGCTCCTTCACCTTCTCCCTGGAGCCCTGCTGCTTGAGGATCTTGTACAGGACTCTGGTGGCCTGCAGCCAAGAACAGGAGACAGATGTCACTGCAGGGCCTTCGTCCTTCCCACACTCCCCCAAGGCACCTAGAGAGGAGGGGTGGGCTGGGGGCTAAGGCCTGGGATGCTGGGTTCAATTCCTAGCCTGTGTGACCTTGGCTAGAACCACAGAAGGGACTTGGGCTCAGCGTTGCCATGCCTAGCTTCATGTGCCCTGCTGCCCAGTGGACTCACAGCCCTGAGTTAAGTGCCCAGGCTCCATATACGCTCCAGAGGGAGAGTCAGTTGGGCCAATTGTTAAAGAGGGTAAACGGGATGGCCTGGGTAATTTCAGGCCTGTCAGCCTGACATCGATCCCAGGCAAGATAATGGAGCGGCTGGTACAAGATTAAATTAATAAAGAATTAAAGAAGATAATTTAATTAATGCAAATCAACATGGGTGTATGGAAAATATTTCCCGCCAAGATAATTGCGATCTGTTTTTCGATGAGATTACAAGTTTGGTAGAGAAAGGAAATAGCATTGGCATAATGTATGTAGACTTCTGTAAGGCGCTTGAGTTGGCGCCGCACTCCAGTTTGATCGGAATCCTAGAAGGATACAAAAGTAACGTGGCGCACATGAATTGGTTATAAACTGGCTGACAGGTCTCAAAATGTAATTGTAAACTGGGAATCAGCATTGCACTGGTGTGTTTCCAGTGTGGTCCCTGCAGGGATTGGGTCTTGGCCCTACGCGATTTAACATTTTTATCAATGACCTGGAAGAAAACATAAAATCATCACTGATAAAGTTTGCAGATGACACAAGAATTGGGTGAGTGGTAAATAATGAAGAGGACAAGTCACTGATACAGAGCGATCTGAATCGCTTGGTAAACTGGGGGGCAATCAAACAGTATGTGTTTTACTATGGCTCATTGTAAATGAATACATCTAGGAACAGGACGGGGGATTCTCTCCTGGGAAGCAGAGACTCTGAAAAGGACCTGGGAGTCCTGGTGGATAATCAGCTGAACAGGAGCTCCCAGTGTGGTGCTGTGGCCAAAAGAGCTCATGTGATCCTGGGATAAATAAACAGAAGAATCTCGAGTGGGAGTATTTGGCACTGGTGTGACCCACTGCTGGGATCCTGGGTCCTGTTCCAGTGCCCACAATGCAAGAAGAATGTTGATAAATTGCAGAGGGTTCAGAGAAGAGTCGTGAGAATGATTAAAGGATTAGAAACCATGTCTTATAGTGATAGGGTGACCAGACAGCAAGTGTGAAAAATCAGGACGGGGGTTGGGAGTAATAGGAGCCTATATAAGAAAAAGACCCTAAAATCAGGACTGTCCCTATAAAATTGGAACATCTGGTCACCCTACACAGTGAGAGACTCAAGAAGCTCGATCTATTCAGCTTAACAAAGAGAAGGTTGAGGGATGACTTGATTACTGTCTATAGGTATTTCCCTGGGGAACAAATATTTAATAATTGGCTTTTCAATCTAGCAGAGAAAGGTCTAACATGATCCAGTGGCTGGAAGTTGAAGGTAGACATTCAGATTGGAAATAAGGCATACACGTCACAGTGAGAGTAATTAATCATTGGAACAATTTACCCAGGGTGGTGATAGATTCTCCATCACTGACCATTTTTGAATCACGATGGGATGTTTTTCTTCAAAGACCTGCTCTAGGAATGTTCTGGGGGCAGTTCTCTGGCCTGTGTCATGCAGGGGATCTGACTAGATGATCACAGAGGTCCCTTCTGGCCTTGAAATCTATGAAGCTAAGAGTGGGGAGCTGCCTAAACCAGCCAATAGGAAATGCTGAGGAGAGGGGTGTGGCCTAAGCCCCACCCCCAAAGGGAATTCGGTATCTATCTCTACTTGGGAACACTTAAATAGTCATTGGAGCAGAGTTTAGACCCCGGGTCTCCCAGTTGGGTGCCCTAACCACTCGACTAGAGACAGTGGTGTAGTCCAAAATCTGAAGGTACTGGAATGCCACTAAAATATTGATTTTCATAAACATGAATTATACAAATTCACATTTTATTTGTCTACTGAATTTCTGGTACAGTAATTCTTGGCTAAACCAGGCATGGCTGAAGACAGGCCGGCTGTCCGAAATAACAAGGTATTGGATTTTTTTTTTAATTGTATACACCAGGGGTCGGCAACGTTTGGCACGCAGCTCGCCAGGGTAAGCACCCTGGCGGGCCGGGCCAGTTTATTTACCTGCTGACATGGCAGGTTCGGCCGATTGCGGCCCCCACTCGCCGCGGTTCGCCGTCCCGGGCCAATGGGGGCGGCGAGAAACCGCGGCCAGCACATCCCTCGCCCGCGCCGCTTCTCATCGCCCCCATTGGCCCGGGACGGCGAACCGCGGCCAGTGGGGGCCGCGATCGGCCAAACCTGCCACGTCAGCAGGTAAATAAACTGGCCCGGCCCGCCAGGGTGCTTACCCTGGCGAGCCGCGTGCCAAACGTTGCCAACCCCTGGTACACACACACACACACACACACACACACACACACACACACACACACACAGACAGACACCTATAGTAGCTATTCAATTCATTTTAACTGTTGAAATCATTGTGCTGAAATGCCATTAATGTGTACACAGCACACTATGTAAAAGATATAAATCTAGACAGTACAGTGATAAAAACCCAATGAATGCATAGCATGTTTTCTTTTTACTTTAGCCTATAGGCTAATGAAAATACAAAATAAATCACGCTGCTGCACTATAGACATTAGTCTATCAGGCGGAAATAATAAAAGTTTATTTTAAATTGAAACTAGCTAATAGGCTACACAAGTAACACAAAATACATCAAGGCATAACAGGGGCTGTAGTAGCAAAGGCCTGCTGTAATGCATTTATCTAATTTCTACAAATATTTCCACAAAGCGTCTTTCTCCATCTTGTAATTTATGTGTCTGTGAATCAGAGGGAGAACGAGGATGTCTGAGCCAAGTTCTGGCACAGCTGAGAGGGTGCCACATGGAAAATGAAGGGCCACGTAGCTTGCTAAACATGAGATTTGACATATGCGGAATAAGCCGCTTGCCACATTTGCCATTCACAATCATAGTCATGTGGCTAAATCCACGCTCACACTCAGCCGTGCTGCATGAAATCACATGCGTGGAGCTGAACAGAGGTTTCAGCTGAGCTGGCACTTCTGACCAGTATAGTCAAGAAAGTCACGCTAGGCATTGACTATTCCTGTCACTGGTAGACCAAATCGGTTGCACAGCTGCCCTACCTCCTTTTCACTTTATCTAAGAATAATGGGTCACTACAAAAAGTAATTTTCCCTCTGCTGATACTCACATCTTCTTCTTGTTCTTTCTTGGTTTCAGGTGACCGGCAGTAAAGCGTATACAGTTTGTCAAAGAATTCCAAGTGATTTACAGCTCTTACTTCACTTAACGTTTCAGCAGCTGCCAAATCCAACCTGTGATTCACACACTACCTCGCTAGAACATTTGGGTACTTCTTCACAATACAGCTCGCTACGCCAGAGTTCTTCCGAAGCATAACACTAGCACCATCACTCGCAAATACTACAAGAGTAATTGTAATCAGAATTCGATTTATTGAGGCATTTCAGCTCACAATCTACAGTGCCTGAAGCCGTCTGATGTGGAAGTGCAATCAGATCAAGAAACATGAAGTGAGGATAATCATCCTTCAAAGTGTCACATTTTAAATAGATTCTAACTGTTGATTCATTGCTCAGAGTAGTTGATTCATCAACAGACATGGCTATCTTTCCGTCACTCTCCGGCATCTGAGCGCACATTCGTCATTTGCAAGGCTTTCGGTGCATTGCAGATGAGATAGGGTCTAGCATGTCTGTAGCACTGAATTGTGAACACAGACCGATACCAATATCTACACCATGCAGTATCTGGAATTCAGTTAAATCGGGACGATCAGAGTAGGGTCTGCCATGTTTAGCAATGTAATAGGCCATTCGCTTTACCTGCACAGTTGTGTCAAGTTCTGATTTTGTCATGTTAACCACTTCAACTTCAAAAGTTGAGGTTTCTGCTTCTGTTGAAAGCTGTAAAGCTACCTCAGATGCAGTTGAATCTTTGTGTTCCTTTATCTTCATTGGCAGAGATGTTAATCTGGACTCTCAGCTAGGTCCATAAGGAGAAACAGAAAACTACCACCACCCTACTGCTATGGAGAGAGAGACCTTGATGAAACTTTGCTACAGATAAGGCATCCAAGCTTACCATCATGGCAGGACAACCAAGGATAATCCCTCTTCTTCAGCATCCACTAATCAGAATTCATGCCAGCTGGTCCTTTGGCTGTTGAAGGGTAATCTTCACGGTTCGTTCTCACTGCAATAGCCACCTCAGTGAACTCCATTACAGGAAGAGCTCTGTTTTTGTGTTTGTGTCTGCAGTTGATGCACGGCTGCTGCTGTCTTCGTCAACACCTTTAGCCTTCTCAAAGAAGTAGTTAGGAAGAGAAGAATTTCCTAATGCTCTTTTTACTGCATCAGAGGACTGCTGGCTGTAACAGACAGTTGTGCCGGAGATGTGAATCATCTCATTTAGCTTGCCTACTATGTGCGTTCTGGCTCGATTACAATATTGTTGTCTGGTGTTGTTTCACATCTTTATTAATGACCTGGATGTAGATAGAGAGAGCAAACTGGTCAAGTTTGCAGATGACACAAAGCTAGGAGGAGTCACCAATACTTTAGAGGAAAGAGCTAAAATTCCGAGGGATCATGGTAAATTGGAGGACCGGGCTATAGACAACAAAATGAAATTCACCAAAGACAAATGTGAGGTGCTACATTTAGAGAAGAAAAATCAAATGCACAGATACAGAATGGGGGATAACCAACTTGGCCGTGGCACTTCTGAGAAGGATCTGGGAGCTGTGGTGGATCACAACCTCAGCATGAGTCAGCAATGCGATGCTGTTGCAAAAAAAGCAAATGCAATTTTAGGTTGCATTAACAGAGCTATAGCATGCAAGTTATGGGAGGCGATAGTACCGCTCTACTCAGCACTGATTAGGCCTCAGCTGGAGGACAGTGTCCAGTTTTGGTCACCAATGTCTAGAAAGGATGTGGAGAAACTGTAATGGATCCAGAGGCGAGTAACAAAGATGATCAGAGGGATGGAACACAAGCCATACGAGCAAAGGCTGAAGGAACTGGCTATGTGTCGTTTGGAAAAGAGGAGATTAAGGGGGGACTTGATAATGGTCTTCAGATACTTGGAAGGCTGCCATAAAAAAAGATGGAGAAAAGTTGTTCTCTCTTTCCACAGAGGGCAGGACAAGAGGCGATGGGGTCAAACTACAGCACAGCAGATGTAGATTAAACCTCAGGAAAAGCTTCCTAACGGTAAGAAGAGTAGGACAATGGGACAGACGCCTAGGGAGCTTGTGGAAACTCCTTCGCTGGAGGTTTTCAGAAGGGGGCTGGAGCCATCTGTCTGGGGTGGGTTAGACACAACAAGTCCTGCATCGTGGCAGGGGGCTGGACGAGCTGACCCTGCGATCCCTTCTCACCCTGTGGTTCTAGGAGTGCTGCTGAATAGCACCAGGAGAGCGTTTCGGCGTGTTCCGGCTCGACTATAGCACTGGCTAGAGTCACGCTCTCTCTTCGGCCCAATGACTACACCCCGTGGGAGACTGAGAGACACCCTCAGGCAGTGATGGGGACACACGGCGCTCCTTCCCTTGCTGCAGGGGCTGGTACTTACGGCCAAGGGCTCGTTTCTCTGAGAGATATGATTGTAGTAAAACGGCTGCTCCCGCAGCGTGTTGAGCAGCTCCTTTAGGATCTTTTCTGTGGTCTGGCAGTGGGATGTCAGCATCCTCCACATCTCCGCAGCAACGCTGCAAAGGGAGAGAGCCAATGGCACTTGGTCAGAGCCCCGCCAGCCTCCTGTACCCCCTCCCCCCCCCGGCACCGGCACCCTGCTGGGTCTCCTCACACCGGCCAGTTCTTTGTTGCCCTCCCGCTGCTGCTGGTGCAGGCTGCCTAGGGACCGGGTCTGAGTGTCAGCCCCAGGGAAGGCTGAGGGATGCCATACAGGGTTTTGCAGGCTGGCCTGTCTCCAGGGCAAGCCAGCCTGCAAAACCCTCCAGGAGAAGCAGCAGCTCTGCAGGGAGCAGGAGATCTCTGGAAGGTTCTGCACTCCCCTGTCCCTGGCAGCGGGACCAGTCCGGGGGACCCGGAGCGCAAGCGGCGGCAGCCCCAGCCCCGTACCTGTCACATGACAGCGAGCAGCCCAGCAGGGTTCTGACCACCTCCTCGCTGTACTGGTTGCCCAGCACGAGAAGGGTCCTGAACAGCTCCCTCCGGGACAGCGGCTCGCTGATGGAGTCCAGGTTCTTGTAAATGCTCATCACAGCCTCCGACACCTGGAAGGGAAATGAGGAGATGGGGGCCTCGGCTTCCTCGCACTGCTATTGATCTGGGGTGCCAGGGACCTGCTGCACCTGAGAGCCATCTGCCCTCCCAGATCCTCTTCACCAGCCCCAGACCTAGAGCACAGGACCAGTTCCCGGCCTATCGATTCATAGACTGCAAGGCCACAAGCGGCCATGGTGATCACCTAGACCAGGGGTCTCAAACTCAAATGACCACAAGGGCCACATGAGGACTAGTACATTGGCCCGAGGGCCGCATTACTGACACCTTCTCCCCGCCGCCCTCGGCCCCACCCCCACTCCACCCCTTCCATGAGGCCCCACCCCTGTCCCGCCTCTTCCCACCCCTTCCCTGCCCCCATTCCAACCCCTTCCCCGAAATCCCCACCCCAACTCCGCCCCCTCCCTGCCCCCAGGGGGTGCAGGAGGGGTGTGGGGTGTGGCAGGGGCTCAGGGCAGGGAGTTGGGGTGTGGGGTGCAGGAGGGGTGAGGGGTGTGGCAGGGGGTCAGAGCAGTGGATTGGGGTGCAAGAGGGGTGCAGCAGGGGGCTCAGGGCAGTGGGTTGGGGTGCAGGAGGGGTGCAAGGTGCATCAGGCGGCTCAGGGAAGGGGGTTGGGGTGCAGGAGGGGTGTGGGGTGCGACAGGGGCTCAGGGCAGGGGGTCGGGGTGCGGCGGGGGCTCAGGGAAGTGGGTTGGGGTGCAGGAGGGGTGTGGCAGGGGGTTGGGGTGCAGGATGCGGCAAGGGGCTCAGGGCAGGGCATTCGGCTGCAGGAGGAGTTCGGGGGGCGGGCTCTGGCCCGGCGCGCACCGGCGGCAGGCCAGACTCCCTGTCTGCCCTGCCCCGCCCCGTCCCCGCGCTGCTCCGGGATGTGTGTATTGCTGTTGCTTCAGGCACCGCCCCCAGCATCTCCCATTGGCCAGGAATGGGGAACCGCGGCCAATGGGAGCTGCTGGGGGCGGTGCCTGAAGCAACATCAACACACACAGCAATGTGCCCTCCCTTCCCCACGTTCCGGCCGCTTCCCGGCACGGCGCGGGGGCAGGGCAGGCAGGCAGGGAGCCTGCCCTGCCCCCGGTGCGCGTCGGGCCGGAGCCGCTCTAGGTAAACGCTGGGGGAGGGCAGGAGCAGGGGCTGCGAGGGGCTCATGGGCTGCAGAAAATTACCTCGCGGGCCGCATGTGGCTCATGGGCCGCGTGTTTGAGATCCCTGACCTAGACTGACCCCCCGCCCCCCCGCATTGCACAAGCCAGAGACCTGTCCCCCAATAACACCTAGAGTCTCCCACGGATGGGCTCCCCCAGCAGGGTGTTCTCACTGCAGCTCTTACCCCCTCCAACCTTGGGCCGGGGACCCTCAGGATCCCATGCAGCATGTGCCTGGCCACCACCGAGTCATGGACGCTGGTGTCTCTCATGCTGTCAATAGCAGTGAGGAGGAAGTCCATGCGCTCGGATCCATTGAAGTACTTCCCAAACATCTGAAACAAACCTGCCAGTGAAACCCCTTTTGCTGCCCAGCGCGGTTCCAGTCAGTGGCCGAGCAGCCAGGACTGGCCCAGCCAGGAGTGCAGGCAAACCCCACTCTGCCGGGACAGGGCTGGGTTACTGCACCTGGGCAGCACAGTACCCAGCCAGCAATCAGGAACTGTCGTGCATGGCAGAGGCCAGCCGGGCAGTGCACGGGGGCACAATACTGCACAGCACGGATACTCTCTTTAGTGCTCAGCAGGGGCTGGGGCTGGTGCACAGATGCAATGATGCCTTTTATTGCATTAATCTCTGGGGAAGCTCCCACCATGCCTGACAAGGAGCTGGGATCAGGTTTGGATGAGCCCCAGTGCATCTTGGGATGTGGCATGTAGGGAGGCATATTGGGCTGCATTAGTAGAAGCATTGCCAGCAGATTGAGGGAAGTGATTATTCCCCTCTATTCGGCACTGGTGAGTTCACATCCGGAGTATTGCATCCAGTTTTGGGCCCCCCACAAGAGAAAGAATGTGGACAAATCGGAGAAAGTCCAGCAGAGGGCAACAAAAATGATTAGGGGGCTGGGGCACATGACTTATGAGGAGAGACTGAGGGAACTGGGCTTATTTAGTCTGCAGAAGAGAAGAGTGAGGGGGGATTTGATAGCAGCCTTCAACTACCTGCAGGGGGTGGGGGGTTCCAAAGAGGATGGAGCTAAGCTGTTCTCAGTGGTGGCAGATGAGAGAACAAGGAGCAATGGTCTCAAGTTGCAGTGGGGAAGTGTGACGTTATTGACATAAACTGGGACCATATAGATCATTGTTGCAACCAAGGTCCTGTAGTGGCACCCAAATCTTGTATAAAGGGGGTCAAATGGGGTGTCTAAGACAAGGTTATGGTTTACTGGTTATGATTATGCTGTCTATATGGGTGTATCAGTTTTGTAGTTGAAGTTATGAATATTGGCTCTATACTGTCTGTATGGCAAACTTATGCTATGCTTCTGGGTGACATCCCAGACAAGCTGGGATTAGCTCTGCCTAGCCTGCTTGATGGCCCATTAAGGACCATCAGCTATACAATGGACCCATTGAGAGAAGGCCAATATGCCTTCAGACTCAGCAAAGTATGCAGGGACTGGCCCATGTGACTCCAGGCTCCATTTTGCTGTAATTTTCCACAGTGAGAACAAAGAGGTGTTCTTACACCTGGAAAAGACTATATAAGGCTGATGCCTCATCTCCATTGGGTCTTCAATCCTGCTTCTTACCTCTGGAGGAACTTTGCTACAAGCTGAAGCTTTGAACAAAGGACTGAGGACCCATCCCAGCAGGGGATGTATTCCAGAGACTTGATTTGAACCTGCAGTTTATTCTATCGCTGCTGCAAGCCTGAACCAAGAACTTTGCCATTACTGTATGTAATTGATTCCATTTAACCAATTCTAACTCTCATCTCTATCTTTTTCCTTTTATGAATAAACCTTTAGATTTTAGGTTCTAAAGGATTGGCAACAGCGTGATTTGTGGGTAAGATCTGATTTGTATATTGACCTGGGTCTGGGGCTTGGTCCTTTGGGATCAGGAGAACCTTTTTCTTTTACTGGGGTATTGGTTTTCATAACCATTTGTCCCCATAACGAGTGGCACTGGTGGTAATACTGGGAAACTGGAGTGCCTAAGGAGATTGCTTGTGAGACTTGCGGTTAGCCAGTGGGGTGAGACCGAAGTCCTCCTAGTCTGGCTGGTTTGGTTTGCCTTAGAGGTGGAAAAAACCCCAGCCTTGGGCTGTTACTGCCCTATTTGAGCAATTTGTCCTGAGTTGGCACTCTCAGTTGGATTCCGCCAGAACTGCATCGTCACAGGAAGGTCTAGGTTGGATATTAGGAAAAACGATTTCACTAGGAGGGTGGTGAAGCACTGGAATGGGTTATCTGGGGAGGTGGTGGAATCTCCATCCTTAGAGGTTTTTAAGGCCCGGCTTGACAAAGCCCTGGCTGTGATGATTTAGTTGGGGTTGGTCCTGCTTTGAGCAGGGCGTTGGACTAGATGATCTCCTGAGGTCTATGATTCTATGAGGTGGAGTGGGCCAGAGGCAGGGCTCTGGCCCAGATGAATGGGCTCAGTCACACGCCTGGGTCTGTCCCTTCCCCCGACTCCTAGGGTGTTAATTTCTGACTCCTGATAACTCTGGGCACAACAATCCCATGAAGCACTGACTGTACTTACCCGTGTGATATCGCTGGTGTTGGTGAACAAGGTGTCCCAGGAGCCGTACAGGGTTTGCTCATCCTCGAGGAACTGCTGATACTCTGCACTGTTCTTCACCATCATTGTGGCTGAACCAGGGTGGGGAAACAGACAGCAGGCAATATAAATCAGATGTTCGGTTAGCAAACGGGAGTTTTGCAAGAAAGTTTAGAGAGGGTGTGTGAGAGACAAGTACATCTAACAACCATACTGTAAACTCAGGCCAATAACCCCCTCCCCAAAAACAAAACTAAACAAACTAACCCCCCTGGAAGAGTAAAAATAAACCAGGCAGAAGGGCAGCAGCAGCATGGGGCTCGCCAGTTGATTGCACTGAATGCAGCATGTCTGATTACCAGCTCTGTGGGCAGGTAGCATATGTGGGCATTTGGCCCAAGGAGCTACTGGCCCTCGGAGACCAGGAGGCCAGAGGGGCTGAACTGGTGGAGCTAAGGGCGACAGCGAGGTACATAGAGGAGACTTTTAGGGACGCAGTAGAGTGGTCCCACCCCCAGTCTGACAGCCTCTGTGCTGCTGAGGAGGGTGAAAGTTTCGGGGAAGGAGAACATCGAGCTAGAGCAGAGGGAGACGATCCCATAGTTGGGACCCACCTTCCAGATGAAGTCATGATGTCCTCTCAAATTGAGGTAGGAACCCCAGTTACAAAGAAAAGCCAGGGATTCAATCAATAGACATATAAGCAGTTTGGTTTGTGATGACTGGGAGAACCACATGGTAAATTGCCTGCCTGGTGCAAAGGTTGCAGCTCTCACGAGACATCCAGACAGACTTATGTGCCCTGTGGTATGTAACCTAGCGTTTAAATCGGCCTCTGTATGAGATAGCTAATGTGACAGTGAATTTTTAAAAAGTCTCCAGATGTGATCCCTGGTAATACATAATACTCAATACTGACTTCAGTACCAGGCAAATTGTTGAAACTATAGGAAAGAACAGAATTATCAGACACGTCGGTGAACACAATTTGTTGGGGCAGAGTCAACATGGCTTTTGTAAAGGGAAATCATGCTTCACCAATCTACTAGAATTCTTTGAAGGGGTCAACAAGAATGTGGAGAAGGGTGATCCAGTGGATATAGTGTCCTTGGACTCCTTTGACAGGGTCCCTCACCAAAGGCTCTTAACCAAAGGAAGCTGTCATAGGATAAGAGGGAAGGTTCTCTCATGGGTCAGTGGTTAAAAGATAGGAAGCAAAGGACAGGAATAAATGGTCAGTTTTCACAGTGGAGAGAGGTAAATAGCAGGGTCCCCCAAGGATCTGTCTTGAGACCAGTGTAGTTCAACATAGTCATAAATGATCCAGAAAAAGGGGTAACCAGTGAGGTGGCAAAATTTGCAGATGATATGACTCAATAAGCGATGGTCACATAAATACCACCCTATACCGGAAACCTACTGACCGCTACACTTACCTACATGCCTCTAGCTTCCATCCAGGACACACCACACGATCCATTGTCTACAGCCAAGCTCTAAGATATAACCGCATTTGCTCCAATCCCTCAGATAGAGACAAGCACCTACAAGATCTCTATCAAGCATTCTTAAAACTACAATACCCACCTGCTGAAGTGAAAAAACAGATTGACAGAGCCAGACGAGTACCCAGAAGTCACCTCCTACAAGACAGGCCCAACAAAGAAAATAACAGAACACCACTAGCTGTCACCTTCAGCCCCCAACTAAAACCTCTCCAGCGCATCATCAGAGATCTACAACCTATCCTGAAAGATGATCCTTTACTCTCACAGGTCTTGGGAGACAGACCTGTCCTCGCTTACAGACAACCCCCCAACCTAAAGCAAATACTCACCAGCAACCACACATCACTGAACAAAAACACTGACCCAGGAACCTATCCTTGTAACAAAGCCCGATGCCAACTCTGTCCACATATCTATTCAAGTGACATCATCATAGGGCCTAATCACATCAGCCATACCATCAGGGGCTCGTTCACCTGCACATCTACCAATGTGATATATGCCATCATGTGCCAGCAATGCCCCTCTGCCATGTACATTGGCCAAACCGGACAGTCTCTACGCAAAAGAATTAATGGACACAAATCTGACATCAGGAATCATAATACTCAAAAACCAGTGGGAGAACACTTTAACCTGTCTGGCCATTCTATGACAGACCTGCGGGTGGCTATCTTAAAACAGAAAAACTTCAAAAACAGACTCCAACGAGAGACTGCTGAGCTGGAATTGATATGCAAACTAGACACAATCAACACAGGATTAAATAAAGACTGGGAATGGCTGAGCCATTGCAAACATTGAATCTATCTCCCCTTGTAAGTATTTTCACACTTGCTTCTTATCAAACTGTCTGTACTGAGCCATCTTGATTATCACTTCAAAAGTTTTTTTTCTCTTACTTAATTGGCCTCTCAGAGTTGGTAAGACAACTCCCACCTGTTCATGCTCTCTGTATGTGTGTGTATATATATCTCCTCAATATATGTTTCACTCTATATGCATCCGAAGAAGTGGGTTGTAGCCCACGAAAGCTTATGCTCTAATAAATTTGTTAGTCTCTAAGGTGCCACAAGTACTCCTGTTCTTTTTGAAAATGACTCAAGATAGTTAAATCCAAAGCAGACTGCGAAGAGCTACAAAGGGATGTCACAAAACCGGGGGACTGGGCAACAAAATGGCAGATGAAATTCAATGTTGATAAATGCAAAGTAATGCACATTGGAAATCATAATCCCAACTATATATACAAAATTATGGGGTTTAAATTACCACTCAAGAAAGAGATTTTGGAGTTATCGTAAATAGTTCTCTGAAAACATCCACTCAACATGCAGTGGCAGTTAAAAAAGCAAACAGAATGTTGGGAACCATTAGGAAAGGGATAGATAATAAAACAGAAAAATATCATAATGCCTCTATATAAATCCATGGTGCGCCCACACCTTGAATACTGCGTGCAGTTCTGGTCGCCCCATCTCAAAACAGATATACCAGAACTGTAAAAGGTGCAGAGAAGGGCGACAAAAATGATTAGGGGGATGGAACAGCTTCCATATGAGGAAGGATGAAAAAGACTGGGGGCAAGTCTACACTTCAAACACTGTATCGCCTGTCGGAGAATAACAGAGTTCTCACTCTTTTGGTTGGGTACAGCACACGCCGTAGCTGCACCGGCGCTGTAGCATTTAAGTGAAGATGCTCCTATGCCAACAAGCTCTTAATCCACCTCCCAGAGCGGCGCTAGCTAGGTCAGTGGGAGAGGTGCTCCTGCCGACAGGGGTGTGGATTTTTCACACCCCTGAGCAATGTCGTTATAACAATATAGGTCTGTAGTATAGACCTGGGACCATTTAGTTTAGATAAGAGATGACTAACGGGGGATATGATAGAGGTCTATAAAATCATGACTGGTGTGAAGAAAGTGAATAGGAAAGTGTTATTTACCCCTGCACATAACACGAGAACTAGGGGTCACTTTATGAAATGAATAGGCAGCAAGTTAAAAACAAACAAAAGAAGGTATCTCTGCACACAATGCACAGGCAACCTGTGGAAATTGTTGCCGTGGGATGTTGTGAAGGCTAAAAGTATAATTGGGTTCAAGATAATCAGGGCATGCAAACCCATACTCTGCATGTCCCTAAACCTCTGACTACCAGAAGCTGGGACTAGATGTCAGGGGATGGATCACTCAAAATGTCCCTGTTCAGTTCATTCCCTCTGAAGCATGAGGCACTGGCCACTATCAGAAGACACAATACTGGGCTAGATGAACCATTGGTCTGAGTCAGTATGTCCATTCTTATGTGAGTTATGAAGAGTAGAATATAGATAGGGGAAGCTAAAGACATCAGGGGAAACTCCATGGCTTGCAGGACTAAGGATAATAAGGAGGTTTTTTTTAAAAAGTGTATTAGGAACAAAAGAAATCTTAGCAGTGGTGTAGGCTCATTACTAGATGGAGACTGTTTAAAAGGTTGCAGAAAAGGCAGAAGTGTTCAAGAAATACGTTTTCCGTGTTTGGAAACCCCATGTCAGTGTATTTAGGAAGGACAAGGGTCTCCAGGGCTCTTACATTTTAGCCGCAGCATGAAGAAGTAGAGGTGGTAAAATGCCAACATTGACGATTGGCAGATCTCCTGCTCCGGATGGCACAGAGTGACACACCCCACCAGCTGGCCCAGGACTCTGAACTCCTCCGCTCCCTGATGGAGAGAGGGCGCAAAGGGAGTCACTCGCCCCTGCAGGCCTAGCGCAGCGTGTCCCCCTGGCATTGCCCTAGCAATGGGTTAGAACTGGGGGAGGCAGAGCCCAGCGCAGAGAGACTGGGGACAATGAGAGCAGGAGGAGCCGTGGGGCCCATCACCAGGGGCTGAGGAAAGCTCAGCAGGGATGGGGAAATCTGGTCAGCAAAGTCAGCAAACCTTGCTCCCAAGTGGGGACCCGGGTAACGAATGAACTATCGTCCAGTCTCCATCTCAAGGGCAAGCGCCTAATCCCAGCCCCTTCTCCCATCCCCCTCCCTCCATTGACCTCAGGCCCAGGAGCTTGGGGTCACCTTGGACTCCTCTGCTCTGCATCCCGCCTCTCTCACTCCATCCTGGAGCTCCCCAGAGCCCTCCCTTTCTGCGCCATCCCCAGCCTGCCGGCTCTCTCCCGCCGGCTCTCTCCTGCAGCCTTGTCCTCTCGTCTCCCCCTCCTGCCAGACCTTCCCTTGCCCCTCCTGCAGCCCCTGCGCTGGCTCCCTGCTCTTCCCCACCTCGCACCAAGCCCCTTGCCCTCCTCTCCAGGGGTCTGCACAGCCTCCCCACACCCACTCCCCAGTGCTCTGGCTCCTTTGGCCCCTCCCATCCCTTTCAGTGTGTCCCCTCCCACCTCCCTCCTTCTGTTCTGCTGCCCCAGCCTCTGGGGGCACATCATCCAAGCGCCCCCCTCCAGCTGCCGGAGGGGAGGCCCTGACACAGGGGGGATGGAGCAGCTGGAGCAGCTCAATGGCCCTGAGCACCCAGAGCAGGGGGCGTTCATCTGGCAGCCTGGCAGGAGCTGATGCCAAAGCATCCCGCGGGTGACTGACAAAGGGGGTGAACAGACACCTGGGTTCAGAGGCGGCTCTCAGGGCCATCCTGTGTAAATGCACTGACCCTGTGGAGCAGACTTTGGTGCTAGGGGAACCATGCTAGCGGGGAGAGTCCTTGGAGACAGAATTATGGGGCTCGACCCAAAGCCCACTGGAGTCAGAGGACAGACCCATTGACATCAGTGCTCGGTAGATTGGACTCCTGCCGAGGATCTTGCTGAGTCACTATTCTAGGCCCGGGTTTTCCCTGCCAGGGAGCGCTGCACCGCGAGGCTGCTCAGTGCAGTTAGGAGGCGGCCAGGGTCACAGGCTGCTCACCTTGAATTTGGGTTTTTCAGCCATGAATTTCGACAGGCAGGTGATCCTTTCCACTGCCCTCAGCCGCCCATGCACCTCCTTGGATGCGGTCCAGGGGAGCAGGACCTGAGAGAAACAAATTGGGACAAATTGCTGAGGAGAAGTACCAAAAAATAGCACAAGCACATAGGGAGAAAATCAGAAAGCTTAAGGCAAAAATGAGTTCTAACTGGCAAGGGACATAAAAGACAATCAGAAGCAGCTCTATAAATGCATTCGGAGCAAGAGAAAGACAAAGGAAAGTGAGGGGCCACTACTCAGCAGGGAAGGAGAGAAAATAATGGATGACACAGACAAAGCCAAGGTGTTTAATGCCTTTTTTGCTTCAGTTTTCACTAAAAAGGTTAATGGTGACTAGATGCTTAACACAATATTAACAACAAGGGGGAAGGAATACAGGCCAGACTCGGGAGAGAACAGGTAAAAGACGATTTAGGTCAGTTAGATGAATTCAAGCTGGCAGAGCCACATGATATTCACCCTAGATGGAGCTAGGCAAAGCAATCTCTGAACCGTTAGGAGGGCTGAGGTCTCAGAGGACTGGAGAAGGGCAGACACAGAACCTATCTTCAGAAAGGGGAACGAGGAGGCCCCAAGGAATTATAGACCTGTCAGCCTAACTTTGGTACCCAGAAAGATACTGAACAACTTATTAAACAGTTTGTAAGAACCTAGAGGAGATAATAGGGTGATAAGGAAGAGCACCATGGATTTGTCCAGAACAAACCATGCCAAACAAATCTAATTTCCTTCTTTGACAGGGTTACTTGCCTAGTGGATGGAAGGAGGCAGTATATGATGATGTATATGAAGTTTAGTAAGGCTTTTGACTCAGTTCCACAAGACATTCTCATAAGCCAACTAAGCCAGTATGATCCAGATGAGATTACTATAAAGTGGGCGCACAACTGATGGAAAGACCATACTCAAAGAGGAGTTATCACTGACTCGCTGGCAAAGTGGGAGGGTGTCTCAAGTGGGGTCCCCCAGGGGTGTGCCTGGGTCCAGTACTAGTCAATATTTTCATTAAGAACTTGGTTAATGGAGAGGTGAGTATGCTTGTAAAGTTTGCGGATGACACCAAGCTGGGAAGGGTTGCAAGCACTTTGGAGGACAGATTAGAATTCAAAATGAGCTTGCTAAATTGGAGAGTTGATCTCAAGTCAACAAGATGAAATTCAGTCAAAACAAATGTGACGTAACGCACTTAGAAAGGAAAAATCAAATGCATAAAAACAAAGTGGGGGATAACCGGCTAGGTGGCAGTACTGCAGAAAAGGATCTGGGGGTTATCATGGGTCTCACACTGAATATGAATCAACAGTGTGATGCTGTTGTGAAAAAGGGAAATGTCATTCTGAGGTGTATTAGCTTGTAGCACTGTGTCCAGTTCTGGGCACCACGCTTTAAGAAAGATGTGAACAAACTGGGGCCAGTCCAGAGGACAGCGACAAAAGTGATCAGCGGTTTAGAAAACCTGACCTGTGAAGAAAGGTTGAACAAACTGGGCATGTTTCGTCTTGAGAAGACGGAGGGGGCACCTGGTAACAGTCTTCAAATACGTTAAGGGCTGTTATACAGAGGATGGTGACGAATTGTTCTCCATGTCCCCTGAAGGTAGGACAAGAAGTAATGGGCTTAATCTGCAGCAAGGGAGATTTACGTTAAATAATAGGAAAAAGTCTAAGGGTGGCTAAGCACTGGAACAAGTGACCTAGGGAAGTGGTGGACTCCCCATCATGGAGGTTTTAAAAAACAGGCTGGACAAACACTCATCAGGGACGGTCTAGGAATGCTTGGCCCTGCCTCAGTGCAGGGGGTGGAGTAGATGACCTCTTGAGATCCCTTCCAGCCCTGCACTTCTCTGTTCCCTCTTCCCAGGCTCTGGAATCGAGGAGACCGAATCTCTGTCAAGGACATTTCCCTCTTTTTATCAGAGGGGTAGCCGTGTTAGTCTGAATCTGTAAAAAGCAACAGAGGGTCCTGTGGCACCTTTAAGACTAACAGAAGTATTGGGAGCATAAGCTTTCGTGGGTAAGAACCTCACTTCTTCAGATGCAAGTGAGGTTCTTACCCACGAAAGCTTATGCTCCCAATACTTCTGTTAGTCTTAAAGGTGCCACAGGACCCTCTGTTGCTTCCCTCTTTTTGGAGCACAAACCACCCACAGAATCTACTTCCTGTGGCCCCAGAACTAGAACGTTGGGGGAATCTAGTTCTGGGCTCTGGCCAGGTTGGTGGGGCCCATGGTGAACACAAATGAATGCCAGGGTCAGATGGGGGCTCAGTGGAGAACACGGCAGATCCTGCACTCCTCCACCCCCACCCCGTGCAGACGTTTTTCAGATATAGCGGGGGCACTTGGCCCTCCAGCCCAAGAACCTTTGTATAGAACGTACTTTGAGGAGCCAAAGGCACTGGGGGGGGGGGGGAGTGTCCCATGCTTGGGATTAAATGGAGCCTTGGTCCCTGAGCCCCACCCCAGCTACAGGACTAGTCCCCTTCCTGCCCCCACGCCTCCAGACCTCCAAGATGTTCTCCACCACCAGAAGGTTGGGCTCCCGATCCTCGCACACCAAGGCCTTCACCATCTCGTCCATGGCTCTCAGAGTCTGTGTGCAGAGCAGAGGAGACACCAGAGCAAGTGGCGTTACCCAGCCAGGAGATGAACCAATGCCCTGGCGTGTGACACCCCCCAGGCCACAGCAGCCCCTGGTATTCCAGCTCACCCACTCACTTGTACCCACAGGGGACCTACTGCAAACTCCTCCTGGCAACAGGACGCCACCTGCCTTTGCTGTCCCCAGAAAGGCCATTGCATGCAGTCTAACCCACTGGAAGAGTCAGAAAGGACTGCACATTTGGGGGGGAGTTTTCCAGCCAAGCTTCGGTTCCCCTGGCCTGTGTGCGTCTGAAGCAGCCGATCGCAGGCCTGTGCCTCCAGCCAGGCACTGGGGATGAATGTGCTTGTGAAGGGAGTGTCTGTTCCCCACTAATTGTCGGTGCATGTGAAGGATAAATGCCTACTACTGCTACCCTATGAGGGAGTTACTCCTTTATCTGCAGCAGTGGGGCCTGTGCTTTGGTGCTGCAGGTCCTGAGCTGAAGTCCTGCCGAGGAGCTATGATTATTACACTCGTGTGCCAGTGCCAGGTTACCCAGGGGACAGGTACATGAGCGACTGGCAGGATTCCCACTCGGTTTGGGGCGGCTCCGCGTGGCCGATTTGGGGCTTACCTTGGTGTAGAGAGCAGCCTCCACGCCCTGCATGGTCTCTGCTGGAGGCAGGGAGAAGACACTGGAGAAGCAGGTAGCCAGCAGGCTGGATTGTTCCAGGCCCTGCAGCGGTGGCTTCACTTTGCTAAGAGAAGAGACACGTGCGGATTGGAGGGCTGAGGCGGGACTGATGCGCTAATGTTGGCGTCAGGCTCCCAGGACATGGAAACACCTGGGGGGGCTCCGGATGGGAGGTGGCGGATGAGAACAGGTCAGGGGGCGGTGGAGGGAGCTGGTGCTGCCTTCTCTCATACCAACAGGCAGGGACTTAGTGTAGCCTGCAGCTGTCTGCTGTGACCCCACCAGGACTCACCAGCTGGGGCAGAGATCGCTGCGCTTCGCCGAGAAACGACATCCCGCAAACGGCACGGACGGGAGACTAGAGCCTGCTGGCACCAAAGTGCCTCTGAAACAAGTGGCCACAGTGCAAAGGAGTCTGCCAGTCCTGTCCCGCTGGGGGCAAAGAGACCCTCCCACCAGAGCCGTCTGCACTGTGGCTGCACAGTCCAGGCCAGCAGAGAGATGCTGCATCAGCCCGCAGCAGGGCAGAATCCAGGCAGGGATCCAAGCCCTGACCCTTGACCAGAGCTCTCAGCCTGCTGGACATGGCACCCAGCTGTGTGCAGGGGGGCAGGAAGGTGGGGACAGCCCAGACAGCATTAACCCCTTCACCCCCACTGCCAGAGCATGGCCCCAGCACATGCAATGAGGTGCCAGGTGACTACTTGCCCCCTGCAGGACAGAGCCACGCCCCTCGTGGCAGGCGGCAGCCAGTGAGGAACAGCTACGCCCACTGCTGACGCAAATCCCCCCCCTCCGCCCCAGCAGAGATGGGATCGTGGCCAATGCCGTCGCCTGCCCCGCTGTCAGGAAGCCAGTGCCCAGTGGGGAGAGCCGCTCCAGCGCCTGCCCCGCCTCCCCCTCCCATTCCTGGGGAACCTATTGAGCCAACAGCGAGAGCCCAGCTCCAGCCCGCAGCATCTGCCACCTCCGGACGCCTGATGGGCAGGCTTCTGGGAAGCTCAGAGCAGGGCACCAGCGGCACTGAGAGAGAGCCCCCCATGGCACAGGCAGTGCCACGTGCCAGGGCTCAGCCTGCCCAACTTCTCAGCCACAGGGGGTCGCTGAGCTGCCGGTGTGACGCAGCTGGCACAGCTGGCAGTGACTTCGGTTGCTCCGCTCCAGCAGCACCCAACTGCCCCTCTCCCCCCAGAGCCATCGCCTGCGGGGTCCCAGAGGGGACCAGTCCTAACCCCCTCATTCCCTCCCCCACATCTTCATAAGGCCACGTGGAGAGGTCGCCAGGCACCGAAGAATCCTCCACCATCTACCCACTGGTGCCAGCCCACATGCACCAGCACCATCACCTGGTGCCACGTGCCCGGCGGAATCAGAAGCTGGGGGAGGAGCAGAGGGGGGAATGCCCTGGAGAACTGGCCATGCGAAGAGGCACTGGCTGGGGCTGGGCCAGGCAGGCTGGGTACCTCAGCTCCATGATGGCGAGCATCGCTTGCTGACGCACCACGCTGGTCAGGGAGTCGACGGACTCGTGATGAATCAGCTCCTGGGGAGACAACGTGGGGAAATGCCAGCCGGGCTCCAAGCTCCTGCAAGGCTCCGACTGGGGAGCAAAGCGCAGGGCCTGCAACATGTGGGCTCGGCAGCCAGGTCGTCCTACTGCGGACTTGATGGTGTGCAGGGCTCCAGCCGGGGAGCGCAGTGCAGGGCCTGTGGTCAGTGCCCCAGTGTCACGCGCCAGTGCACTGAAAGGCTCCATCAGCATTAGCACCCAGGGACACCACCTGAGATCAGGCCCCCTTGTGCCCAGTGCTGCACACACACAGTGAGAGCCAGTCCCTGCCCCAGAGAACTCACGAGCTAACTAGACGAGACAAGGCATGGGAGGGAAACTGAGGCACAGAGGGGGAAGTGACTTGCCCAAGGTCTTACTGCAGAACTGGGAGTAGAACCCGGGTGTGCTGAGCCCCAGCCCACTGGACCACCCACCAGCCCACGCTGTCCCACGTTCAGGGAAGGGAGGTGAGCTCTGGAAAGCTTTCTGCAGTGCTGGAGAGCAAAGACTTGCCAAATCTACGGAGCAGATTTGTTGCTAGTTCCCTAGTGGGCACTGACTGCGGAGTGTTGGGGCTCTGGGCAGGGAGACTGGCGTATACAGAGCGACCCGGTGACTTGGGAAGCTGGGTGCAAGGGAACACTCTACATTTCCATACAGTTATATGTTTAGGAACAAAGAATGCAGGCCACACTCACAGCATGGGGGGCTCTAACCTGGGAAGCGGTGACTCTGGAAAAGACTTGGCAGTCAGGGTAATCAGCTGCCCATGAACGCCCAGTGCGACGCTGGGGCCAAAAGGGCTACTGCCATCCTGGGATGTAGAAACAGGGCAAACTCCAGTTGTTAGAGAGGTTATTTTCCCTCTGTATTTGGCACTGGTGCGACCGCTGCTGGGATCCTGTGTCCAGGTCCGGTGCCCACAATTCAAGGAGAATGTTGATAAATTGGAGAGGGGTCAGAGAAGAGCCACAAGAGTGATTGGAGGATTGGGAAACATGTCTGATAGTGAGAGACTCAAGGAGCTCAATTAGTTCAGCTGAACGAAGAGAAGGTTACAGGGTGACTTGATGACAGTCTGTAAGTACCTACACGGGGAGCAAATATTTGATAATGGGCTCTTCAGTCTAACAGACAAACGTCTAACACGATCCAATGATTGGCAGCTCAAGTTAGACAAATCTGCAGAGATCTCCAGGCCAATCACTAAACCCGCCAGGTAACACAGCCCCAGTGTGTGTTTTACTCACCTTTATCTTCTCCACTAGCAGGGCTTTGCTGGTCACATTATCCATGTTTTTTTCTGGGCTCCTAGCCCAGATGGCTCTGCTGAGGATGATGATGTCCTTCAAAAATTTCAGTTTCTGGGCCTCGTCCTACGCCCCGCAGAGATTAGACACAAACAGGAAGGTTAGCGTGGAAAGGAGCTGCCAGTGGGAGAGATGTTAGAAAGCTTCCCCCCAGTGCTGCTCAGGCTTTGATATGCCGAATGGCAGAAGGCCATTCATCTGGTAACAGGAGTGACTATCTGGGGAGGGCAGGGCAGCTCTGTATGAAACCGGACCAGAGAGGGAGCAGATCTCACGGGGTAGGTGTCCAAAGAGGAACTGCAACATGGGGGCTAAGCAGCCAGACAGTGTTACTGGGGGCTTGACAGAGTGGGAGGAACAGCTGGGTGGGACACCCTGACACCCCAATATTCACCACTGTCATGTCATTAGGATATGTTTTGTACAAAGTACGTATTGTAAGGTATCATTCTAAAAGTCTTTATCTGCTAGACATTAATGTCTCATTGGATTGTATGTGCTATCGTTGTATGTGAAGTTATGAAGTTCAGCTATGTCTGTGTTCCTGAAACACGTTGTGAGGTTCAAAACAGCCTTTCAGGTACAACAGTAAAAACGCCAAACAATGGCTTAGTGAGGAAATGCACATAAGCAGCAGGGTTACCCCAGGAACTGTACTCAATAGAAACCTCTCCAAGAGAACGCTACACAATGGGAACTGTTGGACCCAGGTCACAGCAAAAGAGTTTTCCAGCGGGTGGGAAGAGGAGATAAAAGGTGAACAATGACATCGGGGGGGACCTCATGCTCCCTGCAATAAGACACCTGGAAACACCTGAGGGACAAAGATTGAACTATGAGAAGTGATGGTCCCAGGCTGGAGAGAGATTCCTAGCCTGTGTAAGAAAACCTGGGAAATCCAAGCTGCAAAGCCAAGGCAGCTTGTGCCTTAAGAATCTGCCCACCCGTTTATCACTCAGGGTAAGAATTTGCTAATGTAGAGCCTATCTATCCAGTGTGGAAAGCTTAGTTTGCGTGTTGTGTTTATTTACTAGTGCAATCTGCTTTGTACCATTTGCTATCTCTTATAACCACTTACAATCTACCTCTTGTAGTTAATAATCTTATTTCTTGTTTATATCATAACCCAGTTTGTGCAATTAGTAACTGGGTGGGAGGGGCAAAGAGTTGTGCATACCTCTCTCCACATCGAGGGAGGGGGCGAATTTCATAAAACCTTTGGGTCTGTACTCCAAAGGAGGTGGGCACCAGAGTACTGGGACAAGTCCCTTCAGCTGAGTCTTCCCAGAGCTGATCTCAGTGTCTGTGTCTTTCTGCAGCTGGGCGTGGCCCTGCCTGAGTGCATGGCTGGAAGAGGCTTGTGAGCCTAGCCCAGCAAGACAAGGTAAAGGGGGCCCAGGCTGGCAGAACAGGTGGGCTCGGTGGTATCCCGGTACATCAGGTGGCACCTCAAAGGGGGGCAACCCGTCACACTAGGGACGGGCCAAATCCAGTGCGCACAAGTCCACAAGGGGCTGGAAATTGAAGCTAGACAAATTCAGACTGGAAATGTACGTTTTTAACAGAGAAAGTAATAGACCATTGGAACAACTGAGCAAGGGGCATGGTGGGTGACCTTTTGTAACTCAAGACGGGACTTTTTAAGATGCTTTAGTTTAAACAGGAATTATTTGGGGGCAGGTCTCTGGCCTGTGTTATACAGGAGGTCACAGTGGTTCCGTCTGGCCTTAGAATCCATGCATCATCTGGAGAAGGGCAGATGTGCATGTGGACAGGGCACTAGCTGACAGATCAGAGGAGGGCTCTTGGTACCTGTTCATTGTCCTTCAGAAAGGCATCTATGCACTCCAGGGCCTCTTTCTCATTCAAGTCTGGCCCCTTAAAGCAGGAGGCGTCGTTACATGGGGATGGTGAATCTGATCAAAGACAGAGCAGTGGTAATACCTGGGTCTGCCAAGCTGCAGTCTGGGTGACAGAGATCTTAGAGAAAACCCTTGCCCCCACTCCCGCCCCAGCAGGGGAGCAGCCCCGATGCACGGCAGGGTCTGGCACAGCGATCCCTGGCTTCCCCACCTCTTTGCTGCCCAGCCCAGCAAAGACCCAGTCGGAGCCCTGGTTCCCAGCGGCCACCCCACTTCCCCACCCAGCATGCAGGCTCAGTCTGGGGATTTGGGGAGCGCCACACCTGGAAGGAGGGACGATGTCAGGCCATGAGGGGTGTCCCCACTCTCCGGGCCATTGCTGGAGGGGGCAGAGGGACTGGGAGTGAATCGGTCTGGTCCTTGCGGCAGGAGAGGGAACAGCTGCCCAGTCTGCATGGGATATGGGGACCCAGAGCCTGCCCGTTCTGCTTGTTCTGACTGCCTCTCCTGCCACCAACAGCCAGCCAGAGCCACTGGGTGTAACCTGGGCAGGCACTGGGCTCCCATCGTCAACACTCCCCCCCAAATGCCCTGTGCTGCGACATGCGACAAAGGAGCCAGCCAGCAGATGGGGCTGCAACATCAGGGAGCATCTTATGCTCTGGCCGGCGCCCTGCAATCCTAGGCTTTAACAACCCACCGTGCACCAAGCATCCCCTTCGACTGGTGGAAAACATCCTCCGACCCTGCAGCGTGACAGATCGGGGTGGGCGATTCAGTCAGTCTCCACCTGATGCTTCTGCCGCTATGCCCCGATCAGCTTTAGAGGCTGCAGTTGCTGCCAGCAGGAGGGGCCATTCCCCCCTGCCTGGGTTTTCCTGTCTCTCCATCTCGTGGCAGCCCAGAGCAGTACAAGGTCTATGGAGTCTTCTCCCCCCAGTGACACCCTAGTCTTGCCACCCAACCCCCACAGGGGCCAAGCCCCACCCCAATGCAGGGCCATGGCCCCGGTCATTTTTGCAGCCCCCTCCGCCCACCCAGAAGGCGCCCACTCACCGGCACGGAAGGGCTGAGGCACACACAGCTCCTGCTGCTGCCATGGCCTCTTCCGCCGACTCTTCCCTGGGGGAGGTTTTGTCTCCTCCCAGGCGCGCCTGGGCTCTGGGCGGCCCTCCTCAGCCATCCTACAAGAAGCCAGGACAAGGCATTGCTTGTGAGTGACGAGAGGCGATTGCCCCGTTCAGCATCAGGGCCAGCCCAGTTCTTTCTGTCCCACCAGCACCTCCAGATGCCAGCGGAGCTCAGGGCCCTGTTGCACCAGGTGCTGCAGACAATGGCTGGGCTGTAGGGCTCAGACTCTAACTAGCCAAGGCAGCCAGCAGGGAAACAAGGGAAGGGATGTGCTCAAAGTCACCCAGGATTAGAACCCAGGTCTCCGAACTCCCAGGCCAGCAGCCCATCCCACAGGCCAAACGGCCTCCTCTGGGTCACGCCCACCTCTCCTTCTCCTGGTTCACAAGCTGCACAGCAGACAGGCTGGATCCAACCACTCAGGATTCTTCCTGCCCAATGAAATGACCCTGATCCCTTCCCCCCGGAATATTGGGGCCGTGGCAGTTCGCAGGTGGGCGAGGCCAGCGGGGTGGGGGAGCTGGGGCGGGCTCGTGAGCAGCAGGAGTTGCTCAGACACACCCGTGAAGGGGCAGGAGCAGAAGGCAGGAGAGCGGCAGGGAGGCTGGTACCTTCTCATCTAACCTCGGTGTGGTTGGCGATGCAATGGAAAAGCAGAGGCGGGCAATAGAAGATTCTCCTGCCTGGAGTCAGGAGTGGGCAGAAGCTGGCGTGTATATGGGCCACCCACTTTCTGCTGCCGGTGGCGGAGCTGAAATGGCTGGCTCAGCTTTCCCAGCGGCACGTGCCAGCTCTCGCTCTGCCAGAGCCAAGCCTGGCAGTGAGGGGATGAGGCTGTGCCAGCCAGCAGGGGGCGTGTCACAATGGGCAGGCGAGTCACAAGCCAGCCAGTGTGTGACTGCCCAGCCATGGGATGCCCCAGCCCAGACTAGTTCTGGCCTCGCCGGGGCTTTAGAGCCTCTCCTTCCCCACTGGGGTCAAGGGAGGGACCTTCCGCTCCCCACAGTCACAGACGTTAGGCCGGAAGGGACCGCTGGGCTCATCTAGTCCCAGCTCCTGCAGACCCCAGGCCAGAGCCCCTCCTGGCGTCCATACAGCTGGAGCCGGGGGGGGGTCTCCGGATCCCCGAGTGGGAAAATCAGTTCCATCCCGGTTCCTCCTCCTTGTGACAGCGCAGAACAGGGGTTCCCGAACTCTCCCCTCCCCCAGCTCCCAGCCCACGCGGGCGGCTCTTTGCGCCTGCCCAAGCTGCTGGGCGCCTTGGCCGTAGGATGTAAAATGGCCCCATCTCTGCTTCCCCTCCCACCGCGGCAACGACACGGAAGCTGCTTTCATAGCCCCCCCCTGCCCCCCCCGCCGAACTGAGTCTCAGGCCTTGCTAGCCGCTCAGTGCCATGGCAGCCCCAGGAGATGATTGCTGCGGGAGTCTCGGCCCAGGGGGAGGCAGTGACTCCTAGAAGCAGGGAGAGCAGCAGCACCAGAGATCAGGGAGGTCTGGCAATGCCAGTGGCTGGCTGGGGTCTGACAGGCCAGGCACCCACAGCAGACTGTCAAAGGCCAAACCCCTCTCACCACCGGCTCTGTAGCTCCCCCTTGCTTTTGGTCTGTCTTAGGCACCATCCTGGCCCTCATCCCCGTGGCATCAGAGCACTGCCCAACCTCGATTGCATTTATTCTAACCGCCCCCTGCAGGGCAGGGCCTGGCTGCTACCCCCACTGAACAGACAGGGAACTGCAGCACAGAGGGAATAAGGGATTTGCCCGAGGCCACGCAGAGCATCTGTGGCAGAGCTGGGAATTGACTATGGGTCTCCTGGGTCCCAGGCTGGCACCTTCTCTTCCAACCTCCTGCCCCCTTTGTCCCTGGTTCAGTGTGAGCTGCGAGAGCTCTCTGGGGCACAGGAGCTGGCTGGTGCCCAGATGGAACTACATTGCCTATTGCACATATCTCGCTTCTCCCGAACATTGAGTCTGCTGCTACAACCATACCAGGGCCCGCCAGGATCCTTGCAGCTGGTCAGTGCTAAGTTTTGAACTGTGCTAAGTAGGGAAAACAAAATAGATCTTCCATCACTAGCGCAGCTCTGTGTTACTGGGGACTCACTGCTGGCTCAACCCAACCAGCCCTCCTCACACAGAGCCTGTAAATCCTCCAGCCCTGCTGTTCTCCTTTGTATTTCGGCAGTGCCCAGAGGGCTCAGTCCCTGATCAGGGCCCTGCAGTGCTAGACATTGTACACACACAGCCCGATTCCCCCCACGCTGGGTCTCCTGAATGGCTCCTGCCCGAAGGCGGGATGGCTCTATTCCTCACCCAATGTCTCCTGCTGGCAGAGATGCTCTGGGTCTCTGGGCTTCCCGGGCTGGGAGGCAAGTGTGGCTGTCTCCGGGCGGTTCTGCTGACTCTCCAGCAGCTGCACTTCACGTGCCCTAATGCAGCCCTAGTCCTCTCCAGCGCTCAGGGGCACTGTCCTGGCATCGGACTGTCCTGGTAAATAGAACAATGGCTCCTGGCAACCTGAGAATGCCTGTTCCCCCGGCAACCTCAGTGCCATTCCCTATGGAAGTGATGGTGTCAGTAAAGGTGATGGAGGTGGTCAGGCCTAGTGGTTGGAGCTGGACTCAGGGGGCGGGGCAGGGCATGGGTGGAGCAAGGCTGCAGCGAGACCAGGGCTGGAGTAGGACTAGGAACAGGGCTGGAGCAGGCTCAGCCTGTTGCCTATGTCAGGCAGGAGCGAGTTCCTGGCCCTGGAGTGATGTTGAGCAGACTGAGCTGCTGCTGTGAGACTGATATACCTGCTCTGGGAGTCACAAGGCCAGTTCCTGGCTTGTGGATTAGCTGGAGCCCAGCACAGGAGGGAATCAGCACCTTACAGATGGCTCCCGGGACGCTTGGCTCCCGGCCCCGCTGGGTATTGACATGCCAGGTGCAGGGGGCGAGGTGCAGCGCCAGGGAGGAAATTGGGGAGGCAGGAGCACTGAGGTGGGGCTGAGCGGGCAGGTGCTGAGGAGCTGCGGCTGGCTGGCCAGCAGAGAGGAGGAGCAGCAGCTCGGCTCTGGAGGGCCCAGCTGCAGCTTCACACAGGGCGCTGCCAGAGCCTGGCAGGCGGCTGGCTGAAGTGGCACTTTGTGATCTGGCACGGGTGGGAGCTAGCTCCCCACAGCTGAACGCTCCGCAGCGCCGGTGGATTCAGATCCAAACCAGGATCTGGCTTCAAATTCACAGCTGGCCCCTTCCCCCGATCTGGAGCGGCCCGCACCGTGTGGGGGTGGTTGATTTCACAAGAGAGGTGGCTTCCCACAGACTCTCCAACTCCCTCACTGTGACGAAGTGGGACTGTTCTTAATGTTTCCTCTGAATACTGTAGGGGTGCCTCAGTTTCCCCTATGCATTTCTTAAGTCTCTAGGTGGGGGGATAAAGGGGCACTTGGTAGACATGCGCCGCCCAGCCAGGAGCTCGGGGAAGGCTCGGTGTGGCTGGTGATGCAATGGAAAAGCAGCGGCGGGCAATAGAAGATTCTCCTACCTGGAGTCAGGAGTGGGCAGAAGCCAGCGTGTATATGGGCCACCCACTTTCTGCTATCAGTGGCGGAGCTGAAACGGCCGGATCAGCTTTCCCAGCGGCACGTGCCAGCTCTCGCTCTGCCAGAGCCAAGCCTGGCAATGAGGGGATGAGGCTTTGGCAGCCAGCAGGGGGCATGTCACAATGGGCAGGCGAGTCACAAGCCAGCCAATGTGTGACTGCCCAGCCATGGGATGCCCCAGCCCAGATTACTTTTGGCCTGGCCGGGGCTTTAGAGCCTGTCCTTCCCCACCCAGAGCAGACTGTCAAAGGCCAAACCCCTCTCACCACTGGCTCTGTAGCTCCCCCTTGCTTTGGTCTGTCTTAGGCACCATCCTGGCCCTCATCCCCGTGGCATCAGAGCACTGCCCAACCTCGATTGCATTTATTCTAACCGCCCCCTGCAGGGCAGGGCCTGGCTGCTACCCCCACTGAACAGACAGGGAACTGCAGCACAGAGGGAATAAGGGATTTGCCCGAGGCCACGCAGAGCATCTGTGGCAGAGCTGGGAATTGACTATGGGTCTCCTGGGTCCCAGGCTGGCACCTTCTCTTCCAACCTCCTGCCCCCTTTGTCCCTGGTTCAGTGTGAGCTGCGAGAGCTCTCTGGGGCATAGGAGCTGGCTGGTGCCCAGATGGAACTACATTGCCTATTGCACATATCTCGCTTCTCCCGAACATTGAGTCTGCTGCTACAACCATACCAGGGCCCGCCAGGATCCTTGCAGCTGGTCAGTGCTAAGTTTTGAACTGTGCTAAGTAGGGAAAACAAAATAGATCTTCCATCACTAGCGCAGCTCTGTGTTACTGGGGACTCACTGCTGGCTCAACCCAACCAGCCCTCCTCACACGGAGCCTGTAAATCCTCCAGCCCTGCTGTTCTCCTTTGTATTTCGGCAGTGCCCAGAGGGCTCAGTCCCTGATCAGGGCCCTGCAGTGCTAGACATTGTACACACACAGCCCGATTCCCCCCACGCTGGGTCTCCTGAATGGCTCCTGCCCGAAGGCGGGATGGCTCTATTCCTCACCCAATGTCTCCTGCTGGCAGAGATGCTCTGGGTCTCTGGGCTTCCCGGGCTGGGAGGCAAGTGTGGCTGTCTCCGGGCGGTTCTGCTGACTCTCCAGCAGCTGCACTTCACGTGCCCTAATGCAGCCCTAGTCCTCTCCAGCGCTCGGGGCACTGTCCTGGCATCGGACTGTCCTGGTAAATAGAACAATGGCTCCTGGCAACCTGAGAATGCCTGTTCCCCCGGCAACCTCAGTGCCATTCCCTATGGAAGTGATGGTGTCAGTAAAGGTGATGGAGGTGGTCAGGCCTAGTGGCTGGAGCTGGACTCAGGCGGCGGGGCAGGGCATGGGTGGAGCAAGGCTGCAGCGAGACCAGGGCTGGAGTAGGACTAGGAACAGGGCTGGAGCAGGCTCAGCCTGTTGCCGATGTCAGGCAGGAGCGAGTTCCTGGCCCTGGAGTGATGTTGAGCAGACTGAGCTGCTGCTGTGAGACTGATATACCTGCTCTGGGAGTCACAAGGCCAGTTCCTGGCTTGTGGATTAGCTGGAGCCCAGCACAGGAGGGAATCAGCACCTTACAGATGGCTCCCGGGGCGCTTGGCTCCCGGCCCCGCTGGGTATTGACATGCCAGGTGCAGGGGGCGAGGTGCAGCGCCAGGGAGGAGATTGGGGAGGCAGGAGCACTGAGGTGGGGCTGAGCGGGCAGGTGCTGAGGAGCTGCGGCTGGCTGGCCAGCAGAGAGGAGGAGCAGCAGCTCGGCTCTGGAGGGCCCAGCTGCAGCTTCACACAGGGCGCTGCCAGAGCCTGGCAGGCGGCTGGCTGAAGTGGCACTTTGTGATCTGGCACGGGCGGGAGCTAGCTCCCCACAGCTGAACGCTCCGCAGCGCCGGTGGATTCAGATCCAAACCAGGATCTGGCTCCAAATTCACAGCTGGCCCCTTCCCCCGATCTGGAGCGGCCCGCACCGTGTGGGGGTGGTTGATTTCACAAGAGAGGTGGCTTCCCACAGACTCTCCAACTCCCTCACTGTGACGAAGTGGGACTGTTCTTAATGTTTCCTCTGAATACTGTAGGGGTGCCTCAGTTTCCCCTATGCATTTCTTAAGTCTCTAGGTGGGGGGATAAAGGGGCACTTGGTAGACATGCGCCGCCCAGCCAGGAGCTCGGGGAAGGCTCGGTGTGGCTGGTGATGCAATGGAAAAGCAGCGGCGGGCAATAGAAGATTCTCCTACCTGGAGTCAGGAGTGGGCAGAAGCCAGCGTGTATATGGGCCACCCACTTTCTGCTATCAGTGGCGGAGCTGAAACGGCCGGATCAGCTTTCCCAGCGGCACGTGCCAGCTCTCGCTCTGCCAGAGCCAAGCCTGGCAATGAGGGGATGAGGCTTTGGCAGCCAGCAGGGGGCATGTCACAATGGGCAGGCGAGTCACAAGCCAGCCAATGTGTGACTGCCCAGCCATGGGATGCCCCAGCCCAGATTACTTTTGGCCTGGCCGGGGCTTTAGAGCCTGTCCTTCCCCACCCAGAGCAGACTGTCAAAGGCCAAACCCCTCTCACCACTGGCTCTGTAGCTCCCCCTTGCTTTGGTCTGTCTTAGGCACCATCCTGGCCCTCATCCCCGTGGCATCAGAGCACTGCCCAACCTCGATTGCATTTATTCTAACCGCCCCCTGCAGGGCAGGGCCTGGCTGCTACCCCCACTGAACAGACAGGGAACTGCAGCACAGAGGGAATAAGGGATTTGCCCGAGGCCACGCAGAGCATCTGTGGCAGAGCTGGGAATTGACTATGGGTCTCCTGGGTCCCAGGCTGGCACCTTCTCTTCCAACCTCCTGCCCCCTTTGTCCCTGGTTCAGTGTGAGCTGCGAGAGCTCTCTGGGGCACAGGAGCTGGCTGGTGCCCAGATGGAACTACATTGCCTATTGCACATATCTCGCTTCTCCCGAACATTGAGTCTGCTGCTACAACCATACCAGGGCCCGCCAGGATCCTTGCAGCTGGTCAGTGCTAAGTTTTGAACTGTGCTAAGTAGGGAAAACAAAATAGATCTTCCATCACTAGCGCAGCTCTGTGTTACTGGGGACTCACTGCTGGCTCAACCCAACCAGCCCTCCTCACACGGAGCCTGTAAATCCTCCAGCCCTGCTGTTCTCCTTTGTATTTCGGCAGTGCCCAGAGGGCTCAGTCCCTGATCAGGGCCCTGCAGTGCTAGACATTGTACACACACAGCCCGATTCCCCCCACGCTGGGTCTCCTGAATGGCTCCTGCCCGAAGGCGGGATGGCTCTATTCCTCACCCAATGTCTCCTGCTGGCAGAGATGCTCTGGGTCTCTGGGCTTCCCGGGCTGGGAGGCAAGTGTGGCTGTCTCCGGGCGGTTCTGCTGACTCTCCAGCAGCTGCACTTCACGTGCCCTAATGCAGCCCTAGTCCTCTCCAGCGCTCGGGGCACTGTCCTGGCATCGGACTGTCCTGGTAAATAGAACAATGGCTCCTGGCAACCTGAGAATGCCTGTTCCCCCGGCAACCTCAGTGCCATTCCCTATGGAAGTGATGGTGTCAGTAAAGGTGATGGAGGTGGTCAGGCCTAGTGGCTGGAGCTGGACTCAGGCGGCGGGGCAGGGCATGGGTGGAGCAAGGCTGGAGTGAGACCAGGACTGCAGTAGGACTAGGAACAGGGCTGGAGCAGGCTAAGACTGTTGCCGATGTCAGGCAGGAGCGAGTTCCTGGCCCTGGAGTGATGTTGAGCAGACTGAGCTGCTGCTGTGAGACTGATATACCTGCCCTGGGAGTGGGAGGGTGAGAGGCCAGGGCTGGTGTGGGGGCAGCCAAAATTTTTTTTGCTTGGGGTGGCCAAAAACCTAGAGCCGGCCCTGGGTTCACCCTCCCACCCTCTCCTTGCCCCGCGAGGTTCTTACTTGTCCAGCGCGGAGCCCTGGCTCTGGTTGCTGGTGAGGCGGGAGAAGACGCCACGGTCGTTTTGATGCCGGTGCCTGAGCGCACGGGGAGAGCAGGGGCGCAGGCACCGCTCCGTGGTACTGCTGGAAAACGTCTGCGACTCGCGTGCCCTGGGTGCACACGCCCCTACAGTGGAACGTCTACAGGCACAGCACAGCCTGAAGAACGCCAGCTCCTGGGTAAGGGAAGTCACCGTTTTTTTTACAAGAGCTGGAAACTGACATTGCATAAGCCAGGAACTCCTGATCGACACTTAGGTTCCTCCAGGAGACCGACCCATCTAGTGCAGAGAACGGGGGGACAAAGGCTGAGCTGAAGCTAGATTCGTGCTCTCCAGGATGCCGTGGCGCCCTCGTGCTCTAGCTGAAGACGGCCTGGGAGTTCCCAGCATTGCCCTCCTGCCATTTGTCTCTGGGAGCCCTCGCCCCGCAGCCTGGCCTGTCTGTTCTCAGGAGGCTGCGTGCTGCCAGGTGCACATCCCCAGCGCGGAGTCCCTTGTTTAATGCCAGGGGACGGCGACTGGGAAGGAAATGTACTGCCATGCCAAGCCTGGGAACGGGCTGGTGATAAGGCCCTGGGGCACCTGGCATGTCAGTACCCAGCGGGCCCGAGAGCCAAGCGCACCCTGGAGCCATCTGTAAGGTGCTGAGTCCATCCTGTGCTAGGCTCCAGCCAATCCACAAGCCAGGAACTGGCCCCGTGACTCCCCTCTCGCCCCTGGGACTCCTTGGATCAGGGGGAGGCAGTGGGGGGGAGGAGCCGTGGGGTTCCTCTGCTGAGGACAGGAAGGTCCCGCAGCATCACATGCTCCTGCCTCCTCCCGCAGATTGGAGCTGCAAAATGTGGAACCTGGTGACGGGCCAGGAAATCGCCTCGCTGAAGGGCCACCCCAATAATGTGGTGTCCATCAAGTACTGCAGCCACTCAGGGTTGGTCTTCACCATCTCCACCTCCTACATCAAGATGTGGGACATCCGGGACTCGGCCAAGTGCATCCGCACCCTCACATAAGTACCGGGTGCACTGAGGCTGCCCTGTGGGCCTGGCCAAGCTCAACGTGCTGCCCTGCCAGCGTCCTGCACCCAGGGCAGCTTTGCAAAGGCCAGGCAGCCGGGCTGGTCTGCAGGGCTGAGTCTAGGAATGCTGCAATGCTGGTCGCTCTAGGCTGGCCTGGCTCGTGGAGGCTCCGTGGCTTGGTGCTCTGCTGGGATAGCCTGTCCCTAGGAGCAGTGTCTGTGACTTTAGTTGTGATGGTGAGCTCCACTACTCAGGGTAGCCACTAGGAGGCATAGAGCAAGGAGTTAAGGGTCTATGTGAGCAGAAAGCCAGGCTGGCATCAGGGCCGGCTCCAGGGTTTTGGCCGCCCCGAGCAGCCAAACAAAAAAAACCAAACAAACAAAAAAAAGCCGCGATCGCGATCTGCGGCGGCAATTCGGCGGGAGGTCCTTCGCTCAAGTTTATTTAAACCCTGCAACCTCCAGACCTAGGCGCTCTTCTAAACACACTGCTGAAACACGCAGCCTTCCCCTAACCGAGCGCCTGTTATCCCCACAGCTGCTGGGGCTGCTCCCCTCTGCCCTGTTAGGTGGGAAGGGTGCACACTCCCTAGAGCCACAGGGGCTGGCTCTGGTTTGAATTTGGCACTAGCTTTGCAGGTGGGGTGGAGAGAGACGTGTAGCCAGAGAGAACAGCCTGGGTCTTGTGTGAGTGCATAGAATCATAGAAGATTAAGGTTGGAAGAGTTCTCAGGAGGTCATCTAGTCCAACCCCCTGCTCAAAGCAGAACCGACCCCAACTAAATCATCCCAGCCAGGCTTTGTCAAGCCGGGCCTTAAAAATCTCTAAGGATGGAGATTCCACCACCTCCCTAGGTAACCCATTCCAGTGCTTCGCCACCCTCCTAGTGAAATAGTGTTTCCTGATATCCAGCCTAAACCTCCCCCACTGCAACATGAGACCATTGCTCCTTGTTCTGTCATCTGGTACCACTGAGAACAGCCTCGCTCCATCCTCTTCGGACCCCCCCTTCAGGTAGTTGAAGGCTGCTATCAAATCCCCCCTCACTCTTCTCTTCTGCAGACTAAATAACCCCAGTTCCCTCAGCCTGTCCTCATAAATCATGTGCCCCAGCCGCCTGATCATTTTCGTTGTCCTCCGCTGGACTCTCTCCAATATGTCCACATCCTTTCTGTAGTGGGGGGCTAAAAACTGGATGCAACACTCTAGATGTGACCTCACCAGTGCCAAATAGAGGGGAATAATCACTTCCCTCGATCTGCTGGCAATGCTCCTACGAATGCAGCCCAATATGCTGTTAGCCTTCTTGGCAACAAGGGCACACTGCTGATTCATATCCAGCTTCTCGTCCACTGTAATCCCTAGGTCCTTTTCTGCAGAACAGCTGCCTATCCCCTCGATCCCTAGTCTGTAGCAGTCCATGGGATTCTTCCGTCCTAAGTGCAGGACTCTGCACTTGTCTTTGTTGAACCTCATCAGATTTCTTTTGGCCCAATCCATCTAGGTCACTCTGGACCCTATGCCTACCCTCCAGCGTATCTACCTCTTTCTCCCCGCCCCCCAGCTTAGTGTCATCTGGGAACTTGCTGAGGGTGCAATCCATCCCATCATCCAGATCATTAATGAAGATATTGAACAAAACTGGCCGTAGGACTGACCCCTGGGGCACTCCGCTTGATACTGGCTGCCAACTAGACATGGAGCCATTGATCACTACCCGTTGAGCCCGACGATCTAGCCAGCTTTCTATCCACCTTATAGTCCATTCATCCATCCCATACTTCTTTAACTTGCCGGTAAGAATACTGTGGGAGTCTGTATCAAAAGCTTTGCTAAAGTCAAGCTATATCACATCCACCGCTTTCCCCACATCCACAGAGCCAGTTATCTCCTCATAGAAGGCAATTAGGTTAGTCAGGCATGACTTGCCCTTGGTGAATCCATGCTGACTGTTCCTGATCACTTTCCTCTCCTCTAAGTGCTTCAAAATGGATTCCTTGAGGACCTGCTCCATGATTTTTCCAGGGACTGAGGTGAGGCTGTAGTTCCCTGGATCATCCTCCTTCCCTTTTTTAAAGATGGACTCTCTATTTGCCTTTTTCCAGTCTTCCAGGATCTCCCCTGATTGCCACAGTTTTTTAAAGATAATGGCCAATGGCTCTGCAATCACATCAGCCAAGTTCCTCAGCACCCTCGGATGCATTATATCTGGACCCATGGACTTGTGCACGTCCAGCTTTTCTAAATAGTCTTTAACCTGTTCTTTCACCACTGAGGGCTGCTCACCTCCTCCCCATACTGTGCTGTCCAATGCAGCAGTCTGGGAGCTGATCTTGTCTGTGAAGACCGAGGCAAAAAAAGCATTGAGTACTTCAGCTTTTTCCACATCCTCTGTCACTAGGTTGCCTCCCCCATTCAGTAAGGGTCCCACACTTTCCCTGACCACCTTCTTGTTGCTAACATATCTGTAGAAACCCTTCTTGTTCCCCTTCACATCCCTTGCTAGCTGAAACTCCAATTGTGCTTTGGCCTTCCTGATTACACCCCTGCATGCTCGAGCAATATTTTTATACTCCTCCTTAGTCATCTGTCCAAGTTTCCACTTCTTGTAAGTTTCCTTTTTGTGTTTAAGCTCACCAAAGATTTCTCCGTTAAGCCAAGCTGGTCGCCTGCCATATTTGCTATTCTTTCTGCACATCGGGACGGTTTGTTCCTGTGCCCTCAATAAGGTTTCTTTAAAATACAGCCAGATCTCCTGGACTCCTTTCCCCCCTCATATTAGCCTCCCAGGGGATCCTGCCCATCAGCTCCCTGAGGGAGTCAAAGTCTGCTTTTCTGAAGTCCAGGGCCCGTATTCTGCTGCTCTCCTTTCTTCCTTTTGTCAGGATCCTGAACTCAACCATCTCATGGTCACTGCCTCCCAGGTTCCCATCCACTTTTGCTTCCCCTACTAATTCGTCCCTGTTTGAGCAGCAGGTCAAGAGGAGCTCTGCCCCTAGTTGGTTCCTCCAGCACTTGCGCCAGGAAGTTGTCCCCAACACCTTATAAAAACTTCCTGGATTGTCTGTGCACCGCTGTATTGTCCTCCCAGCAGATGTCAGGGTGATTGAAGTCCCCATGAGAACCAGGGACTGTGATCTGGAAACTTCCGTTAGTTGTCCGAAGAAAGCTTGGTCTGGTGGTCTATAGCAGACACCCACCACGACATCACCCTTGTTGCTCTCGCCTCTAAACTTAAGACTGTTGAGAGTCTTTGGGTTTTCTCCATTTTCATACTGGAGCTCTGAGCAATCCTACTGCTCTCTTACATACAGTGCAACGCCTCCACCTTTTCTCCCCAGCCTGTCCTTCCTGAACAGTTTATACCCATCCATGACAGTGCTCCAGTCACATGAGTTACCCCACCAAGTCTCTATTATTCCAATCACATCATAGTTCCTTGACTGTGCCAGGACTTCCAATTCTTTCTGCTTCTTTCCCAGGCTTCTTGCATTCGTGTACAGGCACCTAAGATAATTAGCCAATTGCCCTGCTTTCTCAGTATGAATCAGGAGGCCTCCCCGTTGCACCCTCCTCCCAGTATCCCACTTCCCCACTTACCTCAGGGCTTAAGTCTCCATACTCCGGTGAACCTAGTATAAAACCCTCCTCACTAGGTTAGCAAGCCTGCCTGCAAAGATGCTCTTCCCTTTCTTTGTTAGGTGGATCCCATCTCTTCTTAGCAATCCTTCTTCCTGGAACAACATCCCAGGGTCGAGGAATCCAAAGCCCTCTCTCCGACACCACCTGCGTAACTACGCGTTTACCTCCACAATTCGATCGTCCCTACCTGGGCCTTTTCCTCCAACAGAGTGCATGCCAATTGCAGCCCGTCCTGCTGGCCTTGGGTGATGCTGAGCAAAAGCCAGGGCTGTGCTGAGAACATATGTCCCCCTTGGAGCAGGGTTGCTGGGGGAAGGGAGCAGAAGCACTGCCAGGCCTGCCCAGGATGGGGCGTTGGCATCTCTGCTGTCACAGGTGGTGCTAACGTTACCAGCAGAGATCGGCTGTGAGGGGCGGGGGGAGAGGATTAGGGTCTGGGCTTGGCTGTCTGTGCTGTCTGAGATCTCCTAGGAGGCTGGCTGGCAAACCAAAGAGGTTCTGGGCTTTTCAAGGCAGCAGAGGAGGAGATGAATCCAATTCCAGCTCCACTTACTGCCATTCTGGTGCAGGTGGCGGAATGAGAATTGGCCAACTGCTATGTTAAAAGGACCCTGCCACTGGGTGCCCCCAGGGCAGAGAAGATGACTTGAGATTGTGTGGGAGATGCCAGGCCAGGATCTTGGTCTTTCTACTCATTGTAGATGTTGGCATCTAGCATTTGTTTGGTTTGTTGGGGGGGGGGGGGGGGGGGGAATTGAAACAGTTGAATAAATAATTTTTTTAAAGGAAGATACCAGACCAGTATGAACATGGACACCAGTGATGATCCCAGGATTTTTAAACTGGGAGCAGTGGTGGAAACTCGTTTCTGAGTGGGTGATAACCCTTAGAGGATCCTAGCACTGGCATGTGTGGGCAAAGCCTCTTTCTGCGCGGATTCTCGTAACCCTGGCCAAGGGGCGGCAGGCTGGGATCCCTGCTTCAGAGCCGGCTCTGGTGCGTTACCAACGGAAAGCACCTGGATCTGGGGAGGGCTGTGGAAGTGCAGGGTGGGTGCTGACGAGAGCCCAAGGAGATGACCATGGTGGGAGGCCCTAGTGACCAAGGGATGCGGCCCTGCAGTGGCCACAGGCGAGAGCTGAAACCTGCAGGCAGGCTGCCCATGTTGCAAATCCTCCAGTTGGGGAGCATCCCAAAGCCCCTAGCTGGCCTCTGGGCCATGACATGGGGCAACATCTGCCGCCTCTTTAATTGTCACTAGAACTCCGGTGGGTCTCGCCATCCCTAGGAATGCCTGACTGTTGTGAATCCCGCTACGCTTTGGGGCTCAGTGAAATCTTGTGGCAGTGAGTTCCACAGGCCGTGTCCGTCCACAGGCCGTGTGTGTGTGAGAAAAATATGTATTTCCATCTCTTTGAAACATGCTACTTTTTCATCCTATTGACTGTCCCCTCGTCCTTCCACTAGGAGAGGGGCTGAATAGCAGGGGCTGACCAGCCTTCTGTGCCCCATTCGTTGTTATGGACACTGGCTTCACGTCCCCTCTCTATGCTCACCAGCCCCAGTCCCTCAGATGAGCGGCTCTTGTGGCCTGTCTCTGAACCCCATCTCCCTCCGCTCTGCCCCCTTGAAGATGGGCTGACCAGACCTGGGCCCTGGGCTCTAGGGCCCAGAGCTGCATTGTGACCCTCACTGCTAGACTGGCTGAGGGCTATCTCTGCAGCCCTGCTCCCTACACGGAAGGGAATTCAGTGCAGCCACAGCTAATCTGCCACCCCCCCTGCCTCCTCCATTTGGGGTCCCTAGTGGGCTTAGTGTCCTGCTGCTTCGATCCCCGTGTGGGGAAGGTGCAGAATCCTGTGGGGAGGAAGCTTTCCCGTGGTAATTAGCTGATCGTTTACTCAAATTACAAGTGGAATTAGCTGCTCAGGGAGGTGGCAACTGCCTTAGATGGGAATCTGAATCGGGGGTGGGGGGGTGCGTCAGGTGGGTCTCTGGGAGCTGGGGCAGGTGGGACGTCACGTCTGCGCTTGGAGAAGTTCACGGCAGCTCAGTTTATCCCCCAGGTGCAGGGGATGGAGCAGGGTGCTCAGGAATTGTTGGGCTGGCCCTGGTCGCACACCCTCCATTGCCGGTCCGTATTCTAAACCCTGGGGAATGCTTTGCGGGCTGTGGGGAGAGCTAGATGAGGAAGCTCCCCAGCCCTTAAGGGAAGAAAGCAATGAATGGCTTTTTGTACCCTCATGGGTGTAACTGACTTCAGGCTAACCCCAGGAGTTTCTCTAACCCTCAGGTTTCAAGTCCTTCGGTGCCTGGAGCCAGGGGTTCATATTACACCCTCTCCCGCCTCTAACAGCCAGCCTGGATCCAGCACGTTCCTAGTATTAACCCTTGACAGAGTGCTCCTTGGGGTGGGGCTCTCATGGCCCTTCCTGGGGTGGGAGTGTGTCTTGAAGGCCACGTCGCTGGCACGGAGGGTCTTCCAGAGGCAGGAGTAAAAGCCCCTGTTCAATGGGGCCTGCATCTAAATAGGGATAGGTGGCCCAGAGGTTAAGGTGCTTGCCTGGCACTTAGAAGAACTGCGTTCAATTCCCTGCTCTGCCACAGACTCTGTGTGTGACCTTGGGCAAGTCACGTGACCTCTCTATGGCTTTGTTCCCTGTCCGTACCATGGGGATAAGAGCATGGGGGTGAGGGTAAACACGTTTCGTGAGGCATACAATGATGGAGGGGGGGCATATAAATACCTTAGATGATCCAATAGCTTTTTTAGTGCTACCTAAAATAGTCTTCAGCATCCTGATCCAAGCTGGACCCAAGACTCCTTCGGTCTTGTGAGCAGCCCATTTGCTGCAGCTGAAGAAGAATCAGTGTCTTGTGATTTGGGATCCGAGCCGGACCAGAACAGTGGGCGCTGGGTCGGCTCTCTGAACCGGTGGGAAGGGGTCGTCCCTGATCTGATGGGCCTCTTTGGTCTGGTTCCCTGTCGGTGGGGTTTATGTGGCCTCCTGCCCTTGGCCAGGTTAGATACAAAGTCCTAACGGGCTGACGTCCGTTGTCACCGCAGCCTTAGGAAGCCAGGCAGGCCTGCTGCGGCTCTGGGCCGTGCCCTCTCAGGATGGGGTGAGTGAGGCTGAAAACAGGGTGCCTGCAGCCTGGCAGGGCCAGCGCTAATGTAGGCTGAAAAAGTAAGTGTGTGTGTGGGGGGGGAGGGGGGGTCTGTTATTGGCTCTGGACATGAGTGACGTCCCATCTGCCTGTCCTCCCCAGTCCCTGCCCCCTCCAGACCCACTGTGAGCCTCTCGGGTTCTGCCCTCCCAGGCCTGGGGGAGCTGCAGCCAGGCTCCCTGTATTGGGGGGCACATCCCGTTACTCACAGGGTGGGAGCGGGGAGGAGAGAATAGAGTCACCCCAAGCTGCGTCTGCAGCACCCCTGACTGGCTACTCTTCCCCAGGGGGCGTGATTCCCCCTAGGCAGGCTGAACTGTAGCCCCTCAGCGACTGGCTCGAGCTGTGGTCCCAGGTTCTCAGCCCGGCGTGGTGTGAGCCCTGCGCATGGCAGAACGGGAGCCCCTCCCACCCCCACCCCCATCTTCCTCCTGGGGCAGAGAGGAGGGGACGTGCTGTGATGCTCTTCACACTACAAAACCACTGGGGATGGGGGTGCAGATGGGGGAGGAGGAGGTGACATGGGCTGGGGAGGGGGATGAGGAGACAGAGCCGGACAGGCTGGAAGGAAAATGCGGGAAACTCAGTAAAAGCTCCTTGGAAAAGGTAACTGTTCCAGCCAATGGCAGGGGCCCCAGGGCCTGGGATCCCACCTGCAGAGATGGGGGATGGGTGGGAGGTCACTGCCCCTCCTGGCCTAGTGTTGGCTCCAGTGGGGGAAGTGAACCCCGATGCTCTCAACCGCCCTGCAGGGCTAGGGGCTTCTAACTATTTCATCTTGCAAGCAGCTGCAATCCCACTCATCCCTGCCCCCCCCCCCCCCCCCCCGCTGGCTCAGACCTCTTTGAATCTGGGTTGGCCGGTGCATCCCCCGCAGCCACAACCTGCCCTGGGCTGCCCCAGCCCCCGGGAAGGCGAAAGCAGCCAGTGTCTTGGCTGGGGGTTATGAGGATGGGGCCCAGGCACGCACATGAGATAGGGCAGAGGGAGATAAACAGGCGTGATCGTGGTGAATGGCTGCAGGAGATTCAGGGGAGAAGGGCGGGGGCTCTGCGGGAGATAGCAGTGCCCTCTCTCTGCAGCTGTCCGGTCTCCTGCTCAGGACTGTTGGCCCAGGGGGTTGGGTGTGGTGGCTGCAGGTTTTCAGGGAGCTCAGTAGTGTGAAGGATCAGCTGGCCCAGCTTCTCTCTAGGCAGGATTCAGGCCTGTGATGGGCACAGGGGAAACGAGCTGTGATATCTCTGCATTGTCCCAGGGGGTCTCTGGCCACTCTGCGCCCTGCCAGCTGGCTTCTGTTCAGGAGAGTTGCCGGACAGGAGGCAGCAGGTCAGAAACGCCCAGAGCTAGAACAAGAGTGGGGCTGTGGGTCAGCGCTGAGTGGAGGAGGAGCGTTAGCCAAGGCTTTGCTCTGCTCCAGCCAGGGCTGTTTGGCTTTGCATTTTCATGAGCAATAAAGTTCACCCAGTATCTATTCCCCTAACTCCAAACCACTGTAAAGAGACCGGAGCTCCAGTTCCCTGGGGGCTGGAACCACTGCAATCTCCACCTTAGGAGGTAGCAAATCTTTGCGTGGCTGAGGGCTGGGGTGGTGTGACCTCGTAGAGCAGAAACGTCGAGAAACCGCAGATCCCATGGGGGCCTGAAGAGCGAGTGTTTGGGGGTCTGGCCATGTGCAGCTGCAGCCTCCCCTTTTAGGTACATGGATATAGCAAGGGGAGACCTGTCCTGGTAGCGAAGCTGCAAGGGAGTCTGATGGGAATTGTTGCCTGATGCCATCTGACCCAGACTAGACAGGGACAACTAGACCAGTCAGTTTCTCTTTCGTAGCTAGTCAGTTTCACTTCCGGGTTCCCATGCGCTAGCAGAGCGCTGTGGTGTGTTTGGTGTCCATTGCTGCAGAGGAGCGGTTCAAATCAGCCGCTTAAAACAGTCATAAGAACTCACCAGGGCGGGTGCAGCGTCGAGTCACCCACCCTTTCCGCTGCCGGCTAGGAGGGAGTCGGGTGACTCATTCCGGTGCAGTGCAATGATGGTGGAAGAATAAAGAGCAATTGACTTGCTCAGTAAAAAGTCACTTGTCATAACTGTATGGCTGAGCTGGAGTTTTACAAAGCTGGCTTCTATCAGCCACATTGATCTACGTATTTCACGTCAGTTAGAAAAAATCTCTCGTTGGTATTGGGTTTTGCTAAACCTACATTTTGGGGCTAAAATACCTGACCGTGCCCCCTTTGATTTAAACAAGATAGAATATTCCATGGTCTGGGAGCCTCTTCCCAGGAGTGACAGGCGTCCTTCACTGGCTGTGCGATGCGTACATTCAAAAGTGATTTAGGGGCTCATTGAAAGTCAGTGGGATTTAGGCATCTAAGTCCCTTTGGTGCTTTTGAAAATGTTACCCACTGTATCTAGCCCATGTGGCAATGCCTCCAAGTTCTCTAGACTCGCTCTTTCCTGGTGCATTTACAGCATAAAGTGGGGCAGGTGCTGTTTGCAATGCTCCGTCTCCGCACTATGAATATCCCCCGCCCCATCTCTGTAGCCAACACCTCCAGGTCCAAAGCACAGACCGTTACCCCGACGCTTCCGAAGTAACTTCAGTAACTGACAGCAGTAGTAGACTCTTATCCTCTATGACGACCAACCAGTAGAGGGGACAAAACACACTTCGCTATTCCTATTTGGTGCCTTTCAGCCTTGCACAAGAAGAACCAGGTAATTTCCATTTGAATAACCTTAATTTTATACTAAGGACGAAAGAGAGTTCTGCATATGAGAGAGGTGTGTGTTATCCTCCTCCTTTTCCTGGGCTTGGATCTCGCCTGGAAAAGGAGCTCCCCCCCCCCCCATGCTATTCCATGGGCTGCACCCTGCAAGGTGGAAAACAGGGATCAGGGGAGATTTTAAGGCTACAGGACTGGGTTGTGGCAGTTCTGACAGTGTCGTCCTGGCGGTTAGGAATGTTAATTATGGTCAAGCAGCATAATTGTGGTGGAGGTTGTGGGAGAAAATGACAGAAGGCAAAACTCTAAGAAAATACCACCCTGCTCAAAATAAGAATCTGACACATCTGTTGTGGGGGGGAGGGCACTTTTCCCAGTGGACCCTGGTGCTAATTGAAAAGCAGGCAAGCTCCTTGTTTTGCCCAGCCCTTCCCCGCACTTGTCAGGCAGGCCCTTTTGGTCCCGGAGGGGATATCCCCTACCAGAGGCTGTCAAAATACGACCATGTTGTTAGATTAAACAGCCGAGAGGCTTGGGACCTGCCTGATTGCAATGGGAGGTCACGCGGGACTCGGCCACAGAGGTCTCCCTGTTGGGAGGTGCGCAGTGGGGGGAGAACTGTGTGCAGCTGGGCTGTTTCCGCCTATGTTAAGTGCTAGCAGGTTTCCCCCTAGCCACAGTTTCGGTTGGAGGTTAAGCATGTGACCCTGCCGTACCCCGGTGATTCTCTTAGCAGGCGCGTGGCTCGCACTCTGCAGGTGCTGGGGGTCGCTTTCCCGGGACAGCTCATTTTCCACGACTCAAATGGGTTGGCTATGTGGGCGCTCGGCCCATTAAGCAGATCGGCCGCTGTCTGTCGGGCTTCCCTTCTGCACACAGTGGGTTTATTCCCAGCATCCTGCTTTAACCAGAGTTAATATGTTGGGAGAAAAAAATCAAGCCCTGCTGTTTCTCTCTGCTGCCTGAGAAGGTGGGGCTCAGACCCAGCCGCTTATCGGCCAGGCTGTGCATGAATTGGGGTGCTGACCCAGGGGACGCCGTCCCCTTTGTAACCATGATGCTTTTGTTTTCTGCGGGCTGTCCCTTTAAACCTGCAAGGACTCGGCTGTTTATCTCTACGGATAGTCCTTGCGAGTGCAGGCTGTGTTCTGTTTCTTGCACGTCTCTGGCCCTCAGTTGTGTAGTATCTGAGCACAGCAGGGCTTTTACTGTCTTTATCCTCAGACAGCCCTGCACGGTAGGGCGGTGCTGTTATCCCCATTGCGCAGATAACAACACCTAGCTCTTCTCTAGCACTTGTCGTCCATAGATCTCGAAGCACTTGACAAAGGAGGTCAAGTTTCATTGTTCCCATTTTACAGCGGGGGAAACTGAGGCACAGAACGACTAAAGGGTTTGTCCACATAGGGAAATTGGCCAGAACAGCTCCCCATGTGGACACTCTGGTTCTGGAATAAGAGTGCCTTTTTCTGGTTTAAGGCAGGGTGTGAATTTAATCTGGATTAAGTTCCCTGTGTAGACAACCCTGAGTGACTTGCCCAAAGTCGCACAGGGAGTCGGAGGTGGAGCAGGAAGCTGAACCTGCGTCTCAGGAGTTCCAGGCCAGTGCCCTGACCCTGGGCCATCCTTCCTCCCTTTTTCTCATTTTGTTCCCTCTTGACCCAAGGGAAGGTCATTTGGGCTGGGTCGGCTGGTCTTTGTGCAATGGCAGTACCCAGCTTTGCCCACCTCTGATACAGCACTGAGTCTGTCACGCCGCGCTTCCCGTCTGCCCCTCGCCCTATGACACAAGAACATGTTGGCAGGAGCCTCTTCTGGATCAGACTTTTCCGGGGCCGTGGTCCGTTTCCAAGCCTTGCCTTGTGGGCCAGAGCGCGGTGAAATGTTTTGAAACAGACAGTTTGCTGACCAACGCGGTTTCGGCCAACCCAAGACGATGCGCGTATTTGAATGAATAATTTTGGCCCTTCACAAGATGGCCAAAGGAGAAGGGGCCACCCCCACGCCCCTTCTCCTCCCCACCACCCTGCCCTTACTAACCTTTAGCCAGGTGATCGGGGCACTCAGCTGGGGTGTGGGAGACCCAGGTTCAAATCCCTGCTCTGGAACAGACCCCAAATGGACGTTTTCAACTCACTGAAAAGTCCAAAAAGCTTCAGAGTCTGTTCAACATGAACGGAATATTTATTTATTCATTATTTTTTTGGATGGGGGTAAGGAGGAAAGCTGCTGCCAAACCAAACGTTCAGTTCTTCCCCCAGCTCTGCTGTGGTCCTCAAGGGGCAAAGCGCCCACGGACGTCACAGGCGCCTTGGCTGGGATCAGGCCCTGTGGTTCTCTCCCTGCTCGGCTCGCTCTGACCCGCGTGCTCTGGCTAACCCTGCACTGGCGCCTCCCACTCGCCTGCCGGTGGCCTGGCTCTCTTCAGTGTGGCACTGCTGCCTGCCTGGCCATCCAGCGGGTCCCTGCCATGGGGCTGGCCTAGTCCAGGAGAGTCTCCCTGAAGGAAACCTAGGGGCCATCGGGTAGGTCCGCATGGGCCACAGGGGTTTTTCACTGGCTTGCAGTGCTGATAGGGTGACCAGATGTCCCGATTTTATAGGAACAGTCCCGATTTTTGGGTCTTTTTCTTATATAGGCTCCTATTACACACACCCCGGTCCTGATTTTTCACACTTGCTGTCTGGTCACCCTAAGTGCTGCTCTCCCAAGGCCATTGTAGGGCAGCATGGTGCTCCGTGTCCCCTTGCCAGGGCTTGCCAGCGGCATCCCCTGCCCCACCCTGACCTCTCTCCCTATGAATGGAGGGAAGAGCCCATGAAATTAACTGATCTTCCTCTCGGGAAAGGCCCCGGCCACAAGCCTGGGGTGGCGTCGCTTTCAAAGCCGCTCCAAACAGCGTGGGTCATGTGTAGACCTGGGACAGTGACTGCAAACTCCAGCCCCGAGCCCCCAGCTGCTCGATGAGTGAAGGACCCCCGGCCTCTCTTGCAGCCGGGGCTTTGCCGCAGCAAGTGGCGGGACGGAGGAAGGGAGCCGTGGGCCCCTCCCTTGGGAGAGGTTCCCGAGGGAGCGTTATCCCTCAATGGCCTGACCTTTACCACCGAGGGACAAAGCCTCCCGTTATGGCTCCCACTGGGCCCCTTCTGCTGTCTCAGCTGGAGCAGCCTCAGGTCTGCTGCCCGCGTCTGGGTCTGGTGGGCACAGAATGAATCCGCCCCTGTGTGTGTCTGAGCACAGAGCGCCCGGGCCAGCCCCCTCCCTGAGCCAGCTGTGCGATGCTGGTGGTGGCAGCAGGAAAGGCTGGCTGGAGGGGAGCCTGGGTGATGAGAGAGAGCTCTTAACTCTCGCCCCCGGGGGCGTGATCCCCCGCGCTCGGGGCTTGTGTCTGTATTAGCCATCCTAGTGCTCTGGCCCTCAAAGGTATTTAGGTACTTCAGAGTGAGGAACAAGAAATGCCCCCTAGTGGACAATTATGGAATAACCTGCCCACGGGGGAAGCTTCCTCCTGACCCCTGTCAGTCAATGGCTGGTGCATGCCCTGAAACATGAAGGTTCATATCCCTTAGGCACGTGTGTCCTGTCCAACAGAACCGTGAGTGACCGTTTTTAAAGGGCCCCTGCCAAAGCTCTAACTCCCCCATTCCTCCTTGGCTTGTGCAGGCATCACCCTGGTGGTGATCACGGCCGTGTAAGTCTGTGCGTAGGGTGTGAGCCCTCCAGGGCAGGGTCAGTGAACTATTCCGTGTCTGTACAGCGCCTACCACAGGGAGGCCAGGCTATTAGGTGCTACCTCCATAGACCTGTCATTCAAATGGGAAGGTGCCAATCCATCTCCAGAGCCGTTCCTTAGTCTGAATCGAGCTGAACCTTTTGCCAGGTGGCGCTTGTGTGTATTACGGTTTTTCACAGAGTCCATGGCCGGAAGGGAGCAGTGACCATCCAGTCTGACTCCCTGCATAGCGCACCCCCCACCATAAACCCAACAGCAGATTGCTCAGAAAAAACCTCCCCTCTGGATTTAAAAATTGCTAGGGATGGAGAAGCCACCACAGCTCCAGGGTGGAAGGATGGCTCTGGTTAGGGCACTCGCCAGAGACCCGGGTTTGATACCCTGATGTCCTGCCTGACCTTGAGCAAGCAAACCCCTTAGTGTCTCTGGGGCTCCATCTGTCCAATGGAGATGGCAGCACTGCCCTATCTCTGGGGGAGGTGAGGATAAATACAATGAAGACTGGGAGGTGCTCAGATTCTGCTGAGGGGGGCCTTAGATGGACAGACGTGGCCCCTTTGTGCTGGGCACTGCACGCTTGCATAACAAAAAGCAGGGCCCTGCTCCAACGAGCTTGCTGTCGAAGTCACTGACTGATAGAAGCCTTTCCAGCCCAAAGCCCGCGACCAGGGAGTGCTTTCGGTGAAACAGGACAGCGGCGGCGCTCAGCGGGATTCACCCGGAAGTGAAGCAGGCATTTGTGAAAGCCAAGACAGCGTGTCGTACACATGGCAGTCGCCTCGCCCAAACGGTGAAGTGCAGCTACCTCTGGGGTGGGAGGTAGCAGCTGTTTGACAGTGCACAGGGACATGATGCTGGGTGACAAGGAGGGAATGAGGGGTCCCACTGAAGCGCTGAACTGGCTGTATTCCTGCCCCTGCTCCTATGGCCCTTGCGGGAGTGTTTAAATCCCTTTTCTGCAATATATTTACAGTCAAATGAGCTGCTATTTCCCTACCCAATGCCCTACTCCGTTGGAATTCCCTTCCCTGGCCGCTGGGCAGGCTGGCCTCAGAGCCTCGTGCCCTGCAGTGCCCCTGTGGCTGTGGTTTAATATGACATGCTTCCTTCCTCCCTCTGGGGGCAGCCAAAGGGCTCTTGCAAACCTGCTGCCCCATCAAGCAAAGCATGTGTGCAGGGTGCTGTAGTCACTAAGGGAGTGAGACCCCGGAGCACGTAGCCTTGGCCTCGTGTGTGGCTGAGAAGGCAGCTGACTACAGGACTTTTGGTTCGACCTTGTTTCTCCTCTGGCCGGCCCAGCGCCTTCTACCTTCTATTGACCAGCGAGGAGAAACAGTCCAGAAAGGGTCAGGTCAGCCAGGGCACCGGGACGGGAGCCGGGGCTAGAACTGCAGCAGCTGGAGTTCTTAGCATGGGCTCAAAGAAGTGGAGAGGGATTGGGATGATGCCCAGCTGCCGTCCCTCACCACAGCACTCCGAATGGGATGGGCAGGTTAGCATGGCAGCTGAGAACGGCAGCATGGCATGTAGCAAAGGCAATGGGGATAATGCGCTTCATTGTCCTGGCAGATTTCTGCATGAATCAGATTGAGGGGAGGGGGGTGTTAAAAAGCTGGCGGATACTTGCCCTACGGCTGGGGGTTCCTGCACATCAGCTGTAGTAAGATGTGTGGAACAGGCTCAGAATCCAGGAGGGCCTAATCTGGGATAACATCAGGGGCTCAGCAGTGCAAATTGGACCAGGCTGCGACCAGCCAAATACCAGCCCCTAGCAGTGCACTCTGCTTCTTGCTAATGAAATACCTTGGCCGTGAGCTGTGTGTATGAACCTCCAGTGCTGGGGGCTGTCTGTCTGGTTTTCACAGAACTACTGACCTGCAGCTCCGGTGGTGGTGGGGGGCTTGCTCAAAGTGTATGTGGGTTGTTGATGTCCCCCCGTGGGTCTGCACTGGGAGGGGGGGGGAATGTTAATGCTCTCAGTGCAGATCAGCGCTCTCTGCTCTTCCCTCTCTGCTGGGAGTGGCAGGCACTTGGACTGAGGGTAGTCTCTGCTGCGGCTGGGAGCCAGGCTCCGGCCTAGGCAGACAGCTGTGTGCCAGCGCACTAAAAACAGCAATGCTGCTGTTGCGACTCGGGCTCCGAAGCCTCCCTGACTGGAGAGTTTGTGCCGAAATGGCCACGCCGCTACTTTTAGCGTGATAGCACGAGTCTTGTCCGCCCACCTGGGCTGGGAGAGTCACTCCCTCCCGGCAGCAGGGTAAATGTTCCCTGCCCCGATCGCCTGTCTCTTGCCTTGCTTGGCTGGAATGGGAGTGTGTAACTTACAAGCTCGTTAGGGTCGCTCCTTGCATTGTCTCCTGTATCACCGCCACACGTGGCGTGAAATGCTGCTTAGACGGGAAGCTCTTTGGGGCCTGGACCATGTCTGTGTTGTTTGTCCAGCGCCTAGCACAGTGGGGTCCTGGTCCGAGACTGGGGCTCAGAGGTGCTACTGTGATATAAATAGTAACACATTCTAATAGTGCGACTTGGCTTGCACGGGCACGAGAGGAGAATGCCATTTGCACTTGTATTGCATGGCTGGAAATGCCGATGTAGAGGGCGGGGCCGTGAGTGGAGTTTTTAATCTCTTATCCTGTTCACAACAGAGTGAGAGCTCTTCCCATCCCCTTGGGGGAAGAGTGGATGGGGGAGGTCAGTCCAGAAAATAGGGGAGCAGAGGGCACCCCCACCTTCTACTCGGTGAGACGCTCGGGCTCCGATGGCCCCAGCTCCCCCCTGTGCCTGCGGTTGAGCAGAGCTGGTTTGTTATGACAAATGGGCCCCTCTGGACCAGGTTGCTGGAGTCTCTGCACATCTATATTTCATGGTAATATCCCTCGATGGCTTCCTTGCTCCATCCTGCATTGATTTATTCCGGGACAGCCAGTAGCCAGGAGCTGTTGTAACACCGACAGACTCCTGTTGTCAGCGAGTGGGATCGAACCTGGGACCTCTGGAGCTTAATGCATGAGCCTCTGCTGCATGAGCTAAAAGCTACATGGCCCCTCACTAAGGCTGAAGCGGACTCATTAATCTCTAAGTGGTCTCGGTGCCACTACATGGGACAGAGCACTGCACCCCGGAGGTGTGTGGGTTACGGTGCCTTGAGATTCTGACCCACTGCACAAAGGACCCGTTCCCAGTGCTGGGGCAGGGTCTTGTTTCGACCCATGGGTGCAGTGGGGTTGACCCCGTCCATGGGTTCGGGTTCCAGGCCAGGATTCTGGGAGACCGCCAGGTCGGTCTGTGTCCGGTAGCCTCAATAAAGCATCCTGTGTGTATTCATCTCCGCCCAGCCCTGCCCTCCTGCTCTGCTCTGGTGTCCCTGCGTGGAGCCTGGAGATGGGAACTAGCTCTCCAAGAGCCAGGCACTCTGAGAACATGGAAAGCCTTCAAAGCTTCCCGCTGTGGAAAAGCAAAAAATCCAGCAACCCCTTCTCCCTCCCTTCCCTGCCCCCCCTGGGTGCTGCACTGCCTTGCCCTCCCCTGCTCCCACCCTTCCCTGCCCCCCCTGGCTGCTGCACTGCCTCTGCCCTCCCCTGCTCCCACCCTTCCCTGCCCCCCCTGGCTGCTGCACTGCCTCTGCCCTCCCCTGCTCCCACCCTTCCTGCCCTCCCCCCCCCCGGATGGGACCCTGAGCGGAATGCCGAGGCGCTGCAGGAGAGGGTGCTGGCGATCCAGTAGGAGGTGCTTTTCCCTCTGGATCTGCCTGGCACCCGTCCCCCATCAGTCAGTAGTAGTAGTAATAGTGCCTGCCTACCACCCCAGTCATGGACCGGGTCCCCATTGTGTAGGTCCTGGATAAACACTGACCAAAAGGCCCCCCAAGGAACTGACACTTCATGTAATAAGCCGCTCCAATTTTGGCAAGGACTTGAGATACTCCAAGCCCCTCTGGCTTGTGCATGGGATAAGTCAGCCGGCCACGTGCACACGGCCCATTTGAAGGCAGGGGTCAGGGAGGAGAAAGCCTTGGGCCTGCGGGACAGGTGTGGGGCTGCAAGGAAATAGGAGCTGCTGCCAGTTCTGCAGGTGGCAGTGGAGTTCCTCTGCAGTGTCACTGGTATAACAGAGCATGGACCAGCCTCTGCTTTCGCACAAATATTTCAGGGGCTGGTAGGGATGGGGGCCCAGAATCTCCCCAAAGGGCGTGGAGGGCGGCTCCGGATCAGAACTCCACCCGTCTCTGGGAGGGTAGAAATACCCAGTAGAGTCCAGAATTTGTGTTCAGCAGTGCCTAGGGACCAGGGCCCCATTGTGCTAGGGGCTGTACAAACACACAGTAAGAGACAAGCTGCCACTTGGCTGCAGGAGAGGGCTGAAACAGACAAGCCAAGCCATCGGAGAGGAGCTGCAAAGGGCACGTCAGCGCGATTCTTTCTGCAGGGATGGGTTGGTGTGTGTGTGTGTGTGTGTGTGTGTGTGTAATATATATATAAAATTTTTTTGTTTTTGTTAAGCTCCTTTAGTGTGTGGCTCTAGACTCCAGTACAAATACGGACGGCCTTGGGTGCTGCTGTTCGAGACTCCACTGAGGATCCGGACGGCAGAAGCCTATAGCTGGCCTGCCAGCCCCTCAGCCCTGCGTGAGGCTAGCTTACGCATGGAGCACTGGCTGCTAATGTTTGCCCCTTGTATTCCTCTGCTGGGGTTTTGGTTGGGCCCCTGAGGGTGGAGTTTCCCTTCTGCGGGGTCTTCTCTGGTTTAAAGCCTGTATGTTTGTTCCTCTCTGAAAACCAGTCTCCTGCCCGCCCAGAGCCTGCTGCAATGAAACACGGAGGGCAGGCGGCGTGGCTCAGCACAGGTGTACCATGCCAGAGCTAACGAGCTGCACGTGTGGGCTGCCCAATGCCTGATTTAAAGGGCTTCCCTAAGCCTGGGGAAGCCCAGAGACAGGGATTATAGGGGCCAGGCAGCTATGCATTCTGGGAAATGGGGCTCAAGAGAGGCAGAGGGGGCAGGCCCTGCGGCTCCTGAATGGCTGGAGGGGTTGGGGGGGAGGGAGAGGAGCAGTCCCCAGCCTCTGGGGGAAGTTAGGGTGTTTCCTGGTCTACTCCCCAGGGATGAGGGAAGGAATTGAACCTGGGCCTTGTGGAGGGCAGGGCAGGGAGTGCCCCCTGGAAGGATTGCTCCTGCTGGGCAAAGGCTGCATTGAGCTGGGTCCTTACAGGGATCTGTGGCCAAACTGAACTTGTAGGGAGTACCATGTTGGAGACAACCCTGGTAACGTGGGGGGTGCCCCTTAGTGCAGCCCCCTGCACAGGAACAAGAGAGGACCTGCTCTGGGGTGAGGGATCCCCCAGTCTGACCTGTGTAACCCAGGCCACAGGGCTCCCCTGCATTAATTCCTGGTGGAACTAGAGCAGGGCTTTGAGCAAACCACCCCGTCCTGATTTAACACTTGCCAGTGCTGGAGAATCCAGCCCTTGGGAGGTGGTTCCAAGGGTTAATGACCCTCCCTGTTTGCGTTTGTCTAGCATCAAGTTCCAGCAGCTGGATCTCATTAGACCATCCTCTGCTAGGCGGACGAGCCCGTTATCATCAGCCTCGGGTTCCCTGGGTAGATGGTTGTAGACTGGGATCAAGTTGCCCTTTAACCCTTTGGTTAAATTAAACACGTTGAGCTCTCCCTTATCTGGCCCCCACCTCTGGGGTATCTGAGCCCCTCAAGCCATTCATGTATTTACTCTCTATCTCCCCCCACCCCCGGCAGGGCAGTGCTGTTACCCCAGAGCACAGATTGGGAAACTGAGGCACAAAATTGATGACAGGGTGTGCCCAAAGTCCCACAAGAACTCTGCGGCAGAGCCAGGAATTGAACCCAGATCTGCTGAGTCCCGGTTGAGTGCCCTAGACGCTAGGCCATTCTGTCCGGTCGTAGGCTCTGCCTGCTGCTGGAGGTCTTCCTAGAACCTCCGCACAAAGCTCAAACGTCCAATCCCCGCTTCAGGCAGGCGCGCTGAGGACCAAGTTAATGCCCTGCTGGGAGGTGACTAATGGTGTCTTTTAATCTGAGTCATAGGGCAGAGCGCTGGCTGATCAGGCCCGACAGTCCTGTGGGAGCCTCATTTGATTTTCTCCAGTTGCCTGAGCTGCCTTCTGGCTGCTGTAATTAAATGCTTCACTTTGGCTTGAATTTGGTCCAAACCAACCAGAGAGTCCCATGTGCAGACAGCAAACTCTTCTTCCCCTCCCACCCCATGTACAGGGCCCAACCCAACCCACACCTAAGCCAGTGACTCCTCCTTCTCCTTCCCCCATGTGGGAACTTGGCCCCTTCCCTCCAGAGGACAAAGTGGTCCCAGCATCTCTCCCCAGCCCCACAGGGAAAGCCCCAGATCTGGAGCGGAGGTTCGGCTGAGCTGCTTGCTGCAGCAGAGGAAGAATGGCCAGTGGATAGGGGGCTAGCCTGGGACTCTGGAGACCTGGGTTCCAGTCCCCCCTCTGCCACAGACACTCCGTATGCCCTTGGGCAAGTCTCTCAGCCTTGCATAGCTGCTCTGGGCCTCACTTCACCTCAGTACAATGGGGTAATAGCAACGCCCTGGCAGTGGGTTTGATGGTCAGTGCACCCCAGTAAGGGGGGTTGCGTAAGTACCTTGGAGAGAACCCATCTGAACATGTCTACCGATCCTCTTTCTCCCCTCCCTCCCCCCCTGCCCAAGGGAGGCTGGCAGCCCTCTCTTGCTGTAGTCAGAGGCTTAGTCCTCTGCTGGCAAGATGTTGCCGTGGTCAGAGCTACAGCATGCACATCAGCCTGATTCTCCCCATCTCACACCTTGTGCCACCATGTACGCTAAGGTGAAATGCTACCACCGGGCCGAGTGATCAAGGGCACATGGTGACATGAGGGAGGGAGGTGGGGATCAAGGCCTTTCACTGTGGTCTCTGGGTAGCAGCAGCTCTCCTGGGTGTGTCCCAAGGTAGCCGGTCTGTCTGGGCACTTGCACCTGCTCAACACTGTGGATCTGGACCTTGGCAGCAGACCTTGTGCCTTGTGCTGTGGGGGGGGGGGTCGCTCTGGGTCGATCTTACCAGTGCCAGAACAAGAGGCCTTGTTCTCTTGCCACTTGAGAGGCGATTCCATTCTCCTTGGAATCTCTTGCGTCCTTTCTGCAATGGATGAGGGACCAACGTGTGAAACAGAGACTGGGACAGGAGAATGGCAAAGCGGTGGTGAAAAATGGGTCATGGCTATCCTGTTGCTGCAGTACGGTGCACTTACAATAGTAACAGCATATGGACCAAAGCGTTCGGGAGGCGATACTGGGTCCAGTCCTAGTCAATATTTTTAATTAGCGACCTGGAGAATATTAATCACACTGGTGGCCAATAAGTTTGACCTAGGCGCTTATGCTGCCCTCAAACAGTATCCGGGTGCCTTCTAAAATCAGGAGCGACCCCTAAGCTGGGGAGGATGCATGGGGCTGAGCAGCAGCACTGAGATGCCGGCTGGAACAGAGGCCCCCGTAGCGTGGTTCAGATGCCCAATGAGAATGGAGGGGACTGGCTAGGCAGGCAGTCGCACCACATCGAAAGCTCAGGGGGATTGGAGCGGGTGGCGGATTCAGTGTGAGTCATCCACGCACGGCTGCTGCAGAAATAGACCAGCACAGCCTCTGCTGTCGACGAGGTGCCAGGAGCCAGAGCTGCAGCGGAGCAGATGTAGGTTACACGTTAGGCAGCGCTCTGCTCAGGCAGGGTCTGCTCTGCCCTTCCAAGCTAGAAAAACAGGCCAGGGCATGTGGCTAGAACCAGGACTGGATTCCTCCAAGTTGCTTTGACCCTCTGGGCTGATCCAGAGAGGACACGAGTCTGGGACTGTTCGCTGTCTGTAGCTCATACTTCTAGCTGTGGGCGTCCCTGGTGCATTGGCCAAGATGGAAGTGTTCACGCTTGCGATCCTCACCCCGCCCACAGCCAAGCTACAACTGTGTTTGTCCTCCATGCATCTGATGAAGTGGGTTATAGCCCACAAAAGCTTTTGCCCAAATAAATTTGTTAGTCTCTAAGGTGCCACAAGGACTCCGCATTGTTTTTGTTTGCCCTGTTGCTGCTCCATACCTGACCTCCGAGGTCTCTGCCAGGGGCAGATGGTGCTAACATAGCAGCAACACCCCATCCAAATTCCAGCGGGGCCAACGTTAGCCATGTTTGAGTGGTACAGGGTAGAAACCCCCAAGGACTCTGAGCAGCCTGTCCACTCGGCTAGTCTAATCCCTTTGAAAAGTGGAGCTAGCTGGACTAAACAAGAAAACCCTCTGTCTGAGCCAGCTGCTGGCTGAGTGCACCAAAGAGACATTTCTATCCTCCCTAAATGTATGGCTTCCTGCTCCACCATGTAGGGGATCTCTCCCCCCCCCCCCATCTTACGTCAGAATCTTCTGTCTTTCGAGGTAATCTTTGGCCTGGATACTGACTTGCGTTGAACAGAGGTTTTCTTGCCTCCAGACCATTGATTGTTCATCAATCGGGTGTTTTTGTGTGAAAACTCGTGTGTGTGTGTGTGTGTGTGTGTGTGTGTGTGTGTGTGTGTGTGTGTGTCTTGAGCCGCTAAGGGGAGAGTTCCCTGGTCAGGTGCATTGCAGCCCCGAGACCTTGCATTGTTTTTATTTAATGATTCTGTCACTCTGCCTGCCCTGCTGTCCAGTGCAGGGTGACCCTTGGACCTCTACAGCCACATCCATACAGCAGCTGCTCTGGGCAACTGTGCAAACAGCATTAGCAGGCCCTAGCTTGAGCTACAGGTTACCAAGCCCTCGTGTGGACGTGTGACCAGACAGCATGGCAAACTCTAATGCTACTAGTGGGCACAGCTCGGTGGGTGTCTCGGTGGGTTTTGGGGTGAGATCTTAAAAACTGTCTGCTTTGCGTGGGTGATAAATAATTCTTTCCCCCTGTGATAAATGGGGGTGGGGGGGTAGCTCCCTTTTATGAACACCCAGCCACTTAGTTATAAAATCCCTCATAGTAGTTGTTCTCTACTTGCTTTACCTGTAAAGGGTGAAAAAGTCTCCCTGCATAGGTAAAAGGAAGGGAGTGGGCACCTGACCAAAAGAGCCAATGGGAGGGCTAGAACTTTTTAAAATTGGGGAAAACTTTCCCTTTGTCTCTCTCTGCTCTCCGGAGAGAGGGGACAGAGCAGAGACAGGGCTGGAGCTAATCTGTAAAAAGCTGTGGGCCAGGTATGGAAATCACCAGATCATACCTAGAAACTTACTTATTTGAAACCCCAGATATGTAAGTGGATCAGGAAATGTCTAGGAAGATGCAATCAGGTTTATCACTTTTTATTTCTTTATGGCTTGTGGACAGCTCTGTGCTAACCCCAGGTGCTTTTGTTTTGCTTGTAACCTTTAAGCTGGACCTCAGGAGAGCTATCTTGTTGCTTAATCCTTGTAATAGGCTTTTTGCTAGATTAAACAACAAAGTTCCAAATGCATTTTCTTTCTTGTTTGTTTTTAATAAAATTTACCTTTTTTAAGAATAGAATTGGATTATTGTGTCCTAAGAGGTTTGTGCACATGTTGTTTAATTAGCTGGTGGAAACAGCTGATTTCCTTTGTTTTCTTTCTCAGCTCTTCCCTGGAGGGGGGTGACAGGGCTTGAGGGTACCCCACAGGAAGGAATTTCCAAGTGCGCCTTCCTGGGTTCCAAAAGGGGGGGGTTGCACTTGGGTGGTGGCAGAATCTACCCATCCAAGGTCAGAGAGAAGCTGTAACCTTGGGAGTTTAATACAAGCCTGGAGTGGCCAGTATTCCTTTTTAGAATCCTTGCGGGCCCCCACCTTCTGCACTTGACATGCCAGAGTGGGGAAACAGCCTTGACACACACACACCCCCCATTTCACCTGCCTGGTGGGACACTTCTCATAAGAGCAGAGGGTTTGCCCAAGTGTCCAAGGTTGTGTTTTTTCTCTTCCCCTGTTCATGCTGCATGCAGTCTAATGGTGCCTCTGCCCCAGAAGTGGCTGCATTTCCATGTTGCTGTACACTTACCATGCTGGGAGTGGGGGGGAGGGAGGAGGAGGAGGCAGTGGAGATTTAATTTAGTGCCAGATTTTCAAAACTGCTCAGCTCCCAGTGGGTGGTGGGGGCTGTTGGGAGCTGAGATCTCTTGAAAGCCTAGGCCAGGTCTGTGCTGGGCTGTTCAAGTGTTAATTGGCAAAGTGCTGTGGGCAGAACGGAGTTTGATAGATGTAAAAATATTCCCATAGAGAGAATTTAGCAATGGAAGGGGAAAGGTGACTGGAGAGGTGACTGGACAGCACCCTCTCTAGAACTTCGGCAGATCATCTGGGTTTGTGCCCTGAGCTTCAGGGGACCCAAGTCCTAGGGTCTGAGTTGCGCAGACTTCATCCGCAATGATGCTGTGCGCAAACAGGGCTTCAAAAGACTCTTATCAAATCAAACGCTTCTTAGTGGCCCCTGATGAGCTGTGTACGGCGGGACAAGGGGACATCCCCTTTTTAAAACACTGGTTTCCCTCCCTGTCTGGTCCATGGTGCGGTTGGGTTATTGATTGACACCTGGAGTGCTGGGTGCCATACAGAACATTTGGGGAATGAACCCCTGGTCTTCCAGACTATCCCATGGAGCCTGGGACCCGTCTGACGCGGTTCTGTGGAATCGTAGTATCTTTCTGGACCAGCTATTTCTCTGCAGTGGGTCGCTGAGGCCTCTTACTAGGAGGAAGTGAGGTGGGGGAAGGCTCCCTGAATCGCTCGCTGCTGGCGTGGGGACTGCGCACTCGCTCTTAGGCCAGTGCCCATTCAAGACTTTGGACGCCAGCCCAATTGGTTCCCCCTCTGTAAATGTTGGCTTATGGTGACGGAGCTGAACAAGCTGGCCATTGTGCGTCTCCGGGCCACTGAAGAAATTGACCGGGGATTTTTATAAGTGTGTGTGCGTCAGTGTCAGTCAAAGCTTTTCACCCTTTCGGGTTTAGTGTCCCGCTCCCTCCTCCTCTCCCGGCAGATGCTTGGTTGCCATGACAATCTTGCCATGGTGACAGCTGCTTTCACATCCTGCCAGCAAAGAAAGAAAAGACAGAGGCTCCCAGTCGGGGCGCCCCCTGTGCCGCCTCTCTTGCTTTATAAACTGCTCTGTGTGTCTCTCTTTCCTTGTCTAGTCTGGCTCCGGCGCAGCCCGGATGCAGGATAGGGGCTCCCTGGCACACAGTGCCACTTTGCGAGACAGCAGCCTCCTGGCTCTGGGGGCCCAGCACTGTCATTCATCGGCCCAGCGAGAGCTCCCAGTTGGAAAGGGCAAGCTCTCTCCCCCTGCCCATGTCTCTGTCTCTACCACTGTGTCTGTCAGCCTGCAGCTCTCTGCCTTGTGTGTTCCTGGCTCTCTCAGCTGGCCCAAGCCTAGGTTTGCAAATAGACCAGCCCTGCAGGAAGGATCTGCAGCTCCGTCCGGTCGTGTCAGTCAGCCCTGGTGCTCCAATGGTCCTTGCTCGGACCAGATCTATTTGCTGCCTTCCCACCACCCGCGCCTCCAAACAGTTCAGCCAGCTGGATGTGCCTTAGTGGGGCGGGGGACTCTTGTCCTCTCCTCTTCCCCCAACCCCTCTTGCACCCAGCTGTGGCATCCGTCACACCCCCACCTCTTCCCTCCGGAGGGTCAGGAAGGCTCCAGCCGGAGTGTCGTGCAGGGCTGTTTGCTAACAGTGAACGCTGTGCGGTCCTTTGTGTCCATCTCCTTTCCCTCTCCCCCTCCCTGAACCCCCGGCGCCGGTGATCCCATGGTGAATAGGTTTGTCTATGGGCTTGTCGGCCAGTTTGACTGCATCCAGCCCCAAGGGTTGCTGTACTCCCAGAATGCATTGCCAGTGCCCCCTGGATGCTGTTGGTGTCATGTCTGCTGTGGGGCCATCAGCAGGAGGGAGCGGGTGCTGAGCCAGGGCTGGTGCTCACACCCCACTCCTAATAGGGCTCTGGGAACTTTCAAGCCCCTTCTACCCTAGAAAAGTGGCTGACAGCTGTTGTGCCCCTGAAATGGAGACTGGAAGCGGCTCATGTGGCTGGAACAAGCCCCGTCCTGTGCTCCGGTGTAGAAGGCGCAACTGGCAGTAAAACTGTTCTCAGCACCAGTGCAGATGGGGCTCGGGTCTGATCCTTTCTGGGCAGTGCCTGCAGGAGGCTGCCTCCCCTCTGGCCCGATGGATGATTTCCCTGCCTGTGAAGCCCTGGTCTGTTTTAGGTGCCGCTTTGGGACCAGTGGGTAACTCCCTAACTGCCAAAGGGGCTTAGGCATCTGGGCGGACAAGTGCGATGCTTGATGCATTTTGGAGCAGCCCCTGCAGTTACTGGAAGTCTTGGCTCTGACTCCCGTGGGTTTGGGATCAGGTTGGGAGCGAAGTCCCCGCCCCGCTTTGCTGTTTGGGCTGCATGGATTCTGACGGGACCTTCCAACGTCCGTAGCATCCCGCCACTCCTCAGCACGGCTTTAATAACCAAGAGGGAGCCGCACGGAGGCCTCATGCCACTCTGACCTCAATGGGCCAAATTCACCTCTGGTGCAACTTCACTGCTTTCATTACGAACACTTTCCTGGCCTGGGGTCTCAGTGTGCTTTGCAAACACTGCTGGATCCAATTTCCTGGCTCTGTGTGAGGCTGGTCAGTGTGATTAGCCCCATTGAGCGGGTGGGGAAACTGAGGCATAGCGAGGTTGAGGCAAGGTCACATGATGGGTCAGTGGCAGATCTGGGATTACAACCCTGAGTGTTGATTTGTAAGGGTCTAGTCTTGTCCCTGGCTTTATTTTAATCTTCTGTGAACATAGATCTGCTGGGCCTTATCCTACCCACCTGAGGCATGACAGTGACTAGAATGGCACCATCTGTCTGGCCTCATTAGTGCTGTAATACTGTAACCGTTAGACACATGATCAGGCAAGTTCGTTAGTTATACAGGGTAATCGTGTGGCTATTTCCGTCTCTAATTTGTTATTGGGAGCTCTCAAGAATGCAGCTGAGACAAGGCATGGAGCGAGCATTACAGGGGCTGTGCAAGGTGAACAAATCCGTGTGCTCTGCTAATCCTACTGGAGGTTTCTTCCATCTCTAATGTCAGTAGGTCCGGTCCCGTCCATCTGCCTGCTCCCCGGCCAGCACAGGTTTAGGAACTGGCATAGTCCAGTTTCCCATTTCCAATAGGGGGCAGCTCCAGCTGCTTCAGAGGAAGGTAGAAGAAACCCACCAAGTTGAAAATTAAGGAATAACCTGCCCACAGAAAGTTTCTTCCTGACCCTCATCACTTAGAAGTTGGCTCATGCCCTGAAGCATGAGGTTTTATAATTTTTTTTTTTTAAAAGAACCTTCTCAAATTATCACTATCTTTGTAAATATCCAGCCCTCTTTTGAGTCCAACTAAGCTCTTGGCATCTGGGCTATGTGATAGCCTGTGGAACTCATTGCTAACTCTGTGCTGGGTAATAAAGGATTATTCTCTTCTTATATTCTTCATGACTTTTGTTCTGCATTTCCTGATGTTCAGTCTTGATTTCCTTTGCTCAGTTTTATCCCAGTGCTCCTAGCTCTCATGCCCTTGCCCCATCCTTCCCTGTCACACTGAACACATCCCCTGCCTCTTCATTTTACACCACCCTTCAGGTCCCCTTGGTTTAAAAGATCTCTGGTATGGGGTGATGTGCTAAGTGCATTTGCCTGGTGAAGTTATACAGCACCTGCCACTGTAAGGTTGTCACCCATCCGGTTTTTGGCTTCTGTGTCTGGGTGCCATTTGACAAGCCCTGGTGGTTTTTTGTTTTTTAATCTGGGGAAGAGGCGGGGAAGGGGGCGGGGCCTCGGGGAAGAGGCAGCGCAGGGGGCGGGGCCTCAGGGGTCCGATTACCAGCCATTAGAAAGGTGGCAACTCTGCAGTCACTATAGGGCCTCTATCCTGACTTGTACCTCTAGGCACTCCCAGAACTTCAGTGTTAGCTGACACCAGGCATTGGCCTGAGGCAGGATTCTGAGTGGTTGGGCGGGGTATCTGGTGGGATCAGGTCTGAGGACTCAGCCAGGAATACCTTGCCTAGCTCAGACCCTCTGGCTCAGCTTATTGGTCTAAGCTTGAGCCCTGCAACACTGTGGGTCCTGTCTGCCTCCCTTAGCACAGAAGCAGAGCAGCGAACAGCAGGCCTGGTGCCAGCTCTCCCAGCTGTACGGGGTGGCATAGGGAAGCAGGGCAGGGGAGGGGAAGAGCAGGGTGCTACTGGGCATTAGGGTGAAAGCCAAAGCATTTAACAGTAGCTTCTTGTGACTCGGGAGAGATCTCAGGGAGGGTGCAGCTGGCCATGCAAAGTTGCAGTCGGCCAGAATATTCAGAAGAGCTCGGCAGCCACAGCTGGGGCTAGCTATTCCTGCTGCTCCCATTGTGACCCTTACAACCCGGCTTTCACGCAAGTTGTGCATGTCGGGTGCTGGTTGAAAGCTCCCCATTCTTTTTGCAAGAAATATTTTAAAACCTTTTACTCCCCTCCCCCCCCAAGAAACAATGAAAATGTTGACCAAAAATGTTTCTCTCACACACACACACACACACACACACACACACACACACACACACACACACACACACACACACACACACAGCCCCTCCACCCGCATCGTTTTTGTCAAAAAGCCTTTTTTTTTTTTTTTTTTTTTTTTTTGGTCCAAGGGGACAGGGAAGGAAACGTCTTTGGGGAGAAGAAACCTGAGCGGCCCCAGTGCTGAGCCCTTCTGAAAATCTGAACCTTGCTGTGGTCGCTGAGCTCTGTCTGGAAATTCTGGCCCAAAGGGCCCAGTTGAGCCTTCTGCTGTTTGTAGGCTTTAAACAAAGTGCCAGCCTGGGAACCCTGGAGAAAAGCCCCCACTTAGTGAGACTTTTGTGCTGGCATAATCTGATACCCTTTTCCATCCTTCAGTGATACACAAACTATCCACAGAGGATTCTTTCCCAGGTGTCTGGCTCGTGGGTCTTGCCCACATGCTCAGGGTCTACCTGGTCGCCAGATTTGGGGTCTAGAGGGAATTTTCCCCGGGTCAGATTGGCAGAGACCCTGGGAGGTTTTTGCTTTCCTCTGGAGCATGGGGCACTTGCAGGTTTAAACTAGTGTAAACAGTGGATTCTCTAACTTGAAGTCTTTAAACCATGATTTGAGGACTTCAGTAACTCAGCCAGTAGTTAGGGGTCTATTACAGGATTGGGTGGGGTTTTGCGGCCTGCGATGTGCGGGAGGCCAGGTGAGATGATCAAGATGGCCCCTTCTGGCCTTAAAGTCTGAGTCTATCACACCTAGCGCTTACACAGTATCTTTCATCCAGAGATTTCAAAGAGCTTTACAAAGGTATTTGATATCATTATCCCTGCTTTACAGATGGGGAAACTGAGGCACAGAGTGGCCATGCAGGATTTGCTTCACCCATGGCTAAAGTACATTAAACAGTAGCTGAGGATAATATCGGACACTATTTGATAAGCCCCACTTAGTGAGAGGGTGGTGGTATTAATCATGTGGTCCATTCTATTGGCTTCCATGGCTTTAAAGGAATTAATATAAGTATTTATAAAACAGCCAATGAGGGAAGTTTTGTCAATAAGTCTCCAAAAAGAGTTTTTATCAGGGTATTTGGTGTCATGTTTTTTCTCCCTGATTCTTCCCAGGCAAGCCAGCTTCAGAGCTGCCAGGCCGATCCCCAGAAAATAGGAGACTTTAAAATCTCAGCAAAAGCAGCTGTTTTACCAAGTGTAAGGGGACTGTTGCCCCCTTACTAACATTCAGTGGGGGTGTTTTGGTTGGCTAGCTCCCAGCACTAAAAGGGGAAGGGTCGATGGCAAATCAGGAGTCTGAGACTGACAGTCCCCAGGAACAATGGGGAGAGGCCAATGCTCCAGATCAGCCTGATTGACAGGCTAATCAGAGGGTCAGGAGGCCAGGGAGGTCCCGTCCTCCGTGTGAGCTGGAATTGCCTGGGTCAGACTGAGTGGGGCCGAGCTAAGGAGAAAGCAGGGGCCCAAGCTGAGCTGGAGAGCAGAACCGTGCCAGATCCAGAGGGGCCAGAGGCGCAGCCCCAAAGCCAGAGCACAGCCAGGACAGAGAGGGGCCTGAGCTAAGTTGCTGGGAGCAGAGCTGCAGCCCCAAGGCAGAGTTACAGAAGCAGCCTGCAGAGCAGACCTGTCCTGGGGGCAGAGCTGTAGCAACCAGAGCCAGAGAGGCCAGAGAAGCAGCTCAGGGAGCTGGAGGCAGAGCAGCAGCAGCAGCCGTGCTGAGGCAGAGTGGAGCTGGAGCTGGGGCTGGAGCAGTCCGGAGCTGGGTGCGGTGAGCAGCTGGGGAGAGTGAGGGGGACCCTGGCAGTGGGCCCAGCGCAGGGAGATACCTCAGCCAAGAGGCCTTGCAGGCCAGACTTGGAGGGGGATCGTAACCCTGACAGGGCGGGGGCGACGCTGGGAAGAAGGGTCCTGCCACCTAGAGCCTGAGAGCGTGTGGCCACCGCCAGAGCAAGTGTCCAACCCACAGCGTCCCTGCAGCACAGCCAGGGCCTGAGAAGGAGGCCCGGGACCTACAAGGAACAGACTGTGAACTGCCCTGACGTTCCAGAGACACTGCTTGTGATATTCCCTGCCTCAGAGCAGGGTGATGTGTTTCCTTTAACCTTTCCCGTTTTTCCTTATTCTTTTTTTTTTAAAAATAATTGTTAATTAAACAATTTGTATTTGCTTTAGATTGTATAAAATGATCAGTGGGTCAGGGAGGTGCCCAGTGCAAAGAGAGTACCCCGGAGTGGGGACACCCTAGCCCCTGTCCTAGGTGACCACAGCAGGGTTGGGGGTCAAGCCCCCCAGGAATCCTGGGCCCAGCCTTGTCGGGGTTTACGAGGACTCTGCCAGACAGGAGAGTGGAAGGGGAGTCCTCAAGGGCAGGGAGGCCTCTGGGTAAAGGAAGTGGGAGCGAGGACTCGGATCCTTTCGCTAGCCCACTTCACCGGGGTAGTGCAGAAGCCAGGAAAGTTCCCCACAATAGCGGGACCATTCCCCCGCTTACACAAGCAAAGCTGCAGGTCATTTTGTTAGCAGTACATTTCTCTTTGTTGATTCCCGTGTAACAGCAGTATTTTAGGTGTGTGTGTGAAATTACGATTACTTGATCTGATTTGGGTTGTGCGGATGCTGGGGTGGCGCTGATGGCCTGTGAGCTACAGAGGTCAGACTGGCTCATGGTCTCTTCTGGCCTTCAGCGCTGTGATTTAGAAGGTAATGAAGAACTTGAGAGCGAGTACTGAAAAGACCCTTAGCCGAGCTCTTCCCTTCCTGGCTCAGATTGGGTTGATTTTCATCTCTGGCTTCCCCGGTCTCGCTCATGTGGGGTTTGTATTGTCTCTTTCCCTTGTCTGTTTTGATTAGCAATATTCGGATTACCCCAGGGTTTATTTTTAATGACTGATTTTGGGCAAAAATGTTTAAGCCTCGAATTTGTACGATGGGAAACTGCGTCAAGGGAGCTTTTAATGATGTGGATTGAACATGTGCACTGCAGTAGTCTATCTGACAAAGGAACGATGAGTTCTACCGGCTGGGAGCTGACATCAGATGAATTCAGGCTGGACATAAAGCACAGGTTTGTGTTTTATTTGAACAGTGAGGGTAAGTAGACACCAGAACCACTTACCCAGGGCTGTGGTGGATACTCCATCCCTTGAAGCTTTGAAATCAAGAATGTGCATCTCTAATACATCTGCTTTAGCTCACCCACATATCATGGGATTGATTCCGAAGTTACTGGGGAAAGCCTGTGTTATGCCGGAGATGAGACTGTGTGATCAGAATGGTCCCTCTAGGAATTTATAAATAACATTTTAAATGAGTGAGCATGCATTCTTCTAGATCCCTGAATTGGGTGTGCAGTTTGGGGCTGTGCGCAGATGTGGGGGGCTACGTACCTATGCCTTGCAGATTGAGGATCTGCATATCTAAACCAGGTGTTACCTGTCCTAGTAGTTTGTACGTGCCCAGGTCATCCAAACCCGTATTCCAGTTAGGACACTCTGATGCACCCACTGCCATAAATTAGCAGCTGGGACCCCTACGTATCTAATGGGGTGAGGGGTTGCAAGCAGTAAAGGAGTGGGAGAGAGGTCTGGAAGGAGAAATAATCCACCCGAGGGCCCAAGTTGCCCCTGGGAACAGTCTTTAGGGAGCATCCAGCATCTTCTGACCTGACCCACTTATTGTGCAAATGAAAATGGGAGCTGGTCAACACAAACTTTCAATAGCAGCCACGGATTTGGGGTGCCTCTGCTTCTGGGGGGCCCAGCCTGAGACACAGTGGGCCTTGATATTTTTTTTTTCCAGAGGGTTTGAGCACAAGGAAATCCAGCTGACGTCAGTGGGAGCTGCGGGACAGTCAGTACCTCTGGGAATTGGGCCCCAATTGTCTCAAAATGGGCTCCCCAGAAAGAGAAGCCTCCAGAATCAGAGGCCAGTGCTGAAAACATGGGTCTTGCTCTTTCTAGCAGAATGTGAGGAGGAGGGAGATAGGCGTCTGACTAGGCCAGGGAGCCATTAATAAATAGGAAAGGTGCTTCTAAGGGCTGGTCCACACTATCCGCCTAATTCGGCGGGTAGAGATCGATCTTCTGGGATCGATTTATCGCGTCTCATCTGGACGCGATAGATCGATCCCAGAAGCGCTCCCCCGTCGACTGCGGAACTCCTGCTCGCCGAGAGGAGGAAGCGCTGTCGACGGGGGAGCCTGCCTGCACCGCGTGGACCCGAAGTAAGTACTTTTAGTTCGATATAGGAAACGTCGACTTCAGCTACGCTATTCTCGTAGCTGAAGTTGCGTTTCCTATATCGATCCCCCGCCTCAGTGTGGACCAGCCCTAAGACTTCTGTTAGCCTTGGGCAGGGCCGTGTTTCCTTGTGCTCGTCGTCTGTCAGCAGCCGCCTGTGGTCTCTTGTCTCACAATTGATCATCAGCTCTTTGGGGCAGGGACCCTCTTCTTGTTCTGTGTTTGTACAGCGCCTGGCCCCAGGGGGTCATGATCCATAACTTGGGCTCCTATGAGCTACTGCAAGACCAATAATCATAAGGAACTGTTTTTGTAATAGCAGAAGGATATTTTCCATAAACCTTCCCCCACAATTTACTGTCCCTCATATACCAGTGTGTGTATATTGGGGCCCACCAATATCACTTGCTACGGGCCAAGCAACCATCACATGGGAATTGCTGTCAGTAGCTACTGACTGGGGGGATTTGAACCAGCAACATTGAGGTGACAGTAACACCTCGGTCCCTACCCTTTGTGTGGTCTCTAAGTATCTTACTGCATTAGTCTCAAGAGTCGGGGGGCCACCCTGACCAAATTCCAGCTGCCTTTCTAAAGCCTGCATCCCGCAGGTTCACCTGGGTGTGGTATTCCTGTTCCAGACTGTTACTTTGTGTGGTTAAGCAGCTGCTGTCAGGTTGCAGCCCAGAGGTGGCTGCATTTCACTGGTGGGCAAGGTGGTCCCCCTTGCTGCAGGGATGCAGGGTGCTCTGGGAGAAGTAAGATTGTTGTGTCCTCAGTTGTCTGTCTTCTCCCGCTGGCAGGATCCGTCCCCAGCTGTCAAAGGAGAAGATTGAGGGATGCCACATCTGCACTTCAGTGACGCCTGGGGAGCCCCAGGTGCTGCTGGGAAAGGACAAGGCGTTCACCTATGACTTTGTGTTCGACCTGGACACGTGGCAGGAGCGGATCTACACCACCTGCGTCAGCAAACTCATCGAGGGCTGCTTCGAAGGCTACAATGCCACTGTGCTGGCGTATGGCCAGGTACCGGCTGTCCCCGTCCTGTGTCTCGGCGGTAAACCTGGGCTGTTGCACTGAAGCCAGGCTCGGCTGTTAGCAGTTGTGGGCTATCTGGCTGCGCCAGCAAAGCCATGCGGGAAGGTGCTTGGCTGGGCCTGCAGGTCGGAGTTGAGGCTCGTTGGTGGGGTGCAGGGGCAGAGGCCCAGGGCTGGAATATTGGGGGGGCCGTGGGTTGGGATTTTGGGGCATCAACAGAGCTGTTGGGGAATAGTCAGGGAGGGGCGGGTGCAGGTTGGGTTTGGCAGCCCAGGGCTGGAGCTGCAGGGGGCTGCTCTTAGGTTGATGCGCCCTGGGGCTGTCTTAAGTGCCCGTCCTGTGCCCTTTCAGACCGGCGCTGGGAAGACGTACACCATGGGCACCGGCTTTGACACAAACATCTCGGAGGAGGAGCACGGGATCATCCCGCGGGCCATCTCCCATCTCTTCAGCGGCATCGAGCGGCGCAAGCGGGCAGCGCAGGAGCGTGGCACAGCCGTGCCAGAGTTCAAAGTCAGCGCCCAGTTCCTGGAGGTGGGTGTGAGCGAGGGGGGAGCAAGCTGGGGCCCCAGAACATGAGGAGCTGCCATTCCCACACCCCGGAACAGGGTATGGGTGGGGGTGTCTGTCCCAGCGACCGCAAACCACAGCTGCTCATGCACTGCTTCAGGGGGGCACGTGCTGTGGGCCCTACATAAAATGGTGCTGACTGTTTATGTTCTGGCTTCTCTGGGAGGCAGTGGTGCTGGTTATCTGTGCCCCCTCTGTGTCTGGGAGCTGGAGGGCTGGCTCCACTGCAGTCCGTGTACTCTGCATCCACTTGTCTGCATCCAGATTTGGGCCAAAGTCCAGTTTCTGTACAAAGGATGCAGGTTTTCCCAGCCTTCCCCAGCTGAGCAGGAATTCTCAAGCGCCTTCCACCCCATCTATTGCTTCAGGCTTTCTCATCACCTTGAAAGTAACGTACTGGCCCTTCCCACCTCTTTGCCCTGTTTCTCAGTCTCCAGAGCCTAATTTTAGCATGTTCCTATCATTATCCAAACCTTTCTTATTGCACCTTTCACCTAGAACGATCCCATCATGCCTTGCAGACTGTGTACTTTGTGATTGCTTCAGCTCTTACCCACACGCAGCTAGTTCTGGGGTGGAATATGAAAAAACCAAATGCAGCATCCATCAGCAGTTCAGGACAGGAATGGGTTTAGAATGACTTATCTGGGCGAATGCAGGAAGGCTGTATATAGCTAGCCCCACTGTTCTGACAAAGTTTCTATTTTGGTAATGCCCCAAACGCATGTGGAAAAGCCAGGAGCTTTTCAAAGGATTGGCTTTGCATTTTACTTTCGGATCATGTTGATAGAGAAATGTGTGCTGTGGTATAATCGATCCAGACTATGCCATCCTTGTGTTTAGTGACTAGAGCTGGGTGAGAGGGATTTTGTGAAATCACGGAAAACCACTGTGACACTATTTTGCCAAATCACTTTTGCGTAATTTCATGGAATCCTGAAACTTGAGCTTTTTTTTTAGAATGTGTAAAATCTCAAGTGATCTGAAAACTAGTCCCACTTCAACATAGAAATGCCTCCCCTGTTGGAAAAGTGTAGAGGAGAAAGCATCTGCTGTAAGGCTATATAGCCTAGAAAGGACTGAAAGATTGGGAGCAGGGAGGTCCTGAGTCTAATCCCACTGCTGACACAGTGCCCTCAATGATCCTTGTATATCTATCCCTTCAGAGGAGTATTTTCTTGGGCTTCACAACACCTTGATGAATTAGATAAATACCAATGGTCCATTTTACAATGGAGGTACAGATAGTGACTGGCCAAAGATCAGGCAAGCCTGGGTCCGAACCAGAAGTGGATTGCACATCTCCAGATGATCAGGCCCAAACCACTAGAGCACAGAGTTCCCCCTGGAAAGTCTCTGAGCTCCATTTTCTCCATCTGGGCAAAGAGTTGAGACCCGTATGACTTCAGACCCCTGTACCTGGCTGGGTAAGTTACCCCAATAGGAAGCCTTCCCGGCTTCCATGACACCCTCCTCATCTCTTCTGCCCCAGATCTGAAGCAGCCGGAAGTGCGACCGTGTTCCCAAGGATCTCTTGCCTTGGCAGGGCTTTGGCTCTTCCCTGAGTGCCTGTGAGCTGGCACGGAAGCAGGACGCGGGAAGACTTCCTGCTCATTGGCACCTCCTTTGAAATCCCTTTGTCGGGGCGAGGCTATTCTGAGTGGTGGTTAACCCTGCTTCTCATTCAGTACGGCGGGGAGTGCCCCTCCGCCAGCAGCGTTGTGTGACTGCCCAGCCCTGGGCATGAGCTATAGGATCCGACACAAGTGCTGCAGTGAACCCTGTGAGATCCCGTCTCCCCCTCCTATAGCATCTTCCCCAGAGCCAGCCAGTCCTGCTTGTGAATGCCACAGGGTGCTGGGACTCCCACCGCGTAAGTCGCCAAAGGAGATCTCGCTGTTGTCGAAACCTCCTGCTATTCAGCCTACATTTCCCTTTGCTCGATCCCTTTCCTCCCAGCGACACCCACTTTGGGAACGCCCTGTTAGAGTTTATGGGCTTGGGTAACTCCAGTGACTTCAATGAAGCTATGTCTGAGGATCTGGCCCCACTGCACTGGCATGTGGAGAGTTTGTGCAAACTTGGCCAACGCCGTGGCTGCCACGGGGTGGCTGGTGGACCCTTTACGTGGACTGAACCATCCCACCTAGGCTAAGAGGAGCTACATCTGAAAACCCTTCTCCTTGGCCTTGCTGCAGCTCTGTAGGTTCAGCACCAGAAGCCGTCCAGTCTGAAGGCCGGGCTGGCAGATGCTAGCTTCTCGGCTATAGAGAAGCTTTGACAAAGCCCAGAGGCTGCTGGGGCGACAGCAGAGACTCCAGCGCTGCAAGGGTTAATGACACTGGCAGTGCTGGAGCTGGGGGCTGCCTGCTGAGTTTATTGTGTCCTGTCTGTTTTCTGGTCAGGATATTTTTGCCTGTTAAATAGTTTCAGAAACTTAGATGTCTGGGCTTCTGGAGCCTCCAGTCCCAGCATGAGGCAGGAGTTTCCGCCAGACAAACCCCTCTGGTCTATTTCAGAGTCACCCGTTCGTATTCCCCCGGCAGGCTGTGCCCAGCCTTGCTCGCTCCAGGCGATCCACAGAATCACAGTGACCGCGAAGGCCCTAGTGTAGGCAGAGCTCAGGCTTTACCGTCGCATCATCGAGACCCAGCTGGTATCTAGCGCTTTGCCTCAGGAGAGCTCAAGGTGCTTTACAAAGGAAGATCAGTATCATGATCCCATTTTACAGATGGGCAAACTGAGGCACTGAGAGGGGGAGTCACTCACCCAGCAGGCCAGTGGCAGAGCTGGGAACAGACCAGAACCCAGGTCTCTGTAGTCCTAGGCCAGTGCTCTAGCCACTAGGCCACACTACCGGCTCCTCGGCTGGCTGGCTGGCTGCAGCTGCACGAGATGGCCAGGGTAGATAAGGCCTTCTTTAGCTGCCTGCTTGGCTGCTTTGCCAGAACATCACTACGCATGCAGGGACCGGCTCAGCTGGCCTATAGCGCCTGTCGTCTCCACGCTGAACACCCACGCTCCCTGCAAACCCAGCAGGGTAGCGCAGTCCTGTGGGGACTGGTTTGCCCCAATGTCCCCTCTCCCGCAGTGGGGTGTGCTGATAGCTGCCCTCCACCCCAGAGGTGGCTGCATCTCGGTGCCGTGGTATGCACAGCTGGAATAAAAGGTGCTCTCGTTGGGGTGATAGTGGGGGTCCGTTAAAGCTCCCGAGGCTGCCAGCATGCAAGGTAATTACCTGTGCTGTTGTTACTGCTGTGCTCTTACCCGTGTCCTGTGACCTCTCCGGGCAGGTTCATTAGAGGGGAGGCTTTACTGCTCTGGAGCTAACTTCCAGGGACAGTGGAACGGATTAGCCTTATCTTCAGAGCCGCTCTGCGGTGCTTTCCCGCTAGCCCCTGAGCTGGGATCCTTGCAATGAACTGCGTACGGGCCTAATGCCAGCCAGGTGCCAGGACTCCTGGCTTCTACCCCTGGTTCTGCCCCTGACTTGGCATGTGGCCTTGGTGAACTCACTGCTCCACTCTGTGTCCTGGGCCAGGGCCCAGACCCTGTGATCGGAACATGGCCTCCCAGCATCTCTGGCGAAGGCCGGGTGGGCGAGAGGCCCAGGTTGAGATCTGCAGCCTGTCTAGCACCACAAGCAGTGAGGCCCCAGCCCAGCTTCCTTCTGGGACTTCAGCGCACCACCCACCCTGTTAATGATTCGCTGGATTCTCGTCACTTACGCAAATGGGCAGGTCCCAGCCTGTGCCACCCATAGAACTGTCAGCCAGCCGGGCGAAGGAATGGGAGGCCAGGCACGCCCACCACTCCAGGGCAGGATCCCATCTGCAGGTGGTGGCTGGGGAAGGGGGACGGCCGGGTCACTTTACCTATCCCTCGTGTAGGGTCACAGCCTGGATCAGCCCTACGGCAGGATTTCGGAGACCTGGGGTTTTCCTCCCTGCTCTGCCATGCATGCCCAAGGTAACTCTCTGGGCACGTCCCTTGGTCTCTCTGGCCTCCGTTCCCCATCTGTACAATGAGGCGTGAGGATAAATACGGTAGATTGTTAGGTGCTTGCATATTAGGGTAAAGAGGGGCCTGTTAATATCGTAGATGGGGTGAAGCCTGTCTGTTCTACGCTGCTCTGCCAAGGAGGAGCCACTACATAGCCCCTCTGGACCTGGCCTTCAGGGGGCTTCCTCTGAGCCCACCCGTTCTCCTGCCCTGTAGTGACTGGGATGGGCTCAATGCACCTGCCCTGCTGTTCTTGCCCCTTCCCCCGATTAGCCACAGGCACTAAATCCATTTCTCCTCCGCCGCCGCCTTCTGCTCAGTGCTCGCCCCTTCCATGTTGCTCCTGCTCCCAGCAGGGGAGCAGTAGCTGGGCTGGTGATACACCGCTTGCTTGCAAAGCTAATCCAGGGCAAGGTGCAGAATTGGCTCTGGCTTCCCTGCCTTTGGGGACCTCCCGGCTTGGAGCCCTAATTAGCCCCTTTCTCCACCGGGGCAGGTCAATCTGTCAGTGATGACACCCCCCACCCCACCCCACCCCACCCCCGGCGGGCCAGGCCTGACTTGCTGGGCTCTGGATAATTACCCTGCTCGGACTCTAGTCCCAGATAACTAGGGGGACAGCAGGGTCCCCAGACGTACGGACAGTGCTGGGTGACTGACGGCCATGGCGATGGGGGGAATGCCAGGTGCGGTGAGCTGGCTCCTCGGCCTCCTGTCTGCTCTCTGAGAGCTTTTAAGGAGAGAGCAAGGCCTAGTGGGCATGGCCTGGAGCTAGGATGCCTGGGTTCTTTCTATTCCTGGTTCTGCCACTGGTTTGGCGCATGGCCTTGGGGAACTCACTGCTCCAGTCTGTGCCCTTAGCTAGGGATCATCGGGACAGCACGCTGGCACTGTGCTGCTCTGCGTGTGCTGGGTAGGGGAGGCCTTGAGGAGGGGGGGGACCCAAGAGGCATTGGGGGGGAGGTTGGGAGTACCTGGAGGAGAGGTGGGGGGGACGACCCAGGAGGCATATGGGGGAGGTCGGGTTACCTGGAGGGAGCCAGGAGGCCCCAGGGGTCTGAGCACGGCCCCTGTGCACCCCGCAGTGGCGGGAGGTAAGTTGTGAAGCCCCATGCCAGGCTCTGCAGCAAGCCTCGTGCCGCCCAGTAACCCGCTGCCCTGTCTCCCTCCCCCACAGCTCTACAACGAGGAGATCCTGGACCTGTTCGACAGTGCCCGGGACCCTGACTCCCGCCACCGCAAGTCCAACATCAAAATCCATGAGGATGCCAGCGGCAGCATCTACACCACGGGTGTCACCTCCCGCCTCATCAGCTCCCAGGATGAGGTGGGTGACGCCCGGGACCTGGCTGCTGCGGGGGGGTCGGCTGCTCTGGATCGCCGGAGAGCGGGCAGGGGCAGAATGGAGGGGCCGGGTGCTGTGAGGGGCAGAGCCCCCAGTGACGACAAGGGGAGTCAGGAGCTAGCGTGCCCCAGGGCAGAAGCTCTCCTAGCCAGCTGTCCGAGGCTCTGGCTGCCGCCGCCCTGGGACAGACACACTCAGGGTGTGGCATTGACATGTGCCCGGCTGATGCGCCCCTGGGTGGCATCAGGGCACTGCACCAGGATGCCGAACGCTTTGGATTTTCCTGTGGTGGCTTCGCGGTACAACTGTGCCCCTGCTCCCAAAGCTGGTCTGGAGGGGCGGAGGGGGATGGACTGTGAATGGATTTTCCCTCCCCCCCCCCCAAAAAACTGCTCTACTAGCCCCCCCTCGAAGGAGAATTGTCCCCCTGCTGATCCCAGCCCTCTCCTGTTGCCCACACTCAGCAGCCCCCCTTGCAGCAAGAAGGGAGCCCAGCTTGGACAGAGTTAACTCTCTCCTTGCCAGTCCCCAGAGGGGAGGGATAGCTCAGTGGTTTGAGCATTGGCCTGCTAAACCCAGGGTTGTGAGCTCAATCCTTGAGGGAGCCATTTAGGGAACTGGGGTAAAAATCTTTCTGGGGATTGGTCCTGCTTTGAGCAGGGGGTTGGACTAGATGACCTCCTGAGGTCCCTTCCAACCCTGATATTCTATGATTCACTCCCTACCCCTTCAATCTGTGTGCTTGGATCCTTCCTTCTCTCCAGGCCCCCGCTCCTGCCCTCTGTGCCATGTGGTGCAGGGCCTAGCGAGAGCCATCCCGCTGGCATCCTCAGTGCCCACGTGCTCGTCCCCTGTTACCCGAGGGCAGGCGTCTGGGCTCCATGCCCAGCCCTCCCATGCCCCCTTGTGTCGTTGGCACGTGGTACCTGTCTCCCATGGGAGCAGCGTCCTGGGGCGAAGGGGGGGTGGGAATGCAGCCCCCATCCTGTAGCGCCGGGGCGAGGGAATCGCTCACCTAGCACGCAGTACGAGCCGTTTGTTAACCAGGCATCGCTGCAGGAGGCTCTGGTCCCAGGGGAGATGAGTCAGGCCCAAAGACAGGACTGTGAGCACGTGAAGCCGGGACGCGTCTCTACTGCTGCCTCAAGTGGGTAGCTCCTGGCACAAGCGCATGGAGGGGGTTGGTCCTGGAGAAGCCCTTGCCCTGTGCGTTGTCTGTGAGCGGGAACGTCTCCCAGCCACTGGGGATAGCAGAAACGACCCTCAGGACCTGGAGGTCAAATGCCTCCTCTGCTGCCCCTGGACACTTCGTGTGCAGCAGAGAGCACAGGGGGCAGCGTAGATCAGTGCTTAGGACTCTGGGCTGGGCCCTGGGAGAGCTGGGTTGTTACCCACCGGGCCACTTGCTGCGGCGTAACCTTTGCAAGTCCCTTCTCTGTCAGTTGCGTGGGGCTGGGGCTGGGGTGGTCTCTCAGCATTTGTACAGCACCTAGCACACCAGGGCCTCGGTCTGTAGAGTGTCACGTTACTCGCCATGGCTGTGCATGGGCGGGTTCCCAATCCCGTCTCCGAGCACACAGACCCTGAGTTAGCCTCCGCCCTGGCCTCTTGCCTGGGGTTTGGCTTTCCTGGTGACTCGTGAGCGGGGCTGTTCCGGGGTCTCCCTACAGTGCCTGCTCCCTTGTTCCCTGTGGCCACTGGGCAGGGATCTCCCAGCGCGGGGCCCTGGCACCCGGGCCTGGATGGCTCGGCAGGAGAGCCTGCATGCCATGCAGGGGCTCGGCTGCCCCCATCCCAGGGTGACTATGGCACATTGACCTAGGGTGCCCTCCCCACTCTGGCATCTCCCCACCTCCCAGCAGGCTGGGGTGGACATTTCTTTGAACCCTTTCCTTGTTGTTGCAGCTGATCCAGTGCCTGAAGCAGGGAGCTCTGTCCCGCACAACCGCCAGCACCCAGATGAATGTCCAGAGCTCCCGCTCCCACGCCATCTTCACCATCCACCTGTGCCAAATGCGAGTCTGTGCCCAGCCCGACCTGGTGAGACTGCGCGAGAGGGACAGGGGAGCGCCCTTCGCCCCACAGCACGGCAGGCGTGAGCCGCTGTCAGGCTAGTTCCTACGTCTCCCTGCCACGTGCTGGTTGACAGCGGAGCCGCAGCGGGCTGCTCTGCGAGGGGGCGGGTTGGGATCTATCATAGCAGAGGGATAAAGCCCCGTTCCCCTGCGGGAGGCGCTGACGCTGCAGCCTGTCTGCTTGCCAGGTGACCGGCCTTCCAGAGGGATCCCAGGCCACCAGCGAGTACGAGACCCTCACCGCCAAGTTCCACTTCGTCGACCTGGCTGGCTCGGAGAGGCTGAAGCGGACGGGAGCTACGGGCGAGAGAGCCAAGGAGGGCATCTCCATCAACTGCGGCCTGGTAGGCTCTTAGCGGGTGGAGGAGACTGGGACAGGCTGCAGTGGATATAAAGGGGCTGCTGGACACAGACAGACCCTGCCTGGCTCACTAGCTCCCAGACTGAGCCACCACGGGTCACCACTAGGGGTCGCGCGGTGGACTCGGTGGTGAGGGATGGGGCAACTAGCTGCGCTACCCAGCACTGTCCCCAGTAGGGGTAGATTCCTGGATCTGGGGGCTCAGGAATAACGTGGAGGCAGGAGAGGGGCTGCACACTGGCTGGCTGGTATAGCTGCACTGACTGGCTGCTAGTGCATTGGTCCAGAGCCCCCCGCTCCCTGGAAAGAGGTGGCTCTGATCACCCTGAACTTTGTTTTCTACAGGGAGGGGCCCTCCCCAGCACGGGGGGAAAACTCAGTCCCTTCCGTTTTTTGTTGGCAGCTGGCGTTGGGAAACGTCATAAGCGCCCTTGGAGACCAGAGCAAGAAAGCGGTGCACGTACCCTACCGAGACTCCAAACTGACCCGGCTCCTCCAGGACTCGCTTGGGGGGAACAGGTAACAGGCACCCTGAGCCAGGGCGTGGGGTCACCCAGCGGGTGTCCGCTTCAGCTGGGTGTGTGTGACCCAGAATGGAAGAGCTGTGCCCTCGCTGGGTCTGCACCCTGGGAGTGTTGCCTGAGGCGGGTGGGGGATTTCTGAGTAACAGGAGGGCCGGTCGGGCTCAGGGATGGACCTGAAGTGCCGTGTGGGTTTCCTGGGGTGGCGTGTTGCTGAGGGTCCGGTGGAGTCTCCATAGTGACTTTTCGAAGGTAATTATCTCGGCTCTCTTGGTCCCGGGCCCCAGACGCAATTAGGCAGCTTTCGTGGAATTAGCTCTTGCAAAATGCGTCTGAGCCCTTCGTGATCTGGGACTTGGCAGCTGAGTTTCCCAGCACGGGATTGCTCTAATCCCTCCCCCTTCCTGTCTCAGTGATGCCCCGAATGCCCTGCCGTGGGCTGCCCGGGGTGGCGACTCCCTGAACACCACTTTGTAATGAGCAGGGGAGGCCACCCAGGGTTCTCTTTGCCAGCGCAAAGCAGGCTGCTGCCTGAGCCACACTCCCAGCCTGTGCCGGCCCAGGGTGGAAGGGGCCCACACCCCGTTTATAAAGTAAATAAAGGCCAAAGGGGGTTGTGGCTGGAGCTGCCAATAGGCACCCATGTGCCAGCGTTGGAATTGGCTGATCTGACGTGGCCCAGGTGCTGCATTGTTTGATGGCAGCTCCAGCTGACCCCGTTGGCTCTCCGTCCTCCCTAGCCAAACCATCATGATCGCCTGCATCAGCCCCTCTGACCGGGACTTCATGGAGACCTTAAACACGCTCAAGTACGCCAACCGGGCTCGCAACATCAAGAACAAGGTGGTGGTGAACCAGGACAAAACCAGCCAGCAGATCAGCGCCCTGCGGGCCGAGATCGCCCGCCTCCAGATGGAGCTCATGGAGTACAAGGCGGTAAGGGGCGGCTGAGCAGGCGAAGCCTCGTGTGTGTACGGCCCACTCGGGTCACCAGCGAGGATCGAACCCAGGACCTTCCACGCTGGCCCCTGCCGCTTGGGCTAATGGAGTAACTCCACTAACTGAGTTTGTGGCAGGCTGTTGTGGTTGCTGGGGCTGGCTGCTAGAGGGAGACCTACTTGCATGTACAAAGCCTGGGTATGACCTGGACTCCTCGCTGTCACAGGTTCAAATCCCAGCTGTAGCAACTCAGCCTCGAATGGCATGGGGAAAGTATTCCTGCCTCCCCTGCACAGATCTGGCCCCATGCTGTGTGTACAGCTACTCCTCTGCTGGCCTTGGCCAGCACCATGCCCTCCTGGGTGCGGTGTATGCTGTGGCACTGGGCTCCACCCCACTGGGCTCCTCAGATGGCTGTGTTTCAATGGTGCTGTAGTTTGTGGGTAGGATGCAAGGGACTATGGCGAGGTAGGCTGTTAAAGGGCTGTATGTCATGTCTGAACAGGGAGAAGGCTTCAGGGTATCTTTCGGAGCTGGGAAGGCACCTCCTGCTTTATATCCCTGTCCTGTGCGGCATATCAGACATCCTGCTTCATGCTGAGCTTGTCTGGACTGGTTTCCCATGAGCACCAGCCCTTAAGCAGCCAGAGGTTGCTATTGAGCTGAGTCATGTATCTCCCCAGCCCGAGAGGAAGGATGGCCCAGTGGTCATGGCACTGGCCTGGGACTTGGGAGCCCTGCGTTCAATTCCTTGCTCTGCCACAGACTCCCCGTGTGACCTTGGGCAACTCCCTTAGCCTCAGGGCCTCAATCCCCATCTGCCCAGCCGGGGTCAGAGCACTGCCCTGCCCACTGGGGGTGCATGAGGGTAAATGCATTAAACTGGGAGGTGCTCAGCTCCTGCCATCATGGGGCTCAGATCAGAACCTTACCTGAGTAAAAGGCACTTACAGCATGTCAGCTGCTCCCTGTTTCTGCCGTCCCCCAAGCACGGCCTTCCCACGGGCACGCCTGCCATTTTTTGAGTCTCTACCTTTTCCCTGCTCCTCTTGCTGTGACCCATCTTTAAGGTGACCATATTTCCCACAGGGAAACCAGAACACCCCGTGGGGCTGGCCTGAGCCCCTCCTCCTCCTCCCCCGCCCCCCACGGGGCTGCCTCGAGCCACTCGCCTGAGTCCCTCCCCCCATGTGGGGCTGGCCTGAGCCACTCACGCGAGCCCCCCTCCCTGTGCAGAGGGTAGGCAGGGCTGGGGCGAGCAGCAAAGCACATATGGGATAGGTCGACTATTTCCCAAAGGCTGGGGCTGGCGTCGCTGCTCACCCGAGCCCTGCCTGCCCCCTGCTGGATCCCGGCCTCCCCCCCACGTTCCTCTGCACCCCACTTTCTTGACAAAACTGGGTGTTTGTCCCGTTTGCCCTTGGAGACAAATGCCCACTTTTGCCAAAAAAAAAGTCGGGACGCCCGGGACATGGCTTAAAAAAGGGACTTGTCCCAGCCGAAACGGGACGTAGGGTTACCCTACCCATCTTCCTCAGTGCGGCGCCATTGAGCACGTGGCCGGCTGGGTTCGGCCAGGGCTGACGGACGCTGTGGCTTTGCCCTCTCTGCATCTCCCTTTCTCCTCTCCCCGCAGGGCAAACGTGTGATCGGGGAGGACGGCGCCGAGGGCTACAGTGACTTGTTCCAGGAGAACGCCATGCTCCAGAAGGAGAACGCCACCTTGCGCATGAGGGTGAAGGCCATGCAGGAGGCCATTGATGCCATCAACAGCCGGGTCACCCACCTGATGAGCCAGGAGGCCAATTTGATACTGGCCAAGGCAGGTGAGGATGGGCACCTCCGGAGGATGTGTATGCGAGGTGGGGCATGCGGATCGGTCCCACGAAAATTACAGCCACCCCGGAGCTCAGGTCCAAGGGCAGCTGAGTGGCAGCCCAGCTGCTAGGAGTTTCTGATCTAGTCCGTGATCCTAATTCTGTCCCTCCAGGTGATGGCAACGAGGCCATCGGCGCCCTGATCCAGAACTACATCCGGGAGATCGAGGAGCTCAGGTGGGCGTGGGCCACGTTCTCTCCTTCCGCCCGTCTGGGGGGGCCACGTATCGCGTGCAGCTTGAGAGGACCTGCAAAGAGGCAGTGCGGGCTAGCGGGGGGGCTGCTGACCTGGGGCTCTGGAGGCCCAGATTCCCTCTCTGGCTCTGCCGCTCCCGGTGCCGCGGGCACTGGGTTCAAATAGTAGGCTGGCATCGCAGCTCTGCCAATGACCTTGGGCAAGTCACTTCCCCTCTCTCTTGCCTTTGGTCTGATGCGACCATTTAGATTGTCGGCACTTTGGGGCAGCGCCCGTCTCACGGGTGTGTGCAGCACCTGGCACAACAGGGCCTTGATCCCGTCTCTCTCGGTGCTGCTGAAATATAAATAAAAGCCCCACATTCGAGATGGAAATGTCTCCATCCTGTAGGGCGTCCTGTCCGGCCCTTGTGCTCCCAAGCTTTCTCTGGAGCCTTGGCTGATCCAGACTTAAATGCCTCCCAGGGGTACATTGAAATGCAGTCTGATAGCTAGTGCTGCTCATAAATGTGGATTCCGTGCTGGAGAAACTGACAACCCCGGAGACAGGAATCCCCTCACTCATTCTGGGCCAGATTCTCAGCTGGTGTAAAATCAGCGTTGTCCCACTGGGGTCCCTGGAGCAATGCCGATTTACCCCCCTCCCGCTGAGGATCCAGACCCCTGTCCGTAATGCTAGAAAACAGAGGTGCCCCACCCTGTCTAGCGCAGCCGCTGCTGAAGATTAACCCTTAGGCTGCCATGTCAGCGTATCACCGTGGCTGTTGAGAACTGGCTGTCGGCCATAGGGTTGCTTCTCTCCCGTTAGCGTTCAGGCCTGGTGGGAAGCCCTGGGGCCTTTGTGACGAGGCCTGGGCTGCATTGCCATCTAAGGGAAGGCACTAAATCCGTGAAGTGGCATCTGCTGTGACTCTTTGCTCCCACAAGAGGCATGCAGATGGTTAGTGGTGGCCATGCCAGCTTTCCTTCCCTGCGATGTCCTTCTGCAGCCCCCCTCCCCGGGAGCAGAGCCCTGAGCCCCTTTGACCAAGCTGAGCGAGGGCAGTTTAGGTTCCAGACACACACTCTCCCGGTCACCCCTCCTTAGAGGTTGGGGGGAGGGGGTGTCTTTTCCCCTGGGGTGTCTGGACATCTGCCCAGGGCAGCAGATCTCCGTAACCAAAAGCCCCTCCGATCCCCAGGACAAAGCTCTTGGAGAGCGAAGCCATGAACGAGTCGCTCCGCCGGAGTCTGTCGCGGGTCTCCTCCAGGCCCCCGTACTCCCTGGGCTCGTCTCCAGGCCCAGGCCTGGGGGCGCTCAGCAGCCCCGTGGTCTCCATGGAGGCAGAGGCCACCGAAGTCCTCCGGCGGGCCAAGCAGGACCTGGAGCGGCTGAAGAAGGAGACCAGGCAGCGGAGGAAGAGGTGATGGCCAACTCCTTGCTGGGGACAGAGGGGGGGGGCTGTTCTGGGTGCTCCCACCCCTGGCTCTTCATTATTATGGCTATTGGGATGCCCACTTCTCCCTTGGCTTCCAGCCCTGGCACCCTCCAGCCCCCATCAGCCCTGCTGGTCCAGACATTGTCCTGCCCCATCCCTGGGAAGCCAAAGCCATACAGCAGAGAATCAGGACTCCTGGGTTCTTTTCTCAGCTCTGCCTCTGACGTGCCACATGACCTTGGGTGAGTCCCTTCCCCTCCTTGTGCCTCAGTCTCCCCATCTGGTAACACTGCCTGGCCCGTCTCTCTGGAGGGCAGTGAAGCTGGGTTCCTGAAGGGCTCTGAGATGGAGGGTGTTGGGGATGTATGGTCTAAGGGGACCGTGTGCCAGGGCTCCCCTGTCACCGGGGTTCATCCCGTCTCTTCCTGGCAGCCCGGAGAAGGAGGCCTTTAAGAAGAGGCCAAAGCTGCAGCAGGAGAACGGGGAGGAGACGGACGAGAACGAGGAGGTGAGGGAGGCTTCCCCCGTGGAGTGGGGGGTGGGAGCCCGGTTGCTAGCCAGAATGCCAGCGGCCTTCTCTGTGCCTCGCCGGCGCTTGGGGCAGCTGTGTCCTGCCGCACCCTGGGAGGTGGGGCAAATCCCAGCCTGTCTGTGGGAGTCGCAGGGGATCCGGGGGGCAGGGGCAGGGTCCATGACCACCCCCCCATAGGGCAGCCAGTCTGCTGCTGTTTGGCCCCGCCTAGGTGTGGAGAATGGGGGCAGGGCATGGCTGAGGATGGCGGGTAAGACAGTCCCCTCTGCCCCCTGGCAGTGCCCTGTGCCATCTGACACCCTGGCAACAGGTGGGGCAGGGCAACTAGCCACAGGCCTTTCCATGCAGCTGGGCTTTGTCCCGTGAACCGTGTCCCCTCTGCCCCAGCCGTCCCGGAGGTTCTCATCAGGCCCTTCATTTTCAGCTGCCATCTCAGCGGGGAGGGTGGGGGGAGCTCCCCAGACATGGCCCACTCCCTTTGCACACAGGGATCAGCCCTGCCCCTGGCCCCGGGTCAAACGTCCTCTCTCCTGCCTCTGCCTGGCACTGGTTTCCGAGGCAATCGCTTTAATTCCCCCACATCTGGGGGTGGCGGATGGGGAGAGGCCTGAGCCCCTGCGACGATAGGAGAGGGGCCGAAGGCTCCTGATCTCTGCCCTAACCCTGCGCTTGTTTCCCAGGAGGAGGAGGAGCGGGAGGAGAGTGGCTGTGAGGATGAGGACGAGGATTCGGGCAGCGAGGAGAGCCTGGTGGACTCGGACTCCGATGTGGAGGAGAAGGGTAACTCGGAGGGCACGGCGCCCAGCTCTGTGCTCAGGCTGGGACCGGGGATATCTGCAGTGACTCAGGGCTGTGCCCCTTTTGGGGAGGTGGTAGGCGGCTGCAGTGGGCCTGTAGGGTGAGCTGGGCAGGTCTTGGCTGGAGGTGCACGAGGTGCCAGTCAGGGTGGTAAGGTGGTCCGGCTCAGCTGGTGCTCAGTGGCACAGGCCTGGCTGCCAAGCTCTGTCCCTTCCTCCTCAGCCCCCCGCATTCGCCTCCGGGTACCCAGGCAAGGCTAAGACCGCAGGAGCGAGATGCCATCCCCTCTGAGTCCTGCCTCATCTGCCTCCTTTCCTCTGCAACGCCAGAGTCCATAGGGGACCCGTGAGCCAGGCACTGCCCCTCCCCTCTCCAGGCCGGCCCAGGGCTGCCTGGCTCTCTCCTCCTGACCTCCCCGGGGCTGCCTGGCTGACTGACTCTCCCCCCACCTCTAGTGGTGAATTTCCAGGCTGATCTGGCCGACCTGACCTGCGAGATCGAGATCAAGCAGAAGCTGATTGACGAGCTGGAGAACAGCCAGCGGCGCTTGCAGACCCTCAAGCACCAGTACGAGGAGAAGCTAATCCTGCTGCAGAACAAGATCCGCGACACCCAGCTGGAGAGGGACCGGGTGCTGCAGAACCTCAGTACGGGCAGTGCCCCCTCCACCCCCCCGGCTCATCCCACCGCACGGGTCCTCTGAGCCAGCGCTGGCAGGAGAAACCCTGGGGTTCTCCCGGCGCCCAATGAGGCCCAAACTGGGCCGCTGCCCCCTGCATTCCATGCCCCTCTTGCGGTCCCCAGAGATTCCCGCTGGCTGCTCAGTGTCTGGCTTCCCAGCTCCTGGGATCGATCCTTCTCCTCAGCTGTGTGCCACTTGTCCCGCCTCTTGATCAGGGCTGGGCCTGGTGACCCCGTGACCTCCCAGCTGTGCAGCCCGCTGGCTGTGGGGAGACAGTGGGTGTAGGGCCCAGGGAAAGTCCCTTCCCTCGGAGGAGCTCCAAGCTCTGACACGCGTCAGGGAGACAGGGCCAGGCAAAGAGGCAAAGCCACCTGGCATCTGTGGCCAAGCTCCCAGCTGCTCCCGACTTCCTCCCAGCGAGGAAACTGTGGCTCTCCAATGCAGGAGCAGCAGCGTAGCCTGCCCATGCAGAGAGCTCCATCTCCAGGGCTTTTCAGTCCTGGGCATCTTCCCCGAGTGGGGCAGCTGATGCTATAACTGAGACTTTAGTGATTGAGACACCTGCCCCCAGCTGAGTCCCACCAAACTCATTTCAGCAGCATCCCCCTCTGGGCTGAACAGCAATGGCTGCCTGGAGGAGAACAGTGTGCACCCAGTCCCTGGAGCGGTGCGGTCCCTGGCACACGCCTGGCACTGCTCTGCTGCCGGGGTTATTGGTCTAAAATAGGCCCATGGTTCTGGCTTGCAGGCAATGACTGGTCTGGGCTACTCGGCCATTGAACATCTCTTGAGCTGCTGGACCAGGCAGACTTGTCCCTGGAGGCCAAGAGTTAATCTAAAGTGCCCCCCACTGAGGGTGCTTTCCCTGGGGGCCTGGTGGGTCCAGGGGGCAGCTGGGTGGGATGCAGCGTGATGGGCTCGGCCTAGCCTGGCACTCTGAGCGTCTCTGCGCCACCCCCTTCAGGCACCATGGAATGCTACACGGAGGAGAAGGCCAACAAGATCAAGGCGGACTACGAGAAGCGGCTGAAGGAGATGAATCGGGACCTGCAGAAGCTGCAGGCAGCCCAGAAGGAACACGCTCGCCTGCTCAAGAACCAGTCGCGCTATGAGCGGGAGCTCAAGAAGCTGCAGGCTGAGGTGGCAGAGATGAAGAAGGCGAAGGTACCTGGCTGGGCAGAGGAGGAGGGGGCTGGAGGGGCATGGCCCGCTTGTGCTAGCTCTTCAAACTGGGGAGGGGCGGTGGATGGGCACAGCCCCTTGTGCACACTCCTTATGCTGGGTGTGGCTGTCGGGGGGCCCGCAGGTGGCACTGATGAAGCAGATGCGGGAGGAGCAGCAGCGGAGGCGGCTGGTGGAGACCAAGCGGAATCGGGAGATCGCCCAGCTGAAGAAGGAGCAGCGCAGGCAGGAGGTGAGAACCCAGCTCCTCACCAGGGCTCTGCAGATAGGGCAGCTCTGGCTGGGGCCTGCGCCCCTCACTCGGCTCTGAGCTCCCACACCAGCTGGCCAGGGTGCAGCGGGGAGTGCGGGTTCTCCAAGGGGTCTGGGCCTTTCCTGGGGAGATGCCCCAAGCCAGGCTCCTTGGGACCAGATGGGGAGGGTGCTGGAGAGCCCTCGCTGATGCATGATGTGTCAGGTCCCCTCCCCTGTGCACAGGTGAGCAGTTACCTGGGTGAGGCAGCCTGCACCCAGAGCCCCTGACGCAGGGTGGGGCAGGGGCAGGGGAGCCCCTGTGACGGGGCAGGGCTGAGACAGGGAGTGGGGCCATTCGGGATATGGGGCAGCAGGGGAGCCCTGCAAAGCTGGGGCTGAGCCGCAGGGATGGCTGAGCAAGGCGATGGGAAATCTGGAGCAAGCGCTGCACCAACAGAGGACCAGATTCCTCTCTCTATTACGCTCGTTGTAAATCTGGAGTAACTGCATTGACATTAGCGGAGTCGCTCCAGATTTACACTGCTGCTGCTGCGATGTGAATCCAGCCGTCGCCTGCATCAAGAACATTCCACGTTCAGTCCTGCCCTACCTCTGCTCGACAGTGTGTTAGAGCTCTTCCGGGTGCCCGGCCGCTGGAATCAGTGCCCGGCTTGGCCTTCCCCAGGTCAGAGGAGGTGATTGCTTCCTCCTGCATCTCTGGTTGCTGCTCAGGGCAGGTACAAATGCCACAGTGCTGCCATCGGTTACAGCAGAATAAATCCAGGTTTTACACCGCTGCTGGGTGAGATCAAAATCTGGCCCATGGCCTGCACTGAGAACATCCCACGTGCTGGCCTCAGGCAAGGGGGTGGGGGAGCCCTGGGTCCCCTCCCCTTCCCCCATTGCTGCCATGGGTTCTACCCCAGACCCTGGGTTCCTCTTTAGCGGCTCACGCCCGCTCAGGACTCGACTGAGGCTTGGCTTCTCTCCCGCGCAGTTTCAGATCCGGGCTCTGGAGTCTCAGAAGCGGCAGCAGGAAATCGTGCTGCGAAGGAAAACCCAGGAGGTGAGTGCCAGCCCCTGCACCTGCGGGGGTCTGGAGAGCCGCTCGCGGGGCCGTGACTGGGTGGGCGCTGAGGCCTGGCTCCTGGATCGGGCCGTTGGCAGGGCAGGGCCCTGGGGCCTCTCCAGACAGAATAGTCCCCTCTGCTGTCCCAGTGGGTCGTGCTCCGCCAATGCTGGGTTGTTCCCAAGGTGCTGGCCCTGGGTGGGGTGGATTTCCCACAGAGCCTGGTGGTTTTATGGCTAGGAGTAACCAGGCAGGAGATGACAGTGATTGCGGGGGAGGAAACGCCTGCCTCCGGGGGCAGCTGATCTTCTGGGGTCAGGAAGGAGGAATTCTCTGCGTGCCATGTGTGACTGTGCACAACAGGCTGTGTCCCCCTCCCTCCTTCCTGGAGCTGGGTCCTGGCAGCCGAGTTGGTCACGTGACTCGTCCAGGCTGCCTCCTGCCCCAGCACCCGTACAGCTCGCGGGACGGTACGGTGCTTCGATCCCAGCCCCTTCCCAGCCCCTCCTGATGCATTCTGGGAAACTGCTATCCAAGGGTACCGGACCTTCACCCAGCCCAGATAGGCTCAGCTCTCTTGAAAGGTGCTCAGCTGCTCCCGGGCTCACTTTGCCACCTGAGAAGCGTTGGAGTCGCTCTGCCACTGGGGTGGCTGGGGGGCGATGCCCCCTGCGGGTGTTCCCAGGAGGCCCAGCCCTCAGGCACTGCTCTCACCCAGGTCTCTGCTCTGCGCCGCCTGGCCAAGCCCATGTCGGACCGGGTCTCTGGGAGGCTGAGTCAGAAGCCCGCCATGCTGGACTCGGGTGCGGAGGTGTCCGCCAGCACCACCTCCTCGGAACCGGAGTCCGGCTCTCGCTCGGTCTCCAGCATCGTGCGCCAGTGGAACCGGAAAATCGACCACTTCCTGGGAGACCCTTCGCCCTCCGTGAATGGGGCTCGGCCCGTCAGGTCAGACCAGTGCTTCCGAATCCGTGTCCCCCGCGGCCTCCTTCCGTGCTTGGCCCTCAGGCCCCGGGCTCCTGGGTGTTAGATGGGAGCGGAGTTCTGTGGGAACACGGGAAACGATCGCTCTATCATCGTGGGCGACTCTGCCATGTGGTTTGACACGTGAGACTCTCCACATTGGCTGGAGGCAGACCTGATGTGTAAATGCCCCTCTGTCCTGAGCACTAGCGGGCGTGATGGCCGAGCGCCTGCCCGGTGGAAGCCCCCTGACCATGTCCCATCCCACTGCAGGAAGAAGTTCCCAAAGAAGGGGATGAGCCAGACCTTCAGCAAGGCGGCCCGGCTCAAGTGGCAGTCGCTGGAGCGGCGCATCTTTGACGTCGTCATGCAGAGGATGACCATCGTCAACCTGGAGGCAGACATGGAGCGGCTGATCAAGGTGAGGTGTGGGGGGCAGTGCCCTGGTGGGGATTGGATGGCCTGAGCATGACCGAGGGCCAGGAGTGCTGGGAGGCTGCTGGCACCTGGACGGCGCCGGCTGAGGCGTTTCCTTCCCACCCGCCCCCCAGAAACGCGAGGAGCTGGCGCTGCTGCAGGAGGCACTGCAGGGGAAGAGGGGAAAGCTGCAGGCGGAGAGCCCAGAGGAGCAGAAGGGCCTGCAGGAGCTGAACGAGGAGATCGAGGTGCTGACAGCCAACATCGACTACATCAACGACAGTATCGCCGACTGCCAGGCCACCATCATGCAGCTGGAGGAGACCAAGGTGCCGGGGGAGGGGGCCTGCGGGCGGGGGCAAGGTGCAGGGGGTCTGTATATGGGGAGTTGGTCTCACGGGAGGGGGAGCGGGGGAGATCACCCCAGGGCATTGTGTGCTGTAAGGGAAAGGGGGTGCTCTGGGGGCTGGTTGATAGTTGGGGTGGGGGCTGGGTGTGAGCAGGAGGCTGGCTGGCTGGACTCTTCCTCTAGGCAGTTTAAGCATAAGGGGTGCAGGAGGCAGGTTTGCAGGGTCCTCTTGCTTTCTAAGCTCCAACTTCTGGGCTGAAACGTTCTGTCGTGGGTCACGCAGGGAGTCAGGGCCGAGCTGGCTCCCTGCTCTTAGCCCCCAGAGCTCGCCCCCTCCCTACAGAAACGTCACAGAGCAGCTGTTGCAGTCTGGCTGCTTTCTCTGCTTGTTTGCTGATGACGGCTGTATAAGGCCCAGTTCAGCAGGTGCCTGAGCACTCACGGGGCTGGTGCGATAGGCTGCCGTAGGCCCGTGGGCGCCAGGCTTGGCTTGGACCAGCAGAGGCCAAGAATCAGCCCTCTTCAGCTGCACGGTCTGCAAGGCCGGGGCCAGGATTTAGGAGGCCCCTAATATGTTGGTCCGCCAGGGTCTCCATCGGTGCTGGATGGTTTGTTTGTGGAAGGGACGCCTGCGGAGAGCATGATGTCCACCACCAGCTGCTAGGCCCAACAGCCCTGATGGGAGTTCTGCACATGCTGGAGTCAGTGGAAGCCCTGTCCGTACCATGGGACAAATGTACCCATGGTGTACTCAGTGCTGCGGGCAAGGCGTGGTCTAGCCATGCTCAATCCTCTCTGTGTGCACAGAAAAACCCATGTCAGCACCAGGCTCCAGCCTGGGTCGCCGCCAAACATGCTTAGAACTTGGGCTTTCTCCATTCCCTGCGTATACGGCAACACAACCTCCTGTGAGAAACTGCCTCGACCCAGCCCAGTTCCACAGTGGCGTTCCTGTAGCCTAGACCGAAGCCAAGCACGGGGGGCAGCCCGGTATTCAGAGCCAACTCCAGGTGTAGCCACGAGAGAGGGTTGAAGATGCTGTTTGCTTTTGTAGGAAATCTCAAACCCTTTTAGTTTTTCTTTTGAAATTTCCCAGGGGGAAGAAAAAATCAGTTTCTCCTCTTCCCCCACCCCCCCGCCCCACCCCCTGAGAAACTGGAATTTTTGTGGTTTTTGAAAATCAGTTTTGATGGTTTAAGGCAAAAAAATTGGGGGTCTTGGGAAAGAGTTTCCCTATTCTGAAACCGCGAACTTGTGCTGAAAGCTATTGTCAAACATTGAGTCTCTTTTCTGATGTCAAATGTTTGTAAAGGGAGGGTGGGATTTTGACCAAAAAGGAAATTTTTGTTTAATCAAATATTTCCACAGAGAAAGAATAGCCTAATAATGAGGCCTTTCTCCCTGGCACCTGTCGGGTGTCTGTGCTGCAAGGAAAACCCCACAGCACAAGTCTCACAGCCTGGATCCATTGCCTTGGGCTCGCAGGGCTACGGGGCTAAAACGAAGAGTGTAGACATTCGCACAAGGGCTGGAGCCTGGGCTCTGGAGGGTCTCGGAGCCCATGAGCGGGAATGTCTACACTGCTACTTTTAGCCCCGTAGTGCAAGCCCGAATCCTTTGGCCAGAGGCTCGCTGCTGTGGGTTTTTCTTTGCTGTGTGGACGCACCGTTAATGACATGTGGGGTCTGACCCAGGTTCAGCACAGTGTAGCTCTCTGCTCCCCTCCTAGCAGCTGGAGGTCGTAAACAAGTTTTTAGTATATGTCTACGCTTAATCTGCTACAGCTGCAAGGCTTTAGGTGTAGACGCTCCCCGTCGGAGTAGGTAATCCACCTCCCAAGGAGGTGGCTGTTTAGTTCGGTCGGCAGAGCTACACTCTCCGGGATCGGGGGGCAGGGGGCAGGATTTTCACACCCTGGAGAGACATAGCTATGCTGGTATAAGTTCCCAGTGTAAACCTGCCCTTGGTCTGCTCTGGTCACCTGGCTAGCGAGCAGCTCCTGCCATCCAGGCGGTAGAAGCTCCTCTTCTTTAGATCCGCAGGTGTGTGGTTCAGGCCCCATAGATGGCCCAATCAGGGGCCTGGTTCCAGGCACACATCCAGTGCGAGTGCTCATGCACAGTATTGGCATGCAAGTCGTCTTCCCCGCCGCCTGCTCGCAGAGCACCTGTGTCCCTGCCGGCGTCAGCCAGTCAAGGAAACCCCCCCTGTTCCGTGGCGCTGGTGTCTCTGCTGGCCCTCTGCTTTCTGCCCTTCACCGCCCTCAGCGCCGTTCTAATTCCCCTCCCTCGGGGCCTCTCCTGCACCGTAGGAGGAGCTGGACTCCACCGACACCTCCGTGGTCATCAGCTCCTGCTCCTTGGCCGAGGCACGCCTCCTGCTGGACAACTTCCTCAAGGCTTCCATCGATAAGGTCAGGCAAAGGGCCTTCCAGTGGGGGTGCAGCTCTGGGGGGCGGGTCGCAGAACATGGGATCCCAGGAGGCCCCCTGTTGGGGTGGGATCACAATTGCTGCAGGTCAGGTTTGGAGCCAGGGCTATTTGGCTGCGCCTGGGGCATCCTTTGTGCGTGGGTGAGGGAGACTGAGAGGCTGGCCTGGCCTGTGTGCTGCTGGACCCAGGGCGGGGAATGGGTTACAAGCAGCAGCTGAGTGAGGCTGGTGTGGAACTTGCATCTGTGCCCAGGGACAGGGATTGAAGCCAGGAGCTGATTCCCCATCCCACCCACTGGCCCGTCCTGTGTGCTGGACGGAAGGTAACCTCCTGCTCCCGCCAAACAGGGGCTGCAGGTGGCTCAGAAAGAAGCCCAGATTCGCCTGCTGGAAGGGCGCCTGAGACAAACGGATGTGACCGGCTCCTCCCAGAACCATGTGATCCTGGATGCCCTGCGGGAGAAAGCGGAGTCCCACCCCGAGCTGCAGGCGCTCATCCACAACGTGCAGCAAGGTGGGTGCTGGGCTCTTCCCTCCTGGGGACCCCCGTGAGTACTGGGCATTGGCTGGCAAAGCAGCCGGCAGTGGGGCCTGGGGCTGGCAGCAGCTGGGAAGGCTTGGGGTGTTTCCCTGCCCCTACAGATGGCACGTCTGCCCATTGGGACAGATGGAGCCCACCCCAGGGCTCTTGGCATTGCTCTGACCCTGTGGGCAGGAGTGATAGGCCCACTTCATCCAGACGTATCAGCCCACATGGTCACAGCCTGTCCAGCCGTGAGGATGCACTGATGGCGCTTTGGTGGCAAAGAGTTAATGATACGATAGCAGTGGTCTGGGGGGGTCCCAAGGACCTAAAGGGCCACACGCTGATTGGCGACCGCCTGCTGGCTGGCTCTGATCGGACCGGCCCAGTGCGGTGCCCTCCCACCCTCTGTCGCGTTGACGCACCCTTGTCGGCTGTTCCTTGTGCAGAGAACGGCTACGCCAGCACGGACGAGGAGATCTCGGAGTTCAGCCTGGCCTCGGAGGGGAGGTAAGCGCACCAGGGAGCATGCAGTGTCCCAGCCTCGTGCGCCCCTGAGCGGCGGGATCTATGGAGGGAGGGGGGCGCATCTCTGTGGCACTCATTGGCAAGGTAGACCCGTTAGAACTTGGCAGCTAAATTCTCCAGGTTCTGTCTGCACCGAGCATGCTCCAGCCCCTCAGAGCTCCTACGTGTGACCCGACGGTGCACAGGCTACCCACACGCGATGACTGGCCATGCTCAAACCCAGGCGTGCAGGGGCTGTACAGAACTGTCCCAGTAATCGTTCCTCTTGAGGGCCAGGGGCAAGATGGAACTGGGAGGGAAGAGGGCCCCGAAAGGGACCGGGGGATGGGCTGTACCTCGGGGAATGGGAGGAGGAACCGTAGCCGGGCTGGTGATAGGGTGTTATGGGGTGGAGGTGATGGGCAGTGGTTTCTTCCTTTAGCTTTAAGTTAAGCCTTAAAGGGGATCGGCCATTTAACCCTTTGTTTCCTACAGCTTCTCCCAGTCTTTCACCATGAAGGGCTCGGCCAGCCAGGCCGACTTCAAGTTCAAGGTCAGTTCACAGCCACAGACAGGGCCATTTAACGTCCAGATGTGGGGTCTTTGGTCCATTGTACCCCCTCTCCCTTTGTGCTCACGGCTGGGCGGTGGCCCTTGGCGGGAGTCTTCTCCATGGGCGGAATGTCTTGGGTCTGGAACTGAAATAGCCCGGGGTCTGGTCTCCTGGTGACGGCCGTGCCTGGCGTGTTACTTTGGCCCTATAAATGGCTCCTTGAGTCGTAGAGCCCACTTTAAACCCCCAAATGCCACATCATTGAGCTGTACTGGGCTTCCCTGAATCCAGGCAAGGTGCCCTGGTGCTGTCTAGCCCTCCTCTGGGAGCAAATAAAACCCATGTGACACCCTGGTGCTGTGCGCCCTTCCCAGCAGCTAATTGACTGGACCAGTCCCTCCATGTGCCGAATCCTCCTGGGAGAGCTGCTCCGGAACTCTGGGCCATACACGTTTCAGCCTTGCACAGGGGGTACTTCCTGTTGCCCTCATTAATGAGCTCATGAAACGTTAATGCTGGCAACCGGGGCCCAACTGAAAGGTTTCTCTAGATCTGCCACTGCTGGGTGCTTGGCCTCAGAGGCTTCTTGGAACTGAATGGCCAAGGGGCGCCAGCGTCTCAGACTCGCTCCACGTGCTACCCTCGGGGCAGTGAACTCCTCGCCTCTCAGCTCTCCCCTCCCTGTGCCACGCCATAGGGGGAACCCAAGCTGTCAGGCCAGATGAAGGCTGTGTCGGCCGAGTGCCTGGGACCCACGCTGGACATCTCCACCAAGAACATCACCAAGTCCTTGGTGTCCCTCATGGAGATCAAGGAAGACGGGATTGGCTTTTCCATCCGGGATTCCTACTACAAGGATAAGGTCTCCCGCACCATCAGCCTGCCCACCCGCGGCAGCACCTTGTAAGCCCTGGCAAGCGTGGGCCCCACGTGCTTACAGGCCCTTGGGGGAAGAGGTGGGCTGGGCCATCGTATTCTGCCCTTGGAGCCTTGAGTCTGGACTCCTCTCGGTCGACCCAGCCTGTCCCAGCATGCAGTGGTGGGGCCAGCTTGCTCTGCCATCTTGGATTGCCAGTGTCCACAAACTGCCCGTCGGGGGGATGGGGCCTGGGGAAGGCGGGCACAAACCGGGTTCTGCTGTCGGACAGAGTTGGGCGTCCAGTCTCCACAGCCCTCTTATCGAAGGCACGGAGCTGCCTTCTCCGGCAGCAGTCTCGGTGATGAAGCCAACAGGACCTGCGCTCACAGCGCAAACCCTTAGCCGGGGCCGCTGGCCTGGCCTTGGGCCCTGCCGGGGCCTGATCCAGCCCGCTGGACCCCTGGCTCGGGAGGTGGATCTGTGCGCTGCCCCAGGGCTCTCGGCTCGCTTGCTCTGGGGTAGGCCTGTTCAGTGCTGAAGGGCCCTGGCCCCAAGGAGGGGCGATTGCTGATCTGGTCTTGCTCTGTTCCAGCCCTAGGCAGTCCCGTGGCTCGGACACCTCGCCTCTGACCCGCAGGAAATCCTATGACCGGGGGCAGCCTGCCAGGTGAGTGGGGAGAGGCTGGAGAGCACGTGGGCCTAGCTCCCCATCGGGGACCGGCCTGTGCACTCGGCTGTGCCCAGGCACGACGCTGGGTGCTGGATCCAGCTGTGCCATAGAATCCTAGAATATCAGGGTTGGAAAGGACCTCAGGAGGTCATCTAGTCCAACCCCCTGCTCAAAGCAGGACCAATCCCCAACTAAAGCATCCCAGCCAGGGCTTTGTCAAGCCGGACCTTAAAAACCCCTAAGGAAGGAGATTCCACCACCTCCCTAGGGAACCCATTCCAGTGCTTCACCGCCCTCTTAGTGAAATCGTTTTTCCTAATATCCAACCTAGACCTCCCCCATTGCAACTTGAGACTATTGCTCCTCATTCTGTCATTTGCCAAGCTCCATCCTTTTTGGAACCCCCTCCTTCAGGTAGTTGAAGGCTGCTATCAAATCCCCCCTCACTCTTCTCTTCTGCAGACTAAACAAGCCCAGTTCCCTCAGCCTCTCCTCATAAGTCATGTACCCCAGCTCCCTAATCATTTTTGTTTCCCTCCGCTGGACTCTCTCCAATATGTCCACATTCTTTCTGTAGCGGGGGGCCCAAAACTGGATGCAATACTCCAGGTGTGACTTCACCAGTGCCGAATAGAGGGGAATAATCACTTCACCATGGGCTGGCACTGCAGGCCTCCCTGTGCTGAGTGGAGGTGCGGGGCAGGGGGTAGATCCCCGAACCAGGCTTGTGATCATGGGTCTCTTTCTGAACACCCCGGCTCAGGACTTCGGACGTTGGCTTCACGCCTCCCTCATCCCCTCCCACCAGGCCACGCAATGACCGCAACGTCTTCTCCCGCCTCACCAGCAACCAGAGCCAGGGCTCCGCGCTGGACAAGTAAGAGCCTCGCGGGGCAAGGAGCGGGTAGGGGGGTGAAGCTCCAGGGAGCCCAGCCCCAAGAGCAGTGAATGGCAGACGGTGACTCCCATGGCTGTCCCCAGGTACCGTCCCCGCTCTGCCTCGGGCCTGGCAGTCCCAGCTGGAGTCAGCCCCAGGCTCCTGCCGGGCTCGTGAAGCGACCAGGGCGAAGGCAGAGAGCTGCAATACCGGTGCAGTAGAACTTCACATGGGGCAGCATCTCCCTGGGCAGGGGCCCTATGCCAGACCTGTCTATAACCCCATTGATAGGGGGGGGGGGGTCTTTGGCCCCCCTCTACTGGCTAGACCTTGTCTCGGGGCTGCCCCTGAGCTGCCAAGCCTGGGCCTTTAGCTCAGGCAGAAGCAGCTGCTGTTGAGAGCCTGGGGTGGCAGATGCCCTCCCTGTAGATGATCCAGCTGGAGGCTCGTCGTTACATTGCACTGCTAGAGCCCTCAGAACAGGCCCGAAGCGGTGCTCTGGCCTTTAGCGTTGTGTGCATACACGTGGCAGTGCCTGGTCCCCCGCTGGGCCCGTGGGGATCCCCTGGGGGGCTGGGGCTGTCACAGGCCCCACTAGCGGCCCTGGGCTCTTTAGCTCCTGCTGGTAGCTCTGGAGGGCCCTGGTTCAGGCCCCAGTGTGTTGGCCAAGATGGCAGCTGTCACACTGGCTGCCAGCAGAGGAGAATTTCACCCGCAGGGACGCTGCTGGGTGGGTTTGGCTGCAGTTATAAAGCGGGTGAGGTGGGTCCAGGGGGCTGCTAGCTGAGGACACTAAGCCACCATCCCGTCCCCAGCGAAGCGTGGGGCTCATCGGCGCTGGGCTTGGCAGGGGTCCCCAGGCGGTGGGGAAGCCATTTCCCAGTCGGCCCTACCCCGGTTCTGTGGGGCACTGGCTGTGCCATTGCACCTGCCCCTTCTGGGCCCTGCTCCCTCTCCCGCTGTGCTCTGTGGGGAGATGCCGGCTGCTCACAGGTCCCGGTCCCCCTCAGGAGGTGACATGGCTGCTCTGGGTGGGGCGAGCTTTCCGCCAGGGGCCCGTAGGTGCTCCGATTGCTCCTGGTGCCAGGGGCTGTGACCCTTCGGAGGTGGGGTGGGGGTGCTCTCCAGTGGCAGCCTGTGGTTTCTACGGAGGAACGAGCCCACCTTAGGACTGCCTTTGACCGTCACGGGCCAGCCCCTGCACGGGTGCAAATTGGCCTAGCTGCCATGGGGGCAGCAGAGCGGCTTTGAATTACAGCCCCTGAGGACCTGGCCCTATGGGAGCTGGTAGCAACCACCTCCCATCTGCCTCCCTGCAGAATCCCAGTTTGGCAGCGATGTTCTAACCGGCGGGAGCCCATGGCGCTGCCTGCAACTCGGGAACAGCCCCTGGTCCCCATCCCACCTGCTAGCAGACCGCACGATAGCGCAGAGCCGGACCGTGTCAGAACGCCCCAGCCGTACCCCAAAACCAGGAGTGCGGAACCTGAGGGGCTAGGTTGGATGGCTGGTGGCAGTGATGAGACGGGGGGACCATGGGAAGATTAAATGAAGACTGGATGCAGGAATCCCCGGGCGAGGCCTCAGGCCTGCACTGTACTGGTCAGACTGGGTGATTGTAACAGTCCCTTCTGGCTGAATGACTCCAGTCCAGCCTGAAAGATCTTGTGTCCGAGCCACATGTCCCTTCCTGCTCCTCTGCCCCTTTCCTCTCTGGTTTTCTGTGTCCGCTCCTCCCTCTCTACCCCGCTAGCTTGGATGCAATAACAACACTCCACTCTCTGACTCCGCTGCTGCCTCTCTCATCCGGGATTTTTTCTCCCGTAATCCTGCTAATTTTCTGTCCCTAGGTCTGATGACAGCGATTCCTCTGTCTCGGAGGTGCTGAGGTACATACAACTTTCTATTGATTAGAACTCTCCTGCTTCTCGCATTTCCCTCCCCCTGCCCTGCATGCTGAATCCGTGCTGGCCAAACTCTGGGCCTTGCTTCTTTGCTAAATCTATTGGGACTCTGTCCTGGTGCTGCTCTTGCTCGCTGTGTGTCCCTCTTTCCTTCTCTCTGCTTCCCCGCATGGCCCTGGCATGCCGTATCCGGCTGTGGAAGTCCCTTTCTGCCTCTGGTCTCCAGTGCCTTAAGGTCTGAGCCATCGTCTTGAAATGCAGTGCTGGGTGTTTAAGCGGATAGCGTACGGTGCTTTCACTGAATGGGGGCAGCTGCATGCTCTATTCTGCCTCGAGGGCAGGGCGGGTAGTGATGATATCTTGCGCTGTGTCTGGCCTAGCTGCAAGAGGCAGGGCAGGCCAGCTGTTGGAGCCGGTGGATGCTTGGAGGGTCCAGGCTATGATGCTTTTTTTTTTTTTTTTTGTCTTCTCTCGCACCTTCAGTTCAGACATCTCAATGCACTTGACAAATGTGGCTTCAGCCTCCCAGCACCCATGGCGAGGCTGGTCAGGATTGTTATCCCTGTCTTGTGTCTTGGTTTCCCCATCTGCAAAGAGTAAACACCTGGGGTGCAGCCTCTTGGCACCGAGGATCCTGTGGCTGCTGCTGAGGCCTGTGCAGCCTCCCAGATATATTAGAGCAGCCTTGGGGTTGCTCTAACTCACTGCAACCTCCCAAAGGGCTGCTTGCCAGCTATGCCACAACCCAGAGTTCCCCTAATGGGGTGTGCTAAGGCCCTGGCTCTGCCCCCAGCATGCCTGGGTTTGCAACACAAGCCACATAGAACCAATTACGCTAGCCCAAGGCAGTGTCTGTGCCAGGACAACTCTCCTTCCCCCATTCCCTGCACATCAAAAGGGCCAGGCTGGCAGAGGAGCATCTCCCCACTGGCCTTTGGGTGCCTATTTGAGACACCGTGGGCCTGACTCTGACACCCTGAGCACCATCAGCTGGAGTAGTGGGTGCTCAGCGCCCCTCAAAAAATCCATTCCAACCATGCCACAAATGTGCCGTGTGACCCTGGGCTAGCCCTTTCCCCTCCCGTTGCCTCAGTGTCCCCACCTGTAATCCAACCCTGCTGGGAGGAGGGGAGGTGCTTAGAGATCCTGGCTGGGATGCTGCTTTGGGGCTATCAACCCTCTCCATGATGGGTTCTTCCCCCTGGGCTCTTTCCTCAGGGGTGTCGATTCTCATGTGCTCAGCGCTCTAGAACCTCCCTCTGAACTCTGCTCACAGCCCCATTGGCTGTTGCTGGGGCAAAGCCTAGAACTGGTTTGAGACAGGATTGTCTCCTGGCCAGGGAGCCAGGATTCCTGGGTTCTCTCCCTGTTCTCGGGGGATTGAGAACTCCTGGGCTCCGTTCCCAGCTCTGCCATTGATCCGCCACGTGACCTGTTAAAAATCCCTTCCCCATCTGCCAAAGCAGGGTGAAGCTCATTGCAAAACCGGAGTGGGTCAGATGAAGAGAGGGCGCTTCCCCCCCCCCCCCCCCCCGCTGGCCACGGGGTGGTGCCCTTATGCCCCACATAGCACGGCTGGAGCAGGGCCCCAGTTTGTTCAAGCCCAGAGGTTCTGGGGGTTGGGTCCGGAGCCAGCCTGTCCCTGCTAGTCTCTGACTCCACAGGGGATGGGGCAGCGTGTGCCATGCAGCAGCCTGGACTCTGTTGGCTTTGGGATCTTGCCTGGATGGGGCACAGGGGCCACCCACAGCTCTCACGGGGGGAGGGGGTAGCTCATCTGTGCCAGCAGTGAGATGGCCAGGGGGTGAAGCCCGTTTCCTTTCCAAGCCCCTGCCCCAAGCCAAGGCAGGGTCTGCACGAGTCCCTGAGCCCTTAGCACCAACGGGGTGTGACCTGCCCCCGGGGGGCCTGTCTGGGGAGCAGGCTGCCCAGCAGCTTCTGTCTGTGGTTTGCTTTGCTCCGGAGCCCCACTAGCAGGCCCTGGCAGCCTCGTGGGGCGGGATCTGGCTTCGTCCTGGGTCACCCAGCCAGCGCCCCCCTGCTGACGCCCTTGCTCTCTCTCTCTCCCACGGAAGGGGCCTCATTAACCCCGTGGGCGGTGCCAGGAGCACCCGGACGGCCCCGCTGCAGTGCATCTCCGTGGCGGAAGGACACTCCAAGCCCGTTCTCTGTGTGGACGCCACCGACGAGCTGCTCTTTTCCGGATCCAAAGGTGCGCGCCTCGGGGGTGGGCCGGCTGCTGAGCTCTGGGTGTGATCACTGGGGAGTGAGCCTGTTACCCAGGGGAGGGGCTGAGCCACCCCAAAGTGCGGGGGCAGGACAGGAGCCTCTTGCTCGGATGGCACCGGCCTGCCTGAAAGCCACAACGGGCCGGTGCAGTTCTGGGTCCCCCCAGCAGAGGGCAGCAATGCTGCACGAGTCCTTAGGCTGAACAGCTGTGTGGTGACATCCCTGAAGCGAGTTGTTGGGGCCTCTACACGGTTCCTAGTGGCTGGATGTTCACCTCGCACCTGGCACTAATAGACCCTCCCCCCGTTGGCAGGTCTGGCGGAGGTGCCAGGGGCTGGATGGGCCACAGGGACTGAGCTCCCCTGGGGCACTCGTGGGAGCAGGGGGTGGCCGGGGGGGAGGGAGGGAGGAAGCCATGGGGATCCTTTGCTGAGGACAGGAAGGGTCCCGCAATGTCATGTGCTCCTGCCGCCTCCCGCAGACCGGAGCTGCAAAATGTGGAACCTGGTGACGGGCCAGGAAATCGCCTCGCTAAAGGGCCACCCCAATAATGTGGTGTCCATCAAGTACTGCAGCCACTCAGGGTTGGTCTTCACTGTCTCCACCTCCTACATCAAGGTGTGGGATATCCGGGACTCGGCCAAGTGCGTCCGCACCCTCACGTAAGTACCTGACGCACCGAGGCTGCCCTGTGGGCCTGGCCAAGCTCGACGCGCTACCCTGCCAGCGTTCTGCACCCAGGGCAGCATTGCAAAGGCCAGGCAGCCGGGCTGGTCTGCAGGGCTGAGTCTAGGAATGCTGCAATGCTGGTCGCTCTAGCCTGGCCTGGCTCGTGGAGGCTCCGTGGCTTGGTGCTCTGCTCTCAGGGCAGTTGCTCCTCTCGTCTGTTTCGGGGGGCACCGTGCACCCTACAGTTGCTTTGATCAGGGATGGGTAATGACCCATCTGCAGCTGCCAGCACCGTTTCCAGACCCCAGCGTATCAGCCCCTCTCTCTGGTGCCCAGCCACAGACTGAGACTTCTCTTCTAGGCCTCCCCAATCTGACTGGCGGGAACAGGAGCGGCGCCAGGGTTTTTGGCGCCCTAGGCGGGGGTCCTTCCGTGCTCCCGGTCGTCGTCGGCAATTCAGCGGCGGGGGGGTCCTTCCATGCTCCCGGTCTTCGGGGCACTTCGGCGGCGGGTCCTGGAGCAAGTGAAGGACCCGCTGCAGAATTGCCGCTGAACACCCGGAGCGCGGAAGGACCCCCCGCCGCCGAATTGCCGCCCCCCCCCCCCAAAATCCTGGTGCCCTAGGCGACCGCCTAGGTCGCCTAAAAGGAAGCGCCGGCCCTGGGCGGGAATATGCCTGGGCTGCCTGTCAACATCAACTCCAGGCCAGGGGTGGGGTTTGTGTCGCTCCGCCCTGGGCGTGGAGCTGGCACGCCTGCTGGTACGGGTCTGGCTGGCTGCGCGGCAAGGCACCTCCCTTGGGTGCCGAAAGCTGCTGCCTGGGTCACCCTTGCTGTGCCATTGCTCCTGGCTTGAGGGGACGTGGGGCTGAGCGGGGGGGTCTCATCCTGGCACCACTGGCACTGCATGTGGCCAGGAAGTGGCGTTGCTTCACCCTATAGATGGCTGGGGACAGACGCTCTCCAGCCTTCTAATCAGTCCACAACAGGCTAGATCTTCCATTCCACACTGTGTAAATTGCCCCCTCCCTCCCGCGAGGGTCTCTGCCTTGAGGCTCACCTGTTTCTGTCTCTTTGGCTTAGCTCTTCAGGTCAGGTGATCTCTGGGGACGCCTGTGCCGGGACCACCACCCGCACCATCGCTAGCGTGCAGGGCGAGCACCAGATCAACCAGATCGCACTCAACCCCGCCGGCACCATGCTCTACGCTGCCGCCGGGAACTCTGTCCGCATCTGGGAGCTCAACAGGTCCGGGCGGGGCTAACTTGGGCCCCCAGGCAAGGGCAGCTCTTGTGGGGAGGCAGACGGGTGCTGCGTAGGCAGAGGGAGCAGTCGTTCTGGGCTGGGCGGGGGCCCGCTCCCTCCCGGCTGGAAGCTGTGTTATTGAGGCAGGGGCGGATTTGGACTGGCACCGGGGGAAGCTGCACTGGCACAAACCCCAGCGTGGAGCAGCTTAGCCTGTTTGCTCCTGGGCTTTGCACTACATCAGCCCCAGCAGCTGCTGATCACGCCCAAGGGTGGCTGAAAGCAGGACCCAGTGCTCCTCTCCCAGCTGCAGCCCTTAGGGCAGGGGTGGGGAACCTTTTCTCTGTCACTGGCCATTGACCCACAGAAAAAATCAATCACGGGCCACTTGCCTGCCAGGGGGGCGCGGAGGCTTGGGGCTTCCCCTGCAGCGGGTGGTGGGAGAGGGCGCCACGGGTCAGATGAAATTAACCAACGGGCTGGATCCAGCCTGCGGGCCGTAGCTTTCCCCGCCCCTGCCTTAGGAGATCGGTGGACAAGACGGTCACCCCCTGACACCGCATCTGAGCCCAGCTCCCTGCCCCTAGCCCAAGGCCACAATCACGGCCCATGGTGCTGAGGGATGTGGTATCCCCGAGATTGCTCCGTGCTCTGCGCCCCGGAGCCCGAGGTCCCCGCTTCTGCTTGGGATGGTGGAGAGGGGCCTGGGGCTGGGAGGGTCCCTGCTGGGAGCCTTGGAGACTGGGCCAGCGAAGAGCGCCTCCTGCTGAGCGCACCCCACACCCTGAGGCCCCGGGCTCCTGCTTGTAGGTTGCAGCCTATCGGGAAGCTGACCGGCCACATCGGGCCTGTGATGTGTCTCACTGTGAACCAGACCGTGAGCAACCCTGACCTGGTCGTCACCGGCTCCAAGGATCACTACGTCAAGGTACCCTGGGACCCTCCCTCCCTCCCTCCCGCTCACAGGCAGCACAAGGGGCCTTTGAGCCCAGGAACTGCTGCTTGTGCCAGCCCTCCCCACCCCCATGCATAGCCGCTCTCCTGTAGGTGCCAGCTACAGGGGCTCGCTGTCCACCAAAGGCCTGGCGAGGAGGGGACGCGCTGGGTGGGGTTGTCCAGAGCGCCCAGCGTCGGCCTAACTCTGCTCCCATGGGGGGCGGGAAGGAGCCGTTCTGTTGATCGCAGCGGGCGCAGAGGGAGGCCAGTACTGAGCACATTTGCAAATGCCACCAGGGTCTGAGAAATGCCATGAGCCCCCCAGCGCTCGTGGCCTGAAGGACCTGGTGGCTTTGCAGCTGGCCAGCGTTCCTGTCCCCACACCTGCCAGGTGTGTCTGTGGGTCACGGGGAGCAGGGTCTGTGCACTGCCCCTAAGAGCGTCCTGGAACCCAGATCCGGGAAATGATGGAGGAGCTGCCATGTCTCAAAGTGCTGGGCAGCTCGGCAGCCGTGGAGACCAGAATTCCAGGTGCCCGGCCCAGGCCTCCCCTCCGCACCCCCTGCTTCCTCCTGACGCCTCCTGCGTGGAAGGTGGAACCCACCTCCTCCTGCCCTCCGTGGCCTCTGCTGAACCTGCTGCCAAGGAGGCTATTTTGTCTTTGCAACGTGGCCCCCTGCCAGCCGGACGCTGAGCTGTGCCCGCACGTTGGCCACCAAACCATTGGAGGAGGCGGAGATTTCCAGTCCCAGCTGAGCCGGGCGAGGTTCGAACCCGCGACCTGTATCTCAGCCCTAGTGCTGAGCCATTGTGTCCCCACATGGCCTCTGCCCAAGGATCCCAGCGTGGCGTAAGCAGGCAGAACCCTGCCGCTGCCAATCCATCCCTGTCTCATTTCACTGGGCCGTGGCTCAGCATCCCAGTGGTAGCTGTGTGGTCGGACGCTCTCGCCATCCCCGCCTTGCTGAAAGGGCTGTTGCTGGCCTAATGACCTGAGAGCGACTGGTCTCCTTTGCCACCGGGGTTCACAGCAGCTGCCCTCCGGGCTGTTGCCTTGCAGATGTTTGAGATTGCGGACAGCGTGGTGGGGAACGTCGGCCCCACCCATAACTTCGAGCCCCCACACTACGATGGCATCGAGTGTCTGGCCATCCAGGGCGACGTGCTCTTCAGCGGCTCCAGGGACAACGGGATCAAGAAGTGGGACCTGGAGCAGCAGGAGCTCCTCCAGGTACGGAGGGGGACGAGCAGGAAGGCCCTGCTGCTGGGCGGGGGGCAGAGAGATGGGCTAGACCCGCAGCGTGCCGTTTCAAGGGCCAGTGCCAGGGTCTGGAGCGAGGACTTAGAACCTGCTGGAGAGTCACTGTCCAGTCTGGAGCGTGCTCCCGCCGTCCTGGGGGCAGAGGATCAGAGGGCAGACACAGGGACCCCATCCCTACGTTGCACATGGGGCCTCCAGGCAATGGAAGAGCCCCGGGGGTTGCAAACGACAGTGGCTGGCAGGGTGGGTCCCGAAGGCAGTTTACAGCCGTGGGCAATGCACGGTAGCCAGTTCTATAGGGCTGGGCCCCACCTGCTGCGGTTAAAGGGCTCAGTGGCCTATGGGGAAGGGGGACAGGTTGGTCTGGGGGTAGATAGCGCTCGGCGTTGTCCCTATTTCTGACCCCGGTGAGTGTGGCTGTCTGGTCTCCGGGCCCCATAGGCCGCAGTGCCTGGCTCTCCAGGTCAGTGGTGGCGCGCAGCAGTGCGGGGACGGCCTCCGGTGGGTCTGGGATAGAGCAGCAGCTGAAGGGGGCGTGCAGGCCGGTGCTGGGAGGCAGGAGGTCTGGCTCTGCCATGAGACTTGGCTAACATTTCAGAGACCTCCATTGATTTTTTTTTATTTTTATTTTTTGGTGGGGGGGCGGGGAGGCTCTGTTTTGGAGAACCTACTGTGTGCCCGCCCAGGGCCGGGTTGTTCAGAGGAGCTGGGCACTGTGGGAGTCGAGGGGAGCAGTGGGGGCTCCACCCCTCTGAAAATGGGGTGGTCGGGGTGTCCCCCAAAATGGAGCTGCCCAGAGCTAGTCACCATTTGTGGCTGTGTGACCCTCCCCCACAGTCTCTCCCCTATGAAATGAGGCTAATGCTCATTTTTCTTCCCACTGGAGCGCTGAGGATTGATGGCAGACAAATAATTAGAGAGATGGGGGTGGGGGGGAATCTCTTTTATTGGACCAGCTCCTGTGCGTGGAAGGGACAAGCTTTCAAGCCCCACCCTGGAAGAAGAGCTGAGTTTGCAGACTTGTCCCTCCCCCCCCCACACACACACACAGAAATTGGTCCAATCAAAGAGATTCTCTCCCCCATCTTGTGTGTCTCGTATCCGGGTTGCCAGCACAGCTTGGATTGATCGGAGCTTGGAGATCCCCTGGCCAATCCCAATGAGCCATTGTCTCATAAAAGAAGCAGTGAGAGATAAAAAGACTTCCTTTAAAAAGTGGAAGTCAAATCCTAGTGAGGCAAATAGAAAGGAGCACAAACACTGCCAACTTAAGTGCAAGAGTGTAATAAGAAAAGCCAAAGAGGAGTTTGAAGAACGGCTAGCCAAAAACTCCAAAGGTAATAACAAAATGTTTTTTAAGTACATCAGAAGCAGGAAGCCTGCTAAACAACCAGTGGGGCCCCTTGACGATGAAAATACAAAAGGAGCGCTTAAAGATGATAAAGTCATTGCGGAGAAACTAAATGGATTCTTTGCTTCAGTCTTCACGGCTGAGGATGTTAGGGAGATTCCCAAACCTGAGCTGGCTTTTGTAGGTGACAAATCTGAGGAACTGTCACAGATTGAAGTATCACTAGAGGAGGTTTTGGAATGAATTGATAAACTCAACATTAACAAGTCACCGGGACCAGATGGCATTCACCCAAGAGTTCTGAAAGAACTCAAATGTGAAGTTGCGGAACTATTAACTAAGGTTTGTAACCTGTCCTTTAAATCGGCTTCGGTACCCAATGACTGGAAGTTAGCTAATGTAACGCCAATATTTAAAAAGGGCTCTAGGGGTGATCCCGGCAATTACAGACCGGTAAGTCTAACGTCGGTACCGGGCAAATTAGTTGAAACAATAGTAAAGAACAAAATTGTCAGACACATAGAAAAACATAAACTCTTGAGCAATAGTCAACATGGTTTCTGTAAAAGGAAATCGTGTCTTACTAATCTATTAGAGTTCTTTGAAGGGGTCAACAAACATGTGGACAAGGGGGATCCGGTGGACATAGTGTACTTAGATTTCCAGAAAGCCTTTGACAAGGTCCCTCACCAAAGGCTCTTACGTAAATTAAGCTGTCATGGGATAAAAGGGAAGGTCCTTTCATGGATTGAGAACTGGTTAAAGGACAGGGAACAAAGGGTAGGAATTAATGGTAAATTCTCAGAATGGAGAGGGGTAACTAGTGGTGTTCCCCAAGGGTCAGTCCTAGGACCAATCCTATTCAATTTATTCATAAATGATCTGGAGAAAGGGGTAAACAGTGAGGTGGCAAAGTTTGCAGATGATACTAAACTACTCAAGATAGTTAAGACCAAAGCAGATTGTGAAGAACTTCAAAAAGATCTCACAAAACTAAGTGATTGGGCAGCAAAATGGCAAATGAAATTTAATGTGGATAAATGTAAAGTAATGCACATTGGAAAAAATAACCCCAACTATACATACAACATGATGGGGGCTAATTTAGCTACAACGAGTCAGGAAAAAGATCTTGGCGTCATCGTGGATAGTTCTCTAAAGATGTCCACGCAGTGTGCAGAGGCGGTCAAAAAAGCAAACAGGATGTTAGGAATCATTAAAAAGGGGATAGAGAATAAGACTGAGAATATATTATTGCCCTTATATAAATCCATGGTACGCCCACATCTCGAATACTGTGTACAGATGTGGTCTCCTCACCTCAAAAAAGATATTCTAGCACTAGAAAAGGTTCAGAAAAGAGCAACTAAAATGATTAAGGGTTTAGAGAGGGTCCCATATGAGGAAAGATTAAAGAGGCTAGGACTTTTCAGTTTGGAAAAGAGAAGACTAAGGGGGGACATGATAGAGGTATATAAAATCATGAGTGATGTTGAGAAAGTGGATAAGGAAAAGTTATTTACTTATTCCCATAATACAAGAACTAGGGGTCACCAAATGAAATTAATAGGCAGCAGGTTTAAAACAAATAAAAGGAAGTTCTTCTTCACGCAGCGCACAGACAACTTGTGGAACTCCTTACCTGAGGAGGTTGTGAAGGCTAGGACTATAACAATGTTTAAAAGGGGACTGGATAAATTCATGGTGGCTAAGTCCATAAATGGCTATTAGCCAGGATGGGTAAGAATGGTGTCCCTAGCCTCTGTTCGTCAGAGGATGGAGATGGATGGCAGAAGAGAGATCACTTGATCATTGCCTGTTAGGTTCACTCCCTCTGGGGCACCTGGCATTGGCCACTGTCGGTAGACAGATACTGGGCTAGATGGACCTTTGGTCTGACCCAGGACGGCCTTTCTTATGTTCTTATGTCCTGGGGCGGAGCCCTCTTCTCTCCTGCTGAGCTGCTTCTGTAGCTCACCAGAGTCCGGTTGTCTTGAATTCAAATCCTCGGCTGCTGCTTGATGAGAAATCGAGCGGAGCTTAAAAATTCCAGCTCTCAGCCACGGTACAGATGTGGGGGGTTTGCATCAGCCCATTACAGAGCCAGCAGCCAGCTGCAAACCCAGCATCTGGCTCTGGCTGCTGGCCTGACCCTGCCCTGGAGCTCAGGGGGCGGTTTGAGTCTTGATGGCCCCGGCTGGCAGTGTGGATCGTGTTCTGTTGGCCCCAGGGCCCTCACTGGCTCTGCCCCGTCTCTGTGCCTGCCAGCAAATCCCCAACGCGCACAAGGACTGGGTCTGCGCCCTGGCCTTCGTCCCCGGCCGCCCCATGCTGCTGAGCGCCTGCCGCGGGGGCGTGGTGAAGGTCTGGAACGTGGAGAACTTCACACCTGTTGGGGAGATCAAGGGCCACGACAGCCCCATCAATGCCATCTGCACCAATTCCAAGCACATATTCACTGCTTCCAGGTGAGGGCGGTGGGCAGGGCTAGGCCCCTGCGGCGGGGGGCAGGGAGGTCTGACCCCCAACTCACCCCGGTGCAGCAGAGCCTCAGGAGCTCTCCAAATCCACTGTTGCTCCCCCCATGTGGCAGGGCCTGGAATGGCACTGGGAGCGATGGATGGGAACAGCGCCGGAGCCGGGCTGCAGGCGGTTTGGTGTGGGGCAGCAGTCGGCTGCAGGGCCCCCAACCCCTCCCCATCTAGCCTCTCGTCTCCTCCATCTCTCAGCCGTTGTTAGGTCGCCCCACAGTGAGGCTCTTCTGCCCCATCCAGTTATGCCAAGCGCTGGTCCTGCCCCGCCATGCTTTTGGGATGCTCTTGCCAGCTCCTTCGATGTGCCGGGACTAGCCAGACATGGTGCTGCTGGCCCTGCCACCCTCAGTGCAGAGAACGGGCTTCCTGCCAGCCGGGCACCAGCTCCTCCTCGAGGGCACCTTGTGCATCTCCAATGAGAGCACCACCGCCCCCTCCTTCCGCTCCCCGGCTCCTGTGCACAGCCCTGGCCCCCAGAGAGGGTCCCCGGGCTCACAATGTCTCTGGCACGGTCTCTGATCTCCTCTTTTCCGACCATGTCCCTTTTCTCCTTTCCTTTCTCTTCCTCTCTTCCCCCCTCTGTTTCTCTCTGTGCCGCAGTGACTGCCGGGTAAAGCTATGGACTTACGTGCCTGGGCTCACCCCCTGCCTTCCTCGCCGCGTCCTTGCCATAAAGGGGCGTGCCACTAGCCTGCCTTGACCCTCCTCCTGCTCTCTCTGGCTCTCACCCCCTCTCTGGCTCTCTCTCCTTTTTTCTCTCTCTGTCTCTTCTCTCTCCGCTCTGGTCTCAGCTGCTTCTTAACGGTATGAGATTCTTTTGGATTTTCCCCCCATGTAGAGCTCTTTGCAAGAGGAGACTGCCTCTTGCCCCCCCCCCCCCCCAGGTGATTGGATCCAGCGGCCAGCTCGGTGCTGCATGGGGTTTGCCCATCTGACTACTGCTCCTCCTGGGCCACTGCTGGGGGGATCCCTGCCCCATCCCCACCCCCCACTGCGTCACTGGCCACTGCCAGTGAGGTGCCACTGGCTGAGCCTGCGCTCTGGCAGAGTGCCCCGTTACTGGCGCTCTGGGGGATTATCCCGCTGGCGGGCAGCTGGGCGCATCTGCTCCCTCCTTGCGCCGGTGCCCGCCCGCCTGGGGCACAGCGGCCTTGCTCTCCTGGGCTGCAGCGTGATGCATTTGGGGGTGGGGGAGTTGGGGGCAGGGCGTGGCCCGTAGCTGATTGTACTCGCTGTGCTGCCTCTCCCAGCTGGGGCGGGGGCAGCCCCCGGCCTCACTTCCTCTCTCTCTTCCTTCCCCAGCGACCTGACAGTGAAGCTCTGGAGCAGGAGAAGATTGCTGAACGGCCCAACCTAGGCACTGGAAAGGCCGGAGCCAGGGCGACTGTCAGGCTCCCTGGCGGGCCCAGGCCCCAGCCCCTCTCCCTGGCTGTGAAGAGCTGGGAGCGGCCTGGCCTGTGTGTGCTCCAGTTTCCAGGACTCTGGGGTGACGGTGTCTCAGCTGGGGCTTTGTGAACTGCCAGCTCCCACGGCTAGGGGGCGTCGTTCCCATCCAGCCCCACGCTGGGTTTCCATGATGCATAGGGCTTTCTGCTGACCAGGGCAGTGCTTTGGGACATGGCCTTGCCAGACACAGGGAGGACCCCAAGCTGAGAGACTCAACGGGATCATTCCAGTCTGTCCCGCAGCCCGTTCAGCAGCCCCAGAGCCTGGATGTGCGAGAGGGATCCTGCCACCTGCATCCTGCTGCTGGCCTCTGCACCTCCTGGGTGCCTGTGGTCTCATTCCTTCTGCAAGCGGCTGCAGGCCCCTCTCCACACTTCGTCGTTCAGCAGAGCTGGGATCTGCCGGCCGGTACCGAAATACGGAGAGGGCTTGTGTGCTGCCGACCCCAGCCTAGCACCAGCAGGGTGCATGGAGCACCGCTGGGGAATGACCCGCTCCCAAAGACGGCTTCCGAGTCCCGGCACTGCACTGGGGCTCCTTGCAAGGGGCTCCGGCAGCAGCTCCATTGCTGGGTCTCCTGACCAAATCCCCATGCTGCCTGGCAATTGTCGACCTCTGCATCTGACCCACCTCGTTCTGAGCCAGGATGCCCCCCCTTCTGCCCCGGGGGTGGAGAGAAGGAAGCTGGCACATGGGGATAATCCCTGTGGGTGTCTCCAAGGAAAAGCGGAATTTCTGGATCTGTTCACTCTGGGTACCCCTTGACCTGACTGAGCCTTAATTCCGCACTGGTCTGTTCGCTGTTCCCTGTGGTCCCCTCACTGCCCATTTGGACACCCGGCTTGGTGCCATCTCTGCTGTGCGTGGGACTAGCTCATTCCCAGCTGCTGCGGGAAGGGATCGAAGCTTTTATAGTGGGGTTTTAAAGAATGTTTTAAGCACCCTTGAGAACGGATTGGGACCTGGGGATTTTTAATAGCCGGGAAAGGCTTTAATTCTGGGAAAAGGGCTAAGCTCTCCACACCATCTCACAGGAGGGGTTTAGGTTTGCTTGGGGCAGTTCCCTGCCTGCCGGCCTGTGGGGCCTGGCTCGGGAGAGGTCTGGGATTAGAGTAGTGGAAGGGCGGGCAGGGGGTGGTTATATGGGCAGGAGAGAGGTGCGTTGGCAAAGGCAGAGGGCATGGGGCGCTCTGGATGGGATCTGCAGCAGGGAGCGGGGCAGGGCTAGAATGGAGCTGGATGAAGGGGAGGACGGGGGTAGCGGGAGGGGCCCACATGAGACTTGAGGTGCATTAGCAGAGCTGGGGGGGGCAATGAGGGGTTGCCCATGGCCTGCCCATGCTCTGCTTGCCACCCACCTGCACTGCCAGTCTGGCACGAGACACTAAATCACCAAGGTCACCCCAGATTTGGGTTTTATAAAGGTCAAAATTCCGTAAGGTCTCTCGCCACCATCTCCTGCCATGCTTGGGTGCCCCCCTTCCTCCGGGGCATCCGCAGCCAAGTGCCTGCAGCTGCCAGAGCCACGTGGGCACCCCACAGCGCTGCATTCCCCAGAGCACATGGACTCACTTTCACTGGGGTCTTTCGCTACCTTCACTCCCTCCCCTAAGGACTGGCTAAGGTGTCCCAGTCCCACGCAGCCAACGCCCAGTGCAGTCGCACCCTTCGTCAGCCAGCTTCTCGCTGCTGCTTAACGCCCTGGGGGTGCAGAACTTGCCGCGAATCGGACCTGAGGGAACCGCAGCAGCCTGGCCGTTTTCCCCGGGTGCGTTTCTTGTGTCGCTCTGCACGTCATGTAGGAAGCGGCGGTTGGAGTCTGGTTATACGGATTGATTCCCGTTGATGTGCTGGGGGCGGTGAAGTGTTGGCTTTTCAGCTAACCCCATCAGCAGTGGATTGTGTGTTCTCTGGGATCCAAGAGCGTCAGTATCCTTGGTTAACAGGTGATTTTCCCTGGTGTCCTTCTACACGGCAGCTCGAAGGACAACACCAAGGGGTTCTTACCCCAGATTTGACCTCCTTTCAAACTTATAAACGGAATGGGAAATGTTTCCACTTTCTAAACATCAGCAGCCTCTTTATTTATTTGTTTTGCCTTTTGATAATCCAGCTGCCCTGTCTTGCAGTAGCAAACCCTACAAAAACTGTGATTGATCGCCCCCTGCTGGACAAAGTAAAAATTGCCTCCAATCGCTGCTGCTCTGTGGAAACAAAGCAGTGTTTCTGAGGTGGGAAAATGTGTTCATTTGCATCATGCCTCTGAGCATCGGGCTACTGACCAGTATGGGGAGCTTGGAAGTCCTGCCAGGGTGCTGGCTCTGGGGGATCCAAACACAGTGACTTGGTTTGCTCAGCTACGCATGACAACCACCCGTCATTCTCCCACTCCTGCCCCCAACGAAAGGAGAAGCGTCCCCAGGCTCTGCCGATGCCATGGGGGAGGGGAATGCAGGTTAAAGTGATGCGTTCCAGCTACCGAGAGAGTGGGTTATATCCAAGATCCCAGCCCATGGAACAGGATTAAACTGGCTGGGAGAGAAAAGATGGACTTTTTCCCCATTTGGCAACAAGAGGGACAAGCAAACGTGAATTGTCTGAAATGAAGAGGATGGGAGCTAGGGGCTCTGAGTTGCCACTCATATCACTGGGGTGTGGGTGGGTGGCCTGTACCCTGGAGGAGGATGTCTGAGTCTCTGCTTGGCACAGCGGCTGTTGAATGCAACTGCTCTCATGGGGTAACACTTGACATCCGCTCTGCCCTGGCAGGTGTGACTGGCTCTGGGGGCAGGAGGCAGCCAGGGCAGGGGTGTCTCTGCTTTAATGGGGCTTCATCTGCTCTTTAAGAGCCTGATCCGAAGCCAGCCGAAAGTCTTCCATTGACCTCCATGGAGTTTGGATCACGCGCTCAGTGGGGGTCGCTGCATGAGAAGGGAAGATTTCACCTGCATGTAGCCCAGTGGCCACCTCTTGGGATTCCCCGGTTCTTTCCCTCGGGGCTAATCCCAGGCAACGCCACTCCAGTGACCCGCAGCACATCGCAAGACCGAGCGCTCATGGGGGCTGGGCCTCTGTCTCGCACCAAGCGATTGCATCTCGTGGCGTTCCCGGCCAGCGAAACCCTACAGGAGGTCAATAGGAACAAGCAGGTTGAAAGATGGAAATTTCCTCCTAAGTTGTCCCGAGGCCATGGCTGGCGCCCAGCCAGCCGGCATCAGATGATCCAGTTCAGAGCACCTGGCGTGTGTCCACTGTCAGCTCCCATGTGCTGGGCAAAGCCCTTCCCCTGAGGTGCCCCTGCCGGCTCCTCTCCCTGTGTGGCAGGGAGAGCAGGCGGGGGCCGTGTTGTACTGTAGTTGTGTGTGCACGTGCGGTCTTTTTTCATTGGAGGGGGTGTCATATGGGGGGTTCTTTTGGTTAAGCTACCTCACGGTCTGAGCCTTTTTTTTTTTTTTTTTTAATGATTTTGAAACTTGAATTTGTCCTGGAAACGCACAGTCTGCTGACACCTGCGTTGCTGAGCCGCTCGGGCCCTGGGGGCTTGTCCTGCCTTAGCATTGCAGTGTGACATACCGCACCTTGCTCTGCTTGAAAAATGCCCCCCTTAGCCTTTGAAAAAGGGCCTCTGATTGTTGGAGGGCCCAACTTGACACTTGACAGGGGCCTGACCTCCAGCCAGGGGGTGCTCAGGGCTTTCTCTTTAAGGGGTCATGGGCTGGGCCCCTGAAACAACTAGCCACTCTTGAAAATCATGACCCTGACTCTTACATGGGGACCCTGTCTGCAGGTTGTCAAGAGGAGTCTGAATGCCACCCTGAGCCAGCGTGGGCTGGGCGGACATCGGAATGCCTCTCGAACCCACAATAACCCTGCCGCGAGCCCAGAAGGGCCCGGGCCAACCCCCCGGCTGCCTGTTCTTGAAAGCACTGACGTAGCCTGACGCTGATTCGGCTGAAGCTGAGGACCTGGGAAGTGGGGCCCTCTGAGATTTAAAGTGAAATCGATATGCGCCCCCATGACCCTCCTGGTCCTGACGCTGGCTGTGGCCACCTGGGAATGGCTCCTTGTCTGGAACCATGCAGTGACCGATTTTACCATGATCTGGCTGCACTTAACCCTAATTTAACAAGAGCCTCCTGTGGCATCATATTCAGGACCCATGTGAGAGCAGGGGTATGGCGTTTCCCCTAAGCTCATGTTGTATACAGCTTGTGTTTGGCTGAAATGGCCCCTAACAGGGACTCTTTCCCAGCCGCCGGATTAATGTCCATTTCTTTCTGAATCCAAAGGCCCTCGGGTCAGATTCTCAGCTGGTGAAAATGGTCACAGCTTCATGGATGGAGCGAGGATGGTTTACACCAGCTGAGGATCTGCTCCCTGGATTTTTAGCCACAAAACTATCCTTCCTCTTAACCAGGGAGCAAATCCTGGAACAGCCCCAGCTGAAAGCACAATGCCACTTAATCATGGGAATAAGGGGCAGCTTTGTAATGTACAATCAAAGAGGAAGCACATTCCCCTAAACTATATATGCTGCACCCCTTCTGGGGGCCAGTAACTCAAAGCACACCCCCTGATGTACCCCTGCTGTCCTTGGTAGCTGGGCGTGTTAGCCTCTTGGAAGAACTAAAGAGTCATATTTTGTTCCTTGTCTTCAAAATCTGCCTGCTCGTGATTGTGCTTTCAGGCAGCAGCACAGGCAAAAGACAGTACAAATCAAGAGGTCCCTTTGGGTACAGTCATCCTGATGTTACCATGTAAGGTGGGGAGATGGGGAACAAATGCCTCCATGCAGGGGCAGTGGGTGACAGTAACGGTGACCGTGTGTGAGCTGGGAGAGTTTAATTGGATGTGTCTATTCTGGGAAGCAGATAACAGGGCAGGACAGCCAGGGCTCAGGAGATAAATTCACCCCCACGAGTCTCCTTGGTGTTGGCACCAGCACCCGGGGGTGGGGAGGGAGGGGGGCTGTAGCCCAGTAACTCAGAGGCTGAAAGGAGCCCAACGTGGATGCCTGATTCTGATCCTGACCTGTCACTGCAGTGTCTGTGGGGCCGCGAGAGTCAGGCCCATAGACACACACTCATTTATGGATGCGTAACCTACACCCTTACAAATGGCATCTGCATCTGACCACCAACCTCTCCCCACCCTGCTCCCACCTCCTCTCTCTCCATCCCCCTGTCTGGCCCTGAAACCATCCAAGACTTGACAGGCCATTGGCTGCCTTCCCCTATGCACTGCACGTGAAGGGGGTTTGAATTCAGGGAGTGGCTCCACTGGCCTTCAATGGGAGGGACAGGTCAGCGCAGGTAGCCCTCAAGGCCACTGCAGCAATGGCGCCTCCTGCAGACGGCTGGTGAAATTGACCAGTGGGGAGATGATGCAAGTTAAAGTCTGAGCTGCCTGGAATGACTTTCCTTTTTGTTTACACTGCAGGGCACTGCATGTACCCCTAGCGTGGCACCCAGGGGCCCTGTTCCCTTACTTGCTGTCGGTGCAGCCCCTGCTCATGCAGAGCTCTCCAGGGGGGCCAGGCCCAGGCCCTAACTGACAGTGGAGACAATTGAGTGCAGCAACCGCGAGTTATTTCCTCTGCTTTCTCTCTAGACTCCTGCCAGACTCTCCCCACCTCCCCCCCCCCCCCCAAAATGCTCCACCCTTGTCCTCTCCCAGCCGTACGGGCCATGCAGCTCCGTTCACAGCGCTGGCTGCGGTACCCTCCTGGAGCTGGGACTCACTCTGTCCCATCTGCTACCATGTGCGCTGCAGGGGCAGGGCTGACTAAGGTCTAGCACCCCACGGCTCACCCCTTTCAGGCCCCCAATTAGCTGTTAGCACCGTAGAGCCAGAGTGCTAGCCCCGTTCCCACTAATCACTGGTGACAGGGCACAGTGTCCAGTTCAGAAGCCGACTCCTTTAGCCCCCAAAGCCTGGGGGGAACCTGTGGTTCCGACAGGTCCCATCCCTCATGCTCCTCAGGACACAGTAGTAACCCCCCTGCTGGGGGCTCCATTCTGCAGCCCTTATGTTGGGCAGGGACGGGTGCCTGGGGCAGGGGCCTTCACTTGTCAGTGCTCCCCAGCGAAAGGGTTACAGACCTGGGGCCATACTATTTGGAAGGTGGAGTCTCATGAGCAACGGGATGGCCTGGCACTGACCCTCTCCCAGGACCCTGCTTCCTTCCTGGTCCTTTACAATCAGCCCTTCCACCCCCTCGCACTGCCGACCGCATTCCCATCATGCCGCCCGCTGACCCCCGTTTCAGGTACGATTCCCCCAAAGAGCACAAGGGTCAGGTTTCTCTCTGAGCTGACTGGTGCCATCACATGGTCAGTGTCTCCCCTTCCCTTCTCACCCTTAACAACAAAGTTGCTTCCTTTAACATTCCTGGGCAAAGCTTCTCTCCTGGGGGAGCTGGGTTGCGAGACCCAGGGGAGTAGGACAAACGGCCTTCATCGGTGGCCTCGTGCCTCTGCAAAGGCAGTGGGCCATTGGCACTGGGACTGACCCAGAGCAGGGATCCTTCCACCCCTCCCTGCCATGCCCCAAAGTTCCACCAGGAGATTCTTCTGGTGCCCAGCCCTGCAACTCTTAGCTGCATTGTCCCAGGCCTCACCCTGTTCGTCCAGGGGCTCCTCCACCTTCCACTACAGCCCTGCTTTACCCTGGGATGATGCCTGGCCTTTGGTGTAGTCATCTGCGTGATTTCTCCCCCACCCCAAGCACAGAAAGGAGCACTGCTTTACATTGAGGTTCTTTCTTTTGGTGATGGGATAGCAACCTTACCCCCACCCTGCATTTTGAGGGTGAACAGCTGTGTATGGAACCTCAGACAGTAGAGATGGAGCAGACCTAACACTGGTCACTGAGTCTCACGCTCACCCTGTGTCTATACTGTACAAGTGTTGCAAACAGCAGGTGCCTTTTCTTGCCCTGAGATGGTTTTAGAGATGTCAATGCTTGCTGAGGCTTTTCTCTCTGTCTGGGTTGTGGGACCCAGCGGCACGGTCTGTGTATAGGACAAGGTGTGTATAGATTTTATACCTCGCTGTATTGCTGTAAATGGGGTTATTTAAGCCTCATGCTGTACATGTTTTTTTCCAATGGATGTGTCTGTTCCTTGCGCTATCTTCATAAAATAAATGCATCAAAATGAAATTGAGGATTGGGGCTGCTCTGTACGAGGAGGGATTGCACACAGCGGGGCAGGCGGCCGATGGGGAAGAAGCCAGAGTGGTGGGAAGAGCCCTGCTCAGGCAGGCTCACGAAGCCCCAAAGGAGGGAGGCTGGCTTTTAGCGGAGCGGGGGCAGCCGGCAGCTCCAGTGACTGGGCTCTACCTAGCACACATCCTTCTGATCCTGCGGGCGAAGGTCTGTAGGTTGCAGCCGGAGGGGGGTTGGTCCCTGAAGGCATCTAGGATCAGGATGGTCTGAGAAGCCAGGCAGCGGACCTAGGACTTGCTGTCCTGCTGCAAGCCTTTGAGGACTACGACTGAAAGGAAGGAAGCAGAGGTCAGAGCCAAGGCGCTCAGGAGAGCCCCGGCAGACCAGGCCAGTACTGTATCTCTCAGCCCGCGACAAGGAGGCAGCAGGCTGGGATGGCGGGAGGCAGCAGACTAGTGGGAACAATCAGCAACCCTCGTTAAATGTCCCCTCCACAGCTGAGGGGGGCCCTCCAGGCACAGTCAAGAAGTCACAACAAACCCCATTCACTCACTATTTCTAGGACTCCCCCATCCCTGCAGTATCTGAGCACCTCGTCCCTGCCTGTATTTACCTGTAACCCCCACACCTTCTGGGTGTGGTGTTCTGTCCGCTCTAGTGACACTGAGACCACTTAGAGACAGAGAGGTAAAGTAAGTCTGCGCTACAGCCTTAGTTAAGAGCCATACACTAAGCTCCACAGGTCCCAGGTTCGATCCCGCCTGCTGACGACCGGGGTCTGTCACCATTACACGTGGGGGCTTGTCCGGGATGGAACCTAGGACCTTGGGAGCTTAGTGTATGAGCTAAAAGCCAACTGGCTCTTAGCTAAGGCTGTAGAGCAGACTCATTTCCGCCCCCCCCCCCCCCACCTTCTAAGTGGGCTCAGTGCCACTAGCTGGGCCAGAACTCCACACCCAGAAGGTGTGTGGGTTACATACCCTCCCCCTGCCCCCCAGTGCACCGATGGGCACTTAAGTGCAGCCTGACAACACCTGAGCCCCCTTTGTGGATCTCCCCCTCCCTGGGCCTAAGTGTAGGTGCCCTCCTGCTGCCACCCAGCTCCCTGGAGGCCAGCCTGTTGAGCGACCCCTTGGAAATGCCATGGGGAGGGCATGCACTAAGCCCGGCCTGCCCAAGGAGCTCTGCCCTTATCTAGCTCCAGTTGGGAGGCCCAGCTGTGAACCTGCTCTGGGAGTGAGGAGACTGAGCTATGTCATCCCCTGATTTCTCCCAACAAATGTGGAGGAGACGCTGGCCCAGGGCTCCGGGCACACAGCAGGGAGGTGGGAGATTGGACGTCACCTTGTGGCCTCATTTGGAGCAGTGGCTTGACCCCAGGCACCCCACATGGAGGTGACTGCTCCAACCACTGGGCTAGTGAGTGCAAGGGGGGAGGCAGCACCCCACCTTGGCTGTGTTTTGGGGGGACCCAATTGTCTGCAAAGGCCAAGCAGCTGAGGCCCAGTTTGGGGATCTGTCAGGCCGCAGGCTCTGAGGTCAGGACTCGGGTGCCTGGGCACGTGCCCACACACGCAGGCATCTACAGGGTGAGGGGGCAGCTGATCAGGGGGCTTGGGGGATCTACTTTTGCAGTTAGGTACCTTAATCCCTTTGTGGTTTCTTCTATCCTGGGTAATGGATAGGCATCCTTTCTGGTAATGCTGTTCAGTTTTCTATAATCCACCACCATCCCAAGGGCTCCGGTCTTCTTACGCACCAGCACATGTTTGTTAGTCCCACAGACGAACTTTGGGAATCATATCTTCAAGGTTATGTATCCCAGATATGGAACCATTTGCCCTCCTGCCCCTTCTATCTGAACTATACTGCCAATTGCCTGTAACTTTCGATAAGATAAATGCTCATTACGGAAAGTTTCACATATGCAAGTAACTTGAGACCCAGTATCTGTTAGGCAGGTACTCTTTACTCCACCTAGGTATACAGAGCCATGACAAGCAGGTCCCACTAACTGCCGGATGGCCTCACTGACACCCATTTGGGTAACATCTGTCTCCTGAACCCATTGACTAGCAGCCTTGCTCTGAGAGGAGTTAGTTTCTTTTCTTGCTGGCTCAAACTTGCTCTGATTTGAATGTCTACCAGTCAGCTCCTGATGTATTAAATTGGGGTTAGGAGAATTCTGACATTCATTTTGAAAATGTCCTATTTGCCCACAGTTAAAACAAAGGATTTCTTCTGTTAAATCTTGGTATTGCTTGTTTATTAAATTCTTTGGGTCTTTGAGGAGTATATCGTGTATCTGCAATGGACATTTCAGAACTTGGCTGGGTCAACTGCAGTCCTTCCAACTGCTGCTCAGCCTGCAGATATTTCTTCTTCCAGTCTATTGCAGTGACTTCTTCATGGGCACTGGGAGTATTTTCATAGGCTTTCATCAAGTGCAAACTACTCCTACTCAAAGGCCTTCCTTTTTCTTCTAGTTCTTGTTGAAGTTTTCTCTTCTGTTTATCAGAGTGCTCCCTTTCAATGGATCTCACCTCAAAAAGGAGTGTGGCATAAAAGACGCTCTTTTTTCTACCACTACAATTAATCCCTTTTAATAAGAGTGTATTTAATAAGGATTCATGCCAACAACCACGGAAAAATTGATTTTGTATATGAGTCCAATTCAGTATCTTTTACCCCACTGGCCTCCAAAACTTCTTTGGACTAATGTGTGTAGTCCAGTCAGGTACGTAGAAGGTGGTTCTCTAGTGAGTCTCAGAAAATTGAGCCTTAAGCTCAGATGCGTTTATGACACTTCCATGTGCCTTCTCTAAAATATCAAAGCATTCTACAGCGGATGCCTTGTTACCAGCTCCTAAAGCCACCTTCAATGCTGGGGGTAATAAACTTTCAATAATCTTCCTCCTTTTGAATTTGTCAGAAATCTCACTGTCTTCCATCGTCTCTTTGGCTTGTGCTCGCCAAGTAGGATAATCTTCTTCTCCACTGGGTCTGGGTGAACTACCCAAAACCACATTTCAGTTTAATTTTCACATCAGTCACAGTTTCATTGGCAGATTTCAGCACCCTCTCTAACAAAAACTGTTGCATGTCAGGAGGGAGACTCACAGCAGGAATAGAGGCTTCTACTGGATCGTGGTCTATAACTGGTGTAGCATCTGTTAACCACCTAGTCTGTCTGTCAGCCACAGGTGTAATCACAGCCTGTGTCTCAGTTTTGAGCCCTCTGTCAGAATACACAGAATATCCCAGATTCCTGCACTGAGGTACTCTGGGCACAGAACCAGTGGATATAAATGGCAAAATCTCAAAATGAATAGGAGTCACATCCCGTTTCTGCCCTAGCTTCTGCAACACACATTTCCTTCCTATGTGTCTCACAGAAAAAAAGTCTTCAAATTCATAGAATCGTATCTTTTTGTTCTCCGTTCACCCGCCTCATATTAGTCACATGACCAAAGATTCTAATAGCCCTCTTCATTTCTGCTGTACTATCAACAGGGGACATATCACTGACCAAAATGAGCCTATAGGGATCTAACGCTAACTGTGTACAAGTTTCCATTATCTTCATTATATTATACAGTGCACAAATTCAATACTATTCAATGCCACATTCTTTTATAAGTAACGGCACTATTCCTCAAAAGAATTCAGAGGTGAGCTTTGAGCAATCCTCAAGTCCCTGTCTGTTCAGGTGCCAATTTGTAACCTCACTTCATTTCCCGGCTCCAGTGCCTTAAATAAAAAATCCCAACTCCCATAGAAAGTAGCTGGAGACCCAGAGTTCAGTCTCTAAGGATTTTCAGCAAGGATTGCACAGGGTCAACCTCCCCACATTCAAGTCCCACAAGGAACTAAAGAAATGAATTTAATTAAATAACTTTATAGAATCTTATGATAGAGACAAATAATCATCTAATTGTTACAGCATGACATGGCTATTTTATAATCCACAGACATTACCTTCACAGTTATACATAAAGAAAACTAATTAAAATCTGAACAGTTCAGTCCCCACAGAAATACAGTGAGAAGAAACTGAAAGTTCCCAAACGCTTCGGTTTTGTTCATCTAAGTCTCAGAGTGGTTGATCACCAAATCTAGACAGTCTGCTGAGTCTCAAACAACATCTTCCCTCCATTGCTTGTAGGAATCTTCAGCTGGAATCCAGGCAGACTCTTCCGCTGCTGAAATCCCTGCTAGCCAGCCAGCTGACTGATTAACCAGCCACTCAGTTACGTGTCTAGATTTAAAGAAAATCCTGTTACAAGAAAATACAAAACTGAGAAGAGCAAACTAGATATTACTGCATTTAAAGAAAAGTTGGTGACTCAGACGAGTTGAGACAATGTAACTAGAACAGTTTGGCTAAAATCAAAACAATATTCAAAACATACAATTAAAATAGAAGTTATTTTCCCTCCCAATTTCCCCTGGCCATAGCAGCATTGCCCATGCTTCCCTGTTCGAGGGTTCACAATATCACTCACCTGCTGCAAAATGCTTCAGAGTTCGGGGCACCAGCTTGCTTCCTGCACTGACTGCTCGCCCTCCTGGAGTCTGACCCCAGCAACGGGGAACCTATTGGCGCAGACCCAAAACTACCACCCCCAATTCCAGAAGCTTCTGGATGTGGAGTACTTAATCTGTCTAGCACCAACTCCTCACTCCTACCTCCCCGCAGTGGATCTCTTAAAGAGATATCTCCCTATTAGGCACATGGGTTACACTGGTAGACCACTGACCAGAGAGAGTCTGGAAGCCCTGGGTTTCCTGGCTGGTGGTGGGACTGCCTTGGGGCCACAGACCTGGGGAGCCAGGCTCCCAGCTCCATGGAAAGGAATCTGGCAGCTCTGAGCCCCTGCTTGAGCCAGGGCACTCAGGGTTTCTAGGCTATGGCTCAGCAGCAGGAAGCTTGGCTGAGCTAGCAGCCTAGCCAGCTTTGAGAGCCCTAGCTCCAGCCCCGCTCTGGGGGCGGGCAGGCTCCCTGCTGCAGATCAGGGAATGTCACAGCTGTGAGAACTCCTCCAGCCAGTGCTCTGCTGTGGGGCTGTCCACCCTGGAACACCAGCAGGTTTCCATGGAAACCTGCCTATGTTTTGTGGAATCTGCAACAGTCTTGATAAAACATTTTGCTCCAGCAAATTGGCATTTTCCAACTCAACTAAGTTTCCCGCCCACTCTACTTGGAAGCCCTGTCAATCCTAGACACTTTAATTAGTGGTATTACAGCAATTGCTGTCAGTCGTTCACCTGCACGGGCAGTAGCAACAGCATGAGCACTAGAGCATGTTGCAGGCACAGAGGCCCGAGGACAGCAACAGCGAGGTTCGTTGCCCGGCGTGCTTCGCGCCCATAAACATACCGGGGTGGAGAAACAATCAAAGTTTATTTGAGATCTCAAAGTGGTGCAAGGAGACAGGCAAGTCTCAAATCAAGCACACCAGAACAAAACAGCTTCTCTCCTCTTATACTTTACAACTAAGCCCCCCCTTCTCTCCACCTTCACCACCCCCCCTCTACTCCCCCTCCCCTCTCTACCGAAGGCATGTTTATACATTTAAGCCGTTAAATCATTCTAGGGCTATACATCTAGCTTGTTAGTAACATTCCTCTAAAAAGTCACATTTGGTTCTGTTTACCCTTAGTTTACTACCCCTCCTCCAGCTAGAAACATGCAAACCTCATCTTTATTGCTTAGGACCTGGTTATGAGTAAGGTCGTAATTGGTAACTGGCTATTTACACATTCCAATTCCTGTCCTTGGCTCTTGAGGTCGATTAGAGTTAAACATGGAAGGACAGAGTTTAAACATGGAAGAACTTTGGTTCATATATATAGGCCTAGTGACGTCAACAAGCAGACAGGCTGTTTTAACCGCTGTGTCTGGAAAACCATCTCTGCGCAATTTCCCATGACATGGTGGTAATAACTCCTTTGAGTGCTGCCTGCATTAGTGCCTTAGTACCTGTTGCTGCCGGACCGTTCCTCAGTGTAGAAACACCTCGAGGGATGAGTGCTTCTTTCGGAGTCACAAATACTAGCTTTTGTAGCTCCCTGGGTTGCCTCTGGGCTATTTCATCACAAGGATTGTGTCCAGGTCATGTGGAGTGAAACTATGTCACAGAGCACGTTTCCCAGAACAAACCATTCAAGAAGAGATTCTCAAAAAATCTGCAATAAAGATTTTAAAGCCAATGGTAGGATTTAATTCAAAACAATGCAAGAACACCGTGACCTAGAAGGGAAGGTGGACCTCTTTCTTTCTACTTCCTTCAACACGTTGTTTTCTAGCTCAGATCTTGAAGTAGCACATGAACATGGATGTCATGTTCACGAGGGGTGTTCTGGTGCAGTTTATTCCTGGCCTGCTCCTCACAGGAGTCTCAAATCTCTCCCCAGTTGCAAGGAAATGATGTACTGAGAAGTAGCATGTGTATCCATTGGGAGTTCTTACTGTGCCAAGCAGCTGCAAGGATGTGTGGTGCTGAAGTAACTCAGCAAGGCAATCTGGATGCAATGCATTTAAGATGACTGGATGACAACAGTTCTTTGTCTTCCCTTCTGTTCCACACATCAAGAAAAGGTGACTAGTGTCCATCACACTACGTGAAAGTCAGAATCGTTTTAACCTGGGCTTCTCTTGGGTTTAGCTTTATGGCAGCTGTTTCAAGTTTCTTATTGGAATTTAAATTCTTCGTTCCTTCCCTCACCCAGATCTCTTAAATATCTTTATTTTTCTGACCACAATGTTTAAAAACTTCATTCGAGTTTTTAATCTGTTATAACAAAATGCTGGTCCCTTAAGACTTTAGGGTTCTGTCTGTCTAGGTACTAGCAGGTAACTCCCGCTGAGCACCTTTGCTGCAGTATCTGAGCTCCGGATGGTTGTCATTACACTGTACTAGGTGTGGTTACTTAGCATTGACAAGGACAGCAAGAATAAATCCTGATCCTCTTGCTCCAAAAGCACAGGCCCCTACCACAAGGAGAATCCCTGTTAGCTAGTGGGTTTGCAGGACCTATGGTTTACAACTCAGCCGTTCTGGTTTATTCCAGGAGAGGGCAGTGATATCCCTTCTAATATTTGTTAAATCGGCCTCAATGCAGTATTCCTCTGGTTTTTTTCCAAAAACATTTTAAAACTGAGCATAGACAATAATGTTTTCAAACAATAAATAATACACTGTATCCCTTTGATTTGTATTTAAACACAAAGGTAGTTTTTGTTGCATACAAATGCAGTGGTAAACAACTGGACTGTACCTTTCCCAACAAGGAGGAAGTGAACAGCCAAAAAAAAACACCCAGCTAACTTCTGGAATTCCAGGCTTATGAAACAGATTCTTATCTCCTTCCTGGCTGCCTGAATGGAACTGAGGCTTTGGGAGATAGTGAAGTTTTCATGCAGATTAGTCTCTTTCAAACCTCATTCCCAGAGTGTCCAACAAAAGTGCATGCCCCCCTCCCCCATCAAGGTGCATTTTTGCACAGATGGAAGGGGAGCACACACAGACAGTTGTACCCAGGTGGGGAATTAGATATTCTGTCTATGGGCAGCACCTACAGAGGTGCTTGTTGGAACCTGGAGTGGGGGGGGTGTCCCAGGATAGGTGTTAAGTCTTCTTTGTCAGTTAAGGGATGGGAGAATAGGGGGTGTGATGGGTTCGGTCACAAAGACCGCCTTGAGGCTGTCACCTGACGTGCTGGAATTACCTCTGAGCGCATTTTCCCTGCCAGCTTGGGACTCCAGAACCCTGCCTTGTTGAGCCAGACACGCTAGTCTGCTGCAACACAGACCCAGGTCTGGTCCACGCCCCCAAAGCTGCTCAGCAAGTGCTCCTGTCTCCAGCACCCAGACACTTAGCTCCCAATGGGATCCAAATCCCAAATAAATCCATTTTACTCTGTATAAAGCTTATACAGGGTAAACTCATAAATTGTCCACCCTCTATAACACTGATAGAGAGATATGCACAGCTGTTTGCTCCCCCAAGTATTAATCACTTACTCTGGGTTAATTAATAAAAAAAAAAGTGATTTTATTAAGTATAAAAATCAGGATTTAAGTGGTTTCAAGTAATAACAGCCAGAACAAAGTAAGTTACCAAGCAAAAGAAAAGAAAACACGCATGTCTAAGCCTGATACATTTAATAAACTGAATACAGGTAAATCTCACCCTCAGAGATGTTCCAACAAGCATCTTTCACAGACTAGACTCCTTCCTAGTCTGGGCCCAATCCTTTCCCTTGGTATAGTTCTTGTTAGTTCCAGCTTTGGTAGTAACTAGGTTTTCTCATGACTGCAGCCCCCTTTATTCTGTTCCACCCCCTTTTATAGCTTTGGCACAAGACAGGAATCCTTTGTCTCTCTCTGGGTTCCCACCTTTCCTTCTAAATGGAAAAGCACCAGGTTTAAGATGGATTCCAGTATCATGTGATATGTTCACATGTCCTGTGAGACTTCATTACCCACTGGCTGGCACACAGGTAGGCTTACAAGTAAACAGAGCCATTTACAACCAATTGTCCTAGTTAATGGAAGCCATCAAGATTCCAAGCCACCATTAATAGCCCACATTTTGCATAGTTACAATAGAACTTCAGAATAATACTTCATATTTCTAGCTTCAGATACAAGAATGACAGGATGAATACATTCAGTAGATTATAAGCTTTGTAATGATACCTTACAAGAGACCTTTTGCATAAAGCATATTCCAGTTACATTATATTTACACTCATAAGCATATTTCCATAAATATATGGAGGGCGACGTCACAGGGGGTGCCCTGGCCCACCCCATATGGTCAATCCCCCTGGCCAGCACCACAGCCTTGTCCTCCCCCAGAGAGCTTGGCAGAGGCAGCAGGTGCTATGCATGGGGGAGAGGGGCAGGGGCTCTTTCTGGCCATGGAGCTGGCAGGGGTTGAGGAACCACAGTGTGAGGAAGAAGAAATCCCAGGCACCTGGAGGCTGAAGCTCCGGTGATATTGATCCCTATAAAAGGTCTTTCATCCACAGAGTTCAAAAGCAGGTCTGGATCATTATCTCCAACTAACTAGCAGGGAAACAAAGGAGGCCAGGGACTCCCCCAGGTCACACAACACCAGAGCTAGGAACAGAACCTCAGCTCCCTGCTCCTGAGCTTCAACCACTAGACCGCATGGCTGCACAACTTCCCTGCAGCTAGGCAGCAGACAGGCATGACAATAACCCCACACAAGCCAGAAGAAGCAGAGAGGAGACAAGGGGAAGCTGCAGAAAGGGACAGAGACAAACCCTCCCAAGGCTCAGTCCAGGGGCACTCTCCAAGCTGCTCCCCAAGACACCCGTCCTAGTTAGGAATGGAGGCAGAGTGTGAGGCTGAAGGAGCTCCTTGTAGTCCCTTCTTCCCTGCATGCGGGCTGAGCTCCGGCGCCCTACCTCTCCCCGGGAAACGCTTTTAGCTCCTGCATCCTTTCCCCTCCACCCAGCTCCCAGTCAAGTCAGGAGAGGCTCCACCACAAGGAGTTAATTGAAAGCACCAGGAAGGAGCGTGTCTCCAAAGTCCTAGTGCAGCAGGTTCGTTGACGCCGATGTGAGCCTCTAAGAGCCTACGGCTGGTGCTACTGGCCCGGCCCAGCCCCTGCACAGCTCTGGAGCAGGGCATTGGAATGCTCTTCCCTGCCATGCCACCAGTCCAGAGAGCTGAGATCCAGACCCCATCCAGCCCAGGACATCTTCCCTGGGCCCGGCCACTGGAGCACAATCTCATGCCCTCCATGAGCCATCCCTCACCCCGTCTACATCTGGGAGCTCAACAGGTCGGGGCAGCACCGCCAGGGCCCAGACGGGGCTAGCTCGGGCCCCCAGGTGAGGGCAGCTCTTGTGGGGAGGGAGACGGGTGCTGCGTAGGCAGAGGGAGCAGCCGTTCTGGGCTGGGCTGGGGCCTGCTCCCTCCCGGCTGGAAGCTGTGTTATTGAGGCAGGGATGGATTTGGCCTGGGACTATTGGCCTCAGCGCCAAGGCTCTTCAGAGGGACCCCAGAGCCAGAATCCCGGTGGAGGGGGAGCAGGAGGGTGGCCCTCAGCCTAGACAGGGTGAAGGGCCACAGGCAGGACTGGCACCGGGGGCCGCTGCCCTGGCACAAACCCTGAGCAGCTTAGTCTGTCTGCGGTAGGGCTTCGCACTACAGCAGCTGCTGGGGCAGGTCCCCGGGGTAGATGATCAGGCCCAAGGATGGGTGAAAGCAGGACCCAGCGCTGCAGCCCTTGGGGTGACTGGCTGGTGCGCTGAGCCCCTCTGACACTGCTCCTAAGCCCAGATGTCTGCCCCTAACCTGAGGCCAGGATCGCGGCCCATGGTGCCCAGGGACATGGTATCCCAGAGTGCTCTGTGTTCGGGCCCCACAGCCCAAGGTCACCACTGTGACGAGCTGCACCCTTTGGGGAGTCACCTGATGTGCCTGGAAATCACTGAGTTCCCCCACTTTCTGCCAGCCTAGGCGCCCTATTACCTGATCTTCCTGGGTCAGGCTCACTAGCCTCTCCCAGCCAAGCACATAGGCAGGGCCACGCCCAGCTGCACAGACAGAGACCAGCTTTAGGGCTTATTACAGCACCCAGGGACTCCCCCTTTAAGGGGTGCAGACCCAAAGGTTTTATGAAAGTTGCCCCCTCCCTCAGTGTGGAGAGAGATGTGCACGGCTCCCTGCCCCTGCCCAGATATTAATTGCACAAACTGGCTTATAGCATAAACAAGAAAAGTGTATTAACTAAAAGAAGGTAGATTTTAAGTGGTAACAAGCAGAATCACTTCAGTAAATAAACAAAACAGGCTTGCTATCCTTAGTACACTACAGAAATTGGTTACAACTAATATTTCTCACCCTAAATATTGTTCCAGGCAGATTCTTTCACAGGCCAGAAAGATCTTTCCAGCCTGGATCAGCAGCTGTTTCCTCCCTCAGTCCAGTCTTTTGTTCTCAGGTGTTTTCCAGTGTCTCTTTGTGCTGGAGTCAGGGGAGGAAGAACTGAAGACCCTGATTGCTTTTCTTCCCCGCCTTAAATAGAGTTGACATAAAGTGGGAACTCTTTGTTTGGTTCCCCCCACCTCACAGTGGAAAAGTTTGGTATTCCAAGATGGAGTCCAGTATCAGGTGACCAGACCACCTGACCCTATAGCATCACAGAGTCCCTGAGCCCAGGCAAGTCCACAGGAAGGCTAGACCTTTTCACCAGCTATTGTCCTTGTTGATGGGCCATCATCACTGGCTGGCTTCTCCATTGTTATACCTGAAGTGTTAGCAGGGAGTGTCACCCAAGGTAGCAAAGTTTGAAATACAGATAAATAATTAATATTCTTAACTTCAGGTGCGAGGCTGTTATATGCATACAAATAGGATAACCATATTCAGTAAAACATAATCTTTCCAATGAAACCTTTGTGACAAAGTGGGACTGTTCTTAATGGTTCCTCTGAATACTGTGTGGGTGCCTCAGTTTCCCCTATGCATTTCTTAAGTCTCCAGTGTGCATAAATGGCCGACACTCTGTATCCTGGCAACAAATGGCCAGGGCCCTTCCCCCCTGCAAGGGAATAGCTAAAGGTGAACAAAGAGATCAGGTGACCTCCTGGCCCGGGAAAGAGACAAAGGCCAGAAAGGAGGGGCTGGAGGGGGTTTCAGTTTGGGTCTGGCTGGGGACGAGTAGTGAGTGCAGATGGGTTTGTCTGGCTCGCTGGGCCCCAGAATGGACCTGGCTGAGGAGTCCCGTTCTCTGTACCTACAAGCTCTGTTTTAGACCGTGTTCCTGTCATCGAATAAACCTCTGTTTTACTGGCTGGCTAAGAGTCACGTCTGACTGCAAAGTGGGGGTGCAGGACCCTCTGGCTTCCCCAGGACCCCACCTGGGGAGACTCGCTGTGGGAAGCACACGGAGGGGCATATGCTGAAAGCTCCAAGGTCAGACACAGGATGGTGAAGCCGTGTGAGCTTCTTGCCCTGAAGACAGTCTGCTCCAAGGGAGAGGAGGCTCCCCAAAGTCCTGACTGGCTTTGTGGGGAGCAGTTCCAGAGCATCGCCCGGGGACTCCGTGACAACCTTACATGAGTTATCTTGCTGCAGTCCATTGGGGGGAGTGGCTCCTCCCCCTCTGGGTCTGTGGGCGGCCAATCCGCCCCACTACGTCTCCGGGGGCCGCCTGACATGGGGAATAAGCGGGGTGACGGGAGACGTGAGCTCGGGCCTGTGATCAGGGCTGAACAACAAACAGTTACGGAGCCCCAGCCCCTGGTCGGGGTGGGGCAGCAAAGAGTCTCTGGCTCAGGCCTGCACTCAGGCTAGGCAGCAAACAGTCGGGCCTCCTAGCTCTGGTGGGGGGCCGACAAGCTCAGGCGTCTTGCCTAAGGGAGGGGGAGGCTGCCACCCATGGCTTGGGGTGGCGGGGGGACGCAGGCGCACCCACTCCACTGTGTCCCGGCCCAGGGCCCTAGCAGTGGCAGAGCAGTCTGCCTTTGGGTCAGCAGGGATCCTGACCGCAACGTGCTGACTCACTCGCTGGCAGCGTTGCAGCCAGACAAGGGTTGGCTACCCCTGGGCCACTTCCCAGGTCCCCCTCAGGGTGTACCTGGCTCTGGAGAGGGTCGTCCTTGTCGTTGGGGAAGAAGGCCTCTGTCAGCGCTTGCAGCTCCTCCCTGCTTGGGTCTGTAAATGGCTCTGGCCAGTCCTCGGCTCCCTCGGGGTCTGCAGCAGCCTCCAAGCTCGGAGCTCACAGGAGGCGTCTGGCTCCTCCGGCGCCTGCCTCCCAGCTGAGTTCTCCAGCCCGCCTTTTGTACTTCCGCTCTCCTGTATGTGCCAGCTACAGGGGCTTGCTGCCCACCAAAGGCCTGGCAAGGAGGGGACGCTCTGGATGGGGTAGTCCAGAGCACTCAGCGGCAGCCTAACTCTGCTCCCATGGCGGGCGGGAGGGAAGGCACCGTTCTGTTGACCTGAGTGGGAGCAGAAGGAGGCCAGTGCTGAGCACATCTGCATAGGCCACCCAGTGTCTGAGAAATGCCACGAGCCCCCCAGGACTCGTGGCCTGTACCCGTAGTGCTGGGCTGCTCGCCAGCCCTGGAGACTGGAATTCCAGGTACCCGGTCCAGACCACACCCCCCACCGACATGCCTTATGCGAAGGTGCAAATCCTGGAACAGTCCCAGCTGAAAGCACAATGCTGCTTAATCATGGGAATAAGGGGCAGCCTTGTAATGTACAATCAAAGGGGAAGCACATTCCCCTAAACTATATATGCTGCACCCCTTCTGCGGGGCAGTAACTCGTAGCACACCCTCTGGCGTACCCCTGCTATTGTTTGTAGCTGGGGGCGTTAGCCTCTTAGAAGAAATGTGGAGTCATATTGGTTTCTTGTCTTCAAAATCTGCCTCCTAGTGATTGCATGTGATTGTGCTTTCAGGGGACAACACAGGCGAAAGGACAGCACAAATCAAGAGGTTCTTTTGGGTGAGGTTACCATATAAGTTGGGAAGACAGGGAAAAAATGCTTCCATGCAGGGGCAGTGAGTGACAGTAACTGTGACACTGGGAGAGTTTAACTGTGTCTGTCTATTGTGGGAAGCAGGTAACAGGGCAGGACAGCGAGGGCACAGGAGACCAATTCACTCCCAAGAGTCTCCTCAGCATTGGCACCAGTGCTGGGGGGAGGCTGTAGCTTAGTAACTCGGGGAGAAATGCAGAGAGGAGCCCAAGGTGGATGTAACCTCTCCCCGACCTCCTCTCTCTCCATCCCCCTTTCTGGCCCTGAAACCATCCAAGACTTGACAGGCCATTGGCTGCCTTCACCTACCCACTGCACAAGAAGGGGGTTGAATTCAGGGAGCGGCTCCAGGCCCTGGCCTTCATTGGGAGGGACAGTTCAGTGCAGGTAGCCTTCAGGGCTTTTGCAGCAATGGCGCCTCCTGCAGACGGATGGTGAAATTGACCAGTGGGGAGATGATGATGTAAGTTACAAGTCTGAGCTGCCTCCCTGGAATGGCTGTGGGCACTGCATGTACCCCTAGCGTGGCACTCAGGGGCCCTGTTCCTTTACCTGCTGTCTGTGCAGCCCCTGCTCATGCAGAGCTCTCCTGTGTGGCTGGGCGCAAGGAAATCGGCCCTAACGGACACTGGAGACAATTGAGCTCAGTTGCTGCAGCCCTGTTTCTGCGGAATTCGCGCTACTTTGTCTCTGCCAGGCTCTTTTCTCCCCCACGACCACCCTTGTCCTTTCCCAGCCGTACGGGCCGTGCAGCTCCGTTCGCAGCACTGGCTGTGGTATCCTCCTGGAGTTGGGACTCACTCTGCCCCATCTGCTACCATGTGCGCTGCAGGGGCAGGGCTGACTAAGTCTAGCACCCCACGGCTCACCCCTTTCAGACCCCCGATTAGCTGTTAGCACCGTAGAGCCAGAGTGCTAGCCCCGTTCCCACTAATCACTGGTGACAGGGCACAGTGTCCAGTTCAGAAGCCGACTCCTTTAGCCCCCAAAGCCTTGGGGGAAGGCTGTGGTTCCGAGCGGTCCCATCCCTCATGCTCCTCAGGACAGAGTAGTAACCCCCCTTCTGAGGGCCCTGTTCTGCAGCCCTTATGTTGGGCAGGCCGTGCGCCTGCAGCAGGAGACTTTGCTTGGCAGTGCGCCCCAGCGTAAGGGTTACAGACCTGGGGCCGCACTACTTGGAAGGTGGAGTCTTATGAGCAATGGGGTGTCCCAGCACTGACTCTCTCCCAGGACCCTGTTTCCTTCCTGGTCCTTTACACTCAGCCCTTCCACCTCCCGCTGACCCCCATTTCAGGTACGATCCCCCAAAGAGCACAAGGGTCAGATTTTTCTCTGAGCTGACAGCGTCTCCCATCCCACCACCCCCTTCAGCCCTAACAACAAAGTCACTTGCTTTAAGATTCCAAGGCAAAGTTTCTCTCCGGGGAGAGCTGGGTTGCGGGACCCAGGGGAGTAGGACAAATAGCCTTCATCGGTGGCCTCTTCAAAGGCAGTGGGCCAATGGCACTGGGACTGACCCAGAGCGGGGCTCATTCCACCCCTCCCTGCCATACCCCAAAGTTCCACCCGGCGATTCTTCTGGTGCCCAGCCCTGCAACTCTTAGCTGAATTGTCCCATGCTTCACCCTGTTCGTCCAGGGGCTCCTCCACCTTCCACTACAGCCCTGCTTTACCCTGGGACAATGCCCAGCCTGGGGTGTAGTCTGTCTGCATGATCCCCACCAGGCACTGGCAGGAGCACTGCTTTACATTAAGGTTATTTTGGTGATGGGCTAACCTTAGCCCGTCCTGCATTTCCAGTGTGAACAGCTGTAGATGGAAACCCAGACAGTAGAGTGTCACGGACTCACAGATCGTGCCCACTCTTGGCCCCGTGCGGTCCGTGGGGGGTGCCCCTTTTAGTGAGACAGCCCTTCTCAGGGGTTCACTCTCTCTCGGGGTCAGGCCCCTCCACCTCCTGGATCCGCACCTCTCTGAGCCTTAGCACGTCTGTCTCTGCCGTGGGCCCCCTCAGGGAGTCCACTCGCTCTGGACCCCCGGGGCCTCCACCCCCGAAGGGGTTGATGCAACCCTGTTCCCTAGACCAGAGTGACTCTCAGCCAGCATGAAACAGGAGGGTTTATTGAGAGTTGAACACAGCACAGGAAACTCTCTGACCCTCAGGCCTGGCCTCCCTTACCACAGCACATCCCAGTCTCCCTGCATCCAGGTGGGCTCTGCCTGCTTCCCCTCTCCAGCCCAGAGCCCCCCTGCTCGCAGCTGGGCATCTGAGATCCCCGGCCCCAGGCCCCGCCTCTGCCCATTGTCTTCTCTCCAGGTAAACAGGGTCGTAAACCGGGGCCTCCTCTCCTGCTTCTGTCCTCTGGCTGGAACCGGCTGGTTAGGTCACTGGGTCCTCACTCTGCAGCCCATTGTCCTCCCACTGGCCAGAACCGGCTGCGTCTCCTCAGCTGGGCCTCTGGGTCACCAGGTCGCCAGGTCACCGGTCACTGGGGTATGCATCCTCCCGGCCATCGGCTGGGTCCCCACGTCCTCTCTCCGGTCCTCTGCAAAACACACTCCCTCTCCCCTCACCTCGTTAAACCAGTAACACCCAGGGAAACTGAGTCCCACCCCCTCCGCATGCAAACCATTGAAACTCCACAGAAAACAAGAAAACCCCCCACTTCGTCACATAGAGATGGAGCAGGACTAATCGTGGTCACTTTGTCTAGCCCTCACCCTGTGTCTATACTGTACAAGTGTTGCAAACAGCAGGTGCATTTTCCTGCCCTGATATGATTTTGGAGATGTTAACGCTTGCTACGGCTTTCTCGCTGTATGGGTTGTTGGATCCATTGGAGCGGTCTGTGTTCTGTGTACAGGACAAGATGTGTAGATCTTTTATACCTTGATGTATTACTGTAATTACAATTATTTAATCAATAAAATGAATAAAAGCATTAAAGTACATCAAAAAACATCAGAATGAAACAGAGGATTGCTATGTACAGGGTGGGGGATTGCATGTGAGTGATGTTCGTCCATCGTTATCGATGAAGACCTCAACAACTCATGCTTTCGATGACCGGGCTCTGTGCGTCCGAAGATGACTGATCAGTCCGATTCGGGCGTGGAACGTCCTGTCACACCTCGGGCAGACATGTAATGGCACTGTCGATGATGTACAAGCAGCTCTGGACTTGCACAGCTCACGCTTTTTTTCAGCCTCAGCAATACGCCTCACCTCAGAGGTATTACTGCCTGTGTGAATGAGGCTGCGCCATGCTGGACGGTTCAGTGCGAAGGTTTCCCATGTGGCGGTGTTGATCTCGAAGGACTTCAAAGAGGTCTTCAGCGTGTCCTTGAACCGCTTCTTTTGTCCTCCATGGGAGCGCTTTCCCTGAGTGAGTTCTCCGTAGAAGAGCTGTTTAGGAATGCGTTCATCTGACATTCTCACGACATGTCCGGCCCACCTGGTCTGGGCTCTCATCAGCAATGTGTGAACTGACGGCAGACTGGCTCTAGTAAGGACATCAGTATCGGGCACTTTGTCCTGCCATCTGATTTTTAGAAGCTTTCGCAGACAGGAAATGTGGAAGTGATTGAGCCTTCGCGCATGACTCCGATAGACAGTCCACGTCTCGCAGGCGTACAGCAGAGTTGGAAGCACCACTGCTCGGTAGACCTTCAGCTTCGTTGGTAGGCTGATCCCTCGACGTTCCCAAACGTTGGAGCGCAATCGGCCAAATGCAGAGCTGGCTTTAGCAATTCTGCAGTTTACTTCATCATCGATTGACACTGCTCGGGAAAGGGTACTGCTCAGGTACATGAAGTGGTCCACTGTCTGAAGTCTCTGTCCATTTACAGTGATGGACGGTTCTGAGTACGGAGCGTGGGGAGCTGGCTGGTGCATGACCTCAGTCTTCTTGATGTTAATGGTGAGACCGAAGTTGTTGCATGCAGTTGAAAACTTGTCCATATTGGCTTGCATTTCTGGCTCTGTACTAGCATTCAGAGCACAATCATCGGCAAAGAGAAAGTCTCGAAGTACAGTTTCCTTCACCTTGGTGATGGCATGCAGTCGCCTCAGATTGAATAGTTTCCCATCAGTTCTATACTTCATGCCTACTCCTTCAGAGCAGTGTTGAAAGGCATCAGTCAGAGTGGCAGAGAATATCATGCTGAACAAAGTGGGTGCTAAAACACACCCTTGCTTGACGCCGTTGGTGACTGGGAAGGCCTCAGATGTTTCACCGTCATCCAGGACACGAGCCATCATACTGTGATGAAATTGACGTACCATTCGTATAAATCTGTCTGGACAGCCAAATTTCGACATGATCCTCCACAGGCCCTGGCGACTGACAGAGTCAAATGCTTTCGTGAGGTCCACAAAAGTTGTGTAGAGTTCACGATTCTGCTCTTGACATTTCTCCTGTAGCTGACGCACAGCGAAGATCATATCAATAGTCCCACGTCCCTTGCAGAAGCCACACTGTGATTCTGGCAGTAAGCCCTTCTCCAGGTGAGTGATCAATCAGTTCAACAGAACCCGTGCAAGAACTTTCCCCACTGTAGAAAGCAGCGAGATTCCACGGTGATTGTCGCATACCTGGCGATTGCCCTTCCTCTTATAGAGGTGCAAGATGGACACGTCTCTAAATTCTTGTGGAATGGTTCCCTGCTTCCAGAAGGACTGAAACAGCTCAGTGAGTTTCCGCAGCAGCATGGGTCCACCGACTTTGTACACCTCTGCTGGTATGGCATCTGACCCTGGGGCTTTGCCACTTGACAGCTGATTGATAGCTTTCTTCACTTCGTCCTCTTCTGGTGAAGCATCCATGGAGTCATTGACTGCAACCTGGGGCATCTTGTCAATGGCCTCATCATTGATGACTGAGGGGCGATTGAGAATTGCTTCAAAGTGTTCAGCACATCTCTGGAGAATCTGCGTCTTCTCTGTAAGGAGCACAGTACCATCAGAGTTCAGGAGGGGAAAGCTCCCAGAAGACTGTGGACCACAGAGTGTGTTGAGGCTTCATAAAACTGCTTATAGTCGTTCCTGTCCGCATATGCCTGTATTTCATCTGCTTTGACGCTCAGCCACAAGTCCCGCATTTTGCGCAGTCGGTTCTGTACTGTTCTGCGAGCGTTGATAAAGGCAGTCTTCTTTGCCACTGAGGATGGATCGTTTTGATATGCACGATGCAGGCGGTGCTTCTCAGCAAGTAAGGCCTGGATTTCTGCATCATTTTCGTCAAACCAGTCTTGTTGCCTGCATGTGGAGGGCTCCAATAGCTTCGATGCAGCTGTATGGACAGTGTTGCGGAATCGCTCCCAGTCTTTCTCAGCGTCATCCTCAATATGAAGATCAGCAAGCTCATTCTCTAGGTCTTCCGCTAGATTTTCAGTGATGCGGCTGTTCTTCAGCTTCGACACGTTGATCCTTTTGAGAGCCTTACAGCCTTGTGGTTGTCTCTTCAGCATGATACGGAGCTTTATTCTGGATACTATGAGCCTATGATCCATCCAACAGTCAGCGCCACACATCGTTTTTGTAACCCTGACATCTTGTCTGTCCCTTCTCCTGATGATGACATAATCGATCAAATGCCAGTGGTTGGAATGGGGATACATCCACGAAGTCCTGTTACGGGTAGGAAGGCGGAAGACCGTATTGCTGATCAGAAGGTCATGTGCTGCACAAGTTTTCAGCAGTAACAGGCCATTGCTGTTACACTTTCCCACTCCATTTTTCCCGATGACTCCTTCCCAGGCTGCGGCATTGCATCCAACTCGTGCGTTAAAATCGTCAAGCAGAATCAGCTTGTCTGTGCGGTGCACTGACGATAGCAGAGTATCTAGTTCTTCGTAGAATTTATCCTTCCCATCCTCTGGGTTGGTCATTGTAGGAGCATATGCGCTGATCAAAGTAGCTTGTTTTCCTTTTTGAAGCGGAAGCTGCATTGTCATGAGCCGGTCATTCATACCCTTGGGGGAACTGGCAAGTTTCCAAACAAGATGATTCTTGATGGCGAAGCCAACTCCAGACTCGCGACGCTCATCACTGCTGCGGCCACTCCAGAAGAATGTATAGCCACCGCCTGACTCGGACAGCTGTCCTTCATTAGCAAGGCGAGTTTCGCTAAGGGCTGCAATGTCAATGTTGTAGCGTGCGAGCTCTCTAGCGACAAGTGCTGTTCTTCTCTCCGGTCTGTCTGCCGTGATGTTGTCCAGTAACGTGCGCACATTCCATGTGCCAATAGCGATCGGTGTCACTCTAAGTTTTGTTTTTGTTCGACCGCTTTTGTGGGATCCCCGCCAGCCGCGGTGTGCTGGCCAGGGTAAGGTGAAGCACAGGGCCGGCTTTAGGCCGATTCCACCGATTCCCCTGAATTGGGCCCCGCCCCTAAGAGGGCCCCGCGCAGATCGGGCAGCGTCCCTGCCTGAAGCAAAGCTCTGTGGCTCTCCGGGAAGCAGCAGCTGTTGCTGCTAGGCAACCAGAGACGCTGGCCGGCAGGGGGCTGAAGCAGAGGCAGCAGCGGCTGTTGCAGGTCAGGAGGGGGAGCGGGGGAGAAGGCACATGTGCTTTGCAGCCTTCCCCTCCCCTCCCCCCAGCACTCACCTGGAGGAGACACCGAGGGGGCTTCCGGTCCGGTGGGAGACAGGAATCTCTGCAGTGGACCTCACTCACCTTAGCAGCTGCTGGGGCTTCGGTCGGTGAGTGTTTGACCCCGTGATTCCCCATAGGTTTGTAATATTGGGTTGGTTTTGTGGTTTTCGGTGGTGTTGCTGTTTGAGGGTGAGTTTGTGCCTGCCTGTGTCTGTTTCAAAACTAAACTCGGGATCATGTAACCCAGGAAGAAAGCCCCGAGCCAGTACTTAGTGCTGTGAATTCCAGGTGAGAGAGAGAGGGAGGTTTGGAGGAGGAAATCAAATATATCCAGAGGGGAGAATGCAAAAGGTCTACAACACGGCAGGCTGAGACTTTTATCTCTCCCCCCTCCGCCGAGAGAGGGAAACTGAGGCACGGAGTGATCTGATTCCCCTCCCCAAATTATTTTGCAAAGGAGGGGGATGGGGGCTCCTATCCAAACCAGTTCCCTTCCCATCAACTCTGCTTCCCCTGCTGCAAGACCACTGTAGGAGCTGAATATTTCCATTACTCTGGCTTCTTCATTTGCCCTGCAACAATAAAATAGACCGGTTTTGGGGGGGAGGAATACCCCCCCCCAAAGCTGTGTGGACATTAAGTTTTTTTGGGGGGGGCCACGATAATATTCCGGATCGATCAAACACCCAGCTCAGCTTTCTAGCCATCCAGCAGCTCTAGGGCAGGGAAGGAAGGTGCTCTTGGTGCAGAGTGGTCGCAAAACAGGGGTGAATTTAGCGAGGGGGGGTCCGGTTGAAATCCCACCCGATGCAGGCACACAGAATCGCTGGTGGCGCTAGGAGAGGCCAGGAGTGGAAGCAGGTGGCCCGGGGGTGGGGGGACATTTGCCCTCAGTCCTGGGCTCTGGGATGGACTAGGCTGGGTGGGTGGTGGGTTCAGTCTAGTCTTCCAGCCTGTTGCTCTTGCTGGGGTTTGTGGTTTTCATCTGGCTCCACCAGAAAGATCAAATAAGCCCAGTAGAAAAGGGGGGTGAGAGAGGCGGGAAGGGGTTTGTAAGGGGTTAAAGTGACCCATCAACGAAAGAGTAAAACCAGAGTTTGACTGGGTTTCCCCCCAGCCACCACTCCTGCAAACACTGGGCAAGGGGCAGCCCCATCCCCCACGGAGGCTATGGTGAGGGGCAGCAGGGGAGGAAGGAAGCCACATGTGATGGCAGTCCCCTCCCCCCCAGCACCCACCACCCCCTCTCCGGCCCCCAAACTCTGTCCCAGAGCCTGCATCCACCCCTCCGCACTCCCTCCCAGAGCCTGCACCCCTCCACCCATCCTGCACCCCACACCATGCCCCAGCCCGGACCCTGCACCCAAACTCTGTCCCACTCAGCCCTGGGCAAAGCTCTCCTTGGCTGGCTCTCAGCCCCTCTCCAAGGGTTGCAGCTGTCTGGAAGTGCCTGCCTTCCACACCTTCCTCATTCACACCTCATTCATTCAGGTCAATTGATTACAAAGTGGGGGGAAGATCTTATTCTACTTCTAGCAAAAAGACATTTTTCTTTTACCTTAATTATACTACCTTAGGGGCCAGCTATAACATTACCAAGGTTCAATACAAAGTCATATAAAAGTTATACAAAAATGCATAATGCAGCGATTTATCTACAACTGCACTGATTGACTGCTGTGTGCAGTAATATAGTGACCCCTGGGTCTTTGAATGAGGCTTTATACTTTGGGGGGGGCGAGCGGGTGGGCAAGCGGCGGGTGGGTAAAGAGGCAAGCAGTGAGCCAGCAGGGGTTCTAGGGGCGGGCATGGGGGTTTCTGGCAGGGGAGGGAGAAGGTGAAAGGAGGCAAGTGGTGGGTGGGGGACTGACTAGGAGGGATGCAGCAAGCCAGCGGGGGGCTAGGGGGTGAAGAGGGGTGTGATGGTGGGGCCGAGCGGGGAGGGGTCAGGTCCTATTTTACTGCTGTGATCTGGTCACCCTATGTGTGCCTTTTCTTCCCCCCCCCCCCACCAACCTTCCTTTTCGGCCCACAGCTGTTTCGGCGGGGCGGCGCTGGGGAAGCAGGATTTGTTTCCGCGGGCCAGGAGGCGCTGGGAGGTGGGGGGGAGGAGGGCACAATTTTATATTAATAAGGAAATATTTTATAAATTTTAATAAAATAAACATTATTGAAGAAAATCAGTTGTACAACTATCAAAATATAAATTATTTTCCTAATATGAAAGTGAAAATCAGCTAATTAATATATGATGCAATGTATGTAATATATAATTTTATTATTATTTATATAGTCATGGAAAATAAATAATACATGGAAGAAATGAAAGGGTTCTTTTTAAGTGGCTTTTTTTTTAGTCATCCCTGCTGGGGCCCCGTCGAAACTGTTCAAATTGGGCCCCGCACTTCCTAAAGCCGGCCCTGGTGAAGCAGGCAATGTTTAGGGCACCTTTTCTAGCCCCCTCCTCATTCTACGGAGGTGAGCAGTGCAATCCTGAATAGGGCTGCTCAGTCGCTCAAGAAGATGCCGAGCTCCACTGCTGCTTCGGTCAGTGAGGAACGACCATTATGCCTGAGCCGCCTATGTGCAGGTCCGCGGCTCCAGCTCCCAGTGTATGCACACCTGCTGCTTCGTCGCTCGCCCATCGCCACAGGACTTGATATGATGTAATATGATATGATATGATGTCGAGACTTGCGCGTGAATTGGATTAAAGTGAGGGAGAGTTGCGCGACGTCAGCCTCACTCTGTCTTCCCAGTTCCTATCTGTATCCAGTGGCAGGACAGAAGTCGAGACGGCTGGAGATAGGGCAGGGTGCAGTGGATGACCAGGACGCCTACGTGTCTTGTCGTGCTCTTAAGCGTTCCACAACGCTTGCTGTCATCGCCTTCCTGACCATTGAACCAGGTTGAACCAGGTTGCCTCAGTCAGCCGGATCCAGCCTTCACATGCAGTGGGTAGACAGGCCCTAACTCACCAAGAGTCTCATACTCATCAGCTACCCTCACCTGGTTTAGCCCGCCAGTCGAGACGGTCTCCGGGGTGTGGCCGCTGTCGCATCCTGACAGCTCCTTGTGTTGTACTCAAAGTACTATACAGGATCTTTTCAGGGGGATTAAGGCAAAACGCCACATACTCAAAGTACTATACAGGATCTTTTCAGGGGGATTAAGGCAAAACGCCACATTTATTAGTAATACCGGTATTAATTAATACTCTACAATATGCATATGAGATATATATCACAGTCATGCATTCACACACACACACACATACAAACACACTCCGTCTTGCTGTTGTTACCAACTAGTTGCTCCCCTTAACTGCACTGGCCAGGTGAGTTAGATGGGGGAGGGGTGGAGCCGGGCTTCTGCCGATCCGGATCGATGCTCCGATGGTGACAAGACGAGACCCGGGGTCCTCCTGCAAGACACCTCATATTTATAGCAGCTTCCCTCTTATGCAAATCTAGACCAGATTCAAAATCTGGGTCTGTGTCCATTGGTCTGTGTCCGTTGGTCTTTGTGCTGCTTTTCTCTGGGTGTTGTCCCAATGCTGCTCAAAGAGGGTGTTTTCTAAAGAAGGTGCTTGCTTCTAATCCCTGAGGCCGTCAATATGTCTGCTCTTCTTTGTGGGGCCCACTTGACAAGTTGTATTGTCCTTTGCTCTGGCTCTCATTCCCTCTGCAACTGTTGTAGCTGTCTGGAGGTGGGTGTCTTCCAAGCCTCACTCATTCACACCTCGTTCAGTCAATAGGGCAATTGATTACAGAGTGGAGGGAAGATCTTATTCTACTTCTAGAAAAAAGGCTTTTACTTTAATTATACTATCCTTAGGGGCTATAACATTTGATACAAAGTTTTCTACCAATTTTCTATATAGGGATCTAATACAAAGTTGTATGAAAATAGAGAGGCACAATGCCAAGTCATATGAAATACAAAATAACATCATGCAAGATGCAATGTCATAAAGATACTTAATACAAAATGTCATAAAGAAAGATACTTAATACAGAATAACACAATGCAACATCATAAAGATTTATAGAGATAGTTAATACAGAGATTTCTCTACATTGTCCCCCTTTTGACCTCTCAAGAACAATTCTTGAGTGGTCACCATTTAAAATCTCTGTTTCAAAGCTATGTATTGGGTCATGATTTCAGAATGTGGTTTTAATTTGGAATACATCTGCTTTATCCAGCAGCACATGCAGAGCATTAGAACTAACATAACAGTTAGGATTATTAATAGAACAATGATGGGATGGAAAGCTATGTTTAGGACTGCTGACCAGGTGGGTGACCATCCTTTAAACACATCGTACCAGTGGTGGATACTTAATTGTTTTGCCTGTTCAGCCACCCTGAGTATTTCTCCTCCCTCATGGAGGATAGCCAAACTTCTTGTTTGGATTTTCTCTCGAGTGGATTTTGTTAGTTCACTAATTTGTTTGTTATTGTATATCCATCCATATAGGCCTGCCCAATTAATGCCTAGGGAGAAATCAGGGTCAAGGTTTTCCAGGTCCAAGGTCCCCATATCTATTTCTTTTTCTTTGTATGTTGGGAAATAGAATACTAGTTTAGGGGTATGTAGTATGGAGACATTACACATACATTTCTGCACCGGGGGACCTGAATGAAATTTGTTTTGCCATATTACAGGTTCCAGACCTACAACACAGACACAATTCTTTCCATTAAAATATACTTTGGTGGTGGAATTATCCATTTCATCCCAGAAACATGTAACTAATTCTCTGTTTTGGAGGGAGCATGGCTCCTCCAGGACAGGGAGTGTGTGGCACACCCATTGTTGTGGGGACCACTCCTCACACCCTCTATGGTCTACTATATCCCCTTTAACATTCATGTAAATTCCAGCTAGCCGGGGAACCCAGATATGTTGTCCTTGGATTACTGGCAGTGCTGAGAATGGCCAAAGTACTGTAGTTACCTGTGCATCTCGGGCTCTTAGCACTTGGACTGAAATACTTCCGCTCAGTTGTTGTACATTAAGGGAAGAATGTAATGGTTTGTACCATCCAGCAATATATGGTGTAAATAGATTACTTTGATGGCGTGTCAATAAAGGGGCTAGGACCATCATATCTTTGGCCCGTACCCAGTCCATTTCCCTCTCCATCAACATTATGGAAAGGATTTGTTGTTCTGAGCACCACAGAGCCATGGCAGTTTTATCTGCGATCTCTCTCATGGTAGCATATTCTGCCCAGAAAGTATGATTTATATGCTGCCATGTATACCATTGTAGATCTACAGTATCTATATCTGTTTGCACTAACTGAGCAATTTGGTGTTCCTGCCCCTTAGTTATCGAGTAGTGCAGGGTTTCCATGGCACTAACTTTATTTCGTAGTGCTTCAAGGTCTATGGAGTTTAGGGCACTAGTTCCTGTTCCTATTCCCCCCAGTATGGTATCAGCTATACTTCTAGTCCTTCTTCTAGGAGTATGTTCTCGTAATAATGCCCGGTACCATGCATCAAATATGGGGGAACTGTATGGGGCACACTCGGGCTTCACCTCAGCCAAGTTGCTCTTATTCCAGCTCATGGTGACATGTAGGGTATAAATCATGGGGGCCACTTGCACCCGAATACAGGGTTGTCTTCGGAGCAAGTGGGGGAAGTTCACAGTTTCTGGATCTGGACCATTTATAATGAGAAAGGTTACATTTCCAACAGGAAGAGTCTCATTTACCCAGATCATTATTGTTCTTGTTTCTGTTGGCTCTGGTTTAAAAGGGGGGATGGTTAGAGTTCCAGGGTGGCCAGGTTTACAGGAGGGGTTGGAGCCCCACCTAGAGTCCCCTGGGGCTGACACAGCATAGGTGCATCCATAATCACCAGGAGTCATGTTTACCCAGACTTGGACTGATATGAGTGCGAAGATCCCCTGCAGCGTGTTGTTGGTCACTGGTATTTCCTGTGGTGTGTCCCAACTGGTCCAGTTATACCATTGAATTCCCCATTGTGGGTCCGGTTGTTGTTCTGTTTCCAATGCGTGAATTATCATCAAAGTTACTGGAATCCAAATGCTCCATGCCTTGAGCGCCATCTGCTGGTTTGGGTTCGTTAGTGGTGTTGGTATCTGTAGCTTAAGAAAACAATTTTAGTTGCGAGATATGAGCCCATTTTAGCTTGCCCTGTTTATCTATCCGGTACACCAAAGGGCTGAGCCGGTCCACAATAGAATATGGACCTATCCATTTAGATTCCAAATTGTGCTCCCTTCTACCCAATTTTAAATACATAACCAGATCTCCGGGCTCCCAGAGCTGGGAGTTACCAGCTTTTTGCTTATGGAGTCTGTTATTCATTTTATCAATGGCCTCATTGATCCGGTATTGCAAGGTTAATTTGTCCTCCTGTAATTGTTTGAGCCACTGAAAATAATCATGTTGTGGTGTTACCACATCTATTTCCCCTGATCCTAAACCCATCTGTGTGGGATCAATCATCAGTTTCATCGGCTGTCCAAATAAAATTTGAAATGGCTGGATTTTTGTTTTTAGCCGGTTGCTACTGCGGATGGCAGCCAGAATTAGAGGCAGCTTCTCTGGCCAATTTTTCCCAGTATTACTTACCACCTTCCTTAGGGCTTCTTTAATGGTGCGGTTCATGCGCTCTACTTGCCCTGATGATTGAGGGCGATAGGGGATGTGAAATTTTTGTTTAATACCCAAGGCTTGTAATAAGCTAGTAAACATTTCCCCTACAAATGCTCCTCCATTGTCTGAATCTATTATCTCCGGAGTTCCATAACGACAGACCACCTCAGTAAATAATTTTTTTGCAGCTTCTGTGGTGGTGTTTCTTCTAGTGGGGAATGCCTCTACCCACCCAGAGAAAGCATCTATGATTACCAGTAGGTACTGGAATCCCTCTTTGCTCCGTGGCAATTTGTCTATGTAGTCAATTTGTATTCTATGCCAGGGACCTACTCGTCTCTGGTGCATAAGGGGCTGGTAATGTGGTGGCCGGGCTTTATCCTGAGCACACCTGATGCAATTTTGAACCCAAGTTTTAACATCATCTTCCATACCTTTCCACTGGGCTACCTCTTTTAGCCTGCTTAGCGTCCCTTCCACTCCCTCATGCATGAACTGATGTGCAACATTAACCAGTTCCTGTTTTTCTATCTTTCCTGGGGTTCTGTGTGGGGAATGTAAACAGTTATTGTCATCAATAAATTCATCAATTGACTGCGGATCCCCCATTACCTTTCCCTCCTGACTTCTAGTCACTACTGCAGCTATATCATACTGCCGTGCTATACCATCTACTTTATTATTCCAAAGAGCCTCTGGAGTGTTCTGTCTGCTATGTGCCTTTACATGCCTGACCTTTAAACAGCCAGGATGTTGTGTTACCCATTGGTAAATCCATTTCCACTCCTCTACATATGAAATGCTTTTCCCATCTGCTGCCTTCCACCCATTTCTTTCCCAGTCATGCATCCAGTATTGTATTCCCTTGACACAGAAATCACTGTCTGCATAGATAAACACAGGTCTGGGGTTGTTCTGATATTGCTGTAGTACCCGATATATGGCATGGAGTTCAGCATGCTGGGCTGACCCGTGATCCAAATAGCCCTGTAGTATTTCCTCTTCTAAGTTAATTGCTGCATATTTAATTTTCCTTATGCCTTTAAGCACCATTGAGCTCCCATCTGTGAACCACACGTGTCCCTCTATCCCAATGGTATCTAGCTCCTCCAAGGGGGGTGCCTGTATCAGGGCTATTCTTTGCTCTAATGTAACCTCGGGGCAGTCATGTTTATTTCCTTTTTCAATCAGAGCGTGAGTCAATAGGTCAGGTCTAGACACGGTCTCGGTGGTGACTCCTCTGTTTATCAGTGTGAGGGTCCACTGAGCCATGCGGGTGTTTGAGACCTTGCCCCCAACCAGTTTCCCAGACAGAATGTACTTTAAAGGGATGTGGGTACTTTGGATTGTTAGGGGAGCCGTTCCAGTTAGGGGTTCAAAAGACTGGACTGCCCACACCGCTGCCAAACATTCCCTCTCACAGGGATCAAAATTCATTTCTGGCCCCTGTAACTTCCTAGATTCGTAAGCTACCGGGACCAGTTTATCTTCTTCATTCTTTTGGAGGAGAGTAGCTGCTAATGCCAGGTCGTTAGCCGCGAGTCGGATTACAAACGGCTGGGACTCATCTGGGAATCGCAGAGCAGGGGCTGTCAGGGCTTTTTGTTTAAGCACCCTTAGAGCCTCCTCTTGCTCTGACCCCCACTCCCATTTTACCTTTTTCTTAAGCAATTTCCACAAGGGCAGTGTAATCTCAGCATATTTATAAATATGAGGTCTTAGAAAATTAAACCCTCCCAACAGGACCCGTAGGGAATGTTGGTCGGTAGGAGCCGGCATTTCTATCAGGGCTCTTACTTTTCGTTGATCTACCTGCCTCCCTTCCTTTCCTATAACAATGCCTAGATAAGTCACTTGAGACTGGACCAACTGGGCTTTTTCTAAGCTAACTTTAAAACCAGTCTCTTGAATTAGAGCCAAAACATTTTCAGTTAATCGTTGTACCTGTGCCTCAGTTTCCCCAAAAATTAAAATATCATCTACGTAGGAAAACACAAAGGACCGATCTTGTGGGCTAAGGCGATCCAGCATGTCTATGACATGTTTGTGAGCTATAGCTGGGCTATTGTGAAATCCTTGGGGTAGACGCTGGAATGCCCATTGCTGCCCATTGACCGTGAAGGCAAATCTATCCTGTGAGTCTGGGTGCAATGGGATAGCAAAGAAGCAATTAGCCAAATCAATGACTGAGAAATACTTTGAAGTAGCCTGAACCTTTTGAATTACCTGGGTCATATCGGCTACTATAGGGGCCATAGGGATTGTGCCTTTGTTAACACGCCTATAGTCAATAGTTAAACGCCAAGATTTGCCGTCTGCCTTGAGGACTGGCCAGACAGGAGAGTTAAAAGGGGAGTTAGTTTTTCGAATGACCCCCTGCTGTTCTAAGTCCCGGACTGTTTGCTGTAACTGTGTTTCAGCCTCCTTGGGATAGGGGTATTGTTTTTGAGGGGGTACCAAATCCCCAATGATTTTTACACAAGCCTGTATTTTCCCACAGTCCGTTTTCTTTTGAGTCCAGACAGTGGGGAATTTTGAGCGCCACACCTCAGCTTGCTGAGTTATTGTGGTGGTGGCTACTGGTCCCCCTTTGGTTAGAGGGGTCCTCTGTTCCACTTTTCCCTTATGGGGAGGGGGCATGTCCAGTTTCCATAAAGTGCCCCGTGGTAAATCAATCACTATGCAATTTTTAAATAGCCAGTTTGTGCCAAGAATCATATCATTTGTCATGTCTGGGGTCTGGATCAGATCTCCGTGGGTTCTAAACCCTTGCACGGAGAAAGGCACTTCTGCCCACTCCCATCCTGTACTGGGCTTCCCTTGAAAGGACTGCAGTGTGACTTGTTTGATTCTAGTGCCGGCTGGTGGCTGAGTTCTAATTAGCGAGACTGCAGCTCCTGTGTCAATTAAAGCCAATGTAGGAGCACATGTGCCCTGCTGGATATAAATACATGGTCGACCTTCAGGGTCCCATGCAATTTTACTGATGAACCTCCAACGTGGTGCTCCTACATATGGAGGAGGTTCAATATCCAGAGGGTCTCCCTATGCCGTATCTCCTGGGAATGGGAGGGGGTCCGTAAATACAGAAGGAGTAGGGGGAGGGAGAGGAGCTGTCGGTGTTAGTATGCTTGCTACTCTCCCCTCCTTAGAAAGCATCTGAAGTTTAAAAGCTTCTGCCAATAAGTTCTGTGTGGGTGCCCCGTCCCACTTGTCTCTATCTGCCCCGTATTGCATTAACACCTTCCAGGCCATGCGCCGAGCGTCTCTTTCAGTTAACTCTTCCTTGCCTGGAGCTGGGGTGTTTGTTTTAATTTTCTGGAGGTCTGGGTACAAATTATCCCTTTGTCTTCCTCCATAATACCCTCTACCCCGAGATCTACCTCTAGTGTGTGTTCCCCGTGCCCCAGTTATGCCTTTATTGCCGCTTTCATTAGAATAAGTAACCGAGGGCTCTAATGCTGCAACATACGCCACTCGTTCCTTTTTTATGGTAGGGGCAGGACCGGAATATGTAAGTATTTGCCGGACCATTTCTCTTAGTTCCCGTAATGTGGCAGGCTGGCCGGGTTGCCACACTCCCAGTCTCATTGCATAAAACGGTTGTAAGGAGGCAGCACATTCTCTTAAAGAATCTACACTGAAAGGCACCAGGTCCAGTTTAGTGGCCGTATCACGTGTAACTAAGCCAGCCATCATCTGCATGAGACCCCATCGGGTTAAAAACGTTTCAGGGTCCTCATCAGTTTCCTGTGAAATCACAATGGCTTGGGCCACGAAATTACGCCTGCCCATTAGTTCTGCAAATTTTGTCAGAACATCCATTAGGTGGTAATCCTCACCAATCCTGAACCTGTCTAGAAGCCCCCGCATATCTGGGGCTGCACAAATGCTCATTAAGCGGTGCAGCTCTTGTGAGTTGAGATCCTCCCTCTCTCCCAGTAGAAGAGCATTCACACTCCATCTAGAGAAATTTTCCCGTTTTAAAATCCCCAGCCACTTTGCCATGGCCTGGAGATCGGAGGCAGAAACAGGCACTGTGGTTACTGTTTCACTCCCACCATCCTCCCTCGTGGTGGTGACTGTTCTCTTCGTTATTGTTGAAATGGCATTTTGGCTCTCGGAGGGGGAATCTACCCAAATATCCCCTTCCCAATCTCCAGAGGGGTCTAAAAAGTCTGCCCCTTCTGGGGTTTCAAATATCCCTTCTCCTGAAGTTACTGCTGCAACTTGTCTGTTTGCAAATCCCACTTTTTGTTTTAGTTGGTTGATAAGTGATTTACAGTGGCTATGGTCAATAGGGGCTTTCCCCTGTTCTAAAGTTAACTTTTTGACCATTCCCTGTAATACCTGATTTTCTTTTTCAATTCTTTCCTTCTCTTTGGTATGCTCCTGTAAGATTTGAGAGTGTTGTTTTAACTCTCTGTACCCATCCTTAAGGGAGTCTAGCTGGGTTTGGCTGCTAATGGACAAACATTTCCACTTCTCTGCTTCTGCAGCAGAGGTTTGTAAATCCTGCTGCAGTTTCTCCTTTTCATTTTCACATTCAGCCAATCGAAGGAATACCTCATTACAGGTCTTCCATAGAAGCCAAACTGCAGCTGCTTCTTTTTTCATTGGGGTTGAAGGTTTATATATTAACATATATTGAGCCAATTTATCTTCTAGGTCCGAAATCGTATGGACATCAGCTAACACTTGATCAGACCAAGGGCTGTGTCCAAATTTTTGCAAAATTCGTTCAAAAGGGGTAACATTTTTTACAAACGCCAATTTTTCAGTCCCCTCTCTGGGAGCCTTCTTAAAAGACTGCTTAACTTTAAACATTTTCTGGTATACCCAACCTCCTATTGGGACTAAAACAGCAATGCTTATCCTTTTTATTAATACCTCTTAATATACCCAACCTCCTATTGGGACTAAAACAGCAATGCTTATCCTCTTCGCCTGGAGCAAGAAATTTAATTCTTCTCCCTTCTTTTCTACTGCCGGCACTCTACGACCGGGGGAGCGAGAAAGCTACTTCTCCTCCTCTCTATACCCGGCCTCCTACCACCGGGGGTGTGCACACCTTAATGATCGATCACTTTTCAATACTTTTCAATACTCAATATCAAAGTTTGTTTCTTTACTCAATAAATGCTCGTGGTACCTTTCCCCCTTTCGCAATTGTCCACCAAAATGTTGTACTCAAAGTACTATACAGGATCTTTTCAGGGGGATTAAGGCAAAACGCCACATTTATTAGTAATACCGGTATTAATTAATACTCTACAATATGCATATGAGATATATATCACAGTCATGCATTCACACACACACACACATACAAACACACTCCGTCTTGCTGTTGTTACCAACTAGTTGCTCCCCTTAACTGCACTGGCCAGGTGAGTTAGATGGGGGAGGGGTGGAGCCGGGCTTCTGCCGATCCGGATCGATGCTCCGATGGTGACAAGACGAGACCCGGGGTCCTCCTGCAAGACACCTCATATTTATAGCAGCTTCCCTCTTATGCAAATCTAGACCAGATTCAAAATCTGGGTCTGTGTCCATTGGTCTGTGTCCGTTGGTCTTTGTGCTGCTTTTCTCTGGGTGTTGTCCCAATGCTGCTCAAAGAGGGTGTTTTCTAAAGAAGGTGCTTGCTTCTAATCCCTGAGGCCGTCAATATGTCTGCTCTTCTTTGTGGGGCCCACTTGACAAGTTGTATTGTCCTTTGCTCTGGCTCTCATTCCCTCTGCAACTGTTGTAGCTGTCTGGAGGTGGGTGTCTTCCAAGCCTCACTCATTCACACCTCGTTCAGTCAATAGGGCAATTGATTACAGAGTGGAGGGAAGATCTTATTCTACTTCTAGAAAAAAGGCTTTTACTTTAACTATACTATCCTTAGGGGCTATAACATTTGATACAAAGTTTTCTACCAATTTTCTATATAGGGATCTAATACAAAGTTGTATGAAAATAGAGAGGCACAATGCCAAGTCATATGAAATACAAAATAACATCATGCAAGATGCAATGTCATAAAGATACTTAATACAAAATGTCATAAAGAAAGATACTTAATACAGAATAACACAATGCAACATCATAAAGATTTATAGAGATAGTTAATACAGAGATTTCTCTACACTTGGAGCCACAGGTGGGAGCTGGGTGTTGTCAAGTGGGGACCAAAGTGGATGAGCTACTCCTAGGAGTACAACTGCTCCCCCATCAGAGGTACTACCCCTCCCTGACAACCCCATGTGAGTAGGTAACCGCTCGATAGCTTTCATCACCATATAGTTTTTGACAGGTTTCCACGCCCCGTCCCCATTGCCGGCGCCGTCCCCATTTTTCTGTGTTTGGCCGGGGTAAGGTTGCTGTAGTGAGTCCATATTGGTCCATATTGGTTGACCGGGAGGTGGGCGGGCTCCCCTCCTGTCCTGAAGAGGGAGCACCGGCGCAAACACCCAAGTGGGCGGAGCCTCCGCCTCCTGTCCCCGCCCCCCGGAAGTCACGGGGCGGGACAGGAAGTATAAAGGCCGGCAGCCAGAGCTCAGTCAGGCGCCGGCCACCGCAGGGAGCAGACGTGCGGTCGGGAGCTCCCCGCCAGGATACCTCGGAGGCCCGTAGTGGATGCCCTAGCTGGCCGGAGCTGCCCCGAGCTCATTACGAGGAGGAGCCGCCGGAGCCCGTCCGCTCCCGTCGCTGGGAGGCGCCCGTGGAACTCCCCCACAGCAACCCTGAAGGGGAGGCCCCGCCAGAATCCTTGCAGCCCTGCTGTTATCCAGAGGAGCCGCCCGAGGGCCAGTGGCCAGGTTTCCCTACGGAGCTACCGGATCTGCCACCAAGCCCCGGCCGAGAGGAGGCTCCACTGATGGACTGGACCGCAACCGGTGCCACAGACGAGGTAGGCCCCGAGGGGGATAATGGAAGCAGCCCGGGGGTAGCCGACCCCAGTCAGGCTACAGAGGCCTGTGAGCCCATGGCAGTGTGTTTCGGTCAGGATACCCCACTGACCGGCAGCGACACTAATCGCTGCTAGGGCCCCGGGCTGGGACACAGTGGAGTGGGCGGGCCTGTGTCCCCCCCTGCCACCCCTACACACGGGTGGCAGGCTTCCCCCTCACCCAACGCTCAGGTAGGAACCTGAGCCCCTTACCTGCCGGAGCTAATTGCTTGTTTGTGCTCCGCCCTGAACCAGGGCCGGAGCTACTACACTGCTTGCCTGCTCAGCCCCTGCTCCAGAGGGCCTGAGCGAAATTGACTGGTTGTGCTCCGCCCTGACCCAGGGCCAGAGCTAATAGACTACTTGGGTGCTCAGCCCCTGCTGCAAAGGGCCTGGGCTTATTGACTGCTTGTGCTCAGCCCCTGCATCCAAGGGCCTGAGCTTACTGACTGTTGGCGCTCAGCCCCTGCACCCAAGGGCCCGAGCTTATTGCCTGTTTGTGCTCAGCCCCTGCTACAGGAGGGCCTGAGCTAATTAACTGCTTGTGCTCAGCCCCTGCACCCAAGGGCCCGAGCTTATAGACTGTGTGTGCTCAGCCCCTGCTGCAAAGGGCCTGAGCTTATTGACTGTTTGCCAGCCCAGCCCTGCGTCAGAGGGCCTGGGTTCTTCGACTGTGGTTTACTCAGCCCCCTGGACCAGAGGGCCTGAGATCTGAGCTAACTGACTGTTTAAACCGTGCAGTAGGGAGTCGGTGTGGCTCCCCTCCTGTCCTGAAGGGTCGAGCCCCGGCGCAAACCCTTTTACAGTTGCGTGCTTGTGTTTTGACATATTTAGAGAAAAAGTATGAAAGACTAGAAAGAGAGGCTGTAAGGGGTTTGCAGCTCCCTCCCCATCCGTCTGGGCGGGAGACAACGCCCCTCGCTATGATACTTCTGGGATACCTTGGTTCAGGGGGAAATTAGCTCAGTGTTAATGGTTCAGGCCTGCAGTCAGACCGAGCAAAGACAGAGAGTCTGTGTCGCAGGGCAACGATTCACCGGTGAGGGATGATCTCTTCCGGCCTCTAAGTGCCCTCTACAGGCTGGTGTCTCGCCTGCCGCTGGTCCCGGTGTACCTCCCAGACCCCGGTGCCCCTCTACGTCAGGCTCCTGCCCCCGGCAGTAACCCACTATCTGGGTGTCCAGGGGCCCAGGGGAACCCCCAACCCTCTAACCACACCTTGCCTCAGTGGCTACTGCCAGTCACTGTCTAGCCCCCGCTCACTGGGGCGGACTGCAGTATATAAACCACGCATCATCGGCAAGGGGGGTTGGATCAGCTGCCTCTGCCTATCTCTGGGCTGCCCCTCTGCAGCCCGAGTACCTTTTGTAGGCCTTTATCTAGGCCTGGGGTTTTGCCCAGAGCCCTCAATCAGGGCTGGGTCAGAGCCGCTGCTGCCCTGCAAAGGGGCGATCGTTGGGTACCAGGTACCGGGGCAAGCGACTCGCTGGGCAGCCTCTGGAGGCCGTCTCAGCCCGGGGCACGGTCTGAGTGGGCAGGGACAGCGAGAGAGGGAGGGAGCATCAGGGGGCATCATCCAGGTGTCATTATCCATCTCTACTGCCCCTCCCGGAGCGCCGACTCCTGCCCCAGAGCGAGGGGCACCTCGCCCCCACTCTCCAGCTCCTCCCTGGCCCTCCCTGAGCTTTCCCCCTTTATGGCCAGTTGGGAGATTAAAACTACTCAATCCCTCCTGTCTGCAGCATTGCATACATCTTGCTGCGTGCCCCTGCGCTGCGGGCTCTGACCCGGCTCCTGCCTGGCGCAGCATGCGGCTCCGTGCCCCTGCGCTGCGGGCTCTGACCCGGCTCCTGCCTGGCGCAGCATGCGGCTCCGTGCCCCTGCGCTGCGGGCTCTGACCCGGCTCCTGCCTGGCGCAGCATGCGGCTCCGTGCCCCTGCGCTGCGGGCTCTGACCCGGCTCCTGCCTGGCGCAGCATGCGGCTCCGTGCCCCTGCGCTGCGGGCTCTGACCCGGCTCCTGCCTGGCGCAGCATGCGGCTCCGTGCCCCTGCGCTGCGGGCTCTGACCCGGCTCCTGCCTGGCGCAGCATGCGGCTCCGTGCCCCTGCGCTGCGGGCTCTCACCCGGCTCCTGTCTGGCGCAGCATGCGGCTCCTGTCATGGAGTGTGGGAGGGCTGTGGCCTACAGGCAGGCAGGCAGAGCAACAGAAGGTCCATTTGCCTGGCCATTGATCAGGGTGGGGCAGCAATCAAGTAGGGGGGCTCTGGCCTACAGTCCAGCAGAGCTGTGGCAGTCTAGGGGAGGTTATCTCTCTGGTGAGAGAGTCAGCACAACCGTCTGGCGTCCGGATTCAGGTGGGAGCCAGACCAATGCAGGCCTCCTGACAACCAGGTGGGGAGGCTACCGCTCCTGATGGTGGGTTGCCAGGGGTAGGGGAACCCAGGCCCTCCCACTCACCTACGTCCCATCCCAGGGCCCTAATAGAAGCAGAGTGGCCTGCCACTGGGTCAGCGGGGAAAATCCGACTGCAACACACTGGCCGGCTTGTAGTCAATGACACAGCTGAATCTGATTCGGCTTCCCTGGGCTCCTTCCTACACGACCATTCTTTGTGTACATAGGTTCCAGGGTTGTTGTTTGCTTCGGACCACGAAAAAGTTCAAGGAGCTGAGATTACAGAAAAGTCCCATAAAATGTAAAAGGGCTTAAAGCCAATGGGGTTCTCTCTCCCTCTCTTTCTCTCTCCACATACACCACATCTATCTATCTATCTATCTATCTATCTATCTATCTATCTATCTATCTATCTATCCCATACACAACCCCTCTATCTATCTCTCTATCTACCCCGATACACCCCCTCTATCTATCTCTCTATCTACCCCGATACACCCCCTCTATCTATCTAATCTATCTATCCCCATACACCCCCTCTATCTATCTAATCTATCTATCCCCATACACCCCCTCTATCTATCTCTCTATCCCCATACACCACATCTATCTATCTATCTCTCTCTCCCCATACACCACATCTATCTATCTATCTATCTCTCCCCATACACCCCCTCCCCTCTCTCTCTCTCTCTCTCTCTCTCTCTCTCTCTCTCTCCCCATACACCCCCCCCCTCTCTCTCTCCCCATACACCCACCCCCCTCTCTCTCTCTACACTCTCTCTCTCTATCTATCGGGAAAGATGCTTGGGGCCTGTTTTTTTAGATAAGAATAAGGCAGTTAAAGGGGGTGCGTAGTGAGGGGAGGGGAGGGAGAGGGCTATTGTTTAAAAATCTTGGATTGATAGGATTGGTTCAGGAAAATGCATTCTATGACTCAGCTGTAGAACATTTTCTGATTGGTCCGCCCGAGAGGCGGAGATAACCATGCTGTGGGCTGTGAGCCTTGGGAGCTCTCTCTTTTCCCGGGGGGCAGCCGCAAGGATAAGTTCTCTTCCCCACCCCCACCCCACCCCCGCCCTCCCTTCAGCTTTCTATACTTTCCTTCTCTCACTAAGCCAAAAGGATCTCTTGCTGTTTTCTATACTCTCCCTCTCTCAGGTCTGGTCTACACTAGTCGTTTATTTCGGAATTAGCTGAGTTAATTCGAAAAAAAAAAAATCATTCCGTCCACACGATCAAACCGTTTTCTTCGATTTAAAGGGCTCTTTAATCCGATTTCTGTACTCCACCTTGGCAAGTGGAGTAGTGCTTCAATCGAGATCGCAATCCCGGGTTAAAGGTATTGTGGACGCAATTCGACGTTATTGGCCTCCGGGAGCTATCCCAGAATGCTCCCTTGTGACCGCTCTGGACAACACTCTCAACTCCGATGCACTAGCCGGTGGGCAGGAAAAACCCCGGGAACTTTTGAATTTCATTTCCTGTTTGGTCACCAGCAGCACAGGTGACCAGCAGCACAGTCCACCATCACAGGAGATCATGCAGTCCCAGATTCGCAGACGAGATCCAGCATGGTCCGAACGGGAGGTACTGGATCTCATCGCATGTTGGGGAGATGACTCTGTTATGGTAGAACTACATTCCAAAAAAAGGAATGCAAATACGTATGCTAAAGTCTCCAGAGCCATGACGGAAAGAGGCTACTCCAGGGACACAGTGCAGTGTCGTACAAAAATCAAGGAGCTCAGGCAAGCATACCAATAAGCCAGGGAGGCGAATGGGCGCTCTGGGTCACAGCCCCATACATGCCGCTTCTACTGTGAGCTGCATGCAATTATGGGGGGTGACAACACCACTACCCCACCACTGTCCATGGATACCTCCAAGGGGGGAGTTGAACGGAGCAAGGAGGATGAGTTATTGGAGGACGAAGAGGAGGAGGACAGTGCATAGGCGGCAAGTGGGGAATCCGTTTTCACCCCTAGCCAGGAACTATTCTTAACGCAGGAGCCAATAGCCCGCCCCCCAACTCCCAAGGCGGGCTCCCGGACCATGACCCTGGAGAAGGTACTTCTGGTGAGTGAGCCTGATCGGAGCCATGAGGTGGGGGGCTGGGGGGAAACACAGCCACACTGGGCTGTTCGCATTTAGTTTAAAGGGCTCATCCCTGCTCAGAGCCTCGTCGGAGCCACGCGGTGGGTGCGGGGGGGGGGGGGGGGGGTGTGAAGCGATCATCCCAGAGAGCCCGCAGGCCCTCCTTTTATATTGCAAACCCACCAGGCATTGCTTGCTATGGGAAAGGGGGCCTGGCAGTTTGAAAGCATTGAAATGAATGCGGAAGAAGCAGAACCCCGCGTGCCCCTAGGGCTTACCATGGCTGGCTGCAAGCTAAATTCTGTTGCCCGGCCATGTGTGATGTGCTGTGTACTATGAATTGCCCGTTTCACTGAGAAACAGTGTGTCCTTTGTTCTCTGAAATGTATCTTTTAAAATACTACCCTCCCTTTTTCTCCTCCCACAGGTGCAGATGTTTCAACGTGGCCCCTATCTACTCCATCCAAGAGGCTGGTCCAGATTAGAAGGTGGAAAAAATGAACTCAGGACAACATGTTCGCCGAGCTCATGCAGTCCTCCAGCATTGATAGGGCCCAGCTGAATGCATGGTGGCAAACAATTGCGGAGTCCCATAAAGCATTACAGGAACACGAAGAGAGGAGGGACGCATGCGATGAGAGCAGGCAGGATGCTGTGGTCAAGCTCATGGGGGAGCAAACTGACATGCTGCACTGTATGGTGGATCTAATGCAGGAAAGGCAGCAAGACCACAGACTGCCGCTGCAGCCCCTGTTTAACCGCCCTCCCTCCTCCCCAAGTTCCATAGCCTCCTCACCCAGATGCCCAAGAACACGAGGGGGGAGGCTATGGGGACCCACACACTCAACCCCAGAGGATCGCCCAAGTAGCAGAAAGCTGGCATATGCGAACTTTTGATTTGGTTTCTGGACTTGTCCTTCCCTCCTCCTCCACCCCCATAACCCAACCCCCCCCCCATCTACCTTCTTATTTCTCTCAATGTGTTGTGCAACAAATAATAAACAACAGTTTTAAAACAATTGTGACTTTATTTCCTTTCATATATATATATAGGGGGCGGGTAACTTCAAGATAAACAAACACAACTGTCACACTGTACCCTGGCCAGTCATGAAACTGTCTTTCAAAGCTTCTCAGATGCGCAGCGTGCCCTGCTGCGCTCTTCTAATTGCCCTGTTGTCTGGCTGTGCGAAATTGGCCGCCAGACCAGTTGCCTCAATCTCCCACCCCGCCATAAACGTCTCCCCCTTACTCTCACAGATATTGTGGAGCACACAACAAGCAGCAATTACAACTGGAATATTGGTTGTGCTGAGATCTAACCCAGTCAGTAAACTGGGCCAGCGTGCTTTCAAACATCCAAAAGCACATTCTACCACCAACCTGCACTTGCTCAGCCTATAGTTGAACTGCTCCTTACTACTGTCCAGGGTGCCTGTGTACGGCTTCATAAGCCATGGCATTAAGGGGTAGACTGGGTCCCCGAGGATAACTATAGGCATTTCAACATCCCCAACAGTAATTTTCTGGTCTGGGAAGTAAGTCCCTTCCTGCAGCTGTTCAAACAGACCAGAGTTCCTGAAGATGCGAGCGTCATGCACTTTTCTCGGCCATCCCACGTTGATATCGGTGAAATGTCCCTTGCGATCCACCAGTGCTTGCAGCACCATGGAAAAGTACCCCTTACGGTTTACGTACTGGCCGCCCTGGTGTGCCGGGGCCAAGATAGGGATATGCGTTCCATCTATCACCCTGCCGCAGTTAGAGAAACCGAGAGCATTAAAGCCATCCACAATGGTCTGCACATTTTCCAAAGTCACTACCCTTGATAGCAGCTGGTCAATGATTGCGTTGGCTACTTGCAGCACAGTAGCCCCCACAGTAGATTTGCCCACTCCAAACTGATTCCTGACTGACCGGTAGCTGTCGGGCGTTGCAAGCTTCCACAGTACTATGGCCACTCGCTTCTCAACTGTGAGAGCTGCTCTCATTTTGGTGTCTTTCCACTTCAGGGCAGGGGACAGCAAGTCACAAAGTTCCATGAAAGTGGCCCTATGCATACGAAAGTTTCACAGCCACTGGGAATCATCCCAGACCTGCAACACTATGCGGTCCCACCAGTCTGTGCTTGTTTCCCGGGCCCACAATCGGCATTTCATGGCATGAACCTGGCCCAACGCCACCATGATCTCCCAATCGCCACATGCCGTGCTTCTAGGAACGTAGGTGTCCATGTCCTCATCAGTATAGTAATCGCGCTGTCGTTGCTTCCTCGCCCGTTTTTGCAGATACTGCACATACTGCTGGATAATGTGCGAGGTATTTACAATGGTCAAGACTGCACCGGAGATCTGAGCGGGCTCCATGCTTGCCGTGCTATGGCGCCTGCACGGGTAATCCTGGAAAAATGGCACAAAACGTAGGATAGCTGTTCGGTTCAAGATGGCTGATAAAAGGTGGGAAATGGTTGCCTTCTGTAGCTTCCACATGAGCCCAGCACCGACAACATGTAGAAATTTGCTAGCGATGCAAGAATGGGGGAGCAGAGTTTGTGGCGGAAGCTATGCTGCTCGGTTCACGATGGCCGAACAACGGCGGGAAATGGTTGCCTTCTGTAGCTTCCACTGGAGCCCAGCACTGACAACATGGAGACATTTGCTAGCGATGCAAGAACGGGAGAGCAGAGTTTGCGGCGGAAGCTGTGCTGCTCGGTTCACGATGGCCAAACAACAGCGGGAAATGGTAAGGATCTTTCTCTCTTTTGCACAGCTCTGTTTTCTGCTTACTAACAAAAAAGGATCTTTCTCTCTCTTGCGGTTTTCTGTACTTTACACAGCCCTGTGTCACTGACACAGGATCTCTTGCTAATTTTTCTGCCATGTGATTTCTTTCACCCAACCTTCTCAACCTTCCTTTATATTTCCCTCTTTTATTTAATTAGCCTTTACTTTTTAAAATTTATTTCAACTTTTTTACTCTTATTATTTTTTAGTCCCAACAAAAATAACCTTTTACCACATTCTTACTAATCTATAAAACAAACTCCTCTCTCTTGTTGCTTTCTCTAGTTTCCCCTCTTTCTTCTATTTAAAATAACCTTTCTTTCCTTTTTTCCTCTAAGCCTAACCAATCTTTCTTTTTTTAAAACTCCTTTCCTTTAAGGCCTCTGTAGCGAGGGGGCGTGGTCTCCCGCCCTGACAGACAGGGAGGGAGCCATGAACGCCCCCTGTTGGGCAGAACCAGCACTTCCGCGGCCACCCCACCGGAAGCAGAAGGGCGGGACAGGAAGCGGAACTATAAAAGGCTGGTCCTCCAGCTCAGTCGGGAGAGAGCTGCCGGAGGAGCAGGACGTCTCTTCCCCGCTGCGTGACCCCAGACCTAATGGAGACCGCTATCCTGACAGAGACCCAGAGGGGCTGACAGAGCTGCAAGACGCCAGGGTCTCCGACGAGCTGGTGGGGCTGCCACTAGCCGTCTACCCCAGCGAAGCAAACAACAACCCTGGAACCCATGTACACATGGAATCGAATGTAGGAAGTAGCCCAGGGAAGCCAAATCAGATTCAGCTGTGTTATTGACTACAAGCCGGCCAGCACGTTGCGGTTGGACTTTTGCCGCTGACCCAGTGTCGGACAACTCCACTGCAGTTAGGGCCCTGGGCTGGGACGCAGTGGAGCGGGAGGGCCTGGGTTCCTCTACCCCCACCACCCCAACGTCAGGAGTGGTAGCCTCCCCACCTGGTTGTCAGGAGGCCTGCATTGGTCTGGCACCTGCCTGAATCCGGATGCCAGACAGTTGTGCTGACTCTCCCACCAGAGAGCTAACCTCCCCTAGACTGCGACAGCTCTGCCGGACTGTAGGCCAGAGCCCCCCTACTTGCTTGCTGCCCCGCCCTGATCAAGCGCCAGGCAAATGGACCTTCTGGTGCTCTACCTGCCTGACCGTAGGCCAGAGCCCCTACTCAATTGCTGCCCTGCCCTGATTGATGGCCTCGGGCAAACAGACTCTCTACCATTACTTGGCCTGACTGCAGGCTAGAACCATTAACACTGAGCTAATTTTCCCCTGAACCAAGGTACCCGGAAGTATCATAAGTAGTATAAGAGCCCTACCATCAATCAAACCCTAACCCCGCCGCTTGACCCCTTAAGCCCCGCCCCTTTACCCCTTGGTCCCTCCCACCTGTCACCGGAAGTCCCCCCCCACTACCCTCTACCAATCAGGAGGGGTTTTGTGCCGAAAGAACCACCCCGAGAGGAGATTTTGACCAATCAGGGGGACTTCCGGGGCGGGGGTGACCCATCTGGAAGTGGGTCGTGTGACCCCTCTAAGAACTCCCCCCACCACCCTCTACCAATCAGGAGGGGTTTCGTCCCGACAGGACCTCCCCGAGAGGAGATTTTGACCAATCAGGGTGACTTCTGGGTTGGGGTGACCCCTCCGGAAGGGAGTCGTGTGACCCCACTAAGAACGCCTCCCAAGGCCCTCCGCCAATCAGAGTGCAGCACCATTACCCCATAAGTCCCAGCGCCAGACAGAGGAGGCGGCCATCTCTTACCAAGGACACGTGTTTTCGAAAGCGCGGAAAGGCTGCTGAGAGGAAACATGGACTCCTTCACCACCCCCGTGAGAACTTCGGACTTTGTTTTAGCCCCAACCGTCTTTGACCTTGTGTGGAGCAGGCGTTACATCAGCGACAGTTCCGAGGAGGAGGAGGGAGCGACCGAGGGGAGCCCTTTGGCCCAGCCGTTGCTGGATACGCCGGAACCCGACCCCGAAACCCTCGTGAGACACCCCGATGAGCATGGCGGTCTCTCTTTGTCCACCCCCTCAGAGGTAGAAGGCGTAAAAAAGTCATGTGGACTATTGTACGCGTTGCTGTTTATGCTATCCTTAAACACTGCCTTAGGGAAAAGCTTTTTGAAGATTGTGAGGGCTGTGTCATAGATGTGCCAGGCCAAAGGCACCATGATTGTGTGACTTGGACTTCAGTGGATATAAACTGCAAGCTCCGGGGCCTGTGTGCTGAGCTGTGTTTGGAAAGCTTATTAAACACTGTTGTTGCCATAGGTTATGGTATGCAATGTCTGTGCCTAACCCAAGAACATTTAGCGCAAGGGGTGACCTTGATAAATGCTGTGCAATTCAGTGCAGACCCTGACCGTGTTCTAAGGAAAATGACCAAACCGGAAGATGCCTGCTTAGAGCATTATCTTGACCGTCTAGTCCGCACAAAGAGTTACAGAACCCTGCTTAAGAAAAAAACTATTTGTAAGAAATCTAAAAGGATTAAGTTAGAGAATGGTGAGGGGACAAACATGCGATATAAAACTTGGTAGCTGTAAATTTTTTTAAAAGGGGGGTTTGTGACTATTGTGTTTTGTTAGAAGGCCTTTGGCCTTTAAGTGAGCTAAAAAGTTTTAATGAAGCATCTTGGTTTTGTTTTCAAGAAGCTGTATGTTTTTTAAATAAAAAAATTAATTGTTTGTGAGAATTAGCTCTTGTGTTTTTTGTGTGTGTGTATAGCAAAAAGCTGAAATGTATGTTGTGGTGGGGAAGGGGAAAAAATCCTAAAAATGTGCTTACAATAAAACAACCATGCCTATCATAGCAAAGGGCGTGGTCTCCCGCCCAGACGGACGGGGAGGGAGCCGTGAACCCCTTACAGTCTCTCTTTCTACTCATTCATACTTTTTCTCTAAATATGTCAAAACACAGGCACACAACCTTCCCCCGGCCAAACACAGAAAAATAATACAAAATAAATTTTCAAAATGGCCGACGGCGCCAAAAACATACACAACCGGAAACGGGGACGGAGGGCGGGACGTAAATGCTACACAGTGCATGGAAACCTGTCAAAAAGTACATGGTGATGAAAGCTATCGAGCAGTTAACTACTCACATGGCTGTGCAGGGCAGGCGGCCAATGGGGAAGAAGCCATGCTCTGGTACGAAGCTCCCAGGGAAGGGAGGCTGGCTTTTCCCAGAGCTAGGGCAGCTGGGCAGCTTCAATGACCGGGCTCTCCTTAGTACACGTTGTTCTTATCCAATGAAAAAATTTGCGTAGGCTGCAGCGGGCTGGAGGGTGGTTCTTGAACGCCTCCAGGATGAAGATGGTCTGAGAAGCCAGGCTTTGGACCGAGGAGTTGCTGTCCTCCTGCAAGCCTTTGAGGTCTAAGATTGAAAGGAAGGAAATGGAGGTCAGAGCCACAGCGCTCTGGAGAGCCCCAGCAGACCAAGCCAGCGCTGTACCTCTCGGCCTGTGACAAGGAGGCAGCAGGCTGGGAGGCGGGAGGCAGGGGACTAGCAGGAACAACCAGCAACCCTCACTAAACATCCCTGCTGCCCTCCACAAATGGGGGAGCCTCCAGACACAGGCAAGAAGTCCCAATGAACCCCATTCACTCACTATTTCTAGGACTGCCCCGTCCCTGCAGTATCTGAGCACCTCATCCCTGCCTGTATTTACCCTCCGCCTTCCCCAATGCACAGATGGGCACTTAGGTCCAGAGAGGGGGAGAGTCACAAAGGGGGCTTGGGCATTGTTAGGCTATGCCTAACTTTAGGTGCCCTGCTGCCATCCAGGAAATGCCGAGGAGGGAGCTCAGCCATTCTCTAGCTCTGGTTGGGAGGCCCAGCTGTGAACCTGCTCTGGGAGTGAGGAGTCTGATCTATATCACCCCCGCCATTCGCCAACAAATGTGGAGATGCTGCTCTGCCCTGCGCTGCCCAGGGGTCCGGGCACGCAGCAAGGAGGTAGGTGACCGGACGTCACCTCGGCCTCATTTGGAGCAGTGGCTTGACCCCAGGCACCCCACGTGGAGGTGACTGCTCCAAACACTGGGCTAGTGAGTGCAAGGGGGGAGGCAGCACCCCACCTCGGCTGTGTTTGGGGGGGGGGCAATCGTCTGCAAAGGCCAGCCAGCTCAGGCCCAGTTTGGGGATCTGCCAGGCCGCAGCTCTGAGGTCAGGGCTAAGTGCCTGGCACATGCCAACCAGCAGACACGACAGGGTGAGGGGGCAGCTGATCAGGGGTTTGGGGATCTACATTTTGCATCCCTTTGTGGCTCTCGCCCGAGATCATGTTGCTGGTGTCAGAGATCGAACCCAGCCCACGGCCCTGGGCCGTTCATCCCCCTAGCGCTCAGTGCTCAAAGCAGGTACCACTCACCGTTGCAGATGGCATCCAGCTTGTCCTGGCTCCTCTGGTCCAGCTGCCGGGCAGTGAGCCCTACACATACAAACAGCTCGTCACATCCCCGCATCCCCAGCGAGGGTGTCAAATGTCACCCTCCAAGCAACCCCTCGCTTCCCCCGCCCCTCGCTGGCCAGGACGCGCTCCCAAGTCCCCAGGGGAAAGGGTGAGTCCCCAGGGATGGTTACAGGGCTGGTTGCCAAAGGAGAGCACAGCACCTTGAGGGTCCACTACCAAGAGCCCATGGTGGGGTATGGGGGGGGGAATGCGGACTGCATGGGGAGCAGTGGGGTTAGAGGGGGCCCATCAGCCGATCAGGGCAGTTTGGGGTCAGCTTGCTCCTGCGGACTTCTGACACCCTTGATCCTTCATTAGACAATCAGGAGCCCAAGGGTTACTTCTCGCTGCTGGCAGGGACTGAGGAGAGCCTGGGACCGGATCCAGCCCCCCTGCTAAAGGGACCCCTGCTCTGTGGTTACCTATGAACCTGATGGCCGCTTCTCTAATTGGAGCCTGTGGGTTCTCCAGAAAGGCCATGGTCTGGCACAGAAAGTTGTTGGCTCTCCCCTTGTAGCGCATCAGCTAGGACCAGAACAAGGGAGCACAAGGTTATTAAAGGCCTTTCCGTCCCGCAGGCCGGGTTCCAGGTGTGTGGAGCGCACGTCCTGTTTTCACCCCTCCTTCCTGTGCCGGGGGGATCACGCAGAGGGACTACACCCAGGGCCAGGAGTGGTCCCGGGGCTGGGGCTCAGTGTGGGCACAGAGCCGGGCAATGGGGGGTGCCCTATCCACCGATTCCCCCGCTCCTACCAGCGAGGGCTGCGCAGTGAATGACCTGAGGGCTCCCTCACCAGGCAGTCACAGCTTTGCCAGATATCCTTGTGCTGGATGAAGCCACCGAGCTGGTCCCACTTCAGGAATTCCGCAGCACTGCTGAGGGTGTCCCAACACACCTGCAAAACAAGTGGGGCCAGGGCGAGCCGGCCACGGTTACGGGAGCTGGAAGCCACTAGCCTTGTTACCCGGAGGCCGTGCGTGCTGAACGCTTCCCGGCCCCAGGTTGCTTGCGGAAGGGTGGCGGTGTGGCTAAGGCAATGGCTGGAGACCTGACTCAATTCCCAGGTCTCCCTGCGGGAACTCAGGCAAGTTGCTTAGGCCCAGGGGTGCAAAGGGATTTAGGTGCCTAATGCCTATGGGTGATCAATACTTTTGAGGCGCTAGGCCTCATGCTGTGCCTCAGTTCCCCACCTCATGGTGAGTAGGAGGGTGAATTCATTAGTGCTGGTGGCATTTGGCTCCCAAGTGATGGTGGCCATGAGCGCTAGCATGTGCAGAGACACCTGGGGCGGGGGGAGGGGGGGCGGCTTGGGCATCTCATGTCTAGTACGGGCTGTCCAGGCCGCTTGGCCAAGGGCACACTGGGTCCTGCGCACCATCTGGAGACTGGGTAGCCCTGCTCCTGGTAGAGGCCATGGCCAGGGTTGTGCTCTTCCCACCAGCACAGCCAGGGAATGTGCGGAGGCCAGTGGCTGTAGGAGTGGTGAGGCGACCCCTCCCCCCACCCAATCTCTCTGCCTGGCTGCAGGGGGGGAGTGTTGGGCTCAGAGGATGCAGGGAAGACTCAGCAGTTGGGTGGGGCGCCATGGTCATGGCGCTACTGCACTCAACGTTCAAGTGATTTTGAGCGCCTGACTGTCACAGCACTGAGCACCTGCCCTCTGTCAGCGAGACCCTTTAAAGGGGGGGTGACACATGTTGCCCCCTCAAAACAAATTACTGGTCACTCTGTAACGGTATCCGCTGCAGGCTCCAGCCCGTGGCCTCACCTGGGACACGTTGGGACGCCCATCATGCACAAGGAGGAGCAGCGGGACCAGGCTCTGGAGCACATACTCCTTCATCTGCCTCCTGTTGCGCCCCCTTACAAGCTCCAGCAGGTGTTTAAAGAGGGTGATGGAGAGCACCCGGAGCCTGCTGGTCACCTGCAAGAGACGACATGGGGAGGAGACGCTGTGACAGTCATTCTCACCCAGCGGGGCGAGCGCTCACTGTGCCAGAGATGTCTGCCCTGCAGGGGGTATTGGTAACTCACCCCCAGCCATACAGCCACAGCTGGGGCCAGAGTCTCATGGGCATAGCGCCATTGAAGGCAATAGAGATGCAGATTTCCACCAGTTGAGGGGCTGGCCTGGTAACTTCTTGGCCAGGGAGAGCAGTAAGGTGGGGTGAGACTGCCCCTGGACTCTCACAGCCAGCTCTGGGCACACTGACATCAGCACACACCTGTGTCAGCCAAGGGGGAACGCGCAGGGCAGAGCAGCGCCAGGACAGGGGCGGCAGAGAGGGAGTGATGAGGAAAGATTCAAAGAGCAAAGGGGGGGGGGTGTAGTTTGTCCTCCCGCTTTGCGGGCCCAGCTCACACTGCTGTTGACCCACAGCGGCCCTCTAGCCAGGCCAAGGGGGCCAGGCGTGGGGGGCAAATTCCTACACTGGTGTTTGTTTGAGCCACGCACAGGGACCTGGGGTGGATTTAACCAGGGCCAAGGGGTGGTAAATGTGCAGGAGCTCCCAGATAGGGGGCCTTGGAAGCCATGACTGGAAGCCACCCAGCCTCCAGGGGCTCGGGGTGGGGTGAGGGTTGCCCCACTCCTGTGCATGGGTTTCTTGTTAACTCAGAGCCGGCCCCGCTTGGTCACATGGTGCTGCTGGGCTCCCTCCCTGCATGGCTGCTGGCAGAGCTGAACCAGTCCAGTGACCAGGGAGGCTGGGCGAGCTGTGCCAAGCAGGGAGAACCAGGAGCAATAGCTGGATGCTGTAGGGAGGGGCCACTGCTTTCTGGGAGGTGAGGCTGAGGGGGCAGCCTGGGGACGGGGTGACTTGAGCTGTTCTGGGAGTGGCTGAACCTTTAAACGGTGACCCCCCAATCAGCAGTTACATGTCTGGGCACCAGGTTCTAGACCAGGCAGTTCTCTGCGTGACGTCTGTTGTAAAAGTGTTCATAAGTTCTTTTAGCCTGTTTATCTGATTTGGCTGCGCTCTTCCTGTCTGGCCACTTTGTAGTAGGTTCTTGGAACAGTAGTTCTGAGTTGTCTTTCCATGAGGAGTTGTGCTGGACTAGATGCAGGAGCTGCTGTTGGTGTTGATCTGTAATTCAGAGGAGCAAGGAATGGATCTTCCTGCTGTCAGATGTTTTTAGCTGCCTGCGCAGCTCTCTCAGCCTCTCCATTCGCTTGTGAGTAATGTGGGCTGCCAGTGATATGAGCAAAATCATATTTCATTCAGACTGACTTAAATTCTGCTGCAGTGAATTGTGGGACATTGTCCATCACTAGTTGTTCTGGATACAGAAATGAGCAAACGTACACTTCAGTTTCTCAATAACACTGCAACATGTTATGTCTTTCAAGTACATTATTTCTATATAGCTGGAAAAATAGTCCACAATGACCTGGCAATGATGTCCTCTGAATTCACAAAATCTGCAGCTAGTCTTTCCCAGTTCTCTCTCTTGTAGAGGTGGTTGTTCACTGGTTCAGCATTGCCTCTTAAGTTGATTTGGACTAGATCACCTTTCAAAAGCCCAATAGCATCAGATCCTCAAGTTCTTCCATCTTTCTCACTAGGCCCATCATGGCTGCTACACTGCAGCTGAGAAGGTTGTTGGTCTTTGATCCCATACACACTGAACGCAAAGCTTTTGTCTTTGTAAATTGGTTCGGTGATGAACTGGCCCATGCAGTTCAAAATCCCTTCAGGGAGGGTCAGAGCTGTGTGACATCAGCTCTCGAGTCAATTTTAAAGTCAATAGTCTTGCTTTGAATATTCAATGTCACTCTCCAGGCGGGCGCCATGTCATCACAAGTGATAGATCCCAGAATCAATGGGTCTTGATTGTCTGCAATATGAGTCAACTCCCTGACTGCTTCAGTGCAACGAACAGCTGCAAAATGTCCATATTTCAGGCATTTATTACAACATGCGCCTCTGGCTGGACATGTATCATCCCTTGGGATATGACTTTTCCACACCTTGTGCATGTAGACTGGCATTTGTCCCTCTTAGCCTGGGAATTCTCTCTCCTTACCTCAGGGAGTTTATGAGAAAGACTTTTAACACTTAAGTGTCTGTTTGTAGCTTTTAAGCTAGTTGCAGGTTTTTCAATTTGTTTTTGCCTGTTGTTTGAATAATTCTGACTCTTGCTAGCTGTATAGCTGTGGGTAGAGTTAAATCTCTCTTCGGCGGTAGCTGCTGTGAAAGGTTTTTTGCAGTGTTGTTGTAGCTGTGACAGTCCCAGGATATTAGAGGTAGGTGAGGGAATATCATTTAGACCTCACCTGGCTTGTCTCTATGAAAGGTTTTTATCTTTTAACCCAATAACCAGCCTGTTTCTGAAATTTTCATGTTTTACATTCCCCAAATCACAGTTTTCAGCCAGGGGATGCAGAGGTCTTATAAAACTTTCAACATTTTCCCCTGGTTCTTGAATTCTTTGCTGAAAACATGCTCTTTAATAAACCACATTTCCCTCGGTTATAAAGTGTGCATCAATCCTAACCACAACCCTTGCATAGTTGTCTTTGTGATGGTCTTCAGTAAAGTCAAAGGAGGTAAAGATATGCTCTGCGTGCTTCTCCATAGCCTAAATTAAAGTCAATACCTGTATATCCCCAGTTCCTTTGTGCAGCTTGTTTGCAATGCAAAATCGTGCAAAACATTGTTTCCAGTCTGTCCATTGTGAAGGGTTATGAAAGGTGACGTTCTCTGGGGAACCAGAGAGGGGCATGTTGATAAGGTCCTGCAAACTTTGTTGCTGTTCCTTCCGTCTGCAACCTGTGTTGCTGTTTTCCTTTGGTTTCTGTTCTTAGTTTACTCCTGACACCATATCATGTTCGGTACCAGATATGGACTGCCTACAGAGATTGTTTACACGCACCAGATGGAGAGTTCTTAATTTGTAATGAAAGAGGTGCTGGGGCTCAAGCAATTTTTTTACAATCATAACTGATGCAGCAAGCCCAGAGGTGCCAGGGCTTAGCCCTGGCAAGCCCTGGCACAAGTTGAGCACTGCAGATGGGTTCATCATAAGAACCGTTAATGCTCTGCTGGATACAGCTGAGGTTCATTTAAATAAGGTATTTTACAGAGCGTCACCTAGTAGCTGAACAGTATGATACAGGGTAACATGCCATTACACAGGTAGCCTGGCTTGTTTGCTAGACTCCATCCCATGTTAATCTTACTAGCCAGCTGCTCCTGCCCCCAGTGTCAGCTCAGAGCAGCCGGGCAGGCTCTGCACAAAACTTATGGGAGCGGTCTGGGGGCATCAGAGCTGCACTGCATAGGCAGATGTTGAATTGGCACCTCGCTGGTCTTCCCTCCAGTTGTTGAGGCCTATTTGCCTTTCCCTGGTGATGGGCGTTGTGTTCATTAACACTATTTGGATTTAACACCCCCCCATAAAGAACCTGTTCTGTTCCCCCCGGGCCCGAGAGGGGGTTGGTTTGGAGGGCTCACCCCAGGGCGAGATCCTGCAGCTGGGGTCCAGGAGACCCTGGGAACAGCTTGAGCCGGGCCTGTGCCACTACTAAATAAAGAGCGGCAGGGTCCCAGCAGAGTTCGGCAGGGCTGAGGGTAGTATTTAGTGTTGTGAAAGCTGGGGAGGTGGGTGGACGCTCCAGGAGCCCCCACTGGGGGGTTACCCCTAGAAGGCAGTAATGGATGGGCCCCTTTCTCCTGCCCGCTTGCTGGATCTCACCATCCAGTGGGGGACTGGACATCAGTCTGGTGAACGTGCCGGCGGGGGCTAGTTTGTGGTTATGAAAGGCCTGGGGAGAACTAGGCCCTCCTTTGACGCTGCACTGCCATGAGAACGAAGGGGAGAGGAAAGGGTGGTAGCTGCAGAACCTACAAACGGAGCCGTTTCCTTATGGAGCTCCCAGACCAGCTGTGGGATTCCTGGCCAGGGAGGGGAGGGGCAGGATTTTCACCAGGGTACCATCACTTGTCACCCTGGAAGCCAGCAAGAGCATTGCAGCACCCTGTGCTGCAGAGGCCCCCTCGCTGCATGCAGACTCAGGAATGCATGTCCTTCCACAAGGGGAGCCTTGTCCCCAGGCTGCCCTGATCCTTGTCAGCAGGCCTGCAGGACACAAGGGTTCCCATCCTTTCTGCCATACGCTCTGATGGAGAGTGGGGTAGCAGAGGAAGGCGGGAATGGGCTCACGTCATTTACAACAATCCTTTTTCTGGCTAGGACCATAGCACAGGCCCTGCTAGCCCACCCGCCAGCCCCCATTCACAGGTCCGCAGTTTGAACGGTCTCCCATGGGCCACCGGGCCTTACATCATCAATGAAAGGCAGGAGTTTCTCAGCCACTTGCACAGCCGCACGGCTGGCGCTCTGCCTGTCCATGCCGTCAAGGATGTTTTTCAGCACGGTGATGGCCTTGGCGATGATTTCCCTGTCTACCTCGTGTAGTCGCTCCAGGACGTCTGGCAGCAGACGCTGGAGTTTCCCCACCTGCGTGAAATGAAGAGCTGCTTTACGAAACACCCTCCAGTGACCCACAAGCCATTTCCAAAACAACGTCCACCTCCCCTGCAGACAGAGGCACGGGAACTAAGGGTGTGGGGGGTGCTGCAGCACTCCCAGGTTTTACACGGGGCTCTGCTCCTGGCCCCGCACACAGGGTCCCAGCTGCCAGCCCTGCGCCAACCCCCATCTGTGGCCCCAGCCTCGGTCCCCTTGCTCCATCCACCTCCCCCCCCTCTCCTGGAGCCATGGCCCTGCTCCTGAGCCCAGCTCTTAGGGGTGGCAGGGGGTGTGGGCAGGGGTAAGGGGGGGCGCAGCACCTCCACTATAAAAAGTCTTCCAGCGCCCCTGCCTCCAGGTGACATGTTAGAGCCTCAAAGCCTTTGCACAGCCAGCTAGAATCACGGGCAGCGGGGCCGGCTACCTGCAACATAAGCAGCTGCTTCCTTGTACCCCAGATCTCAGGGGATGGTATTTATTAGCGGGTATCATCTGTGAAAGTTCTCTGCACAACACGTTGACCCCAAATAAATCAAGTCTATTATTGTTATAGGGGTTTGAATAGCACCTCGAGGGCCTATCTGCAATCAGGGCTTGTGCTGGGGGATTTCCAGGCACAGTAAGAGACGTCCCCTGCCCTAGAGCTTACAGGCTAGACACACAAAGGAAGGATTTCTATCCCCATTGTACAGACATGGAACTCAGGCACAGAGAAGCTACGTGACTCGCCCACGGTCACCCCGGGAGTCTGGCAGAGCCAGGAACCGAACCTGGGTTCTCCTGAGTCCCGGTCCTTACAGCCCAGCCTAGAGGAGGGAGCCAATTTTGCACACGAGTTCTAGGGTTGGTCTGTTACTAAAAGCCAGATTCAATCATTTCTGTATTTGGTTTTTGAACCTTTCAAAGACAGCCCCACAAAATTTTTTTGGAGAGGGTCCAGAGAAGAGCTTGAGAACATGACCTATGAAGGAAGGCTGAAAGAATTGTGTTTGTTTAGTTTGAAAAAGAGAAGACTGAGAGGGGACATGATAGCAGTTTTCAGGTATCTAAAAGGGTGTCATAAGGAGGAGGGAGAAAACTTGTTCACCTTAGTCTCTAAGGATAGAACAAGAAGCAATGGGCTTAAACTGCAGCAAGGGAGGTTTAGGTTGGACATTAGGAAAAAATTCCTAACTGTCAGGGTGGTGAAACACTGGAATAAATTGCCTAGGGAGGTTGTGGAATCTCCATCTCTGGAGGTATTTAAGAGTAGGTTAGATAACAGTCTATCAGGGATAGTCTAGACAGTATTTGGTCCTGCCATGAGGGCAGGGGACTGGACTCGATGACCTCTCGAGGTCCCTTCCAGTCCTAGAATCTATGAATCTATGAAAATCTCAACCGGCATCAGGGAAAAAATGTGTCAAATACAGGCTAACCGGTTCCGGAAGAAAAAATGAACCACAAGCAAGTGAAAACCAGGCTGAGGCGCATGGAACGATGGGAATAGTGTATGACAAAGAGAATTACAGTCACGCCCTCTCCATGTCTGATCTAATCATAGTCCGGGTTTAATAAACCGGACTGACCCGCTATTCTCAGGGTAAGTAAATTATCATTAGTGAGAGTTGCCTTCAGATTGTCTCCTCTTTACCAGGCTGCCAGATCTGTGTATTTAAGCCCCAAGAGTTTTCTCTGCCTTCACTATACTGTGTGTATCAAACTTGTTATGAGATCTTAGCAGCAAAAGGCCCCTGTAGAGCTCTTCAGAGGAGCAAGTGCTGCGGGACAGAGCTGTGACGTCAACAGTTAAAATCTATGAGGCTTTAAAAGGGGATTTGTAGGAAAAAATGGTTCCTAATTGAAGCGAAATGGCTCTGTCCGAGCGTCCCTGATCACTGGTGTCGCCAGCATTCCCTGGGGTCTAGAGTCCGCAGCTCTGCTGCTAATCTAGTGCTAGGGTTCTTTGGATCACAGAGACCCCAGACACAATCAGTGCCAGGTGCTGCACACACCCAGAGACACACCCCGCAGCAGCCAGGCCCTGCCCTGCAGAACAGCAGACAAAGGCCAGGCAGGGACTTGCCCAAGGTCACTCAGCAGGTCAGTCACAGAGCCAGGAATAGAAGCCAGGGCTCCTGACTCGAGGCCAGGGCCATGTCCCCTGGGAAGGTTTCAATGACCCCAGCCCTGCAGCAGCTCCCTGCGGTTCTGGGTTTATCCCCCAGCCCTCCTCCCCTCTCACCTTCTCTGGGCGCAGGGACAGGTACAGGAGGCCTTTGAGCGCCAGCCAGCGCACCACAGTGTTGGGGTCTCTCAGCTGCCCACTCAACCGGTCCAGGATGGCGTCTTCCCGCTCATTGCCAAGGTCAGGGCACTGGAGGAGCTAACACACCAACAGCGAAACAAGCTAGAGAACGGGGCTGGACCCTCACGACTCATCTCTGCCACGGGGCCCTTAGCTCCACCTGCCACGGGCGCGGCATGCGCTGTACGCCGGGCACCGCGATTGGTCACCGTGTGTGCCCCACTGAAATGCTGCTAGCGCAACGGCCCCTCGAGGCTCCAGCCGAGATCAAGGCCTACCCTGCTCCCTCACTAAGGCTCAGCTGCATGCGGAGCGGGGAGGGAGGGGGCTGCAGCCTTGTGTTCCAAAGGGCCGCCCGGTCTGCGGGGGGCAGGTGAATTGGCCGTGGATGGGGCCCGGCCTGCGCATGGCTATACGGACGTCAGAGGGGGCTTGAGGGCCGAGGTCACACAAGGGACCATTCTATGGAGCTGAGCCTTGGGGAACAAGAGATACCCGACCCTGGGCTTTGCTCCAGCCCCGCGACACCAGCTGGGGCAGGTAACAATGTCCAGAGTCAGTGACTCCACCCCTAGGGCTCTAGGAGCTTTCCCTGCCCCTGGTCACCCACCCACCCCCAGAGCCTTCAGGGCTACCCCTCTCCTGGCCATAGGCATGGGCGGCGAGTTCTATGGGCCCCCGGTGCCTGGGCACCATGAGCCTCGGCCCCGCCTTCCGCCCCCGCGTCTCCCGGGCCATTTAAAAGAGCCCGGGGCCCCCACTCACCACCAGCAGTGCAGCGGAGCTGAGCGGCTTCCTGCCTGCTTGCTCCACATGGCTGCCGGCCCCTCCCTGCAGCCCCTGGGTGGGGTGGGTCTGTGTCCCACTGTCACGGAGTGTGGGGGAGTCAGGGCCCCGCACCCCCCACTTCCTGCGATTCACCGTGACTCTCACCAGCCAGTAAAACAGAAGGTTTATTAGATGACAGGAACACAGTCCCAAGCAGGGCTTGTAGGTACAACCAGGACCCCTTCAGCCAGGTCCCTCTGGGGGGCAAGGATCTTAGACCCCAGACTTGGGGTTCCCTGCCTCTTCCCACCCAGCCCAAAACTGAAACCAAAACCCCTCCCACAGGCTCTCTCCTCCTCCTTCTCTCCCCCTCGCCCCACCCCCCTTCCTGGCTCAGGTTACAGGCTCAGGTACTGTCCCTCACCTCAAGTCATCCCCTGCTCTCCCATCCCCCATGCAGACAGTCCAGTAAAACTAACCGACATACCCAGGTCAATCCACCCCGCTCCCTACTGCGTCACACCCACCCCAAGCGCCCCTGCAGCCAGTAGGAAGCTGCGCGGGCAGTGCCTGGGGGTAGCAGCACACGGAGGCCCCCAGGCCCGCCCTGCCTAGGAGCCCCAAGTAAGCGCCGCACCCTCCCAACTCCTCCCAGAGCCTGCACCCCCACCCCTTTCCCACACCCCACTCCGGCCCCCAAACTCCCTCCCAGAGCCTGCCCCCCCTCCCTCCGCACCCCCTCCTGCCCCCAAACTCCCTCCCAGAGCCTGTACCCCCTCCCTCCACACCCCCTCCTGCCCCCAAACTCCTCCCAGAGCCTGCACCCCTCACCCCCTCCTGCACCCCCACCCTCTGCCCCAGCCTGGAGCCTGCACCCAGCACCCAAACTCCATCCCAGAGCCTGCACCCCAGGCCCCTTCCCCACCCAAACTCCCTCCCAGGGCCCAACCTCTCACCCCTCCTGCACCCCAATCCCCTACCCCAGCCCAGTGCCTGTACCCCAGACCTCCTCCCCCCGCCCAAACTCCCTCCCAGAGACTTAGGCAGGTGGGGGGCAGGGTTTGGGGGGGCAGAGTTTGGAGGGGCGGGCTCTGCTGGTCACCATCAAAATTTCTACAAACCTGTCGCCCCTGGCCATAGGTCAGCCCCATGCCACAGTCACCGCTGGGCTAGGGCTGTTCTCACGACCCTCACCCGCCGGTGAGGCTCACCTGAATGAAGAACGCCATGGCCGGGATGTACCGCCTATCATCCCTGCAGTTGAAGATGGCCATCAGCTTGTGGAAAATCCAGCAACGCTCCTGGAAACTGACCGAAACCATGGCCCTGGCATGGGAAACACAAACACCACATCATCGAGGTGGGCAAGGACTGGTTCTCCATTTACAAATCTAACCAGACCAGTGCCACAGGACAGGGGATCCTGGGTGACTAGTCACGTGCAGCTGGCACGGACTAGTTCCTGCTGGCTTAAAATGCCCAGCGGCCTAACTGCTAGAGACCCAGACCCTTAATCACTCTACAGGGAGCCCTTCCATGAGGCCAGCTCCGAGCACGCAGCGCTGGGGCTGTGTGACGAAGTGGGACCGTTCTTAATGTTTCCTCTGAATACTGTGTGGGTGCCTCAGTTTCCCCTATGCATTTCTTAAGTCTCCAGTGTGCATAAATGGCTGACAATCTGTCTCCTAGCAACAAATGGCCAGGGCCCTTCCACCCTTGCAAGGGGATAGCTAAAGGTGAACAAAGAGATCAGGTGACCTCCTGGTCCAGGAAAGAGACAAAGGCCAGAAAGGAGGGGCTGGAGGGGGGTTTCAGTTGGGAGCTGGCTGGGGACCAGAAGTGAGTGCAGACGGAGTTGTCTGCCTCGCTGGGCCCCAGAATGGACCCGGCTGAGGGGTCCCGTTTGCTGTACCTACAAGCTCTGTTTTAGACTGTGTTCCTGTCATCTAATAAACCTCTGTTTTACTGGCTGGCTAAGAGTCACGTCTGACTGCGAAGTGGGGGTGCGTGCAGGATCCTCTGGCTTCCTCAGGACCCCACCTGGGGGGACTCGCTGTGGGAAGCGCACGGAGGGGCATATGCTGAATGCTCCAAGGAGAGACCCAGGAAGGTGAAGCCGTGTGAGCTTCTTGCCCTGAAGACAGTCTGCTCCGAGGGAGAGGAGGCTCCCCAAAGTCCTGACTGGCTTTGTGGGGAGCAGTTCCAGAGCATTGCCCGGGGACTCCGTGACAGGCTGCAAGAGAACTGCAGACAAAGAAGGGCGTCGGTGGGCTCGGTGGCCTTTCTCATGTGCCCAGATATTGGGTGATGAGAGACAGAAGGTGGGTTAGGGAATATCTTAGATTGGTCTAAGACAAGTGTTGGAGCTTTCTGTGTTAGCTTCTCTCTCTCACCCACAGATGCTGGGCCAGCCAAAGACATTCCCTCCCCCACCTTGTCTCTCTCATGTGCTGGGCCTGACAGGGCTACACCAACGCTGCAGTCAGACATGACGGAGGCTGTCTTTGCCCAACCACACCTGCCAGAGCCACGCAGGAAGCGGTTTACGCCAGGCAGCGCAGGGTGGAGAAGTAGCCGACTGACTCCTCGGCCAACAGCACAGAGGCTGCGGCCTGTTCCACGCAGGCGATTGGGAGCCGCGTCTCACCCAGCGGGGAAGGTGATGTGGCCGTGTCCTGGGCCCAGGGACGGGAGATGCTGCTGCGGTCAGTTCTGGGCAGCAGCCCCAGGGACAAGACACTCACCGGGCAAGCAGCAAGACGCCTTTGTGGTGCATGTCGGCGTTCATGAGCATGCCCCAGCCACCCTGCTTCTGGATGAACGTGGCCTGGTCCCCGTAGCCAGCACATTGGAGCAAGGCTTGCATGGCATTCACCGCACACCTGCATGCAGAGCGAGCCTCTTGTTACTGAGCGAGCCCAGGCCAGGCCCTGCCGCGTGCCTGCGGGCAACGGTGCAGAACCGAGGCGGGGTGTCGGGCTGGCAGTACCTGACGGGGCTGAGGGGTGCGAGCGTGTCCTCCTGGTTATGCACCCTCTGGTTATCCATGGACGGCTCCACCGTGTAGGTTATTTGGAAGAGCAGGGCGATGGAAAGCTGAGGGAAGAGCTCCTTCACCTTCTCCCTGGAGCCCTGCTGCTTGAGGATCTTGTACAGGACTCTGGTGGCCTGCAGCCAAGAACAGGAGACAGATGTCACTGCAGGGCCTTCGTCCTTCCCACACTCCCCCAAGGCACCTAGAGAGGAGGGGTGGGCTGGGGGCTAAGGCCTGGGATGCTGGGTTCAATTCCTAGCCTGTGTGACCTTGGCTAGAACCACAGAAGGGACTTGGGCTCAGCGTTGCCATGCCTAGCTTCATGTGCCCTGCTGCCCAGTGGACTCACAGCCCTGAGTTAAGTGCCCAGGCTCCATATACGCTCCAGAGGGAGAGTCAGTTGGGCCAATTGTTAAAGAGGGTAAACGGGATGGCCTGGGTAATTTCAGGCCTGTCAGCCTGACATCGATCCCAGGCAAGATAATGGAGCGGCTGGTACAAGATTAAATTAATAAAGAATTAAAGAAGATAATTTAATTAATGCAAATCAACATGGGTGTATGGAAAATATTTCCCACCAAGATAATTGCGATCTGTTTTTCGATGAGATTACAAGTTTGGTAGAGAAAGGAAATAGCATTGGCATAATGTATGTAGACTTCTGTAAGGCGCTTGAGTTGGCGCCGCACTCCAGTTTGATCGGAATCCTAGAAGGATACAAAAGTAACGTGGCGCACATGAATTGGTTATAAATTGGCTGACAGGTCTCAAAATGTAATTGTAAACTGGGAATCAGCATTGCACTGGTGTGTTTCCAGTGTGGTCCCTGCAGGGATTGGGTCTTGGCCCTACGCGATTTAACATTTTTATCAATGACCTGGAAGAAAACATAAAATCATCACTGATAAAGTTTGCAGATGACACAAGAATTGGGTGAGTGGTAAATAATGAAGAGGACAAGTCACTGATACAGAGCGATCTGAATCGCTTGGTAAACTGGGGGGCAATCAAACAGTATGTGTTTTACTATGGCTCATTGTAAATGAATACATCTAGGAACAGGACGGGGGATTCTCTCCTGGGAAGCAGAGACTCTGAAAAGGACCTGGGAGTCCTGGTGGATAATCAGCTGAACAGGAGCTCCCAGTGTGGTGCTGTGGCCAAAAGAGCTCATGTGATCCTGGGATAAATAAACAGAAGAATCTCGAGTGGGAGTATTTGGCACTGGTGTGACCCACTGCTGGGATCCTGGGTCCTGTTCCAGTGCCCACAATGCAAGAAGAATGTTGATAAATTGCAGAGGGTTCAGAGAAGAGTCGTGAGAATGATTAAAGGATTAGAAACCATGTCTTATAGTGATAGGGTGACCAGACAGCAAGTGTGAAAAATCAGGACGGGGGTTGGGAGTAATAGGAGCCTATATAAGAAAAAGACCCTAAAATCAGGACTGTCCCTATAAAATTGGAACATCTGGTCACCCTACACAGTGAGAGACTCAAGAAGCTCGATCTATTCAGCTTAACAAAGAGAAGGTTGAGGGATGACTTGATTACTGTCTATAGGTATTTCCCTGGGGAACAAATATTTAATAATTGGCTTTTCAATCTAGCAGAGAAAGGTCTAACATGATCCAGTGGCTGGAAGTTGAAGGTAGACATTCAGATTGGAAATAAGGCATACACGTCACAGTGAGAGTAATTAATCATTGGAACAATTTACCCAGGGTGGTGATAGATTCTCCATCACTGACCATTTTTGAATCACGATGGGATGTTTTTCTTCAAAGACCTGCTCTAGGAATGTTCTGGGGGCAGTTCTCTGGCCTGTGTCATGCAGGGGATCTGACTAGATGATCACAGAGGTCCCTTCTGGCCTTGAAATCTATGAAGCTAAGAGTGGGGAGCTGCCTAAACCAGCCAATAGGAAATGCTGAGGAGAGGGGTGTGGCCTAAGCCCCACCCCCAAAGGGAATTCGGTATCTATCTCTACTTGGGAACACTTAAATAGTCATTGGAGCAGAGTTTAGACCCCGGGTCTCCCAGTTGGGTGCCCTAACCACTCGACTAGAGACAGTGGTGTAGTCCAAAATCTGAAGGTACTGGAATGCCACTAAAATATTGATTTTCATAAACATGAATTATACAAATTCACATTTTATTTGTCTACTGAATTTCTGGTACAGTAATTCTTGGCTAAACCAGGCATGGCTGAAGACAGGCCGGCTGTCCGAAATAACAAGGTATTGGATTTTTTTTTTAATTGTATACACCAGGGGTCGGCAACGTTTGGCACGCAGCTCGCCAGGGTAAGCACCCTGGCGGGCCGGGCCAGTTTATTTACCTGCTGACATGGCAGGTTCGGCCGATTGCGGCCCCCACTCGCCGCGGTTCGCCGTCCCGGGCCAATGGGGGCGGCGAGAAACCGCGGCCAGCACATCCCTCGCCCGCGCCGCTTCTCATCGCCCCCATTGGCCCGGGACGGCGAACCGCGGCCAGTGGGGGCCGCGATCGGCCAAACCTGCCACGTCAGCAGGTAAATAAACTGGCCCGGCCCGCCAGGGTGCTTACCCTGGCGAGCCGCGTGCCAAACGTTGCCAACCCCTGGTACACACACACACACACACACACACACACACACACACACACACACACACAGACAGACACCTATAGTAGCTATTCAATTCATTTTAACTGTTGAAATCATTGTGCTGAAATGCCATTAATGTGTACACAGCACACTATGTAAAAGATATAAATCTAGACAGTACAGTGATAAAAACCCAATGAATGCATAGCATGTTTTCTTTTTACTTTAGCCTATAGGCTAATGAAAATACAAAATAAATCACGCTGCTGCACTATAGACATTAGTCTATCAGGCGGAAATAATAAAAGTTTATTTTAAATTGAAACTAGCTAATAGGCTACACAAGTAACACAAAATACATCAAGGCATAACAGGGGCTGTAGTAGCAAAGGCCTGCTGTAATGCATTTATCTAATTTCTACAAATATTTCCACAAAGCGTCTTTCTCCATCTTGTAATTTATGTGTCTGTGAATCAGAGGGAGAACGAGGATGTCTGAGCCAAGTTCTGGCACAGCTGAGAGGGTGCCACATGGAAAATGAAGGGCCACGTAGCTTGCTAAACATGAGATTTGACATATGCGGAATAAGCCGCTTGCCACATTTGCCATTCACAATCATAGTCATGTGGCTAAATCCACGCTCACACTCAGCCGTGCTGCATGAAATCACATGCGTGGAGCTGAACAGAGGTTTCAGCTGAGCTGGCACTTCTGACCAGTATAGTCAAGAAAGTCACGCTAGGCATTGACTATTCCTGTCACTGGTAGACCAAATCGGTTGCACAGCTGCCCTACCTCCTTTTCACTTTATCTAAGAATAATGGGTCACTACAAAAAGTAATTTTCCCTCTGCTGATACTCACATCTTCTTCTTGTTCTTTCTTGGTTTCAGGTGACCGGCAGTAAAGCGTATACAGTTTGTCAAAGAATTCCAAGTGATTTACAGCTCTTACTTCACTTAACGTTTCAGCAGCTGCCAAATCCAACCTGTGATTCACACACTACCTCGCTAGAACATTTGGGTACTTCTTCACAATACAGCTCGCTACGCCAGAGTTCTTCCGAAGCATAACACTAGCACCATCACTCGCAAATACTACAAGAGTAATTGTAATCAGAATTCGATTTATTGAGGCATTTCAGCTCACAATCTACAGTGCCTGAAGCCGTCTGATGTGGAAGTGCAATCAGATCAAGAAACATGAAGTGAGGATAATCATCCTTCAAAGTGTCACATTTTAAATAGATTCTAACTGTTGATTCATTGCTCAGAGTAGTTGATTCATCAACAGACATGGCTATCTTTCCGTCACTCTCCGGCATCTGAGCGCACATTCGTCATTTGCAAGGCTTTCGGTGCATTGCAGATGAGATAGGGTCTAGCATGTCTGTAGCACTGAATTGTGAACACAGACCGATACCAATATCTACACCATGCAGTATCTGGAATTCAGTTAAATCGGGACGATCAGAGTAGGGTCTGCCATGTTTAGCAATGTAATAGGCCATTCGCTTTACCTGCACAGTTGTGTCAAGTTCTGATTTTGTCATGTTAACCACTTCAACTTCAAAAGTTGAGGTTTCTGCTTCTGTTGAAAGCTGTAAAGCTACCTCAGATGCAGTTGAATCTTTGTGTTCCTTTATCTTCATTGGCAGAGATGTTAATCTGGACTCTCAGCTAGGTCCATAAGGAGAAACAGAAAACTACCACCACCCTACTGCTATGGAGAGAGAGACCTTGATGAAACTTTGCTACAGATAAGGCATCCAAGCTTACCATCATGGCAGGACAACCAAGGATAATCCCTCTTCTTCAGCATCCACTAATCAGAATTCATGCCAGCTGGTCCTTTGGCTGTTGAAGGGTAATCTTCACGGTTCGTTCTCACTGCAATAGCCACCTCAGTGAACTCCATTACAGGAAGAGCTCTGTTTTTGTGTTTGTGTCTGCAGTTGATGCACGGCTGCTGCTGTCTTCGTCAACACCTTTAGCCTTCTCAAAGAAGTAGTTAGGAAGAGAAGAATTTCCTAATGCTCTTTTTACTGCATCAGAGGACTGCTGGCTGTAACAGACAGTTGTGCCGGAGATGTGAATCATCTCATTTAGCTTGCCTACTATGTGCGTTCTGGCTCGATTACAATATTGTTGTCTGGTGTTGTTTCACATCTTTATTAATGACCTGGATGTAGATAGAGAGAGCAAACTGGTCAAGTTTGCAGATGACACAAAGCTAGGAGGAGTCACCAATACTTTAGAGGAAAGAGCTAAAATTCCGAGGGATCATGGTAAATTGGAGGACCGGGCTATAGACAACAAAATGAAATTCACCAAAGACAAATGTGAGGTGCTACATTTAGAGAAGAAAAATCAAATGCACAGATACAGAATGGGGGATAACCAACTTGGCCGTGGCACTTCTGAGAAGGATCTGGGAGCTGTGGTGGATCACAACCTCAGCATGAGTCAGCAATGCGATGCTGTTGCAAAAAAAGCAAATGCAATTTTAGGTTGCATTAACAGAGCTATAGCATGCAAGTTATGGGAGGCGATAGTACCGCTCTACTCAGCACTGATTAGGCCTCAGCTGGAGGACAGTGTCCAGTTTTGGTCACCAATGTCTAGAAAGGATGTGGAGAAACTGTAATGGATCCAGAGGCGAGTAACAAAGATGATCAGAGGGATGGAACACAAGCCATACGAGCAAAGGCTGAAGGAACTGGCTATGTGTCGTTTGGAAAAGAGGAGATTAAGGGGGGACTTGATAATGGTCTTCAGATACTTGGAAGGCTGCCATAAAAAAAGATGGAGAAAAGTTGTTCTCTCTTTCCACAGAGGGCAGGACAAGAGGCGATGGGGTCAAACTACAGCACAGCAGATGTAGATTAAACCTCAGGAAAAGCTTCCTAACGGTAAGAAGAGTAGGACAATGGGACAGACGCCTAGGGAGCTTGTGGAAACTCCTTCGCTGGAGGTTTTCAGAAGGGGGCTGGAGCCATCTGTCTGGGGTGGGTTAGACACAACAAGTCCTGCATCGTGGCAGGGGGCTGGACGAGCTGACCCTGCGATCCCTTCTCACCCTGTGGTTCTAGGAGTGCTGCTGAATAGCACCAGGAGAGCGTTTCGGCGTGTTCCGGCTCGACTATAGCACTGGCTAGAGTCACGCTCTCTCTTCGGCCCAATGACTACACCCCGTGGGAGACTGAGAGACACCCTCAGGCAGTGATGGGGACACACGGCGCTCCTTCCCTTGCTGCAGGGGCTGGTACTTACGGCCAAGGGCTCGTTTCTCTGAGAGATATGATTGTAGTAAAACGGCTGCTCCCGCAGCGTGTTGAGCAGCTCCTTTAGGATCTTTTCTGTGGTCTGGCAGTGGGATGTCAGCATCCTCCACATCTCCGCAGCAACGCTGCAAAGGGAGAGAGCCAATGGCACTTGGTCAGAGCCCCGCCAGCCTCCTGTACCCCCTCCCCCCCCCGGCACCGGCACCCTGCTGGGTCTCCTCACACCGGCCAGTTCTTTGTTGCCCTCCCGCTGCTGCTGGTGCAGGCTGCCTAGGGACCGGGTCTGAGTGTCAGCCCCAGGGAAGGCTGAGGGATGCCATACAGGGTTTTGCAGGCTGGCCTGTCTCCAGGGCAAGCCAGCCTGCAAAACCCTCCAGGAGAAGCAGCAGCTCTGCAGGGAGCAGGAGATCTCTGGAAGGTTCTGCACTCCCCTGTCCCTGGCAGCGGGACCAGTCCGGGGGACCCGGAGCGCAAGCGGCGGCAGCCCCAGCCCCGTACCTGTCACATGACAGCGAGCAGCCCAGCAGGGTTCTGACCACCTCCTCGCTGTACTGGTTGCCCAGCACGAGAAGGGTCCTGAACAGCTCCCTCCGGGACAGCGGCTCGCTGATGGAGTCCAGGTTCTTGTAAATGCTCATCACAGCCTCCGACACCTGGAAGGGAAATGAGGAGATGGGGGCCTCGGCTTCCTCGCACTGCTATTGATCTGGGGTGCCAGGGACCTGCTGCACCTGAGAGCCATCTGCCCTCCCAGATCCTCTTCACCAGCCCCAGACCTAGAGCACAGGACCAGTTCCCGGCCTATCGATTCATAGACTGCAAGGCCACAAGCGGCCATGGTGATCACCTAGACCAGGGGTCTCAAACTCAAATGACCACAAGGGCCACATGAGGACTAGTACATTGGCCCGAGGGCCGCATTACTGACACCTTCTCCCCGCCGCCCTCGGCCCCACCCCCACTCCACCCCTTCCATGAGGCCCCACCCCTGTCCCGCCTCTTCCCACCCCTTCCCTGCCCCCATTCCAACCCCTTCCCCGAAATCCCCACCCCAACTCCGCCCCCTCCCTGCCCCCAGGGGGTGCAGGAGGGGTGTGGGGTGTGGCAGGGGCTCAGGGCAGGGAGTTGGGGTGTGGGGTGCAGGAGGGGTGAGGGGTGTGGCAGGGGGTCAGAGCAGTGGATTGGGGTGCAAGAGGGGTGCAGCAGGGGGCTCAGGGCAGTGGGTTGGGGTGCAGGAGGGGTGCAAGGTGCATCAGGCGGCTCAGGGAAGGGGGTTGGGGTGCAGGAGGGGTGTGGGGTGCGACAGGGGCTCAGGGCAGGGGGTCGGGGTGCGGCGGGGGCTCAGGGAAGTGGGTTGGGGTGCAGGAGGGGTGTGGCAGGGGGTTGGGGTGCAGGATGCGGCAAGGGGCTCAGGGCAGGGCATTCGGCTGCAGGAGGAGTTCGGGGGGCGGGCTCTGGCCCGGCGCGCACCGGCGGCAGGCCAGACTCCCTGTCTGCCCTGCCCCGCCCCGTCCCCGCGCTGCTCCGGGATGTGTGTATTGCTGTTGCTTCAGGCACCGCCCCCAGCATCTCCCATTGGCCAGGAATGGGGAACCGCGGCCAATGGGAGCTGCTGGGGGCGGTGCCTGAAGCAACATCAACACACACAGCAATGTGCCCTCCCTTCCCCACGTTCCGGCCGCTTCCCGGCACGGCGCGGGGGCAGGGCAGGCAGGCAGGGAGCCTGCCCTGCCCCCGGTGCGCGTCGGGCCGGAGCCGCTCTAGGTAAACGCTGGGGGAGGGCAGGAGCAGGGGCTGCGAGGGGCTCATGGGCTGCAGAAAATTACCTCGCGGGCCGCATGTGGCTCATGGGCCGCGTGTTTGAGATCCCTGACCTAGACTGACCCCCCGCCCCCCCGCATTGCACAAGCCAGAGACCTGTCCCCCAATAACACCTAGAGTCTCCCACGGATGGGCTCCCCCAGCAGGGTGTTCTCACTGCAGCTCTTACCCCCTCCAACCTTGGGCCGGGGACCCTCAGGATCCCATGCAGCATGTGCCTGGCCACCACCGAGTCATGGACGCTGGTGTCTCTCATGCTGTCAATAGCAGTGAGGAGGAAGTCCATGCGCTCGGATCCATTGAAGTACTTCCCAAACATCTGAAACAAACCTGCCAGTGAAACCCCTTTTGCTGCCCAGCGCGGTTCCAGTCAGTGGCCGAGCAGCCAGGACTGGCCCAGCCAGGAGTGCAGGCAAACCCCACTCTGCCGGGACAGGGCTGGGTTACTGCACCTGGGCAGCACAGTACCCAGCCAGCAATCAGGAACTGTCGTGCATGGCAGAGGCCAGCCGGGCAGTGCACGGGGGCACAATACTGCACAGCACGGATACTCTCTTTAGTGCTCAGCAGGGGCTGGGGCTGGTGCACAGATGCAATGATGCCTTTTATTGCATTAATCTCTGGGGAAGCTCCCACCATGCCTGACAAGGAGCTGGGATCAGGTTTGGATGAGCCCCAGTGCATCTTGGGATGTGGCATGTAGGGAGGCATATTGGGCTGCATTAGTAGAAGCATTGCCAGCAGATTGAGGGAAGTGATTATTCCCCTCTATTCGGCACTGGTGAGTTCACATCCGGAGTATTGCATCCAGTTTTGGGCCCCCCACAAGAGAAAGAATGTGGACAAATCGGAGAAAGTCCAGCAGAGGGCAACAAAAATGATTAGGGGGCTGGGGCACATGACTTATGAGGAGAGACTGAGGGAACTGGGCTTATTTAGTCTGCAGAAGAGAAGAGTGAGGGGGGATTTGATAGCAGCCTTCAACTACCTGCAGGGGGTGGGGGGTTCCAAAGAGGATGGAGCTAAGCTGTTCTCAGTGGTGGCAGATGAGAGAACAAGGAGCAATGGTCTCAAGTTGCAGTGGGGAAGTGTGACGTTATTGACATAAACTGGGACCATATAGATCATTGTTGCAACCAAGGTCCTGTAGTGGCACCCAAATCTTGTATAAAGGGGGTCAAATGGGGTGTCTAAGACAAGGTTATGGTTTACTGGTTATGATTATGCTGTCTATATGGGTGTATCAGTTTTGTAGTTGAAGTTATGAATATTGGCTCTATACTGTCTGTATGGCAAACTTATGCTATGCTTCTGGGTGACATCCCAGACAAGCTGGGATTAGCTCTGCCTAGCCTGCTTGATGGCCCATTAAGGACCATCAGCTATACAATGGACCCATTGAGAGAAGGCCAATATGCCTTCAGACTCAGCAAAGTATGCAGGGACTGGCCCATGTGACTCCAGGCTCCATTTTGCTGTAATTTTCCACAGTGAGAACAAAGAGGTGTTCTTACACCTGGAAAAGACTATATAAGGCTGATGCCTCATCTCCATTGGGTCTTCAATCCTGCTTCTTACCTCTGGAGGAACTTTGCTACAAGCTGAAGCTTTGAACAAAGGACTGAGGACCCATCCCAGCAGGGGATGTATTCCAGAGACTTGATTTGAACCTGCAGTTTATTCTATCGCTGCTGCAAGCCTGAACCAAGAACTTTGCCATTACTGTATGTAATTGATTCCATTTAACCAATTCTAACTCTCATCTCTATCTTTTTCCTTTTATGAATAAACCTTTAGATTTTAGGTTCTAAAGGATTGGCAACAGCGTGATTTGTGGGTAAGATCTGATTTGTATATTGACCTGGGTCTGGGGCTTGGTCCTTTGGGATCAGGAGAACCTTTTTCTTTTACTGGGGTATTGGTTTTCATAACCATTTGTCCCCATAACGAGTGGCACTGGTGGTAATACTGGGAAACTGGAGTGCCTAAGGAGATTGCTTGTGAGACTTGCGGTTAGCCAGTGGGGTGAGACCGAAGTCCTCCTAGTCTGGCTGGTTTGGTTTGCCTTAGAGGTGGAAAAAACCCCAGCCTTGGGCTGTTACTGCCCTATTTGAGCAATTTGTCCTGAGTTGGCACTCTCAGTTGGATTCCGCCAGAACTGCATCGTCACAGGAAGGTCTAGGTTGGATATTAGGAAAAACGATTTCACTAGGAGGGTGGTGAAGCACTGGAATGGGTTATCTGGGGAGGTGGTGGAATCTCCATCCTTAGAGGTTTTTAAGGCCCGGCTTGACAAAGCCCTGGCTGTGATGATTTAGTTGGGGTTGGTCCTGCTTTGAGCAGGGCGTTGGACTAGATGATCTCCTGAGGTCTATGATTCTATGAGGTGGAGTGGGCCAGAGGCAGGGCTCTGGCCCAGATGAATGGGCTCAGTCACACGCCTGGGTCTGTCCCTTCCCCCGACTCCTAGGGTGTTAATTTCTGACTCCTGATAACTCTGGGCACAACAATCCCATGAAGCACTGACTGTACTTACCCGTGTGATATCGCTGGTGTTGGTGAACAAGGTGTCCCAGGAGCCGTACAGGGTTTGCTCATCCTCGAGGAACTGCTGATACTCTGCACTGTTCTTCACCATCATTGTGGCTGAACCAGGGTGGGGAAACAGACAGCAGGCAATATAAATCAGATGTTCGGTTAGCAAACGGGAGTTTTGCAAGAAAGTTTAGAGAGGGTGTGTGAGAGACAAGTACATCTAACAACCATACTGTAAACTCAGGCCAATAACCCCCTCCCCAAAAACAAAACTAAACAAACTAACCCCCCTGGAAGAGTAAAAATAAACCAGGCAGAAGGGCAGCAGCAGCATGGGGCTCGCCAGTTGATTGCACTGAATGCAGCATGTCTGATTACCAGCTCTGTGGGCAGGTAGCATATGTGGGCATTTGGCCCAAGGAGCTACTGGCCCTCGGAGACCAGGAGGCCAGAGGGGCTGAACTGGTGGAGCTAAGGGCGACAGCGAGGTACATAGAGGAGACTTTTAGGGACGCAGTAGAGTGGTCCCACCCCCAGTCTGACAGCCTCTGTGCTGCTGAGGAGGGTGAAAGTTTCGGGGAAGGAGAACATCGAGCTAGAGCAGAGGGAGACGATCCCATAGTTGGGACCCACCTTCCAGATGAAGTCATGATGTCCTCTCAAATTGAGGTAGGAACCCCAGTTACAAAGAAAAGCCAGGGATTCAATCAATAGACATATAAGCAGTTTGGTTTGTGATGACTGGGAGAACCACATGGTAAATTGCCTGCCTGGTGCAAAGGTTGCAGCTCTCACGAGACATCCAGACAGACTTATGTGCCCTGTGGTATGTAACCTAGCGTTTAAATCGGCCTCTGTATGAGATAGCTAATGTGACAGTGAATTTTTAAAAAGTCTCCAGATGTGATCCCTGGTAATACATAATACTCAATACTGACTTCAGTACCAGGCAAATTGTTGAAACTATAGGAAAGAACAGAATTATCAGACACGTCGGTGAACACAATTTGTTGGGGCAGAGTCAACATGGCTTTTGTAAAGGGAAATCATGCTTCACCAATCTACTAGAATTCTTTGAAGGGGTCAACAAGAATGTGGAGAAGGGTGATCCAGTGGATATAGTGTCCTTGGACTCCTTTGACAGGGTCCCTCACCAAAGGCTCTTAACCAAAGGAAGCTGTCATAGGATAAGAGGGAAGGTTCTCTCATGGGTCAGTGGTTAAAAGATAGGAAGCAAAGGACAGGAATAAATGGTCAGTTTTCACAGTGGAGAGAGGTAAATAGCAGGGTCCCCCAAGGATCTGTCTTGAGACCAGTGTAGTTCAACATAGTCATAAATGATCCAGAAAAAGGGGTAACCAGTGAGGTGGCAAAATTTGCAGATGATATGACTCAATAAGCGATGGTCACATAAATACCACCCTATACCGGAAACCTACTGACCGCTACACTTACCTACATGCCTCTAGCTTCCATCCAGGACACACCACACGATCCATTGTCTACAGCCAAGCTCTAAGATATAACCGCATTTGCTCCAATCCCTCAGATAGAGACAAGCACCTACAAGATCTCTATCAAGCATTCTTAAAACTACAATACCCACCTGCTGAAGTGAAAAAACAGATTGACAGAGCCAGACGAGTACCCAGAAGTCACCTCCTACAAGACAGGCCCAACAAAGAAAATAACAGAACACCACTAGCTGTCACCTTCAGCCCCCAACTAAAACCTCTCCAGCGCATCATCAGAGATCTACAACCTATCCTGAAAGATGATCCTTTACTCTCACAGGTCTTGGGAGACAGACCTGTCCTCGCTTACAGACAACCCCCCAACCTAAAGCAAATACTCACCAGCAACCACACATCACTGAACAAAAACACTGACCCAGGAACCTATCCTTGTAACAAAGCCCGATGCCAACTCTGTCCACATATCTATTCAAGTGACATCATCATAGGGCCTAATCACATCAGCCATACCATCAGGGGCTCGTTCACCTGCACATCTACCAATGTGATATATGCCATCATGTGCCAGCAATGCCCCTCTGCCATGTACATTGGCCAAACCGGACAGTCTCTACGCAAAAGAATTAATGGACACAAATCTGACATCAGGAATCATAATACTCAAAAACCAGTGGGAGAACACTTTAACCTGTCTGGCCATTCTATGACAGACCTGCGGGTGGCTATCTTAAAACAGAAAAACTTCAAAAACAGACTCCAACGAGAGACTGCTGAGCTGGAATTGATATGCAAACTAGACACAATCAACACAGGATTAAATAAAGACTGGGAATGGCTGAGCCATTGCAAACATTGAATCTATCTCCCCTTGTAAGTATTTTCACACTTGCTTCTTATCAAACTGTCTGTACTGAGCCATCTTGATTATCACTTCAAAAGTTTTTTTTCTCTTACTTAATTGGCCTCTCAGAGTTGGTAAGACAACTCCCACCTGTTCATGCTCTCTGTATGTGTGTGTATATATATCTCCTCAATATATGTTTCACTCTATATGCATCCGAAGAAGTGGGTTGTAGCCCACGAAAGCTTATGCTCTAATAAATTTGTTAGTCTCTAAGGTGCCACAAGTACTCCTGTTCTTTTTGAAAATGACTCAAGATAGTTAAATCCAAAGCAGACTGCGAAGAGCTACAAAGGGATGTCACAAAACCGGGGGACTGGGCAACAAAATGGCAGATGAAATTCAATGTTGATAAATGCAAAGTAATGCACATTGGAAATCATAATCCCAACTATATATACAAAATTATGGGGTTTAAATTACCACTCAAGAAAGAGATTTTGGAGTTATCGTAAATAGTTCTCTGAAAACATCCACTCAACATGCAGTGGCAGTTAAAAAAGCAAACAGAATGTTGGGAACCATTAGGAAAGGGATAGATAATAAAACAGAAAAATATCATAATGCCTCTATATAAATCCATGGTGCGCCCACACCTTGAATACTGCGTGCAGTTCTGGTCGCCCCATCTCAAAACAGATATACCAGAACTGTAAAAGGTGCAGAGAAGGGCGACAAAAATGATTAGGGGGATGGAACAGCTTCCATATGAGGAAGGATGAAAAAGACTGGGGGCAAGTCTACACTTCAAACACTGTATCGCCTGTCGGAGAATAACAGAGTTCTCACTCTTTTGGTTGGGTACAGCACACGCCGTAGCTGCACCGGCGCTGTAGCATTTAAGTGAAGATGCTCCTATGCCAACAAGCTCTTAATCCACCTCCCAGAGCGGCGCTAGCTAGGTCAGTGGGAGAGGTGCTCCTGCCGACAGGGGTGTGGATTTTTCACACCCCTGAGCAATGTCGTTATAACAATATAGGTCTGTAGTATAGACCTGGGACCATTTAGTTTAGATAAGAGATGACTAACGGGGGATATGATAGAGGTCTATAAAATCATGACTGGTGTGAAGAAAGTGAATAGGAAAGTGTTATTTACCCCTGCACATAACACGAGAACTAGGGGTCACTTTATGAAATGAATAGGCAGCAAGTTAAAAACAAACAAAAGAAGGTATCTCTGCACACAATGCACAGGCAACCTGTGGAAATTGTTGCCGTGGGATGTTGTGAAGGCTAAAAGTATAATTGGGTTCAAGATAATCAGGGCATGCAAACCCATACTCTGCATGTCCCTAAACCTCTGACTACCAGAAGCTGGGACTAGATGTCAGGGGATGGATCACTCAAAATGTCCCTGTTCAGTTCATTCCCTCTGAAGCATGAGGCACTGGCCACTATCAGAAGACACAATACTGGGCTAGATGAACCATTGGTCTGAGTCAGTATGTCCATTCTTATGTGAGTTATGAAGAGTAGAATATAGATAGGGGAAGCTAAAGACATCAGGGGAAACTCCATGGCTTGCAGGACTAAGGATAATAAGGAGGTTTTTTTTAAAAAGTGTATTAGGAACAAAAGAAATCTTAGCAGTGGTGTAGGCTCATTACTAGATGGAGACTGTTTAAAAGGTTGCAGAAAAGGCAGAAGTGTTCAAGAAATACGTTTTCCGTGTTTGGAAACCCCATGTCAGTGTATTTAGGAAGGACAAGGGTCTCCAGGGCTCTTACATTTTAGCCGCAGCATGAAGAAGTAGAGGTGGTAAAATGCCAACATTGACGATTGGCAGATCTCCTGCTCCGGATGGCACAGAGTGACACACCCCACCAGCTGGCCCAGGACTCTGAACTCCTCCGCTCCCTGATGGAGAGAGGGCGCAAAGGGAGTCACTCGCCCCTGCAGGCCTAGCGCAGCGTGTCCCCCTGGCATTGCCCTAGCAATGGGTTAGAACTGGGGGAGGCAGAGCCCAGCGCAGAGAGACTGGGGACAATGAGAGCAGGAGGAGCCGTGGGGCCCATCACCAGGGGCTGAGGAAAGCTCAGCAGGGATGGGGAAATCTGGTCAGCAAAGTCAGCAAACCTTGCTCCCAAGTGGGGACCCGGGTAACGAATGAACTATCGTCCAGTCTCCATCTCAAGGGCAAGCGCCTAATCCCAGCCCCTTCTCCCATCCCCCTCCCTCCATTGACCTCAGGCCCAGGAGCTTGGGGTCACCTTGGACTCCTCTGCTCTGCATCCCGCCTCTCTCACTCCATCCTGGAGCTCCCCAGAGCCCTCCCTTTCTGCGCCATCCCCAGCCTGCCGGCTCTCTCCCGCCGGCTCTCTCCTGCAGCCTTGTCCTCTCGTCTCCCCCTCCTGCCAGACCTTCCCTTGCCCCTCCTGCAGCCCCTGCGCTGGCTCCCTGCTCTTCCCCACCTCGCACCAAGCCCCTTGCCCTCCTCTCCAGGGGTCTGCACAGCCTCCCCACACCCACTCCCCAGTGCTCTGGCTCCTTTGGCCCCTCCCATCCCTTTCAGTGTGTCCCCTCCCACCTCCCTCCTTCTGTTCTGCTGCCCCAGCCTCTGGGGGCACATCATCCAAGCGCCCCCCTCCAGCTGCCGGAGGGGAGGCCCTGACACAGGGGGGATGGAGCAGCTGGAGCAGCTCAATGGCCCTGAGCACCCAGAGCAGGGGGCGTTCATCTGGCAGCCTGGCAGGAGCTGATGCCAAAGCATCCCGCGGGTGACTGACAAAGGGGGTGAACAGACACCTGGGTTCAGAGGCGGCTCTCAGGGCCATCCTGTGTAAATGCACTGACCCTGTGGAGCAGACTTTGGTGCTAGGGGAACCATGCTAGCGGGGAGAGTCCTTGGAGACAGAATTATGGGGCTCGACCCAAAGCCCACTGGAGTCAGAGGACAGACCCATTGACATCAGTGCTCGGTAGATTGGACTCCTGCCGAGGATCTTGCTGAGTCACTATTCTAGGCCCGGGTTTTCCCTGCCAGGGAGCGCTGCACCGCGAGGCTGCTCAGTGCAGTTAGGAGGCGGCCAGGGTCACAGGCTGCTCACCTTGAATTTGGGTTTTTCAGCCATGAATTTCGACAGGCAGGTGATCCTTTCCACTGCCCTCAGCCGCCCATGCACCTCCTTGGATGCGGTCCAGGGGAGCAGGACCTGAGAGAAACAAATTGGGACAAATTGCTGAGGAGAAGTACCAAAAAATAGCACAAGCACATAGGGAGAAAATCAGAAAGCTTAAGGCAAAAATGAGTTCTAACTGGCAAGGGACATAAAAGACAATCAGAAGCAGCTCTATAAATGCATTCGGAGCAAGAGAAAGACAAAGGAAAGTGAGGGGCCACTACTCAGCAGGGAAGGAGAGAAAATAATGGATGACACAGACAAAGCCAAGGTGTTTAATGCCTTTTTTGCTTCAGTTTTCACTAAAAAGGTTAATGGTGACTAGATGCTTAACACAATATTAACAACAAGGGGGAAGGAATACAGGCCAGACTCGGGAGAGAACAGGTAAAAGACGATTTAGGTCAGTTAGATGAATTCAAGCTGGCAGAGCCACATGATATTCACCCTAGATGGAGCTAGGCAAAGCAATCTCTGAACCGTTAGGAGGGCTGAGGTCTCAGAGGACTGGAGAAGGGCAGACACAGAACCTATCTTCAGAAAGGGGAACGAGGAGGCCCCAAGGAATTATAGACCTGTCAGCCTAACTTTGGTACCCAGAAAGATACTGAACAACTTATTAAACAGTTTGTAAGAACCTAGAGGAGATAATAGGGTGATAAGGAAGAGCACCATGGATTTGTCCAGAACAAACCATGCCAAACAAATCTAATTTCCTTCTTTGACAGGGTTACTTGCCTAGTGGATGGAAGGAGGCAGTATATGATGATGTATATGAAGTTTAGTAAGGCTTTTGACTCAGTTCCACAAGACATTCTCATAAGCCAACTAAGCCAGTATGATCCAGATGAGATTACTATAAAGTGGGCGCACAACTGATGGAAAGACCATACTCAAAGAGGAGTTATCACTGACTCGCTGGCAAAGTGGGAGGGTGTCTCAAGTGGGGTCCCCCAGGGGTGTGCCTGGGTCCAGTACTAGTCAATATTTTCATTAAGAACTTGGTTAATGGAGAGGTGAGTATGCTTGTAAAGTTTGCGGATGACACCAAGCTGGGAAGGGTTGCAAGCACTTTGGAGGACAGATTAGAATTCAAAATGAGCTTGCTAAATTGGAGAGTTGATCTCAAGTCAACAAGATGAAATTCAGTCAAAACAAATGTGACGTAACGCACTTAGAAAGGAAAAATCAAATGCATAAAAACAAAGTGGGGGATAACCGGCTAGGTGGCAGTACTGCAGAAAAGGATCTGGGGGTTATCATGGGTCTCACACTGAATATGAATCAACAGTGTGATGCTGTTGTGAAAAAGGGAAATGTCATTCTGAGGTGTATTAGCTTGTAGCACTGTGTCCAGTTCTGGGCACCACGCTTTAAGAAAGATGTGAACAAACTGGGGCCAGTCCAGAGGACAGCGACAAAAGTGATCAGCGGTTTAGAAAACCTGACCTGTGAAGAAAGGTTGAACAAACTGGGCATGTTTCGTCTTGAGAAGACGGAGGGGGCACCTGGTAACAGTCTTCAAATACGTTAAGGGCTGTTATACAGAGGATGGTGACGAATTGTTCTCCATGTCCCCTGAAGGTAGGACAAGAAGTAATGGGCTTAATCTGCAGCAAGGGAGATTTACGTTAAATAATAGGAAAAAGTCTAAGGGTGGCTAAGCACTGGAACAAGTGACCTAGGGAAGTGGTGGACTCCCCATCATGGAGGTTTTAAAAAACAGGCTGGACAAACACTCATCAGGGACGGTCTAGGAATGCTTGGCCCTGCCTCAGTGCAGGGGGTGGAGTAGATGACCTCTTGAGATCCCTTCCAGCCCTGCACTTCTCTGTTCCCTCTTCCCAGGCTCTGGAATCGAGGAGACCGAATCTCTGTCAAGGACATTTCCCTCTTTTTATCAGAGGGGTAGCCGTGTTAGTCTGAATCTGTAAAAAGCAACAGAGGGTCCTGTGGCACCTTTAAGACTAACAGAAGTATTGGGAGCATAAGCTTTCGTGGGTAAGAACCTCACTTCTTCAGATGCAAGTGAGGTTCTTACCCACGAAAGCTTATGCTCCCAATACTTCTGTTAGTCTTAAAGGTGCCACAGGACCCTCTGTTGCTTCCCTCTTTTTGGAGCACAAACCACCCACAGAATCTACTTCCTGTGGCCCCAGAACTAGAACGTTGGGGGAATCTAGTTCTGGGCTCTGGCCAGGTTGGTGGGGCCCATGGTGAACACAAATGAATGCCAGGGTCAGATGGGGGCTCAGTGGAGAACACGGCAGATCCTGCACTCCTCCACCCCCACCCCGTGCAGACGTTTTTCAGATATAGCGGGGGCACTTGGCCCTCCAGCCCAAGAACCTTTGTATAGAACGTACTTTGAGGAGCCAAAGGCACTGGGGGGGGGGGGGGAGTGTCCCATGCTTGGGATTAAATGGAGCCTTGGTCCCTGAGCCCCACCCCAGCTACAGGACTAGTCCCCTTCCTGCCCCCACGCCTCCAGACCTCCAAGATGTTCTCCACCACCAGAAGGTTGGGCTCCCGATCCTCGCACACCAAGGCCTTCACCATCTCGTCCATGGCTCTCAGAGTCTGTGTGCAGAGCAGAGGAGACACCAGAGCAAGTGGCGTTACCCAGCCAGGAGATGAACCAATGCCCTGGCGTGTGACACCCCCCAGGCCACAGCAGCCCCTGGTATTCCAGCTCACCCACTCACTTGTACCCACAGGGGACCTACTGCAAACTCCTCCTGGCAACAGGACGCCACCTGCCTTTGCTGTCCCCAGAAAGGCCATTGCATGCAGTCTAACCCACTGGAAGAGTCAGAAAGGACTGCACATTTGGGGGGGAGTTTTCCAGCCAAGCTTCGGTTCCCCTGGCCTGTGTGCGTCTGAAGCAGCCGATCGCAGGCCTGTGCCTCCAGCCAGGCACTGGGGATGAATGTGCTTGTGAAGGGAGTGTCTGTTCCCCACTAATTGTCGGTGCATGTGAAGGATAAATGCCTACTACTGCTACCCTATGAGGGAGTTACTCCTTTATCTGCAGCAGTGGGGCCTGTGCTTTGGTGCTGCAGGTCCTGAGCTGAAGTCCTGCCGAGGAGCTATGATTATTACACTCGTGTGCCAGTGCCAGGTTACCCAGGGGACAGGTACATGAGCGACTGGCAGGATTCCCACTCGGTTTGGGGCGGCTCCGCGTGGCCGATTTGGGGCTTACCTTGGTGTAGAGAGCAGCCTCCACGCCCTGCATGGTCTCTGCTGGAGGCAGGGAGAAGACACTGGAGAAGCAGGTAGCCAGCAGGCTGGATTGTTCCAGGCCCTGCAGCGGTGGCTTCACTTTGCTAAGAGAAGAGACACGTGCGGATTGGAGGGCTGAGGCGGGACTGATGCGCTAATGTTGGCGTCAGGCTCCCAGGACATGGAAACACCTGGGGGGGCTCCGGATGGGAGGTGGCGGATGAGAACAGGTCAGGGGGCGGTGGAGGGAGCTGGTGCTGCCTTCTCTCATACCAACAGGCAGGGACTTAGTGTAGCCTGCAGCTGTCTGCTGTGACCCCACCAGGACTCACCAGCTGGGGCAGAGATCGCTGCGCTTCGCCGAGAAACGACATCCCGCAAACGGCACGGACGGGAGACTAGAGCCTGCTGGCACCAAAGTGCCTCTGAAACAAGTGGCCACAGTGCAAAGGAGTCTGCCAGTCCTGTCCCGCTGGGGGCAAAGAGACCCTCCCACCAGAGCCGTCTGCACTGTGGCTGCACAGTCCAGGCCAGCAGAGAGATGCTGCATCAGCCCGCAGCAGGGCAGAATCCAGGCAGGGATCCAAGCCCTGACCCTTGACCAGAGCTCTCAGCCTGCTGGACATGGCACCCAGCTGTGTGCAGGGGGGCAGGAAGGTGGGGACAGCCCAGACAGCATTAACCCCTTCACCCCCACTGCCAGAGCATGGCCCCAGCACATGCAATGAGGTGCCAGGTGACTACTTGCCCCCTGCAGGACAGAGCCACGCCCCTCGTGGCAGGCGGCAGCCAGTGAGGAACAGCTACGCCCACTGCTGACGCAAATCCCCCCCCTCCGCCCCAGCAGAGATGGGATCGTGGCCAATGCCGTCGCCTGCCCCGCTGTCAGGAAGCCAGTGCCCAGTGGGGAGAGCCGCTCCAGCGCCTGCCCCGCCTCCCCCTCCCATTCCTGGGGAACCTATTGAGCCAACAGCGAGAGCCCAGCTCCAGCCCGCAGCATCTGCCACCTCCGGACGCCTGATGGGCAGGCTTCTGGGAAGCTCAGAGCAGGGCACCAGCGGCACTGAGAGAGAGCCCCCCATGGCACAGGCAGTGCCACGTGCCAGGGCTCAGCCTGCCCAACTTCTCAGCCACAGGGGGTCGCTGAGCTGCCGGTGTGACGCAGCTGGCACAGCTGGCAGTGACTTCGGTTGCTCCGCTCCAGCAGCACCCAACTGCCCCTCTCCCCCCAGAGCCATCGCCTGCGGGGTCCCAGAGGGGACCAGTCCTAACCCCCTCATTCCCTCCCCCACATCTTCATAAGGCCACGTGGAGAGGTCGCCAGGCACCGAAGAATCCTCCACCATCTACCCACTGGTGCCAGCCCACATGCACCAGCACCATCACCTGGTGCCACGTGCCCGGCGGAATCAGAAGCTGGGGGAGGAGCAGAGGGGGGAATGCCCTGGAGAACTGGCCATGCGAAGAGGCACTGGCTGGGGCTGGGCCAGGCAGGCTGGGTACCTCAGCTCCATGATGGCGAGCATCGCTTGCTGACGCACCACGCTGGTCAGGGAGTCGACGGACTCGTGATGAATCAGCTCCTGGGGAGACAACGTGGGGAAATGCCAGCCGGGCTCCAAGCTCCTGCAAGGCTCCGACTGGGGAGCAAAGCGCAGGGCCTGCAACATGTGGGCTCGGCAGCCAGGTCGTCCTACTGCGGACTTGATGGTGTGCAGGGCTCCAGCCGGGGAGCGCAGTGCAGGGCCTGTGGTCAGTGCCCCAGTGTCACGCGCCAGTGCACTGAAAGGCTCCATCAGCATTAGCACCCAGGGACACCACCTGAGATCAGGCCCCCTTGTGCCCAGTGCTGCACACACACAGTGAGAGCCAGTCCCTGCCCCAGAGAACTCACGAGCTAACTAGACGAGACAAGGCATGGGAGGGAAACTGAGGCACAGAGGGGGAAGTGACTTGCCCAAGGTCTTACTGCAGAACTGGGAGTAGAACCCGGGTGTGCTGAGCCCCAGCCCACTGGACCACCCACCAGCCCACGCTGTCCCACGTTCAGGGAAGGGAGGTGAGCTCTGGAAAGCTTTCTGCAGTGCTGGAGAGCAAAGACTTGCCAAATCTACGGAGCAGATTTGTTGCTAGTTCCCTAGTGGGCACTGACTGCGGAGTGTTGGGGCTCTGGGCAGGGAGACTGGCGTATACAGAGCGACCCGGTGACTTGGGAAGCTGGGTGCAAGGGAACACTCTACATTTCCATACAGTTATATGTTTAGGAACAAAGAATGCAGGCCACACTCACAGCATGGGGGGCTCTAACCTGGGAAGCGGTGACTCTGGAAAAGACTTGGCAGTCAGGGTAATCAGCTGCCCATGAACGCCCAGTGCGACGCTGGGGCCAAAAGGGCTAATGCCATCCTGGGATGTAGAAACAGGGCAAACTCCAGTTGTTAGAGAGGTTATTTTCCCTCTGTATTTGGCACTGGTGCGACCGCTGCTGGGATCCTGTGTCCAGGTCCGGTGCCCACAATTCAAGGAGAATGTTGATAAATTGGAGAGGGGTCAGAGAAGAGCCACAAGAGTGATTGGAGGATTGGGAAACATGTCTGATAGTGAGAGACTCAAGGAGCTCAATTAGTTCAGCTGAACGAAGAGAAGGTTACAGGGTGACTTGATGACAGTCTGTAAGTACCTACACGGGGAGCAAATATTTGATAATGGGCTCTTCAGTCTAACAGACAAACGTCTAACACGATCCAATGATTGGCAGCTCAAGTTAGACAAATCTGCAGAGATCTCCAGGCCAATCACTAAACCCGCCAGGTAACACAGCCCCAGTGTGTGTTTTACTCACCTTTATCTTCTCCACTAGCAGGGCTTTGCTGGTCACATTATCCATGTTTTTTTCTGGGCTCCTAGCCCAGATGGCTCTGCTGAGGATGATGATGTCCTTCAAAAATTTCAGTTTCTGGGCCTCGTCCTACGCCCCGCAGAGATTAGACACAAACAGGAAGGTTAGCGTGGAAAGGAGCTGCCAGTGGGAGAGATGTTAGAAAGCTTCCCCCCAGTGCTGCTCAGGCTTTGATATGCCGAATGGCAGAAGGCCATTCATCTGGTAACAGGAGTGACTATCTGGGGAGGGCAGGGCAGCTCTGTATGAAACCGGACCAGAGAGGGAGCAGATCTCACGGGGTAGGTGTCCAAAGAGGAACTGCAACATGGGGGCTAAGCAGCCAGACAGTGTTACTGGGGGCTTGACAGAGTGGGAGGAACAGCTGGGTGGGACACCCTGACACCCCAATATTCACCACTGTCATGTCATTAGGATATGTTTTGTACAAAGTACGTATTGTAAGGTATCATTCTAAAAGTCTTTATCTGCTAGACATTAATGTCTCATTGGATTGTATGTGCTATCGTTGTATGTGAAGTTATGAAGTTCAGCTATGTCTGTGTTCCTGAAACACGTTGTGAGGTTCAAAACAGCCTTTCAGGTACAACAGTAAAAACGCCAAACAATGGCTTAGTGAGGAAATGCACATAAGCAGCAGGGTTACCCCAGGAACTGTACTCAATAGAAACCTCTCCAAGAGAACGCTACACAATGGGAACTGTTGGACCCAGGTCACAGCAAAAGAGTTTTCCAGCGGGTGGGAAGAGGAGATAAAAGGTGAACAATGACATCGGGGGGGACCTCATGCTCCCTGCAATAAGACACCTGGAAACACCTGAGGGACAAAGATTGAACTATGAGAAGTGATGGTCCCAGGCTGGAGAGAGATTCCTAGCCTGTGTAAGAAAACCTGGGAAATCCAAGCTGCAAAGCCAAGGCAGCTTGTGCCTTAAGAATCTGCCCACCCGTTTATCACTCAGGGTAAGAATTTGCTAATGTAGAGCCTATCTATCCAGTGTGGAAAGCTTAGTTTGCGTGTTGTGTTTATTTACTAGTGCAATCTGCTTTGTACCATTTGCTATCTCTTATAACCACTTACAATCTACCTCTTGTAGTTAATAATCTTATTTCTTGTTTATATCATAACCCAGTTTGTGCAATTAGTAACTGGGTGGGAGGGGCAAAGAGTTGTGCATACCTCTCTCCACATCGAGGGAGGGGGCGAATTTCATAAAACCTTTGGGTCTGTACTCCAAAGGAGGTGGGCACCAGAGTACTGGGACAAGTCCCTTCAGCTGAGTCTTCCCAGAGCTGATCTCAGTGTCTGTGTCTTTCTGCAGCTGGGCGTGGCCCTGCCTGAGTGCATGGCTGGAAGAGGCTTGTGAGCCTAGCCCAGCAAGACAAGGTAAAGGGGGCCCAGGCTGGCAGAACAGGTGGGCTCGGTGGTATCCCGGTACATCAGGTGGCACCTCAAAGGGGGGCAACCCGTCACACTAGGGACGGGCCAAATCCAGTGCGCACAAGTCCACAAGGGGCTGGAAATTGAAGCTAGACAAATTCAGACTGGAAATGTACGTTTTTAACAGAGAAAGTAATAGACCATTGGAACAACTGAGCAAGGGGCATGGTGGGTGACCTTTTGTAACTCAAGACGGGACTTTTTAAGATGCTTTAGTTTAAACAGGAATTATTTGGGGGCAGGTCTCTGGCCTGTGTTATACAGGAGGTCACAGTGGTTCCGTCTGGCCTTAGAATCCATGCATCATCTGGAGAAGGGCAGATGTGCATGTGGACAGGGCACTAGCTGACAGATCAGAGGAGGGCTCTTGGTACCTGTTCATTGTCCTTCAGAAAGGCATCTATGCACTCCAGGGCCTCTTTCTCATTCAAGTCTGGCCCCTTAAAGCAGGAGGCGTCGTTACATGGGGATGGTGAATCTGATCAAAGACAGAGCAGTGGTAATACCTGGGTCTGCCAAGCTGCAGTCTGGGTGACAGAGATCTTAGAGAAAACCCTTGCCCCCACTCCCGCCCCAGCAGGGGAGCAGCCCCGATGCACGGCAGGGTCTGGCACAGCGATCCCTGGCTTCCCCACCTCTTTGCTGCCCAGCCCAGCAAAGACCCAGTCGGAGCCCTGGTTCCCAGCGGCCACCCCACTTCCCCACCCAGCATGCAGGCTCAGTCTGGGGATTTGGGGAGCGCCACACCTGGAAGGAGGGACGATGTCAGGCCATGAGGGGTGTCCCCACTCTCCGGGCCATTGCTGGAGGGGGCAGAGGGACTGGGAGTGAATCGGTCTGGTCCTTGCGGCAGGAGAGGGAACAGCTGCCCAGTCTGCATGGGATATGGGGACCCAGAGCCTGCCCGTTCTGCTTGTTCTGACTGCCTCTCCTGCCACCAACAGCCAGCCAGAGCCACTGGGTGTAACCTGGGCAGGCACTGGGCTCCCATCGTCAACACTCCCCCCCAAATGCCCTGTGCTGCGACATGCGACAAAGGAGCCAGCCAGCAGATGGGGCTGCAACATCAGGGAGCATCTTATGCTCTGGCCGGCGCCCTGCAATCCTAGGCTTTAACAACCCACCGTGCACCAAGCATCCCCTTCGACTGGTGGAAAACATCCTCCGACCCTGCAGCGTGACAGATCGGGGTGGGCGATTCAGTCAGTCTCCACCTGATGCTTCTGCCGCTATGCCCCGATCAGCTTTAGAGGCTGCAGTTGCTGCCAGCAGGAGGGGCCATTCCCCCCTGCCTGGGTTTTCCTGTCTCTCCATCTCGTGGCAGCCCAGAGCAGTACAAGGTCTATGGAGTCTTCTCCCCCCAGTGACACCCTAGTCTTGCCACCCAACCCCCACAGGGGCCAAGCCCCACCCCAATGCAGGGCCATGGCCCCGGTCATTTTTGCAGCCCCCTCCGCCCACCCAGAAGGCGCCCACTCACCGGCACGGAAGGGCTGAGGCACACACAGCTCCTGCTGCTGCCATGGCCTCTTCCGCCGACTCTTCCCTGGGGGAGGTTTTGTCTCCTCCCAGGCGCGCCTGGGCTCTGGGCGGCCCTCCTCAGCCATCCTACAAGAAGCCAGGACAAGGCATTGCTTGTGAGTGACGAGAGGCGATTGCCCCGTTCAGCATCAGGGCCAGCCCAGTTCTTTCTGTCCCACCAGCACCTCCAGATGCCAGCGGAGCTCAGGGCCCTGTTGCACCAGGTGCTGCAGACAATGGCTGGGCTGTAGGGCTCAGACTCTAACTAGCCAAGGCAGCCAGCAGGGAAACAAGGGAAGGGATGTGCTCAAAGTCACCCAGGATTAGAACCCAGGTCTCCGAACTCCCAGGCCAGCAGCCCATCCCACAGGCCAAACGGCCTCCTCTGGGTCACGCCCACCTCTCCTTCTCCTGGTTCACAAGCTGCACAGCAGACAGGCTGGATCCAACCACTCAGGATTCTTCCTGCCCAATGAAATGACCCTGATCCCTTCCCCCCGGAATATTGGGGCCGTGGCAGTTCGCAGGTGGGCGAGGCCAGCGGGGTGGGGGAGCTGGGGCGGGCTCGTGAGCAGCAGGAGTTGCTCAGACACACCCGTGAAGGGGCAGGAGCAGAAGGCAGGAGAGCGGCAGGGAGGCTGGTACCTTCTCATCTAACCTCGGTGTGGTTGGCGATGCAATGGAAAAGCAGAGGCGGGCAATAGAAGATTCTCCTGCCTGGAGTCAGGAGTGGGCAGAAGCTGGCGTGTATATGGGCCACCCACTTTCTGCTGCCGGTGGCGGAGCTGAAATGGCTGGCTCAGCTTTCCCAGCGGCACGTGCCAGCTCTCGCTCTGCCAGAGCCAAGCCTGGCAGTGAGGGGATGAGGCTGTGCCAGCCAGCAGGGGGCGTGTCACAATGGGCAGGCGAGTCACAAGCCAGCCAGTGTGTGACTGCCCAGCCATGGGATGCCCCAGCCCAGACTAGTTCTGGCCTCGCCGGGGCTTTAGAGCCTCTCCTTCCCCACTGGGGTCAAGGGAGGGACCTTCCGCTCCCCACAGTCACAGACGTTAGGCCGGAAGGGACCGCTGGGCTCATCTAGTCCCAGCTCCTGCAGACCCCAGGCCAGAGCCCCTCCTGGCGTCCATACAGCTGGAGCCGGGGGGGGGTCTCCGGATCCCCGAGTGGGAAAATCAGTTCCATCCCGGTTCCTCCTCCTTGTGACAGCGCAGAACAGGGGTTCCCGAACTCTCCCCTCCCCCAGCTCCCAGCCCACGCGGGCGGCTCTTTGCGCCTGCCCAAGCTGCTGGGCGCCTTGGCCGTAGGATGTAAAATGGCCCCATCTCTGCTTCCCCTCCCACCGCGGCAACGACACGGAAGCTGCTTTCATAGCCCCCCCCTGCCCCCCCCGCCGAACTGAGTCTCAGGCCTTGCTAGCCGCTCAGTGCCATGGCAGCCCCAGGAGATGATTGCTGCGGGAGTCTCGGCCCAGGGGGAGGCAGTGACTCCTAGAAGCAGGGAGAGCAGCAGCACCAGAGATCAGGGAGGTCTGGCAATGCCAGTGGCTGGCTGGGGTCTGACAGGCCAGGCACCCACAGCAGACTGTCAAAGGCCAAACCCCTCTCACCACCGGCTCTGTAGCTCCCCCTTGCTTTTGGTCTGTCTTAGGCACCATCCTGGCCCTCATCCCCGTGGCATCAGAGCACTGCCCAACCTCGATTGCATTTATTCTAACCGCCCCCTGCAGGGCAGGGCCTGGCTGCTACCCCCACTGAACAGACAGGGAACTGCAGCACAGAGGGAATAAGGGATTTGCCCGAGGCCACGCAGAGCATCTGTGGCAGAGCTGGGAATTGACTATGGGTCTCCTGGGTCCCAGGCTGGCACCTTCTCTTCCAACCTCCTGCCCCCTTTGTCCCTGGTTCAGTGTGAGCTGCGAGAGCTCTCTGGGGCACAGGAGCTGGCTGGTGCCCAGATGGAACTACATTGCCTATTGCACATATCTCGCTTCTCCCGAACATTGAGTCTGCTGCTACAACCATACCAGGGCCCGCCAGGATCCTTGCAGCTGGTCAGTGCTAAGTTTTGAACTGTGCTAAGTAGGGAAAACAAAATAGATCTTCCATCACTAGCGCAGCTCTGTGTTACTGGGGACTCACTGCTGGCTCAACCCAACCAGCCCTCCTCACACAGAGCCTGTAAATCCTCCAGCCCTGCTGTTCTCCTTTGTATTTCGGCAGTGCCCAGAGGGCTCAGTCCCTGATCAGGGCCCTGCAGTGCTAGACATTGTACACACACAGCCCGATTCCCCCCACGCTGGGTCTCCTGAATGGCTCCTGCCCGAAGGCGGGATGGCTCTATTCCTCACCCAATGTCTCCTGCTGGCAGAGATGCTCTGGGTCTCTGGGCTTCCCGGGCTGGGAGGCAAGTGTGGCTGTCTCCGGGCGGTTCTGCTGACTCTCCAGCAGCTGCACTTCACGTGCCCTAATGCAGCCCTAGTCCTCTCCAGCGCTCAGGGGCACTGTCCTGGCATCGGACTGTCCTGGTAAATAGAACAATGGCTCCTGGCAACCTGAGAATGCCTGTTCCCCCGGCAACCTCAGTGCCATTCCCTATGGAAGTGATGGTGTCAGTAAAGGTGATGGAGGTGGTCAGGCCTAGTGGTTGGAGCTGGACTCAGGGGGCGGGGCAGGGCATGGGTGGAGCAAGGCTGCAGCGAGACCAGGGCTGGAGTAGGACTAGGAACAGGGCTGGAGCAGGCTCAGCCTGTTGCCTATGTCAGGCAGGAGCGAGTTCCTGGCCCTGGAGTGATGTTGAGCAGACTGAGCTGCTGCTGTGAGACTGATATACCTGCTCTGGGAGTCACAAGGCCAGTTCCTGGCTTGTGGATTAGCTGGAGCCCAGCACAGGAGGGAATCAGCACCTTACAGATGGCTCCCGGGACGCTTGGCTCCCGGCCCCGCTGGGTATTGACATGCCAGGTGCAGGGGGCGAGGTGCAGCGCCAGGGAGGAAATTGGGGAGGCAGGAGCACTGAGGTGGGGCTGAGCGGGCAGGTGCTGAGGAGCTGCGGCTGGCTGGCCAGCAGAGAGGAGGAGCAGCAGCTCGGCTCTGGAGGGCCCAGCTGCAGCTTCACACAGGGCGCTGCCAGAGCCTGGCAGGCGGCTGGCTGAAGTGGCACTTTGTGATCTGGCACGGGTGGGAGCTAGCTCCCCACAGCTGAACGCTCCGCAGCGCCGGTGGATTCAGATCCAAACCAGGATCTGGCTTCAAATTCACAGCTGGCCCCTTCCCCCGATCTGGAGCGGCCCGCACCGTGTGGGGGTGGTTGATTTCACAAGAGAGGTGGCTTCCCACAGACTCTCCAACTCCCTCACTGTGACGAAGTGGGACTGTTCTTAATGTTTCCTCTGAATACTGTAGGGGTGCCTCAGTTTCCCCTATGCATTTCTTAAGTCTCTAGGTGGGGGGATAAAGGGGCACTTGGTAGACATGCGCCGCCCAGCCAGGAGCTCGGGGAAGGCTCGGTGTGGCTGGTGATGCAATGGAAAAGCAGCGGCGGGCAATAGAAGATTCTCCTACCTGGAGTCAGGAGTGGGCAGAAGCCAGCGTGTATATGGGCCACCCACTTTCTGCTATCAGTGGCGGAGCTGAAACGGCCGGATCAGCTTTCCCAGCGGCACGTGCCAGCTCTCGCTCTGCCAGAGCCAAGCCTGGCAATGAGGGGATGAGGCTTTGGCAGCCAGCAGGGGGCATGTCACAATGGGCAGGCGAGTCACAAGCCAGCCAATGTGTGACTGCCCAGCCATGGGATGCCCCAGCCCAGATTACTTTTGGCCTGGCCGGGGCTTTAGAGCCTGTCCTTCCCCACCCAGAGCAGACTGTCAAAGGCCAAACCCCTCTCACCACTGGCTCTGTAGCTCCCCCTTGCTTTGGTCTGTCTTAGGCACCATCCTGGCCCTCATCCCCGTGGCATCAGAGCACTGCCCAACCTCGATTGCATTTATTCTAACCGCCCCCTGCAGGGCAGGGCCTGGCTGCTACCCCCACTGAACAGACAGGGAACTGCAGCACAGAGGGAATAAGGGATTTGCCCGAGGCCACGCAGAGCATCTGTGGCAGAGCTGGGAATTGACTATGGGTCTCCTGGGTCCCAGGCTGGCACCTTCTCTTCCAACCTCCTGCCCCCTTTGTCCCTGGTTCAGTGTGAGCTGCGAGAGCTCTCTGGGGCATAGGAGCTGGCTGGTGCCCAGATGGAACTACATTGCCTATTGCACATATCTCGCTTCTCCCGAACATTGAGTCTGCTGCTACAACCATACCAGGGCCCGCCAGGATCCTTGCAGCTGGTCAGTGCTAAGTTTTGAACTGTGCTAAGTAGGGAAAACAAAATAGATCTTCCATCACTAGCGCAGCTCTGTGTTACTGGGGACTCACTGCTGGCTCAACCCAACCAGCCCTCCTCACACGGAGCCTGTAAATCCTCCAGCCCTGCTGTTCTCCTTTGTATTTCGGCAGTGCCCAGAGGGCTCAGTCCCTGATCAGGGCCCTGCAGTGCTAGACATTGTACACACACAGCCCGATTCCCCCCACGCTGGGTCTCCTGAATGGCTCCTGCCCGAAGGCGGGATGGCTCTATTCCTCACCCAATGTCTCCTGCTGGCAGAGATGCTCTGGGTCTCTGGGCTTCCCGGGCTGGGAGGCAAGTGTGGCTGTCTCCGGGCGGTTCTGCTGACTCTCCAGCAGCTGCACTTCACGTGCCCTAATGCAGCCCTAGTCCTCTCCAGCGCTCGGGGCACTGTCCTGGCATCGGACTGTCCTGGTAAATAGAACAATGGCTCCTGGCAACCTGAGAATGCCTGTTCCCCCGGCAACCTCAGTGCCATTCCCTATGGAAGTGATGGTGTCAGTAAAGGTGATGGAGGTGGTCAGGCCTAGTGGCTGGAGCTGGACTCAGGCGGCGGGGCAGGGCATGGGTGGAGCAAGGCTGCAGCGAGACCAGGGCTGGAGTAGGACTAGGAACAGGGCTGGAGCAGGCTCAGCCTGTTGCCGATGTCAGGCAGGAGCGAGTTCCTGGCCCTGGAGTGATGTTGAGCAGACTGAGCTGCTGCTGTGAGACTGATATACCTGCTCTGGGAGTCACAAGGCCAGTTCCTGGCTTGTGGATTAGCTGGAGCCCAGCACAGGAGGGAATCAGCACCTTACAGATGGCTCCCGGGGCGCTTGGCTCCCGGCCCCGCTGGGTATTGACATGCCAGGTGCAGGGGGCGAGGTGCAGCGCCAGGGAGGAGATTGGGGAGGCAGGAGCACTGAGGTGGGGCTGAGCGGGCAGGTGCTGAGGAGCTGCGGCTGGCTGGCCAGCAGAGAGGAGGAGCAGCAGCTCGGCTCTGGAGGGCCCAGCTGCAGCTTCACACAGGGCGCTGCCAGAGCCTGGCAGGCGGCTGGCTGAAGTGGCACTTTGTGATCTGGCACGGGCGGGAGCTAGCTCCCCACAGCTGAACGCTCCGCAGCGCCGGTGGATTCAGATCCAAACCAGGATCTGGCTCCAAATTCACAGCTGGCCCCTTCCCCCGATCTGGAGCGGCCCGCACCGTGTGGGGGTGGTTGATTTCACAAGAGAGGTGGCTTCCCACAGACTCTCCAACTCCCTCACTGTGACGAAGTGGGACTGTTCTTAATGTTTCCTCTGAATACTGTAGGGGTGCCTCAGTTTCCCCTATGCATTTCTTAAGTCTCTAGGTGGGGGGATAAAGGGGCACTTGGTAGACATGCGCCGCCCAGCCAGGAGCTCGGGGAAGGCTCGGTGTGGCTGGTGATGCAATGGAAAAGCAGCGGCGGGCAATAGAAGATTCTCCTACCTGGAGTCAGGAGTGGGCAGAAGCCAGCGTGTATATGGGCCACCCACTTTCTGCTATCAGTGGCGGAGCTGAAACGGCCGGATCAGCTTTCCCAGCGGCACGTGCCAGCTCTCGCTCTGCCAGAGCCAAGCCTGGCAATGAGGGGATGAGGCTTTGGCAGCCAGCAGGGGGCATGTCACAATGGGCAGGCGAGTCACAAGCCAGCCAATGTGTGACTGCCCAGCCATGGGATGCCCCAGCCCAGATTACTTTTGGCCTGGCCGGGGCTTTAGAGCCTGTCCTTCCCCACCCAGAGCAGACTGTCAAAGGCCAAACCCCTCTCACCACTGGCTCTGTAGCTCCCCCTTGCTTTGGTCTGTCTTAGGCACCATCCTGGCCCTCATCCCCGTGGCATCAGAGCACTGCCCAACCTCGATTGCATTTATTCTAACCGCCCCCTGCAGGGCAGGGCCTGGCTGCTACCCCCACTGAACAGACAGGGAACTGCAGCACAGAGGGAATAAGGGATTTGCCCGAGGCCACGCAGAGCATCTGTGGCAGAGCTGGGAATTGACTATGGGTCTCCTGGGTCCCAGGCTGGCACCTTCTCTTCCAACCTCCTGCCCCCTTTGTCCCTGGTTCAGTGTGAGCTGCGAGAGCTCTCTGGGGCACAGGAGCTGGCTGGTGCCCAGATGGAACTACATTGCCTATTGCACATATCTCGCTTCTCCCGAACATTGAGTCTGCTGCTACAACCATACCAGGGCCCGCCAGGATCCTTGCAGCTGGTCAGTGCTAAGTTTTGAACTGTGCTAAGTAGGGAAAACAAAATAGATCTTCCATCACTAGCGCAGCTCTGTGTTACTGGGGACTCACTGCTGGCTCAACCCAACCAGCCCTCCTCACACGGAGCCTGTAAATCCTCCAGCCCTGCTGTTCTCCTTTGTATTTCGGCAGTGCCCAGAGGGCTCAGTCCCTGATCAGGGCCCTGCAGTGCTAGACATTGTACACACACAGCCCGATTCCCCCCACGCTGGGTCTCCTGAATGGCTCCTGCCCGAAGGCGGGATGGCTCTATTCCTCACCCAATGTCTCCTGCTGGCAGAGATGCTCTGGGTCTCTGGGCTTCCCGGGCTGGGAGGCAAGTGTGGCTGTCTCCGGGCGGTTCTGCTGACTCTCCAGCAGCTGCACTTCACGTGCCCTAATGCAGCCCTAGTCCTCTCCAGCGCTCGGGGCACTGTCCTGGCATCGGACTGTCCTGGTAAATAGAACAATGGCTCCTGGCAACCTGAGAATGCCTGTTCCCCCGGCAACCTCAGTGCCATTCCCTATGGAAGTGATGGTGTCAGTAAAGGTGATGGAGGTGGTCAGGCCTAGTGGCTGGAGCTGGACTCAGGCGGCGGGGCAGGGCATGGGTGGAGCAAGGCTGGAGTGAGACCAGGACTGCAGTAGGACTAGGAACAGGGCTGGAGCAGGCTAAGACTGTTGCCGATGTCAGGCAGGAGCGAGTTCCTGGCCCTGGAGTGATGTTGAGCAGACTGAGCTGCTGCTGTGAGACTGATATACCTGCCCTGGGAGTGGGAGGGTGAGAGGCCAGGGCTGGTGTGGGGGCAGCCAAAATTTTTTTTGCTTGGGGTGGCCAAAAACCTAGAGCCGGCCCTGGGTTCACCCTCCCACCCTCTCCTTGCCCCGCGAGGTTCTTACTTGTCCAGCGCGGAGCCCTGGCTCTGGTTGCTGGTGAGGCGGGAGAAGACGCCACGGTCGTTTTGATGCCGGTGCCTGAGCGCACGGGGAGAGCAGGGGCGCAGGCACCGCTCCGTGGTACTGCTGGAAAACGTCTGCGACTCGCGTGCCCTGGGTGCACACGCCCCTACAGTGGAACGTCTACAGGCACAGCACAGCCTGAAGAACGCCAGCTCCTGGGTAAGGGAAGTCACCGTTTTTTTTACAAGAGCTGGAAACTGACATTGCATAAGCCAGGAACTCCTGATCGACACTTAGGTTCCTCCAGGAGACCGACCCATCTAGTGCAGAGAACGGGGGGACAAAGGCTGAGCTGAAGCTAGATTCGTGCTCTCCAGGATGCCGTGGCGCCCTCGTGCTCTAGCTGAAGACGGCCTGGGAGTTCCCAGCATTGCCCTCCTGCCATTTGTCTCTGGGAGCCCTCGCCCCGCAGCCTGGCCTGTCTGTTCTCAGGAGGCTGCGTGCTGCCAGGTGCACATCCCCAGCGCGGAGTCCCTTGTTTAATGCCAGGGGACGGCGACTGGGAAGGAAATGTACTGCCATGCCAAGCCTGGGAACGGGCTGGTGATAAGGCCCTGGGGCACCTGGCATGTCAGTACCCAGCGGGCCCGAGAGCCAAGCGCACCCTGGAGCCATCTGTAAGGTGCTGAGTCCATCCTGTGCTAGGCTCCAGCCAATCCACAAGCCAGGAACTGGCCCCGTGACTCCCCTCTCGCCCCTGGGACTCCTTGGATCAGGGGGAGGCAGTGGGGGGGAGGAGCCGTGGGGTTCCTCTGCTGAGGACAGGAAGGTCCCGCAGCATCACATGCTCCTGCCTCCTCCCGCAGATTGGAGCTGCAAAATGTGGAACCTGGTGACGGGCCAGGAAATCGCCTCGCTGAAGGGCCACCCCAATAATGTGGTGTCCATCAAGTACTGCAGCCACTCAGGGTTGGTCTTCACCATCTCCACCTCCTACATCAAGATGTGGGACATCCGGGACTCGGCCAAGTGCATCCGCACCCTCACATAAGTACCGGGTGCACTGAGGCTGCCCTGTGGGCCTGGCCAAGCTCAACGTGCTGCCCTGCCAGCGTCCTGCACCCAGGGCAGCTTTGCAAAGGCCAGGCAGCCGGGCTGGTCTGCAGGGCTGAGTCTAGGAATGCTGCAATGCTGGTCGCTCTAGGCTGGCCTGGCTCGTGGAGGCTCCGTGGCTTGGTGCTCTGCTGGGATAGCCTGTCCCTAGGAGCAGTGTCTGTGACTTTAGTTGTGATGGTGAGCTCCACTACTCAGGGTAGCCACTAGGAGGCATAGAGCAAGGAGTTAAGGGTCTATGTGAGCAGAAAGCCAGGCTGGCATCAGGGCCGGCTCCAGGGTTTTGGCCGCCCCGAGCAGCCAAACAAAAAAAACCAAACAAACAAAAAAAAGCCGCGATCGCGATCTGCGGCGGCAATTCGGCGGGAGGTCCTTCGCTCAAGTTTATTTAAACCCTGCAACCTCCAGACCTAGGCGCTCTTCTAAACACACTGCTGAAACACGCAGCCTTCCCCTAACCGAGCGCCTGTTATCCCCACAGCTGCTGGGGCTGCTCCCCTCTGCCCTGTTAGGTGGGAAGGGTGCACACTCCCTAGAGCCACAGGGGCTGGCTCTGGTTTGAATTTGGCACTAGCTTTGCAGGTGGGGTGGAGAGAGACGTGTAGCCAGAGAGAACAGCCTGGGTCTTGTGTGAGTGCATAGAATCATAGAAGATTAAGGTTGGAAGAGTTCTCAGGAGGTCATCTAGTCCAACCCCCTGCTCAAAGCAGAACCGACCCCAACTAAATCATCCCAGCCAGGCTTTGTCAAGCCGGGCCTTAAAAATCTCTAAGGATGGAGATTCCACCACCTCCCTAGGTAACCCATTCCAGTGCTTCGCCACCCTCCTAGTGAAATAGTGTTTCCTGATATCCAGCCTAAACCTCCCCCACTGCAACATGAGACCATTGCTCCTTGTTCTGTCATCTGGTACCACTGAGAACAGCCTCGCTCCATCCTCTTCGGACCCCCCCTTCAGGTAGTTGAAGGCTGCTATCAAATCCCCCCTCACTCTTCTCTTCTGCAGACTAAATAACCCCAGTTCCCTCAGCCTGTCCTCATAAATCATGTGCCCCAGCCGCCTGATCATTTTCGTTGTCCTCCGCTGGACTCTCTCCAATATGTCCACATCCTTTCTGTAGTGGGGGGCTAAAAACTGGATGCAACACTCTAGATGTGACCTCACCAGTGCCAAATAGAGGGGAATAATCACTTCCCTCGATCTGCTGGCAATGCTCCTACGAATGCAGCCCAATATGCTGTTAGCCTTCTTGGCAACAAGGGCACACTGCTGATTCATATCCAGCTTCTCGTCCACTGTAATCCCTAGGTCCTTTTCTGCAGAACAGCTGCCTATCCCCTCGATCCCTAGTCTGTAGCAGTCCATGGGATTCTTCCGTCCTAAGTGCAGGACTCTGCACTTGTCTTTGTTGAACCTCATCAGATTTCTTTTGGCCCAATCCATCTAGGTCACTCTGGACCCTATGCCTACCCTCCAGCGTATCTACCTCTTTCTCCCCGCCCCCCAGCTTAGTGTCATCTGGGAACTTGCTGAGGGTGCAATCCATCCCATCATCCAGATCATTAATGAAGATATTGAACAAAACTGGCCGTAGGACTGACCCCTGGGGCACTCCGCTTGATACTGGCTGCCAACTAGACATGGAGCCATTGATCACTACCCGTTGAGCCCGACGATCTAGCCAGCTTTCTATCCACCTTATAGTCCATTCATCCATCCCATACTTCTTTAACTTGCCGGTAAGAATACTGTGGGAGTCTGTATCAAAAGCTTTGCTAAAGTCAAGCTATATCACATCCACCGCTTTCCCCACATCCACAGAGCCAGTTATCTCCTCATAGAAGGCAATTAGGTTAGTCAGGCATGACTTGCCCTTGGTGAATCCATGCTGACTGTTCCTGATCACTTTCCTCTCCTCTAAGTGCTTCAAAATGGATTCCTTGAGGACCTGCTCCATGATTTTTCCAGGGACTGAGGTGAGGCTGTAGTTCCCTGGATCATCCTCCTTCCCTTTTTTAAAGATGGACTCTCTATTTGCCTTTTTCCAGTCTTCCAGGATCTCCCCTGATTGCCACAGTTTTTTAAAGATAATGGCCAATGGCTCTGCAATCACATCAGCCAAGTTCCTCAGCACCCTCGGATGCATTATATCTGGACCCATGGACTTGTGCACGTCCAGCTTTTCTAAATAGTCTTTAACCTGTTCTTTCACCACTGAGGGCTGCTCACCTCCTCCCCATACTGTGCTGTCCAATGCAGCAGTCTGGGAGCTGATCTTGTCTGTGAAGACCGAGGCAAAAAAAGCATTGAGTACTTCAGCTTTTTCCACATCCTCTGTCACTAGGTTGCCTCCCCCATTCAGTAAGGGTCCCACACTTTCCCTGACCACCTTCTTGTTGCTAACATATCTGTAGAAACCCTTCTTGTTCCCCTTCACATCCCTTGCTAGCTGAAACTCCAATTGTGCTTTGGCCTTCCTGATTACACCCCTGCATGCTCGAGCAATATTTTTATACTCCTCCTTAGTCATCTGTCCAAGTTTCCACTTCTTGTAAGTTTCCTTTTTGTGTTTAAGCTCACCAAAGATTTCTCCGTTAAGCCAAGCTGGTCGCCTGCCATATTTGCTATTCTTTCTGCACATCGGGACGGTTTGTTCCTGTGCCCTCAATAAGGTTTCTTTAAAATACAGCCAGATCTCCTGGACTCCTTTCCCCCCTCATATTAGCCTCCCAGGGGATCCTGCCCATCAGCTCCCTGAGGGAGTCAAAGTCTGCTTTTCTGAAGTCCAGGGCCCGTATTCTGCTGCTCTCCTTTCTTCCTTTTGTCAGGATCCTGAACTCAACCATCTCATGGTCACTGCCTCCCAGGTTCCCATCCACTTTTGCTTCCCCTACTAATTCGTCCCTGTTTGAGCAGCAGGTCAAGAGGAGCTCTGCCCCTAGTTGGTTCCTCCAGCACTTGCGCCAGGAAGTTGTCCCCAACACCTTATAAAAACTTCCTGGATTGTCTGTGCACCGCTGTATTGTCCTCCCAGCAGATGTCAGGGTGATTGAAGTCCCCATGAGAACCAGGGACTGTGATCTGGAAACTTCCGTTAGTTGTCCGAAGAAAGCTTGGTCTGGTGGTCTATAGCAGACACCCACCACGACATCACCCTTGTTGCTCTCGCCTCTAAACTTAAGACTGTTGAGAGTCTTTGGGTTTTCTCCATTTTCATACTGGAGCTCTGAGCAATCCTACTGCTCTCTTACATACAGTGCAACGCCTCCACCTTTTCTCCCCAGCCTGTCCTTCCTGAACAGTTTATACCCATCCATGACAGTGCTCCAGTCACATGAGTTACCCCACCAAGTCTCTATTATTCCAATCACATCATAGTTCCTTGACTGTGCCAGGACTTCCAATTCTTTCTGCTTCTTTCCCAGGCTTCTTGCATTCGTGTACAGGCACCTAAGATAATTAGCCAATTGCCCTGCTTTCTCAGTATGAATCAGGAGGCCTCCCCGTTGCACCCTCCTCCCAGTATCCCACTTCCCCACTTACCTCAGGGCTTAAGTCTCCATACTCCGGTGAACCTAGTATAAAACCCTCCTCACTAGGTTAGCAAGCCTGCCTGCAAAGATGCTCTTCCCTTTCTTTGTTAGGTGGATCCCATCTCTTCTTAGCAATCCTTCTTCCTGGAACAACATCCCAGGGTCGAGGAATCCAAAGCCCTCTCTCCGACACCACCTGCGTAACTACGCGTTTACCTCCACAATTCGATCGTCCCTACCTGGGCCTTTTCCTCCAACAGAGTGCATGCCAATTGCAGCCCGTCCTGCTGGCCTTGGGTGATGCTGAGCAAAAGCCAGGGCTGTGCTGAGAACATATGTCCCCCTTGGAGCAGGGTTGCTGGGGGAAGGGAGCAGAAGCACTGCCAGGCCTGCCCAGGATGGGGCGTTGGCATCTCTGCTGTCACAGGTGGTGCTAACGTTACCAGCAGAGATCGGCTGTGAGGGGCGGGGGGAGAGGATTAGGGTCTGGGCTTGGCTGTCTGTGCTGTCTGAGATCTCCTAGGAGGCTGGCTGGCAAACCAAAGAGGTTCTGGGCTTTTCAAGGCAGCAGAGGAGGAGATGAATCCAATTCCAGCTCCACTTACTGCCATTCTGGTGCAGGTGGCGGAATGAGAATTGGCCAACTGCTATGTTAAAAGGACCCTGCCACTGGGTGCCCCCAGGGCAGAGAAGATGACTTGAGATTGTGTGGGAGATGCCAGGCCAGGATCTTGGTCTTTCTACTCATTGTAGATGTTGGCATCTAGCATTTGTTTGGTTTGTTGGGGGGGGGGGGGGGGGGGGAATTGAAACAGTTGAATAAATAATTTTTTTAAAGGAAGATACCAGACCAGTATGAACATGGACACCAGTGATGATCCCAGGATTTTTAAACTGGGAGCAGTGGTGGAAACTCGTTTCTGAGTGGGTGATAACCCTTAGAGGATCCTAGCACTGGCATGTGTGGGCAAAGCCTCTTTCTGCGCGGATTCTCGTAACCCTGGCCAAGGGGCGGCAGGCTGGGATCCCTGCTTCAGAGCCGGCTCTGGTGCGTTACCAACGGAAAGCACCTGGATCTGGGGAGGGCTGTGGAAGTGCAGGGTGGGTGCTGACGAGAGCCCAAGGAGATGACCATGGTGGGAGGCCCTAGTGACCAAGGGATGCGGCCCTGCAGTGGCCACAGGCGAGAGCTGAAACCTGCAGGCAGGCTGCCCATGTTGCAAATCCTCCAGTTGGGGAGCATCCCAAAGCCCCTAGCTGGCCTCTGGGCCATGACATGGGGCAACATCTGCCGCCTCTTTAATTGTCACTAGAACTCCGGTGGGTCTCGCCATCCCTAGGAATGCCTGACTGTTGTGAATCCCGCTACGCTTTGGGGCTCAGTGAAATCTTGTGGCAGTGAGTTCCACAGGCCGTGTCCGTCCACAGGCCGTGTGTGTGTGAGAAAAATATGTATTTCCATCTCTTTGAAACATGCTACTTTTTCATCCTATTGACTGTCCCCTCGTCCTTCCACTAGGAGAGGGGCTGAATAGCAGGGGCTGACCAGCCTTCTGTGCCCCATTCGTTGTTATGGACACTGGCTTCACGTCCCCTCTCTATGCTCACCAGCCCCAGTCCCTCAGATGAGCGGCTCTTGTGGCCTGTCTCTGAACCCCATCTCCCTCCGCTCTGCCCCCTTGAAGATGGGCTGACCAGACCTGGGCCCTGGGCTCTAGGGCCCAGAGCTGCATTGTGACCCTCACTGCTAGACTGGCTGAGGGCTATCTCTGCAGCCCTGCTCCCTACACGGAAGGGAATTCAGTGCAGCCACAGCTAATCTGCCACCCCCCCTGCCTCCTCCATTTGGGGTCCCTAGTGGGCTTAGTGTCCTGCTGCTTCGATCCCCGTGTGGGGAAGGTGCAGAATCCTGTGGGGAGGAAGCTTTCCCGTGGTAATTAGCTGATCGTTTACTCAAATTACAAGTGGAATTAGCTGCTCAGGGAGGTGGCAACTGCCTTAGATGGGAATCTGAATCGGGGGTGGGGGGGTGCGTCAGGTGGGTCTCTGGGAGCTGGGGCAGGTGGGACGTCACGTCTGCGCTTGGAGAAGTTCACGGCAGCTCAGTTTATCCCCCAGGTGCAGGGGATGGAGCAGGGTGCTCAGGAATTGTTGGGCTGGCCCTGGTCGCACACCCTCCATTGCCGGTCCGTATTCTAAACCCTGGGGAATGCTTTGCGGGCTGTGGGGAGAGCTAGATGAGGAAGCTCCCCAGCCCTTAAGGGAAGAAAGCAATGAATGGCTTTTTGTACCCTCATGGGTGTAACTGACTTCAGGCTAACCCCAGGAGTTTCTCTAACCCTCAGGTTTCAAGTCCTTCGGTGCCTGGAGCCAGGGGTTCATATTACACCCTCTCCCGCCTCTAACAGCCAGCCTGGATCCAGCACGTTCCTAGTATTAACCCTTGACAGAGTGCTCCTTGGGGTGGGGCTCTCATGGCCCTTCCTGGGGTGGGAGTGTGTCTTGAAGGCCACGTCGCTGGCACGGAGGGTCTTCCAGAGGCAGGAGTAAAAGCCCCTGTTCAATGGGGCCTGCATCTAAATAGGGATAGGTGGCCCAGAGGTTAAGGTGCTTGCCTGGCACTTAGAAGAACTGCGTTCAATTCCCTGCTCTGCCACAGACTCTGTGTGTGACCTTGGGCAAGTCACGTGACCTCTCTATGGCTTTGTTCCCTGTCCGTACCATGGGGATAAGAGCATGGGGGTGAGGGTAAACACGTTTCGTGAGGCATACAATGATGGAGGGGGGGCATATAAATACCTTAGATGATCCAATAGCTTTTTTAGTGCTACCTAAAATAGTCTTCAGCATCCTGATCCAAGCTGGACCCAAGACTCCTTCGGTCTTGTGAGCAGCCCATTTGCTGCAGCTGAAGAAGAATCAGTGTCTTGTGATTTGGGATCCGAGCCGGACCAGAACAGTGGGCGCTGGGTCGGCTCTCTGAACCGGTGGGAAGGGGTCGTCCCTGATCTGATGGGCCTCTTTGGTCTGGTTCCCTGTCGGTGGGGTTTATGTGGCCTCCTGCCCTTGGCCAGGTTAGATACAAAGTCCTAACGGGCTGACGTCCGTTGTCACCGCAGCCTTAGGAAGCCAGGCAGGCCTGCTGCGGCTCTGGGCCGTGCCCTCTCAGGATGGGGTGAGTGAGGCTGAAAACAGGGTGCCTGCAGCCTGGCAGGGCCAGCGCTAATGTAGGCTGAAAAAGTAAGTGTGTGTGTGGGGGGGGAGGGGGGGTCTGTTATTGGCTCTGGACATGAGTGACGTCCCATCTGCCTGTCCTCCCCAGTCCCTGCCCCCTCCAGACCCACTGTGAGCCTCTCGGGTTCTGCCCTCCCAGGCCTGGGGGAGCTGCAGCCAGGCTCCCTGTATTGGGGGGCACATCCCGTTACTCACAGGGTGGGAGCGGGGAGGAGAGAATAGAGTCACCCCAAGCTGCGTCTGCAGCACCCCTGACTGGCTACTCTTCCCCAGGGGGCGTGATTCCCCCTAGGCAGGCTGAACTGTAGCCCCTCAGCGACTGGCTCGAGCTGTGGTCCCAGGTTCTCAGCCCGGCGTGGTGTGAGCCCTGCGCATGGCAGAACGGGAGCCCCTCCCACCCCCACCCCCATCTTCCTCCTGGGGCAGAGAGGAGGGGACGTGCTGTGATGCTCTTCACACTACAAAACCACTGGGGATGGGGGTGCAGATGGGGGAGGAGGAGGTGACATGGGCTGGGGAGGGGGATGAGGAGACAGAGCCGGACAGGCTGGAAGGAAAATGCGGGAAACTCAGTAAAAGCTCCTTGGAAAAGGTAACTGTTCCAGCCAATGGCAGGGGCCCCAGGGCCTGGGATCCCACCTGCAGAGATGGGGGATGGGTGGGAGGTCACTGCCCCTCCTGGCCTAGTGTTGGCTCCAGTGGGGGAAGTGAACCCCGATGCTCTCAACCGCCCTGCAGGGCTAGGGGCTTCTAACTATTTCATCTTGCAAGCAGCTGCAATCCCACTCATCCCTGCCCCCCCCCCCCCCCCCCCGCTGGCTCAGACCTCTTTGAATCTGGGTTGGCCGGTGCATCCCCCGCAGCCACAACCTGCCCTGGGCTGCCCCAGCCCCCGGGAAGGCGAAAGCAGCCAGTGTCTTGGCTGGGGGTTATGAGGATGGGGCCCAGGCACGCACATGAGATAGGGCAGAGGGAGATAAACAGGCGTGATCGTGGTGAATGGCTGCAGGAGATTCAGGGGAGAAGGGCGGGGGCTCTGCGGGAGATAGCAGTGCCCTCTCTCTGCAGCTGTCCGGTCTCCTGCTCAGGACTGTTGGCCCAGGGGGTTGGGTGTGGTGGCTGCAGGTTTTCAGGGAGCTCAGTAGTGTGAAGGATCAGCTGGCCCAGCTTCTCTCTAGGCAGGATTCAGGCCTGTGATGGGCACAGGGGAAACGAGCTGTGATATCTCTGCATTGTCCCAGGGGGTCTCTGGCCACTCTGCGCCCTGCCAGCTGGCTTCTGTTCAGGAGAGTTGCCGGACAGGAGGCAGCAGGTCAGAAACGCCCAGAGCTAGAACAAGAGTGGGGCTGTGGGTCAGCGCTGAGTGGAGGAGGAGCGTTAGCCAAGGCTTTGCTCTGCTCCAGCCAGGGCTGTTTGGCTTTGCATTTTCATGAGCAATAAAGTTCACCCAGTATCTATTCCCCTAACTCCAAACCACTGTAAAGAGACCGGAGCTCCAGTTCCCTGGGGGCTGGAACCACTGCAATCTCCACCTTAGGAGGTAGCAAATCTTTGCGTGGCTGAGGGCTGGGGTGGTGTGACCTCGTAGAGCAGAAACGTCGAGAAACCGCAGATCCCATGGGGGCCTGAAGAGCGAGTGTTTGGGGGTCTGGCCATGTGCAGCTGCAGCCTCCCCTTTTAGGTACATGGATATAGCAAGGGGAGACCTGTCCTGGTAGCGAAGCTGCAAGGGAGTCTGATGGGAATTGTTGCCTGATGCCATCTGACCCAGACTAGACAGGGACAACTAGACCAGTCAGTTTCTCTTTCGTAGCTAGTCAGTTTCACTTCCGGGTTCCCATGCGCTAGCAGAGCGCTGTGGTGTGTTTGGTGTCCATTGCTGCAGAGGAGCGGTTCAAATCAGCCGCTTAAAACAGTCATAAGAACTCACCAGGGCGGGTGCAGCGTCGAGTCACCCACCCTTTCCGCTGCCGGCTAGGAGGGAGTCGGGTGACTCATTCCGGTGCAGTGCAATGATGGTGGAAGAATAAAGAGCAATTGACTTGCTCAGTAAAAAGTCACTTGTCATAACTGTATGGCTGAGCTGGAGTTTTACAAAGCTGGCTTCTATCAGCCACATTGATCTACGTATTTCACGTCAGTTAGAAAAAATCTCTCGTTGGTATTGGGTTTTGCTAAACCTACATTTTGGGGCTAAAATACCTGACCGTGCCCCCTTTGATTTAAACAAGATAGAATATTCCATGGTCTGGGAGCCTCTTCCCAGGAGTGACAGGCGTCCTTCACTGGCTGTGCGATGCGTACATTCAAAAGTGATTTAGGGGCTCATTGAAAGTCAGTGGGATTTAGGCATCTAAGTCCCTTTGGTGCTTTTGAAAATGTTACCCACTGTATCTAGCCCATGTGGCAATGCCTCCAAGTTCTCTAGACTCGCTCTTTCCTGGTGCATTTACAGCATAAAGTGGGGCAGGTGCTGTTTGCAATGCTCCGTCTCCGCACTATGAATATCCCCCGCCCCATCTCTGTAGCCAACACCTCCAGGTCCAAAGCACAGACCGTTACCCCGACGCTTCCGAAGTAACTTCAGTAACTGACAGCAGTAGTAGACTCTTATCCTCTATGACGACCAACCAGTAGAGGGGACAAAACACACTTCGCTATTCCTATTTGGTGCCTTTCAGCCTTGCACAAGAAGAACCAGGTAATTTCCATTTGAATAACCTTAATTTTATACTAAGGACGAAAGAGAGTTCTGCATATGAGAGAGGTGTGTGTTATCCTCCTCCTTTTCCTGGGCTTGGATCTCGCCTGGAAAAGGAGCTCCCCCCCCCCCCATGCTATTCCATGGGCTGCACCCTGCAAGGTGGAAAACAGGGATCAGGGGAGATTTTAAGGCTACAGGACTGGGTTGTGGCAGTTCTGACAGTGTCGTCCTGGCGGTTAGGAATGTTAATTATGGTCAAGCAGCATAATTGTGGTGGAGGTTGTGGGAGAAAATGACAGAAGGCAAAACTCTAAGAAAATACCACCCTGCTCAAAATAAGAATCTGACACATCTGTTGTGGGGGGGAGGGCACTTTTCCCAGTGGACCCTGGTGCTAATTGAAAAGCAGGCAAGCTCCTTGTTTTGCCCAGCCCTTCCCCGCACTTGTCAGGCAGGCCCTTTTGGTCCCGGAGGGGATATCCCCTACCAGAGGCTGTCAAAATACGACCATGTTGTTAGATTAAACAGCCGAGAGGCTTGGGACCTGCCTGATTGCAATGGGAGGTCACGCGGGACTCGGCCACAGAGGTCTCCCTGTTGGGAGGTGCGCAGTGGGGGGAGAACTGTGTGCAGCTGGGCTGTTTCCGCCTATGTTAAGTGCTAGCAGGTTTCCCCCTAGCCACAGTTTCGGTTGGAGGTTAAGCATGTGACCCTGCCGTACCCCGGTGATTCTCTTAGCAGGCGCGTGGCTCGCACTCTGCAGGTGCTGGGGGTCGCTTTCCCGGGACAGCTCATTTTCCACGACTCAAATGGGTTGGCTATGTGGGCGCTCGGCCCATTAAGCAGATCGGCCGCTGTCTGTCGGGCTTCCCTTCTGCACACAGTGGGTTTATTCCCAGCATCCTGCTTTAACCAGAGTTAATATGTTGGGAGAAAAAAATCAAGCCCTGCTGTTTCTCTCTGCTGCCTGAGAAGGTGGGGCTCAGACCCAGCCGCTTATCGGCCAGGCTGTGCATGAATTGGGGTGCTGACCCAGGGGACGCCGTCCCCTTTGTAACCATGATGCTTTTGTTTTCTGCGGGCTGTCCCTTTAAACCTGCAAGGACTCGGCTGTTTATCTCTACGGATAGTCCTTGCGAGTGCAGGCTGTGTTCTGTTTCTTGCACGTCTCTGGCCCTCAGTTGTGTAGTATCTGAGCACAGCAGGGCTTTTACTGTCTTTATCCTCAGACAGCCCTGCACGGTAGGGCGGTGCTGTTATCCCCATTGCGCAGATAACAACACCTAGCTCTTCTCTAGCACTTGTCGTCCATAGATCTCGAAGCACTTGACAAAGGAGGTCAAGTTTCATTGTTCCCATTTTACAGCGGGGGAAACTGAGGCACAGAACGACTAAAGGGTTTGTCCACATAGGGAAATTGGCCAGAACAGCTCCCCATGTGGACACTCTGGTTCTGGAATAAGAGTGCCTTTTTCTGGTTTAAGGCAGGGTGTGAATTTAATCTGGATTAAGTTCCCTGTGTAGACAACCCTGAGTGACTTGCCCAAAGTCGCACAGGGAGTCGGAGGTGGAGCAGGAAGCTGAACCTGCGTCTCAGGAGTTCCAGGCCAGTGCCCTGACCCTGGGCCATCCTTCCTCCCTTTTTCTCATTTTGTTCCCTCTTGACCCAAGGGAAGGTCATTTGGGCTGGGTCGGCTGGTCTTTGTGCAATGGCAGTACCCAGCTTTGCCCACCTCTGATACAGCACTGAGTCTGTCACGCCGCGCTTCCCGTCTGCCCCTCGCCCTATGACACAAGAACATGTTGGCAGGAGCCTCTTCTGGATCAGACTTTTCCGGGGCCGTGGTCCGTTTCCAAGCCTTGCCTTGTGGGCCAGAGCGCGGTGAAATGTTTTGAAACAGACAGTTTGCTGACCAACGCGGTTTCGGCCAACCCAAGACGATGCGCGTATTTGAATGAATAATTTTGGCCCTTCACAAGATGGCCAAAGGAGAAGGGGCCACCCCCACGCCCCTTCTCCTCCCCACCACCCTGCCCTTACTAACCTTTAGCCAGGTGATCGGGGCACTCAGCTGGGGTGTGGGAGACCCAGGTTCAAATCCCTGCTCTGGAACAGACCCCAAATGGACGTTTTCAACTCACTGAAAAGTCCAAAAAGCTTCAGAGTCTGTTCAACATGAACGGAATATTTATTTATTCATTATTTTTTTGGATGGGGGTAAGGAGGAAAGCTGCTGCCAAACCAAACGTTCAGTTCTTCCCCCAGCTCTGCTGTGGTCCTCAAGGGGCAAAGCGCCCACGGACGTCACAGGCGCCTTGGCTGGGATCAGGCCCTGTGGTTCTCTCCCTGCTCGGCTCGCTCTGACCCGCGTGCTCTGGCTAACCCTGCACTGGCGCCTCCCACTCGCCTGCCGGTGGCCTGGCTCTCTTCAGTGTGGCACTGCTGCCTGCCTGGCCATCCAGCGGGTCCCTGCCATGGGGCTGGCCTAGTCCAGGAGAGTCTCCCTGAAGGAAACCTAGGGGCCATCGGGTAGGTCCGCATGGGCCACAGGGGTTTTTCACTGGCTTGCAGTGCTGATAGGGTGACCAGATGTCCCGATTTTATAGGAACAGTCCCGATTTTTGGGTCTTTTTCTTATATAGGCTCCTATTACACACACCCCGGTCCTGATTTTTCACACTTGCTGTCTGGTCACCCTAAGTGCTGCTCTCCCAAGGCCATTGTAGGGCAGCATGGTGCTCCGTGTCCCCTTGCCAGGGCTTGCCAGCGGCATCCCCTGCCCCACCCTGACCTCTCTCCCTATGAATGGAGGGAAGAGCCCATGAAATTAACTGATCTTCCTCTCGGGAAAGGCCCCGGCCACAAGCCTGGGGTGGCGTCGCTTTCAAAGCCGCTCCAAACAGCGTGGGTCATGTGTAGACCTGGGACAGTGACTGCAAACTCCAGCCCCGAGCCCCCAGCTGCTCGATGAGTGAAGGACCCCCGGCCTCTCTTGCAGCCGGGGCTTTGCCGCAGCAAGTGGCGGGACGGAGGAAGGGAGCCGTGGGCCCCTCCCTTGGGAGAGGTTCCCGAGGGAGCGTTATCCCTCAATGGCCTGACCTTTACCACCGAGGGACAAAGCCTCCCGTTATGGCTCCCACTGGGCCCCTTCTGCTGTCTCAGCTGGAGCAGCCTCAGGTCTGCTGCCCGCGTCTGGGTCTGGTGGGCACAGAATGAATCCGCCCCTGTGTGTGTCTGAGCACAGAGCGCCCGGGCCAGCCCCCTCCCTGAGCCAGCTGTGCGATGCTGGTGGTGGCAGCAGGAAAGGCTGGCTGGAGGGGAGCCTGGGTGATGAGAGAGAGCTCTTAACTCTCGCCCCCGGGGGCGTGATCCCCCGCGCTCGGGGCTTGTGTCTGTATTAGCCATCCTAGTGCTCTGGCCCTCAAAGGTATTTAGGTACTTCAGAGTGAGGAACAAGAAATGCCCCCTAGTGGACAATTATGGAATAACCTGCCCACGGGGGAAGCTTCCTCCTGACCCCTGTCAGTCAATGGCTGGTGCATGCCCTGAAACATGAAGGTTCATATCCCTTAGGCACGTGTGTCCTGTCCAACAGAACCGTGAGTGACCGTTTTTAAAGGGCCCCTGCCAAAGCTCTAACTCCCCCATTCCTCCTTGGCTTGTGCAGGCATCACCCTGGTGGTGATCACGGCCGTGTAAGTCTGTGCGTAGGGTGTGAGCCCTCCAGGGCAGGGTCAGTGAACTATTCCGTGTCTGTACAGCGCCTACCACAGGGAGGCCAGGCTATTAGGTGCTACCTCCATAGACCTGTCATTCAAATGGGAAGGTGCCAATCCATCTCCAGAGCCGTTCCTTAGTCTGAATCGAGCTGAACCTTTTGCCAGGTGGCGCTTGTGTGTATTACGGTTTTTCACAGAGTCCATGGCCGGAAGGGAGCAGTGACCATCCAGTCTGACTCCCTGCATAGCGCACCCCCCACCATAAACCCAACAGCAGATTGCTCAGAAAAAACCTCCCCTCTGGATTTAAAAATTGCTAGGGATGGAGAAGCCACCACAGCTCCAGGGTGGAAGGATGGCTCTGGTTAGGGCACTCGCCAGAGACCCGGGTTTGATACCCTGATGTCCTGCCTGACCTTGAGCAAGCAAACCCCTTAGTGTCTCTGGGGCTCCATCTGTCCAATGGAGATGGCAGCACTGCCCTATCTCTGGGGGAGGTGAGGATAAATACAATGAAGACTGGGAGGTGCTCAGATTCTGCTGAGGGGGGCCTTAGATGGACAGACGTGGCCCCTTTGTGCTGGGCACTGCACGCTTGCATAACAAAAAGCAGGGCCCTGCTCCAACGAGCTTGCTGTCGAAGTCACTGACTGATAGAAGCCTTTCCAGCCCAAAGCCCGCGACCAGGGAGTGCTTTCGGTGAAACAGGACAGCGGCGGCGCTCAGCGGGATTCACCCGGAAGTGAAGCAGGCATTTGTGAAAGCCAAGACAGCGTGTCGTACACATGGCAGTCGCCTCGCCCAAACGGTGAAGTGCAGCTACCTCTGGGGTGGGAGGTAGCAGCTGTTTGACAGTGCACAGGGACATGATGCTGGGTGACAAGGAGGGAATGAGGGGTCCCACTGAAGCGCTGAACTGGCTGTATTCCTGCCCCTGCTCCTATGGCCCTTGCGGGAGTGTTTAAATCCCTTTTCTGCAATATATTTACAGTCAAATGAGCTGCTATTTCCCTACCCAATGCCCTACTCCGTTGGAATTCCCTTCCCTGGCCGCTGGGCAGGCTGGCCTCAGAGCCTCGTGCCCTGCAGTGCCCCTGTGGCTGTGGTTTAATATGACATGCTTCCTTCCTCCCTCTGGGGGCAGCCAAAGGGCTCTTGCAAACCTGCTGCCCCATCAAGCAAAGCATGTGTGCAGGGTGCTGTAGTCACTAAGGGAGTGAGACCCCGGAGCACGTAGCCTTGGCCTCGTGTGTGGCTGAGAAGGCAGCTGACTACAGGACTTTTGGTTCGACCTTGTTTCTCCTCTGGCCGGCCCAGCGCCTTCTACCTTCTATTGACCAGCGAGGAGAAACAGTCCAGAAAGGGTCAGGTCAGCCAGGGCACCGGGACGGGAGCCGGGGCTAGAACTGCAGCAGCTGGAGTTCTTAGCATGGGCTCAAAGAAGTGGAGAGGGATTGGGATGATGCCCAGCTGCCGTCCCTCACCACAGCACTCCGAATGGGATGGGCAGGTTAGCATGGCAGCTGAGAACGGCAGCATGGCATGTAGCAAAGGCAATGGGGATAATGCGCTTCATTGTCCTGGCAGATTTCTGCATGAATCAGATTGAGGGGAGGGGGGTGTTAAAAAGCTGGCGGATACTTGCCCTACGGCTGGGGGTTCCTGCACATCAGCTGTAGTAAGATGTGTGGAACAGGCTCAGAATCCAGGAGGGCCTAATCTGGGATAACATCAGGGGCTCAGCAGTGCAAATTGGACCAGGCTGCGACCAGCCAAATACCAGCCCCTAGCAGTGCACTCTGCTTCTTGCTAATGAAATACCTTGGCCGTGAGCTGTGTGTATGAACCTCCAGTGCTGGGGGCTGTCTGTCTGGTTTTCACAGAACTACTGACCTGCAGCTCCGGTGGTGGTGGGGGGCTTGCTCAAAGTGTATGTGGGTTGTTGATGTCCCCCCGTGGGTCTGCACTGGGAGGGGGGGGGAATGTTAATGCTCTCAGTGCAGATCAGCGCTCTCTGCTCTTCCCTCTCTGCTGGGAGTGGCAGGCACTTGGACTGAGGGTAGTCTCTGCTGCGGCTGGGAGCCAGGCTCCGGCCTAGGCAGACAGCTGTGTGCCAGCGCACTAAAAACAGCAATGCTGCTGTTGCGACTCGGGCTCCGAAGCCTCCCTGACTGGAGAGTTTGTGCCGAAATGGCCACGCCGCTACTTTTAGCGTGATAGCACGAGTCTTGTCCGCCCACCTGGGCTGGGAGAGTCACTCCCTCCCGGCAGCAGGGTAAATGTTCCCTGCCCCGATCGCCTGTCTCTTGCCTTGCTTGGCTGGAATGGGAGTGTGTAACTTACAAGCTCGTTAGGGTCGCTCCTTGCATTGTCTCCTGTATCACCGCCACACGTGGCGTGAAATGCTGCTTAGACGGGAAGCTCTTTGGGGCCTGGACCATGTCTGTGTTGTTTGTCCAGCGCCTAGCACAGTGGGGTCCTGGTCCGAGACTGGGGCTCAGAGGTGCTACTGTGATATAAATAGTAACACATTCTAATAGTGCGACTTGGCTTGCACGGGCACGAGAGGAGAATGCCATTTGCACTTGTATTGCATGGCTGGAAATGCCGATGTAGAGGGCGGGGCCGTGAGTGGAGTTTTTAATCTCTTATCCTGTTCACAACAGAGTGAGAGCTCTTCCCATCCCCTTGGGGGAAGAGTGGATGGGGGAGGTCAGTCCAGAAAATAGGGGAGCAGAGGGCACCCCCACCTTCTACTCGGTGAGACGCTCGGGCTCCGATGGCCCCAGCTCCCCCCTGTGCCTGCGGTTGAGCAGAGCTGGTTTGTTATGACAAATGGGCCCCTCTGGACCAGGTTGCTGGAGTCTCTGCACATCTATATTTCATGGTAATATCCCTCGATGGCTTCCTTGCTCCATCCTGCATTGATTTATTCCGGGACAGCCAGTAGCCAGGAGCTGTTGTAACACCGACAGACTCCTGTTGTCAGCGAGTGGGATCGAACCTGGGACCTCTGGAGCTTAATGCATGAGCCTCTGCTGCATGAGCTAAAAGCTACATGGCCCCTCACTAAGGCTGAAGCGGACTCATTAATCTCTAAGTGGTCTCGGTGCCACTACATGGGACAGAGCACTGCACCCCGGAGGTGTGTGGGTTACGGTGCCTTGAGATTCTGACCCACTGCACAAAGGACCCGTTCCCAGTGCTGGGGCAGGGTCTTGTTTCGACCCATGGGTGCAGTGGGGTTGACCCCGTCCATGGGTTCGGGTTCCAGGCCAGGATTCTGGGAGACCGCCAGGTCGGTCTGTGTCCGGTAGCCTCAATAAAGCATCCTGTGTGTATTCATCTCCGCCCAGCCCTGCCCTCCTGCTCTGCTCTGGTGTCCCTGCGTGGAGCCTGGAGATGGGAACTAGCTCTCCAAGAGCCAGGCACTCTGAGAACATGGAAAGCCTTCAAAGCTTCCCGCTGTGGAAAAGCAAAAAATCCAGCAACCCCTTCTCCCTCCCTTCCCTGCCCCCCCTGGGTGCTGCACTGCCTTGCCCTCCCCTGCTCCCACCCTTCCCTGCCCCCCCTGGCTGCTGCACTGCCTCTGCCCTCCCCTGCTCCCACCCTTCCCTGCCCCCCCTGGCTGCTGCACTGCCTCTGCCCTCCCCTGCTCCCACCCTTCCTGCCCTCCCCCCCCCCGGATGGGACCCTGAGCGGAATGCCGAGGCGCTGCAGGAGAGGGTGCTGGCGATCCAGTAGGAGGTGCTTTTCCCTCTGGATCTGCCTGGCACCCGTCCCCCATCAGTCAGTAGTAGTAGTAATAGTGCCTGCCTACCACCCCAGTCATGGACCGGGTCCCCATTGTGTAGGTCCTGGATAAACACTGACCAAAAGGCCCCCCAAGGAACTGACACTTCATGTAATAAGCCGCTCCAATTTTGGCAAGGACTTGAGATACTCCAAGCCCCTCTGGCTTGTGCATGGGATAAGTCAGCCGGCCACGTGCACACGGCCCATTTGAAGGCAGGGGTCAGGGAGGAGAAAGCCTTGGGCCTGCGGGACAGGTGTGGGGCTGCAAGGAAATAGGAGCTGCTGCCAGTTCTGCAGGTGGCAGTGGAGTTCCTCTGCAGTGTCACTGGTATAACAGAGCATGGACCAGCCTCTGCTTTCGCACAAATATTTCAGGGGCTGGTAGGGATGGGGGCCCAGAATCTCCCCAAAGGGCGTGGAGGGCGGCTCCGGATCAGAACTCCACCCGTCTCTGGGAGGGTAGAAATACCCAGTAGAGTCCAGAATTTGTGTTCAGCAGTGCCTAGGGACCAGGGCCCCATTGTGCTAGGGGCTGTACAAACACACAGTAAGAGACAAGCTGCCACTTGGCTGCAGGAGAGGGCTGAAACAGACAAGCCAAGCCATCGGAGAGGAGCTGCAAAGGGCACGTCAGCGCGATTCTTTCTGCAGGGATGGGTTGGTGTGTGTGTGTGTGTGTGTGTGTGTGTGTAATATATATATAAAATTTTTTTGTTTTTGTTAAGCTCCTTTAGTGTGTGGCTCTAGACTCCAGTACAAATACGGACGGCCTTGGGTGCTGCTGTTCGAGACTCCACTGAGGATCCGGACGGCAGAAGCCTATAGCTGGCCTGCCAGCCCCTCAGCCCTGCGTGAGGCTAGCTTACGCATGGAGCACTGGCTGCTAATGTTTGCCCCTTGTATTCCTCTGCTGGGGTTTTGGTTGGGCCCCTGAGGGTGGAGTTTCCCTTCTGCGGGGTCTTCTCTGGTTTAAAGCCTGTATGTTTGTTCCTCTCTGAAAACCAGTCTCCTGCCCGCCCAGAGCCTGCTGCAATGAAACACGGAGGGCAGGCGGCGTGGCTCAGCACAGGTGTACCATGCCAGAGCTAACGAGCTGCACGTGTGGGCTGCCCAATGCCTGATTTAAAGGGCTTCCCTAAGCCTGGGGAAGCCCAGAGACAGGGATTATAGGGGCCAGGCAGCTATGCATTCTGGGAAATGGGGCTCAAGAGAGGCAGAGGGGGCAGGCCCTGCGGCTCCTGAATGGCTGGAGGGGTTGGGGGGGAGGGAGAGGAGCAGTCCCCAGCCTCTGGGGGAAGTTAGGGTGTTTCCTGGTCTACTCCCCAGGGATGAGGGAAGGAATTGAACCTGGGCCTTGTGGAGGGCAGGGCAGGGAGTGCCCCCTGGAAGGATTGCTCCTGCTGGGCAAAGGCTGCATTGAGCTGGGTCCTTACAGGGATCTGTGGCCAAACTGAACTTGTAGGGAGTACCATGTTGGAGACAACCCTGGTAACGTGGGGGGTGCCCCTTAGTGCAGCCCCCTGCACAGGAACAAGAGAGGACCTGCTCTGGGGTGAGGGATCCCCCAGTCTGACCTGTGTAACCCAGGCCACAGGGCTCCCCTGCATTAATTCCTGGTGGAACTAGAGCAGGGCTTTGAGCAAACCACCCCGTCCTGATTTAACACTTGCCAGTGCTGGAGAATCCAGCCCTTGGGAGGTGGTTCCAAGGGTTAATGACCCTCCCTGTTTGCGTTTGTCTAGCATCAAGTTCCAGCAGCTGGATCTCATTAGACCATCCTCTGCTAGGCGGACGAGCCCGTTATCATCAGCCTCGGGTTCCCTGGGTAGATGGTTGTAGACTGGGATCAAGTTGCCCTTTAACCCTTTGGTTAAATTAAACACGTTGAGCTCTCCCTTATCTGGCCCCCACCTCTGGGGTATCTGAGCCCCTCAAGCCATTCATGTATTTACTCTCTATCTCCCCCCACCCCCGGCAGGGCAGTGCTGTTACCCCAGAGCACAGATTGGGAAACTGAGGCACAAAATTGATGACAGGGTGTGCCCAAAGTCCCACAAGAACTCTGCGGCAGAGCCAGGAATTGAACCCAGATCTGCTGAGTCCCGGTTGAGTGCCCTAGACGCTAGGCCATTCTGTCCGGTCGTAGGCTCTGCCTGCTGCTGGAGGTCTTCCTAGAACCTCCGCACAAAGCTCAAACGTCCAATCCCCGCTTCAGGCAGGCGCGCTGAGGACCAAGTTAATGCCCTGCTGGGAGGTGACTAATGGTGTCTTTTAATCTGAGTCATAGGGCAGAGCGCTGGCTGATCAGGCCCGACAGTCCTGTGGGAGCCTCATTTGATTTTCTCCAGTTGCCTGAGCTGCCTTCTGGCTGCTGTAATTAAATGCTTCACTTTGGCTTGAATTTGGTCCAAACCAACCAGAGAGTCCCATGTGCAGACAGCAAACTCTTCTTCCCCTCCCACCCCATGTACAGGGCCCAACCCAACCCACACCTAAGCCAGTGACTCCTCCTTCTCCTTCCCCCATGTGGGAACTTGGCCCCTTCCCTCCAGAGGACAAAGTGGTCCCAGCATCTCTCCCCAGCCCCACAGGGAAAGCCCCAGATCTGGAGCGGAGGTTCGGCTGAGCTGCTTGCTGCAGCAGAGGAAGAATGGCCAGTGGATAGGGGGCTAGCCTGGGACTCTGGAGACCTGGGTTCCAGTCCCCCCTCTGCCACAGACACTCCGTATGCCCTTGGGCAAGTCTCTCAGCCTTGCATAGCTGCTCTGGGCCTCACTTCACCTCAGTACAATGGGGTAATAGCAACGCCCTGGCAGTGGGTTTGATGGTCAGTGCACCCCAGTAAGGGGGGTTGCGTAAGTACCTTGGAGAGAACCCATCTGAACATGTCTACCGATCCTCTTTCTCCCCTCCCTCCCCCCCTGCCCAAGGGAGGCTGGCAGCCCTCTCTTGCTGTAGTCAGAGGCTTAGTCCTCTGCTGGCAAGATGTTGCCGTGGTCAGAGCTACAGCATGCACATCAGCCTGATTCTCCCCATCTCACACCTTGTGCCACCATGTACGCTAAGGTGAAATGCTACCACCGGGCCGAGTGATCAAGGGCACATGGTGACATGAGGGAGGGAGGTGGGGATCAAGGCCTTTCACTGTGGTCTCTGGGTAGCAGCAGCTCTCCTGGGTGTGTCCCAAGGTAGCCGGTCTGTCTGGGCACTTGCACCTGCTCAACACTGTGGATCTGGACCTTGGCAGCAGACCTTGTGCCTTGTGCTGTGGGGGGGGGGGTCGCTCTGGGTCGATCTTACCAGTGCCAGAACAAGAGGCCTTGTTCTCTTGCCACTTGAGAGGCGATTCCATTCTCCTTGGAATCTCTTGCGTCCTTTCTGCAATGGATGAGGGACCAACGTGTGAAACAGAGACTGGGACAGGAGAATGGCAAAGCGGTGGTGAAAAATGGGTCATGGCTATCCTGTTGCTGCAGTACGGTGCACTTACAATAGTAACAGCATATGGACCAAAGCGTTCGGGAGGCGATACTGGGTCCAGTCCTAGTCAATATTTTTAATTAGCGACCTGGAGAATATTAATCACACTGGTGGCCAATAAGTTTGACCTAGGCGCTTATGCTGCCCTCAAACAGTATCCGGGTGCCTTCTAAAATCAGGAGCGACCCCTAAGCTGGGGAGGATGCATGGGGCTGAGCAGCAGCACTGAGATGCCGGCTGGAACAGAGGCCCCCGTAGCGTGGTTCAGATGCCCAATGAGAATGGAGGGGACTGGCTAGGCAGGCAGTCGCACCACATCGAAAGCTCAGGGGGATTGGAGCGGGTGGCGGATTCAGTGTGAGTCATCCACGCACGGCTGCTGCAGAAATAGACCAGCACAGCCTCTGCTGTCGACGAGGTGCCAGGAGCCAGAGCTGCAGCGGAGCAGATGTAGGTTACACGTTAGGCAGCGCTCTGCTCAGGCAGGGTCTGCTCTGCCCTTCCAAGCTAGAAAAACAGGCCAGGGCATGTGGCTAGAACCAGGACTGGATTCCTCCAAGTTGCTTTGACCCTCTGGGCTGATCCAGAGAGGACACGAGTCTGGGACTGTTCGCTGTCTGTAGCTCATACTTCTAGCTGTGGGCGTCCCTGGTGCATTGGCCAAGATGGAAGTGTTCACGCTTGCGATCCTCACCCCGCCCACAGCCAAGCTACAACTGTGTTTGTCCTCCATGCATCTGATGAAGTGGGTTATAGCCCACAAAAGCTTTTGCCCAAATAAATTTGTTAGTCTCTAAGGTGCCACAAGGACTCCGCATTGTTTTTGTTTGCCCTGTTGCTGCTCCATACCTGACCTCCGAGGTCTCTGCCAGGGGCAGATGGTGCTAACATAGCAGCAACACCCCATCCAAATTCCAGCGGGGCCAACGTTAGCCATGTTTGAGTGGTACAGGGTAGAAACCCCCAAGGACTCTGAGCAGCCTGTCCACTCGGCTAGTCTAATCCCTTTGAAAAGTGGAGCTAGCTGGACTAAACAAGAAAACCCTCTGTCTGAGCCAGCTGCTGGCTGAGTGCACCAAAGAGACATTTCTATCCTCCCTAAATGTATGGCTTCCTGCTCCACCATGTAGGGGATCTCTCCCCCCCCCCCCATCTTACGTCAGAATCTTCTGTCTTTCGAGGTAATCTTTGGCCTGGATACTGACTTGCGTTGAACAGAGGTTTTCTTGCCTCCAGACCATTGATTGTTCATCAATCGGGTGTTTTTGTGTGAAAACTCGTGTGTGTGTGTGTGTGTGTGTGTGTGTGTGTGTGTGTGTGTGTGTGTGTCTTGAGCCGCTAAGGGGAGAGTTCCCTGGTCAGGTGCATTGCAGCCCCGAGACCTTGCATTGTTTTTATTTAATGATTCTGTCACTCTGCCTGCCCTGCTGTCCAGTGCAGGGTGACCCTTGGACCTCTACAGCCACATCCATACAGCAGCTGCTCTGGGCAACTGTGCAAACAGCATTAGCAGGCCCTAGCTTGAGCTACAGGTTACCAAGCCCTCGTGTGGACGTGTGACCAGACAGCATGGCAAACTCTAATGCTACTAGTGGGCACAGCTCGGTGGGTGTCTCGGTGGGTTTTGGGGTGAGATCTTAAAAACTGTCTGCTTTGCGTGGGTGATAAATAATTCTTTCCCCCTGTGATAAATGGGGGTGGGGGGGTAGCTCCCTTTTATGAACACCCAGCCACTTAGTTATAAAATCCCTCATAGTAGTTGTTCTCTACTTGCTTTACCTGTAAAGGGTGAAAAAGTCTCCCTGCATAGGTAAAAGGAAGGGAGTGGGCACCTGACCAAAAGAGCCAATGGGAGGGCTAGAACTTTTTAAAATTGGGGAAAACTTTCCCTTTGTCTCTCTCTGCTCTCCGGAGAGAGGGGACAGAGCAGAGACAGGGCTGGAGCTAATCTGTAAAAAGCTGTGGGCCAGGTATGGAAATCACCAGATCATACCTAGAAACTTACTTATTTGAAACCCCAGATATGTAAGTGGATCAGGAAATGTCTAGGAAGATGCAATCAGGTTTATCACTTTTTATTTCTTTATGGCTTGTGGACAGCTCTGTGCTAACCCCAGGTGCTTTTGTTTTGCTTGTAACCTTTAAGCTGGACCTCAGGAGAGCTATCTTGTTGCTTAATCCTTGTAATAGGCTTTTTGCTAGATTAAACAACAAAGTTCCAAATGCATTTTCTTTCTTGTTTGTTTTTAATAAAATTTACCTTTTTTAAGAATAGAATTGGATTATTGTGTCCTAAGAGGTTTGTGCACATGTTGTTTAATTAGCTGGTGGAAACAGCTGATTTCCTTTGTTTTCTTTCTCAGCTCTTCCCTGGAGGGGGGTGACAGGGCTTGAGGGTACCCCACAGGAAGGAATTTCCAAGTGCGCCTTCCTGGGTTCCAAAAGGGGGGGGTTGCACTTGGGTGGTGGCAGAATCTACCCATCCAAGGTCAGAGAGAAGCTGTAACCTTGGGAGTTTAATACAAGCCTGGAGTGGCCAGTATTCCTTTTTAGAATCCTTGCGGGCCCCCACCTTCTGCACTTGACATGCCAGAGTGGGGAAACAGCCTTGACACACACACACCCCCCATTTCACCTGCCTGGTGGGACACTTCTCATAAGAGCAGAGGGTTTGCCCAAGTGTCCAAGGTTGTGTTTTTTCTCTTCCCCTGTTCATGCTGCATGCAGTCTAATGGTGCCTCTGCCCCAGAAGTGGCTGCATTTCCATGTTGCTGTACACTTACCATGCTGGGAGTGGGGGGGAGGGAGGAGGAGGAGGCAGTGGAGATTTAATTTAGTGCCAGATTTTCAAAACTGCTCAGCTCCCAGTGGGTGGTGGGGGCTGTTGGGAGCTGAGATCTCTTGAAAGCCTAGGCCAGGTCTGTGCTGGGCTGTTCAAGTGTTAATTGGCAAAGTGCTGTGGGCAGAACGGAGTTTGATAGATGTAAAAATATTCCCATAGAGAGAATTTAGCAATGGAAGGGGAAAGGTGACTGGAGAGGTGACTGGACAGCACCCTCTCTAGAACTTCGGCAGATCATCTGGGTTTGTGCCCTGAGCTTCAGGGGACCCAAGTCCTAGGGTCTGAGTTGCGCAGACTTCATCCGCAATGATGCTGTGCGCAAACAGGGCTTCAAAAGACTCTTATCAAATCAAACGCTTCTTAGTGGCCCCTGATGAGCTGTGTACGGCGGGACAAGGGGACATCCCCTTTTTAAAACACTGGTTTCCCTCCCTGTCTGGTCCATGGTGCGGTTGGGTTATTGATTGACACCTGGAGTGCTGGGTGCCATACAGAACATTTGGGGAATGAACCCCTGGTCTTCCAGACTATCCCATGGAGCCTGGGACCCGTCTGACGCGGTTCTGTGGAATCGTAGTATCTTTCTGGACCAGCTATTTCTCTGCAGTGGGTCGCTGAGGCCTCTTACTAGGAGGAAGTGAGGTGGGGGAAGGCTCCCTGAATCGCTCGCTGCTGGCGTGGGGACTGCGCACTCGCTCTTAGGCCAGTGCCCATTCAAGACTTTGGACGCCAGCCCAATTGGTTCCCCCTCTGTAAATGTTGGCTTATGGTGACGGAGCTGAACAAGCTGGCCATTGTGCGTCTCCGGGCCACTGAAGAAATTGACCGGGGATTTTTATAAGTGTGTGTGCGTCAGTGTCAGTCAAAGCTTTTCACCCTTTCGGGTTTAGTGTCCCGCTCCCTCCTCCTCTCCCGGCAGATGCTTGGTTGCCATGACAATCTTGCCATGGTGACAGCTGCTTTCACATCCTGCCAGCAAAGAAAGAAAAGACAGAGGCTCCCAGTCGGGGCGCCCCCTGTGCCGCCTCTCTTGCTTTATAAACTGCTCTGTGTGTCTCTCTTTCCTTGTCTAGTCTGGCTCCGGCGCAGCCCGGATGCAGGATAGGGGCTCCCTGGCACACAGTGCCACTTTGCGAGACAGCAGCCTCCTGGCTCTGGGGGCCCAGCACTGTCATTCATCGGCCCAGCGAGAGCTCCCAGTTGGAAAGGGCAAGCTCTCTCCCCCTGCCCATGTCTCTGTCTCTACCACTGTGTCTGTCAGCCTGCAGCTCTCTGCCTTGTGTGTTCCTGGCTCTCTCAGCTGGCCCAAGCCTAGGTTTGCAAATAGACCAGCCCTGCAGGAAGGATCTGCAGCTCCGTCCGGTCGTGTCAGTCAGCCCTGGTGCTCCAATGGTCCTTGCTCGGACCAGATCTATTTGCTGCCTTCCCACCACCCGCGCCTCCAAACAGTTCAGCCAGCTGGATGTGCCTTAGTGGGGCGGGGGACTCTTGTCCTCTCCTCTTCCCCCAACCCCTCTTGCACCCAGCTGTGGCATCCGTCACACCCCCACCTCTTCCCTCCGGAGGGTCAGGAAGGCTCCAGCCGGAGTGTCGTGCAGGGCTGTTTGCTAACAGTGAACGCTGTGCGGTCCTTTGTGTCCATCTCCTTTCCCTCTCCCCCTCCCTGAACCCCCGGCGCCGGTGATCCCATGGTGAATAGGTTTGTCTATGGGCTTGTCGGCCAGTTTGACTGCATCCAGCCCCAAGGGTTGCTGTACTCCCAGAATGCATTGCCAGTGCCCCCTGGATGCTGTTGGTGTCATGTCTGCTGTGGGGCCATCAGCAGGAGGGAGCGGGTGCTGAGCCAGGGCTGGTGCTCACACCCCACTCCTAATAGGGCTCTGGGAACTTTCAAGCCCCTTCTACCCTAGAAAAGTGGCTGACAGCTGTTGTGCCCCTGAAATGGAGACTGGAAGCGGCTCATGTGGCTGGAACAAGCCCCGTCCTGTGCTCCGGTGTAGAAGGCGCAACTGGCAGTAAAACTGTTCTCAGCACCAGTGCAGATGGGGCTCGGGTCTGATCCTTTCTGGGCAGTGCCTGCAGGAGGCTGCCTCCCCTCTGGCCCGATGGATGATTTCCCTGCCTGTGAAGCCCTGGTCTGTTTTAGGTGCCGCTTTGGGACCAGTGGGTAACTCCCTAACTGCCAAAGGGGCTTAGGCATCTGGGCGGACAAGTGCGATGCTTGATGCATTTTGGAGCAGCCCCTGCAGTTACTGGAAGTCTTGGCTCTGACTCCCGTGGGTTTGGGATCAGGTTGGGAGCGAAGTCCCCGCCCCGCTTTGCTGTTTGGGCTGCATGGATTCTGACGGGACCTTCCAACGTCCGTAGCATCCCGCCACTCCTCAGCACGGCTTTAATAACCAAGAGGGAGCCGCACGGAGGCCTCATGCCACTCTGACCTCAATGGGCCAAATTCACCTCTGGTGCAACTTCACTGCTTTCATTACGAACACTTTCCTGGCCTGGGGTCTCAGTGTGCTTTGCAAACACTGCTGGATCCAATTTCCTGGCTCTGTGTGAGGCTGGTCAGTGTGATTAGCCCCATTGAGCGGGTGGGGAAACTGAGGCATAGCGAGGTTGAGGCAAGGTCACATGATGGGTCAGTGGCAGATCTGGGATTACAACCCTGAGTGTTGATTTGTAAGGGTCTAGTCTTGTCCCTGGCTTTATTTTAATCTTCTGTGAACATAGATCTGCTGGGCCTTATCCTACCCACCTGAGGCATGACAGTGACTAGAATGGCACCATCTGTCTGGCCTCATTAGTGCTGTAATACTGTAACCGTTAGACACATGATCAGGCAAGTTCGTTAGTTATACAGGGTAATCGTGTGGCTATTTCCGTCTCTAATTTGTTATTGGGAGCTCTCAAGAATGCAGCTGAGACAAGGCATGGAGCGAGCATTACAGGGGCTGTGCAAGGTGAACAAATCCGTGTGCTCTGCTAATCCTACTGGAGGTTTCTTCCATCTCTAATGTCAGTAGGTCCGGTCCCGTCCATCTGCCTGCTCCCCGGCCAGCACAGGTTTAGGAACTGGCATAGTCCAGTTTCCCATTTCCAATAGGGGGCAGCTCCAGCTGCTTCAGAGGAAGGTAGAAGAAACCCACCAAGTTGAAAATTAAGGAATAACCTGCCCACAGAAAGTTTCTTCCTGACCCTCATCACTTAGAAGTTGGCTCATGCCCTGAAGCATGAGGTTTTATAATTTTTTTTTTTTAAAAGAACCTTCTCAAATTATCACTATCTTTGTAAATATCCAGCCCTCTTTTGAGTCCAACTAAGCTCTTGGCATCTGGGCTATGTGATAGCCTGTGGAACTCATTGCTAACTCTGTGCTGGGTAATAAAGGATTATTCTCTTCTTATATTCTTCATGACTTTTGTTCTGCATTTCCTGATGTTCAGTCTTGATTTCCTTTGCTCAGTTTTATCCCAGTGCTCCTAGCTCTCATGCCCTTGCCCCATCCTTCCCTGTCACACTGAACACATCCCCTGCCTCTTCATTTTACACCACCCTTCAGGTCCCCTTGGTTTAAAAGATCTCTGGTATGGGGTGATGTGCTAAGTGCATTTGCCTGGTGAAGTTATACAGCACCTGCCACTGTAAGGTTGTCACCCATCCGGTTTTTGGCTTCTGTGTCTGGGTGCCATTTGACAAGCCCTGGTGGTTTTTTGTTTTTTAATCTGGGGAAGAGGCGGGGAAGGGGGCGGGGCCTCGGGGAAGAGGCAGCGCAGGGGGCGGGGCCTCAGGGGTCCGATTACCAGCCATTAGAAAGGTGGCAACTCTGCAGTCACTATAGGGCCTCTATCCTGACTTGTACCTCTAGGCACTCCCAGAACTTCAGTGTTAGCTGACACCAGGCATTGGCCTGAGGCAGGATTCTGAGTGGTTGGGCGGGGTATCTGGTGGGATCAGGTCTGAGGACTCAGCCAGGAATACCTTGCCTAGCTCAGACCCTCTGGCTCAGCTTATTGGTCTAAGCTTGAGCCCTGCAACACTGTGGGTCCTGTCTGCCTCCCTTAGCACAGAAGCAGAGCAGCGAACAGCAGGCCTGGTGCCAGCTCTCCCAGCTGTACGGGGTGGCATAGGGAAGCAGGGCAGGGGAGGGGAAGAGCAGGGTGCTACTGGGCATTAGGGTGAAAGCCAAAGCATTTAACAGTAGCTTCTTGTGACTCGGGAGAGATCTCAGGGAGGGTGCAGCTGGCCATGCAAAGTTGCAGTCGGCCAGAATATTCAGAAGAGCTCGGCAGCCACAGCTGGGGCTAGCTATTCCTGCTGCTCCCATTGTGACCCTTACAACCCGGCTTTCACGCAAGTTGTGCATGTCGGGTGCTGGTTGAAAGCTCCCCATTCTTTTTGCAAGAAATATTTTAAAACCTTTTACTCCCCTCCCCCCCCAAGAAACAATGAAAATGTTGACCAAAAATGTTTCTCTCACACACACACACACACACACACACACACACACACACACACACACACACACACACACACACACACACAGCCCCTCCACCCGCATCGTTTTTGTCAAAAAGCCTTTTTTTTTTTTTTTTTTTTTTTTTTGGTCCAAGGGGACAGGGAAGGAAACGTCTTTGGGGAGAAGAAACCTGAGCGGCCCCAGTGCTGAGCCCTTCTGAAAATCTGAACCTTGCTGTGGTCGCTGAGCTCTGTCTGGAAATTCTGGCCCAAAGGGCCCAGTTGAGCCTTCTGCTGTTTGTAGGCTTTAAACAAAGTGCCAGCCTGGGAACCCTGGAGAAAAGCCCCCACTTAGTGAGACTTTTGTGCTGGCATAATCTGATACCCTTTTCCATCCTTCAGTGATACACAAACTATCCACAGAGGATTCTTTCCCAGGTGTCTGGCTCGTGGGTCTTGCCCACATGCTCAGGGTCTACCTGGTCGCCAGATTTGGGGTCTAGAGGGAATTTTCCCCGGGTCAGATTGGCAGAGACCCTGGGAGGTTTTTGCTTTCCTCTGGAGCATGGGGCACTTGCAGGTTTAAACTAGTGTAAACAGTGGATTCTCTAACTTGAAGTCTTTAAACCATGATTTGAGGACTTCAGTAACTCAGCCAGTAGTTAGGGGTCTATTACAGGATTGGGTGGGGTTTTGCGGCCTGCGATGTGCGGGAGGCCAGGTGAGATGATCAAGATGGCCCCTTCTGGCCTTAAAGTCTGAGTCTATCACACCTAGCGCTTACACAGTATCTTTCATCCAGAGATTTCAAAGAGCTTTACAAAGGTATTTGATATCATTATCCCTGCTTTACAGATGGGGAAACTGAGGCACAGAGTGGCCATGCAGGATTTGCTTCACCCATGGCTAAAGTACATTAAACAGTAGCTGAGGATAATATCGGACACTATTTGATAAGCCCCACTTAGTGAGAGGGTGGTGGTATTAATCATGTGGTCCATTCTATTGGCTTCCATGGCTTTAAAGGAATTAATATAAGTATTTATAAAACAGCCAATGAGGGAAGTTTTGTCAATAAGTCTCCAAAAAGAGTTTTTATCAGGGTATTTGGTGTCATGTTTTTTCTCCCTGATTCTTCCCAGGCAAGCCAGCTTCAGAGCTGCCAGGCCGATCCCCAGAAAATAGGAGACTTTAAAATCTCAGCAAAAGCAGCTGTTTTACCAAGTGTAAGGGGACTGTTGCCCCCTTACTAACATTCAGTGGGGGTGTTTTGGTTGGCTAGCTCCCAGCACTAAAAGGGGAAGGGTCGATGGCAAATCAGGAGTCTGAGACTGACAGTCCCCAGGAACAATGGGGAGAGGCCAATGCTCCAGATCAGCCTGATTGACAGGCTAATCAGAGGGTCAGGAGGCCAGGGAGGTCCCGTCCTCCGTGTGAGCTGGAATTGCCTGGGTCAGACTGAGTGGGGCCGAGCTAAGGAGAAAGCAGGGGCCCAAGCTGAGCTGGAGAGCAGAACCGTGCCAGATCCAGAGGGGCCAGAGGCGCAGCCCCAAAGCCAGAGCACAGCCAGGACAGAGAGGGGCCTGAGCTAAGTTGCTGGGAGCAGAGCTGCAGCCCCAAGGCAGAGTTACAGAAGCAGCCTGCAGAGCAGACCTGTCCTGGGGGCAGAGCTGTAGCAACCAGAGCCAGAGAGGCCAGAGAAGCAGCTCAGGGAGCTGGAGGCAGAGCAGCAGCAGCAGCCGTGCTGAGGCAGAGTGGAGCTGGAGCTGGGGCTGGAGCAGTCCGGAGCTGGGTGCGGTGAGCAGCTGGGGAGAGTGAGGGGGACCCTGGCAGTGGGCCCAGCGCAGGGAGATACCTCAGCCAAGAGGCCTTGCAGGCCAGACTTGGAGGGGGATCGTAACCCTGACAGGGCGGGGGCGACGCTGGGAAGAAGGGTCCTGCCACCTAGAGCCTGAGAGCGTGTGGCCACCGCCAGAGCAAGTGTCCAACCCACAGCGTCCCTGCAGCACAGCCAGGGCCTGAGAAGGAGGCCCGGGACCTACAAGGAACAGACTGTGAACTGCCCTGACGTTCCAGAGACACTGCTTGTGATATTCCCTGCCTCAGAGCAGGGTGATGTGTTTCCTTTAACCTTTCCCGTTTTTCCTTATTCTTTTTTTTTTAAAAATAATTGTTAATTAAACAATTTGTATTTGCTTTAGATTGTATAAAATGATCAGTGGGTCAGGGAGGTGCCCAGTGCAAAGAGAGTACCCCGGAGTGGGGACACCCTAGCCCCTGTCCTAGGTGACCACAGCAGGGTTGGGGGTCAAGCCCCCCAGGAATCCTGGGCCCAGCCTTGTCGGGGTTTACGAGGACTCTGCCAGACAGGAGAGTGGAAGGGGAGTCCTCAAGGGCAGGGAGGCCTCTGGGTAAAGGAAGTGGGAGCGAGGACTCGGATCCTTTCGCTAGCCCACTTCACCGGGGTAGTGCAGAAGCCAGGAAAGTTCCCCACAATAGCGGGACCATTCCCCCGCTTACACAAGCAAAGCTGCAGGTCATTTTGTTAGCAGTACATTTCTCTTTGTTGATTCCCGTGTAACAGCAGTATTTTAGGTGTGTGTGTGAAATTACGATTACTTGATCTGATTTGGGTTGTGCGGATGCTGGGGTGGCGCTGATGGCCTGTGAGCTACAGAGGTCAGACTGGCTCATGGTCTCTTCTGGCCTTCAGCGCTGTGATTTAGAAGGTAATGAAGAACTTGAGAGCGAGTACTGAAAAGACCCTTAGCCGAGCTCTTCCCTTCCTGGCTCAGATTGGGTTGATTTTCATCTCTGGCTTCCCCGGTCTCGCTCATGTGGGGTTTGTATTGTCTCTTTCCCTTGTCTGTTTTGATTAGCAATATTCGGATTACCCCAGGGTTTATTTTTAATGACTGATTTTGGGCAAAAATGTTTAAGCCTCGAATTTGTACGATGGGAAACTGCGTCAAGGGAGCTTTTAATGATGTGGATTGAACATGTGCACTGCAGTAGTCTATCTGACAAAGGAACGATGAGTTCTACCGGCTGGGAGCTGACATCAGATGAATTCAGGCTGGACATAAAGCACAGGTTTGTGTTTTATTTGAACAGTGAGGGTAAGTAGACACCAGAACCACTTACCCAGGGCTGTGGTGGATACTCCATCCCTTGAAGCTTTGAAATCAAGAATGTGCATCTCTAATACATCTGCTTTAGCTCACCCACATATCATGGGATTGATTCCGAAGTTACTGGGGAAAGCCTGTGTTATGCCGGAGATGAGACTGTGTGATCAGAATGGTCCCTCTAGGAATTTATAAATAACATTTTAAATGAGTGAGCATGCATTCTTCTAGATCCCTGAATTGGGTGTGCAGTTTGGGGCTGTGCGCAGATGTGGGGGGCTACGTACCTATGCCTTGCAGATTGAGGATCTGCATATCTAAACCAGGTGTTACCTGTCCTAGTAGTTTGTACGTGCCCAGGTCATCCAAACCCGTATTCCAGTTAGGACACTCTGATGCACCCACTGCCATAAATTAGCAGCTGGGACCCCTACGTATCTAATGGGGTGAGGGGTTGCAAGCAGTAAAGGAGTGGGAGAGAGGTCTGGAAGGAGAAATAATCCACCCGAGGGCCCAAGTTGCCCCTGGGAACAGTCTTTAGGGAGCATCCAGCATCTTCTGACCTGACCCACTTATTGTGCAAATGAAAATGGGAGCTGGTCAACACAAACTTTCAATAGCAGCCACGGATTTGGGGTGCCTCTGCTTCTGGGGGGCCCAGCCTGAGACACAGTGGGCCTTGATATTTTTTTTTTCCAGAGGGTTTGAGCACAAGGAAATCCAGCTGACGTCAGTGGGAGCTGCGGGACAGTCAGTACCTCTGGGAATTGGGCCCCAATTGTCTCAAAATGGGCTCCCCAGAAAGAGAAGCCTCCAGAATCAGAGGCCAGTGCTGAAAACATGGGTCTTGCTCTTTCTAGCAGAATGTGAGGAGGAGGGAGATAGGCGTCTGACTAGGCCAGGGAGCCATTAATAAATAGGAAAGGTGCTTCTAAGGGCTGGTCCACACTATCCGCCTAATTCGGCGGGTAGAGATCGATCTTCTGGGATCGATTTATCGCGTCTCATCTGGACGCGATAGATCGATCCCAGAAGCGCTCCCCCGTCGACTGCGGAACTCCTGCTCGCCGAGAGGAGGAAGCGCTGTCGACGGGGGAGCCTGCCTGCACCGCGTGGACCCGAAGTAAGTACTTTTAGTTCGATATAGGAAACGTCGACTTCAGCTACGCTATTCTCGTAGCTGAAGTTGCGTTTCCTATATCGATCCCCCGCCTCAGTGTGGACCAGCCCTAAGACTTCTGTTAGCCTTGGGCAGGGCCGTGTTTCCTTGTGCTCGTCGTCTGTCAGCAGCCGCCTGTGGTCTCTTGTCTCACAATTGATCATCAGCTCTTTGGGGCAGGGACCCTCTTCTTGTTCTGTGTTTGTACAGCGCCTGGCCCCAGGGGGTCATGATCCATAACTTGGGCTCCTATGAGCTACTGCAAGACCAATAATCATAAGGAACTGTTTTTGTAATAGCAGAAGGATATTTTCCATAAACCTTCCCCCACAATTTACTGTCCCTCATATACCAGTGTGTGTATATTGGGGCCCACCAATATCACTTGCTACGGGCCAAGCAACCATCACATGGGAATTGCTGTCAGTAGCTACTGACTGGGGGGATTTGAACCAGCAACATTGAGGTGACAGTAACACCTCGGTCCCTACCCTTTGTGTGGTCTCTAAGTATCTTACTGCATTAGTCTCAAGAGTCGGGGGGCCACCCTGACCAAATTCCAGCTGCCTTTCTAAAGCCTGCATCCCGCAGGTTCACCTGGGTGTGGTATTCCTGTTCCAGACTGTTACTTTGTGTGGTTAAGCAGCTGCTGTCAGGTTGCAGCCCAGAGGTGGCTGCATTTCACTGGTGGGCAAGGTGGTCCCCCTTGCTGCAGGGATGCAGGGTGCTCTGGGAGAAGTAAGATTGTTGTGTCCTCAGTTGTCTGTCTTCTCCCGCTGGCAGGATCCGTCCCCAGCTGTCAAAGGAGAAGATTGAGGGATGCCACATCTGCACTTCAGTGACGCCTGGGGAGCCCCAGGTGCTGCTGGGAAAGGACAAGGCGTTCACCTATGACTTTGTGTTCGACCTGGACACGTGGCAGGAGCGGATCTACACCACCTGCGTCAGCAAACTCATCGAGGGCTGCTTCGAAGGCTACAATGCCACTGTGCTGGCGTATGGCCAGGTACCGGCTGTCCCCGTCCTGTGTCTCGGCGGTAAACCTGGGCTGTTGCACTGAAGCCAGGCTCGGCTGTTAGCAGTTGTGGGCTATCTGGCTGCGCCAGCAAAGCCATGCGGGAAGGTGCTTGGCTGGGCCTGCAGGTCGGAGTTGAGGCTCGTTGGTGGGGTGCAGGGGCAGAGGCCCAGGGCTGGAATATTGGGGGGGCCGTGGGTTGGGATTTTGGGGCATCAACAGAGCTGTTGGGGAATAGTCAGGGAGGGGCGGGTGCAGGTTGGGTTTGGCAGCCCAGGGCTGGAGCTGCAGGGGGCTGCTCTTAGGTTGATGCGCCCTGGGGCTGTCTTAAGTGCCCGTCCTGTGCCCTTTCAGACCGGCGCTGGGAAGACGTACACCATGGGCACCGGCTTTGACACAAACATCTCGGAGGAGGAGCACGGGATCATCCCGCGGGCCATCTCCCATCTCTTCAGCGGCATCGAGCGGCGCAAGCGGGCAGCGCAGGAGCGTGGCACAGCCGTGCCAGAGTTCAAAGTCAGCGCCCAGTTCCTGGAGGTGGGTGTGAGCGAGGGGGGAGCAAGCTGGGGCCCCAGAACATGAGGAGCTGCCATTCCCACACCCCGGAACAGGGTATGGGTGGGGGTGTCTGTCCCAGCGACCGCAAACCACAGCTGCTCATGCACTGCTTCAGGGGGGCACGTGCTGTGGGCCCTACATAAAATGGTGCTGACTGTTTATGTTCTGGCTTCTCTGGGAGGCAGTGGTGCTGGTTATCTGTGCCCCCTCTGTGTCTGGGAGCTGGAGGGCTGGCTCCACTGCAGTCCGTGTACTCTGCATCCACTTGTCTGCATCCAGATTTGGGCCAAAGTCCAGTTTCTGTACAAAGGATGCAGGTTTTCCCAGCCTTCCCCAGCTGAGCAGGAATTCTCAAGCGCCTTCCACCCCATCTATTGCTTCAGGCTTTCTCATCACCTTGAAAGTAACGTACTGGCCCTTCCCACCTCTTTGCCCTGTTTCTCAGTCTCCAGAGCCTAATTTTAGCATGTTCCTATCATTATCCAAACCTTTCTTATTGCACCTTTCACCTAGAACGATCCCATCATGCCTTGCAGACTGTGTACTTTGTGATTGCTTCAGCTCTTACCCACACGCAGCTAGTTCTGGGGTGGAATATGAAAAAACCAAATGCAGCATCCATCAGCAGTTCAGGACAGGAATGGGTTTAGAATGACTTATCTGGGCGAATGCAGGAAGGCTGTATATAGCTAGCCCCACTGTTCTGACAAAGTTTCTATTTTGGTAATGCCCCAAACGCATGTGGAAAAGCCAGGAGCTTTTCAAAGGATTGGCTTTGCATTTTACTTTCGGATCATGTTGATAGAGAAATGTGTGCTGTGGTATAATCGATCCAGACTATGCCATCCTTGTGTTTAGTGACTAGAGCTGGGTGAGAGGGATTTTGTGAAATCACGGAAAACCACTGTGACACTATTTTGCCAAATCACTTTTGCGTAATTTCATGGAATCCTGAAACTTGAGCTTTTTTTTTAGAATGTGTAAAATCTCAAGTGATCTGAAAACTAGTCCCACTTCAACATAGAAATGCCTCCCCTGTTGGAAAAGTGTAGAGGAGAAAGCATCTGCTGTAAGGCTATATAGCCTAGAAAGGACTGAAAGATTGGGAGCAGGGAGGTCCTGAGTCTAATCCCACTGCTGACACAGTGCCCTCAATGATCCTTGTATATCTATCCCTTCAGAGGAGTATTTTCTTGGGCTTCACAACACCTTGATGAATTAGATAAATACCAATGGTCCATTTTACAATGGAGGTACAGATAGTGACTGGCCAAAGATCAGGCAAGCCTGGGTCCGAACCAGAAGTGGATTGCACATCTCCAGATGATCAGGCCCAAACCACTAGAGCACAGAGTTCCCCCTGGAAAGTCTCTGAGCTCCATTTTCTCCATCTGGGCAAAGAGTTGAGACCCGTATGACTTCAGACCCCTGTACCTGGCTGGGTAAGTTACCCCAATAGGAAGCCTTCCCGGCTTCCATGACACCCTCCTCATCTCTTCTGCCCCAGATCTGAAGCAGCCGGAAGTGCGACCGTGTTCCCAAGGATCTCTTGCCTTGGCAGGGCTTTGGCTCTTCCCTGAGTGCCTGTGAGCTGGCACGGAAGCAGGACGCGGGAAGACTTCCTGCTCATTGGCACCTCCTTTGAAATCCCTTTGTCGGGGCGAGGCTATTCTGAGTGGTGGTTAACCCTGCTTCTCATTCAGTACGGCGGGGAGTGCCCCTCCGCCAGCAGCGTTGTGTGACTGCCCAGCCCTGGGCATGAGCTATAGGATCCGACACAAGTGCTGCAGTGAACCCTGTGAGATCCCGTCTCCCCCTCCTATAGCATCTTCCCCAGAGCCAGCCAGTCCTGCTTGTGAATGCCACAGGGTGCTGGGACTCCCACCGCGTAAGTCGCCAAAGGAGATCTCGCTGTTGTCGAAACCTCCTGCTATTCAGCCTACATTTCCCTTTGCTCGATCCCTTTCCTCCCAGCGACACCCACTTTGGGAACGCCCTGTTAGAGTTTATGGGCTTGGGTAACTCCAGTGACTTCAATGAAGCTATGTCTGAGGATCTGGCCCCACTGCACTGGCATGTGGAGAGTTTGTGCAAACTTGGCCAACGCCGTGGCTGCCACGGGGTGGCTGGTGGACCCTTTACGTGGACTGAACCATCCCACCTAGGCTAAGAGGAGCTACATCTGAAAACCCTTCTCCTTGGCCTTGCTGCAGCTCTGTAGGTTCAGCACCAGAAGCCGTCCAGTCTGAAGGCCGGGCTGGCAGATGCTAGCTTCTCGGCTATAGAGAAGCTTTGACAAAGCCCAGAGGCTGCTGGGGCGACAGCAGAGACTCCAGCGCTGCAAGGGTTAATGACACTGGCAGTGCTGGAGCTGGGGGCTGCCTGCTGAGTTTATTGTGTCCTGTCTGTTTTCTGGTCAGGATATTTTTGCCTGTTAAATAGTTTCAGAAACTTAGATGTCTGGGCTTCTGGAGCCTCCAGTCCCAGCATGAGGCAGGAGTTTCCGCCAGACAAACCCCTCTGGTCTATTTCAGAGTCACCCGTTCGTATTCCCCCGGCAGGCTGTGCCCAGCCTTGCTCGCTCCAGGCGATCCACAGAATCACAGTGACCGCGAAGGCCCTAGTGTAGGCAGAGCTCAGGCTTTACCGTCGCATCATCGAGACCCAGCTGGTATCTAGCGCTTTGCCTCAGGAGAGCTCAAGGTGCTTTACAAAGGAAGATCAGTATCATGATCCCATTTTACAGATGGGCAAACTGAGGCACTGAGAGGGGGAGTCACTCACCCAGCAGGCCAGTGGCAGAGCTGGGAACAGACCAGAACCCAGGTCTCTGTAGTCCTAGGCCAGTGCTCTAGCCACTAGGCCACACTACCGGCTCCTCGGCTGGCTGGCTGGCTGCAGCTGCACGAGATGGCCAGGGTAGATAAGGCCTTCTTTAGCTGCCTGCTTGGCTGCTTTGCCAGAACATCACTACGCATGCAGGGACCGGCTCAGCTGGCCTATAGCGCCTGTCGTCTCCACGCTGAACACCCACGCTCCCTGCAAACCCAGCAGGGTAGCGCAGTCCTGTGGGGACTGGTTTGCCCCAATGTCCCCTCTCCCGCAGTGGGGTGTGCTGATAGCTGCCCTCCACCCCAGAGGTGGCTGCATCTCGGTGCCGTGGTATGCACAGCTGGAATAAAAGGTGCTCTCGTTGGGGTGATAGTGGGGGTCCGTTAAAGCTCCCGAGGCTGCCAGCATGCAAGGTAATTACCTGTGCTGTTGTTACTGCTGTGCTCTTACCCGTGTCCTGTGACCTCTCCGGGCAGGTTCATTAGAGGGGAGGCTTTACTGCTCTGGAGCTAACTTCCAGGGACAGTGGAACGGATTAGCCTTATCTTCAGAGCCGCTCTGCGGTGCTTTCCCGCTAGCCCCTGAGCTGGGATCCTTGCAATGAACTGCGTACGGGCCTAATGCCAGCCAGGTGCCAGGACTCCTGGCTTCTACCCCTGGTTCTGCCCCTGACTTGGCATGTGGCCTTGGTGAACTCACTGCTCCACTCTGTGTCCTGGGCCAGGGCCCAGACCCTGTGATCGGAACATGGCCTCCCAGCATCTCTGGCGAAGGCCGGGTGGGCGAGAGGCCCAGGTTGAGATCTGCAGCCTGTCTAGCACCACAAGCAGTGAGGCCCCAGCCCAGCTTCCTTCTGGGACTTCAGCGCACCACCCACCCTGTTAATGATTCGCTGGATTCTCGTCACTTACGCAAATGGGCAGGTCCCAGCCTGTGCCACCCATAGAACTGTCAGCCAGCCGGGCGAAGGAATGGGAGGCCAGGCACGCCCACCACTCCAGGGCAGGATCCCATCTGCAGGTGGTGGCTGGGGAAGGGGGACGGCCGGGTCACTTTACCTATCCCTCGTGTAGGGTCACAGCCTGGATCAGCCCTACGGCAGGATTTCGGAGACCTGGGGTTTTCCTCCCTGCTCTGCCATGCATGCCCAAGGTAACTCTCTGGGCACGTCCCTTGGTCTCTCTGGCCTCCGTTCCCCATCTGTACAATGAGGCGTGAGGATAAATACGGTAGATTGTTAGGTGCTTGCATATTAGGGTAAAGAGGGGCCTGTTAATATCGTAGATGGGGTGAAGCCTGTCTGTTCTACGCTGCTCTGCCAAGGAGGAGCCACTACATAGCCCCTCTGGACCTGGCCTTCAGGGGGCTTCCTCTGAGCCCACCCGTTCTCCTGCCCTGTAGTGACTGGGATGGGCTCAATGCACCTGCCCTGCTGTTCTTGCCCCTTCCCCCGATTAGCCACAGGCACTAAATCCATTTCTCCTCCGCCGCCGCCTTCTGCTCAGTGCTCGCCCCTTCCATGTTGCTCCTGCTCCCAGCAGGGGAGCAGTAGCTGGGCTGGTGATACACCGCTTGCTTGCAAAGCTAATCCAGGGCAAGGTGCAGAATTGGCTCTGGCTTCCCTGCCTTTGGGGACCTCCCGGCTTGGAGCCCTAATTAGCCCCTTTCTCCACCGGGGCAGGTCAATCTGTCAGTGATGACACCCCCCACCCCACCCCACCCCACCCCCGGCGGGCCAGGCCTGACTTGCTGGGCTCTGGATAATTACCCTGCTCGGACTCTAGTCCCAGATAACTAGGGGGACAGCAGGGTCCCCAGACGTACGGACAGTGCTGGGTGACTGACGGCCATGGCGATGGGGGGAATGCCAGGTGCGGTGAGCTGGCTCCTCGGCCTCCTGTCTGCTCTCTGAGAGCTTTTAAGGAGAGAGCAAGGCCTAGTGGGCATGGCCTGGAGCTAGGATGCCTGGGTTCTTTCTATTCCTGGTTCTGCCACTGGTTTGGCGCATGGCCTTGGGGAACTCACTGCTCCAGTCTGTGCCCTTAGCTAGGGATCATCGGGACAGCACGCTGGCACTGTGCTGCTCTGCGTGTGCTGGGTAGGGGAGGCCTTGAGGAGGGGGGGGACCCAAGAGGCATTGGGGGGGAGGTTGGGAGTACCTGGAGGAGAGGTGGGGGGGACGACCCAGGAGGCATATGGGGGAGGTCGGGTTACCTGGAGGGAGCCAGGAGGCCCCAGGGGTCTGAGCACGGCCCCTGTGCACCCCGCAGTGGCGGGAGGTAAGTTGTGAAGCCCCATGCCAGGCTCTGCAGCAAGCCTCGTGCCGCCCAGTAACCCGCTGCCCTGTCTCCCTCCCCCACAGCTCTACAACGAGGAGATCCTGGACCTGTTCGACAGTGCCCGGGACCCTGACTCCCGCCACCGCAAGTCCAACATCAAAATCCATGAGGATGCCAGCGGCAGCATCTACACCACGGGTGTCACCTCCCGCCTCATCAGCTCCCAGGATGAGGTGGGTGACGCCCGGGACCTGGCTGCTGCGGGGGGGTCGGCTGCTCTGGATCGCCGGAGAGCGGGCAGGGGCAGAATGGAGGGGCCGGGTGCTGTGAGGGGCAGAGCCCCCAGTGACGACAAGGGGAGTCAGGAGCTAGCGTGCCCCAGGGCAGAAGCTCTCCTAGCCAGCTGTCCGAGGCTCTGGCTGCCGCCGCCCTGGGACAGACACACTCAGGGTGTGGCATTGACATGTGCCCGGCTGATGCGCCCCTGGGTGGCATCAGGGCACTGCACCAGGATGCCGAACGCTTTGGATTTTCCTGTGGTGGCTTCGCGGTACAACTGTGCCCCTGCTCCCAAAGCTGGTCTGGAGGGGCGGAGGGGGATGGACTGTGAATGGATTTTCCCTCCCCCCCCCCCAAAAAACTGCTCTACTAGCCCCCCCTCGAAGGAGAATTGTCCCCCTGCTGATCCCAGCCCTCTCCTGTTGCCCACACTCAGCAGCCCCCCTTGCAGCAAGAAGGGAGCCCAGCTTGGACAGAGTTAACTCTCTCCTTGCCAGTCCCCAGAGGGGAGGGATAGCTCAGTGGTTTGAGCATTGGCCTGCTAAACCCAGGGTTGTGAGCTCAATCCTTGAGGGAGCCATTTAGGGAACTGGGGTAAAAATCTTTCTGGGGATTGGTCCTGCTTTGAGCAGGGGGTTGGACTAGATGACCTCCTGAGGTCCCTTCCAACCCTGATATTCTATGATTCACTCCCTACCCCTTCAATCTGTGTGCTTGGATCCTTCCTTCTCTCCAGGCCCCCGCTCCTGCCCTCTGTGCCATGTGGTGCAGGGCCTAGCGAGAGCCATCCCGCTGGCATCCTCAGTGCCCACGTGCTCGTCCCCTGTTACCCGAGGGCAGGCGTCTGGGCTCCATGCCCAGCCCTCCCATGCCCCCTTGTGTCGTTGGCACGTGGTACCTGTCTCCCATGGGAGCAGCGTCCTGGGGCGAAGGGGGGGTGGGAATGCAGCCCCCATCCTGTAGCGCCGGGGCGAGGGAATCGCTCACCTAGCACGCAGTACGAGCCGTTTGTTAACCAGGCATCGCTGCAGGAGGCTCTGGTCCCAGGGGAGATGAGTCAGGCCCAAAGACAGGACTGTGAGCACGTGAAGCCGGGACGCGTCTCTACTGCTGCCTCAAGTGGGTAGCTCCTGGCACAAGCGCATGGAGGGGGTTGGTCCTGGAGAAGCCCTTGCCCTGTGCGTTGTCTGTGAGCGGGAACGTCTCCCAGCCACTGGGGATAGCAGAAACGACCCTCAGGACCTGGAGGTCAAATGCCTCCTCTGCTGCCCCTGGACACTTCGTGTGCAGCAGAGAGCACAGGGGGCAGCGTAGATCAGTGCTTAGGACTCTGGGCTGGGCCCTGGGAGAGCTGGGTTGTTACCCACCGGGCCACTTGCTGCGGCGTAACCTTTGCAAGTCCCTTCTCTGTCAGTTGCGTGGGGCTGGGGCTGGGGTGGTCTCTCAGCATTTGTACAGCACCTAGCACACCAGGGCCTCGGTCTGTAGAGTGTCACGTTACTCGCCATGGCTGTGCATGGGCGGGTTCCCAATCCCGTCTCCGAGCACACAGACCCTGAGTTAGCCTCCGCCCTGGCCTCTTGCCTGGGGTTTGGCTTTCCTGGTGACTCGTGAGCGGGGCTGTTCCGGGGTCTCCCTACAGTGCCTGCTCCCTTGTTCCCTGTGGCCACTGGGCAGGGATCTCCCAGCGCGGGGCCCTGGCACCCGGGCCTGGATGGCTCGGCAGGAGAGCCTGCATGCCATGCAGGGGCTCGGCTGCCCCCATCCCAGGGTGACTATGGCACATTGACCTAGGGTGCCCTCCCCACTCTGGCATCTCCCCACCTCCCAGCAGGCTGGGGTGGACATTTCTTTGAACCCTTTCCTTGTTGTTGCAGCTGATCCAGTGCCTGAAGCAGGGAGCTCTGTCCCGCACAACCGCCAGCACCCAGATGAATGTCCAGAGCTCCCGCTCCCACGCCATCTTCACCATCCACCTGTGCCAAATGCGAGTCTGTGCCCAGCCCGACCTGGTGAGACTGCGCGAGAGGGACAGGGGAGCGCCCTTCGCCCCACAGCACGGCAGGCGTGAGCCGCTGTCAGGCTAGTTCCTACGTCTCCCTGCCACGTGCTGGTTGACAGCGGAGCCGCAGCGGGCTGCTCTGCGAGGGGGCGGGTTGGGATCTATCATAGCAGAGGGATAAAGCCCCGTTCCCCTGCGGGAGGCGCTGACGCTGCAGCCTGTCTGCTTGCCAGGTGACCGGCCTTCCAGAGGGATCCCAGGCCACCAGCGAGTACGAGACCCTCACCGCCAAGTTCCACTTCGTCGACCTGGCTGGCTCGGAGAGGCTGAAGCGGACGGGAGCTACGGGCGAGAGAGCCAAGGAGGGCATCTCCATCAACTGCGGCCTGGTAGGCTCTTAGCGGGTGGAGGAGACTGGGACAGGCTGCAGTGGATATAAAGGGGCTGCTGGACACAGACAGACCCTGCCTGGCTCACTAGCTCCCAGACTGAGCCACCACGGGTCACCACTAGGGGTCGCGCGGTGGACTCGGTGGTGAGGGATGGGGCAACTAGCTGCGCTACCCAGCACTGTCCCCAGTAGGGGTAGATTCCTGGATCTGGGGGCTCAGGAATAACGTGGAGGCAGGAGAGGGGCTGCACACTGGCTGGCTGGTATAGCTGCACTGACTGGCTGCTAGTGCATTGGTCCAGAGCCCCCCGCTCCCTGGAAAGAGGTGGCTCTGATCACCCTGAACTTTGTTTTCTACAGGGAGGGGCCCTCCCCAGCACGGGGGGAAAACTCAGTCCCTTCCGTTTTTTGTTGGCAGCTGGCGTTGGGAAACGTCATAAGCGCCCTTGGAGACCAGAGCAAGAAAGCGGTGCACGTACCCTACCGAGACTCCAAACTGACCCGGCTCCTCCAGGACTCGCTTGGGGGGAACAGGTAACAGGCACCCTGAGCCAGGGCGTGGGGTCACCCAGCGGGTGTCCGCTTCAGCTGGGTGTGTGTGACCCAGAATGGAAGAGCTGTGCCCTCGCTGGGTCTGCACCCTGGGAGTGTTGCCTGAGGCGGGTGGGGGATTTCTGAGTAACAGGAGGGCCGGTCGGGCTCAGGGATGGACCTGAAGTGCCGTGTGGGTTTCCTGGGGTGGCGTGTTGCTGAGGGTCCGGTGGAGTCTCCATAGTGACTTTTCGAAGGTAATTATCTCGGCTCTCTTGGTCCCGGGCCCCAGACGCAATTAGGCAGCTTTCGTGGAATTAGCTCTTGCAAAATGCGTCTGAGCCCTTCGTGATCTGGGACTTGGCAGCTGAGTTTCCCAGCACGGGATTGCTCTAATCCCTCCCCCTTCCTGTCTCAGTGATGCCCCGAATGCCCTGCCGTGGGCTGCCCGGGGTGGCGACTCCCTGAACACCACTTTGTAATGAGCAGGGGAGGCCACCCAGGGTTCTCTTTGCCAGCGCAAAGCAGGCTGCTGCCTGAGCCACACTCCCAGCCTGTGCCGGCCCAGGGTGGAAGGGGCCCACACCCCGTTTATAAAGTAAATAAAGGCCAAAGGGGGTTGTGGCTGGAGCTGCCAATAGGCACCCATGTGCCAGCGTTGGAATTGGCTGATCTGACGTGGCCCAGGTGCTGCATTGTTTGATGGCAGCTCCAGCTGACCCCGTTGGCTCTCCGTCCTCCCTAGCCAAACCATCATGATCGCCTGCATCAGCCCCTCTGACCGGGACTTCATGGAGACCTTAAACACGCTCAAGTACGCCAACCGGGCTCGCAACATCAAGAACAAGGTGGTGGTGAACCAGGACAAAACCAGCCAGCAGATCAGCGCCCTGCGGGCCGAGATCGCCCGCCTCCAGATGGAGCTCATGGAGTACAAGGCGGTAAGGGGCGGCTGAGCAGGCGAAGCCTCGTGTGTGTACGGCCCACTCGGGTCACCAGCGAGGATCGAACCCAGGACCTTCCACGCTGGCCCCTGCCGCTTGGGCTAATGGAGTAACTCCACTAACTGAGTTTGTGGCAGGCTGTTGTGGTTGCTGGGGCTGGCTGCTAGAGGGAGACCTACTTGCATGTACAAAGCCTGGGTATGACCTGGACTCCTCGCTGTCACAGGTTCAAATCCCAGCTGTAGCAACTCAGCCTCGAATGGCATGGGGAAAGTATTCCTGCCTCCCCTGCACAGATCTGGCCCCATGCTGTGTGTACAGCTACTCCTCTGCTGGCCTTGGCCAGCACCATGCCCTCCTGGGTGCGGTGTATGCTGTGGCACTGGGCTCCACCCCACTGGGCTCCTCAGATGGCTGTGTTTCAATGGTGCTGTAGTTTGTGGGTAGGATGCAAGGGACTATGGCGAGGTAGGCTGTTAAAGGGCTGTATGTCATGTCTGAACAGGGAGAAGGCTTCAGGGTATCTTTCGGAGCTGGGAAGGCACCTCCTGCTTTATATCCCTGTCCTGTGCGGCATATCAGACATCCTGCTTCATGCTGAGCTTGTCTGGACTGGTTTCCCATGAGCACCAGCCCTTAAGCAGCCAGAGGTTGCTATTGAGCTGAGTCATGTATCTCCCCAGCCCGAGAGGAAGGATGGCCCAGTGGTCATGGCACTGGCCTGGGACTTGGGAGCCCTGCGTTCAATTCCTTGCTCTGCCACAGACTCCCCGTGTGACCTTGGGCAACTCCCTTAGCCTCAGGGCCTCAATCCCCATCTGCCCAGCCGGGGTCAGAGCACTGCCCTGCCCACTGGGGGTGCATGAGGGTAAATGCATTAAACTGGGAGGTGCTCAGCTCCTGCCATCATGGGGCTCAGATCAGAACCTTACCTGAGTAAAAGGCACTTACAGCATGTCAGCTGCTCCCTGTTTCTGCCGTCCCCCAAGCACGGCCTTCCCACGGGCACGCCTGCCATTTTTTGAGTCTCTACCTTTTCCCTGCTCCTCTTGCTGTGACCCATCTTTAAGGTGACCATATTTCCCACAGGGAAACCAGAACACCCCGTGGGGCTGGCCTGAGCCCCTCCTCCTCCTCCCCCGCCCCCCACGGGGCTGCCTCGAGCCACTCGCCTGAGTCCCTCCCCCCATGTGGGGCTGGCCTGAGCCACTCACGCGAGCCCCCCTCCCTGTGCAGAGGGTAGGCAGGGCTGGGGCGAGCAGCAAAGCACATATGGGATAGGTCGACTATTTCCCAAAGGCTGGGGCTGGCGTCGCTGCTCACCCGAGCCCTGCCTGCCCCCTGCTGGATCCCGGCCTCCCCCCCACGTTCCTCTGCACCCCACTTTCTTGACAAAACTGGGTGTTTGTCCCGTTTGCCCTTGGAGACAAATGCCCACTTTTGCCAAAAAAAAAGTCGGGACGCCCGGGACATGGCTTAAAAAAGGGACTTGTCCCAGCCGAAACGGGACGTAGGGTTACCCTACCCATCTTCCTCAGTGCGGCGCCATTGAGCACGTGGCCGGCTGGGTTCGGCCAGGGCTGACGGACGCTGTGGCTTTGCCCTCTCTGCATCTCCCTTTCTCCTCTCCCCGCAGGGCAAACGTGTGATCGGGGAGGACGGCGCCGAGGGCTACAGTGACTTGTTCCAGGAGAACGCCATGCTCCAGAAGGAGAACGCCACCTTGCGCATGAGGGTGAAGGCCATGCAGGAGGCCATTGATGCCATCAACAGCCGGGTCACCCACCTGATGAGCCAGGAGGCCAATTTGATACTGGCCAAGGCAGGTGAGGATGGGCACCTCCGGAGGATGTGTATGCGAGGTGGGGCATGCGGATCGGTCCCACGAAAATTACAGCCACCCCGGAGCTCAGGTCCAAGGGCAGCTGAGTGGCAGCCCAGCTGCTAGGAGTTTCTGATCTAGTCCGTGATCCTAATTCTGTCCCTCCAGGTGATGGCAACGAGGCCATCGGCGCCCTGATCCAGAACTACATCCGGGAGATCGAGGAGCTCAGGTGGGCGTGGGCCACGTTCTCTCCTTCCGCCCGTCTGGGGGGGCCACGTATCGCGTGCAGCTTGAGAGGACCTGCAAAGAGGCAGTGCGGGCTAGCGGGGGGGCTGCTGACCTGGGGCTCTGGAGGCCCAGATTCCCTCTCTGGCTCTGCCGCTCCCGGTGCCGCGGGCACTGGGTTCAAATAGTAGGCTGGCATCGCAGCTCTGCCAATGACCTTGGGCAAGTCACTTCCCCTCTCTCTTGCCTTTGGTCTGATGCGACCATTTAGATTGTCGGCACTTTGGGGCAGCGCCCGTCTCACGGGTGTGTGCAGCACCTGGCACAACAGGGCCTTGATCCCGTCTCTCTCGGTGCTGCTGAAATATAAATAAAAGCCCCACATTCGAGATGGAAATGTCTCCATCCTGTAGGGCGTCCTGTCCGGCCCTTGTGCTCCCAAGCTTTCTCTGGAGCCTTGGCTGATCCAGACTTAAATGCCTCCCAGGGGTACATTGAAATGCAGTCTGATAGCTAGTGCTGCTCATAAATGTGGATTCCGTGCTGGAGAAACTGACAACCCCGGAGACAGGAATCCCCTCACTCATTCTGGGCCAGATTCTCAGCTGGTGTAAAATCAGCGTTGTCCCACTGGGGTCCCTGGAGCAATGCCGATTTACCCCCCTCCCGCTGAGGATCCAGACCCCTGTCCGTAATGCTAGAAAACAGAGGTGCCCCACCCTGTCTAGCGCAGCCGCTGCTGAAGATTAACCCTTAGGCTGCCATGTCAGCGTATCACCGTGGCTGTTGAGAACTGGCTGTCGGCCATAGGGTTGCTTCTCTCCCGTTAGCGTTCAGGCCTGGTGGGAAGCCCTGGGGCCTTTGTGACGAGGCCTGGGCTGCATTGCCATCTAAGGGAAGGCACTAAATCCGTGAAGTGGCATCTGCTGTGACTCTTTGCTCCCACAAGAGGCATGCAGATGGTTAGTGGTGGCCATGCCAGCTTTCCTTCCCTGCGATGTCCTTCTGCAGCCCCCCTCCCCGGGAGCAGAGCCCTGAGCCCCTTTGACCAAGCTGAGCGAGGGCAGTTTAGGTTCCAGACACACACTCTCCCGGTCACCCCTCCTTAGAGGTTGGGGGGAGGGGGTGTCTTTTCCCCTGGGGTGTCTGGACATCTGCCCAGGGCAGCAGATCTCCGTAACCAAAAGCCCCTCCGATCCCCAGGACAAAGCTCTTGGAGAGCGAAGCCATGAACGAGTCGCTCCGCCGGAGTCTGTCGCGGGTCTCCTCCAGGCCCCCGTACTCCCTGGGCTCGTCTCCAGGCCCAGGCCTGGGGGCGCTCAGCAGCCCCGTGGTCTCCATGGAGGCAGAGGCCACCGAAGTCCTCCGGCGGGCCAAGCAGGACCTGGAGCGGCTGAAGAAGGAGACCAGGCAGCGGAGGAAGAGGTGATGGCCAACTCCTTGCTGGGGACAGAGGGGGGGGGCTGTTCTGGGTGCTCCCACCCCTGGCTCTTCATTATTATGGCTATTGGGATGCCCACTTCTCCCTTGGCTTCCAGCCCTGGCACCCTCCAGCCCCCATCAGCCCTGCTGGTCCAGACATTGTCCTGCCCCATCCCTGGGAAGCCAAAGCCATACAGCAGAGAATCAGGACTCCTGGGTTCTTTTCTCAGCTCTGCCTCTGACGTGCCACATGACCTTGGGTGAGTCCCTTCCCCTCCTTGTGCCTCAGTCTCCCCATCTGGTAACACTGCCTGGCCCGTCTCTCTGGAGGGCAGTGAAGCTGGGTTCCTGAAGGGCTCTGAGATGGAGGGTGTTGGGGATGTATGGTCTAAGGGGACCGTGTGCCAGGGCTCCCCTGTCACCGGGGTTCATCCCGTCTCTTCCTGGCAGCCCGGAGAAGGAGGCCTTTAAGAAGAGGCCAAAGCTGCAGCAGGAGAACGGGGAGGAGACGGACGAGAACGAGGAGGTGAGGGAGGCTTCCCCCGTGGAGTGGGGGGTGGGAGCCCGGTTGCTAGCCAGAATGCCAGCGGCCTTCTCTGTGCCTCGCCGGCGCTTGGGGCAGCTGTGTCCTGCCGCACCCTGGGAGGTGGGGCAAATCCCAGCCTGTCTGTGGGAGTCGCAGGGGATCCGGGGGGCAGGGGCAGGGTCCATGACCACCCCCCCATAGGGCAGCCAGTCTGCTGCTGTTTGGCCCCGCCTAGGTGTGGAGAATGGGGGCAGGGCATGGCTGAGGATGGCGGGTAAGACAGTCCCCTCTGCCCCCTGGCAGTGCCCTGTGCCATCTGACACCCTGGCAACAGGTGGGGCAGGGCAACTAGCCACAGGCCTTTCCATGCAGCTGGGCTTTGTCCCGTGAACCGTGTCCCCTCTGCCCCAGCCGTCCCGGAGGTTCTCATCAGGCCCTTCATTTTCAGCTGCCATCTCAGCGGGGAGGGTGGGGGGAGCTCCCCAGACATGGCCCACTCCCTTTGCACACAGGGATCAGCCCTGCCCCTGGCCCCGGGTCAAACGTCCTCTCTCCTGCCTCTGCCTGGCACTGGTTTCCGAGGCAATCGCTTTAATTCCCCCACATCTGGGGGTGGCGGATGGGGAGAGGCCTGAGCCCCTGCGACGATAGGAGAGGGGCCGAAGGCTCCTGATCTCTGCCCTAACCCTGCGCTTGTTTCCCAGGAGGAGGAGGAGCGGGAGGAGAGTGGCTGTGAGGATGAGGACGAGGATTCGGGCAGCGAGGAGAGCCTGGTGGACTCGGACTCCGATGTGGAGGAGAAGGGTAACTCGGAGGGCACGGCGCCCAGCTCTGTGCTCAGGCTGGGACCGGGGATATCTGCAGTGACTCAGGGCTGTGCCCCTTTTGGGGAGGTGGTAGGCGGCTGCAGTGGGCCTGTAGGGTGAGCTGGGCAGGTCTTGGCTGGAGGTGCACGAGGTGCCAGTCAGGGTGGTAAGGTGGTCCGGCTCAGCTGGTGCTCAGTGGCACAGGCCTGGCTGCCAAGCTCTGTCCCTTCCTCCTCAGCCCCCCGCATTCGCCTCCGGGTACCCAGGCAAGGCTAAGACCGCAGGAGCGAGATGCCATCCCCTCTGAGTCCTGCCTCATCTGCCTCCTTTCCTCTGCAACGCCAGAGTCCATAGGGGACCCGTGAGCCAGGCACTGCCCCTCCCCTCTCCAGGCCGGCCCAGGGCTGCCTGGCTCTCTCCTCCTGACCTCCCCGGGGCTGCCTGGCTGACTGACTCTCCCCCCACCTCTAGTGGTGAATTTCCAGGCTGATCTGGCCGACCTGACCTGCGAGATCGAGATCAAGCAGAAGCTGATTGACGAGCTGGAGAACAGCCAGCGGCGCTTGCAGACCCTCAAGCACCAGTACGAGGAGAAGCTAATCCTGCTGCAGAACAAGATCCGCGACACCCAGCTGGAGAGGGACCGGGTGCTGCAGAACCTCAGTACGGGCAGTGCCCCCTCCACCCCCCCGGCTCATCCCACCGCACGGGTCCTCTGAGCCAGCGCTGGCAGGAGAAACCCTGGGGTTCTCCCGGCGCCCAATGAGGCCCAAACTGGGCCGCTGCCCCCTGCATTCCATGCCCCTCTTGCGGTCCCCAGAGATTCCCGCTGGCTGCTCAGTGTCTGGCTTCCCAGCTCCTGGGATCGATCCTTCTCCTCAGCTGTGTGCCACTTGTCCCGCCTCTTGATCAGGGCTGGGCCTGGTGACCCCGTGACCTCCCAGCTGTGCAGCCCGCTGGCTGTGGGGAGACAGTGGGTGTAGGGCCCAGGGAAAGTCCCTTCCCTCGGAGGAGCTCCAAGCTCTGACACGCGTCAGGGAGACAGGGCCAGGCAAAGAGGCAAAGCCACCTGGCATCTGTGGCCAAGCTCCCAGCTGCTCCCGACTTCCTCCCAGCGAGGAAACTGTGGCTCTCCAATGCAGGAGCAGCAGCGTAGCCTGCCCATGCAGAGAGCTCCATCTCCAGGGCTTTTCAGTCCTGGGCATCTTCCCCGAGTGGGGCAGCTGATGCTATAACTGAGACTTTAGTGATTGAGACACCTGCCCCCAGCTGAGTCCCACCAAACTCATTTCAGCAGCATCCCCCTCTGGGCTGAACAGCAATGGCTGCCTGGAGGAGAACAGTGTGCACCCAGTCCCTGGAGCGGTGCGGTCCCTGGCACACGCCTGGCACTGCTCTGCTGCCGGGGTTATTGGTCTAAAATAGGCCCATGGTTCTGGCTTGCAGGCAATGACTGGTCTGGGCTACTCGGCCATTGAACATCTCTTGAGCTGCTGGACCAGGCAGACTTGTCCCTGGAGGCCAAGAGTTAATCTAAAGTGCCCCCCACTGAGGGTGCTTTCCCTGGGGGCCTGGTGGGTCCAGGGGGCAGCTGGGTGGGATGCAGCGTGATGGGCTCGGCCTAGCCTGGCACTCTGAGCGTCTCTGCGCCACCCCCTTCAGGCACCATGGAATGCTACACGGAGGAGAAGGCCAACAAGATCAAGGCGGACTACGAGAAGCGGCTGAAGGAGATGAATCGGGACCTGCAGAAGCTGCAGGCAGCCCAGAAGGAACACGCTCGCCTGCTCAAGAACCAGTCGCGCTATGAGCGGGAGCTCAAGAAGCTGCAGGCTGAGGTGGCAGAGATGAAGAAGGCGAAGGTACCTGGCTGGGCAGAGGAGGAGGGGGCTGGAGGGGCATGGCCCGCTTGTGCTAGCTCTTCAAACTGGGGAGGGGCGGTGGATGGGCACAGCCCCTTGTGCACACTCCTTATGCTGGGTGTGGCTGTCGGGGGGCCCGCAGGTGGCACTGATGAAGCAGATGCGGGAGGAGCAGCAGCGGAGGCGGCTGGTGGAGACCAAGCGGAATCGGGAGATCGCCCAGCTGAAGAAGGAGCAGCGCAGGCAGGAGGTGAGAACCCAGCTCCTCACCAGGGCTCTGCAGATAGGGCAGCTCTGGCTGGGGCCTGCGCCCCTCACTCGGCTCTGAGCTCCCACACCAGCTGGCCAGGGTGCAGCGGGGAGTGCGGGTTCTCCAAGGGGTCTGGGCCTTTCCTGGGGAGATGCCCCAAGCCAGGCTCCTTGGGACCAGATGGGGAGGGTGCTGGAGAGCCCTCGCTGATGCATGATGTGTCAGGTCCCCTCCCCTGTGCACAGGTGAGCAGTTACCTGGGTGAGGCAGCCTGCACCCAGAGCCCCTGACGCAGGGTGGGGCAGGGGCAGGGGAGCCCCTGTGACGGGGCAGGGCTGAGACAGGGAGTGGGGCCATTCGGGATATGGGGCAGCAGGGGAGCCCTGCAAAGCTGGGGCTGAGCCGCAGGGATGGCTGAGCAAGGCGATGGGAAATCTGGAGCAAGCGCTGCACCAACAGAGGACCAGATTCCTCTCTCTATTACGCTCGTTGTAAATCTGGAGTAACTGCATTGACATTAGCGGAGTCGCTCCAGATTTACACTGCTGCTGCTGCGATGTGAATCCAGCCGTCGCCTGCATCAAGAACATTCCACGTTCAGTCCTGCCCTACCTCTGCTCGACAGTGTGTTAGAGCTCTTCCGGGTGCCCGGCCGCTGGAATCAGTGCCCGGCTTGGCCTTCCCCAGGTCAGAGGAGGTGATTGCTTCCTCCTGCATCTCTGGTTGCTGCTCAGGGCAGGTACAAATGCCACAGTGCTGCCATCGGTTACAGCAGAATAAATCCAGGTTTTACACCGCTGCTGGGTGAGATCAAAATCTGGCCCATGGCCTGCACTGAGAACATCCCACGTGCTGGCCTCAGGCAAGGGGGTGGGGGAGCCCTGGGTCCCCTCCCCTTCCCCCATTGCTGCCATGGGTTCTACCCCAGACCCTGGGTTCCTCTTTAGCGGCTCACGCCCGCTCAGGACTCGACTGAGGCTTGGCTTCTCTCCCGCGCAGTTTCAGATCCGGGCTCTGGAGTCTCAGAAGCGGCAGCAGGAAATCGTGCTGCGAAGGAAAACCCAGGAGGTGAGTGCCAGCCCCTGCACCTGCGGGGGTCTGGAGAGCCGCTCGCGGGGCCGTGACTGGGTGGGCGCTGAGGCCTGGCTCCTGGATCGGGCCGTTGGCAGGGCAGGGCCCTGGGGCCTCTCCAGACAGAATAGTCCCCTCTGCTGTCCCAGTGGGTCGTGCTCCGCCAATGCTGGGTTGTTCCCAAGGTGCTGGCCCTGGGTGGGGTGGATTTCCCACAGAGCCTGGTGGTTTTATGGCTAGGAGTAACCAGGCAGGAGATGACAGTGATTGCGGGGGAGGAAACGCCTGCCTCCGGGGGCAGCTGATCTTCTGGGGTCAGGAAGGAGGAATTCTCTGCGTGCCATGTGTGACTGTGCACAACAGGCTGTGTCCCCCTCCCTCCTTCCTGGAGCTGGGTCCTGGCAGCCGAGTTGGTCACGTGACTCGTCCAGGCTGCCTCCTGCCCCAGCACCCGTACAGCTCGCGGGACGGTACGGTGCTTCGATCCCAGCCCCTTCCCAGCCCCTCCTGATGCATTCTGGGAAACTGCTATCCAAGGGTACCGGACCTTCACCCAGCCCAGATAGGCTCAGCTCTCTTGAAAGGTGCTCAGCTGCTCCCGGGCTCACTTTGCCACCTGAGAAGCGTTGGAGTCGCTCTGCCACTGGGGTGGCTGGGGGGCGATGCCCCCTGCGGGTGTTCCCAGGAGGCCCAGCCCTCAGGCACTGCTCTCACCCAGGTCTCTGCTCTGCGCCGCCTGGCCAAGCCCATGTCGGACCGGGTCTCTGGGAGGCTGAGTCAGAAGCCCGCCATGCTGGACTCGGGTGCGGAGGTGTCCGCCAGCACCACCTCCTCGGAACCGGAGTCCGGCTCTCGCTCGGTCTCCAGCATCGTGCGCCAGTGGAACCGGAAAATCGACCACTTCCTGGGAGACCCTTCGCCCTCCGTGAATGGGGCTCGGCCCGTCAGGTCAGACCAGTGCTTCCGAATCCGTGTCCCCCGCGGCCTCCTTCCGTGCTTGGCCCTCAGGCCCCGGGCTCCTGGGTGTTAGATGGGAGCGGAGTTCTGTGGGAACACGGGAAACGATCGCTCTATCATCGTGGGCGACTCTGCCATGTGGTTTGACACGTGAGACTCTCCACATTGGCTGGAGGCAGACCTGATGTGTAAATGCCCCTCTGTCCTGAGCACTAGCGGGCGTGATGGCCGAGCGCCTGCCCGGTGGAAGCCCCCTGACCATGTCCCATCCCACTGCAGGAAGAAGTTCCCAAAGAAGGGGATGAGCCAGACCTTCAGCAAGGCGGCCCGGCTCAAGTGGCAGTCGCTGGAGCGGCGCATCTTTGACGTCGTCATGCAGAGGATGACCATCGTCAACCTGGAGGCAGACATGGAGCGGCTGATCAAGGTGAGGTGTGGGGGGCAGTGCCCTGGTGGGGATTGGATGGCCTGAGCATGACCGAGGGCCAGGAGTGCTGGGAGGCTGCTGGCACCTGGACGGCGCCGGCTGAGGCGTTTCCTTCCCACCCGCCCCCCAGAAACGCGAGGAGCTGGCGCTGCTGCAGGAGGCACTGCAGGGGAAGAGGGGAAAGCTGCAGGCGGAGAGCCCAGAGGAGCAGAAGGGCCTGCAGGAGCTGAACGAGGAGATCGAGGTGCTGACAGCCAACATCGACTACATCAACGACAGTATCGCCGACTGCCAGGCCACCATCATGCAGCTGGAGGAGACCAAGGTGCCGGGGGAGGGGGCCTGCGGGCGGGGGCAAGGTGCAGGGGGTCTGTATATGGGGAGTTGGTCTCACGGGAGGGGGAGCGGGGGAGATCACCCCAGGGCATTGTGTGCTGTAAGGGAAAGGGGGTGCTCTGGGGGCTGGTTGATAGTTGGGGTGGGGGCTGGGTGTGAGCAGGAGGCTGGCTGGCTGGACTCTTCCTCTAGGCAGTTTAAGCATAAGGGGTGCAGGAGGCAGGTTTGCAGGGTCCTCTTGCTTTCTAAGCTCCAACTTCTGGGCTGAAACGTTCTGTCGTGGGTCACGCAGGGAGTCAGGGCCGAGCTGGCTCCCTGCTCTTAGCCCCCAGAGCTCGCCCCCTCCCTACAGAAACGTCACAGAGCAGCTGTTGCAGTCTGGCTGCTTTCTCTGCTTGTTTGCTGATGACGGCTGTATAAGGCCCAGTTCAGCAGGTGCCTGAGCACTCACGGGGCTGGTGCGATAGGCTGCCGTAGGCCCGTGGGCGCCAGGCTTGGCTTGGACCAGCAGAGGCCAAGAATCAGCCCTCTTCAGCTGCACGGTCTGCAAGGCCGGGGCCAGGATTTAGGAGGCCCCTAATATGTTGGTCCGCCAGGGTCTCCATCGGTGCTGGATGGTTTGTTTGTGGAAGGGACGCCTGCGGAGAGCATGATGTCCACCACCAGCTGCTAGGCCCAACAGCCCTGATGGGAGTTCTGCACATGCTGGAGTCAGTGGAAGCCCTGTCCGTACCATGGGACAAATGTACCCATGGTGTACTCAGTGCTGCGGGCAAGGCGTGGTCTAGCCATGCTCAATCCTCTCTGTGTGCACAGAAAAACCCATGTCAGCACCAGGCTCCAGCCTGGGTCGCCGCCAAACATGCTTAGAACTTGGGCTTTCTCCATTCCCTGCGTATACGGCAACACAACCTCCTGTGAGAAACTGCCTCGACCCAGCCCAGTTCCACAGTGGCGTTCCTGTAGCCTAGACCGAAGCCAAGCACGGGGGGCAGCCCGGTATTCAGAGCCAACTCCAGGTGTAGCCACGAGAGAGGGTTGAAGATGCTGTTTGCTTTTGTAGGAAATCTCAAACCCTTTTAGTTTTTCTTTTGAAATTTCCCAGGGGGAAGAAAAAATCAGTTTCTCCTCTTCCCCCACCCCCCCGCCCCACCCCCTGAGAAACTGGAATTTTTGTGGTTTTTGAAAATCAGTTTTGATGGTTTAAGGCAAAAAAATTGGGGGTCTTGGGAAAGAGTTTCCCTATTCTGAAACCGCGAACTTGTGCTGAAAGCTATTGTCAAACATTGAGTCTCTTTTCTGATGTCAAATGTTTGTAAAGGGAGGGTGGGATTTTGACCAAAAAGGAAATTTTTGTTTAATCAAATATTTCCACAGAGAAAGAATAGCCTAATAATGAGGCCTTTCTCCCTGGCACCTGTCGGGTGTCTGTGCTGCAAGGAAAACCCCACAGCACAAGTCTCACAGCCTGGATCCATTGCCTTGGGCTCGCAGGGCTACGGGGCTAAAACGAAGAGTGTAGACATTCGCACAAGGGCTGGAGCCTGGGCTCTGGAGGGTCTCGGAGCCCATGAGCGGGAATGTCTACACTGCTACTTTTAGCCCCGTAGTGCAAGCCCGAATCCTTTGGCCAGAGGCTCGCTGCTGTGGGTTTTTCTTTGCTGTGTGGACGCACCGTTAATGACATGTGGGGTCTGACCCAGGTTCAGCACAGTGTAGCTCTCTGCTCCCCTCCTAGCAGCTGGAGGTCGTAAACAAGTTTTTAGTATATGTCTACGCTTAATCTGCTACAGCTGCAAGGCTTTAGGTGTAGACGCTCCCCGTCGGAGTAGGTAATCCACCTCCCAAGGAGGTGGCTGTTTAGTTCGGTCGGCAGAGCTACACTCTCCGGGATCGGGGGGCAGGGGGCAGGATTTTCACACCCTGGAGAGACATAGCTATGCTGGTATAAGTTCCCAGTGTAAACCTGCCCTTGGTCTGCTCTGGTCACCTGGCTAGCGAGCAGCTCCTGCCATCCAGGCGGTAGAAGCTCCTCTTCTTTAGATCCGCAGGTGTGTGGTTCAGGCCCCATAGATGGCCCAATCAGGGGCCTGGTTCCAGGCACACATCCAGTGCGAGTGCTCATGCACAGTATTGGCATGCAAGTCGTCTTCCCCGCCGCCTGCTCGCAGAGCACCTGTGTCCCTGCCGGCGTCAGCCAGTCAAGGAAACCCCCCCTGTTCCGTGGCGCTGGTGTCTCTGCTGGCCCTCTGCTTTCTGCCCTTCACCGCCCTCAGCGCCGTTCTAATTCCCCTCCCTCGGGGCCTCTCCTGCACCGTAGGAGGAGCTGGACTCCACCGACACCTCCGTGGTCATCAGCTCCTGCTCCTTGGCCGAGGCACGCCTCCTGCTGGACAACTTCCTCAAGGCTTCCATCGATAAGGTCAGGCAAAGGGCCTTCCAGTGGGGGTGCAGCTCTGGGGGGCGGGTCGCAGAACATGGGATCCCAGGAGGCCCCCTGTTGGGGTGGGATCACAATTGCTGCAGGTCAGGTTTGGAGCCAGGGCTATTTGGCTGCGCCTGGGGCATCCTTTGTGCGTGGGTGAGGGAGACTGAGAGGCTGGCCTGGCCTGTGTGCTGCTGGACCCAGGGCGGGGAATGGGTTACAAGCAGCAGCTGAGTGAGGCTGGTGTGGAACTTGCATCTGTGCCCAGGGACAGGGATTGAAGCCAGGAGCTGATTCCCCATCCCACCCACTGGCCCGTCCTGTGTGCTGGACGGAAGGTAACCTCCTGCTCCCGCCAAACAGGGGCTGCAGGTGGCTCAGAAAGAAGCCCAGATTCGCCTGCTGGAAGGGCGCCTGAGACAAACGGATGTGACCGGCTCCTCCCAGAACCATGTGATCCTGGATGCCCTGCGGGAGAAAGCGGAGTCCCACCCCGAGCTGCAGGCGCTCATCCACAACGTGCAGCAAGGTGGGTGCTGGGCTCTTCCCTCCTGGGGACCCCCGTGAGTACTGGGCATTGGCTGGCAAAGCAGCCGGCAGTGGGGCCTGGGGCTGGCAGCAGCTGGGAAGGCTTGGGGTGTTTCCCTGCCCCTACAGATGGCACGTCTGCCCATTGGGACAGATGGAGCCCACCCCAGGGCTCTTGGCATTGCTCTGACCCTGTGGGCAGGAGTGATAGGCCCACTTCATCCAGACGTATCAGCCCACATGGTCACAGCCTGTCCAGCCGTGAGGATGCACTGATGGCGCTTTGGTGGCAAAGAGTTAATGATACGATAGCAGTGGTCTGGGGGGGTCCCAAGGACCTAAAGGGCCACACGCTGATTGGCGACCGCCTGCTGGCTGGCTCTGATCGGACCGGCCCAGTGCGGTGCCCTCCCACCCTCTGTCGCGTTGACGCACCCTTGTCGGCTGTTCCTTGTGCAGAGAACGGCTACGCCAGCACGGACGAGGAGATCTCGGAGTTCAGCCTGGCCTCGGAGGGGAGGTAAGCGCACCAGGGAGCATGCAGTGTCCCAGCCTCGTGCGCCCCTGAGCGGCGGGATCTATGGAGGGAGGGGGGCGCATCTCTGTGGCACTCATTGGCAAGGTAGACCCGTTAGAACTTGGCAGCTAAATTCTCCAGGTTCTGTCTGCACCGAGCATGCTCCAGCCCCTCAGAGCTCCTACGTGTGACCCGACGGTGCACAGGCTACCCACACGCGATGACTGGCCATGCTCAAACCCAGGCGTGCAGGGGCTGTACAGAACTGTCCCAGTAATCGTTCCTCTTGAGGGCCAGGGGCAAGATGGAACTGGGAGGGAAGAGGGCCCCGAAAGGGACCGGGGGATGGGCTGTACCTCGGGGAATGGGAGGAGGAACCGTAGCCGGGCTGGTGATAGGGTGTTATGGGGTGGAGGTGATGGGCAGTGGTTTCTTCCTTTAGCTTTAAGTTAAGCCTTAAAGGGGATCGGCCATTTAACCCTTTGTTTCCTACAGCTTCTCCCAGTCTTTCACCATGAAGGGCTCGGCCAGCCAGGCCGACTTCAAGTTCAAGGTCAGTTCACAGCCACAGACAGGGCCATTTAACGTCCAGATGTGGGGTCTTTGGTCCATTGTACCCCCTCTCCCTTTGTGCTCACGGCTGGGCGGTGGCCCTTGGCGGGAGTCTTCTCCATGGGCGGAATGTCTTGGGTCTGGAACTGAAATAGCCCGGGGTCTGGTCTCCTGGTGACGGCCGTGCCTGGCGTGTTACTTTGGCCCTATAAATGGCTCCTTGAGTCGTAGAGCCCACTTTAAACCCCCAAATGCCACATCATTGAGCTGTACTGGGCTTCCCTGAATCCAGGCAAGGTGCCCTGGTGCTGTCTAGCCCTCCTCTGGGAGCAAATAAAACCCATGTGACACCCTGGTGCTGTGCGCCCTTCCCAGCAGCTAATTGACTGGACCAGTCCCTCCATGTGCCGAATCCTCCTGGGAGAGCTGCTCCGGAACTCTGGGCCATACACGTTTCAGCCTTGCACAGGGGGTACTTCCTGTTGCCCTCATTAATGAGCTCATGAAACGTTAATGCTGGCAACCGGGGCCCAACTGAAAGGTTTCTCTAGATCTGCCACTGCTGGGTGCTTGGCCTCAGAGGCTTCTTGGAACTGAATGGCCAAGGGGCGCCAGCGTCTCAGACTCGCTCCACGTGCTACCCTCGGGGCAGTGAACTCCTCGCCTCTCAGCTCTCCCCTCCCTGTGCCACGCCATAGGGGGAACCCAAGCTGTCAGGCCAGATGAAGGCTGTGTCGGCCGAGTGCCTGGGACCCACGCTGGACATCTCCACCAAGAACATCACCAAGTCCTTGGTGTCCCTCATGGAGATCAAGGAAGACGGGATTGGCTTTTCCATCCGGGATTCCTACTACAAGGATAAGGTCTCCCGCACCATCAGCCTGCCCACCCGCGGCAGCACCTTGTAAGCCCTGGCAAGCGTGGGCCCCACGTGCTTACAGGCCCTTGGGGGAAGAGGTGGGCTGGGCCATCGTATTCTGCCCTTGGAGCCTTGAGTCTGGACTCCTCTCGGTCGACCCAGCCTGTCCCAGCATGCAGTGGTGGGGCCAGCTTGCTCTGCCATCTTGGATTGCCAGTGTCCACAAACTGCCCGTCGGGGGGATGGGGCCTGGGGAAGGCGGGCACAAACCGGGTTCTGCTGTCGGACAGAGTTGGGCGTCCAGTCTCCACAGCCCTCTTATCGAAGGCACGGAGCTGCCTTCTCCGGCAGCAGTCTCGGTGATGAAGCCAACAGGACCTGCGCTCACAGCGCAAACCCTTAGCCGGGGCCGCTGGCCTGGCCTTGGGCCCTGCCGGGGCCTGATCCAGCCCGCTGGACCCCTGGCTCGGGAGGTGGATCTGTGCGCTGCCCCAGGGCTCTCGGCTCGCTTGCTCTGGGGTAGGCCTGTTCAGTGCTGAAGGGCCCTGGCCCCAAGGAGGGGCGATTGCTGATCTGGTCTTGCTCTGTTCCAGCCCTAGGCAGTCCCGTGGCTCGGACACCTCGCCTCTGACCCGCAGGAAATCCTATGACCGGGGGCAGCCTGCCAGGTGAGTGGGGAGAGGCTGGAGAGCACGTGGGCCTAGCTCCCCATCGGGGACCGGCCTGTGCACTCGGCTGTGCCCAGGCACGACGCTGGGTGCTGGATCCAGCTGTGCCATAGAATCCTAGAATATCAGGGTTGGAAAGGACCTCAGGAGGTCATCTAGTCCAACCCCCTGCTCAAAGCAGGACCAATCCCCAACTAAAGCATCCCAGCCAGGGCTTTGTCAAGCCGGACCTTAAAAACCCCTAAGGAAGGAGATTCCACCACCTCCCTAGGGAACCCATTCCAGTGCTTCACCGCCCTCTTAGTGAAATCGTTTTTCCTAATATCCAACCTAGACCTCCCCCATTGCAACTTGAGACTATTGCTCCTCATTCTGTCATTTGCCAAGCTCCATCCTTTTTGGAACCCCCTCCTTCAGGTAGTTGAAGGCTGCTATCAAATCCCCCCTCACTCTTCTCTTCTGCAGACTAAACAAGCCCAGTTCCCTCAGCCTCTCCTCATAAGTCATGTACCCCAGCTCCCTAATCATTTTTGTTTCCCTCCGCTGGACTCTCTCCAATATGTCCACATTCTTTCTGTAGCGGGGGGCCCAAAACTGGATGCAATACTCCAGGTGTGACTTCACCAGTGCCGAATAGAGGGGAATAATCACTTCACCATGGGCTGGCACTGCAGGCCTCCCTGTGCTGAGTGGAGGTGCGGGGCAGGGGGTAGATCCCCGAACCAGGCTTGTGATCATGGGTCTCTTTCTGAACACCCCGGCTCAGGACTTCGGACGTTGGCTTCACGCCTCCCTCATCCCCTCCCACCAGGCCACGCAATGACCGCAACGTCTTCTCCCGCCTCACCAGCAACCAGAGCCAGGGCTCCGCGCTGGACAAGTAAGAGCCTCGCGGGGCAAGGAGCGGGTAGGGGGGTGAAGCTCCAGGGAGCCCAGCCCCAAGAGCAGTGAATGGCAGACGGTGACTCCCATGGCTGTCCCCAGGTACCGTCCCCGCTCTGCCTCGGGCCTGGCAGTCCCAGCTGGAGTCAGCCCCAGGCTCCTGCCGGGCTCGTGAAGCGACCAGGGCGAAGGCAGAGAGCTGCAATACCGGTGCAGTAGAACTTCACATGGGGCAGCATCTCCCTGGGCAGGGGCCCTATGCCAGACCTGTCTATAACCCCATTGATAGGGGGGGGGGGGTCTTTGGCCCCCCTCTACTGGCTAGACCTTGTCTCGGGGCTGCCCCTGAGCTGCCAAGCCTGGGCCTTTAGCTCAGGCAGAAGCAGCTGCTGTTGAGAGCCTGGGGTGGCAGATGCCCTCCCTGTAGATGATCCAGCTGGAGGCTCGTCGTTACATTGCACTGCTAGAGCCCTCAGAACAGGCCCGAAGCGGTGCTCTGGCCTTTAGCGTTGTGTGCATACACGTGGCAGTGCCTGGTCCCCCGCTGGGCCCGTGGGGATCCCCTGGGGGGCTGGGGCTGTCACAGGCCCCACTAGCGGCCCTGGGCTCTTTAGCTCCTGCTGGTAGCTCTGGAGGGCCCTGGTTCAGGCCCCAGTGTGTTGGCCAAGATGGCAGCTGTCACACTGGCTGCCAGCAGAGGAGAATTTCACCCGCAGGGACGCTGCTGGGTGGGTTTGGCTGCAGTTATAAAGCGGGTGAGGTGGGTCCAGGGGGCTGCTAGCTGAGGACACTAAGCCACCATCCCGTCCCCAGCGAAGCGTGGGGCTCATCGGCGCTGGGCTTGGCAGGGGTCCCCAGGCGGTGGGGAAGCCATTTCCCAGTCGGCCCTACCCCGGTTCTGTGGGGCACTGGCTGTGCCATTGCACCTGCCCCTTCTGGGCCCTGCTCCCTCTCCCGCTGTGCTCTGTGGGGAGATGCCGGCTGCTCACAGGTCCCGGTCCCCCTCAGGAGGTGACATGGCTGCTCTGGGTGGGGCGAGCTTTCCGCCAGGGGCCCGTAGGTGCTCCGATTGCTCCTGGTGCCAGGGGCTGTGACCCTTCGGAGGTGGGGTGGGGGTGCTCTCCAGTGGCAGCCTGTGGTTTCTACGGAGGAACGAGCCCACCTTAGGACTGCCTTTGACCGTCACGGGCCAGCCCCTGCACGGGTGCAAATTGGCCTAGCTGCCATGGGGGCAGCAGAGCGGCTTTGAATTACAGCCCCTGAGGACCTGGCCCTATGGGAGCTGGTAGCAACCACCTCCCATCTGCCTCCCTGCAGAATCCCAGTTTGGCAGCGATGTTCTAACCGGCGGGAGCCCATGGCGCTGCCTGCAACTCGGGAACAGCCCCTGGTCCCCATCCCACCTGCTAGCAGACCGCACGATAGCGCAGAGCCGGACCGTGTCAGAACGCCCCAGCCGTACCCCAAAACCAGGAGTGCGGAACCTGAGGGGCTAGGTTGGATGGCTGGTGGCAGTGATGAGACGGGGGGACCATGGGAAGATTAAATGAAGACTGGATGCAGGAATCCCCGGGCGAGGCCTCAGGCCTGCACTGTACTGGTCAGACTGGGTGATTGTAACAGTCCCTTCTGGCTGAATGACTCCAGTCCAGCCTGAAAGATCTTGTGTCCGAGCCACATGTCCCTTCCTGCTCCTCTGCCCCTTTCCTCTCTGGTTTTCTGTGTCCGCTCCTCCCTCTCTACCCCGCTAGCTTGGATGCAATAACAACACTCCACTCTCTGACTCCGCTGCTGCCTCTCTCATCCGGGATTTTTTCTCCCGTAATCCTGCTAATTTTCTGTCCCTAGGTCTGATGACAGCGATTCCTCTGTCTCGGAGGTGCTGAGGTACATACAACTTTCTATTGATTAGAACTCTCCTGCTTCTCGCATTTCCCTCCCCCTGCCCTGCATGCTGAATCCGTGCTGGCCAAACTCTGGGCCTTGCTTCTTTGCTAAATCTATTGGGACTCTGTCCTGGTGCTGCTCTTGCTCGCTGTGTGTCCCTCTTTCCTTCTCTCTGCTTCCCCGCATGGCCCTGGCATGCCGTATCCGGCTGTGGAAGTCCCTTTCTGCCTCTGGTCTCCAGTGCCTTAAGGTCTGAGCCATCGTCTTGAAATGCAGTGCTGGGTGTTTAAGCGGATAGCGTACGGTGCTTTCACTGAATGGGGGCAGCTGCATGCTCTATTCTGCCTCGAGGGCAGGGCGGGTAGTGATGATATCTTGCGCTGTGTCTGGCCTAGCTGCAAGAGGCAGGGCAGGCCAGCTGTTGGAGCCGGTGGATGCTTGGAGGGTCCAGGCTATGATGCTTTTTTTTTTTTTTTTTGTCTTCTCTCGCACCTTCAGTTCAGACATCTCAATGCACTTGACAAATGTGGCTTCAGCCTCCCAGCACCCATGGCGAGGCTGGTCAGGATTGTTATCCCTGTCTTGTGTCTTGGTTTCCCCATCTGCAAAGAGTAAACACCTGGGGTGCAGCCTCTTGGCACCGAGGATCCTGTGGCTGCTGCTGAGGCCTGTGCAGCCTCCCAGATATATTAGAGCAGCCTTGGGGTTGCTCTAACTCACTGCAACCTCCCAAAGGGCTGCTTGCCAGCTATGCCACAACCCAGAGTTCCCCTAATGGGGTGTGCTAAGGCCCTGGCTCTGCCCCCAGCATGCCTGGGTTTGCAACACAAGCCACATAGAACCAATTACGCTAGCCCAAGGCAGTGTCTGTGCCAGGACAACTCTCCTTCCCCCATTCCCTGCACATCAAAAGGGCCAGGCTGGCAGAGGAGCATCTCCCCACTGGCCTTTGGGTGCCTATTTGAGACACCGTGGGCCTGACTCTGACACCCTGAGCACCATCAGCTGGAGTAGTGGGTGCTCAGCGCCCCTCAAAAAATCCATTCCAACCATGCCACAAATGTGCCGTGTGACCCTGGGCTAGCCCTTTCCCCTCCCGTTGCCTCAGTGTCCCCACCTGTAATCCAACCCTGCTGGGAGGAGGGGAGGTGCTTAGAGATCCTGGCTGGGATGCTGCTTTGGGGCTATCAACCCTCTCCATGATGGGTTCTTCCCCCTGGGCTCTTTCCTCAGGGGTGTCGATTCTCATGTGCTCAGCGCTCTAGAACCTCCCTCTGAACTCTGCTCACAGCCCCATTGGCTGTTGCTGGGGCAAAGCCTAGAACTGGTTTGAGACAGGATTGTCTCCTGGCCAGGGAGCCAGGATTCCTGGGTTCTCTCCCTGTTCTCGGGGGATTGAGAACTCCTGGGCTCCGTTCCCAGCTCTGCCATTGATCCGCCACGTGACCTGTTAAAAATCCCTTCCCCATCTGCCAAAGCAGGGTGAAGCTCATTGCAAAACCGGAGTGGGTCAGATGAAGAGAGGGCGCTTCCCCCCCCCCCCCCCCCCGCTGGCCACGGGGTGGTGCCCTTATGCCCCACATAGCACGGCTGGAGCAGGGCCCCAGTTTGTTCAAGCCCAGAGGTTCTGGGGGTTGGGTCCGGAGCCAGCCTGTCCCTGCTAGTCTCTGACTCCACAGGGGATGGGGCAGCGTGTGCCATGCAGCAGCCTGGACTCTGTTGGCTTTGGGATCTTGCCTGGATGGGGCACAGGGGCCACCCACAGCTCTCACGGGGGGAGGGGGTAGCTCATCTGTGCCAGCAGTGAGATGGCCAGGGGGTGAAGCCCGTTTCCTTTCCAAGCCCCTGCCCCAAGCCAAGGCAGGGTCTGCACGAGTCCCTGAGCCCTTAGCACCAACGGGGTGTGACCTGCCCCCGGGGGGCCTGTCTGGGGAGCAGGCTGCCCAGCAGCTTCTGTCTGTGGTTTGCTTTGCTCCGGAGCCCCACTAGCAGGCCCTGGCAGCCTCGTGGGGCGGGATCTGGCTTCGTCCTGGGTCACCCAGCCAGCGCCCCCCTGCTGACGCCCTTGCTCTCTCTCTCTCCCACGGAAGGGGCCTCATTAACCCCGTGGGCGGTGCCAGGAGCACCCGGACGGCCCCGCTGCAGTGCATCTCCGTGGCGGAAGGACACTCCAAGCCCGTTCTCTGTGTGGACGCCACCGACGAGCTGCTCTTTTCCGGATCCAAAGGTGCGCGCCTCGGGGGTGGGCCGGCTGCTGAGCTCTGGGTGTGATCACTGGGGAGTGAGCCTGTTACCCAGGGGAGGGGCTGAGCCACCCCAAAGTGCGGGGGCAGGACAGGAGCCTCTTGCTCGGATGGCACCGGCCTGCCTGAAAGCCACAACGGGCCGGTGCAGTTCTGGGTCCCCCCAGCAGAGGGCAGCAATGCTGCACGAGTCCTTAGGCTGAACAGCTGTGTGGTGACATCCCTGAAGCGAGTTGTTGGGGCCTCTACACGGTTCCTAGTGGCTGGATGTTCACCTCGCACCTGGCACTAATAGACCCTCCCCCCGTTGGCAGGTCTGGCGGAGGTGCCAGGGGCTGGATGGGCCACAGGGACTGAGCTCCCCTGGGGCACTCGTGGGAGCAGGGGGTGGCCGGGGGGGAGGGAGGGAGGAAGCCATGGGGATCCTTTGCTGAGGACAGGAAGGGTCCCGCAATGTCATGTGCTCCTGCCGCCTCCCGCAGACCGGAGCTGCAAAATGTGGAACCTGGTGACGGGCCAGGAAATCGCCTCGCTAAAGGGCCACCCCAATAATGTGGTGTCCATCAAGTACTGCAGCCACTCAGGGTTGGTCTTCACTGTCTCCACCTCCTACATCAAGGTGTGGGATATCCGGGACTCGGCCAAGTGCGTCCGCACCCTCACGTAAGTACCTGACGCACCGAGGCTGCCCTGTGGGCCTGGCCAAGCTCGACGCGCTACCCTGCCAGCGTTCTGCACCCAGGGCAGCATTGCAAAGGCCAGGCAGCCGGGCTGGTCTGCAGGGCTGAGTCTAGGAATGCTGCAATGCTGGTCGCTCTAGCCTGGCCTGGCTCGTGGAGGCTCCGTGGCTTGGTGCTCTGCTCTCAGGGCAGTTGCTCCTCTCGTCTGTTTCGGGGGGCACCGTGCACCCTACAGTTGCTTTGATCAGGGATGGGTAATGACCCATCTGCAGCTGCCAGCACCGTTTCCAGACCCCAGCGTATCAGCCCCTCTCTCTGGTGCCCAGCCACAGACTGAGACTTCTCTTCTAGGCCTCCCCAATCTGACTGGCGGGAACAGGAGCGGCGCCAGGGTTTTTGGCGCCCTAGGCGGGGGTCCTTCCGTGCTCCCGGTCGTCGTCGGCAATTCAGCGGCGGGGGGGTCCTTCCATGCTCCCGGTCTTCGGGGCACTTCGGCGGCGGGTCCTGGAGCAAGTGAAGGACCCGCTGCAGAATTGCCGCTGAACACCCGGAGCGCGGAAGGACCCCCCGCCGCCGAATTGCCGCCCCCCCCCCCCAAAATCCTGGTGCCCTAGGCGACCGCCTAGGTCGCCTAAAAGGAAGCGCCGGCCCTGGGCGGGAATATGCCTGGGCTGCCTGTCAACATCAACTCCAGGCCAGGGGTGGGGTTTGTGTCGCTCCGCCCTGGGCGTGGAGCTGGCACGCCTGCTGGTACGGGTCTGGCTGGCTGCGCGGCAAGGCACCTCCCTTGGGTGCCGAAAGCTGCTGCCTGGGTCACCCTTGCTGTGCCATTGCTCCTGGCTTGAGGGGACGTGGGGCTGAGCGGGGGGGTCTCATCCTGGCACCACTGGCACTGCATGTGGCCAGGAAGTGGCGTTGCTTCACCCTATAGATGGCTGGGGACAGACGCTCTCCAGCCTTCTAATCAGTCCACAACAGGCTAGATCTTCCATTCCACACTGTGTAAATTGCCCCCTCCCTCCCGCGAGGGTCTCTGCCTTGAGGCTCACCTGTTTCTGTCTCTTTGGCTTAGCTCTTCAGGTCAGGTGATCTCTGGGGACGCCTGTGCCGGGACCACCACCCGCACCATCGCTAGCGTGCAGGGCGAGCACCAGATCAACCAGATCGCACTCAACCCCGCCGGCACCATGCTCTACGCTGCCGCCGGGAACTCTGTCCGCATCTGGGAGCTCAACAGGTCCGGGCGGGGCTAACTTGGGCCCCCAGGCAAGGGCAGCTCTTGTGGGGAGGCAGACGGGTGCTGCGTAGGCAGAGGGAGCAGTCGTTCTGGGCTGGGCGGGGGCCCGCTCCCTCCCGGCTGGAAGCTGTGTTATTGAGGCAGGGGCGGATTTGGACTGGCACCGGGGGAAGCTGCACTGGCACAAACCCCAGCGTGGAGCAGCTTAGCCTGTTTGCTCCTGGGCTTTGCACTACATCAGCCCCAGCAGCTGCTGATCACGCCCAAGGGTGGCTGAAAGCAGGACCCAGTGCTCCTCTCCCAGCTGCAGCCCTTAGGGCAGGGGTGGGGAACCTTTTCTCTGTCACTGGCCATTGACCCACAGAAAAAATCAATCACGGGCCACTTGCCTGCCAGGGGGGCGCGGAGGCTTGGGGCTTCCCCTGCAGCGGGTGGTGGGAGAGGGCGCCACGGGTCAGATGAAATTAACCAACGGGCTGGATCCAGCCTGCGGGCCGTAGCTTTCCCCGCCCCTGCCTTAGGAGATCGGTGGACAAGACGGTCACCCCCTGACACCGCATCTGAGCCCAGCTCCCTGCCCCTAGCCCAAGGCCACAATCACGGCCCATGGTGCTGAGGGATGTGGTATCCCCGAGATTGCTCCGTGCTCTGCGCCCCGGAGCCCGAGGTCCCCGCTTCTGCTTGGGATGGTGGAGAGGGGCCTGGGGCTGGGAGGGTCCCTGCTGGGAGCCTTGGAGACTGGGCCAGCGAAGAGCGCCTCCTGCTGAGCGCACCCCACACCCTGAGGCCCCGGGCTCCTGCTTGTAGGTTGCAGCCTATCGGGAAGCTGACCGGCCACATCGGGCCTGTGATGTGTCTCACTGTGAACCAGACCGTGAGCAACCCTGACCTGGTCGTCACCGGCTCCAAGGATCACTACGTCAAGGTACCCTGGGACCCTCCCTCCCTCCCTCCCGCTCACAGGCAGCACAAGGGGCCTTTGAGCCCAGGAACTGCTGCTTGTGCCAGCCCTCCCCACCCCCATGCATAGCCGCTCTCCTGTAGGTGCCAGCTACAGGGGCTCGCTGTCCACCAAAGGCCTGGCGAGGAGGGGACGCGCTGGGTGGGGTTGTCCAGAGCGCCCAGCGTCGGCCTAACTCTGCTCCCATGGGGGGCGGGAAGGAGCCGTTCTGTTGATCGCAGCGGGCGCAGAGGGAGGCCAGTACTGAGCACATTTGCAAATGCCACCAGGGTCTGAGAAATGCCATGAGCCCCCCAGCGCTCGTGGCCTGAAGGACCTGGTGGCTTTGCAGCTGGCCAGCGTTCCTGTCCCCACACCTGCCAGGTGTGTCTGTGGGTCACGGGGAGCAGGGTCTGTGCACTGCCCCTAAGAGCGTCCTGGAACCCAGATCCGGGAAATGATGGAGGAGCTGCCATGTCTCAAAGTGCTGGGCAGCTCGGCAGCCGTGGAGACCAGAATTCCAGGTGCCCGGCCCAGGCCTCCCCTCCGCACCCCCTGCTTCCTCCTGACGCCTCCTGCGTGGAAGGTGGAACCCACCTCCTCCTGCCCTCCGTGGCCTCTGCTGAACCTGCTGCCAAGGAGGCTATTTTGTCTTTGCAACGTGGCCCCCTGCCAGCCGGACGCTGAGCTGTGCCCGCACGTTGGCCACCAAACCATTGGAGGAGGCGGAGATTTCCAGTCCCAGCTGAGCCGGGCGAGGTTCGAACCCGCGACCTGTATCTCAGCCCTAGTGCTGAGCCATTGTGTCCCCACATGGCCTCTGCCCAAGGATCCCAGCGTGGCGTAAGCAGGCAGAACCCTGCCGCTGCCAATCCATCCCTGTCTCATTTCACTGGGCCGTGGCTCAGCATCCCAGTGGTAGCTGTGTGGTCGGACGCTCTCGCCATCCCCGCCTTGCTGAAAGGGCTGTTGCTGGCCTAATGACCTGAGAGCGACTGGTCTCCTTTGCCACCGGGGTTCACAGCAGCTGCCCTCCGGGCTGTTGCCTTGCAGATGTTTGAGATTGCGGACAGCGTGGTGGGGAACGTCGGCCCCACCCATAACTTCGAGCCCCCACACTACGATGGCATCGAGTGTCTGGCCATCCAGGGCGACGTGCTCTTCAGCGGCTCCAGGGACAACGGGATCAAGAAGTGGGACCTGGAGCAGCAGGAGCTCCTCCAGGTACGGAGGGGGACGAGCAGGAAGGCCCTGCTGCTGGGCGGGGGGCAGAGAGATGGGCTAGACCCGCAGCGTGCCGTTTCAAGGGCCAGTGCCAGGGTCTGGAGCGAGGACTTAGAACCTGCTGGAGAGTCACTGTCCAGTCTGGAGCGTGCTCCCGCCGTCCTGGGGGCAGAGGATCAGAGGGCAGACACAGGGACCCCATCCCTACGTTGCACATGGGGCCTCCAGGCAATGGAAGAGCCCCGGGGGTTGCAAACGACAGTGGCTGGCAGGGTGGGTCCCGAAGGCAGTTTACAGCCGTGGGCAATGCACGGTAGCCAGTTCTATAGGGCTGGGCCCCACCTGCTGCGGTTAAAGGGCTCAGTGGCCTATGGGGAAGGGGGACAGGTTGGTCTGGGGGTAGATAGCGCTCGGCGTTGTCCCTATTTCTGACCCCGGTGAGTGTGGCTGTCTGGTCTCCGGGCCCCATAGGCCGCAGTGCCTGGCTCTCCAGGTCAGTGGTGGCGCGCAGCAGTGCGGGGACGGCCTCCGGTGGGTCTGGGATAGAGCAGCAGCTGAAGGGGGCGTGCAGGCCGGTGCTGGGAGGCAGGAGGTCTGGCTCTGCCATGAGACTTGGCTAACATTTCAGAGACCTCCATTGATTTTTTTTTATTTTTATTTTTTGGTGGGGGGGCGGGGAGGCTCTGTTTTGGAGAACCTACTGTGTGCCCGCCCAGGGCCGGGTTGTTCAGAGGAGCTGGGCACTGTGGGAGTCGAGGGGAGCAGTGGGGGCTCCACCCCTCTGAAAATGGGGTGGTCGGGGTGTCCCCCAAAATGGAGCTGCCCAGAGCTAGTCACCATTTGTGGCTGTGTGACCCTCCCCCACAGTCTCTCCCCTATGAAATGAGGCTAATGCTCATTTTTCTTCCCACTGGAGCGCTGAGGATTGATGGCAGACAAATAATTAGAGAGATGGGGGTGGGGGGGAATCTCTTTTATTGGACCAGCTCCTGTGCGTGGAAGGGACAAGCTTTCAAGCCCCACCCTGGAAGAAGAGCTGAGTTTGCAGACTTGTCCCTCCCCCCCCCACACACACACACAGAAATTGGTCCAATCAAAGAGATTCTCTCCCCCATCTTGTGTGTCTCGTATCCGGGTTGCCAGCACAGCTTGGATTGATCGGAGCTTGGAGATCCCCTGGCCAATCCCAATGAGCCATTGTCTCATAAAAGAAGCAGTGAGAGATAAAAAGACTTCCTTTAAAAAGTGGAAGTCAAATCCTAGTGAGGCAAATAGAAAGGAGCACAAACACTGCCAACTTAAGTGCAAGAGTGTAATAAGAAAAGCCAAAGAGGAGTTTGAAGAACGGCTAGCCAAAAACTCCAAAGGTAATAACAAAATGTTTTTTAAGTACATCAGAAGCAGGAAGCCTGCTAAACAACCAGTGGGGCCCCTTGACGATGAAAATACAAAAGGAGCGCTTAAAGATGATAAAGTCATTGCGGAGAAACTAAATGGATTCTTTGCTTCAGTCTTCACGGCTGAGGATGTTAGGGAGATTCCCAAACCTGAGCTGGCTTTTGTAGGTGACAAATCTGAGGAACTGTCACAGATTGAAGTATCACTAGAGGAGGTTTTGGAATGAATTGATAAACTCAACATTAACAAGTCACCGGGACCAGATGGCATTCACCCAAGAGTTCTGAAAGAACTCAAATGTGAAGTTGCGGAACTATTAACTAAGGTTTGTAACCTGTCCTTTAAATCGGCTTCGGTACCCAATGACTGGAAGTTAGCTAATGTAACGCCAATATTTAAAAAGGGCTCTAGGGGTGATCCCGGCAATTACAGACCGGTAAGTCTAACGTCGGTACCGGGCAAATTAGTTGAAACAATAGTAAAGAACAAAATTGTCAGACACATAGAAAAACATAAACTCTTGAGCAATAGTCAACATGGTTTCTGTAAAAGGAAATCGTGTCTTACTAATCTATTAGAGTTCTTTGAAGGGGTCAACAAACATGTGGACAAGGGGGATCCGGTGGACATAGTGTACTTAGATTTCCAGAAAGCCTTTGACAAGGTCCCTCACCAAAGGCTCTTACGTAAATTAAGCTGTCATGGGATAAAAGGGAAGGTCCTTTCATGGATTGAGAACTGGTTAAAGGACAGGGAACAAAGGGTAGGAATTAATGGTAAATTCTCAGAATGGAGAGGGGTAACTAGTGGTGTTCCCCAAGGGTCAGTCCTAGGACCAATCCTATTCAATTTATTCATAAATGATCTGGAGAAAGGGGTAAACAGTGAGGTGGCAAAGTTTGCAGATGATACTAAACTACTCAAGATAGTTAAGACCAAAGCAGATTGTGAAGAACTTCAAAAAGATCTCACAAAACTAAGTGATTGGGCAGCAAAATGGCAAATGAAATTTAATGTGGATAAATGTAAAGTAATGCACATTGGAAAAAATAACCCCAACTATACATACAACATGATGGGGGCTAATTTAGCTACAACGAGTCAGGAAAAAGATCTTGGCGTCATCGTGGATAGTTCTCTAAAGATGTCCACGCAGTGTGCAGAGGCGGTCAAAAAAGCAAACAGGATGTTAGGAATCATTAAAAAGGGGATAGAGAATAAGACTGAGAATATATTATTGCCCTTATATAAATCCATGGTACGCCCACATCTCGAATACTGTGTACAGATGTGGTCTCCTCACCTCAAAAAAGATATTCTAGCACTAGAAAAGGTTCAGAAAAGAGCAACTAAAATGATTAAGGGTTTAGAGAGGGTCCCATATGAGGAAAGATTAAAGAGGCTAGGACTTTTCAGTTTGGAAAAGAGAAGACTAAGGGGGGACATGATAGAGGTATATAAAATCATGAGTGATGTTGAGAAAGTGGATAAGGAAAAGTTATTTACTTATTCCCATAATACAAGAACTAGGGGTCACCAAATGAAATTAATAGGCAGCAGGTTTAAAACAAATAAAAGGAAGTTCTTCTTCACGCAGCGCACAGACAACTTGTGGAACTCCTTACCTGAGGAGGTTGTGAAGGCTAGGACTATAACAATGTTTAAAAGGGGACTGGATAAATTCATGGTGGCTAAGTCCATAAATGGCTATTAGCCAGGATGGGTAAGAATGGTGTCCCTAGCCTCTGTTCGTCAGAGGATGGAGATGGATGGCAGAAGAGAGATCACTTGATCATTGCCTGTTAGGTTCACTCCCTCTGGGGCACCTGGCATTGGCCACTGTCGGTAGACAGATACTGGGCTAGATGGACCTTTGGTCTGACCCAGGACGGCCTTTCTTATGTTCTTATGTCCTGGGGCGGAGCCCTCTTCTCTCCTGCTGAGCTGCTTCTGTAGCTCACCAGAGTCCGGTTGTCTTGAATTCAAATCCTCGGCTGCTGCTTGATGAGAAATCGAGCGGAGCTTAAAAATTCCAGCTCTCAGCCACGGTACAGATGTGGGGGGTTTGCATCAGCCCATTACAGAGCCAGCAGCCAGCTGCAAACCCAGCATCTGGCTCTGGCTGCTGGCCTGACCCTGCCCTGGAGCTCAGGGGGCGGTTTGAGTCTTGATGGCCCCGGCTGGCAGTGTGGATCGTGTTCTGTTGGCCCCAGGGCCCTCACTGGCTCTGCCCCGTCTCTGTGCCTGCCAGCAAATCCCCAACGCGCACAAGGACTGGGTCTGCGCCCTGGCCTTCGTCCCCGGCCGCCCCATGCTGCTGAGCGCCTGCCGCGGGGGCGTGGTGAAGGTCTGGAACGTGGAGAACTTCACACCTGTTGGGGAGATCAAGGGCCACGACAGCCCCATCAATGCCATCTGCACCAATTCCAAGCACATATTCACTGCTTCCAGGTGAGGGCGGTGGGCAGGGCTAGGCCCCTGCGGCGGGGGGCAGGGAGGTCTGACCCCCAACTCACCCCGGTGCAGCAGAGCCTCAGGAGCTCTCCAAATCCACTGTTGCTCCCCCCATGTGGCAGGGCCTGGAATGGCACTGGGAGCGATGGATGGGAACAGCGCCGGAGCCGGGCTGCAGGCGGTTTGGTGTGGGGCAGCAGTCGGCTGCAGGGCCCCCAACCCCTCCCCATCTAGCCTCTCGTCTCCTCCATCTCTCAGCCGTTGTTAGGTCGCCCCACAGTGAGGCTCTTCTGCCCCATCCAGTTATGCCAAGCGCTGGTCCTGCCCCGCCATGCTTTTGGGATGCTCTTGCCAGCTCCTTCGATGTGCCGGGACTAGCCAGACATGGTGCTGCTGGCCCTGCCACCCTCAGTGCAGAGAACGGGCTTCCTGCCAGCCGGGCACCAGCTCCTCCTCGAGGGCACCTTGTGCATCTCCAATGAGAGCACCACCGCCCCCTCCTTCCGCTCCCCGGCTCCTGTGCACAGCCCTGGCCCCCAGAGAGGGTCCCCGGGCTCACAATGTCTCTGGCACGGTCTCTGATCTCCTCTTTTCCGACCATGTCCCTTTTCTCCTTTCCTTTCTCTTCCTCTCTTCCCCCCTCTGTTTCTCTCTGTGCCGCAGTGACTGCCGGGTAAAGCTATGGACTTACGTGCCTGGGCTCACCCCCTGCCTTCCTCGCCGCGTCCTTGCCATAAAGGGGCGTGCCACTAGCCTGCCTTGACCCTCCTCCTGCTCTCTCTGGCTCTCACCCCCTCTCTGGCTCTCTCTCCTTTTTTCTCTCTCTGTCTCTTCTCTCTCCGCTCTGGTCTCAGCTGCTTCTTAACGGTATGAGATTCTTTTGGATTTTCCCCCCATGTAGAGCTCTTTGCAAGAGGAGACTGCCTCTTGCCCCCCCCCCCCCCCAGGTGATTGGATCCAGCGGCCAGCTCGGTGCTGCATGGGGTTTGCCCATCTGACTACTGCTCCTCCTGGGCCACTGCTGGGGGGATCCCTGCCCCATCCCCACCCCCCACTGCGTCACTGGCCACTGCCAGTGAGGTGCCACTGGCTGAGCCTGCGCTCTGGCAGAGTGCCCCGTTACTGGCGCTCTGGGGGATTATCCCGCTGGCGGGCAGCTGGGCGCATCTGCTCCCTCCTTGCGCCGGTGCCCGCCCGCCTGGGGCACAGCGGCCTTGCTCTCCTGGGCTGCAGCGTGATGCATTTGGGGGTGGGGGAGTTGGGGGCAGGGCGTGGCCCGTAGCTGATTGTACTCGCTGTGCTGCCTCTCCCAGCTGGGGCGGGGGCAGCCCCCGGCCTCACTTCCTCTCTCTCTTCCTTCCCCAGCGACCTGACAGTGAAGCTCTGGAGCAGGAGAAGATTGCTGAACGGCCCAACCTAGGCACTGGAAAGGCCGGAGCCAGGGCGACTGTCAGGCTCCCTGGCGGGCCCAGGCCCCAGCCCCTCTCCCTGGCTGTGAAGAGCTGGGAGCGGCCTGGCCTGTGTGTGCTCCAGTTTCCAGGACTCTGGGGTGACGGTGTCTCAGCTGGGGCTTTGTGAACTGCCAGCTCCCACGGCTAGGGGGCGTCGTTCCCATCCAGCCCCACGCTGGGTTTCCATGATGCATAGGGCTTTCTGCTGACCAGGGCAGTGCTTTGGGACATGGCCTTGCCAGACACAGGGAGGACCCCAAGCTGAGAGACTCAACGGGATCATTCCAGTCTGTCCCGCAGCCCGTTCAGCAGCCCCAGAGCCTGGATGTGCGAGAGGGATCCTGCCACCTGCATCCTGCTGCTGGCCTCTGCACCTCCTGGGTGCCTGTGGTCTCATTCCTTCTGCAAGCGGCTGCAGGCCCCTCTCCACACTTCGTCGTTCAGCAGAGCTGGGATCTGCCGGCCGGTACCGAAATACGGAGAGGGCTTGTGTGCTGCCGACCCCAGCCTAGCACCAGCAGGGTGCATGGAGCACCGCTGGGGAATGACCCGCTCCCAAAGACGGCTTCCGAGTCCCGGCACTGCACTGGGGCTCCTTGCAAGGGGCTCCGGCAGCAGCTCCATTGCTGGGTCTCCTGACCAAATCCCCATGCTGCCTGGCAATTGTCGACCTCTGCATCTGACCCACCTCGTTCTGAGCCAGGATGCCCCCCCTTCTGCCCCGGGGGTGGAGAGAAGGAAGCTGGCACATGGGGATAATCCCTGTGGGTGTCTCCAAGGAAAAGCGGAATTTCTGGATCTGTTCACTCTGGGTACCCCTTGACCTGACTGAGCCTTAATTCCGCACTGGTCTGTTCGCTGTTCCCTGTGGTCCCCTCACTGCCCATTTGGACACCCGGCTTGGTGCCATCTCTGCTGTGCGTGGGACTAGCTCATTCCCAGCTGCTGCGGGAAGGGATCGAAGCTTTTATAGTGGGGTTTTAAAGAATGTTTTAAGCACCCTTGAGAACGGATTGGGACCTGGGGATTTTTAATAGCCGGGAAAGGCTTTAATTCTGGGAAAAGGGCTAAGCTCTCCACACCATCTCACAGGAGGGGTTTAGGTTTGCTTGGGGCAGTTCCCTGCCTGCCGGCCTGTGGGGCCTGGCTCGGGAGAGGTCTGGGATTAGAGTAGTGGAAGGGCGGGCAGGGGGTGGTTATATGGGCAGGAGAGAGGTGCGTTGGCAAAGGCAGAGGGCATGGGGCGCTCTGGATGGGATCTGCAGCAGGGAGCGGGGCAGGGCTAGAATGGAGCTGGATGAAGGGGAGGACGGGGGTAGCGGGAGGGGCCCACATGAGACTTGAGGTGCATTAGCAGAGCTGGGGGGGGCAATGAGGGGTTGCCCATGGCCTGCCCATGCTCTGCTTGCCACCCACCTGCACTGCCAGTCTGGCACGAGACACTAAATCACCAAGGTCACCCCAGATTTGGGTTTTATAAAGGTCAAAATTCCGTAAGGTCTCTCGCCACCATCTCCTGCCATGCTTGGGTGCCCCCCTTCCTCCGGGGCATCCGCAGCCAAGTGCCTGCAGCTGCCAGAGCCACGTGGGCACCCCACAGCGCTGCATTCCCCAGAGCACATGGACTCACTTTCACTGGGGTCTTTCGCTACCTTCACTCCCTCCCCTAAGGACTGGCTAAGGTGTCCCAGTCCCACGCAGCCAACGCCCAGTGCAGTCGCACCCTTCGTCAGCCAGCTTCTCGCTGCTGCTTAACGCCCTGGGGGTGCAGAACTTGCCGCGAATCGGACCTGAGGGAACCGCAGCAGCCTGGCCGTTTTCCCCGGGTGCGTTTCTTGTGTCGCTCTGCACGTCATGTAGGAAGCGGCGGTTGGAGTCTGGTTATACGGATTGATTCCCGTTGATGTGCTGGGGGCGGTGAAGTGTTGGCTTTTCAGCTAACCCCATCAGCAGTGGATTGTGTGTTCTCTGGGATCCAAGAGCGTCAGTATCCTTGGTTAACAGGTGATTTTCCCTGGTGTCCTTCTACACGGCAGCTCGAAGGACAACACCAAGGGGTTCTTACCCCAGATTTGACCTCCTTTCAAACTTATAAACGGAATGGGAAATGTTTCCACTTTCTAAACATCAGCAGCCTCTTTATTTATTTGTTTTGCCTTTTGATAATCCAGCTGCCCTGTCTTGCAGTAGCAAACCCTACAAAAACTGTGATTGATCGCCCCCTGCTGGACAAAGTAAAAATTGCCTCCAATCGCTGCTGCTCTGTGGAAACAAAGCAGTGTTTCTGAGGTGGGAAAATGTGTTCATTTGCATCATGCCTCTGAGCATCGGGCTACTGACCAGTATGGGGAGCTTGGAAGTCCTGCCAGGGTGCTGGCTCTGGGGGATCCAAACACAGTGACTTGGTTTGCTCAGCTACGCATGACAACCACCCGTCATTCTCCCACTCCTGCCCCCAACGAAAGGAGAAGCGTCCCCAGGCTCTGCCGATGCCATGGGGGAGGGGAATGCAGGTTAAAGTGATGCGTTCCAGCTACCGAGAGAGTGGGTTATATCCAAGATCCCAGCCCATGGAACAGGATTAAACTGGCTGGGAGAGAAAAGATGGACTTTTTCCCCATTTGGCAACAAGAGGGACAAGCAAACGTGAATTGTCTGAAATGAAGAGGATGGGAGCTAGGGGCTCTGAGTTGCCACTCATATCACTGGGGTGTGGGTGGGTGGCCTGTACCCTGGAGGAGGATGTCTGAGTCTCTGCTTGGCACAGCGGCTGTTGAATGCAACTGCTCTCATGGGGTAACACTTGACATCCGCTCTGCCCTGGCAGGTGTGACTGGCTCTGGGGGCAGGAGGCAGCCAGGGCAGGGGTGTCTCTGCTTTAATGGGGCTTCATCTGCTCTTTAAGAGCCTGATCCGAAGCCAGCCGAAAGTCTTCCATTGACCTCCATGGAGTTTGGATCACGCGCTCAGTGGGGGTCGCTGCATGAGAAGGGAAGATTTCACCTGCATGTAGCCCAGTGGCCACCTCTTGGGATTCCCCGGTTCTTTCCCTCGGGGCTAATCCCAGGCAACGCCACTCCAGTGACCCGCAGCACATCGCAAGACCGAGCGCTCATGGGGGCTGGGCCTCTGTCTCGCACCAAGCGATTGCATCTCGTGGCGTTCCCGGCCAGCGAAACCCTACAGGAGGTCAATAGGAACAAGCAGGTTGAAAGATGGAAATTTCCTCCTAAGTTGTCCCGAGGCCATGGCTGGCGCCCAGCCAGCCGGCATCAGATGATCCAGTTCAGAGCACCTGGCGTGTGTCCACTGTCAGCTCCCATGTGCTGGGCAAAGCCCTTCCCCTGAGGTGCCCCTGCCGGCTCCTCTCCCTGTGTGGCAGGGAGAGCAGGCGGGGGCCGTGTTGTACTGTAGTTGTGTGTGCACGTGCGGTCTTTTTTCATTGGAGGGGGTGTCATATGGGGGGTTCTTTTGGTTAAGCTACCTCACGGTCTGAGCCTTTTTTTTTTTTTTTTTTAATGATTTTGAAACTTGAATTTGTCCTGGAAACGCACAGTCTGCTGACACCTGCGTTGCTGAGCCGCTCGGGCCCTGGGGGCTTGTCCTGCCTTAGCATTGCAGTGTGACATACCGCACCTTGCTCTGCTTGAAAAATGCCCCCCTTAGCCTTTGAAAAAGGGCCTCTGATTGTTGGAGGGCCCAACTTGACACTTGACAGGGGCCTGACCTCCAGCCAGGGGGTGCTCAGGGCTTTCTCTTTAAGGGGTCATGGGCTGGGCCCCTGAAACAACTAGCCACTCTTGAAAATCATGACCCTGACTCTTACATGGGGACCCTGTCTGCAGGTTGTCAAGAGGAGTCTGAATGCCACCCTGAGCCAGCGTGGGCTGGGCGGACATCGGAATGCCTCTCGAACCCACAATAACCCTGCCGCGAGCCCAGAAGGGCCCGGGCCAACCCCCCGGCTGCCTGTTCTTGAAAGCACTGACGTAGCCTGACGCTGATTCGGCTGAAGCTGAGGACCTGGGAAGTGGGGCCCTCTGAGATTTAAAGTGAAATCGATATGCGCCCCCATGACCCTCCTGGTCCTGACGCTGGCTGTGGCCACCTGGGAATGGCTCCTTGTCTGGAACCATGCAGTGACCGATTTTACCATGATCTGGCTGCACTTAACCCTAATTTAACAAGAGCCTCCTGTGGCATCATATTCAGGACCCATGTGAGAGCAGGGGTATGGCGTTTCCCCTAAGCTCATGTTGTATACAGCTTGTGTTTGGCTGAAATGGCCCCTAACAGGGACTCTTTCCCAGCCGCCGGATTAATGTCCATTTCTTTCTGAATCCAAAGGCCCTCGGGTCAGATTCTCAGCTGGTGAAAATGGTCACAGCTTCATGGATGGAGCGAGGATGGTTTACACCAGCTGAGGATCTGCTCCCTGGATTTTTAGCCACAAAACTATCCTTCCTCTTAACCAGGGAGCAAATCCTGGAACAGCCCCAGCTGAAAGCACAATGCCACTTAATCATGGGAATAAGGGGCAGCTTTGTAATGTACAATCAAAGAGGAAGCACATTCCCCTAAACTATATATGCTGCACCCCTTCTGGGGGCCAGTAACTCAAAGCACACCCCCTGATGTACCCCTGCTGTCCTTGGTAGCTGGGCGTGTTAGCCTCTTGGAAGAACTAAAGAGTCATATTTTGTTCCTTGTCTTCAAAATCTGCCTGCTCGTGATTGTGCTTTCAGGCAGCAGCACAGGCAAAAGACAGTACAAATCAAGAGGTCCCTTTGGGTACAGTCATCCTGATGTTACCATGTAAGGTGGGGAGATGGGGAACAAATGCCTCCATGCAGGGGCAGTGGGTGACAGTAACGGTGACCGTGTGTGAGCTGGGAGAGTTTAATTGGATGTGTCTATTCTGGGAAGCAGATAACAGGGCAGGACAGCCAGGGCTCAGGAGATAAATTCACCCCCACGAGTCTCCTTGGTGTTGGCACCAGCACCCGGGGGTGGGGAGGGAGGGGGGCTGTAGCCCAGTAACTCAGAGGCTGAAAGGAGCCCAACGTGGATGCCTGATTCTGATCCTGACCTGTCACTGCAGTGTCTGTGGGGCCGCGAGAGTCAGGCCCATAGACACACACTCATTTATGGATGCGTAACCTACACCCTTACAAATGGCATCTGCATCTGACCACCAACCTCTCCCCACCCTGCTCCCACCTCCTCTCTCTCCATCCCCCTGTCTGGCCCTGAAACCATCCAAGACTTGACAGGCCATTGGCTGCCTTCCCCTATGCACTGCACGTGAAGGGGGTTTGAATTCAGGGAGTGGCTCCACTGGCCTTCAATGGGAGGGACAGGTCAGCGCAGGTAGCCCTCAAGGCCACTGCAGCAATGGCGCCTCCTGCAGACGGCTGGTGAAATTGACCAGTGGGGAGATGATGCAAGTTAAAGTCTGAGCTGCCTGGAATGACTTTCCTTTTTGTTTACACTGCAGGGCACTGCATGTACCCCTAGCGTGGCACCCAGGGGCCCTGTTCCCTTACTTGCTGTCGGTGCAGCCCCTGCTCATGCAGAGCTCTCCAGGGGGGCCAGGCCCAGGCCCTAACTGACAGTGGAGACAATTGAGTGCAGCAACCGCGAGTTATTTCCTCTGCTTTCTCTCTAGACTCCTGCCAGACTCTCCCCACCTCCCCCCCCCCCCCCAAAATGCTCCACCCTTGTCCTCTCCCAGCCGTACGGGCCATGCAGCTCCGTTCACAGCGCTGGCTGCGGTACCCTCCTGGAGCTGGGACTCACTCTGTCCCATCTGCTACCATGTGCGCTGCAGGGGCAGGGCTGACTAAGGTCTAGCACCCCACGGCTCACCCCTTTCAGGCCCCCAATTAGCTGTTAGCACCGTAGAGCCAGAGTGCTAGCCCCGTTCCCACTAATCACTGGTGACAGGGCACAGTGTCCAGTTCAGAAGCCGACTCCTTTAGCCCCCAAAGCCTGGGGGGAACCTGTGGTTCCGACAGGTCCCATCCCTCATGCTCCTCAGGACACAGTAGTAACCCCCCTGCTGGGGGCTCCATTCTGCAGCCCTTATGTTGGGCAGGGACGGGTGCCTGGGGCAGGGGCCTTCACTTGTCAGTGCTCCCCAGCGAAAGGGTTACAGACCTGGGGCCATACTATTTGGAAGGTGGAGTCTCATGAGCAACGGGATGGCCTGGCACTGACCCTCTCCCAGGACCCTGCTTCCTTCCTGGTCCTTTACAATCAGCCCTTCCACCCCCTCGCACTGCCGACCGCATTCCCATCATGCCGCCCGCTGACCCCCGTTTCAGGTACGATTCCCCCAAAGAGCACAAGGGTCAGGTTTCTCTCTGAGCTGACTGGTGCCATCACATGGTCAGTGTCTCCCCTTCCCTTCTCACCCTTAACAACAAAGTTGCTTCCTTTAACATTCCTGGGCAAAGCTTCTCTCCTGGGGGAGCTGGGTTGCGAGACCCAGGGGAGTAGGACAAACGGCCTTCATCGGTGGCCTCGTGCCTCTGCAAAGGCAGTGGGCCATTGGCACTGGGACTGACCCAGAGCAGGGATCCTTCCACCCCTCCCTGCCATGCCCCAAAGTTCCACCAGGAGATTCTTCTGGTGCCCAGCCCTGCAACTCTTAGCTGCATTGTCCCAGGCCTCACCCTGTTCGTCCAGGGGCTCCTCCACCTTCCACTACAGCCCTGCTTTACCCTGGGATGATGCCTGGCCTTTGGTGTAGTCATCTGCGTGATTTCTCCCCCACCCCAAGCACAGAAAGGAGCACTGCTTTACATTGAGGTTCTTTCTTTTGGTGATGGGATAGCAACCTTACCCCCACCCTGCATTTTGAGGGTGAACAGCTGTGTATGGAACCTCAGACAGTAGAGATGGAGCAGACCTAACACTGGTCACTGAGTCTCACGCTCACCCTGTGTCTATACTGTACAAGTGTTGCAAACAGCAGGTGCCTTTTCTTGCCCTGAGATGGTTTTAGAGATGTCAATGCTTGCTGAGGCTTTTCTCTCTGTCTGGGTTGTGGGACCCAGCGGCACGGTCTGTGTATAGGACAAGGTGTGTATAGATTTTATACCTCGCTGTATTGCTGTAAATGGGGTTATTTAAGCCTCATGCTGTACATGTTTTTTTCCAATGGATGTGTCTGTTCCTTGCGCTATCTTCATAAAATAAATGCATCAAAATGAAATTGAGGATTGGGGCTGCTCTGTACGAGGAGGGATTGCACACAGCGGGGCAGGCGGCCGATGGGGAAGAAGCCAGAGTGGTGGGAAGAGCCCTGCTCAGGCAGGCTCACGAAGCCCCAAAGGAGGGAGGCTGGCTTTTAGCGGAGCGGGGGCAGCCGGCAGCTCCAGTGACTGGGCTCTACCTAGCACACATCCTTCTGATCCTGCGGGCGAAGGTCTGTAGGTTGCAGCCGGAGGGGGGTTGGTCCCTGAAGGCATCTAGGATCAGGATGGTCTGAGAAGCCAGGCAGCGGACCTAGGACTTGCTGTCCTGCTGCAAGCCTTTGAGGACTACGACTGAAAGGAAGGAAGCAGAGGTCAGAGCCAAGGCGCTCAGGAGAGCCCCGGCAGACCAGGCCAGTACTGTATCTCTCAGCCCGCGACAAGGAGGCAGCAGGCTGGGATGGCGGGAGGCAGCAGACTAGTGGGAACAATCAGCAACCCTCGTTAAATGTCCCCTCCACAGCTGAGGGGGGCCCTCCAGGCACAGTCAAGAAGTCACAACAAACCCCATTCACTCACTATTTCTAGGACTCCCCCATCCCTGCAGTATCTGAGCACCTCGTCCCTGCCTGTATTTACCTGTAACCCCCACACCTTCTGGGTGTGGTGTTCTGTCCGCTCTAGTGACACTGAGACCACTTAGAGACAGAGAGGTAAAGTAAGTCTGCGCTACAGCCTTAGTTAAGAGCCATACACTAAGCTCCACAGGTCCCAGGTTCGATCCCGCCTGCTGACGACCGGGGTCTGTCACCATTACACGTGGGGGCTTGTCCGGGATGGAACCTAGGACCTTGGGAGCTTAGTGTATGAGCTAAAAGCCAACTGGCTCTTAGCTAAGGCTGTAGAGCAGACTCATTTCCGCCCCCCCCCCCCCCACCTTCTAAGTGGGCTCAGTGCCACTAGCTGGGCCAGAACTCCACACCCAGAAGGTGTGTGGGTTACATACCCTCCCCCTGCCCCCCAGTGCACCGATGGGCACTTAAGTGCAGCCTGACAACACCTGAGCCCCCTTTGTGGATCTCCCCCTCCCTGGGCCTAAGTGTAGGTGCCCTCCTGCTGCCACCCAGCTCCCTGGAGGCCAGCCTGTTGAGCGACCCCTTGGAAATGCCATGGGGAGGGCATGCACTAAGCCCGGCCTGCCCAAGGAGCTCTGCCCTTATCTAGCTCCAGTTGGGAGGCCCAGCTGTGAACCTGCTCTGGGAGTGAGGAGACTGAGCTATGTCATCCCCTGATTTCTCCCAACAAATGTGGAGGAGACGCTGGCCCAGGGCTCCGGGCACACAGCAGGGAGGTGGGAGATTGGACGTCACCTTGTGGCCTCATTTGGAGCAGTGGCTTGACCCCAGGCACCCCACATGGAGGTGACTGCTCCAACCACTGGGCTAGTGAGTGCAAGGGGGGAGGCAGCACCCCACCTTGGCTGTGTTTTGGGGGGACCCAATTGTCTGCAAAGGCCAAGCAGCTGAGGCCCAGTTTGGGGATCTGTCAGGCCGCAGGCTCTGAGGTCAGGACTCGGGTGCCTGGGCACGTGCCCACACACGCAGGCATCTACAGGGTGAGGGGGCAGCTGATCAGGGGGCTTGGGGGATCTACTTTTGCAGTTAGGTACCTTAATCCCTTTGTGGTTTCTTCTATCCTGGGTAATGGATAGGCATCCTTTCTGGTAATGCTGTTCAGTTTTCTATAATCCACCACCATCCCAAGGGCTCCGGTCTTCTTACGCACCAGCACATGTTTGTTAGTCCCACAGACGAACTTTGGGAATCATATCTTCAAGGTTATGTATCCCAGATATGGAACCATTTGCCCTCCTGCCCCTTCTATCTGAACTATACTGCCAATTGCCTGTAACTTTCGATAAGATAAATGCTCATTACGGAAAGTTTCACATATGCAAGTAACTTGAGACCCAGTATCTGTTAGGCAGGTACTCTTTACTCCACCTAGGTATACAGAGCCATGACAAGCAGGTCCCACTAACTGCCGGATGGCCTCACTGACACCCATTTGGGTAACATCTGTCTCCTGAACCCATTGACTAGCAGCCTTGCTCTGAGAGGAGTTAGTTTCTTTTCTTGCTGGCTCAAACTTGCTCTGATTTGAATGTCTACCAGTCAGCTCCTGATGTATTAAATTGGGGTTAGGAGAATTCTGACATTCATTTTGAAAATGTCCTATTTGCCCACAGTTAAAACAAAGGATTTCTTCTGTTAAATCTTGGTATTGCTTGTTTATTAAATTCTTTGGGTCTTTGAGGAGTATATCGTGTATCTGCAATGGACATTTCAGAACTTGGCTGGGTCAACTGCAGTCCTTCCAACTGCTGCTCAGCCTGCAGATATTTCTTCTTCCAGTCTATTGCAGTGACTTCTTCATGGGCACTGGGAGTATTTTCATAGGCTTTCATCAAGTGCAAACTACTCCTACTCAAAGGCCTTCCTTTTTCTTCTAGTTCTTGTTGAAGTTTTCTCTTCTGTTTATCAGAGTGCTCCCTTTCAATGGATCTCACCTCAAAAAGGAGTGTGGCATAAAAGACGCTCTTTTTTCTACCACTACAATTAATCCCTTTTAATAAGAGTGTATTTAATAAGGATTCATGCCAACAACCACGGAAAAATTGATTTTGTATATGAGTCCAATTCAGTATCTTTTACCCCACTGGCCTCCAAAACTTCTTTGGACTAATGTGTGTAGTCCAGTCAGGTACGTAGAAGGTGGTTCTCTAGTGAGTCTCAGAAAATTGAGCCTTAAGCTCAGATGCGTTTATGACACTTCCATGTGCCTTCTCTAAAATATCAAAGCATTCTACAGCGGATGCCTTGTTACCAGCTCCTAAAGCCACCTTCAATGCTGGGGGTAATAAACTTTCAATAATCTTCCTCCTTTTGAATTTGTCAGAAATCTCACTGTCTTCCATCGTCTCTTTGGCTTGTGCTCGCCAAGTAGGATAATCTTCTTCTCCACTGGGTCTGGGTGAACTACCCAAAACCACATTTCAGTTTAATTTTCACATCAGTCACAGTTTCATTGGCAGATTTCAGCACCCTCTCTAACAAAAACTGTTGCATGTCAGGAGGGAGACTCACAGCAGGAATAGAGGCTTCTACTGGATCGTGGTCTATAACTGGTGTAGCATCTGTTAACCACCTAGTCTGTCTGTCAGCCACAGGTGTAATCACAGCCTGTGTCTCAGTTTTGAGCCCTCTGTCAGAATACACAGAATATCCCAGATTCCTGCACTGAGGTACTCTGGGCACAGAACCAGTGGATATAAATGGCAAAATCTCAAAATGAATAGGAGTCACATCCCGTTTCTGCCCTAGCTTCTGCAACACACATTTCCTTCCTATGTGTCTCACAGAAAAAAAGTCTTCAAATTCATAGAATCGTATCTTTTTGTTCTCCGTTCACCCGCCTCATATTAGTCACATGACCAAAGATTCTAATAGCCCTCTTCATTTCTGCTGTACTATCAACAGGGGACATATCACTGACCAAAATGAGCCTATAGGGATCTAACGCTAACTGTGTACAAGTTTCCATTATCTTCATTATATTATACAGTGCACAAATTCAATACTATTCAATGCCACATTCTTTTATAAGTAACGGCACTATTCCTCAAAAGAATTCAGAGGTGAGCTTTGAGCAATCCTCAAGTCCCTGTCTGTTCAGGTGCCAATTTGTAACCTCACTTCATTTCCCGGCTCCAGTGCCTTAAATAAAAAATCCCAACTCCCATAGAAAGTAGCTGGAGACCCAGAGTTCAGTCTCTAAGGATTTTCAGCAAGGATTGCACAGGGTCAACCTCCCCACATTCAAGTCCCACAAGGAACTAAAGAAATGAATTTAATTAAATAACTTTATAGAATCTTATGATAGAGACAAATAATCATCTAATTGTTACAGCATGACATGGCTATTTTATAATCCACAGACATTACCTTCACAGTTATACATAAAGAAAACTAATTAAAATCTGAACAGTTCAGTCCCCACAGAAATACAGTGAGAAGAAACTGAAAGTTCCCAAACGCTTCGGTTTTGTTCATCTAAGTCTCAGAGTGGTTGATCACCAAATCTAGACAGTCTGCTGAGTCTCAAACAACATCTTCCCTCCATTGCTTGTAGGAATCTTCAGCTGGAATCCAGGCAGACTCTTCCGCTGCTGAAATCCCTGCTAGCCAGCCAGCTGACTGATTAACCAGCCACTCAGTTACGTGTCTAGATTTAAAGAAAATCCTGTTACAAGAAAATACAAAACTGAGAAGAGCAAACTAGATATTACTGCATTTAAAGAAAAGTTGGTGACTCAGACGAGTTGAGACAATGTAACTAGAACAGTTTGGCTAAAATCAAAACAATATTCAAAACATACAATTAAAATAGAAGTTATTTTCCCTCCCAATTTCCCCTGGCCATAGCAGCATTGCCCATGCTTCCCTGTTCGAGGGTTCACAATATCACTCACCTGCTGCAAAATGCTTCAGAGTTCGGGGCACCAGCTTGCTTCCTGCACTGACTGCTCGCCCTCCTGGAGTCTGACCCCAGCAACGGGGAACCTATTGGCGCAGACCCAAAACTACCACCCCCAATTCCAGAAGCTTCTGGATGTGGAGTACTTAATCTGTCTAGCACCAACTCCTCACTCCTACCTCCCCGCAGTGGATCTCTTAAAGAGATATCTCCCTATTAGGCACATGGGTTACACTGGTAGACCACTGACCAGAGAGAGTCTGGAAGCCCTGGGTTTCCTGGCTGGTGGTGGGACTGCCTTGGGGCCACAGACCTGGGGAGCCAGGCTCCCAGCTCCATGGAAAGGAATCTGGCAGCTCTGAGCCCCTGCTTGAGCCAGGGCACTCAGGGTTTCTAGGCTATGGCTCAGCAGCAGGAAGCTTGGCTGAGCTAGCAGCCTAGCCAGCTTTGAGAGCCCTAGCTCCAGCCCCGCTCTGGGGGCGGGCAGGCTCCCTGCTGCAGATCAGGGAATGTCACAGCTGTGAGAACTCCTCCAGCCAGTGCTCTGCTGTGGGGCTGTCCACCCTGGAACACCAGCAGGTTTCCATGGAAACCTGCCTATGTTTTGTGGAATCTGCAACAGTCTTGATAAAACATTTTGCTCCAGCAAATTGGCATTTTCCAACTCAACTAAGTTTCCCGCCCACTCTACTTGGAAGCCCTGTCAATCCTAGACACTTTAATTAGTGGTATTACAGCAATTGCTGTCAGTCGTTCACCTGCACGGGCAGTAGCAACAGCATGAGCACTAGAGCATGTTGCAGGCACAGAGGCCCGAGGACAGCAACAGCGAGGTTCGTTGCCCGGCGTGCTTCGCGCCCATAAACATACCGGGGTGGAGAAACAATCAAAGTTTATTTGAGATCTCAAAGTGGTGCAAGGAGACAGGCAAGTCTCAAATCAAGCACACCAGAACAAAACAGCTTCTCTCCTCTTATACTTTACAACTAAGCCCCCCCTTCTCTCCACCTTCACCACCCCCCCTCTACTCCCCCTCCCCTCTCTACCGAAGGCATGTTTATACATTTAAGCCGTTAAATCATTCTAGGGCTATACATCTAGCTTGTTAGTAACATTCCTCTAAAAAGTCACATTTGGTTCTGTTTACCCTTAGTTTACTACCCCTCCTCCAGCTAGAAACATGCAAACCTCATCTTTATTGCTTAGGACCTGGTTATGAGTAAGGTCGTAATTGGTAACTGGCTATTTACACATTCCAATTCCTGTCCTTGGCTCTTGAGGTCGATTAGAGTTAAACATGGAAGGACAGAGTTTAAACATGGAAGAACTTTGGTTCATATATATAGGCCTAGTGACGTCAACAAGCAGACAGGCTGTTTTAACCGCTGTGTCTGGAAAACCATCTCTGCGCAATTTCCCATGACATGGTGGTAATAACTCCTTTGAGTGCTGCCTGCATTAGTGCCTTAGTACCTGTTGCTGCCGGACCGTTCCTCAGTGTAGAAACACCTCGAGGGATGAGTGCTTCTTTCGGAGTCACAAATACTAGCTTTTGTAGCTCCCTGGGTTGCCTCTGGGCTATTTCATCACAAGGATTGTGTCCAGGTCATGTGGAGTGAAACTATGTCACAGAGCACGTTTCCCAGAACAAACCATTCAAGAAGAGATTCTCAAAAAATCTGCAATAAAGATTTTAAAGCCAATGGTAGGATTTAATTCAAAACAATGCAAGAACACCGTGACCTAGAAGGGAAGGTGGACCTCTTTCTTTCTACTTCCTTCAACACGTTGTTTTCTAGCTCAGATCTTGAAGTAGCACATGAACATGGATGTCATGTTCACGAGGGGTGTTCTGGTGCAGTTTATTCCTGGCCTGCTCCTCACAGGAGTCTCAAATCTCTCCCCAGTTGCAAGGAAATGATGTACTGAGAAGTAGCATGTGTATCCATTGGGAGTTCTTACTGTGCCAAGCAGCTGCAAGGATGTGTGGTGCTGAAGTAACTCAGCAAGGCAATCTGGATGCAATGCATTTAAGATGACTGGATGACAACAGTTCTTTGTCTTCCCTTCTGTTCCACACATCAAGAAAAGGTGACTAGTGTCCATCACACTACGTGAAAGTCAGAATCGTTTTAACCTGGGCTTCTCTTGGGTTTAGCTTTATGGCAGCTGTTTCAAGTTTCTTATTGGAATTTAAATTCTTCGTTCCTTCCCTCACCCAGATCTCTTAAATATCTTTATTTTTCTGACCACAATGTTTAAAAACTTCATTCGAGTTTTTAATCTGTTATAACAAAATGCTGGTCCCTTAAGACTTTAGGGTTCTGTCTGTCTAGGTACTAGCAGGTAACTCCCGCTGAGCACCTTTGCTGCAGTATCTGAGCTCCGGATGGTTGTCATTACACTGTACTAGGTGTGGTTACTTAGCATTGACAAGGACAGCAAGAATAAATCCTGATCCTCTTGCTCCAAAAGCACAGGCCCCTACCACAAGGAGAATCCCTGTTAGCTAGTGGGTTTGCAGGACCTATGGTTTACAACTCAGCCGTTCTGGTTTATTCCAGGAGAGGGCAGTGATATCCCTTCTAATATTTGTTAAATCGGCCTCAATGCAGTATTCCTCTGGTTTTTTTCCAAAAACATTTTAAAACTGAGCATAGACAATAATGTTTTCAAACAATAAATAATACACTGTATCCCTTTGATTTGTATTTAAACACAAAGGTAGTTTTTGTTGCATACAAATGCAGTGGTAAACAACTGGACTGTACCTTTCCCAACAAGGAGGAAGTGAACAGCCAAAAAAAAACACCCAGCTAACTTCTGGAATTCCAGGCTTATGAAACAGATTCTTATCTCCTTCCTGGCTGCCTGAATGGAACTGAGGCTTTGGGAGATAGTGAAGTTTTCATGCAGATTAGTCTCTTTCAAACCTCATTCCCAGAGTGTCCAACAAAAGTGCATGCCCCCCTCCCCCATCAAGGTGCATTTTTGCACAGATGGAAGGGGAGCACACACAGACAGTTGTACCCAGGTGGGGAATTAGATATTCTGTCTATGGGCAGCACCTACAGAGGTGCTTGTTGGAACCTGGAGTGGGGGGGGTGTCCCAGGATAGGTGTTAAGTCTTCTTTGTCAGTTAAGGGATGGGAGAATAGGGGGTGTGATGGGTTCGGTCACAAAGACCGCCTTGAGGCTGTCACCTGACGTGCTGGAATTACCTCTGAGCGCATTTTCCCTGCCAGCTTGGGACTCCAGAACCCTGCCTTGTTGAGCCAGACACGCTAGTCTGCTGCAACACAGACCCAGGTCTGGTCCACGCCCCCAAAGCTGCTCAGCAAGTGCTCCTGTCTCCAGCACCCAGACACTTAGCTCCCAATGGGATCCAAATCCCAAATAAATCCATTTTACTCTGTATAAAGCTTATACAGGGTAAACTCATAAATTGTCCACCCTCTATAACACTGATAGAGAGATATGCACAGCTGTTTGCTCCCCCAAGTATTAATCACTTACTCTGGGTTAATTAATAAAAAAAAAAGTGATTTTATTAAGTATAAAAATCAGGATTTAAGTGGTTTCAAGTAATAACAGCCAGAACAAAGTAAGTTACCAAGCAAAAGAAAAGAAAACACGCATGTCTAAGCCTGATACATTTAATAAACTGAATACAGGTAAATCTCACCCTCAGAGATGTTCCAACAAGCATCTTTCACAGACTAGACTCCTTCCTAGTCTGGGCCCAATCCTTTCCCTTGGTATAGTTCTTGTTAGTTCCAGCTTTGGTAGTAACTAGGTTTTCTCATGACTGCAGCCCCCTTTATTCTGTTCCACCCCCTTTTATAGCTTTGGCACAAGACAGGAATCCTTTGTCTCTCTCTGGGTTCCCACCTTTCCTTCTAAATGGAAAAGCACCAGGTTTAAGATGGATTCCAGTATCATGTGATATGTTCACATGTCCTGTGAGACTTCATTACCCACTGGCTGGCACACAGGTAGGCTTACAAGTAAACAGAGCCATTTACAACCAATTGTCCTAGTTAATGGAAGCCATCAAGATTCCAAGCCACCATTAATAGCCCACATTTTGCATAGTTACAATAGAACTTCAGAATAATACTTCATATTTCTAGCTTCAGATACAAGAATGACAGGATGAATACATTCAGTAGATTATAAGCTTTGTAATGATACCTTACAAGAGACCTTTTGCATAAAGCATATTCCAGTTACATTATATTTACACTCATAAGCATATTTCCATAAATATATGGAGGGCGACGTCACAGGGGGTGCCCTGGCCCACCCCATATGGTCAATCCCCCTGGCCAGCACCACAGCCTTGTCCTCCCCCAGAGAGCTTGGCAGAGGCAGCAGGTGCTATGCATGGGGGAGAGGGGCAGGGGCTCTTTCTGGCCATGGAGCTGGCAGGGGTTGAGGAACCACAGTGTGAGGAAGAAGAAATCCCAGGCACCTGGAGGCTGAAGCTCCGGTGATATTGATCCCTATAAAAGGTCTTTCATCCACAGAGTTCAAAAGCAGGTCTGGATCATTATCTCCAACTAACTAGCAGGGAAACAAAGGAGGCCAGGGACTCCCCCAGGTCACACAACACCAGAGCTAGGAACAGAACCTCAGCTCCCTGCTCCTGAGCTTCAACCACTAGACCGCATGGCTGCACAACTTCCCTGCAGCTAGGCAGCAGACAGGCATGACAATAACCCCACACAAGCCAGAAGAAGCAGAGAGGAGACAAGGGGAAGCTGCAGAAAGGGACAGAGACAAACCCTCCCAAGGCTCAGTCCAGGGGCACTCTCCAAGCTGCTCCCCAAGACACCCGTCCTAGTTAGGAATGGAGGCAGAGTGTGAGGCTGAAGGAGCTCCTTGTAGTCCCTTCTTCCCTGCATGCGGGCTGAGCTCCGGCGCCCTACCTCTCCCCGGGAAACGCTTTTAGCTCCTGCATCCTTTCCCCTCCACCCAGCTCCCAGTCAAGTCAGGAGAGGCTCCACCACAAGGAGTTAATTGAAAGCACCAGGAAGGAGCGTGTCTCCAAAGTCCTAGTGCAGCAGGTTCGTTGACGCCGATGTGAGCCTCTAAGAGCCTACGGCTGGTGCTACTGGCCCGGCCCAGCCCCTGCACAGCTCTGGAGCAGGGCATTGGAATGCTCTTCCCTGCCATGCCACCAGTCCAGAGAGCTGAGATCCAGACCCCATCCAGCCCAGGACATCTTCCCTGGGCCCGGCCACTGGAGCACAATCTCATGCCCTCCATGAGCCATCCCTCACCCCGTCTACATCTGGGAGCTCAACAGGTCGGGGCAGCACCGCCAGGGCCCAGACGGGGCTAGCTCGGGCCCCCAGGTGAGGGCAGCTCTTGTGGGGAGGGAGACGGGTGCTGCGTAGGCAGAGGGAGCAGCCGTTCTGGGCTGGGCTGGGGCCTGCTCCCTCCCGGCTGGAAGCTGTGTTATTGAGGCAGGGATGGATTTGGCCTGGGACTATTGGCCTCAGCGCCAAGGCTCTTCAGAGGGACCCCAGAGCCAGAATCCCGGTGGAGGGGGAGCAGGAGGGTGGCCCTCAGCCTAGACAGGGTGAAGGGCCACAGGCAGGACTGGCACCGGGGGCCGCTGCCCTGGCACAAACCCTGAGCAGCTTAGTCTGTCTGCGGTAGGGCTTCGCACTACAGCAGCTGCTGGGGCAGGTCCCCGGGGTAGATGATCAGGCCCAAGGATGGGTGAAAGCAGGACCCAGCGCTGCAGCCCTTGGGGTGACTGGCTGGTGCGCTGAGCCCCTCTGACACTGCTCCTAAGCCCAGATGTCTGCCCCTAACCTGAGGCCAGGATCGCGGCCCATGGTGCCCAGGGACATGGTATCCCAGAGTGCTCTGTGTTCGGGCCCCACAGCCCAAGGTCACCACTGTGACGAGCTGCACCCTTTGGGGAGTCACCTGATGTGCCTGGAAATCACTGAGTTCCCCCACTTTCTGCCAGCCTAGGCGCCCTATTACCTGATCTTCCTGGGTCAGGCTCACTAGCCTCTCCCAGCCAAGCACATAGGCAGGGCCACGCCCAGCTGCACAGACAGAGACCAGCTTTAGGGCTTATTACAGCACCCAGGGACTCCCCCTTTAAGGGGTGCAGACCCAAAGGTTTTATGAAAGTTGCCCCCTCCCTCAGTGTGGAGAGAGATGTGCACGGCTCCCTGCCCCTGCCCAGATATTAATTGCACAAACTGGCTTATAGCATAAACAAGAAAAGTGTATTAACTAAAAGAAGGTAGATTTTAAGTGGTAACAAGCAGAATCACTTCAGTAAATAAACAAAACAGGCTTGCTATCCTTAGTACACTACAGAAATTGGTTACAACTAATATTTCTCACCCTAAATATTGTTCCAGGCAGATTCTTTCACAGGCCAGAAAGATCTTTCCAGCCTGGATCAGCAGCTGTTTCCTCCCTCAGTCCAGTCTTTTGTTCTCAGGTGTTTTCCAGTGTCTCTTTGTGCTGGAGTCAGGGGAGGAAGAACTGAAGACCCTGATTGCTTTTCTTCCCCGCCTTAAATAGAGTTGACATAAAGTGGGAACTCTTTGTTTGGTTCCCCCCACCTCACAGTGGAAAAGTTTGGTATTCCAAGATGGAGTCCAGTATCAGGTGACCAGACCACCTGACCCTATAGCATCACAGAGTCCCTGAGCCCAGGCAAGTCCACAGGAAGGCTAGACCTTTTCACCAGCTATTGTCCTTGTTGATGGGCCATCATCACTGGCTGGCTTCTCCATTGTTATACCTGAAGTGTTAGCAGGGAGTGTCACCCAAGGTAGCAAAGTTTGAAATACAGATAAATAATTAATATTCTTAACTTCAGGTGCGAGGCTGTTATATGCATACAAATAGGATAACCATATTCAGTAAAACATAATCTTTCCAATGAAACCTTTGTGACAAAGTGGGACTGTTCTTAATGGTTCCTCTGAATACTGTGTGGGTGCCTCAGTTTCCCCTATGCATTTCTTAAGTCTCCAGTGTGCATAAATGGCCGACACTCTGTATCCTGGCAACAAATGGCCAGGGCCCTTCCCCCCTGCAAGGGAATAGCTAAAGGTGAACAAAGAGATCAGGTGACCTCCTGGCCCGGGAAAGAGACAAAGGCCAGAAAGGAGGGGCTGGAGGGGGTTTCAGTTTGGGTCTGGCTGGGGACGAGTAGTGAGTGCAGATGGGTTTGTCTGGCTCGCTGGGCCCCAGAATGGACCTGGCTGAGGAGTCCCGTTCTCTGTACCTACAAGCTCTGTTTTAGACCGTGTTCCTGTCATCGAATAAACCTCTGTTTTACTGGCTGGCTAAGAGTCACGTCTGACTGCAAAGTGGGGGTGCAGGACCCTCTGGCTTCCCCAGGACCCCACCTGGGGAGACTCGCTGTGGGAAGCACACGGAGGGGCATATGCTGAAAGCTCCAAGGTCAGACACAGGATGGTGAAGCCGTGTGAGCTTCTTGCCCTGAAGACAGTCTGCTCCAAGGGAGAGGAGGCTCCCCAAAGTCCTGACTGGCTTTGTGGGGAGCAGTTCCAGAGCATCGCCCGGGGACTCCGTGACAACCTTACATGAGTTATCTTGCTGCAGTCCATTGGGGGGAGTGGCTCCTCCCCCTCTGGGTCTGTGGGCGGCCAATCCGCCCCACTACGTCTCCGGGGGCCGCCTGACATGGGGAATAAGCGGGGTGACGGGAGACGTGAGCTCGGGCCTGTGATCAGGGCTGAACAACAAACAGTTACGGAGCCCCAGCCCCTGGTCGGGGTGGGGCAGCAAAGAGTCTCTGGCTCAGGCCTGCACTCAGGCTAGGCAGCAAACAGTCGGGCCTCCTAGCTCTGGTGGGGGGCCGACAAGCTCAGGCGTCTTGCCTAAGGGAGGGGGAGGCTGCCACCCATGGCTTGGGGTGGCGGGGGGACGCAGGCGCACCCACTCCACTGTGTCCCGGCCCAGGGCCCTAGCAGTGGCAGAGCAGTCTGCCTTTGGGTCAGCAGGGATCCTGACCGCAACGTGCTGACTCACTCGCTGGCAGCGTTGCAGCCAGACAAGGGTTGGCTACCCCTGGGCCACTTCCCAGGTCCCCCTCAGGGTGTACCTGGCTCTGGAGAGGGTCGTCCTTGTCGTTGGGGAAGAAGGCCTCTGTCAGCGCTTGCAGCTCCTCCCTGCTTGGGTCTGTAAATGGCTCTGGCCAGTCCTCGGCTCCCTCGGGGTCTGCAGCAGCCTCCAAGCTCGGAGCTCACAGGAGGCGTCTGGCTCCTCCGGCGCCTGCCTCCCAGCTGAGTTCTCCAGCCCGCCTTTTGTACTTCCGCTCTCCTGTATGTGCCAGCTACAGGGGCTTGCTGCCCACCAAAGGCCTGGCAAGGAGGGGACGCTCTGGATGGGGTAGTCCAGAGCACTCAGCGGCAGCCTAACTCTGCTCCCATGGCGGGCGGGAGGGAAGGCACCGTTCTGTTGACCTGAGTGGGAGCAGAAGGAGGCCAGTGCTGAGCACATCTGCATAGGCCACCCAGTGTCTGAGAAATGCCACGAGCCCCCCAGGACTCGTGGCCTGTACCCGTAGTGCTGGGCTGCTCGCCAGCCCTGGAGACTGGAATTCCAGGTACCCGGTCCAGACCACACCCCCCACCGACATGCCTTATGCGAAGGTGCAAATCCTGGAACAGTCCCAGCTGAAAGCACAATGCTGCTTAATCATGGGAATAAGGGGCAGCCTTGTAATGTACAATCAAAGGGGAAGCACATTCCCCTAAACTATATATGCTGCACCCCTTCTGCGGGGCAGTAACTCGTAGCACACCCTCTGGCGTACCCCTGCTATTGTTTGTAGCTGGGGGCGTTAGCCTCTTAGAAGAAATGTGGAGTCATATTGGTTTCTTGTCTTCAAAATCTGCCTCCTAGTGATTGCATGTGATTGTGCTTTCAGGGGACAACACAGGCGAAAGGACAGCACAAATCAAGAGGTTCTTTTGGGTGAGGTTACCATATAAGTTGGGAAGACAGGGAAAAAATGCTTCCATGCAGGGGCAGTGAGTGACAGTAACTGTGACACTGGGAGAGTTTAACTGTGTCTGTCTATTGTGGGAAGCAGGTAACAGGGCAGGACAGCGAGGGCACAGGAGACCAATTCACTCCCAAGAGTCTCCTCAGCATTGGCACCAGTGCTGGGGGGAGGCTGTAGCTTAGTAACTCGGGGAGAAATGCAGAGAGGAGCCCAAGGTGGATGTAACCTCTCCCCGACCTCCTCTCTCTCCATCCCCCTTTCTGGCCCTGAAACCATCCAAGACTTGACAGGCCATTGGCTGCCTTCACCTACCCACTGCACAAGAAGGGGGTTGAATTCAGGGAGCGGCTCCAGGCCCTGGCCTTCATTGGGAGGGACAGTTCAGTGCAGGTAGCCTTCAGGGCTTTTGCAGCAATGGCGCCTCCTGCAGACGGATGGTGAAATTGACCAGTGGGGAGATGATGATGTAAGTTACAAGTCTGAGCTGCCTCCCTGGAATGGCTGTGGGCACTGCATGTACCCCTAGCGTGGCACTCAGGGGCCCTGTTCCTTTACCTGCTGTCTGTGCAGCCCCTGCTCATGCAGAGCTCTCCTGTGTGGCTGGGCGCAAGGAAATCGGCCCTAACGGACACTGGAGACAATTGAGCTCAGTTGCTGCAGCCCTGTTTCTGCGGAATTCGCGCTACTTTGTCTCTGCCAGGCTCTTTTCTCCCCCACGACCACCCTTGTCCTTTCCCAGCCGTACGGGCCGTGCAGCTCCGTTCGCAGCACTGGCTGTGGTATCCTCCTGGAGTTGGGACTCACTCTGCCCCATCTGCTACCATGTGCGCTGCAGGGGCAGGGCTGACTAAGTCTAGCACCCCACGGCTCACCCCTTTCAGACCCCCGATTAGCTGTTAGCACCGTAGAGCCAGAGTGCTAGCCCCGTTCCCACTAATCACTGGTGACAGGGCACAGTGTCCAGTTCAGAAGCCGACTCCTTTAGCCCCCAAAGCCTTGGGGGAAGGCTGTGGTTCCGAGCGGTCCCATCCCTCATGCTCCTCAGGACAGAGTAGTAACCCCCCTTCTGAGGGCCCTGTTCTGCAGCCCTTATGTTGGGCAGGCCGTGCGCCTGCAGCAGGAGACTTTGCTTGGCAGTGCGCCCCAGCGTAAGGGTTACAGACCTGGGGCCGCACTACTTGGAAGGTGGAGTCTTATGAGCAATGGGGTGTCCCAGCACTGACTCTCTCCCAGGACCCTGTTTCCTTCCTGGTCCTTTACACTCAGCCCTTCCACCTCCCGCTGACCCCCATTTCAGGTACGATCCCCCAAAGAGCACAAGGGTCAGATTTTTCTCTGAGCTGACAGCGTCTCCCATCCCACCACCCCCTTCAGCCCTAACAACAAAGTCACTTGCTTTAAGATTCCAAGGCAAAGTTTCTCTCCGGGGAGAGCTGGGTTGCGGGACCCAGGGGAGTAGGACAAATAGCCTTCATCGGTGGCCTCTTCAAAGGCAGTGGGCCAATGGCACTGGGACTGACCCAGAGCGGGGCTCATTCCACCCCTCCCTGCCATACCCCAAAGTTCCACCCGGCGATTCTTCTGGTGCCCAGCCCTGCAACTCTTAGCTGAATTGTCCCATGCTTCACCCTGTTCGTCCAGGGGCTCCTCCACCTTCCACTACAGCCCTGCTTTACCCTGGGACAATGCCCAGCCTGGGGTGTAGTCTGTCTGCATGATCCCCACCAGGCACTGGCAGGAGCACTGCTTTACATTAAGGTTATTTTGGTGATGGGCTAACCTTAGCCCGTCCTGCATTTCCAGTGTGAACAGCTGTAGATGGAAACCCAGACAGTAGAGTGTCACGGACTCACAGATCGTGCCCACTCTTGGCCCCGTGCGGTCCGTGGGGGGTGCCCCTTTTAGTGAGACAGCCCTTCTCAGGGGTTCACTCTCTCTCGGGGTCAGGCCCCTCCACCTCCTGGATCCGCACCTCTCTGAGCCTTAGCACGTCTGTCTCTGCCGTGGGCCCCCTCAGGGAGTCCACTCGCTCTGGACCCCCGGGGCCTCCACCCCCGAAGGGGTTGATGCAACCCTGTTCCCTAGACCAGAGTGACTCTCAGCCAGCATGAAACAGGAGGGTTTATTGAGAGTTGAACACAGCACAGGAAACTCTCTGACCCTCAGGCCTGGCCTCCCTTACCACAGCACATCCCAGTCTCCCTGCATCCAGGTGGGCTCTGCCTGCTTCCCCTCTCCAGCCCAGAGCCCCCCTGCTCGCAGCTGGGCATCTGAGATCCCCGGCCCCAGGCCCCGCCTCTGCCCATTGTCTTCTCTCCAGGTAAACAGGGTCGTAAACCGGGGCCTCCTCTCCTGCTTCTGTCCTCTGGCTGGAACCGGCTGGTTAGGTCACTGGGTCCTCACTCTGCAGCCCATTGTCCTCCCACTGGCCAGAACCGGCTGCGTCTCCTCAGCTGGGCCTCTGGGTCACCAGGTCGCCAGGTCACCGGTCACTGGGGTATGCATCCTCCCGGCCATCGGCTGGGTCCCCACGTCCTCTCTCCGGTCCTCTGCAAAACACACTCCCTCTCCCCTCACCTCGTTAAACCAGTAACACCCAGGGAAACTGAGTCCCACCCCCTCCGCATGCAAACCATTGAAACTCCACAGAAAACAAGAAAACCCCCCACTTCGTCACATAGAGATGGAGCAGGACTAATCGTGGTCACTTTGTCTAGCCCTCACCCTGTGTCTATACTGTACAAGTGTTGCAAACAGCAGGTGCATTTTCCTGCCCTGATATGATTTTGGAGATGTTAACGCTTGCTACGGCTTTCTCGCTGTATGGGTTGTTGGATCCATTGGAGCGGTCTGTGTTCTGTGTACAGGACAAGATGTGTAGATCTTTTATACCTTGATGTATTACTGTAATTACAATTATTTAATCAATAAAATGAATAAAAGCATTAAAGTACATCAAAAAACATCAGAATGAAACAGAGGATTGCTATGTACAGGGTGGGGGATTGCATGTGAGTGATGTTCGTCCATCGTTATCGATGAAGACCTCAACAACTCATGCTTTCGATGACCGGGCTCTGTGCGTCCGAAGATGACTGATCAGTCCGATTCGGGCGTGGAACGTCCTGTCACACCTCGGGCAGACATGTAATGGCACTGTCGATGATGTACAAGCAGCTCTGGACTTGCACAGCTCACGCTTTTTTTCAGCCTCAGCAATACGCCTCACCTCAGAGGTATTACTGCCTGTGTGAATGAGGCTGCGCCATGCTGGACGGTTCAGTGCGAAGGTTTCCCATGTGGCGGTGTTGATCTCGAAGGACTTCAAAGAGGTCTTCAGCGTGTCCTTGAACCGCTTCTTTTGTCCTCCATGGGAGCGCTTTCCCTGAGTGAGTTCTCCGTAGAAGAGCTGTTTAGGAATGCGTTCATCTGACATTCTCACGACATGTCCGGCCCACCTGGTCTGGGCTCTCATCAGCAATGTGTGAACTGACGGCAGACTGGCTCTAGTAAGGACATCAGTATCGGGCACTTTGTCCTGCCATCTGATTTTTAGAAGCTTTCGCAGACAGGAAATGTGGAAGTGATTGAGCCTTCGCGCATGACTCCGATAGACAGTCCACGTCTCGCAGGCGTACAGCAGAGTTGGAAGCACCACTGCTCGGTAGACCTTCAGCTTCGTTGGTAGGCTGATCCCTCGACGTTCCCAAACGTTGGAGCGCAATCGGCCAAATGCAGAGCTGGCTTTAGCAATTCTGCAGTTTACTTCATCATCGATTGACACTGCTCGGGAAAGGGTACTGCTCAGGTACATGAAGTGGTCCACTGTCTGAAGTCTCTGTCCATTTACAGTGATGGACGGTTCTGAGTACGGAGCGTGGGGAGCTGGCTGGTGCATGACCTCAGTCTTCTTGATGTTAATGGTGAGACCGAAGTTGTTGCATGCAGTTGAAAACTTGTCCATATTGGCTTGCATTTCTGGCTCTGTACTAGCATTCAGAGCACAATCATCGGCAAAGAGAAAGTCTCGAAGTACAGTTTCCTTCACCTTGGTGATGGCATGCAGTCGCCTCAGATTGAATAGTTTCCCATCAGTTCTATACTTCATGCCTACTCCTTCAGAGCAGTGTTGAAAGGCATCAGTCAGAGTGGCAGAGAATATCATGCTGAACAAAGTGGGTGCTAAAACACACCCTTGCTTGACGCCGTTGGTGACTGGGAAGGCCTCAGATGTTTCACCGTCATCCAGGACACGAGCCATCATACTGTGATGAAATTGACGTACCATTCGTATAAATCTGTCTGGACAGCCAAATTTCGACATGATCCTCCACAGGCCCTGGCGACTGACAGAGTCAAATGCTTTCGTGAGGTCCACAAAAGTTGTGTAGAGTTCACGATTCTGCTCTTGACATTTCTCCTGTAGCTGACGCACAGCGAAGATCATATCAATAGTCCCACGTCCCTTGCAGAAGCCACACTGTGATTCTGGCAGTAAGCCCTTCTCCAGGTGAGTGATCAATCAGTTCAACAGAACCCGTGCAAGAACTTTCCCCACTGTAGAAAGCAGCGAGATTCCACGGTGATTGTCGCATACCTGGCGATTGCCCTTCCTCTTATAGAGGTGCAAGATGGACACGTCTCTAAATTCTTGTGGAATGGTTCCCTGCTTCCAGAAGGACTGAAACAGCTCAGTGAGTTTCCGCAGCAGCATGGGTCCACCGACTTTGTACACCTCTGCTGGTATGGCATCTGACCCTGGGGCTTTGCCACTTGACAGCTGATTGATAGCTTTCTTCACTTCGTCCTCTTCTGGTGAAGCATCCATGGAGTCATTGACTGCAACCTGGGGCATCTTGTCAATGGCCTCATCATTGATGACTGAGGGGCGATTGAGAATTGCTTCAAAGTGTTCAGCACATCTCTGGAGAATCTGCGTCTTCTCTGTAAGGAGCACAGTACCATCAGAGTTCAGGAGGGGAAAGCTCCCAGAAGACTGTGGACCACAGAGTGTGTTGAGGCTTCATAAAACTGCTTATAGTCGTTCCTGTCCGCATATGCCTGTATTTCATCTGCTTTGACGCTCAGCCACAAGTCCCGCATTTTGCGCAGTCGGTTCTGTACTGTTCTGCGAGCGTTGATAAAGGCAGTCTTCTTTGCCACTGAGGATGGATCGTTTTGATATGCACGATGCAGGCGGTGCTTCTCAGCAAGTAAGGCCTGGATTTCTGCATCATTTTCGTCAAACCAGTCTTGTTGCCTGCATGTGGAGGGCTCCAATAGCTTCGATGCAGCTGTATGGACAGTGTTGCGGAATCGCTCCCAGTCTTTCTCAGCGTCATCCTCAATATGAAGATCAGCAAGCTCATTCTCTAGGTCTTCCGCTAGATTTTCAGTGATGCGGCTGTTCTTCAGCTTCGACACGTTGATCCTTTTGAGAGCCTTACAGCCTTGTGGTTGTCTCTTCAGCATGATACGGAGCTTTATTCTGGATACTATGAGCCTATGATCCATCCAACAGTCAGCGCCACACATCGTTTTTGTAACCCTGACATCTTGTCTGTCCCTTCTCCTGATGATGACATAATCGATCAAATGCCAGTGGTTGGAATGGGGATACATCCACGAAGTCCTGTTACGGGTAGGAAGGCGGAAGACCGTATTGCTGATCAGAAGGTCATGTGCTGCACAAGTTTTCAGCAGTAACAGGCCATTGCTGTTACACTTTCCCACTCCATTTTTCCCGATGACTCCTTCCCAGGCTGCGGCATTGCATCCAACTCGTGCGTTAAAATCGTCAAGCAGAATCAGCTTGTCTGTGCGGTGCACTGACGATAGCAGAGTATCTAGTTCTTCGTAGAATTTATCCTTCCCATCCTCTGGGTTGGTCATTGTAGGAGCATATGCGCTGATCAAAGTAGCTTGTTTTCCTTTTTGAAGCGGAAGCTGCATTGTCATGAGCCGGTCATTCATACCCTTGGGGGAACTGGCAAGTTTCCAAACAAGATGATTCTTGATGGCGAAGCCAACTCCAGACTCGCGACGCTCATCACTGCTGCGGCCACTCCAGAAGAATGTATAGCCACCGCCTGACTCGGACAGCTGTCCTTCATTAGCAAGGCGAGTTTCGCTAAGGGCTGCAATGTCAATGTTGTAGCGTGCGAGCTCTCTAGCGACAAGTGCTGTTCTTCTCTCCGGTCTGTCTGCCGTGATGTTGTCCAGTAACGTGCGCACATTCCATGTGCCAATAGCGATCGGTGTCACTCTAAGTTTTGTTTTTGTTCGACCGCTTTTGTGGGATCCCCGCCAGCCGCGGTGTGCTGGCCAGGGTAAGGTGAAGCACAGGGCCGGCTTTAGGCCGATTCCACCGATTCCCCTGAATTGGGCCCCGCCCCTAAGAGGGCCCCGCGCAGATCGGGCAGCGTCCCTGCCTGAAGCAAAGCTCTGTGGCTCTCCGGGAAGCAGCAGCTGTTGCTGCTAGGCAACCAGAGACGCTGGCCGGCAGGGGGCTGAAGCAGAGGCAGCAGCGGCTGTTGCAGGTCAGGAGGGGGAGCGGGGGAGAAGGCACATGTGCTTTGCAGCCTTCCCCTCCCCTCCCCCCAGCACTCACCTGGAGGAGACACCGAGGGGGCTTCCGGTCCGGTGGGAGACAGGAATCTCTGCAGTGGACCTCACTCACCTTAGCAGCTGCTGGGGCTTCGGTCGGTGAGTGTTTGACCCCGTGATTCCCCATAGGTTTGTAATATTGGGTTGGTTTTGTGGTTTTCGGTGGTGTTGCTGTTTGAGGGTGAGTTTGTGCCTGCCTGTGTCTGTTTCAAAACTAAACTCGGGATCATGTAACCCAGGAAGAAAGCCCCGAGCCAGTACTTAGTGCTGTGAATTCCAGGTGAGAGAGAGAGGGAGGTTTGGAGGAGGAAATCAAATATATCCAGAGGGGAGAATGCAAAAGGTCTACAACACGGCAGGCTGAGACTTTTATCTCTCCCCCCTCCGCCGAGAGAGGGAAACTGAGGCACGGAGTGATCTGATTCCCCTCCCCAAATTATTTTGCAAAGGAGGGGGATGGGGGCTCCTATCCAAACCAGTTCCCTTCCCATCAACTCTGCTTCCCCTGCTGCAAGACCACTGTAGGAGCTGAATATTTCCATTACTCTGGCTTCTTCATTTGCCCTGCAACAATAAAATAGACCGGTTTTGGGGGGGAGGAATACCCCCCCCCAAAGCTGTGTGGACATTAAGTTTTTTTGGGGGGGGCCACGATAATATTCCGGATCGATCAAACACCCAGCTCAGCTTTCTAGCCATCCAGCAGCTCTAGGGCAGGGAAGGAAGGTGCTCTTGGTGCAGAGTGGTCGCAAAACAGGGGTGAATTTAGCGAGGGGGGGTCCGGTTGAAATCCCACCCGATGCAGGCACACAGAATCGCTGGTGGCGCTAGGAGAGGCCAGGAGTGGAAGCAGGTGGCCCGGGGGTGGGGGGACATTTGCCCTCAGTCCTGGGCTCTGGGATGGACTAGGCTGGGTGGGTGGTGGGTTCAGTCTAGTCTTCCAGCCTGTTGCTCTTGCTGGGGTTTGTGGTTTTCATCTGGCTCCACCAGAAAGATCAAATAAGCCCAGTAGAAAAGGGGGGTGAGAGAGGCGGGAAGGGGTTTGTAAGGGGTTAAAGTGACCCATCAACGAAAGAGTAAAACCAGAGTTTGACTGGGTTTCCCCCCAGCCACCACTCCTGCAAACACTGGGCAAGGGGCAGCCCCATCCCCCACGGAGGCTATGGTGAGGGGCAGCAGGGGAGGAAGGAAGCCACATGTGATGGCAGTCCCCTCCCCCCCAGCACCCACCACCCCCTCTCCGGCCCCCAAACTCTGTCCCAGAGCCTGCATCCACCCCTCCGCACTCCCTCCCAGAGCCTGCACCCCTCCACCCATCCTGCACCCCACACCATGCCCCAGCCCGGACCCTGCACCCAAACTCTGTCCCACTCAGCCCTGGGCAAAGCTCTCCTTGGCTGGCTCTCAGCCCCTCTCCAAGGGTTGCAGCTGTCTGGAAGTGCCTGCCTTCCACACCTTCCTCATTCACACCTCATTCATTCAGGTCAATTGATTACAAAGTGGGGGGAAGATCTTATTCTACTTCTAGCAAAAAGACATTTTTCTTTTACCTTAATTATACTACCTTAGGGGCCAGCTATAACATTACCAAGGTTCAATACAAAGTCATATAAAAGTTATACAAAAATGCATAATGCAGCGATTTATCTACAACTGCACTGATTGACTGCTGTGTGCAGTAATATAGTGACCCCTGGGTCTTTGAATGAGGCTTTATACTTTGGGGGGGGCGAGCGGGTGGGCAAGCGGCGGGTGGGTAAAGAGGCAAGCAGTGAGCCAGCAGGGGTTCTAGGGGCGGGCATGGGGGTTTCTGGCAGGGGAGGGAGAAGGTGAAAGGAGGCAAGTGGTGGGTGGGGGACTGACTAGGAGGGATGCAGCAAGCCAGCGGGGGGCTAGGGGGTGAAGAGGGGTGTGATGGTGGGGCCGAGCGGGGAGGGGTCAGGTCCTATTTTACTGCTGTGATCTGGTCACCCTATGTGTGCCTTTTCTTCCCCCCCCCCCCACCAACCTTCCTTTTCGGCCCACAGCTGTTTCGGCGGGGCGGCGCTGGGGAAGCAGGATTTGTTTCCGCGGGCCAGGAGGCGCTGGGAGGTGGGGGGGAGGAGGGCACAATTTTATATTAATAAGGAAATATTTTATAAATTTTAATAAAATAAACATTATTGAAGAAAATCAGTTGTACAACTATCAAAATATAAATTATTTTCCTAATATGAAAGTGAAAATCAGCTAATTAATATATGATGCAATGTATGTAATATATAATTTTATTATTATTTATATAGTCATGGAAAATAAATAATACATGGAAGAAATGAAAGGGTTCTTTTTAAGTGGCTTTTTTTTTAGTCATCCCTGCTGGGGCCCCGTCGAAACTGTTCAAATTGGGCCCCGCACTTCCTAAAGCCGGCCCTGGTGAAGCAGGCAATGTTTAGGGCACCTTTTCTAGCCCCCTCCTCATTCTACGGAGGTGAGCAGTGCAATCCTGAATAGGGCTGCTCAGTCGCTCAAGAAGATGCCGAGCTCCACTGCTGCTTCGGTCAGTGAGGAACGACCATTATGCCTGAGCCGCCTATGTGCAGGTCCGCGGCTCCAGCTCCCAGTGTATGCACACCTGCTGCTTCGTCGCTCGCCCATCGCCACAGGACTTGATATGATGTAATATGATATGATATGATGTCGAGACTTGCGCGTGAATTGGATTAAAGTGAGGGAGAGTTGCGCGACGTCAGCCTCACTCTGTCTTCCCAGTTCCTATCTGTATCCAGTGGCAGGACAGAAGTCGAGACGGCTGGAGATAGGGCAGGGTGCAGTGGATGACCAGGACGCCTACGTGTCTTGTCGTGCTCTTAAGCGTTCCACAACGCTTGCTGTCATCGCCTTCCTGACCATTGAACCAGGTTGAACCAGGTTGCCTCAGTCAGCCGGATCCAGCCTTCACATGCAGTGGGTAGACAGGCCCTAACTCACCAAGAGTCTCATACTCATCAGCTACCCTCACCTGGTTTAGCCCGCCAGTCGAGACGGTCTCCGGGGTGTGGCCGCTGTCGCATCCTGACAGCTCCTTGTGTTGTACTCAAAGTACTATACAGGATCTTTTCAGGGGGATTAAGGCAAAACGCCACATACTCAAAGTACTATACAGGATCTTTTCAGGGGGATTAAGGCAAAACGCCACATTTATTAGTAATACCGGTATTAATTAATACTCTACAATATGCATATGAGATATATATCACAGTCATGCATTCACACACACACACACATACAAACACACTCCGTCTTGCTGTTGTTACCAACTAGTTGCTCCCCTTAACTGCACTGGCCAGGTGAGTTAGATGGGGGAGGGGTGGAGCCGGGCTTCTGCCGATCCGGATCGATGCTCCGATGGTGACAAGACGAGACCCGGGGTCCTCCTGCAAGACACCTCATATTTATAGCAGCTTCCCTCTTATGCAAATCTAGACCAGATTCAAAATCTGGGTCTGTGTCCATTGGTCTGTGTCCGTTGGTCTTTGTGCTGCTTTTCTCTGGGTGTTGTCCCAATGCTGCTCAAAGAGGGTGTTTTCTAAAGAAGGTGCTTGCTTCTAATCCCTGAGGCCGTCAATATGTCTGCTCTTCTTTGTGGGGCCCACTTGACAAGTTGTATTGTCCTTTGCTCTGGCTCTCATTCCCTCTGCAACTGTTGTAGCTGTCTGGAGGTGGGTGTCTTCCAAGCCTCACTCATTCACACCTCGTTCAGTCAATAGGGCAATTGATTACAGAGTGGAGGGAAGATCTTATTCTACTTCTAGAAAAAAGGCTTTTACTTTAATTATACTATCCTTAGGGGCTATAACATTTGATACAAAGTTTTCTACCAATTTTCTATATAGGGATCTAATACAAAGTTGTATGAAAATAGAGAGGCACAATGCCAAGTCATATGAAATACAAAATAACATCATGCAAGATGCAATGTCATAAAGATACTTAATACAAAATGTCATAAAGAAAGATACTTAATACAGAATAACACAATGCAACATCATAAAGATTTATAGAGATAGTTAATACAGAGATTTCTCTACATTGTCCCCCTTTTGACCTCTCAAGAACAATTCTTGAGTGGTCACCATTTAAAATCTCTGTTTCAAAGCTATGTATTGGGTCATGATTTCAGAATGTGGTTTTAATTTGGAATACATCTGCTTTATCCAGCAGCACATGCAGAGCATTAGAACTAACATAACAGTTAGGATTATTAATAGAACAATGATGGGATGGAAAGCTATGTTTAGGACTGCTGACCAGGTGGGTGACCATCCTTTAAACACATCGTACCAGTGGTGGATACTTAATTGTTTTGCCTGTTCAGCCACCCTGAGTATTTCTCCTCCCTCATGGAGGATAGCCAAACTTCTTGTTTGGATTTTCTCTCGAGTGGATTTTGTTAGTTCACTAATTTGTTTGTTATTGTATATCCATCCATATAGGCCTGCCCAATTAATGCCTAGGGAGAAATCAGGGTCAAGGTTTTCCAGGTCCAAGGTCCCCATATCTATTTCTTTTTCTTTGTATGTTGGGAAATAGAATACTAGTTTAGGGGTATGTAGTATGGAGACATTACACATACATTTCTGCACCGGGGGACCTGAATGAAATTTGTTTTGCCATATTACAGGTTCCAGACCTACAACACAGACACAATTCTTTCCATTAAAATATACTTTGGTGGTGGAATTATCCATTTCATCCCAGAAACATGTAACTAATTCTCTGTTTTGGAGGGAGCATGGCTCCTCCAGGACAGGGAGTGTGTGGCACACCCATTGTTGTGGGGACCACTCCTCACACCCTCTATGGTCTACTATATCCCCTTTAACATTCATGTAAATTCCAGCTAGCCGGGGAACCCAGATATGTTGTCCTTGGATTACTGGCAGTGCTGAGAATGGCCAAAGTACTGTAGTTACCTGTGCATCTCGGGCTCTTAGCACTTGGACTGAAATACTTCCGCTCAGTTGTTGTACATTAAGGGAAGAATGTAATGGTTTGTACCATCCAGCAATATATGGTGTAAATAGATTACTTTGATGGCGTGTCAATAAAGGGGCTAGGACCATCATATCTTTGGCCCGTACCCAGTCCATTTCCCTCTCCATCAACATTATGGAAAGGATTTGTTGTTCTGAGCACCACAGAGCCATGGCAGTTTTATCTGCGATCTCTCTCATGGTAGCATATTCTGCCCAGAAAGTATGATTTATATGCTGCCATGTATACCATTGTAGATCTACAGTATCTATATCTGTTTGCACTAACTGAGCAATTTGGTGTTCCTGCCCCTTAGTTATCGAGTAGTGCAGGGTTTCCATGGCACTAACTTTATTTCGTAGTGCTTCAAGGTCTATGGAGTTTAGGGCACTAGTTCCTGTTCCTATTCCCCCCAGTATGGTATCAGCTATACTTCTAGTCCTTCTTCTAGGAGTATGTTCTCGTAATAATGCCCGGTACCATGCATCAAATATGGGGGAACTGTATGGGGCACACTCGGGCTTCACCTCAGCCAAGTTGCTCTTATTCCAGCTCATGGTGACATGTAGGGTATAAATCATGGGGGCCACTTGCACCCGAATACAGGGTTGTCTTCGGAGCAAGTGGGGGAAGTTCACAGTTTCTGGATCTGGACCATTTATAATGAGAAAGGTTACATTTCCAACAGGAAGAGTCTCATTTACCCAGATCATTATTGTTCTTGTTTCTGTTGGCTCTGGTTTAAAAGGGGGGATGGTTAGAGTTCCAGGGTGGCCAGGTTTACAGGAGGGGTTGGAGCCCCACCTAGAGTCCCCTGGGGCTGACACAGCATAGGTGCATCCATAATCACCAGGAGTCATGTTTACCCAGACTTGGACTGATATGAGTGCGAAGATCCCCTGCAGCGTGTTGTTGGTCACTGGTATTTCCTGTGGTGTGTCCCAACTGGTCCAGTTATACCATTGAATTCCCCATTGTGGGTCCGGTTGTTGTTCTGTTTCCAATGCGTGAATTATCATCAAAGTTACTGGAATCCAAATGCTCCATGCCTTGAGCGCCATCTGCTGGTTTGGGTTCGTTAGTGGTGTTGGTATCTGTAGCTTAAGAAAACAATTTTAGTTGCGAGATATGAGCCCATTTTAGCTTGCCCTGTTTATCTATCCGGTACACCAAAGGGCTGAGCCGGTCCACAATAGAATATGGACCTATCCATTTAGATTCCAAATTGTGCTCCCTTCTACCCAATTTTAAATACATAACCAGATCTCCGGGCTCCCAGAGCTGGGAGTTACCAGCTTTTTGCTTATGGAGTCTGTTATTCATTTTATCAATGGCCTCATTGATCCGGTATTGCAAGGTTAATTTGTCCTCCTGTAATTGTTTGAGCCACTGAAAATAATCATGTTGTGGTGTTACCACATCTATTTCCCCTGATCCTAAACCCATCTGTGTGGGATCAATCATCAGTTTCATCGGCTGTCCAAATAAAATTTGAAATGGCTGGATTTTTGTTTTTAGCCGGTTGCTACTGCGGATGGCAGCCAGAATTAGAGGCAGCTTCTCTGGCCAATTTTTCCCAGTATTACTTACCACCTTCCTTAGGGCTTCTTTAATGGTGCGGTTCATGCGCTCTACTTGCCCTGATGATTGAGGGCGATAGGGGATGTGAAATTTTTGTTTAATACCCAAGGCTTGTAATAAGCTAGTAAACATTTCCCCTACAAATGCTCCTCCATTGTCTGAATCTATTATCTCCGGAGTTCCATAACGACAGACCACCTCAGTAAATAATTTTTTTGCAGCTTCTGTGGTGGTGTTTCTTCTAGTGGGGAATGCCTCTACCCACCCAGAGAAAGCATCTATGATTACCAGTAGGTACTGGAATCCCTCTTTGCTCCGTGGCAATTTGTCTATGTAGTCAATTTGTATTCTATGCCAGGGACCTACTCGTCTCTGGTGCATAAGGGGCTGGTAATGTGGTGGCCGGGCTTTATCCTGAGCACACCTGATGCAATTTTGAACCCAAGTTTTAACATCATCTTCCATACCTTTCCACTGGGCTACCTCTTTTAGCCTGCTTAGCGTCCCTTCCACTCCCTCATGCATGAACTGATGTGCAACATTAACCAGTTCCTGTTTTTCTATCTTTCCTGGGGTTCTGTGTGGGGAATGTAAACAGTTATTGTCATCAATAAATTCATCAATTGACTGCGGATCCCCCATTACCTTTCCCTCCTGACTTCTAGTCACTACTGCAGCTATATCATACTGCCGTGCTATACCATCTACTTTATTATTCCAAAGAGCCTCTGGAGTGTTCTGTCTGCTATGTGCCTTTACATGCCTGACCTTTAAACAGCCAGGATGTTGTGTTACCCATTGGTAAATCCATTTCCACTCCTCTACATATGAAATGCTTTTCCCATCTGCTGCCTTCCACCCATTTCTTTCCCAGTCATGCATCCAGTATTGTATTCCCTTGACACAGAAATCACTGTCTGCATAGATAAACACAGGTCTGGGGTTGTTCTGATATTGCTGTAGTACCCGATATATGGCATGGAGTTCAGCATGCTGGGCTGACCCGTGATCCAAATAGCCCTGTAGTATTTCCTCTTCTAAGTTAATTGCTGCATATTTAATTTTCCTTATGCCTTTAAGCACCATTGAGCTCCCATCTGTGAACCACACGTGTCCCTCTATCCCAATGGTATCTAGCTCCTCCAAGGGGGGTGCCTGTATCAGGGCTATTCTTTGCTCTAATGTAACCTCGGGGCAGTCATGTTTATTTCCTTTTTCAATCAGAGCGTGAGTCAATAGGTCAGGTCTAGACACGGTCTCGGTGGTGACTCCTCTGTTTATCAGTGTGAGGGTCCACTGAGCCATGCGGGTGTTTGAGACCTTGCCCCCAACCAGTTTCCCAGACAGAATGTACTTTAAAGGGATGTGGGTACTTTGGATTGTTAGGGGAGCCGTTCCAGTTAGGGGTTCAAAAGACTGGACTGCCCACACCGCTGCCAAACATTCCCTCTCACAGGGATCAAAATTCATTTCTGGCCCCTGTAACTTCCTAGATTCGTAAGCTACCGGGACCAGTTTATCTTCTTCATTCTTTTGGAGGAGAGTAGCTGCTAATGCCAGGTCGTTAGCCGCGAGTCGGATTACAAACGGCTGGGACTCATCTGGGAATCGCAGAGCAGGGGCTGTCAGGGCTTTTTGTTTAAGCACCCTTAGAGCCTCCTCTTGCTCTGACCCCCACTCCCATTTTACCTTTTTCTTAAGCAATTTCCACAAGGGCAGTGTAATCTCAGCATATTTATAAATATGAGGTCTTAGAAAATTAAACCCTCCCAACAGGACCCGTAGGGAATGTTGGTCGGTAGGAGCCGGCATTTCTATCAGGGCTCTTACTTTTCGTTGATCTACCTGCCTCCCTTCCTTTCCTATAACAATGCCTAGATAAGTCACTTGAGACTGGACCAACTGGGCTTTTTCTAAGCTAACTTTAAAACCAGTCTCTTGAATTAGAGCCAAAACATTTTCAGTTAATCGTTGTACCTGTGCCTCAGTTTCCCCAAAAATTAAAATATCATCTACGTAGGAAAACACAAAGGACCGATCTTGTGGGCTAAGGCGATCCAGCATGTCTATGACATGTTTGTGAGCTATAGCTGGGCTATTGTGAAATCCTTGGGGTAGACGCTGGAATGCCCATTGCTGCCCATTGACCGTGAAGGCAAATCTATCCTGTGAGTCTGGGTGCAATGGGATAGCAAAGAAGCAATTAGCCAAATCAATGACTGAGAAATACTTTGAAGTAGCCTGAACCTTTTGAATTACCTGGGTCATATCGGCTACTATAGGGGCCATAGGGATTGTGCCTTTGTTAACACGCCTATAGTCAATAGTTAAACGCCAAGATTTGCCGTCTGCCTTGAGGACTGGCCAGACAGGAGAGTTAAAAGGGGAGTTAGTTTTTCGAATGACCCCCTGCTGTTCTAAGTCCCGGACTGTTTGCTGTAACTGTGTTTCAGCCTCCTTGGGATAGGGGTATTGTTTTTGAGGGGGTACCAAATCCCCAATGATTTTTACACAAGCCTGTATTTTCCCACAGTCCGTTTTCTTTTGAGTCCAGACAGTGGGGAATTTTGAGCGCCACACCTCAGCTTGCTGAGTTATTGTGGTGGTGGCTACTGGTCCCCCTTTGGTTAGAGGGGTCCTCTGTTCCACTTTTCCCTTATGGGGAGGGGGCATGTCCAGTTTCCATAAAGTGCCCCGTGGTAAATCAATCACTATGCAATTTTTAAATAGCCAGTTTGTGCCAAGAATCATATCATTTGTCATGTCTGGGGTCTGGATCAGATCTCCGTGGGTTCTAAACCCTTGCACGGAGAAAGGCACTTCTGCCCACTCCCATCCTGTACTGGGCTTCCCTTGAAAGGACTGCAGTGTGACTTGTTTGATTCTAGTGCCGGCTGGTGGCTGAGTTCTAATTAGCGAGACTGCAGCTCCTGTGTCAATTAAAGCCAATGTAGGAGCACATGTGCCCTGCTGGATATAAATACATGGTCGACCTTCAGGGTCCCATGCAATTTTACTGATGAACCTCCAACGTGGTGCTCCTACATATGGAGGAGGTTCAATATCCAGAGGGTCTCCCTATGCCGTATCTCCTGGGAATGGGAGGGGGTCCGTAAATACAGAAGGAGTAGGGGGAGGGAGAGGAGCTGTCGGTGTTAGTATGCTTGCTACTCTCCCCTCCTTAGAAAGCATCTGAAGTTTAAAAGCTTCTGCCAATAAGTTCTGTGTGGGTGCCCCGTCCCACTTGTCTCTATCTGCCCCGTATTGCATTAACACCTTCCAGGCCATGCGCCGAGCGTCTCTTTCAGTTAACTCTTCCTTGCCTGGAGCTGGGGTGTTTGTTTTAATTTTCTGGAGGTCTGGGTACAAATTATCCCTTTGTCTTCCTCCATAATACCCTCTACCCCGAGATCTACCTCTAGTGTGTGTTCCCCGTGCCCCAGTTATGCCTTTATTGCCGCTTTCATTAGAATAAGTAACCGAGGGCTCTAATGCTGCAACATACGCCACTCGTTCCTTTTTTATGGTAGGGGCAGGACCGGAATATGTAAGTATTTGCCGGACCATTTCTCTTAGTTCCCGTAATGTGGCAGGCTGGCCGGGTTGCCACACTCCCAGTCTCATTGCATAAAACGGTTGTAAGGAGGCAGCACATTCTCTTAAAGAATCTACACTGAAAGGCACCAGGTCCAGTTTAGTGGCCGTATCACGTGTAACTAAGCCAGCCATCATCTGCATGAGACCCCATCGGGTTAAAAACGTTTCAGGGTCCTCATCAGTTTCCTGTGAAATCACAATGGCTTGGGCCACGAAATTACGCCTGCCCATTAGTTCTGCAAATTTTGTCAGAACATCCATTAGGTGGTAATCCTCACCAATCCTGAACCTGTCTAGAAGCCCCCGCATATCTGGGGCTGCACAAATGCTCATTAAGCGGTGCAGCTCTTGTGAGTTGAGATCCTCCCTCTCTCCCAGTAGAAGAGCATTCACACTCCATCTAGAGAAATTTTCCCGTTTTAAAATCCCCAGCCACTTTGCCATGGCCTGGAGATCGGAGGCAGAAACAGGCACTGTGGTTACTGTTTCACTCCCACCATCCTCCCTCGTGGTGGTGACTGTTCTCTTCGTTATTGTTGAAATGGCATTTTGGCTCTCGGAGGGGGAATCTACCCAAATATCCCCTTCCCAATCTCCAGAGGGGTCTAAAAAGTCTGCCCCTTCTGGGGTTTCAAATATCCCTTCTCCTGAAGTTACTGCTGCAACTTGTCTGTTTGCAAATCCCACTTTTTGTTTTAGTTGGTTGATAAGTGATTTACAGTGGCTATGGTCAATAGGGGCTTTCCCCTGTTCTAAAGTTAACTTTTTGACCATTCCCTGTAATACCTGATTTTCTTTTTCAATTCTTTCCTTCTCTTTGGTATGCTCCTGTAAGATTTGAGAGTGTTGTTTTAACTCTCTGTACCCATCCTTAAGGGAGTCTAGCTGGGTTTGGCTGCTAATGGACAAACATTTCCACTTCTCTGCTTCTGCAGCAGAGGTTTGTAAATCCTGCTGCAGTTTCTCCTTTTCATTTTCACATTCAGCCAATCGAAGGAATACCTCATTACAGGTCTTCCATAGAAGCCAAACTGCAGCTGCTTCTTTTTTCATTGGGGTTGAAGGTTTATATATTAACATATATTGAGCCAATTTATCTTCTAGGTCCGAAATCGTATGGACATCAGCTAACACTTGATCAGACCAAGGGCTGTGTCCAAATTTTTGCAAAATTCGTTCAAAAGGGGTAACATTTTTTACAAACGCCAATTTTTCAGTCCCCTCTCTGGGAGCCTTCTTAAAAGACTGCTTAACTTTAAACATTTTCTGGTATACCCAACCTCCTATTGGGACTAAAACAGCAATGCTTATCCTTTTTATTAATACCTCTTAATATACCCAACCTCCTATTGGGACTAAAACAGCAATGCTTATCCTCTTCGCCTGGAGCAAGAAATTTAATTCTTCTCCCTTCTTTTCTACTGCCGGCACTCTACGACCGGGGGAGCGAGAAAGCTACTTCTCCTCCTCTCTATACCCGGCCTCCTACCACCGGGGGTGTGCACACCTTAATGATCGATCACTTTTCAATACTTTTCAATACTCAATATCAAAGTTTGTTTCTTTACTCAATAAATGCTCGTGGTACCTTTCCCCCTTTCGCAATTGTCCACCAAAATGTTGTACTCAAAGTACTATACAGGATCTTTTCAGGGGGATTAAGGCAAAACGCCACATTTATTAGTAATACCGGTATTAATTAATACTCTACAATATGCATATGAGATATATATCACAGTCATGCATTCACACACACACACACATACAAACACACTCCGTCTTGCTGTTGTTACCAACTAGTTGCTCCCCTTAACTGCACTGGCCAGGTGAGTTAGATGGGGGAGGGGTGGAGCCGGGCTTCTGCCGATCCGGATCGATGCTCCGATGGTGACAAGACGAGACCCGGGGTCCTCCTGCAAGACACCTCATATTTATAGCAGCTTCCCTCTTATGCAAATCTAGACCAGATTCAAAATCTGGGTCTGTGTCCATTGGTCTGTGTCCGTTGGTCTTTGTGCTGCTTTTCTCTGGGTGTTGTCCCAATGCTGCTCAAAGAGGGTGTTTTCTAAAGAAGGTGCTTGCTTCTAATCCCTGAGGCCGTCAATATGTCTGCTCTTCTTTGTGGGGCCCACTTGACAAGTTGTATTGTCCTTTGCTCTGGCTCTCATTCCCTCTGCAACTGTTGTAGCTGTCTGGAGGTGGGTGTCTTCCAAGCCTCACTCATTCACACCTCGTTCAGTCAATAGGGCAATTGATTACAGAGTGGAGGGAAGATCTTATTCTACTTCTAGAAAAAAGGCTTTTACTTTAACTATACTATCCTTAGGGGCTATAACATTTGATACAAAGTTTTCTACCAATTTTCTATATAGGGATCTAATACAAAGTTGTATGAAAATAGAGAGGCACAATGCCAAGTCATATGAAATACAAAATAACATCATGCAAGATGCAATGTCATAAAGATACTTAATACAAAATGTCATAAAGAAAGATACTTAATACAGAATAACACAATGCAACATCATAAAGATTTATAGAGATAGTTAATACAGAGATTTCTCTACACTTGGAGCCACAGGTGGGAGCTGGGTGTTGTCAAGTGGGGACCAAAGTGGATGAGCTACTCCTAGGAGTACAACTGCTCCCCCATCAGAGGTACTACCCCTCCCTGACAACCCCATGTGAGTAGGTAACCGCTCGATAGCTTTCATCACCATATAGTTTTTGACAGGTTTCCACGCCCCGTCCCCATTGCCGGCGCCGTCCCCATTTTTCTGTGTTTGGCCGGGGTAAGGTTGCTGTAGTGAGTCCATATTGGTCCATATTGGTTGACCGGGAGGTGGGCGGGCTCCCCTCCTGTCCTGAAGAGGGAGCACCGGCGCAAACACCCAAGTGGGCGGAGCCTCCGCCTCCTGTCCCCGCCCCCCGGAAGTCACGGGGCGGGACAGGAAGTATAAAGGCCGGCAGCCAGAGCTCAGTCAGGCGCCGGCCACCGCAGGGAGCAGACGTGCGGTCGGGAGCTCCCCGCCAGGATACCTCGGAGGCCCGTAGTGGATGCCCTAGCTGGCCGGAGCTGCCCCGAGCTCATTACGAGGAGGAGCCGCCGGAGCCCGTCCGCTCCCGTCGCTGGGAGGCGCCCGTGGAACTCCCCCACAGCAACCCTGAAGGGGAGGCCCCGCCAGAATCCTTGCAGCCCTGCTGTTATCCAGAGGAGCCGCCCGAGGGCCAGTGGCCAGGTTTCCCTACGGAGCTACCGGATCTGCCACCAAGCCCCGGCCGAGAGGAGGCTCCACTGATGGACTGGACCGCAACCGGTGCCACAGACGAGGTAGGCCCCGAGGGGGATAATGGAAGCAGCCCGGGGGTAGCCGACCCCAGTCAGGCTACAGAGGCCTGTGAGCCCATGGCAGTGTGTTTCGGTCAGGATACCCCACTGACCGGCAGCGACACTAATCGCTGCTAGGGCCCCGGGCTGGGACACAGTGGAGTGGGCGGGCCTGTGTCCCCCCCTGCCACCCCTACACACGGGTGGCAGGCTTCCCCCTCACCCAACGCTCAGGTAGGAACCTGAGCCCCTTACCTGCCGGAGCTAATTGCTTGTTTGTGCTCCGCCCTGAACCAGGGCCGGAGCTACTACACTGCTTGCCTGCTCAGCCCCTGCTCCAGAGGGCCTGAGCGAAATTGACTGGTTGTGCTCCGCCCTGACCCAGGGCCAGAGCTAATAGACTACTTGGGTGCTCAGCCCCTGCTGCAAAGGGCCTGGGCTTATTGACTGCTTGTGCTCAGCCCCTGCATCCAAGGGCCTGAGCTTACTGACTGTTGGCGCTCAGCCCCTGCACCCAAGGGCCCGAGCTTATTGCCTGTTTGTGCTCAGCCCCTGCTACAGGAGGGCCTGAGCTAATTAACTGCTTGTGCTCAGCCCCTGCACCCAAGGGCCCGAGCTTATAGACTGTGTGTGCTCAGCCCCTGCTGCAAAGGGCCTGAGCTTATTGACTGTTTGCCAGCCCAGCCCTGCGTCAGAGGGCCTGGGTTCTTCGACTGTGGTTTACTCAGCCCCCTGGACCAGAGGGCCTGAGATCTGAGCTAACTGACTGTTTAAACCGTGCAGTAGGGAGTCGGTGTGGCTCCCCTCCTGTCCTGAAGGGTCGAGCCCCGGCGCAAACCCTTTTACAGTTGCGTGCTTGTGTTTTGACATATTTAGAGAAAAAGTATGAAAGACTAGAAAGAGAGGCTGTAAGGGGTTTGCAGCTCCCTCCCCATCCGTCTGGGCGGGAGACAACGCCCCTCGCTATGATACTTCTGGGATACCTTGGTTCAGGGGGAAATTAGCTCAGTGTTAATGGTTCAGGCCTGCAGTCAGACCGAGCAAAGACAGAGAGTCTGTGTCGCAGGGCAACGATTCACCGGTGAGGGATGATCTCTTCCGGCCTCTAAGTGCCCTCTACAGGCTGGTGTCTCGCCTGCCGCTGGTCCCGGTGTACCTCCCAGACCCCGGTGCCCCTCTACGTCAGGCTCCTGCCCCCGGCAGTAACCCACTATCTGGGTGTCCAGGGGCCCAGGGGAACCCCCAACCCTCTAACCACACCTTGCCTCAGTGGCTACTGCCAGTCACTGTCTAGCCCCCGCTCACTGGGGCGGACTGCAGTATATAAACCACGCATCATCGGCAAGGGGGGTTGGATCAGCTGCCTCTGCCTATCTCTGGGCTGCCCCTCTGCAGCCCGAGTACCTTTTGTAGGCCTTTATCTAGGCCTGGGGTTTTGCCCAGAGCCCTCAATCAGGGCTGGGTCAGAGCCGCTGCTGCCCTGCAAAGGGGCGATCGTTGGGTACCAGGTACCGGGGCAAGCGACTCGCTGGGCAGCCTCTGGAGGCCGTCTCAGCCCGGGGCACGGTCTGAGTGGGCAGGGACAGCGAGAGAGGGAGGGAGCATCAGGGGGCATCATCCAGGTGTCATTATCCATCTCTACTGCCCCTCCCGGAGCGCCGACTCCTGCCCCAGAGCGAGGGGCACCTCGCCCCCACTCTCCAGCTCCTCCCTGGCCCTCCCTGAGCTTTCCCCCTTTATGGCCAGTTGGGAGATTAAAACTACTCAATCCCTCCTGTCTGCAGCATTGCATACATCTTGCTGCGTGCCCCTGCGCTGCGGGCTCTGACCCGGCTCCTGCCTGGCGCAGCATGCGGCTCCGTGCCCCTGCGCTGCGGGCTCTGACCCGGCTCCTGCCTGGCGCAGCATGCGGCTCCGTGCCCCTGCGCTGCGGGCTCTGACCCGGCTCCTGCCTGGCGCAGCATGCGGCTCCGTGCCCCTGCGCTGCGGGCTCTGACCCGGCTCCTGCCTGGCGCAGCATGCGGCTCCGTGCCCCTGCGCTGCGGGCTCTGACCCGGCTCCTGCCTGGCGCAGCATGCGGCTCCGTGCCCCTGCGCTGCGGGCTCTGACCCGGCTCCTGCCTGGCGCAGCATGCGGCTCCGTGCCCCTGCGCTGCGGGCTCTCACCCGGCTCCTGTCTGGCGCAGCATGCGGCTCCTGTCATGGAGTGTGGGAGGGCTGTGGCCTACAGGCAGGCAGGCAGAGCAACAGAAGGTCCATTTGCCTGGCCATTGATCAGGGTGGGGCAGCAATCAAGTAGGGGGGCTCTGGCCTACAGTCCAGCAGAGCTGTGGCAGTCTAGGGGAGGTTATCTCTCTGGTGAGAGAGTCAGCACAACCGTCTGGCGTCCGGATTCAGGTGGGAGCCAGACCAATGCAGGCCTCCTGACAACCAGGTGGGGAGGCTACCGCTCCTGATGGTGGGTTGCCAGGGGTAGGGGAACCCAGGCCCTCCCACTCACCTACGTCCCATCCCAGGGCCCTAATAGAAGCAGAGTGGCCTGCCACTGGGTCAGCGGGGAAAATCCGACTGCAACACACTGGCCGGCTTGTAGTCAATGACACAGCTGAATCTGATTCGGCTTCCCTGGGCTCCTTCCTACACGACCATTCTTTGTGTACATAGGTTCCAGGGTTGTTGTTTGCTTCGGACCACGAAAAAGTTCAAGGAGCTGAGATTACAGAAAAGTCCCATAAAATGTAAAAGGGCTTAAAGCCAATGGGGTTCTCTCTCCCTCTCTTTCTCTCTCCACATACACCACATCTATCTATCTATCTATCTATCTATCTATCTATCTATCTATCTATCTATCTATCCCATACACAACCCCTCTATCTATCTCTCTATCTACCCCGATACACCCCCTCTATCTATCTCTCTATCTACCCCGATACACCCCCTCTATCTATCTAATCTATCTATCCCCATACACCCCCTCTATCTATCTAATCTATCTATCCCCATACACCCCCTCTATCTATCTCTCTATCCCCATACACCACATCTATCTATCTATCTCTCTCTCCCCATACACCACATCTATCTATCTATCTATCTCTCCCCATACACCCCCTCCCCTCTCTCTCTCTCTCTCTCTCTCTCTCTCTCTCTCTCTCCCCATACACCCCCCCCCTCTCTCTCTCCCCATACACCCACCCCCCTCTCTCTCTCTACACTCTCTCTCTCTATCTATCGGGAAAGATGCTTGGGGCCTGTTTTTTTAGATAAGAATAAGGCAGTTAAAGGGGGTGCGTAGTGAGGGGAGGGGAGGGAGAGGGCTATTGTTTAAAAATCTTGGATTGATAGGATTGGTTCAGGAAAATGCATTCTATGACTCAGCTGTAGAACATTTTCTGATTGGTCCGCCCGAGAGGCGGAGATAACCATGCTGTGGGCTGTGAGCCTTGGGAGCTCTCTCTTTTCCCGGGGGGCAGCCGCAAGGATAAGTTCTCTTCCCCACCCCCACCCCACCCCCGCCCTCCCTTCAGCTTTCTATACTTTCCTTCTCTCACTAAGCCAAAAGGATCTCTTGCTGTTTTCTATACTCTCCCTCTCTCAGGTCTGGTCTACACTAGTCGTTTATTTCGGAATTAGCTGAGTTAATTCGAAAAAAAAAAAATCATTCCGTCCACACGATCAAACCGTTTTCTTCGATTTAAAGGGCTCTTTAATCCGATTTCTGTACTCCACCTTGGCAAGTGGAGTAGTGCTTCAATCGAGATCGCAATCCCGGGTTAAAGGTATTGTGGACGCAATTCGACGTTATTGGCCTCCGGGAGCTATCCCAGAATGCTCCCTTGTGACCGCTCTGGACAACACTCTCAACTCCGATGCACTAGCCGGTGGGCAGGAAAAACCCCGGGAACTTTTGAATTTCATTTCCTGTTTGGTCACCAGCAGCACAGGTGACCAGCAGCACAGTCCACCATCACAGGAGATCATGCAGTCCCAGATTCGCAGACGAGATCCAGCATGGTCCGAACGGGAGGTACTGGATCTCATCGCATGTTGGGGAGATGACTCTGTTATGGTAGAACTACATTCCAAAAAAAGGAATGCAAATACGTATGCTAAAGTCTCCAGAGCCATGACGGAAAGAGGCTACTCCAGGGACACAGTGCAGTGTCGTACAAAAATCAAGGAGCTCAGGCAAGCATACCAATAAGCCAGGGAGGCGAATGGGCGCTCTGGGTCACAGCCCCATACATGCCGCTTCTACTGTGAGCTGCATGCAATTATGGGGGGTGACAACACCACTACCCCACCACTGTCCATGGATACCTCCAAGGGGGGAGTTGAACGGAGCAAGGAGGATGAGTTATTGGAGGACGAAGAGGAGGAGGACAGTGCATAGGCGGCAAGTGGGGAATCCGTTTTCACCCCTAGCCAGGAACTATTCTTAACGCAGGAGCCAATAGCCCGCCCCCCAACTCCCAAGGCGGGCTCCCGGACCATGACCCTGGAGAAGGTACTTCTGGTGAGTGAGCCTGATCGGAGCCATGAGGTGGGGGGCTGGGGGGAAACACAGCCACACTGGGCTGTTCGCATTTAGTTTAAAGGGCTCATCCCTGCTCAGAGCCTCGTCGGAGCCACGCGGTGGGTGCGGGGGGGGGGGGGGGGGGTGTGAAGCGATCATCCCAGAGAGCCCGCAGGCCCTCCTTTTATATTGCAAACCCACCAGGCATTGCTTGCTATGGGAAAGGGGGCCTGGCAGTTTGAAAGCATTGAAATGAATGCGGAAGAAGCAGAACCCCGCGTGCCCCTAGGGCTTACCATGGCTGGCTGCAAGCTAAATTCTGTTGCCCGGCCATGTGTGATGTGCTGTGTACTATGAATTGCCCGTTTCACTGAGAAACAGTGTGTCCTTTGTTCTCTGAAATGTATCTTTTAAAATACTACCCTCCCTTTTTCTCCTCCCACAGGTGCAGATGTTTCAACGTGGCCCCTATCTACTCCATCCAAGAGGCTGGTCCAGATTAGAAGGTGGAAAAAATGAACTCAGGACAACATGTTCGCCGAGCTCATGCAGTCCTCCAGCATTGATAGGGCCCAGCTGAATGCATGGTGGCAAACAATTGCGGAGTCCCATAAAGCATTACAGGAACACGAAGAGAGGAGGGACGCATGCGATGAGAGCAGGCAGGATGCTGTGGTCAAGCTCATGGGGGAGCAAACTGACATGCTGCACTGTATGGTGGATCTAATGCAGGAAAGGCAGCAAGACCACAGACTGCCGCTGCAGCCCCTGTTTAACCGCCCTCCCTCCTCCCCAAGTTCCATAGCCTCCTCACCCAGATGCCCAAGAACACGAGGGGGGAGGCTATGGGGACCCACACACTCAACCCCAGAGGATCGCCCAAGTAGCAGAAAGCTGGCATATGCGAACTTTTGATTTGGTTTCTGGACTTGTCCTTCCCTCCTCCTCCACCCCCATAACCCAACCCCCCCCCCATCTACCTTCTTATTTCTCTCAATGTGTTGTGCAACAAATAATAAACAACAGTTTTAAAACAATTGTGACTTTATTTCCTTTCATATATATATATAGGGGGCGGGTAACTTCAAGATAAACAAACACAACTGTCACACTGTACCCTGGCCAGTCATGAAACTGTCTTTCAAAGCTTCTCAGATGCGCAGCGTGCCCTGCTGCGCTCTTCTAATTGCCCTGTTGTCTGGCTGTGCGAAATTGGCCGCCAGACCAGTTGCCTCAATCTCCCACCCCGCCATAAACGTCTCCCCCTTACTCTCACAGATATTGTGGAGCACACAACAAGCAGCAATTACAACTGGAATATTGGTTGTGCTGAGATCTAACCCAGTCAGTAAACTGGGCCAGCGTGCTTTCAAACATCCAAAAGCACATTCTACCACCAACCTGCACTTGCTCAGCCTATAGTTGAACTGCTCCTTACTACTGTCCAGGGTGCCTGTGTACGGCTTCATAAGCCATGGCATTAAGGGGTAGACTGGGTCCCCGAGGATAACTATAGGCATTTCAACATCCCCAACAGTAATTTTCTGGTCTGGGAAGTAAGTCCCTTCCTGCAGCTGTTCAAACAGACCAGAGTTCCTGAAGATGCGAGCGTCATGCACTTTTCTCGGCCATCCCACGTTGATATCGGTGAAATGTCCCTTGCGATCCACCAGTGCTTGCAGCACCATGGAAAAGTACCCCTTACGGTTTACGTACTGGCCGCCCTGGTGTGCCGGGGCCAAGATAGGGATATGCGTTCCATCTATCACCCTGCCGCAGTTAGAGAAACCGAGAGCATTAAAGCCATCCACAATGGTCTGCACATTTTCCAAAGTCACTACCCTTGATAGCAGCTGGTCAATGATTGCGTTGGCTACTTGCAGCACAGTAGCCCCCACAGTAGATTTGCCCACTCCAAACTGATTCCTGACTGACCGGTAGCTGTCGGGCGTTGCAAGCTTCCACAGTACTATGGCCACTCGCTTCTCAACTGTGAGAGCTGCTCTCATTTTGGTGTCTTTCCACTTCAGGGCAGGGGACAGCAAGTCACAAAGTTCCATGAAAGTGGCCCTATGCATACGAAAGTTTCACAGCCACTGGGAATCATCCCAGACCTGCAACACTATGCGGTCCCACCAGTCTGTGCTTGTTTCCCGGGCCCACAATCGGCATTTCATGGCATGAACCTGGCCCAACGCCACCATGATCTCCCAATCGCCACATGCCGTGCTTCTAGGAACGTAGGTGTCCATGTCCTCATCAGTATAGTAATCGCGCTGTCGTTGCTTCCTCGCCCGTTTTTGCAGATACTGCACATACTGCTGGATAATGTGCGAGGTATTTACAATGGTCAAGACTGCACCGGAGATCTGAGCGGGCTCCATGCTTGCCGTGCTATGGCGCCTGCACGGGTAATCCTGGAAAAATGGCACAAAACGTAGGATAGCTGTTCGGTTCAAGATGGCTGATAAAAGGTGGGAAATGGTTGCCTTCTGTAGCTTCCACATGAGCCCAGCACCGACAACATGTAGAAATTTGCTAGCGATGCAAGAATGGGGGAGCAGAGTTTGTGGCGGAAGCTATGCTGCTCGGTTCACGATGGCCGAACAACGGCGGGAAATGGTTGCCTTCTGTAGCTTCCACTGGAGCCCAGCACTGACAACATGGAGACATTTGCTAGCGATGCAAGAACGGGAGAGCAGAGTTTGCGGCGGAAGCTGTGCTGCTCGGTTCACGATGGCCAAACAACAGCGGGAAATGGTAAGGATCTTTCTCTCTTTTGCACAGCTCTGTTTTCTGCTTACTAACAAAAAAGGATCTTTCTCTCTCTTGCGGTTTTCTGTACTTTACACAGCCCTGTGTCACTGACACAGGATCTCTTGCTAATTTTTCTGCCATGTGATTTCTTTCACCCAACCTTCTCAACCTTCCTTTATATTTCCCTCTTTTATTTAATTAGCCTTTACTTTTTAAAATTTATTTCAACTTTTTTACTCTTATTATTTTTTAGTCCCAACAAAAATAACCTTTTACCACATTCTTACTAATCTATAAAACAAACTCCTCTCTCTTGTTGCTTTCTCTAGTTTCCCCTCTTTCTTCTATTTAAAATAACCTTTCTTTCCTTTTTTCCTCTAAGCCTAACCAATCTTTCTTTTTTTAAAACTCCTTTCCTTTAAGGCCTCTGTAGCGAGGGGGCGTGGTCTCCCGCCCTGACAGACAGGGAGGGAGCCATGAACGCCCCCTGTTGGGCAGAACCAGCACTTCCGCGGCCACCCCACCGGAAGCAGAAGGGCGGGACAGGAAGCGGAACTATAAAAGGCTGGTCCTCCAGCTCAGTCGGGAGAGAGCTGCCGGAGGAGCAGGACGTCTCTTCCCCGCTGCGTGACCCCAGACCTAATGGAGACCGCTATCCTGACAGAGACCCAGAGGGGCTGACAGAGCTGCAAGACGCCAGGGTCTCCGACGAGCTGGTGGGGCTGCCACTAGCCGTCTACCCCAGCGAAGCAAACAACAACCCTGGAACCCATGTACACATGGAATCGAATGTAGGAAGTAGCCCAGGGAAGCCAAATCAGATTCAGCTGTGTTATTGACTACAAGCCGGCCAGCACGTTGCGGTTGGACTTTTGCCGCTGACCCAGTGTCGGACAACTCCACTGCAGTTAGGGCCCTGGGCTGGGACGCAGTGGAGCGGGAGGGCCTGGGTTCCTCTACCCCCACCACCCCAACGTCAGGAGTGGTAGCCTCCCCACCTGGTTGTCAGGAGGCCTGCATTGGTCTGGCACCTGCCTGAATCCGGATGCCAGACAGTTGTGCTGACTCTCCCACCAGAGAGCTAACCTCCCCTAGACTGCGACAGCTCTGCCGGACTGTAGGCCAGAGCCCCCCTACTTGCTTGCTGCCCCGCCCTGATCAAGCGCCAGGCAAATGGACCTTCTGGTGCTCTACCTGCCTGACCGTAGGCCAGAGCCCCTACTCAATTGCTGCCCTGCCCTGATTGATGGCCTCGGGCAAACAGACTCTCTACCATTACTTGGCCTGACTGCAGGCTAGAACCATTAACACTGAGCTAATTTTCCCCTGAACCAAGGTACCCGGAAGTATCATAAGTAGTATAAGAGCCCTACCATCAATCAAACCCTAACCCCGCCGCTTGACCCCTTAAGCCCCGCCCCTTTACCCCTTGGTCCCTCCCACCTGTCACCGGAAGTCCCCCCCCACTACCCTCTACCAATCAGGAGGGGTTTTGTGCCGAAAGAACCACCCCGAGAGGAGATTTTGACCAATCAGGGGGACTTCCGGGGCGGGGGTGACCCATCTGGAAGTGGGTCGTGTGACCCCTCTAAGAACTCCCCCCACCACCCTCTACCAATCAGGAGGGGTTTCGTCCCGACAGGACCTCCCCGAGAGGAGATTTTGACCAATCAGGGTGACTTCTGGGTTGGGGTGACCCCTCCGGAAGGGAGTCGTGTGACCCCACTAAGAACGCCTCCCAAGGCCCTCCGCCAATCAGAGTGCAGCACCATTACCCCATAAGTCCCAGCGCCAGACAGAGGAGGCGGCCATCTCTTACCAAGGACACGTGTTTTCGAAAGCGCGGAAAGGCTGCTGAGAGGAAACATGGACTCCTTCACCACCCCCGTGAGAACTTCGGACTTTGTTTTAGCCCCAACCGTCTTTGACCTTGTGTGGAGCAGGCGTTACATCAGCGACAGTTCCGAGGAGGAGGAGGGAGCGACCGAGGGGAGCCCTTTGGCCCAGCCGTTGCTGGATACGCCGGAACCCGACCCCGAAACCCTCGTGAGACACCCCGATGAGCATGGCGGTCTCTCTTTGTCCACCCCCTCAGAGGTAGAAGGCGTAAAAAAGTCATGTGGACTATTGTACGCGTTGCTGTTTATGCTATCCTTAAACACTGCCTTAGGGAAAAGCTTTTTGAAGATTGTGAGGGCTGTGTCATAGATGTGCCAGGCCAAAGGCACCATGATTGTGTGACTTGGACTTCAGTGGATATAAACTGCAAGCTCCGGGGCCTGTGTGCTGAGCTGTGTTTGGAAAGCTTATTAAACACTGTTGTTGCCATAGGTTATGGTATGCAATGTCTGTGCCTAACCCAAGAACATTTAGCGCAAGGGGTGACCTTGATAAATGCTGTGCAATTCAGTGCAGACCCTGACCGTGTTCTAAGGAAAATGACCAAACCGGAAGATGCCTGCTTAGAGCATTATCTTGACCGTCTAGTCCGCACAAAGAGTTACAGAACCCTGCTTAAGAAAAAAACTATTTGTAAGAAATCTAAAAGGATTAAGTTAGAGAATGGTGAGGGGACAAACATGCGATATAAAACTTGGTAGCTGTAAATTTTTTTAAAAGGGGGGTTTGTGACTATTGTGTTTTGTTAGAAGGCCTTTGGCCTTTAAGTGAGCTAAAAAGTTTTAATGAAGCATCTTGGTTTTGTTTTCAAGAAGCTGTATGTTTTTTAAATAAAAAAATTAATTGTTTGTGAGAATTAGCTCTTGTGTTTTTTGTGTGTGTGTATAGCAAAAAGCTGAAATGTATGTTGTGGTGGGGAAGGGGAAAAAATCCTAAAAATGTGCTTACAATAAAACAACCATGCCTATCATAGCAAAGGGCGTGGTCTCCCGCCCAGACGGACGGGGAGGGAGCCGTGAACCCCTTACAGTCTCTCTTTCTACTCATTCATACTTTTTCTCTAAATATGTCAAAACACAGGCACACAACCTTCCCCCGGCCAAACACAGAAAAATAATACAAAATAAATTTTCAAAATGGCCGACGGCGCCAAAAACATACACAACCGGAAACGGGGACGGAGGGCGGGACGTAAATGCTACACAGTGCATGGAAACCTGTCAAAAAGTACATGGTGATGAAAGCTATCGAGCAGTTAACTACTCACATGGCTGTGCAGGGCAGGCGGCCAATGGGGAAGAAGCCATGCTCTGGTACGAAGCTCCCAGGGAAGGGAGGCTGGCTTTTCCCAGAGCTAGGGCAGCTGGGCAGCTTCAATGACCGGGCTCTCCTTAGTACACGTTGTTCTTATCCAATGAAAAAATTTGCGTAGGCTGCAGCGGGCTGGAGGGTGGTTCTTGAACGCCTCCAGGATGAAGATGGTCTGAGAAGCCAGGCTTTGGACCGAGGAGTTGCTGTCCTCCTGCAAGCCTTTGAGGTCTAAGATTGAAAGGAAGGAAATGGAGGTCAGAGCCACAGCGCTCTGGAGAGCCCCAGCAGACCAAGCCAGCGCTGTACCTCTCGGCCTGTGACAAGGAGGCAGCAGGCTGGGAGGCGGGAGGCAGGGGACTAGCAGGAACAACCAGCAACCCTCACTAAACATCCCTGCTGCCCTCCACAAATGGGGGAGCCTCCAGACACAGGCAAGAAGTCCCAATGAACCCCATTCACTCACTATTTCTAGGACTGCCCCGTCCCTGCAGTATCTGAGCACCTCATCCCTGCCTGTATTTACCCTCCGCCTTCCCCAATGCACAGATGGGCACTTAGGTCCAGAGAGGGGGAGAGTCACAAAGGGGGCTTGGGCATTGTTAGGCTATGCCTAACTTTAGGTGCCCTGCTGCCATCCAGGAAATGCCGAGGAGGGAGCTCAGCCATTCTCTAGCTCTGGTTGGGAGGCCCAGCTGTGAACCTGCTCTGGGAGTGAGGAGTCTGATCTATATCACCCCCGCCATTCGCCAACAAATGTGGAGATGCTGCTCTGCCCTGCGCTGCCCAGGGGTCCGGGCACGCAGCAAGGAGGTAGGTGACCGGACGTCACCTCGGCCTCATTTGGAGCAGTGGCTTGACCCCAGGCACCCCACGTGGAGGTGACTGCTCCAAACACTGGGCTAGTGAGTGCAAGGGGGGAGGCAGCACCCCACCTCGGCTGTGTTTGGGGGGGGGGCAATCGTCTGCAAAGGCCAGCCAGCTCAGGCCCAGTTTGGGGATCTGCCAGGCCGCAGCTCTGAGGTCAGGGCTAAGTGCCTGGCACATGCCAACCAGCAGACACGACAGGGTGAGGGGGCAGCTGATCAGGGGTTTGGGGATCTACATTTTGCATCCCTTTGTGGCTCTCGCCCGAGATCATGTTGCTGGTGTCAGAGATCGAACCCAGCCCACGGCCCTGGGCCGTTCATCCCCCTAGCGCTCAGTGCTCAAAGCAGGTACCACTCACCGTTGCAGATGGCATCCAGCTTGTCCTGGCTCCTCTGGTCCAGCTGCCGGGCAGTGAGCCCTACACATACAAACAGCTCGTCACATCCCCGCATCCCCAGCGAGGGTGTCAAATGTCACCCTCCAAGCAACCCCTCGCTTCCCCCGCCCCTCGCTGGCCAGGACGCGCTCCCAAGTCCCCAGGGGAAAGGGTGAGTCCCCAGGGATGGTTACAGGGCTGGTTGCCAAAGGAGAGCACAGCACCTTGAGGGTCCACTACCAAGAGCCCATGGTGGGGTATGGGGGGGGGAATGCGGACTGCATGGGGAGCAGTGGGGTTAGAGGGGGCCCATCAGCCGATCAGGGCAGTTTGGGGTCAGCTTGCTCCTGCGGACTTCTGACACCCTTGATCCTTCATTAGACAATCAGGAGCCCAAGGGTTACTTCTCGCTGCTGGCAGGGACTGAGGAGAGCCTGGGACCGGATCCAGCCCCCCTGCTAAAGGGACCCCTGCTCTGTGGTTACCTATGAACCTGATGGCCGCTTCTCTAATTGGAGCCTGTGGGTTCTCCAGAAAGGCCATGGTCTGGCACAGAAAGTTGTTGGCTCTCCCCTTGTAGCGCATCAGCTAGGACCAGAACAAGGGAGCACAAGGTTATTAAAGGCCTTTCCGTCCCGCAGGCCGGGTTCCAGGTGTGTGGAGCGCACGTCCTGTTTTCACCCCTCCTTCCTGTGCCGGGGGGATCACGCAGAGGGACTACACCCAGGGCCAGGAGTGGTCCCGGGGCTGGGGCTCAGTGTGGGCACAGAGCCGGGCAATGGGGGGTGCCCTATCCACCGATTCCCCCGCTCCTACCAGCGAGGGCTGCGCAGTGAATGACCTGAGGGCTCCCTCACCAGGCAGTCACAGCTTTGCCAGATATCCTTGTGCTGGATGAAGCCACCGAGCTGGTCCCACTTCAGGAATTCCGCAGCACTGCTGAGGGTGTCCCAACACACCTGCAAAACAAGTGGGGCCAGGGCGAGCCGGCCACGGTTACGGGAGCTGGAAGCCACTAGCCTTGTTACCCGGAGGCCGTGCGTGCTGAACGCTTCCCGGCCCCAGGTTGCTTGCGGAAGGGTGGCGGTGTGGCTAAGGCAATGGCTGGAGACCTGACTCAATTCCCAGGTCTCCCTGCGGGAACTCAGGCAAGTTGCTTAGGCCCAGGGGTGCAAAGGGATTTAGGTGCCTAATGCCTATGGGTGATCAATACTTTTGAGGCGCTAGGCCTCATGCTGTGCCTCAGTTCCCCACCTCATGGTGAGTAGGAGGGTGAATTCATTAGTGCTGGTGGCATTTGGCTCCCAAGTGATGGTGGCCATGAGCGCTAGCATGTGCAGAGACACCTGGGGCGGGGGGAGGGGGGGCGGCTTGGGCATCTCATGTCTAGTACGGGCTGTCCAGGCCGCTTGGCCAAGGGCACACTGGGTCCTGCGCACCATCTGGAGACTGGGTAGCCCTGCTCCTGGTAGAGGCCATGGCCAGGGTTGTGCTCTTCCCACCAGCACAGCCAGGGAATGTGCGGAGGCCAGTGGCTGTAGGAGTGGTGAGGCGACCCCTCCCCCCACCCAATCTCTCTGCCTGGCTGCAGGGGGGGAGTGTTGGGCTCAGAGGATGCAGGGAAGACTCAGCAGTTGGGTGGGGCGCCATGGTCATGGCGCTACTGCACTCAACGTTCAAGTGATTTTGAGCGCCTGACTGTCACAGCACTGAGCACCTGCCCTCTGTCAGCGAGACCCTTTAAAGGGGGGGTGACACATGTTGCCCCCTCAAAACAAATTACTGGTCACTCTGTAACGGTATCCGCTGCAGGCTCCAGCCCGTGGCCTCACCTGGGACACGTTGGGACGCCCATCATGCACAAGGAGGAGCAGCGGGACCAGGCTCTGGAGCACATACTCCTTCATCTGCCTCCTGTTGCGCCCCCTTACAAGCTCCAGCAGGTGTTTAAAGAGGGTGATGGAGAGCACCCGGAGCCTGCTGGTCACCTGCAAGAGACGACATGGGGAGGAGACGCTGTGACAGTCATTCTCACCCAGCGGGGCGAGCGCTCACTGTGCCAGAGATGTCTGCCCTGCAGGGGGTATTGGTAACTCACCCCCAGCCATACAGCCACAGCTGGGGCCAGAGTCTCATGGGCATAGCGCCATTGAAGGCAATAGAGATGCAGATTTCCACCAGTTGAGGGGCTGGCCTGGTAACTTCTTGGCCAGGGAGAGCAGTAAGGTGGGGTGAGACTGCCCCTGGACTCTCACAGCCAGCTCTGGGCACACTGACATCAGCACACACCTGTGTCAGCCAAGGGGGAACGCGCAGGGCAGAGCAGCGCCAGGACAGGGGCGGCAGAGAGGGAGTGATGAGGAAAGATTCAAAGAGCAAAGGGGGGGGGGTGTAGTTTGTCCTCCCGCTTTGCGGGCCCAGCTCACACTGCTGTTGACCCACAGCGGCCCTCTAGCCAGGCCAAGGGGGCCAGGCGTGGGGGGCAAATTCCTACACTGGTGTTTGTTTGAGCCACGCACAGGGACCTGGGGTGGATTTAACCAGGGCCAAGGGGTGGTAAATGTGCAGGAGCTCCCAGATAGGGGGCCTTGGAAGCCATGACTGGAAGCCACCCAGCCTCCAGGGGCTCGGGGTGGGGTGAGGGTTGCCCCACTCCTGTGCATGGGTTTCTTGTTAACTCAGAGCCGGCCCCGCTTGGTCACATGGTGCTGCTGGGCTCCCTCCCTGCATGGCTGCTGGCAGAGCTGAACCAGTCCAGTGACCAGGGAGGCTGGGCGAGCTGTGCCAAGCAGGGAGAACCAGGAGCAATAGCTGGATGCTGTAGGGAGGGGCCACTGCTTTCTGGGAGGTGAGGCTGAGGGGGCAGCCTGGGGACGGGGTGACTTGAGCTGTTCTGGGAGTGGCTGAACCTTTAAACGGTGACCCCCCAATCAGCAGTTACATGTCTGGGCACCAGGTTCTAGACCAGGCAGTTCTCTGCGTGACGTCTGTTGTAAAAGTGTTCATAAGTTCTTTTAGCCTGTTTATCTGATTTGGCTGCGCTCTTCCTGTCTGGCCACTTTGTAGTAGGTTCTTGGAACAGTAGTTCTGAGTTGTCTTTCCATGAGGAGTTGTGCTGGACTAGATGCAGGAGCTGCTGTTGGTGTTGATCTGTAATTCAGAGGAGCAAGGAATGGATCTTCCTGCTGTCAGATGTTTTTAGCTGCCTGCGCAGCTCTCTCAGCCTCTCCATTCGCTTGTGAGTAATGTGGGCTGCCAGTGATATGAGCAAAATCATATTTCATTCAGACTGACTTAAATTCTGCTGCAGTGAATTGTGGGACATTGTCCATCACTAGTTGTTCTGGATACAGAAATGAGCAAACGTACACTTCAGTTTCTCAATAACACTGCAACATGTTATGTCTTTCAAGTACATTATTTCTATATAGCTGGAAAAATAGTCCACAATGACCTGGCAATGATGTCCTCTGAATTCACAAAATCTGCAGCTAGTCTTTCCCAGTTCTCTCTCTTGTAGAGGTGGTTGTTCACTGGTTCAGCATTGCCTCTTAAGTTGATTTGGACTAGATCACCTTTCAAAAGCCCAATAGCATCAGATCCTCAAGTTCTTCCATCTTTCTCACTAGGCCCATCATGGCTGCTACACTGCAGCTGAGAAGGTTGTTGGTCTTTGATCCCATACACACTGAACGCAAAGCTTTTGTCTTTGTAAATTGGTTCGGTGATGAACTGGCCCATGCAGTTCAAAATCCCTTCAGGGAGGGTCAGAGCTGTGTGACATCAGCTCTCGAGTCAATTTTAAAGTCAATAGTCTTGCTTTGAATATTCAATGTCACTCTCCAGGCGGGCGCCATGTCATCACAAGTGATAGATCCCAGAATCAATGGGTCTTGATTGTCTGCAATATGAGTCAACTCCCTGACTGCTTCAGTGCAACGAACAGCTGCAAAATGTCCATATTTCAGGCATTTATTACAACATGCGCCTCTGGCTGGACATGTATCATCCCTTGGGATATGACTTTTCCACACCTTGTGCATGTAGACTGGCATTTGTCCCTCTTAGCCTGGGAATTCTCTCTCCTTACCTCAGGGAGTTTATGAGAAAGACTTTTAACACTTAAGTGTCTGTTTGTAGCTTTTAAGCTAGTTGCAGGTTTTTCAATTTGTTTTTGCCTGTTGTTTGAATAATTCTGACTCTTGCTAGCTGTATAGCTGTGGGTAGAGTTAAATCTCTCTTCGGCGGTAGCTGCTGTGAAAGGTTTTTTGCAGTGTTGTTGTAGCTGTGACAGTCCCAGGATATTAGAGGTAGGTGAGGGAATATCATTTAGACCTCACCTGGCTTGTCTCTATGAAAGGTTTTTATCTTTTAACCCAATAACCAGCCTGTTTCTGAAATTTTCATGTTTTACATTCCCCAAATCACAGTTTTCAGCCAGGGGATGCAGAGGTCTTATAAAACTTTCAACATTTTCCCCTGGTTCTTGAATTCTTTGCTGAAAACATGCTCTTTAATAAACCACATTTCCCTCGGTTATAAAGTGTGCATCAATCCTAACCACAACCCTTGCATAGTTGTCTTTGTGATGGTCTTCAGTAAAGTCAAAGGAGGTAAAGATATGCTCTGCGTGCTTCTCCATAGCCTAAATTAAAGTCAATACCTGTATATCCCCAGTTCCTTTGTGCAGCTTGTTTGCAATGCAAAATCGTGCAAAACATTGTTTCCAGTCTGTCCATTGTGAAGGGTTATGAAAGGTGACGTTCTCTGGGGAACCAGAGAGGGGCATGTTGATAAGGTCCTGCAAACTTTGTTGCTGTTCCTTCCGTCTGCAACCTGTGTTGCTGTTTTCCTTTGGTTTCTGTTCTTAGTTTACTCCTGACACCATATCATGTTCGGTACCAGATATGGACTGCCTACAGAGATTGTTTACACGCACCAGATGGAGAGTTCTTAATTTGTAATGAAAGAGGTGCTGGGGCTCAAGCAATTTTTTTACAATCATAACTGATGCAGCAAGCCCAGAGGTGCCAGGGCTTAGCCCTGGCAAGCCCTGGCACAAGTTGAGCACTGCAGATGGGTTCATCATAAGAACCGTTAATGCTCTGCTGGATACAGCTGAGGTTCATTTAAATAAGGTATTTTACAGAGCGTCACCTAGTAGCTGAACAGTATGATACAGGGTAACATGCCATTACACAGGTAGCCTGGCTTGTTTGCTAGACTCCATCCCATGTTAATCTTACTAGCCAGCTGCTCCTGCCCCCAGTGTCAGCTCAGAGCAGCCGGGCAGGCTCTGCACAAAACTTATGGGAGCGGTCTGGGGGCATCAGAGCTGCACTGCATAGGCAGATGTTGAATTGGCACCTCGCTGGTCTTCCCTCCAGTTGTTGAGGCCTATTTGCCTTTCCCTGGTGATGGGCGTTGTGTTCATTAACACTATTTGGATTTAACACCCCCCCATAAAGAACCTGTTCTGTTCCCCCCGGGCCCGAGAGGGGGTTGGTTTGGAGGGCTCACCCCAGGGCGAGATCCTGCAGCTGGGGTCCAGGAGACCCTGGGAACAGCTTGAGCCGGGCCTGTGCCACTACTAAATAAAGAGCGGCAGGGTCCCAGCAGAGTTCGGCAGGGCTGAGGGTAGTATTTAGTGTTGTGAAAGCTGGGGAGGTGGGTGGACGCTCCAGGAGCCCCCACTGGGGGGTTACCCCTAGAAGGCAGTAATGGATGGGCCCCTTTCTCCTGCCCGCTTGCTGGATCTCACCATCCAGTGGGGGACTGGACATCAGTCTGGTGAACGTGCCGGCGGGGGCTAGTTTGTGGTTATGAAAGGCCTGGGGAGAACTAGGCCCTCCTTTGACGCTGCACTGCCATGAGAACGAAGGGGAGAGGAAAGGGTGGTAGCTGCAGAACCTACAAACGGAGCCGTTTCCTTATGGAGCTCCCAGACCAGCTGTGGGATTCCTGGCCAGGGAGGGGAGGGGCAGGATTTTCACCAGGGTACCATCACTTGTCACCCTGGAAGCCAGCAAGAGCATTGCAGCACCCTGTGCTGCAGAGGCCCCCTCGCTGCATGCAGACTCAGGAATGCATGTCCTTCCACAAGGGGAGCCTTGTCCCCAGGCTGCCCTGATCCTTGTCAGCAGGCCTGCAGGACACAAGGGTTCCCATCCTTTCTGCCATACGCTCTGATGGAGAGTGGGGTAGCAGAGGAAGGCGGGAATGGGCTCACGTCATTTACAACAATCCTTTTTCTGGCTAGGACCATAGCACAGGCCCTGCTAGCCCACCCGCCAGCCCCCATTCACAGGTCCGCAGTTTGAACGGTCTCCCATGGGCCACCGGGCCTTACATCATCAATGAAAGGCAGGAGTTTCTCAGCCACTTGCACAGCCGCACGGCTGGCGCTCTGCCTGTCCATGCCGTCAAGGATGTTTTTCAGCACGGTGATGGCCTTGGCGATGATTTCCCTGTCTACCTCGTGTAGTCGCTCCAGGACGTCTGGCAGCAGACGCTGGAGTTTCCCCACCTGCGTGAAATGAAGAGCTGCTTTACGAAACACCCTCCAGTGACCCACAAGCCATTTCCAAAACAACGTCCACCTCCCCTGCAGACAGAGGCACGGGAACTAAGGGTGTGGGGGGTGCTGCAGCACTCCCAGGTTTTACACGGGGCTCTGCTCCTGGCCCCGCACACAGGGTCCCAGCTGCCAGCCCTGCGCCAACCCCCATCTGTGGCCCCAGCCTCGGTCCCCTTGCTCCATCCACCTCCCCCCCCTCTCCTGGAGCCATGGCCCTGCTCCTGAGCCCAGCTCTTAGGGGTGGCAGGGGGTGTGGGCAGGGGTAAGGGGGGGCGCAGCACCTCCACTATAAAAAGTCTTCCAGCGCCCCTGCCTCCAGGTGACATGTTAGAGCCTCAAAGCCTTTGCACAGCCAGCTAGAATCACGGGCAGCGGGGCCGGCTACCTGCAACATAAGCAGCTGCTTCCTTGTACCCCAGATCTCAGGGGATGGTATTTATTAGCGGGTATCATCTGTGAAAGTTCTCTGCACAACACGTTGACCCCAAATAAATCAAGTCTATTATTGTTATAGGGGTTTGAATAGCACCTCGAGGGCCTATCTGCAATCAGGGCTTGTGCTGGGGGATTTCCAGGCACAGTAAGAGACGTCCCCTGCCCTAGAGCTTACAGGCTAGACACACAAAGGAAGGATTTCTATCCCCATTGTACAGACATGGAACTCAGGCACAGAGAAGCTACGTGACTCGCCCACGGTCACCCCGGGAGTCTGGCAGAGCCAGGAACCGAACCTGGGTTCTCCTGAGTCCCGGTCCTTACAGCCCAGCCTAGAGGAGGGAGCCAATTTTGCACACGAGTTCTAGGGTTGGTCTGTTACTAAAAGCCAGATTCAATCATTTCTGTATTTGGTTTTTGAACCTTTCAAAGACAGCCCCACAAAATTTTTTTGGAGAGGGTCCAGAGAAGAGCTTGAGAACATGACCTATGAAGGAAGGCTGAAAGAATTGTGTTTGTTTAGTTTGAAAAAGAGAAGACTGAGAGGGGACATGATAGCAGTTTTCAGGTATCTAAAAGGGTGTCATAAGGAGGAGGGAGAAAACTTGTTCACCTTAGTCTCTAAGGATAGAACAAGAAGCAATGGGCTTAAACTGCAGCAAGGGAGGTTTAGGTTGGACATTAGGAAAAAATTCCTAACTGTCAGGGTGGTGAAACACTGGAATAAATTGCCTAGGGAGGTTGTGGAATCTCCATCTCTGGAGGTATTTAAGAGTAGGTTAGATAACAGTCTATCAGGGATAGTCTAGACAGTATTTGGTCCTGCCATGAGGGCAGGGGACTGGACTCGATGACCTCTCGAGGTCCCTTCCAGTCCTAGAATCTATGAATCTATGAAAATCTCAACCGGCATCAGGGAAAAAATGTGTCAAATACAGGCTAACCGGTTCCGGAAGAAAAAATGAACCACAAGCAAGTGAAAACCAGGCTGAGGCGCATGGAACGATGGGAATAGTGTATGACAAAGAGAATTACAGTCACGCCCTCTCCATGTCTGATCTAATCATAGTCCGGGTTTAATAAACCGGACTGACCCGCTATTCTCAGGGTAAGTAAATTATCATTAGTGAGAGTTGCCTTCAGATTGTCTCCTCTTTACCAGGCTGCCAGATCTGTGTATTTAAGCCCCAAGAGTTTTCTCTGCCTTCACTATACTGTGTGTATCAAACTTGTTATGAGATCTTAGCAGCAAAAGGCCCCTGTAGAGCTCTTCAGAGGAGCAAGTGCTGCGGGACAGAGCTGTGACGTCAACAGTTAAAATCTATGAGGCTTTAAAAGGGGATTTGTAGGAAAAAATGGTTCCTAATTGAAGCGAAATGGCTCTGTCCGAGCGTCCCTGATCACTGGTGTCGCCAGCATTCCCTGGGGTCTAGAGTCCGCAGCTCTGCTGCTAATCTAGTGCTAGGGTTCTTTGGATCACAGAGACCCCAGACACAATCAGTGCCAGGTGCTGCACACACCCAGAGACACACCCCGCAGCAGCCAGGCCCTGCCCTGCAGAACAGCAGACAAAGGCCAGGCAGGGACTTGCCCAAGGTCACTCAGCAGGTCAGTCACAGAGCCAGGAATAGAAGCCAGGGCTCCTGACTCGAGGCCAGGGCCATGTCCCCTGGGAAGGTTTCAATGACCCCAGCCCTGCAGCAGCTCCCTGCGGTTCTGGGTTTATCCCCCAGCCCTCCTCCCCTCTCACCTTCTCTGGGCGCAGGGACAGGTACAGGAGGCCTTTGAGCGCCAGCCAGCGCACCACAGTGTTGGGGTCTCTCAGCTGCCCACTCAACCGGTCCAGGATGGCGTCTTCCCGCTCATTGCCAAGGTCAGGGCACTGGAGGAGCTAACACACCAACAGCGAAACAAGCTAGAGAACGGGGCTGGACCCTCACGACTCATCTCTGCCACGGGGCCCTTAGCTCCACCTGCCACGGGCGCGGCATGCGCTGTACGCCGGGCACCGCGATTGGTCACCGTGTGTGCCCCACTGAAATGCTGCTAGCGCAACGGCCCCTCGAGGCTCCAGCCGAGATCAAGGCCTACCCTGCTCCCTCACTAAGGCTCAGCTGCATGCGGAGCGGGGAGGGAGGGGGCTGCAGCCTTGTGTTCCAAAGGGCCGCCCGGTCTGCGGGGGGCAGGTGAATTGGCCGTGGATGGGGCCCGGCCTGCGCATGGCTATACGGACGTCAGAGGGGGCTTGAGGGCCGAGGTCACACAAGGGACCATTCTATGGAGCTGAGCCTTGGGGAACAAGAGATACCCGACCCTGGGCTTTGCTCCAGCCCCGCGACACCAGCTGGGGCAGGTAACAATGTCCAGAGTCAGTGACTCCACCCCTAGGGCTCTAGGAGCTTTCCCTGCCCCTGGTCACCCACCCACCCCCAGAGCCTTCAGGGCTACCCCTCTCCTGGCCATAGGCATGGGCGGCGAGTTCTATGGGCCCCCGGTGCCTGGGCACCATGAGCCTCGGCCCCGCCTTCCGCCCCCGCGTCTCCCGGGCCATTTAAAAGAGCCCGGGGCCCCCACTCACCACCAGCAGTGCAGCGGAGCTGAGCGGCTTCCTGCCTGCTTGCTCCACATGGCTGCCGGCCCCTCCCTGCAGCCCCTGGGTGGGGTGGGTCTGTGTCCCACTGTCACGGAGTGTGGGGGAGTCAGGGCCCCGCACCCCCCACTTCCTGCGATTCACCGTGACTCTCACCAGCCAGTAAAACAGAAGGTTTATTAGATGACAGGAACACAGTCCCAAGCAGGGCTTGTAGGTACAACCAGGACCCCTTCAGCCAGGTCCCTCTGGGGGGCAAGGATCTTAGACCCCAGACTTGGGGTTCCCTGCCTCTTCCCACCCAGCCCAAAACTGAAACCAAAACCCCTCCCACAGGCTCTCTCCTCCTCCTTCTCTCCCCCTCGCCCCACCCCCCTTCCTGGCTCAGGTTACAGGCTCAGGTACTGTCCCTCACCTCAAGTCATCCCCTGCTCTCCCATCCCCCATGCAGACAGTCCAGTAAAACTAACCGACATACCCAGGTCAATCCACCCCGCTCCCTACTGCGTCACACCCACCCCAAGCGCCCCTGCAGCCAGTAGGAAGCTGCGCGGGCAGTGCCTGGGGGTAGCAGCACACGGAGGCCCCCAGGCCCGCCCTGCCTAGGAGCCCCAAGTAAGCGCCGCACCCTCCCAACTCCTCCCAGAGCCTGCACCCCCACCCCTTTCCCACACCCCACTCCGGCCCCCAAACTCCCTCCCAGAGCCTGCCCCCCCTCCCTCCGCACCCCCTCCTGCCCCCAAACTCCCTCCCAGAGCCTGTACCCCCTCCCTCCACACCCCCTCCTGCCCCCAAACTCCTCCCAGAGCCTGCACCCCTCACCCCCTCCTGCACCCCCACCCTCTGCCCCAGCCTGGAGCCTGCACCCAGCACCCAAACTCCATCCCAGAGCCTGCACCCCAGGCCCCTTCCCCACCCAAACTCCCTCCCAGGGCCCAACCTCTCACCCCTCCTGCACCCCAATCCCCTACCCCAGCCCAGTGCCTGTACCCCAGACCTCCTCCCCCCGCCCAAACTCCCTCCCAGAGACTTAGGCAGGTGGGGGGCAGGGTTTGGGGGGGCAGAGTTTGGAGGGGCGGGCTCTGCTGGTCACCATCAAAATTTCTACAAACCTGTCGCCCCTGGCCATAGGTCAGCCCCATGCCACAGTCACCGCTGGGCTAGGGCTGTTCTCACGACCCTCACCCGCCGGTGAGGCTCACCTGAATGAAGAACGCCATGGCCGGGATGTACCGCCTATCATCCCTGCAGTTGAAGATGGCCATCAGCTTGTGGAAAATCCAGCAACGCTCCTGGAAACTGACCGAAACCATGGCCCTGGCATGGGAAACACAAACACCACATCATCGAGGTGGGCAAGGACTGGTTCTCCATTTACAAATCTAACCAGACCAGTGCCACAGGACAGGGGATCCTGGGTGACTAGTCACGTGCAGCTGGCACGGACTAGTTCCTGCTGGCTTAAAATGCCCAGCGGCCTAACTGCTAGAGACCCAGACCCTTAATCACTCTACAGGGAGCCCTTCCATGAGGCCAGCTCCGAGCACGCAGCGCTGGGGCTGTGTGACGAAGTGGGACCGTTCTTAATGTTTCCTCTGAATACTGTGTGGGTGCCTCAGTTTCCCCTATGCATTTCTTAAGTCTCCAGTGTGCATAAATGGCTGACAATCTGTCTCCTAGCAACAAATGGCCAGGGCCCTTCCACCCTTGCAAGGGGATAGCTAAAGGTGAACAAAGAGATCAGGTGACCTCCTGGTCCAGGAAAGAGACAAAGGCCAGAAAGGAGGGGCTGGAGGGGGGTTTCAGTTGGGAGCTGGCTGGGGACCAGAAGTGAGTGCAGACGGAGTTGTCTGCCTCGCTGGGCCCCAGAATGGACCCGGCTGAGGGGTCCCGTTTGCTGTACCTACAAGCTCTGTTTTAGACTGTGTTCCTGTCATCTAATAAACCTCTGTTTTACTGGCTGGCTAAGAGTCACGTCTGACTGCGAAGTGGGGGTGCGTGCAGGATCCTCTGGCTTCCTCAGGACCCCACCTGGGGGGACTCGCTGTGGGAAGCGCACGGAGGGGCATATGCTGAATGCTCCAAGGAGAGACCCAGGAAGGTGAAGCCGTGTGAGCTTCTTGCCCTGAAGACAGTCTGCTCCGAGGGAGAGGAGGCTCCCCAAAGTCCTGACTGGCTTTGTGGGGAGCAGTTCCAGAGCATTGCCCGGGGACTCCGTGACAGGCTGCAAGAGAACTGCAGACAAAGAAGGGCGTCGGTGGGCTCGGTGGCCTTTCTCATGTGCCCAGATATTGGGTGATGAGAGACAGAAGGTGGGTTAGGGAATATCTTAGATTGGTCTAAGACAAGTGTTGGAGCTTTCTGTGTTAGCTTCTCTCTCTCACCCACAGATGCTGGGCCAGCCAAAGACATTCCCTCCCCCACCTTGTCTCTCTCATGTGCTGGGCCTGACAGGGCTACACCAACGCTGCAGTCAGACATGACGGAGGCTGTCTTTGCCCAACCACACCTGCCAGAGCCACGCAGGAAGCGGTTTACGCCAGGCAGCGCAGGGTGGAGAAGTAGCCGACTGACTCCTCGGCCAACAGCACAGAGGCTGCGGCCTGTTCCACGCAGGCGATTGGGAGCCGCGTCTCACCCAGCGGGGAAGGTGATGTGGCCGTGTCCTGGGCCCAGGGACGGGAGATGCTGCTGCGGTCAGTTCTGGGCAGCAGCCCCAGGGACAAGACACTCACCGGGCAAGCAGCAAGACGCCTTTGTGGTGCATGTCGGCGTTCATGAGCATGCCCCAGCCACCCTGCTTCTGGATGAACGTGGCCTGGTCCCCGTAGCCAGCACATTGGAGCAAGGCTTGCATGGCATTCACCGCACACCTGCATGCAGAGCGAGCCTCTTGTTACTGAGCGAGCCCAGGCCAGGCCCTGCCGCGTGCCTGCGGGCAACGGTGCAGAACCGAGGCGGGGTGTCGGGCTGGCAGTACCTGACGGGGCTGAGGGGTGCGAGCGTGTCCTCCTGGTTATGCACCCTCTGGTTATCCATGGACGGCTCCACCGTGTAGGTTATTTGGAAGAGCAGGGCGATGGAAAGCTGAGGGAAGAGCTCCTTCACCTTCTCCCTGGAGCCCTGCTGCTTGAGGATCTTGTACAGGACTCTGGTGGCCTGCAGCCAAGAACAGGAGACAGATGTCACTGCAGGGCCTTCGTCCTTCCCACACTCCCCCAAGGCACCTAGAGAGGAGGGGTGGGCTGGGGGCTAAGGCCTGGGATGCTGGGTTCAATTCCTAGCCTGTGTGACCTTGGCTAGAACCACAGAAGGGACTTGGGCTCAGCGTTGCCATGCCTAGCTTCATGTGCCCTGCTGCCCAGTGGACTCACAGCCCTGAGTTAAGTGCCCAGGCTCCATATACGCTCCAGAGGGAGAGTCAGTTGGGCCAATTGTTAAAGAGGGTAAACGGGATGGCCTGGGTAATTTCAGGCCTGTCAGCCTGACATCGATCCCAGGCAAGATAATGGAGCGGCTGGTACAAGATTAAATTAATAAAGAATTAAAGAAGATAATTTAATTAATGCAAATCAACATGGGTGTATGGAAAATATTTCCCACCAAGATAATTGCGATCTGTTTTTCGATGAGATTACAAGTTTGGTAGAGAAAGGAAATAGCATTGGCATAATGTATGTAGACTTCTGTAAGGCGCTTGAGTTGGCGCCGCACTCCAGTTTGATCGGAATCCTAGAAGGATACAAAAGTAACGTGGCGCACATGAATTGGTTATAAATTGGCTGACAGGTCTCAAAATGTAATTGTAAACTGGGAATCAGCATTGCACTGGTGTGTTTCCAGTGTGGTCCCTGCAGGGATTGGGTCTTGGCCCTACGCGATTTAACATTTTTATCAATGACCTGGAAGAAAACATAAAATCATCACTGATAAAGTTTGCAGATGACACAAGAATTGGGTGAGTGGTAAATAATGAAGAGGACAAGTCACTGATACAGAGCGATCTGAATCGCTTGGTAAACTGGGGGGCAATCAAACAGTATGTGTTTTACTATGGCTCATTGTAAATGAATACATCTAGGAACAGGACGGGGGATTCTCTCCTGGGAAGCAGAGACTCTGAAAAGGACCTGGGAGTCCTGGTGGATAATCAGCTGAACAGGAGCTCCCAGTGTGGTGCTGTGGCCAAAAGAGCTCATGTGATCCTGGGATAAATAAACAGAAGAATCTCGAGTGGGAGTATTTGGCACTGGTGTGACCCACTGCTGGGATCCTGGGTCCTGTTCCAGTGCCCACAATGCAAGAAGAATGTTGATAAATTGCAGAGGGTTCAGAGAAGAGTCGTGAGAATGATTAAAGGATTAGAAACCATGTCTTATAGTGATAGGGTGACCAGACAGCAAGTGTGAAAAATCAGGACGGGGGTTGGGAGTAATAGGAGCCTATATAAGAAAAAGACCCTAAAATCAGGACTGTCCCTATAAAATTGGAACATCTGGTCACCCTACACAGTGAGAGACTCAAGAAGCTCGATCTATTCAGCTTAACAAAGAGAAGGTTGAGGGATGACTTGATTACTGTCTATAGGTATTTCCCTGGGGAACAAATATTTAATAATTGGCTTTTCAATCTAGCAGAGAAAGGTCTAACATGATCCAGTGGCTGGAAGTTGAAGGTAGACATTCAGATTGGAAATAAGGCATACACGTCACAGTGAGAGTAATTAATCATTGGAACAATTTACCCAGGGTGGTGATAGATTCTCCATCACTGACCATTTTTGAATCACGATGGGATGTTTTTCTTCAAAGACCTGCTCTAGGAATGTTCTGGGGGCAGTTCTCTGGCCTGTGTCATGCAGGGGATCTGACTAGATGATCACAGAGGTCCCTTCTGGCCTTGAAATCTATGAAGCTAAGAGTGGGGAGCTGCCTAAACCAGCCAATAGGAAATGCTGAGGAGAGGGGTGTGGCCTAAGCCCCACCCCCAAAGGGAATTCGGTATCTATCTCTACTTGGGAACACTTAAATAGTCATTGGAGCAGAGTTTAGACCCCGGGTCTCCCAGTTGGGTGCCCTAACCACTCGACTAGAGACAGTGGTGTAGTCCAAAATCTGAAGGTACTGGAATGCCACTAAAATATTGATTTTCATAAACATGAATTATACAAATTCACATTTTATTTGTCTACTGAATTTCTGGTACAGTAATTCTTGGCTAAACCAGGCATGGCTGAAGACAGGCCGGCTGTCCGAAATAACAAGGTATTGGATTTTTTTTTTAATTGTATACACCAGGGGTCGGCAACGTTTGGCACGCAGCTCGCCAGGGTAAGCACCCTGGCGGGCCGGGCCAGTTTATTTACCTGCTGACATGGCAGGTTCGGCCGATTGCGGCCCCCACTCGCCGCGGTTCGCCGTCCCGGGCCAATGGGGGCGGCGAGAAACCGCGGCCAGCACATCCCTCGCCCGCGCCGCTTCTCATCGCCCCCATTGGCCCGGGACGGCGAACCGCGGCCAGTGGGGGCCGCGATCGGCCAAACCTGCCACGTCAGCAGGTAAATAAACTGGCCCGGCCCGCCAGGGTGCTTACCCTGGCGAGCCGCGTGCCAAACGTTGCCAACCCCTGGTACACACACACACACACACACACACACACACACACACACACACACACACAGACAGACACCTATAGTAGCTATTCAATTCATTTTAACTGTTGAAATCATTGTGCTGAAATGCCATTAATGTGTACACAGCACACTATGTAAAAGATATAAATCTAGACAGTACAGTGATAAAAACCCAATGAATGCATAGCATGTTTTCTTTTTACTTTAGCCTATAGGCTAATGAAAATACAAAATAAATCACGCTGCTGCACTATAGACATTAGTCTATCAGGCGGAAATAATAAAAGTTTATTTTAAATTGAAACTAGCTAATAGGCTACACAAGTAACACAAAATACATCAAGGCATAACAGGGGCTGTAGTAGCAAAGGCCTGCTGTAATGCATTTATCTAATTTCTACAAATATTTCCACAAAGCGTCTTTCTCCATCTTGTAATTTATGTGTCTGTGAATCAGAGGGAGAACGAGGATGTCTGAGCCAAGTTCTGGCACAGCTGAGAGGGTGCCACATGGAAAATGAAGGGCCACGTAGCTTGCTAAACATGAGATTTGACATATGCGGAATAAGCCGCTTGCCACATTTGCCATTCACAATCATAGTCATGTGGCTAAATCCACGCTCACACTCAGCCGTGCTGCATGAAATCACATGCGTGGAGCTGAACAGAGGTTTCAGCTGAGCTGGCACTTCTGACCAGTATAGTCAAGAAAGTCACGCTAGGCATTGACTATTCCTGTCACTGGTAGACCAAATCGGTTGCACAGCTGCCCTACCTCCTTTTCACTTTATCTAAGAATAATGGGTCACTACAAAAAGTAATTTTCCCTCTGCTGATACTCACATCTTCTTCTTGTTCTTTCTTGGTTTCAGGTGACCGGCAGTAAAGCGTATACAGTTTGTCAAAGAATTCCAAGTGATTTACAGCTCTTACTTCACTTAACGTTTCAGCAGCTGCCAAATCCAACCTGTGATTCACACACTACCTCGCTAGAACATTTGGGTACTTCTTCACAATACAGCTCGCTACGCCAGAGTTCTTCCGAAGCATAACACTAGCACCATCACTCGCAAATACTACAAGAGTAATTGTAATCAGAATTCGATTTATTGAGGCATTTCAGCTCACAATCTACAGTGCCTGAAGCCGTCTGATGTGGAAGTGCAATCAGATCAAGAAACATGAAGTGAGGATAATCATCCTTCAAAGTGTCACATTTTAAATAGATTCTAACTGTTGATTCATTGCTCAGAGTAGTTGATTCATCAACAGACATGGCTATCTTTCCGTCACTCTCCGGCATCTGAGCGCACATTCGTCATTTGCAAGGCTTTCGGTGCATTGCAGATGAGATAGGGTCTAGCATGTCTGTAGCACTGAATTGTGAACACAGACCGATACCAATATCTACACCATGCAGTATCTGGAATTCAGTTAAATCGGGACGATCAGAGTAGGGTCTGCCATGTTTAGCAATGTAATAGGCCATTCGCTTTACCTGCACAGTTGTGTCAAGTTCTGATTTTGTCATGTTAACCACTTCAACTTCAAAAGTTGAGGTTTCTGCTTCTGTTGAAAGCTGTAAAGCTACCTCAGATGCAGTTGAATCTTTGTGTTCCTTTATCTTCATTGGCAGAGATGTTAATCTGGACTCTCAGCTAGGTCCATAAGGAGAAACAGAAAACTACCACCACCCTACTGCTATGGAGAGAGAGACCTTGATGAAACTTTGCTACAGATAAGGCATCCAAGCTTACCATCATGGCAGGACAACCAAGGATAATCCCTCTTCTTCAGCATCCACTAATCAGAATTCATGCCAGCTGGTCCTTTGGCTGTTGAAGGGTAATCTTCACGGTTCGTTCTCACTGCAATAGCCACCTCAGTGAACTCCATTACAGGAAGAGCTCTGTTTTTGTGTTTGTGTCTGCAGTTGATGCACGGCTGCTGCTGTCTTCGTCAACACCTTTAGCCTTCTCAAAGAAGTAGTTAGGAAGAGAAGAATTTCCTAATGCTCTTTTTACTGCATCAGAGGACTGCTGGCTGTAACAGACAGTTGTGCCGGAGATGTGAATCATCTCATTTAGCTTGCCTACTATGTGCGTTCTGGCTCGATTACAATATTGTTGTCTGGTGTTGTTTCACATCTTTATTAATGACCTGGATGTAGATAGAGAGAGCAAACTGGTCAAGTTTGCAGATGACACAAAGCTAGGAGGAGTCACCAATACTTTAGAGGAAAGAGCTAAAATTCCGAGGGATCATGGTAAATTGGAGGACCGGGCTATAGACAACAAAATGAAATTCACCAAAGACAAATGTGAGGTGCTACATTTAGAGAAGAAAAATCAAATGCACAGATACAGAATGGGGGATAACCAACTTGGCCGTGGCACTTCTGAGAAGGATCTGGGAGCTGTGGTGGATCACAACCTCAGCATGAGTCAGCAATGCGATGCTGTTGCAAAAAAAGCAAATGCAATTTTAGGTTGCATTAACAGAGCTATAGCATGCAAGTTATGGGAGGCGATAGTACCGCTCTACTCAGCACTGATTAGGCCTCAGCTGGAGGACAGTGTCCAGTTTTGGTCACCAATGTCTAGAAAGGATGTGGAGAAACTGTAATGGATCCAGAGGCGAGTAACAAAGATGATCAGAGGGATGGAACACAAGCCATACGAGCAAAGGCTGAAGGAACTGGCTATGTGTCGTTTGGAAAAGAGGAGATTAAGGGGGGACTTGATAATGGTCTTCAGATACTTGGAAGGCTGCCATAAAAAAAGATGGAGAAAAGTTGTTCTCTCTTTCCACAGAGGGCAGGACAAGAGGCGATGGGGTCAAACTACAGCACAGCAGATGTAGATTAAACCTCAGGAAAAGCTTCCTAACGGTAAGAAGAGTAGGACAATGGGACAGACGCCTAGGGAGCTTGTGGAAACTCCTTCGCTGGAGGTTTTCAGAAGGGGGCTGGAGCCATCTGTCTGGGGTGGGTTAGACACAACAAGTCCTGCATCGTGGCAGGGGGCTGGACGAGCTGACCCTGCGATCCCTTCTCACCCTGTGGTTCTAGGAGTGCTGCTGAATAGCACCAGGAGAGCGTTTCGGCGTGTTCCGGCTCGACTATAGCACTGGCTAGAGTCACGCTCTCTCTTCGGCCCAATGACTACACCCCGTGGGAGACTGAGAGACACCCTCAGGCAGTGATGGGGACACACGGCGCTCCTTCCCTTGCTGCAGGGGCTGGTACTTACGGCCAAGGGCTCGTTTCTCTGAGAGATATGATTGTAGTAAAACGGCTGCTCCCGCAGCGTGTTGAGCAGCTCCTTTAGGATCTTTTCTGTGGTCTGGCAGTGGGATGTCAGCATCCTCCACATCTCCGCAGCAACGCTGCAAAGGGAGAGAGCCAATGGCACTTGGTCAGAGCCCCGCCAGCCTCCTGTACCCCCTCCCCCCCCCGGCACCGGCACCCTGCTGGGTCTCCTCACACCGGCCAGTTCTTTGTTGCCCTCCCGCTGCTGCTGGTGCAGGCTGCCTAGGGACCGGGTCTGAGTGTCAGCCCCAGGGAAGGCTGAGGGATGCCATACAGGGTTTTGCAGGCTGGCCTGTCTCCAGGGCAAGCCAGCCTGCAAAACCCTCCAGGAGAAGCAGCAGCTCTGCAGGGAGCAGGAGATCTCTGGAAGGTTCTGCACTCCCCTGTCCCTGGCAGCGGGACCAGTCCGGGGGACCCGGAGCGCAAGCGGCGGCAGCCCCAGCCCCGTACCTGTCACATGACAGCGAGCAGCCCAGCAGGGTTCTGACCACCTCCTCGCTGTACTGGTTGCCCAGCACGAGAAGGGTCCTGAACAGCTCCCTCCGGGACAGCGGCTCGCTGATGGAGTCCAGGTTCTTGTAAATGCTCATCACAGCCTCCGACACCTGGAAGGGAAATGAGGAGATGGGGGCCTCGGCTTCCTCGCACTGCTATTGATCTGGGGTGCCAGGGACCTGCTGCACCTGAGAGCCATCTGCCCTCCCAGATCCTCTTCACCAGCCCCAGACCTAGAGCACAGGACCAGTTCCCGGCCTATCGATTCATAGACTGCAAGGCCACAAGCGGCCATGGTGATCACCTAGACCAGGGGTCTCAAACTCAAATGACCACAAGGGCCACATGAGGACTAGTACATTGGCCCGAGGGCCGCATTACTGACACCTTCTCCCCGCCGCCCTCGGCCCCACCCCCACTCCACCCCTTCCATGAGGCCCCACCCCTGTCCCGCCTCTTCCCACCCCTTCCCTGCCCCCATTCCAACCCCTTCCCCGAAATCCCCACCCCAACTCCGCCCCCTCCCTGCCCCCAGGGGGTGCAGGAGGGGTGTGGGGTGTGGCAGGGGCTCAGGGCAGGGAGTTGGGGTGTGGGGTGCAGGAGGGGTGAGGGGTGTGGCAGGGGGTCAGAGCAGTGGATTGGGGTGCAAGAGGGGTGCAGCAGGGGGCTCAGGGCAGTGGGTTGGGGTGCAGGAGGGGTGCAAGGTGCATCAGGCGGCTCAGGGAAGGGGGTTGGGGTGCAGGAGGGGTGTGGGGTGCGACAGGGGCTCAGGGCAGGGGGTCGGGGTGCGGCGGGGGCTCAGGGAAGTGGGTTGGGGTGCAGGAGGGGTGTGGCAGGGGGTTGGGGTGCAGGATGCGGCAAGGGGCTCAGGGCAGGGCATTCGGCTGCAGGAGGAGTTCGGGGGGCGGGCTCTGGCCCGGCGCGCACCGGCGGCAGGCCAGACTCCCTGTCTGCCCTGCCCCGCCCCGTCCCCGCGCTGCTCCGGGATGTGTGTATTGCTGTTGCTTCAGGCACCGCCCCCAGCATCTCCCATTGGCCAGGAATGGGGAACCGCGGCCAATGGGAGCTGCTGGGGGCGGTGCCTGAAGCAACATCAACACACACAGCAATGTGCCCTCCCTTCCCCACGTTCCGGCCGCTTCCCGGCACGGCGCGGGGGCAGGGCAGGCAGGCAGGGAGCCTGCCCTGCCCCCGGTGCGCGTCGGGCCGGAGCCGCTCTAGGTAAACGCTGGGGGAGGGCAGGAGCAGGGGCTGCGAGGGGCTCATGGGCTGCAGAAAATTACCTCGCGGGCCGCATGTGGCTCATGGGCCGCGTGTTTGAGATCCCTGACCTAGACTGACCCCCCGCCCCCCCGCATTGCACAAGCCAGAGACCTGTCCCCCAATAACACCTAGAGTCTCCCACGGATGGGCTCCCCCAGCAGGGTGTTCTCACTGCAGCTCTTACCCCCTCCAACCTTGGGCCGGGGACCCTCAGGATCCCATGCAGCATGTGCCTGGCCACCACCGAGTCATGGACGCTGGTGTCTCTCATGCTGTCAATAGCAGTGAGGAGGAAGTCCATGCGCTCGGATCCATTGAAGTACTTCCCAAACATCTGAAACAAACCTGCCAGTGAAACCCCTTTTGCTGCCCAGCGCGGTTCCAGTCAGTGGCCGAGCAGCCAGGACTGGCCCAGCCAGGAGTGCAGGCAAACCCCACTCTGCCGGGACAGGGCTGGGTTACTGCACCTGGGCAGCACAGTACCCAGCCAGCAATCAGGAACTGTCGTGCATGGCAGAGGCCAGCCGGGCAGTGCACGGGGGCACAATACTGCACAGCACGGATACTCTCTTTAGTGCTCAGCAGGGGCTGGGGCTGGTGCACAGATGCAATGATGCCTTTTATTGCATTAATCTCTGGGGAAGCTCCCACCATGCCTGACAAGGAGCTGGGATCAGGTTTGGATGAGCCCCAGTGCATCTTGGGATGTGGCATGTAGGGAGGCATATTGGGCTGCATTAGTAGAAGCATTGCCAGCAGATTGAGGGAAGTGATTATTCCCCTCTATTCGGCACTGGTGAGTTCACATCCGGAGTATTGCATCCAGTTTTGGGCCCCCCACAAGAGAAAGAATGTGGACAAATCGGAGAAAGTCCAGCAGAGGGCAACAAAAATGATTAGGGGGCTGGGGCACATGACTTATGAGGAGAGACTGAGGGAACTGGGCTTATTTAGTCTGCAGAAGAGAAGAGTGAGGGGGGATTTGATAGCAGCCTTCAACTACCTGCAGGGGGTGGGGGGTTCCAAAGAGGATGGAGCTAAGCTGTTCTCAGTGGTGGCAGATGAGAGAACAAGGAGCAATGGTCTCAAGTTGCAGTGGGGAAGTGTGACGTTATTGACATAAACTGGGACCATATAGATCATTGTTGCAACCAAGGTCCTGTAGTGGCACCCAAATCTTGTATAAAGGGGGTCAAATGGGGTGTCTAAGACAAGGTTATGGTTTACTGGTTATGATTATGCTGTCTATATGGGTGTATCAGTTTTGTAGTTGAAGTTATGAATATTGGCTCTATACTGTCTGTATGGCAAACTTATGCTATGCTTCTGGGTGACATCCCAGACAAGCTGGGATTAGCTCTGCCTAGCCTGCTTGATGGCCCATTAAGGACCATCAGCTATACAATGGACCCATTGAGAGAAGGCCAATATGCCTTCAGACTCAGCAAAGTATGCAGGGACTGGCCCATGTGACTCCAGGCTCCATTTTGCTGTAATTTTCCACAGTGAGAACAAAGAGGTGTTCTTACACCTGGAAAAGACTATATAAGGCTGATGCCTCATCTCCATTGGGTCTTCAATCCTGCTTCTTACCTCTGGAGGAACTTTGCTACAAGCTGAAGCTTTGAACAAAGGACTGAGGACCCATCCCAGCAGGGGATGTATTCCAGAGACTTGATTTGAACCTGCAGTTTATTCTATCGCTGCTGCAAGCCTGAACCAAGAACTTTGCCATTACTGTATGTAATTGATTCCATTTAACCAATTCTAACTCTCATCTCTATCTTTTTCCTTTTATGAATAAACCTTTAGATTTTAGGTTCTAAAGGATTGGCAACAGCGTGATTTGTGGGTAAGATCTGATTTGTATATTGACCTGGGTCTGGGGCTTGGTCCTTTGGGATCAGGAGAACCTTTTTCTTTTACTGGGGTATTGGTTTTCATAACCATTTGTCCCCATAACGAGTGGCACTGGTGGTAATACTGGGAAACTGGAGTGCCTAAGGAGATTGCTTGTGAGACTTGCGGTTAGCCAGTGGGGTGAGACCGAAGTCCTCCTAGTCTGGCTGGTTTGGTTTGCCTTAGAGGTGGAAAAAACCCCAGCCTTGGGCTGTTACTGCCCTATTTGAGCAATTTGTCCTGAGTTGGCACTCTCAGTTGGATTCCGCCAGAACTGCATCGTCACAGGAAGGTCTAGGTTGGATATTAGGAAAAACGATTTCACTAGGAGGGTGGTGAAGCACTGGAATGGGTTATCTGGGGAGGTGGTGGAATCTCCATCCTTAGAGGTTTTTAAGGCCCGGCTTGACAAAGCCCTGGCTGTGATGATTTAGTTGGGGTTGGTCCTGCTTTGAGCAGGGCGTTGGACTAGATGATCTCCTGAGGTCTATGATTCTATGAGGTGGAGTGGGCCAGAGGCAGGGCTCTGGCCCAGATGAATGGGCTCAGTCACACGCCTGGGTCTGTCCCTTCCCCCGACTCCTAGGGTGTTAATTTCTGACTCCTGATAACTCTGGGCACAACAATCCCATGAAGCACTGACTGTACTTACCCGTGTGATATCGCTGGTGTTGGTGAACAAGGTGTCCCAGGAGCCGTACAGGGTTTGCTCATCCTCGAGGAACTGCTGATACTCTGCACTGTTCTTCACCATCATTGTGGCTGAACCAGGGTGGGGAAACAGACAGCAGGCAATATAAATCAGATGTTCGGTTAGCAAACGGGAGTTTTGCAAGAAAGTTTAGAGAGGGTGTGTGAGAGACAAGTACATCTAACAACCATACTGTAAACTCAGGCCAATAACCCCCTCCCCAAAAACAAAACTAAACAAACTAACCCCCCTGGAAGAGTAAAAATAAACCAGGCAGAAGGGCAGCAGCAGCATGGGGCTCGCCAGTTGATTGCACTGAATGCAGCATGTCTGATTACCAGCTCTGTGGGCAGGTAGCATATGTGGGCATTTGGCCCAAGGAGCTACTGGCCCTCGGAGACCAGGAGGCCAGAGGGGCTGAACTGGTGGAGCTAAGGGCGACAGCGAGGTACATAGAGGAGACTTTTAGGGACGCAGTAGAGTGGTCCCACCCCCAGTCTGACAGCCTCTGTGCTGCTGAGGAGGGTGAAAGTTTCGGGGAAGGAGAACATCGAGCTAGAGCAGAGGGAGACGATCCCATAGTTGGGACCCACCTTCCAGATGAAGTCATGATGTCCTCTCAAATTGAGGTAGGAACCCCAGTTACAAAGAAAAGCCAGGGATTCAATCAATAGACATATAAGCAGTTTGGTTTGTGATGACTGGGAGAACCACATGGTAAATTGCCTGCCTGGTGCAAAGGTTGCAGCTCTCACGAGACATCCAGACAGACTTATGTGCCCTGTGGTATGTAACCTAGCGTTTAAATCGGCCTCTGTATGAGATAGCTAATGTGACAGTGAATTTTTAAAAAGTCTCCAGATGTGATCCCTGGTAATACATAATACTCAATACTGACTTCAGTACCAGGCAAATTGTTGAAACTATAGGAAAGAACAGAATTATCAGACACGTCGGTGAACACAATTTGTTGGGGCAGAGTCAACATGGCTTTTGTAAAGGGAAATCATGCTTCACCAATCTACTAGAATTCTTTGAAGGGGTCAACAAGAATGTGGAGAAGGGTGATCCAGTGGATATAGTGTCCTTGGACTCCTTTGACAGGGTCCCTCACCAAAGGCTCTTAACCAAAGGAAGCTGTCATAGGATAAGAGGGAAGGTTCTCTCATGGGTCAGTGGTTAAAAGATAGGAAGCAAAGGACAGGAATAAATGGTCAGTTTTCACAGTGGAGAGAGGTAAATAGCAGGGTCCCCCAAGGATCTGTCTTGAGACCAGTGTAGTTCAACATAGTCATAAATGATCCAGAAAAAGGGGTAACCAGTGAGGTGGCAAAATTTGCAGATGATATGACTCAATAAGCGATGGTCACATAAATACCACCCTATACCGGAAACCTACTGACCGCTACACTTACCTACATGCCTCTAGCTTCCATCCAGGACACACCACACGATCCATTGTCTACAGCCAAGCTCTAAGATATAACCGCATTTGCTCCAATCCCTCAGATAGAGACAAGCACCTACAAGATCTCTATCAAGCATTCTTAAAACTACAATACCCACCTGCTGAAGTGAAAAAACAGATTGACAGAGCCAGACGAGTACCCAGAAGTCACCTCCTACAAGACAGGCCCAACAAAGAAAATAACAGAACACCACTAGCTGTCACCTTCAGCCCCCAACTAAAACCTCTCCAGCGCATCATCAGAGATCTACAACCTATCCTGAAAGATGATCCTTTACTCTCACAGGTCTTGGGAGACAGACCTGTCCTCGCTTACAGACAACCCCCCAACCTAAAGCAAATACTCACCAGCAACCACACATCACTGAACAAAAACACTGACCCAGGAACCTATCCTTGTAACAAAGCCCGATGCCAACTCTGTCCACATATCTATTCAAGTGACATCATCATAGGGCCTAATCACATCAGCCATACCATCAGGGGCTCGTTCACCTGCACATCTACCAATGTGATATATGCCATCATGTGCCAGCAATGCCCCTCTGCCATGTACATTGGCCAAACCGGACAGTCTCTACGCAAAAGAATTAATGGACACAAATCTGACATCAGGAATCATAATACTCAAAAACCAGTGGGAGAACACTTTAACCTGTCTGGCCATTCTATGACAGACCTGCGGGTGGCTATCTTAAAACAGAAAAACTTCAAAAACAGACTCCAACGAGAGACTGCTGAGCTGGAATTGATATGCAAACTAGACACAATCAACACAGGATTAAATAAAGACTGGGAATGGCTGAGCCATTGCAAACATTGAATCTATCTCCCCTTGTAAGTATTTTCACACTTGCTTCTTATCAAACTGTCTGTACTGAGCCATCTTGATTATCACTTCAAAAGTTTTTTTTCTCTTACTTAATTGGCCTCTCAGAGTTGGTAAGACAACTCCCACCTGTTCATGCTCTCTGTATGTGTGTGTATATATATCTCCTCAATATATGTTTCACTCTATATGCATCCGAAGAAGTGGGTTGTAGCCCACGAAAGCTTATGCTCTAATAAATTTGTTAGTCTCTAAGGTGCCACAAGTACTCCTGTTCTTTTTGAAAATGACTCAAGATAGTTAAATCCAAAGCAGACTGCGAAGAGCTACAAAGGGATGTCACAAAACCGGGGGACTGGGCAACAAAATGGCAGATGAAATTCAATGTTGATAAATGCAAAGTAATGCACATTGGAAATCATAATCCCAACTATATATACAAAATTATGGGGTTTAAATTACCACTCAAGAAAGAGATTTTGGAGTTATCGTAAATAGTTCTCTGAAAACATCCACTCAACATGCAGTGGCAGTTAAAAAAGCAAACAGAATGTTGGGAACCATTAGGAAAGGGATAGATAATAAAACAGAAAAATATCATAATGCCTCTATATAAATCCATGGTGCGCCCACACCTTGAATACTGCGTGCAGTTCTGGTCGCCCCATCTCAAAACAGATATACCAGAACTGTAAAAGGTGCAGAGAAGGGCGACAAAAATGATTAGGGGGATGGAACAGCTTCCATATGAGGAAGGATGAAAAAGACTGGGGGCAAGTCTACACTTCAAACACTGTATCGCCTGTCGGAGAATAACAGAGTTCTCACTCTTTTGGTTGGGTACAGCACACGCCGTAGCTGCACCGGCGCTGTAGCATTTAAGTGAAGATGCTCCTATGCCAACAAGCTCTTAATCCACCTCCCAGAGCGGCGCTAGCTAGGTCAGTGGGAGAGGTGCTCCTGCCGACAGGGGTGTGGATTTTTCACACCCCTGAGCAATGTCGTTATAACAATATAGGTCTGTAGTATAGACCTGGGACCATTTAGTTTAGATAAGAGATGACTAACGGGGGATATGATAGAGGTCTATAAAATCATGACTGGTGTGAAGAAAGTGAATAGGAAAGTGTTATTTACCCCTGCACATAACACGAGAACTAGGGGTCACTTTATGAAATGAATAGGCAGCAAGTTAAAAACAAACAAAAGAAGGTATCTCTGCACACAATGCACAGGCAACCTGTGGAAATTGTTGCCGTGGGATGTTGTGAAGGCTAAAAGTATAATTGGGTTCAAGATAATCAGGGCATGCAAACCCATACTCTGCATGTCCCTAAACCTCTGACTACCAGAAGCTGGGACTAGATGTCAGGGGATGGATCACTCAAAATGTCCCTGTTCAGTTCATTCCCTCTGAAGCATGAGGCACTGGCCACTATCAGAAGACACAATACTGGGCTAGATGAACCATTGGTCTGAGTCAGTATGTCCATTCTTATGTGAGTTATGAAGAGTAGAATATAGATAGGGGAAGCTAAAGACATCAGGGGAAACTCCATGGCTTGCAGGACTAAGGATAATAAGGAGGTTTTTTTTAAAAAGTGTATTAGGAACAAAAGAAATCTTAGCAGTGGTGTAGGCTCATTACTAGATGGAGACTGTTTAAAAGGTTGCAGAAAAGGCAGAAGTGTTCAAGAAATACGTTTTCCGTGTTTGGAAACCCCATGTCAGTGTATTTAGGAAGGACAAGGGTCTCCAGGGCTCTTACATTTTAGCCGCAGCATGAAGAAGTAGAGGTGGTAAAATGCCAACATTGACGATTGGCAGATCTCCTGCTCCGGATGGCACAGAGTGACACACCCCACCAGCTGGCCCAGGACTCTGAACTCCTCCGCTCCCTGATGGAGAGAGGGCGCAAAGGGAGTCACTCGCCCCTGCAGGCCTAGCGCAGCGTGTCCCCCTGGCATTGCCCTAGCAATGGGTTAGAACTGGGGGAGGCAGAGCCCAGCGCAGAGAGACTGGGGACAATGAGAGCAGGAGGAGCCGTGGGGCCCATCACCAGGGGCTGAGGAAAGCTCAGCAGGGATGGGGAAATCTGGTCAGCAAAGTCAGCAAACCTTGCTCCCAAGTGGGGACCCGGGTAACGAATGAACTATCGTCCAGTCTCCATCTCAAGGGCAAGCGCCTAATCCCAGCCCCTTCTCCCATCCCCCTCCCTCCATTGACCTCAGGCCCAGGAGCTTGGGGTCACCTTGGACTCCTCTGCTCTGCATCCCGCCTCTCTCACTCCATCCTGGAGCTCCCCAGAGCCCTCCCTTTCTGCGCCATCCCCAGCCTGCCGGCTCTCTCCCGCCGGCTCTCTCCTGCAGCCTTGTCCTCTCGTCTCCCCCTCCTGCCAGACCTTCCCTTGCCCCTCCTGCAGCCCCTGCGCTGGCTCCCTGCTCTTCCCCACCTCGCACCAAGCCCCTTGCCCTCCTCTCCAGGGGTCTGCACAGCCTCCCCACACCCACTCCCCAGTGCTCTGGCTCCTTTGGCCCCTCCCATCCCTTTCAGTGTGTCCCCTCCCACCTCCCTCCTTCTGTTCTGCTGCCCCAGCCTCTGGGGGCACATCATCCAAGCGCCCCCCTCCAGCTGCCGGAGGGGAGGCCCTGACACAGGGGGGATGGAGCAGCTGGAGCAGCTCAATGGCCCTGAGCACCCAGAGCAGGGGGCGTTCATCTGGCAGCCTGGCAGGAGCTGATGCCAAAGCATCCCGCGGGTGACTGACAAAGGGGGTGAACAGACACCTGGGTTCAGAGGCGGCTCTCAGGGCCATCCTGTGTAAATGCACTGACCCTGTGGAGCAGACTTTGGTGCTAGGGGAACCATGCTAGCGGGGAGAGTCCTTGGAGACAGAATTATGGGGCTCGACCCAAAGCCCACTGGAGTCAGAGGACAGACCCATTGACATCAGTGCTCGGTAGATTGGACTCCTGCCGAGGATCTTGCTGAGTCACTATTCTAGGCCCGGGTTTTCCCTGCCAGGGAGCGCTGCACCGCGAGGCTGCTCAGTGCAGTTAGGAGGCGGCCAGGGTCACAGGCTGCTCACCTTGAATTTGGGTTTTTCAGCCATGAATTTCGACAGGCAGGTGATCCTTTCCACTGCCCTCAGCCGCCCATGCACCTCCTTGGATGCGGTCCAGGGGAGCAGGACCTGAGAGAAACAAATTGGGACAAATTGCTGAGGAGAAGTACCAAAAAATAGCACAAGCACATAGGGAGAAAATCAGAAAGCTTAAGGCAAAAATGAGTTCTAACTGGCAAGGGACATAAAAGACAATCAGAAGCAGCTCTATAAATGCATTCGGAGCAAGAGAAAGACAAAGGAAAGTGAGGGGCCACTACTCAGCAGGGAAGGAGAGAAAATAATGGATGACACAGACAAAGCCAAGGTGTTTAATGCCTTTTTTGCTTCAGTTTTCACTAAAAAGGTTAATGGTGACTAGATGCTTAACACAATATTAACAACAAGGGGGAAGGAATACAGGCCAGACTCGGGAGAGAACAGGTAAAAGACGATTTAGGTCAGTTAGATGAATTCAAGCTGGCAGAGCCACATGATATTCACCCTAGATGGAGCTAGGCAAAGCAATCTCTGAACCGTTAGGAGGGCTGAGGTCTCAGAGGACTGGAGAAGGGCAGACACAGAACCTATCTTCAGAAAGGGGAACGAGGAGGCCCCAAGGAATTATAGACCTGTCAGCCTAACTTTGGTACCCAGAAAGATACTGAACAACTTATTAAACAGTTTGTAAGAACCTAGAGGAGATAATAGGGTGATAAGGAAGAGCACCATGGATTTGTCCAGAACAAACCATGCCAAACAAATCTAATTTCCTTCTTTGACAGGGTTACTTGCCTAGTGGATGGAAGGAGGCAGTATATGATGATGTATATGAAGTTTAGTAAGGCTTTTGACTCAGTTCCACAAGACATTCTCATAAGCCAACTAAGCCAGTATGATCCAGATGAGATTACTATAAAGTGGGCGCACAACTGATGGAAAGACCATACTCAAAGAGGAGTTATCACTGACTCGCTGGCAAAGTGGGAGGGTGTCTCAAGTGGGGTCCCCCAGGGGTGTGCCTGGGTCCAGTACTAGTCAATATTTTCATTAAGAACTTGGTTAATGGAGAGGTGAGTATGCTTGTAAAGTTTGCGGATGACACCAAGCTGGGAAGGGTTGCAAGCACTTTGGAGGACAGATTAGAATTCAAAATGAGCTTGCTAAATTGGAGAGTTGATCTCAAGTCAACAAGATGAAATTCAGTCAAAACAAATGTGACGTAACGCACTTAGAAAGGAAAAATCAAATGCATAAAAACAAAGTGGGGGATAACCGGCTAGGTGGCAGTACTGCAGAAAAGGATCTGGGGGTTATCATGGGTCTCACACTGAATATGAATCAACAGTGTGATGCTGTTGTGAAAAAGGGAAATGTCATTCTGAGGTGTATTAGCTTGTAGCACTGTGTCCAGTTCTGGGCACCACGCTTTAAGAAAGATGTGAACAAACTGGGGCCAGTCCAGAGGACAGCGACAAAAGTGATCAGCGGTTTAGAAAACCTGACCTGTGAAGAAAGGTTGAACAAACTGGGCATGTTTCGTCTTGAGAAGACGGAGGGGGCACCTGGTAACAGTCTTCAAATACGTTAAGGGCTGTTATACAGAGGATGGTGACGAATTGTTCTCCATGTCCCCTGAAGGTAGGACAAGAAGTAATGGGCTTAATCTGCAGCAAGGGAGATTTACGTTAAATAATAGGAAAAAGTCTAAGGGTGGCTAAGCACTGGAACAAGTGACCTAGGGAAGTGGTGGACTCCCCATCATGGAGGTTTTAAAAAACAGGCTGGACAAACACTCATCAGGGACGGTCTAGGAATGCTTGGCCCTGCCTCAGTGCAGGGGGTGGAGTAGATGACCTCTTGAGATCCCTTCCAGCCCTGCACTTCTCTGTTCCCTCTTCCCAGGCTCTGGAATCGAGGAGACCGAATCTCTGTCAAGGACATTTCCCTCTTTTTATCAGAGGGGTAGCCGTGTTAGTCTGAATCTGTAAAAAGCAACAGAGGGTCCTGTGGCACCTTTAAGACTAACAGAAGTATTGGGAGCATAAGCTTTCGTGGGTAAGAACCTCACTTCTTCAGATGCAAGTGAGGTTCTTACCCACGAAAGCTTATGCTCCCAATACTTCTGTTAGTCTTAAAGGTGCCACAGGACCCTCTGTTGCTTCCCTCTTTTTGGAGCACAAACCACCCACAGAATCTACTTCCTGTGGCCCCAGAACTAGAACGTTGGGGGAATCTAGTTCTGGGCTCTGGCCAGGTTGGTGGGGCCCATGGTGAACACAAATGAATGCCAGGGTCAGATGGGGGCTCAGTGGAGAACACGGCAGATCCTGCACTCCTCCACCCCCACCCCGTGCAGACGTTTTTCAGATATAGCGGGGGCACTTGGCCCTCCAGCCCAAGAACCTTTGTATAGAACGTACTTTGAGGAGCCAAAGGCACTGGGGGGGGGGGGGAGTGTCCCATGCTTGGGATTAAATGGAGCCTTGGTCCCTGAGCCCCACCCCAGCTACAGGACTAGTCCCCTTCCTGCCCCCACGCCTCCAGACCTCCAAGATGTTCTCCACCACCAGAAGGTTGGGCTCCCGATCCTCGCACACCAAGGCCTTCACCATCTCGTCCATGGCTCTCAGAGTCTGTGTGCAGAGCAGAGGAGACACCAGAGCAAGTGGCGTTACCCAGCCAGGAGATGAACCAATGCCCTGGCGTGTGACACCCCCCAGGCCACAGCAGCCCCTGGTATTCCAGCTCACCCACTCACTTGTACCCACAGGGGACCTACTGCAAACTCCTCCTGGCAACAGGACGCCACCTGCCTTTGCTGTCCCCAGAAAGGCCATTGCATGCAGTCTAACCCACTGGAAGAGTCAGAAAGGACTGCACATTTGGGGGGGAGTTTTCCAGCCAAGCTTCGGTTCCCCTGGCCTGTGTGCGTCTGAAGCAGCCGATCGCAGGCCTGTGCCTCCAGCCAGGCACTGGGGATGAATGTGCTTGTGAAGGGAGTGTCTGTTCCCCACTAATTGTCGGTGCATGTGAAGGATAAATGCCTACTACTGCTACCCTATGAGGGAGTTACTCCTTTATCTGCAGCAGTGGGGCCTGTGCTTTGGTGCTGCAGGTCCTGAGCTGAAGTCCTGCCGAGGAGCTATGATTATTACACTCGTGTGCCAGTGCCAGGTTACCCAGGGGACAGGTACATGAGCGACTGGCAGGATTCCCACTCGGTTTGGGGCGGCTCCGCGTGGCCGATTTGGGGCTTACCTTGGTGTAGAGAGCAGCCTCCACGCCCTGCATGGTCTCTGCTGGAGGCAGGGAGAAGACACTGGAGAAGCAGGTAGCCAGCAGGCTGGATTGTTCCAGGCCCTGCAGCGGTGGCTTCACTTTGCTAAGAGAAGAGACACGTGCGGATTGGAGGGCTGAGGCGGGACTGATGCGCTAATGTTGGCGTCAGGCTCCCAGGACATGGAAACACCTGGGGGGGCTCCGGATGGGAGGTGGCGGATGAGAACAGGTCAGGGGGCGGTGGAGGGAGCTGGTGCTGCCTTCTCTCATACCAACAGGCAGGGACTTAGTGTAGCCTGCAGCTGTCTGCTGTGACCCCACCAGGACTCACCAGCTGGGGCAGAGATCGCTGCGCTTCGCCGAGAAACGACATCCCGCAAACGGCACGGACGGGAGACTAGAGCCTGCTGGCACCAAAGTGCCTCTGAAACAAGTGGCCACAGTGCAAAGGAGTCTGCCAGTCCTGTCCCGCTGGGGGCAAAGAGACCCTCCCACCAGAGCCGTCTGCACTGTGGCTGCACAGTCCAGGCCAGCAGAGAGATGCTGCATCAGCCCGCAGCAGGGCAGAATCCAGGCAGGGATCCAAGCCCTGACCCTTGACCAGAGCTCTCAGCCTGCTGGACATGGCACCCAGCTGTGTGCAGGGGGGCAGGAAGGTGGGGACAGCCCAGACAGCATTAACCCCTTCACCCCCACTGCCAGAGCATGGCCCCAGCACATGCAATGAGGTGCCAGGTGACTACTTGCCCCCTGCAGGACAGAGCCACGCCCCTCGTGGCAGGCGGCAGCCAGTGAGGAACAGCTACGCCCACTGCTGACGCAAATCCCCCCCCTCCGCCCCAGCAGAGATGGGATCGTGGCCAATGCCGTCGCCTGCCCCGCTGTCAGGAAGCCAGTGCCCAGTGGGGAGAGCCGCTCCAGCGCCTGCCCCGCCTCCCCCTCCCATTCCTGGGGAACCTATTGAGCCAACAGCGAGAGCCCAGCTCCAGCCCGCAGCATCTGCCACCTCCGGACGCCTGATGGGCAGGCTTCTGGGAAGCTCAGAGCAGGGCACCAGCGGCACTGAGAGAGAGCCCCCCATGGCACAGGCAGTGCCACGTGCCAGGGCTCAGCCTGCCCAACTTCTCAGCCACAGGGGGTCGCTGAGCTGCCGGTGTGACGCAGCTGGCACAGCTGGCAGTGACTTCGGTTGCTCCGCTCCAGCAGCACCCAACTGCCCCTCTCCCCCCAGAGCCATCGCCTGCGGGGTCCCAGAGGGGACCAGTCCTAACCCCCTCATTCCCTCCCCCACATCTTCATAAGGCCACGTGGAGAGGTCGCCAGGCACCGAAGAATCCTCCACCATCTACCCACTGGTGCCAGCCCACATGCACCAGCACCATCACCTGGTGCCACGTGCCCGGCGGAATCAGAAGCTGGGGGAGGAGCAGAGGGGGGAATGCCCTGGAGAACTGGCCATGCGAAGAGGCACTGGCTGGGGCTGGGCCAGGCAGGCTGGGTACCTCAGCTCCATGATGGCGAGCATCGCTTGCTGACGCACCACGCTGGTCAGGGAGTCGACGGACTCGTGATGAATCAGCTCCTGGGGAGACAACGTGGGGAAATGCCAGCCGGGCTCCAAGCTCCTGCAAGGCTCCGACTGGGGAGCAAAGCGCAGGGCCTGCAACATGTGGGCTCGGCAGCCAGGTCGTCCTACTGCGGACTTGATGGTGTGCAGGGCTCCAGCCGGGGAGCGCAGTGCAGGGCCTGTGGTCAGTGCCCCAGTGTCACGCGCCAGTGCACTGAAAGGCTCCATCAGCATTAGCACCCAGGGACACCACCTGAGATCAGGCCCCCTTGTGCCCAGTGCTGCACACACACAGTGAGAGCCAGTCCCTGCCCCAGAGAACTCACGAGCTAACTAGACGAGACAAGGCATGGGAGGGAAACTGAGGCACAGAGGGGGAAGTGACTTGCCCAAGGTCTTACTGCAGAACTGGGAGTAGAACCCGGGTGTGCTGAGCCCCAGCCCACTGGACCACCCACCAGCCCACGCTGTCCCACGTTCAGGGAAGGGAGGTGAGCTCTGGAAAGCTTTCTGCAGTGCTGGAGAGCAAAGACTTGCCAAATCTACGGAGCAGATTTGTTGCTAGTTCCCTAGTGGGCACTGACTGCGGAGTGTTGGGGCTCTGGGCAGGGAGACTGGCGTATACAGAGCGACCCGGTGACTTGGGAAGCTGGGTGCAAGGGAACACTCTACATTTCCATACAGTTATATGTTTAGGAACAAAGAATGCAGGCCACACTCACAGCATGGGGGGCTCTAACCTGGGAAGCGGTGACTCTGGAAAAGACTTGGCAGTCAGGGTAATCAGCTGCCCATGAACGCCCAGTGCGACGCTGGGGCCAAAAGGGCTACTGCCATCCTGGGATGTAGAAACAGGGCAAACTCCAGTTGTTAGAGAGGTTATTTTCCCTCTGTATTTGGCACTGGTGCGACCGCTGCTGGGATCCTGTGTCCAGGTCCGGTGCCCACAATTCAAGGAGAATGTTGATAAATTGGAGAGGGGTCAGAGAAGAGCCACAAGAGTGATTGGAGGATTGGGAAACATGTCTGATAGTGAGAGACTCAAGGAGCTCAATTAGTTCAGCTGAACGAAGAGAAGGTTACAGGGTGACTTGATGACAGTCTGTAAGTACCTACACGGGGAGCAAATATTTGATAATGGGCTCTTCAGTCTAACAGACAAACGTCTAACACGATCCAATGATTGGCAGCTCAAGTTAGACAAATCTGCAGAGATCTCCAGGCCAATCACTAAACCCGCCAGGTAACACAGCCCCAGTGTGTGTTTTACTCACCTTTATCTTCTCCACTAGCAGGGCTTTGCTGGTCACATTATCCATGTTTTTTTCTGGGCTCCTAGCCCAGATGGCTCTGCTGAGGATGATGATGTCCTTCAAAAATTTCAGTTTCTGGGCCTCGTCCTACGCCCCGCAGAGATTAGACACAAACAGGAAGGTTAGCGTGGAAAGGAGCTGCCAGTGGGAGAGATGTTAGAAAGCTTCCCCCCAGTGCTGCTCAGGCTTTGATATGCCGAATGGCAGAAGGCCATTCATCTGGTAACAGGAGTGACTATCTGGGGAGGGCAGGGCAGCTCTGTATGAAACCGGACCAGAGAGGGAGCAGATCTCACGGGGTAGGTGTCCAAAGAGGAACTGCAACATGGGGGCTAAGCAGCCAGACAGTGTTACTGGGGGCTTGACAGAGTGGGAGGAACAGCTGGGTGGGACACCCTGACACCCCAATATTCACCACTGTCATGTCATTAGGATATGTTTTGTACAAAGTACGTATTGTAAGGTATCATTCTAAAAGTCTTTATCTGCTAGACATTAATGTCTCATTGGATTGTATGTGCTATCGTTGTATGTGAAGTTATGAAGTTCAGCTATGTCTGTGTTCCTGAAACACGTTGTGAGGTTCAAAACAGCCTTTCAGGTACAACAGTAAAAACGCCAAACAATGGCTTAGTGAGGAAATGCACATAAGCAGCAGGGTTACCCCAGGAACTGTACTCAATAGAAACCTCTCCAAGAGAACGCTACACAATGGGAACTGTTGGACCCAGGTCACAGCAAAAGAGTTTTCCAGCGGGTGGGAAGAGGAGATAAAAGGTGAACAATGACATCGGGGGGGACCTCATGCTCCCTGCAATAAGACACCTGGAAACACCTGAGGGACAAAGATTGAACTATGAGAAGTGATGGTCCCAGGCTGGAGAGAGATTCCTAGCCTGTGTAAGAAAACCTGGGAAATCCAAGCTGCAAAGCCAAGGCAGCTTGTGCCTTAAGAATCTGCCCACCCGTTTATCACTCAGGGTAAGAATTTGCTAATGTAGAGCCTATCTATCCAGTGTGGAAAGCTTAGTTTGCGTGTTGTGTTTATTTACTAGTGCAATCTGCTTTGTACCATTTGCTATCTCTTATAACCACTTACAATCTACCTCTTGTAGTTAATAATCTTATTTCTTGTTTATATCATAACCCAGTTTGTGCAATTAGTAACTGGGTGGGAGGGGCAAAGAGTTGTGCATACCTCTCTCCACATCGAGGGAGGGGGCGAATTTCATAAAACCTTTGGGTCTGTACTCCAAAGGAGGTGGGCACCAGAGTACTGGGACAAGTCCCTTCAGCTGAGTCTTCCCAGAGCTGATCTCAGTGTCTGTGTCTTTCTGCAGCTGGGCGTGGCCCTGCCTGAGTGCATGGCTGGAAGAGGCTTGTGAGCCTAGCCCAGCAAGACAAGGTAAAGGGGGCCCAGGCTGGCAGAACAGGTGGGCTCGGTGGTATCCCGGTACATCAGGTGGCACCTCAAAGGGGGGCAACCCGTCACACTAGGGACGGGCCAAATCCAGTGCGCACAAGTCCACAAGGGGCTGGAAATTGAAGCTAGACAAATTCAGACTGGAAATGTACGTTTTTAACAGAGAAAGTAATAGACCATTGGAACAACTGAGCAAGGGGCATGGTGGGTGACCTTTTGTAACTCAAGACGGGACTTTTTAAGATGCTTTAGTTTAAACAGGAATTATTTGGGGGCAGGTCTCTGGCCTGTGTTATACAGGAGGTCACAGTGGTTCCGTCTGGCCTTAGAATCCATGCATCATCTGGAGAAGGGCAGATGTGCATGTGGACAGGGCACTAGCTGACAGATCAGAGGAGGGCTCTTGGTACCTGTTCATTGTCCTTCAGAAAGGCATCTATGCACTCCAGGGCCTCTTTCTCATTCAAGTCTGGCCCCTTAAAGCAGGAGGCGTCGTTACATGGGGATGGTGAATCTGATCAAAGACAGAGCAGTGGTAATACCTGGGTCTGCCAAGCTGCAGTCTGGGTGACAGAGATCTTAGAGAAAACCCTTGCCCCCACTCCCGCCCCAGCAGGGGAGCAGCCCCGATGCACGGCAGGGTCTGGCACAGCGATCCCTGGCTTCCCCACCTCTTTGCTGCCCAGCCCAGCAAAGACCCAGTCGGAGCCCTGGTTCCCAGCGGCCACCCCACTTCCCCACCCAGCATGCAGGCTCAGTCTGGGGATTTGGGGAGCGCCACACCTGGAAGGAGGGACGATGTCAGGCCATGAGGGGTGTCCCCACTCTCCGGGCCATTGCTGGAGGGGGCAGAGGGACTGGGAGTGAATCGGTCTGGTCCTTGCGGCAGGAGAGGGAACAGCTGCCCAGTCTGCATGGGATATGGGGACCCAGAGCCTGCCCGTTCTGCTTGTTCTGACTGCCTCTCCTGCCACCAACAGCCAGCCAGAGCCACTGGGTGTAACCTGGGCAGGCACTGGGCTCCCATCGTCAACACTCCCCCCCAAATGCCCTGTGCTGCGACATGCGACAAAGGAGCCAGCCAGCAGATGGGGCTGCAACATCAGGGAGCATCTTATGCTCTGGCCGGCGCCCTGCAATCCTAGGCTTTAACAACCCACCGTGCACCAAGCATCCCCTTCGACTGGTGGAAAACATCCTCCGACCCTGCAGCGTGACAGATCGGGGTGGGCGATTCAGTCAGTCTCCACCTGATGCTTCTGCCGCTATGCCCCGATCAGCTTTAGAGGCTGCAGTTGCTGCCAGCAGGAGGGGCCATTCCCCCCTGCCTGGGTTTTCCTGTCTCTCCATCTCGTGGCAGCCCAGAGCAGTACAAGGTCTATGGAGTCTTCTCCCCCCAGTGACACCCTAGTCTTGCCACCCAACCCCCACAGGGGCCAAGCCCCACCCCAATGCAGGGCCATGGCCCCGGTCATTTTTGCAGCCCCCTCCGCCCACCCAGAAGGCGCCCACTCACCGGCACGGAAGGGCTGAGGCACACACAGCTCCTGCTGCTGCCATGGCCTCTTCCGCCGACTCTTCCCTGGGGGAGGTTTTGTCTCCTCCCAGGCGCGCCTGGGCTCTGGGCGGCCCTCCTCAGCCATCCTACAAGAAGCCAGGACAAGGCATTGCTTGTGAGTGACGAGAGGCGATTGCCCCGTTCAGCATCAGGGCCAGCCCAGTTCTTTCTGTCCCACCAGCACCTCCAGATGCCAGCGGAGCTCAGGGCCCTGTTGCACCAGGTGCTGCAGACAATGGCTGGGCTGTAGGGCTCAGACTCTAACTAGCCAAGGCAGCCAGCAGGGAAACAAGGGAAGGGATGTGCTCAAAGTCACCCAGGATTAGAACCCAGGTCTCCGAACTCCCAGGCCAGCAGCCCATCCCACAGGCCAAACGGCCTCCTCTGGGTCACGCCCACCTCTCCTTCTCCTGGTTCACAAGCTGCACAGCAGACAGGCTGGATCCAACCACTCAGGATTCTTCCTGCCCAATGAAATGACCCTGATCCCTTCCCCCCGGAATATTGGGGCCGTGGCAGTTCGCAGGTGGGCGAGGCCAGCGGGGTGGGGGAGCTGGGGCGGGCTCGTGAGCAGCAGGAGTTGCTCAGACACACCCGTGAAGGGGCAGGAGCAGAAGGCAGGAGAGCGGCAGGGAGGCTGGTACCTTCTCATCTAACCTCGGTGTGGTTGGCGATGCAATGGAAAAGCAGAGGCGGGCAATAGAAGATTCTCCTGCCTGGAGTCAGGAGTGGGCAGAAGCTGGCGTGTATATGGGCCACCCACTTTCTGCTGCCGGTGGCGGAGCTGAAATGGCTGGCTCAGCTTTCCCAGCGGCACGTGCCAGCTCTCGCTCTGCCAGAGCCAAGCCTGGCAGTGAGGGGATGAGGCTGTGCCAGCCAGCAGGGGGCGTGTCACAATGGGCAGGCGAGTCACAAGCCAGCCAGTGTGTGACTGCCCAGCCATGGGATGCCCCAGCCCAGACTAGTTCTGGCCTCGCCGGGGCTTTAGAGCCTCTCCTTCCCCACTGGGGTCAAGGGAGGGACCTTCCGCTCCCCACAGTCACAGACGTTAGGCCGGAAGGGACCGCTGGGCTCATCTAGTCCCAGCTCCTGCAGACCCCAGGCCAGAGCCCCTCCTGGCGTCCATACAGCTGGAGCCGGGGGGGGGTCTCCGGATCCCCGAGTGGGAAAATCAGTTCCATCCCGGTTCCTCCTCCTTGTGACAGCGCAGAACAGGGGTTCCCGAACTCTCCCCTCCCCCAGCTCCCAGCCCACGCGGGCGGCTCTTTGCGCCTGCCCAAGCTGCTGGGCGCCTTGGCCGTAGGATGTAAAATGGCCCCATCTCTGCTTCCCCTCCCACCGCGGCAACGACACGGAAGCTGCTTTCATAGCCCCCCCCTGCCCCCCCCGCCGAACTGAGTCTCAGGCCTTGCTAGCCGCTCAGTGCCATGGCAGCCCCAGGAGATGATTGCTGCGGGAGTCTCGGCCCAGGGGGAGGCAGTGACTCCTAGAAGCAGGGAGAGCAGCAGCACCAGAGATCAGGGAGGTCTGGCAATGCCAGTGGCTGGCTGGGGTCTGACAGGCCAGGCACCCACAGCAGACTGTCAAAGGCCAAACCCCTCTCACCACCGGCTCTGTAGCTCCCCCTTGCTTTTGGTCTGTCTTAGGCACCATCCTGGCCCTCATCCCCGTGGCATCAGAGCACTGCCCAACCTCGATTGCATTTATTCTAACCGCCCCCTGCAGGGCAGGGCCTGGCTGCTACCCCCACTGAACAGACAGGGAACTGCAGCACAGAGGGAATAAGGGATTTGCCCGAGGCCACGCAGAGCATCTGTGGCAGAGCTGGGAATTGACTATGGGTCTCCTGGGTCCCAGGCTGGCACCTTCTCTTCCAACCTCCTGCCCCCTTTGTCCCTGGTTCAGTGTGAGCTGCGAGAGCTCTCTGGGGCACAGGAGCTGGCTGGTGCCCAGATGGAACTACATTGCCTATTGCACATATCTCGCTTCTCCCGAACATTGAGTCTGCTGCTACAACCATACCAGGGCCCGCCAGGATCCTTGCAGCTGGTCAGTGCTAAGTTTTGAACTGTGCTAAGTAGGGAAAACAAAATAGATCTTCCATCACTAGCGCAGCTCTGTGTTACTGGGGACTCACTGCTGGCTCAACCCAACCAGCCCTCCTCACACAGAGCCTGTAAATCCTCCAGCCCTGCTGTTCTCCTTTGTATTTCGGCAGTGCCCAGAGGGCTCAGTCCCTGATCAGGGCCCTGCAGTGCTAGACATTGTACACACACAGCCCGATTCCCCCCACGCTGGGTCTCCTGAATGGCTCCTGCCCGAAGGCGGGATGGCTCTATTCCTCACCCAATGTCTCCTGCTGGCAGAGATGCTCTGGGTCTCTGGGCTTCCCGGGCTGGGAGGCAAGTGTGGCTGTCTCCGGGCGGTTCTGCTGACTCTCCAGCAGCTGCACTTCACGTGCCCTAATGCAGCCCTAGTCCTCTCCAGCGCTCAGGGGCACTGTCCTGGCATCGGACTGTCCTGGTAAATAGAACAATGGCTCCTGGCAACCTGAGAATGCCTGTTCCCCCGGCAACCTCAGTGCCATTCCCTATGGAAGTGATGGTGTCAGTAAAGGTGATGGAGGTGGTCAGGCCTAGTGGTTGGAGCTGGACTCAGGGGGCGGGGCAGGGCATGGGTGGAGCAAGGCTGCAGCGAGACCAGGGCTGGAGTAGGACTAGGAACAGGGCTGGAGCAGGCTCAGCCTGTTGCCTATGTCAGGCAGGAGCGAGTTCCTGGCCCTGGAGTGATGTTGAGCAGACTGAGCTGCTGCTGTGAGACTGATATACCTGCTCTGGGAGTCACAAGGCCAGTTCCTGGCTTGTGGATTAGCTGGAGCCCAGCACAGGAGGGAATCAGCACCTTACAGATGGCTCCCGGGACGCTTGGCTCCCGGCCCCGCTGGGTATTGACATGCCAGGTGCAGGGGGCGAGGTGCAGCGCCAGGGAGGAAATTGGGGAGGCAGGAGCACTGAGGTGGGGCTGAGCGGGCAGGTGCTGAGGAGCTGCGGCTGGCTGGCCAGCAGAGAGGAGGAGCAGCAGCTCGGCTCTGGAGGGCCCAGCTGCAGCTTCACACAGGGCGCTGCCAGAGCCTGGCAGGCGGCTGGCTGAAGTGGCACTTTGTGATCTGGCACGGGTGGGAGCTAGCTCCCCACAGCTGAACGCTCCGCAGCGCCGGTGGATTCAGATCCAAACCAGGATCTGGCTTCAAATTCACAGCTGGCCCCTTCCCCCGATCTGGAGCGGCCCGCACCGTGTGGGGGTGGTTGATTTCACAAGAGAGGTGGCTTCCCACAGACTCTCCAACTCCCTCACTGTGACGAAGTGGGACTGTTCTTAATGTTTCCTCTGAATACTGTAGGGGTGCCTCAGTTTCCCCTATGCATTTCTTAAGTCTCTAGGTGGGGGGATAAAGGGGCACTTGGTAGACATGCGCCGCCCAGCCAGGAGCTCGGGGAAGGCTCGGTGTGGCTGGTGATGCAATGGAAAAGCAGCGGCGGGCAATAGAAGATTCTCCTACCTGGAGTCAGGAGTGGGCAGAAGCCAGCGTGTATATGGGCCACCCACTTTCTGCTATCAGTGGCGGAGCTGAAACGGCCGGATCAGCTTTCCCAGCGGCACGTGCCAGCTCTCGCTCTGCCAGAGCCAAGCCTGGCAATGAGGGGATGAGGCTTTGGCAGCCAGCAGGGGGCATGTCACAATGGGCAGGCGAGTCACAAGCCAGCCAATGTGTGACTGCCCAGCCATGGGATGCCCCAGCCCAGATTACTTTTGGCCTGGCCGGGGCTTTAGAGCCTGTCCTTCCCCACCCAGAGCAGACTGTCAAAGGCCAAACCCCTCTCACCACTGGCTCTGTAGCTCCCCCTTGCTTTGGTCTGTCTTAGGCACCATCCTGGCCCTCATCCCCGTGGCATCAGAGCACTGCCCAACCTCGATTGCATTTATTCTAACCGCCCCCTGCAGGGCAGGGCCTGGCTGCTACCCCCACTGAACAGACAGGGAACTGCAGCACAGAGGGAATAAGGGATTTGCCCGAGGCCACGCAGAGCATCTGTGGCAGAGCTGGGAATTGACTATGGGTCTCCTGGGTCCCAGGCTGGCACCTTCTCTTCCAACCTCCTGCCCCCTTTGTCCCTGGTTCAGTGTGAGCTGCGAGAGCTCTCTGGGGCATAGGAGCTGGCTGGTGCCCAGATGGAACTACATTGCCTATTGCACATATCTCGCTTCTCCCGAACATTGAGTCTGCTGCTACAACCATACCAGGGCCCGCCAGGATCCTTGCAGCTGGTCAGTGCTAAGTTTTGAACTGTGCTAAGTAGGGAAAACAAAATAGATCTTCCATCACTAGCGCAGCTCTGTGTTACTGGGGACTCACTGCTGGCTCAACCCAACCAGCCCTCCTCACACGGAGCCTGTAAATCCTCCAGCCCTGCTGTTCTCCTTTGTATTTCGGCAGTGCCCAGAGGGCTCAGTCCCTGATCAGGGCCCTGCAGTGCTAGACATTGTACACACACAGCCCGATTCCCCCCACGCTGGGTCTCCTGAATGGCTCCTGCCCGAAGGCGGGATGGCTCTATTCCTCACCCAATGTCTCCTGCTGGCAGAGATGCTCTGGGTCTCTGGGCTTCCCGGGCTGGGAGGCAAGTGTGGCTGTCTCCGGGCGGTTCTGCTGACTCTCCAGCAGCTGCACTTCACGTGCCCTAATGCAGCCCTAGTCCTCTCCAGCGCTCGGGGCACTGTCCTGGCATCGGACTGTCCTGGTAAATAGAACAATGGCTCCTGGCAACCTGAGAATGCCTGTTCCCCCGGCAACCTCAGTGCCATTCCCTATGGAAGTGATGGTGTCAGTAAAGGTGATGGAGGTGGTCAGGCCTAGTGGCTGGAGCTGGACTCAGGCGGCGGGGCAGGGCATGGGTGGAGCAAGGCTGCAGCGAGACCAGGGCTGGAGTAGGACTAGGAACAGGGCTGGAGCAGGCTCAGCCTGTTGCCGATGTCAGGCAGGAGCGAGTTCCTGGCCCTGGAGTGATGTTGAGCAGACTGAGCTGCTGCTGTGAGACTGATATACCTGCTCTGGGAGTCACAAGGCCAGTTCCTGGCTTGTGGATTAGCTGGAGCCCAGCACAGGAGGGAATCAGCACCTTACAGATGGCTCCCGGGGCGCTTGGCTCCCGGCCCCGCTGGGTATTGACATGCCAGGTGCAGGGGGCGAGGTGCAGCGCCAGGGAGGAGATTGGGGAGGCAGGAGCACTGAGGTGGGGCTGAGCGGGCAGGTGCTGAGGAGCTGCGGCTGGCTGGCCAGCAGAGAGGAGGAGCAGCAGCTCGGCTCTGGAGGGCCCAGCTGCAGCTTCACACAGGGCGCTGCCAGAGCCTGGCAGGCGGCTGGCTGAAGTGGCACTTTGTGATCTGGCACGGGCGGGAGCTAGCTCCCCACAGCTGAACGCTCCGCAGCGCCGGTGGATTCAGATCCAAACCAGGATCTGGCTCCAAATTCACAGCTGGCCCCTTCCCCCGATCTGGAGCGGCCCGCACCGTGTGGGGGTGGTTGATTTCACAAGAGAGGTGGCTTCCCACAGACTCTCCAACTCCCTCACTGTGACGAAGTGGGACTGTTCTTAATGTTTCCTCTGAATACTGTAGGGGTGCCTCAGTTTCCCCTATGCATTTCTTAAGTCTCTAGGTGGGGGGATAAAGGGGCACTTGGTAGACATGCGCCGCCCAGCCAGGAGCTCGGGGAAGGCTCGGTGTGGCTGGTGATGCAATGGAAAAGCAGCGGCGGGCAATAGAAGATTCTCCTACCTGGAGTCAGGAGTGGGCAGAAGCCAGCGTGTATATGGGCCACCCACTTTCTGCTATCAGTGGCGGAGCTGAAACGGCCGGATCAGCTTTCCCAGCGGCACGTGCCAGCTCTCGCTCTGCCAGAGCCAAGCCTGGCAATGAGGGGATGAGGCTTTGGCAGCCAGCAGGGGGCATGTCACAATGGGCAGGCGAGTCACAAGCCAGCCAATGTGTGACTGCCCAGCCATGGGATGCCCCAGCCCAGATTACTTTTGGCCTGGCCGGGGCTTTAGAGCCTGTCCTTCCCCACCCAGAGCAGACTGTCAAAGGCCAAACCCCTCTCACCACTGGCTCTGTAGCTCCCCCTTGCTTTGGTCTGTCTTAGGCACCATCCTGGCCCTCATCCCCGTGGCATCAGAGCACTGCCCAACCTCGATTGCATTTATTCTAACCGCCCCCTGCAGGGCAGGGCCTGGCTGCTACCCCCACTGAACAGACAGGGAACTGCAGCACAGAGGGAATAAGGGATTTGCCCGAGGCCACGCAGAGCATCTGTGGCAGAGCTGGGAATTGACTATGGGTCTCCTGGGTCCCAGGCTGGCACCTTCTCTTCCAACCTCCTGCCCCCTTTGTCCCTGGTTCAGTGTGAGCTGCGAGAGCTCTCTGGGGCACAGGAGCTGGCTGGTGCCCAGATGGAACTACATTGCCTATTGCACATATCTCGCTTCTCCCGAACATTGAGTCTGCTGCTACAACCATACCAGGGCCCGCCAGGATCCTTGCAGCTGGTCAGTGCTAAGTTTTGAACTGTGCTAAGTAGGGAAAACAAAATAGATCTTCCATCACTAGCGCAGCTCTGTGTTACTGGGGACTCACTGCTGGCTCAACCCAACCAGCCCTCCTCACACGGAGCCTGTAAATCCTCCAGCCCTGCTGTTCTCCTTTGTATTTCGGCAGTGCCCAGAGGGCTCAGTCCCTGATCAGGGCCCTGCAGTGCTAGACATTGTACACACACAGCCCGATTCCCCCCACGCTGGGTCTCCTGAATGGCTCCTGCCCGAAGGCGGGATGGCTCTATTCCTCACCCAATGTCTCCTGCTGGCAGAGATGCTCTGGGTCTCTGGGCTTCCCGGGCTGGGAGGCAAGTGTGGCTGTCTCCGGGCGGTTCTGCTGACTCTCCAGCAGCTGCACTTCACGTGCCCTAATGCAGCCCTAGTCCTCTCCAGCGCTCGGGGCACTGTCCTGGCATCGGACTGTCCTGGTAAATAGAACAATGGCTCCTGGCAACCTGAGAATGCCTGTTCCCCCGGCAACCTCAGTGCCATTCCCTATGGAAGTGATGGTGTCAGTAAAGGTGATGGAGGTGGTCAGGCCTAGTGGCTGGAGCTGGACTCAGGCGGCGGGGCAGGGCATGGGTGGAGCAAGGCTGGAGTGAGACCAGGACTGCAGTAGGACTAGGAACAGGGCTGGAGCAGGCTAAGACTGTTGCCGATGTCAGGCAGGAGCGAGTTCCTGGCCCTGGAGTGATGTTGAGCAGACTGAGCTGCTGCTGTGAGACTGATATACCTGCCCTGGGAGTGGGAGGGTGAGAGGCCAGGGCTGGTGTGGGGGCAGCCAAAATTTTTTTTGCTTGGGGTGGCCAAAAACCTAGAGCCGGCCCTGGGTTCACCCTCCCACCCTCTCCTTGCCCCGCGAGGTTCTTACTTGTCCAGCGCGGAGCCCTGGCTCTGGTTGCTGGTGAGGCGGGAGAAGACGCCACGGTCGTTTTGATGCCGGTGCCTGAGCGCACGGGGAGAGCAGGGGCGCAGGCACCGCTCCGTGGTACTGCTGGAAAACGTCTGCGACTCGCGTGCCCTGGGTGCACACGCCCCTACAGTGGAACGTCTACAGGCACAGCACAGCCTGAAGAACGCCAGCTCCTGGGTAAGGGAAGTCACCGTTTTTTTTACAAGAGCTGGAAACTGACATTGCATAAGCCAGGAACTCCTGATCGACACTTAGGTTCCTCCAGGAGACCGACCCATCTAGTGCAGAGAACGGGGGGACAAAGGCTGAGCTGAAGCTAGATTCGTGCTCTCCAGGATGCCGTGGCGCCCTCGTGCTCTAGCTGAAGACGGCCTGGGAGTTCCCAGCATTGCCCTCCTGCCATTTGTCTCTGGGAGCCCTCGCCCCGCAGCCTGGCCTGTCTGTTCTCAGGAGGCTGCGTGCTGCCAGGTGCACATCCCCAGCGCGGAGTCCCTTGTTTAATGCCAGGGGACGGCGACTGGGAAGGAAATGTACTGCCATGCCAAGCCTGGGAACGGGCTGGTGATAAGGCCCTGGGGCACCTGGCATGTCAGTACCCAGCGGGCCCGAGAGCCAAGCGCACCCTGGAGCCATCTGTAAGGTGCTGAGTCCATCCTGTGCTAGGCTCCAGCCAATCCACAAGCCAGGAACTGGCCCCGTGACTCCCCTCTCGCCCCTGGGACTCCTTGGATCAGGGGGAGGCAGTGGGGGGGAGGAGCCGTGGGGTTCCTCTGCTGAGGACAGGAAGGTCCCGCAGCATCACATGCTCCTGCCTCCTCCCGCAGATTGGAGCTGCAAAATGTGGAACCTGGTGACGGGCCAGGAAATCGCCTCGCTGAAGGGCCACCCCAATAATGTGGTGTCCATCAAGTACTGCAGCCACTCAGGGTTGGTCTTCACCATCTCCACCTCCTACATCAAGATGTGGGACATCCGGGACTCGGCCAAGTGCATCCGCACCCTCACATAAGTACCGGGTGCACTGAGGCTGCCCTGTGGGCCTGGCCAAGCTCAACGTGCTGCCCTGCCAGCGTCCTGCACCCAGGGCAGCTTTGCAAAGGCCAGGCAGCCGGGCTGGTCTGCAGGGCTGAGTCTAGGAATGCTGCAATGCTGGTCGCTCTAGGCTGGCCTGGCTCGTGGAGGCTCCGTGGCTTGGTGCTCTGCTGGGATAGCCTGTCCCTAGGAGCAGTGTCTGTGACTTTAGTTGTGATGGTGAGCTCCACTACTCAGGGTAGCCACTAGGAGGCATAGAGCAAGGAGTTAAGGGTCTATGTGAGCAGAAAGCCAGGCTGGCATCAGGGCCGGCTCCAGGGTTTTGGCCGCCCCGAGCAGCCAAACAAAAAAAACCAAACAAACAAAAAAAAGCCGCGATCGCGATCTGCGGCGGCAATTCGGCGGGAGGTCCTTCGCTCAAGTTTATTTAAACCCTGCAACCTCCAGACCTAGGCGCTCTTCTAAACACACTGCTGAAACACGCAGCCTTCCCCTAACCGAGCGCCTGTTATCCCCACAGCTGCTGGGGCTGCTCCCCTCTGCCCTGTTAGGTGGGAAGGGTGCACACTCCCTAGAGCCACAGGGGCTGGCTCTGGTTTGAATTTGGCACTAGCTTTGCAGGTGGGGTGGAGAGAGACGTGTAGCCAGAGAGAACAGCCTGGGTCTTGTGTGAGTGCATAGAATCATAGAAGATTAAGGTTGGAAGAGTTCTCAGGAGGTCATCTAGTCCAACCCCCTGCTCAAAGCAGAACCGACCCCAACTAAATCATCCCAGCCAGGCTTTGTCAAGCCGGGCCTTAAAAATCTCTAAGGATGGAGATTCCACCACCTCCCTAGGTAACCCATTCCAGTGCTTCGCCACCCTCCTAGTGAAATAGTGTTTCCTGATATCCAGCCTAAACCTCCCCCACTGCAACATGAGACCATTGCTCCTTGTTCTGTCATCTGGTACCACTGAGAACAGCCTCGCTCCATCCTCTTCGGACCCCCCCTTCAGGTAGTTGAAGGCTGCTATCAAATCCCCCCTCACTCTTCTCTTCTGCAGACTAAATAACCCCAGTTCCCTCAGCCTGTCCTCATAAATCATGTGCCCCAGCCGCCTGATCATTTTCGTTGTCCTCCGCTGGACTCTCTCCAATATGTCCACATCCTTTCTGTAGTGGGGGGCTAAAAACTGGATGCAACACTCTAGATGTGACCTCACCAGTGCCAAATAGAGGGGAATAATCACTTCCCTCGATCTGCTGGCAATGCTCCTACGAATGCAGCCCAATATGCTGTTAGCCTTCTTGGCAACAAGGGCACACTGCTGATTCATATCCAGCTTCTCGTCCACTGTAATCCCTAGGTCCTTTTCTGCAGAACAGCTGCCTATCCCCTCGATCCCTAGTCTGTAGCAGTCCATGGGATTCTTCCGTCCTAAGTGCAGGACTCTGCACTTGTCTTTGTTGAACCTCATCAGATTTCTTTTGGCCCAATCCATCTAGGTCACTCTGGACCCTATGCCTACCCTCCAGCGTATCTACCTCTTTCTCCCCGCCCCCCAGCTTAGTGTCATCTGGGAACTTGCTGAGGGTGCAATCCATCCCATCATCCAGATCATTAATGAAGATATTGAACAAAACTGGCCGTAGGACTGACCCCTGGGGCACTCCGCTTGATACTGGCTGCCAACTAGACATGGAGCCATTGATCACTACCCGTTGAGCCCGACGATCTAGCCAGCTTTCTATCCACCTTATAGTCCATTCATCCATCCCATACTTCTTTAACTTGCCGGTAAGAATACTGTGGGAGTCTGTATCAAAAGCTTTGCTAAAGTCAAGCTATATCACATCCACCGCTTTCCCCACATCCACAGAGCCAGTTATCTCCTCATAGAAGGCAATTAGGTTAGTCAGGCATGACTTGCCCTTGGTGAATCCATGCTGACTGTTCCTGATCACTTTCCTCTCCTCTAAGTGCTTCAAAATGGATTCCTTGAGGACCTGCTCCATGATTTTTCCAGGGACTGAGGTGAGGCTGTAGTTCCCTGGATCATCCTCCTTCCCTTTTTTAAAGATGGACTCTCTATTTGCCTTTTTCCAGTCTTCCAGGATCTCCCCTGATTGCCACAGTTTTTTAAAGATAATGGCCAATGGCTCTGCAATCACATCAGCCAAGTTCCTCAGCACCCTCGGATGCATTATATCTGGACCCATGGACTTGTGCACGTCCAGCTTTTCTAAATAGTCTTTAACCTGTTCTTTCACCACTGAGGGCTGCTCACCTCCTCCCCATACTGTGCTGTCCAATGCAGCAGTCTGGGAGCTGATCTTGTCTGTGAAGACCGAGGCAAAAAAAGCATTGAGTACTTCAGCTTTTTCCACATCCTCTGTCACTAGGTTGCCTCCCCCATTCAGTAAGGGTCCCACACTTTCCCTGACCACCTTCTTGTTGCTAACATATCTGTAGAAACCCTTCTTGTTCCCCTTCACATCCCTTGCTAGCTGAAACTCCAATTGTGCTTTGGCCTTCCTGATTACACCCCTGCATGCTCGAGCAATATTTTTATACTCCTCCTTAGTCATCTGTCCAAGTTTCCACTTCTTGTAAGTTTCCTTTTTGTGTTTAAGCTCACCAAAGATTTCTCCGTTAAGCCAAGCTGGTCGCCTGCCATATTTGCTATTCTTTCTGCACATCGGGACGGTTTGTTCCTGTGCCCTCAATAAGGTTTCTTTAAAATACAGCCAGATCTCCTGGACTCCTTTCCCCCCTCATATTAGCCTCCCAGGGGATCCTGCCCATCAGCTCCCTGAGGGAGTCAAAGTCTGCTTTTCTGAAGTCCAGGGCCCGTATTCTGCTGCTCTCCTTTCTTCCTTTTGTCAGGATCCTGAACTCAACCATCTCATGGTCACTGCCTCCCAGGTTCCCATCCACTTTTGCTTCCCCTACTAATTCGTCCCTGTTTGAGCAGCAGGTCAAGAGGAGCTCTGCCCCTAGTTGGTTCCTCCAGCACTTGCGCCAGGAAGTTGTCCCCAACACCTTATAAAAACTTCCTGGATTGTCTGTGCACCGCTGTATTGTCCTCCCAGCAGATGTCAGGGTGATTGAAGTCCCCATGAGAACCAGGGACTGTGATCTGGAAACTTCCGTTAGTTGTCCGAAGAAAGCTTGGTCTGGTGGTCTATAGCAGACACCCACCACGACATCACCCTTGTTGCTCTCGCCTCTAAACTTAAGACTGTTGAGAGTCTTTGGGTTTTCTCCATTTTCATACTGGAGCTCTGAGCAATCCTACTGCTCTCTTACATACAGTGCAACGCCTCCACCTTTTCTCCCCAGCCTGTCCTTCCTGAACAGTTTATACCCATCCATGACAGTGCTCCAGTCACATGAGTTACCCCACCAAGTCTCTATTATTCCAATCACATCATAGTTCCTTGACTGTGCCAGGACTTCCAATTCTTTCTGCTTCTTTCCCAGGCTTCTTGCATTCGTGTACAGGCACCTAAGATAATTAGCCAATTGCCCTGCTTTCTCAGTATGAATCAGGAGGCCTCCCCGTTGCACCCTCCTCCCAGTATCCCACTTCCCCACTTACCTCAGGGCTTAAGTCTCCATACTCCGGTGAACCTAGTATAAAACCCTCCTCACTAGGTTAGCAAGCCTGCCTGCAAAGATGCTCTTCCCTTTCTTTGTTAGGTGGATCCCATCTCTTCTTAGCAATCCTTCTTCCTGGAACAACATCCCAGGGTCGAGGAATCCAAAGCCCTCTCTCCGACACCACCTGCGTAACTACGCGTTTACCTCCACAATTCGATCGTCCCTACCTGGGCCTTTTCCTCCAACAGAGTGCATGCCAATTGCAGCCCGTCCTGCTGGCCTTGGGTGATGCTGAGCAAAAGCCAGGGCTGTGCTGAGAACATATGTCCCCCTTGGAGCAGGGTTGCTGGGGGAAGGGAGCAGAAGCACTGCCAGGCCTGCCCAGGATGGGGCGTTGGCATCTCTGCTGTCACAGGTGGTGCTAACGTTACCAGCAGAGATCGGCTGTGAGGGGCGGGGGGAGAGGATTAGGGTCTGGGCTTGGCTGTCTGTGCTGTCTGAGATCTCCTAGGAGGCTGGCTGGCAAACCAAAGAGGTTCTGGGCTTTTCAAGGCAGCAGAGGAGGAGATGAATCCAATTCCAGCTCCACTTACTGCCATTCTGGTGCAGGTGGCGGAATGAGAATTGGCCAACTGCTATGTTAAAAGGACCCTGCCACTGGGTGCCCCCAGGGCAGAGAAGATGACTTGAGATTGTGTGGGAGATGCCAGGCCAGGATCTTGGTCTTTCTACTCATTGTAGATGTTGGCATCTAGCATTTGTTTGGTTTGTTGGGGGGGGGGGGGGGGGGAATTGAAACAGTTGAATAAATAATTTTTTTAAAGGAAGATACCAGACCAGTATGAACATGGACACCAGTGATGATCCCAGGATTTTTAAACTGGGAGCAGTGGTGGAAACTCGTTTCTGAGTGGGTGATAACCCTTAGAGGATCCTAGCACTGGCATGTGTGGGCAAAGCCTCTTTCTGCGCGGATTCTCGTAACCCTGGCCAAGGGGCGGCAGGCTGGGATCCCTGCTTCAGAGCCGGCTCTGGTGCGTTACCAACGGAAAGCACCTGGATCTGGGGAGGGCTGTGGAAGTGCAGGGTGGGTGCTGACGAGAGCCCAAGGAGATGACCATGGTGGGAGGCCCTAGTGACCAAGGGATGCGGCCCTGCAGTGGCCACAGGCGAGAGCTGAAACCTGCAGGCAGGCTGCCCATGTTGCAAATCCTCCAGTTGGGGAGCATCCCAAAGCCCCTAGCTGGCCTCTGGGCCATGACATGGGGCAACATCTGCCGCCTCTTTAATTGTCACTAGAACTCCGGTGGGTCTCGCCATCCCTAGGAATGCCTGACTGTTGTGAATCCCGCTACGCTTTGGGGCTCAGTGAAATCTTGTGGCAGTGAGTTCCACAGGCCGTGTCCGTCCACAGGCCGTGTGTGTGTGAGAAAAATATGTATTTCCATCTCTTTGAAACATGCTACTTTTTCATCCTATTGACTGTCCCCTCGTCCTTCCACTAGGAGAGGGGCTGAATAGCAGGGGCTGACCAGCCTTCTGTGCCCCATTCGTTGTTATGGACACTGGCTTCACGTCCCCTCTCTACGCTCACCAGCCCCAGTCCCTCAGATGAGCGGCTCTTGTGGCCTGTCTCTGAACCCCATCTCCCTCCGCTCTGCCCCCTTGAAGATGGGCTGACCAGACCTGGGCCCTGGGCTCTAGGGCCCAGAGCTGCATTGTGACCCTCACTGCTAGACTGGCTGAGGGCTATCTCTGCAGCCCTGCTCCCTACACGGAAGGGAATTCAGTGCAGCCACAGCTAATCTGCCACCCCCCCTGCCTCCTCCATTTGGGGTCCCTAGTGGGCTTAGTGTCCTGCTGCTTCGATCCCCGTGTGGGGAAGGTGCAGAATCCTGTGGGGAGGAAGCTTTCCCGTGGTAATTAGCTGATCGTTTACTCAAATTACAAGTGGAATTAGCTGCTCAGGGAGGTGGCAACTGCCTTAGATGGGAATCTGAATCGGGGGTGGGGGGGTGCGTCAGGTGGGTCTCTGGGAGCTGGGGCAGGTGGGACGTCACGTCTGCGCTTGGAGAAGTTCACGGCAGCTCAGTTTATCCCCCAGGTGCAGGGGATGGAGCAGGGTGCTCAGGAATTGTTGGGCTGGCCCTGGTCGCACACCCTCCATTGCCGGTCCGTATTCTAAACCCTGGGGAATGCTTTGCGGGCTGTGGGGAGAGCTAGATGAGGAAGCTCCCCAGCCCTTAAGGGAAGAAAGCAATGAATGGCTTTTTGTACCCTCATGGGTGTAACTGACTTCAGGCTAACCCCAGGAGTTTCTCTAACCCTCAGGTTTCAAGTCCTTCGGTGCCTGGAGCCAGGGGTTCATATTACACCCTCTCCCGCCTCTAACAGCCAGCCTGGATCCAGCACGTTCCTAGTATTAACCCTTGACAGAGTGCTCCTTGGGGTGGGGCTCTCATGGCCCTTCCTGGGGTGGGAGTGTGTCTTGAAGGCCACGTCGCTGGCACGGAGGGTCTTCCAGAGGCAGGAGTAAAAGCCCCTGTTCAATGGGGCCTGCATCTAAATAGGGATAGGTGGCCCAGAGGTTAAGGTGCTTGCCTGGCACTTAGAAGAACTGCGTTCAATTCCCTGCTCTGCCACAGACTCTGTGTGTGACCTTGGGCAAGTCACGTGACCTCTCTATGGCTTTGTTCCCTGTCCGTACCATGGGGATAAGAGCATGGGGGTGAGGGTAAACACGTTTCGTGAGGCATACAATGATGGAGGGGGGGCATATAAATACCTTAGATGATCCAATAGCTTTTTTAGTGCTACCTAAAATAGTCTTCAGCATCCTGATCCAAGCTGGACCCAAGACTCCTTCGGTCTTGTGAGCAGCCCATTTGCTGCAGCTGAAGAAGAATCAGTGTCTTGTGATTTGGGATCCGAGCCGGACCAGAACAGTGGGCGCTGGGTCGGCTCTCTGAACCGGTGGGAAGGGGTCGTCCCTGATCTGATGGGCCTCTTTGGTCTGGTTCCCTGTCGGTGGGGTTTATGTGGCCTCCTGCCCTTGGCCAGGTTAGATACAAAGTCCTAACGGGCTGACGTCCGTTGTCACCGCAGCCTTAGGAAGCCAGGCAGGCCTGCTGCGGCTCTGGGCCGTGCCCTCTCAGGATGGGGTGAGTGAGGCTGAAAACAGGGTGCCTGCAGCCTGGCAGGGCCAGCGCTAATGTAGGCTGAAAAAGTAAGTGTGTGTGTGGGGGGGGAGGGGGGGTCTGTTATTGGCTCTGGACATGAGTGACGTCCCATCTGCCTGTCCTCCCCAGTCCCTGCCCCCTCCAGACCCACTGTGAGCCTCTCGGGTTCTGCCCTCCCAGGCCTGGGGGAGCTGCAGCCAGGCTCCCTGTATTGGGGGGCACATCCCGTTACTCACAGGGTGGGAGCGGGGAGGAGAGAATAGAGTCACCCCAAGCTGCGTCTGCAGCACCCCTGACTGGCTACTCTTCCCCAGGGGGCGTGATTCCCCCTAGGCAGGCTGAACTGTAGCCCCTCAGCGACTGGCTCGAGCTGTGGTCCCAGGTTCTCAGCCCGGCGTGGTGTGAGCCCTGCGCATGGCAGAACGGGAGCCCCTCCCACCCCCACCCCCATCTTCCTCCTGGGGCAGAGAGGAGGGGACGTGCTGTGATGCTCTTCACACTACAAAACCACTGGGGATGGGGGTGCAGATGGGGGAGGAGGAGGTGACATGGGCTGGGGAGGGGGATGAGGAGACAGAGCCGGACAGGCTGGAAGGAAAATGCGGGAAACTCAGTAAAAGCTCCTTGGAAAAGGTAACTGTTCCAGCCAATGGCAGGGGCCCCAGGGCCTGGGATCCCACCTGCAGAGATGGGGGATGGGTGGGAGGTCACTGCCCCTCCTGGCCTAGTGTTGGCTCCAGTGGGGGAAGTGAACCCCGATGCTCTCAACCGCCCTGCAGGGCTAGGGGCTTCTAACTATTTCATCTTGCAAGCAGCTGCAATCCCACTCATCCCTGCCCCCCCCCCCCCCGCTGGCTCAGACCTCTTTGAATCTGGGTTGGCCGGTGCATCCCCCGCAGCCACAACCTGCCCTGGGCTGCCCCAGCCCCCGGGAAGGCGAAAGCAGCCAGTGTCTTGGCTGGGGGTTATGAGGATGGGGCCCAGGCACGCACATGAGATAGGGCAGAGGGAGATAAACAGGCGTGATCGTGGTGAATGGCTGCAGGAGATTCAGGGGAGAAGGGCGGGGGCTCTGCGGGAGATAGCAGTGCCCTCTCTCTGCAGCTGTCCGGTCTCCTGCTCAGGACTGTTGGCCCAGGGGGTTGGGTGTGGTGGCTGCAGGTTTTCAGGGAGCTCAGTAGTGTGAAGGATCAGCTGGCCCAGCTTCTCTCTAGGCAGGATTCAGGCCTGTGATGGGCACAGGGGAAACGAGCTGTGATATCTCTGCATTGTCCCAGGGGGTCTCTGGCCACTCTGCGCCCTGCCAGCTGGCTTCTGTTCAGGAGAGTTGCCGGACAGGAGGCAGCAGGTCAGAAACGCCCAGAGCTAGAACAAGAGTGGGGCTGTGGGTCAGCGCTGAGTGGAGGAGGAGCGTTAGCCAAGGCTTTGCTCTGCTCCAGCCAGGGCTGTTTGGCTTTGCATTTTCATGAGCAATAAAGTTCACCCAGTATCTATTCCCCTAACTCCAAACCACTGTAAAGAGACCGGAGCTCCAGTTCCCTGGGGGCTGGAACCACTGCAATCTCCACCTTAGGAGGTAGCAAATCTTTGCGTGGCTGAGGGCTGGGGTGGTGTGACCTCGTAGAGCAGAAACGTCGAGAAACCGCAGATCCCATGGGGGCCTGAAGAGCGAGTGTTTGGGGGTCTGGCCATGTGCAGCTGCAGCCTCCCCTTTTAGGTACATGGATATAGCAAGGGGAGACCTGTCCTGGTAGCGAAGCTGCAAGGGAGTCTGATGGGAATTGTTGCCTGATGCCATCTGACCCAGACTAGACAGGGACAACTAGACCAGTCAGTTTCTCTTTCGTAGCTAGTCAGTTTCACTTCCGGGTTCCCATGCGCTAGCAGAGCGCTGTGGTGTGTTTGGTGTCCATTGCTGCAGAGGAGCGGTTCAAATCAGCCGCTTAAAACAGTCATAAGAACTCACCAGGGCGGGTGCAGCGTCGAGTCACCCACCCTTTCCGCTGCCGGCTAGGAGAGAGTCGGGTGACTCATTCCGGTGCAGTGCAATGATGGTGGAAGAATAAAGAGCAATTGACTTGCTCAGTAAAAAGTCACTTGTCATAACTGTATGGCTGAGCTGGAGTTTTACAAAGCTGGCTTCTATCAGCCACATTGATCTACGTATTTCACGTCAGTTAGAAAAAATCTCTCGTTGGTATTGGGTTTTGCTAAACCTACATTTTGGGGCTAAAATACCTGACCGTGCCCCCTTTGATTTAAACAAGATAGAATATTCCATGGTCTGGGAGCCTCTTCCCAGGAGTGACAGGCGTCCTTCACTGGCTGTGCGATGCGTACATTCAAAAGTGATTTAGGGGCTCATTGAAAGTCAGTGGGATTTAGGCATCTAAGTCCCTTTGGTGCTTTTGAAAATGTTACCCACTGTATCTAGCCCATGTGGCAATGCCTCCAAGTTCTCTAGACTCGCTCTTTCCTGGTGCATTTACAGCATAAAGTGGGGCAGGTGCTGTTTGCAATGCTCCGTCTCCGCACTATGAATATCCCCCGCCCCATCTCTGTAGCCAACACCTCCAGGTCCAAAGCACAGACCGTTACCCCGACGCTTCCGAAGTAACTTCAGTAACTGACAGCAGTAGTAGACTCTTATCCTCTATGACGACCAACCAGTAGAGGGGACAAAACACACTTCGCTATTCCTATTTGGTGCCTTTCAGCCTTGCACAAGAAGAACCAGGTAATTTCCATTTGAATAACCTTAATTTTATACTAAGGACGAAAGAGAGTTCTGCATATGAGAGAGGTGTGTGTTATCCTCCTCCTTTTCCTGGGCTTGGATCTCGCCTGGAAAAGGAGCTCCCCCCCCCCCCATGCTATTCCATGGGCTGCACCCTGCAAGGTGGAAAACAGGGATCAGGGGAGATTTTAAGGCTACAGGACTGGGTTGTGGCAGTTCTGACAGTGTCGTCCTGGCGGTTAGGAATGTTAATTATGGTCAAGCAGCATAATTGTGGTGGAGGTTGTGGGAGAAAATGACAGAAGGCAAAACTCTAAGAAAATACCACCCTGCTCAAAATAAGAATCTGACACATCTGTTGTGGGGGGGAGGGCACTTTTCCCAGTGGACCCTGGTGCTAATTGAAAAGCAGGCAAGCTCCTTGTTTTGCCCAGCCCTTCCCCGCACTTGTCAGGCAGGCCCTTTTGGTCCCGGAGGGGATATCCCCTACCAGAGGCTGTCAAAATACGACCATGTTGTTAGATTAAACAGCCGAGAGGCTTGGGACCTGCCTGATTGCAATGGGAGGTCACGCGGGACTCGGCCACAGAGGTCTCCCTGTTGGGAGGTGCGCAGTGGGGGGAGAACTGTGTGCAGCTGGGCTGTTTCCGCCTATGTTAAGTGCTAGCAGGTTTCCCCCTAGCCACAGTTTCGGTTGGAGGTTAAGCATGTGACCCTGCCGTACCCCGGTGATTCTCTTAGCAGGCGCGTGGCTCGCACTCTGCAGGTGCTGGGGGTCGCTTTCCCGGGACAGCTCATTTTCCACGACTCAAATGGGTTGGCTATGTGGGCGCTCGGCCCATTAAGCAGATCGGCCGCTGTCTGTCGGGCTTCCCTTCTGCACACAGTGGGTTTATTCCCAGCATCCTGCTTTAACCAGAGTTAATATGTTGGGAGAAAAAAATCAAGCCCTGCTGTTTCTCTCTGCTGCCTGAGAAGGTGGGGCTCAGACCCAGCCGCTTATCGGCCAGGCTGTGCATGAATTGGGGTGCTGACCCAGGGGACGCCGTCCCCTTTGTAACCATGATGCTTTTGTTTTCTGCGGGCTGTCCCTTTAAACCTGCAAGGACTCGGCTGTTTATCTCTACGGATAGTCCTTGCGAGTGCAGGCTGTGTTCTGTTTCTTGCACGTCTCTGGCCCTCAGTTGTGTAGTATCTGAGCACAGCAGGGCTTTTACTGTCTTTATCCTCAGACAGCCCTGCACGGTAGGGCGGTGCTGTTATCCCCATTGCGCAGATAACAACACCTAGCTCTTCTCTAGCACTTGTCGTCCATAGATCTCGAAGCACTTGACAAAGGAGGTCAAGTTTCATTGTTCCCATTTTACAGCGGGGGAAACTGAGGCACAGAACGACTAAAGGGTTTGTCCACATAGGGAAATTGGCCAGAACAGCTCCCCATGTGGACACTCTGGTTCTGGAATAAGAGTGCCTTTTTCTGGTTTAAGGCAGGGTGTGAATTTAATCTGGATTAAGTTCCCTGTGTAGACAACCCTGAGTGACTTGCCCAAAGTCGCACAGGGAGTCGGAGGTGGAGCAGGAAGCTGAACCTGCGTCTCAGGAGTTCCAGGCCAGTGCCCTGACCCTGGGCCATCCTTCCTCCCTTTTTCTCATTTTGTTCCCTCTTGACCCAAGGGAAGGTCATTTGGGCTGGGTCGGCTGGTCTTTGTGCAATGGCAGTACCCAGCTTTGCCCACCTCTGATACAGCACTGAGTCTGTCACGCCGCGCTTCCCGTCTGCCCCTCGCCCTATGACACAAGAACATGTTGGCAGGAGCCTCTTCTGGATCAGACTTTTCCGGGGCCGTGGTCCGTTTCCAAGCCTTGCCTTGTGGGCCAGAGCGCGGTGAAATGTTTTGAAACAGACAGTTTGCTGACCAACGCGGTTTCGGCCAACCCAAGACGATGCGCGTATTTGAATGAATAATTTTGGCCCTTCACAAGATGGCCAAAGGAGAAGGGGCCACCCCCACGCCCCTTCTCCTCCCCACCACCCTGCCCTTACTAACCTTTAGCCAGGTGATCGGGGCACTCAGCTGGGGTGTGGGAGACCCAGGTTCAAATCCCTGCTCTGGAACAGACCCCAAATGGACGTTTTCAACTCACTGAAAAGTCCAAAAAGCTTCAGAGTCTGTTCAACATGAACGGAATATTTATTTATTCATTATTTTTTTGGATGGGGGTAAGGAGGAAAGCTGCTGCCAAACCAAACGTTCAGTTCTTCCCCCAGCTCTGCTGTGGTCCTCAAGGGGCAAAGCGCCCACGGACGTCACAGGCGCCTTGGCTGGGATCAGGCCCTGTGGTTCTCTCCCTGCTCGGCTCGCTCTGACCCGCGTGCTCTGGCTAACCCTGCACTGGCGCCTCCCACTCGCCTGCCGGTGGCCTGGCTCTCTTCAGTGTGGCACTGCTGCCTGCCTGGCCATCCAGCGGGTCCCTGCCATGGGGCTGGCCTAGTCCAGGAGAGTCTCCCTGAAGGAAACCTAGGGGCCATCGGGTAGGTCCGCATGGGCCACAGGGGTTTTTCACTGGCTTGCAGTGCTGATAGGGTGACCAGATGTCCCGATTTTATAGGAACAGTCCCGATTTTTGGGTCTTTTTCTTATATAGGCTCCTATTACACACACCCCGGTCCTGATTTTTCACACTTGCTGTCTGGTCACCCTAAGTGCTGCTCTCCCAAGGCCATTGTAGGGCAGCATGGTGCTCCGTGTCCCCTTGCCAGGGCTTGCCAGCGGCATCCCCTGCCCCACCCTGACCTCTCTCCCTATGAATGGAGGGAAGAGCCCATGAAATTAACTGATCTTCCTCTCGGGAAAGGCCCCGGCCACAAGCCTGGGGTGGCGTCGCTTTCAAAGCCGCTCCAAACAGCGTGGGTCATGTGTAGACCTGGGACAGTGACTGCAAACTCCAGCCCCGAGCCCCCAGCTGCTCGATGAGTGAAGGACCCCCGGCCTCTCTTGCAGCCGGGGCTTTGCCGCAGCAAGTGGCGGGACGGAGGAAGGGAGCCGTGGGCCCCTCCCTTGGGAGAGGTTCCCGAGGGAGCGTTATCCCTCAATGGCCTGACCTTTACCACCGAGGGACAAAGCCTCCCGTTATGGCTCCCACTGGGCCCCTTCTGCTGTCTCAGCTGGAGCAGCCTCAGGTCTGCTGCCCGCGTCTGGGTCTGGTGGGCACAGAATGAATCCGCCCCTGTGTGTGTCTGAGCACAGAGCGCCCGGGCCAGCCCCCTCCCTGAGCCAGCTGTGCGATGCTGGTGGTGGCAGCAGGAAAGGCTGGCTGGAGGGGAGCCTGGGTGATGAGAGAGAGCTCTTAACTCTCGCCCCCGGGGGCGTGATCCCCCGCGCTCGGGGCTTGTGTCTGTATTAGCCATCCTAGTGCTCTGGCCCTCAAAGGTATTTAGGTACTTCAGAGTGAGGAACAAGAAATGCCCCCTAGTGGACAATTATGGAATAACCTGCCCACGGGGGAAGCTTCCTCCTGACCCCTGTCAGTCAATGGCTGGTGCATGCCCTGAAACATGAAGGTTCATATCCCTTAGGCACGTGTGTCCTGTCCAACAGAACCGTGAGTGACCGTTTTTAAAGGGCCCCTGCCAAAGCTCTAACTCCCCCATTCCTCCTTGGCTTGTGCAGGCATCACCCTGGTGGTGATCACGGCCGTGTAAGTCTGTGCGTAGGGTGTGAGCCCTCCAGGGCAGGGTCAGTGAACTATTCCGTGTCTGTACAGCGCCTACCACAGGGAGGCCAGGCTATTAGGTGCTACCTCCATAGACCTGTCATTCAAATGGGAAGGTGCCAATCCATCTCCAGAGCCGTTCCTTAGTCTGAATCGAGCTGAACCTTTTGCCAGGTGGCGCTTGTGTGTATTACGGTTTTTCACAGAGTCCATGGCCGGAAGGGAGCAGTGACCATCCAGTCTGACTCCCTGCATAGCGCACCCCCCACCATAAACCCAACAGCAGATTGCTCAGAAAAAACCTCCCCTCTGGATTTAAAAATTGCTAGGGATGGAGAAGCCACCACAGCTCCAGGGTGGAAGGATGGCTCTGGTTAGGGCACTCGCCAGAGACCCGGGTTTGATACCCTGATGTCCTGCCTGACCTTGAGCAAGCAAACCCCTTAGTGTCTCTGGGGCTCCATCTGTCCAATGGAGATGGCAGCACTGCCCTATCTCTGGGGGAGGTGAGGATAAATACAATGAAGACTGGGAGGTGCTCAGATTCTGCTGAGGGGGGCCTTAGATGGACAGACGTGGCCCCTTTGTGCTGGGCACTGCACGCTTGCATAACAAAAAGCAGGGCCCTGCTCCAACGAGCTTGCTGTCGAAGTCACTGACTGATAGAAGCCTTTCCAGCCCAAAGCCCGCGACCAGGGAGTGCTTTCGGTGAAACAGGACAGCGGCGGCGCTCAGCGGGATTCACCCGGAAGTGAAGCAGGCATTTGTGAAAGCCAAGACAGCGTGTCGTACACATGGCAGTCGCCTCGCCCAAACGGTGAAGTGCAGCTACCTCTGGGGTGGGAGGTAGCAGCTGTTTGACAGTGCACAGGGACATGATGCTGGGTGACAAGGAGGGAATGAGGGGTCCCACTGAAGCGCTGAACTGGCTGTATTCCTGCCCCTGCTCCTATGGCCCTTGCGGGAGTGTTTAAATCCCTTTTCTGCAATATATTTACAGTCAAATGAGCTGCTATTTCCCTACCCAATGCCCTACTCCGTTGGAATTCCCTTCCCTGGCCGCTGGGCAGGCTGGCCTCAGAGCCTCGTGCCCTGCAGTGCCCCTGTGGCTGTGGTTTAATATGACATGCTTCCTTCCTCCCTCTGGGGGCAGCCAAAGGGCTCTTGCAAACCTGCTGCCCCATCAAGCAAAGCATGTGTGCAGGGTGCTGTAGTCACTAAGGGAGTGAGACCCCGGAGCACGTAGCATTGGCCTCGTGTGTGGCTGAGAAGGCAGCTGACTACAGGACTTTCGGTTCGACCTTGTTTCTCCTCTGGCCGGCCCAGCGCCTTCTACCTTCTATTGACCAGCGAGGAGAAACAGTCCAGAAAGGGTCAGGTCAGCCAGGGCACCGGGACGGGAGCCGGGGCTAGAACTGCAGCAGCTGGAGTTCTTAGCATGGGCTCAAAGAAGTGGAGAGGGATTGGGATGATGCCCAGCTGCCGTCCCTCACCACAGCACTCCGAATGGGATGGGCAGGTTAGCATGGCAGCTGAGAACGGCAGCATGGCATGTAGCAAAGGCAATGGGGATAATGCGCTTCATTGTCCTGGCAGATTTCTGCATGAATCAGATTGAGGGGAGGGGGGTGTTAAAAAGCTGGCGGATACTTGCCCTACGGCTGGGGGTTCCTGCACATCAGCTGTAGTAAGATGTGTGGAACAGGCTCAGAATCCAGGAGGGCCTAATCTGGGATAACATCAGGGGCTCAGCAGTGCAAATTGGACCAGGCTGCGACCAGCCAAATACCAGCCCCTAGCAGTGCACTCTGCTTCTTGCTAATGAAATACCTTGGCCGTGAGCTGTGTGTATGAACCTCCAGTGCTGGGGGCTGTCTGTCTGGTTTTCACAGAACTACTGACCTGCAGCTCCGGTGGTGGTGGGGGGCTTGCTCAAAGTGTATGTGGGTTGTTGATGTCCCCCCGTGGGTCTGCACTGGGAGGGGGGGGGGGAATGTTAATGCTCTCAGTGCAGATCAGCGCTCTCTGCTCTTCCCTCTCTGCTGGGAGTGGCAGGCACTTGGACTGAGGGTAGTCTCTGCTGCGGCTGGGAGCCAGGCTCCGGCCTAGGCAGACAGCTGTGCGCCAGCGCACTAAAAACAGCAATGCTGCTGTTGCGACTCGGGCTCCGAAGCCTCCCTGACTGGAGAGTTTGTGCCGAAATGGCCACGCCGCTACTTTTAGCGTGATAGCACGAGTCTTGTCCGCCCACCTGGGCTGGGAGAGTCACTCCCTCCCGGCAGCAGGGTAAATGTTCCCTGCCCCGATCGCCTGTCTCTTGCCTTGCTTGGCTGGAATGGGAGTGTGTAACTTACAAGCTCGTTAGGGTCGCTCCTTGCATTGTCTCCTGTATCACCGCCACACGTGGCGTGAAATGCTGCTTAGACGGGAAGCTCTTTGGGGCCTGGACCATGTCTGTGTTGTTTGTCCAGCGCCTAGCACAGTGGGGTCCTGGTCCGAGACTGGGGCTCAGAGGTGCTACTGTGATATAAATAGTAACACATTCTAATAGTGCGACTTGGCTTGCACGGGCACGAGAGGAGAATGCCATTTGCACTTGTATTGCATGGCTGGAAATGCCGATGTAGAGGGCGGGGCCGTGAGTGGAGTTTTTAATCTCTTATCCTGTTCACAACAGAGTGAGAGCTCTTCCCATCCCCTTGGGGGAAGAGTGGATGGGGGAGGTCAGTCCAGAAAATAGGGGAGCAGAGGGCACCCCCACCTTCTACTCGGTGAGACGCTCGGGCTCCGATGGCCCCAGCTCCCCCCTGTGCCTGCGGTTGAGCAGAGCTGGTTTGTTATGACAAATGGGCCCCTCTGGACCAGGTTGCTGGAGTCTCTGCACATCTATATTTCATGGTAATATCCCCCGATGGCTTCCTTGCTCCATCCTGCATTGATTTATTCCGGGACAGCCAGTAGCCAGGAGCTGTTGTAACACCGACAGACTCCTGTTGTCAGCGAGTGGGATCGAACCTGGGACCTCTGGAGCTTAATGCATGAGCCTCTGCTGCATGAGCTAAAAAGCTACATGGCCCCTCACTAAGGCTGAAGCGGACTCATTAATCTCTAAGTGGTCTCGGTGCCACTACATGGGACAGAGCACTGCACCCTGGAGGTGTGTGGGTTACGGTGCCTTGAGATTCTGACCCACTGCACAAAGGACCCGTTCCCAGTGCTGGGGCAGGGTCTTGTTTCGACCCATGGGTGCAGTGGGGTTGACCCCGTCCATGGGTTCGGGTTCCAGGCCAGGATTCTGGGAGACCGCCAGGTCGGTCTGTGTCCGGTAGCCTCAATAAAGCATCCTGTGTGTATTCATCTCCGCCCAGCCCTGCCCTCCTGCTCTGCTCTGGTGTCCCTGCGTGGAGCCTGGAGATGGGAACTAGCTCTCCAAGAGCCAGGCACTCTGAGAACATGGGAAGCCTTCAAAGCTTCCCGCTGTGGAAAAGCAAAAAATCCAGCAACCCCTTCTCCCTCCCTTCCCTGCCCCCCCTGGGTGCTGCACTGCCTTGCCCTCCCCTGCTCCCACCCTTCCCTGCCCCCCCTGGCTGCTGCACTGCCTCTGCCCTCCCCTGCTCCCACCCTTCCCTGCCCCCCCTGGCTGCTGCACTGCCTCTGCCCTCCCCTGCTCCCACCCTTCCTGCCCTCCCCCCCCCCGGATGGGACCCTGAGCGGAATGCCGAGGCGCTGCAGGAGAGGGTGCTGGCGATCCAGTAGGAGGTGCTTTTCCCTCTGGATCTGCCTGGCACCCGTCCCCCATCAGTCAGTAGTAGTAGTAATAGTGCCTGCCTACCACCCCAGTCATGGACCGGGTCCCCATTGTGTAGGTCCTGGATAAACACTGACCAAAAGGCCCCCCAAGGAACTGACACTTCATGTAATAAGCCGCTCCAATTTTGGCAAGGACTTGAGATACTCCAAGCCCCTCTGGCTTGTGCATGGGATAAGTCGCGGCCACGTGCACACGGCCCATTTGAAGGCAGGGGTCAGGGAGGAGAAAGCCTTGGGCCTGCGGGACAGGTGTGGGGCTGCAAGGAAATAGGAGCTGCTGCCAGTTCTGCAGGTGGCAGTGGAGTTCCTCTGCAGTGTCACTGGTATAACAGAGCATGGACCAGCCTCTGCTTTCGCACAAATATTTCAGGGGCTGGTAGGGATGGGGGCCCAGAATCTCCCCAAAGGGCGTGGAGGGCGGCTCCGGATCAGAACTCCACCCGTCTCTGGGAGGGTAGAAATACCCAGTAGAGGCCAGAATTTGTGTTCAGCAGTGCCTAGGGACCAGGGCCCCATTGTGCTAGGGGCTGTACAAACACACAGTAAGAGACAAGCTGCCACTTGGCTGCAGGAGAGGGCTGAAACAGACAAGCCAAGCCATCGGAGAGGAGCTGCAAAGGGCACGTCAGCGCGATTCTTTCTGCAGGGATGGGTTGGTGTGTGTGTGTGTGTGTGTGTGTGTGTGTGTAATATACATATAAATTTTTTTTGTTTTTGTTAAGCTCCTTTAGTGTGTGGCTCTAGACTCCAGTACAAATACGGACGGCCTTGGGTGCTGCTGTTCGAGACTCCACTGAGGATCCGGACGGCAGAAGCCTATAGCTGGCCTGCCAGCCCCTCAGCCCTGCGTGAGGCTAGCTTAAAATAAGATGGAGCACTGGCTGCTAATGTTTGCCCCTTGTATTCCTCTGCTGGGGTTTTGGTTGGGCCCCTGAGGGTGGAGTTTCCCTTCTGCGGGGTCTTCTCTGGTTTAAAGCCTGTATGTTTGTTCCTCTCTGAAAACCAGTCTCCTGCCCGCCCAGAGCCTGCTGCAATGAAACACGGAGGGCAGGCGGCGTGGCTCAGCACAGGTGTACCATGCCAGAGCTAACGAGCTGCACGTGTGGGCTGCCCAATGCCTGATTTAAAGGGCTTCCCTAAGCCTGGGGAAGCCCAGAGACAGGGATTATAGGGGCCAGGCAGCTATGCATTCTGGGAAATGGGGCTCAAGAGAGGCAGAGGGGGCAGGCCCTGCGGCTCCTGAATGGCTGGAGGGGTTGGGGGGGAGGGAGAGGAGCAGTCCCCAGCCTCTGGGGGAAGTTAGGGTGTTTCCTGGTCTACTCCCCAGGGATGAGGGAAGGAATTGAACCTGGGCCTTGTGGAGGGCAGGGCAGGGAGTGCCCCCTGGAAGGATTGCTCCTGCTGGGCAAAGGCTGCATTGAGCTGGGTCCTTACAGGGATCTGTGGCCAAACTGAACTTGTAGGGAGTACCATGTTGGAGACAACCCTGGTAACGTGGGGGGTGCCCCTTAGTGCAGCCCCCTGCACAGGAACAAGAGAGGACCTGCTCTGGGGTGAGGGATCCCCCAGTCTGACCTGTGTAACCCAGGCCACAGGGCTCCCCTGCATTAATTCCTGGTGGAACTAGAGCAGGGCTTTGAGCAAACCACCCCGTCCTGATTTAACACTTGCCAGTGCTGGAGAATCCAGCCCTTGGGAGGTGGTTCCAAGGGTTAATGACCCTCCCTGTTTGCGTTTGTCTAGCATCAAGTTCCAGCAGCTGGATCTCATTAGACCATCCTCTGCTAGGCGGACGAGCCCGTTATCATCAGCCTCGGGTTCCCTGGGTAGGTGGTTGTAGACTGGGATCAAGTTGCCCTTTAACCCTTTGGTTAAATTAAACACGTTGAGCTCTCCCTTATCTGGCCCCCACCTCTGGGGTATCTGAGCCCCTCAAGCCATTCATGTATTTACTCTCTATCTCCCCCCACCCCCGGCAGGGCAGTGCTGTTACCCCAGAGCACAGATTGGGAAACTGAGGCACAAAATTGATGACAGGGTGTGCCCAAAGTCCCACAAGAACTCTGCGGCAGAGCCAGGAATTGAACCCAGATCTGCTGAGTCCCGGTTTAGTGCCCTAGACGCTAGGCCATTCTGTCCGGTCGTAGGCTCTGCCTGCTGCTGGAGGTCTTCCTAGAACCTCCGCACAAAGCTCAAACGTCCAATCCCCGCTTCAGGCAGGCGCGCTGAGGACCAAGTTAATGCCCTGCTGGGAGGTGACTAATGGTGTCTTTTAATCTGAGTCATAGGGCAGAGCGCTGGCTGATCAGGCCCGACAGTCCTGTGGGAGCCTCATTTGATTTTCTCCAGTTGCCTGAGCTGCCTTCTGGCTGCTGTAATTAAATGCTTCACTTTGGCTTGAATTTGGTCCAAACCAACCAGAGAGTCCCATGTGCAGACAGCAAACTCTTCTTCCCCTCCCACCCCATGTACAGGGCCCAACCCAACCCACACCTAAGCCAGTGACTCCTCCTTCTCCTTCCCCCATGTGGGAACTTGGCCCCTTCCCTCCAGAGGACAAAGTGGTCCCAGCATCTCTCCCCAGCCCCACAGGGAAAGCCCCAGATCTGGAGCGGAGGTTCGGCTGAGCTGCTTGCTGCAGCAGAGGAAGAATGGCCAGTGGATAGGGGGCTAGCCTGGGACTCTGGAGACCTGGGTTCCAGTCCCCCCTCTGCCACAGACACTCCGTATGCCCTTGGGCAAGTCTCTCAGCCTTGCATAGCTGCTCTGGGCCTCACTTCACCTCAGTACAATGGGGTAATAGCAACGCCCTGGCAGTGGGTTTGATGGTCAGTGCACCCCAGTAAGGGGGGTTGCGTAAGTACCTTGGAGAGAACCCATCTGAACATGTCTACCGATCCTCTTTCTCCCCTCCCTCCCCCCCTGCCCAAGGGAGGCTGGCAGCCCTCTCTTGCTGTAGTCAGAGGCTTAGTCCTCTGCTGGCAAGATGTTGCCGTGGTCAGAGCTACAGCATGCACATCAGCCTGATTCTCCCCATCTCACACCTTGTGCCACCATGTACGCTAAGGTGAAATGCTACCACCGGGCCGAGTGATCAAGGGCACATGGTGACATGAGGGAGGGAGGTGGGGATCAAGGCCTTTCACTGTGGTCTCTGGGTAGCAGCAGCTCTCCTGGGTGTGTCCCAAGGTAGCCGGTCTGTCTGGGCACTTGCACCTGCTCAACACTGTGGATCTGGACCTTGGCAGCAGACCTTGTGCCTTGTGCTGTGGGGGGGGGGGTCGCTCTGGGTCGATCTTACCAGTGCCAGAACAAGAGGCCTTGTTCTCTTGCCACTTGAGAGGCGATTCCATTCTCCTTGGAATCTCTTGCGTCCTTTCTGCAATGGATGAGGGACCAACGTGTGAAACAGAGACTGGGACAGGAGAATGGCAAAGCGGTGGTGAAAAATGGGTCATGGCTATCCTGTTGCTGCAGTACGGTGCACTTACAATAGTAACAGCATATGGACCAAAGCGTTCGGGAGGCGATACTGGGTCCAGTCCTAGTCAATATTTTTAATTAGCGACCTGGAGAATATTAATCACACTGGTGGCCAATAAGTTTGACCTAGGCGCTTATGCTGCCCTCAAACAGTATCCGGGTGCCTTCTAAAATCAGGAGCGACCCCTAAGCTGGGGAGGATGCATGGGGCTGAGCAGCAGCACTGAGATGCCGGCTGGAACAGAGGCCCCCGTAGCGTGGTTCAGATGCCCAATGAGAATGGAGGGGACTGGCTAGGCAGGCAGTCGCACCACATCGAAAGCTCAGGGGGATTGGAGCGGGTGGCGGATTCAGTGTGAGTCATCCACGCACGGCTGCTGCAGAAATAGACCAGCACAGCCTCTGCTGTCGACGAGGTGCCAGGAGCCAGAGCTGCAGCGGAGCAGATGTAGGTTACACGTTAGGCAGCGCTCTGCTCAGGCAGGGTCTGCTCTGCCCTTCCAAGCTAGAAAAACAGGCCAGGGCATGTGGCTAGAACCAGGACTGGATTCCTCCAAGTTGCTTTGACCCTCTGGGCTGATCCAGAGAGGACACGAGTCTGGGACTGTTCGCTGTCTGTAGCTCATACTTCTAGCTGTGGGCGTCCCTGGTGCATTGGCCAAGATGGAAGTGTTCACGCTTGCGATCCTCACCCCGCCCACAGCCAAGCTACAACTGTGTTTGTCCTCCATGCATCTGATGAAGTGGGTTATAGCCCACAAAAGCTTTTGCCCAAATAAATTTGTTAGTCTCTAAGGTGCCACAAGGACTCCGCATTGTTTTTGTTTGCCCTGTTGCTGCTCCATACCTGACCTCCGAGGTCTCTGCCAGGGGCAGATGGTGCTAACATAGCAGCAACACCCCATCCAAATTCCAGCGGGGCCAACGTTAGCCATGTTTGAGTGGTACAGGGTAGAAACCCCCAAGGACTCTGAGCAGCCTGTCCACTCGGCTAGTCTAATCCCTTTGAAAAGTGGAGCTAGCTGGACTAAACAAGAAAACCCTCTGTCTGAGCCAGCTGCTGGCTGAGTGCACCAAAGAGACATTTCTATCCTCCCTAAATGTATGGCTTCCTGCTCCACCATGTAGGGGATCTCTCCCCCCCCCCCCATCTTACGTCAGAATCTTCTGTCTTTCGAGGTAATCTTTGGCCTGGATACTGACTTGCGTTGAACAGAGGTTTTCTTGCCTCCAGACCATTGATTGTTCATCAATCGGGTGTTTTTGTGTGAAAACTCGTGTGTGTGTGTGTGTGTGTGTGTGTGTGTGTGTGTGTGTGTGTGTGTGTGTGTGTCTTGAGCCGCTAAGGGGAGAGTTCCCTGGTCAGGTGCATTGCAGCCCCGAGACCTTGCATTGTTTTTATTTAATGATTCTGTCACTCTGCCTGCCCTGCTGTCCAGTGCAGGGTGACCCTTGGACCTCTACAGCCACATCCATACAGCAGCTGCTCTGGGCAACTGTGCAAACAGCATTAGCAGGCCCTAGCTTGAGCTACAGGTTACCAAGCCCTCGTGTGGACGTGTGACCAGACAGCATGGCAAACTCTAATGCTACTAGTGGGCACAGCTCGGTGGGTGTCTCGGTGGGTTTTGGGGTGAGATCTTAAAAACTGTCTGCTTTGCGTGGGTGATAAATAATTCTTTCCCCCTGTGATAAATGGGGGTGGGGGGGTAGCTCCCTTTTATGAACACCCAGCCACTTAGTTATAAAATCCCTCATAGTAGTTGTTCTCTACTTGCTTTACCTGTAAAGGGTGAAAAAGTCTCCCTGCATAGGTAAAAGGAAGGGAGTGGGCACCTGACCAAAAGAGCCAATGGGAGGGCTAGAACTTTTTAAAATTGGGGAAAACTTTCCCTTTGTCTCTCTCTGCTCTCCGGAGAGAGGGGACAGAGCAGAGACAGGGCTGGAGCTAATCTGTAAAAAGCTGTGGGCCAGGTATGGAAATCACCAGATCATACCTAGAAACTTACTTATTTGAAACCCCAGATATGTAAGTGGATCAGGAAATGTCTAGGAAGATGCAATCAGGTTTATCACTTTTTATTTCTTTATGGCTTGTGGACAGCTCTGTGCTAACCCCAGGTGCTTTTGTTTTGCTTGTAACCTTTAAGCTGGACCTCAGGAGAGCTATCTTGTTGCTTAATCCTTGTAATAGGCTTTTTGCTAGATTAAACAACAAAGTTCCAAATGCATTTTCTTTCTTGTTTGTTTTTAATAAAATTTACCTTTTTTAAGAATAGAATTGGATTATTGTGTCCTAAGAGGTTTGTGCACATGTTGTTTAATTAGCTGGTGGAAACAGCTGATTTCCTTTGTTTTCTTTCTCAGCTCTTCCCTGGAGGGGGGTGACAGGGCTTGAGGGTACCCCACAGGAAGGAATTTCCAAGTGCGCCTTCCTGGGTTCCAAAAGGGGGGGGTTGCACTTGGGTGGTGGCAGAATCTACCCATCCAAGGTCAGAGAGAAGCTGTAACCTTGGGAGTTTAATACAAGCCTGGAGTGGCCAGTATTCCTTTTTAGAATCCTTGCGGGCCCCCACCTTCTGCACTTGACATGCCAGAGTGGGGAAACAGCCTTGACACACACACCCCCCCCATTTCACCTGCCTGGTGGGACACTTCTCATAAGAGCAGAGGGTTTGCCCAAGTGTCCAAGGTTGTGTTTTTTCTCTTCCCCTGTTCATGCTGCATGCAGTCTAATGGTGCCTCTGCCCCAGAAGTGGCTGCATTTCCATGTTGCTGTACACTTACCATGCTGGGAGTGGGGGGGAGGGAGGAGGAGGAGGCAGTGGAGATTTAATTTAGTGCCAGATTTTCAAAACTGCTCAGCTCCCAGTGGGTGGTGGGGGCTGTTGGGAGCTGAGATCTCTTGAAAGCCTAGGCCAGGTCTGTGCTGGGCTGTTCAAGTGTTAATTGGCAAAGTGCTGTGGGCAGAACGGAGTTTGATAGATGTAAAAATATTCCCATAGAGAGAATTTAGCAATGGAAGGGGAAAGGTGACTGGAGAGGTGACTGGACAGCACCCTCTCTAGAACTTCGGCAGATCATCTGGGTTTGTGCCCTGAGCTTCAGGGGACCCAAGTCCTAGGGTCTGAGTTGCGCAGACTTCATCCGCAATGATGCTGTGCGCAAACAGGGCTTCAAAAGACTCTTATCAAATCAAACGCTTCTTAGTGGCCCCTGATGAGCTGTGTACGGCGGGACAAGGGGACATCCCCTTTTTAAAACACTGGTTTCCCTCCCTGTCTGGTCCATGGTGCGGTTGGGTTATTGATTGACACCTGGAGTGCTGGGTGCCATACAGAACATTTGGGGAATGAACCCCTGGTCTTCCAGACTATCCCATGGAGCCTGGGACCCGTCTGACGCGGTTCTGTGGAATCGTAGTATCTTTCTGGACCAGCTATTTCTCTGCAGTGGGTCGCTGAGGCCTCTTACTAGGAGGAAGTGAGGTGGGGGAAGGCTCCCTGAATCGCTCGCTGCTGGCGTGGGGACTGCGCACTCGCTCTTAGGCCAGTGCCCATTCAAGACTTTGGACGCCAGCCCAATTGGTTCCCCCTCTGTAAATGTTGGCTTATGGTGACGGAGCTGAACAAGCTGGCCATTGTGCGTCTCCGGGCCACTGAAGAAATTGACCGGGGATTTTTATAAGTGTGTGTGCGTCAGTGTCAGTCAAAGCTTTTCACCCTTTCGGGTTTAGTGTCCCGCTCCCTCCTCCTCTCCCGGCAGATGCTTGGTTGCCATGACAATCTTGCCATGGTGACAGCTGCTTTCACATCCTGCCAGCAAAGAAAGAAAAGACAGAGGCTCCCAGTCGGGGCGCCCCCTGTGCCGCCTCTCTTGCTTTATAAACTGCTCTGTGTGTCTCTCTTTCCTTGTCTAGTCTGGCTCCGGCGCAGCCCGGATGCAGGATAGGGGCTCCCTGGCACACAGTGCCACTTTGCGAGACAGCAGCCTCCTGGCTCTGGGGGCCCAGCACTGTCATTCATCGGCCCAGCGAGAGCTCCCAGTTGGAAAGGGCAAGCTCTCTCCCCCTGCCCATGTCTCTGTCTCTACCACTGTGTCTGTCAGCCTGCAGCTCTCTGCCTTGTGTGTTCCTGGCTCTCTCAGCTGGCCCAAGCCTAGGTTTGCAAATAGACCAGCCCTGCAGGAAGGATCTGCAGCTCCGTCCGGTCGTGTCAGTCAGCCCTGGTGCTCCAATGGTCCTTGCTCGGACCAGATCTATTTGCTGCCTTCCCACCACCCGCGCCTCCAAACAGTTCAGCCAGCTGGATGTGCCTTAGTGGGGCGGGGGACTCTTGTCCTCTCCTCTTCCCCCAACCCCTCTTGCACCCAGCTGTGGCATCCGTCACACCCCCACCTCTTCCCTCCGGAGGGTCAGGAAGGCTCCAGCCGGAGTGTCGTGCAGGGCTGTTTGCTAACAGTGAACGCTGTGCGGTCCTTTGTGTCCATCTCCTTTCCCTCTCCCCCTCCCTGAACCCCCGGCGCCGGTGATCCCATGGTGAATAGGTTTGTCTATGGGCTTGTCGGCCAGTTTGACTGCATCCAGCCCCAAGGGTTGCTGTACTCCCAGAATGCATTGCCAGTGCCCCCTGGATGCTGTTGGTGTCATGTCTGCTGTGGGGCCATCAGCAGGAGGGAGCGGGTGCTGAGCCAGGGCTGGTGCTCACACCCCACTCCTAATAGGGCTCTGGGAACTTTCAAGCCCCTTCTACCCTAGAAAAGTGGCTGACAGCTGTTGTGCCCCTGAAATGGAGACTGGAAGCGGCTCATGTGGCTGGAACAAGCCCCGTCCTGTGCTCCGGTGTAGAAGGCGCAACTGGCAGTAAAACTGTTCTCAGCACCAGTGCAGATGGGGCTCGGGTCTGATCCTTTCTGGGCAGTGCCTGCAGGAGGCTGCCTCCCCTCTGGCCCGATGGATGATTTCCCTGCCTGTGAAGCCCTGGTCTGTTTTAGGTGCCGCTTTGGGACCAGTGGGTAACTCCCTAACTGCCAAAGGGGCTTAGGCATCTGGGCGGACAAGTGCGATGCTTGATGCATTTTGGAGCAGCCCCTGCAGTTACTGGAAGTCTTGGCTCTGACTCCCGTGGGTTTGGGATCAGGTTGGGAGCGAAGTCCCCGCCCCGCTTTGCTGTTTGGGCTGCATGGATTCTGACGGGACCTTCCAACGTCCGTAGCATCCCGCCACTCCTCAGCACGGCTTTAATAACCAAGAGGGAGCCGCACGGAGGCCTCATGCCACTCTGACCTCAATGGGCCAAATTCACCTCTGGTGCAACTTCACTGCTTTCATTACGAACACTTTCCTGGCCTGGGGTCTCAGTGTGCTTTGCAAACACTGCTGGATCCAATTTCCTGGCTCTGTGTGAGGCTGGTCAGTGTGATTAGCCCCATTGAGCGGGTGGGGAAACTGAGGCATAGCGAGGTTGAGGCAAGGTCACATGATGGGTCAGTGGCAGATCTGGGATTACAACCCTGAGTGTTGATTTGTAAGGGTCTAGTCTTGTCCCTGGCTTTATTTTAATCTTCTGTGAACATAGATCTGCTGGGCCTTATCCTACCCACCTGAGGCATGACAGTGACTAGAATGGCACCATCTGTCTGGCCTCATTAGTGCTGTAATACTGTAACCGTTAGACACATGATCAGGCAAGTTCGTTAGTTATACAGGGTAATCGTGTGGCTATTTCCGTCTCTAATTTGTTATTGGGAGCTCTCAAGAATGCAGCTGAGACAAGGCATGGAGCGAGCATTACAGGGGCTGTGCAAGGTGAACAAATCCGTGTGCTCTGCTAATCCTACTGGAGGTTTCTTCCATCTCTAATGTCAGTAGGTCCGGTCCCGTCCATCTGCCTGCTCCCCGGCCAGCACAGGTTTAGGAACTGGCATAGTCCAGTTTCCCATTTCCAATAGGGGGCAGCTCCAGCTGCTTCAGAGGAAGGTAGAAGAAACCCACCAAGTTGAAAATTAAGGAATAACCTGCCCACAGAAAGTTTCTTCCTGACCCTCATCACTTAGAAGTTGGCTCATGCCCTGAAGCATGAGGTTTTATAATTTTTTTTTTTTAAAAGAACCTTCTCAAATTATCACTATCTTTGTAAATATCCAGCCCTCTTTTGAGTCCAACTAAGCTCTTGGCATCTGGGCTATGTGATAGCCTGTGGAACTCATTGCTAACTCTGTGCTGGGTAATAAAGGATTATTCTCTTCTTATATTCTTCATGACTTTTGTTCTGCATTTCCTGATGTTCAGTCTTGATTTCCTTTGCTCAGTTTTATCCCAGTGCTCCTAGCTCTCATGCCCTTGCCCCATCCTTCCCTGTCACACTGAACACATCCCCTGCCTCTTCATTTTACACCACCCTTCAGGTCCCCTTGGTTTAAAAGATCTCTGGTATGGGGTGATGTGCTAAGTGCATTTGCCTGGTGAAGTTATACAGCACCTGCCACTGTAAGGTTGTCACCCATCCGGTTTTTGGCTTCTGTGTCTGGGTGCCATTTGACAAGCCCTGGTGGTTTTTTGTTTTTTAATCTGGGGAAGAGGCGGGGAAGGGGGCGGGGCCTCGGGGAAGAGGCAGCGCAGGGGGCGGGGCCTCAGGGGTCCGATTACCAGCCATTAGAAAGGTGGCAACTCTGCAGTCACTATAGGGCCTCTATCCTGACTTGTACCTCTAGGCACTCCCAGAACTTCAGTGTTAGCTGACACCAGGCATTGGCCTGAGGCAGGATTCTGAGTGGTTGGGCGGGGTATCTGGTGGGATCAGGTCTGAGGACTCAGCCAGGAATACCTTGCCTAGCTCAGACCCTCTGGCTCAGCTTATTGGTCTAAGCTTGAGCCCTGCAACACTGTGGGTCCTGTCTGCCTCCCTTAGCACAGAAGCAGAGCAGCGAACAGCAGGCCTGGTGCCAGCTCTCCCAGCTGTACGGGGTGGCATAGGGAAGCAGGGCAGGGGAGGGGAAGAGCAGGGTGCTACTGGGCATTAGGGTGAAAGCCAAAGCATTTAACAGTAGCTTCTTGTGACTCGGGAGAGATCTCAGGGAGGGTGCAGCTGGCCATGCAAAGTTGCAGTCGGCCAGAATATTCAGAAGAGCTCGGCAGCCACAGCTGGGGCTAGCTATTCCTGCTGCTCCCATTGTGACCCTTACAACCCGGCTTTCACGCAAGTTGTGCATGTCGGGTGCTGGTTGAAAGCTCCCCATTCTTTTTGCAATAAATATTTTAAAACCTTTTACTCCCCTCCCCCCCCAAGAAACAATGAAAATGTTGACCAAAAATGTTTCTCTCTCTCACACACACACACACACACACACACACACACACACACACACACACACACACACACACACAGCCCCTCCACCCGCATCGTTTTTGTCAAAAAGCCTTTTTTTTTTTTTTTTTTTTTTTTTGGTCCAAGGGGACAGGGAAGGAAACGTCTTTGGGGAGAAGAAACCTGAGCGGCCCCAGTGCTGAGCCCTTCTGAAAATCTGAACCTTGCTGTGGTCGCTGAGCTCTGTCTGGAAATTCTGGCCCAAAGGGCCCAGTTGAGCCTTCTGCTGTTTGTAGGCTTTAAACAAAGTGCCAGCCTGGGAACCCTGGAGAAAAGCCCCCACTTAGTGAGACTTTTGTGCTGGCATAATCTGATACCCTTTTCCATCCTTCAGTGATACACAAACTATCCACAGAGGATTCTTTCCCAGGTGTCTGGCTCGTGGGTCTTGCCCACATGCTCAGGGTCTACCTGGTCGCCAGATTTGGGGTCTAGAGGGAATTTTCCCCGGGTCAGATTGGCAGAGACCCTGGGAGGTTTTTGCTTTCCTCTGGAGCATGGGGCACTTGCAGGTTTAAACTAGTGTAAACAGTGGATTCTCTAACTTGAAGTCTTTAAACCATGATTTGAGGACTTCAGTAACTCAGCCAGTAGTTAGGGGTCTATTACAGGATTGGGTGGGGTTTTGCGGCCTGCGATGTGCGGGAGGCCAGGTGAGATGATCAAGATGGCCCCTTCTGGCCTTAAAGTCTGAGTCTATCACACCTAGCGCTTACACAGTATCTTTCATCCAGAGATTTCAAAGAGCTTTACAAAGGTATTTGATATCATTATCCCTGCTTTACAGATGGGGAAACTGAGGCACAGAGTGGCCATGCAGGATTTGCTTCACCCATGGCTAAAGTACATTAAACAGTAGCTGAGGATAATATCGGACACTATTTGATAAGCCCCACTTAGTGAGAGGGTGGTGGTATTAATCATGTGGTCCATTCTATTGGCTTCCATGGCTTTAAAGGAATTAATATAAGTATTTATAAAACAGCCAATGAGGGAAGTTTTGTCAATAAGTCTCCAAAAAGAGTTTTTATCAGGGTATTTGGTGTCATGTTTTTTCTCCCTGATTCTTCCCAGGCAAGCCAGCTTCAGAGCTGCCAGGCCGATCCCCTGAAAATAGGAGACTTTAAAATCTCAGCAAAAGCAGCTGTTTTACCAAGTGTAAGGGGACTGTTGCCCCCTTACTAACATTCAGTGGGGGTGTTTTGGTTGGCTAGCTCCCAGCACTAAAAGGGGAAGGGTCGATGGCAAATCAGGAGTCTGAGACTGACAGTCCCCAGGAACAATGGGGAGAGGCCAATGCTCCAGATCAGCCTGATTGACAGGCTAATCAGAGGGTCAGGAGGCCAGGGAGGTCCCGTCCTCCGTGTGAGCTGGAATTGCCTGGGTCAGACTGAGTGGGGCCGAGCTAAGGAGAAAGCAGGGGCCCAAGCTGAGCTGGAGAGCAGAACCGTGCCAGATCCAGAGGGGCCAGAGGCGCAGCCCCAAAGCCAGAGCACAGCCAGGACAGAGAGGGGCCTGAGCTAAGTTGCTGGGAGCAGAGCTGCAGCCCCAAGGCAGAGTTACAGAAGCAGCCTGCAGAGCAGACCTGTCCTGGGGGCAGAGCTGTAGCAACCAGAGCCAGAGAGGCCAGAGAAGCAGCCCAGGGAGCTGGAGGCAGAGCAGCAGCAGCAGCCGTGCTGAGGCAGAGTGGAGCTGGAGCTGGGGCTGGAGCAGTCCGGAGCTGGGTGCGGTGAGCAGCTGGGGAGAGTGAGGGGGACCCTGGCAGTGGGCCCAGCGCAGGGAGATACCTCAGCCAAGAGGCCTTGCAGGCCAGACTTGGAGGGGGATCGTAACCCTGACAGGGCGGGGGCGACGCTGGGAAGAAGGGTCCTGCCACCTAGAGCCTGAGAGCGTGTGGCCACCGCCAGAGCAAGTGTCCAACCCACAGCGTCCCTGCAGCACAGCCAGGGCCTGAGAAGGAGGCCCGGGACCTACAAGGAACAGACTGTGAACTGCCCTGACGTTCCAGAGACACTGCTTGTGATATTCCCTGCCTCAGAGCAGGGTGATGTGTTTCCTTTAACCTTTCCCGTTTTTCCTTATTCTTTTTTTTTTAAAAATAATTGTTAATTAAACAATTTGTATTTGCTTTAGATTGTATAAAATGATCAGTGGGTCAGGGAGGTGCCCAGTGCAAAGAGAGTACCCCGGAGTGGGGACACCCTAGCCCCTGTCCTAGGTGACCACAGCAGGGTTGGGGGTCAAGCCCCCCAGGAATCCTGGGCCCAGCCTTGTCGGGGTTTACGAGGACTCTGCCAGACAGGAGAGTGGAAGGGGAGTCCTCAAGGGCAGGGAGGCCTCTGGGTAAAGGAAGTGGGAGCGAGGACTCGGATCCTTTCGCTAGCCCACTTCACCGGGGTAGTGCAGAAGCCAGGAAAGTTCCCCACAATAGCGGGACCATTCCCCCGCTTACACAAGCAAAGCTGCAGGTCATTTTGTTAGCAGTACATTTCTCTTTGTTGATTCCCGTGTAACAGCAGTATTTTAGGTGTGTGTGTGAAATTACGATTACTTGATCTGATTTGGGTTGTGCGGATGCTGGGGTGGCGCTGATGGCCTGTGAGCTACAGAGGTCAGACTGGCTCATGGTCTCTTCTGGCCTTCAGCGCTGTGATTTAGAAGGTAATGAAGAACTTGAGAGCGAGTACTGAAAAGACCCTTAGCCGAGCTCTTCCCTTCCTGGCTCAGATTGGGTTGATTTTCATCTCTGGCTTCCCCGGTCTCGCTCATGTGGGGTTTGTATTGTCTCTTTCCCTTGTCTGTTTTGATTAGCAATATTCGGATTACCCCAGGGTTTATTTTTAATGACTGATTTTGGGCAAAAATGTTTAAGCCTCGAATTTGTACGATGGGAAACTGCGTCAAGGGAGCTTTTAATGATGTGGATTGAACATGTGCACTGCAGTAGTCTATCTGACAAAGGAACGATGAGTTCTACCGGCTGGGAGCTGACATCAGATGAATTCAGGCTGGACATAAAGCACAGGTTTGTGTTTTATTTGAACAGTGAGGGTAAGTAGACACCAGAACCACTTACCCAGGGCTGTGGTGGATACTCCATCCCTTGAAGCTTTGAAATCAAGAATGTGCATCTCTAATACATCTGCTTTAGCTCACCCACATATCATGGGATTGATTCCGAAGTTACTGGGGAAAGCCTGTGTTATGCCGGAGATGAGACTGTGTGATCAGAATGGTCCCTCTAGGAATTTATAAATAACATTTTAAATGAGTGAGCATGCATTCTTCTAGATCCCTGAATTGGGTGTGCAGTTTGGGGCTGTGCGCAGATGTGGGGGGCTACGTACCTATGCCTTGCAGATTGAGGATCTGCATATCTAAACCAGGTGTTACCTGTCCTAGTAGTTTGTACGTGCCCAGGTCATCCAAACCCGTATTCCAGTTAGGACACTCTGATGCACCCACTGCCATAAATTAGCAGCTGGGACCCCTACGTATCTAATGGGGTGAGGGGTTGCAAGCAGTAAAGGAGTGGGAGAGAGGTCTGGAAGGAGAAATAATCCACCCGAGGGCCCAAGTTGCCCCTGGGAACAGTCTTTAGGGAGCATCCAGCATCTTCTGACCTGACCCACTTATTGTGCAAATGAAAATGGGAGCTGGTCAACACAAACTTTCAATAGCAGCCACGGATTTGGGGTGCCTCTGCTTCTGGGGGGCCCAGCCTGAGACACAGTGGGCCTTGATATATTTTTTTTCCAGAGGGTTTGAGCACAAGGAAATCCAGCTGACGTCAGTGGGAGCTGCGGGACAGTCAGTACCTCTGGGAATTGGGCCCCAATTGTCTCAAAATGGGCTCCCCAGAAAGAGAAGCCTCCAGAATCAGAGGCCAGTGCTGAAAACATGGGTCTTGCTCTTTCTAGCAGAATGTGAGGAGGAGGGAGATAGGCGTCTGACTAGGCCAGGGAGCCATTAATAAATAGGAAAGGTGCTTCTAAGGGCTGGTCCACGCTATCCGCCTAATTCGGCGGGTAGAGATCGATCTTCTGGGATCGATTTATCGCGTCTCATCTGGACGCGATAGATCGATCCCAGAAGCGCTCCCCCGTCGACTGCGGAACTCCTGCTCGCCGAGAGGAGGAAGCGCTGTCGACGGGGGAGCCTGCCTGCGCCGCGTGGACCCGAAGTAAGTACTTTTAGTTCGATATAGGAAACGTCGACTTCAGCTACGCTATTCTCGTAGCTGAAGTTGCGTTTCCTATATCGATCCCCCGCCTCAGTGTGGACCAGCCCTAAGACTTCTGTTAGCCTTGGGCAGGGCCGTGTTTCCTTGTGCTCGTCGTCTGTCAGCAGCCGCCTGTGGTCTCTTGTCTCACAATTGATCATCAGCTCTTTGGGGCAGGGACCCTCTTCTTGTTCTGTGTTTGTACAGCGCCTGGCCCCAGGGGGTCATGATCCATAACTTGGGCTCCTATGAGCTACTGCAAGACCAATAATCATAAGGAACTGTTTTTGTAATAGCAGAAGGATATTTTCCATAAACCTTCCCCCACAATTTACTGTCCCTCATATACCAGTGTGTGTATATTGGGGCCCACCAATATCACTTGCTACGGGCCAAGCAACCATCACATGGGAATTGCTGTCAGTAGCTACTGACTGGGGGGATTTGAACCAGCAACATTGAGGTGACAGTAACACCTCGGTCCCTACCCTTTGTGTGGTCTCTAAGTATCTTACTGCATTAGTCTCAAGAGTCGGGGGGCCACCCTGACCAAATTCCAGCTGCCTTTCTAAAGCCTGCATCCCGCAGGTTCACCTGGGTGTGGTATTCCTGTTCCAGACTGTTACTTTGTGTGGTTAAGCAGCTGCTGTCAGGTTGCAGCCCAGAGGTGGCTGCATTTCACTGGTGGGCAAGGTGGTCCCCCTTGCTGCAGGGATGCAGGGTGCTCTGGGAGAAGTAAGATTGTTGTGTCCTCAGTTGTCTGTCTTCTCCCGCTGGCAGGATCCGTCCCCAGCTGTCAAAGGAGAAGATTGAGGGATGCCACATCTGCACTTCAGTGACGCCTGGGGAGCCCCAGGTGCTGCTGGGAAAGGACAAGGCGTTCACCTATGACTTTGTGTTCGACCTGGACACGTGGCAGGAGCGGATCTACACCACCTGCGTCAGCAAACTCATCGAGGGCTGCTTCGAAGGCTACAATGCCACTGTGCTGGCGTATGGCCAGGTACCGGCTGTCCCCGTCCTGTGTCTCGGCGGTAAACCTGGGCTGTTGCACTGAAGCCAGGCTCGGCTGTTAGCAGTTGTGGGCTATCTGGCTGCGCCAGCAAAGCCATGCGGGAAGGTGCTTGGCTGGGCCTGCAGGTCGGAGTTGAGGCTCGTTGGTGGGGTGCAGGGGCAGAGGCCCAGGGCTGGAATATTGGGGGGGCCGTGGGTTGGGATTTTGGGGCATCAACAGAGCTGTTGGGGAATAGTCAGGGAGGGGCGGGTGCAGGTTGGGTTTGGCAGCCCAGGGCTGGAGCTGCAGGGGGCTGCTCTTAGGTTGATGCGCCCTGGGGCTGTCTTAAGTGCCCGTCCTGTGCCCTTTCAGACCGGCGCTGGGAAGACGTACACCATGGGCACCGGCTTTGACACAAACATCTCGGAGGAGGAGCACGGGATCATCCCGCGGGCCATCTCCCATCTCTTCAGCGGCATCGAGCGGCGCAAGCGGGCAGCGCAGGAGCGTGGCACAGCCGTGCCAGAGTTCAAAGTCAGCGCCCAGTTCCTGGAGGTGGGTGTGAGCGAGGGGGGAGCAAGCTGGGGCCCCAGAACATGAGGAGCTGCCATTCCCACACCCCGGAACAGGGTATGGGTGGGGGTGTCTGTCCCAGCGACCGCAAACCACAGCTGCTCATGCACTGCTTCAGGGGGGCACGTGCTGTGGGCCCTACATAAAATGGTGCTGACTGTTTATGTTCTGGCTTCTCTGGGAGGCAGTGGTGCTGGTTATCTGTGCCCCCTCTGTGTCTGGGAGCTGGAGGGCTGGCTCCACTGCAGTCCGTGTACTCTGCATCCACTTGTCTGCATCCAGATTTGGGCCAAAGTCCAGTTTCTGTACAAAGGATGCAGGTTTTCCCAGCCTTCCCCAGCTGAGCAGGAATTCTCAAGCGCCTTCCACCCCATCTATTGCTTCAGGCTTTCTCATCACCTTGAAAGTAACGTACTGGCCCTTCCCACCTCTTTGCCCTGTTTCTCAGTCTCCAGAGCCTAATTTTAGCATGTTCCTATCATTATCCAAACCTTTCTTATTGCACCTTTCACCTAGAACGATCCCATCATGCCTTGCAGACTGTGTACTTTGTGATTGCTTCAGCTCTTACCCACACGCAGCTAGTTCTGGGGTGGAATATGAAAAAACCAAATGCAGCATCCATCAGCAGTTCAGGACAGGAATGGGTTTAGAATGACTTATCTGGGCGAATGCAGGAAGGCTGTATATAGCTAGCCCCACTGTTCTGACAAAGTTTCTATTTTGGTAATGCCCCAAACGCATGTGGAAAAGCCAGGAGCTTTTCAAAGGATTGGCTTTGCATTTTACTTTCGGATCATGTTGATAGAGAAATGTGTGCTGTGGTATAATCGATCCAGACTATGCCATCCTTGTGTTTAGTGACTAGAGCTGGGTGAGAGGGATTTTGTGAAATCACGGAAAACCACTGTGACACTATTTTGCCAAATCACTTTTGCGTAATTTCATGGAATCCTGAAACTTGAGCTTTTTTTTTAGAATGTGTAAAATCTCAAGTGATCTGAAAACTAGTCCCACTTCAACATAGAAATGCCTCCCCTGTTGGAAAAGTGTAGAGGAGAAAGCATCTGCTGTAAGGCTATATAGCCTAGAAAGGACTGAAAGATTGGGAGCAGGGAGGTCCTGAGTCTAATCCCACTGCTGACACAGTGCCCTCAATGATCCTTGTATATCTATCCCTTCAGAGGAGTATTTTCTTGGGCTTCACAACACCTTGATGAATTAGATAAATACCAATGGTCCATTTTACAATGGAGGTACAGATAGTGACTGGCCAAAGATCAGGCAAGCCTGGGTCCGAACCAGAAGTGGATTGCACATCTCCAGATGATCAGGCCCAAACCACTAGAGCACAGAGTTCCCCCTGGAAAGTCTCTGAGCTCCATTTTCTCCATCTGGGCAAAGAGTTGAGACCCGTATGACTTCAGACCCCTGTACCTGGCTGGGTAAGTTACCCCAATAGGAAGCCTTCCCGGCTTCCATGACACCCTCCTCATCTCTTCTGCCCCAGATCTGAAGCAGCCGGAAGTGCGACCGTGTTCCCAAGGATCTCTAGCCTTGGCAGGGCTTTGGCTCTTCCCTGAGTGCCTGTGAGCTGGCACGGAAGCAGGACGCGGGAAGACTTCCTGCTCATTGGCACCTCCTTTGAAATCCCTTTGTCGGGGCGAGGCTATTCTGAGTGGTGGTTAACCCTGCTTCTCATTCAGTACGGCGGGGAGTGCCCCTCCGCCAGCAGCGTTGTGTGACTGCCCAGCCCTGGGCATGAGCTATAGGATCCGACACAAGTGCTGCAGTGAACCCTGTGAGATCCCGTCTCCCCCTCCTATAGCATCTTCCCCAGAGCCAGCCAGTCCTGCTTGTGAATGCCACAGGGTGCTGGGACTCCCACCGCGTAAGTCGCCAAAGGAGATCTCGCTGTTGTCGAAACCTCCTGCTATTCAGCCTACATTTCCCTTTGCTCGATCCCTTTCCTCCCAGCGACACCCACTTTGGGAACGCCCTGTTAGAGTTTATGGGCTTGGGTAACTCCAGTGACTTCAATGAAGCTATGTCTGAGGATCTGGCCCCACTGCACTGGCATGTGGAGAGTTTGTGCAAACTTGGCCAACGCCGTGGCTGCCACGGGGTGGCTGGTGGACCCTTTACGTGGACTGAACCATCCCACCTAGGCTAAGAGGAGCTACATCTGAAAACCCTTCTCCTTGGCCTTGCTGCAGCTCTGTAGGTTCAGCACCAGAAGCCGTCCAGTCTGAAGGCCGGGCTGGCAGATGCTAGCTTCTCGGCTATAGAGAAGCTTTGACAAAGCCCAGAGGCTGCTGGGGCGACAGCAGAGACTCCAGCGCTGCAAGGGTTAATGACACTGGCAGTGCTGGAGCTGGGGGCTGCCTGCTGAGTTTATTGTGTCCTGTCTGTTTTCTGGTCAGGATATTTTTGCCTGTTAAATAGTTTCAGAAACTTAGATGTCTGGGCTTCTGGAGCCTCCAGTCCCAGCATGAGGCAGGAGTTTCCTCCAGACAAACCCCTCTGGTCTATTTCAGAGTCACCCGTTCGTATTCCCCCGGCAGGCTGTGCCCAGCCTTGCTCGCTCCAGGCGATCCACAGAATCACAGTGACCGCGAAGGCCCTAGTGTAGGCAGAGCTCAGGCTTTACCGTCGCATCATCGAGACCCAGCTGGTATCTAGCGCTTTGCCTCAGGAGAGCTCAAGGTGCTTTACAAAGGAAGATTAGTATCATGATCCCATTTTACAGATGGGCAAACTGAGGCACTGAGAGGGGGAGTCACTCACCCAGCAGGCCAGTGGCAGAGCTGGGAACAGACCAGAACCCAGGTCTCTGTAGTCCTAGGCCAGTGCTCTAGCCACTAGGCCACACTACCGGCTCCTCGGCTGGCTGGCTGGCTGCAGCTGCACGAGATGGCCAGGGTAGATAAGGCCTTCTTTAGCTGCCTGCTTGGCTGCTTTGCCAGAACATCACTACGCATGCAGGGACCGGCTCAGCTGGCCTATAGCGCCTGTCGTCTCCACGCTGAACACCCACGCTCCCTGCAAACCCAGCAGGGTAGCGCAGTCCTGTGGGGACTGGTTTGCCCCAATGTCCCCTCTCCCGCAGTGGGGTGTGCTGATAGCTGCCCTCCACCCCAGAGGTGGCTGCATCTCGGTGCCGTGGTATGCACAGCTGGAATAAAAGGTGCTCTCGTTGGGGTGATAGTGGGGGTCCGTTAAAGCTCCCGAGGCTGCCAGCATGCAAGGTAATTACCTGTGCTGTTGTTACTGCTGTGCTCTTACCCGTGTCCTGTGACCTCTCCGGGCAGGTTCATTAGAGGGGAGGCTTTACTGCTCTGGAGCTAACTTCCAGGGACAGTGGAACGGATTAGCCTTATCTTCAGAGCCGCTCTGCGGTGCTTTCCCGCTAGCCCCTGAGCTGGGATCCTTGCAATGAACTGCGTACGGGCCTAATGCCAGCCAGGTGCCAGGACTCCTGGCTTCTACCCCTGGTTCTGCCCCTGACTTGGCATGTGGCCTTGGTGAACTCACTGCTCCACTCTGTGTCCTGGGCCAGGGCCCAGACCCTGTGATCGGAACATGGCCTCCCAGCATCTCTGGCGAAGGCCGGGTGGGCGAGAGGCCCAGGTTGAGATCTGCAGCCTGTCTAGCACCACAAGCAGTGAGGCCCCAGCCCAGCTTCCTTCTGGGACTTCAGCGCACCACCCACCCTGTTAATGATTCGCTGGATTCTCGTCACTTACGCAAATGGGCAGGTCCCAGCCTGTGCCACCCATAGAACTGTCAGCCAGCCGGGCGAAGGAATGGGAGGCCAGGCACGCCCACCACTCCAGGGCAGGATCCCATCTGCAGGTGGTGGCTGGGGAAGGGGGACGGCCGGGTCACTTTACCTATCCCTCGTGTAGGGTCACAGCCTGGATCAGCCCTACGGCAGGATTTCGGAGACCTGGGGTTTTCCTCCCTGCTCTGCCATGCATGCCCAAGGTAACTCTCTGGGCACGTCCCTTGGTCTCTCTGGCCTCCGTTCCCCATCTGTACAATGAGGCGTGAGGATAAATACGGTAGATTGTTAGGTGCTTGCATATTAGGGTAAAGAGGGGCCTGTTAATATCGTAGATGGGGTGAAGCCTGTCTGTTCTACGCTGCTCTGCCAAGGAGGAGCCACTACATAGCCCCTCTGGACCTGGCCTTCAGGGGGCTTCCTCTGAGCCCACCCGTTCTCCTGCCCTGTAGTGACTGGGATGGGCTCAATGCACCTGCCCTGCTGTTCTTGCCCCTTCCCCCGATTAGCCACAGGCACTAAATCCATTTCTCCTCCGCCGCCGCCTTCTGCTCAGTGCTCGCCCCTTCCATGTTGCTCCTGCTCCCAGCAGGGGAGCAGTAGCTGGGCTGGTGATACACCGCTTGCTTGCAAAGCTAATCCAGGGCAAGGTGCAGAATTGGCTCTGGCTTCCCTGCCTTTGGGGACCTCCCGGCTTGGAGCCCTAATTAGCCCCTTTCTCCACCGGGGCAGGTCAATCTGTCAGTGATGACACCCCCCACCCCACCCCACCCCACCCCCGGCGGGCCAGGCCTGACTTGCTGGGCTCTGGATAATTACCCTGCTCGGACTCTAGTCCCAGATAACTAGGGGGACAGCAGGGTCCCCAGACGTACGGACAGTGCTGGGTGACTGACGGCCATGGCGATGGGGGGAATGCCAGGTGCGGTGAGCTGGCTCCTCGGCCTCCTGTCTGCTCTCTGAGAGCTTTTAAGGAGAGAGCAAGGCCTAGTGGGCATGGCCTGGAGCTAGGATGCCTGGGTTCTTTCTATTCCTGGTTCTGCCACTGGTTTGGCGCATGGCCTTGGGGAACTCACTGCTCCAGTCTGTGCCCTTAGCTAGGGATCATCGGGACAGCACGCTGGCACTGTGCTGCTCTGCGTGTGCTGGGTAGGGGAGGCCTTGAGGAGGGGGGGGACCCAAGAGGCATTGGGGGGGAGGTTGGGAGTACCTGGAGGAGAGGTGGGGGGGACGACCCAGGAGGCATATGGGGGAGGTCGGGTTACCTGGAGGGAGCCAGGAGGCCCCAGGGGTCTGAGCACGGCCCCTGTGCACCCCGCAGTGGCGGGAGGTAAGTTGTGAAGCCCCATGCCAGGCTCTGCAGCAAGCCTCGTGCCGCCCAGTAACCCGCTGCCCTGTCTCCCTCCCCCACAGCTCTACAACGAGGAGATCCTGGACCTGTTCGACAGTGCCCGGGACCCTGACTCCCGCCACCGCAAGTCCAACATCAAAATCCATGAGGATGCCAGCGGCAGCATCTACACCACGGGTGTCACCTCCCGCCTCATCAGCTCCCAGGATGAGGTGGGTGACGCCCGGGACCTGGCTGCTGCGGGGGGGTCGGCTGCTCTGGATCGCCGGAGAGCGGGCAGGGGCAGAATGGAGGGGCCGGGTGCTGTGAGGGGCAGAGCCCCCAGTGACGACAAGGGGAGTCAGGAGCTAGCGTGCCCCAGCCCCAGGGCAGAAGCTCTCCTAGCCAGCTGTCCGAGGCTCTGGCTGCCGCCGCCCTGGGACAGACACACTCAGGGTGTGGCATTGACATGTGCCCGGCTGATGCGCCCCTGGGTGGCATCAGGGCACTGCACCAGGATGCCGAACGCTTTGGATTTTCCTGTGGTGGCTTCGCGGTACAACTGTGCCCCTGCTCCCAAAGCTGGTCTGGAGGGGCGGAGGGGGATGGACTGTGAATGGATTTTCCCTCCCCCCCCCCAAAAAACTGCTCTACTAGCCCCCCCTCGAAGGAGAATTGTCCCCCTGCTGATCCCAGCCCTCTCCTGTTGCCCACACTCAGCAGCCCCCCTTGCAGCAAGAAGGGAGCCCAGCTTGGACAGAGTTAACTCTCTCCTTGCCAGTCCCCAGAGGGGAGGGATAGCTCAGTGGTTTGAGCATTGGCCTGCTAAACCCAGGGTTGTGAGCTCAATCCTTGAGGGAGCCATTTAGGGAACTGGGGTAAAAATCTTTCTGGGGATTGGTCCTGCTTTGAGCAGGGGGTTGGACTAGATGACCTCCTGAGGTCCCTTCCAACCCTGATATTCTATGATTCACTCCCTACCCCTTCAATCTGTGTGCTTGGATCCTTCCTTCTCTCCAGGCCCCCGCTCCTGCCCTCTGTGCCATGTGGTGCAGGGCCTAGCGAGAGCCATCCCGCTGGCATCCTCAGTGCCCACGTGCTCGTCCCCTGTTACCCGAGGGCAGGCGTCTGGGCTCCATGCCCAGCCCTCCCATGCCCCCTTGTGTCGTTGGCACGTGGTACCTGTCTCCCATGGGAGCAGCGTCCTGGGGCGAAGGGGGGGTGGGAATGCAGCCCCCATCCTGTAGCGCCGGGGCGAGGGAATCGCTCACCTAGCACGCAGTACGAGCCGTTTGTTAACCAGGCATCGCTGCAGGAGGCTCTGGTCCCAGGGGAGATGAGTCAGGCCCAAAGACAGGACTGTGAGCACGTGAAGCCGGGACGCGTCTCTACTGCTGCCTCAAGTGGGTAGCTCCTGGCACAAGCGCATGGAGGGGGTTGGTCCTGGAGAAGCCCTTGCCCTGTGCGTTGTCTGTGAGCGGGAACGTCTCCCAGCCACTGGGGATAGCAGAAACGACCCTCAGGACCTGGAGGTCAAATGCCTCCTCTGCTGCCCCTGGACACTTCGTGTGCAGCAGAGAGCACAGGGGGCAGCGTAGATCAGTGCTTAGGACTCTGGGCTGGGCCCTGGGAGAGCTGGGTTGTTACCCACCGGGCCACTTGCTGCGGCGTAACCTTTGCAAGTCCCTTCTCTGTCAGTTGCGTGGGGCTGGGGCTGGGGTGGTCTCTCAGCATTTGTACAGCACCTAGCACACCAGGGCCTCGGTCTGTAGAGTGTCACGTTACTCGCCATGGCTGTGCATGGGCGGGTTCCCAATCCCGTCTCCGAGCACACAGACCCTGAGTTAGCCTCCGCCCTGGCCTCTTGCCTGGGGTTTGGCTTTCCTGGTGACTCGTGAGCGGGGCTGTTCCGGGGTCTCCCTACAGTGCCTGCTCCCTTGTTCCCTGTGGCCACTGGGCAGGGATCTCCCAGCGCGGGGCCCTGGCACCCGGGCCTGGATGGCTCGGCAGGAGAGCCTGCATGCCATGCAGGGGCTCGGCTGCCCCCATCCCAGGGTGACTATGGCACATTGACCTAGGGTGCCCTCCCCACTCTGGCATCTCCCCACCTCCCAGCAGGCTGGGGTGGACATTTCTTTGAACCCTTTCCTTGTTGTTGCAGCTGATCCAGTGCCTGAAGCAGGGAGCTCTGTCCCGCACAACCGCCAGCACCCAGATGAATGTCCAGAGCTCCCGCTCCCACGCCATCTTCACCATCCACCTGTGCCAAATGCGAGTCTGTGCCCAGCCCGACCTGGTGAGACTGCGCGAGAGGGACAGGGGAGCGCCCTTCGCCCCACAGCACGGCAGGCGTGAGCCGCTGTCAGGCTAGTTCCTACGTCTCCCTGCCACGTGCTGGTTGACAGCGGAGCCGCAGCGGGCTGCTCTGCGAGGGGGCGGGTTGGGATCTATCATAGCAGAGGGATAAAGCCCCGTTCCCCTGCGGGAGGCGCTGACGCTGCAGCCTGTCTGCTTGCCAGGTGACCGGCCTTCCAGAGGGATCCCAGGCCACCAGCGAGTACGAGACCCTCACCGCCAAGTTCCACTTCGTCGACCTGGCTGGCTCGGAGAGGCTGAAGCGGACGGGAGCTACGGGCGAGAGAGCCAAGGAGGGCATCTCCATCAACTGCGGCCTGGTAGGCTCTTAGCGGGTGGAGGAGACTGGGACAGGCTGCAGTGGATATAAAGGGGCTGCTGGACACAGACAGACCCTGCCTGGCTCACTAGCTCCCAGACTGAGCCACCACGGGTCACCACTAGGGGTCGCGCGGTGGACTCGGTGGTGAGGGATGGGGCAACTAGCTGCGCTACCCAGCACTGTCCCCAGTAGGGGTAGATTCCTGGATCTGGGGACTCAGGAATAACGTGGAGGCAGGAGAGGGGCTGCACACTGGCTGGCTGGTATAGCTGCACTGACTGGCTGCTAGTGCATTGGTCCAGAGCCCCCCGCTCCCTGGAAAGAGGTGGCTCTGATCACCCTGAACTTTGTTTTCTACAGGGAGGGGCCCTCCCCAGCACGGGGCGAAAACTCCGTCCCTTCCGTTTTTTGTTGGCAGCTGGCGTTGGGAAACGTCATAAGCGCCCTTGGAGACCAGAGCAAGAAAGCGGTGCACGTACCCTACCGAGACTCCAAACTGACCCGGCTCCTCCAGGACTCGCTTGGGGGGAACAGGTAACAGGCACCCTGAGCCAGGGCGTGGGGTCACCCAGCGGGTGTCCGCTTCAGCTGGGTGTGTGTGACCCAGAATGGAAGAGCTGTGCCCTCGCTGGGTCTGCACCCTGGGAGTGTTGCCTGAGGCGGGTGGGGGATTTCTGAGTAACAGGAGGGCCGGTCGGGCTCAGGGATGGACCTGAAGTGCCGTGTGGGTTTCCTGGGGTGGCGTGTTGCTGAGGGTCCGGTGGAGTCTCCATAGTGACTTTTCGAAGGTAATTATCTCGGCTCTCTTGGTCCCGGGCCCCAGACGCAATTAGGCAGCTTTCGTGGAATTAGCTCTTGCAAAATGCGTCTGAGCCCTTCGTGATCTGGGACTTGGCAGCTGAGTTTCCCAGCACGGGATTGCTCTAATCCCTCCCCCTTCCTGTCTCAGTGATGCCCCGAATGCCCTGCCGTGGGCTGCCCGGGGTGGCGACTCCCTGAACACCACTTTGTAATGAGCAGGGGAGGCCACCCAGGGTTCTCTTTGCCAGCGCAAAGCAGGCTGCTGCCTGAGCCACACTCCCAGCCTGTGCCGGCCCAGGGTGGAAGGGGCCCACACCCCGTTTATAAAGTAAATAAAGGCCAAAGGGGGTTGTGGCTGGAGCTGCCAATAGGCACCCATGTGCCAGCGTTGGAATTGGCTGATCTGACGTGGCCCAGGTGCTGCATTGTTTGATGGCAGCTCCAGCTGACCCCGTTGGCTCTCCGTCCTCCCTAGCCAAACCATCATGATCGCCTGCATCAGCCCCTCTGACCGGGACTTCATGGAGACCTTAAACACGCTCAAGTACGCCAACCGGGCTCGCAACATCAAGAACAAGGTGGTGGTGAACCAGGACAAAACCAGCCAGCAGATCAGCGCCCTGCGGGCCGAGATCGCCCGCCTCCAGATGGAGCTCATGGAGTACAAGGCGGTAAGGGGCGGCTGAGCAGGCGAAGCCTCGTGTGTGTACGGCCCACTCGGGTCACCAGCGAGGATCGAACCCAGGACCTTCCACGCCGGCCCCTGCCGCTTGGGCTAATGGAGTAACTCCACTAACTGAGTTTGTGGCAGGCTGTTGTGGTTGCTGGGGCTGGCTGCTAGAGGGAGACCTACTTGCATGTACAAAGCCTGGGTATGACCTGGACTCCTCGCTGTCACAGGTTCAAATCCCAGCTGTAGCAACTCAGCCTCGAATGGCATGGGGAAAGTATTCCTGCCTCCCCTGCACAGATCTGGCCCCATGCTGTGTGTACAGCTACTCCTCTGCTGGCCTTGGCCAGCACCATGCCCTCCTGGGTGCGGTGTATGCTGTGGCACTGGGCTCCACCCCACTGGGCTCCACTCCACTGGGCTCCACAGATGGCTGTGTTTCAATGGTGCTGTAGTTTGTGGGTAGGATGCAAGGGACTATGGCGAGGTAGGCTGTTAAAGGGCTGTATGTCATGTCTGAACAGGGAGAAGGCTTCAGGGTATCTTTCGGAGCTGGGAAGGCACCTCCTGCTTTATATCCCTGTCCTGTGGGCATATCAGACATCCTGCTTCATGCTGAGCTTGTCTGGACTGGTTTCCCATGAGCACCAGCCCTTAAGCAGCCAGAGGTTGCTATTGAGCTGAGTCATGTATCTCCCCAGCCCGAGAGGAAGGATGGCCCAGTGGTCATGGCACTGGCCTGGGACTTGGGAGCCCTGCGTTCAATTCCTTGCTCTGCCACAGACTCCCCGTGTGACCTTGGGCAACTCCCTCAGCCTCAGGGCCTCAATCCCCATCTGCCCAGCCGGGGTCAGAGCACTGCCCTGCCCACTGGGGGTGCATGAGGGTAAATGCATTAAACTGGGAGGTGCTCAGCTCCTGCCATCATGGGGCTCAGATCAGAACCTTACCTGAGTAAAAGGCACTTACAGCATGTCAGCTGCTCCCTGTTTCTGCCGTCCCCCGAGCACGGCCTTCCCACGGGCACGCCTGCCATTTTTTGAGTCTCTACCTTTTCCCTGCTCCTCTTGCTGTGACCCATCTTTAAGGTGACCATATTTCCCACAGGGAAACCAGAACACCCCGTGGGGCTGGCCTGAGCCCCTCCTCCTCCTCCCCCGCCCCCCACGGGGCTGCCTCGAGCCACTCGCCTGAGTCCCTCCCCCCATGTGGGGCTGGCCTGAGCCACTCACGCGAGCCCCCCATCCCTGTGCAGAGGGTAGGCAGGGCTGGGGCGAGCAGCAAAGCACATATGGGATAGGTCGACTATTTCCCAAAGGCTGGGGCTGGCGTCGCTGCTCACCCGAGCCCTGCCTGCCCCCTGCTGGATCCCGGCCTCCCCCCCACGTTCCTCTGCACCCCACTTTCTTGACAAAACTGGGTGTTTGTCCCGTTTGCCCTTGGAGACAAATGCCCACTTTTGCCAAAAAAAAAGTCGGGACGCCCGGGACATGGCTTAAAAAAGGGACTTGTCCCAGCCGAAACGGGACGTAGGGTTACCCTACCCATCTTCCTCAGTGCGGCGCCATTGAGCACGTGGCCGGCTGGGTTCGGCCAGGGCTGACGGACGCTGTGGCTTTGCCCTCTCTGCATCTCCCTTTCTCCTCTCCCCGCAGGGCAAACGTGTGATCGGGGAGGACGGCGCCGAGGGCTACAGTGACTTGTTCCAGGAGAACGCCATGCTCCAGAAGGAGAATGCCACCTTGCGCATGAGGGTGAAGGCCATGCAGGAGGCCATTGATGCCATCAACAGCCGGGTCACCCACCTGATGAGCCAGGAGGCCAATTTGATACTGGCCAAGGCAGGTGAGGATGGGCACCTCCGGAGGATGTGTATGCGAGGTGGGGCATGCGGATCGGTCCCACGAAAATTACAGCCACCCCGGAGCTCAGGTCCAAGGGCAGCTGAGTGGCAGCCCAGCTGCTAGGAGTTTCTGATCTAGTCCGTGATCCTAATTCTGTCCCTCCAGGTGATGGCAACGAGGCCATCGGCGCCCTGATCCAGAACTACATCCGGGAGATCGAGGAGCTCAGGTGGGCGTGGGCCACGTTCTCTCCTTCCGCCCGTCTGGGGGGGCCACGTATCGCGTGCAGCTTGAGAGGACCTGCAAAGAGGCAGTGCGGGCTAGCGGGGGGGCTGCTGACCTGGGGCTCTGGAGGCCCAGATTACCTCTCTGGCTCTGCCGCTCCCGGTGCCGCGGGCACTGGGTTCAAATAGTAGGCTGGCATCGCAGCTCTGCCAATGACCTTGGGCAAGTCACTTCCCCTCTCTCTTGCCTTTGGTCTGATGCGACCATTTAGATTGTCGGCACTTTGGGGCAGCGCCCGTCTCACGGGTGTGTGCAGCACCTGGCACAACAGGGCCTTGATCCCGTCTCTCTCGGTGCTGCTGAAATATAAATAAAAGCCCCACATTCGAGATGGAAATGTCTCCATCCTGTAGGGCGTCCTGTCCGGCCCTTGTGCTCCCAAGCTTTCTTTGGAGCCTTGGCTGATCCAGACTTAAATGCCTCCCAGGGGTACATTGAAATGCAGTCTGATAGCTAGTGCTGCTCATAAATGTGGATTCCGTGCTGGAGAAACTGACAACCCCGGAGACAGGAATCCCCTCACTCATTCTGGGCCAGATTCTCAGCTGGTGTAAAATCAGCTTTGTCCCACTGGGGTCCCTGGAGCAATGCCGATTTACCCCCCTCCCGCTGAGGATCCAGACCCCTGTCCGTAATGCTAGAAAACAGAGGTGCCCCACCCTGTCTAGCGCAGCCGCTGCTGAAGATTAACCCTTAGGCTGCCATGTCAGCGTATCACCGTGGCTGTTGAGAACTGGCTGTCGGCCATAGGGTTGCTTCTCTCCCGTTAGCGTTCAGGCCTGGTGGGAAGCCCTGGGGCCTTTGTGACGAGGCCTGGGCTGCATTGCCATCTAAGGGAAGGCACTAAATCTGTGAAGTGGCATCTGCTGTGACTCTTTGCTCCCACAAGAGGCATGCAGATGGTTAGTGGTGGCCATGCCAGCTTTCCTTCCCTGCGATGTCCTTCTGCAGCCCCCCTCCCCGGGAGCAGAGCCCTGAGCCCCTTTGACCAAGCTGAGCGAGGGCAGTTTAGGTTCCAGACACACACTCTCCCGGTCACCCCTCCTTAGAGGTTGGGGGGAGGGGGTGTCTTTTCCCCTGGGGTGTCTGGATATCTGCCCAGGGCAGCAGATCTCCGTAACCAAAAGCCCCTCCGATCCCCAGGACAAAGCTCTTGGAGAGCGAAGCCATGAACGAGTCGCTCCGCCGGAGTCTGTCGCGGGTCTCCTCCAGGCCCCCGTACTCCCTGGGCTCGTGCCCAGGCCTGGGGGCGCTCAGCAGCCCCGTGGTCTCCATGGAGGCAGAGGCCACCGAAGTCCTCCGGCGGGCCAAGCAGGACCTGGAGCGGCTGAAGAAGGAGACCAGGCAGCGGAGGAAGAGGTGATGGCCAACTCCTTGCTGGGGACAGAGGGGGGGGGGCTGTTCTGGGTGCTCCCACCCCTGGCTCTTCATTATTATGGCTATTGGGATGCCCACTTCTCCCTTGGCTTCCAGCCCTGGCACCCTCCAGCCCCCATCAGCCCTGCTGGTCCAGACATTGTCCTGCCCCATCCCTGGGAAGCCAAAGCCATACAGCAGAGAATCAGGACTCCTGGGTTCTTTTCTCAGCTCTGCCTCTGACGTGCCACATGACCTTGGGTGAGTCCCTTCCCCTCCTTGTGCCTCAGTCTCCCCATCTGGTAACACTGCCTGGCCCGTCTCTCTGGAGGGCAGTGAAGCTGGGTTCCTGAAGGGCTCTGAGATGGAGGGTGTTGGGGATGTATGGTCTAAGGGGACCGTGTGCCAGGGCTCCCCTGTCACCGGGGTTCATCCCGTCTCTTCCTGGCAGCCCGGAGAAGGAGGCCTTTAAGAAGAGGCCAAAGCTGCAGCAGGAGAACGGGGAGGAGACGGACGAGAACGAGGAGGTGAGGGAGGCTTCCCCCGTGGAGTGGGGGGTGGGAGCCCGGTTGCTAGCCAGAATGCCAGCGGCCTTCTCTGTGCCTCGCCGGCGCTTGGGGCAGCTGTGTCCTGCCGCACCCTGGGAGGTGGGGCAAATCCCAGCCTGTCTGTGGGAGTCGCAGGGGATCCGGGGGGCAGGGGCAGGGTCCATGACCACCCCCCCATAGGGCAGCCAGTCTGCTGCTGTTTGGCCCCGCATAGGTGTGGAGAATGGGGGCAGGGCATGGCTGAGGATGGCGGGTAAGACAGTCCCCTCTGCCCCCTGGCAGTGCCCTGTGCCATCTGACACCCTGGCAACAGGTGGGGCAGGGCAACTAGCCACAGGCCTTTCCGTGCAGCTGGGCTTTGTCCCGTGAACCGTGTCCCCTCTGCCCCAGCCGTCCCGGAGGTTCTCATCAGGCCCTTCATTTTCAGCTGCCATCTCAGCGGGGAGGGTGGGGGGAGCTCCCCAGACATGGCCCACTCCCTTTGCACACAGGGATCAGCCCTGCCCCTGGCCCCGGGTTAAACGTCCTCTCTCCTGCCTCTGCCTGGCACTGGTTTCCGAGGCAATCGCTTTAATTCCCCCACATCTGGGGGTGGCGGATGGGGAGAGGCCTGAGCCCCTGCGACGATAGGAGAGGGGCCGAAGGCTCCTGATCTCTGCCCTAACCCTGCGCTTGTTTCCCAGGAGGAGGAGGAGCGGGAGGAGAGTGGCTGTGAGGATGAGGACGAGGATTCGGGCAGCGAGGAGAGCCTGGTGGACTCGGACTCCGATGTGGAGGAGAAGGGTAACTCGGAGGGCACGGCGCCCAGCTCTGTGCTCAGGCTGGGACCGGGGATATCTGCAGTGACTCAGGGCTGTGCCCCTTTTGGGGAGGTGGTAGGCGGCTGCAGTGGGCCTGTAGGGTGAGCTGGGCAGGTCTTGGCTGGAGGTGCAAGAGGTGCCAGTCAGGGTGGTAAGGTGGTCCGGCTCAGCTGGTGCTCAGTGGCACAGGCCTGGCTGCCAAGCTCTGTCCCTTCCTCCTCAGCCCCCCGCATTCGCCTCCGGGTACCCAGGCAAGGCTAAGACCGCAGGAGCGAGATGCCATCCCCTCTGAGTCCTGCCTCATCTGCCTCCTTTCCTCTGCAACGCCAGAGTCCATAGGGGACCCGTGAGCCAGGCACTGCCCCTCCCCTCTCCAGGCCGGCCCAGGGCTGCCTGGCTCTCTCCTCCTGACCTCCCCGGGGCTGCCTGGCTGACTGACTCTCCCCCCACCTCTAGTGGTGAATTTCCAGGCTGATCTGGCCGACCTGACCTGCGAGATCGAGATCAAGCAGAAGCTGATTGACGAGCTGGAGAACAGCCAGCGGCGCTTGCAGACCCTCAAGCACCAGTACGAGGAGAAGCTAATCCTGCTGCAGAACAAGATCCGCGACACCCAGCTGGAGAGGGACCGGGTGCTGCAGAACCTCAGTACGGGCAGTGCCCCCTCCACCCCCCCGGCTCATCCCACCGCACGGGTCCTCTGAGCCAGCGCTGGCAGGAGAAACCCTGGGGTTCTCCCGGTGCCCAATGAGGCCCAAACTGGGCCGCTGCCCCCTGCATTCCATGCCCCTCTTGCGGTCCCCAGAGATTCCCGCTGGCTGCTCAGTGTCTGGCTTCCCAGCTCCTGGGATCGATCCTTCTCCTCAGCTGTGTGCCACTTGTCCCGCCTCTTGATCAGGGCTGGGCCTGGTGACCCCGTGACCTCCCAGCTGTGCAGCCCGCTGGCTGTGGGGAGACAGTGGGTGTAGGGCCCAGGGAAAGTCCCTTCCCTCGGAGGAGCTCCAAGCTCTGACACGCGTCAGGGAGACAGGGCCAGGCAAAGAGGCAAAGCCACCTGGCATCTGTGGCCAAGCTCCCAGCTGCTCCCGACTTCCTCCCAGCGAGGAAACTGTGGCTCTCCAATGCAGGAGCAGCAGCGTAGCCTGCCCATGCAGAGAGCTCCATCTCCAGGGCTTTTCAGTCCTGGGCATCTTCCCCGAGTGGGGCAGCTGATGCTATAACTGAGACTTTAGTGATTGAGACACCTGCCCCCAGCTGAGTCCCACCAAACTCATTTCAGCAGCATCCCCCTCTGGGCTGAACAGCAATGGCTGCCTGGAGGAGAACAGTGTGCACCCAGTCCCTGGAGCGGTGCGGTCCCTGGCACACGCCTGGCACTGCTCTGCTGCCGGGGTTATTGGTCTAAAATAGGCCCATGGTTCTGGCTTGCAGGCAATGACTGGTCTGGGCTACTCGGCCATTGAACATCTCTTGAGCTGCTGGACCAGGCAGACTTGTCCCTGGAGGCCAAGAGTTAATCTAAAGTGCCCCCCACTGAGGGTGCTTTCCCTGGGGGCCTGGTGGGTCCAGGGGGCAGCTGGGTGGGATGCAGCGTGATGGGCTCGGCCTAGCCTGGCACTCTGAGCGTCTCTGCGCCACCCCCTTCAGGCACCATGGAATGCTACACGGAGGAGAAGGCCAACAAGATCAAGGCGGACTACGAGAAGCGGCTGAAGGAGATGAATCGGGACCTGCAGAAGCTGCAGGCAGCCCAGAAGGAACACGCTCGCCTGCTCAAGAACCAGTCGCGCTATGAGCGGGAGCTCAAGAAGCTGCAGGCTGAGGTGGCAGAGATGAAGAAGGCGAAGGTACCTGGCTGGGCAGAGGAGGAGGGGGCTGGAGGGGCATGGCCCGCTTGTGCTAGCTCTTCAAACTGGGGAGGGGCGGTGGATGGGCACAGCCCCTTGTGCACACTCCTTATGCTGGGTGTGGCTGTCGGGGGGCCCGCAGGTGGCACTGATGAAGCAGATGCGGGAGGAGCAGCAGCGGAGGCGGCTGGTGGAGACCAAGCGGAATCGGGAGATCGCCCAGCTGAAGAAGGAGCAGCGCAGGCAGGAGGTGAGAACCCAGCTCCTCGCCAGGGCTCTGCAGATAGGGCAGCTCTGGCTGGGGCCTGCGCCCCTCACTCGGCTCTGAGCTCCCACACCAGCTGGCCAGGGTGCAGCGGGGAGTGCGGGTTCTCCAAGGGGTCTGGGCCTTTCCTGGGGAGATGCCCCAAGCCAGGCTCCTTGGGACCAGATGGGGAGGGTGCTGGAGAGCCCTCGCTGATGCATGATGTGTCAGGTCCCCTCCCCTGTGCACAGGTGAGCAGTTACCTGGGTGAGGCAGCCTGCACCCAGAGCCCCTGACGCAGGGTGGGGCAGGGGCAGGGGAGCCCCTGTGACGGGGCAGGGCTGAGACAGGGAGTGGGGCCATTCGGGATATGGGGCAGCAGGGGAGCCCTGCAAAGCTGGGGCTGAGCCGCAGGGATGGCTGAGCAAGGCGATGGGAAATCTGGAGCAAGCGCTGCACCAACAGAGGACCAGATTCCTCTCTCTATTACGCTCGTTGTAAATCTGGAGTAACTGCATTGACATTAGCGGAGTCGCTCCAGATTTACACTGCTGCTGCTGCGATGTGAATCCAGCCGTCGCCTGCATCAAGAACATTCCACGTTCAGTCCTGCCCTACCTCTGCTCGACAGTGTGTTAGAGCTCTTCCGGGTGCCCGGCCGCTGGAATCAGTGCCCGGCTTGGCATCCAGGCCCGCTCCTTTCAGAGCCCGTGTTGGGCCACTGGCCGGCCAAGGCCTGCAGGTCCTGTGAAGCCAGGAATGGGGCCGGCAGCATAGAACAGCGTAAAACCCTGCCTGGTTGGGGAGCTGTGTGCTGGGAACCCTGTGCGGAAACCAGCCACCCCACTGTCTGTCTGGGGACTCCTCCCCCTGCTGAAGGCGCAGCATGTCCCCTCCCCCAACCACATGTCCATATGTCTGTCCATCCCTTGAGATCAGCACCTGGTGGGGTGGCAGGTTCCGCCTTCCCCAGGTCAGAGGAGGTGATTGCTTCCTCCTGCATCTCTGGTTGCTGCTCAGGGCAGGTACAAATGCCACAGTGCTGCCATCGGTTACAGCAGAATAAATCCAGGTTTTACACCGCTGCTGGGTGAGATCAAAATCTGGCCCATGGCCTGCACTGAGAACATCCCACGTGCTGGCCTCAGGCAAGGGGGTGGGGGAGCCCTGGGTCCCCTCCCCTTCCCCCATTGCTGCCATGGGTTCTACCCCAGACCCTGGGTTCCTCTTTAGCGGCTCACGCCCGCTCAGGACTCGACTGAGGCTTGGCTTCTCTCCCGCGCAGTTTCAGATCCGGGCTCTGGAGTCTCAGAAGCGGCAGCAGGAAATCGTGCTGCGAAGGAAAACCCAGGAGGTGAGTGCCAGCCCCTGCACCTGCGGGGGTCTGGAGAGCCGCTCGCGGGGCCGTGACTGGGTGGGCGCTGAGGCCTGGCTCCTGGATCGGGCCGTTGGCAGGGCAGGGCCCTGGGGCCTCTCCAGACGGAATAGTCCCCTCTGCTGTCCCAGTGGGTCGTGCTCCGCCAATGCTGGGTTGTTCCCAAGGTGCTGGCCCTGGGTGGGGTGGATTTCCCACAGAGCCTGGTGGTTTTATGGCTAGGAGTAACCAGGCAGGAGATGACAGTGATTGCGGGGGAGGAAACGCCTGCCTCCGGGGGCAGCTGATCTTCTGGGGTCAGGAAGGAGGAATTCTCTGCGTGCCATGTGTGACTGTGCACAACAGGCTGTGTCCCCCTCCCTCCTTCCTGGAGCTGGGTCCTGGCAGCCGAGTTGGTCACGTGACTCGTCCAGGCTGCCTCCTGCCCCAGCACCCGTACAGCTCGCGGGACGGTACGGTGCTTCGATCCCAGCCCCTTCCCAGCCCCTCCTGATGCATTCTGGGAAACTGCTATCCAAGGGTACCGGACCTTCACCCAGCCCAGATAGGCTCAGCTCTCTTGAAAGGTGCTCAGCTGCTCCCGGGCTCACTTTGCCACCTGAGAAGCGTTGGAGTCGCTCTGCCACTGGGGTGGCTGGGGGGCGATGCCCCCTGCGGGTGTTCCCAGGAGGCCCAGCCCTCAGGCACTGCTCTCACCCAGGTCTCTGCTCTGCGCCGCCTGGCCAAGCCCATGTCGGACCGGGTCTCTGGGAGGCTGAGTCAGAAGCCCGCCATGCTGGACTCGGGTGCGGAGGTGTCCGCCAGCACCACCTCCTCGGAACCGGAGTCCGGCTCTCGCTCGGTCTCCAGCATCGTGCGCCAGTGGAACCGGAAAATCGACCACTTCCTGGGAGACCCTTCGCCCTCCGTGAATGGGGCTCGGCCCGTCAGGTCAGACCAGTGCTTCCGAATCCGTGTCCCCCGCGGCCTCGTTCCGTGCTTGGCCCTCAGGCCCCGGGCTCCTGGGTGTTAGATGGGAGCGGAGTTCTGTGGGAACACGGGAAACGATCGCTCTATCATCGTGGGCGACTCTGCCATGTGGTTTGACACGTGAGACTCTCCACATTGGCTGGAGGCAGACCTGATGTGTAAATGCCCCTCTGTCCTGAGCACTAGCGGGCGTGATGGCCGAGCGCCTGCCCGGTGGAAGCCCCCTGACCATGTCCCATCCCACTGCAGGAAGAAGTTCCCAAAGAAGGGGATGAGCCAGACCTTCAGCAAGGCGGCCCGGCTCAAGTGGCAGTCGCTGGAGCGGCGCATCTTTGACGTCGTCATGCAGAGGATGACCATCGTCAACCTGGAGGCAGACATGGAGCGGCTGATCAAGGTGAGGTGTGGGGGGCAGTGCCCTGGTGGGGATTGGATGGCCTGAGCATGACCGAGGGCCAGGAGTGCTGGGAGGCTGCTGGCACCTGGACGGCGCCGGCTGAGGCGTTTCCTTCCCACCCGCCCCCCAGAAACGCGAGGAGCTGGCGCTGCTGCAGGAGGCACTGCAGGGGAAGAGGGGAAAGCTGCAGGCGGAGAGCCCAGAGGAGCAGAAGGGCCTGCAGGAGCTGAACGAGGAGATCGAGGTGCTGACAGCCAACATCGACTACATCAACGACAGTATCGCCGACTGCCAGGCCACCATCATGCAGCTGAAGGAGACCAAGGTGCCGGGGGAGGGGGCCTGCGGGCGGGGGCAAGGTGCAGGGGGTCTGTATATGGGGAGTTGGTCTCACGGGAGGGGGAGCGGGGGAGATCACCCCAGGGCATTGTGTGCTGTAAGGGAAAGGGGGTGCTCTGGGGGCTGGTTGATAGTTGGGGTGGGGGCTGGGCGTGAGCAGGAGGCTGGCTGGCTGGACTCTTCCTCTAGGCAGTTTAAGCATAAGGGGTGCAGGAGGCAGGTTTGCAGGGTCCTCTTGCTTTCTAAGCTCCAACTTCTGGGCTGAAACGTTCTGTCGTGGGTCACGCAGGGAGTCAGGGCCGAGCTGGCTCCCTGCTCTTAGCCCCCAGAGCTCGCCCCCTCCCTACAGAAACGTCACAGAGCAGCTGTTGCAGTCTGGCTGCTTTCTCTGCTTGTTTGCTGATGACGGCTGTATAAGGCCCAGTTCAGCAGGTGCCTGAGCACTCACGGGGCTGGTGCGATAGGCTGCCGTAGGCCCGTGGGCGCCAGGCTTGGCTTGGACCAGCAGAGGCCAAGAATCAGCCCTCTTCAGCTGCACGGTCTGCAAGGCCGGGGCCAGGATTTAGGAGGCCCCTAATATGTTGGTCCGCCAGGGTCTCCATCGGTGCTGGATGGTTTGTTTGTGGAAGGGACGGCTGCGGAGAGCATGATGTCCACCACCAGCTGCTAGGCCCAACAGCCCTGATGGGAGTTCTGCACATGCTGGAGTCAGTGGAAGCCCTGTCCGTACCATGGGACAAATGTACCCATGGTGTACCCAGTGCTGCGGGCAAGGCGTGGTCTAGCCATGCTCAATCCTCTCTGTGTGCACAGAAAAACCCATGTCAGCACCAGGCTCCAGCCTGGGTCGCCGCCAAACATGCTTAGAACTTGGGCTTTCTCCATTCCCTGCGTATACGGCAACACAACCTCCTGTGAGAAACTGCCTCGACCCAGCCCAGTTCCACAGTGGCGTTCCTGTAGCCTAGACCGAAGCCAAGCACGGGGGGCAGCCCGGTATTCAGAGCCAACTCCAGGTGTAGCCACGAGAGAGGGTTGAAGATGCTGTTTGCTTTTGTAGGAAATCTCAAACCCTTTTAGTTTTTCTTTTGAAATTTCCCAGGGGGAAGAAAAAATCAGTTTCTCCTCTTCCCCCACCCCCCCGCCCCACCCCCTGAGAAACTGGAATTTTTGTGGTTTTTGAAAATCAGTTTTGATGGTTTAAGGCAAAAAAATTGGGGGTCTTGGGAAAGAGTTTCCCTATTCTGAAACCGCGAACTTGTGCTGAAAGCTATTGTCAAACATTGAGTCTCTTTTCTGATGTCAAATGTTTGTAAAGGGAGGGTGGGATTTTGACCAAAAAGGAAATTTTTGTTTAATCAAATATTTCCACAGAGAAAGAATAGCCTAATAATGAGGCCTTTCTCCCTGGCACCTGTCGGGTGTCTGTGCTGCAAGGAAAACCCCACAGCACAAGTCTCACAGCCTGGATCCATTGCCTTGGGCTCGCAGGGCTACGGGGCTAAAACGAAGAGTGTAGACATTCGCACAAGGGCTGGAGCCTGGGCTCTGGAGGGTCTCGGAGCCCATGAGCGGGAATGTCTACACTGCTACTTTTAGCCCCGTAGTGCAAGCCCGAATCCTTTGGCCAGAGGCTCGCTGCTGTGGGTTTTTCTTTGCTGTGTGGACGCACCGTTAATGACATGTGGGGTCTGACCCAGGTTCAGCACAGTGTAGCTCTCTGCTCCCCTCCTAGCAGCTGGAGGTCGTAAACAAGTTTTTAGTATATGTCTACGCTTAATCTGCTACAGCTGCAAGGCTTTAGGTGTAGACGCTCCCCGTCGGAGTAGGTAATCCACCTCCCAAGGAGGTGGCTGTTTAGTTCGGTCGGCAGAGCTACACTCTCCGGGATCGGGGGGCAGGGGGCAGGATTTTCACACCCTGGAGAGACATAGCTATGCTGGTATAAGTTCCCAGTGTAAACCTGCCCTTGGTCTGCTCTGGTCACCTGGCTAGCGAGCAGCTCCTGCCATCCAGGCGGTAGAAGCTCCTCTTCTTTAGATCCGCAGGTGTGTGGTTCAGGCCCCATAGATGGCCCAATCAGGGGCCTGGTTCCAGGCACACATCCAGTGCGAGTGCTCATGCACAGTATTGGCATGCAAGTCGTCTTCCCCGCCGCCTGCTCGCAGAGCACCTGTGTCCCTGCCGGCGTCAGCCAGTCAAGGAAACCCCCCCTGTTCCGTGGCGCTGGTGTCTCTGCTGGCCCTCTGCTTTCTGCCCTTCACCGCCCTCAGCGCCGTTCTAATTCCCCTCCCTCGGGGCCTCTCCTGCACCGTAGGAGGAGCTGGACTCCACCGACACCTCCGTGGTCATCAGCTCCTGCTCCTTGGCCGAGGCACGCCTCCTGCTGGACAACTTCCTCAAGGCTTCCATCGATAAGGTCAGGCAAAGGGCCTTCCAGTGGGGGTGCAGCTCTGGGGGGCGGGTCGCAGAACATGGGATCCCAGGAGGCCCCCTGTTGGGGTGGGATCACAATTGCTGCAGGTCAGGTTTGGAGCCAGGGCTATTTGGCTGCGCCTGGGGCATCCTTTGTGCGTGGGTGAGGGAGACTGAGAGGCTGGCCTGGCCTGTGTGCTGCTGGACCCAGGGCGGGGAATGGGTTACAAGCAGCAGCTGAGTGAGGCTGGTGTGGAACTTGCATCTGTGCCCAGGGACAGGGATTGAAGCCAGGAGCTGATTCCCCATCCCACCCACTGGCCCGTCCTGTGTGCTGGACGGAAGGTAACCTCCTGCTCCCGCCAAACAGGGGCTGCAGGTGGCTCAGAAAGAAGCCCAGATTCGCCTGCTGGAAGGGCGCCTGAGACAAACGGATGTGACCGGCTCCTCCCAGAACCATGTGATCCTGGATGCCCTGCGGGAGAAAGCGGAGTCCCACCCCGAGCTGCAGGCGCTCATCCACAACGTGCAGCAAGGTGGGTGCTGGGCTCTTCCCTCCTGGGGACCCCCGTGAGTACTGGGCATTGGCTGGCAAAGCAGCCGGCAGTGGGGCCTGGGGCTGGCAGCAGCTGGGAAGGCTTGGGGTGTTTCCCTGCCCCTACAGATGGCACGTCTGCCCATTGGGACAGATGGAGCCCACCCCAGGGCTCTTGGCATTGCTCTGACCCTGTGGGCAGGAGTGATAGGCCCACTTCATCCAGACGTATCAGCCCACATGGTCACAGCCTGTCCAGCCGTGAGGATGCACTGATGGCGCTTTGGTGGCAAAGAGTTAATGATACGATAGCAGTGGTCTGGGGGGGTCCCAAGGACCTAAAGGGCCACACGCTGATTGGCGACCGCCTGCTGGCTGGCTCTGATCGGACCGGCCCAGTGCGGTGCCCTCCCACCCTCTGTCGCGTTGACGCACCCTTGTCGGCTGTTCCTTGTGCAGAGAACGGCTACGCCAGCACGGACGAGGAGATCTCGGAGTTCAGCCTGGCCTCGGAGGGGAGGTAAGCGCACCAGGGAGCATGCAGTGTCCCAGCCTCGTGCGCCCCTGAGCGGCGGGATCTATGGAGGGAGGGGGGCGCATCTCTGTGGCACTCATTGGCAAGGTAGACCCGTTAGAACTTGGCAGCTAAATTCTCCAGGTTCTGTCTGCACCGAGCATGCTCCAGCCCCTCAGAGCTCCTACGTGTGACCCGACGGTGCACAGGCTACCCACACGCGATGACTGGCCATGCTCAAACCCAGGCGTGCAGGGGCTGTACAGAACTGTCCCAGTAATCGTTCCTCTTGAGGGCCAGGGGCAAGATGGAACTGGGAGGGAAGAGGGCCCCGAAAGGGACCGGGGGATGGGCTGTACCTCGGGGAATGGGAGGAGGAACCGTAGCCGGGCTGGTGATAGGGTGTTATGGGGTGGAGGTGATGGGCAGTGGTTTCTTCCTTTAGCTTTAAGTTAAGCCTTAAAGGGGATCGGCCATTTAACCCTTTGTTTCCTACAGCTTCTCCCAGTCTTTCACCATGAAGGGCTCGGCCAGCCAGGACGACTTCAAGTTCAAGGTCAGTTCACAGCCACAGACAGGGCCATTTAACGTCCAGATGTGGGGTCTTTGGTCCATTGTACCCCCTCTCCCTTTGTGCTCACGGCTGGGCGGTGGCCCTTGGCGGGAGTCTTCTCCATGGGCGGAATGTCTTGGGTCTGGAACTGAAATAGCCCGGGGTCTGGTCTCCTGGTGACGGCCGTGCCTGGCGTGTTACTTTGGCCCTATAAATGGCTCCTTGAGTCGTAGAGCCCACTTTAAACCCCCAAATGCCACATCATTGAGCTGTACTGGGCTTCCCTGAATCCAGGCAAGGTGCCCTGGTGCTGTCTAGCCCTCCTCTGGGAGCAAATAAAACCCATGTGACACCCTGGTGCTGTGCGCCCTTCCCAGCAGCTAATTGACTGGACCAGTCCCTCCATGTGCCGAATCCTCCTGGGAGAGCTGCTCCGGAACTCTGGGCCATACACGTTTCAGCCTTGCACAGGGGGTACTTCCTGTTGCCCTCATTAATGAGCTCATGAAACGTTAATGCTGGCAACCGGGGCCCAACTGAAAGGTTTCTCTAGATCTGCCACTGCTGGGTGCTTGGCCTCAGAGGCTTCTTGGAACTGAATGGCCAAGGGGCGCCAGCGTCTCAGACTCGCTCCACGTGCTACCCTCGGGGCAGTGAACTCCTCGCCTCTCAGCTCTCCCCTCCCTGTGCCACGCCATAGGGGGAACCCAAGCTGTCAGGCCAGATGAAGGCTGTGTCGGCCGAGTGCCTGGGACCCACGCTGGACATCTCCACCAAGAACATCACCAAGTCCTTGGTGTCCCTCATGGAGATCAAGGAAGACGGGATCGGCTTTTCCATCCGGGATTCCTACTACAAGGATAAGGTCTCCCGCACCATCAGCCTGCCCACCCGCGGCAGCACCTTGTAAGCCCTGGCAAGCGTGGGCCCCACGTGCTTACAGGCCCTTGGGGGAAGAGGTGGGCTGGGCCATCGTATTCTGCCCTTGGAGCCTTGAGTCTGGACTCCTCTCGGTCGACCCAGCCTGTCCCAGCATGCAGTGGTGGGGCCAGCTTGCTCTGCCATCTTGGATTGCCAGTGTCCACAAACTGCCCGTCGGGGGGATGGGGCCTGGGGAAGGCGGGCACAAACCGGGTTCTGCTGTCGGACAGAGTTGGGCGTCCAGTCTCCACAGCCCTCTTATCGAAGGCACGGAGCTGCCTTCTCCGGCAGCAGTCTCGGTGATGAAGCCAACAGGACCTGCGCTCACAGCGCAAACCCTTAGCCGGGGCCGCTGGCCTGGCCTTGGGCCCTGCCGGGGCCTGATCCAGCCCGCTGGACCCCTGGCTCGGGAGGTGGATCTGTGCGCTGCCCCAGGGCTCTCGGCTCGCTTGCTCTGGGGTAGGCCTGTTCAGTGCTGAAGGGCCCTGGCCCCAAGGAGGGGCGATTGCTGATCTGGTCTTGCTCTGTTCCAGCCCTAGGCAGTCCCGTGGCTCGGACACCTCGCCTCTGACCCGCAGGAAATCCTATGACCGGGGGCAGCCTGCCAGGTGAGTGGGGAGAGGCTGGAGAGCACGTGGGCCTAGCTCCCCATCGGGGACCGGCCTGTGCACTCGGCTGTGCCCAGGCACGACGCTGGGTGCTGGATCCAGCTGTGCCATAGAATCCTAGAATATCAGGGTTGGAAAGGACCTCAGGAGGTCATCTAGTCCAACCCCCTGCTCAAAGCAGGACCAATCCCCAACTAAAGCATCCCAGCCAGGGCTTTGTCAAGCCGGACCTTAAAAACCCCTAAGGAAGGAGATTCCACCACCTCCCTAGGGAACCCATTCCAGTGCTTCACCGCCCTCTTAGTGAAATCGTTTTTCCTAATATCCAACCTAGACCTCCCCCATTGCAACTTGAGACTATTGCTCCTCATTCTGTCATTTGCCAAGCTCCATCCTTTTTGGAACCCCCTCCTTCAGGTAGTTGAAGGCTGCTATCAAATCCCCCCTCACTCTTCTCTTCTGCAGACTAAACAAGCCCAGTTCCCTCAGCCTCTCCTCATAAGTCATGTACCCCAGCTCCCTAATCATTTTTGTTTCCCTCCGCTGGACTCTCTCCAATATGTCCACATTCTTTCTGTAGCGGGGGGCCCAAAACTGGATGCAATACTCCAGGTGTGACTTCACCAGTGCCGAATAGAGGGGAATAATCACTTCACCATGGGCTGGCACTGCAGGCCTCCCTGTGCTGAGTGGAGGTGCGGGGCAGGGGGTAGATCCCCGGACCAGGCTTGTGATCATGGGTCTCTTTCTGAACACCCCGGCTCAGGACTTCGGACGTTGGCTTCACGCCTCCCTCATCCCCTCCCACCAGGCCACGCAATGACCGCAACGTCTTCTCCCGCCTCACCAGCAACCAGAGCCAGGGCTCCGCGCTGGACAAGTAAGAGCCTCGCGGGGCAAGGAGCGGGTAGGGGGGTGAAGCTCCAGGGAGCCCAGCCCCAAGAGCAGTGAATGGCAGACGGTGACTCCCATGGCTGTCCCCAGGTACCGTCCCCGCTCTGCCTCGGGCCCGGCAGTCCCAGCTGGAGTCAGCCCCAGGCTCCTGCCGGGCTCGTGAAGCGACCAGGGCGAAGGCAGAGAGCTGCAATACCTGTGCAGTAGAACTTCACATGGGGCAGCATCTCCCTGGGCAGGGGCCCTATGCCAGACCTGTCTATAACCCCATTGATATGGGGGGGGGGGTCTTTGGCCCCCCTCTACTGGCTAGACCTTGTCTCGGGGCTGCCCCTGAGCTGCCAAGCCTGGGCCTTTAGCTCAGGCAGAAGCAGCTGCTGTTGAGAGCCTGGGGTGGCAGATGCCCTCCCTGTAGATGATCCAGCTGGAGGCTCGTCGTTACATTGCACTGCTAGAGCCCTCAGAACAGGCCCGAAGCGGTGCTCTGGCCTTTAGCGTTGTGTGCATACACGTGGCAGTGCCTGGTCCCCCGCTGGGCCCGTGGGGATCCCCTGGGGGGCTGGGGCTGTCACAGGCCCCACTAGCGGCCCTGGGCTCTTTAGCTCCTGCTGGTAGCTCTGGAGGGCCCTGGTTCAGGCCCCAGTGTGTTGGCCAAGATGGCAGCTGTCACACTGGCTGCCAGCAGAGGAGAATTTCACCCGCAGGGACGCTGCTGGGTGGGTTTGGCTGCAGTTATAAAGCGGGTGAGGTGGGTCCAGGGGGCTGCTAGCTGAGGACACTAAGCCACCATCCCGTCCCCAGCGAAGCGTGGGGCTCATCGGCGCTGGGCTTGGCAGGGGTCCCCAGGCGGTGGGGAAGCCATTTCCCAGTCGGCCCTACCCCGGTTCTGTGGGGCACTGGCTGTGCCATTGCACCTGCCCCTTCTGGGCCCTGCTCCCTCTCCCGCTGTGCTCTGTGGGGAGATGCCGGCTGCTCACAGGTCCCGGTCCCCCTCAGGAGGTGACATGGCTGCTCTGGGTGGGGCGAGCTTTCCGCCAGGGGCCCGTAGGTGCTCCGATTGCTCCTGGTGCCAGGGGCTGTGACCCTTCGGAGGTGGGGTGGGGGTGCTCTCCAGTGGCAGCCTGTGGTTTCTACGGAGGAACGAGCCCACCTTAGGACTGCCTTTGACCGTCACGGGCCAGCCCCTGCACGGGTGCAAATTGGCCTAGCTGCCATGGGGGCAGCAGAGCGGCTTTGAATTACAGCCCCTGAGGACCTGGCCCTATGGGAGCTGGTAGCAACCACCTCCCATCTGCCTCCCTGCAGAATCCCAGTTTGGCAGCGATGTTCTAACCGGCGGGAGCCCATGGCGCTGCCTGCAACTCGGGAACAGCCCCTGGTCCCCATCCCACCTGCTAGCAGACCGCACGATAGCGCAGAGCCGGACCGTGTCAGAACGCCCCAGCCGTACCCCAAAACCAGGAGTGCGGAACCTGAGGGGCTAGGTTGGATGGCTGGTGGCAGTGATGAGACGGGGGGACCATGGGAAGATTAAATGAAGACTGGATGCAGGAATCCCCGGGCGAGGCCTCAGGCCTGCACTGTACTGGTCAGACTGGGTGATTGTAACAGTCCCTTCTGGCTGAATGACTCCAGTCCAGCCTGAAAGATCTTGTGTCCGAGCCACGTGTCCCTTCCTGCTCCTCTGCCCCTTTCCTCTCTGGTTTTCTGTGTCCGCTCCTCCCTCTCTACCCCGCTAGCTTGGATGCAATAACAACACTCCACTCTCTGACTCCGCTGCTGCCTCTCTCATCCGGGATTTTTTCTCCCGTAATCCTGCTAATTTTCCGTCCCTAGGTCTGATGACAGCGATTCCTCTGTCTCGGAGGTGCTGAGGTACATACAACTTTCTATTGATTAGAACTCTCCTGCTTCTCGCATTTCCCTCCCCCTGCCCTGCATGCTGAATCCGTGCTGGCCAAACTCTGGGCCTTGCTTCTTTGCTAAATCTATTGGGACTCTGTCCTGGTGCTGCTCTTGCTCGCTGTGTGTCCCTCTTTCCTTCTCTCTGCTTCCCCGCATGGCCCTGGCATGCCGTATCCGGCTGTGGAAGTCCCTTTCTGCCTCTGGTCTCCAGTGCCTTAAGGTCTGAGCCATCGTCTTGAAATGCAGTGCTGGGTGTTTAAGCGGATAGCGTACGGTGCTTTCACTGAATGGGGGCAGCTGCATGCTCTATTCTGCCTCGAGGGCAGGGCGGGTAGTGATATCTTGCGCTGTGTCTGGCCTAGCTGCAAGAGGCAGGGCAGGCCAGCTGTTGGAGCCGGTGGATGCTTGGAGGGTCCAGGCTATGATGCTTTTTTTTTTTTTTTTTGGTCTTCTCTCGCACCTTCAGTTCAGACATCTCAATGCACTTGACAAATGTGGCTTCAGCCTCCCAGCACCCATGGCGAGGCTGGTCAGGATTGTTATCCCTGTCTTGTGTCTCGGTTTCCCCATCTGCAAAGAGTAAACACCTGGGGTGCAGCCTCTTGGCACCGAGGATCCTGTGGCTGCTGCTGAGGCCTGTGCAGCCTCCCAGATATATTAGAGCAGCCTTGGGGTTGCTCTAACTCACTGCAACCTCCCAAAGGGCTGCTTGCCAGCTATGCCACAACCCAGAGTTCCCCTAATGGGGTGTGCTAAGGCCCTGGCTCTGCCCCCAGCATGCCTGGGTTTGCAACACAAGCCACATAGAACCAATTACGCTAGCCCAAGGCAGTGTCTGTGCCAGGACAACTCTCCTTCCCCCATTCCCTGCACATCAAAAGGGCCAGGCTGGCAGAGGAGCATCTCCCCACTGGCCTTTGGGTGCCTATTTGAGACACCGTGGGCCTGACTCTGACACCCTGAGCACCATCAGCTGGAGTAGTGGGTGCTCAGCGCCCCTCAAAAAATCCATTCCAACCATGCCACAAATGTGCCGTGTGACCCTGGGCTAGCCCTTTCCCCTCCCGTTGCCTCAGTGTCCCCACCTGTAATCCAACCCTGCTGGGAGGAGGGGAGGTGCTTAGAGATCCTGGCTGGGATGCTGCTTTGGGGCTATCAACCCTCTCCATGATGGGTTCTTCCACCTGGGCTCTTTCCTCAGGGGTGTCGATTCTCATGTGCTCAGCGCTCTAGAACCTCCCTCTGAACTCTGCTCACAGCCCCATTGGCTGTTGCTGGGGCAAAGCCTAGAACTGGTTTGAGACAGGATTGTCTCCTGGCCAGGGAGCCAGGATTCCTGGGTTCTCTCCCTGTTCTCGGGGGATTGAGAACTCCTGGGCTCCGTTCCCAGCTCTGCCATTGATCCGCCACGTGACCTGTTAAAAATCCCTTCCCCATCTGCCAAAGCAGGGTGAAGCTCATTGCAAAACCGGAGTGGGTCAGATGAAGAGAGGGCGCTTCCCCCCCCCCCCCCCGCTGGCCACGGGGTGGTGCCCTTATGCCCCACATAGCACGGCTGGAGCAGGGCCCCAGTTTGTTCAAGCCCGGAGGTTCTGGGGGTTGGGTCCGGAGCCAGCCTGTCCCTGCTAGTCTCTGACTCCACAGGGGATGGGGCAGCGTGTGCCATGCAGCAGCCTGGACTCTGTTGGCTTTGGGATCTTGCCTGGATGGGGCACAGGGGCCACCCACAGCTCTCACGGGGGGAGGGGGTAGCTCATCTGTGCCAGCAGTGAGATGGCCAGGGGGTGAAGCCCGTTTCCTTTCCAAGCCCCTGCCCCAAGCCAAGGCAGGGTCTGCACGAGTCCCTGAGCCCTTAGCACCAACGGGGTGTGACCTGCCCCCGGGGGGCCTGTCTGGGGAGCAGGCTGCCCAGCAGCTTCTGTCTGTGGTTTGCTTTGCTCCGGAGCCCCACTAGCAGGCCCTGGCAGCCTCGTGGGGCGGGATCTGGCTTCGTCCTGGGTCACCCAGCCAGCGCCCCCCTGCTGACGCCCTTGCTCTCTCTCTCTCCCACGGAAGGGGCCTCATTAACCCCGTGGGCGGAGCCAGGAGCACCCGGACGGCCCCGCTGCAGTGCATCTCCGTGGCGGAAGGACACTCCAAGCCCGTTCTCTGTGTGGACGCCACCGACGAGCTGCTCTTTTCCGGATCCAAAGGTGCGCGTCTCGGGGGTGGGCCGGCTGCTGAGCTCTGGGTGTGATCACTGGGGAGTGAGCCTGTTACCCAGGGGAGGGGCTGAGCCACCCCAAAGTGCGGGGGCAGGACAGGAGCCTCTTGCTCGGATGGCACCGGCCTGCCTGAAAGCCACAACGGGCCGGTGCAGTTCTGGGTCCCCCCAGCAGAGGGCAGCAATGCTGCACGAGTCCTTAGGCTGAACAGCTGTGTGGTGACATCCCTGAAGCGAGTTGTTGGGGCCTCTACACGGTTCCTAGTGGCTGGATGTTCACCTCGCACCTGGCACTAATAGACCCTCCCCCCGTTGGCAGGTCTGGCGGAGGTGCCAGGGGCTGGATGGGCCACAGGGACTGAGCTCCCCTGGGGCACTCGTGGGAGCAGGGGGTGGCGGGGGGGGAGGGAGGGAGGAAGCCATGGGGATCCTTTGCTGAGGACAGGAAGGGTCCCGCAATGTCATGTGCTCCTGCCTCCTCCCGCAGACCGGAGCTGCAAAATGTGGAACCTGGTGACGGGCCAGGAAATCGCCTCGCTAAAGGGCCACCCCAATAATGTGGTGTCCATCAAGTACTGCAGCCACTCAGGGTTGGTCTTCACTGTCTCCACCTCCTACATCAAGGTGTGGGATATCCGGGACTCGGCCAAGTGCGTCCGCACCCTCACGTAAGTACCTGACGCACCGAGGCTGCCCTGTGGGCCTGGCCAAGCTCGACGCGCTACCCTGCCAGCGTTCTGCACCCAGGGCAGCATTGCAAAGGCCAGGCAGCCGGGCTGGTCTGCAGGGCTGAGTCTAGGAATGCTGCAATGCTGGTCGCTCTAGCCTGGCCTGGCTCGTGGAGGCTCCGTGGCTTGGTGCTCTGCTCTCAGGGCAGTTGCTCCTCTCGTCTGTTTCGGGGGGCACCGTGCACCCTACAGTTGCTTTGATCAGGGATGGGTAATGACCCATCTGCAGCTGCCAGCACCGTTTCCAGACCCCAGCGTATCAGCCCCTCTCTCTGGTGCCCAGCCACAGACTGAGACTTCTCTTCTAGGCCTCCCCAATCTGACTGGCGGGAACAGGAGCGGCGCCAGGGTTTTTGGCGCCCTAGGCGGGGGTCCTTCCGTGCTCCCGGTCGTCGTCGGCAATTCAGCGGCGGGGGGGTCCTTCCATGCTCCCGGTCTTCGGGGCACTTCGGCGGCGGGTCCTGGAGCAAGTGAAGGACCCGCTGCAGAATTGCCGCTGAACACCCGGAGCGCGGAAGGACCCCCCGCCGCCGAATTGCCGCCCCCCCCCCCCCAAAATCCTGGTGCCCTAGGCGACCGCCTAGGTCGCCTAAAAGGAAGCGCCGGCCCTGGGCGGGAATATGCCTGGGCTGCCTGTCAACATCAACTCCAGGCCAGGGGTGGGGTTTGTGTCGCTCCGCCCTGGGCGTGGAGCTGGCACGCCTGCTGGTACGGGTCTGGCTGGCTGCGCGGCAAGGCACCTCCCTTGGGTGCCGAAAGCTGCTGCCTGGGTCACCCTTGCTGTGCCATTGCTCCTGGCTTGAGGGGACGTGGGGGTCTCATCCTGGCACCACTGGCACTGCATGTGGCCAGGAAGTGGCGTTGCTTCACCCTATAGATGGCTGGGGACAGACGCTCTCCAGCCTTCTAATCAGTCCACAACAGGCTAGATCTTCCATTCCACACTGTGTAAATTGCCCCCTCCCTCCCGCGAGGGTCTCTGCCTTGAGGCTCACCTGTTTCTGTCTCTTTGGCTTAGCTCTTCAGGTCAGGTGATCTCTGGGGACGCCTGTGCCGGGACCACCACCCGCACCATCGCTAGCGTGCAGGGCGAGCACCAGATCAACCAGATCGCACTCAACCCCGCCGGCACCATGCTCTACGCTGCCGCCGGGAACTCTGTCCGCATCTGGGAGCTCAACAGGTCCGGGCGGGGCTAACTTGGGCCCCCAGGCAAGGGCAGCTCTTGTGGGGAGGCAGACGGGTGCTGCGTAGGCAGAGGGAGCAGTCGTTCTGGGCTGGGCGGGGGCCCGCTCCCTCCCGGCTGGAAGCTGTGTTATTGAGGCAGGGGCGGATTTGGACTGGCACCGGGGGAAGCTGCACTGGCACAAACCCCAGCGTGGAGCAGCTTAGCCTGTTTGCTCCTGGGCTTTGCACTACATCAGCCCCAGCAGCTGCTGATCACGCCCAAGGGTGGCTGAAAGCAGGACCCAGTGCTCCTCTCCCAGCTGCAGCCCTTAGGGCAGGGGTGGGGAACCTTTTCTCTGTCACTGGCCATTGACCCACAGAAAAAATCAATCACGGGCCACTTGCCTGCCAGGGGGGCGCGGAGGCTTGGGGCTTCCCCTGCAGCGGGTGGTGGGAGAGGGCGCCACGGGTCAGATGAAATTAACCAACGGGCTGGATCCAGCCTGCGGGCCGTAGCTTTCCCCGCCCCTGCCTTAGGAGATCGGTGGACAAGACGGTCACCCCCTGACACCGCATCTGAGCCCAGCTCCCTGCCCCTAGCCCAAGGCCACAATCACGGCCCATGGTGCTGAGGGATGTGGTATCCCCGAGATTGCTCCGTGCTCTGCGCCCCGGAGCCCGAGGTCCCCGCTTCTGCTTGGGATGGTGGAGAGGGGCCTGGGGCTGGGAGGGTCCCTGCTGGGAGCCTTGGAGACTGGGCCAGCGAAGAGCGCCTCCTGCTGAGCGCACCCCACACCCTGAGGCCCCGGGCTCCTGCTTGTAGGCTGCAGCCTATCGGGAAGCTGACCGGCCACATCGGGCCTGTGATGTGTCTCACTGTGAACCAGACCGTGAGCAACCCTGACCTGGTCGTCACCGGCTCCAAGGATCACTACGTCAAGGTACCCTGGGACCCTCCCTCCCTCCCTCCCGCTCACAGGCAGCACAAGGGGCCTTTGAGCCCAGGAACTGCTGCTTGTGCCAGCCCTCCCCACCCCCATGCATAGCCGCTCTCCTGTAGGTGCCAGCTACAGGGGCTCGCTGTCCACCAAAGGCCTGGCGAGGAGGGGACGCGCTGGGTGGGGTTGTCCAGAGCGCCCAGCGTCGGCCTAACTCTGCTCCCATGGGGGGCGGGAAGGAGCCGTTCTGTTGATCGCAGCGGGCGCAGAGGGAGGCCAGTACTGAGCACATTTGCAAATGCCACCAGGGTCTGAGAAATGCCATGAGCCCCCCAGCGCTCGTGGCCTGAAGGACCTGGTGGCTTTGCAGCTGGCCAGCGTTCCTGTCCCCACACCTGCCAGGTGTGTCTGTGGGTCACGGGGAGCAGGGTCTGTGCACTGCCCCTAAGAGCGTCCTGGAACCCAGATCCGGGAAATGATGGAGGAGCTGCCATGTCTCAAAGTGCTGGGCAGCTCGGCAGCCGTGGAGACCAGAATTCCAGGTGCCCGGCCCAGGCCTCCCCTCCGCACCCCCCGCTTCCTCCTGACGCCTCCTGCGTGGAAGGTGGAACCCACCTCCTCCTGCCCTCCGTGGCCTCTGCTGAACCTGCTGCCAAGGAGGCTATTTTGTCTTTGCAACGTGGCCCCCTGCCAGCCGGACGCTGAGCTGTGCCCGCACGTTGGCCACCAAACCATTGGAGGAGGCGGAGATTTCCAGTCCCAGCTGAGCCGGGCGAGGTTCGAACCCGCGACCTGTATCTCAGCCCTAGTGCTGAGCCATTGTGTCCCCACATGGCCTCTGCCCAAGGATCCCAGCGTGGCGTAAGCAGGCAGAACCCTGCCGCTGCCAATCCATCCCTGTCTCATTTCACTGGGCTGTGGCTCAGCATCCCAGTGGTAGCTGTGTGGTCGGACGCTCTCGCCATCCCCGCCTTGCTGAAAGGGCTGTTGCTGGCCTAATGACCTGAGAGCGACTGGTCTCCTTTGCCACCGGGGTTCACAGCAGCTGCCCTCCGGGCTGTTGCCTTGCAGATGTTTGAGATTGCGGACAGCGTGGTGGGGAACGTCGGCCCCACCCATAACTTCGAGCCCCCACACTACGATGGCATCGAGTGTCTGGCCATCCAGGGCGACGTGCTCTTCAGCGGCTCCAGGGACAACGGGATCAAGAAGTGGGACCTGGAGCAGCAGGAGCTCCTCCAGGTACGGAGGGGGACGAGCAGGAAGGCCCTGCTGCTGGGCGGGGGGCAGAGAGATGGGCTAGACCCGCAGCGTGCCGTTTCAAGGGCCAGTGCCAGGGTCTGGAGCGAGGACTTAGAACCTGCTGGAGAGTCACTGTCCAGTCTGGAGCGTGCTCCCGCCGTCCTGGGGGCAGAGGATCAGAGGGCAGACACAGGGACCCCATCCCTACGTTGCACATGGGGCCTCCAGGCAATGGAAGAGCCCCGGGGGTTGCAAACGACAGTGGCTGGCAGGGTGGGTCCCGAAGGCAGTTTACAGCCGTGGGCAATGCACGGTAGCCAGTTCTATAGGGCTGGGCCCCACCTGCTGCGGTTAAAGGGCTCAGTGGCCTATGGGGAAGGGGGACAGGTTGGTCTGGGGGTAGATAGCGCTCGGCGTTGTCCCTATTTCTGACCCCGGTGAGTGTGGCTGTCTGGTCTCCGGGCCCCATAGGCCGCAGTGCCTGGCTCTCCAGGTCAGTGGTGGTGCGCAGCAGTGCGGGGACGGCCTCCGGTGGGTCTGGGATAGAGCAGCAGCTGAAGGGGGCGTGCAGGCCGGTGCTGGGAGGCAGGAGGTCTGGCTCTGCCATGAGACTTGGCTAACATTTCAGAGACCTCCATTGATTTTTTTTTATTTTTATTTTTTGGTGGGGGGGCGGGGAGGCTCTGTTTTGGAGAACCTACTGTGTGCCCGCCCAGGGCCGGGTTGTTCAGAGGAGCTGGGCACTGTGGGAGTCGAGGGGAGCAGTGGGGGCTCCACCCCTCTGAAAATGGGGTGGTCGGGGTGTCCCCCAAAATGGAGCTGCCCAGAGCTAGTCACCATTTGTGGCTGTGTGACCCTCCCCCACAGTCTCTCCCCTATGAAATGAGGCTAATGCTCATTTTTCTTCCCACTGGAGCGCTGAGGATTGATGGCAGACAAATAATTAGAGAGATGGGGGTGGGGGGGAATCTCTTTTATTGGACCAGCTCCTGTGCGTGGAAGGGACAAGCTTTCAAGCCCCACCCTGGAAGAAGAGCTGAGTTTGCAGACTTGTCCCTCCCCCCCCCCCCCCCCCCACACACACACACAGAAATTGGTCCAATCAAAGAGATTCTCTCCCCCATCTTGTGTGTCTCGTATCCGGGTTGCCAGCACAGCTTGGATTGATCGGAGCTTGGAGATCCCCTGGCCAATCCCAATGAGCCATTGTCTCATAAAAGAAGCAGTGAGAGATAAAAAGACTTCCTTTAAAAAGTGGAAGTCAAATCCTAGTGAGGCAAATAGAAAGGAGCACAAACACTGCCAACTTAAGTGCAAGAGTGTAATAAGAAAAGCCAAAGAGGAGTTTGAAGAACGGCTAGCCAAAAACTCCAAAGGTAATAACAAAATGTTTTTTAAGTACATCAGAAGCAGGAAGCCTGCTAAACAACCAGTGGGGCCCCTTGACGATGAAAATACAAAAGGAGCGCTTAAAGATGATAAAGTCATTGCGGAGAAACTAAATGGATTCTTTGCTTCAGTCTTCACGGCTGAGGATGTTAGGGAGATTCCCAAACCTGAGCTGGCTTTTGTAGGTGACAAATCTGAGGAACTGTCACAGATTGAAGTATCACTAGAGGAGGTTTTGGAATGAATTGATAAACTCAACATTAACAAGTCACCGGGACCAGATGGCATTCACCCAAGAGTTCTGAAAGAACTCAAATGTGAAGTTGCGGAACTATTAACTAAGGTTTGTAACCTGTCCTTTAAATCGGCTTCGGTACCCAATGACTGGAAGTTAGCTAATGTAACGCCAATATTTAAAAAGGGCTCTAGGGGTGATCCCGGCAATTACAGACCGGTAAGTCTAACGTCGGTACCGGGCAAATTAGTTGAAACAATAGTAAAGAACAAAATTGTCAGACACATAGAAAAACATAAACTCTTGAGCAATAGTCAACATGGTTTCTGTAAAAGGAAATCGTGTCTTACTAATCTATTAGAGTTCTTTGAAGGGGTCAACAAACATGTGGACAAGGGGGATCCGGTGGACATAGTGTACTTAGATTTCCAGAAAGCCTTTGACAAGGTCCCTCACCAAAGGCTCTTACGTAAATTAAGCTGTCATGGGATAAAAGGGAAGGTCCTTTCATGGATTGAGAACTGGTTAAAGGACAGGGAACAAAGGGTAGGAATTAATGGTAAATTCTCAGAATGGAGAGGGGTAACTAGTGGTGTTCCCCAAGGGTCAGTCCTAGGACCAATCCTATTCAATTTATTCATAAATGATCTGGAGAAAGGGGTAAACAGTGAGGTGGCAAAGTTTGCAGATGATACTAAACTACTCAAGATAGTTAAGACCAAAGCAGATTGTGAAGAACTTCAAAAAGATCTCACAAAACTAAGTGATTGGGCAGCAAAATGGCAAATGAAATTTAATGTGGATAAATGTAAAGTAATGCACATTGGAAAAAATAACCCCAACTATACATACAACATGATGGGGGCTAATTTAGCTACAACGAGTCAGGAAAAAGATCTTGGCGTCATCATGGATAGTTCTCTAAAGATGTCCACGCAGTGTGCAGAGGCGGTCAAAAAAGCAAACAGGATGTTAGGAATCATTAAAAAGGGGATAGAGAATAAGACTGAGAATATATTATTGCCCTTATATAAATCCATGGTACGCCCACATCTCGAATACTGTGTACAGATGTGGTCTCCTCACCTCAAAAAAGATATTCTAGCACTAGAAAAGGTTCAGAAAAGAGCAACTAAAATGATTAAGGGTTTAGAGAGGGTCCCATATGAGGAAAGATTAAAGAGGCTAGGACTTTTCAGTTTGGAAAAGAGAAGACTAAGGGGGGACATGATAGAGGTATATAAAATCATGAGTGATGTTGAGAAAGTGGATAAGGAAAAGTTATTTACTTATTCCCATAATACAAGAACTAGGGGTCACCAAATGAAATTAATAGGCAGCAGGTTTAAAACAAATAAAAGGAAGTTCTTCTTCACGCAGCGCACAGTCAACTTGTGGAACTCCTTACCTGAGGAGGTTGTGAAGGCTAGGACTATAACAATGTTTAAAAGGGGACTGGATAAATTCATGGTGGCTAAGTCCATAAATGGCTATTAGCCAGGATGGGTAAGAATGGTGTCCCTAGCCTCTGTTCGTCAGAGGATGGAGATGGATGGCAGAAGAGAGATCACTTGATCATTGCCTGTTAGGTTCACTCCCTCTGGGGCACCTGGCATTGGCCACTGTCGGTAGACAGATACTGGGCTAGATGGACCTTTGGTCTGACCCAGGACGGCCTTTCTTATGTTCTTATGTCCTGGGGCGGAGCCCTCTTCTCTCCTGCTGAGCTGCTTCTGTAGCTCACCAGAGTCCGGTTGTCTTGAATTCAAATCCTCGGCTGCTGCTTGATGAGAAATCGAGCGGAGCTTAAAAATTCCAGCTCTCAGCCACGGTACAGATGTGGGGGGTTTGCATCAGCCCATTACAGAGCCAGCAGCCAGCTGCAAACCCAGCATCTGGCTCTGGCTGCTGGCCTGACCCTGCCCTGGAGCTCAGGGGGCGGTTTGAGTCTTGATGGCCCCGGCTGGCAGTGTGGATCGTGTTCTGTTGGCCCCAGGGCCCTCACTGGCTCTGCCCTGTCTCTGTGCCTGCCAGCAAATCCCCAACGCGCACAAGGACTGGGTCTGCGCCCTGGCCTTCGTCCCCGGCCGCCCCATGCTGCTGAGCGCCTGCCGCGGGGGCGTGGTGAAGGTCTGGAACGTGGAGAACTTCACACCTGTTGGGGAGATCAAGGGCCACGACAGCCCCATCAATGCCATCTGCACCAATTCCAAGCACATATTCACTGCTTCCAGGTGAGGGCGGTGGGCAGGGCTAGGCCCCTGCGGCGGGGGGCAGGGAGGTCTGACCCCCAACTCACCCCGGTGCAGCAGAGCCTCAGGAGCTCTCCAAATCCACTGTTGCTCCCCCCATGTGGCAGGGCCTGGAATGGCACTGGGAGCGATGGATGGGAACAGCGCCGGAGCCGGGCTGCAGGCGGTTTGGTGTGGGGCAGCAGTCGGCTGCAGGGCCCCCAACCCCTCCCCATCTAGCCTCTCGTCTCCTCCATCTCTCAGCCGTTGTTAGGTCGCCCCACAGTGAGGCTCTTCTGCCCCATCCAGTTATGCCAAGCGCTGGTCCTGCCCCGCCATGCTTTTGGGATGCTCTTGCCAGCTCCTTCGATGTGCCGGGACTAGCCAGACATGGTGCTGCTGGCCCTGCCACCCTCAGTGCAGAGAACGGGCTTCCTGCCAGCCGGGCACCAGCTCCTCCTCGAGGGCACCTTGTGCATCTCCAATGAGAGCACCACCGCCCCCTCCTTCCGCTCCCCGGCCCCTGTGCACAGCCCTGGCCCCCAGAGAGGGTCCCCGGGCTCACAATGTCTCTGGCACGGTCTCTGATCTCCTCTTTTCCGACCATGTCCCTTTTCTCCTTTCCTTTCTCTTCCTCTCTTCCCCCCTCTGTTTCTCTCTGTGCCGCAGTGACTGCCGGGTAAAGCTATGGACTTACGTGCCTGGGCTCACCCCCTGCCTTCCTCGCCGCGTCCTTGCCATAAAGGGGCGTGCCACTAGCCTGCCTTGACCCTCCTCCTGCTCTCTCTGGCTCTCACCCCCTCTCTGGCTCTCTCTCCTTTTTTCTCTCTCTGTCTCTTCTCTCTCCGCTCTGGTCTCAGCTGCTTCTTAACGGTATGAGATTCTTTTGGATTTCCCCCCCATGTAGAGCTCTTTGCAAGAGGAGACTGCCTCTTGCCCCCCCCCCCCCCCAGGTGATTGGATCCAGCGGCCAGCTCGGTGCTGCATGGGCTTTGCCCATCTGACTACTGCTCCTCCTGGGCCACTGCTGGGGGGATCCCTGCCCCATCCCCACCCCCCACTGCGTCACTGGCCACTGCCAGTGAGGTGCCACTGGCTGAGCCTGCGCTCTGGCAGAGTGCCCCGTTACTGGCGCTCTGGGGGATTATCCCGCTGGCGGGCAGCTGGGCGCATCTGCTCCCTCCTTGCGCCGGTGCCCGCCCGCCTGGGGCACAGCGGCCTTGCTCTCCTGGGCTGCAGCGTGATGCATTTGGGGGTGGGGGAGTTGGGGGCAGGGCGTGGCCCGTAGCTGATTGTACTTGCTGTGCTGCCTCTCCCAGCTGGGGCGGGGGCAGCCCCCGGCCTCACTTCCTCTCTCTCTTCCTTCCCCAGCGACCTGACAGTGAAGCTCTGGAGCAGGAGAAGATTGCTGAACGGCCCAACCTAGGCACTGGAAAGGCCGGAGCCAGGGCGACTGTCAGGCTCCCTGGCGGGCCCAGGCCCCAGCCCCTCTCCCTGGCTGTGAAGAGCTGGGAGCGGCCTGGCCTGTGTGTGCTCCAGTTTCCAGGACTCTGGGGTGACGGTGTCTCAGCTGGGGCTTTGTGAACTGCCAGCTCCCACGGCTAGGGGGCGTCGTTCCCGTCCAGCCCCACGCTGGGTTTCCATGATGCATAGGGCTTTCTGCTGACCAGGGCAGTGCTTTGGGACATGGTCTTGCCAGCCACAGGGAGGACCCCAAGCTGAGAGACTCAACGGGATCATTCCAGTCTGTCCCGCAGCCCGTTCAGCAGCCCCAGAGCCTGGATGTGCGAGAGGGATCCTGCCACCTGCATCCTGCTGCTGGCCTCTGCACCTCCTGGGTGCCTGGGGTCTCATTCCTTCTGCAAGCGGCTGCAGGCCCCTCTCCACACTTCGTCGTTCAGCAGAGCTGGGATCTGCCGGCCGGTACCGAAATACGGAGAGGGCTTGTGTGCTGCCGACCCCAGCCTAGCACCAGCAGGGTGCATGGAGCACCGCTGGGGAATGACCCGCTCCCAAAGACGGCTTCCGAGTCCCGGCACTGCACTGGGGCTCCTTGCAAGGGGCTCCGGCAGCAGCTCCATCGCTGGGTCTCCTGACCAAATCCCCATGCTGCCTGGCAATTGTCGACCTCTGCATCTGACCCACCTCGTTCTGAGCCAGGATGCCCCCCCTTCTGCCCCGGGGGTGGAGAGAAGGAAGCTGGCACATGGGGATAATCCCTGTGGGTGTCTCCAAGGAAAAGCGGAATTTCTGGATCTGTTCACTCTGGGTACCCCTTGACCTGACTGAGCCTTAATTCCGCACTGGTCTGTTCGCTGTTCCCTGTGGTCCCCTCACTGCCCATTTGGACACCCGGCTTGGTGCCATCTCTGCTGTGCGTGGGACTAGCTCATTCCCAGCTGCTGCGGGAAGGGATCGAAGCTTTTATAGTGGGGTTTTAAAGAATGTTTTAAGCACCCTTGAGAACGGATTGGGACCTGGGGATTTTTAATAGCCGGGAAAGGCTTTAATGCTGGGAAAAGGGCTAAGCTCTCCACACCATCTCACAGGAGGGGTTTAGGTTTGCTTGGGGCAGTTCCCTGCCTGCCGGCCTGTGGGGCCTGGCTCGGGAGAGGTCTGGGATTAGAGTAGTGGAAGGGCGGGCAGGGGGTGGTTATATGGGCAGGAGAGAGGTGCGTTGGCAAAGGCAGAGGGCATGGGGCGCTCTGGATGGGATCTGCAGCAGGGAGCGGGGCAGGGCTAGAAAGGAGCTGGATGAAGGGGAGGACGGGGGTAGCGGGAGGGGCCCACATGAGACTTGAGGTGCATTAGCAGAGCTGGGGGGGGCAATGAGGGGTTGCCCATGGCCTGCCCATGCTCTGCTTGCCACCCACCTGCACTGCCAGTCTGGCACGAGACACTAAATCACCAAGGTCACCCCAGATTTGGGTTTTATAAAGGTCAAAATTCCGTAAGGTCTCTCGCCACCATCTCCTGCCATGCTTGGGTGCCCCCCTTCCTCCGGGGCATCCGCAGCCAAGTGCCTGCAGCTGCCAGAGCCACGTGGGCACCCCACAGCGCTGCATTCCCCAGAGCACATGGACTCACTTTCACTGGGGTCTTTCGCTACCTTCACTCCCTCCCCTAAGGACTGGCTAAGGTGTCCCAGTCCCACGCAGCCAACGCCCAGTGCAGTCGCACCCTTCGTCAGCCAGCTTCTCGCTGCTGCTTAACGCCCTGGGGGTGCAGAACTTGCCGCGAATCGGACCTGAGGGAACCGCAGCAGCCTGGCCGTTTTCCCCGGGTGCGTTTCTTGTGTCGCTCTGCACGTCATGTAGGAAGCGGCGGTTGGAGTCTGGTTATACGGATTGATTCCCGTTGATGTGCTGGGGGCGGTGAAGTGTTGGCTTTTCAGCTAACCCCATCAGCAGTGGATTGTGTGTTCTCTGGGATCCAAGAGCGTCAGTATCCTTGGTTAACAGGTGATTTCCCCTGGTGTCCTTCTACACGGCAGCTTGAAGGACAACACCAAGGGGTTCTTACCCCAGATTTGACCTCCTTTCAAACTTATAAACGGAATGGGAAATGTTTCCACTTTCTAAACATCAGCAGCCTCTTTATTTATTTGTTTTGCCTTTTGATAATCCAGCTGCCCTGTCTTGCAGTAGCAAACCCTACAAAAACTGTGATTGATCGCCCCCTGCTGGACAAAGTAAAAATTGCCTCCAATCGCTGCTGCTCTGTGGAAACAAAGCAGTGTTTCTGAGGTGGGAAAATGTGTTCATTTGCATCATGCCTCTGAGCATCGGGCTACTGACCAGTATGGGGAGCTTGGAAGTCCTGCCAGGGTGCTGGCTCTGGGGGATCCAAACACAGTGACTTGGTTTGCTCAGCTACGCATGACAACCACCCGTCATTCTCCCACTCCTGCCCCCAACGAAAGGAGAAGCGTCCCCAGGCTCTGCCGATGCCATGGGGGAGGGGAATGCAGGTTAAAGTGATGCGTTCCAGCTACCGAGAGAGTGGGTTATATCCAAGATCCCACCCCATGGAACAGGATTAAACTGGCTGGGAGAGAAAAGATGGACTTTTTTCCCATTTGGCAACAAGAGGGACAAGCAAACGTGAATTGTCTGAAATGAAGAGGATGGGAGCTAGGGGCTCTGAGTTGCCACTCATATCACTGGGGTGTGGGTGGGTGGCCTGTACCCTGGAGGAGGATGTCTGAGTCTCTGCTTGGCACAGCGGCTGTTGAATGCAACTGCTCTCATGGGGTAACACTTGACATCCGCTCTGCCCTGGCAGGTGTGACTGGCTCTGGGGGCAGGAGGCAGCCAGGGCAGGGGTGTCTCTGCTTTAATGGGGCTTCATCTGCTCTTTAAGAGCCTGATCCGAAGCCAGCCGAAAGTCTTCCATTGACCTCCATGGAGTTTGGATCACGCGCTCAGTGGGGGTCGCTGCATGAGAAGGGAAGATTTCACCTGCATGTAGCCCAGTGGCCACCTCTTGGGATTCCCCGGTTCTTTCCCTCGGGGCTAATCCCAGGCAACGCCACTCCAGTGACCCGCAGCACGTCGCAAGACCGAGCGCTCATGGGGGCTGGGCCTCTGTCTCGCACCAAGCGATTGCATCTCGTGGCGTTCCCGGCCAGCGAAACCCTACAGGAGGTCAATAGGAACAAGCAGGTTGAAAGATGGAAATTTCCTCCTAAGTTGTCCCGAGGCCATGGCTGGCGCCCAGCCAGCCGGCATCAGATGATCCAGTTCAGAGCACCTGGCGTGTGTCCACTGTCAGCTCCCATGTGCTGGGCAAAGCCCTTCCCCTGAGGTGCCCCTGCCGGCTCCTCTCCCTGTGTGGCAGGGAGAGCAGGCGGGGGCCGTGTTGTACTGTAGTTGTGTGTGCACGTGCGGTCTTTTTTCATTGGAGGGGGTGTCATATGGGGGGTTCTTTTGGTTAAGCTACCTCACGGTCTGAGCCTTTTTTTTTTTTTTTTTTTTAATGATTTTGAAACTTGAATTTGTCCTGGAAACGCACAGTCTGCTGACACCTGCGTTGCTGAGCCGCTCGGGCCCTGGGGGCTTGTCCTGCCTTAGCATTGCAGTGTGACATACCGCACCTTGCTCTGCTTGAAAAATGCCCCCCTTAGCCTTTGAAAAAGGGCCTCTGATTGTTGGAGGGCCCAACTTGACAGGGGCCTGACCTCCAGCCAGGGGGTGCTCAGGGCTTTCTCTTTAAGGGGTCATGGGCTGGGCCCCTGAAACAACTAGCCACTCTTGAAAATCATGACCCTGACTCTTACATGGGGACCCTGTCTGCAGGTTGTCAAGAGGAGTCTGAATGCCACCCTGAGCCAGCGTGGGCTGGGCGGACATCGGAATGCCTCTCGAACCCACAATAACCCTGCCGCGAGCCCAGAAGGGCCCGGGCCAACCCCCCGGCTGCCTGTTCTTGAAAGCACTGACGTAGCCTGACGCTGATTCGGCTGAAGCTGAGGACCTGGGAAGTGGGGCCCTCTGAGATTTAAAGTGAAATCGATATGCGCCCCCATGACCCTCCTGGTCCTGACGCTGGCTGTGGCCACCTGGGAATGGCTCCTTGTCTGGAACCATGCAGTGACCGATTTTACCATGATCTGGCTGCACTTAACCCTAATTTAACAAGAGCCTCCTGTGGCATCATATTCAGGACCCATGTGAGAGCAGGGGTATGGCGTTTCCCCTAAGCTCATGTTGTATACAGCTTGTGTTTGGCTGAAATGGCCCCTAACAGGGACTCTTTCCCAGCCGCCGGATTAATGTCCATTTCTTTCTGAATCCAAAGGCCCTCGGGTCAGATTCTCAGCTGGTGAAAATGGTCACAGCTTCATGGATGGAGCGAGGATGGTTTACACCAGCTGAGGATCTGCTCCCTGGATTTTTAGCCACAAAACTATCCTTCCTCTTAACCAGGGAGCAAATCCTGGAACAGCCCCAGCTGAAAGCACAATGCCACTTAATCATGGGAATAAGGGGCAGCTTTGTAATGTACAATCAAAGAGGAAGCACATTCCCCTAAACTATATATGCTGCACCCCTTCTGGGGGCCAGTAACTCAAAGCACACCCCCTGATGTACCCCTGCTGTCCTTGGTAGCTGGGCGTGTTAGCCTCTTGGAAGAACTAAAGAGTCATATTTTGTTCCTTGTCTTCAAAATCTGCCTGCTCGTGATTGTGCTTTCAGGCAGCAGCACAGGCAAAAGACAGTACAAATCAAGAGGTCCCTTTGGGTACAGTCATCCTGATGTTACCATGTAAGGTGGGGAGATGGGGAACAAATGCCTCCATGCAGGGGCAGTGGGTGACAGTAACGGTGACCGTGTGTGAGCTGGGAGAGTTTAATTGGATGTGTCTATTCTGGGAAGCAGATAACAGGGCAGGACAGCCAGGGCTCAGGAGATAAATTCACCCCCACGAGTCTCCTTGGTGTTGGCACCAGCACCCGGGGGTGGGGAGGGAGGGGGGCTGTAGCCCAGTAACTCAGAGGCTGAAAGGAGCCCAACGTGGATGCCTGATTCTGATCCTGACCTGTCACTGCAGTGTCTGTGGGGCCGCGAGAGTCAGGCCCATAGACACACACTCATTTATGGATGCGTAACCTACACCCTTACAAATGGCATCTGCATCTGACCACCAACCTCTCCCCACCCTGCTCCCACCTCCTCTCTCTCCATCCCCCTGTCTGGCCCTGAAACCATCCAAGACTTGACAGGCCATTGGCTGCCTTCCCCTATGCACTGCACGTGAAGGGGGTTTGAATTCAGGGAGTGGCTCCACTGGCCTTCAATGGGAGGGACAGGTCAGCGCAGGTAGCCCTCAAGGCCACTGCAGCAATGGCGCCTCCTGCAGACGGATGGTGAAATTGACCAGTGGGGAGATGATGCAAGTTAAAGTCTGAGCTGCCTGGAATGACTTTCCTTTTTGTTTACACTGCAGGGCACTGCATGTACCCCTAGCGTGGCACCCAGGGGCCCTGTTCCCTTACTTGCTGTCGGTGCAGCCCCTGCTCATGCAGAGCTCTCCAGGGGGGCCAGGCCCTAACTGACAGTGGAGACAATTGAGTGCAGCAACCGCGAGTTATTTCCTCTGCTTTCTCTCTAGACTCCTGCCAGACTCTCCCCACCTCCCCCCCCCCCCCAAAATGCTCCACCCTTGTCCTCTCCCGGCCGTACGGGCCATGCAGCTCCGTTCACAGCGCTGGCTGCGGTACCCTCCTGGAGCTGGGACTCACTCTGTCCCATCTGCTACCATGTGCGCTGCAGGGGCAGGGCTGACTAAGGTCTAGCACCCCACGGCTCACCCCTTTCAGGCCCCCAATTAGCTGTTAGCACCGTAGAGCCAGAGTGCTAGCCCCGTTCCCACTAATCACTGGTGACAGGGCACAGTGTCCAGTTCAGAAGCCGACTCCTTTAGCCCCCAAAGCCTGGGGGGAACCTGTGGTTCCGACAGGTCCCATCCCTCATGCTCCTCAGGACACAGTAGTAACCCCCCTGCTGGGGGCTCCATTCTGCAGCCCTTATGTTGGGCAGGGACGGGTGCCTGGGGCAGGGGCCTTCACTTGTCAGTGCTCCCCAGCGAAAGGGTTACAGACCTGGGGCCATACTATTTGGAAGGTGGAGTCTCATGAGCAACGGGATGGCCTGGCACTGACCCTCTCCCAGGACCCTGCTTCCTTCCTGGTCCTTTACAATCAGCCCTTCCACCCCCTCGCACTGCCGACCGCATTCCCATCATGCCGCCCGCTGACCCCCGTTTCAGGTACGATTCCCCCAAAGAGCACAAGGGTCAGGTTTCTCTCTGAGCTGACTGGTGCCATCACATGGTCAGTGTCTCCCCTTCCCTTCTCACCCTTAACAACAAAGTTGCTTCCTTTAACATTCCTGGGCAAAGCTTCTCTCCTGGGGGAGCTGGGTTGCGAGACCCAGGGGAGTAGGACAAACGGCCTTCATCGGTGGCCTCATGCCTCTGCAAAGGCAGTGGGCCATTGGCACTGGGACTGACCCAGAGCAGGGATCCTTCCACCCCTCCCTGCCATGCCCCAAAGTTCCACCAGGAGATTCTTCTGGTGCCCAGCCCTGCAACTCTTAGCTGCATTGTCCCAGGCCTCACCCTGTTCGTCCAGGGGCTCCTCCACCTTCCACTACAGCCCTGCTTTACCCTGGGATGATGCCTGGCCTTTGGTGTAGTCATCTGCGTGATTTCTCCCCCACCCCAAGCACAGAAAGGAGCACTGCTTTACATTGAGGTTCTTTCTTTTGGTGATGGGATAGCAACCTTACCCCCACCCTGCATTTTGAGGGTGAACAGCTGTGTATGGAACCTCAGACAGTAGAGATGGAGCAGACCTAACACTGGTCACTGAGTCTCACGCTCACCCTGTGTCTATACTGTACAAGTGTTGCAAACAGCAGGTGCCTTTTCTTGCCCTGAGATGGTTTTAGAGATGTCAATGCTTGCTGAGGCTTTTCTCTCTGTCTGGGTTGTGGGACCCAGCGGCACGGTCTGTGTATAGGACAAGGTGTGTATAGATTTTATACCTCGCTGTATTACTGTAAATGGGGTTATTTAAGCCTCATGCTGTACATGTTTTTTTCCAATGGATGTGTCTGTTCCTTGCGCTATCTTCATAAAATAAATGCATCAAAATGAAATTGAGGATTGGGGCTGCTCTGTACGAGGAGGGATTGCACACAGCGGGGCAGGCGGCCGATGGGGAAGAAGCCAGAGTGGTGGGAAGAGCCCTGCTCAGGCAGGCTCACGAAGCCCCAAAGGAGGGAGGCTGGCTTTTAGCGGAGCGGGGGCAGCCGGCAGCTCCAGTGACTGGGCTCTACCTAGCACACATCCTTCTGATCCTGCGGGCGAAGGTCTGTAGGTTGCAGCCGGAGGGGGGTTGGTCCCTGAAGGCATCTAGGATCAGGATGGTCTGAGAAGCCAGGCAGCGGACCTAGGACTTGCTGTCCTGCTGCAAGCCTTTGAGGACTACGACTGAAAGGAAGGAAGCAGAGGTCAGAGCCAAGGCGCTCAGGAGAGCCCCGGCAGACCAGGCCAGTACTGTATCTCTCAGCCCGCGACAAGGAGGCAGCAGGCTGGGATGGCGGGAGGCAGCAGACTAGTGGGAACAATCAGCAACCCTCGTTAAATGTCCCCTCCACAGCTGAGGGGGGGCCTCCAGGCACAGTCAAGAAGTCACAACAAACCCCATTCACTCACTATTTCTAGGACTCCCCCATCCCTGCAGTATCTGAGCACCTCGTCCCTGCCTGTATTTACCTGTAACCCCCACACCTTCTGGGTGTGGTGTTCTGTCCGCTCTAGTGACACTGAGACCACTTAGAGACCGAGAGGTAAAGTAAGTCTGCGCTACAGCCTTAGTTAAGAGCCATACACTAAGCTCCACAGGTCCCAGGTTCGATCCCGCCTGCTGACGACCGGGGTCTGTCACCATTACACGTGGGGGCTTGTCCGGGATGGAACCTGGGACCTTGGGAGCTTAGTGTATGAGCTAAAAGCCAACTGGCTCTTAGCTAAGGCTGTAGAGCAGACTCATTTCCGCCCCCCCCCCCCACCTTCTAAGTGGGCTCAGTGCCACTAGCTGGGCCAGAACTCCACACCCAGAAGGTGTGTGGGTTACATACCCTCCCCCTGCCCCCCAGTGCACCGATGGGCACTTAAGTGCAGCCTGACAACACCTGAGCCCCCTTTGTGGATCTCCCCCTCCCTGGGCCTAAGTGTAGGTGCCCTCCTGCTGCCACCCAGCTCCCTGGAGGCCAGCCTGTTGAGCGACCCCTTGGAAATGCCATGGGGAGGGCATGCACTAAGCCCGGCCTGCCCAAGGAGCTCTGCCCTTATCTAGCTCCAGTTGGGAGGCCCAGCTGTGAACCTGCTCTGGGAGTGAGGAGACTGAGCTATGTCATCCCCTGATTTCTCCCAACAAATGTGGAGGAGACGCTGGCCCAGGGCTCCGGGCACACAGCAGGGAGGTGGGAGATTGGACGTCACCTTGTGGCCTCATTTGGAGCAGTGGCTTGACCCCAGGCACCCCACATGGAGGTGACTGCTCCAACCACTGGGCTAGTGAGTGCAAGGGGGGAGGCAGCACCCCACCTTGGCTGTGTTTTGGGGGGACCCAATTGTCTGCAAAGGCCAAGCAGCTGAGGCCCAGTTTGGGGATCTGTCAGGGCGCAGGCTCTGAGGTCAGGACTCGGGTGCCTGGGCACGTGCCCACACACGCAGGCATCTACAGGGTGAGGGGGCAGCTGATCAGGGGGCTTGGGGGATCTACTTTTGCAGTTAGGTACCTTAATCCCTTTGTGGTTTCTTCTATCCTGGGTAATGGATAGGCATCCTTTCTGGTAATGCTGTTCAGTTTTCTATAATCCACCACCATCCCAAGGGCTCCGGTCTTCTTACGCACCAGCACATGTTTGTTAGTCCCACAGACGAACTTTGGGAATCATATCTTCAAGGTTATGTATCCCAGATATGGAACCATTTGCCCTCCTGCCCCTTCTATCTGAACTATACTGCCAATTGCCTGTAACTTTCGATAAGATAAATGCTCATTACGGAAAGTTTCACATATGCAAGTAACTTGAGACCCAGTATCTGTTAGGCAGGTACTCTTTACTCCACCTAGGTATACAGAGCCATGACAAGCAGGTCCCACTAACTGCCGGATGGCCTCACTGACACCCATTTGGGTAACATCTGTCTCCTGAACCCATTGACTAGCAGCCTTGCTCTGAGAGGAGTTAGTTTCTTTTCTTGCTGGCTCAAACTTGCTCTGATTTGAATGTCTACCAGTCAGCTCCTGATGTATTAAATTGGGGTTAGGAGAATTCTGACATTCATTTTGAAAATGTCCTATTTGCCCACAGTTAAAACAAAGGATTTCTTCTGTTAAATCTTGGTATTGCTTGTTTATTAAATTCTTTGGGTCTTTGAGGAGTATATCGTGTATCTGCAATGGACATTTCAGAACTTGGCTGGGTCAACTGCAGTCCTTCCAACTGCTGCTCAGCCTGCAGATATTTCTTCTTCCAGTCTATTGCAGTGACTTCTTCATGGGCACTGGGAGTATTTTCATAGGCTTTCATCAAGTGCAAACTACTCCTACTCAAAGGCCTTCCTTTTTCTTCTAGTTCTTGTTGAAGTTTTCTCTTCTGTTTATCAGAGTGCTCCCTTTCAATGGATCTCACCTCAAAAAGGAGTGTGGCATAAAAGACGCTCTTTTTTCTACCACTACAATTAATCCCTTTTAATAAGAGTGTATTTAATAAGGATTCATGCCAACAACCACGGAAAAATTGATTTTGTATATGAGTCCAATTCAGTATCTTTTACCCCACTGGCCTCCAAAACTTCTTTGGACTAATGTGTGTAGTCCAGTCAGGTACGTAGAAGGTGGTTCTCTAGTGAGTCTCAGAAAATTGAGCCTTAAGCTCAGATGCGTTTATGACACTTCCATGTGCCTTCTCTAAAATATCAAAGCATTCTACAGCGGATGCCTTGTTACCAGCTCCTAAAGCCACCTTCAATGCTGGGGGTAATAAACTTTCAATAATCTTCCTCCTTTTGAATTTGTCAGAAATCTCACTGTCTTCCATCGTCTCTTTGGCTTGTGCTCGCCAAGTAGGATAATCTTCTTCTCCACTGGGTCTGGGTGAACTACCCAAAACCACATTTCAGTTTAATTTTCACATCAGTCACAGTTTCATTGGCAGATTTCAGCACCCTCTCTAACAAAAACTGTTGCATGTCAGGAGGGAGACTCACAGCAGGAATAGAGGCTTCTACTGGATCGTGGTCTATAACTGGTGTAGCATCTGTTAACCACCTAGTCTGTCTGTCAGCCACAGATGTAATCACAGCCTGTGTCTCAGTTTTGAACCCTCTGTCAGAATACACAGAATATCCCAGATTCCTGCACTGAGGTACTCTGGGCACAGAACCAGTGGATATAAATGGCAAAATCTCAAAATGAATAGGAGTCACATCCCGTTTCTGCCCTAGCTTCTGCAACACACATTTCCTTCCTATGTGTCTCACAGAAAAAAAGTCTTCAAATTCATAGAATCGTATCTTTTTGTTCTCCGTTCACCCGCCTCATATTAGTCACATGACCAAAGATTCTAATAGCCCTCTTCATTTCTGCTGTACTATCAACAGGGGACATATCACTGACCAAAATGAGCCTATAGGGATCTAACGCTAACTGTGTACAAGTTTCCATTATCTTCATTATATTATACAGTGCACAAATTCAATACTATTCAATGCCACATTCTTTTATAAGTAACGGCACTATTCCTCAAAAGAATTCAGAGGTGAGCTTTGAGCAATCCTCAAGTCCCTGTCTGTTCAGGTGCCAATTTGTAACCTCACTTCATTTCCCGGCTCCAGTGCCTTAAATAAAAAATCCCAACTCCCATAGAAAGTAGCTGGAGACCCAGAGTTCAGTCTCTAAGGATTTTCAGCAAGGATTGCACAGGGTCAACCTCCCCACATTCAAGTCCCACAAGGAACTAAAGAAATGAATTTAATTAAATAACTTTATAGAATCTTATGATAGAGACAAATAATCATCTAATTGTTACAGCATGACATGGCTATTTTATAATCCACAGACATTACCTTCACAGTTATACATAAAGAAAACTAATTAAAATCTGAACAGTTCAGTCCCCACAGAAATACAGTGAGAAGAAACTGAAAGTTCCCAAACGCTTCGGTTTTGTTCATCTAAGTCTCAGAGTGGTTGATCACCAAATCTAGACAGTCTGCTGAGTCTCAAACAACATCTTCCCTCCATTGCTTGTAGGAATCTTCAGCTGGAATCCAGGCAGACTCTTCCGCTGCTGAAATCCCTGCTAGCCAGCCAGCTGACTGATTAACCAGCCACTCAGTTACGTGTCTAGATTTAAAGAAAATCCTGTTACAAGAAAATACAAAACTGAGAAGAGCAAACTAGATATTACTGCATTTAAAGAAAAGTTGGTGACTCAGACGAGTTGAGACAATGTAACTAGAACAGTTTGGCTAAAATCAAAACAATATTCAAAACATACAATTAAAATAGAAGTTATTTTCCCTCCCAATTTCCCCTGGCCATAGCAGCATTGCCCATGCTTCCCTGTTCGAGGGTTCACAATATCACTCACCTGCTGCAAAATGCTTCAGAGTTCGGGGCACCAGCTTGCTTCCTGCACTGACTGCTCGCCCTCCTGGAGTCTGACCCCAGCAACGGGGAACCTATTGGCGCAGACCCAAAACTACCACCCCCAATTCCAGAAGCTTCTGGATGTGGAGTACTTAATCTGTCTAGCACCAACTCCTCACTCCTACCTCCCCGCAGTGGATCTCTTAAAGAGATATCTCCCTATTAGGCACATGGGTTACACTGGTAGACCACTGACCAGAGAGAGTCTGGAAGCCCTGGGTTTCCTGGCTGGTGGTGGGACTGCCTTGGGGCCACAGACCTGGGGAGCCAGGCTCCCAGCTCCATGGAAAGGAATCTGGCAGCTCTGAGCCCCTGCTTGAGCCAGGGCACTCAGGGTTTCTAGGCTATGGCTCAGCAGCAGGAAGCTTGGCTGAGCTAGCAGCCTAGCCAGCTTTGAGAGCCCTAGCTCCAGCCCCGCTCTGGGGGCGGGCAGGCTCCCTGCTGCAGATCAGGGAATGTCACAGCTGTGAGAACTCCTCCAGCCAGTGCTCTGCTGTGGGGCTGTCCACCCTGGAACACCAGCAGGTTTCCATGGAAACCTGCCTATGTTTTGTGGAATCTGCAACAGTCTTGATAAAACATTTTGCTCCAGCAAATTGGCATTTTCCAACTCAACTAAGTTTCCCGCCCACTCTACTTGGAAGCCCTGTCAATCCTAGACACTTTAATTAGTGGTATTACAGCAATTGCTGTCAGTCGTTCACCTGCACGGGCAGTAGCAACAGCATGAGCACTAGAGCATGTTGCAGGCACAGAGGCCCGAGGACAGCAACAGCGAGGTTCGTTGCCCGGCGTGCTTCGCGCCCATAAACATACCGGGGTGGAGAAACAATCAAAGTTTATTTGAGATCTCAAAGTGGTGCAAGGAGACAGGCAAGTCTCAAATCAAGCACACCAGAACAAAACAGCTTCTCTCCTCTTATACTTTACAACTAAGCCCCCCCTTCTCTCCACCTTCACCACCCCCCCTCTACTCCCCCTCCCCTCTCTACCGAAGGCATGTTTATACATTTAAGCCGTTAAATCATTCTAGGGCTATACATCTAGCTTGTTAGTAACATTCCTCTAAAAAGTCACATTTGGTTCTGTTTACCCTTAGTTTACTACCCCTCCTCCAGCTAGAAACATGCAAACCTCATCTTTATTGCTTAGGACCTGGTTATGAGTAAGGTCGTAATTGGTAACTGGCTATTTACACATTCCAATTCCTGTCCTTGGCTCTTGAGGTCGATTAGAGTTAAACATGGAAGGACAGAGTTTAAACATGGAAGAACTTTGGTTCATATATATAGGCCTAGTGACGTCAACAAGCAGACAGGCTGTTTTAACCGCTGTGTCTGGAAAACCATCTCTGCGCAATTTCCCATGACATGGTGGTAATAACTCCTTTGAGTGCTGCCTGCATTAGTGCCTTAGTACCTGTTGCTGCCGGACCGTTCCTCAGTGTAGAAACACCTCGAGGGATGAGTGCTTCTTTCGGAGTCACAAATACTAGCTTTTGTAGCTCCCTGGGTTGCCTCTGGGCTATTTCATCACAAGGATTGTGTCCAGGTCATGTGGAGTGAAACTATGTCACAGAGCACGTTTCCCAGAACAAACCATTCAAGAAGAGATTCTCAAAAAATCTGCAATAAAGATTTTAAAGCCAATGGTAGGATTTAATTCAAAACAATGCAAGAACACCGTGACCTAGAAGGGAAGGTGGACCTCTTTCTTTCTACTTCCTTCAACACGTTGTTTTCTAGCTCAGATCTTGAAGTAGCACATGAACATGGATGTCATGTTCACGAGGGGTGTTCTGGTGCAGTTTATTCCTGGCCTGCTCCTCACAGGAGTCTCAAATCTCTCCCCAGTTGCAAGGAAATGATGTACTGAGAAGTAGCATGTGTATCCATTGGGAGTTCTTACTGTGCCAAGCAGCTGCAAGGATGTGTGGTGCTGAAGTAACTCAGCAAGGCAATCTGGATGCAATGCATTTAAGATGACTGGATGACAACAGTTCTTTGTCTTCCCTTCTGTTCCACACATCAAGAAAAGGTGACTAGTGTCCATCACACTACGTGAAAGTCAGAATCGTTTTAACCTGGGCTTCTCTTGGGTTTAGCTTTATGGCAGCTGTTTCAAGTTTCTTATTGGAATTTAAATTCTTCGTTCCTTCCCTCACCCAGATCTCTTAAATATCTTTATTTTTCTGACCACAATGTTTAAAAACTTCATTCGAGTTTTTAATCTGTTATAACAAAATGCTGGTCCCTTAAGACTTTAGGGTTCTGTCTGTCTAGGTACTAGCAGGTAACTCCCGCTGAGCACCTTTGCTGCAGTATCTGAGCTCCGGATGGTTGTCATTACACTGTACTAGGTGTGGTTACTTAGCATTGACAAGGACAGCAAGAATAAATCCTGATCCTCTTGCTCCAAAAGCACAGGCCCCTACCACAAGGAGAATCCCTGTTAGCTAGTGGGTTTGCAGGACCTATGGTTTACAACTCAGCCGTTCTGGTTTATTCCAGGAGAGGGCAGTGATATCCCTTCTAATATTTGTTAAATCGGCCTCAATGCAGTATTCCTCTGGTTTTTTTCCAAAAACATTTTAAAACTGAGCATAGACAATAATGTTTTCAAACAATAAATAATACACTGTATCCCTTTGATTTGTATTTAAACACAAAGGTAGTTTTTGTTGCATACAAATGCAGTGGTAAACAACTGGACTGTACCTTTCCCAACAAGGAGGAAGTGAACAGCCAAAAAAAAACACCCAGCTAACTTCTGGAATTCCAGGCTTATGAAACAGATTCTTATCTCCTTCCTGGCTGCCTGAATGGAACTGAGGCTTTGGGAGATAGTGAAGTTTTCATGCAGATTAGTCTCTTTCAAACCTCATTCCCAGAGTGTCCAACAAAAGTGCATGCCCCCCTCCCCCATCAAGGTGCATTTTTGCACAGATGGAAGGGGAGCACACACAGACAGTTGTACCCAGGTGGGGAATTAGATATTCTGTCTATGGGCAGCACCTACAGAGGTGCTTGTTGGAACCTGGAGTGGGGGGGGTGTCCCAGGATAGGTGTTAAGTCTTCTTTGTCAGTTAAGGGATGGGAGAATAGGGGGTGTGATGGGTTCGGTCACAAAGACCGCCTTGAGGCTGTCACCTGACGTGCTGGAATTACCTCTGAGCGCATTTTCCCTGCCAGCTTGGGACTCCAGAACCCTGCCTTGTTGAGCCAGACACGCTAGTCTGCTGCAACACAGACCCAGGTCTGGTCCACGCCCCCAAAGCTGCTCAGCAAGTGCTCCTGTCTCCAGCACCCAGACACTTAGCTCCCAATGGGATCCAAATCCCAAATAAATCCATTTTACTCTGTATAAAGCTTATACAGGGTAAACTCATAAATTGTCCACCCTCTATAACACTGATAGAGAGATATGCACAGCTGTTTGCTCCCCCAAGTATTAATCACTTACTCTGGGTTAATTAATAAAAAAAAAAGTGATTTTATTAAGTATAAAAATCAGGATTTAAGTGGTTTCAAGTAATAACAGCCAGAACAAAGTAAGTTACCAAGCAAAAGAAAAGAAAACACGCATGTCTAAGCCTGATACATTTAATAAACTGAATACAGGTAAATCTCACCCTCAGAGATGTTCCAACAAGCATCTTTCACAGACTAGACTCCTTCCTAGTCTGGGCCCAATCCTTTCCCTTGGTATAGTTCTTGTTAGTTCCAGCTTTGGTAGTAACTAGGTTTTCTCATGACTGCAGCCCCCTTTATTCTGTTCCACCCCCTTTTATAGCTTTGGCACAAGACAGGAATCCTTTGTCTCTCTCTGGGTTCCCACCTTTCCTTCTAAATGGAAAAGCACCAGGTTTAAGATGGATTCCAGTATCATGTGATATGTTCACATGTCCTGTGAGACTTCATTACCCACTGGCTGGCACACAGGTAGGCTTACAAGTAAACAGAGCCATTTACAACCAATTGTCCTAGTTAATGGAAGCCATCAAGATTCCAAGCCACCATTAATAGCCCACATTTTGCATAGTTACAATAGAACTTCAGAATAATACTTCATATTTCTAGCTTCAGATACAAGAATGACAGGATGAATACATTCAGTAGATTATAAGCTTTGTAATGATACCTTACAAGAGACCTTTTGCATAAAGCATATTCCAGTTACATTATATTTACACTCATAAGCATATTTCCATAAATATATGGAGGGCGACGTCACAGGGGGTGCCCTGGCCCACCCCATATGGTCAATCCCCCTGGCCAGCACCACAGCCTTGTCCTCCCCCAGAGAGCTTGGCAGAGGCAGCAGGTGCTATGCATGGGGGAGAGGGGCAGGGGCTCTTTCTGGCCATGGAGCTGGCAGGGGTTGAGGAACCACAGTGTGAGGAAGAAGAAATCCCAGGCACCTGGAGGCTGAAGCTCCGGTGATATTGATCCCTATAAAAGGTCTTTCATCCACAGAGTTCAAAAGCAGGTCTGGATCATTATCTCCAACTAACTAGCAGGGAAACAAAGGAGGCCAGGGACTCCCCCAGGTCACACAACACCAGAGCTAGGAACAGAACCTCAGCTCCCTGCTCCTGAGCTTCAACCACTAGACCGCATGGCTGCACAACTTCCCTGCAGCTAGGCAGCAGACAGGCATGACAATAACCCCACACAAGCCAGAAGAAGCAGAGAGGAGACAAGGGGAAGCTGCAGAAAGGGACAGAGACAAACCCTCCCAAGGCTCAGTCCAGGGGCACTCTCCAAGCTGCTCCCCAAGACACCCGTCCTAGTTAGGAATGGAGGCAGAGTGTGAGGCTGAAGGAGCTCCTTGTAGTCCCTTCTTCCCTGCATGCGGGCTGAGCTCCGGCGCCCTACCTCTCCCCGGGAAACGCTTTTAGCTCCTGCATCCTTTCCCCTCCACCCAGCTCCCAGTCAAGTCAGGAGAGGCTCCACCACAAGGAGTTAATTGAAAGCACCAGGAAGGAGCGTGTCTCCAAAGTCCTAGTGCAGCAGGTTCGTTGACGCCGATGTGAGCCTCTAAGAGCCTACGGCTGGTGCTACTGGCCCGGCCCAGCCCCTGCACAGCTCTGGAGCAGGGCATTGGAATGCTCTTCCCTGCCATGCCACCAGTCCAGAGAGCTGAGATCCAGACCCCATCCAGCCCAGGACATCTTCCCTGGGCCCGGCCACTGGAGCACAATCTCATGCCCTCCATGAGCCATCCCTCACCCCGTCTACATCTGGGAGCTCAACAGGTCGGGGCAGCACCGCCAGGGCCCAGACGGGGCTAGCTCGGGCCCCCAGGTGAGGGCAGCTCTTGTGGGGAGGGAGACGGGTGCTGCGTAGGCAGAGGGAGCAGCCGTTCTGGGCTGGGCTGGGGCCTGCTCCCTCCCGGCTGGAAGCTGTGTTATTGAGGCAGGGATGGATTTGGCCTGGGACTATTGGCCTCAGCGCCAAGGCTCTTCAGAGGGACCCCAGAGCCAGAATCCCGGTGGAGGGGGAGCAGGAGGGTGGCCCTCAGCCTAGACAGGGTGAAGGGCCACAGGCAGGACTGGCACCTGGGGCCGCTGCCCTGGCACAAACCCTGAGCAGCTTAGTCTGTCTGCGGTAGGGCTTCGCACTACAGCAGCTGCTGGGGCAGGTCCCCGGGGTAGATGATCAGGCCCAAGGATGGGTGAAAGCAGGACCCAGCGCTGCAGCCCTTGGGGTGACTGGCTGGTGCGCTGAGCCCCTCTGACACTGCTCCTAAGCCCAGATGTCTGCCCCTAACCTGAGGCCAGGATCGCGGCCCATGGTGCCCAGGGACATGGTATCCCAGAGTGCTCTGTGTTCGGGCCCCACAGCCCAAGGTCACCACTGTGACGAGCTGCACCCTTTGGGGAGTCACCTGATGTGCCTGGAAATCACTGAGTTCCCCCACTTTCTGCCAGCCTAGGCGCCCTATTACCTGATCTTCCTGGGTCAGGCTCACTAGCCTCTCCCAGCCAAGCACATAGGCAGGGCCACGCCCAGCTGCACAGACAGAGACCAGCTTTAGGGCTTATTACAGCACCCAGGGACTCCCCCTTTAAGGGGTGCAGACCCAAAGGTTTTATGAAAGTTGCCCCCTCCCTCAGTGTGGAGAGAGATGTGCACGGCTCCCTGCCCCTGCCCAGATATTAATTGCACAAACTGGCTTATAGCATAAACAAGAAAAGTGTATTAACTAAAAGAAGGTAGATTTTAAGTGGTAACAAGCAGAATCACTTCAGTAAATAAACAAAACAGGCTTGCTATCCTTAGTACACTACAGAAATTGGTTACAACTAATATTTCTCACCCTAAATATTGTTCCAGGCAGATTCTTTCACAGGCCAGAAAGATCTTTCCAGCCTGGATCAGCAGCTGTTTCCTCCCTCAGTCCAGTCTTTTGTTCTCAGGTGTTTTCCAGTGTCTCTTTGTGCTGGAGTCAGGGGAGGAAAAACTGAAGACCCTGATTGCTTTTCTTCCCCGCCTTAAATAGAGTTGACATAAAGTGGGAACTCTTTGTTTGGTTCCCCCCACCTCACAGTGGAAAAGTTTGGTATTCCAAGATGGAGTCCAGTATCAGGTGACCAGACCACCTGACCCTATAGCATCACAGAGTCCCTGAGCCCAGGCAAGTCCACAGGAAGGCTAGACCTTTTCACCAGCTATTGTCCTTGTTGATGGGCCATCAGCACTGGCTGGCTTCTCCATTGTTATACCTGAAGTGTTAGCAGGGAGTGTCACCCAAGGTAGCAAAGTTTGAAATACAGATAAATAATTAATATTCTTAACTTCAGGTGCGAGGCTGTTATATGCATACAAATAGGATAACCATATTCAGTAAAACATAATCTTTCCAATGAAACCTTTGTGACAAAGTGGGACTGTTCTTAATGGTTCCTCTGAATACTGTGTGGGTGCCTCAGTTTCCCCTATGCATTTCTTAAGTCTCCAGTGTGCATAAATGGCCGACACTCTGTATCCTGGCAACAAATGGCCAGGGCCCTTCCCCCCTGCAAGGGAATAGCTAAAGGGGAACAAAGAGATCAGGTGACCTCCTGGCCCGGGAAAGAGACAAAGGCCAGAAAGGAGGGGCTGGAGGGGGTTTCAGTTTGGGTCTGGCTGGGGACGAGTAGTGAGTGCAGATGGGTTTGTCTGGCTCGCTGGGCCCCAGAATGGACCTGGCTGAGGAGTCCCGTTCTCTGTACCTACAAGCTCTGTTTTAGACCGTGTTCCTGTCATCGAATAAACCTCTGTTTTACTGGCTGGCTAAGAGTCACGTCTGACTGCAAAGTGGGGGTGCAGGACCCTCTGGCTTCCCCAGGACCCCACCTGGGGAGACTCGCTGTGGGAAGCACACGGAGGGGCATATGCTGAAAGCTCCAAGGTCAGACACAGGATGGTGAAGCCGTGTGAGCTTCTTGCCCTGAAGACAGTCTGCTCCAAGGGAGAGGAGGCTCCCCAAAGTCCTGACTGGCTTTGTGGGGAGCAGTTCCAGAGCATCGCCCGGGGACTCCGTGACAACCTTACATGAGTTATCTTGCTGCAGTCCATTGGGGGGAGTGGCTCCTCCCCCTCTGGGTCTGTGGGCGGCCAATCCGCCCCACTACGTCTCCGGGGGCCGCCTGACATGGGGAATAAGCGGGGTGACGGGAGACGTGAGCTCGGGCCTGTGATCAGGGCTGAACAACAAACAGTTACGGAGCCCCAGCCCCTGGTCGGGGTGGGGCAGCAAAGAGTCTCTGGCTCAGGCCTGCACTCAGGCTAGGCAGCAAACAGTCGGGCCTCCTAGCTCTGGTGGGGGGCCGACAAGCTCAGGCGTCTTGCCTAAGGGAGGGGGAGGCTGCCACCCATGGCTTGGGGTGGCGGGGGGACGCAGGCGCACCCACTCCACTGTGTCCCGGCCCAGGGCCCTAGCAGTGGCAGAGCAGTCTGCCTCTGGGTCAGCAGGGATCCTGACCGCAACGTGCTGACTCACTCGCTGGCAGCGTTGCAGCCAGACAAGGGTTGGCTACCCCTGGGCCACTTCCCAGGTCCCCCTCAGGGTGTACCTGGCTCTGGAGAGGGTCGTCCTTGTCGTTGGGGAAGAAGGCCTCTGTCAGCGCTTGCAGCTCCTCCCTGCTTGGGTCTGTAAATGGCTCTGGCCAGTCCTCGGCTCCCTCGGGGTCTGCAGCAGCCTCCAAGCTCGGAGCTCACAGGAGGCGTCTGGCTCCTCCGGCGCCTGCCTCCCAGCTGAGTTCTCCAGCCCGCCTTTTGTACTTCCGCTCTCCTGTATGTGCCAGCTACAGGGGCTTGCTGCCCACCAAAGGCCTGGCAAGGAGGGGACGCTCTGGATGGGGTAGTCCAGAGCACTCAGCGGCAGCCTAACTCTGCTCCCATGGCGGGCGGGAGGGAAGGCACCGTTCTGTTGACCTGAGTGGGAGCAGAAGGAGGCCAGTGCTGAGCACATCTGCATAGGCCACCCAGTGTCTGAGAAATGCCACGAGCCCCCCAGGACTCGTGGCCTGTACCCGTAGTGCTGGGCTGCTCGCCAGCCCTGGAGACTGGAATTCCAGGTACCCGGTCCAGACCACACCCCCCACCGACATGCCTTATGCGAAGGTGCAAATCCTGGAACAGCCCCAGCTGAAAGCACAATGCTGCTTAATCATGGGAATAAGGGGCAGCCTTGTAATGTACAATCAAAGGGGAAGCACATTCCCCTAAACTATATATGCTGCACCCCTTCTGCGGGGCAGTAACTCGTAGCACACCCTCTGGCGTACCCCTGCTATTGTTTGTAGCTGGGGGCGTTAGCCTCTTAGAAGAAATGTGGAGTCATATTGGTTTCTTGTCTTCAAAATCTGCCTCCTAGTGATTGCATGTGATTGTGCTTTCAGGGGACAACACAGGCGAAAGGACAGCACAAATCAAGAGGTTCTTTTGGGTGAGGTTACCATATAAGTTGGGAAGACAGGGAAAAAATGCTTCCATGCAGGGGCAGTGAGTGACAGTAACTGTGACACTGGGAGAGTTTAACTGTGTCTGTCTATTGTGGGAAGCAGGTAACAGGGCAGGACAGCGAGGGCACAGGAGACCAATTCACTCCCAAGAGTCTCCTCAGCATTGGCACCAGTGCTGGGGGGAGGCTGTAGCTTAGTAACTCGGGGAGAAATGCAGAGAGGAGCCCAAGGTGGATGTAACCTCTCCCCGACCTCCTCTCTCTCCATCCCCCTTTCTGGCCCTGAAACCATCCAAGACTTGACAGGCCATTGGCTGCCTTCACCTACCCACTGCACAAGAAGGGGGTTGAATTCAGGGAGCGGCTCCAGGCCCTGGCCTTCATTGGGAGGGACAGTTCAGTGCAGGTAGCCTTCAGGGCTTTTGCAGCAATGGCGCCTCCTGCAGACGGATGGTGAAATTGACCAGTGGGGAGATGATGATGTAAGTTACAAGTCTGAGCTGCCTCCCTGGAATGGCTGTGGGCACTGCATGTACCCCTAGCGTGGCACTCAGGGGCCCTGTTCCTTTACCTGCTGTCTGTGCAGCCCCTGCTCATGCAGAGCTCTCCTGTGTGGCTGGGCGCAAGGAAATCGGCCCTAACGGACACTGGAGACAATTGAGCTCAGTTGCTGCAGCCCTGTTTCTGCGGAATTCGCGCTACTTTGTCTCTGCCAGGCTCTTTTCTCCCCCACGACCACCCTTGTCCTTTCCCAGCCGTACGGGCCGTGCAGCTCCGTTCGCAGCACTGGCTGTGGTATCCTCCTGGAGTTGGGACTCACTCTGCCCCATCTGCTACCATGTGCGCTGCAGGGGCAGGGCTGACTAAGTCTAGCACCCCACGGCTCACCCCTTTCAGACCCCCGATTAGCTGTTAGCACCGTAGAGCCAGAGTGCTAGCCCCGTTCCCACTAATCACTGGTGACAGGGCACAGTGTCCAGTTCAGAAGCCGACTCCTTTAGCCCCCAAAGCCTTGGGGGAAGGCTGTGGTTCCGAGCGGTCCCATCCCTCATGCTCCTCAGGACAGAGTAGTAACCCCCCTTCTGAGGGCCCTGTTCTGCAGCCCTTATGTTGGGCAGGCCGTGCGCCTGCAGCAGGAGACTTTGCTTGGCAGTGCGCCCCAGCGTAAGGGTTACAGACCTGGGGCCGCACTACTTGGAAGGTGGAGTCTTATGAGCAATGGGGTGTCCCAGCACTGACTCTCTCCCAGGACCCTGTTTCCTTCCTGGTCCTTTACACTCAGCCCTTCCACCTCCCGCTGACCCCCATTTCAGGTACGATCCCCCAAAGAGCACAAGGGTCAGATTTTTCTCTGAGCTGACAGCGTCTCCCATCCCACCACCCCCTTCAGCCCTAACAACAAAGTCACTTGCTTTAAGATTCCAAGGCAAAGTTTCTCTCCGGGGAGAGCTGGGTTGCGGGACCCAGGGGAGTAGGACAAATAGCCTTCATCGGTGGCCTCTTCAAAGGCAGTGGGCCAATGGCACTGGGACTGACCCAGAGCGGGGCTCATTCCACCCCTCCCTGCCATACCCCAAAGTTCCACCCGGCGATTCTTCTGGTGCCCAGCCCTGCAACTCTTAGCTGAATTGTCCCATGCTTCACCCTGTTCGTCCAGGGGCTCCTCCACCTTCCACTACAGCCCTGCTTTACCCTGGGACAATGCCCAGCCTGGGGTGTAGTCTGTCTGCATGATCCCCACCAGGCACTGGCAGGAGCACTGCTTTACATTAAGGTTCTTTTGGTGATGGGCTAACCTTAGCCCGTCCTGCATTTCCAGTGTGAACAGCTGTAGATGGAAACCCAGACAGTAGAGTGTCACGGACTCACAGATCGTGCCCACTCTTGGCCCCGTGCGGTCCGTGGGGGGTGCCCCTTTTAGTGAGACAGCCCTTCTCAGGGGTTCACTCTCTCTCGGGGTCAGGCCCCTCCACCTCCTGGATCCGCACCTCTCTGAGCCTTAGCACGTCTGTCTCTGCCGTGGGCCCCCTCAGGGAGTCCACTCGCTCTGGACCCCCGGGGCCTCCACCCCCGAAGGGGTTGATGCAACCCTGTTCCCTAGACCAGAGTGACTCTCAGCCAGCATGAAACAGGAGGGTTTATTGAGAGTTGAACACAGCACAGGAAACTCTCTGACCCTCAGGCCTGGCCTCCCTTACCACAGCACATCCCAGTCTCCCTGCATCCAGGTGGGCTCTGCCTGCTTCCCCTCTCCAGCCCAGAGCCCCCCTGCTCGCAGCTGGGCATCTGAGATCCCCGGCCCCAGGCCCCGCCTCTGCCCATTGTCTTCTCTCCAGGTAAACAGGGTCGTAAACCGGGGCCTCCTCTCCTGCTTCTGTCCTCTGGCTGGAACCGGCTGGTTAGGTCACTGGGTCCTCACTCTGCAGCCCATTGTCCTCCCACTGGCCAGAACCGGCTGCGTCTCCTCAGCTGGGCCTCTGGGTCACCAGGTCGCCAGGTCACCGGTCACTGGGGTATGCATCCTCCCGGCCATCGGCTGGGTCCCCACGTCCTCTCTCCGGTCCTCTGCAAAACACACTCCCTCTCCCCTCACCTCGTTAAACCAGTAACACCCAGGGAAACTGAGTCCCACCCCCTCCGCATGCAAACCATTGAAACTCCACAGAAAACAAGAAAACCCCCCACTTCGTCACATAGAGATGGAGCAGGACTAATCGTGGTCACTTTGTCTAGCCCTCACCCTGTGTCTATACTGTACAAGTGTTGCAAACAGCAGGTGCATTTTCCTGCCCTGATATGATTTTGGAGATGTTAACGCTTGCTACGGCTTTCTCGCTGTATGGGTTGTTGGATCCATTGGAGCGGTCTGTGTTCTGTGTACAGGACAAGATGTGTAGATCTTTTATACCTTGATGTATTACTGTAATTACAATTATTTAATCAATAACATGAATAAAAGCATTAAAGTACATCAAAAAACATCAGAATGAAACAGAGGATTGCTATGTACAGGGTGGGGGATTGCATGTGAGTGATGTTCGTCCATCGTTATCGATGAAGACCTCAACAACTCATGCTTTCGATGACCGGGCTCTGTGCGTCCGAAGATGACTGATCAGTCCGATTCGGGCGTGGAACGTCCTGTCACACCTCGGGCAGACATGTAATGGCACTGTCGATGATGTACAAGCAGCTCTGGACTTGCACAGCTCACGCTTTTTTTCAGCCTCAGCAATACGCCTCACCTCAGAGGTATTACTGCCTGTGTGAATGAGGCTGCGCCATGCTGGACGGTTCAGTGCGAAGGTTTCCCATGTGGCGGTGTTGATCTCGAAGGACTTCAAAGAGGTCTTCAGCGAGTCCTTGAACCGCTTCTTTTGTCCTCCATGGGAGCGCTTTCCCTGAGTGAGTTCTCCGTAGAAGAGCTGTTTAGGAATGCGTTCATCTGACATTCTCACGACATGTCCGGCCCACCTGGTCTGGGCTCTCATCAGCAATGTGTGAACTGACGGCAGACTGGCTCTAGTAAGGACATCAGTATCGGGCACTTTGTCCTGCCATCTGATTTTTAGAAGCTTTCGCAGACAGGAAATGTGGAAGTGATTGAGCCTTCGCGCATGACTCCGATAGACAGTCCACGTCTCGCAGGCGTACAGCAGAGTTGGAAGCACCACTGCTCGGTAGACCTTCAGCTTCGTTGGTAGGCTGATCCCTCAACGTTCCCAAACGTTGGAGCGCAATCGGCCAAATGCAGAGCTGGCTTTAGCAATTCTGCAGTTTACTTCATCATCGATTGACACTGCTCGGGAAAGGGTACTGCTCAGGTACATGAAGTGGTCCACTGTCTGAAGTCTCTGTACATTTACAGTGATGGACGGTTCTGAGTATGGAGCGTGGGGAGCTGGCTGGTGCATGACCTCAGTCTTCTTGATGTTAATGGTGAGACCGAAGTTGTTGCATGCAGTTGAAAACTTGTCCATATTGGCTTGCATTTCTGGCTCTGTACTAGCATTCAGAGCACAATCATCGGCAAAGAGAAAGTCTCGAAGTACAGTTTCCTTCACCTTGGTGATGGCATGCAGTCGCCTCAGATTGAATAGTTTCCCATCAGTTCTATACTTCATGCCTACTCCTTCAGAGCAGTGTTGAAAGGCATCAGTCAGAGTGGCAGAGAATATCATGCTGAACAAAGTGGGTGCTAAAACACACCCTTGCTTGACGCCGTTGGTGACTGGGAAGGCCTCAGATGTTTCACCGTCATCCAGGACACGAGCCATCATACTGTGATGAAATTGACGTACCATTCGTATAAATCTGTCTGGACAGCCAAATTTCGACATGATCCTCCACAGGCCCTGGCGACTGACAGAGTCAAATGCTTTCGTGAGGTCCACAAAAGTTGTGTAGAGTTCACGATTCTGCTCTTGACATTTCTCCTGTAGCTGACGCACAGCGAAGATCATATCAATAGTCCCACGTCCCTTGCAGAAGCCACACTGTGATTCTGGCAGTAAGCCCTTCTCCAGGTGAGTGATCAATCAGTTCAACAGAACCCGTGCAAGAACTTTCCCCGCTGTAGAAAGCAGCGAGATTCCACGGTGATTGTCGCATACCTGGCGATTGCCCTTCCTCTTATAGAGGTGCAAGATGGACACGTCTCTAAATTCTTGTGGAATGGTTCCCTGCTTCCAGAAGGACTGAAACAGCTCAGTGAGTTTCCGCAGCAGCATGGGTCCACCGACTTTGTACACCTCTGCTGGTATGGCATCTGACCCTGGGGCTTTGCCACTTGACAGCTGATTGATAGCTTTCTTCACTTCGTCCTCTTCTGGTGAAGCATCCATGGAGTCATTGACTGCAACCTGGGGCATCTTGTCAATGGCCTCGTCATTGATGACTGAGGGGCGATTGAGAATTGCTTCAAAGTGTTCAGCACATCTCTGGAGAATCTGCGTCTTCTCTGTAAGGAGCACAGTACCATCAGAGTTCAGGAGGGGAAAGCTCCCAGAAGACTGTGGACCACAGAGTGTGTTGAGGGCTTCATAAAACTGCTTATAGTCGTTCCTGTCCGCATATGCCTGTATTTCATCTGCTTTGACGCTCAGCCACAAGTCCCGCATTTTGCGCAGTCGGTTCTGTACTGTTCTGCGAGCGTTGATAAAGGCAGTCTTCTTTGCCACTGAGGATGGATCGTTTTGATATGCACGATGCAGGCGGTGCTTCTCAGCAAGTAAGGCCTGGATTTCTGCATCATTTTCGTCAAACCAGTCTTGTTGCCTGCATGTGGAGGGCTCCAATAGCTTCGACGCAGCTGTATGGACAGTGTTGCGGAATCGCTCCCAGTCTTTCTCAGCGTCATCCTCAATATGAAGATCAGCAAGCTCATTCTCTAGGTCTTCCGCTAGATTTTCAGTGATGCGGCTGTTCTTCAGCTTCGACACGTTGATCCTTTTGAGAGCCTTACAGCCTTGTGGTTGTCTCTTCAGCATGATACGGAGCTTTATTCTGGATACTATGAGCCTATGATCCATCCAACAGTCAGCGCCACACATCGTTTTTGTAACCCTGACATCTTGTCTGTCCCTTCTCCTGATGATGACATAATCGATCAAATGCCAGTGGTTGGAATGGGGATACATCCACGAAGTCCTGTTACGGGTAGGAAGGCGGAAGACCGTATTGCTGATCAGAAGGTCATGTGCTGCACAAGTTTTCAGCAGTAACAGGCCATTGCTGTTACACTTTCCCACTCCATTTTTCCCGATGACTCCTTCCCAGGCTGCGGCATTGCATCCAACTCGTGCGTTAAAATCGTCAAGCAGAATCAGCTTGTCTGTGCGGTGCACTGACGATAGCAGAGTATCTAGTTCTTCGTAGAATTTATCCTTCCCATCCTCTGGGTTGGTCATTGTAGGAGCATATGCGCTGATCAAAGTAGCTTGTTTTCCTTTTTGAAGCGGAAGCTGCATTGTCATGAGCCGGTCATTCATACCCTTGGGGGAACTGGCAAGTTTCCAAACAAGATGATTCTTGATGGCGAAGCCAACTCCAGACTCGCGACGCTCATCACTGCTGCGGCCACTCCAGAAGAATGTATAGCCACCGCCTGACTCGGACAGCTGTCCTTCATTAGCAAGGCGAGTTTCGCTAAGGGCTGCAATGTCAATGTTGTAGCGTGCGAGCTCTCTAGCGACAAGTGCTGTTCTTCTCTCCGGTCTGTCTGCCGTGATGTTGTCCAGTAACGTGCGCACATTCCATGTGCCAATAGCGATCGGTGTCACTCTAAGTTTTGTTTTTGTTCGACCGCTTTTGTGGGATCCCCGCCAGCCGCGGTGTGCTGGCCAGGGTAAGGTGAAGCACAGGGCCGGCTTTAGGCCGATTCCACCGATTCCCCTGAATTGGGCCCCGCCCCTAAGAGGGCCCCGCGCAGATCGGGCAGCGTCCCTGCCTGAAGCAAAGCTCTGTGGCTCTCCGGGAAGCAGCAGCTGTTGCTGCTAGGCAACCAGAGACGCTGGCCGGCAGGGGGCTGAAGCAGAGGCAGCAGCGGCTGTTGCAGGTCAGGAGGGGGAGCGGGGGAGAAGGCACATGTGCTTTGCAGCCTTCCCCTCCCCTCCCCCCAGCACTCACCTGGAGGAGACACCGAGGGGGCTTCCGGTCCGGTGGGAGACAGGAATCTCTGCAGTGGACCTCACTCACCTTAGCAGCTGCTGGGGCTTCGGTCGGTGAGTGTTTGACCCCGTGATTCCCCATAGGTTTGTAATATTGGGTTGGTTTTGTGGTTTTCGGTGGTGTTGCTGTTTGAGGGTGAGTTTGTGCCTGCCTGTGTCTGTTTCAAAACTAAACTCGGGATCATGTAACCCAGGAAGAAAGCCCCGAGCCAGTACTTAGTGCTGTGAATTCCAGGTGAGAGAGAGAGGGAGGTTTGGAGGAGGAAATCAAATATATCCAGAGGGGAGAATGCAAAAGGTCTACAACACGGCAGGCTGAGACTTTTATCTCTCCCCCCTCCGCCGAGAGAGGGAAACTGAGGCACGGAGTGATCTGATTCCCCTCCCCAAATTATTTTGCAAAGGAGGGGGACGGGGGCTCCTATCCAAACCAGTTCCCTTCCCATCAACTCTGCTTCCCCTGCTGCAAGACCACTGTAGGGGCTGAATATTTCCATTACTCTGGCTTCTTCATTTGCCCTGCAACAATAAAATAGACCGGTTTTGGGGGGGAGGAATACCCCCCCCCAAAGCTGTGTGGACATTAAGTTTTTTTGGGGGGGGCCACGATAATATTCCGGATCGATCAAACACCCAGCTCAGCTTTCTAGCCATCCAGCAGCTCTAGGGCAGGGAAGGAAGGTGCTCTTGGTGCAGAGTGGTCGCAAAACAGGGGTGAATTTAGCGAGGGGGGGGTCCGGTTGAAATCCCACCCGATGCAGGCACACAGAATCGCTGGTGGCGCTAGGAGAGGCCAGGAGTGGAAGCAGGTGGCCCGGGGGTGGGGGGACATTTGCCCTCAGTCCTGGGCTCTGGGATGGACTAGGCTGGGTGGGTGGTGGGTTCAGTCTAGTCTTCCAGCCTGTTGCTCTTGCTGGGGTTTGTGGTTTTCATCTGGCTCCACCAGAAAGATCAAATAAGCCCAGTAGAAAAGGGGGGTGAGAGAGGCGGGAAGGGGTTTGTAAGGGGTTAAAGTGACCCATCAACGAAAGAGTAAAACCAGAGTTTGACTGGGTTTCCCCCCAGCCACCACTCCTGCAAACACTGGGCAAGGGGCAGCCCCATCCCCCACCGAGGCTATGGTGAGGGGCAGCAGGGGAGGAAGGAAGCCACATGTGATGGCAGTCCCCTCCCCCCCAGCACCCACCACCCCCTCTCCGGCCCCCAAACTCTGTCCCAGAGCCTGCATCCACCCCTCCGCACTCCCTCCCAGAGCCTGCACCCCTCCACCCATCCTGCACCCCACACCATGCCCCAGCCCGGACCCTGCACCCAAACTCTGTCCCACTCAGCCCTGGGCAAAGCTCTCCTTGGCTGGCTCTCAGCCCCTCTCCAAGGGTTGCAGCTGTCTGGAAGTGCCTGCCTTCCACACCTTCCTCATTCACACCTCATTCATTCAGGTCAATTGATTACAAAGTGGGGGGAAGATCTTATTCTACTTCTAGCAAAAAGACATTTTTCTTTTACCTTAATTATACTACCTTAGGGGCCAGCTATAACATTACCAAGGTTCAATACAAAGTCATATAAAAGTTATACAAAAATGCATAATGCAGCGATTTATCTACAACTGCACTGATTGACTGCTGTGTGCAGTAATATAGTGACCCCTGGGTCTTTGAATGAGGCTTTATACTTTGGGGGGGGCGAGCGGGTGGGCAAGCGGCGGGTGGGTAAAGAGGCAAGCAGTGAGCCAGCAGGGGTTCTAGGGGCGGGCATGGGGGTTTCTGGCAGGGGAGGGAGAAGGTGAAAGGAGGCAAGTGGTGGGTGGGGGACTGACTAGGAGGGATGCAGCAAGCCAGCGGGGGGCTAGGGGGTGAAGAGGGGTGTGATGGTGGGGCCGAGCGGGGAGGGGTCAGGTCCTATTTTACTGCTGTGATCTGGTCACCCTATGTGTGCCTTTTCTTCCCCCCCCCCCCCCCCACGCCAACCTTCCTTTTCGGCCCACAGCTGTTTCGGCGGGGCGGCGCTGGGGAAGCAGGATTTGTTTCCGCGGGCCAGGAGGCGCTGGGAGGTGGGGGGGAGGAGGGCACAATTTTATATTAATAAGGAAATATTTTATAAATTTTAATAAAATAAACATTATTGAAGAAAATCAGTTGTACAACTATCAAAATATAAATTATTTTCCTAATATGAAAGTGAAAATCAGCTAATTAATATATGATGCAATGTATGTAATATATAATTTTATTATTATTTATATAGTCATGGAAAATAAATAATACATGGAAGAAATGAAAGGGTTCTTTTTAAGTGGCTTTTTTTTTAGTCATCCCTGCTGGGGCCCCGTCGAAACTGTTCAAATTGGGCCCCGCACTTCCTAAAGCCGGCCCTGGTGAAGCAGGCAATGTTTAGGGCACCTTTTCTAGCCCCCTCCTCATTCTACGGAGGTGAGCAGTGCAATCCTGAATAGGGCTGCTCAGTCGCTCAAGAAGATGCCGAGCTCCACTGCTGCTTCGGTCAGTGAGGAACGACCATTATGCCTGAGCCGCCTATGTGCAGGTCCGCGGCTCCAGCTCCCAGTGTATGCACACCTGCTGCTTCGTCGCTCGCCCATCGCCACAGGACTTGATATGATGTAATATGATATGATATGATGTCGAGACTTGCGCGTGAATTGGATTAAAGTGAGGGAGAGTTGCGCGACGTCAGCCTCACTCTGTCTTCCCAGTTCCTATCTGTATCCAGTGGCAGGACAGAAGTCGAGACGGCTGGAGATAGGGCAGGGTGCAGTGGATGACCAGGACGCCTACGTGTCTTGTCGTGCTCTTAAGCGTTCCACAACGCTTGCTGTCATCGCCTTCCTGACCATTGAACCAGGTTGAACCAGGTTGCCTCAGTCAGCCGGATCCAGCCTTCACATGCAGTGGGTAGACAGGCCCTAACTCACCGAGAGTCTCATACTCATCAGCTACCCTCACCTGGTTTAGCCCGCCAGTCGAGACGGTCTCCGGGGTGTGGCCGCTGTCGCATCCTGACAGCTCCTTGTGTTGTACTCAAAGTACTATACAGGATCTTTTCAGGGGGATTAAGGCAAAACGCCACATACTCAAAGTACTATACAGGATCTTTTCAGGGGGATTAAGGCAAAACGCCACATTTATTAGTAATACCGGTATTAATTAATACTCTACAATATGCATATGAGATATATATCACAGTCATGCATTCACACACACACACACATACAAACACACTCCGTCTTGCTGTTGTTACCAACTAGTTGCTCCCCTTAACTGCACTGGCCAGGTGAGTTAGATGGGGGAGGGGTGGAGCCGGGCTTCTGCCGATCCGGATCGATGCTCCGATGGTGACAAGACGAGACCCGGGGTCCTCCTGCAAGACACCTCATATTTATAGCAGCTTCCCTCTTATGCAAATCTAGACCAGATTCAAAATCTGGGTCTGTGTCCATTGGTCTGTGTCCGTTGGTCTTTGTGCTGCTTTTCTCTGGGTGTTGTCCCAATGCTGCTCAAAGAGGGTGTTTTCTAAAGAAGGTGCTTGCTTCTAATCCCTGAGGCCGTCAATATGTCTGCTCTTCTTTGTGGGGCCCACTTGACAAGTTGTATTGTCCTTTGCTCTGGCTCTCATTCCCTCTGCAACTGTTGTAGCTGTCTGGAGGTGGGTGTCTTCCAAGCCTCACTCATTCACACCTCGTTCAGTCAATAGGGCAATTGATTACAGAGTGGAGGGAAGATCTTATTCTACTTCTAGAAAAAAGGCTTTTACTTTAATTATACTATCCTTAGGGGCTATAACATTTGATACAAAGTTTTCTACCAATTTTCTATATAGGGATCTAATACAAAGTTGTATGAAAATAGAGAGGCACAATGCCAAGTCATATGAAATACAAAATAACATCATGCAAGATGCAATGTCATAAAGATACTTAATACAAAATGTCATAAAGAAAGATACTTAATACAGAATAACACAATGCAACATCATAAAGATTTATAGAGATAGTTAATACAGAGATTTCTCTACATTGTCCCCCTTTTGACCTCTCAAGAACAATTCTTGAGTGGTCACCATTTAAAATCTCTGTTTCAAAGCTATGTATTGGGTCATGATTTCAGAATGTGGTTTTAATTTGGAATACATCTGCTTTATCCAGCAGCACATGCAGAGCATTAGAACTAACATAACAGTTAGGATTATTAATAGAACAATGATGGGATGGAAAGCTATGTTTAGGACTGCTGACCAGGTGGGTGACCATCCTTTAAACACATCGTACCAGTGGTGGATACTTAATTGTTTTGCCTGTTCAGCCACCCTGAGTATTTCTCCTCCCTCATGGAGGATAGCCAAACTTCTTGTTTGGATTTTCTCTCGAGTGGATTTTGTTAGTTCACTAATTTGTTTGTTATTGTATATCCATCCATATAGGCCTGCCCAATTAATGCCTAGGGAGAAATCAGGGTCAAGGTTTTCCAGGTCCAAGGTCCCCATATCTATTTCTTTTTCTTTGTATGTTGGGAAATAGAATACTAGTTTAGGGGTATGTAGTATGGAGACATTACACATACATTTCTGCACCGGGGGACCTGAATGAAATTTGTTTTGCCATATTACAGGTTCCAGACCTACAACACAGACACAATTCTTTCCATTAAAATATACTTTGGTGGTGGAATTATCCATTTCATCCCAGAAACATGTAACTAATTCTCTGTTTTGGAGGGAGCATGGCTCCTCCAGGACAGGGAGTGTGTGGCACACCCATTGTTGTGGGGACCACTCCTCACACCCTCTATGGTCTACTATATCCCCTTTAACATTCATGTAAGTTCCAGCTAGCCGGGGAACCCAGATATGTTGTCCTTGGATTACTGGCAGTGCTGAGAATGGCCAAAGTACTGTAGTTACCTGTGCATCTCGGGCTCTTAGCACTTGGACTGATATACTTCCGCTCAGTTGTTGTACATTAAGGGAAGAATGTAATGGTTTGTACCATCCAGCAATATATGGTGTAAATAGATTACTTTGATGGCGTGTCAATAAAGGGGCTAGGACCATCATATCTTTGGCCCGTACCCAGTCCATTTCCCTCTCCATCAACATTATGGAAAGGATTTGTTGTTCTGAGCACCACAGAGCCATGGCAGTTTTATCTGCGATCTCTCTCATGGTAGCATATTCTGCCCAGAAAGTATGATTTATATGCTGCCATGTATACCATTGTAGATCTACAGTATCTATATCTGTTTGCACTAACTGAGCAATTTGGTGTTCCTGCCCCTTAGTTATCGAGTAGTGCAGGGTTTCCATGGCACTAACTTTATTTCGTAGTGCTTCAAGGTCTATGGAGTTTAGGGCACTAGTTCCTGTTCCTATTCCCCCCAGTATGGTATCAGCTATACTTCTAGTCCTTCTTCTAGGAGTATGTTCTCGTAATAATGCCCGGTACCATGCATCAAATATGGGGGAACTGTATGGGGCACACTCGGGCTTCACCTCAGCCAAGTTGCTCTTATTCCAGCTCATGGTGACATGTAGGGTATAAATCATGGGGGCCACTTGCACCCGAATACAGGGTTGTCTTCGGAGCAAGTGGGGGAAGTTCACAGTTTCTGGATCTGGACCATTTATAATGAGAAAGGTTACATTTCCAACAGGAAGAGTCTCATTTACCCAGATCATTATTGTTCTTGTTTCTGTTGGCTCTGGTTTAAAAGGGGGGATGGTTAGAGTTCCAGGGTGGCCAGGTTTACAGGAGGGGTTGGAGCCCCACCTAGAGTCCCCTGGGGCTGACACAGCATAGGTGCATCCATAATCACCAGGAGTCATGTTTACCCAGACTTGGACTGATATGAGTGCGAAGATCCCCTGCAGCGTGTTGTTGGTCACTGGTATTTCCTGTGGTGTGTCCCAACTGGTCCAGTTATACCATTGAATTCCCCATTGTGGGTCCGGTTGTTGTTCTGTTTCCAATGCGTGAATTATCATCAAAGTTACTGGAATCCAAATGCTCCATGCCTTGAGCGCCATCTGCTGGTTTGGGTTCGTTAGTGGTGTTGGTATCTGTAGCTTAAGAAAACAATTTTAGTTGCGAGATATGAGCCCATTTTAGCTTGCCCTGTTTATCTATCCGGTACACCAAAGGGCTGAGCCGGTCCACAATAGAATATGGACCTATCCATTTAGATTCCAAATTGTGCTCCCTTCTACCCAATTTTAAATACATAACCAGATCTCCGGGCTCCCAGAGCTGGGAGTTACCAGCTTTTTGCTTATGGAGTCTGTTATTCATTTTATCAATGGCCTCATTGATCCGGTATTGCAAGGTTAATTTGTCCTCCTGTAATTGTTTGAGCCACTGAAAATAATCATGTTGTGGTGTTACCACATCTATTTCCCCTGATCCTAAACCCATCTGTGTGGGATCAATCATCAGTTTCATCGGCTGTCCAAATAAAATTTGAAATGGCTGGATTTTTGTTTTTAGCCGGTTGCTACTGCGGATGGCAGCCAGAATTAGAGGCAGCTTCTCTGGCCAATTTTTCCCAGTATTACTTACCACCTTCCTTAGGGCTTCTTTAATGGTGCGGTTCATGCGCTCTACTTGCCCTGATGATTGAGGGCGATAGGGGATGTGAAATTTTTGTTTAATACCCAAGGCTTGTAATAAGCTAGTAAACATTTCCCCTACAAATGCTCCTCCATTGTCTGAATCTATTATCTCCGGAGTTCCATAACGACAGACCACCTCAGTAAATAATTTTTTTGCAGCTTCTGTGGTGGTGTTTCTTCTAGTGGGGAATGCCTCTACCCACCCAGAGAAAGCATCTATGATTACCAGTAGGTACTGGAATCCCTCTTTGCTCCGTGGCAATTTGTCTATGTAGTCAATTTGTATTCTATGCCAGGGACCTACTCGTCTCTGGTGCATAAGGGGCTGGTAATGTGGTGGCCGGGCTTTATCCTGAGCACACCTGATGCAATTTTGAACCCAAGTTTTAACATCATCTTCCATACCTTTCCACTGGGCTACCTCTTTTAGCCTGCTTAGCGTCCCTTCCACTCCCTCATGCATGAACTGATGTGCAACATTAACCAGTTCCTGTTTTTCTATCTTTCCTGGGGTTCTGTGTGGGGAATGTAAACAGTTATTGTCATCAATAAATTCATCAATTGACTGCGGATCCCCCATTACCTTTCCCTCCTGACTTCTAGTCACTACTGCAGCTATATCATACTGCCGTGCTATACCATCTACTTTATTATTCCAAAGAGCCTCTGGAGTGTTCTGTCTGCTATGTGCCTTTACATGCCTGACCTTTAAACAGCCAGGATGTTGTGTTACCCATTGGTAAATCCATTTCCACTCCTCTACATATGAAATGCTTTTCCCATCTGCTGCCTTCCACCCATTTCTTTCCCAGTCATGCATCCAGTATTGTATTCCCTTGACACAGAAATCACTGTCTGCATAGATAAACACAGGTCTGGGGTTGTTCTGATATTGCTGTAGTACCCGATATATGGCATGGAGTTCAGCATGCTGGGCTGACCCGTGATCCAAATAGCCCTGTAGTATTTCCTCTTCTAAGTTAATTGCTGCATATTTAATTTTCCTTATGCCTTTAAGCACCATTGAGCTCCCATCTGTGAACCACACGTGTCCCTCTATCCCAATGGTATCTAGCTCCTCCAAGGGGGGTGCCTGTATCAGGGCTATTCTTTGCTCTAATGTAACCTCGGGGCAGTCATGTTTATTTCCTTTTTCAATCAGAGCGTGAGTCAATAGGTCAGGTCTAGACACGGTCTCGGTGGTGACTCCTCTGTTTATCAGTGTGAGGGTCCACTGAGCCATGCGGGTGTTTGAGACCTTGCCCCCAACCAGTTTCCCAGACAGAATGTACTTTAAAGGGATGTGGGTACTTTGGATTGTTAGGGGAGCCGTTCCAGTTAGGGGTTCAAAAGACTGGACTGCCCACACCGCTGCCAAACATTCCCTCTCACAGGGATCAAAATTCATTTCTGGCCCCTGTAACTTCCTAGATTCGTAAGCTACCGGGACCAGTTTATCTTCTTCATTCTTTTGGAGGAGAGTAGCTGCTAATGCCAGGTCGTTAGCCGCGAGTCGGATTACAAACGGCTGGGACTCATCTGGGAATCGCAGAGCAGGGGCTGTCAGGGCTTTTTGTTTAAGCACCCTTAGAGCCTCCTCTTGCTCTGACCCCCACTCCCATTTTACCTTTTTCTTAAGCAATTTCCACAAGGGCAGTGTAATCTCAGCATATTTATAAATATGAGGTCTTAGAAAATTAAACCCTCCCAACAGGACCCGTAGGGAATGTTGGTCGGTAGGAGCCGGCATTTCTATCAGGGCTCTTACTTTTCGTTGATCTACCTGCCTCCCTTCCTTTCCTATAACAATGCCTAGATAAGTCACTTGAGACTGGACCAACTGGGCTTTTTCTAAGCTAACTTTAAAACCAGTCTCTTGAATTAGAGCCAAAACATTTTCAGTTAATCGTTGTACCTGTGCCTCAGTTTCCCCAAAAATTAAAATATCATCTACGTAGGAAAACACAAAGGACCGATCTTGTGGGCTAAGGCGATCCAGCATGTCTATGACATGTTTGTGAGCTATAGCTGGGCTATTGTGAAATCCTTGGGGTAGACGCTGGAATGCCCATTGCTGCCCATTGACCGTGAAGGCAAATCTATCCTGTGAGTCTGGGTGCAATGGGATAGCAAAGAAGCAATTAGCCAAATCAATGACTGAGAAATACTTTGAAGTAGCCTGAACCTTTTGAATTACCTGGGTCATATCGGCTACTATAGGGGCCATAGGGATTGTGCCTTTGTTAACACGCCTATAGTCAATAGTTAAACGCCAAGATTTGCCGTCTGCCTTGAGGACTGGCCAGACAGGAGAGTTAAAAGGGGAGTTAGTTTTTCGAATGACCCCCTGCTGTTCTAAGTCCCGGACTGTTTGCTGTAACTGTGTTTCAGCCTCCTTGGGATAGGGGTATTGTTTTTGAGGGGGTACCAAATCCCCAATGATTTTTACACAAGCCTGTATTTTCCCACAGTCCGTTTTCTTTTGAGTCCAGACAGTGGGGAATTTTGAGCGCCACACCTCAGCTTGCTGAGTTATTGTGGTGGTGGCTACTGGTCCCCCTTTGGTTAGAGGGGTCCTCTGTTCCACTTTTCCCTTATGGGGAGGGGGCATGTCCAGTTTCCATAAAGTGCCCCGTGGTAAATCAATCACTATGCAATTTTTAAATAGCCAGTTTGTGCCAAGAATCATATCATTTGTCATGTCTGGGGTCTGGATCAGATCTCCGTGGGTTCTAAACCCTTGCACGGAGAAAGGCACTTCTGCCCACTCCCATCCTGTACTGGGCTTCCCTTGAAAGGACTGCAGTGTGACTTGTTTGATTCTAGTGCCGGCTGGTGGCTGAGTTCTAATTAGCGAGACTGCAGCTCCTGTGTCAATTAAAGCCAATGTAGGAGCACATGTGCCCTGCTGGATATAAATACATGGTCGACCTTCAGGGTCCCATGCAATTTTACTGATGAACCTCCAACGTGGTGCTCCTACATATGGAGGAGGTTCAATATCCAGAGGGTCTCCCTATGCCGTATCTCCTGGGAATGGGAGGGGGTCCGTAAATACAGAAGGAGTAGGGGGAGGGAGAGGAGCTGTCGGTGTTAGTATGCTTGCTACTCTCCCCTCCTTAGAAAGCATCTGAAGTTTAAAAGCTTCTGCCAATAAGTTCTGTGTGGGTGCCCCGTCCCACTTGTCTCTATCTGCCCCGTATTGCATTAACACCTTCCAGGCCATGCGGCGAGCGTCTCTTTCAGTTAACTCTTCCTTGCCTGGAGCTGGGGTGTTTGTTTTAATTTTCTGGAGGTCTGGGTACAAATTATCCCTTTGTCTTCCTCCATAATACCCTCTACCCCGAGATCTACCTCTAGTGTGTGTTCCCCGTGCCCCAGTTATGCCTTTATTGCCGCTTTCATTAGAATAAGTAACCGAGGGCTCTAATGCTGCAACATACGCCACTCGTTCCTTTTTTATGGTAGGGGCAGGACCGGAATATGTAAGTATTTGCCGGACCATTTCTCTTAGTTCCCGTAATGTGGCAGGCTGGCCGGGTTGCCACACTCCCAGTCTCATTGCATAAAACGGTTGTAAGGAGGCAGCACATTCTCTTAAAGAATCTACACTGAAAGGCACCAGGTCCAGTTTAGTGGCCGTATCACGTGTAACTAAGCCAGCCATCATCTGCATGAGACCCCATCGGGTTAAAAACGTTTCGGGGTCCTCATCAGTTTCCTGTGAAATCACAATGGCTTGGGCCACGAAATTACGCCTGCCCATTAGTTCTGCAAATTTTGTCAGAACATCCATTAGGTGGTAATCCTCACCAATCCTGAACCTGTCTAGAAGCCCCCACATATCTGGGGCTGCACAAATGCTCATTAAGCGGTGCAGCTCTTGTGAGTTGAGATCCTCCCTCTCTCCCAGTAGAAGAGCATTCACACTCCATCTAGAGAAATTTTCCCGTTTTAAAATCCCCAGCCACTTTGCCATGGCCTGGAGATCGGAGGCAGAAACAGGCACTGTGGTTACTGTTTCACTCCCACCATCCTCCCTCGTGGTGGTGACTGTTCTCTTCGTTATTGTTGAAATGGCATTTTGGCTCTCGGAGGGGGAATCTACCCAAATATCCCCTTCCCAATCTCCAGAGGGGTCTAAAAAGTCTGCCCCTTCTGGGGTTTCAAATATCCCTTCTCCTGAAGTTACTGCTGCAACTTGTCTGTTTGCAAATCCCACTTTTTGTTTTAGTTGGTTGATAAGTGATTTACAGTGGCTATGGTCAATAGGGGCTTTCCCCTGTTCTAAAGTTAACTTTTTGACCATTCCCTGTAATACCTGATTTTCTTTTTCAATTCTTTCCTTCTCTTTGGTATGCTCCTGTAAGATTTGAGAGTGTTGTTTTAACTCTCTGTACCCATCCTTAAGGGAGTCTAGCTGGGTTTGGCTGCTAATGGACAAACATTTCCACTTCTCTGCTTCTGCAGCAGAGGTTTGTAAATCCTGCTGCAGCTTCTCCTTTTCATTTTCACATTCAGCCAATCGAAGGAATACCTCATTACAGGTCTTCCATAGAAGCCAAACTGCAGCTGCTTCTTTTTTCATTGGGGTTGAAGGTTTATATATTAACATATATTGAGCCAATTTATCTTCTAGGTCCGAAATCGTATGGACATCAGCTAACACTTGATCAGACCAAGGGCTGTGTCCAAATTTTTGCAAAATTCGTTCAAAAGGGGTAACATTTTTTACAAACGCCAATTTTTCAGTCCCCTCTCTGGGAGCCTTCTTAAAAGACTGCTTAACTTTAAACATTTTCTGGTATACCCAACCTCCTATTGGGACTAAAACAGCAATGCTTATCCTTTTTATTAATACCTCTTAATATACCCAACCTCCTATTGGGACTAAAACAGCAATGCTTATCCTCTTCGCCTGGAGCAAGAAATTTAATTCTTCTCCCTTCTTTTCTACTGCCGGCACTCTACGACCGGGGGAGCGAGAAAGCTACTTCTCCTCCTCTCTATACCCGGCCTCCTACCACCGGGGGTGTGCACACCTTAATGATCGATCACTTTTCAATACTTTTCAATACTCAATATCAAAGTTTGTTTCTTTACTCAATAAATGCTCGTGGTACCTTTCCCCCTTTCGCAATTCTCCACCAAAATGTTGTACTCAAAGTACTATACAGGATCTTTTCAGGGGGATTAAGGCAAAACGCCACATTTATTAGTAATACCGGTATTAATTAATACTCTACAATATGCATATGAGATATATATCGCAGTCATGCATTCACACACACACACACATACAAACACACTCCGTCTTGCTGTTGTTACCAACTAGTTGCTCCCCTTAACTGCACTGGCCAGGTGAGTTAGATGGGGGAGGGGTGGAGCCGGGCTTCTGCCGATCCGGATCGATGCTCCGATGGTGACAAGACGAGACCCGGGGTCCTCCTGCAAGACACCTCATATTTATAGCAGCTTCCCTCTTATGCAAATCTAGACCAGATTCAAAATCTGGGTCTGTGTCCATTGGTCTGTGTCCGTTGGTCTTTGTGCTGCTTTTCTCTGGGTGTTGTCCCAATGCTGCTCAAAGAGGGTGTTTTCTAAAGAAGGTGCTTGCTTCTAATCCCTGAGGCCGTCAATATGTCTGCTCTTCTTTGTGGGGCCCACTTGACAAGTTGTATTGTCCTTTGCTCTGGCTCTCATTCCCTCTGCAACTGTTGTAGCTGTCTGGAGGTGGGTGTCTTCCAAGCCTCACTCATTCACACCTCGTTCAGTCAATAGGGCAATTGATTACAGAGTGGAGGGAAGATCTTATTCTACTTCTAGAAAAAAGGCTTTTACTTTAACTATACTATCCTTAGGGGCTATAACATTTGATACAAAGTTTTCTACCAATTTTCTATATAGGGATCTAATACAAAGTTGTATGAAAATAGAGAGGCACAATGCCAAGTCATATGAAATACAAAATAACATCATGCAAGATGCAATGTCATAAAGATACTTAATACAAAATGTCATAAAGAAAGATACTTAATACAGAATAACACAATGCAACATCATAAAGATTTATAGAGATAGTTAATACAGAGATTTCTCTACACTTGGAGCCACAGGTGGGAGCTGGGTGTTGTCAAGTGGGGACCAAAGTGGATGAGCTACTCCTAGGAGTACAACTGCTCCCCCATCAGAGGTACTACCCCTCCCTGACAACCCCATGTGAGTAGGTATCCGCTCGATAGCTTTCATCACCATATAGTTTTTGACAGGTTTCCACGCCCCGTCCCCATTGCCGGCGCCGTCCCCATTTTTCTGTGTTTGGCCGGGGTAAGGTTGCTGTAGTGAGTCCATATTGGTCCATATTGGTTGACCGGGAGGTGGGCGGGCTCCCCTCCTGTCCTGAAGAGGGAGCACCGGCGCAAACACCCAAGTGGGCGGAGCCTCCGCCTCCTGTCCCCGCCCCCCGGAAGTCACGGGGCGGGACAGGAAGTATAAAGGCCGGCAGCCAGAGCTCAGTCAGGCGCCGGCCACCGCAGGGAGCAGACGTGCGGTCGGGAGCTCCCCGCCAGGATACCTCGGAGGCCCGTGGTGGATGCCCTAGCTGGCCGGAGCTGCCCCGAGCTCATTACGAGGAGGAGCCGCCGGAGCCCGTCCGCTCCCGTCGCTGGGAGGCGCCCGTGGAACTCCCCCACAGCAACCCTGAAGGGGAGGCCCCGCCAGAATCCTTGCAGCCCTGCTGTTATCCAGAGGAGCCGCCCGAGGGCCAGTGGCCGGGTTTCCCTACGGAGCTACCGGATCTGCCACCAAGCCCCGGCCGAGAGGAGGCTCCACTGATGGACTGGACCGCAACCGGTGCCACAGACGAGGTAGGCCCCGAGGGGGATAATGGCTCACAGCCCGGGGGTAGCCGACCCCAGTCAGGCTACAGAGGCCTGTGAGCCCATGGCAGTGTGTTTCGGTCAGGATACCCCACTGACCGGCAGCGACACTAATCGCTGCTAGGGCCCCGGGCTGGGACACAGTGGAGTGGGCGGGCCTGTGTCCCCCCCTGCCACCCCTACACACGGGTGGCAGGCCTCCCCCTCACCCAACGCTCAGGTAGGAACCTGAGCCCCTTACCTGCCGGAGCTAATTGCTTGTTTGTGCTCCGCCCTGAACCAGGGCCGGAGCTACTACACTGCTTGCCTGCTCAGCCCCTGCTCCAGAGGGCCTGAGCGAAATTGACTGGTTGTGCTCCGCCCTGACCCAGGGCCAGAGCTAATAGACTACTTGGGTGCTCAGCCCCTGCTGCAAAGGGCCTGGGCTTATTGACTGCTTGTGCTCAGCCCCTGCATCCAAGGGCCTGAGCTTACTGACTGTTGGCGCTCAGCCCCTGCACCCAAGGACCCGAGCTTATTGCCTGTTTGTGCTCAGCCCCTGCTACAGGAGGGCCTGAGCTAATTAACTGCTTGTGCTCAGCCCCTGCACCCAAGGGCCCGAGCTTATAGACTGTGTGTGCTCAGCCCCTGCTGCAAAGGGCCTGAGCTTATTGACTGTTTGCCAGCCCAGCCCTGCGTCAGAGGGCCTGGGTTCTTCGACTGTGGTTTACTCAGCCCCCTGGACCAGAGGGCCTGAGATCTGAGCTAACTTACCGTTTAAACGGTGCAGTAGGGAGTCGGTGTGGCTCCCCTCCTGTCCTGAAGGGTCGAGCCCCGGCGCAAACCCTTTTACAGTTGCGTGATTGTGTTTTGACATATTTAGAGAAAAAGTATGAAAGACTAGAAAGAGAGGCTGTAAGGGGTTTGCAGCTCCCTCCCCATCCGTCTGGGCGGGAGACAACGCCCCTCGCTATGATACTTCTGGGATACCTTGGTTCAGGGGAAAATTAGCTCAGTGTTAATGGTTCAGGCCTGCAGTCAGACCGAGCAAAGACAGAGAGTCTGTGTCGCAGGGCAACGATTCACCGGTGAGGGATGATCTCTTCCGGCCTCTAAGTGCCCTCTACAGGCTGGTGTCTCGCCTGCCGCTGGTCCCGGTGTACCTCCCAGACCCCGGTGCCCCTCTACGTCAGGCTCCTGCCCCCGGCAGTAACCCACTATCTGGGTGTCCAGGGGCCCAGGGGAACCCCCAACCCTCTAACCACACCTTGCCTCAGTGGCTACTGCCAGTCACTGTCTAGCCCCCGCTCACTGGGGCGGACTGCAGTATATAAACCACGCATCATCGGCAAGGGGGGTTGGATCAGCTGCCTCTGCCTATCTCTGGGCTGCCCCTCTGCAGCCCGAGTACCTTTTGTAGGCCTTTATCTAGGCCTGGGGTTTTGCCCAGAGCCCTCAATCAGGGCTGGGTCAGAGCCGCTGCCGCCCTGCAAAGGGGCGATCGTTGGGTACCAGGTACCGGGGCAAGCGACTCGCTGGGCAGCCTCTGGAGGCCGTCTCAGCCCGGGGCACGGTCTGAGTGGGCAGGGACAGCGAGAGAGGGAGGGAGCATCAGGGGGCATCATCCAGGTGTCATTATCCATCTCTACTGCCCCTCCCGGAGCGCCGACTCCTGCCCCAGAGCGAGGGGCACCTCGCCCCCACTCTCCAGCTCCTCCCTGGCCCTCCCTGAGCTTTCCCCCTTTATGGCCAGTTGGGAGATTAAAACTACTCAATCCCTCCTGTCTGCAGCATTGCATACATCTTGCTGCGTGCCCCTGCGCTGCGGGCTCTGACCCGGCTCCTGCCTGGCGCAGCATGCGGCTCCGTGCCCCTGCGCTGCGGGCTCTGACCCGGCTCCTGCCTGGCGCAGCATGCGGCTCCGTGCCCCTGCGCTGCGGGCTCTGACCCGGCTCCTGCCTGGCGCAGCATGCGGCTCCGTGCCCCTGCGCTGCGGGCTCTGACCCGGCTCCTGCCTGGCGCAGCATGCGGCTCCGTGCCCCTGCGCTGCGGGCTCTGACCCGGCTCCTGCCTGGCGCAGCATGCGGCTCCGTGCCCCTGCGCTGCGGGCTCTCACCCGGCTCCTGTCTGGCGCAGCATGCGGCTCCTGTCATGGAGTGTGGGAGGGCTGTGGCCTACAGGCAGGCAGGCAGAGCAACAGAAGGTCCATTTGCCTGGCCATTGATCAGGGTGGGGCAGCAATCAAGTAGGGGGGCTCTGGCCTACAGTCCAGCAGAGCTGTGGCAGTCTAGGGGAGGTTATCTCTCTGGTGAGAGAGTCAGCACAACCGTCTGGCGTCCGGATTCAGGTGGGAGCCAGACCAATGCAGGCCTCCTGACAACCAGGTGGGGAGGCTACCGCTCCTGATGGTGGGTTGCCAGGGGTAGGGGAACCCAGGCCCTCCCACTCACCTACGTCCCATCCCAGGGCCCTAATAGAAGCAGAGTGGCCTGCCACTGGGTCAGCGGGGAAAATCCGACTGCAACACACTGGCCGGCTTGTAGTCAATGACACAGCTGAATCTGATTCGGCTTCCCTGGGCTCCTTCCTACACGACCATTCTTTGTGTACATAGGTTCCAGGGTTGTTGTTTGCTTCGGACCACGAAAAAGTTCAAGGAGCTGAGATTACAGAAAAGTCCCATAAAATGTAAAAGGGCTTAAAGCCAATGGGGTTCTCTCTCCCTCTCTTTCTCTCTCCACATACACCACATCTATCTATCTATCTATCTATCTATCTATCTATCTATCTATCTATCTATCTATCTATCCCCATACACAACCCCTCTATCTATCTCTCTATCCCCATACACCCCCTCTATCTATCTAATCTATCTATCCCCATACACCCCCTCTATCTATCTCTCTATCCCCATACACCCCCTCTATCTATCTATCTCTCTCTCCCCATACACCACATCTATCTATCTATCTCTCTCTCCCCATACACCACATCTATCTATCTATCTATCTCTCTCTCTCTCTCTCCCCATACACCCACCCCCCCCTCTCTCTCTACACTCTCTCTCTCTATCTATCGGGAAAGATGCTTGGGGCCTGTTTTTTTAGATAAGAATAAGGCAGTTAAAGGGGATGCGTAGTGAGGGGAGGGGAGGGAGAGGGCTATTGTTTAAAAATCTTGGATTGATAGGATTGGTTCAGGAAAATGCATTCTATGACTCAGCTGTAGAACATTTTCTGATTGGTCCGCCCGAGAGGCGGAGATAACCATGCTGTGGGCTGTGAGCCTTGGGAGCTCTCTCTTTTCCCGGGGGGCAGCCGCAAGGATAAGTTCTCTTCCCCACCCCCACCCCACCCCCGCCCTCCCTTCAGCTTTCTATACTTTCCTTCTCTCACTAAGCCAAAAGGATCTCTTGCTGTTTTCTATACTCTCCCTCTCTCAGGTCTGGTCTACACTAGTCGTTTATTTCGGAATTAGCTGAGTTAATTCGAAAAAAAAAAATCATTCCGTCCACACGATCAAACCGTTTTCTTCGATTTAAAGGGCTCTTTAATCCGATTTCTGTACTCCACCTTGGCAAGTGGAGTAGTGCTTCAATCGAGATCGCAATCCCGGGTTAAAGGTATTGTGGACGCAATTCGATGTTATTGGCCTCCGGGAGCTATCCCAGAATGCTCCCTTGTGACCGCTCTGGACAACACTCTCAACTCCGATGCACTAGCCGGTGGGCAGGAAAAACCCCGGGAACTTTTGAATTTCATTTCCTGTTTGGTCACCAGCAGCACAGGTGACCAGCAGCACAGTCCACCATCACAGGAGATCATGCAGTCCCAGATTCGCAGACGAGATCCAGCATGGTCCGAACGGGAGGTACTGGATCTCATCGCATGTTGGGGAGATGACTCTGTTATGGTAGAACTACATTCCAAAAAAAGGAATGCAAATACGTATGCTAAAGTCTCCAGAGCCATGACGGAAAGAGGCTACTCCAGGGACACAGTGCAGTGTCGTACAAAAATCAAGGAGCTCAGGCAAGCATACCAATAAGCCAGGGAGGCGAATGGGCGCTCTGGGTCACAGCCCCATACATGCCGCTTCTACTGTGAGCTGCATGCAATTATGGGGGGTGACAACACCACTACCCCACCACTGTCCATGGATACCTCCAAGGGGGGAGTTGAACGGAGCAAGGAGGATGAGTTATTGGAGGACGAAGAGGAGGAGGACAGTGCATAGGCGGCAAGTGGGGAATCCGTTTTCACCCCTAGCCAGGAACTATTCTTAACGCAGGAGCCAATAGCCCGCCCCCCAACTCCCAAGGCGGGCTCCCGGACCATGACCCTGGAGAAGGTACTTCTGGTGAGTGAGCCTGATCGGAGCCATGAGGTGGGGGGCTGGGGGGAAACACAGCCACACTGGGCTGTTCGCATTTAGTTTAAAGGGCTCATCCCTGCTCAGAGCCTCGTCGGAGCCACGCGGTGGGTGCGGGGGGGGGGGGTGAAGCGATCATCCCAGAGAGCCCGCAGGCCCTCCTTTTATATTGCAAACCCACCAGGCATTGCTTGCTATGGGAAAGGGGGCCTGGCAGTTTGAAAGCATTGAAATGAATGCGGAAGAAGCAGAACCCCGCGTGCCCCTAGGGCTTACCATGGCTGGCTGCAAGCTAAATTCTGTTGCCCGGCCATGTGTGATGTGCTGTGTACTATGAATTGCCCGTTTCACTGAGAAACAGTGTGTCCTTTGTTCTCTGAAATGTATCTTTTAAAATACTACCCTCCCTTTTTCTCCTCCCACAGGTGCAGATGTTTCAACGTGGCCCCTATCTACTCCATCCAAGAGGCTGGTCCAGATTAGAAGGTGGAAAAAATGAACTCAGGACAACATGTTCGCCGAGCTCATGCAGTCCTCCAGCATTGATAGGGCCCAGCTGAATGCATGGTGGCAAACAATTGCGGAGTCCCATAAAGCATTACAGGAACACGAAGAGAGGAGGGACGCATGCGATGAGAGCAGGCAGGATGCTGTGGTCAAGCTCATGGGGGAGCAAACTGACATGCTGCACTGTATGGTGGATCTAATGCAGGAAAGGCAGCAAGACCACAGACTGCCGCTGCAGCCCCTGTTTAACCGCCCTCCCTCCTCCCCAAGTTCCATAGCCTCCTCACCCAGATGCCCAAGAACACGAGGGGGGAGGCTATGGGGACCCACACACTCAACCCCAGAGGATCGCCCAAGTAGCAGAAAGCTGGCATATGCGAACTTTTGATTTGGTTTCTGGACTTGTCCTTCCCTCCTCCTCCACCCCCATAACCCAACCCCCCCCCCCCCCCCATCTACCTTCTTATTTCTCTCAATGTGTTGTGCAACAAATAATAAACAACAGTTTTAAAACAATTGTGACTTTATTTCCTTTCATATATATATAGGGGGCGGGTAACTTCAAGATAAACAAACACAACTGTCACACTGTACCCTGGCCAGTCATGAAACTGTCTTTCAAAGCTTCTCAGATGCGCAGCGTGCCCTGCTGCGCTCTTCTAATTGCCCTGTTGCTGGCTGTGCGAAATTGGCCGCCAGACCAGTTGCCTCAATCTCCCACCCCGCCATAAACGTCTCCCCCTTACTCTCACAGATATTGTGGAGCACACAACAAGCAGCAATTACAACTGGAATATTGGTTGTGCTGAGATCTAACCGAGTCAGTAAACTGGGCCAGCGTGCTTTCAAACATCCAAAAGCACATTCTACCACCAACCTGCACTTGCTCAGCCTATAGTTGAACTGCTCCTTACTACTGTCCAGGGTGCCTGTGTACGGCTTCATAAGCCATGGCATTAAGGGGTAGACTGGGTCCCCGAGGATAACTATAGGCATTTCAACATCCCCAACAGTAATTTTCTGGTCTGGGAAGTAAGTCCCTTCCTGCAGCTGTTCAAACAGACCAGAGTTCCTGAAGATGCGAGCGTCATGCACTTTTCTCGGCCATCCCACGTTGCTATCGGTGAAATGTCCCTTGCGATCCACCAGTGCTTGCAGCACCATGGAAAAGTACCCCTTACGGTTTACGTACTGGCCGCCCTGGTGTGCCGGGGCCAAGATAGGGATATGCGTTCCGTCTATCACCCTGCCGCAGTTAGAGAAACCGAGAGCATTAAAGCCATCCACAATGGTCTGCACATTTTCCAAAGTCACTACCCTTGATAGCAGCTGGTCAATGATTGCGTTGGCTACTTGCAGCACAGTAGCCCCCACAGTAGATTTGCCCACTCCAAACTGATTCCTGACTGACCGGTAGCTGTCGGGCGTTGCAAGCTTCCACAGTACTATGGCCACTCGCTTCTCAACTGTGAGAGCTGCTCTCATTTTGGTGTCTTTCCACTTCAGGGCAGGGGACAGCAAGTCACAAAGTTCCATGAAAGTGGCCCTATGCATACGAAAGTTTCACAGCCACTGGGAATCATCCCAGACCTGCAACACTATGCGGTCCCACCAGTCTGTGCTTGTTTCCCGGGCCCACAATCGGCATTTCATGGCATGAACCTGGCCCAACGCCACCATGATCTCCCAATCGCCACATGCCGTGCTTCTAGGAACGTAGGTGTCCATGTCCTCATCAGTATAGTAATCGCGCTGTCGTTGCTTCCTCGCCTGTTTTTGCAGATACTGCACATACTGCTGGATAATGTGCGAGGTATTTACAATGGTCAAGACTGCACCGGAGATCTGAGCGGGCTCCATGCTTGCCGTGCTATGGCGCCTGCACGGGTAATCCTGGAAAAATGGCACAAAACGTAGGATAGCTGTTCGGTTCAAGATGGCTGATAAAAGGTGGGAAATGGTTGCCTTCTGTAGCTTCCACATGAGCCCAGCACCGACAACATGTAGAAATTTGCTAGCGATGCAAGAATGGGGGAGCAGAGTTTGTGGCGGAAGCTGTGCTGCTCGGTTCACGATGGCCGAACAACGGCGGGAAATGGTTGCCTTCTGTAGCTTCCACTGGAGCCCAGCACTGACAACATGGAGACATTTGCTAGCGATGCAAGAACGGGAGAGCAGAGTTTGCGGCGGAAGCTGTGCTGCTCGGTTCACGATGGCCAAACAACAGCGGGAAATGGTAAGGATCTTTCTCTCTTTTGCACAGCTCTGTTTTCTGCTTACTAACAAAAAAGGATCTTTCTCTCTCTTGCGGTTTTCTGTACTTTACACAGCCCTGTGTCACTGACACAGGATCTCTTGCTAATTTTTCTGCCATGTGATTTCTTTCACCCAACCTTCTCAACCTTCCTTTATATTTCCCTCTTTTATTTAATTAGCCTTTACTTTTTAAAATTTATTTCAACTTTTTTACTCTTATTATTTTTTAGTCCCAACAAAAATAACCTTTTACCACATTCTTACTAATCTATAAAACAAACTCCTCTCTCTTGTTGCTTTCTCTAGTTTCCCCTCTTTCTTCTATTTAAAATAACCTTTCTTTCCTTTTTTCCTCTAAGCCTAACCAATCTTTCTTTTTTTAAAACTCCTTTCCTTTAAGGCCTCTGTAGCGAGGGGGCGTGGTCTCCCGCCCTGACAGACAGGGAGGGAGCCATGAACGCCCCCTGTTGGGCAGAACCAGCACTTCCGCGGCCACCCCACCGGAAGCAGAAGGGCGGGACAGGAAGCGGAACTATAAAAGGCTGGTCCTCCAGCTCAGTCGGGAGAGAGCTGCCGGAGGAGCAGGACGTCTCTTCCCCGCTGCGTGACCCCAGACCTAATGGAGACCGCTATCCTGACAGAGACCCAGAGGGGCTGACAGAGCTGCAAGACGCCAGGGTCTCCGACGAGCTGGTGGGGCTGCCACTAGCCGTCTACCCCAGCGAAGCAAACAACAACCCTGGAACCCATGTACACATGGAATCGAATGTAGGAAGTAGCCCAGGGAAGCCAAATCAGATTCAGCTGTGTTATTGACTACAAGCCGGCCAGCACGTTGCGGTTGGACTTTTGCCGCTGACCCAGTGTCGGACAACTCCACTGCAGTTAGGGCCCTGGGCTGGGACGCAGTGGAGCGGGAGGGCCTGGGTTCCTCTACCCCCACCACCCCAACGTCAGGAGTGGTAGCCTCCCCACCTGGTTGTCAGGAGGCCTGCATTGGTCTGGCACCTGCCTGAATCCGGATGCCAGACAGTTGTGCTGACTCTCCCACCAGAGAGCTAACCTCCCCTAGACTGCGACAGCTCTGCCGGACTGTAGGCCAGAGCCCCCCTACTTGCTTGCTGCCCCGCCCTGATCAAGCGCCAGGCAAATGGACCTTCTGGTGCTCTACCTGCCTGACCGTAGGCCAGAGCCCCTACTCAATTGCTGCCCTGCCCTGATTGATGGCCTCGGGCAAACAGACTCTCTACCATTACTTGGCCTGACTGCAGGCTAGAACCATTAACACTGAGCTAATTTTCCCCTGAACCAAGGTACCCGGAAGTATCATAAGTAGTATAAGAGCCCTACCATCAATCAAACCCTAACCCCGCCGCTTGACCCCTTAAGCCCCGCCCCTTTACCCCTTGGTCCCTCCCACCTGTCACCGGAAGTCCCCCCCCACTACCCTCTACCAATCAGGAGGGGTTTTGTGCCGAAAGAACCACCCCGAGAGGAGATTTTGACCAATCAGGGGGACTTCCGGGGCGGGGGTGACCCATCTGGAAGTGGGTCGTGTGACCCCTCTAAGAACTCCCCCCACCACCCTCTACCAATCAGGAGGGGTTTCGTCCCGACAGGACCTCCCCGAGAGGAGATTTTGACCAATCAGGGTGACTTCTGGGTTGGGGTGACCCCTCCGGAAGGGAGTCGTGTGACCCCACTAAGAACGCCTCCCAAGGCCCTCCGCCAATCAGAGTGCAGCACCATTACCCCATAAGTCCCAGCGCCAGACAGAGGAGGCGGCCATCTCTTACCAAGGACACGTGTTTTCGAAAGCGCGGAAAGGCTGCTGAGACGAAACATGGACTCCTTCACCACCCCCGTGAGAACTTCGGACTTTGTTTTAGCCCCAACCGTCTTTGACCTTGTGTGGAGCAGGCGTTACATCAGCGACAGTTCCGAGGAGGAGGAGGGAGCGACCGAGGGGAGCCCTTTGGCCCAGCCGTTGCTGGATACGCCGGAACCCGACCCCGAAACCCTCGTGAGACACCCCGATGAGCATGGCGGTCTCTCTTTGTCCACCCCCTCAGAGGTAGAAGGCGTAAAAAAGTCATGTGCACTATTGTACGCGTTGCTGTTTATGCTATCCTTAAACACTGCCTTAGGGAAAAGCTTTTTGAAGATTGTGAGGGCTGTGTCATAGATGTGCCAGGCCAAAGGCACCATGATTGTGTGACTTGGACTTCCGTGGATATAAACTGCAAGCTCCGGGGCCTGTGTGCTGAGCTGTGTTTGGAAAGCTTATTAAACACTGTTGTTGCCATAGGTTATGGTATGCAATGTCTGTGCCTAACCCAAGAACATTTAGCGCAAGGGGTGACCTTGATAAATGCTGTGCAATTCAGTGCAGACCCTGACCGTGTTCTAAGGAAAATGACCAAACCGGAAGATGCCTGCTTAGAGCATTATCTTGACCGTCTAGTCCGCACAAAGAGTTACAGAACCCTGCTTAAGAAAAAAACTATTTGTAAGAAATCTAAAAGGATTAAGTTAGAGAATGGTGAGGGGACAAACATGCGATATAAAACTTGGTAGCTGTAAATTTTTTAAAAAGGGGGGTTTGTGACTATTGTGTTTTGTTAGAAGGCCTTTGGCCTTTAAGTGAGCTAAAAAGTTTTAATGAAGCATCTTGGTTTTGTTTTCAAGAAGCTGTATGTTTTTTAAATAAAAAAATTAATTGTTTGTGAGAATTAGCTCTTGTGTTTTTTGTGTGTGTGTATAGCAAAAAGCTGAAATGTATGTTGTGGTGGGGAAGGGGAAAAAATCCTAAAAATGTGCTTACAATAAAACAACCATGCCTATCATAGCAAAGGGCGTGGTCTCCCGCCCAGACGGACGGGGAGGGAGCCGTGAACCCCTTACAGTCTCTCTTTCTACTCATTCATACTTTTTCTCTAAATATGTCAAAACACAGGCACACAACCTTCCCCCGGCCAAACACAGAAAAATAATACAAAATAAATTTTCAAAATGGCCGACGGCGCCAAAAACATACACAACCGGAAACGGGGACGGAGGGCGGGACGTAAATGCTACACAGTGCATGGAAACCTGTCAAAAAGTACATGGTGATGAAAGCTATCGAGCAGTTAACTACTCACATGGCTGTGCAGGGCAGGCGGCCAATGGGGAAGAAGCCATGCTCTGGTACGAAGCTCCCAGGGAAGGGAGGCTGGCTTTTCCCAGAGCTAGGGCAGCTGGGCAGCTTCAATGACCGGGCTCTCCTTAGTACACGTTGTTCTTATCCAATGAAAAAATTTGCGTAGGCTGCAGCGGGCTGGAGGGTGGTTCTTGAACGCCTCCAGGATGAAGATGGTCTGAGAAGCCAGGCTTTGGACCGAGGAGTTGCTGTCCTCCTGCAAGCCTTTGAGGTCTAAGATTGAAAGGAAGGAAATGGAGGTCAGAGCCACAGCGCTCTGGAGAGCCCCAGCAGACCAAGCCAGCGCTGTACCTCTCGGCCTGTGACAAGGAGGCAGCAGGCTGGGAGGCGGGAGGCAGGGGACTAGCAGGAACAACCAGCAACCCTCACTAAACATCCCTGCTGCCCTCCACAAATGGGGGAGCCTCCAGACACAGGCAAGAAGTCCCAATGAACCCCATTCACTCACTATTTCTAGGACTGCCCCGTCCCTGCAGTATCTGAGCACCTCATCCCTGCCTGTATTTACCCTCCGCCTTCCCCCAATGCACAGATGGGCACTTAGGTCCAGAGAGGGGGAGAGTCACAAAGGGGGCTTGGGCATTGTTAGGCTATGCCTAACTTTAGGTGCCCTGCTGCCATCCAGGAAATGCCGAGGAGGGAGCTCAGCCATTCTCTAGCTCTGGTTGGGAGGCCCAGCTGTGAACCTGCTCTGGGAGTGAGGAGTCTGATCTATATCACCCCCGCCATTCGCCAACAAATGTGGAGATGCTGCTCTGCCCTGCGCTGCCCAGGGGTCCGGGCACGCAGCAAGGAGGTAGGTGACCGGACGTCACCTCGGCCTCATTTGGAGCAGTGGCTTGACCCCAGGCACCCCACGTGGAGGTGACTGCTCCAAACACTGGGCTAGTGAGTGCAAGGGGGGAGGCAGCACCCCACCTCGGCTGTGTTTGGGGGGGGGGGCAATCGTCTGCAAAGGCCAGCCAGCTCAGGCCCAGTTTGGGGATCTGCCAGGCCGCATTTCTGAGGTCAGGGCTAAGTGCCTGGCACATGCCAACCAGCAGACACGACAGGGTGAGGGGGCAGCTGATCAGGGGTTTGGGGATCTACATTTTGCATCCCTTTGTGGCTCTCGCCCGAGATCATGTTGCTGGTGTCAGAGATCGAACCCAGCCCACGGCCCTGGGCCGTTCATCCCCCTAGCGCTCAGTGCTCAAAGCAGGTACCACTCACCGTTGCAGATGGCATCCAGCTTGTCCTGGCTCCTCTGGTCCAGCTGCCGGGCAGTGAGCCCTACACATACAAACAGCTCGTCACATCCCCGCATCCCCAGCGAGGGTGTCAAATGTCACCCTCCAAGCAACCCCTCGCTTCCCCCGCCCCTCGCTGGCCAGGACGCGCTCCCAAGTCCCCAGGGGAAAGGGTGAGTCCCCAGGGATGGTTACAGGGCTGGTTGCCAAAGGAGAGCACAGCACCTTGAGGGTCCACTACCAAGAGCCCATGGTGGGGTATGGGGGGGGGAATGCGGACTGCATGGGGAGCAGTGGGGTTAGAGGGGGCCCATCAGCCGATCAGGGCAGTTTGGGGTCAGCTTGCTCCTGCGGACTTCTGACACCCTTGATCCTTCATTAGACAATCAGGAGCCCAAGGGTTACTTCTCGCTGCTGGCAGGGACTGAGGAGAGCCTGGGACCGGATCCAGCCCCCCTGCTAAAGGGACCCCTGCTCTGTGGTTACCTATGAACCTGATGGCCGCTTCTCTAATTGGAGCCTGTGGGTTCTCCAGAAAGGCCATGGTCTGGCACAGAAAGTTGTTGGCTCTCCCCTTGTAGCGCATCAGCTAGGACCAGAACAAGGGAGCACAAGGTTATTAAAGGCCTTTCCGTCCCGCAGGCCGGGTTCCAGGTGTGTGGAGCGCACGTCCTGTTTTCACCCCTCCTTCCTGTGCCGGGGGGATCACGCAGAGGGACTACACCCAGGGCCAGGAGTGGTCCCGGGGCTGGGGCTCAGTGTGGGCACAGAGCCGGGCAATGGGGGGTGCCCTATCCACCGATTCCCCCGCTCCTACCAGCGAGGGCTGCGCAGTGAATGACCTGAGGGCTCCCTCACCAGGCAGTCACAGCTTTGCCAGGTATCCTTGTGCTGGATGAAGCCACCGAGCTGGTCCCACTTCAGGAATTCCGCAGCACTGCTGAGGGTGTCCCAACACACCTGCAAAACAAGTGGGGCCAGGGCGAGCCGGCCACGGTTACGGGAGCTGGAAGCCACTAGCCTCGTTACCCGGAGGCCGTGCGTGCTGAACACTTCCCGGCCCCAGGTTGCTTGCGGAAGGGCGGCGGTGTGGCTAAGGCAATGGCTGGAGACCTGACTCAATTCCCAGCTCTCCCTGCGGGAACTCAGGCAAGTTGCTTAGGCCCAGGGGTGCAAAGGGATTTAGGTGCCTAATGCCTATGGGTGATCAATACTTTTGAGGCGCTAGGCCTCATGCTGTGCCTCAGTTCCCCACCTCATGGTGAGTAGGAGGGTGAATTCATTAGTGCTGGTGGCATTTGGCTCCCAAGTGATGGTGGCCATGAGCGCTAGCATGTGCAGAGACACCTGGGGCGGGGGGAGGGGGGGCGGCTTGGGCATCTCATGTCTAGTACGGGCTGTCCAGGCCGCTTGGCCAAGGGCACACTGGGTCCTGCGCACCATCTGGAGACTGGGTAGCCCTGCTCCTGGTAGGGGCCATGGCCAGGGTTGTGCTCTTCCCACCAGCACAGCCAGGGAATGTGCGGAGGCCAGTGGCTGTAGGAGTGGTGAGGCGACCCCTCCCCCCACCCAATCTCTCTGCCTGGCTGCAGGGGGGGAGTGTTGGGCTCAGAGGATGCAGGGAAGACTCAGCAGTTGGGTGGGGCGCCATGGTCATGGCGCTACTGCACTCAACGTTCAAGTGATTTTGAGCGCCTGACTGTCACAGCACTGAGCACCTGCCCTCTGTCAGCGAGACCCTTTAAAGGGGGGGTGACACATGTTGCCCCCTCAAAACAAATTACTGGTCACTCTGTAACGGTATCCGCTGCAGGCTCCAGCCCGTGGCCTCACCTGGGACACGTTGGGACGCCCATCATGCACAAGGAGGAGCAGCGGGACCAGGCTCTGGAGCACATACTCCTTCATCTGCCTCCTGTTGCGCCCCCTTACAAGCTCCAGCAGGTGTTTAAAGAGGGTGATGGAGAGCACCCGGAGCCTGCTGGTCACCTGCAAGAGACGACATGGGGAGGAGACGCTGTGACAGTCATTCTCACCCAGCGGGGCGAGCGCTCACTGTGCCAGAGATGTCTGCCCTGCAGGGGGTATTGGTAACTCACCCCCAGCCATACAGCCACAGCTGGGGCCAGAGTCTCATGGGCATAGCGCCATTGAAGGCAATAGAGATGCAGATTTCCACCAGTTGAGGGGCTGGCCTGGTAACTTCTTGGCCAGGGAGAGCAGTAAGGTGGGGTGAGACTGCCCCTGGACTCTCACAGCCAGCTCTGGGCACACTGACATCAGCACACACCTGTGTCAGCCAAGGGGGAACGCGCAGGGCAGAGCAGCGCCAGGACAGGGGCGGCAGAGAGGGAGTGATGAGGAAAGATTCAAAGAGCAAAGGGGGGGGGTGTAGTTTGTCCTCCCGCTTTGCGGGCCCAGCTCACACTGCTGTTGACCCACAGCGGCCCTCTAGCCAGGCCAAGGGGGCCAGGCGTGGGGGGCAAATTCCTACACTGGTGTTTGTTTGAGCCACGCACAGGGACCTGGGGTGGATTTAACCAGGGCCAAGGGGTGGTAAATGTGCAGGAGCTCCCAGATAGGGGGCCTTGGAAGCCATGACTGGAAGCCACCCAGCCTCCAGGGGCTCGGGGTGGGGTGAGGGTTGCCCCACTCCTGTGCATGGGTTTCTTGTTAACTCAGAGCCGGCCCCGCTTGGTCACATGGTGCTGCTGGGCTCCCTCCCTGCATGGCTGCTGGCAGAGCTGAACCAGTCCAGTGACCAGGGAGGCTGGGCGAGCTGTGCCAAGCAGGGAGAACCAGGAGCAATAGCTGGATGCTGTAGGGAGGGGCCACTGCTTTCTGGGAGGTGAGGCTGAGGGGGCAGCCTGGGGACGGGGTGACTTGAGCTGTTCTGGGAGTGGCTGAACCTTTAAACGGTGACCCCCCAATCAGCAGTTACATGTCTGGGCACCAGGTTCTAGACCAGGCAGTTCTCTGCGTGACGTCTGTTGTAAAAGTGTTCATAAGTTCTTTTAGCCTGTTTATCTGATTTGGCTGCGCTCTTCCTGTCTGGCCACTTTGTAGTAGGTTCTTGGAACAGTAGTTCTGAGTTGTCTTTCCATGAGGAGTTGTGCTGGACTAGATGCAGGAGCTGCTGTTGGTGTTGATCTGTAATTCAGAGGAGCAAGGAATGGATCTTCCTGCTGTCAGATGTTTTTAGCTGCCTGCGCAGCTCTCTCAGCCTCTCCATTCGCTTGTGAGTAATGTGGGCTGCCAGTGATATGAGCAAAATCATATTTCATTCAGACTGACTTAAATTCTGCTGCAGTGAATTGTGGGACATTGTCCATCACTAGTTGTTCTGGATACAGAAATGAGCAAACGTACACTTCAGTTTCTCAATAACACTGCAACATGTTATGTCTTTCAAGTACATTATTTCTATATAGCTGGAAAAATAGTCCACAATGACCTGGCAATGATGTCCTCTGAATTCACAAAATCTGCAGCTAGTCTTTCCCAGTTCTCTCTCTTGTAGAGGTGGTTGTTCACTGGTTCAGCATTGCCTCTTAAGTTGATTTGGACTAGATCACCTTTCAAAAGCCCAATAGCATCAGATCCTCAAGTTCTTCCATCTTTCTCACTAGGCCCATCATGGCTGCTACACTGCAGCTGAGAAGGTTGTTGGTCTTTGATCCCATACACACTGAACGCAAAGCTTTTGTCTTTGTAAATTGGTTCGGTGATGAACTGGCCCATGCAGTTCAAAATCCCTTCAGGGAGGGTCAGAGCTGTGTGACATCAGCTCTCGAGTCAATTTTAAAGTCAATAGTCTTGCTTTGAATATTCAATGTCACTCTCCAGGCGGGCGCCATGTCATCACAAGTGATAGATCCCAGAATCAATGGGTCTTGATTGTCTGCAATATGAGTCAACTCCCTGACTGCTTCAGTGCAACGAACAGCTGCAAAATGTCCATATTTCAGGCATTTATTACAACATGCGCCTCTGGCTGGACATGTATCATCCCTTGGGATATGACTTTTCCACACCTTGTGCATGTAGACTGGCATTTGTCCCTCTTAGCCTGGGAATTCTCTCTCCTTACCTCAGGGAGTTTATGAGAAAGACTTTTAACACTTAAGTGTCTGTTTGTAGCTTTTAAGCTAGTTGCAGGTTTTTCAATTTGTTTTTGCCTGTTGTTTGAATAATTCTGACTCTTGCTAGCTGTATAGCTGTGGGTAGAGTTAAATCTCTCTTCGGCGGTAGCTGCTGTGAAAGGTTTTTTGCAGTGTTGTTGTAGCTGTGACAGTCCCAGGATATTAGAGGTAGGTGAGGGAATATCATTTAGACCTCACCTGGCTTGTCTCTATGAAAGGTTTTTATCTTTTAACCCAATAACCAGCCTGTTTCTGAAATTTTCATGTTTTACATTCCCCAAATCACAGTTTTCAGCCAGGGGATGCAGAGGTCTTATAAAACTTTCAACATTTTCCCCTGGTTCTTGAATTCTTTGCTGAAAACATGCTCTTTAATAAACCACATTTCCCTCGGTTATAAAGTGTGCATCAATCCTAACCACAACCCTTGCATAGTTGTCTTTGTGATGGTCTTCAGTAAAGTCAAAGGAGGTAAAGATATGCTCTGCGTGCTTCTCCATAGCCTAAATTAAAGTCAATACCTGTATATCCCCAGTTCCTTTGTGCAGCTTGTTTGCAATGCAAAATCGTGCAAAACATTGTTTCCAGTCTGTCCATTGTGAAGGGTTATGAAAGGTGACGTTCTCTGGGGAACCAGAGAGGGGCATGTTGATGAGGTCCTGCAAACTTTGTTGCTGTTCCTTCCGTCTGCAACCTGTGTTGCTGTTTTCCTTTGGTTTCTGTTCTTAGTTTACTCCTGACACCATATCATGTTCGGTACCAGATATGGACTGCCTACAGAGATTGTTTACACGCACCAGATGGAGAGTTCTTAATTTGTAATGAAAGAGGTGCTGGGGCTCAAGCAATTTTTTTACAATCATAACTGATGCAGCAAGCCCAGAGGTGCCAGGGCTTAGCCCTGGCAAGCCCTGGCACAAGTTGAGCACTGCAGATGGGTTCATCATAAGAACCGTTAATGCTCTGCTGGATACAGCTGAGGTTCATTTAAATAAGGTATTTTACAGAGCATCACCTAGTAGCTGAACAGTATGATACAGGGTAACATGCCATTACACAGGTAGCCTGGCTTGTTTGCTAGACTCCATCCCATGTTAATCTTACTAGCCAGCTGCTCCTGCCCCCGGTGTCAGCTCAGAGCAGCCGGGCAGGCTCTGCACAAAACTTATGGGAGCGGTCTGGGGGCATCAGAGCTGCACTGCAGTGGGCATAGGCAGATGTTGAATTGGCACCTCGCTGGTCTTCCCTCCAGTTGTTGAGGCCTATTTGCCTTTCCCTGGTGATGGGCGTTGTGTTCATTAACACTATTTGGATTTAACACCCCCCCATAAAGAACCTGTTCTGTTCCCCCCGGGCCCGAGAGGGGGTTGGTTTGGAGGGCTCACCCCAGGGCGAGATCCTGCAGCTGGGGTCCAGGAGACCCTGGGAACAGCTTGAGCCGGGCCTGTGCCACTACTAAATAAAGAGCGGCAGGGTCCCAGCAGAGTTCGGCAGGGCTGAGGGTAGTATTTAGTGTTGTGAAAGCTGGGGAGGTGGGTGGACGCTCCAGGAGCCCCCACTGGGGGGTTACCCCTAGAAGGCAGTAATGGATGGGCCCCTTTCTCCTGCCCGCTTGCTGGATCTCACCATCCAGTGGGGGACTGGACATCAGTCTGGTGAACGTGCCGGCGGGGGCTAGTTTGTGGTTATGAAAGGCCTGGGGAGAACTAGGCCCTCCTTTGACGCTGCACTGCCATGAGAACGAAGGGGAGAGGAAAGGGTGGTAGCTGCAGAACCTACAAACGGAGCCGTTTCCTTATGGAGCTCCCAGACCAGCTGTGGGATTCCTGGCCAGGGAGGGGAGGGGCAGGATTTTCACCAGGGTACCATCACTTGTCACCCTGGAAGCCAGCAAGAGCATTGCAGCACCCTGTGCTGCAGAGGCCCCCTCGCTGCATGCAGACTCAGGAATGCATGTCCTTCCACAAGGGGAGCCTTGTCCCCAGGCTGCCCTGATCCTTGTCAGCAGGCCTGCAGGACACAAGGGTTCCCATCCTTTCTGCCATACGCTCTGATGGAGAGTGGGGTAGCAGAGGAAGGCGGGAATGGGCTCACGTCATTTACAACAATCCTTTTTCTGGCTAGGACCATAGCACAGGCCCTGCTAGCCCACCCGCCAGCCCCCATTCACAGGTCCGCAGTTTGAACGGTCTCCCATGGGCCACCGGGCCTTACATCATCAATGAAAGGCAGGAGTTTCTCAGCCACTTGCACAGCCGCACGGCTGGCGCTCTGCCTGTCCATGCCGTCAAGGATGTTTTTCAGCACGGTGATGGCCTTGGCGATGATTTCCCTGTCTACCTCGTGTAGTCGCTCCAGGACGTCTGGCAGCAGACGCTGGAGTTTCCCCACCTGCGTGAAATGAAGAGCTGCTTTACGAAACACCCTCCAGTGACCCACAAGCCATTTCCAAAACAACGTCCACCTCCCCTGCAGACAGAGGCACGGGAACTAAGGGTGTGGGGGGTGCTGCAGCACTCCCAGGTTTTACACGGGGCTCTGCTCCTGGCCCCGCACACAGGGTCCCAGCTGCCAGCCCTGCGCCAACCCCCATCTGTGGCCCCAGCCTCGGTCCCCTTGCTCCATCCACCTCCCCCCCCTCTCCTGGAGCCATGGCCCTGCTCCTGAGCCCAGCTCTTAGGGGTGGCAGGGGGTGTGGGCAGGGGTAAGGGGGGGCGCAGCACCTCCACTATAAAAAGTCTTCCAGCGCCCCTGCCTCCAGGTGACATGTTAGAGCCTCAAAGCCTTTGCACAGCCAGCTAGAATCACGGGCAGCGGGGCCGGCTACCTGCAACATAAGCAGCTGCTTCCTTGTACCCCAGATCTCAGGGGATGGTATTTATTAGCGGGTATCATCTGTGAAAGTTCTCTGCACAACACGTTGACCCCAAATAAATCAAGTCTATTATTGTTATAGGGGTTTGAATAGCACCTCGAGGGCCTATCTGCAATCAGGGCTTGTGCTGGGGGATTTCCAGGCACAGTAAGAGACGTCCCCTGCCCTAGAGCTTACAGGCTAGACACACAAAGGAAGGATTTCTATCCCCATTGTACAGACATGGAACTCAGGCACAGAGAAGCTACGTGACTCGCCCACGGTCACCCCGGGAGTCTGGCAGAGCCAGGAACCGAACCTGGGTTCTCCTGAGTCCCGGTCCTTACAGCCCAGCCTAGAGGAGGGAGCCAATTTTGCACACGAGTTCTAGGGTTGGTCTGTTACTAAAAGCCAGATTCAATCATTTCTGTATTTGGTTTTTGAACCTTTCAAAGACAGCCCCACAAAATTTTTTTGGAGAGGGTCCAGAGAAGAGCTTGAGAACATGACCTATGAAGGAAGGCTGAAAGAATTGTGTTTGTTTAGTTTGAAAAAGAGAAGACTGAGAGGGGACATGATAGCAGTTTTCAGGTATCTAAAAGGGTGTCATAAGGAGGAGGGAGAAAACTTGTTCACCTTAGTCTCTAAGGATAGAACAAGAAGCAATGGGCTTAAACTGCAGCAAGGGAGGTTTAGGTTGGACATTAGGAAAAAATTCCTAACTGTCAGGGTGGTGAAACACTGGAATAAATTGCCTAGGGAGGTTGTGGAATCTCCATCTCTGGAGGTATTTAAGAGTAGGTTAGATAACAGTCTATCAGGGATAGTCTAGACAGTATTTGGTCCTGCCATGAGGGCAGGGGACTGGACTCGATGACCTCTCGAGGTCCCTTCCAGTCCTAGAATCTATGAATCTATGAAAATCTCAACCGGCATCAGGGAAAAAATGTGTCAAATACAGGCTAACCGGTTCCGGAAGAAAAAATGAACCACAAGCAAGTGAAAACCAGGCTGAGGCGCATGGAACGATGGGAATAGTGTATGACAAAGAGAATTACAGTCACGCCCTCTCCATGTCTGATCTAATCATAGTCCGGGTTTAATAAACCGGACTGACCCGCTATTCTCAGGGTAAGTAAATTATCATTAGTGAGAGTTGCCTTCAGATTGTCTCCTCTTTACCAGGCTGCCAGATCTGTGTATTTAAGCCCCAAGAGTTTTCTCTGCCTTCACTATACTGTGTGTATCAAACTTGTTATGAGATCTTAGCAGCAAAAGGCCCCTGTAGAGCTCTTCAGAGGAGCAAGTGCTGCGGGACAGAGCTGTGACGTCAACAGTTAAAATCTATGAGGCTTTAAAAGGGGATTTGTAGGAAAAAATGGTTCCTAATTGAAGCGAAATGGCTCTGTCCGAGCGTCCCTGATCACTGGTGTCGCCAGCATTCCCTGGGGTCTAGAGTCCGCAGCTCTGCTGCTAATCTAGTGCTAGGGTTCTTTGGATCACAGAGACCCCAGACACAATCAGTGCCAGGTGCTGCACACACCCAGAGACACACCCCGCAGCAGCCAGGCCCTGCCCTGCAGAACAGCAGACAAAGGCCAGGCAGGGACTTGCCCAAGGTCACTCAGCAGGTCAGTCACAGAGCCAGGAATAGAAGCCAGGGCTCCTGACTCGAGGCCAGGGCCATGTCCCCTGGGAAGGTTTCAATGACCCCAGCCCTGCAGCAGCTCCCTGCGGTTCTGGGTTTATCCCCCAGCCCTCCTCCCCTCTCACCTTCTCTGGGCGCAGGGACAGGTACAGGAGGCCTTTGAGCGCCAGCCAGCGCACCACAGTGTTGGGGTCTCTCAGCTGCCCACTCAACCGGTCCAGGATGGCGTCTTCCCGCTCATTGCCAAGGTCAGGGCACTGGAGGAGCTAACACACCAACAGCGAAACAAGCTAGAGAACGGGGCTGGACCCTCACGACTCATCTCTGCCACGGGGCCCTTAGCTCCACCTGCCACGGGCGCGGCATGCGCTGTACGCCGGGCACCGCGATTGGTCACCGTGTGTGCCCCACTGAAATGCTGCTAGCGCAACGGCCCCTCGAGGCTCCAGCCGAGATCAAGGCCTACCCTGCTCCCTCACTAAGGCTCAGCTGCATGCGGAGCGGGGAGGGAGGGGGCTGCAGCCTTGTGTTCCAAAGGGCCGCCCGGTCTGCGGGGGGCAGGTGAATTGGCCGTGGATGGGGCCCGGCCTGCGCATGGCTATACGGACGTCAGAGGGGGCTTGAGGGCCGAGGTCACACAAGGGACCATTCTATGGAGCTGAGCCTTGGGGAACAAGAGACACCCGACCCTGGGCTTTGCTCCAGCCCCGCGACACCAGCTGGGGCAGGTAACAATGTCCAGAGTCAGTGACTCCACCCCTAGGGCTCTAGGAGCTTTCCCTGCCCCTGGTCACCCACCCACCCCCAGAGCCTTCAGGGCTACCCCTCTCCTGGCCATAGGCATGGGCGGCGAGTTCTATGGGCCCCCGGTGCCTGGGCACCATGAGCCTCGGCCCCGCCTTCCGCCCCCGCGTCTCCCGGGCCATTTAAAAGAGCCCGGGGCCCCCACTCACCACCAGCAGTGCAGCGGAGCTGAGCGGCTTCCTGCCTGCTTGCTCCACATGGCTGCCGGCCCCTCCCTGCAGCCCCTGGGTGGGGTGGGTCTGTGTCCCACTGTCACGGAGTGTGGGGGAGTCAGGGCCCCGCACCCCCCACTTCCTGCGATTCACCGTGACTCTCACCAGCCAGTAAAACAGAAGGTTTATTAGATGACAGGAACACAGTCCCAAGCAGGGCTTGTAGGTACAACCAGGACCCCTTCAGCCAGGTCCCTCTGGGGGGGCAAGGATCTTAGACCCCAGACTTGGGGTTCCCTGCCTCTTCCCACCCAGCCCAAAACTGAAACCAAAACCCCTCCCACAGGCTCTCTCCTCCTCCTTCTCTCCCCCTCTCCCTTTGTCCAGTTTCCGGGGCAAAGGTGTCGACTCGCCCCACCCCCCTTCCTGGCTCAGGTTACAGGCTCAGGTACTGTCCCTCACCTCAAGTCATCCCCTGCTCTCCCATCCCCCATGCAGACAGTCCAGTAAAACTAACCGACATACCCAGGTCAATCCACCCCGCTCCCTACTGCGTCACACCCACCCCAAGCGCCCCTGCAGCCAGTAGGAAGCTGCGCGGGCAGTGCCTGGGGGTAGCAGCACACGGAGGCCCCCAGGCCCGCCCTGCCTAGGAGCCCCAAGTAAGCGCCGCACCCTCCCAACTCCTCCCAGAGCCTGCACCCCCACCCCTTTCCCACACCCCACTCCGGCCCCCAAACTCCCTCCCAGAGCCTGCCCCCCCTCCCTCCGCACCCCCTCCTGCCCCCAAACTCCCTCCCAGAGCCTGTACCCCCTCCCTCCACACCCCCTCCTGCCCCCAAACTCCTCCCAGAGCCTGCACCCCTCACCCCCTCCTGCACCCCCACCCTCTGCCCCAGCCTGGAGCCTGCACCCAGCACCCAAACTCCATCCCAGAGCCTGCACCCCAGGCCCCTTCCCCACCCAAACTCCCTCCCAGGGCCCAACCTCTCACCCCTCCTGCACCCCAATCCCCTACCCCAGCCCAGTGCCTGTACCCCAGACCTCCTCCCCCCGCCCAAACTCCCTCCCAGAGACTTAGGCAGGTGGGGGGCAGGGTTTGGGGGGGCAGAGTTTGGAGGGGCGGGCTCTGCTGGTCACCACCAAAATTTCTACAAACCTGTCGCCCCTGGCCATAGGTCAGCCCCATGCCACAGTCACCGCTGGGCTAGGGCTGTTCTCACGACCCTCACCCGCCGGTGAGGCTCACCTGAATGAAGAACGCCATGGCCGGGATGTACCGCCTATCATCCCTGCAGTTGAAGATGGCCATCAGCTTGTGGAAAATCCAGCAACGCTCCTGGAAACTGACCGAAACCATGGCCCTGGCATGGGAAACACAAACACCACATCATCGAGGTGGGCAAGGACTGGTTCTCCATTTACAAATCTAACCAGACCAGTGCCACAGGACAGGGGATCCCGGGTGACTAGTCACGTGCAGCTGGCACGGACTAGTTCCTGCTGGCTTAAAATGTCCAGCGGCCTAACTGCTAGAGACCCAGACCCTTAATCACTCTACAGGGAGCCCTTCCATGAGGCCAGCTCCGAGCACGCAGCGCTGGGGCTGTGTGACGAAGTGGGACCGTTCTTAATGTTTCCTCTGAATACTGTGTGGGTGCCTCAGTTTCCCCTATGCATTTCTTAAGTCTCCAGTGTGCATAAATGGCTGACAATCTGTCTCCTAGCAACAAATGGCCAGGGCCCTTCCACCCTTGCAAGGGGATAGCTAAAGGTGAACAAAGAGATCAGGTGACCTCCTGGTCCAGGAAAGAGACAAAGGCCAGAAAGGAGGGGCTGGAGGGGGGTTTCAGTTGGGAGCTGGCTGGGGACCAGAAGTGAGTGCAGACGGAGTTGTCTGCCTCGCTGGGCCCCAGAATGGACCCGGCTGAGGGGTCCCGTTTGCTGTACCTACAAGCTCTGTTTTAGACTGTGTTCCTGTCATCTAATAAACCTCTGTTTTACTGGCTGGCTAAGAGTCACGTCTGACTGCGAAGTGGGGGTGCGTGCAGGATCCTCTGGCTTCCTCAGGACCCCACCTGGGGGGACTCGCTGTGGGAAGCGCACGGAGGGGCATATGCTGAATGCTCCAAGGAGAGACCCAGGAAGGTGAAGCCGTGTGAGCTTCTTGCCCTGAAGACAGTCTGCTCCGAGGGAGAGGAGGCTCCCCAAAGTCCTGACTGGCTTTGTGGGGAGCAGTTCCAGAGCATTGCCCGGGGACTCCGTGACAGGCTGCAAGAGAACTGCAGACAAAGAAGGGCGTCGGTGGGCTCGGTGGCCTTTCTCATGTGCCCAGATATTGGGTGATGAGAGACAGAAGGTGGGTTAGGGAATATCTTAGATTGGTCTAAGACAAGTGTTGGAGCTTTCTGTGTTAGCTTCTCTCTCTCACCCACAGATGCTGGGCCAGCCAAAGACATTCCCTCCCCCACCTTGTCTCTCTCATGTGCTGGGCCTGACAGGGCTACACCAACGCTGCAGTCAGACATGACGGAGGCTGTCTTTGCCCAACCACACCTGCCAGAGCCACGCAGGAAGCGGTTTACGCCAGGCAGCGCAGGGTGGAGAAGTAGCCGACTGACTCCTCGGCCAACAGCACAGAGGCTGCGGCCTGTTCCACGCAGGCGATTGGGAGCTGCGTCTCACCCAGCGGGGAAGGTGATGTGGCCGTGTCCTGGGCCCAGGGACGGGAGATGCTGCTGCGGTCAGTTCTGGGCAGCAGCCCCAGGGACAAGACACTCACCGGGCAAGCAGCAAGACGCCTTTGTGGTGCATGTCGGCGTTCATGAGCATGCCCCAGCCACCCTGCTTCTGGATGAACGTGGCCTGGTCCTCGTAGCCAGCACATTGGAGCAAGGCTTGCATGGCATTCACCGCACACCTGCATGCAGAGCGAGCCTCTTGTTACTGAGCGAGCCCAGGCCAGGCCCTGCCGCGTGCCTGCGGGCAACGGTGCAGAACCGAGGCGGGGTGTCGGGCTGGCAGTACCTGACGGGGCTGAGGGGTGCGAGCGTGTCCTCCTGGTTATGCACCCTCTGGTTATCCATGGACGGCTCCACCGTGTAGGTTATTTGGAAGAGCAGGGCGATGGAAAGCTGAGGGAAGAGCTCCTTCACCTTCTCCCTGGAGCCCTGCTGCTTGAGGATCTTGTACAGGACTCTGGTGGCCTGCAGCCAAGAACAGGAGACAGATGTCACTGCAGGGCCTTCGTCCTTCCCACACTCCCCCAAGGCACCTAGAGAGGAGGGGTGGGCTGGGGGCTAAGGCCTGGGATGCTGGGTTCAATTCCTAGCCTGTGTGACCTTGGCTAGAACCACAGAAGGGACTTGGGCTCAGCGTTGCCATGCCTAGCTTCATGTGCCCTGCTGCCCAGTGGACTCACAGCCCTGAGTTAAGTGCCCAGGCTCCATATACGCTCCAGAGGGAGAGTCAGTTGGGCCAATTGTTAAAGAGGGTAAACGGGATGGCCTGGGTAATTTCAGGCCTGTCAGCCTGACATCGATCCCAGGCAAGATAATGGAGCGGCTGGTACAAGATTAAATTAATAAAGAATTAAAGAAGATAATTTAATTAATGCAAATCAACATGGGTGTATGGAAAATATTTCCCGCCAAGATAATTGCGATCTGTTTTTCGATGAGATTACAAGTTTGGTAGAGAAAGGAAATAGCATTGGCATAATGTATGTAGACTTCTGTAAGGCGCTTGAGTTGGCGCCGCACTCCAGTTTGATCGGAATCCTAGAAGGATACAAAAGTAACGTGGCGCACATGAATTGGTTATAAACTGGCTGACAGGTCTCAAAATGTAATTGTAAACTGGGAATCAGCATTGCACTGGTGTGTTTCCAGTGTGGTCCCTGCAGGGATTGGGTCTTGGCCCTACGCGATTTAACATTTTTATCAATGACCTGGAAGAAAACATAAAATCATCACTGATAAAGTTTGCAGATGACACAAGAATTGGGTGAGTGGTAAATAATGAAGAGGACAAGTCACTGATACAGAGCGATCTGAATCGCTTGGTAAACTGGGGGGCAATCAAACAGTATGTGTTTTACTATGGCTCATTGTAAATGAATACATCTAGGAACAGGACGGGGGATTCTCTCCTGGGAAGCAGAGACTCTGAAAAGGACCTGGGAGTCCTGGTGGATAATCAGCTGAACAGGAGCTCCCAGTGTGGTGCTGTGGCCAAAAGAGCTCATGTGATCCTGGGATAAATAAACAGAAGAATCTCGAGTGGGAGTATTTGGCACTGGTGTGACCCACTGCTGGGATCCTGGGTCCTGTTCCAGTGCCCACAATGCAAGAAGAATGTTGATAAATTGCAGAGGGTTCAGAGAAGAGTCGTGAGAATGATTAAAGGATTAGAAACCATGTCTTATAGTGATAGGGTGACCAGACAGCAAGTGTGAAAAATCAGGACGGGGGTTGGGAGTAATAGGAGCCTATATAAGAAAAAGACCCTAAAATCAGGACTGTCCCTATAAAATTGGAACATCTGGTCACCCTACACAGTGAGAGACTCAAGAAGCTCGATCTATTCAGCTTAACAAAGAGAAGGTTGAGGGATGACTTGATTACTGTCTATAGGTATTTCCCTGGGGAACAAATATTTAATAATTGGCTTTTCAATCTAGCAGAGAAAGGTCTAACATGATCCAGTGGCTGGAAGTTGAAGGTAGACATTCAGATTGGAAATAAGGCATACACGTCACAGTGAGAGTAATTAATCATTGGAACAATTTACCCAGGGTGGTGATAGATTCTCCATCACTGACCATTTTTGAATCACGATGGGATGTTTTTCTTCAAAGACCTGCTCTAGGAATGTTCTGGGGGCAGTTCTCTGGCCTGTGTCATGCAGGGGATCTGACTAGATGATCACAGAGGTCCCTTCTGGCCTTGAAATCTATGAAGCTAAGAGTGGGGAGCTGCCTAAACCAGCCAATAGGAAATGCTGAGGAGAGGGGTGTGGCCTAAGCCCCACCCCCAAAGGGAATTCGGTATCTATCTCTACTTGGGAACACTTAAATAGTCATTGGAGCAGAGTTTAGACCCCGGGTCTCCCAGTTGGGTGCCCTAACCACTCGACTAGAGACAGTGGTGTAGTCCAAAATCTGAAGGTACTGGAATGCCACTAAAATATTGATTTTCATAAACATGAATTATACAAATTCACATTTTATTTGTCTACTGAATTTCTGGTACAGTAATTCTTGGCTAAACCAGGCATGGCTGAAGACAGGCCGGCTGTCCGAAATAACAAGGTATTGGATTTTTTTTTTAATTGTATACACCAGGGGTCGGCAACGTTTGGCACGCGGCTCGCCAGGGTAAGCACCCTGGCGGGCCGGGCCAGTTTATTTACCTGCTGACATGGCAGGTTCGGCCGATTGCGGCCCCCACTCACCGCGGTTCGCCGTCCCGGGCCAATGGGGGCGGCGAGAAACCGCGGCCAGCACATCCCTCGCCCGCGCCGCTTCTCATCGCCCCCATTGGCCCGGGACGGCGAACCGCGGCCAGTGGGGGCCGCGATCGGCCAAACCTGCCACGTCAGCAGGTAAATAAACTGGCCCGGCCCGCCAGGAGCCGCGTGCCAACCGTTGCCAACCCCTGGTACACACACACACACACACACACACACACACACACACACACACACACAGACAGACACCTATAGTAGCTATTCAATTCATTTTAACTGTTGAAATCATTGTGCTGAAATGCCATTAATGTGTACACAGCACACTATGTAAAAGATATAAATCTAGACAGTACAGTGATAAAAACCCAATGAATGCATAGCATGTTTTCTTTTTACTTTAGCCTATAGGCTAATGAAAATACAAAATAAATCACGCTGCTGCACTATAGACATTAGTCTATCAGGCGGAAATAATAAAAGTTTATTTTAAATTGAAACTAGCTAATAGGCTACACAAGTAACACAAAATACATCAAGGCATAACAGGGGCTGTAGTAGCAAAGGCCTGCTGTAATGCATTTATCTAATTTCTACAAATATTTCCACAAAGCGTCTTTCTCCATCTTGTAATTTATGTGTCTGTGAATCAGAGGGAGAACGAGGATGTCTGAGCCAAGTTCTGGCACAGCTGAGAGGGTGCCACATGGAAAATGAAGGGCCACGTAGCTTGCTAAACATGAGATTTGACATATGCGGAATAAGCCGCTTGCCACATTTGCCATTCACAATCATAGTCATGTGGCTAAATCCACGCTCAAACTCAGCCGTGCTGCATGAAATCACACGCGTGGAGCTGAACAGAGGTTTCAGCTGAGCTGGCACTTCTGACCAGTATAGTCAAGAAAGTCACGCTAGGCATTGACTATTCCTGTCACTGGTAGACCAAATCGGTTGCACAGCTGCCCTACCTCCTTTTCACTTTATCTAAGAATAATGGGTCACTACAAAAAGTAATTTTCCCTCTGCTGATACTCACATCTTCTTCTTGTTCTTTCTTGGTTTCAGGTGACCGGCAGTAAAGCGTATACAGTTTGTCAAAGAATTCCAAGTGATTTACAGCTCTTACTTCACTTAACGTTTCAGCAGCTGCCAAATCCAACCTGTGATTCACACACTACCTCGCTAGAACATTTGGGTACTTCTTCACAATACAGCTCGCTACGCCAGAGTTCTTCCGAAGCATAACACTAGCACCATCACTCGCAAATACTACAAGAGTAATTGTAATCAGAATTCGATTTATTGAGGCATTTCAGCTCACAATCTACAGTGCCTGAAGCCGTCTGATGTGGAAGTGCAATCAGATCAAGAAACATGAAGTGAGGATAATCATCCTTCAAAGTGTCACATTTTAAATAGATTCTAACTGTTGATTCATTGCTCAGAGTAGTTGATTCATCAACAGACATGGCTATCTTTCCGTCACTCTCCGGCATCTGAGCGCACATTCGTCATTTGCAAGGCTTTCGGTGCATTGCAGATGAGATAGGGTCTAGCATGTCTGTAGCACTGAATTGTGAACACAGACCGATACCAATATCTACACCATGCAGTATCTGGAATTCAGTTAAATCGGGACGATCAGAGTAGGGTCTGCCATGTTTAGCAATGTAATAGGCCATTCGCTTTACCTGCACAGTTGTGTCAAGTTCTGATTTTGTCATGTTAACCACTTCAACTTCAAAAGTTGAGGTTTCTGCTTCTGTTGAAAGCTGTAAAGCTACCTCAGATGCAGTTGAATCTTTGTGTTCCTTTATCTTCATTGGCAGAGATGTTAATCTGGACTCTCAGCTAGGTCCATAAGGAGAAACAGAAAACTACCACCACCCTACTGCTATGGAGAGAGAGACCTTGATGAAACTTTGCTACAGATAAGGCATCCAAGCTTACCATCATGGCAGGACAACCAAGGATAATCCCTCTTCTTCAGCATCCACTAATCAGAATTCATGCCAGCTGGTCCTTTGGCTGTTGAAGGGTAATCTTCACGGTTCGTTCTCACTGCAATAGCCACCTCAGTGAACTCCATTACAGGAAGAGCTCTGTTTTTGTGTTTGTGTCTGCAGTTGATGCACGGCTGCTGCTGTCTTCGTCAACACCTTTAGCCTTCTCAAAGAAGTAGTTAGGAAGAGAAGAATTTCCTAATGCTCTTTTTACTGCATCAGAGGACTGCTGGCTGTAACAGACAGTTGTGCCGGAGATGTGAATCATCTCATTTAGCTTGCCTACTATGTGCGTTCTGGCTCGATTACAATATTGTTGTCTGGTGTTGTTTCACATCTTTATTAATGACCTGGATGTAGATAGAGAGAGCAAACTGGTCAAGTTTGCAGATGACACAAAGCTAGGAGGAGTCACCAATACTTTAGAGGAAAGAGCTAAAATTCCGAGGGATCATGGTAAATTGGAGGACCGGGCTATAGACAACAAAATGAAATTCACCAAAGACAAATGTGAGGTGCTACATTTAGAGAAGAAAAATCAAATGCACAGATACAGAATGGGGGATAACCAACTTGGCCGTGGCACTTCTGAGAAGGATCTGGGAGCTGTGGTGGATCACAACCTCAGCATGAGTCAGCAATGCGATGCTGTTGCAAAAAAAGCAAATGCAATTTTAGGTTGCATTAACAGAGCTATAGCATGCAAGTTATGGGAGGCGATAGTACCGCTCTACTCAGCACTGATTAGGCCTCAGCTGGAGGACAGTGTCCAGTTTTGGTCACCAATGTCTAGAAAGGATGTGGAGAAACTGTAATGGATCCAGAGGCGAGTAACAAAGATGATCAGAGGGATGGAACACAAGCCATACGAGCAAAGGCTGAAGGAACTGGCTATGTGTCGTTTGGAAAAGAGGAGATTAAGGGGGGACTTGATAATGGTCTTCAGATACTTGGAAGGCTGCCATAAAAAAAGATGGAGAAAAGTTGTTCTCTCTTTCCACAGAGGGCAGGACAAGAGGCGATGGGGTCAAACTACAGCACAGCAGATGTAGATTAAACCTCAGGAAAAGCTTCCTAACGGTAAGAAGAGTAGGACAATGGGACAGACGCCTAGGGAGCTTGTGGAAACTCCTTCGCTGGAGGTTTTCAGAAGGGGGCTGGAGCCATCTGTCTGGGGTGGGTTAGACACAACAAGTCCTGCATCGTGGCAGGGGGCTGGACGAGCTGACCCTGCGATCCCTTCTCACCCTGTGGTTCTAGGAGTGCTGCTGAATAGCACCAGGAGAGCGTTTCGGCGTGTTCCGGCTCGACTATAGCACTGGCTAGAGTCACGCTCTCTCTTCGGCCCAATGACTACACCCCGTGGGAGACTGAGAGACACCCTCAGGCAGTGATGGGGACACACGGCGCTCCTTCCCTTGCTGCAGGGGCTGGTACTTACGGCCAAGGGCTCGTTTCTCTGAGAGATATGATTGTAGTAAAACGGCTGCTCCCGCAGCGTGTTGAGCAGCTCCTTTAGGATCTTTTCTGTGGTCTGGCAGTGGGATGTCAGCATCCTCCACATCTCCGCAGCAACGCTGCAAAGGGAGAGAGCCAATGGCACTTGGTCAGAGCCCCGCCAGCCTCCTGTACCCCCTCCCCCCCCCCCGGCACCGGCACCCTGCTGGGTCTCCTCACACCGGCCAGTTCTTTGTTGCCCTCCCGCTGCTGCTGGTGCAGGCTGCCTAGGGACCGAGTCTGAGTGTCAGCCCCAGGGAAGGCTGAGGGATGCCATACAGGGTTTTGCAGGCTGGCCTGTCTCCAGGGCAAGCCAGCCTGCAAAACCCTCCAGGAGAAGCAGCAGCTCTGCAGGGAGCAGGAGATCTCTGGAAGGTTCTGCACTCCCCTGTCCCTGGCAGCGGGACCAGTCCGGGGGACCCGGAGCGCAAGCGGCGGCAGCCCCAGCCCCGTACCTGTCACATGACAGCGAGCAGCCCAGCAGGGTTCTGACCACCTCCTCGCTGTACTGGTTGCCCAGCACGAGAAGGGTCCTGAACAGCTCCCTCCGGGACAGCGGCTCGCTGATGGAGTCCAGGTTCTTGTAAATGCTCATCACAGCCTCCGACACCTGGAAGGGAAATGAGGAGATGGGGGCCTCGGCTTCCTCGCACTGCTATTGATCTGGGGTGCCAGGGACCTGCTGCACCTGAGAGCCATCTGCCCTCCCAGATCCTCTTCACCAGCCCCAGACCTAGAGCACAGGACCAGTTCCCGGCCTATCGATTCATAGACTGCAAGGCCACAAGCGGCCATGGTGATCACCTAGACCAGGGGTCTCAAACTCAAATGACCACAAGGGCCACATGAGGACTAGTACATTGGCCCGAGGGCCGCATTACTGACACCTTCTCCCCGCCGCCCTCGGCCCCACCCCCACTCCACCCCTTCCATGAGGCCCCACCCCTGTCCCGCCTCTTCCCACCCCTTCCCTGCCCCCATTCCAACCCCTTCCCCGAAATCCCCACCCCAACTCCGCCCCCTCCCTGCCCCCAGGGGGTGCAGGAGGGGTGTGGGGTGTGGCAGGGGCTCAGGGCAGGGAGTTGGGGTGTGGGGTGCAGGAGGGGTGAGGGGTGTGGCAGGGGGTCAGAGCAGTGGATTGGGGTGCAAGAGGGGTGCAGCAGGGGGCTCAGGGCAGTGGGTTGGGGTGCAGGAGGGGTGCAAGGTGCGTCAGGCGGCTCAGGGAAGGGGGTTGGGGTGCAGGAGGGGTGTGGGGTGCGACAGGGGCTCAGGGCAGGGGGTCGGGGTGCGGCGGGGGCTCAGGGAAGTGGGTTGGGGTGCAGGAGGGGTGTGGCAGGGGGTCGGGGTGCAGGATGCGGCAAGGGGCTCAGGGCAGGGCATTCGGCTGCAGGAGGAGTTCGGGGGGCGGGCTCTGGCCCGGCGCGCACCGGCGGCAGGCCAGACTCCCTGTCTGCCCTGCCCCGCCCCGTCCCCGCGCTGCTCCGGGATGTGTGTATTGCTGTTGCTTCAGGCACCGCCCCCAGCATCTCCCATTGGCCAGGAATGGGGAACCGCGGCCAATGGGAGCTGCTGGGGGCGGTGCCTGAAGCAACATCAACACACACAGCAATGTGCCCTCCCTTCCCCACGTTCCGGCCGCTTCCCGGCACGGCGCGGGGGCAGGGCAGGCAGGCAGGGAGCCTGCCCTGCCCCCAGTGCGCGTCGGGCCGGAGCCGCTCTAGGTAAACGCTGGGGGAGGGCAGGAGCAGGGGCTGCGAGGGGCTCATGGGCTGCAGAAAATTACCTCGCGGGCCGCATGTGGCTCATGGGCCGCGTGTTTGAGATCCCTGACCTAGACTGACCCCCCGCCCCCCCGCATTGCACAAGCCAGAGACCTGTCCCCCAATAACACCTAGAGTCTCCCACGGATGGGCTCCCCCAGCAGGGTGTTCTCACTGCAGCTCTTACCCCCTCCAACCTTGGGCCGGGGACCTCCAGGATCCCATGCAGCATGTGCCTGGCCACCACCGAGTCATGGACGCTGGTGTCTCTCATGCTGTCAATAGCAGTGAGGAGGAAGTCCATGCGCTCGGATCCATTGAAGTACTTCCCAAACATCTGAAACAAACCTGCCAGTGAAACCCCTTTTGCTGCCCAGCGCGGTTCCAGTCAGTGGCCGAGCAGCCAGGACTGGCCCAGCCAGGAGTGCAGGCAAACCCCACTCTGCCGGGACAGGGCTGGGTTACTGCACCTGGGCAGCACAGTACCCAGCCAGCAATCAGGAACTGTCGTGCATGGCAGAGGCCAGCCGGGCAGTGCACGGGGGCACAATACTGCACAGCACGGATACACTCTTTAGTGCTCAGCAGGGGCTGGGGCTGGTGCACAGATGCAATGATGCCTTTTATTGCATTAATCTCTGGGGAAGCTCCCACCATGCCTGACAAGGAGCTGGGATCAGGTTTGGATGAGCCCCAGTGCATCTTGGGATGTGGCATGTAGGGAGGCATATTGGGCTGCATTAGTAGAAGCATTGCCAGCAGATTGAGGGAAGTGATTATTCCCCTCTATTCGGCACTGGTGAGTTCACATCCGGAGTATTGCATCCAGTTTTGGGCCCCCCACAAGAGAAAGAATGTGGACAAATCGGAGAAAGTCCAGCAGAGGGCAACAAAAATGATTAGGGGGCTGGGGCACATGACTTATGAGGAGAGACTGAGGGAACTGGGCTTATTTAGTCTGCAGAAGAGAAGAGTGAGGGGGGATTTGATAGCAGCCTTCAACTACCTGCAGGGGGTGGGGGGTTCCAAAGAGGATGGAGCTAAGCTGTTCTCAGTGGTGGCAGATGAGAGAACAAGGAGCAATGGTCTCAAGTTGCAGTGGGGAAGTGTGACGTTATTGACATAAACTGGGACCATATAGATCATTGTTGCAACCAAGGTCCTGTAGTGGCACCCAAATCTTGTATAAAGGGGGTCAAATGGGGTGTCTAAGACAAGGTTATGGTTTACTGGTTATGATTATGCTGTCTATATGGGTGTATCAGTTTTGTAGTTGAAGTTATGAATATTGGCTCTATACTGTCTGTATGGCAAACTTATGCTATGCTTCTGGGTGACATCCCAGACAAGCTGGGATTAGCTCTGCCTAGCCTGCTTGATGGCCCATTAAGGACCATCAGCTATACAATGGACCCATTGAGAGAAGGCCAATATGCCTTCAGACTCAGCAAAGTATGCAGGGACTGGCCCATGTGACTCCAGGCTCCATTTTGCTGTAATTTTCCACAGTGAGAACAAAGAGGTGTTCTTACACCTGGAAAAGACTATATAAGGCTGATGCCTCATCTCCATTGGGTCTTCAATCCTGCTTCTTACCTCTGGAGGAACTTTGCTACAAGCTGAAGCTTTGAACAAAGGACTGAGGACCCATCCCAGCAGGGGATGTATTCCAGAGACTTGATTTGAACCTGCAGTTTATTCTATCGCTGCTGCAAGCCTGAACCAAGAACTTTGCCATTACTGTATGTAATTGATTCCATTTAACCAATTCTAACTCTCATCTCTATCTTTTTCCTTTTATGAATAAACCTTTAGATTTTAGGTTCTAAAGGATTGGCAACAGCGTGATTTGTGGGTAAGATCTGATTTGTATATTGACCTGGGTCTGGGGCTTGGTCCTTTGGGATCAGGAGAACCTTTTTCTTTTACTGGGGTATTGGTTTTCATAACCATTTGTCCCCATAACGAGTGGCACTGGTGGTAATACTGGGAAACTGGAGTGCCTAAGGAGATTGCTTGTGAGACTTGCGGTTAGCCAGTGGGGTGAGACCGAAGTCCTCCTAGTCTGGCTGGTTTGGTTTGCCTTAGAGGTGGAAAAAACCCCAGCCTTGGGCTGTAACTGCCCTATTTGAGCAATTTGTCCTGAGTTGGCACTCTCAGTTGGATTCCGCCAGAACTGCATCGTCACAGGAAGGTCTAGGTTGGATATTAGGAAAAACGATTTCACTAGGAGGGTGGTGAAGCACTGGAATGGGTTATCTGGGGAGGTGGTGGAATCTCCATCCTTAGAGGTTTTTAAGGCCCGGCTTGACAAAGCCCTGGCTGTGATGATTTAGTTGGGGTTGGTCCTGCTTTGAGCAGGGCGTTGGACTAGATGATCTCCTGAGGTCTATGATTCTATGAGGTGGAGTGGGCCAGAGGCAGGGCTCTGGCCCAGATGAATGGGCTCAGTCACACGCCTGGGTCTGTCCCTTCCCCCGACTCCTAGGGTGTTAATTTCTGACTCCTGATAACTCTGGGCACAACAATCCCATGAAGCACTGACTGTACTTACCCGTGTGATATCGCTGGTGTTGGTGAACAAGGTGTCCCAGGAGCCGTACAGGGTTTGCTCGTCCTCGAGGAACTGCCGATACTCTGCACTGTTCCCCACCATCATTGTGGCTGAACCAGGGTGGGGAAACAGACAGCAGGCAATATAAATCAGATGTTCGGTTAGCAAACGGGAGTTTTGCAAGAAAGTTTAGAGAGGGTGTGTGAGAGACAAGTACATCTAACAACCATACTGTAAACTCAGGCCAATAACCCCCTCCCCAAAAACAAAACTAAACAAACTAACCCCCCTGGAAGAGTAAAAATAAACCAGGCAGAAGGGCAGCAGCAGCATGGGGCTCGCCAGTTGATTGCACTGAATGCAGCATGTCTGATTACCAGCTCTGTGGGCAGGTAGCATATGTGGGCATTTGGCCCAAGGAGCTACTGGCCCTCGGAGACCAGGAGGCCAGAGGGGCTGAACTGGTGGAGCCAAGGGCGACAGCGAGGTACATAGAGGAGACTTTTAGGGACGCAGTAGAGTGGTCCCACCCCCAGTCTGACAGCCTCTGTGCTGCTGAGGAGGGTGAAAGTTTCGGGGAAGGAGAACATCGAGCTAGAGCAGAGGGAGACGATCCCATAGTTGGGACCCACCTTCCAGATGAAGTCATGATGTCCTCTCAAATTGAGGTAGGAACCCCAGTTACAAAGAAAAGCCAGGGATTCAATCAATAGACATATAAGCAGTTTGGTTTGTGATGACTGGGAGAACCACATGGTAAATTGCCTGCCTGGTGCAAAGGTTGCAGCTCTCACGAGACATCCAGACAGACTTATGTGCCCTGTGGTATGTAACCTAGCGTTTAAATCGGCCTCTGTATGAGATAGCTAATGTGACAGTGAATTTTAAAAAAGTCTCCAGATGTGATCCCTGGTAATACATAATACTCAATACTGACTTCAGTACCAGGCAAATTGTTGAAACTATAGGAAAGAACAGAATTATCAGACACGTCGGTGAACACAATTTGTTGGGGCAGAGTCAACATGGCTTTTGTAAAGGGAAATCATGCTTCACCAATCTACTAGAATTCTTTGAAGGGGTCAACAAGAATGTGGAGAAGGGTGATCCAGTGGATATAGTGTCCTTGGACTCCTTTGACAGGGTCCCTCACCAAAGGCTCTTAACCAAAGGAAGCTGTCATAGGATAAGAGGGAAGGTTCTCTCATGGGTCAGTGGTTAAAAGATAGGAAGCAAAGGACAGGAATAAATGGTCAGTTTTCACAGTGGAGAGAGGTAAATAGCAGGGTCCCCCAAGGATCTGTCTTGAGACCAGTGTAGTTCAACATAGTCATAAATGATCCAGAAAAAGGGGTAACCAGTGAGGTGGCAAAATTTGCAGATGATACAAAATGACTCAATAAGCGATGGTCACATAAATACCACCCTATACCGGAAACCTACTGACCGCTACACTTACCTACATGCCTCTAGCTTCCATCCAGGACACACCACACGATCCATTGTCTACAGCCAAGCTCTAAGATATAACCGCATTTGCTCCAATCCCTCAGATAGAGACAAGCACCTACAAGATCTCTATCAAGCATTCTTAAAACTACAATACCCACCTGCTGAAGTGAAAAAACAGATTGACAGAGCCAGACGAGTACCCAGAAGTCACCTCCTACAAGACAGGGCCAACAAAGAAAATAACAGAACACCACTAGCTGTCACCTTCAGCCCCCAACTAAAACCTCTCCAGCGCATCATCAGAGATCTACAACCTATCCTGAAAGATGATCCTTTACTCTCACAGGTCTTGGGAGACAGACCTGTCCTCGCTTACAGACAACCCCCCAACCTAAAGCAAATACTCACCAGCAACCACACATCACTGAACAAAAACACTGACCCAGGAACCTATCCTTGTAACAAAGCCCGATGCCAACTCTGTCCACATATCTATTCAAGTGACATCATCATAGGGCCTAATCACATCAGCCATACCATCAGGGGCTCGTTCACCTGCACATCTACCAATGTGATATATGCCATCATGTGCCAGCAATGCCCCTCTGCCATGTACATTGGCCAAACCGGACAGTCTCTACGCAAAAGAATTAATGGACACAAATCTGACATCAGGAATCATAATACTCAAAAACCAGTGGGAGAACACTTTAACCTGTCTGGCCATTCTATGACAGACCTGCGGGTGGCTATCTTAAAACAGAAAAACTTCAAAAACAGACTCCAACGAGAGACTGCTGAGCTGGAATTGATATGCAAACTAGACACAATCAACACAGGATTAAATAAAGACTGGGAATGGCTGAGCCATTACAAACATTGAATCTATCTCCCCTTGTAAGTATTTTCACACTTGCTTCTTATCAAACTGTCTGTACTGAGCCATCTTGATTATCACTTCAAAAGTTTTTTTTCTCTTACTTAATTGGCCTCTCAGAGTTGGTAAGACAACTCCCACCTGTTCATGCTCTCTGTATGTGTGTGTATATATATCTCCTCAATATATGTTTCACTCTATATGCATCCGAAGAAGTGGGTTGTAGCCCACGAAAGCTTATGCTCTAATAAATTTGTTAGTCTCTAAGGTGCCACAAGTACTCCTGTTCTTTTTGAAAATGACTCAAGATAGTTAAATCCAAAGCAGACTGCGAAGAGCTACAAAGGGATGTCACAAAACCGGGGGACTGGGCAACAAAATGGCAGATGAAATTCAATGTTGATAAATGCAAAGTAATGCACATTGGAAATCATAATCCCAACTATATATACAAAATTATGGGGTTTAAATTACCACTCAAGAAAGAGATTTTGGAGTTATCGTAAATAGTTCTCTGAAAACATCCACTCAACATGCAGTGGCAGTTAAAAAAGCAAACAGAATGTTGGGAACCATTAGGAAAGGGATAGATAATAAAACAGAAAAATATCATAATGCCTCTATATAAATCCATGGTGCCCCCACACCTTGAATACTGCGTGCAGTTCTGGTCGCCCCATCTCAAAACAGATATACCAGAACTGTAAAAGGTGCAGAGAAGGGCGACAAAAATGATTAGGGGGATGGAACAGCTTCCATATGAGGAAGGATGAAAAAGACTGGGGGCAAGTCTACACTTCAAACACTGTATCGCCTGTCGGAGAATAACAGAGTTCTCACTCTTTTGGTTGGGTACAGCACACGCCGTAGCTGCACCGGCGCTGTAGCATTTAAGTGAAGATGCTCCTATGCCAACAAGCTCTTAATCCACCTCCCGGAGCGGCGCTAGCTAGGTCAGTGGGAGAGGTGCTCCTGCCGACAGGGGTGTGGATTTTTCACACCCCTGAGCAATGTCGTTATAACAATATAGGTCTGTAGTATAGACCTGGGACCATTTAGTTTAGATAAGAGATGACTAACGGGGGATATGATAGAGGTCTATAAAATCATGACTGGTGTGAAGAAAGTGAATAGGAAAGTGTTATTTACCCCTGCACATAACACGAGAACTAGGGGTCACTTTATGAAATGAATAGGCAGCAAGTTAAAAACAAACAAAAGAAGGTATCTCTGCACACAATGCACAGGCAACCTGTGGAAATTGTTGCCGTGGGATGTTGTGAAGGCTAAAAGTATAATTGGGTTCAAGATAATCAGGGCATGCAAACCCATACTCTGCATGTCCCTAAACCTCTGACTACCAGAAGCTGGGACTAGATGTCAGGGGATGGATCACTCAAAATGTCCCTGTTCAGTTCATTCCCTCTGAAGCATGAGGCACTGGCCACTATCAGAAGACACAATACTGGGCTAGATGAACCATTGGTCTGAGTCAGTATGTCCATTCTTATGTGAGTTATGAAGAGTAGAATATAGATAGGGGAAGCTAAAGACATCAGGGGAAACTCCATGGCTTGCAGGACTAAGGATAATAAGGAGGTTTTTTTAAAAAAGTGTATTAGGAACAAAAGAAATCTTAGCAGTGGTGTAGGCTCATTACTAGATGGAGACTGTTTAAAAGGTTGCAGAAAAGGCAGAAGTGTTCAAGAAATATGTTTTCCGTGTTTGGAAACCCCATGTCAGTGTATTTAGGAAGGACAAGGGTCTCCAGGGCTCTTACATTTTAGCCGCAGCATGAAGAAGTAGAGGTGGTAAAATGCCAACATTGACGATTGGCAGATCTCCTGCTCCGGATGGCACAGAGTGACACACCCCACCAGCTGGCCCAGGACTCTGAACTCCTCCGCTCCCTGATGGAGAGAGGGCGCAAAGGGAGTCACTCGCCCCTGCAGGCCTAGCGCAGCGTGTCCCCCTGGCATTGCCCTAGCAATGGGTTAGAACTGGGGGAGGCAGAGCCCAGCGCAGAGAGACTGGGGACAATGAGAGCAGGAGGAGCCGTGGGGCCCATCACCAGGGGCTGAGGAAAGCTCAGCAGGGATGGGGAAATCTGGTCAGCAAAGTCAGCAAACCTTGCTCCCGAGTGGGGACCCGGGTAACGAATGAACTATCGTCCAGTCTCCATCTCAAGGGCAAGCGCCTAATCCCAGCCCCTTCTCCCATCCCCCTCCCTCCATTGACCTCAGGCCCAGGAGCTTGGGGTCACCTTGGACTCCTCTGCTCTGCATCCCGCCTCTCTCACTCCATCCTGGAGCTCCCCAGAGCCCTCCCTTTCTGCGCCATCCCCAGCCTGCCGGCTCTCTCCCGCCGGCTCTCTCCTGCAGCCTTGTCCTCTCGTCTCCCCCTCCTGCCAGACCTTCCCTTGCCCCTCCTGCAGCCCCTGCGCTGGCTCCCTGCTCTTCCCCACCTCGCACCAAGCCCCTTGCCCTCCTCTCCAGGGGTCTGCACAGCCTCCCCACACCCACTCCCCAGTGCTCTGGCTCCTTTGGCCCCTCCCATCCCTTTCAGTGTGTCCCCTCCCACCTCCCTCCTTCTGTTCTGCTGCCCCAGCCTCTGGGGGCACATCATCCAAGCGCCCCCCTCCAGCTGCCGGAGGGGAGGCCCTGACACAGGGGGGATGGAGCAGCTGGAGCAGCTCAGTGGCCCTGAGCACCCAGAGCAGGGGGCGTTCATCTGGCAGCCTGGCAGGAGCTGATGCCAAAGCATCCCGCGGGTGACTGACAAAGGGGGTGAACAGACACCTGGGTTCAGAGGCGGCTCTCAGGGCCATCCTGTGTAAATGCACTGACCCTGTGGAGCAGACTTTGGTGCTAGGGGAACCATGCTAGCGGGGAGAGTCCTTGGAGACAGAATTATGGGGCTCGACCCAAAGCCCACTGGAGTCAGAGGACAGACCCATTGACATCAGTGCTCGGTAGATTGGACTCCTGCCGAGGATCTTGCTGAGTCACTATTCTAGGCCCGGGTTTTCCCTGCCAGGGAGCGCTGCACCGCGAGGCTGCTCAGTGCAGTTAGGAGGCGGCCAGGGTCACAGGCTGCTCACCTTGAATTTGGGTTTTTCAGCCATGAATTTCGACAGGCAGGTGATCCTTTCCACTGCCCTCAGCCGCCCATGCACCTCCTTGGATGCGGTCCAGGGGAGCAGGACCTGAGAGAAACAAATTGGGACAAATTGCTGAGGAGAAGTACCAAAAAATAGCACAAGCACATAGGGAGAAAATCAGAAAGCTTAAGGCAAAAATGAGTTCTAACTGGCAAGGGACATAAAAGACAATCAGAAGCAGCTCTATAAATGCATTCGGAGCAAGAGAAAGACAAAGGAAAGTGAGGGGCCACTACTCAGCAGGGAAGGAGAGAAAATAATGGATGACACAGACAAAGCCAAGGTGTTTAATGCCTTTTTTGCTTCAGTTTTCACTAAAAAGGTTAATGGTGACTAGATGCTTAACACAATATTAACAACAAGGGGGAAGGAATACAGGCCAGACTCGGGAGAGAACAGGTAAAAGACGATTTAGGTCAGTTAGATGAATTCAAGCTGGCAGAGCCACATGATATTCACCCTAGATGGAGCTAGGCAAAGCAATCTCTGAACCGTTAGGAGGGCTGAGGTCTCAGAGGACTGGAGAAGGGCAGACACAGAACCTATCTTCAGAAAGGGGAACGAGGAGGCCCCAAGGAATTATAGACCTGTCAGCCTAACTTTGGTACCCAGAAAGATACTGAACAACTTATTAAACAGTTTGTAAGAACCTAGAGGAGATAATAGGGTGATAAGGAAGAGCACCATGGATTTGTCCAGAACAAACCATGCCAAACAAATCTAATTTCCTTCTTTGACAGGGTTACTTGCCTAGTGGATGGAAGGAGGCAGTATATGATGATGTATATGAAGTTTAGTAAGGCTTTTGACTCAGTTCCACAAGACATTCTCATAAGCCAACTAAGCCAGTATGATCCAGATGAGATTACTATAAAGTGGGCGCACAACTGATGGAAAGACCATACTCAAAGAGGAGTTATCACTGACTCGCTGGCAAAGTGGGAGGGTGTCTCAAGTGGGGTCCCCCAGGGGTGTGCCTGGGTCCAGTACTAGTCAATATTTTCATTAAGAACTTGGTTAATGGAGAGGTGAGTATGCTTGTAAAGTTTGCGGATGACACCAAGCTGGGAAGGGTTGCAAGCACTTTGGAGGACAGATTAGAATTCAAAATGAGCTTGCTAAATTGGAGAGTTGATCTCAAGTCAACAAGATGAAATTCAGTCAAAACAAATGTGACGTAACGCACTTAGAAAGGAAAAATCAAATGCATAAAAACAAAGTGGGGGATAACCGGCTAGGTGGCAGTACTGCAGAAAAGGATCTGGGGGTTATCATGGGTCTCACACTGAATATGAATCAACAGTGTGATGCTGTTGTGAAAAAGGGAAATGTCATTCTGAGGTGTATTAGCTTGTAGCACTGTGTCCAGTTCTGGGCACCACGCTTTAAGAAAGATGTGAACAAACTGGGGCCAGTCCAGAGGACAGCGACAAAAGTGATCAGCGGTTTAGAAAACCTGACCTGTGAAGAAAGGTTGAACAAACTGGGCATGTTTCGTCTTGAGAAGACGGAGGGGGCACCTGGTAACAGTCTTCAAATACGTTAAGGGCTGTTATACAGAGGATGGTGACGAATTGTTCTCCATGTCCCCTGAAGGTAGGACAAGAAGTAATGGGCTTAATCTGCAGCAAGGGAGATTTACGTTAAATAATAGGAAAAAGTCTAAGGGTGGCTAAGCACTGGAACAGGTGACCTAGGGAAGTGGTGGACTCCCCATCATGGAGGTTTTAAAAAACAGGCTGGACAAACACTCATCAGGGACGGTCTAGGAATGCTTGGCCCTGCCTCAGTGCAGGGGGTGGAGTAGATGACCTCTTGAGATCCCTTCCAGCCCTGCACTTCTCTGTTCCCTCTTCCCAGGCTCTGGAATCGAGGAGACCGAATCTCTGTCAAGGACATTTCCCTCTTTTTATCAGAGGGGTAGCCGTGTTAGTCTGAATCTGTAAAAAGCAACAGAGGGTCCTGTGGCACCTTTAAGACTAACAGAAGTATTGGGAGCATAAGCTTTCGTGGGTAAGAACCTCACTTCTTCAGATGCAAGTGAGGTTCTTACCCACGAAAGCTTATGCTCCCAATACTTCTGTTAGTCTTAAAGGTGCCACAGGACCCTCTGTTGCTTCCCTCTTTTTGGAGCACAAACCACCCACAGAATCTACTTCCTGTGGCCCCAGAACTAGAACGTTGAGGGAATCTAGCTCTGGGCTCTGGCCAGGTTGGTGGGGCCCATGGTGAACACAAATGAATGCCAGGGTCAGATGGGGGCTCAGTGGAGAACACGGCAGATCCTGCACTCCTCCACCCCCACCCCGTGCAGACGTTTTTCAGATATAGCGGGGGCACTTGGCCCTCCAGCCCAAGAACCTTTGTATAGAACGTACTTTGAGGAGCCAAAGGCACTGGGGGGGGGGGGGGGAGTGTCCCATGCTTGGGATTAAATGGAGCCTTGGTCCCTGAGCCCCACCCCAGCTACAGGACTAGTCCCCTTCCTGCCCCCACGCCTCCAGACCTCCAAGATGTTCTCCACCACCAGAAGGTTGGGCTCCCGATCCTCGCACACCAAGGCCTTCACCATCTCGTCCATGGCTCTCAGAGTCTGTGTGCAGAGCAGAGGAGACACCAGAGCAAGTGGCGTTACCCAGCCAGGAGATGAACCAATGCCCTGGCGTGTGACACCCCCCAGGCCACAGCAGCCCCTGGTATTCCAGCTCACCCACTCACTTGTACCCACAGGGGACCTACTGCAAACTCCTCCTGGCAACAGGACGCCACCTGCCTTTGCTGTCCCCAGAAAGGCCATTGCATGCAGTCTAACCCACTGGAAGAGTCAGAAAGGACTGCACATTTGGGGGGGAGTTTTCCAGCCAAGCTTCGGTTCCCCTGGCCTGTGTGCGTCTGAAGCAGCCGATCGCAGGCCTGTGCCTCCAGCCAGGCACTGGGGATGAATGTGCTTGTGAAGGGAGTGTCTGTTCCCCACTAATTGTCGGTGCATGTGAAGGATAAATGCCTACTACTGCTACCCTATGAGGGAGTTACTCCTTTATCTGCAGCAGTGGGGCCTGTGCTTTGGTGCTGCAGGTCCTGAGCTGAAGTCCTGCCGAGGAGCTATGATTATTACACTCGTGTGCCAGTGCCAGGTTACCCAGGGGACAGGTACATGAGCGACTGGCAGGATTCCCACTCGGTTTGGGGCGGCTCCGCGTGGCCGATTTGGGGCTTACCTTGGTGTAGAGAGCAGCCTCCACGCCCTGCATGGTCTCTGCTGGAGGCAGGGAGAAGACACTGGAGAAGCAGGTAGCCAGCAGGCTGGATTGTTCCAGGCCCTGCAGCGGTGGCTTCACTTTGCTAAGAGAAGAGACACGTGCGGATTGGAGGGCTGAGGCGGGACTGATGCGCTAATGTTGGCGTCAGGCTCCCAGGACATGGAAACACCTGGGGGGGCTCCGGATGGGAGGTGGCGGATGAGAACAGGTCAGGGGGCGGTGGAGGGAGCTGGTGCTGCCTTCTCTCATACCAACAGGCAGGGACTTAGTGTAGCCTGCAGCTGTCTGCTGTGACCCCACCAGGACTCACCAGCTGGGGCAGAGATCGCTGCGCTTCGCCGAGAAACGACATCCCGCAAACGGCACGGACGGGAGACTAGAGCCTGCTGGCACCAAAGTGCCTCTGAAACAAGTGGCCACAGTGCAAAGGAGTCTGCCAGTCCTGTCCCGCTGGGGGCAAAGAGACCCTCCCACCAGAGCCGTCTGCACTGTGGCTGCACAGTCCAGGCCAGCAGAGAGATGCTGCATCAGCCCGCAGCAGGGCAGAATCCAGGCAGGGATCCAAGCCCTGACCCTTGACCAGAGCTCTCAGCCTGCTGGACATGGCACCCAGCTGTGTGCAGGGGGGCAGGAAGGTGGGGACAGCCCAGACAGCATTAACCCCTTCACCCCCACTGCCAGAGCATGGCCCCAGCACATGCAATGAGGTGCCAGGTGACTACTTGCCCCCTGCAGGACAGAGCCACGCCCCTCGTGGCAGGCGGCAGCCAGTGAGGAACAGCTACGCCCACTGCTGACGCAAATCCCCCCCCTCCGCCCCAGCAGAGATGGGATCGTGGCCAATGCCGTCGCCTGCCCCGCTGTCAGGAAGCCAGTGCCCAGTGGGGAGAGCCGCTCCAGCGCCTGCCCCGCCTCCCCCTCCCATTCCTGGGGAACCTATTGAGCCAACAGCGAGAGCCCAGCTCCAGCCCGCAGCATCTGCCACCTCCGGACGCCTGATGGGCAGGCTTCTGGGAAGCTCAGAGCAGGGCACCAGCGGCACTGAGAGAGAGCCCCCCATGGCACAGGCAGTGCCACGTGCCAGGGCTCAGCCTGCCCAACTTCTCAGCCACAGGGGGTCGCTGAGCTGCCGGTGTGACGCAGCTGGCACAGCTGGCAGTGACTTCGGTTGCTCCGCTCCAGCAGCACCCAACTGCCCCTCTCCCCCCAGAGCCATCGCCTGCGGGGTCCCAGAGGGGACCAGTCCTAACCCCCTCACTCCCTCCCCCACATCTTCATAAGGCCACGTGGAGAGGTCGCCAGGCACCGAAGAATCCTCCACCATCTACCCACTGGTGCCAGCCCACATGCACCAGCACCATCACCTGGTGCCACGTGCCCGGCGGAATCAGAAGATGGGGGAGGAGCAGAGGGGGGAATGCCCTGGAGAACTGGCCATGCCAAGAGGCACTGGCTGGGGCTGGGCCGGGCAGGCTGGGTACCTCAGCTCCATGATGGCGAGCATCGCTTGCTGACGCACCACGCTGGTCAGGGAGTCGACGGACTCATGATGAATCAGCTCCTGGGGAGACAACGTGGGGAAATGCCAGCCGGGCTCCAAGCTCCTGCAAGGCTCCGACTGGGGAGCAAAGCGCAGGGCCTGCAACATGTGGGCTCGGCAGCCAGGTCGTCCTACTGCGGACTTGATGGTGTGCAGGGCTCCAGCCGGGGAGCGCAGTGCAGGGCCTGTGGTCAGTGCCCCAGTGTCACGCGCCAGTGCACTGAAAGGCTCCATCAGCATTAGCACCCAGGGACACCACCTGAGATCAGGCCCCCTTGTGCCCAGTGCTGCACACACACAGTGAGAGCCAGTCCCTGCCCCAGAGAACTCACGAGCTAACTAGACGAGACAAGGCATGGGAGGGAAACTGAGGCACAGAGGGGGAAGTGACTTGCCCAAGGTCTTACTGCAGAACTGGGAGTAGAACCCGGGTGTGCTGAGCCCCAGCCCACTGGACCACCCACCAGCCCACGCTGTCCCACGTTCAGGGAAGGGAGGTGAGCTCTGGAAAGCTTTCTGCAGTGCTGGAGAGCAAAGACTTGCCAAATCTACGGAGCAGATTTGTTGCTAGTTCCCTAGTGGGCACTGACTGCGGAGTGTTGGGGCTCTGGGCAGGGAGACTGGCGTATACAGAGCGACCCGGTGACTTGGGAAGCTGGGTGCAAGGGAACACTCTACATTTCCATACAGTTATATGTTTAGGAACAAAGAATGCAGGCCACACTCACAGCATGGGGGGCTCTAACCTGGGAAGCGGTGACTCTGGAAAAGACTTGGCAGTCAGGGTAATCAGCTGCCCATGAACGCCCAGTGCGACGCTGGGGCCAAAAGGGCTAATGCCATCCTGGGATGTAGAAACAGGGCAAACTCCAGTTGTTAGAGAGGTTATTTTCCCTCTGTATTTGGCACTGGTGCGACCGCTGCTGGGATCCTGTGTCCAGGTCCGGTGCCCACAATTCAAGGAGAATGTTGATAAATTGGAGAGGGGTCAGAGAAGAGCCACAAGAGTGATTGGAGGATTGGGAAACATGTCTGATAGTGAGAGACTCAAGGAGCTCAATTAGTTCAGCTGAACGAAGAGAAGGTTACAGGGTGACTTGATGACAGTCTGTAAGTACCTACACGGGGAGCAAATATTTGATAATGGGCTCTTCAGTCTAACAGACAAACGTCTAACACGATCCAATGATTGGCAGCTCAAGTTAGACAAATCTGCAGAGATCTCCAGGCCAATCACTAAACCCGCCAGGTAACACAGCCCCAGTGTGTGTTTTACTCACCTTTATCTTCTCCACTAGCAGGGCTTTGCTGGTCACATTATCCATGTTTTTTTCTGGGCTCCTAGCCCAGATGGCTCTGCTGAGGATGATGATGTCCTTCAAAAATTTCAGTTTCTGGGCCTCGTCCTACGCCCCGCAGAGATTAGACACAAACAGGAAGGTTAGCGTGGAAAGGAGCTGCCAGTGGGAGAGATGTTAGAAAGCTTCCCCCCAGTGCTGCTCAGGCTTTGATATGCCGAATGGCAGAAGGCCATTCATCTGGTAACAGGAGTGACTATCTGGGGAGGGCAGGGCAGCTCTGTATGAAACCGGACCAGAGAGGGAGCAGATCTCACGGGGTAGGTGTCCAAAGAGGAACTGCAACATGGGGGCTAAGCAGCCAGACAGTGTTACTGGGGGCTTGACAGAGTGGGAGGAACAGCTGGGTGGGACACCCTGACACCCCAATATTCACCACTGTCATGTCATTAGGATATGTTTTGTACAAAGTACGTATTGTAAGGTATCATTCTAAAAGTCTTTATCTGCTAGACATTAATGTCTCATTGGATTGTATGTGCTATCGTTGTATGTGAAGTTATGAAGTTCAGCTATGTCTGTGTTCCTGAAACACGTTGTGAGGTTCAAAACAGCCTTTCAGGTACAACAGTAAAAACGCCAAACAATGGCTTAGTGAGGAAATGCACATAAGCAGCAGGGTTACCCCAGGAACTGTACTCAATAGAAACCTCTCCAAGAGAACGCTACACAATGGGAACTGTTGGACCCAGGTCACAGCAAAAGAGTTTTCCAGCGGGTGGGAAGAGGAGATAAAAGGTGAACAATGACATCGGGGGGGACCTCATGCTCCCTGCAATAAGACACCTGGAAACACCTGAGGGACAAAGATTGAACTATGAGAAGTGATGGTCCCAGGCTGGAGAGAGATTCCTAGCCTGTGTAAGAAAACCTGGGAAATCCAAGCTGCAAAGCCAAGGCAGCTTGTGCCTTAAGAATCTGCCCACCCGTTTATCACTCAGGGTAAGAATTTGCTAATGTAGAGCCTATCTATCCAGTGTGGAAAGCTTAGTTTGCGTGTTGTGTTTATTTACTAGTGCAATCTGCTTTGTACCATTTGCTATCTCTTATAACCACTTACAATCTACCTCTTGTAGTTAATAATCTTATTTCTTGTTTATATCATAACCCAGTTTGTGCAATTAGTAACTGGGTGGGAGGGGCAAAGAGTTGTGCATACCTCTCTCCACATCGAGGGAGGGGGCGAATTTCATAAAACCTTTGGGTCTGTACTCCAAAGGAGGTGGGCACCAGAGTACTGGGACAAGTCCCTTCAGCTGAGTCTTCCCAGAGCTGATCTCAGTGTCTGTGTCTTTCTGCAGCTGGGCGTGGCCCTGCCTGAGTGCATGGCTGGAAGAGGCTTGTGAGCCTAGCCCAGCAAGACAAGGTAAAGGGGGCCCAGGCTGGCAGAACAGGTGGGCTCGGTGGTATCCCGGTACATCAGGTGGCACCTCAAAGGGGGGCAACCCGTCACACTAGGGACGGGCCAAATCCAGTGCGCACAAGTCCGCAAGGGGCTGGAAATTGAAGCTAGACAAATTCAGACTGGAAATGTACGTTTTTAACAGAGAAAGTAATAGACCATTGGAACAACTGAGCAAGGGGCATGGTGGGTGACCTTTTGTAACTCAAGACGGGACTTTTTAAGATGCTTTAGTTTAAACAGGAATTATTTGGGGGCAGGTCTCTGGCCTGTGTTATACAGGAGGTCACAGTGGTTCCGTCTGGCCTTAGAATCCATGCATCATCTGGAGAAGGGCAGATGTGCATGTGGACAGGGCACTAGCTGACAGATCAGAGGAGGGCTCTTGGTACCTGTTCATTGTCCTTCAGAAAGGCATCTATGCACTCCAGGGCCTCTTTCTCATTCAAGTCTGGCCCCTTAAAGCAGGAGGCGTCGTTACATGGGGATGGTGAATCTGATCAAAGACAGAGCAGTGGTAATACCTGGGTCTGCCAAGCTGCAGTCTGGGTGACAGAGATCTTAGAGAAAACCCTTGCCCCCACTCCCGCCCCAGCAGGGGAGCAGCCCCGATGCACGGCAGGGTCTGGCACAGCGATCCCTGGCTTCCCCACCTCTTTGCTGCCCAGCCCAGCAAAGACCCAGTCGGAGCCCTGGTTCCCAGCGGCCACCCCACTTCCCCACCCAGCATGCAGGCTCAGTCTGGGGATTTGGGGAGCGCCACACCTGGAAGGAGGGACGATGTCAGGCCATGAGGGGTGTCCCCACTCTCCGGGCCATTGCTGGAGGGGGCAGAGGGACTGGGAGTGAATCGGTCTGGTCCTTGCGGCAGGAGAGGGAACAGCTGCCCAGTCTGCATGGGATATGGGGACCCAGAGCCTGCCCGTTCTGCTTGTTCTGACTGCCTCTCCTGCCACCAACAGCCAGCCAGAGCCACTGGGTGTAACCTGGGCAGGCACTGGGCTCCCATCGTCAACACTCCCCCCCAAATGCCCTGTGCTGCGACATGCGACAAAGGAGCCAGCCAGCAGATGGGGCTGCAACATCAGGGAGCATCTTATGCTCTGGCCGGCGCCCTGCAATCCTAGGCTTTAACAACCCACCGTGCACCAAGCATCCCCTTCGACTGGTGGAAAACATCCTCCGACCCTGCAGCGTGACAGATCGGGGTGGGCGATTCAGTCAGTCTCCACCTGATGCTTCTGCCGCTATGCCCCGATCAGCTTTAGAGGCTGCAGTTGCTGCCAGCAGGAGGGGCCATTCCCCCCTGCCTGGGTTTTCCTGTCTCTCCATCTCGTGGCAGCCCAGAGCAGTACAAGGTCTATGGAGTCTTCTCCCCCCAGTGACACCCTAGTCTTGCCACCCAACCCCCACAGGGGCCAAGCCCCACCCCAATGCAGGGCCATGGCCCCGGTCATTTTTGCAGCCCCCTCCGCCCACCCAGAAGGCGCCCACTCACCGGCACGGAAGGGCTGAGGCACACACAGCTCCTGCTGCTGCCATGGCCTCTTCCGCCGACTCTTCCCTGGGGGAGGTTTTGTCTCCTCCCAGGCGCGCCTGGGCTCTGGGCGGCCCTCCTCAGCCATCCTACAAGAAGCCAGGACAAGGCATTGCTTGTGAGTGATGAGAGGCGATTGCCCCGTTCAGCATCAGGGCCAGCCCAGTTCTTTCTGTCCCACCAGCACCTCCAGATGCCAGCGGAGCTCAGGGCCCTGTTGCACCAGGTGCTGCAGACAATGGCTGGGCTGTAGGGCTCAGACTCTAACTAGCCAAGGCAGCCAGCAGGGAAACAAGGGAAGGGATGTGCTCAAAGTCACCCAGGATTAGAACCCAGGTCTCCGAACTCCCAGGCCAGCAGCCCATCCCACAGGCCAAACGGCCTCCTCTGGGTCACGCCCACCTCTCCTTCTCCTGGTTCACAAGCTGCACAGCAGACAGGCTGGATCCAACCACTCAGGATTCTTCCTGCCCAATGAAATGACCCTGATCCCTTCCCCCCGGAATATTGGGGCCGTGGCAGTTCGCAGGTGGGCGAGGCCAGCGGGGTGGGGGAGCTGGGGCGGGCTCGTGAGCAGCAGGAGTTGCTCAGACACACCCGTGAAGGGGCAGGAGCAGAAGGCAGGAGAGCGGCAGGGAGGCTGGTACCTTCTCATCTAACCTCGGTGTGGTTGGCGATGCAATGGAAAAGCAGAGGCGGGCAATAGAAGATTCTCCTGCCTGGAGTCAGGAGTGGGCAGAAGCTGGCGTGTATATGGGCCACCCACTTTCTGCTGCCGGTGGCGGAGCTGAAATGGCTGGCTCAGCTTTCCCAGCGGCACGTGCCAGCTCTCGCTCTGCCAGAGCCAAGCCTGGCAGTGAGGGGATGAGGCTGTGCCAGCCAGCAGGGGGCGTGTCACAATGGGCAGGCGAGTCACAAGCCAGCCAGTGTGTGACTGCCCAGCCATGGGATGCCCCAGCCCAGACTAGTTCTGGCCTCGCCGGGGCTTTAGAGCCTCTCCTTCCCCACTGGGGTCATGGGAGGAACCTTCCGCTCCCCACAGTCACAGACGTTAGGCCGGAAGGGACCGCTGGGCTCATCTAGTCCCAGCTCCTGCAGACCCCAGGCCAGAGCCCCTCCTGGCGTCCATACAGCTGGAGCCGGGGGGGGGTCTCCGGATCCCCGAGTGGGAGAATCAGTTCCATCCCGGTTCCTCCTCCTTGTGACAGCGCAGAACAGGGGTTCCCGAACTCTCCCCTCCCCCAGCTCCCAGCCCACGCGGGCGGCTCTTTGCGCCTGCCCAAGCTGCTGGGCGCCTTGGCCGTAGGATGTAAAATGGCCCCATCTCTGCTTCCCCTCCCACCGCGGCAACGACACGGAAGCTGCTTTCATAGCCCCCCCCTGCCCCCCCGCCGAACTGAGTCTCAGGCCTTGCTAGCCGCTCAGTGCCATGGCAGCCCCAGGAGATGATTGCTGCGGGAGTCTCGGCCCAGGGGGAGGCAGTGACTCCTAGAAGCAGGGAGAGCAGCAGCACCAGAGATCAGGGAGGTCTGGCAATGCCAGTGGCTGGCTGGGGTCTGACAGCCCAGGCACCCAGAGCACACTGTCAAAGGCCAAACCCCTCTCACCACCGGCTCTGTAGCTCCCCCTTGCTTTTGGTCTGTCTTAGGCACCATCCTGGCCCTCATCCCCGTGGCATCAGAGCACTGCCCAACCTCGATTGCATTTATTCTAACCGCCCCCTGCAGGGCAGGGCCTGGCTGCTACCCCCACTGAACAGACAGGGAACTGCAGCACAGAGGGAATAAGGGATTTGCCCGAGGCCACGCAGAGCATCTGTGGCAGAGCTGGGAATTGACTATGGGTCTCCTGGGTCCCAGGCCGGCACCTTCTCTTCCAACCTCCTGCCCCCTTTGTCCCTGGTTCAGTGTGAGCTGCGAGAGCTCTCTGGGGCACAGGAGCTGGCTGGTGCCCAGATGGAACTACATTGCCTATTGCACATATCTCGCTTCTCCCGAACATTGAGTCTGCTGCTACAACCATACCAGGGCCCGCCAGGATCCTTGCAGCTGGTCAGTGCTAAGTTTTGAACTGTGCTAAGTAGGGAAAACAAAATAGATCTTCCATCACTAGCGCAGCTCTGTGTTACTGGGGACTCACTGCTGGCTCAACCCAACCAGCCCTCCTCACACGGAGCCTGTAAATCCTCCAGCCCTGCTGTTCTCCTTTGTATTTCGGCAGTGCCCAGAGGGCTCAGTCCCTGATCAGGGCCCTGCAGTGCTAGACATTGTACACACACAGCCCGATTCCCCCCACGCTGGGTCTCCTGAATGGCTCCTGCCCGAAGGCGGGATGGCTCTATTCCTCACCCAATGTCTCCTGCTGGCAGAGATGCTCTGGGTCTCTGGGCTTCCCGGGCTGGGAGGCAAGTGTGGCTGTCTCCGGGCGGTTCTGCTGACTCTCCAGCAGCTGCACTTCACGTGCCCTAATGCAGCCCTAGTCCTCTCCAGCGCTCGGGGCACTGTCCTGGCATCGGACTGTCCTGGTAAATAGAACAATGGCTCCTGGCAACCTGAGAATGCCTGTTCCCCCGGCAACCTCAGTGCCATTCCCTATGGAAGTGATGGTGTCAGTAAAGGTGATGGAGGTGGTCAGGCCTAGTGGTTGGAGCTGGACTCAGGGGGCGGGGCAGGGCATGGGTGGAGCAAGGCTGCAGCGAGACCAGGGCTGGAGTAGGACTAGGAACAGGGCTGGAGCAGGCTCAGCCTGTTGCCTATGTCAGGCAGGAGCGAGTTCCTGGCCCTGGAGTGATGTTGAGCAGACTGAGCTGCTGCTGTGAGACTGATATACCTGCTCTGGGAGTCACAAGGCCAGTTCCTGGCTTGTGGATTAGCTGGAGCCCAGCACAGGAGGGAATCAGCACCTTACAGATGGCTCCCGGGACGCTTGGCTCCCGGCCCCGCTGGGTATTGACATGCCAGGTGCAGGGGGCGAGGTGCAGCGCCAGGGAGGAGATTGGGGAGGCAGGAGCACTGAGGTGGGGCTGAGCGGGCAGGTGCTGAGGCGCTGCGGCTGGCTGGCCAGCAGAGAGGAGGAGCAGCAGCTCGGCTCTGGAGGGCCCAGCTGCAGCTTCACACAGGGCGCTGCCAGAGCCTGGCAGGCGGCTGGCTGAAGTGGCACTTTGTGATCTGGCACGGGCGGGAGCTAGCTCCACACAGCTGAACGCTCCGCAGCGCCGGTGGATTCAGATCCAAACCAGGATCTGGCTCCAAATTCACAGCTGGCCCCTTCCCCCGATCTGGAGCGGCCTGCACCGTGTGGGGGTGGTTGATTTCACAAGAGAGGGGGCTTCTCACAGACTCTCCAACTCCCTCACTGTGACGAAGTGGGACTGTTCTTAATGTTTCCTGTGAATACTGTAGGGGTGCCTCAGTTTCCCCCATGCATTTCTTAAGTCTCTAGGTGGGGGGATAAAGGCCAGTGTGCATAAATGGCCAACACTCTGTCTCCTGGCAACTAATGTCCGGGGCCCTTCCCCCCTGCAAGGGGATAGCTAAAGGTGTTGGAGAACAAAGATCAGGTGACCTACTGGCCCAGGAAAGAGACAAAGGCCAGAGAGAAGGGGCTGGAGAGTTTCAATTTGGAGCTGCCTGGGGACGAGGAGTGAAGTGCAGATGTGTGTGTCTGGCTCACTGCCTCCCAAAATGGACCCAGCTGAGGGGTCCTGTTCTCTGTACCTACAAGCTGTTTTAGACCATGTTTCTATCATCTAATAAACCTCTGATTTACTGGCTGGCTAAGAGTCACGTCTGACTGCGAAGTGGGGGTGCAGGACCCTCTGGCTTCCCCAGGATCCCACCTGGGCGGACTCGCTGTGGGAAGCGCAAGGAGGGGCAGAGGATGCTGAATGCTCCAAGGTCAGACCCAGGAAGGTGGAAGCCCTTTGAGCTTCTGGCCCAGAAGACAGTCTGCTCACAGAGAGGAGACTTCACCAGAGTCCTGACTGGCTTCATAGGGAGCAGCTCCAGAGCATTGTCTGGGGACTCCATGACACACACCTCTCATGCTTCTTCCCATTTGCCTTTAATCACCCCCACATGGCCCATGTTGGCCACCAGCTACCTCCCTGTCTGTACCCTTAACTGGCCCCATCATGGCAGTGGCTGAGCACGCGGGTGTTGTTGTATTTAGCCTCTCAACCCCCCGCATGGAGCAGGGACGTGCTCTCCCTAGTTTGCTGAGGCCCAGAGCGACAGGGACTCACCTGATCTCACACAGAAGACTTACAGCAGAGCTGGGAACTGAACACCGCTCTCCTGAATCCCAGCCCAATGCCTCATCTACCAGCCTGTGTCGCCTTCCCGTGCCCTGCCACCAGCCCCGCCAAACCCTCCTCCCTGTCTCCATCCCCTCTGGGCTGGACTGGTGTGACCCCTTCTGTCTGGCCACCGCAGACTCCCTCCTGTGCGCATGCCACTGCCCACTTCCTCACTGGCACCAGGCTAGACAGCCGGCACCGGGGCACTTGGTAGACGTGCGCCGCCCAGCCAGGAGCTCGGGGAAGGCTCGGTGTGGCTGGCGATGCAATGGAAAAGCAGAGGCGGGCAATAAAAGATTCTCCTACCTGGAGTCAGGAGTGGACAGAAGCCAGCGTGTATATGGGCCACCCACTTTCTGCTACCAGTGGCAGAGCTGAAATGGCTGGATCAGTTTTCCCAGCGGCACGTGCCAGCTCTCGCTCTGCCAGAGCCAAGCCTGGCAGTGAGGGGATGAGGCTTTGGCAGCCAGCAGGGGGCATGTCACAATGGGCAGGCGAGTCACAAGCCAGCCAGTGTGTGACTGCCCAGCCATGGGATGCCCCAGCCCAGATTAGTTTTGGCCTGGCCGGGACTTTGAAAATTGAAATTAATTGAAATTAATGGAGATATCCCATCTCCTAGAACTGGAAGGGACCTTGAAAGGTCATCGAGTCCAGCCCCCTGCCTTCACTAGCAGGACCAAGTACTGATTTTGCCCCAGATCCCCAAGTGGCCCCCTCAAGGATTGAACTCACAACCCTGGGTTTAGAAGGCCAATGCTCAAACCACTGAGCTATCCCTCCCCCCAGACTTCAGAGCCTGTCCTTCCCCACCGGGGTCATGGGAGGGACCTGTGATGGGTTGGATCACAGAAACCCCCCGGGAGCTGCCACCTGATGTGCCAAGACTACCTCTGCTCCTGTTTTCCCTGCCAGCTCAGGACTCCAGCGCCCTGTGTTGCTGAGCCAGACACTCCCGTCTGCTCCAACAAAGACCCAGGGTCTGAATTACTTGCACCAAAGCTGCAGGTTTACCTGAAAGCAGCTCACAGAAGTGTGCTTGTCTTTAGCACTCAAATGCCCAACTCCCAATGGGGTCTAAACCCAAATGAATCCGTTTTACCCTGTATAAAGCTTATGCAGGGTAAATTCATAAATTGTTCACCCTATAACACTGATAGAGAGATATGCACAGTTGTTTGCTCCCCCAGGTATTAATACATACTCTGAGTTAATTAATAAGTAAGAAATGATTTTATTAAATACAGAAAGTAGGATTTAAGTGGTTCCAAGTAGTAACAGACAGAACAAAGTAAGTCACCAAGCAAAATAAAATAAAATGCGCAAATCTATATCTAATCAAACACTGAATACAGATAAGATCCTCACCAGTTCCAGAATGCTCCCTTTTACAGACTAATCTCCTTTTAGCCTGGGTCCAGCAATCACTCACACCCCTTTGTTCCAGTTTCTTCCAAGTATCCTGGGGGGTAGGGAGGCTCTCTCTTTAGCCAGCTGAAGACAAAAGGGAGGGGTCTCCCATGGGTTTAAATAGACTTTCTCTTGTGGGTGGCGACCCCCTCCTCACTCCTATGTAAAGTCCAGCTCCAAGATGGAGTTCTGGAGTCACCTGGGGAAGTCACATGTCCTTGCATGACTCACAGTCTTTACAGGCAGAAGCCATTGTCCACATGGTATCTTGTATGTCTCCAGGAAGACTTCTTATGTGGATTGGAGCATTCCAAGATGCATTGTTCCCCAAGTGCTTCCTGATCGGGTACTTAACCTTGCGAATTCCTTCCTAAAGAAGCTGACCAAATGCCTCACAAAGCTTACTTAGAAATCAAGCAAGTATACGGCCAATATTCTTAACCTCAAGTACAAACTGATATATGTGTACAAATAGGATGAATAGATCTAGTAGACCATAACCTTTACAGAGATATATTACATGGCACAGGCAGCACAAAACATATTCCACTTCTGTCATATTTCCATAAAGCCTTATGGGAGGTACCGTCACAGGACCTTCCACTCCCCACAGTCACAGATGTTAGGCCGGAAGAGACCGCTGGGCTCGTCTAGTCCCAGCTCCTGCAGACCCCAGGCCAGAGCCCCTCCTCGTATCTCTGCAGCTGGAGCCGGGGGGGTCTCCGGATCCCCGAGTGGGAGAAGCAGTTCCATCCTGGCTCCTCCTCCTCATGACAGCGCAGAACGGGGGTTCCTGAACTCTCCCGACCCCCAGCTCCCAGCTCCCATGGGCGGCTCTTTGCACCTGCCCAGGCTGCCGGGTGCCTTGGCCGTGGGATGTAAAACGGCCCCATCTCTGCTTCCCCTCCCACCGCGGCAACAACACAAAAGCTGCTTTAAGAGCAGCCCCCCACCCCAGCTGAGTCTCAGGCCTTGCTAGCCGCTCAGTGCCACGGCAGCCCCAGGACTGAGACCATAGGCAGGAAACACCTGTGTGTGAGGGTAGAACCAATGGGCTGTTGTCACAGAGTGTGGGGTAGTCAGCGCCCGGTACCCCTCTTCCTGAGATTCACTGTGACTCTCAGCCAGCCAGTAAAATGGAAGGTTTATTGGACAATAGGAACGCAGTCTACAGCAGAGCTTGTAGGTACAACCCAGACCCCTCGATCAAGTCCTTCTGGGGGGTTCAGGGAGCTTAGACCCCAGCTTGGGGTTCCCTGCGTTCCACCACCCAGCCTAAACAGGAAAACTAAAAACCAAAACCCTCCAGCAGCTTTCTCCCCCCTCCCCTCTGCCCTTCTCTCCTTTGTTCCGTCTCCTGGGCAGAAGGTGTCATTTCTCCCAACCCCTGCTCCTGGCTCAGGTTACAGCTCAGGTATCTCCCTGCAAGGCCAGCCCCCAATCCCCAATGTAACTCCCCTGCTCCATCACAGCTGTGTTTGGAGTCTTTGAGTTTGACTTTTGGAGCTCTATTTACGTGTATACACGAGAACCCCAAGGAGGAGTAATGGAGTGGTAAAAAACCCATGGGTGAGGTTTGTTTCAGAAGCCTTTGAGGGAGAAATGGTTAGCAGGGCACTGCAGAGGCGCCTCGGTGCATGGGGAGGGGTGTGCACAGGAGGCAGCTGACCCCATTGCAAGGATGGAGACACGCAACCTCTCCCCCAGACCAACAAGAGCTCTGTTAAGGACTCTGGCTCCCTCCTCTCTGGGCTGGGAATGGAGAAAGGAAGGCTGTTATTGTGCTCTCTTTAGCTGTCTGGGAAGTGCTCAGAGGCTGCAGTGGTGGGAGTCCGAGAGAAGGATACACCAGAGGGTGTTATACATTGCCAGGCGTTTGCAATCCATCAGTGGGTTGGACAGGTGACTCCATTACTCCTGTCAGCCTGCGGCAGTCATAGATTCCCCCCGCAGCACCTGCCATGTCCTGCTGAACCCAGCTAGTGGTTGGGAAAGGATCCTGGGGTGGAAAGGCTGATCTAGACAATGCATCTGACCCTGCATGATGTCCCAGGCAGGGGCTGCTGCAGTTCCTTGAACCACCCTGGGAGGCAGCTGGGCTTCATGACGCAAAGGCAGAACTGATGTTCCCCACTTGGGCCTGTGCATCCTCCCTCCCCCGCCTCCACATCCCAGAGCAGTGGCTCCACCAATAAGACCGCTCTCCAGAGCGAAGGAGGTGCCGCAGCTGACTCCTCTCCGGCCAGCATGGCTCCGCTGTGGCTAAGAGCCCAAAGGACCACTGATGACCCCTCTATTGGCAGGCTGGTACCTGGATTCCTCCTTCTCTTACTCAGCATGAGCGACGGACTGTTTCCTGGGCCGGTCTCGCAAACTCTTTTTTCCGTCACCACATGCCAGAGCCTCGGCGCCTTCCTCTCCCTCCCTGACTGCGTCAGCACTGCAGCCTCCGGATCCTCCCTCCCACACCCCGCACTGTCTCCAGGCCACAGACTCCTCTGCACTTGAGATCTGAGGGCTGGGGTGGGGGGGGCAGCTTTTAATGAAGTGGCTCTAGGACTGGTAAAAGGAACTGGGTGAGAGTCCTGGAGACCAAAGCTCCCTGGTCTTCCACAGCTTGGCCTGGCAGGGACACTGGGCTCGGCTCACCTCTTCTCCCCAGGTACCTCAGCCCTAGCCTGGAGAGCCCACAGCTGGGCCTGAGAGGGGAGTTCAAGTCTCCAAGGCCCATTTGGTCCATGGCCTCTCTGGAAGGTGGTTCCATGGTGGGGATGCCTGGCCACTGCACTGAGTCCTACCAAATTCATTTCAGGTATGGGTCACCACACAGTAGCAACTTCTGGTACCTCCTAACCCGGGCCACATTTTACCCTTGGGGCAAAAGGTACACAGACTGTTGGTGGCTCCTCAAGCCATGTGCTTCTGTGGCATTCAGAGGTTTGGAAGTGATGGCCTTCTCCAGGAGAGGGATGAAGGACCGCATCCAAGGGCCAGACCCTCAGCTGGGGCAACTCCATGGAAGGCAGCCGAGCTACGTTAAATTACACCCGCTGGGGGGTCTAATCCCAACTTCTTAACACCCATGGAAGGACATGGGCTGGATGGGATGTTCTACCAAAGCAAATCTCCTTGTGATGAGTGACCCACTTCATCTGTCCCCATTGCACTTACCAGTCACATGGCCAGAAGCTCCAGGGCTGACATGAGAGAGTCTCTCTCTCTCTAGGAAAACAACGAGGAGTCCGGTGGCACCTTAAAGACTAACAGATTTATTTGTGCATAAGCTTTCGTGGGTAAAAAACCCACTTCTTCAGATGCATGGAGTGAAAATTACAGATGCAGGCATAAATATACTGTCCCATGAAGAGAAGGGAGTTACCTTACAAGTGGAGAACCAGTGTTAACAAGGCCAATTCAATCAGGGTGGATGTGGTCCACTCTCAATAATTGATGAGGAGGTATCAATTCCAGGAGAGGGGAAAGTTGCTTTTGTAATTAGCCAGCCACTCCCATTCCCTATTCAAGCCCAAATTTATGGTGTTAAATTTGCAAATGAATTTTAGTTCTGCAGTTTCTCTTTGAAGTCTGTTTCTGAAGTTTTTTGTGTTGAAGGATGGCTACTTTTAAATCTGTGATAGAATGTCCAGGGAGATTGAAGTGCTCTCCTACTGGCTTTTGTATGTTACTATTCCTGATGTCCGATTTGTGTCCATTTATTCTTTTACATAGAGACTGTGCAGTTTGGCCAATGTACATGGCAGAAACTGGGCATTGCTGGCACATGATGGCATATATCACCTTAGTAGATGTGCAGGTGAATGAGTCCCTGATGGTGTGGCTGATGTGGTTGGGTCCTATGATGGTGTCGCTGGAGTAGATATGGGGACAGAGTAGGCAATGAGGTTTGTTATAGGGAATGGGTCCTGGGTTAGTGTTTCTGTGTTGTGGTGAGTATTTGCTTCAGGTTGGGAGGCTGTCTGTAAGTGAGGACTGGCCTGCCTGCCTCCCAGGGCCTGTGAGAGTGAGGGATCGTTTTCCAGGATGGATTGTAGATCGTTGATGATGTGCTGGAGAGGTTTTATCTGGGGGCTGTATGTGATGGCCAGTGGTGTTCTGTTATTTTCCTTGTTGGGCCTGTCCTGTATCTATCTCTAGGGACACTTGTTTTCTGTTTCCCTGCTGTATGCTAGAGTGTGGGTTACCTGCCCTCCTTGGCAAGTGATGGGGTCTTGGCTCATCCTACCAGGGATCCACAGGCATTTCCATTGCCTATCCAGTACCGCGACAACATCCTGGCCACTTCAGAGCATTACTGACTCATAAGGTGTGACGAAGTGGGGGATTTTTTTATTTTTTCGTGGTTTTCCAATGGTTTGCATGCAGAGGGAGTGGGACTCAGTGTCCCTGGGTGTTACTGGTTTAACAAAGTGAGGGGAGAGGGAGTTTGTTGTTACAGAGGACCGGAGAGGGAACTTGGGACCCCAGCCGATGGCCTGGAGGAGGGACACCCCAGCAACTGGTGACCTGACAGAGACGCAGCTCAGGAGTCGCAGCCGGTTCTGGCCAGTAGGAGGACAATGGGCTGCGACGAGAGGACCCCATGACCTAACCAGCCGGATCCAGCCAGAGGAGGGCGGAGAGGAGAGGAGGCCCAGATGACCCTGTTTACCTGGAAAGAAGACAATGGACAGAGGCGGGGCCTGGAGCCGGTGAGATCAGATGCCCAGCTGGGAAGCAGGGGGGCTCGGGGCTGAAGATAGGAGGCAGGCAGGGCCAACTTGGATGCAGAGAGAGACTTGGATGTGCTGTGCTGAGGGAGGCCAGGCCTGAGGGTCAGAGAGTTTCCTGTGCTGTGTTCAATGCTCAATAAACCCTCCTGTTTTACGCTGGCTGAGAGTCACTCCGGTCTAGAGAACAGGGTTGCATCGTCCCCTTCGGGGGTGGGGGCCCCGGGGGTCCAGAGCGAATGGACTCCCTGAGGGGGCCCACGGCAAGACACAGATGTGCTAAGGCTGAGAGAGGTGCGGCTCCAGGAGGTGGAGGGGCCTGACCCCGAGAGAGAGTGGACCCCCGAGAAGGGCTGTCTCACTGGGCACCCCCCCACACGGACCGCACAGGGCCAAGAGTGGGCACGATCTGTGAGTCCGTGACATAAGGCGAAGTGGACTCTGGTGAATCAAGGAGCGATGGAAGCCAGGGAGAGACGGTTTGGGGGAGACAGGGATGGTAATGGGCTGGGGAATGGTTGCATAGAGCTGGCCCTGGGACAATGGAGTCAGGATGTGGGTGCATTGCCAGAGCTGTGGGGAGAAGGGAGAATCTGGGGCTGTGGTGTGGGTAGGGATTGAGGCATGGGCAGAGCTCAGGGGAGACAGTTGGGGTGGAACCCAGGTTGGGATAGCAGTGGGTGATGGGTCGTGCTTTTGGGGAATCAGCAGAGCTGGGCTGAGAGAGCTGGTTGAGGTGATGCTTGCTCAGCCTGGTAACTGTCTCCCCCTTTCATCCTCTCTGGGCCCTGAGGATCAGGTGGTGCGAGAGGGGGGAGCGCGGTGCATGTAAGGGAGGCCAGTACTAGGAAGAGAACGCTGGCTCTCGCCAGCGTGGGGATCCTTTGCCATATCTGAACGTGCCGGCCAATTCACCAGGCCGGCGGGGAAGCAAATGGCGCTGGAATTCACGTGGGGATGGATCCAGGATCTGCTGAGGCATCCTTCTGGGCAGCTAACTGCCTGTGATGATCTGTTTCCTTTGGACGTGTGCCTGGGGCTCTTGGGCAATGTTTTCCTTGGGTCCAGTGATATTTAACCAACACTTTGTGCAACATCCTCTTTCGGAGGGGTTGGGCAATATCGGAGGCACGCATTCGATGCCAGCTTAGCAGCCTCCCTTGACTTGGATGTCTTGCGCTGCTGCTGCTTCGACCCACAAAGGCCAACTGAGGTCCTGTAGCCTGGCACCCTCTGCCCTAAGCACCCATGAGCCTGCCTGCTGCCCTCATCTCTGCAGTAAAAGGCTCAGTCTAAGAGCCAGCAGAGGGGCTTGACTAGACCAGGGCTCCAGCGATAAGGACTAGGCTGTAGGGGGGGGGGGGGCTTCTTCCTGCTGGGTGGGGAAAGCATCATTACAAGAGGCCTGAAATGAAATGCTGGAGGTTTGGGGGGGGTGATTTCATGGGGTGTCCCCCTGGCTTTGCACAGCTGGATGCGGGGGGCTCAGCCTGGATCCCAGGGCATGGGTGGCTGGAGCGTAGCTTCCTCCCCCACACACTCCCACTGGTGCTAATTTGTCCCATACCCCAGTTGGCATTGTGACCAGAGAGACCCATGGACTGTGGAGACTGAACTGCCCTGGGACCTCAGTAGTGGGTCTCAGTGGCTCAGAGCTGAGGCACATCAATGCAGGCTGGTGTGGGGGCTTCATTCACAAGGGCTCCCTAGCCACCTCTTCTCGCCAACCAATGCCAGGGGTGGGGCTGGCCCTTGGGTTATGCTGAAGACGGGTTCCCACATGATTGGCTGATTATTTTTCCCCCCAACTCAAACATCTGCTCTCCCTGCACCTGCCTCCATGGATGGGGAAGCTCCACTGATTCAGCACTGGACGGGGCAGCCAGGACTTGGCCAGGCCTCTGGGAAGCCACTTACAACAAAAGAGCTGCTGGAGGCTACTTCCCTTCCAGGTAGGAGGCTGCAGAGAGATCCGCATGGGGCGAGTGACCCTGGCAGGCATAGGGTAGCTAAGTCCTGCAGCGGCTCACCCACTGGGCTCTGCAGCGCACCAAGGGCTGGGGCAGGGGTCCTCTACTCAACTATCAGCTTTATGGGGATGTTGTGAAGCCTGGTCATAGACTCCCAGACTCAGGGTGAGCTGGGAATGGAGGGGAGATGAGCGGGCAGTGCATGATTTAGAGGATCCTCTCCATCCCAGTGGCATAAAGGAGATCTGCCTGGAGCAGGGGGTGCAGGATATCAGGAGGAAGAAGGGATAGGAACTGTAGAGAGTCAGGGGAGGGTTTGGGGTGGGAGCTGGGAAGCAGCCCAGAATTCTTGTGGCCAGGTTGGTTTGGGGAGTGAGCCAGAGCTCTGCAATCCTGGCCTGTGGCTGGAAGGTTGGGAAGGGGAAGCTGTCACAGCTGTTTCATGTGGGTTTCCTTCCTCATCTCCTTGTGGCTGTTCACCCTGGAGTTATTAAGCAAGTTGCTGTGGTCTAGGGAAAGAGCTGCCACTCACACCTTGTGCTGCAGCTTCAACCTACAAAGGACCTGACTCCCATCCTGTCCCTTCCCAGCCTTGTGCCCAGCTGGCATCCCTGCCCTGAATGCCTGGCTGCCCCCCTCCCTCCCTAAGAGAAATGGCTTGGAGATGGAACCAGGAAAAGTTTCTGAGTCAAAATGCTAACCAGCCGTGACCCAGCTGGCCCAAATCAACCCAAACCATAGGAGGCTGGATGGGCAATCTGGCCTTGTGTGGCATGCTGCAGCACAGCCAGCCCAGGCTTCTTGTTCTGGCAGGTGGTGCTGTTACACATAGACTTAGAAATTCCTTTTCTTGGCGTGTGAGTGGCACACAGTCTTGGAAGACACGCTTAAGAAGTCCTGGTTAGCTTTGATGTGGATTCTTTCAGGGGCAGCTGTTGCAAGCAGCAGGAGAGTTTTCTCTGCCTTGAATGTCTCTAACTGGAGTCAGTTCTTGGGACCGAAGTTGCTCCCTGGGAAGTAGGCACCGGTGTCTGGGCTGAGGATTCTGATTGCGGTCTGACCCCCTCTGTCCCAGGACTGGTTTATACACAGCAACTAAACAAGCGGCACTAAGCCAGTACCCTGACTCCATATCACTGGCTTCCTACTGGAGGAGAAATCAACCTGTAGGGCCTGATATCCGCTCCTGCTCAGCAGAGGAGTGGCGTTATTAGTTTATTTTACAGTAGTTCTTTAGCAGCCCCAGCGGCAATCAGGCCCCCACCGTGCCAGTTGCTGAGCGAACGCAGTAAAACACAGTCCCTGCCCTAAAGAACTTGCATTGAAATTGTCAGGCCAAAGGAAGGATTCCTCTCCCACTTTGAATTGAGACCAAGAGCCTTAACTCCTCTTCAAGGTGCCATTTTTCTGGGAACATGGGGCAGCTGAATATGGATGGAGTCCTGCAGCTGAAGGTTCAGATTTGCTGCCTTCTGGCTATAAGCCAAATGGCTCCCCCACCATCATCACTGACCTTTCTGCTTCGTGCCCCCCTCCCTCCACATCCTGCTCCAGCTCAACACCAGCTTGAACGTGCAGGGAGCCTACAGGGCGTCCGTGGCCCAGATGCAAACTCACCTGGGCAGCAGCAAAAGCTGCCACTCTTCTTGAGAAGCTCAGCAGGGGAAGAGTCAAAGGGCAGGGCCTGCCTGAAGGAGGCAGGTTTGTGCCGGAGCGAGATGGGTGGTTTGGTTGCCCAAAGTCTCTGTCCAGCTGCCATGGTTCCCTATTGCAGCCCAGCCAGTGCCTGAGGTCTGGCACTGCGCCCGCCCTGGGCTCACTGAAAGATGTTTAGTAAACACTTAGACATGATTTGGTGGGAGCTCACAGAAGTGTCTCACACGGTCATTAAAGCCTTGGCTGCATTCTGGAAGTGACTCAGCCCCGGAGCCGTTAGACCAAAGGCAAACAACATGCTGTTCTGGAGGCCAGTGGGCCATTTCAAGGTAGACACATGAGCATAGCCTGACTCTGCTATTCCAGTGCTGGAATTCCCCTCACAGCTGTGCCAGTGCTCCACATCCTGCCCCACTGCAGCCCCCTGCCATCCCAGCTGTGGGCTCCCCTCACACAGCTCTGCCAATGCTCCTGAGACCTATTCCAGGCCTAGGCGTTTTCTAAGCCGAGACACTGCCAAAGCCTGGGAGGAGGAGAGAGCCAGGCTGTCCCCTCCCTGCCTGAGACCCCAGGAATGGTGGTGATGCGTGGATGGAGGATTGTGTGGGGTCTTCCAGGCCCTGCGCATGCAAGTTAAGCTCTGCAGCCTGTGGCTGGTCTGGGTTTTTCATTCCCAGCCTTCCAGTCTGCAATGTCCTAGAATCATAGAATATCAGGGTTGGCAGAGACCTCCGGAGATCATCTAGTCCAACCCTCTGCTCAAAGCAGGACCAACCCCAACTAAATCATCCCAGCCAGGGCTTTGTCAAACTGGGCCCTAAAAACCTCTTAAGGCTGGAGATTCCACCACCTCCCTAGGTAACATTCCGGTGCTTCACCACCCTCCTAGTGAAATAGTGTTTCCCAATATCCAGCCTAGGCCCTGTCTACACTGGCAAGTGGCTGCGCAGTAAAGCAGCTTTGAGCGCTGTAACTCCCGAGGTGTACACACTGCTAAGCCACTTGGTGCACAGAAACTGCACAGTTGGAGCGTTGTAAAAAACCCACCCCGACAAGAGGCGTACAGCTTTCTGCATCAGGGCTACAGTGCTGCGGTGCCAGTGTAGACACGCTGGTCGATTACAGCGCTGCAATTGGCCTACGGGAGGTGTCCCACAATGCCTGTTCTCATCTCTCTGGTCATCGGTTTGAACTCTACTGCCTTGCCCTCAGGTGACCAATTGTCATTCCCACCCCGTAAATTCCTTTGGAATTTTGAAAGTCCCCTTCCTGTTTGCTCTGTGATACATGCAGTGGTCTCAGCGCATCTTTCCAGGTGGCCATGCCTGCTCCACGCACCAGGCGATCCCCCGCTTGGAGCAAGGCTGAGCTGCTGGACCTCATCAGCATTTGGGGAGAGGAGGTTGTTCGGTCCCAGCTGCGCTCCAGCTGTAGGAATTATGGACACATTTCACAATGTATGACAGAAAGGGGCCGTGACCGGGACACACTGCAGTGCAGGGTCAAAGTGAAGGAGCTGTGGAATGCCTACCGCAGGGCGCGGGAGGCAAACTGCTGCTCCGGTGCTGTGCCCATGAGCTGCCGGTTCTACAAAGAGCTGGACGCGATACTCCGCAGCGACCCCACCTCCACTGCTAACACCACTGTGGATACTTCGGAGGCTCGCGTGCCAGTGGAGAATGGACCAAGCCAGGAGGAGGAAATCTTGGACGAGGATGTGGAGTGAGAAGGGGACCCAGAGGCAGAGGATGACTCGGAGGTCAGAGATGCATGCAGCCAGGAGGTCTTTTCTACCCCTGGAGGAGCCTAGCCAGTCACAGCTGTCAGATGTTGGCAAAGCGCAAACAGGAGAAGAGGCCACTGGTAAGTGGAGTTGTTGGGGGCAGGAGGGTTGCAGAAAGCAGGCTTGTCTCTGTATGATGCACCTACCCCCACATGCCCAGTCTGAGCGGCGGAACAGGCTGTTGATTGACTCCCTCACTTCATGGGAATCTGCCTCTGAGATCTCCAGGAAACTCTCATGGAGATACTGGGCAATCCGCTGCCGCAGGTTCTTCATCAGAGCTGCTTTGTTTCTTGCCCCATTAACGGTAACCACACGACTGTGATCCGCATAAGGACCAGGGCAGAAGCTGCAGTTTTGGAGAAGACCCTCCTTTGATTCCCTGCTCACCCTCAGCAGCGAGGATATCTTCCATAATGATCACATCCTGTGGAAAATGAGGGGACAGGAATGATTATCAGGCCCCACCACTACAGTGCTGGCTCTCTCCAAGAGCCATGTGCCCAGTGTATAGTAGGATCCAGGAACACTGATTTACCCTACCCCTTTGGCTACTTGCCATTTTGGGGGTCTTGTGGCTCATGTGTGCTTGCCTAGGGTCAGCCAGTTAGTGACAGGTGTGTGAATACTGGCTGTTTTTTAAATCCCTGAATCAGTGGTCTCTGTGTTGCAAACAATACTGCTTCTGTAAAATGTTGCATTTAAACTTCAGAGATGACCTTGGGAGCCCAGCCTCCCTCTTTGTTATTGCTGGCTGAAAGGCTGCGCAGAATTAGAAAGCGGCCACGCAGAACTAAGGAGGCCTTCCTGCGTGAGGTTATGATGCACTCTGCCGCCGAGAAACAGGAATTGAAGGAGTGGCGGGACAGCGAGAAGAGGGACCGAAAGGAGAAGGCGGCGCGCCAGAACGATGCCACAGAGCGGCTCTTAAACATTATGGAGCGCCAACCGGACACACTCCAGACGATACTAGCACTACAAACTGAGCAATTATGTTAAACATTCATATTGCATTGTCTGCACCAATCACCTCCTAGCATTACAAGCCCTGCACTCCCAAGTCTAGCAACAAATATTAGTGGCTTTCAGCTTCAAATTGCTGCCTCCAGGCATCCCTGATCCTTATGGCCCTGCGTTGTGCCTCTATAATAGCCCTGGTCTCTGGCTGTTCAAACTCAGCCTCCAGGTTCTGAGCCTCAGCAGTCTAGCCCTGAGTGAAGCTTTCATCCTTCCCTTCACAAATATTATGGAGTGTACAGCACGTGGCTATAAGCATTGGAATATTGTCATCGGTCAGGTCCAGCTTCCCATATAGGCAGCACCAGTGGGCCTTTAAACGGCCAAAAGCACACTCAACAGTCATTCGGCACTTGCTCAGCCTGTTGTTGAACCACTCTTTGCTGCTGTCAAGTTGCCGTGTGTATGGCTTCATAAGCCATGGCATTAAGGGGTAGGCGGGGTCTCCCAGGATCACAATGGGCATTTCAACTTCCCCTAAGGTGATCTTCTGGTCTGGGAAGAAAGTCCCTGCTTGCAGCTTCCTGAACAGGCCAGTGTTCCAAAAGATGCGTGCATCATGCACCTTTCCAGACCAGTCTGCGCTAGTGTCTGTGAAACGCCCACCGTGATCCACAAGCGCCTGGAGAACCATTGATAAATATCCCTGGCGATTAATGTACTCGGTGGCTAGGTGGTCTGGTGCCAGAATTGGAATGTGTGTGCCATCTATCACCCCTCTGCAGTTAGGGAAGCCCATTTGTGCAAAGCCATCCACAATGTCATGCAGGTTGCCCAGGGTCATGGTCTTTCAGAGCAGGTTGCGATTAATGGCCCTGCACACTTCTGTCAACACGAGTCCAACAGTCGACTTTCCCACTCCAAACTGGTTAGTGACCAATTGGTAGCAGTCTGGAGTAGCCAGCTTCCACAGTGCAATCGCCGCGCTCTTCTCCAACAGCAGGGCAGCTCTCATTCTCGTGACCTTGCGCCGCAGGGCTGGGGCGAGCTCATCACACAGTCCTATGAATGTGGCTTTCCTCATCCGAAAGTTCTGCAGCCTCTGCTCGTCATCCCAGATGTGCATGACGATGTGATCCCACCACCCAGTGCTTGTTTCCCGAGCCCAAAAGCGGCGTTCCACTGTGGTCAGCACATCCGGGAATGCCACAAACAATCTCGTGTTGTAGCTAGTACGAGCGGCGAGATCCATGTCTCACGCCTCTTGCCTTTGTAGTTTCAGGAATAACTCCACTGCTACTCGTGACGTGTTAGTCAGAGCGAGCAGCACACTGGTCAACAATGCGGGATCCATTCCTGAAGCCCAAAGAGGCAGAGCGCGCAGTACACAAACCATTGAAAGATGGCTCCAAATGCGGACAGAAGCACAGGGACTGCTGGGATGTGAAGCAATGCATCACAGGGCTTTGGGACAGGACTCAGGATGCCCCCTGACCCCCTCCGACTTCCCACAACTCCTAGCGGCAGAAGAGGAAGAGGTGCTCTGTGGGATAGCTGCCCAGAGTGCACAGCTGCAAGTGCCGCAAGTGTGAGCACGCTATTGCGCAGGCAGCTGACAGTGTGAACACACAACAGCGGTTTCCCTTCAGCGCTCTCTGAGCGGCGCTGTAACTGCTGGTGATGTAACTCTGCCAGTGTGGACAAGGCCCTAGATCTCCCCTCCCCCCCCCCCCCCCCCCACTGCAACTTGAGACCATTGTCCCTTGTTCTCCATCTCACTGAGCCACCCAGCACGCAGCAGCCGTGGCTACCCTGGGGCAGCTCCAACCTGGGGGGTGGGGGGAGAGCTGTTTATATGGCAGTGGGCTCTGTCTGCAAGTCCATTGCCTAGTGCAGAGAACTGGACGTCTGGGGTTCTGATTCTAAATCAGTGTGGTCTCTTCTGAACTGGATTTCTGCCTCATTGGACGCCAGTGAAGGCAAAGGCCAAACTAAGAAAAGATGCTTTATTGTAAATGCACTCCAGTCTCAAGAAAGCCCCACTTTACACAGAACCCAGTGCCTAAGAGGAAGTAGGGATAATGGTTAGAGCAGGGGGGTGGGTAGCAAGGACTTCTGGATTCTTGTTCTCAATCTGCATTGACTGACTGCATGGCCTAGAGCAAGTCACTTCCCCTCCTTGTGCCCTCAGGTTACTTGTCTGTAAACTGGGGACAATGATTAGAGCTGGCTGGAAAAGGCGATTATTGGGGGGGGGGGTAGAGACTTCTGAATCTTTTTTGCAAGAAAATTTACAGCTTTTAAACCCAAAATAGCTTTCAAAAATCAAACATTTTCAGTGAAAATCAAACCTCTTTATGGGGGGAAAATCATTTTTTTAGTGAAATAATGGAAAATTTCAACCAAAATGACAAAAAAAAAAAAGCGTATGGAACTTTTTCAAAGTGTTTTGGCCAACAAATTCAACCTGATCTAATGATATGTACCTAAGAGGGGTTATTTAATGTTTGTAAAGGGCTTTGAGCTCAGTGGATGATCTCAATGGGCAGAAAGCCTGGTCCTGCTGAAATCCATGACAAAACTTACATTGACTCCAATGGAGTCAGGATTTCACCCACTAGCTATAAATTATCAGTAGTTAATTCATTATTAACATCTCTCTCTTCTGTCCAGACAAAAACTGGCTTTAGTTTGTGTAAGCTGCAATTAAAAATGATTTAACATTTATATTACAATTGCACATGGTCCCTGTGCCAAAAATCTTGTTGTTCAAGCAGGCAAATGGTATACAAAGAGGGGAGAGGTAGACAGTTAAATATAGAGTATAAATAATGTTGCTCTTTTCAAATGTTTTCTACTAGACTAGGAATTATTTGAGGAAAGTTCTCTGGCCTGTTACACAGGAGGTCAGACTAGATGATCAGTGGTCCCTTCAAGCCTTCGACTCAGTGAATATCCATAGAGCCCAAAGTGCCTAAAAGCAAGGTCAATATCATTACCCCTGTTTTTATAGATTAGGGAAACTGAGGCACAGAGCAGGGACGTTCCTGGAAGCAGAAAGCAGCCCTTTATGGGTGTTTGGATTCAGCTGAATGCTAGGCCTGGTAGATGGGTCCAGAGCCCGGGATGCCAATCTACGTTTGGATGTGCTGCTTCCATCTGCAGCTCAGGTTTGCACCTGTCCTCAAGCACGGCAGTCTGAGGTGCCCAGTGCTTCCTGGGAGGTCACTGGGAGCTGGGGACTCTCACCCCTTGCAGACAGAGCTGTAAAAGTAGCTCAGCCCTGAGGTTTCTTCTCCCAGCCAGGCTCCTGGGGATAACAGCACTTCTGAGCGAAGAGGAGGAAAATGAAGCTTTGTAGCAGCAAAATAGCTGGGGAGCCAATAAAGGGACAAACCAGCAGAGCCGGGGTTAAATGCTGACAGCCATGCTAAGAAGGTTCCTGTCAGGACCAGGGCGTGCTGCGAAATCCTGATTCATTCAGTGTTTGGCAATTGCAGGAGACTCTGGGTTGGTTATTGCAGATTTATGGGCTCATGTTTTTTGTTTGTTTGTTTGTTTTTTAACCTGTTTGATTCAAGAAAACTTTGGGGGTTTTGCCCCCGAGTTTACCGCTCAGCTGCCAAAGCAGGGCCATTGTAATACAGGAATGTGATACCTGGGGCTTTGGACCCTGGTGTTTCCCACACGGTTCCCAGATGGCTCCTGAAATAGCCAACCCCAGCTGGGGCCCGGCAGAGACCAATTGCAGCATGCGAATATCCTGGGCCTTGTCAGCTGTTGCCCCAAGCCCTCTGTGGATAAGGAACTGGACTGTGATTCAGGGGATCTGGGTTCAAATTCTGCCTCTGTCCAGAGGCACAACCAGAATTTTCCTAAGGAGGGGGCCCAGGGGATGCTGATTTGGGGGGTGTCCCTGGGGCCAAGTACGTGACGGGGTGGCCCCATTGCACAGAGTTATGGCAGGGGCTTCGCCTTCGAGGGATCATAATCTCCTTGAGTTCCCATCAGCCCTGAGCTCCTCCCAGCCAGGTGTCCCGGTGCTGGACCATGGCCTGTATGGCTCTAGCCAGGCTGCGCTGTGGACTCGGCTGCCCTCGCAGCGGTGGGGGAAGCTCAGCAGCCTGGCCTTGCTCAGCAGCTCCATGTGGGGTCTGGAGCTCCGGATCCTGCACACAACACCTGTGCCATGGAGCTGCCCAGAGGTGTGTGTGGGGGGGGGGGAAACGGGGGGCTGCTGGGTAGGGCTCTCTGCAGACCCTTAGGGGATGTGGCTCTAGGGGGGTTGAGCCCCGGGCAAGGTTAGGGGGACCTGTTGCAGTCTGAACCTTGACTGATGTCTTTGGCCAAGTGGGGAAAGGGAGCTGCCCCTGGCTCTGCCACAGACTCACCGTGTGAACTTGGGCAAGTCACTCAATCTCTCTGGGCCTGATCTTTGTTCATGTGCAGGCACAGAGAGGAGGCAGCTTGTGCCCCCTCCTGGGACAGAAGGGGGCTGATTCGATTCCTGGTTGTATCTGTATCTGGCTGCACAAGGCCTCTCTGGGCCTCACAGCAGCTGGAGGAATAGCCAGAGTTCAGGACCGCTTTGGCCTCACCCACTGAATGCTTCCTGCACTGGGTCTCTGGAGCAGGGGGTCCCATGTGGCTGCTTTGTGTCCCCTTTGCGCTGGAATACCTGGCTCAGAGGGGCTGCAGGGCAACAGTGAACTGGGCTCTTTCCATGCCCCAGTTTCCCTTTGACGGGGGATGATGATCTCCCCAGCGCATGTTGGTGGGGCTCAGATCCATGGTGAGGAGGACTACAAGGGGAGAGGAATCCAGACAGCTGGGCTTTTCTGCTAACAAGAGGCTTTTTTTTAATAGCAACCACTCACCGTCAGGCTGCCAGGAGCTGAGCTAAGGGTGGAGTTTTCCTAGGAGACCATCTGCTGCTGGCTGGAGACAGCAGGCTGAATAAACTCTCCGTGTGCACTATTAGCTCCATTTTTGTTTATTGCGGTTAAGAGCCCAGTTCCTTCAATCTGGGGGTCAGGAGGCTTTGAACAGCCGGCCCCAGGCTGTGCGCTGGGGACCCTGTTAGAGGGGAGAAGTTAAATTCAGGTAGAAGAGCAGTTTGTTTACTGATGTGGTAATGATTACATTTTATACTGCACCCTTCCAAGCTGGCCTAGAACTGCACTGCCTTTCTCCACCCCACCCCGATCTTGGGTTCAAATTAAATTTCACCATCGCTGCTCACGAGGTGTTTCCCTCGTTTCATTTTCCGATTAACTTCTCTCTAGCCTGAATCCCCATCCTCCCCTGCACCAGCCTTACACTGCTTGTCTCTCTCACATTCTCCTCACTGCTTCGTTGCCTTTGCAGCTTCCTCTTGTACCATGCCATCTCCCATGACCTCCAGACAAAAGTGGGCACATGTTTGCTTTTCCAAAAGTCCCAAGGGAGACAGAAGAATTCTTGGGAACATGAAGGGGTTGGATCTCGGGGAGGGGGAGGTCTAGCCTTACTTGCATTAGCTGGGGATCTGGCACAAGATACAGACTGTGATCTGGAATTGGAGTCCTAGCAATCTGCTCTACCCAATGCTTCCAACTTTCATGATGTTTAGTGCTGATCTTAAAGCCCCAGCTCCTGGAGTCAGGTGATGATTGGAAAATGTTGGCTTTCATTTTTGAAAACCAGTAAGTCTAGTCCTTGTGTCTACAGAGAAACGCTTGGATGTGATTCAAGTGGAGCTGGTCAGGAATTCTTCAACAAATGGTTCTTTGTTGAAAAATGCAGATCTGTTGAATCTCTAAAGCTGTTCATGACACAGGGCTGGGTTCAGCGAATGCTCTGGCTCAAAAACGTTGCAGGGGAAAAAATAGAAATTGTTGAAATGAAACATTGACACTCTTGTAAGGAAAATTCCAATTTCTGTTTTGAAATTTAAGACAATTAGACTGGGTGTGGAGCGGGGAGGCTGAAAACATTTTGAGTGGCCTGAAGCAAAACCAATTTTTTGGTTTGAATATTTCCAAGGCGTTTTTTTTTTTTTTAAATTTTTGTTCTGATTTGAGGAGAAAAAAATACAGCTTCAATAGCTGTGGGCCGGGAAACCCATTTCCCACAAAGTTCCAGAGCCGGGTGCACCCTCAATGCTCACAAATCAGAAAGCAAACGTCCCCAGTTTACTACTGTCTGCATAGTCTTATGACTTTCCAGCTGATCTCATGATTCTTAAAGGCTTGGGTTGGCAGTGGTAATTCCTCCTTTCTGCTCCAAGGCTGGCAGAGTAGGGGAGATCAGCTGGCTGTCTAGGGCAGGGTGACACCATATTCGGGTTCTCAGCTGCCCTGGGGTGGCTCAGGAGGGTGTGTGCAAGGCTCCGATGTGTGCTCAGGGTGGAGGCGTAGCAGCGAGATCTCCCACCGCTAATGACAGTGGATATGAGCCCGCACTGAGATGCTGAGCACTCTCCCCGCCCCCACCCCCACAGTGGCTTCCACAGGAGGCAAAGGGGATCAGCACCTGCAAGATCAGGCCCGTTCAGTGGGGATTGTGTCAGAGCTATGCCCAGAGGGAATGGGGAAGGACTACAGGAAGCAGGTGTGTGGCTCATGGGGAAAGGAGGTGCTGGGTTAGGGGTCTCATTGGATCACTCCTGCAGCTGATGCCCATGTAGCGGGGGCAGTTGCTTGTCCCTCATGGCTGCATTATTCACAAATCACTATGGTCAGTTACATCAATGGCCCTAGACACTGCAACTTCCCCCAGCCTTTGTGCAGCATTTGGGGCCATTACGGTAAATGGTGCACCACCCTCCTCCAGGTGCAGAGCCACCCTCGGACATCAAACTCCCCCGTACCCCTTCCACCTCCACACCAACCCGTCCAGGGAAGTGGCATCTGATTAGATGCAGATGTGGCTTCAGGCATTGGGGAAGAGGCTGGAAATCTTCCAGCTGGGCCTAACCACTGGTATGTCTTGCAGGGTCTTGCAGACTCTCTGTCAGCAAAGCCTGTATCCGTCCCCACGTCACCGAGGTGAAGTAGCAGGCTGACCACGGGGCAGCGGTTACCCAGACCTGCAATCTAATTGCAGGGTCCCGAGAAATCCTAGTGACTCCTCATCATTTCACGGCTGTGACTGAGACGCGTGCTGCCACTTAACCCTTTCATAGCTGGGCAAGAGGGTAGGCTTGATTTGTAACCGCTAAGAGCATTTGACCCAGTGAACTGGATGCAGTGGGCAGAGACTGCTGGTTCCTTGCAATATGCGCCCAAACCAAAGGCCTCTCTGGTCTCCCCAGGAACCTGCGGTGTTCTCTGTGCTGAGATCCATCCCTTCCTGCTTTCTCAGTGCTGCCAATGTGATCTCCAGTGCCCCCTTCTCTGCACTCTGCAGGGTCCTATCCCCACTTCTAAAGGCCAGGCAACCAAGAGCTGGCTCTAAGGTTGCTGCGGGGCTCTGATTTGGGGTTTCAGGGGTTAAGATCCAGCCCCCTGTGCCCCAGTTGAGTACAGGGCTTGGGGGGGGGGCATGGAGCTCTGCTGGCAGCACCCGCAAAAGTTAGGTGCAGGCAGAGTGTTCACCGCCAGGGGTTGTCTGCAGTGTGTCAGCGCTCTGACTCTGGAATAAGTCAGGCTGTGTCCAGCAATATCCACATTCACAGCAGGGACTAGAATGCAGCAATGTGCATCTATGCACTGTTCTGGGCCCAGTGACTATGAATCAAACCCCTCCCCTTCCCGGTGTGGCTCCCTAAGCCCAGCCCCACAATCGCTGTGACCCTGAAGTCCCTGTGGCTGTTCACAATCTCAGCCCCACGTTCTGTCACCTTTAAATCCCCCGGGGTCTTGCCCTGATCCAGGGCTGCGTTCTCTTAATCCAATTTCCCTGGGTGTTGTCCAGTCCCCTTTCTCACTCCCTGTGCATTTCCTGGAGCTGATGCTCAGAGGCAGCAGCTGTGCATTATCTGGTACAAACAAAAACAACAAGGAGTACTAGTGGCACCTTAAAGACTAACACATTTATTTGGGCACAAGCTTTCGTAGGCTAAACCCACTTCATAAGATGCATGGAGTGGAAAATACAGTAGGAAGATATATATAGCAGTACGTGAAAAGATGGGAGTTGCCTTACCAAGTCGGGGGGCGAGACAATTCAATTAAAGTGGGCTATTATCAACAGGATGAAAAATCACTTTTGTAGTGGTAAGCAGGGTGTCTCATTTCAAACAGTTGACAAGAAGGTGAGAGTAACAGTCGGGGGAAATTAGTGTTTAGTTCTTGTAGTGACTCATCCACCCCCTGTCTTTATTCAGGCCTAATTTGATGGTGTCCAGTTTGCAAATTAGTTCCAGTTCTGCAGTTTCTTGTTGGAGTCTGTTTTTGAAGTTTTTGTTGTTGAAGAATTGCCACTTTTAAGTCTGTTATTGAGTAACCAGGGAGGTTGAAGTGTTCTCCGACTGGTTTTTGAATGTTATAATTCTTGACGTCTGATTTGTGTCCATTTATTCTTTTGCGTAGAGACTGTCCGGTTTGGCCAATGTACATGGCAAAGGGGCATTGCTGGCACATGATGGCATATATCACAATTGGTAGATGTGCAGGTGAACAAGCCCCTGATGGTGTGGCTGATGTGGTTAGGTCCTATGATGGTGTCCCTTGAATAGATATGTGGACAGAGTTGGCAACGGGGTTTGTTGCAAGGATAGGTTCCTGGGTTAGTGTTTTTGTTGTATGGTGTGTAGTTGCTGGTGAGTATTTGCTTCAGGTTGGGGGCTGGACACCATCAAATTAGGCCTGAATAAAGACTAAGAGTGGATGAGTCACTACAAGAACTAAAAACTAATTTCCCCCGACTGTTACTCACACCTTCTTGTCAACTGTTTGAAATCACCCACCCTGATTACCACTACAAAAGTGACTTTTTGTCCTGTTGATAATAGCCCACTTTAATTGTATTGTCTCGCCCCCCGACTTGGTAAGGCAACTCCCATCTTTTCACATACTGCTATATATATCTTCCTACTGTATTTTTCACTCGATGCATCTGATGAAGTGGGTTCTAGCCCACGAAAGCTTGTGCCCAAACAAATTTGTTAGTCTCTAAGGTGCCACTAGTACTCCTCGTTGTTTTTGTTTTTGCTGATACAGACTAACACGGCTACCACTCTGAAACCTATTATCTGGTACATGCACTGTTGGTTTAGGCCGCAGTCGGTGGGATACACCACCTAGATTATTAGCCAGAGAAAACTTTGGCTTGTCCTACTTGAAATTTAAAGAGACAGCTTGTGTTTCATGGAGCAACCACTATCAAGCCACTCTTCCTTACCCCCTCCCCAGCCTGGCTGCAAAGAACATGCTCAGTATTTAGAGACATGTTGAGTCACACTTTCTCTCCTGAAATCCTGGTGCAGCGAATTAGCTTCTTTCTTGTCTGATCTTGGTTCAGACCAACCTGCGGTCAGCAGCATCTTTGCACCTTCCCCCCTTCTACACCCTCCAGGCCCCCAGAATCTCCCTTCTGCAAGCACCCTTGCTCTGCTGCTCCTTTGCAAATACTCAGCACCCATAAGCAATTTTCAGTGGATATGTACACACAGCCCTGCTTCTCCATTCAGATTCATAGCAGAGATGGTGAGCTTTGTAGTTGCAAAGAGTTCTTTCAGAAATAGTCCATAGGCTATAGTCCAATGTTTATATTTCAGGGCGATCCAGTTAGAACTGGGATCTCAGTCCTTGTGGCTTAGGCTTCACCTGCATGAAACTTTAAGCAGGTCTGAGATGACAGAATCAGGACCCAACGGTATTTTATACAGTGTTCTAGCATCCACTTGACCACACAGTCCCAGGTAAACAATATGCTTTCGATGTAACCTTCTGTTTTGTAAACACCACCAGTAATTAGTTACACAAATTAACATAGGGCAATTTATCCATTAGGCAGTCTATCACAAACTTCAAAGAGACATATACACAATGACGTTATTTCACCCAAGATTCATCTAAATGTTAATATTCCCTTTTGATCTCTGAATTAGTAGCTATAGCAGGGATCGGCAACCTTTGGCACGTGGCCCGTCAGGGAAAGCCGCTGGCGGGCCAGGACGGTTTGTTTACCTGCAGCATCTGCAGGTTCGGCCGATCGCTGCTCCCACTGGCCGCGGTTTGCCGTCCCTGGCCAATGGGGGCTGCAGGAAGCGGCGCAGGCCGATGGATGTGCTGGGCGCCACTTTCCGCAGCCCCCATTGACCAGGGATGGCGAATCGCGGCCAGTGGGAGCTGCGATCGGCCAAACCTGCGGACGCTGCAGGTAAACAAACCGTCCCAACCCGCCAGGGGCTTTCCCTGGCGTGCCCCATACCAAAGGTTGCTGATCCCTGAGCTATAGTGACAGATTGGAACTGTCTGTTTACAGGGGTAGCATTTAAGATGCACACAATTAGTATTACTTCTAACAATATAGGTTTGCATTTCAAAGTTCTAGTCTATTTACCAGGAATGGCTCTCATTATCATTCGCATACCTTTCTAACATGACTTTAAAGGTGAGCTCTGGGGCATTCAGCCTGCAAGTTGTTTAACTGTTTCTGGCCATGTATTATACTTTATATAAGATTCGTTGCAATTATATAACAGTGGTAGCAATAATGATTTGCAGGGTTATATTTTAATTAGACAACGTCACAGCCCCCTAAAATGCGGGGTACGATCTTGACTAGGAATTAAAGCAGGAGATGTAAAAGAGCCTGGGAAACTCTTTATTTTTCAAGATGTACCGGATGTGGCTTGAGTTGATTAAAACTGGATTGAAAAAGCTCTGGAGACCATGCTGTATCTTCCATCTCTAACTTCTATGGGTCAGATCCTTTTTCAGGTTCCTTGACTTCAGCTGGTTGAAAATGAGGGTTTTTTCCTGCAGAAAATGTCAATGTCTTGGCAGAAATTTGAATACTGAAAAATTTTGGCTGAAACCCAAAATTTGGGTTATGCCTCATGGGAGTTGTAGTTCAGATGTCTCATGCTCCCATTCTCCTTTATAGGCCAAGCTGTGTGGTCAGACTACATATCCCATGATGAACCACAGTTTGGCGAGGGGAGGCGGTGCATCACAGGAATCCCTGGCCATGGTGCATTATGGGAGATGTAGTCTGTCTGGGGAGCCTGGCCCATAGAAGAGAACGGGGACATGAGAAATCCTAACTATAATGCCAATGGTATGGCACGGCAGCATTTCTGTATCAAAACATTGAAATTTTCTGCGGAGAGCAGCTACTCTTCATGAATAAGTTCATAATGTCAAAAACGAACGTCAATGGACATTTTTTGACTAGTACTATCATTAACTTTGATGGGGATCCTGCCTGAGAGAAAGCTGAGTCAGGGCCTTAGGATTGGGCTCCACATTTTTTACTTACCATGTGCTATTTGCAGTAGAAATTGGGGTGGAAGCTTGTGCAGGCTTCATGAGTCCCCCAGATCATTTGCCCAACCCGCTGATGGGGTGGGTGGGTGATGCCCTTGCAATGTTTTGTGTAAGCTTTTGGAGAAGAGTGGTGAACTCTGAAGAATTTTGGAAACTTGCTCTTCTTTTCTTGGCAGAGCTCCGTGTTTCTTCCTACCCACAGACCCCAACCTCTTATCCAAATAAGAATCTGAAACAATTTTGTCCCTGCGGAGTGACCATATGTCCTCAGTGGAGAACAGCAGCTGGTCACCATGACATTGAAAGACCAGGTTATGTAGTGGTAGAGCTGGCTGGATAGTAAACTAGGTCGATTCACCAATAGTTTTGCAAATAGAAGTGTTATGTTCCGTTGACTGTGACTCATAGGGTTGTGTTATTTGTTATTCACAAGGATTTGGATGGCCGTCAGATATTGGGGGAAATGATCACGGATCCCAAAAGTTTTACTATATTTAGCAACAAGGATTATTTGTGCCACAAAGTGCCTTTTTCACTACTCACAACTTTCCAGTTTTTAAAAGTTTCTGACAATCCAATCAGGAAGCATAATCACCTCCATATGATTTGGACTTAGGTGGCCACTCACATAACACAAACCACAGGCAGCTGAAGCAATTTGCTCATGAACAACACCTGTACTGAACATTATTTGCCCGAACGGTCTGCCGAATCCAGCTGCAGTGTAGGCGTCTTCTCATGGGCCCTACCTCGGGCCTTCCCACAGGAACCCAAGTTTCTCCTTACGGTCCTGATCACAGTGTATTCACCGAATTATGAGGCCCAGGTGTTTGTCAGACTAATGCCTGTCCCCCTGAGCCCTGCTCCCTTTGCGTGGGATGCAGTTTATTTTGGGCAAGGTGGGGTTGACTGAACAGGGCTGGTTAACCACAGACCTCCTGGCACTTGAAGGCCGCCCTGTTACAGAGTGTAATAAGGAGGGGAGAGCAATGGGCTGTGCTATCGTATAGGGGCCACCTTGGCCTATTCTGCCCATCCCCCCACCCTTCACATCCCCGGACCTGCGCAATCTATGGCCTCAGGTTAAAGGAACATGTATCTCCATGGAATGAAAGACCCTTGGATGGCGGCATCTCCTGGCTTTAATCAGGGCTGCATTTCTTTTATGTCCGCCCTTGTTTTGGGGAAAGGACTCTGGATATTTATTTAGCTATTGGTTTGGAACTTTACAGCCAAATCCCATAACTCCATGGCTCAGCGGAAGGGAAATCTTTAAAATCCAGCTGGTGAAAGGCAATGAGGAGAGAAATGGATCAGTCCCTCTCTGGCTACCGCCAGAGTCAGCCTCATGGGACCCAAGTTGAGAAAGCAACAGAGATGTGTTGGTCCTTGTCCCCAGCAGATGCCACCCCAAGGGATATGAGGCTCTCCTTGGGCTGATTTCCCCCGGTAATTGTTTCCCGTATGCAAGTAATCGGTTGCAGAAATGAAAGGACATCACTCCTTTTCCAGTTAGAACTGAGCTTGCCCTCCAAGATATACTATTATTCACTGCAATAAATAACTCTCAGCTGAAACTGAAAGGCCCAGGAGCTAGGAATGGTTCAAAGGGGCAGTGGGTCATTTCTTGAAGATACTTAACCAACCATTCTTAATCGTCTGATGTCTTCTTGGTCTGTGAGAGTAAACATCCCTCCTCTGGAATTATTAATGATACGTTTATTGTTCTCTCTCTAATTCCTATTTTAGGGCATCTAGCCCGCCCACCTCCCCAGAGTCAAGGCCAGGTTGTTTTCTAGTGTTTTCTCCAGCCTTGCAGGAAGGCTGGATTGTCAATGGGAGTTCAAATTCCCACTGAATGGGATTTGGGGGCCTAGTTCCCTGAAGTTCCTTTGAAAATCCAAGCCTTACGCGCCCTCTCCCTTGGGGAGATATTCCACAGCCTGAGAGATCTCATCATTTTTCTTGATTCTCAGCCCATTTCCCCTTTCTGAAGGTCTGCTCTGACGCCTAGCCAATGAAAGACTCCTATTGACTTCAAGTGGGAGTTGGGTCAAGCTCTGAATTTCATCCCATTTCTCCTTGTGACACCTCCAGGGCTCCACTCCAAACGACTCTCCCTCCTCAGTGTTTACATTCTTCTGATATGTCTTGACAGTGACCATCTAACCCAGGTATCCGCCAGCCAGGCGAGACATAATGAGCTATTAATCTCCCCTTTTAAATCAATCCCTCCAGCCCCTGTGGTCATTTCTGTTGTTTCCCTATGAACTCCCTCACCCCAGCCATATGCAGAGGTTCTATCACGGGATTGCATAGGCGTAGCTGGGAGCAGAATTTGGTGCCTTGAGTAGTCTATGCCAAGAGCATGTCTGAGTGGCCGCCTCCTTTGTTTGCTATGTTGATAAGCTGCACAGGATGCTGGCACTGTATAAGGCCTGGTCTACACTAGGAGTTTATGTCGAATTTAGCGCCATTACATCGAATTAACTCTGCACCCGTCCACACCACGAAGCTATTTAGTTCGACATAGAGGTCTCTTAAATTCGACTTCTGTACTCCTCCCCAACGAGGGGAGTAACGCTAAATTCGACATGGCCATGTCGAATTAGGCTAGGTGTGGATGGAAATTGACGCTAATAGCTCCGGGAGCTATCCCACAGTGCACCACTCTCTTGACGCTCTGGACAGCAGTCCGAGCTCGGATGCTCTGACCAGCCACACAGGAAAAGCCCCGGGAAAATTTGAATTCCTTTTCCTGTCTGGGCAGTTTGAATCTCATTTCCTGTTTGGACATCGTGGCGAGCTCAGCAGCACTGGCAACGATGCAGAGCTCTCCAGCAGAGATGGCCATGCAATCTCAGAATAGAAAGAGGGCCCCAGCATGGACTGATCGGGAAGTCTTGGATCTGATCGCTGTGTGGGGCGATGAGTCCGTGCTTTCCGAGCTGCGATCGAAAAGACGGAACGCAAAGATCTACGAGAAGATCTCTAAAGCCATGGCAGAGAGAGGATACAGCCGGGATGCAACGCAGTGCCACGTGAAAATCAAGGAGCTGAGACAAGGCTACCAGAAGACCAAAGAGGCAAACGGACGCTCCGGATCCCAGCCCCAGACATCCCATTTCTACGAGGCACTGCATTCCATCCTAGGTGCAGCCGCCACCACTACCCCACCACTGACCGTGGACTCTGAGGATGGGATATTGTCGACGGCCGCTTCCTCGGACATGTTAGCGGACGGGGAAGATGAGGAAGGAGATGAGGAGGACGAGGCAGTCGACAGCGCTTACAACGCTGATTTCCCCGACAGCCAGGATCTCTTCATCACCCTTACAGAGATCCCCTACCAACCGTCCCCAGGCGTTAACCCGGACACAGAATCAGGGGAAGGATTAGCCAGTAAGTGTTTTAAACATCTAAACATTTATTTTTAACAGAACAGGAATATTAACAATATTAACAACGGGTTTTGCATGATTACTTTGCCCTAGGCGCTTAACGGTTCAGTCCCTGGCAGTGCAACTACTGAAAAAAATCTAACAATGTCCGGTTTAGCATGATTGTTCTGCCCAAGCCGCTCTACCGTTTAGTCCCTGCCAGTGCAGCTACAGTAAAATCCAGTCTGTATGTCCGGGGATAGAGCTGAAATCCTCCATGGACATGTCCACGAAGCTCTCCTGGAGGTAATTGGAAAGCCTTTGCATCAGGTTCCTGGGGAGAGCGGCCTTATTGGGTCCTCCGTAGTAGGAAACATTTCCGCGCCAGGAGACAAGCAAGTACTCCGGGATCATTGCCCTGCAGAGCATGGCGGCATACGGCCCTGGTCTTTGCAGGCTTTCCCGAAGCATCCTTTCTTTTTCCGTCTCTGAAATCCTCATCAGAGTGATGTCACTCATGGTGACCTGCTTTGAATTAGGTAGGGGAATGTTAGTATTGGGACTGCTTGCCTGTTCCTTTACAGAACTGTAACCGGCGGTTTACAGCCATGCGGTGGAGGCGGGAGAGGGGCAGCATACAGGGATCTTTCCCTGGGACAGCCGCGAGGGGGTGGGACAGGGGCAGAGTTCATGCTTGCCGGATTGCTGGCAGCAGGGACTGGCATTGCTTTCAGTGTGAAAGGAGGCCAGTGCTACTATTAAAGTTTTAAGCAGCCACAAGTCTACGGCTTACCATGTCGGCCTGCTACACAAATTCCGGTGTCCTGCCCCGCTTCTCTGATCTGCACTGCAAGACTCCAGGCACTGAATGCGAAGGCCGAAAATTCGACCTTGTCCTGAGTGCGCATGTGATAGGTGCTGTGCATGGTCTTGTTCACAGAGAAAGACTATGTTCTTTGTTCACAACTAAATTTATCTTTCTGAGGAATTCACTCCCTTTTTCCCATTCCCACAGCTGCGACTGTCTCCCAACCTAGCCTGGCATCACACTCCCAGAGGCTAGCGCAGATTAGGCGTAGGAAGAAGAGGACACGGGAGGACATGTTCTCGGAACTTATGGGCTGCTCCCGAGCCCAGGCAGCCCAGCAGACCCAGTGGAGGGATAACTTGTCCCAAATGCACCGATCACACATGGAATGGGAGGAGAGGTGGCGGCAGGAAGACCAGCAGGCGACTCAAATGCTGCTTGGACTAATGAGGGAGCAAACGGACACGCTCCGGTGCCTTGTGGATGTTCTGCAGGACCGGAGGCAGGAGGACAGAGCCCCGCTGCAGTCTATCTGTAACCGCCCTCCCCCGCCACCAAGTCCCATACCCCCCTCACCCAAAGTCCAAAGAAGGAGGGGTGGCAGAGTCCGTGAAAACTCTCACTCCACCCCTGCAGACTGCTCTAGTACTAGAAGGCTCTCATTCCCCAAAATTTGACAAGTCCTTTCCTTCCCGCCTCACCCAAGCCCCCGTCCAAGTTTCACCCCCCAGTTTCATGTGTAGTTGCTAATAAAAAATACGTTTCTGTTAATTACTGTTTCCATCATGTTCTTTTTGAGGAGAGTCTGTCTGAAGGGGGGCAAGGGGGTTGGTAATTGGACAGGACAGTCACCTTTACCAGGGTACAGAGGCGGGGGCAGGTTCAGCAGCAGGGCACACACACATTGCAGTCACTAGTTACCCTGGTCAGTCTGGGAGGTGGTTTTATTGTTCTGGGGGGGGGGCTCTGTGACTTTGTGGCGGGGGAGGGCAGTTCAAGATCTTATGCAGCGGTCCTTATCCTGGATCACAGAGCCACGCAGCAGGGGATCTGTAACCGTCCTCCCCCTGCCACAAAGTCACATAGCCCCCCCACACACAGAGTCCCGAACAGGAGGGGTGGCAGGCTCCGTTGAAACCACCAGTCCACCACTGCGGAGCCTGTCATTCCTGGAGTTTAGAAGCGTCATTTGCATCACTACACTACACCCGCTCCCCACCACAGTCTGCGTCCCAGGTTCAACACTTTCCCGCGAAAACAGTAATAAAGAAAACGGTGTTCATTAACAAAATTCAAGTGATTTTATTTTTAAACGTGTGTTGGAAGGGGGGGAACGGGGTATGTAACTGGAGAGGATACTGAACATTTAGTGGGTAAAGAAACGGGGGCAAGTTCAGCTTCTCTGTACACAAACTTAAAAGTCACAGGTTACCCTGCTCACTCAGGAACCTAGCTTTCAAAGCCTCCCGGATGCACAGCGCCTCCCGCTGGGCTCTTCTAATCGCCCGGCTGTCTGGCTGGGCGTAATCAGCAGCAACCTCCCACCCCGCCATAAAGGTCTCCCCCTTGCTCTCACAGAGATTGTGGAGCACACAGCAAGCTGCAATAACAATGGGGATATTGGTTTCGCTGAGATCACAGCGAGTCAGTAAGCTTCTCCATCTCCCCTTGAGACGGCCAAAAGCACACTCCACCACCATTCTGCACTTGCTCAGCCGGTAGTTGAAGAGTTCTTTTTCAGTGTCCAGGGCGCCAGTATAGGGCTTCATGAGCCAGGGCATTAGCGGGTAGGCTGGGTCTCCGAGGATGACTATAGGCATCTCCACGTCCCCAAGAGTTATTTTGTGGTCTGGGAAGTAAATACCTTCCTGCAGCCGTCTAAACAGACCTGAGTTCCTGAAAACACGAGCGTCATGAACCTTGCCCGGCCATCCGACGTTGATGTAAAACGTCCCCTATGGTCCACCAGTGCTTGCAGCACCATTGAAAAGTAGCCCTTTCGGTTGATGTACTGGCTGGCCAGGTGGTCTGGTCCCAGGATAGGGATGTGAGTTCCATCTATAGCCCCACCGCAGTTTGGGAATCCCATCACGGCGAAGCCATCTATGATGACCTGCGCATTTCCAAGGGTCACTACCTTTGACAGCAGTACCTCAACGATTGCGTTGGCTACTTGCATGACAACAACCCCCACGGTAGATTTGCCCACGCCAAAGTGGTTCGCGACTGACCGGTAGCTGTCTGGCGTTGCAAGCTTCCAGAGGGCTATGGCTACTCGCTTCTGGACTGTCAGGGCTGCTCGCATCCGGGTGTCATTGCGCTTCAGGGCAGGGGACAGCAACTCACAAAGTTCCATGAAAGTCCCCTTCCGCATGCGAAAGTTTCGCAGCCACTGTGATTCATCCCAGACCTGCAGCACTATGCGGTCCCACCAGTCCGTGCTCGTTTCCCGGGCCCAGAATCGCCGTTCCACAACATCAACATGACCCATTGCCACCGTGATGTCCTCGGCGCGGGGTCCCGTGCTTTCTGACAGGTCTGTGCCACTCTCAGACTTCAGGTCCTCACCGCGGTGCCGTAGCCTCCTCGCCTGATTTCTCTGCGTCTGCCTCTGGGAAAGGTGGATGATAAGCTGCGAGGTGACAACGGCCATAACTGCAGCGATGGTCGCAGTGGGCTCCATGCTCGCAGTGCTGTGGCGTCCGCGCTGTCACTGACTAGAAAAGTGCGCGAACTGATTTCCCGCCGGCGCTTTCAGGGAGGGAGGGCGGTAGTGACGGACGGATGACGACAGTTACCCAAAAGCACCCTCGACACATTTTTTTACCCAGAAGGCATTGGCGGCTCGACCCAGAATTCCAATGGGCAGCGGGGACTGCGGGAACTATGGGATAGCTGCCCACAGTGCACCACTTCCAATGTCGACGCTTTCCCCGTTAGTGTGGACTCACAAAGTCGAATTACTGTCCTTAGTGTGGACACACACGTTCGATTTTGTAATATCGATTCCACATATTCGATTTAAGTAAAATCGAACTACTCTTGTAGTGTAGACATACCCTAAGCAATCATAAACAGAAACAAGACTGTAAAGGGCTATGCAGTCCTTGAACCCTGATCACTTGCACTTATTAAAGATCTGACTATCTGTCTCACAATAGGAGAGTTCTGGCTAGATTTCAGTTTGAGGAAGCACATTCTGCCTCTCTAGAGTTCCTTCTCCAGTTTTAGGCAGATGCAGGATTTTGTCTTCATTTCCTGTCCTGGACAGCAGCGTACTGCTGTTTGGTGTTATGCAACCTTCCCCTGTGTTCCACCCCAGAGGTTCTGCATTTCAGCTGGAGGGTGTGTGAGTGAAATGATTCTTGTAAAACACTTTGGGCCATTCAGCGTGGGAGGTGCTACATAATAAAAAAAAAATATTGCGGCCTAGGAAATGTAATAAAATGCCGACGTTCTCTAGCACCTTACATGCATGGGCCTTGTAGCAGGGTGCCCTGCCCCTTTAAGAGCTGACCAGACCCATACAGTTAGCCCTGTCTGCCACATCTGGGCTGAGATGTGGGGTTTAATTAGAAACAGCTGGGTATGGGGATGGGAGGAGGGTGCAGATGATTCCCCTATAAAGCAGTAGGAAGCTGTGGAGTGAAGGGGAAGCCTGGGAAATTGCAGTGTGTGGAACAGGGTCCTGCAGGGAAAACCCTGAGACCAGGGGAGTTCCCCCAACTAGGAAGGGCTGGGAATAACCTGCTAAAGCAGAGAAGACCCTGAGACACCAAAGCTGTGCCTAGCTTAAGGCAGGAGGGAAGATTTTTGTGTTTCATTTAGAACTTTAAGTTAATAAACCAGTCCCGAAGGAGGGCTTTTGTCATGGAACTTGTTAAAGTCCCTTTCTGGAGTACATTTGAGGAACCAAGTGGGGAAACTGAGGCAGGGCGCTGCTGCTTGTAGGGCCACCACTGGCCCTGGCGGGGGGTGGGTGCTTAGGAGGTGGCCACCCTGTCGGCACACCTCAGGACCCTTCACATACATTAATTGATGCAAATTGCATGAAGAAGTAGGGAAGTCTGTTTATACCTATTTTACAGACGGGAGAAACTGAAGTATAGAGGCTAAGTGATTTGCCCAAGGTCTCACATGTGGCATAACTGAGAGTAGGGATCAAAGATTCATGCCTCCCGGCGCCCTGCACTAGACAATGCTATCCAGATGCACAGTAGGAAACAATTGTGAGCTGCCAGATATTTTTCCAGTTCTAATTTGAGCTGTCCTATTAATGTCTCTCATGTGGGGCCAGCTATCTAAACACTCACCATCCACAACTAAACCCAGATTTTCACCAGAGCTCTGCTCCCATTTAGGCATCCAAACAAAGGCCAAATTTTCCAAAGGGCGCAGCACTCAAAATGAGGAGCAAACCTGACAATCTGGCAGCTGGGTCAGGCAAATCAGGAATTGGTTGACATGATCTTTTTGCGTTGGAAAATGTCCGTTTGTCGAAGCCAAACCTTTTCACAGCAGCGTTGTCAGTTTTGTTGTACTTTTCTAGGTCCACAGTGGAATTCTGGGCAGAAGCAGAGAGAGACCCACCCCCAGAATAGATCGTTGGTTAGGACATTGATGTCAGGACCCAGGTCTAAATCCCTCCTGCACTAGATTCAGAGCAAGGATTTGACTTGGATGACCCATGTGCTCAGTGAGGGCCCTAACCACCGGGCTATTGGCTTTTCTGGGTGGCCTCTTTCTCATGTTTTATCATGAACATCTTTGAAAGGTCTCGTTTTCCTTCTGCATCAGAACAAAAACAAAATTTGAAACCCCCGAATTTTGCACCCAGCGGAATCCTCCTTTTCTGGCCAACCTTTGAGCTGAGCAGTGCTGAAAAATCCTGTCCCTAGTGGAGGGTTACCACCTTTGAAATGCAAAAATACCAGCCCTGCCCCTCTCCCCTCCCAGACAAGCCCACTGCAACCCCAACCACAAGGCAATGCCACAACCCCCCACCCCCGAACAGCCACTTATAGTATCTAGAGAGATAACACATATAGATAAGATTGTTACCAATCGGGTGTTTGTTTTATCAGCACATTTTGCCAGCCACTCTCTGTAATCTGTTTCAGAGAGGTAACTGGGTTAGTCTGTATCAGTAAAAACAACAAGGAGTCCTTGTGGCACCTTAGAGGTTGCACAGAAAATCTGCGACAGAGTTGGAAATAAAACCTAGATCTACAGATTCCTTAGACTGGAAGGAATGTCTTGTGTCTGGTGTTGCAAGACCTCTACTTCTCCCTTGACTGAAGCTGAGAATATTGTATTAAGAAATTTCTAACGCTTTGCCAGTTTACATCAAATTTTATACAGCTTTCCTAGTGAAAAATCCTGGGTGGGGTGGGGGTGGGGGTTTAAACTAATGCTGCTGAAATTCCTTTCCCAAGTTAGAGGCGGTGTCTTACTTTTTTGAGGGTGTTTCTGATGTCTTTTTGATTGCTGAATCTCTCTGTCTAGCTAGCAGTTTCTCAAAGGGCTGTTGCAATCAATAGTCTATGCTACCAACATCTGCTCTTTGTTTTCATTGCCCTGAGTAGCTGAAAACCTATCTGAGACAACCTCCCATTCTTAAATGTAAATGGTCACATATGTAGAATGACCAACAATTTATTGACATTTATTGACATTAATAACAAAAACTAAGGACCTGTCCACATGGGGAAATTTACCAATAATAATTATACCATTATAGTTATACAGTTCCAATATAACATAAGCTAAATCACAACAATGCACTTTTATTCTGTAATAAGTGTCCACACAGGAGCTATTCTGATACAGTAATGCTGAAAAAATTTCCCCATGCAGACAAGCCCTAAGAGACAAGGAGCAGATATCAAAATAAAGAAATGCAGGAACATTACAACATACAGACTATAGACAGGAAAATGTGAAAGCTGACAGCACAGAGATGCATTAAATGGAAACTTCCACTCTTAAAAGAGAGCTCTATGTAGTTCATGTGGGCTAGACCCCCCTCTGAGTCCCCAGCAATCACATTTATCTTTTTTATATATAGCTTTTTTCCCCCCGCTCTCTTTTCCCTCTCCCTGTTGCTGTGAAAGATCCACACATAGTCAGAATCATTTCCCCCTCTACAAAAGAAACCATGGCACTGGCTGCATCCAAAGTGCTGTCAAATGTACAAAATAAACTGAAAAAAAGAGAGCTGTTTTCTTTCATTTTTTTTTCCAGTTAGAGTAACTTTATGTGCTACAAATACCTCTACATACAAACATTTCAGAAAGAAATGTGACTACTTTTTTAAAGTTATTGACGTCCTACTAAATGGACTGCAAGGTGAACCTTTTTACACCTGTCATAATTTCATGGTAACTGTAAGGAACAAGCACTCAGGTTTCAAGCCTCTAGTCTTCACCTGTCTCTGGACTGGGACCCACATCCCTCTCCTTCTGACCGGGGGGTAGGCTGCAGTCACTGTGCACTCATTGGGTATTTCTACACAGCTCATAGAAGTGAGCCTCGCAGCCTGGGTCAACAGACTTGGGCTAGAGGTGAGCTCACGCTCTATAAATAGCTGTGTGGACAGTGCTTTGAAGGTGAGGCTTGGGGCAGGTTGGTTAGTTTGTAGAGGAGTGTAGTAATCTTCTTCCCATGAAGTTGAATGCAATCCCTGGTCCACAATGGTAGATAGAACATTCATAAATTTAATATAATATGGTCTTCAGATACTGCATGTGGTTGCAATGCCTGTCACAACCACTGTCTAAACAGCAGAGGAAGTAAACTCAAATGTATATCAGGTAATTTGTTCTTCCAACCAGTCCCTTTTTATATTTGAGAGACTCTCCCCTTCCCATCCCAAGTGATCCCTTCCAAAAACTCCCTCTTTGAGTGACAGCTCCCCAGGCATGATCTGTCTCACATGCACATCTTTTGTGCTGTAAGACAGCACAATCTCCTTTCTCTCTGTCTCCCCTTCCTGTTAGGATTTAAACAGCATCCTTTACTTGGGTCCTGGTGGATTACTCTGACAGTTCCATATCATCTTCCCTTAGTGACAGTACAGTCTGTTGTCATACAGGAAAATAGAACATGAATTCAGGCCTTGTAGAGATGAGGCATGGTCCTTGCAAAACTGAAAATGGCAGAAAGAGGTCCACAGGGCAAGAAAGTCTGTCATATGCAGAAGATCAGTTAGATCTGTCAGAGGAGCAGGTGGATTCATTCATAACTCCCCATCACTCTAGTTATGCCATTGGGATTGTTACCAAGCATCCACTCTTACGACATCAGAAGAAATATCCTTTCTTGTATATTAGCAAAGATTGCTCATGTAGATGCCTCTCAAACAACTGCAGCCAGCCCTCGTAGACCCTAACCAGCTCATGCTACTTCTCATAGTGTACTTAGTATGTGTGTGTAATCTATTTCTTCTGGTTCTAGTAAAATCCCTCTGTGGTTTGGAAGCCTCACGTGTTCCTGCTGAGGAACTGTGACTGGGGAATCCTGTGACAGTAGCGATGAAATGGATGCTTAGGAAAGCACCAACGAGAGAACTGCCTCTAGAAAAAAGAAAAGCAAGAGGCACAAAGGTATGACTCCTTCACTCACCCAGTCAGCTCTGCAGAGTCCTTGCTGGGATCGTCTTCTGCGTTTGCCAAGCTAGTGACTGCTATTTAGAGATCAGCAATGTGTCTCTTCAAAGAGTTCAGTGAAGTGTGTTTGTGCATGTGTTTGTGCATGCACTTGTGTGCACAAACGCTTAACCAAAGGAATGCTAGGTAGGAGACGTGGTTCATCTCCCCTTTCTTACTGAAGGTGGATTGTTGCAGTTGATTGAATCATGCCTAATTGGTTGATTTCGACCACGTATGTGCTGCAGATAAAAACTTTCCTGAAACACTATATAAAATCCTACAGTTATGCCACATGAAAGGAGACCTGCAAAGAGAGAAACTTTGTGCCTTATTTATTATTTTGATGTCTCAGGAGAGCACTCCTCCCCCTTTAAAGAAAAATAAAGGGTGGCGATTGCTGAATTGTTTGTATAAAGTATCAGGTATTACCTGTTCTTGTGGGAGGATTCCTTGAATGACTAGAGAACAGGAGTGAGAGCTCTGAAAGCTGGTATAGGGTGTTGTATCTTTCACGCAGAGCTTATCTTCCAGTTGTTTATTAAGAATGTGAGTTAAATAGTCTGTTAACAAAAACAGACTTAAACAGTTGGGCTAAAAATTGCTGCCCTTGTCACTTGCACAGATTCCATTCTCATGCCTCTTGGGATGTTCTCCTAGCTCTGAGAAGTATTCCAGCAAAACAAGAAGCCCAGACTGTGTACTGCTAATGTAAAAAGCAAGCCAAAACCACTTTTGCCTTGGTGGAAGAGTTGGAAGCACAAGCCCAATTTCTTCCCTTTTTGGATATCACCTGTCATCCTGCAAACATGAAAGCGTTCAAGAAATGCAAAAGATAGGGATTCCATTAGCGTCATTAACTCTGCAACTTTTGCTGTTGTTACTTATTTAGCAGTTTAAGCAATAATTGAAAATCTATAAATGGGCATTGTGGGGAGATTAATGTTCATATTAAGAACATAAGAATGGCCATACTGGGTCAGATCAAAGGTCCATGTAGCCCAGTATCCTGTCTTCCGACTGTGGCCAATGCCAGGTGCCCCAGAGGGAATGAACAAAACAGGTAGTCATCAAGGGATCCATTTCCTGTCGCTCATTCCCAACTTCTGGCAAACAGAGGCTAGGGACACCATCCTTGCAAGCGCAGTTATACCCAGAAAAGTGACTGTAAACTGACACAACCTTCTAGCAGGCTAGCCCCAGTGTGTATTGGAATTAGTCCTGTTGATTTGCCGCTACAGTTAAAATGTAACTTTTTTTTAGTTGCTGTTAGCCTTACAGAATTAACACTGCTCAGGCTCATTCATCTTCAGCAGAGCTATCAACTAAATTTGATTATCAGGTCCAGCCTCATTGTCTTCAAATTACGATTTCAATTACATCTGTGAAACCCCATGGAAGTCACAGAATCTGTAACTGAGAGCAGCATTTGCTCTGCATAATCCTTATTGCTGGCAACAATCATGGAATATCAGGGTTGGAAGGGACCTCGGGAGGTCATCTAATCCACCCCCCTGCTCAAGGCAGGGCCAATCCCCAGTTAGATTTTTGCCCCAGATCCCTAAATGGCCCCCTGAAGGATTGAACTCACAGCCCTGGGTTTAGCAGGCCAATGCATGAGCCTGAAAGAACACAGCTTGACTCTCAGATTCGAGCCTGAGTTTGTGAGGCTAGCAGTTCATTAAAGATGTTAGGGTGTCTTTTTATGGGGTCAACTGAGCAAATTTGGAGCAAAGGACCCAGAGTTGTGTTTTTTAGTCACTTCTGAATAAAGCTGTGTTTCAGCAATTCTATTTTGTGCAGCTCAGTAGGATGTAAGTTGTACCACAGTGCAGATAAGCTATATAGCTGCTATCAGGGTGGATTTGATTTAAATCACTAGACAGGAAGACTCCATTTAATCATGGATTCCTACATAAAAGTGCATTCTTATTGGTTGTTATAACCTTAATACATATTCTTCACAACTCAGAGATAGATGAGACCTAAACTGGGTCTCTCTTACAGCATGCTGCCATTATAGGTTTTCCTTTCTAGTGAGAGAATGGTATGGTAGCTCTCAAATCAATGAAGGCTACACTCAGAGAGACCTCAAGACTTCAGGAATATGCTGCTCAAACAGTTTCACTTTTGTTTCTACTGCCTGTCCCTCCCTTCTCACATTTATCTCCAGACTTCTTCTCCTTGTCCAGATGTATTCTTCCCCCAACAATCTTCTATTTATTGAACTTTTTGAAACTTTGCACTTTGAGAGAGAGGTAAGGGCTTGACTCTGTGCACACAAATTTGCAGAGGGACAATAGGGTTGAGGTCTGTTATTTCTAACCTCTATATATTATATTATTTATTTAAAAACACTTTTTCTGTTAACAAGCATGTTATCTCTGGAGACACAAATCCCCAGTTTGAGAACTGCAAAACTAAGCATCTCTGATGGTATCTTCTAGACTGAGCACTGAGTCCCATTGGGTAGATAGAAAGGTTAACCTAAATAATCTATACAGAAGCCCCTGGAACCCCATAAAACTGGGTCCCTAATCCATGAACTATTGGAACTCATTTACAAAACTTTTCTTAAACATTACATGAATATATTGTCTCATACTATAGAATTAGAATTTATAGTCCCTATTCCATGATGAGATATCTTTGAGCTATAATGTTTCTTAATTAAAACGATCTTTAGATAGGTTTTTTCCTCAAAAAGCATTTTATCAAAAAAATCCGATTTAAATAAAGAAAATCCAATTTTTATTTATTTTAAATAATTGATTTTTATCCATCCTGGCTGCAATGCTGTGGATACAGGATTATGCAGCTTCACAGTGCAATGGTTAATATCCTAGCTGAAATTCAAACAGAATTTAATTGCATGTAGTTGAGAGGAAAACTGTAAGTTTTTATAAAGTAACTTTTAGTTAATTTTAAAGAAATTGACTTATGTGGTCCTTTCCATCTGAGAATCTCAAAGCATTTTACAAATAATAATGAATTTAGCTTCACAGCAATCCTGTAAGATAAGAAACAGTTCCCCATTTTAGAGATGACAAAATTGAGGCCAAGAGAGTTTCCAGGAGAAGAGGACTGGCACAATGGTCAGGGCGATACTCCAGGACTTGGGAGACGTGTGTTTAGTTTTTTGCTCTGCCTCAGACTTTCTGTGTGACCTTGGGCAAGTCACTTTTTAGTTTCTCTCTCTGTCTGTACAATGGGTAAGGCTGTAAAAAAAAAAAATATATCCTGGGCTGTGATCTTGTTGCAGAAACCACAACGTTTAACACAGTTTTTTAGAGTAGCTGCAAATTTGAGTGGCATCGCTAACCCATGCACCAGGTCACATCATCATTCAAGTTTAGTCCAGCCACTCCTCCATCATGCTTGCCTTTGGGAGCCAAGTGGGACAACCAGTGTATCTTATCTGTTGCTGCCCTGCTTTGAAAGGTAGGCTGCATGCCTTGGAAAAACGTGCTGGCAATATTCCAGATAGGTAACTGCAACTTTAACGAAGTGTGGCAGCAACTTTTGAACCAAAAAATGCAAACAGCTTTCCACAGCCTTAACAATGGGAATAGGCGCACCTCCCTGCGTCACCAGGGGTGAGTGAGGACAAATATCTTAAAGATTGTGGGGCGCTCAGTATTTTAGCCTACAGAGGACCTGAATTTCCAAGGTAAACAAAGCAGTTTTTTACAATGCTCCTTTACCGTCATAAAGAAGAAAAAACATGCCGAAGCCCAAAGTGACATAAGTCAATAGAAGAGCCAAGATCGCCTGGACTTTCAGACATGAGTTTTAATTTCAAGACTATCATTCCTCCCCAAATTCTATCCCTCCTTGAGGATTAGCCACAGATTAAGTTTGAAATCTTTGGGCCCCAGACAGCCCCAACCTAACAGGGCGTGCATTACATCCAGGGTGGATTGATCTAAATCGTGATTTAAATCAGCAGGTGGGAGAAGCCTTGATGGATGGATGGATGTTTTTTTGTTTTAAATCATTGCTTTTAATCATGTTTTGCATTTGTACTTTTTAGTTCTTTTCCTAAAGAAAGGTTCATGCTTACTAGTTGATAGACATTAAAACAAGTTCATTTGCAACTAAATACAGCCTTTACACTAAATTTGGTGCTTCTTTTTGCTAACCGGGACGATGCACTATATCTATACACATTTATTTTAACAAATATATAGCGTAACTTATGTTTATTCTGATTCTTAATTTTTACATTTATCATGGTAGAAAATGGTGACTGATTCCTTTCTAATTTACTGGATGATGATTAAAAAGGTTATCAAAACATTTTACATTTAAAACTCATTTATTAAACAAAGGAAGTATTGTGTAGTTAATGAATTGAACAGATTTTCTGATCGCCATGTCCTTCAAGATTTTAGAGCTAGTAGATCATATCCTCTCACCTCTAGTTTTTATTCGTAGAGGGGAAGATGAAAACAAGCTTTCCAGCTTTCTCAACTTCCGAACCAGTGTCACAACTTTGAATGAACTAATAATTGAACTGAACTAGTTGAATAAACTGAAATTAAGAAAATACTCTTTCTGGACCTGCAAAAAGGCTACTGCAATGTTAAAAGCTGGTTTAGCCTTTGTTTGCCAGAAGCTGGGAATGAGCAACGGGGGATGGATTACTTGATGATTACCTGTTCTGTTCATTCCCTCTGGGGCACCTGGCATTGGCCACTGTTGGAAGACCAGATACTGGGCTAGATGGACTTTTGGTCTGACCCAACATGGCCGTTCTTATATTCTTCTTTTCTTATGTTAACAAACTTTGGTTCCAGGTGCTCAGCCAGTGACTTGACATTCTTTAAAACTTGGTAGCAAATATGTACTGCTTAATATTTTTTGTGTAAAATTTAAATAATTTTAACATATTTTAAAAAGTTTAGGCCTTAACACAGGTTGTCAATTTCAAATTTAATTTTAAATAGGATAATTTAAAAAAAAACACCTGTATTTAATTTAATTTTAAAAATTCTATTTGGGGATTAAAAAAAAAAATCATCAGTTTTTACCTACCCTTATTACATCCAAATGAAAGTTCTCTCCCACAGTTCTCAATGCTGAGTAAGGCCTGTAGAATCTATTGAGATATCCGTGTCCCAAAAGGTATCTTAACTTTTAAAACTTGAGCAAAATCCATCAGCATTGATAGTATTAGATTGTTGGAAAAATATATGTGCTTTGTGCACAGGTATCTCTAGGTGCATTTGGAATTAAACAAGTATGTGAAACTTTAGTCTAGTGGAACAGTTTTGAGAGCTCCGTGTGAGTGGAAATGGGTTGTTAATGACTAGAGAAGCCTTCCTGGAAGTGTTTGCTTTCCTGAAAGCTGTAATTGAAATGTAGATAAAACAAAGCACCTTTTAAAGGTGGGTTACACAAGAGATAATGACAGTCAAAAAGGGAAACTTTAAACTAGGCAACTCCCACCTTTTCATGTTCTCTGTATGTGTATATGTATCTCCTTACTATATGTTCCATTCTATGCATCTGATGAAGTGGGCTGTAGCCCACGAAAGCTTATGCTCAAATAAATTTGTTAGTCTCTAAGGTGCCACAAGTACTCCTGTTCTTTTTAATGACTAATACGTTTCTTTCTCTCTTTCTACATTTTGTTTATGCTGATAGTGAAATCCCACCGGTCCCCTAAAGCACCAGTGGGGCCTATGGGTGGGTCTACACTTAAAAAGCTGCAGCGATGCAGCTGCGCTGCTGTAGCGCTTTAGTAAAGATGCTGCCAAGCTGATGGGAGAGCTTCTCCTGTTGCCATAGGTGCTCCATGTCTGTGAGAAGTTCTCCCGTCAACATAGCGCTGTCTACGCCCGGGGTTAGATTAGCATAACGGTGTCACGCAGGGGTGTGGCTTTATCATACCCCTGAACAAGGTAGTTATACCCTACAGAGTGTAAAGTCTAGACCTGGCCTTAGTGTGTAAAAATGGTCCATCCTCAAACACTTGTTTCCAAGTCTTTTGGGAAGGTTAGTGTTGTATGAGATTTGGTGTAACAGATACCAGCGCTCCATAATGCTGCTCTGATGCCTCTTATAAAGAAAGAACTGACCCAAAGGGAGCGGCAGTCTCTATGGGGTAACAATATTTTGGAGTTCAGGTGCCTCTAGCCTTAAGTTTCTTCATGATGAGCTACTGTAAACAAGCGTATGGACTGAGCCCGTCTTTGGCTAATGTGGCCTCTGTGCTGTCCCACAGCCACCTCATTTACAGAGTGTGTGTGTTCATGGCAGGTCGTGCAGCACTTGCAGAATAGTGCTCAACTGAGAGGAGCCAATCAGCTCAATTTGCATGCCTTAAGGTTTATAATGCAGGAGCTGTGTTACATAATGTGTGTTTGCTATGCTTAGAAAACCCTGATGAGGCTGTTGGAGAGGATTATCCCATTGACATCTGGCTGTTGCTGGCCTCCTACATACGTCCAGAAGATACAGTGAAGTTTTCTCTGATTTGCAAAAAAGCCTGGACTGTCATTTGCACTGCTGCCTTTTGGACCAGACTCTACAGAAGGTGCGACCACAAAGAGTTTGTAAACATACGCTTCAGTATTTGTGGGTGTCCATCAGTGTCGGACCAGAATTTGCTACAGAGCTGTTAATAGGGATCTATCTCCTCATTGGGTCAGTCATGCTAGATGTTGGGACATGGTTCTTTTCTAATGTGGTTGCAGCATGTGTGCCTCTGTATCCTAGTCTGGGCTGTTTCTATTAAATGTTGGTTTGGAGAACTTTAAATAGTATTTCTTAAGAGATTTGCTTCCTATCCGGTCTGTTTCACAGTCTGAAAATAACCACTATTTGTAATCTTCCTGTATGTCTAATGTTTAAAAATGTGGTGAGCTCTAATTGTCAAGGCCTAAACACTCAAAAGAATGTCGTGCCCATAAGAGTACATCTTGTGTGCAAAGCTCTCACAAAATGCTTACAGGAAAGTAATGGCATTGCCTCATTTTGAAGGCTTAATTTTTGGGTGATGTTTTGCCTCTTAGTCTCAGGCATTCCTTGCGGTGATCTGCCCATAAATTAACAAGGGGCAGGACTTAATGAAAATAAAGGCATTGTATCAGACTGTGCCGGGTTTTAGGGGCAACCAGAAAGATGGTAGAAGTGGGAGATGGTGCAGAAGAGGAGGAGGGAATAGATGGAGAGCATATAGGTGTCAGCTCACTATGCAAAAGTTCAAGCTTCTTCCTCTGGTCACATCCTTGACTCTCCTTTTTCACTGGGAAGACTGACATTTATTCCTATTATTAAGCATATATATCAGACAAAATCAGCGTTCTTTTCCTATTTGTACTCTTGCCTGTTTTCTGTTTTGCTTCACAACCTCTTTGTACTCCGTGCCACACACTAAAGATACTAGAGACCTTGCTAAGTCTCACTCACAGCCTTGGCACATCGTGGTGCGAAGACCTTTTGAGACTGGCAGGCCATCTAATGCAGAAACAGTATGGCGCCCTTGCAGAATCTGAAGATGGCTGCAGGTCTCCAGACACCAGCTATATATGGAGGGCAATGTGACTGCCAAGAGATGTCAGTGGGTGATGTGGTATAAAAGCAGAGTTTGACCCCTTTGTTCAGTCACCTTCTTTAACACTTATTTTGTAGCTCCCTGAGATTTACCTGAAATCCAGTACAGTTATGGCTTTTCAAGGGGTGTTGGGTTTGTCCCTGTTTCCTTTAGGCACTACACTCTGGATGCGTACCTGCCTCTCCATTTACGGCCAGAATCTATGGAAAGGCTGCACTGCCTCCGTGCGTGTGTCATCTGTTCGTTATACCACATGTATGAACCTTTTGCTTCTCGTGTCTCCAGGAATCCGGCTGTTCCAGAGACTACCCCCAGCACTTTAAAGAATTCCAACGTAAGTAGTAGTGTTTGGGGAAGTGAACTACCACCTGTGTTCAGCTGGTACACTCTCTCTGCTTTTTGTTATTCCCCTTTCAGAGAAATAAATCTGATTCAGATGGATCCTAGTGAAATAAATGCACTGGATCAGTGATATACATAGGAAGCTAGGAAGAGTTTGACTTCTGAAGTTTTATCAATTACCTGTGTTTGTACAGCCCCTAGCACAATGGGGTCCTCGTGTGTAGCTCCTAAGCACTCCAGTAATACAAATTAGGAAAATGTCATTTTACAGTGATGGAAGCTCTGTCACTGACACAATCCACAATTGTCCCCTTCCCTCCTCTACACAACCCAGGTTCCAAAAGGAGTTTGAGCTAGGTAGGCATTTTTGTCTACTACTTGCACTGTTGTAACTATATTATTTTGGAATGTTTCTTCTGGGTCAGTGGCAGAGGATCACAAATGCCATTGACAGCCTCTAAAAGGAGAGTCCTTTCACACTGCGCTCCTGCAGACCATCACCTTTGGTTTCTCTGAAGGGGGGAGTGTCATGAGGTGCGGAGCTAGCGTGCGAAGCAAGTGCCTGCTTTGGGTGTGGCTGTGAAGCTGGGGAGAAATTGTCTGCTGTGTCATTGGGCAAAACCAAACTGCAGTCCTTGCTTGGAGCATTTGTGTATCTAGCCACAGGTGGCTCTTTAATGTGTCTCTTGCAGCACATGATGTTAAAAAACTGTATCATTTAATTATTAACCAATCAGGATGCTTTTACTGTGTTATTAACCAATTGTCGAATACCCGCAGTCATTTTGCTGTGAGAGTAAATAAAACAATGAATTCCCACGACTGTGGCTTTTTGGGGTAATGTTGATGGGTGATTTGGCTCCTGAACCCCTGAGATCTGAGCATCACTGCTCTATGCAAACTACAACAAATCCATTTATTTGCTGTGCGACATCTCTGCTGCTTCTGTCCTTCCCCACGTGAAGACACTGCTAAAGTGGCAAGTTGCCCTGAGATAAGACTGAGAACAGTGAGCAGCAACAGGTAGGTTGTGCTGCAGATCAGGATTAAGATGCATTTACAGCCTTTTGTGCACAAGTCCTCTGCACCTGTTTGCTCCCTGACCTAATAGGGAATATCACATTCAGGCAATGCCTTCCTTAAAAAGAAGGGAAAAAACCTGCAGTTCCACTAACCTCCTGTGGTCCCTCTGAATCTAACCACCCGTCAGAGCAGCCTGAACCCCATCCATCTATTGGTCTGATTAGTAGACCCCCCCTCCTCCCGCAGTGGAAGGGTCAGTGTCTGGGATTCATTCACGTTCACATCATAACGGCTTTGGTGCCCACTCCTGGTGCTTCTACCATACTAATAGTTTTGTAAAGATTCCTTGCGTGTAATACTTTTTTATTACCATTCACTTAAAAAAGGAAATTAAATGGTGATAAGCATTTGTTAGAATAACGGTAGAGGTCTGACTTCAACCCATCGAAGCATATGTAAGGGGACTGTTGCCCCCTTACTAACATTCAGTGGGGGTGTTTTGATTGGCTTGCTCCCAGTACTAAAAGGGGAAGGGTCGATGGCAAATCAGGAGCCTGAGACTGACAGTCCCCAGGAACAATGGGGAGAGGCCAATGCTCCAGATCAGCCTGATTGACAGGCTAATCAGAGGGTCAGGAGGCCAGGGAGGTCCCGTCCTCCGTGTGAGCTGGAATTGCCTGGGTCAGACAGAGTGGGGCCGAGCTAAGGAGAAAGCAGGGGCCCAAGCTGAGCTGGAGAGCAGAACCGTGCCAGATCCAGAGGGGCCAGAGGCGCAGCCACAGAGCCAGAGACAAAGCCCAGGGAGAGCAGATCCTGAGCTGGGAGCAGAGCTGCAGCCCCAAAGCCAGAGCACAGCCAGGAGAGAGCAGGGGCCTGAGCTAAGTTGCTGGGAGCAGAGCTGCAGCCCCAAAGCAGAGTTACAGAAGCAGCCTGCAGAGCAGACCTGCCCTGGGAGGAGAGCTGCAGCAACCAGAGCCAGAGAGGCCAGAGAAGCAGCCCAGGGAGCTGGAGGCAGAGCAGCAGCAGCAGCCGTGCTGAGGCAGAGTGGAGCTGGAGCTGGGGCTGGAGCAGTCCGGAGCTGGATGCGGTGAGCAGCTGGGGAGAGTGAGGGGGACCCTGGCAGTGGGCCCAGCGCAGGGAGATACCTCAGCCAAGAGGCCTTGCAGGCCAGACTTGGAGGGGGATCGTAACCCTGACAGGGCAGGGGCGACGCTGGGAAGAAGGGTCCTGCCCCCTAGAGCCTGAGAGCGTGTGGCCACCGCCAGAGCAAGTGTCCGACCCGCAGCGTCCCTGCAGCACAGCCAGGGCCTGAGAAGGAGGCCCGGGACCTACAAGGAACAGACTGTGAACTGCCCTGACGTTCCAGAGACACTGCTTGTGATATTCCCTGCCTCAGAGCAGGGTGATGTGTTTCCTTTAACCTTTTCCATTTTTCCTTATTCTTTTTTAAAAGTAATTGTTAATTAAATAACTTGTATTTGCTTTAAATTGTATAAAATGATCAGTGGGTCAGGGAGGTGCCCAGTGCAAAGAGAGTACCCCGGAGTGGGGACACCCTAGCCCCTGTCCTAGGTGACCACAGCAGGGTTGGGGGTCAAGCCCCCCAGGAATCCTGGGCCCAGCCTTGTCGGGGTTTACGAGGACTCTGCCAGACAGGAGAGTGGAAGGGGAGTCCTCAAGGGCAGGGAGGCCTCTGGGTAAAGGAAGTGGGAGCGAGGACTCGGATCCTTTCGTTAGCCCACTTCACCGGGGTAGTGCAGAAGCCAGGAAAGTTCCCCACAATAGCGGGACCATTCCCCCGCTTACACATACAAATGCCCTTGTACGTCTGGACTCCAGACTGGGTCCTCTTGGTTCCATGTGCTGCAATGCCTAGGCGCAGTGGTGTCCATTGAATGGGACCTTACATTGCCTCTGCGACTCCTTGCTTTCATGGGGTTTTGGTTAGACCCCTAGGGGTCTGTTAACACTGATGGGAGATGCTCGTGTAAACTGTGCATGCACCGAAGGGAGACTCAGACCCCTATATTACTGAATCCAGCTTTTCCTCGTTAATTTCCTTTCTTCTTTCCCTAGCGTAGCTTGTGTGGGACACTGGAGCCGTTGTGGTGTCAGCAGAAGTGTTTGCCCTTTAAAGACACCCCCATTATTTTTGGTGGAGCAGCAGGCCATACGGTGCACGTCTGAAGGGCAGGACGGCTGACACGCGGATGACATCCTCTGCCCCTTAGGAGGTACTTACCGTTTTGTGCTTAACTACTTGCCATGATCACATGAGCTGTTAGATGAAGCTGTGTCTGTAAGGGCACGCGCTGGCTCTGGGTCTCTAGACGTACACACACTGGCTCTGATCAAACTGGCATGCTAAAATAGAGTGGTCGTGTCATCGTGTGGCAGGAGGGACTAACCGCCCGAGTGTAACCCAGTCAGAAGTGGTAGGAAGGTACTTGGACAGCTAGCCTAAGCTCCCCCCATGGCCACGCTATTATTTTCAGCATGTTAACTTAATTCCAGCGAGTGCATGTAGGTCCGCCCACCCTGGGAATTACATCTCCAGCTGCAGTGTAGATGTACTCAGAAGGTGAACGGCAAACTCAACTGCAAATGGAATTAAGCCCAGCAGTATCTGCTGCATGCCCCCCGCTAAGCACGATCCAGGGAGCAGTCAGTATTGTAATCGGTTAGAACTGTTTGCTGCCGCTGCTGCCTGGTGGGGGAGATCGTTTAGCCCATGCTCCTGAGCTTAACTGCTCTTCAGCTTTGTGCTTCACCTCTAGGGGATTCACCACTGCAGAGATCCTTCCAGCACTCCTGCCTGTGACTATGATTTAGAAGTGAAGTGAAAGGCCTTGTATCACTGCAAAGCCACACAGTAGGAGTGACCCAGGCTTGGTGCTAAGAGGGGTTACATGAGTCCCTCACCCCAACTAGAATTAAATTGCATTAAAAAGGTGCAGTTTGCATCAGCCCTTGTTCTCTTTTTTTTCCATCCATGAAAGCAATTAGTGCTGGTGCGGCCTCTCAGATTTGACAGTGTTAGTGACTGCAGCTAGCAGGTACAGCATTGGCAGATCAGTTTCCCCACATTGACCCAGAAGAGGCCTTAACTCTGACCCAGAGAGACCATCTCTGGGTGAGAGGGGAGTTTTCTCTATGACGCATGCCATTCTTTCCCTTCCTGCTGAGGCTGTTAGCAGGCCCACTTCAGGTCAGTTGTTATGGAAGGTATCTCTTGTGATGTGGACACTTACTCTCTGGCAACTGGACTGAGATTTGCCTGGCTCTCTCCTTATTGGCTACTGAATGGCTGTCAGATGACTGCAACTTCCAGTCACTGTCAGCTTATCGATATGATATTGGGCTCTATTTAACCTCCCCCCTCACCTGAATACAGTAGTTCTGCTAAGACTCTCCTATTTCATGGAGCATTGCATGCCAGGACATAGAATCTCACAGCTGTAAGGCTGTATAAAGGTGTGGCAGTCAGAGATTACACTATAGAATACCTGAGAGACCTTTGCCAGCAGATCCAGGCTTTGGTTGCCTCTGGCATTGAGGCATCGGACCCCATGTATTCATCCACCTTTAGAAAAGAAGCAATGTTCTGAGCCACTAGTTGAACTGTACAGCCAAAGCTTTGCTTTGTGATTTTGAAATACTAGGACGTTGACTAATGGAGGGGAGTGTGACCTCTGGGTGCGCCTCCTCTCTCCTCCTCCCCCCCCCCCGTGCTTTTTCAGCTCTGTCCAGTCGCTTTTAACATTTGCCTCTCTTTGATTTCTCCTTCCCTGATCTGCTGTTTGCTCTCCCTCACTCCTGCTCTGTTCTGAGTGTGAGCTGAATGCATACATTGACCTGAGATTTTATCAATTTAATTTGGCTATTCCATGTAGTATGTAGAGGAGCAAAGTCCATTCTGCTTTCCTCTTCTATGTGGAATGGGTGAGCGGAACAGAGGAAGCACTGCTAGAGCCCAAGTCCTGTGTCACCCTCTGGTATAGCGAGGTTGCCACCTTCTGACTGACAAATGGAAAATGCCAGGTATGCATTAATGTTTGCAGTGTAGTTGTAGCTGTGTCGGTCCCTGGATATTGGAGAGAAGGTGGGTGGTCCAGTAAAAGAGATTACTTCACCCACCTTGTCTCTCAGGTATGCATTAATGTAACTAATGGGACCAGACTGCTGCCATCTCTTCAGCTGCTCCTGTGGTTTGTAGTTTGAGCTCTCTTTGCCTGTGTTGAAATTCACTAAAAATGAAATAATTAACTCTACTACTGTATTCCCCCCCCCCCCCCATATCAGTGTTTGCTTTTCTGGTGCAGAAAGATTGAAGGGAACAGACGAGAACCTATGTGGGAATTTAACTTCAAATTCAAAAAACAGGTATGAAAGCTAACCACTTGCCATTGAAATGTCAGGGCGGTAAGGTTTTGAAGCCATAATGATTTTTCTTCCAGAGTTGTCATTGATGGGCGCAGTAGATCAATTAAAATCCGATCTCCTGGTAAAAGAAATACATCTTGCCAAATGCAGAGGTGGGCAGGTAAGGCACTTGTGGAGCTGCTGAGTAGGAAAACTAGAGCAGGAGGCAATTCTTACTGCTTTAAAACAGGCCAACGTTTTCAGTCTTGAGTGTCTAAAGGATTAGATCCCTATGGCCATATTTAGGCTGCTGATTGCCTGCCCCTAACCCAACGTGCTGAGTATCTATAGCTCCAAATACCTTCAGTGGGGAGTTGCGATGACTCGGCTCCTCTGAAAAGCCAGTCACTTTGATTTAGTGGCCTACGGTTAGGGACCCAAGTTTGAAATGTGTTGAATTAATGTCTTTTCTCTCTTCACACGGAAAGCCTTTCCAAAGCTAACCAACCCTTTTATCAGGGGGTGACAGTAATCTTTGTGAAACTCTCCTTTAACCAGACTCAGGATAAATGTATAATACCGAGCACCCTATCAGGACCTGCAGAGTCTGTCTTCAAAGAGACAGTCTTGCAAACCCTCCATCCCAGGGTTTTCATTGAACATGGAACCCTTTTGCCCGAACAGTTGGGCGTTAGGCAGGAATCTGCTGCTGAGCCAGGATGGTCTCTAGACATGAAGTGAAATTTCTGGTTGGCTTCAGTTTAGTTGAATGAACCGGTCTGTCTCGTTATGTCAAGCCTCCCAGATTGAAGAGTAACTGTTGCAAAGGTCTTCAGCCACCTGTTCAGTATGAGGATGTTCACACAAATCCTGATCAGGACTGCTGTCTGCTGCAAATCACCACCCTCAACTTCATCTTCCTGCCGGTAGTCATGGGTATGATATTTACCTTGGTAAGTGTTAAGAAATCTGCACATGTGCTAAGAAAATGGTCTGGTCATTACCGCATGTCTGTAAATCTTGCTGCACCAGCAGACTAATTAATATGCATTTCCCTAGTGCATTGGGGTCATCACTCAAGGATCTCTTCAGTTTAGTTTCTGCAAGTCACTAAACTCTCTGATGGTTGATGTAGATTCATGGCACCAGCCCTCGAGGCCCAACTAGAAGGGACGGTTTGTCAGCTGTCTTCAACGAAATGTGCTCCATTCCTGGGGGAAGGAAGGATGAGGATTTGTATTCTCATCGTGCCTAGGAGTCTTAGTCAGCAGCACCTAAAATACCCTAGATAACTTATGGCTATTAAAGGTAGAATTGGAGAATAGTGTCCAAGTTCTCTCACCTTTGCACTTCCGTAAGATCAAAGCTCCAAATAACATTTATTTCAACTTTAGAAGAGAGTTGGTTGATCTTTCAAATTTTGATGATGTCTTTCTGGTATCTTTTTTGTGAAAAGCATACTTTTTGGAGGCCCTCAATTTTAAAAAAAAGAAAAAGTATTTGAAAATATAAAGTTTAAATGTAAAACACCACAAAGAAAATGTTTGTCCAATAAGAATTAGGGATCAGCATTCACAGTAGTAGATAGTATTTGAAGAGAAATTAGGTACTGCTTCCAGAAAATGCCTAGATGTCTATTAAGGAAATTGCCAATTTTCTTCCCTGCAGTTCACAATAAACGTGAGCACTGACATGAGACATCACAGAGTGAGGTTGGTGTTCCAGGATTCTCCTGTCCGGAACGGCAAGAAGCCCCGACTTGACCAAGGAGTACAAGTTATCCTGGACCCTGTGCACAGTATACGTCTCTTGGATTGGTGGCACCCGCAGTACCCGTTTTCTCTGAAAGCTTAGCATGCTCCTACTGCATCTGTGAGTAGCCATGTCAGGCAGAAGACAATGTCTAGGAACTGGGAAATCCTGTTTTTATTTCCTGAATAAATTCTCCAATCTCCTTACAAATGAGTGAAGCTGCAATGCCAGTCTCTGTATATAATTTCCAGCCAGTAATGAGCAGAATCGAGTGTAAATGGAAATGATTTGTAAACACATTTCTATGTAAAGTTCACATTTTATGATTTGAAAGGAGCACCATGAAACTGTTCATTTAAAATCCTTTTGGTGTTAACGAAAGTCGTCCTGTGTTCTGTTGCGCAAAGGAAGCGGAAAGCGTGCTTCCAGATCCAATGTGGTCAGAGAGATTTTCAGACCAAGTGTCAATGAAATCAGTGTGCGTCTTACTGTAGCGTGATCAAACTCAAATGCAGCAGTATTATCCTACACTGATGCAGCAAGTGGAATAGCAGTGACAATCACTAGTCATGCTTCAATCTCTTATCTGCATGAGCACAATAAAGGCATAAATGATCAAGCAAAGAGATTGCCTTTACAGCTCACATTTAAATTAAATGTGTGTGGTGATAAGGCAAAGAAACACTTACAAAAGTTCGTATCCTGATGCTCTCTTTAAGAAAGAGAATCTAAAACACACATAATGGAAAGGCTCTTGTGGCATGTGGGAACTAAACAAAAACTAACCGCATGAGTTAATAAGTGCTCAGACTTCAGGCATTAGAAGAGTAAGATTGTCTGTGAGCTAAGCTAACAGTGTTTGGAGCTAGTGACTGGGGGAAAGCTATTAGGAGCAAAGAGGAAGCATCCAGTTCCCAGCGGACAAATTAACTACCTGGGAAAAATAAACCCAACCCTTCTGGCTCTACTTGGTGGTGTGAGAGGGCTAAGCAGGGTACTGTCTACTTCAGCATATCTGGAGTTGCAGCACCACAATACCCAGAATAGATGGGGGCATGAGTTTTATGCAGAACCGTGGGGAAGTATCGTTCATCTTATGACAGGAAGAAGAGCTTCATAATTCCACCTAAAATCCTCTGATTTTGAGCCTCAAGGGATTTGAGATAATAGCTTCCCTGGCCCTGCAGACCATAGGGGCAGTTGAATCTCAGCGCAAAGTACATCTGCATGAGGGAGTGTGACTGGGGCTGAGTGCAGGGTGAGTTGATGCCCTGAAGTAACTACTGATGGAAACCGGGTGTTCTGCTTTGCAGCTTATCAGTGGAGGTGAGCCCAGTTAACTTATCGGTCCTGTTTCAACCCAAATCTTGTATTGTGCAGGGTAGAGGCAAGAAGTATGTGATCCACAGTGAATGCAACAGCCTGTCCTTGAAGGAAGCTGCTGGGATAGAGCAAATGGGATAGGTTAAAAAAAAAAAGGAGGGGGGGATTTTCCCTTCCCAACTTGAATCCAGTATGTAAATGCCTAAACGGGTGTACATGTCTTGTGTAGCTGTACCAGTGCTGGTGTTTGTCTTGCACAATAGTCACTTAAATCACCACAGATAGCTTATCTGTCCCAAGCACATTTCTGCGCCAGATTAACTCTTGTATTGCATCCCCCATTGGATTCTATTTGTGGCAAAACCTCAAACCTTCCCTTTTCACCTTTCCTGTGTGTCTATATTAAGAAGATAACGGGCAAGTTGTTTTCAAACCAAAATGCTCTGCTCAGTATTTTGGTTCCACCTTAGATGGACAATTACCCTGTTCATTTGTAGTGGAAACTGTCAGTTCATGAACTATACCATGATGGCCAGTTGCATTCCTATGGTCGTGGCTCTAAGCTTTACCTCAGTAGTTTTTCTTCAACTGATTGCACATGTGCATTCCGCTCTTGGTGTGTATGCGCCCTGCGCACACTCACATTTCCCTCAGTGGTACTCGTTGGGGAAGCTTGAGAGCCCTTTGCTCTCACACCCCACTGTGTGCTGGTATAAAGGACCCAGCAGCCCCAAAGCCCCATTTGGTTCCTTCTTACCATCCGTGACAGTCGCTGGAATTGCTTGGCTTGCCTTAGCAGATACTCTGTGTACAGCTCATTGTAAATTTCTTGTATATAGTTAACCAGTTTTATAGTTACTTAGGGTTAGTTATTAGGTACTATCTGTGGCACTTTTCTTTTTCAGTTCCCAGATCTGGGGTTTCCAGTTTTCAGTACCGAGCGATGCCTCAGTCACCGGGCTTCATGCCCTGCATCTCTTTTCTAGGCCGATGCCCACAAGCAACCCACCCTCACGCTGCTTAACGTGTTTGGGGGAAGCTTGTGTTTGGGGTTGTTGCTAATATTGCAAAGACTCTAAGCCAAGGACTAAAAAAGACTGAAGACAGGCTGAACTTTTTGCTTATGAATGCAGCCCTGAGACTCCCTTAAAAACCGAGTCATCCTGACTCAGCACTAAGGGCTTCAGTTAGGAGTGCACCTCCTCTGCTGCCTAAGACCCAGCACGGCTCACCCTCTCCAGTGCCTAAGAAGAGTCTCTAGACACCCCGAGGGAGGAAGATCACCGACACCTAAATTTAATAAGCATGTGGAATCTAAAATCCACGCACTCCTCTTCTCAGATGGCGCCACGATGGGCACCATTCACTCCAGCACTGAGGCAGGCACCATTGAGTCCAGGGCCCCAAGTGGCACCTACATCTGCAGTACTGCAGCAACCCGAGATTGTCTCAATACCAACCATGCTATAGGCATTTGCAGCCGCGAGAGATCTGCTGAGCCTGCTGGTGCTGGTATCCCTGGCAGTGCAGGATACTGCGTTCCCAGTACCAGCAGACAGAGGGGCACCGGTGTTGTTGGTGCTGTGACAACCTCCTGTGCTTTAGACTTCATGCCCATCAATACTGTTGAAGGAGAAGCCTGTGATGTTGGCTGCTCTATGCTCTTTGCCGACTCGGTGCTGTTCTCCGACACCCTCAGGAGCTGCCCCCTTGGTGTGCACAGGGTGACTCATCCTCCTGAATTGGAGATTGGTGCCTATGATTCCCAGCGTCTGAGCCAGTAATGCTACTCTTCCCCTTCCTCCCCCCTGGGTAGTTACTATCCAGGTTGCCTCAAGATCCTTCAGGTGGAGTGGGATTGGGTATGTCATTGGGGCCGGCCACTGGTCCAGTGGCCCTTTTGGAACCCATAGGGTTGCCCCCTGTTTCTCGCTCCTGCACAAGACGTTCCTGCTGTGTCGTCAGAGAGGTGTGGGGAGACTATTCGCCAGGCACTACCCGTTCCTGATTCCAGTATTGAGCAGGAGCCGCCTGCGGGACAGCTAACGGAGAAGGGGCAGCCGCAACCTGTGCTGGCTTCGTGCTCTTCCTCTCCTGACTGGTAGTTTCTTCAGGAGGCATCTCACCCGCTCCTGATGATGATGATGATGATGATAGAGCTCACCGAGAAATGCCACCAGTTTTGTTCCCTACAAGGTCACAGTCCAGGTTCCATCATGGACGCTTTCCTGCTAACCTGGTCGAATAAGCTCTGCTACACTTTTTCTCCAATTCCAGTCCTACATCGAGTGTTGGCAAAGCTCAAACGGGACCATGCCCGGGCCCAGCATGGCCTTGGCAGCACTGGTTCTCCATTCTGCTGGATCTGTCAATGGAGTCTCTGATATTGCTTCCTTTGGACCCACGTGTAATTTCACAGGTTCCTGGTCAGCTGCTCCATCCAAACCTGCGGGTTCTTTGTTTAACAGCCTGGAGGCTCCCTGGCTAAATCCTAGAGAGGAGTCTTGCTCGGCTCAAGTTCAGGATGTCTTGTTAAATAGTAGAAAGCCCTCCGTCAGGTCTACTTACGTGTCGAAGTGTGAGCCTGTGTGCACAGAGACTCCAATCCCTTCACTGCTTTGTGACTTGAGAGACACCGAGTGGAATGCACATGTGAAATCACTTAAAGAAGAAAAAAACGTTACTAACCTCCCATAACGGTTGTTCTATGAGGTGTGTTGCACATGTTCCTTCTACGACCCGCCCTCCTTTGTTTTGGAGTTGTCCAGCAAGAAGGAACTGACAGAGCTCTGGGCCAGTGGGGCCCTTTAGACTGGCACACGGTGGTGTGCCATGGCAGAGGACACTTGAGCTGCCCCGGCAGGTACCCCTGAGGGAAAATTTCCAACGAGTGTACGCAGGGCACCTGCGCACTGAGAGTGGAATGCACATGTGCAACACATCTCAAAGAACAACAGTCAGAAGGCTAGTAACTGTGACAATGGAGCCTCACTCTGACCCGTCATCAAATCGCATCTAGGCTTGGCAGAATTGGATTCTTTTTTTTTAAATGTTGGCAATTAATATAGATTTTTAAGCTTTTTTTCCCTCAGTTTTTAACTATTTAATTTTCACAGTTGTGGGAAATTAATGGGGAGTTGAATTAGGGCAGTCCCCACAGCAGGGCTGCAGGGGGCTCCCTGCCCGACCGAGGGGCCCAAGATACTCAGTCGCAAAGTGGAAGGGAGGCTGCGGTCCTCGCCTGGTGGAGCAGAGACCCCCGGTCAGGGCCACAAGGAGGAGGAGGAGCCTCCATCTGAGAGGGAGGCCAACCGCTGCTGAATGGTTCCCGCCCAGGGATGGCCATCACGCTCCCGGTCAGTGGGTGAGTGAGTGGGGCACGACAGTGGAGCTGTGGAGGGCTCCCCGTGCAGCCCCAGGTCCAGTGACAGCAGCTCACTACAGGTGCTACGTGCGGGGCAGACAACACTTGCCAGCTGTTATTAATGGAAAGCTTTTAATCAATTTCTGTATGTCAGTGAAACTGACGTTTACCAGTGATTAAAAATTTAAATTGAATCCTGCCAAGCTACATGTCTAACTCACCCTGCGTCCTCTCCTAAGGGGAGTGTTTCTGTTTTATCATTCTGTGAGCTCTCTAGATAATACTTCCTGTTCCTTTATTAATGCTCCCCAAAGACATGAGACTTGTCCAGGATGTTACTCACTGAAAGGCTATTAGCTGTCAGCTCTTTACTGTATCCCCTGGGAGCTGGTGCTGGTCTAGCAGGGTACAAACGGCAGCTTTCCAGATGTAAAGAGCCCTGGGTGCGTGCTGATTGAGGAGATGTTTCTTGCTGACTGAAGCTCTGTCCTCGAAATAGAAAGCGCTCTCGTTAGTTGGAGATGCATCCCCATCTACCACCGGCTGGTGTCTGTTGCACACGAGTTTTATGGACTAGCTCCCAGTGCAAGAAAAATGGAAGTAGGTTGCAAAACTGCAGTGCACTGCTGGGTAGTTGAAGAGGGTTTATTTAGAGCTGAGCAAATAATTGATTTTTTTTTGCTTCAGTTGTTCAACCAAAAAAATCTCTCACACAATTAATTTGGGGTTGACCTAAAATGGGAATGTTACGTTTTTCTCACCAAAAGGAAAAACCAGTATCATTGTCGTGTGACTGCTGTGCTGGGAAGAGGTGCAGGGGTGAGCAGTGGCCAGTCCAGCGCCTATTGTCCTTCGGACCGGTTACCAGAGAAAGACTTAATGGATCGCCCATAGTTTCAATGTGTGCGCATAGCCGAGTCCTTGGATGTGACAGGTTCTTTGGGAGCGACAGCGGGGCTGAGATGTGACTCTGCAATGGAGTTCTAGGTTCAGTTCCCAGCTTGCGTAGCCTCTCACGGGGATAGTGGATACGGGTTGTGAAGGGCACAGAATTAGCAGCAGTATGTACAGCTTAAAAACTAGGGCAGCTGAAGTGCAAGGGTTGAACAGCAGGGGGCAGAGTGTGGAGTCCAGCGTGCCCCCTCCACCAGCCAGGACTGCATTAGGGGGACACTAAACCTCCCCCGGCAGCTACAGCCAGGCAGCAGCATTTGGGGCTCTGTTCTCCTCTGCACTCATCCACCCACAATGGGATCATGCAGCGGCCAAGTCGCATGAGATGCCAACTACTGCCCTAGTGGCAGGCGAGCGCCCATCAGCAGCATGAGGCAGAGGAAGGTGTGTAAAAGACCTTGATGTACAATGAGAAGAATGGACCACGCAGCCGCATCCCACCGGGGGCTGCAGGGACCCTGGGCCCACCAGTGTTCCACTCACAAGGCCTTGTGCACCCCTCACTCTGTCCTGCTCCCCTTGCACTCAGAGGAATGAAGCAGAAGAGGTGGAAGGGTTTACCCAGCTGCTAGAAGGGAACAAGCAGTTGTCCATCTCTCCCCCTGTATGCACTGACAGTAGAGGGAAGGTACAGGAGTCCCTGTGCCAGGGAATATGTGGATCCCCTACAGGGGGCAGTAACCTGCCTATGGGTCCCCAAGCCCCCTTTCCTTGCTCGAAGTGGCCCTCGTCTGGGTCTCAAAATGAATGGAATTGGTTTATAGGCCAAGAAACCCCCAAATATCAGTGTAATGTGCTCACAAGGGAGTCAGTCCTGGAGCTTCTTCCTCCCTCTGCTGGTGCTTTCTCATAGAACACTTAGTGCATTTGTTCGGTGACCCTTAACCATTTGCTGCTGCAGTAGATTCCCTTGGTGATGGGACTGGAGAGACGTTGCCCTTCCTGCCAGGGCCGGCTCTAGGCACCAGCAAAACAAGCTGGTGCTTGGGGCGGCACATTTTTAGGGGCGGCATGGCCGGCGCCAGAATGCCGCCCCTAAAAATGTGCCCCGGCCGCCCTAGCTCACCTCCGCTGCCTCTCGCGCGCCACTGCTCCCCCTCCCTCCCAGGCTCTCAAGCCTGGGAGGGAGGGGGAGATCCCGAGCGGCCGCGGCGCGCGAAACAGATGTTTCGCGCGCCGCTGCTCCCCCTCCCTCTGAGCCTGGGAGGGAGGGGGAGGAGCGGCGCCCGCGCCGCGGCCACTCGGAGTCTCCCCCTCCCTCCCAGGCTCTCAAACCTGGGAGGGAGGGAGGGAGGGGGAGATCCCGAGCGGATCTCTGAGCCTGGGAGGGAGGGGGAGACTCTGAGTGGCCGCGGCGTGGGCGCCGCTTCTCCCCCTCCCTCCTAGGCTTGAGAGGCTGGGGGGAGGAGGCAGGGAAGGGGCGGAGTTGAGGCGGGGCCGGGGGTGGGGTAATTAAAAAACGGGGGGGGGGGGGGCGGCCAAAATTGTTTTTGCCTTGGGCGGCAAAAATCCTAGAGCCGGCCCTGCTTCCTGCCGTTCTGGGGGAGACCGATTACCCCATGCGTCAGAGCTGAATGGCTTTGAGATCCCAACGGCAGTAACGGTGCTGGCCTGCAGAGGTCAGTGCATGCCAGAGAACAGGCTGATGGGGAGAAGGAGCACTAGACAAGCTTGCACTGAACAGCTTGTTGGAGCAGAACTGGTGTCTTGGATTGTGAGCACTCGGACAGGGGCTGTCCTCTGAGTGCATACAGTGCCTAGCACATCAGGGCACTCCTGGTAAACAAAGTGTTATACCACTAACCCCCTTTTCCATTTCTCTGTCCCCCGCTGCCTGCCTGAAAATCCCTGTAATGGTGGGAGGAAGAGAACCTGAAGATGTTCCTAAGAGTTGCTCCCCTCGGGCAGGTGGGCTAGATCAGTAAGAATCCCAGGCCTACAGCCCTTTAGGGTATGAGCTGGGGTGTCCATCTCTCCCCCGGCCCACGACGCCCCTTCCCAACTTTGCTGTTAATATGACAGCAGGAGCTGGAGTTAATATTACAATAGCAGCATTCTGCCGGCATGGTACGCACACGGGAAAAGAGGTGATTTCTGCCCCAAGAGCACATGCAGATAATGGGTGGGTGGAGGAAGGAAGCACCACTGAGCCTGTTTTACGGATGGAGAGACAAAGGGCCAGCTGTTCAGAGGCAGTGAGGTGACAGATAACTAAGTAGGTTAGGTGCCTAAATCCCTTCTGCACTCAATTGGAGTTAGGCACCTGACCTGCAGAGGCAGTTTTGAAAATCCCACTCGGTGCCTAAATGCCTTTGGCCAAGACGTGAAGGGCCAGGTCTCCCACCCTAGTTCTCAAGCACAAGGCCGTACTGCCTGCTAGGGGGGCCACTCCCGCATTCCCAGAATACCGGCCACCCCTGCCAGCGTGACCCTGCCCCTCCCGGCAAGTGGGCTTGATGCATCAAGACGCCATTTTGAAGTGCACCCTGCTCCGCCCCGCCAGCATGCCCTCATGCACGGCACATGCCAGGTCCCGCCGGCGGGAGTGGAGTGATGCACTCTTCAAGTCGGTGTCCCCTGGCTGGTACCGGCCAAGACCACGTCCGGTTTTGTCTCAGTACCGGCCAGGGCACAAAGCACCTAAAACCGGCTGAATGGCCGACCTACTTCCTGCTCTGCTGCTGTTCGAGAGAGAAGTTTCTGTATGGCTTTGGACCCCAACTGTTACTTATTCCTGGCCATGGGCGGCTGGTGAAGCTTCCCCTGGGGGAGGCCAGCTCCCTGTCCTTCCTTCTGCCTGCAGCCATGCCCGCACTCGGCCCCAGACCCCGCTACCGCTCACGCCCCCCCCCTCACTGCTCGCTGCATTCCTCCTCTTCCCCCTCCCACCCCTGTGAGGCCCCCACCACTTGCTGTGTCCCTCCCCCCCTCCCCTACAAGAACCCCACTGCTCCCCGCATCTCTCCTCCACAAACCCCTTCCCCCAAAGCCCCCGCTGCTCGTGCTCTCCATGTCCTGCCTCTCCTCCACCCCCTCCCCTGCGAGAACCCCACCGCCCACAGGGACACAGTGAGCGGTGAGTGGCAGGTGGTGATGGGGCTTGCAGGGGAGAGGGGGTGAAGGAAAGGTGGGACGTGGGAGCGGAGGGGACCTCTGGAGAGGGGGGGTGGAGTGGAGGAGAGGAGGGACTCAGCCAGGCAGCTGGGCCCCAATGGGGGCCTTGGGGAAGGGGCAGAGCAGGGACGGGAAGAGGCGAAGTACAGGTGGGGCCACCATGGCCCAGGCGTCCAGTGGCAGGTCGGGGGCGGCTGTGCTCACTGCCCATGTGCCTGGCTCTGTAATGGGTCCTGTTTAATTTGTACTGATCTAACAGTTCCATCTGCCTCTTCATGTTCCCCTTTCTTTCTCCAGTCAGGTAATCATTAACGTGGGGTTTCTAGCCGCAGCAGTAAATTAAAAGACAGTAATTTTGTTTAAAGAGGGCTTATTAAAAAGATAAGCTGAGAACAAAACTGTGACAGACGACCTGCTCCTTGTCCTGGAGCTGGCGAACTAGTTAGCAGTTGTTTGAGACCTTGGGAAAGCAGAGCTGTCCTCTATAATGACTCAGGATCATTGGATGATAACGCTGCAGAAAGTGTTTTACCCGCTTCTGGCCATAATTGGGATCCCATGTGAGTATGCGGGGCAGGAGGGGTGTGGCTGGATAGTCATCTTCATACATTTTAAGGCTGAAAGGAAGAATTGTGATCCTGCATCCATCTCATAGCTTCTGGTTGCCCTGGAGCAGGGCTTTAGAGAGACACACCCAGTCTTGACTTAAAGACTTCTAGTGATGGAGAATCCACCAAGTCCCTAGGTGAGTTACCCTCACTGTCAAAAAGGTGTGCCTTATATTCAGTCTCTATTTGTCTAGCTTCAACTTCCAGCCACTGGATTTTTGTCATGCCTTTGTCTGCTAGGTTAAAGAGCTCTCTACTATCAGAAATCATTTTCATGTATAGTACCTGTAGACCCTGATCAAGTGATTTCTTAATCTTCCCTCTGCTACCCTAAATAGACTGTGCTTCTGAAATCTCTAACTGTAAGGCAGGTTTTCCAGACCTAAGTTAATTCCAGTAGCTTTTTTCTAAGCCCTTTCCAGTGTTTCAACTTCCTTTTTGAAATGTGGACACCTGGAGACGCTATTTCAAACCTGGGGAAACAACTTTGAATGTTGGGGGGTGGTTTTTTCTAGCTCTAGCTATAAAATGGAAGATCACTTCTGAGCATGTTCCACACTGTACCCTGGGTTTCTAAGTGCAACAGGAGATAAAGGTGCTCAGGGAACAGGAGAACAGATGGGGGCACAAATGAAACATGAACCTCTTGATTTCTTTTGCTGCAAACGTTTTTTGCACCGTCCTCAATTTTTAATAATAACTTAAAATGTCTGGGGTGAAATCTTGGCTCCGTTGAAGTCAATGGCAAAATTCCCATTGAAATCCTAGCTTCATTGGAGTCATCCTCTGTCTCTTTTTGAATTATGTGATGTAGAGAGAGAGGCAGCTGCCCTGCTAAATGTGACCTGAAAAGGATTTTTAATCTGGGTTTGTCTCTTTTTGCTTCTTTATTATAGATAAACTTTTAAATTTTTATAAGGAAAAGGAATTTTTTAAAAGCATTAGATCTTGTCTATCTGTGTGAGAACTTGACCGGCATAGTTATTCCACAGTAACTAACAGCTAACTCACAGAATAGTTATGCTGCTCAATTTCCCCTGTGTAGACAAGCCCTTTAAAATATCAAGAATGTTACTTCCTCGGTTTTGTTAGAGGACTTCTTTGTGGGATCAGCTGTATATTGAGTGCTTTCTTACAATTTAAATGCAGGTGGTGGTGAATCTTTAACATATACTGTCTTTTCCTACATGTTTGTTAGGCATTGGAGTTGAATAAGTGTTAACCATAACAACACCCTGTCTGGCTAAAAATCCCTTCCCCTCTGTTACTCAGCTTGCTTTCTCCTATCTCTTGTGATGTCATCATCTCGTCAGTTTTCCATTTGCCTATGGAGTTCCAGCGTGGACAAAAACCTGAATTTCTAATGCACCAACAAGCAGCCTCTCTCCTTCCCTCTTTTGCTTCTTTATGGATGAAGCTAAGACATTGGTTTCTAATTTGCAGGTCACCTGTAAAACAACCATGCAGAAATCTCTCTCCAGTCAAACAGCAGCACCCTCCCTTGGGCCTGTTTGGCTCAGGGCATGTCTACATGTGCAAACTGACCAAAATCATGGTGTTCTGCAATAGCTAGCTGCCCACATGGGCAGCTATTCCAGAAGAGGGGTGAAGAAGAGCTTACTCTGCTTTGGCTATGCCAGTCAATTTCCCTGTGTAAATGAGGCGTGAAGGGTTTTGGAACCCCGCCTGGCTGGTAGTATTGCAGAGTAAAAGCTGTCAGCTTGATTCAGCACATATGTGATGGTTCTCAGGGTACCCAGGACTGTCAGTCATGTTGGTATCCTCAGCCTGTAGCATGAGGGACTCTTGTGCTTAGCTGGGTGACAGCTCCCTGACACCACCAGCCCGTCAGACACTCCAGCACTCTCCTCTGGGCTGTACCAGCCCTGGCTTTGCCTTCCAAGTTAACAATAGATGCAGCCCAGTCCCCAAGCCCCTTTGAAGCATTCCCCTGTGATGTCCAGCCCCTGCCACTGGCTACTCAGGGAAATACCAGGTCTGCTGTCCCACCATGGCTTGCAGGGTCTGTGGCTCCAGGGCTTCCAGATTCCTGGGCCAGCTGGCTCCCAGGGCCGCCAGCTCAGAAGCTGGGGTTTGCAGAGCTTCCAGGCTCCTTGCTGATTAGATTCAGCTCTGGTCCAGCACTTTGCTTAATCCCACAGCGTTTAGATCTATTTCTAGTGAGAACAAGAATAAGTTTCTGATCAAAGATTCAACATTCAAGTGACAGTGAGTGAGGATCTTGGAAACAAATGGTTACATATCAAACAAAATCATAACATGCTTTCTAGAGACTAAACTTAACTAACAAGTTAACCTCCTGTCTGAAGAAATTTCTCATCCAACAGCTTCTGCAGTTTTTCAGCCCAGCTTGGCTGAGATCCTGTTTTCATGAATGTAAATGCGCTGTCCATTTACTTCCTAGATGCAGGGTCACTGGGTGTCTTCTTTGCCTTCTGCTTACATCCCAGTTTGATTGCCTGTGCTCTGAGATAGGCTAACAAGCTGTGGCTTGTTTTACCTGTGTGCTGTATCCCTGGTGACATCACATCTCTTTGTTGACTTCCTGAGTATCCTTTGTGTTAGTTTACAGTGTTTAATTTACATCCCAACAGAGAGACTGTGAATAAACATCTCTTGTCTGACCGAAAATCTGATTCTTCACCTCTGTTGGTGACTTGTGCCTTAATAAAGACTCCATGAAAATATTTGCAGCCAACATACATAACCCCTTACGTAGCATCTATACACACATTTCACAGTGATATTAATGACTAGGGCAACCCTGGCTTTCATTTAAGCCCTCCCATGACACTGTGGTGAACCAGGATGTATGCACCGGAATCGGGACATTCCTGTAACCCCCTTGCCAATTGGCGTTGAGGGGGTCTTGGGTCCCAGCATAGGGCTGTGCTGTGCTGGTCTCCTGTTGGCCCTACGGCTCAGCCGCAGCAGAGTGGGGGGGAAGACGGGTTTGCTTCCAACTCAAACAGCTGCGGAAATGTCTCTTTCAGCAAACATCATGATCTTCGTGATCTTCTGGCGAAGGGACTGCTTGATCTCCGCCTCCAGCCGCTACCACCTGATGGCGATGTCCCTGGCCGACACTGTGGTTCTCATTCTCATTGTTCTCATTGAGATGATCCTGAAATGCTACAGCACGGAGCCGTTCTGGTACCGGGACCCCTGGTGCACCCTCCGGGATGTCTTCAATTATGGTGCAGTCAACGCCTCCGTCTGACTGGTGGTCTCCTTCACCGTCGAGCGCTTCGTGGCTATCAACACCTTCAAGCTGAAGGCAAAGCTGTGCTCCCCGAGACGCACGCTCTACACGATCGCCTTGGTTCACATCTGCGGCTACCTAGTGGCTATCCCGTATTATTGGTCCAACAGATCAGAAAGGGTGAATGGGACGGGGCGGGCGATCTGCAAGTTTAATCCTGACCTTCCCAACTCCTACGTTGAGGGGCTGGTTTGGTTTCAGACCTCACTGGTCAACATTGTCCCTTATATCATCATCTTCACCTTGAACAGCCTGATCCTCAGGCAGATCGTCCTCAGCAACAAAGTGCACTGTGTGATGGCCGGAGGGCTCCACCGAATGAACTCTGGCACCCAATTCAGGTACCAGAAGAAGAAATCCATCCTCCTCCTTGTGACTGTCTCGATGATGTTCGCTTATCTGGGCGCCACCAGGTTCGTCACGCAGATTATTCTCAGGACCTGCCATTACGACATAGAGAGACAAGATTACTCCAAGGCCATTAACATTGCGGTGGACTTTGGTACTATGCTGGAACTGACCAACTCAGCTGTGAACATGTATCTCTATGCCTGCACCCAGACTGCCTTCCGCAGGGAGCTAGTCCATTGCCTCAAGGCTCTCCTCTTTCCCTGCAAAGCACAGAGAACGCACCCATCAGCCATCTTCCAGGTATAATGCACGTGTGCGCATACACGGAGCTGTCCCGCTACATGTCTTCCCAGAGGCAGGTATACCTCCCTGTGTTTAATTAGAGGACTTGCCTTACCCCAGCCAGGAGTGAGGATAAGAGAAATGGACCTAGCATTACGTATGTAAAATAATGTAGTCCAAATTAACATCTTCAGCAGATCGATACCAGGCCATACATTCCAGCTTTGTCATCGATTGGCATGGAGGGTTGGTAGTTCGGATGTGAAATAGTACATGGGTATCCCAGCCCCTCCGAGTGACTCTTTCAGCGCTCGGAGGAAAACTGGCTGTGATGTGTCAATGTTATAGGGGCTTAGGATTAGAGCTGGCCAAAATTCAGGATTTCTAGTTTGTGGGAAATTTCCGTATTTTAGAATTTGTTTCCTTCTGAATGGGAGCAAAACCAAATTTTTTGAAATTTCCCACAACTCAGAAATTCTGAAAGAAACAGGGACACACAATCTGCTCCTTGGGACCCCAGCAGCGGCTGAGTGAAACTGACTTGATTCTTATCAGTTTCAGGCAGCGGCTGCCAGAGCTTGCAGGGTCTGTGGCTCCAGGGCTTTCAGACTCCTGGGCCAGCTGGCTCCCAGGGCTGCCAGCTCAGAAGCTGGGGTTCACAGAGCCAGGGCCGGCTCTACTGTTTTTGCCGCCTCAAGCAGCGCGCGGAATTGCCGCTGGGGACGGTGGGGGCAGTCCGTGTGCCGTTAGGGCCGGACACACATTTCCGCGGCGGCGCAATTCGGCGGCAGCTTCTGTCTTCAGCCGGAAGACAGAAGCTGCCGCCAAATTGCCGCCGCGGGCAGCTGAACATAGAAGCTGCCGCCGAATTGCCGCCACCGCGGAAACGCGCGTGCCGCCCTAATGGCACACAGACTGCCCCCGCCGTCTCTGGCAGCAATTCCGCGTGCCGCTTGGGGCTGCAAAAACACACGGACTGCCGCCCCTTGCAGATTGCCGCCCCAAGCACCTGCTTGGAAGGCTGGTGCCTGGAGCCGGCCCTGCACAGAGCTTCCAGGCTCCTTGCTGATTAGAGATGGAGATGGAACTCCCGGAGCTTTCAGGCTCCCAGGTCCGCAGCAGGGATCCTGGAAGCCCTGGCATGGCAGTGCTGCCCTGGAGCATGGTCTCCAGCAGCCTGCCAGGAAAGTTAATCAAACCCAAGATGTTTCTGAAAAACATTTTGGGTTCAATGCATTGGTATGTTCCAGCAAAACTTTGTTGGAAATTTTCTATCCAGCAAAACTTAGACTGTGTTTTCATGTTTGCACACTGGATTTTTCAATGCAAGCCATTGACAGCCTGCTAACATTCTCCCAGTTCTGGACAGGCTCAGGTAGCTGAGGAAAAATCGGAGGCAGGGGAAGGAGAATAAGCTATACTGATACATCAGCTGTATCCCAATATAACTAGGGTTTGTATCAGTGTAACTATTTTTTTTTTAAATCACATCCCTAATTGACATAGTTGTATCAATTCAAAATCTGTCTATAGATCAGGCCTAAGTGAAGTAAAAAATATAGGTTTCATGTTGTGCAGAGGGTTCTCGGACTCCATCTTAAGAGAGAGCTTGTCCTCCGATCTAATAGGGACCGGGGCCGGATCGGATCATCAAAAATTTGGATAAGCCAGAGAATGGGAAAGTGTGAGGCTGCAGCGCCATCTCGTGGCCACAGGAGAGCTCGCCCACTTCTGGAGCTGGTTGTTGGGTTAATACGGAGAGTGGTTGGATAATGGAGGGTCGGATAAACGGAGTTCTACTGTATTCCCTTCGCAGCACCACGGGGGGCGGCCTGCTGGTCGATGTGAGGGCGGCAGTCAGGTGGCCTTCGGCGGCATGCCTGCGGGAGGTCCGCCGGTCCCGCGGTTTCGGCGGCAATTCGGCGGCAGGTAGGCTGAAGCCGCGGGACCGGCAGATGACCCGCAGAAACGCCGCCGAATCCGCGGGACCGCCACCGGCGGCCGCCTGACTGCCGTGCTTGGGGCGGCAAAACCCACAGAGCCGTCCCTGCAGCCAGCTGAGCAGTTCTTCTTCTGTGTCTCTGATTGTTAAGAGCAGGTCGGACAAACCCCTGTCCGGGACGGGCTAGAGAATACTGAGTCCTGCCAGGAGGGCAGGCGACTGGACTAGATGACCTCTCGAGGTCCCTTCCAGTCCTGGGATTCTATGAGATTTACCATATTGCTCTGGGTATTGCCTCTCGTGGGCATATTCCCAGCGTGTAGTGGGTGCCTAGCTGCTGCTGCTACCATCAGCTGTCGTTCCTATCGTGCCAGGTCTGAAGCAGAGCTCTTTCCCAGCTGAGTCTAGCGGCGGTTGCCGGGCTGTGTTCTGGGGCGTTAAGCGCTGTACCGGAGGGTGATTTTGGTAGCGTGTACGTAAATACTGAATTAGATGCTGACGCTGCAGATTTTCCCACAGAGGCGACAGTTCTCACGTCTTTGTTTGGAGTCATCCCTAGAGCCCCCTTCCTCCGTGCTCGCTGCCTTACTCCGAGAGCGATCCATGGGCTCCTTCGGCGGCAGCAGCCTGGCCACCCTGCGAGGTTTCGTTTGCTCATGAGATGGTTGCTCCTTTCCGAGTCTGCCTGGGCCAGAATGACCGGGGGGGGCGGCTGCAGCAGCAGGCGCGCAGTGTGTGGCTCCTTGGGCTGGCTGTGTCCCAGGAGGGTGTGAGGTGAAGCAGCAAAGAGATTCAGCCGCTGGTTGGAGTAAAAGATCTGATCTGGTTTCGTTCAGAACCCGTTTCCATGTCTGTTCCTACCGAAGCAGCCCCCTGCCCTGCGAACGGTCACCTGGCCTGGCTCCAGCGTGTGGAGACAATGGTGCTTGGATAATGAGCCCAACTTTAGGTTCAGAGTCAAGGCTAAGTTCTCCAGCCAGGGCTAGCTGCTGCATCCCTTGTGCTCCGCTCCCTGGCTTTTCTCACCCATTTCTCTGTCCAGCTGCCCATCAGATTTCATGTAACATTTACATAAAGGAATGTTCCTTGCGGGGCCACGAGGCTCTAGTGAGCTGGACTCGACCTAGGTTCAGTGACTGGTGAATCGGGCTCATGTTTATTTACGTAACTGTAGGAAAAAGCCGGTGTTTGCCCAGCAGCTTTGAACGAGGGCAGAGCGGCCAGGCAGCAGCAGGAACAGGACATGCAACTTTATCTGGTGCCAACTGTGACGGGTTGGATCACAGAAACCCTCCTGGGAGCTGCCAACTGATGTGCCAAGACTACCTCTGCTCCTGTTTTCCCTGCCAGCTCGGGGCCCCAGCACCCTGTCTTGCTGAGCCAGACACTCCCGTCTGCTCCAACACAGACCCAGGGTCTGAATTACTTGCCCCAAAGCTGCAGGTTTACCTGAAAACAGCTCACAGAAGTGTGCTGGTCTTTAGCACTCAGATGCCCAACTCCCAATGGGGTCTAAACCCAAATGAATCCGTTTTACCCTGTATAAAGCTTATGCAGGGTAAACTCATAAATTGTTCGCCCTCTATAACACTGATAGAGAGATATGCACAGTTGTTTGCTCCCCCAGGTATTAATACATACTCTGAGTTAATTAATAAGTAAGAAATGATTTTATTAAATACAGAAAGTAGGATTTAAGTGGTTCCAAGTAGTAACAGACAGAACAAAGTAAGTCACCAAGCAAAATAAAATAAAATGCGCAAATCTATGTCTAATCAAACACTGAATACAGATAATCTCACCCTCAGAAATGCTTCAGTAAGTTTTTTCCTCAGACTGGACACCTTCCAGGCCTGGGCACAATTCTTTCCCCTGGTACAGCTCTTGTTCCAGCTCAGGTGGTAGCTAGGGGATTCCTCATGATGGCTCTTTCCTCTCTTCCACCCCCTTATATAACTTTTGCATAAGGCGGGAATCCTTTTGTCCCTCTCTGAGTTCCCACCCCCTCCTTCTCAATGGAAAGACACCAGGTTAAAGATGGATTCCAGTTCAGGTGACATGATCACATGTCACTGCAAGACTTCATTACCCACTTGCCAGCACACAGATATACAGGAAGACTTACAGGTAAAACACAGCCATTTGCGGACAATGGTCCTAGTTAATGGGAGTCATCAAGATTCCAAACCACCATTAATGGCCCACACTTCGCATAATTACAATAGGCTCTCAGAGTTATATTTCATATTTCTAGTTTCAGATACAAGAGTGGTACATTTATACAAATCGGATGATCACACTCAGTAGATTATAAGCTTTGTAATGATACCTTACAAGAGAGACCTTTTGCACAAAGCATATCTCAGTTACATTATATTCACTTATTAAATGTTTATAAAACCATATAGACCGCACAACGTCACACCACCGCCCAGGCCAGCGCTGGGAGGCCACCTGTGAGATTCAGCTCCCTGCCCAGTCCAAGGCTCCAGCCCTGCCCTGTGATGCTGAGCCAGGACAGCAGGCAGGAAGGCCGAGTGCTGTGGACAAGAGGCTGCAGAGCTGGGCCCCATCCCGCAGCAGGCTGGGATAGGGCTGGCCCTGCCCATGCCCTACTGTCCAGCCTTGTTCCTAGCCCATCCCAGTGGGCCCTGTGGGCTGGCCCCAGCCTCCATGACTCAATGTACCCGCCACTGGGGCTCCCCTACATTCCAGATTCAGCAACTGCCCTGGAATTCAGCAGCCGTTCGCCTCTCCTGTGCTCCACCCCAGGCCTCCTGGCTCTGCCCCTCGGGCTGCCCTCCATCCGCCCTCTGCTCCGGGCCAGTCACCCGCTTGTCGCCATCCTCCCCCCGGCCCTTCGGCCAAGCCTACACAGTGTAGTTAGCGCCTAACAATTCTCCTTCCTCACTCAGCTCCTCCATCACCTGGCTCTTTCTCTGCACCTCCTCCGTGGCGTTCTGCTGCTGAAGGGCCTAGACCGGCAGAGGGGCATCCAGAGGACGGGCTGAGGCCTGAGGAGCCAAGTTCTCCCCAGCAGCGCGGCAGGGTGCCCGGCTCCCCCGCGGCACAGCTCCCGTTAGGGCTAACCCTGCAGAGACATGCTGGCAGCTGGGAGAGAGAAAAGCTGTTTGCTTTGCTGCTCTGCCAGCAGCTCAATTTCCTGGGAGGATGAAAGCCCTCAGCCAGCTCCCACGCCCAGTGCAGACTGGTGAGACCCAGACAGTGCTAGGGGCTGGCGGGGAGGGGAGCGGGGACAAGGAAGGGGAGAGAAAGGGAGCGAATGAAGGGAGGGGTGGAAGGGCAGAGGGGGGAGGTGAGGCAAGCAGAGTGCTGTGGGGGGGGACAGAGAAGGGGGGAAGGGAGGGGTCGGGGTTCCCGGGAATGATGTGCAGACAAAAGCTCCACCCAGGAATCTGCTGCTGCTGCCTAGCCAATAGCTGGGAGATCTGCTGTGCAGGGGTGGGGTGTGCAGTGGAAAGGGGCAATTCAGCGGGATGGGGTGTGCAGTGGGCAGAGGGGGGCTGTGCAGTGAGATGGGGTGTAGGAGGCAGGAGGAGCTGTACAGTGAGGGGGTGTAGCAGGCAGGAGAGGCTGTGCAGTGGCAGAGGGGGCTGTGCAGTGAGATGGGGTGCAGCAGGCGGGGGGATGTGCAGTGATGGGATGTAGCAGGCAGGAGAGGCTGTGCAGTGGCAGAGGGGGCTGTAGCAGGCGGGGGGGCTGTGCAGTGAGCTGGGGTGTAGCAGGTGGGAGGAGCTGTGCAGTGGGCAGAGGGGGGCTGTGCAGTGAGATGGGGTGTAGCAGGCGGGGGGATGTGCAGTGAGGGGATGTAGCAGGCAGGAGAGGCTGTGCAGTGGCAGAGGGGGCTGTGCAGAGAGGGAGTGTAGCAGGCGGGAGGGGCTGTGCAGTGAGATGGGGTGTAGTAGGTGGGGGGGCTGTGCAGTGAGGTGGTGTAGCAGGTGGGAGAGGCTGTGCAGTGAGCTGGGGTGTAGCAGGCAGGAGGGGGGTCTGTGCTTTGAGGGGCTGTAGCAAGCGGGGGGGGGGGGGGGGCTCTGCAGGCGGGGGAAGAATGCCAAGCACATAACCCTGGTAACAGGCCCAGCCCACACACTGTCATTAACCCCTTTCTGTGGTGGCTGTGGCCGAGGCTGCGTGTCCCGTGCTCCGTGTTGCACACCTGGGACATGGGGCAGGGACTGGGGCTGCTGACTGATCCCTGGCTTCTCTGGTTCCCTTTCCCAGGAGGCTCTCTCCAAGACTCCCCTGGGATCTATCCCTGGTGCAGGAGCAGGGAGGTGCTCCTGGGGCGAGATCTTTGCCTGGGGAGCACCCTGCTGCCTGTCTCTGTCGGCCTCTTGTGAGATTCCAGGCTCCCATCCCGGGCCGGTGCAAGAAGCGATCGGGTTTTATTTGTTTTGGTCGGAACAAAGTCGCCTGGGCTGCAGTGGCCTTGGCTGGCTCGCTGCTCCCGTTCGCCACCAAAGCACCCTGGCGGGCACAGCCTGACACTTGTTCCCGAGCCCCTCTGGGCCCATCTCCCCAACCCCGTGGCCCCTGGCTGTGGGGAGGGCTTGGCTCTGGGACGTGCCCCTTCCCTCCCAGCTTTTCTCCCCTGCCCGGGGAGCTGGGGGTATGGCAGGGTGAGGAGGAAGGACACAGTGATGCCATCTGCTGGGATCCCAGGGCGTGCTCTGATTGCCCCTGACCCGATCACAGCAGAGTGGCCTTTGCCTGGCAGACGGAGCCCAGCTCCCGGGTCTGTGGGGCCATGCTGGGCTCTCTGCGTGGGTGCCCCAGGGCTCACCTCCCTGTCCTTGGCCTTAACCAGGTGTGACAGAATACAATGGCTGTGTTCACTTTGTACTAATGTCCGTGCAAGGGACGCCTTGTGGTGGGTCAGTTCACAACTCATAATTTGCTGATCAATAATCCGATGGCAACGTGCACGGAGCGGTGTGACCTGTGACCTGCTAAACACAAGCTGAGCTCACGGCTAGAAGCATGTTGTCCAGAGAAGTCTGGGGAGTGGTTGAACCAGTTCCTCGGAAACAAAGAGCAAGCTGATGCCCCAGCCAGATGTAAACAAGACCGATGGATCGCTACCTATTAAGTGGCCATTCTTTGGCAGGGGCAAAAAATCGACATCTTAGCAAAGAACCGGCATGAAGTTCCCGCCCACACAGCCTGCCTGGCGCCTCGCTCCCAGTGGGAAATGCTTCTCAAAGGGGGACAGGACTATAAAAGGAAGGGGCAGATCCCCCTCAGGCACCCCTCTCTCTTTCCCTGCCCATTGCATTCAGTGCACCTGAAGCGACGAAGGTAGCGTTTGTTGGATCTGGAGGAGGGGTCCCGCCCTGAAGAGGTTGGTCAGTCAGACTGCGGAAAGCACGTGGTGAGAAAACTTGGTTTTGAATCTAATAGACTGTTAAGTTGGGCACCAGAAGCGTTTTATCTTTATTTTTCTTGTAACTGTGTCTGACTTTTCTGCCTCATTGCTTGTACTCACTTAGGCCTTGGCTACACTTGCAAGTTACAGCGCTGTAAAGCCTCCCCCAGCGCTGTAACTCACTCCCCGTCCACACTGGCAGGGCACTTATAGCGCTGTATCTCCCTGGGTACACCGCTGCAGGTACTCCACCTCCCCGAGAGGAATAACAGCTGCAGCGGAGTGGCTACGACTCACGGGTGTGAGTGTAAACGGCTTGCAGCGCTGCACTAATCACCTTGTCAAGTGGCCAATCCTCTCCATTGTTGTGACCAGCTGCAGGAATGCGGAAGTGCCGGTTTCAAAGCTCCTACCACAGAGAAAAGTAAACAGATTGCAGCTTGCTTTGAGTGAGTGAATGAATGAGCAGGGGGCCGGGAGTTCGGAACTTGCAAAATAGAGAGCTGACATGCTCCAAAAAGCACTCTCTCTCCCCCCACACTCCCTGTCACAATCCACCCCACCCCCCCGTTTTGAAAAGCACGTTGCACCCACATGAATGCTGGGATAGCTGCCCATAATGCACCGCTCCCAACACAGCTGCAAATGTTACAAGTGTGGCCACACCACTGCGCTGGCAGCTGTCAGTGTGGACAGACTGCAGCGCTTTTCCCTACTCAGCGGTACGAAGACAGGTTTACCTTACAGCGCTGTACAGCTGCAAGTGTAGCCAAGGCCTTAGAATCTCTCTTTGTACGTAATACACTTGTTTGATCTAATCCAGCGTGTTCCAGTCGTGTCTGGGTAACTCCATTTGGGGTAACAACTCGGGTGCATATTCTTCCCTTAAAGGAATAACGGACTTAGTATATTAGTACTGCCCAGCCAGGAGGGGGTTGGGCACTACAGGACATGCATTTCTGGGGGGAGCTGTGGGACAGGGGGTGTGTTGGGGTCACTCTGTGAGAGCCCAGGTGTGGCTGGCTGCCTGCAGCACACGCAGACATGGCTGGGAGTGATTTCCACGCTGAAGGCTCCCTGTTGGAGGCGACAGGAGCAATACAGTGCAAAGGGCACCCCAGGGTGCAGGGCAGGGGTGACTCATCGGTCTGGCTGGCACCCTGGCATGTCACACCCCAATGGCTGGCTTTTGCAAGGGTCGGGGAATGTGACTGAGCCTGCTGCCCTATTGCTTGGGGGAGGGGAGAGACCGCAGGGCTTGGGTTCTGTGCCCACGTCAGCTGGACCCTCTGGGAGGAGCAGGGGCCTTGTGGGATGTGGCTGGGTTGGGAGCTGGCTGAGGCCGGGCTGGGTTGGGAGCTGGCTGCGGCCGGGCTGGGGTTGGGAGCTGGCTGCGGCCGGGCTGGGGTTGGGAGCTGGCTGCGGCCGGGCTGGGGTTGGGAGCTGGCTGCGGCCGGGCTGGGGTTGGGAGCTGGCTGCGGCCGGGCTGGGGTTGGGAGCTGGCTGCGGCCGGGCTGGGGTTGGGAGCTGGCTGCGGCCGGGCTGGGGTTGGGAGCTGGCTGCGGCTGGCTGGGGTTGGGAGCTGGCTGAGGCCGGGCTGGGGTTGGGAGCTGGCTGAGGCCGGGCTGGGGTTGGGAGCTGGCTGAGGCCGGGCTGGGGTTGGGAGCTGGCTGCGGCCGGGCTGGGGTTGGGAGCTGGCTGCGGCCGGGCTGGGGTTGGGAGCTGGCTGCGGCCGGGCTGGGGTTGGGAGCTGGCTGCGGCCGGACTGGGGTTGGGAGCTGGCTGCGGCCGGGCTGGGGTTGGGAGCTGGCTGCGGCCGGGCTGGGTTGGGAGCTGGCTGCGGCCGGGCTGGGGTTGGGAGCTGGCTGCGGCCGGGCTGGGGTTGGGAGCTGGCTGCGGCCGGGCTGGGGTTGGGAGCTGGCTGCGGCCGGGCTGGGGTTGGGAGCTGGCTGCGGCCGGGCTGGGGTTGGGAGCTGGCTGCGGCCGGGCTGGGGTTGGGAGCTGGCTGCGGCCGGGCTGGGGTTGGGAGCTGGCTGCGGCTGGCTGGGGTTGGGAGCTGGCTGCGGCTGGCTGGGGTTGGGAGCTGGCTCCGGCTGGCTGGGGTTTTCACCTTCTTGTACCTCCCTGGTGACCTGGGCCGGAGTTAAAGCAGAGACCCGGAGCTGAGAGGCTGCGCTCACAGTCCCAGCCGCTGGGCCTTGCTGACCCCCCCAGGAAGCGCAGGGAACTGTCCCCAAGGGCAGGAAGAGCCCTGGGCGCTTTAACACAGGCTCTCAAATAGAACAAGCTCCTGCGCTGTGAGAGCGAGAGGCCAATGGGGGCCGGGCTCAGCCCACTGGGCAGAGCTGGGCAGGACTCCCCGACACCACAGCACAGAGCGATGGACTCTGGCACCCGCTTGGGCTTCCATGAACATGGGGAGAGAGGAGAGCCCGATGTGGGGCGCACAGGCAGCTGCGTGCGAGACCTCTGGGAGTTCAGGCAAGCTGGAGAAGAGCATTCAGCCCGAGGATGGCTCCACAGAGGCTGCCGGGGTCCCGGGAGGGAGGGATCCATTCCTGGCATTACAGAGCAGCCCCACTGCTTGCAATCCAGCAGCTCCCCGCTCGCTATGGGGAATGGCGGGGCCCACTACAGCAGGGGCCTGGTAGGCGAGACAGCCCAGGGAAAGGCAACAGAGAGCAGGGGTGGCTCAGAACAAAGTCTGCGAGAGCCGAGAGCCGCTTCCTGTCCAGCTTTGAAGAGCGAATGAGTCACCGGGCAAAGGAAAAGCAAATCCCCTTCCAGCGGGGAGGGTTCGCTGGTGTTTGGACAATGCTTGAAGCATGAGAGGTTCCAGCTAGATGCCAGGTACTGGTGAGAGTTACAGCATAGTCCATGTTCTAAGGGCTTTGCCCTCAGTGCGTTCCCGGTGCACCTGTCACCTTGCTGGTTAGCTGTGCCTGCATTTCCCTGCACCCAGCCGCGGGGGGCTGCCCGTAGGGTCGTGGCTCTACATTGGCTCGGCCATCGTTGCATGTGAAAATGTAGCCCCCGCTAGCCGCTCTTGCCACCCCACTGTCCTTGTTTTCAGATGGGGAAACTGAGGCACGGACAGGTGAAGGGCCTCATTTTCAAACCGCCTCACCGTTATGTGGGCAAATAGACGCACGCAATTGTGAGTCTAATTTGCACCCACTGGGGAACGTACCTAGGGACTCGGGCAGGAGTGTAGGCAGGGCAGCTAGCCCCGTCCACCCCTCTTACACTGCCCCGGCTCCAATGTTAGTTCAGCACGCTAATGCACTCAGAGCTAGTGCAGGCATGTCTGCCTGAGCTGGGAACGCCACCTCCAGTGCCAGTGGAGACACCAGTACTACCACACTGCCTGAAAACCACAGGCACTCACACTGGGTGGCTCAGTTGGGGTGGAATCGAGAAGGCTCCCCCAGGGGTCTGTTCTGGTCCCGGCTGGCAGGATTGAGAGACCGGGGAAGAGAATGTTGCCTTCTGCCCTGAAAACTGGTTCTTGGCTGAGGTCCCCAAGCATGGCCATGCGTCTGTCTGTCTGTCGCCCTGCCAATGGCTCAGCCTACAGGGGGAGTCCCTGGAACGGGCCTTTTCTGACCGTGATTCTGGAGCTGCGCAGGCTCCGGCTGCCCCTCAGAAGAGGCTGCAGGTTGGTTCATGTCCCTGGGGAGGTCTATGTGAAATCCCGCCCAGCGAATGGGTGCAGTAGTATGCTAGGCTACACGGGTTCCAGCCCGCCCACATGCCCTTGGTACCTGAGCACCTTGCAGTCGGGCATTAAGCAACAGCACTAAGATGTTTGACTAGAAGGAGAATGTCATGGTAGGCGATAAGAAAGGCTTGCGTAACAGCTACCCTGCCCCACTGTAAACACCAAGCTAGCTAAGCTCCATACATGGCCTTAGCGGAACATCATCTTACACTTCTCTGGCACATCTCTCATCTCTGATCAGACCCCACTGGCAGGCAGCTTTGGCGCATCTCATTTCCGGTGTCCTGCGTCATCCTCCGCCTGGGGCTATGCAGGGTACGGCCACCCAGCAAGCACAGGCCTGCTGCAGCAAGGCTCAGAGCCAGGATCGAACGGCAGTGTAGACCGTTGGGCTTCGCCTGGAGCCCGGGCCCTGAGACCCTTCCCACTCACCAGGTGTCAGCGTCTAGCCGGCTACACTACTATTTTTAGCCCCACCAGTGTGAATCAGGTGAGCCAGGCTTGGAGACTCGCTTCTGTGGGGCTTTTTTGCTGTGTAGACATAAACTCACTTATAAGAGCTGCTCCCTTTGATCTCACCCACCTGTTCCCTGGCCACTTTCACAGCTTCTCTCTAATGGACCTTTGGGCCAGAGCCTCCAAAGGTATTTGCACTCCTAATGGCCATGGAACCAATGGGAGTTAGGCACCTAAATACCATGGAGGATCTGGGCTTTTGTTCTAGTGATCACAAGTTAATGTGAATTTGGCCGTCTGTCTGCCTTCCTTTGGCGTTTAAAGGGACAGGACGCCTTCTCATGGTGGGCATTTGTCTGAACACTGATGAGTTACTGACGGATTAGCACAGGGTACAGGGAGGACTCCCAGTGCCTTTAGAGGACGGGATGAGACATCTGTCTCACCAGGAAAATGTGAGAGAGAAACTATAAAGGGAGATTCAGTGCAGAGAAATAGGAAGCGAAGGAAGACGGGATAAAAATCAAACATCCGATTAGCGGGGAGGGGGGGAGGAAATCAGATTTGCCCCCCTGCGGTGCGAATCTCCCCCTCGAGCCAAATGCTGGATTGGGGCAGTGACTCCTGCCCAGCGCCGCCGGCACAGGGATCCGTCTCTGCCTGGGGTCCATGCTCTCCGCACTGTTGCTAATGATGGAGCAATTCCAGCTCCATCAATCCAGGGGACTCTTTACCTACCCTTGTGGGTCACCCTGAGGCAGGGGACCTGTGTAGATGTTCCGTGACTTGAACGGAACTGGCAGGTCGGAAGGGTGAGAGCAGCAGGACTCAGGCTCAGGCTAAAGCACGCCCAAGGGCACCTCCATACAGCGCTGCGGGCCGGATCCCAGCAGCGTGAAGTCCTAGTTCAGTGAAATGATTCTGCGTTTACACGCCACAACAGAGCAGGAGCAGGCCCCAAAGCTCTTCTCAAAGAAGCCTGTTGTCCCTTTAAAATTGAAATCCACACCAGTTACCATCACTCTCCACCTGTCGTCGAGTAACCGGAGATGGCTCCATTGTAAAGTAATACCAATGCCAAATGAGTTTGTTCCACTGCCTTGCCCTAGAAACACACACCGTGTGTCCATCATGGTGCTGGCTCCTGGCTGCTTATGGGGGCCCTAAAAGGGCTGGAGGTTTTATGGCATCAGTGGAGTCTCCCTGATTAGAGCTTCGCTCTCTGGCCTTCCAGGTCTGGGGCATTTCTTGGCTTTAAAACGGCAAGAGAAATGCAAAGCCTCTATTTCCGTAGGATCAGGCAGTGTTCAAGAGGGGCTCTCTCACCCACATGCGTCTATGCCATGCCCATTCCTGGGTCCCTCCCCCGAAATCCAATGAAAGGAAAAGCAGCACTGGGGACAGGGCCGGCTCTAGCATTTTTGCCGCCCCAAACAGAAAAAAAAAAAAAGAAAGAAAAAAGCCGTGATCGCGATCGGCGGCAGCTCTACCGCGGCTTCATTCTACGGCGGCAATTTGGCAGCAGGTCCTTTGCTCCGAGAGGGAGTGACGGCCCCACCACCAAATGGCCGAACGTGCCACCCCCCTCTTCACTGGCCGCCCCAGGCACCTGCTTGCCACGCTGGTGCCTGGAGCCAGCCCGGACTGGGGAGCTGGAAGGGGTTTGTGGGAACCACCTGTTTGCTGGATGCGGCAGTTCCGTTAGATTCAGGTGACACACATTACACGCTGGGCTCAGGCCTCGCCCACACCGGGGATCTGCCCCCATTTCAGCCACTGGGATAGCTGCGCCAGTGCAGACCCCGCAGTGTGGACAGGGTAAACCCCTGCCAGCGGCAGTTTGCACCTGTGTATCCAGTTGCCCTGCCTGCACCAGTGGGCCTGCCTTTTGCTCAGCCCCTATTGACAGATTATAAGCCGGGCTCTGTGTCTTCTGCAGTCCAGCGCGCCAGTCACCCTCTGCTGAACTGCGCCCCAGGCTTTCGCTGTTCATTGAACACTGTTGCTAGCCCTGGCTGTGTGGAAGGAGCGCTGCCCCGTGCAGAGATGGCCACCTCGGGGCTCTTCTGGGGCCAGTGGGCCCGAAGCCACCTGCTTCCCACAGGAAAGAAGCCCTTCCCAGCGTTCCACAGTTATGAAATTCCAGGGAGGCAACTCTATGGCATGACCCTCAGGTCAGTCAGGGGGCCGTGGCTGGGGCTCCTGAGGAGAGATGTTCCAAGCCCCTGGGCTGGGGTCTGTCCGGGGCCTGAGGAGCAGATGCAGCACTGCACAGATGTGAAATACGTTCAGCTGCCGTCCCGCACTGAAAGCGGGGACACACACACACACACACACACACACACACACACACACACACACACACACACACACACACACACACACACACACACACACTCTCCAGGAAGTTCCAGCCCACCCAGCAGCAGGGCAAGCGACTGCTCCAATGCTGAGTGCACTGTTCAAAGTCGGATGAACGTGAGAGCAGCGGCAGAGCCTTTCCGGGTGAGTCAAAGCTTCCAGCAGTAACAGGGCGAGACCGCTGGCCGGCGGTGACAGAACACCACCAAGGGGCTGGCACTGGGGTGGCTTTAAGCAGACAGGCACCTTTGCAGTCTGATTTCTGGCCTCGGTGGGGACAGTGCAAAGTCACAGCTGAGCAGCAATAGCTGCAGCGGGGGTGGGGGGAGGATTGGTCTGCAACCCCACTGGAAAGCCAGGGGAGAGCTGGCGGCCCAGCAGGGCCGGCTCTAGGTTTTTTGCTGCCCCAAGCAAAAAAATTTTTGGCTGCCCCCCACCCCAGCCCTGGGCTCTCCCCCTCCCCCAACTGCACCCTCCTGCTGCCCCAGCCCTGGGTCACTGGAACTCACTCCCAGGGCGGGTCATTCAGCAGGAATTTTGGATGTGCACAGAACACAGACAGGATTGGTTCCCATATGGTTACAGAACTGCAGTAAAGTGGAACAATTTTCAGCTTGTGTGACTGGAGGATATCTGGATGCATATTATAAGACTGTCCTACATAAATGAGGAAAAGTTGAGGTGCCTTTATTATTCTTTTGTTCCATTCTTTGTTTCTATGGGGAATGCACTATCACGGTCTTCCTTTTAAACAAATAAAACTAAAACTTAAAAAAAAAAAAAAAGCAATGGCTGTTGAAAATAGCAATTCCAGTCCTAATAACCACTGGGAAGCATTTCTTGCTCAATTTATTCTACTTTTTCTACAGCAAGTTACAGTGGATCAGTATATTTGATTTGTGGGAAATGAAGTAACAGCTGCCCAAATTGAGCTTGAGCACTCCTGAATTTTGAGGGTGTTCAAATCTGGAAGGCAGGTGCTAGATTCCCTTTCTGAATATTAGCTATATCTGGAGAGGAAAAGTCAATTTCTGCTTCCATGGCTCAGAAGTGGAAATCCTCCTACGTGCCTGGTACTGTATCTAAAGCTGCCCAGGTCCAGAGCCTCCCCTCCCTTACTTTTCATTTTAAATTCTAGTGGGATCCACATACCTCCCTTGCTAGGCTTCAGATAGAGAGGTGCACCGTCCATTTAGTCCCCCCAATTCCTTCTTTGGGGGAGAACCCAGCCCTGGGCTGGCAGGGGGTGCGGGCGGCGACCAGAGCTGGGGCGGCAGGGGGTGTGGGCAGGGGAGAGCCCAGGGCTGGGGTGGCAGGAGGTGCGGATGGGGGCCAGAGCTGGGACGGCCGGGGATGCGGGGGGTGGGGGGGAAGAGCCCAGGGCTGGGGCGGCAGGAGGGTGCAGGTGTGGGGAGAGCCCAGGGCTGGGGCAGCACGGGAGTGCAGGTGGGGGCCAGAGCTGGGACGGCAGGGGATGAGGGGGGGGGGGGGGAAGAGCCCAGGGCTGGGGCAGCAGGGGAGTGCAGGTGGGGGCCAGAGCTGGGGCAGCAGGGGGTGTGGGCAGGGGGGAGCCCAGGGCTGGGGCAGCAGGAGGGTGCAGGTGGGGGCCAGAGCTGGGACGGCAGGGGGATGCGGGGGGGGGGGGGGGGAAGAGCCCAGGGCTGGGGCAGCAGGGGAGTGCAGGTGGGGGCCAGAGCTGGGGCAGCAGGGGGTGTGGGCAGGGGGCAGCCCAGGGCGGCGGCAAAAAATCTAGAGCTGGCTCTGTTCCTACCATTCACAGCAAGCTGCAGATTTCAGTTCCATACTCCTTTCCCACACCCTTTCCTGTTGCTAGTGGCCAAGGGAATGCTGGGAAATGTAGTTCTTTCCCTGCTCCAGGGCTGGCTCTATAGGCAGGGAGCTAACCAAGGAACTACAGCTCCCAGGGCCCCCTGTTGGTTCTCAGCTCCCATGCTGGATTCTTGCACCCCTTGCAAATCTGCCACCCCAAGCAACTGCTTGCTTTGCTGGTGCCTAGAGCCGTCCCTGCAGCCCAGGGCCCCTCTGTTTGTCTGGGACTTGGTGGGTGAGGGGAGATTGTCCCCTGGCTTTTGTCTGAAGTGAGCCTCGCTAGGTGGGAGGGGGAAGCCGCCTCGTATTTGTGTTTGGCCTTTAAGGGGCAGAGTTTTTAAGCGCACTCAGCTCCCATGTAGGCACCAAACACCGCTTGTCCAAAGAGCACTGCGGCCGGAACTCGCTGGACAATTTGGCCCCAGTTGTGGTGCTGAGCCACCTTGAAAGTCCATCCTTACGGGGGGGGGCAGGCCAGGCATTGCCCCCCTCGCCCAGTGCTCTGAGCAGCCTGCCACAGGCACCCCCCAGAGGGAGGGGATGACAGCTCAGGTCTACGCTATGACCTGCTGCTGGCCTAGCTGCATCGGGTACGGGGTGTCGAGGGGTGACCCCACCTGGCCGAAGTCCTAGTATAAACACAGTTATACCAGTCTATCCCTAGTATACACACAGCATATCTCTAGTATACTGGGGGGACTGGAATAAGCTATCCCCTACGTGCGGTTTGCTGGTATAAGCTGTGTCTGCACGAGGCAGGCTTTGCCCCTGGAGTGTACCAGCAAAGTGCTCCTCTGGTGGAGCTGCCCTCTGAAGGCGAGGGAGCAGGGCAGCCATCCCAGGCTGGTTTCCAGCGAGTGTCACCATCACACCCGCATCAGCATTTTCAAGTCCCTGGGGGCCATCAGGGGAGGCTGGCCCCAGCTGCGCTCCTAGGAAGTCTGCTATCTTGGCTGACGCACCAGGGACTGAAGGCTATGTACACACTGCCACTTACTGTGGTATAACCGTCGCTCAGGGGGGTGAATAACCCCCCTCCCCCCTGAGCAACGCAAGTTACAGTGACCTAAGTGCCGGGGTAGCCAGTGCTATGTCGGCAGGAGAGCTACCGCCGCTCGCGGGGCTGGAGTAATGAAGTTGACGGGCGAGCTCTCTCCCGTCCGCTTAGAGCAGGGGTTCTCAAACTGGGGGGCGGGATCCCTCAGGGGTCGCGACGTTATTATATGGGGGGTCACGAGCTGTCAGCCTCCACCCCAAAGCCCGCTTTGCCTCCAGCATTTATAATGGTGTAAAATATATCAAAAAGTGTTTTTAATGTATAAGGAGGGTCGCACTCAGAGGCTTGCTGTGTGAAAGGTGTCACCAGTAAAAAAGTTTGAGAGCGACTGGCTTAGAGCCTGCATGAGCAGCTGCATCGCTGTAAGCTCCGCAGTGTACTGGAGCCTAAGAATGGAGCTAAAGAATCAAGCCTCCCTTGGCAGGGGGCTGTAGCACCCCCATCCTCTGTGGATCAGCACCGAGGGGCACCCCCGTAACACACACTCACCAGTGGGTTACCCTCCGTCCTGCTGGCGGCTGCCAGCCTAGGGCCAGATCCTGCTGGGGCAGTTACACACACAGCCTTGGCTTCCCCACAGCCAAGCCTCACCCCTCTCCTCCAGTCCAAGCAGGGAGCTGTCCCTCTGCTGAGCAGGCCCTGGCCTATGCTGGAGTGGGGATGGGACAGCCCAGACACAGCTGCCTTGCACACAAAGCCCTCTCTCCTCCAGCAGCTGCACTCAGATTCTCCGCCAATGTGAGCCGTGAGCCCAGGCTCGGGGTGGGGCTTGTGCAGAATGAAAGCAGAGGCACTGGAGAGCGAAAGGGCGAACTAGGGAAGTAGCATGAGAGCTCCGGCGTTCGGTGTCTTCCTTCCCTGGGGGAGCCGGCTCAGCCAGACAAAGTAAGTCCTTTCCCTCCAGCCGTCCTCCCGGGGGGCTTTCACATGGGTACTAGCCAGAAGCCACATGCGGCCAGGCTGTGAAAACCATCACCAAGGGAACGGGTGCTGAGAACCGGAGTGGCCGAAGCGCTAGAGAAGGGAGTGGTTCTGCTCCTGCCCCCGTGAGGCCCCCCTGACCTGCTGCCGGGCACAGCCAGGGTTAACCCATTGGGGGCCCTAAGCAGGAACACTTTGCCCCCTCCCCAATATTAAACCAGGCAAGTTCTTATAATTAAAAGCGAATAGGGGGGCCCTGGAGCTGCTTAGGGCAGGTCTGCGCTATCGCTTAAGTCGATCTAACTTACCTCGCTCAGGGATGTGAAAAGCCCCCCCAGCAATGCAAGTTTCACGCCGGAGTAATTACGCCGACAGGAGATGCGCTGCAGCTGCGCTGATGTAGCGTGGGAGCGTCTTAGTCGGCTCATGCCTAGCGCCAGGGCTGCCCAGAGGATTCAGAGGGCCTGGGGCAAAACAATTTCGGGGGCCCTTCCATAAAAAAAAGTTGCAATACTATAAAATACTATATTCTTGTGGGGCCCGGGGCAAATTGCCCCACTTGCCCCCCTCTGGGCGGCCCTGCCTAGCGCCGGCTCTGCTGCCGTACCTCTGACGTGTTTTCCCCACTGAGCCGTTTGTGGTTAGAACATGGTGCAGCCAAACCCTGGGTTTGCTGGGCGAGGATCAGGCAGCAGCAGAGAGATGCTGACTGCGTAACAGTTGCATACCCCTAGCACCCATCGTCCCCTTCCGCGGTGACGCCCATGGGCAATCTCCCCCCTCGGCCCGCCAGGATCCCCCCTGCTCCCCAAACGGCCCCGCTCCTCTGCACGCCAACACGTGGAGGAGACACAGGAGCCAGGCCTAGCGGCACACTCAGCCCTGAGGGAGCTCCACAGCACAGACCAGGCAGCCCCAACTGATCTTTAATGACCTCTTTCAGTGGGGCCAGAGGGGGGACAACAGCCAGCCCTGTGCACCTGCACCCTCTCCCCTAGCTTGGTGCCTGGGCTTGGGAGAGATTGATGCTGCGTCATCCTGCGGCTTGATGGCTGTCTCAGACCCTGATCTGAACTGCAGTCAACTCTTGGTTATAAGAGAGGCACCACCAGCCATTTACAATCTACTCAGCGTGGAGAAAGGGGATTGGTCAGGTGCCCCCCTGCCAATCATTCTCCTGGTCCCTTGTTGTGCTGGTACATGCCTATTTTCCTGTGTCTTTCAAGGTGTTTTTCTTTCCCCTGTTGCTGTGAAAGAGCCCCCCCACACACACACACACCAGGGCTGGGGGACAGACTAGGACAACAAGCGGGGGGAAACTGAGGCAGACTTGACCCACAGGATTGCCAAAAAACCTTTTGGGCAGAGCACTCATTGTGTCAGAGGCATTATTGGTGACACCCGGGTACATGGTGTCCCTTTAAATTAGCTGAGCCCGCACAGCCTTCCCATTTTGGGAGTGAACACCCCAACCTTTGCTCGCCCCTGCTTCCCATGGAGGGAGCACCTGCCTAATCCTGCTGCCTCATGCTCCTCCCCATCCCCTCTCGTTAATCATAGTGTGATTCCCTCTCCTGCACCGCTGTCTCTGTTAGGCCGGAAGCTCTTCAGGGCAGGAAGCATCTGTACTCTGTGCCTTGCCGAACTCCCACGCTTTCATCACGAGTCCCATGTCATGCCAGGCCCCTTGGGAGGGGGTCAGCAGCAGGAATTGAACTTGTGGCCTCCAGCTCTAAACCGAGGAGCTGCTGCTAAGAATCCAGCTGTACATGCTCCATCACCTCTAGAGAAGGCTGCGGGTTACACATGCAATATTTGGCCGTGTTCTTGAAGCCTCAGCCCGTGAGGTCATGTGATGATGAGAGTGTGACAGGGCCAGCGCAACCCATTAGGCAACCTCGGTGGTCGCCTAGGGCGCTATAATTTGGGGGGCAGCGACCACGGCGGTATTTCGGCGGCAGGACCTTCCGCCACCTCTGTGGGGGGCGGCATTTCGGGGCGGGACCTTCCGCCACCTAGGGCGGCAGAAAAGCTGGCGGCGCTCCAGACGGGGTGGGACTCTCCACTCTAGCGCCTCCTGCCGGCTGTCGTGGGAATTAGCTCTTCTCGCCAGGGCGCCCCCTTCTGGTGGTGCCTCACCACCATCACTTCTGCTCTGGGACCCACATCACTTCCAGGACTGCAACGTCCTCTTCAGTGACCCAGCCCTCCGGCTGTGCCATACTCTGTGCTGCCCCCTTCTGGGGGAATGTTGCAGTCCCTTAGTCCAGCCACTTCCTCTGTGGTGAGTCGGGGGGGAGGGGGAGGAAAGAATCCGGGCTCACCCATTACTCTGGGCCCCAGCCCAGGGACCCTGTAGATGGCTGCTGCTTGCAGCATCCCCTCCGACTCCAGTAGATTTCCCTGGGCCACTTCCCCATGGCCTCTTTGCCCTTGCCTCAGGGCCTCAGCCTGCAAATCGCTGCAGTCCGCCAGGAGCTGCCTTTAGCTTCCCCGGTCTCTGCCTGCAGCACAGGTGCTTTCTACCTTCAGCCTGCAAGGCAACCAGTCCTCTTCAGGCTCCAGGGAGTGACTAAAGCTGCCTTGTCTTCTGCAGCCCTTCTTATATGGGCCAGCCCAGCCCTGATTGGCTCTCCTCTCAACCCTTTTCTGATTGGCCACCTCCTGCGAAGCCTCCCAAGGGCTCTATTAACCCCTTAGAGCCCAGTGTGAGCCAAGCGCCCCATCACAGAGACTCTCAGCTTCTCCTTTCAAAGAAAAGTAAGTTTCTAGCCCTCCCAGTTGTGTTGAAAGGCCCCAAAAGGCGACCCCTAAACCCGAAAGCACCTAAAACATATCAGGCTAGATCTAAAAATCCTGTGATTTTTTTTTTTTAAGCCAAGCTCGCAATTTTTCTGGGGACGTGGCTCGTAGTTTTGAAGGCTTGGGGCTAACACCGTACTAACAACGGGAGCCAGGGGCTGCCTTCTCTTCTGGTGTGCACACACGGCTTGCGGCTGTGGCCTGCTCCCTGCTCGCCTCTCGCTGCACTAGCCTTGCTAGCTGCAGTATTATTCCACTACCAAACTCTCCGGTTCCCCTGAGAGGTGGAGCAGGCAGCATCTGATGGATGGATGGGGAAGCCTGTGGCAGAGAGGTTAGGTGACTCGCTCAAGGCCCAACAGGAAGTCGGTACCAATGCTGAGGTTAGGCTGTGGCCGTTCCTGTGCTCACCCCACTAACGTAACTCCCAGGCTCTATTCATGTCTAACATCTCATCAAGATGAAGGAAAGCACAAGCTGCCCAGTTTGCAGGGAAATGGTCCCCATCTGGCCTGACTTCCTGCAGTGCACTCTTAAGGGCTGTGATGCAGCCGGTGCAGCAGCCTCCTTTTCAAAGGCAGCAAGGAAGTGGGAGGGAGCAGAGTCTGTGGGGTTTCCTCCTGCTCTCTATTTGGGTGGCAGCCACAGCCAGCTCTAGGTACATTAGCGGCTGGAAGCCCTGGCAAATAGCCACTTGCAATTCCCTCCCAAGCCCTGCTACCCCAGACATCCTCCTGCTCACCTGCTTCCCCACCCCCTCTGCAGCGGGGATCACTCCTGGTCCTGGCATTCAAGGCCCCAAGCAGCCCCACTCCTGCCTTTCTCTAGCTCCCCACTTCTCTCCACCCATCTGGCATGATTGCCCCAGGCTTGTCCCAGCTCTGCCCTCGACACCTTCCATGCAACCCCGGCACCAGCACCTCCTCCATGACCTGCTCTCAGATGCCTTCTGCCTCTCAAAGGCCCTTTTCCTGTAAGCCCTTCTCTTCTGCTGCCCCCTGCCAACAGACAGGAAATGATCCATCATCTGACTGTCTCCAAGGTAACCTTCCTTTTCCATCATTTGGTATTTTCTCACAGCCCATCCCCCATCTTTTCTCCATGCATTGCCTATTAAAAGTGTAAGTTCCTTGTACCAGGGTCCTTGTCTCCAGCCTGTCTGTTGAGTGCCTGGGACTCCACAGATGCTCTCTAAACAATAATAAAGTCCCCGAGGCCTTTGTTTATTACAGACCATCCAGCTGCTACCTAGCACAACCCTGTGCAAGGGAGCGGCTCTCATGGTTGGCCCACTCCCTTGTCCCGTCCCCCCACGATGATTGCTGGTGGATCAGGTCTCTTCATCAGACAGGTCGGGATTAAGACCCACATTCTCACAGGTATTTATGTGCCCAACTCCTATTGCTTTCAAGGGGATTTAGGTGCCTAAATACCTTTGAGAATGTGAGCCTAACGCACCGGCATCGGTCTCCACTGCGACGGGAGAGGTGGACACAAATCTTGCTTCCGGATACTCTCTTTTATCTCTGGTGTCCCCTCCCAACGCAGCCTCACCAGCTCGGGAATCGGTTCCTCACAGCCAGTTTGCTGGGCGTGTGCCCAGCGCTGTGCGAGCAGCACAGCAGACGGCTGCGTCTGAAAACAGACGCAGCCGTCTAAAAATGGGGAAAAAACCCAACACTAATGCAACATTCTGGCTGCCCAGTGAGCATCCCAGTAAGCTAAGAAGGTTATTTCAGCCATTCCACGCACCCAGGAAAATTTATTGTTTTAGGGGACATACAGGATTTGACAGCATGTTAACTGTGTAAGGAAAACATCTTAGTACAATGTTGGTGAAAAAAAATTTTATGTTTGAAAATTTTCAGAGTTAAAGTCCCCCAAACAACCTTAACTCTGCCCCTGCCCAGCACCAATGACCCTGTGGCTAAATTCTCCAGACCCCATTATACCCTCATCCCATATCTGTTTTTCCTGCATTTCCAACATGAGCTATGTGGCCCCACCCTGGCATCCCATGCACTACATAGAAACACGAGGCACATGTGGGTATTTAGCAATTCTTCCGTCCACTAAGTACAAAAAAAAGGGTTGGATTCATCTGCAGCTGTATCTACAACTGCAGTGCTGCCTAAGGGTGTTCAGACCGGTGCATTGTAGGAAAATTCGTGCAGCTATCCCCATAATGCCTCAGCAGGGAACAGGGGCCCAGATCCACAAAGGGACGTAGGCGTTGCAACTGGGGTTTAGGTGCCTAAATCCTGTGGTAGCTCTGCGCCAGAGTGCCTGGAAGATATGCATTCAGAGCAGCATCGGCAGCACCTGGGACAATGCACGCTGAGATATGGTCTCTGTGCTGCACAGAGTAGGCACAGACTTCCCTCAGTTCATCCCCCACTTTATGAGCCTGCTATTTTCCGTACATAGACCAAAGTCCTGATCCGTCCCAATCCCATGTGCTTATTGCAATCAAGATTAATAGATGCCACAGAGGGAACCGTTATGATCAGCTAGGATACGCCTATGCCACGATAAAACACCTGTGTCGCAGCCATGGCTGGCTTGGGCTCACGTGGGTTGGGCTCCGGAGCTAAAAATTCCAATGTAAACATACGGGCTCGGGCTGGAGCCCAGGCCCTGAAACCCCTTGAGAGGGGGAGGGTCTCAGACCCCGGGCTCCTGCCTGAGCATTAACGTCTACGCTTTTAGACTATTTTTAGTCCCACAACCTGAGCCTGGTGAGCCCAAGTCAATTAACAGGGGTTCTGTGCTGCAGGTTTTTGGTTGCAGTGTAGTCATACTGATCTGACCTCCGGTCTACCACAGGCCAGGGAACTTCCCCAGAATCGTTCATAGAGCAGAGCTTTTAGAAAATACATCCAACCTTGATTTAAAAATGGTCAGTGATGGAGAATCCACCGTGGCCCAATGGTTAAGGCTCTCACTGTTAAAAATTTACGCCTTATTTCCACTCTGAACTTGTCTAGCTTCATCTTCCAGCCATTGGGTGGGGTTAGACCTTCCTCTGCTAGACGGACGAGCCCCTGGTTAAATATTTGGGCCCCAAGAAACCCCAGAGCTGATGGAAGAGATGGCCAGGGTCTTGCTCAAGTTCCCAGCACTCCTCTGCGTCTCAGAACTCCTCCCTGGACCCGTCACAGTCCTTTGTGAAGAACACGTCCAGGCTGTCAAACAAAACCACCCCCACCCCAGACAGGTGGAAGTGTCACTCAGCCAGCCAGGAAGTCAAGGCGTCTACCCACACTAGGGAACAAAGGCTCTCTACTGTGTGTGGTGGCAGCATGTCGGACAAGATTAATGGTGACGTGTGCTGTGGATATGGGGCGCTTGTCTAATGGGGCCCCTTTCCCTGCTGGTTTTGGCCAGGGGGTGGTATTCTGTTGCCTGCGGCCTCTGCACTGGAGGAAGTCCCCACAGGCTCTGGCGACACCCTGTAATGTTTGTTTGATCCGATAAACAGCTCGGTACGCCTGGCGCTAGCCATGTCACCTATCCACTCCCCAGGTGCTGAGTACTGTTATTAGGCAGAGGGCCCAGCGGACACAGGATTCTCTTCGAGAGCCAGGTCCAAAAACCAGGCCTCCCTAAGAGTGTTTGTGTAACCAGGCGGGCCAGTCCTGGCTGTCCTCGGTGTGGTAGGCTATCCCAGAGTGCATTGCCCTGCGTGCTGCTGGTGCTGCTCTGAGTGCAGGGCTGCCAGGCGCTCTGTCCCCTGCTGAGGCACTATGGGATAGCTGCCTGCATTTCCCCACAGTGCATCAATCTGAACACAGCCAGGCAGCGTTTTAGGTGCAAGGGCACAGATTTAACCGACGCAGGGTTGAGCTGGGAAAGTGTCGGGCTTCCGTCGCCAGGCTGGCTGAGAGAGCTGTGGCCTGGTTACAAAAGCATAGCGCGACGGAATGCTTGTCTACACGGGAAAGCGGACTGGCCTAGCCATAGTGGGCGAATTATTCTGGGCGGGTCAATTTCCCTGTGTCGTCAAGCCCTTGTAGTGCACAAGTGCCGTGTGCACAAAGACTCAATTGTGGAGCTAATGACCCAGCAATGCTCATTAGCTATTGTGCTCATTAAAGCGCCTTAAAGCACAGAAACATCAGCTCACCCGTAAGCTGCATCCACACGTCTGCAGTGGGAGTAACCCCTGGTGTGGGTTCTTGCCTTAGAGTTTTCACTCCATCCACAAAAACTGTTGTTATAGGGGAGTTAAGGACGCTTAGCAGCACTTTGTTCCCTTCCAGAACAGGCAAGTTGGCAGCCAAAGTAGCTCTGAGGATCAGAAGAAATACTTGTATCAGGGGGTAGCCGTGTTAGTCTGTATCTACAAAAACAACAAGGAGTCTGGTGGCACCTTAAAGACTAACAGATTTATTTAATAAATCTGTTAGTCTTTAAGGTGCCACCAGACTCCTTGTTGTTTTTGAAGAAATACTTGGCTGCACAAGATAATGCACCAAGCCAGGCCATTATACGCTCACTGCCTAGCCTCAGCGCTATGTGCTGTGTCTCCCGCCCTGCTCTCACTGCTGTGTGTCTGCAATAAGCACCAAGCCTGAATTTTAAAAACAGGACATTTCTGGGCAGCTGTATCTCAGGACCCCCTTGATCAAATGACCCCGGGACGGCCCCACCGAGCTGAACTAGCCCCGGATCTGGCATGCCAGCTTTCACTCTGCCTGTGAATTTCAGAGCACTTTGAAATGCTGCCTTTACAAAGAAACGCTGCTCCAGCCTGCGTCGCTAAGCCTGCTCCTGCTGGCATGCTGTAGCTATCGCAATCACGTACACCACTTGGACAACCAGCCCGAAAGGCTCCTAAGTGCTGACCGATCGGGTTTTGAAGCTGCCTCTTGGTGGCCAATGCTAGCTGAGCTGAGGGGCAGCCCAGTGATAGAAGCTGCATGTGAGTACTCCCGCTAGTTTTCCCCTAAGTCTGGGCAAAAAAGCGTAGTCAGAACCAGCACATTTGAAAATGAGGTCATGGTGTGGGGACGGTATCTCAAGAACCCCTTTACCAAGTGCCCCAAATTTCCAATGCTAACTCTCATCTAGGCTCTCCACCGGCCTAGCAGTTTTCTGCCCAATGTGACTATGCGTGTGGATTTTAGTGTACTTAAAAAAATCGTCTCTCAACAGAAGGCTCCGTGCAACCTTAATGATGGTGCTGCAAGAGCACCCCATAATAACATGACTGGTTCCCCCCTTTTACCAGAGTATGTTGAACTTTAAGTACCCCGTGACCCGGCTTCTCTTCACCATAGTCTCAATCAGTAAAGCCCAAGCTAAGGTGGCTTCTTTTGGGTCTGGATTCCAGAATTAGTCCGGAAATTACTTAGACCGTTCAATGTCCAAGGTGAGAAAAATTTATTTTTATTTTAAATCCCCAAGTTAATGACTAAGGCAACAATAAACTTCCATTGTGCTAAGGCACTAGGGTGACCAGACAGCAAGTGTGAAAAATCGGGACAGGGGTGGGGGGTAATAGGGGTTTATATAAGAAAAAGCCCCCAAATATTGGGACTGTCCCTATAAAATCGGGATATCTGATGACGCTATAAGTCACCTAGATCAAGGTTACCACTGCACTGAGTGACGGCTGCCCCTTTTTCCCCTAGTATTCCACAGTGAGACTTTGGGCACCCTGCTAGACTACCAGACAAATCACTTGTGATTTATGCATGATTTACCCGTTGGAAGGGACTGAGGCACTTTACTCTTGGGTGCTGATGGAAGTTGTTTTCTTTGTTTTTAACTATTTTGGAAGCTTTAACAATGTGACTTACAAATCCTTGCCGTGTAAATATCAGAAACAAAACAATCCTGACAGCAGTTAGTGTTTGGAAAGAGACATTATGTACGAATACAGTCAGCAGAGCTTTCGAGAGAAGATGTGAAAATTGTTCAAAGGTCCAAGCTAAGCACTGCGCCGTTAGGAAAAGGGGATGGGAAAGATGGACAGGTGACCAGCAGGGTGTGCGCTGCAGGTTTGCATATGTGATTTTATTGCTCGGCCACCTATAATGCAATACAGTATCAGCCGTGTGTCTTGTGACTGTGGGGCTGCATGGCGTTGTGCTGTTATTGGAGACATCGCATTGGTTATGTGAGTTTATACTACAGCAGGGGTGATGAGTTCCTGCGGTCGCTCAGGTTTCACATACCCTGACTTTTCGGTGTATTGTGAGCCTGATTTCAAAGCCTGCTGAAGTTTTTTCATTAACCTTAATGGGCTTTGGGTCAGGCCCTAAATTCCCTAGATTGCTTTTTTTGTACCTACATAAAAGGAAAAGTCCCCAGGCGAAACCCTGTCGAGTGGCTTTCACTAGGTGCTGCTGCTACCTGTGGGGAATCCGTTCTCACTGAAAGACACCAGTGGGACTAAAGGTGCCGGCTGCCATCGGGAGCCATTACCGGGCCAGAAATGGGAGCGTCTAAGCTGTGAATCCGCTCCACAGGCAAACCCAAATACCCAGAGGAACTGGTCCTTATGCACCCTGAAGCTCCTGCCTTCTCTTTGGGGCCTGAGATGTACTGTCTGGGTCCTGGAGGGTGTCTACAAGGTAATCAGAGGGGTGACAGCAGCAGAGGGGTGACGGCAGACACAATCAGAGGGGTGACGGCAGCAGAGGGGTGATGGCAGACACAATCAGAGGGGTGACAGCAGCAGAGGGTGATGGCAGACACAATCAGAGGGGTGACGGCAGCAGAGGGTGATGGCAGACACAATCAGAGGGGTGATGGCAGACACAATCAGAGGGGTGACGGCAGCAGAGGGTGACGGCAGACACAATCAGAGGGGTGACGGCAGCAGAGGGGTGACGGCAGACACAATCAGAGGGGTGACGGCAGCAGAGGCGTGACGGCAGACACAATCAGAGGGGTGACGCCAGCAGAGGGGTGACGGCAGACACAATCAGAGGGGTGACGGCAGCAGAGGGGTGATGGCAGACACAATCAGAGGGGTTACGGCTGCAGAGGGGTGACGGCAGACACAATCAGAGGGGTGACGGCAGACACAATCAGAGGGGTGACGGCAGCAGAGGGTGACGGCAGACACAATCAGAGGGGTGACAGCTGCAGAGGGGTGACGGCAGACACAATCAGAGGGGTGACGGCAGACAGACCCAAGCTAGCTTTGCACTAGCTAACTCAAATAACAATAGCAGTGAAGTCGCAGCAGCAGGTGCTGTATCAATAACCATCCTGCCTGGGACCCTGGATGTGGACTCGACTGACTAGCCCATGCTGCCGCAGCTTCACTGCTGTTGGTACTCCTGCCAGCGAGAGCAAAGCTAGGTCGGGTCTGTCTGCACACTGGAAGAACTCTTGCTTGACTCCGAAAGAAGGATTGGAAGTTTTGATGGAAGGAATGGGAGCGCTGGGACTGGGAGAGCTTTCCTTGCGTGTGTGTGTATTAAATAATAATAGTCACTAATTCTTTCCTTCCGCAGATCCCAAAGCATTCCAGAAAGGAAGAGCAGTATCATTATCCCCATTTTACAGATGGGTAAACTGAGACACAGAGCAGCAATGTGATTTGCCCAGGGTCACCCAGCGGGCCAATGGCAGAACTAGGAATAAAACTCAGGTCTCCCCAAGTCTCAGCCCAGAGCTCTGGCCACTAGGCCACACTGCTGACAGAAACAAACCAACGAACTTTAAACAGTCTGGGTAAAAATCCCTTCTGTTCCTGTCTCAGCAGACATCACTTCCTTGGTACCCGTGATCAGGGCCGGCTTTAGGCCGATTCAGCCGATTCGGCTGAATTGGCCCCGCGCCAAGAGGGCCCCGCGCTGCAGCTCTCCACCCCGCCCCCAGCTCACTTCCCCTCCTCCCCTCCCCTGAACGCTCCGCCCCCTCCCCTGCTTTCCGCGAATCTCTGATTCGCGGGAAGTCTGAAAAGGAGCAGGGACGGGCCGGCAGCACAAGGTAAGCTGGGGTGGTGGGGGCGCGAGAAGGGCTCCGGGGAGGCGCCGCCCGTTCCCGCCGAGCATGCAGGCCCGGCTCGGGTCCGGCCCTGCCCCCGCGGCGCGGTCAGGTCTGGCCCGGCCCGGCCCCCGCGGCTCGGGTCGGGTCGGGCCCCGGCGCGGCTCCCGCGGCGCGGCTCGGGTCCGGCCCGGCCCCGGCGGCGCGGCTCCGGCCCGGCCCCCGCGGCGCGGCTCTGGGTCGGGCCAGAGTGCGGCTCGATTCCTGGGGGCGGGGCTTGCAGCAAGCCCCGCCCCCAGGAATCGGTCCCCGCTCTTGCTAAAGCCAGCCCTGCCCGTGATGTCACAACCCGGCCAGCTCCCCTGTCACCTAGAATGTCTTCCAGGGTAGACCAGGCCAGAATTCCTAATGGAAAAACCCTATCTCACTCCATCGAGGTCATCCTCGCCAACCTTCCTGTGCCTCGGTTTCTCCCCTGCCCCCATAGAGGATAGTCCTGCTGGGAGGGTTCATTCCCTAATGCTTTAAGTGCTATGGACTATTACAGCCTGGCCCTGCAGCAAATACCAGCAGGCAGGGCTGAGAGCATAATGCAAGGAGCCTTTCCTGCCCAGACCTTTCAATAATATATGAACATTGTGTAACATCATCACACTCCCTTTTATCAGTCCGGAGAACTACAGCTGTGATGGAGGTAGAATCAGGGATCCTGGAGTGCTGGGAAGAGCCCCAGTTAGCCCCGCAGACCCCTTCGAAGCATCCCTGTGTGTCCCCTAGCTAGGCCTGGCCCTCTAGGAGAGCGTGGTTTTGCTGATGCAGGGAGTTCCTTGTGGGGCGGGTGGAGAGGGCTCTGCTCAGGCACTGCTGTCTGTATATCCACCCCTGGCCTGCCAGCCCTTTGTTTGTCACTAAACAAGAAGTTCAGGAGATGTTTGTAATAAGATGCATGTTTGAGACACCTGACTTGTTAGCTGAACCTGAATTTCAGGTTCCCAGCCTCGTCTTTGTCCTGACTGTCTGCATGTTCCTGGCCCCCACTGGAAGGGAAGTTACTTGGCCAGAGAATGGAGAGCAAGGTAGGTTTGATACTCCTTCCTCTTGCAGGCAGACGTCCAGATGCAATGTCTAGGTTCCGTAACCAGAGGATAGCCTGTGGATCAAGGGAGGCCAGGAATTGCAAACTGCCCTCCAGCTATGGAACTGGGCAGGCTTCTACCACATGAGTTATGATCTGCAACGCTGCCCCACAGTCCCTGCGTGGAGAGGAAACCAGGCCAGGGCAGAGGCAGCCTGTTGAGCCTGGCCCAGGATCTGTGATTAAGTGGACAAAGAGGCAGATGCAGCAACTGACTCCTGAATTTACTTGGTGCATTAGACTCTTTCCCACCGCTGTGTCCTCTCTGTAAGAATGTAGTTTTCAGCACCTTGTCAGTGTGTGGTAACCGGCCGTCTGCTTTCTTGTGCAGGAGTGCGTGAGCAAAGGGGCATTGAGAGCTGTGGTGTCACACCTTGGTCCACAGGAGCAGGATCCCTCCCCTGAATATGAGCAGTGGGTTGTTTCCTGTCTGAAAACAGGGCACCAGTCAACCGGAGATGTCATTGGTTGATTTCCTCCAGCACAGCTTTCCAGCCAGGCTTAGCAGTATTGGCATCCTGTTAAGGGTCTCGATTTTTCTCCAATGACTAGCTGAACTTCAGGCCAATATTTGTGAAATGGGGCAGCTATTGTGGGCACCAGCTTTGAGACCCCTTGACTTGATTTCCAGAGGTGTGGAGCACCCGCAGATCATGAACTAGTGGAGCAGTTACAGGCGATGTAGACAGGGGACGTGCTTGGAGTTCTCTTTCAGGTCATGCTGCGAGAACCCGATGGGGCTCTCTTGCACTTAAGTCTTGCGCTGGGGTGCGCCCCGGCATGGACATTCAAGCCCAGCATTTTATGAGGCCCAGGTGTCCTTTTGCAGTTTTTTTGCAGTACGTCATCCTGCGAGCAACACAGGATTGCAATAACGTCACTATAGGTCCCCCGGCCTCCAGCTCCAGAGAGATCCCCTCTCATCGCAGGAGTCCTGGGCTGGAGGTAGGATTCCGATGACTGAGCCAACCATGTCTTATAAACTTGCACCCCCAGATCAGCACAAAATAGTGGGATGAGGGGAGGGATAGCTCAGTGGTTTGAGCATTGGCCTGCAAAACCCAGGGTTGTGAGTTCAATCCTTGAGGGGGCCATTTAGGGATCTGGGGCAAAAATCTGTCTGGGGATTGGTCCTTCTTTGAGCAGGGGGTTAGACTAGATGACTTCCAGAGGTCACTTCTATCCCTGGTATTCTATGATCAACACCCACCTCCCATGCATGTACACCAGTTTCCCTTCTCCCCTACCCACCCTATTGGATAGATCTGGAGAGCATGATTCAGGATTAGTGGTAATTCTCTGCCCTTATTTTTCAGAACTGAACATTCACGTCAGCAGAGGCTGGCACAGGGAATCTTCTCCCTCTGAGAAGCCCCCAAAGAATTGCCCTTTGTCAAAATGGCAGCTCTCCCCCACTGCTCTCAACTGTATTGCCTCCAGGGCAGGCCGTGAACGGAGGACAATGGCAGACAGTGGCCGTTTTGCCAAGGGGCAGTTTTTAGTGAGTTTCTCTGAAGACATCCCATCTTGATTTAAGAAATTGTCAATGATGGGGAATCCACCTGGTAAATTGTTCCCATGGTTAATTGCTGTCATGGTTAACAATTTATGCCTTTTCTCCAGTCTGAAATCCTACATATTGCTTTTCAAAAGCTACTCTTTGCACCGGATCGGGTCCAGATTCATCTCCCTGCCAATTTTTGCCTAGATAGACAATGGCTAAACTGAGATCAAAAAGGACCAAAAAAAAAAAAAAAAAACCAACAAAAAACCTGATGCCAAATGCTAACTTTCTAAAGGCCCAATTTTAAATCCATTTTCACTCCTAAACTAACAAATTGATTTGTAAATTCTTGAAGAATTCGGCCTCCGCTTGGAATGAGGGCTGTAATTTAGAGGGGATAGGCTGTGATCTCTAGACATAATGAACAAGTTGAATCCTTGCTTTAAGAACACAATTCAGTCAGCTTTAACTATGGATCCATGACTGGCGCCTCCAGAACTCTTTAGATAGGTGTCATAGCATGCCTGGCCCCTTTAAGGGGAGATGGGCCCAGCCCAACTGTGACTAATCCTCGCAGGCTGTGGGGCCAGGGCATCAGGTGATAGCTTGAAAAGCACCTGGTCTTTATAAAGGCCACCAAGAGCTCAGTTGAGAGTGGCTGGGAGCCTGATGCTTGCAGGAATTGCTGTGGTCAGGGAAAGAACCCAGCTGTCAGGTGACTCCCCGGTACACAGGTTGGGGGTGAGAGCTGCAGGAAGTAGCAAGGTTCCTATGGGAGTCCCTGGCTCTGTGCACTGGGTGAGGGAAGAGCTTGTAGGAGCTGGTGCCGGGCAGAGGCAGTACCTTATTTGGGGATTTTGCCTAAGTTCCTGGTTAATCAATAAATGATGCCTTGAGGGACGGGCCTGAAACAGGCTCTGGTGTGGTATCCGTCCTTCCTGGGCTGGCGAGGTAGCCACTGCAGGCAGAGGTGTGACTGTGGCATGGGTCGCGATACTGGAGCAAGCGAGCTAGCCCCAAGCTGTCGGGGCTTCACGGCTATTGCTTTCAAGCTAGCCAGACCCAAGCTAGCTGGGGGATGTCTATAGGAGCCGCAGTCGCCCCTCTGGCTGCGGGATAGCCATCCCTACAGAGGCTATCGAAAAGAAAGGGGGGGCTATTCCTGTACCAGGCACGGGGAGGAGTGCGCTTAAAACGAATAGAATGATGCTGCAGTGAGATCACTTGCCCACGTCGCATGCGGGTGGTACCCAAGGCCCGTGGAGGCAGTTTCCTTCATCCCATCGCACACGTCTCCGCCTCGGTAGCAGCCAGCAGGTAGTAGAAAGGGCAGGGTGAAGGGCTGTAATGTGTTTCGAGGGCATCTGCATCATTGGCCGAACAATTCCGTAACGTTTACAATCAGTGACTTAGCAAGTGTTGATTGCGGGCCCTGCCCATCCTCCCAAGGCAAAAGGGTCCTAGAGAGGACTAATAACCCCTCCTGCTGCCCACTAGCACCTGACTGGGGTCAGGGCGAAACTTCTGTGGGCAGGTTTGTCCGTATTGCTCATTAGGGGATTTCTTGCACCTTCCTCTGGAGCAGCTGGTGCCAGGAGCCTGGGCTGGCTGGATTCATGTGCTGAGCAGTTTGGGGTTCCTATTTACTGATGACCATCAAGTGCTGTGAGCAAGACCCTGCCATTCATATCCTTTAACACCTGAAGACTGGGTCTAGGGTCCAGTGCCTGGTGCATCCGCGTGCTCGTACCTGGGCTGGGATTCTAAGTGGTCGGAGAGGAGTTGAGAGACGTCTGGAGACACGAGAGGAGTTGAGACACGTCTGACGTTGTGCAGCTGCCTCTCCTCGCCCCGAATCTGCCCTTGCTTTTCATGCCAGATTCCTGCTGCAGGTAGCAGGCTGCGCCTGAGGGTGCTGCACAGCTGGGTGCTGGTAGCACTAGTCGCAACCCCGGCTCTCCAGGTATCACTCGAGAAGAGAGCCAACGTACTACAACAGCCAAATCATCAAAGGCTTTAGAGTGCAAAACAAACATTGTGTATTACACCTGGGAAGCCAGGAGGTCAGAGCCACGCTAGGGTGTGCTCCTTTCACCTGTGTCGGCAGGCATGTTCTGCAGTAGCTGATGTTTCCTCGTGAACTTCGGGTGCAGCCCCCTGGACTAGTAGCTTTATTTTTCTGGCAGGGCCCGTGAGCTGCTGTGCACCGTACAAATGGATCTGTGCCTGCAGATCTTCCAGCGCTCAGTGCAGTGAGCGGATCTGGAGGTCGCACCGCCCCAGAGCTCTGCAGTGTACTGGGTTTTGTGGGACATCTCACAATTGGAGTTGGGGGGGGGGGGGGAGAGACAGCACCTCTCCCTTCAAATATGCTATAGACCAGGGGGGGTGCACCCACCTGTCCTGAGTGCTGTTTATATGCGCAGGTGCTTTGCAGCCCTCCTCCCCCAGCCCTAGAAGGCAGCCAAGTATTCGCCTGTCCATGTGACAAATAAGTCAAAGGAGCTCATGTTGATATAAAATTATTCTACTTAACTGCCAGGGGGCAAATTTGTCACGTACACATGGAAGCTATACAGCACAGCTATAGCTATGTCTTAACTCAGGAAGTTCCTTCGAGAGGAAATGTAGCCAAACTCCAAACCTGGAGACAATGGAACTTTCTGTGCCTGCGTCCTGTAAATAGCTAACCGCTTGGTTTGCAAAATAAGCAAGGAGGAGGGGGCAAATAAATAAACAATAAGAGGGGCAGATACATGTAACTTGCTAATTATGTATGGTAATAATGGCAAATTTTAGCCAATCATAGAGCGATAAATTATCATAAGCAACTGCATATAATGCTTTGGTGTAAGTGTTTTCTTTGTTCTTGCTGACTTATGAGCTCGAACCCAATTGCAATTGAAATAAACGGATCGCCCCTCCTGGGGCTCCTTGCTTAGCTAGTTGTGTCCGTCTCTCCTTATTCCTCAGCTGGAACGGACAGAAATTTCTATGACAATGTCATGTGACATAACTTAGTATGGCAGATCCCAAGTTTATTCAGTCAGGGGCCGCTCCCTGGCTAGGAGTTCAGTCTGTTTGTGGCGGTTTCTTCCTGGCCCCTGTAGAGCCAGCAAACACCCTCAGCTCCCCGCCGGGCCCCTCACCCTTATGGGTGGCCTGTGCCAGACCCTTGTCACGGAAGCTGGTGAGAGCTGCTTGGGACCCTGGCTCTCCGCGCTGTGAGAGCCGAGGCGCTGGCTGGCTCCCTGAGCAGGCCGCCTCTGCATGGCCAGGCGCTCCCCAGGTGGGGCGGGCAGCGCTGCTCCGAACGGTGCCCCTCATGCACTCTTGCCTCTCCCCCGAAGGAGCCCGGCCAAAACTGGCAACGCCCCCAGGCGCCAGCCCCTGCCCGCGGAGCCCGGCTGCCATGAGATGCTTCCCAAAGCGCTTGCTCGCCACTGCCCTGACGCTCCTGGGTCTGCTCCTGCTCCTCAGCCTCTGCCTGCAGCGCCCGGAGGACCCACTGGTGGTAAGTACCAGGCTGGGCTGGGCACAGACTTCGCCTGTGCCTGCCCCCGTGCTCCCTAACTGCTGTGTTCCCCTGGCCCTGCACCAGAGCTGCCCCATATCCTTTCCCCGTCCCTCCCCTTGCCCTGCCCCACATCCCCTCCCCTCGCTCTGGGGGTCTGTGTTCCCCTAGCCCTGCCCCAGGGCTGCCCCACATCCCCTCCCCTCCCCTCGCTCTGGGGTCTGTGCTCCCCTGGCCCTGCCCCAGGGCTGCCCCACATCCCTTCTCTGTCCCTCCCCTTGTCCTGCCCCACATCCCCTCCCCTCGCTCTGGGGTCTGTGTTCCCCTGGCCCTGCCCCAGGGGCTGAGTGGCTTCCCCTCCTATTGCTCTGGGGTCTGTGCTCCCCTGGCTCTGCCCCAGGGCTGCCCCATATCCCTTCCCCGTCCCTCCCCTTGCCCTGCCCCACATCCCCTCCCCTCGCTCTGGGGGTCTGTGTTCCCCTAGCCCTGCCCCAGGGCTGCCCCACATCCCCTCCCCTCCCCTCACTCTGGAGTCTGTGCTCCCCTGCCCCTGCCCCTGGGCTGCCCCGCATCCCCTCCCCGTCCTTCCCCTTGCCCTGCCCCACGGGCTTTCCCGCATCTCCTCCCCTCGCTCTGGGGTCCACGCTCCCCTCTCCTAACCCCACCTCCCATCCCTGAATTGGGGGCTTCATGGCCTCTCCTCCCTTGCCCCACTCCAGTGGAGATGTCTGAGCAGGAGGAGGGCGTGACTGGCTGGGTGGGGGGTGGAGCAGCACTACTAGGGGATGCTGTTCTCCAGCTCTAGCCCTCCTGAGCAAAGGGGGCTCTGGGCTGGAGCTGCCACCCCTGGCGGACGAGGTGTATTTGCCACAGGCCTGCCTTGGGGTGCGCTAACAGCAGCTAATGCTGGCTCTGCTCTGGCTCCCAGGAGGAGGTGAAGCGCTGGGTCCAGGAAATGGTGCTGCAGCAACTCCAACCCGACGGGAACCTGCGCAGCTTCCAGGAGCTGTGGAACGCTTCTGCCTCCAGGAACATCTCCTATCGCTACCTTGCCGGCCACCCCCCCTCTAGGAAGAGTGAGTATCCCAGGACCAGCCTGCTTTAGCCTCAGCATTCTCTGCCAGCAGCTGGATCTGGAGAGAGATGGTCTAGAGCTGTGGTTCTCAACCTTTTTGATACCACGGGGACTGACTTGCTGCCTTCCTAAACTGTGTCCGGGAGATCTCCGGGACTGGCGAGAAACGCTGGGTTAGAGGCACCAGCCATAGCGGAGCAGCTTTTGGGAAGCCAGCTGACGGATTTCTGCAACTGCTGCTCTGGCACCAATGCAGAATGGGGGATAACCGGCTTGGCAGCAGCACTGCTGAGAAGGATCTGGGAGCTGTGGTGGTTCATAACCTCAGCAGGAGTCAGCAATGCGATCCTGTTGCACAAAAAGCAAATGCAATTTTAGATTGCATTAACAGAGGCATACTCAGCGCTGGTTAGGCCTCAGCTGGAGGACGGTGTCCATTTTTGGTCACCAATATCTAGAAAGGATGTGGAGAAACTGGAAAGGATCCAGAGGCGAGTGACAAAGATGACCAAAGGGAAGGAATGCAGCCATATGAGCAAAGGCTGAAGGAACTGGCTATGTTTAGTTTGGAAAAGAGATTAAGGGGGCACATAACGGTCTTCAGATACTTGAAAGGCTGCCATAAAAAAGATGGAGAAAAGTTGTTCTCTCTTGCCACTGCTGTAGTTTGACCCCATTGCAATGGAGTCAAACTACAGCACAGCCACAGGCACCAACTTTTTTTGGTGCCGGTGGGTGCTCGCGCCGCCACCCCTTCCCACCCCGGCCCCGCCCCGACTCCACCTCTGCCCCAAAGTCCCCGCCCGAACTCCGCCCCTTCCTGCCCCTATTGGATCCCTCCCCAAATCCCCGCCCCGGCCCCGTCTCCTCCCCCAAGCACGCTGCGTTCCCCCTCTTCCCCCCTCCCTCCCAGGCTTCCCACGTGAAACAGCTGTTTCGTGGCGCCAAGTGCTGGGAGGGAGGGGGGAGAAGCAGGACGTGGTGGCGCGCTCAGGGGAGGAGGCGGAGCGGAGGTAAGCTGGAGCGGGGGGGGGGGGGCAGGGTGAGGAACTGCCGGTGGGTGCAGGGCACCCACCAATTTTTCCCCATGGGTGCTCCAGCCCCAGAGCACCCACAGAGTCAGCACCTATGAGCACAGCAGATGTAGATTAAACCTCAGGAAAAACTTCCTAACGGTAAGAAGAGTAGGACGATGGGACAGACGCCTAGGGAGCTTGTGGAAACTCCTTCGCTGGAGGTTTTCAGAAGGGGGCTGGAGCCATCTGTCTGAGATGGGTTAGACACAACAAGTCCTGCATTGTGGCAGGGGGCTGGACGAGCTGACCCTGCGATCCCTTCTCACCCTGTGGTTCTAGGAGTCTATACCTGTGTTCGGGTGCTGGGCTTGGCTGTCTTGCCCGTGGCGGGGCTCGCCACCGTTTGAGAGGTCTGGGAGCAGCCTTGACGTTACTTGGAAGAATGGCGTGGGCTTTACTTGAGTTAACATCCTAGTGAAGACAAGGCAGGTTGTAGCTGTCACATGAGTCTGCAGGTCAAGTTAAAGGCTAGGCTCCCCCGTAGCCTCTACCTGTTAACTCCTCTGAAAGCTACAAGCTGCCACACCCTCACTAGGGCTCTAGCAAACACACGGCTGAGTCTCTCCGGAGCCTGGAATAGCGGCTGCAGACGTTTGTCATTGAGGAGCTATTCACACCCACGGGAGAGGGCCCAAAACAGAAACAACAGTGGGCTGTGGCCTTCCCTCTGCTGCAAGTGGGAGTGTGTGACCCCGCCCCCCGCTCCCGGGTCCGAGACAAACCACAGGGCAGACTTGCGTAGGGTGCAAAAATCCACAGGAGTTTAGTGAGGCATTTCCCCACTGCTCCCAGACACAGGTTCCCTGCCACAGTCTCGCTGGGCCCCACAGGCCTGGCCCAGGCAGCCTGCAAATCACTGCTTTGCTTTACTGCAGAAGGGGTTCCAAAACCAAACTCCACCGTCCCGCGCCAGGCCCACCTTCCCCCTAGAGCTCTGGCACCCAGTTAGCAGTCTCTGCAAAGGCTCTGGGCTGATCCTTTCCTCAGGAAGCAAAAGATAAGAGATCTGTTCTCCTCCTGGGACAGCCACCCACAGACCTGTCCACTTCCCTTGATAAATTCGTTCATCACCTGGCAGCGAATGCAGGTGCAGCGGGGCAGGGCTGAGCCCCATAGCCCTTGCCAGCTCAGTGTGGGGCTGGTGTCCCCCATCACAGCCGGGAAGGGAGTTTCCCCTTGGCATAGCTGGTGTGACACTGTCGCCCAGTGGGCAAAACGATCTGGCACAAGACGTACAGCTTCCTTCTAGCTCTGTTTGTGCAACTCTTGCTACTCCATGGCCACAGGGAGGCAGTTCTTCCTACCTGCTCCTGCTCTCCCTTGGGGAAGGGGACCAGCAGAAGAGAGAGGAGACCCTGTCCTGTCTTGTGTGTTGGTGGAGGGTTTTTTTGGTGGCACTAAAATTCTCATTTGCGTCAATTTGGAGGTGCAGTGGGAGTGGTTGAGTCATCTGGGGCGAGGAGAGATGGCAGCTATTCCACTCTGATTAAACAACACGGGCTTGGAGCTTTTCACTGAGAGAGATTCGGTAGGACGCAAAGGGGAAATTAACAAGAAAACGTGATAAATAAGCAAGGGCGGGTACACACACATTTCTTCTGAAATTACTAGCATCATTAAACAATTCACATTTACCAGTGGGCTAGCTGCTGTACAAACAAATAGTACAATTTGCTTCCTGACTCCTAGAGCCTACCATTGAAATTCAGAAGACAGACACAAAGTTGGGGAAAGGAATAGAATCATAGAATATTAGGGTTGGAAGAGACCTCAGGAGGTCACCTAGTCCAATCTCCTACTCAAAGCAGCAGGGCCGGCTTTAGGGCAATTCACCCAATTCCCCCTAAGAGGGCCCCGCAACGTCCCTAAGGACCCTCCTCCGAATGCACCGGCAGCCAATAGAGCTGCCGCCGAAGTCCCGCCGCTGTCTTCAGCGGCAGCTCTTTTGAATCGGGCCCCGCAGTGCCTAAAGCCAGCCCTGCAAAGCAGGACCAACCCCAACTAAATCATCCCAGCCAGGGCTTTGTCAAGCCTGACCTTAAAAACCTCTACGGAAGGAGATTCCACCACCTCCTTAGGGAACCCATTCCAGTGCTTCACCACCCTCCTAGTGAAATAGCGTTTCCCAATATCCAACCTAGACCTCCCCCGCTGCAACTTGAGACCACTGCTCCTTGTTCTGTCATCTGCCACCACTGAGAACAGCCGAGCTCCATCTTCTTTGGAACCCCCCTTCAGGTCGTTGAAGGCAGCTATCCATCTCAGGTGGGATGTAGCCAATCTGTCATAGGTAAGGCTGGGCACAACTCCCCGTAAAGGCCCAGCCATCCTCTGAGACCTTCAGTAGAGGGTGTCAGCCTGAGTTCAAACACAAGGACCTGCTATTGGCTTCTTGTGAAATCAGCCAGCCTCGCACCCTCACAGGTATTTTGGTGCCCAACTCTCCCGGATTTCAAAGGGAGTTAGGCCCCGAAATACCGTGAGGGTCTGAGCCTTACTGATGTGTCAGTGGTGCTCATGTCTGTCCTTTCATCCCTCCGTGTTTCAGAGTTCCTCACTGTGGGGCTGTCATCTGTCAAGCGGAAGCGAGGCAACTACCTCCTGGACACGCTGAAGTCCATCTTCAAGCAGTCAACCCAGGAGGAGCTGGAGGAGATGGTGGTGGTGGTGCACCTGGCTGACCCAGACTCGGAGTGGAACACCCAGGTGGTGACGGACATTACCTCAAGATTCACTCCCCATCTCCTCCGGGGCCAGCTGATGGTTATCCATGCCCCTCCGGAGTGCTACCCGCCCCTGGAAGGCCTGAAGAGGAACTACAATGATGCTGAGAATCGAGTGCAGTTCAGAGCCAAGCAAAACGTGGACTATGCGTATCTCCTCAGCTTCGCTGCCAACCTTTCCTCCTACTATCTCATGATTGAGGATGACGTGCAGTGCTCCAAGTCCTTCTTCACTGCCATCAGGAAGGCAGTGGCATCCCGGGAAGGCTCCTACTGGGTCACGCTGGAGTTCTCCAAGCTGGGCTACATTGGCAAACTCTACCACTCCAGCGACCTGCCCCAGCTGGCCCAGTTCCTGCTGCTGTTCTACCAGGAAATGCCGTGTGACTGGCTGCTGGGGCACTTCCGCCTGCTGCTCACCCAGAAGGAGGTGATTCGCTTCAAGCCGTCCCTCTTCCAGCACATCGGCCTGTACTCCTCCTTCCAGGGGGCGGTCAACCGGCTGAAAGACAACGACTTCGAGGCAGATTCCTTCGACTTGCCTGACAACCCCCCAGCTGTGATATTCACAGACATAGACACCTTTGAGAACTACCTGCCCAGCAAGGCCTACGGCACGATGCCGGAGTACTTCTGGGGGAAAGCCCCATCTGCTGGCAGCCACTTCACCATCGTGTTCCACCAGCCTGCCCGTATCTCACGGCTCCAGGTCCACACCGGCTCCGAGGAGCGCCACACCGACTATCTCCACTCAGGGGCCGTGGAGCTGGGCAGCCAGCGGCAGGGGAAAGGCAAGGGCTGCTCTACATACACCCACGTCGGAGCCTTTGAGAAGGGACACTTTGAACGGAGCGGCTTGGAGAACAGCACGGCTGCCGCCCCGGAGTGCGTGCGGATCCTAGTGACAGAGGGTCAGAGCGAATGGCTGATCATCCGCAGCATCAGCATCTGGACCAAACCAAACAGCTAAGGGGGGTGCAGGGGACAGAGGCACGGCTGGTGACCCACACACCAGGGAGCTGGCCTCCCTTCTCAGGGGCAAGCAAGCGGTTTGGGGGTGTCTGAGGGGCAATGGAGGGTGGTGGCACTGCCCCTCCCAGGCAATGGCACCCTGCGGGGGAGGCACAGTGAGGGCCTAGTGGGGAAGGAAGATGGGGCACTGAGGGTCAAGGCAGTGGCACAGCAGGATCCCGGTAGCATGGCAGGATGATGCATTAGGGCAAGAAATGGGAGCTAATGCAGCACATTGATACTCTGGCCTTTCAGGGCACCCTATGTCCTTGGGCACTAATTGCCGGTGGATAGGAGAGCCTGGCCCCACAGAGCTGACTGACTCCTCTGAACTACTTCCTGTCGGGGCCGTGCAGTCAGAACCAGGCCCGGGTAAGGCGTCCCGCTGGGCCAGACCCCAGGAGCGAGACCTGGAATGGTGCGTGCAGCAGACCGCTGGGGCTCTGGAGAGGTCAGGAGAGCCAGCAGTGCCCAGCTCGGGGCAGGTTCAGAGCATTGTCTACTGGGGAACTCTAGCCCAGACGTGGGCAAAACCAATGCCCCAGCGTGTGAGGCTGCTCCCAGGGCAGAGGCAGCCACGGGGGAAACCTTGGCTCAGGATCCTACTGCTCACAGTCGACCTGCTCTACCCCAATAGTTTAGAACTGGGCGTCCAACCTCTCCAGCCTGACGGCTAAAATGCTGTACCCCGAATGCCAGGGGGCTACATTCACAGTGGGAGGGGCAGGTTATTAATCACATTCATTACAGCAGTGCCTAGGAACCAACCAAAATCAGGGCCTGGTTGTGGTAGGTGCTGCACAAACACAGAGTGGCAGACAATTCCTGCCCTCAAGCACTTACAATCTAACTAGACAAGACAAGACAAGACAAGGCTGCTGCTCGCCAGCCCCCTCCTCGCTCCTGACTTCTTCCAAAACCACATTGAGCCCCTAGAAGCAGGGCCTTGTGTGGCCCCTGGCACCACGGGGCCAAATACAGGGGCAAGAATTCCTCCGTTCTGTGGCAGTGTTCATCTAGTGTATCCACTGTTAGCTCAAGCCTTTGACAATCGCAAGATTGGCTTAAAAGTCATGAGATTTTTACAAACATCATAAATATTTGGTTCTTTTCACTTGCCTTCTGGTGTCTGAGCTTTTAGGGTCACACTTGGCTCACGTTTTTAAACTTTTCTCCACCACCGGGAGGGTGAAAAGAACCCTTCATATTTGTTTGAAGTGCAAGCTGAGATTCTCTTGTATTCACTTGACTTCAGGCCTTATGAGGAGTATCAAATATCATGACACAATAAAATCGTGGGAATTGGTAACATTGGGTATCCCCAGGGCACACCCGTCATTGCCAGTCCTAAGCGCACACAGCTGGCTCTCTGGGCCTTGGCTTCTAGAGGCCAGCCTGCACTTCTGGCCCGCTCCTCCACTCCTTGCCTACAAGCTAAATAAGCCTGGCAACCCAAACCCCCAGCCAGCTCTCAGAGGGCATGTCTACACTGCAATGTAAGGCATGGGTTAGTGGGACTTGAGTGCGTGGACCCTGCATTTGGGAGTGTCCATGCCCTAGGTTTACCATTTCAGGACACAGGCCCCAAAGCCGTGGCTTCAGCATCCACACTGCAGTACTCAAACCGGAGTCAAACCACCCTATCCCAGGCTTCCTAGCGCCTTCCCCAGCTGTGGCCACTCTAGCTCCTGGTTCAGTGTGGGAAAACGTGACTGTTCGCCCTGCACATGGCAGGAAGCTGTTACGGCCCATCGGGTTCCCAACGCATCCTGCCAAGCCGTCTTTTGGGTCTGCACACTCCCGGCAACCAGAGCCAGCAACAGGGAGGAGTCCCCGTTTGAAGAGCTTCTCTTGCTTGTGCTTTCACTCCTGTTTCAGCAAACAGGTAGAGCATGCTGGAGACGTTGGTGGGCAGGGGCGTGGGCAGGAATTTCAATTTGACCACTTTTGGAGGGGCAAGTTAAACACGTACATATTATACACATTAAACCATATCAACACACGCACCTACATCATCTGCATAGAAATAAACAGTGGTACACTCACCATTTCGACGGAAATCCATGCACCGGGGAGCCATCTGAATAAAGGTATCCACAGCCTCTTCTGTGTTAACGCTGTTGGTTACGTCAGTCTCTACTGCAAGAATTAACAGTTGCTGAAGACGAGCTTCTGTCAGGCGGCTGCAAAGTCTACTAAGTTTACACTTTTTAGCATTAAAACATTTTTCTGCAGTTGCAACTGTAACAGGTAATGTTGCCAAAAGCACCAATAGGTCAAATCCATCAGGATACAAAAGTTCCAGGTCATGTTCTTTACAGACCTTCATGAGTTCCAGAAAAGATATTCCGCTGTCTGGTCCCTGAGCGTTTAAAATAGGTTCAGTGTGGTGTACTAATAAATCATATTGCATTTCAGGAACTCTGCACTGAAATTCTTCGTTCAGCCTCACAAGTGCTTCTTTTCCTTTTGATATATGAACAGTTTTCAGGCTTTTTGCAGTGAGATAGGACACGCTTTGAGTATTAAATTGTCTGTCGATTTCACTTATTGCAGCATTGAGTGCAGGGAAAAAGAAATCGACTTTATATTTATTGTTTAAAGATTCCAAAAGGTAGGATGCGGTATGACTGCGATAAAAATGATCCAGAGTTTTTGCTGGTTGCCTCTTCCTGTAAGCTGGCATTTGCAGATTCAGTTTAGTAGCCTGCTGTTCAGCTTTGACGAAATACCTGTGGAACTTTTCATCCATTCTCAGGTTGTGCAAAACTTTTCAGCAACTCTCTATTGCATTTACTGCACAGGCAAAATCAATGTTTTCCCGCTGCAAGAAGGTGATAACATAATACACACATCCAAAAATACCAAGATGCAGATTGTGAATTCGAAATCCATCCGTACCATAAGCCCCTTTGCTTCTGCCAACACACTTGCTTTGCTGGCATTCTGCTGACTATTGATTAAAGTTTCTCTAGTAACAGAAAACTATTCTTCTGTGACCTGCAAAGCTTGGCAGTATGAATACCAGTGCACTTTATGAGGAGCCTGAAGACGTGTCTCTTGACCACTGTATTCATTGCTATTGACACTTGAAGTCCCTTCTGTCTGTATCATGGGCCTGGTCTACACTACGGGGTTAGGTCGAATTTAGCTGCGTTAGGTCGATTTAAAAATGAATGCGTCCATGCAACCAACCCCATTCTGTCAACCAAAATGGCTCTTAAAATTGACTTCTGTACTCCTCCCCGACGAGGGGAGTAGCACTAAAATTGACTTTGCTGAGTCAAATTTGGGGTAGTGCTGATACAAATCAACGGTATTGGCCTCCGGAAGCTATCCCAGAGTGCTCCACTGTGACCGCTCTGGAAAGCACTTTGAACTCTGATGCACTAGCCAGGTACACAGGAAAAGCCCCGGGAACTTTTGAATTTCATTTCCTGTTTGGTCAGCGTGGCGAACTCAGCAGCACAGGTGAGTATGCGGTCCCCCCAGAATCATAGAGCGTAGAATGTTTCTACGCACTCGCGATGACATGTTTTCCGAGCTCATGCAGTCCTTCCGCACTGATAGGGCACAGCTTAATGCATGGAGGCATTCAGTGGCAGAGGCCAGGAAAGAATTAAGTGAGTGTGAAGAGCGGAGGCAGGATGCGATGCTGAGGCTAATGGGGGAGCAAACGGACATGATGAAGCATCTGTTGGAGCTGCAGGGAAGCCAACAAGAGCACAGACCCCCGCTGCATCCACTGAATAATCGCCTACTCTCCTCCCCATGTTCCATAGCCTCCTCACCCAGACGCCCAAGAATGCGGGGGGAGGAGGGGGGAAGCTCCGGGCACCCAGCCACTCCACAGCAACAGAAGGCTGTCATTCAAACAGTTCGATTTTTAGTGTGGCTACAATAAGCAATGTGGCCTTGTCCTTCCCTCCTCCCCCACCCCACCTGGGCTACCTTGTCCGTTATCTCTTTAAAAAAAAAATTAATAAAGAAAGAATGCATGGTTTCAAAACAATAGTTACTTTATTTCGAAGGGGGGAGGGTGGTTGGCTTACAGGGAATTAAAATCAACAAAGGGGGCGGGTTTGCATCAAGCAGAAACACACACAACTGTCACACCGAAGCCTGGCCAATCATGAAACTGGTTTTCAAAGCCTCTCTGATCCGCAGCACGCCTTGCGGTGCTCTTCTAATCGCCCTGGTATCTGGCACGAAACGATTGTCTGCTGTTGCTTTCATGGAGGGAGGGGCAACTGATGACATGTACCCAAAACCACCCGCAACAATGTTTTTGCCCCATCAGGCATTGGGAGCTTAACCCAGAATTCCAATGGGTGGCGGAGACTGCGGGAACAGTGGGATAGCTACCCACAATGCACTGCTCCGTAAGTCGATGCTTGCCATGGTAGTGATGATGCACTCCGCCGACTTAATGCGCTTAGTGTGGACATATGCAATTGACTATATAAAATCAATTTCTAAAAATCTACTTCTATAAAATCGACCTAATTTTGTAGTGTAGACATACCCATGGTGTCCTTCTGTATTTTTTTAAAGATGGTGCTGTGGTAACTACTAGGTGGAGGAAAGTATACAGGTTCTGAACAAGTCCAAAAAAGTTCTTGGAAACGGTATTAGAGCTCAAAGGAGCAACCACGACTAAATGTAGACAATGCGCATAGCACTGTGTGTAAACAGCACGTGGTTGTTTTGGTTGGTTGTTAACAACCATCCAGCAAGAGCCATTGATGGGATTTCCCCCCCTAACTTCTGTGTACGTGTGCCATGACATTACACCTCCCAGGTCTAAGCAACAGTGCAGGGCATCTCACAGACTAATTGAACCTTGTTAGTGTAGTTATTACCTTGGTTATCAATATGTGTAATTGTGTATTATATAAATGTTGGGGTTTTAAGAGTTATTGTTAAGTTTTGGCTTGGAAGGGAAGATGTGGTATTGGGAGTTGTGCCTTCAAGGGCTGAGCTTCCCAGACAGAGAGTCTGGGCAGGGTGCCACAAAGCTCTTGTTGTTTTGCACAGCAAGCTGGAACTAGGCATAGAATGCTGAAGCGCTTGTGAGCACCCTCAGCACTGAGGCCCAGATCCTCCAGGGCATTTCAGTTCCTAAATCCCATTGAAATCAATGGAATCACCTTTGTGGTCTGGATGTGATCTCTGAATGCCACAGTCCCCACTGGGCTCTGCTGAGGATTCTCAGGCCTCCAAGGGGAGCCTGCCAATTGGTGGATTTGATTGGAAGCCAGGTGCTACTCGGGGCTGGCACAGAGTTTGCCTCCTAACCCGGGGCAGTTTGGGCCGAATCTCCCTTGGCAGTTTGGGGCTGAGTCAAAGCCTGCAAACTCTTGAACCACAAAAAGGCACCTGCAAATCCAGCTCCGTGATGGTCCCATGGTACCATTCAGGACGATCTTGTGTCTTCTAGGGCTGGCGGTATCCCTGCCAGAGGCAGAGTCTGTCCAACTGGGGCCGGATGGAAACGTCGCCTCTGAATTTGCCATCTAGGCCTGATATTTCTTCACCTAGAGCCTTAGAAAACCCCAGGAGCCACCACCATGTCAGTCCTCTGCGGCTAACCCTTCCTGGCCAAGGGGATGGCACGGGGCAGGGAGCAGACCTTCCTTAGGCCTTCCATTCACACATTGCTGGATCTCTGTCTTTAAAAGCACACACCTAGTCAGTGATCAGTCAGTGTGTGCAATTACTTACAGCTGTGACTGGGGTGGAGGAAAACCATCTACCAAGGTGCGTGTACCAATTCCAAACTTGCCATACCCCCAGCTGGCCACGAGATGTCCCCAGAGACCCTTCCTAGCACTAGCAGCTGCTAGTGGCGCTGGAATAGGGCTGAGATCCTCAGAGCTCCCCGCTGGGGCTGCAGCAGTAGCGGAGCTCATAGGTTGAATCCCAAGTGACATGGGGACAGTGATTAGTGGGAGAAGGAGGGAGGGCAAAATGGGGACCCACTCAGGACTACAGTCAGATGTGGTGAACAGGGCCGGCTCTAGGTTTTTTGCTGCCCCAAGCAAAAAAATTTTTGGCTGCCCCCCACCCCAGCCCTGGGCTCTCCCCCTCCCCACCAACTGCACCCTCCTGCTGCCCCAGCCCTGGGTCACTGGTAACTCGTTCCCAGGGCGGGTCATTCAGCAGGAATTTTGGATGTGCACAGAACACAGACAGGATTGGTTCCCATATGGTTACAGAACTGCAGTAAAGTGGAACAATTTTCAGCTTGTGTGACTGGAGGATATCTGGATGCATATTATAAGACTGTCCTACATAAATGAGGAAAAGTTGAGGTGCCTTTATTATTCTTTTGTTCCATTCTTTGTTTCTATGGGGAATGCACTATCACGGTCTTCCTTTTAAACAAATAAAACTAAAACTTTTTTTAAAAAAAAAAGCAATGGCTGTTGAAAATAGCAATTCCAGTCCTAATAACCACTGGGAAGCATTTCTTGCTCAATTTATTCTACTTTTTCTACAGCAAGTTACAGTGGATCAGTATATTTGATTTGTGGGAAATGAAGTAACAGCTGCCCAAATTGAGCTTGAGCACTCCTGAATTTTGAGGGTGTTCAAATCTGGAAGGCAGGTGCTAGATTCCCTTTCTGAATATTAGCTATATCTGGAGAGGAAAAGTCAATTTCTGCTTCCATGGCTCAGAAGTGGAAATCCTCCTAAGTGCCTGGTACTGTATCTAAAGCTGCCCAGGTCCAGAGCCTCCCCTCCCTTACTTTTCATTTTAAATTCTAGTGGGATCCACATACCTCCCTTGCTAGGCTTCAGATAGAGAGGTGCACCGTCCATTTAGTCCCCCCAATTCCTTCTTTGGGGGAGAGCCCAGGGCTGGGGTGGCAGGAGGTGCAGGTGGGGGGGGAGAGCCCAGGGCTGGGGCGGCAGGGGGTGCGGGCGGCGACCAGAGCTGGGGCGGCAGGGGGTGTGGGCGGGGGAGAGCCCAGGGCTGGGGTGGCAGGAGGTGCGGATGGGGGCCAGAGCTGGGGCGGCCGGGGATGCGGGGAGGGGGGGGGAGAGCCCAGGGCTGGGGCGGCAGGGGAGTGCAGGTGGGGGCCAGGGCTGGGGCGGCAGGAGGGTGCAGGTGTGGGGGAGCCCAGGGCTGGGGCGGCAGGGGAGTGCAGGTGGGGGCCAGAGCTGGGGCGGCAGGGGGTGTGGGTGCGGGGGAGCCCAGGGCTGGGGCAGCATGAGGGTGCAGGTGGGGGCCAGAGCTGGGACGGCAGGGGATGCGGGGCAGGGGGAAAGAGCCCAGGGCTGGGGCAGCAGGTGGGGGCCAGAGCTGGGGCAGCAGGGGATGCGGGGAGGGGGGGGGAGAGCCCAGGGCTGGGGCGGCAGGGGAGTGCAGGTGGGGGCCAGGGCTGGGGCGGCAGGAGGGTGCAGGTGTGGGGGAGCCCAGGGCTGGGGCGGCAGGGGAGTGCAGGTGGGGGCCAGAGCTGGGGCGGCAGGGGGTGTGGGTGCGGGGGAGCCCAGGGCTGGGGCAGCATGAGGGTGCAGGTGGGGGCCAGAGCTGGGACGGCAGGGGATGCGGGGCAGGGGGAAAGAGCCCAGGGCTGGGGCAGCAGGTGGGGGCCAGAGCTGGGGCAGCAGGGGATGCGGGGGGGGGGAAGAGCCCAGGGCTGGGGCAGCAGGGGGTGTGGGTGGGTGGGGAGAGCCCAGGGCTGGGGCGGCAGGGGGTGCGGGCGGCCACCAGAGCTGGGGCGGCAGGGGGGAGCCCAGGGCAGCGGGGGGGGGGGGGGGCGGCAAAAAACCTAGAGCTGGCTCTGTTCCTACCATTCACAGCAAGCTGCAGATTTCAGTTCCATACTCCTTTCCCACACCCTTTCCTGTTGCTAGTGGCCAAGGGAATGCTGGGAAATGTAGTTCTTTCCCTGCTCCAGGGCTGGCTCTATAGGCAGGGAGCTAACCAAGGAACTACAGCTCCCAGGGCCCCCTGTTGGTTCTCAGCTCCCATGCTGGATTCTTGTGCCCCTTGCAAATCTGCCACCCCAAGCAACTGCTTGCTTTGCTGGTGCCTAGAGCCGTCCCTGGTGGTGAACACAGCCCATGATAACTCCAGGGACCCCATCATTTGGGGCGTGAGAAGGAATATTTGACCCTAAAATGTGGGAAAAGATTGGGGGTGTGTGCGTGTGTGGAATTAATGTTGCTAATTTTACCCCTTTACAGCTGAGCTGATTCTCCCAGAGCATGCAGCAATGGACAGGAACAGCTGCAGCGTCTCCCCTCCCCCCATTGGTTAGCAGGCATGTAGCTATGGGATTCCCCTTCAGGACTGTGTCGCACCGGGGCTGCTGGCCCTCAAATTGGGATGCTCCCAAGACAGGCAGTTCCATGGCAGATGACATGATCCTGAGATGGTATGAGCCTAGGGTGACCAGATGTCCCGATTTTATAGGGACAGTCCTGATTTTTGGGTCTTTTTCTTATATAGGCTCCTATTACTCCCCACCCCCTGTCCCGATTTTTCACATTTGCTGTCTGGTCACCCTATATGAGCCATAGCAGGGTGGTGGCAGAGTGGTTAGCACCTCCAGCTGCAAGGCAGGGAATGGGGGTTCTGTCCCTAGCCTGCTGTCTGGTGTGGGGCCAGTACCCCCGTCATGTGGGCCTGTAGTTTCTCTGCTTGTAAAATAGGGACACTGATACGTTCTTTCTTTGTCAAGTGTTCGCAGAGCATGGTTTAGAAGCGCAAGATATGGTTGTTTTGTCAGCTCTGCCGTGAGTTTGCTGCATGCCTCTGAGCACGTTGCCTCTCCAGGCCTCAGGTTCCCCACCTGTGAAATGGGGATATGTGACGAACTGGGACTGTTCTTAATGTGGTCTTTGAATGCTGTCAGAGGAGTGTGGCTAAGACGGTCTGCATTGGGGGATGGGAGACTGGCCGAGGGAGGATATCTGAGCATGTAACCTGAGAACCCAGGAAGGGGTTAGAGGCCAGGTGACACCTTTGCCCGGGAAACTGAACAAAGGCTAGAGAGAGAGTTCAGAGCTGGCTGGTGATATGGCTGGGAGGCAGACGGGGCTCTGACCTCCCAAGGGGGCTGGGGTGCCCTGGGACCCCAAGATGGACCTAACTGAGGGGTCCTGTTGTCTGTGCCTGCAAGACCTGTCTTGGACTGTATTCCTGCCGTCTAAATAAACCTTCTGCTTTACTGGCTGGCTGAGAGTCATGGTGAATCACAGGAAGCCGGGGGTGCAGGACCTTGTGTCCCCCCACAGTCCGTGACAGGATAATACGTCTGACCCACCTTTCTAAAGAGCTTTGACATCTGCAGATACAAGCCTCTCTGTAGGTGCTCGGTATTATTATCTAGTAATGTTTGTAAAACACATCCAGGGTAAAGGCCCCTGTAGCAGGGCAAAGTCTAAACATCTCCTGGAGTATTTAACTGTTTGTATGTAGACATTTCCCTAGGGGACATGCAGGCAGATCAGTCAGTGTAAAATGCAGTGATGCGACCAGGGCCGGTTCTAGCTTTTTTGCCGCCCCAGGCAAAAAAAAAAAAAAAAAAAAGGCAGCCGGACTGCCAAAGCAAAAAAAAAAAAAACAAACAAACGGCAGCCGCAGGGAGCGCGTGGAGGGCGGTCAAGGCGGCTTGCAGGGGGTGAAGGGCGGCACCCGCCCGCTCCCTCCACCCGTGGGCAGCCAGGTACTGCAGTCCGCTTGCAGCCGGGCGAGAGGGGCTCCCCCCTCCGGCCTTGGGGTGCCTCTCCCGGCCGGGCAGGCTCCAAGGGGGCCGACACAGGCAGCACTGGCTGGGGTCTGCGACCTCCGCGTGGGGCCGGCATTGCAGCGGGGCTCGGCACAGTGCAAACGGTGCCGGGATCAGTGGGGCCCGCCCCTCCGCTGCCCGCCGGGCCGCCGCAGAATCCTCCCTCCCTCCAGTGCCTGCCGGGCTGCTGCAGAACCGTCCCTGCCACCGCTACCCGCTGGGCCACCGCAGAACCCTCCCTCCCTGCCTCTGCTGCCCGCTGGGCCGCCGCAGAACCCTCCCTCCCTGCCTCTGCTGCCCGCTGGGCCGCCGCAGAACCCTCCCTCCTTCCGGTGCCCGCCGGGCCGCAGCAGAACCCTCCCTCCTTCCGGTGCCCGCCGGGCCGCAGCAGAACCCTCCCTCCTTCCAGTGCCCGGGGGCTGCAGGAGGTGCTGGCTCAGCCGCTCCTTTAAAGGCGGCTCGGCCGGGCCGGGCTCAGAGCGGCGCGGGAGGCGGAGGCCGGTGCAGGCGGCGGGGAGTGGCGCGTCCCGGGGAGCCCGGCGGCACGATGAGCAGCGGGGATCACTACTTCCTGCCCCCCGGGTCGGGGTCCGTGCCCCTTCAGGGCTGGGCTGGCTGCCCCAAGATTGGCCGGAATGCCGCCCCTTACAATGTGCCGCCCCAGGCACATGCTTTCTCGTCTGGTGCCTGGAGCCGGCCCTGGATGCGACAGAGGGGTAAGACAAGATGTTGGGTGTTGGTGCTAGCCAGTCCTAGACCCTTTTAGGGGGAGAAATCCAGAACAAGCCCTGTAGAATCCTCGAAATGTGGGGCTGGAAGGGACCTTGGGAAGTCATCAAGTGCAGCCCCCTGTGCTGAGACAGGACCAGTAAACCTAGACCAGGTGTGTGTCCAGCCTGTTCTTTAAAATCTCCAGTGACGGGGATTCCACAGCCTCCCTTGGGAGCCTGCTCCAGAGCTTAACCACTGAATTTCCCTGGCAGCCGAGCGGAGGCAGCAGGAGACATGGGCTGTGTTCCTCGCTCTGGATGAGGCTAACGGCACTGCTGACCCCCCTTTGCTGGGCAGGCCTTGGAGAAGTGCCTGCTAGTTACAGTCAGGATCCAGGGGCAAACGCTCCGAGTTCGGCACGTGCTTTCTGTGACTACTCTGCAATGCAGAAGGAGACACTCGGGGTTCCCGCCCTGGCGTGGGGCTCAGGAGAGCTGCGTTCCATTCCTGGCTCTGCTACTGGGACTTTGACCCAGATCCGCAAAGGCAGTTAGGTGCCTGATTCTCATTGAGCCCCGTGGGAGTTAGGTGCCCAAATACCTTTGAGGATCTGGCCCTCACTGCTCTGTTCCCCTTCTGCAAAGTGGGGATCAGAACTCTAACTTCCTCCCACTCGTGTCTGGTTAGATTCTACACTTGTTGGGGCAGGGATTGTCGCTCATGTACGTGCAGCGCCTAGCACAGAGGGGTTTCCATACATTCCCTGATTCCGATTAGTAACAACATTTGCTTTGACGGGGAATGTTTGTCCTAACAAACGCACTGGCCGGAAGGATTACCGGAAAGTGAACACCAGAAGGGAGAGGCAAATGCATTTGCAAATGAGGTAGGATTTATCTGCAGCAGTCACCCCCCCAAGCGAGGACTGATATTTCATTCTTTAGATGCACCCTGGGCCCAGTCGGACAAAGCAGGCGGCTTGTGTTGTTTAAACAGCCTGATGATTCCTTGGGCTGCTTCAGAAGCCAGAGGGAGATGGGGAAGAGGGCCAGGGAGAGAGCTGAAGTGGGTTGAAGAGGGATTTTCGCCGAGTATTTCCCTCTTGAAGTGGGTCCCTCACCCCCACTCCCAACCTGGAACCATAGCTTGGGAAGCAGTTACCGGTGTTGGGATAAGCAACAGCTGCTGGGCTTCTTTTGCTGTCTCAGGAACTCTGACAGCACCAGAGAGCGGGGACGGAGTCTAATTTTAAACTCATGCCTGGTGCATTTGTGTATGTGTGAGTGCGATTTCCAGCCCCCCCTCACCCTCCGCCTCCCGCTCTGCACCGAGGAGACTGGCTCAGCAGAAGAGAACCAGAAGGGGCTTCGGGCTGGGGACGGGGGTCTCAGCCGCGGGAGGAGAAGAACTGGTGGAGGCAGCTAGGGAAGGAAGATCATGGAGCCTGCTTCTGCCCAGGATGATCAGAAGAAAAAGCAACAGAAAGAAAAGTCAAAGAAACGGGTGCCACCAGCAGCCCCCCGGCCAGCCAGGGCTCTGTTCTGCTTAACCCTTCAGCACCCGCTGCGGAAAGCCTGCATCGGCATTGTGGAATGGAAGTATCCTTTCCATCTAGGCGGGGAGGGGAGACGGGACCTGTGTGGGGGTGTCTAGAAACATGGGAGACGGACACCCAGCAAAGCACGAAGGAGGCATTAGAAAGCGTGTGGAGGGAATACCTCGACCCAGCGGCGAGCGAGACGAAAGTGCGTGCCCAAGGCACAGGAGAGAATGTTTGGGGCCGTTTGGTGGGTGTGGACAGGTTTAAACTCGGTGAGCGATTGATCTGGTTTTCCTGTTCCTGACGGCTGACGAAGTGCCTGTTTGTACCGTCTATCTCGCCGGTGATGCGAAAGAGCAGGGGAGGCCGAGGAAAGGCTAAATATAGCTGAGGGGCCCGGTTCTGTGATCCTGCTGCACTCAGTGGCATGAAGCCAGAGTCAGGGAGATCAGGATCTGGCCTGTGTTTTCTTGGGACGAGGTCGGAGATGGTAATTGATGTGTTCAGTGGAAGGGGGGCTGTTTGGGTGAGAGAAACCGAGGCGGTTTGGACACTGCGGTTTCTGTTCAGTCTCTTTGGTACCAAGCGAAGATGGGGCCATGGGAAATAATCCCAAGGGTTCCCCTCTCCAGACCGTTGTGCAGCCAGGCGAGCGGGAGAGACGTTGCTTTCACTTCAGGAGGGAAGATATATACATGGTGCTGGCGGGAATCCAAGGAAGGCAGAAACCATTTTGGGGAAGGAATGCGAGAGGATCAACCAGTTTGGGGAGAGGGCTAGGAGGAGAGAACCGAAATGCAGGGGCCGGGGGCAGGAAGATGCCGGGTGATTGGAGAAGCCGGGGCAGAGATCGGGGTGTGGTGGGGAGAGGATGCACTTTGATCAGGAGGCAGGAAAGAGAAAAAGCTGGAGGTGGCCCAGAGCGGGGCATAGGGGAGAAAATGTCAGACCGGGAAAGTAAAGTGTGTGTGGGGGAGGACGGGACTGAGAGGGACACTGCGAGCTGCTTGGAATAGCTCAGAGAGTGAGTCAGCCGCTCGCCGGCTGCCCGCAGCTGCTGTCTGACATCACAGATGGATGGCTCCCTCCGCCATTCCCTTCTCTCTCCCTCTTCCTTTCCTTCTCCCTTTTTCTCTCCTTCATTCTCCCCATCTCTTCCTCATTCTCTCTCCCCACCACCATCTCTCTGTCTTTCCCCTCCACCTCTCCCTCTCCATCCATCACTGTCCTAGGCTCCCCGCTCTCTGATCCCGGCTTTGCTAAAAGCTCGGCTCTAGCTCAAAGAGGAATGAGTTCAGGCCCTGTGTGATACAGAGGGTCAGACCAGATGGCCACAATGGGCCCTTCTGGCCTCAGATCGGGACCCTGCAGCAGGGATGACGGAATGGCAGCCCAGAGGGGCTGGGAGCTAACCCGGGGGGGCTGAAGAGGAGCCCATGGAGAGCAGAAGAACCTTTTGTGTGTTTGGATTCTTGTTACCTTGGAAGGGGTGAAGTTTTAGTCAGAGACTTGGCTGGAGGGCTGGGCCCCATCACCACCTCCAGCCTGGGTGGGGAAGGCTGAGGGTTGGGGGCCACCTCAGAGGAGGAAACTGAGGCAGGGAGTGCCTGTAGTGCCAGGCGTGGCCTGCAGAGAGTGCTACAGGCAGCCACACCAGTGACAAGTGTTTAGGAGGATGCCGCTGCTTCCAGCTCATAGCCCGAGGCCCAGAATTGGGAAGGTATTTAGGCACTGCTGTGCTCAGAACCCTACATATCATTTTCAAAAGGGACTTAGGAGCCAAAATCTCATTGACAGTCAACGGCATTCCAGCTCCAACTGTGTCAATTACTAAATATGTAACAAGCTGGGTCTTACTTCATTAGCTCAAATGACAGAGGCTGTTGCTTTTGGATCCCAAAGGGCCCAGATTCAACCCAGGCGTACTAGGCTGCATTCTGGCCATCAGGCATGTCGTCTGGGTCCTTTCTTGACTTGAGGGCGCTATCTCACTCTGGGAGAAATCAATGAAACAAGGGAGGGGGTGTTATTCTGTGGGTACATGCTGGCAGTTTGGCCATCAGAGTCCCTGTACTGTGGGCTGCAGGTATGGAACATGAAGCATGTTGGGTCTAGTCATGGCTTGGCTGGGAGATCATCCCGGGTGCAGCAGGAAGAGGTGTTAGTGACTTAAGAGGTGGCGTCAAGTATCAGGGGGTAGCCGTGTTAGTCTGTATCTACAAAAACAACAAGGAGTCTGGTGGCACCTTAAAGACTAACAGATTTATTTGGGCATAAGCTTTCGTGGGTAAAAACCTCACTTCTTCGAGGTGGCGCTTCTCTCATGGACTCAGTCCTGAAGCCTGGCACCCGGCCGGGTGCCCCGTGCTGCTGGATCAGACCTAAAGTGTGGGGCGTGGCCATTGAAGGCTTGGTGGTACCTTTTGGAAGAAATGGCGTGTGGGGCCTTTGTCTTGGGTACGCTCCAGTTTTGCACTCTCTCCCTCCCTAAAATCCTTCCTGCATAATAGCTGTTAGTGACTCCCCCTCCCTCCCTCCCTGCCAGGCAGTGTTCTACCCCAGAAATGGCAGCATTTCAGTGGGGAGTGAGCAATCCCAGTCCTACCCTATGCAAAGGGCTCTGGGACCTGGTGGGTTTTTTGTATCCTTTTAATAATAACGCTCTAGGCTGCTTTTGCCCGAGGATCTCTCACTGCCTTACAAACATTTAATGAATTAATTCTCACAACTGCTCCCCGCAGCTGTAACACAAGTAGTGCCCTCAAGCTACACATGGGACAAGAGACACAGAAAGCAGAAGTGACTAGCTCAGGGTCAGCCTGCAAATCAGTGGCACATCTGGGACTAGAACCTACGACTCCTAGGTCACTGCCGTAACCACTGAACCCCTTGTAGCCATGAGAGCGAGTGGACCTGCTACTGAACACAGATTGGAAGGAGGAAAGAGACAGGTGTGCCAACAGGAAGGTCAAAGAAGCAGTCACTGCAAACAGGGTAGGGGACAGCATGTGTGTGAGAGAGATTCCTCTGCATCAGGTAACACTGGTACCCACAATGCAGCAGATTCTATTTATACCCACAATGCACTGGGCACTATTTATACCCACAGTGTCCCTGGTTTGCTGCTTTGGGGTTGCAACGAGAGGAAGTGGCCTAGTTCTGGCCCACTCAAGGTAGCATTTGCTCAAAGGTCAGGCCGGTTGCTTGGTAGGGGGTTAATTGTAAGCGTGCTTTGTGAGCATGCTGGGGGTGTACGGAGTGGGGTTTGGGAGTGTTGGGGCGCTGGGGGGACATGTGCCCCATTACTGGTATACATGGCACCTGGACTCCACCCTCGCTTCACAATGCTCAGAAGGCAGGTTGCTTATCCGGTGCCCAGTGGAGCTTGCTCCCTGTCATGCCCCAGAGAACCTGGCTATAAAAGCCAGCAAATTTCCAGGCCTGGTGTGATTTAGGCTGCAGCTAGAGACAGGTTTATGATGCATGCTGCTGCTGCTGCTGCCAGGGCTGAGCTGATGCTCTCAAAGGGCTTCACCGGAGTCATAAATGGAGAGAAGCCAGGAGGGAACCCTGCCCCCACAGGATCCCAAACGGCTGTATTGGTTTAACTTGGCTGCATTTCCTGCCAGCAAAAGGGGCCAGGCTGGCACCCCTCGGCACTTCAGCCACAGACGAGTTAAGACCCGAGCATGCAGCAGGTTAGGACCAGAATTAGGGACAGAGCTCCTGGCTCCCAGGCCCCTGCTCCAACCACTAGGTAATACTTCTCTAGGGAGTATCTGGGAGAGAACTACATAGAGTAAATCCCCAAATGGCAGAGGCACAGAGAACAGTCCCAGGCTCCTTCCATCCTTGCGGGACAAAAGGCAGCGCATGCAGTGGGCGAAGCAGGGGACTAGGAGTTCCTGGGTTCAGTTTCCATTTCTGCCGCTGACTTTGGGTGTGACTCCAGGCGGGCCGCTCGATCCCTGTGTCCCTCCTTTAACTCCTCTGGAGAAGGGGAGAAAAACCCGAGGGAAGGGGGGTTTTCGTTCTCTGTAACAACTCATGAGCGCTTTCCCTCTGCAGATCTCCACGCAGGGCAGCACCGTTATTTCCAGGGAGCAAATGAGGGAAACGAGATGGTGGGGAAGGGACTTGAGTTTTTCAAGGCCCGAGAGCCTGGGATGGAAGGGCTACGGGAGGCTGATGATGGTGATTGACAGTGAAGTGTGGGGTGAAATATACAGACTGCCAGCATGTCCCCCTCGGGCACGCGACTAAAATTAAGGCAGCAGAGGATCATCTTTAGCAGCCATTGGCCTCCTTGTCAGCTGATTACGGCAGGTCTAGGCAGCAGGCGGATGCTGAACGGCCAGGAGATTTTATCCACGGGGCAAAGGGGTTGGTTCGTCGTCAAAAGACGTCGTCGCGGATATACATGGCTTCCTTTACCAAAGATACCTAAAGAGTTCATTTGGCCTGTGTAACAGGGCAGCTTGCCCCGTTAAGGGCTGCAGGCCTGTGGCCAGCTGGCCCTGTTCACTAATAAGACCTAGCTGAGGAGAGACAGGTGCTTAGTTCACTCTAAGGAGGGGCAGGGAGGTGGGGTCTGCAGAGAGATGCTGTAGCAAAGGACAGTTGCTTGCAGGAGCCGCTGGAGAGAGGCCCTAGGCGCTGTGGCTGGGTAGAAAGCCCCAGCTGGGGCAGTTTTGTTTTCCTGGGGTGAGTTTGTGGTTGTTTGGATAATAAATGGAGCCCAGAGGGAAGGGACTAAGGATGGGGGTGTCAGACCTTGTCCTCAGCATTGCTTATGCTTTACGCAGTTACCCCCGGGTGCAGGAGCGCGTGTGAAATTGCTGCAGGACAGGCCAGCACGCGGTAATTGAAAGCTGACTCCTATCAATCCCTCCCCCTCCCCACAGCCCTCATCAGGCAGGTGCCCTGGCAGGCAGAGACTCGGGTTGGGCCCAGGTGTATTCCAGGGAGGGGAGGAGTGCCTTGTTGGGGAGCCCGGCCCCGGGGAGCCCCACTCTGAGGATCAGGCGCCAGCTAATGTCCCCTGCAGTGTGAGTGTCCCAGGAGCAGCGCGGCCTCCCGGCCGTCGGGGCCCAGCCTGTCATCACTGTGGATGGTCTCCAGCCACGCAGTGACCTCAGGTGTGATGTGATCTTTAGCCCAATGGCTGGGCCTCTCTGGCTGTCACTGTCTGTAGCAGCTGCCATGTCTTAGGCCTTTGCCTCATCCCCTAGCCAGGCCACGCTGCTTCTCCTGGATTGAATCTTCGCCGCCTTGTTCTCAGCTTGGCCCCATGAAAGCAAACCCAGCACGCTCCGTGGGTGGGATGACAGAGGGACACGAGCTGTGTGTCCTGTAAAAAGAACAGGAGTACTTGTGGCACCTTAGAGACTAACAAATTTATTAGAGCATAAGCTTTCGTGGGCTACAGCCCACTTCTTCGGATGCATATAGAGTGAAACATATATTGAGGAGATATATATACACACACATACAAAGAGCATGAACAGGTGGGAGTTGTCTTACCAACTCTGAGAGGCCAATTAAGTAAGAGAAAAAAACTTTTGAAGTGATAATCAAGATAGCTCAGTACAGACAGTTTGATAAGAAGTGTGAGAATACTTACAAGGGGAGATAGATTCAATGTTTGTAATGGCTCAGCCATTCCCAGTCCTTATTCAATCCTGAGTTGATTGTGTCTAGTTTGCATATCAATTCCAGCTCAGCAGTCTCTCGTTGGAGTCTGTTTTTGAAGTTTTTCTGTTGTAAGATAGCCACCCGCAGGTCTGTCATTGAATGGCCAGACAGGTTAAAGTGTTCTCCCACTGGTTTTTGAGTATTATGATTCCTGATGTCAGATTTGTGTCCATTAATTCTTTTGCGTAGAGACTGTCCGGTTTGGCCAATGTACATGGCAGAGGGGCATTGCTGGCACATGATGGCATATATCACATTGGTAGATGTGCAGGTGAACGAGCCCCTGATGGTATGGCTGATGTGATTAGGCCCTATGATGATGTCACTTGAATAGATATGTGGACAGAGTTGGCATCGGGCTTTGTTACAAGGATAGGTTCCTGGGTCAGTGTTTTTGTTCAGTGATGTGTGGTTGCTGGTGAGTATTTGCTTTAGGTTGGGGGGTTGTCTGTAAGTGAGGACAGGTCTGTCTCCCAAGATCTGTGAGAGTAAAGGTATTGTAGTTTTAAGAATGCTTGATAGAGATCTTGTAGGTGCTTGTCTCTATCTGAGGGATTGGAGCAAATGCGGTTATATCTTAGAGCTTGGCTGTAGACAATGGATCGTGTGGTGTGTCCTGGATGGAAGCTGGAGGCATGAAGGTAAGTGTAGCAGTCAATATTCCACACAAAGATGGACTACAAGCTATCAGGAACAGTATCCCCGATAATGTCACAGCTAACCTGGTGGCTGAACTTTGTGACTTTGTCCTCACCCACAACTATTTCACATTTGGGGACAATATATACCTTCAAGTCAGCGGCACTGCTATGGGTACCCGCATGGCCCCACAGTATGCCAACATTTTTATGGCTGACTTAGAACAACGCTTCCTTAGCTCTCGTCCCCTAACGCCCCTACTCTACTTGTGCTACATTGATGACATCATCATCATCTGGACCCATGGAAAAGAAGCCCTTGAGGAATTCCACCATGATTTCAATAATTTCCATCCCACCATCAACCTCAGCCTAGATCAATCCACACAAGCGGTCCATTTCCTGGATACTACTGTGCTAATAAGCGATGATAACATAAATACCACCCTATACCGGAAACCTACTGACTGCTACACTTACCTTCATGCCTCCAGCTTCCATCCAGGACACACCACACGATCCATTGTCTACAGCCAAGCTCTAAGATATAACCGCATTTGCTCCAATCCCTCAGATAGAGACAAGCACCTACAAGATCTCTATCAAGCATTCTTAAAACTACAATACCCACCTGCTGAAGTGAAAAAACAGATTGACAGAGCCAGACGAGTACCCAGAAGTCACCTCCTACAAGACAGGCCCAACAAAGAAAATAACAGAACACCACTAGCTGTCACCTTCAGCCCCCAACTAAAACCTCTCCAGCGCATCATCAGAGATCTACAACCTATCCTGAAAGATGATCCTTTACTCTCACAGATCTTGGGAGACAGACCTGTCCTCGCTTACAGACAACCCCCCAACCTAAAGCAAATACTTACCAGCAACCACACATCACTGAACAAAAACACTGACCCAGGAACCTATCCTTGTAACAAAGCCCGATGCCAACTCTGTCCACATATCTATTCAAGTGACATCATCATAGGGCCTAATCACATCAGCCATACCATCAGGGGCTCGTTCACCTGCACATCTACCAATGTGATATATGCCATCATGTGCCAGCAATGCCCCTCTGCCATGTACATTGGCCAAACCGGACAGTCTCTACGCAAAAGAATTAATGGACACAAATCTGACATCAGGAATCATAATACTCAAAAACCAGTGGGAGAACACTTTAACCTGTCTGGCCATTCAATGACAGACCTGCGGGTGGCTATCTTACAACAGAAAAACTTCAAAAACAGACTCCAACGAGAGACTGCTGAGCTGGAATTGATATGCAAACTAGACACAATCAACTCAGGATTGAATAAGAACTGGGAATGGCTGAGCCATTACAAACATTGAATCTATCTCCCCTTGTAAGTATTCTCACACTTCTTATCAAACTGTCTGTACTGAGCTATCTTGATTATCACTTCAAAAGTTTTTTTCTCTTACTTAATTGGCCTCTCAGAGTTGGTAAGACAACTCCCACCTGTTCATGCTCTCTGTATGTGTGTGTATATATATCTCCTCAATATATGTTTCACTCTATATGCATCCGAAGAAGTGGGCTGTAGCCCACGAAAGCTTATGCTCTAATAAATTTGTTAGTCTCTAAGGTGCCACAAGTACTCCTGTTCTTTTTGCGGATACAGGCTAACACGGCTGCTACTCTGAAATCTGTGTGTCCTGTGACACCTTTTCCCCCAGCCTCCCCCGCTATCTCGGATCCACCTCCACATACACGGCAGGCGCAGGATGGGCAGCCGCTGGGGAGCAAACTCTCAGCACCATCCCCCCAGGCTGTCGAGCAGAGGGGTGACTGGATCTGTTAAATGGCTGGAGAGCATTTGGATTGGTTTGCCTTGCAAAATTGCCTGGCGAGCATCATTTCCCGGCCCTCCCCGCTTCCTGGGGCTCTGGGTCCTGCTGCAGCAGAGGAACAAGTGGAGATGTTTGTGCAAGACCCTGCTTTTGTTTTGCTTTTCCTGTTACTAGGGAGCAGAGAGCAGTCCCGGGCCAAACAGGGGGCAGGTAGGTGCTAGACAAACTCCACACACCCAGCCCTGACCTCCAGCTCCCCTGCTATCCCAGCCGGCAGACCCCCAAACACAGCTCTGCCACTGCCCCTCAATCCTGACCTGCAGCCCCCAGACTTGGCAACGCCTTGGGGCCAAAAAGCAGCAGAGTTTGAATTTGCGCAAACTTGGACAAATGTGCATGAAATACTCCCTGGCGTGGGGGTGGGGACACTTCCAGCCTCTCCCTAAATGCAAATGAATGAATTCTGTGCCCAGCCGTGACGCTTCACACGGGTACCCGGGGTTGGGCGGCACCTTGCTACAACCTGCCCTTTGCATGTGGGAGCCTCGTCTCTCCCCACCGGGGGTCAGCTCCTCACCTCCACTGGCACCCCAGCCTCTGCAGGTCCTGCTGTCACTGAAGGATTAGCAATTGGCACACGCCAAGAGGACACTGGGAGGTTGGAGTGTGCTGATCGCTCACTGAGTGGTCCCAGGTTCGCTGCACCCAAAGCAGCTGTACACCACACCCCCCACAGCTCCCCAGTCCCACCTCCGATCGCTGCCCTGCTTTGCACACACTGGGTGTGTCCAGAGGGACACACGCAGCAGTTTATTTGATGCAGATCATGTAGCACGTACAGGACGCTCCCTGTTATCCGAATAGCAGGTGGGACACGGATTTTATTTGGATAATCTAGCGGGCAGGAGCCACTCAGCAGCCGGGTGACCTCTCTTGCAGCTAGGGCTTGTCTTTCTCCTCCTCCTCTCAGTCCTGGCTGGGGGTCTCTGCGCTGCTCCGCTCGCTCCCTCCCCTGACAGCAGGGCAACAGAGGAGCTCTATTGTCTGAACTGCTGTGTTATCCAGCCTGTCTTGTCGCCCAGCATGGGAGACGTGCTGTGGGGGGCGTGTATTGGAAACCAACGGTTACAGACAACGTAAAATCAGAGCGCGCATTCTAGAACCTAGACTCGATACTTTCGTGTCGTACAGAGCAATGCTCACCCCAAAATCCTTCCAACCTTTTACAGCCTGTGATCCTTGTTTCATGAGACAAGTCATGCTGGCAGCTTGCCTCCTAAGTAAAGGAGCCCCCAGTGTCTCTTTTGCAGCCCAGGCTATCTCAAAACAGTCCTTTGATCTTTATTCGTAACCCAGACCCCCTGGTGCTAATTGCTCCTCCCGGTAGGTTTCAGAGTGGTTGCCGTGTTAGCCTGTATCAGCAAAAACAACGAGGAGTCCTTGGGGCACCTTAGAGACTAACACATTTATTTGGGCATAAGCTTTCGTGGGCTAGAACCCACTTCATCGGATGCATGGAGTGGAAAATACAGGAGCAGGTATAAATACATGAAAGGATGGGAGTTGCTTTGCCAAGTGTGCGGTCAGTCTAACGAGATAAATCAATTAACAGCAGGATACCAAGGGAGGGAAAATAACTTTTGAAGTGGTAAGAGAGTGGCCCATTACAGACAGTTGACAAGAAGGTGTGAGTAACAGTAGGGAGAAATTAGTATTGGGGAAATTAAGTTTAGGTTTTGTAATGACCCAACCACTCCCAGTCTTTATTCAGGCCTAATCTGATGGTGTCCAGTTTGCAAATTAATTCCAGTTCTGCAGCTTCACGTTGGAGTCTGTTTTTGAAGTTTTTTTTGTTGAAGAATTGCCACTTTTAGGTCTGTTATTGAGTGACTAGAGAGATTGAAGTGTTCTACTGGTTTTTGAATGTTATGAATTCCTGATGTCAGAGTTGTGTCCATTTATTCTTTTGCATAGAGACTGTCCAGTTTGGCCAATGTACATGGCAGAGGGGCATTGCTGGCACATGATGGTATAGATCACATTGGTAGATGTGCAGGTGAACGAGCCCCGGATGGTGTGGCTGATGTGGTTAGGTCCCTATGATGGTGTCCCGTGAGTAGATATGTGGACAGAGTTGGCAGCGGGGTTTGCAGCAGGGTTTGGTTCCTGGGTTAGTGTTTTTGTTGTGTGGTGTGTGGTTGCTGGTGAGTATTTGGTTCAGGTTGGGGGGCTGTCTGTAGGCGAGGACTGGTAGATTTTGCAGTCTCTTGTCAATTTTGTAATCTAGATTAGTTGCATACTGAGCCACAAGCTAGACTCCTGCTGTGAAGGGACCGTACACAATACAGACAAGGACCAGACGGGGAGATAAGTGTCTGTAACCCCTTCCCGAAAGGAACCTGTCTGAGATATGTCCCCTCCTGATTACCTGCCACAGCTCCCGAGGCTTTAAGAACATAATTTTAAGTATAGAGACATAATTCCTTAAATATTATCCATGCATACATTTCAAAATTATTGTGATGACCAGCGGGCTACTGGCTGTTGCTGGAGACTGTCTTCTGGAGTACTAACGTGCATAGAACTGACCCAGGAGAGCCCTGTAAAACCCCCTGCACCTGCTGTGCCAGTTGGCAGCAAGAGGTCACTGGGTCACAGCAGCCCCACAGCACTTACTAATGTGCTCCCACATTTCCCCACATCAGCTCTGTGCCTCCCCATCAGTCTTGTGCTCCTCTAGCTGCCCAATCTTCCCCAGCTCCCCCCTCACTGCTGAGCCCATCCCCCAGCCCCACATTTGCCCCTCTGCTCCTTATGCAGAGGTTCTTCATCCCCCCTCCTCAAGCTTCCCCTGCCCCAAGCGCCGCCCCCGCAGCTCCCATTGGCCGGGAACCACAGCCAATGGGAGCTGCGGGGGCGGTGCCTGCAGACAGGGCAGCATGCAGAGCCACTTGGTTGTGCCTCCGCATAGGAGTCGGAGGGGGGCATGCCACAGCTTCTGGGAGCTGCTTAAGGTAAGTGCCGCCTGGAGCCTGCACCCCTGACCCACTCCCCGGCCCCAACCCCCTGCTCCAGCCCTGATCCTCCTCCTGCCCTCAAAACCCCTCAGTGCCAGCACGGAGCATCCTCCTAACCCCCAAACCCCTCATTCCCAGCCCCACCCCAGAGCCCTCACCCCCCCCTGCACCCCAACCCCCTTCCCCAGCCCAGAGCCCCCTTCCACACCCTGAACCTCTCATTTCTGGCCCCATCCTGGAACTTGCACCCCCAGCTGGAGCCCTCACCCCCTCCCACACCCCAGCCTCCTGCCCCAGCCTGGTGAAAATGAGTGAGTGAGTGAGGGTGGGGAGAGCAAGCAACAGAGGGAGGGGGGATGGAGTGAGCAGGGGCGAAGCCTTGGAGGGGGTGGGGCAGGAGGTGGGGCAAGGTTGTTTGGTTTTGTGCGAGTAGAAAGTTGGCAACCCTAGGGTGGGCGGGAGATGGGGAGAAGCGGAGGCAGGAACCCATCCCCGTTCACAGGAGAGGATAGGGGGAGCCTTCCCCAAGGGGTGGGGCAGTAGGGAAGGCAGCCAATCGGAGGCTGATTTCCCTTTAGACTGATGGGCTGTGCCCCAGATCTGTAAGAGGCTCTGAAACTCTGGGAGTGTTGGCAGGTCTGATGGCAACCGCACCCCATGTTATTGGAGCCCTGGGTGTTCCCCCCAGCTCTGCCAGTGCCCCCAGCCCCCATGGCTAGTCCATCCCTGGGCCTCTCCTGTGTAAATATGGCCGGTGCCGTGGCATTGTACCAGCTGACGAAGTGGTTACCGTTAATTGGTGCGTATGCAGGGACTGCACCTCAGCTCTGTGCTTCTCCTTAATGCCCACCCACAGACCCTTTGAGATCATTATCCTGATGACCATCTTTGCCAACTGCGTGGCGTTGGCCGTCTACCTGCCCATGCCGAACGATGATACCAATGCTTCCAACTCCAGCCTGGTAAGAGACAGCCTCGTCCTCGTGTTGTACAAACCCACCCGGCGCCGCCTCGCTCACGGCAAAGCCCCCGAGGCAAACCTTTTTCTTTCACTTGTGCTCCAAACTAACCTTTTAAAAATAGCCGGGGCATCAAGTCGAGGCAGCATGAAGGGGCTGAGCTCCTCGCCCACGAATGTTAGCGCCTGCCTGGCACTGAAATTTCACCCTCCAAGCCACCAGCACGTGAGCTGCATGATCTCCAGTTATGTAGTCGTGAAATTTGCACCTGAGCCTCTGAGTCCATAAGCAGGAAGGGAAGCTGGGACCCACAACACCAAGATACAGGCCTCTGCTCCCTGTTGCGTTGGGATGGGAGTGGCTGGCCCCACAAGTAAGAAGCTGTTTAGGGGGCTGAAATAATTAGGGGGCTGGGGCACATGACTTACGAGGAGAGGCTGAGGGAACTGGGCTTATTTAGTCTGCAGAAGAGAAGAGTGAGGGGGGATTTGATAGCAGCCTTCAACTACCTGAAGGGGGGTTCCAAAGAGGTGGGAGCTCGGCTGTTCTTGGTGGTGGCAGATGACAAAACAAGGTACAATGGTCTCACGTTGCAGTGGGGGAGGTCTAGGTTGGATATTAGGAAACACTGTTTCACTAGGAGGGTGGTGAAGCACTGGAATGGGTTACTTAGGGAGGTGGTGGAATCTCCATCCTTGGAGATTTTTAAGGCCAGGCTTGACAAAGCCCTGGCGGGGATGATTTAGTTGGGATTGGTCCTGCTTTGAGCAGGGGGTTGGACTAGATGACCTCCTGAGGTCTCTTCCAACCCAAATCTTCTATGATTCTATGTTAATAAAACATCTCTGTTGACTGTTAACAGCACTAAACCACTCCCTTATCCCCTTTGATCCGAGCAGCTACTCAAATTCTGGGGCCCTGCGGGTTGTCCAGTTGAGAGCATAAATTGACGATGGAATCTGAGATTATCTTCAATCTATGCAGTCTTGTGTGTTTGTCCCTTCCTTGTAAAGTCCTGCGTCCCTGAACACAGGAGGCACCAAAGTGGCCTCACTCATAGCACCCATTCAGCCAGCGCCCCACAAGCCCTCTCTAGGCTTTTTCCAGGGGGTTGGGGTGCAGGGGGTGGTGAGGGCTCTGGGGTGGGGCTGGGAATGAGGGGTTTGGGGTTTGCCGGCTCTTTGCTCAGCATCCCTCTCTTTCTTGTCTCTCATTCTGCTCCTCTCTGTCTCTCCCCCCCCCCCCCCGCGACAAACAGCCCCCAGTACAACCCTCTGCCCCTGTGGTGCTAATTTATGGGAGGGGGGGCCTACCCCTTAGGTGGGGGCTTGTGAGTAATTCATTTTAAATGAAGGCTGGTGGTGAAGCTTGTAACCAGTCTGTGTGGGCCAGAGGCTCATGTCAAGTTCCTGGTCACGACTCCTATTCTAGCAACCATCCTGTAAGGCTTTCATTTGAACCATTTCCCATATTCGCTTTAGCTCTAGAGCCTTTTATAGGGGAAAACCCTGCTTGACGGTCTTTTAGATCAGTGGTTCCACAACTTTTTCCATCCTGCCCCCCCTTACCCATAGTGGAACCTGTCCACATCCCGCCCCTGAGAACTGGAGCTGAGGCCGGGGCTGGAGCTGGGGCTGCAGCCGGGAGCAGAGCCATGGCTGGGGTCAGGAGCGGGGCCATGGCTAGGGCCCGACCTTCAGCTAGGGCTGGGATTGGAGCCAAAGTGGAGCTGGGGGCAGAGCAGGGTGGGGTGGCATTCCCCCCCCCCCGTGCTCTGTGCTGTGCCCCCCCAAATGTTCCTCTGTGCCCCCCTCAGTTTGGCCACTTAAGAATTGCATAGTTGTCCCTCTGTTTCACACCGTGAGCGCTTAGAATTTCATAGTGACGGTGGGCTCCTAATTCAGATCATCTTGCTCCAGAAAGCCCAGGCCCCTACTTTCAGAGCAAAACGAAAATCTCCATTAGCTGTAAGCAGAGTAGGGGCTTGGGCACACAGTTGAGCAGTTGTGATTGCATCTAGTAGAGGGCAGTGGTCTCTCTCTCTCACACGCACACGCACGCACACACGTGCACACGCTACACCTGTTGTGTGGATACAGAAGAGCGAAATCCCCGGAGATCTCAATCCAGCTGCTAGAGTCCCATGAACCTTGAAACAAGAAAAGGAATCCACACGCTCCTCTGCCTGCTCAGACCTCCCCGGAGATGATAGAGTGTCAGAGCCAGGGGCATGTGCAGGGGCTGCTATTGTTGCTTTTAAAGTGAATAAATAACTGGTAGCTGACAGTCCTGCAGCCTACCTCGGGGATCTGAGCGGGCAGCTAAGTTATGGCTGGGGGTCCCGTGTAGGTCCCAGAGTTAAGGCCCCGCTGACAGGGTTACAGAGGCCAGCCCTGACGGAGAAAAGCGGCAAGGTTTATGACTGGGAGCTAAGGAGTCCATAAAGGGAAAGGCTCCTTATCGGAAGTGGCACCTCCACTCGCTCAGCTCCCAGGGAGAGTTATTGCTGCTTTGCAGCCTGTCTCAGGAGCCCTGGGATTCATCAAGCAAGGCCCCGTCACTTGTTTATGGGAGGAGAGGAGCAGTGGATGAGGGGGCCGGAGCTCTGGGGAAAGCTGAGTGTACAAGCCAGGAACTGGTCCTCAGCTCTTTCCTATGTGTTCCCCTGTACGCATTCCTCGCCGAGATCCCCCGTGATCTGCGTAGGGAGCCGTTCGAACAGGCAGCTTTCCAGCCGGGGTCTCCTAGCATCGAGAGGCTGTCTGGGTTGGAAATACTCCCCCTGGGTTCCTGCCTCCTGGGCACCGTTGGAAAAACGTCCGCCACGTGCTCTGGACCTAATGCCTGGTGCGTCCGTTCCTGCACTGGGAGCAGGGGATCAAAACCCGCTGTGTTCTCAGGCGCCACCCCGGCCCACAGTGGAACTTAGAGCAATCTCAGGGCTCTGTGGACTTGCATTCTGCTCCTAATGCCTCCCTATGGGCCCAGGGAAGCAGAGAATAGCTGTAGTGCAGTGCTTTTGGGTCATTCCCCGACATGCTCCACATCCCCCCCATGCCGGGCCCTGGGGAGCTGGGAGCAGAGCCTGTATAGTGAGCCAGCTCTGCCCTGGCTGGCGAGGGAGTCCCCGTTCCCATCACCCACGGCCCCTTGGCAATGCCAGACCAGGAGCTGCAGTCCGTGCCCCGGAGAGCTGACAGTTTAAGCTGTTAGGTTTGTTCGCAGGCATCCTGGCAAAAGAGAGTGTTGCGGAGGGACATGAAGGAGAAGAGGGAGCTTTGCGGGTGTTTACAGGGAGCTCCGCCCCAGCGGGAGAGGAAAGCACAAAGGGGCTTGTTAGAAAACGTAACAGGAGGGCGATGGAGGCTGCCGTCATGTAGGGTGACCAGATGTCCTGATTTTATAGGGACAGTCCTGATTTTTGGGGTCTTTTTCTTATATATGTAAGCGGGGGAATGGTCCCGCTATTGTGGGGAACTTTCCTGGCTTCTGCACTACCCCGGTGAAGTGGGCTAGCGAAAGGATCTGAGTCCTCGTTCCCACTTCCTTTACCCAGAGGCCTCCCTGCCCTTGAGGACTCCCCTTCCACTCTCCTGTCTGGCAGAGTCCTCGTAAACCCTGACAAGGCTGGGCCCAGGATTCCTGGGGGGCTCGATCCCCAACCCTGCTGTGGTCACCCAGGCCAGGGTGTCCCCACTCCGGGGTACTCTCTCTGCACTGGGCACCTCCCTGACCCACTGATCATTTCATACAATTTAAAGCAAATACAAGTTGTTTAATTAACAATTAATTTTAAAAAAGAATAAGGAAAAATGGAAAAGGTTAAAGGAAAACACATCACCCTGCTCTGTGGCAGGGAACATCACAAACAGTGTCTCTCGAACATCAGGGCAGGTCACAGTCTGTTCCTTGTAGGTCCCAGGTCTCCTTCTCAGGCCCGGGCTGTGCTGCAGGGTCGGACACTTGCTCTGGCGGTGGCCACACGCTCTCAGGCTCTAGGTGGCAGGACCCTTTTTCCCAGCGTTGCCCCCGCCCTGTCAGGGTTACGATCCCCCTTCAAGTCTGGCCTGCAGAGCCTCTTGGCTGAGGTGTCTCCCTGCGCTGGGCCTGCTGCCCAGGGTCCCCCTCACTCTCCCCAGCTGCTCACCGCACCCAGCTCCGGACTGCTCCAGCCCCAGCTCCAGCTCCACACTGCCTCAGCACGGCTGCTGCTGCTTCTCTGCCTCCAGCTCCCTGGGCTGCTTCTCTGGCCTCTCTGGCTCTGGTTGCTACAGCTCTGCCCCCAGGACAGGTCTGTTCTGCAGGCTGCTTCTGTGACTCTGCTCCCAGCTCTGACCTGCTTCCTGGCTGCTTGTCTGGCCCTTCTGGCTTTTGGGCTGCAGCTCTGCTTCCAGCAGCTTAGCTTGGGCCCTTGCTCTCTCCTTAGCTTGGCCCCACTCTGTCTGACCCAGGCAATTCCAGCTCACACGGAGGACGGGACCCCCCTTGGCCTCCTGACTCTCTGATTAGCCTGCCCGCCCTGTCAATCAGGCTGATCTGGAGCATTGGCCTCTCCCCATTGTTCCTGGGGACTGTCAGTCTCAGGCTCCTGATTTGCCATCGACCCTTCCCCTTTTAGTGCTGGGAGCTAGCCAACCAAAACACCCCCACTGAATGTTAGTAAGGGGGCAACAGTCCCCTTATATATAGGCTCCTATTACCCCCCACCCCGTCCCGATTTTTCACATTTGCTGTCTGCTCACCCTACCGTCATGGTCCAGTCGGAGGCAGGAGTCGCCGTCTGGAATCTCGGGAGTGGGTGAGAGGGAGGGTGGGGAGAGGCCCTGGGGCCGTTGCCAATGAAGACAGCTTACCTACGATGCAGTAGAGACGAGGGAGGCAAAGAGAGGGGCAAGATGGCCCAAATGACGAGCTAGGACAGGGGTGGGCAAACTTTTTGGCCCGAGGTCCACATCGGGGTTGCGAAACTTTATGGAGGGCCGGGTAGGGAAGGCTGTGCCTCCCCAAACAGCCTGGCCCCTGCCCCCTCCCACTTCCTGCCCCCTGACTGCCATCCTCAGAACCCCTGACCCATCCAAACCCCCCCTGCTCCTTGTCCCCTGACTGCCCCCTCCCAGGACCCCCCATCCTGACTGCCATCCTCAGAACCCCCGACCCATCCAAACCCCCCCTGCTCCTTGTCCCCTGACTGCCCCCTCCCAGGACCCCCCGTCCTAACCACGCCCCCGGTACCCCACCCCCTATCCAATCCCCCTGCTCCCTGTCCCCTGACTGCCCCGACTGCTATCCAACTTCCCCCTCCCCCCAGCCCCCTTACCACGCCGCTCAGAGCGGCAGGAGCTTGCAGCTATGCCACCGTGCTGCCCGGCTGGAGCGGCGGGCCAGAGCGCTGGCAGCGCAGCACGCTGAGGCTGCGGGAGAGGGGGGACAGCGGGGGAGGGGCCGGAGGCTAGCCTCCCGGGCCAGGAGCTTGGGGCCGGGCAGGACGGTCCCGCAGGCCGATGTGGCCTATGGGCTGTAGTTTGCCCACCTCTGGGCTAGGAGGTGATCTCTGCAGCAGCACTCTGCGTGGACGTGAGCAGGGCTGGAGGGCATAGCTGGGAAACGCAGTGGCCCATCTTCTCAACCACTCTGTCCGCTGTGGGCCACTGGCCCCCTACAGCTGGGCTGAGGGGCCCTCTCTTTATCCTGATTCTGTAAAGTCCCTGCAGGTCTCCCTCCAGGGCCTGCCTTAGCTTTGCATGTGAGACCCCTCCCAGCTCTGGGTGCTGAGGCTCCAGGAAAAGATGCCAGGGCCTGGTTCTCCTCTCGCTCCCCATTCACACCGGCATAATCCGATTGGTGTCACACCTGATTGACAGTGGGCTGAGTAAGGAGCACAGGACCATGCTGTCCACAGACGCTCCTATCCTATCCCAGCTCTGCCACTGCGCTGCTGGATGCCCTTGGGCAACCTGGGGGTTGCAATGCCATTCACTGACATGGCCTGCCGCCCCCCTGTACTGACAGATGGCCTTGTGACCTGGCACACAGGGCGTCTGTTGCTGTGCCATGGAACACAGGGGAGTCCACCAACAACTTGACCCCTTGCAGCACTGGCTCATACACTGTGTGGGTCAGAAAGTGGGGAGACTTCCCGGCTGAGGGAGACCCAGGGTCCCTGCAGGAGGAGGGGGTGGGATGAGCGGGGACCGGAATTTACACCCCTCCCCAATATCTGAACTGCCGTCACTGCTAGAGGGGCATTTTGAGCTGAGGTGCCTGGCACAGACTGGCAGGTTGGTGTGACTCTCACACCCAGGGGGTGTGTTGGCCTGGCAGGAGGGATGCTTACATGTGTACTTGACACGTAGGACGAATGAGGGTCTATCCTATCCATAAAAACAACAAGGAGTCTGGTGGCACCTTCAAGACTAACAGATTTATTTGGGCATAAGCTTTCGTGGGTAAAAACCTCACTTCTTCGGATGCATAGAGTGAAAGTTACAGATGCAGGCATTATATACTGACACATGGAGAGCAGGGAGTTACTTCGCAAGTGGAGAACCAGTGTTGACAGGGCCAATTCAATCAGGGTGGATGTAGTCCACTCCCAATAATAGATGAGGAGGTGTCAATTCCAGGAGAGGAAAAACTGCTTCTGTAATGAGCCAGCCACTCCCAGTCCCTATTCAAACCCAGATTAATGGTGTTAAATTTGCAAATGAATTTTAGTTCTGCTGTTTCTCTTTGAAGTCTGTTTCTGAAGTTTTTTTTGTTCAATGATAGTGACTTAAATCTGTAATAGAATGACCAGGGAGATTGATGTATGTTACCATTCCTGATGTCCGACTTACCTGGCAGATTCACAGAGGCAACATGCTCCTTCAAGCATGTTTTTCTTTTTCATCCTTCCATAATGTGTTTAAAGTTCACAGTGTCTGGGAACAACGTTAGGAAGAAGAAACACCACAGTAAGCACAGTTTGTGTGAAATTCTGGTGCATTTATTGGTTGGCACTAGATTACAACCTACACTCCCATCAAAACTTGCGTTCACCAGTTTTTAAAAGACAGTGGTGCCCTCCCACTCACACACCACTCAAATTGAGAGACATCTTTTAAAAAGAGAAAGGAACGGCACTCTCAGATGCAAGGGGCCAGATCATCAACTGATGTAAGAATCTACTTCCGTGGACTTCAGTGAAGCGGTGCTGCTTTACATCAGTTCAGGATCTGGCTCAACCCGTACATGGATTTCTTTCAAAAGTGAATTTAGTAATGGTACCACAGATGAACCTAGAGCAAACTCCTCCGTGCCTTGTCTCTGGAAACAGTGAAGGATGAAAGTTCAAAATTATCCAGCTATCTACTAAACCTGCCCAGCCTGGAGCGAACAAGAACAAAAAGGTGCGTCTCTGAATTATTCACTGGCTTAAACTAAGATCTGGCCCTCGAAGAAAAACATGTTTTCCATTCAACAAACTATACCTTGAACAAAACAAGAAAAGTCACAAATGAGAGAATCCAAACCAAGGGATGAATAAAACAGGGACCTCTGCTGAAATACTAGATTTCGGAAGTGTCCTCACAATCCTCTTATTTTTAAGAACCATTTTGATTTCAGAGAAGATTACAGAAAGAAGTGTCAAGTTTACCCAAAGATCAAAGAAACACACAAAGTAATGGGTTAGGAGCACATCGTGTGGGGGGGGAAAAGCTTAAGGGAGTTAGATGCCCAAATCCCATTGAAATTCACTGAACTGGGTACTTAACTCCCTTCAGCTCCTTTGAAAATACCAGCCTTAGTTTCAGTTCTGACAATCTGGCTTGCTTGGAGGAGGGAAAACTGATTAAACTAATCTGACAATTCCATTTGAAAACTGAATTACTCGTCAGCAGTAACAACAGCCAACATCGATTTTTCCAGTCAAGAACATCCATTTCTAGCATTAGCAGGAAAACTTGGGGGCTTACAGCGTGGGTATTGGGCATTACCAATCACACAAACCATTACTGTTCTTGTATGCTGTCCTCCCAGTACATTCCAAGTGACTTAATGTGTCTACTACGTGCAGCTCCCAGAAAGAAAGCTTCTCTTGGCAGTTTCAGATTGTTTTGCCAATTGCAGAAGTACCCAGCAGAAGAGGTAAAGTGTCAGTCAGAACCTGGACTGACCTCACAAAGTCCTGTCCTTGGTCATAAGGATAAGTTCAAATGTCCCATCTCAGGTAGGGCGCCACAGAAACACAAGTGAATAAATGTAACTAATGTTTGTAGAGTTATAGTGACCCAGTTTGGTCTTGAGGTATCGGGATTAGGTAAGGAATGATAGCAAGTTGTGCTCATCAGACTTACTGAAGTCAAATTTTGCTGTTTTACTATAAAGGATCCCTCGTTGCTGTTTTTTTATATCTATTCAGAGAGAATTTTGATCAGATCTGGGATTCTGTACTCCATGCTGGGGTACAGATTTTAAGATTTTGCTGACGTGTTTTCATGACAAGACCAGGCAGAGAATGCAAGGTGGAGCGCCTGTAGATTTTTGGCTTTTTACAAAAGCTAATACAGTATATATTATGACACACAGGAAGCTTAGTAAATGCACATGGAATCTGGATAGCAGAGGAAATACCATCATGTCCAAAGTACAGCTCCAAAGCTCTCGTTTCTGCTAAAGTCACAAAAAGGTCTTTTCACACAAGTGAAAAAACATGCTAACAAATGCACTTCATCTAGTTAAAGTGTTCCCTCCCAGCCCATCTACTCCTCTTCCTTGATCAGGTAAAGGTATAATGACACTATAGCTACAACATCAGCGTACCTTTATATACCACCTTCCATCAGAGGATCTGAAAGCTCTCTACAAAGGTGGATGAGTTTTTAAACCCATTTTACAGGGGGCAAATGGGGGCACAGGGAGGTGAAATGAGTTGTGTCAAGTCAAAGGGAGTCCTTGGCAAACAGAGTAGAAGCTAGGTCTCCTGAATCCCAAATCCTCTGTTGTAACCACTAGATGATGCTGTCTAGTTAGCAGGAGGGGCCAGCTGAGTTGTGAGGGGAAAATAACTCATGATCTGCAAGAGCATTGCAGAAAGTTGTTAATGTAAATAGCTTTATGCAGAAGTGTTTTTTAAACACAGCCTGCCCCAAAGTTTACTGCAGTGTGAAAGTCCTTCTAAAGGCGTCTCTGCACTGCAACAACAGCCCCGTGGCACCAAGTCTCAGAGCCCGGGTCGATTGACTCGGGCTGCGGGGCTAAAAACCGCAAAATTCCAGCTCGGGCTCTGACGCGCAGTGAGCGGGAAGGATCTCACAGCCCAGGCTCGACCCCAACCTAGCACATGGACATTGCTATTTTTAGCCCCACAGCCCAAGCCAACGGACACGTGCTCAGACTCTGTGCTGTGGGGTTTTCTTTGTAGAGCAGACATCAGATGACAGAAGACAGTACACATGAACTAAAGGACTAGATTGTCCTTTCTTTGTCATGCTGTTGCCACTCATCTGTTCCAACTTCCTCTCTTTAATTGACACAAGTTGTGTGCAAGGGGCTGCAACTTGCTCAGCACTTTAGTTCTAAAATAGCTCTCCAGCTCCTGAAATGCAACATTTACTTCCTCTTCTAATCCAAACAAAGGAGCTCTGCAGAAAAGAGCATTTCCATCTCTTTCGAAGTACGTGCTGGATATGAACATTTGCTTTAGGATTTTAAAGTTACTGATGACAGCAATCACAGGCTCACATCCCCCGTATGGAGAGTAAACCTAAAGAGATCCATCTCATGAAAATAACGACTTCCTTAAGCCCTATTTGTATTAGGATTTGGGGATCTCACTAAATCTGTGCTGGAAATATTTACCTGCTATTGTGCTTTTCAGCACAGTTACAGACAGTCTGACTGAGATTAGGGGAAAGAGAGGCCAATCAGGCTTTCTGTAATGACAATGGAAACAGTTTAACCTTGTATACGGTAGCCTACCTATGCTGTTTTCAGCACCAGTTCAGGACCACCAGCTGCTATCAGTTTTCAGCAATAGGTCAGTTTCATGGTGTAGATGGGGCCAGAGAGACCAAAAGATCCCAAGCAATCATCTCTCCTCTGTCACCTGCCACAGTATTGTTTTTTAAACACCAGTCATGACTTCCACTCAAGGAAAAGTGAAACAAACATAGCACTTGCAAAACAACAGATCATCCACTTCCTTCTCAGCAAGAGATGGTCGTTGCAGACATAACAATGCATTTAGAATTGCTGCTTTAAAAGAAGGAACTAATGAGACGTGTATGTTAGTGCAAGAGATGAGATACGATCATGTTCTTTAATAATTAAGGACACTAAAAGCTCTTCTGTTAAGCTCTGTCCAGCATGTATCAAAACATACCTGACTTCGCACTTCTATAGCAATCTCAAAGCACTTCACAAAAGGTGAGCAAATATCCTTGTATTTTTTGCAAAAGGGGAAACTTAGGCAGAGAGCGGTTGAGTGACTTGCCCAAAGTTATCTTAGGGTATGTCTACACTACGAGAGTAGTTCGATTTTACTTAAATCGAATATGTGGAATCGATATTGCAAAGTCGAACGTGTGTGTCCACACTAAGGACAGTAATTCGACTTTGTGAGTCCACACTAACGGGGAAAGCGTTGACATTGGAAGCGGTGCACGGTGGGCAGCTATCCCACAGTTCCCGCAGTCCCCGCTGCCCATTGGAATTCTGGGTCGAGCCGCCAATGCCTTCTGGGTAAAAAAATGTGTCGAGGGTGCTTTTGGGTAACTGTCGTCATCCGTCCGTCACTACCGCCCTCCCTCCCTGAAAGCGCCGGTGGGAAATCAGTTCGCGCACTTTTCTGGGCAGTGACAGCGCGGACGCCACAGCACTGCGAGCATGGAGCCTGCTGCGACCATCGCTGCAGTTGTGGCCGTTGTCAACACCTCGCAGCTTATCATCCACCTTTCTCAGAGGCAGATGCAGAGAAATCAGGCGAGGAAGCTACGGCACCGCGGTGAGGACCTGAAATCTGAGAGTAACACAGACCTGTCAGAAAGCACGGGACCCAGCACCGAGGACATCACGGTGGCAATGGGTCATGTTGATGTTGTGGAACGGCGATTCTGGGCCTGGGAAACGAGCACGGACTGGTGGGACCGCATAGTGCTGCAGGTCTGGGATGAATCACAGTGGCTGCGAAACTTTCGCATGCGGAAAGGGACTTTCATGGAACTTTGTGAGTTGCTGTCCCCTGCCCTGAAGCGCAACGACACCCGGATGCGAGCAGCCCTGACTGTCCAGAAGCGAGTAGCCATAGCCCTCTGGAAGCTTGCAACGCCAGACAGCTACCGGTCAGTCGCGAACCACTTTGGCGTGGGCAAATCTACCGTGGGGGTTGTTGTGATGCAAGTAGCCAACGCAATCGTTGAGGTACTGCTGTCAAAGGTAGTGACCCTGGGAAACGCGCAGGTCATCATAGATGGCTTCGCCGAGATGGGATTCCCAAACTGCGGTGGGGCTATAGATGGAACTCACATCCCTATCCGGGGACCGGACCACCAGGCCAGCCAGTACATCAACCGAAAGGGCTACTTTTCAATGGTGCTGCAAGCACTGGTGGACCATAGGGGACGTTTTACAAACATCAACGTCGGATGGCCGGGCAAGGTTCATGACGCTCGTGTTTTCAGGAACTCAGGTCTGTTTAGACGGCTGCAGGAAGGTATTTACTTCCCGGACCACAAAATAACTCTTGGGGATGTGGAGATGCCTATAGTCATCCTCGGGGACCCAGCCTACCCGCTAATGCCCTGGCTCATGAAGCCCTATACTGGCGCCCTGGACACTGAAAAAGAACTCTTCAACTACCGGCTGAGCAAGTGCAGAATGGTGGTGGAGTGTGCTTTTGGCCATCTCAAGGGGAGATGGAGAAGCTTACTGACTCGCTGTGATCTCAGCGAAACCAATATCCCCATTGTTATTGCAGCTTGCTGTGTGCTCCACAATCTCTGTGAGAGCAAGGGGGAGACCTTTATGGCGGGGTGGGAGGTTGAGGCAAATAGCCTGGCTGCTGATTACGCCCAGCCAGACAGCCGGGCGATTAGAAGAGCACAGCGGGACGCGCTGTGCATCCGGGAGGCTTTGAAAGCTAGGTTCCTGAGTGAGCAGGGTAACCTGTGACTTTTAAGTTTGTGTACAGAGAAGCTGAACCTGCCCCCGTTTCTTTACCCACTAAATGTTCAGTATCCTCTCCAGTTACATACCCCGTTCCCCCCCTTCCAACACACGTTTAAAAATAAAATCACTTGAATTTTGTTAATGAACACCATTTTCTTTATTACTGTTTTCGTGGGAAAGTGTTGAAACTGGGACGCAGACTGTGGTGGGGAGCGGGTGTAGTGTAGTGATGCAAATGACGCTTCTAAACTCCAGGAATGACAGGCTCCGCGGTGGTGGACTGGTGGTTTCAACGGAGCCTGCCACCCCTCCTGTTCGGGACTCTGTGTGTGGGGGGGGGGGGGGGGGGCTATGTGACTTTGTGGCAGGGGGAGGACGGTTACAGATCCCCTGCTGCGTGGCTCTGTGATCCAGGATAAGGACCGCTGCATAAGATCAGTAACTGCCCTCCCCCGCCACAAAGTCACAGAGCACCCCCCACCCACCACAGAACACTAAAACCACCTCCCAGACTGACCAGGGTAACTAGTGACTGCAATGTGTGTGTGCCCTGCTGCTGAACCTGCCGCCGCCTCTGTACCCTGGTAAAGGTGACTGTTCTGTCCAATTACCAACCCCCTTGCCCCCCTTCAGACAGACTCTCCTCAAAAAGAACATGATGGAAACAGTAATTAACAGAAACGTATTTTTTATTAGCAACTACACATGAAACTGGGGGGTGAAACTTGGACGGGGGCTTGGGTGAGGCGGGAAGGAAAGGACTTGTCAAATTTTGGGGAATGAGAGCCTTCTAGTAGTAGAGCAGTCTGCAGGGGTGGAGTGAGAGTTTTCACGGACTCTGCCGCCCCTCCTTCTTTGGACTTTGGGTGAGGGGGGTATGGGACTTGGTGGCGGGGGAGGGCGGTTACAGATAGACTGCAGCGGGGCTCTGTCCTCCTGCCTCCGGTCCTGCAGAACATCCACAAGGCGCCGGAGCGTGTCCGTTTGCTCCCTCATTAGTCCAAGCAGCGTTTGAGTCACCTGCTGGTCTTCCTGCCACCACCTCTCCTCCCGTTCCATGTGTGATCGGTGCATTTGGGACAAGTTCTCCCTCCACTGGATCTGCTGGGCTGCCTGGGCTCGGGAGCAGCCCATAAGTTCCGAGAACATGTCCTCCCGTGTCCTCTTCTTCCTACGCCTAATCTGCGCTAGCCTCTGGGAGTGTGATGCCAGGCTAGGTTGGGAGACAGTCGCAGCTGTGGGAATGGGAAAAAGGGAGTGAATTCCTCCAAAAGATAAATTTCGTTGTGAACAAAGAACATAGTCTTTCTCTGTGAACAAGACCATGCACAGCACCTATCACATGCGCACTCAGGACAAGGTCGAATTTTCGGCCTTCGCATTCAGTGCCTGGGGTCTTGCAGTGCAGATCAGAGAAGTGGGGCAGGACACCGGAATTTGTGTAGCAGGCCGACATGGTAAGCCGTAGACTTGTGGCTGCTTAAAATTTTAATAGTAGCACTGGCCTCCTTTCACATTGAAAGCAATGCCAGTCCCTGCTGCCAGCAATCCGGCAAGCATAAACTCTGCCCCTGTCCCACCCCCTCGCGGCTGTCCCAGGGAAAGATCCCTGTATGCTGCCCCTCTCTCGCCTCCACCGCGTGGCTGTAAACCGCCGGTTACAGTTCTGTAAAGGAACAGGCAAGCAGTCCCAATACTAACATTCCCCTACCTAATTCAAAGCAGGTCACCATGAGCGACATCACTCTGATGAGGATTTCAGAGACGGAAAAAGAAAGGATGCTTCGGGAAAGCCTGCAAAGACCAGGGCCGTATGCCGCCACGCTCTGAAGGGCAATGATCCCGGAGTACTTGCTTGTCTCCTGGCGCGGAAATGTTTGCTACTACGGAGGACCCAATAAGGCCGATCTCCCCAGGAACCTGATGCAAAGGCTTTCCAATTACCTCCAGGAGAGCTTCGTGGAGATGTCCATGGAGGATTTCTGCTCTATCCCCGGACATATAGACAGGATTTTACTGTAGCTGCACTGGCAGGGACTAAACAGTAGAGCGGCTTGGGCAGAACAATCATGCTAAACCGGACATTGTTAGATTTTTTTTTAGTAGTTGCACTGCCAGGGACTGAACCGTTAAGCGCCTAGGGCAAAGTAATCATGCAAAACCCATTGTTAATATTGTTAATATTCCTGTTCTGTTAAAAATAAATGTTTAGATGTTTTAAACACTTACTGACTGATCCTTCCCCTGATTCCGTGTCCCGGGTTAACGGCTGGGGACGGTTGGTAGGGGATCTCTGTAAGGGTGATGAAGAGATCTTGGCTGTCGGGGAAATCAGCGTTGTAAGCGCTGTCGACTGCCTCGTCCTCCTCATCTTCTTCCTCATCTTCCCCGTCCGCTAACATGTCCGAGGAAGCGGCCATCGACAATATCCCATCCTCAGAGTCCACGGTCAGTGGTGGCGGCCGCACCTAGGATGGAATGCAGTGCCTCGTAGAAACGGGATGTCTGGGGCTGGGATCCGGAGCGTCCGTTTGCCTCTTTGGTCTTCTGGTAGCCTTGTCTCAGCTCCTTGATTTTCACGCGGCACTGCGTTGCATCCCGGCTGTATCCTCTCTCTGCCATGGCTTTAGAGATCTTCTCATAGATCTTTGCGTTCCGTCTTTTGGAGCGCAGCTCGGAAAGCACGGACTCATCGCCCCACACAGCGATCAGATCCAACACTTCCCAATCAGTCCATGCTGGGGCCCTCTTTCTATTCTGAGATTGCACGGCCATCTCTGCTGGAGAGCTCTGCATTGTTGCCAGTGCTGCTGAGCTCGCCACGATGTCCAAATAGGAAATGAGATTCAAACTGCCCAGACAGGAAAAGAAATTCAAATTTTCCCGGGGCTTTTCCTGTATGGCTGGTCAGAGCATCCGAGCTCGGACTGCTGTCCAGAGCATCAACAGAGTGGTGCACTGTGGGATAGCTCCCGGAGCTATTAGCGTCGATTTCCATCCACACCTAGCCTAATTCGACATGGCCATGTCGAATTTAGCGCTACTCCCCTCGTTGGGGAGGAGTACAGAAGTTGAATTTAAGAGACCTCTATGTCAAACTAAATAGCTTCGTGGTGTGGACGGGTGCAGAGTTAATTCGATGTAACGGCGCTAAATTCGACATAAACTCCTAGTGTAGACCAGGCCTTAGAGAGTCAGTGGCGCAGTTGGGAATAGAACCCAGACTGCTTGGCAATCCGGAACCAAGCTTTAATGACTAAACACCACCCCATACCTTGTATGATTTAAAAGATGACATTGTGATAAACGGGAATTCCAAGAGCTTTGGCGCGATCTCTCTCAGGTGAAGTTTGGTTTACAGTTTGTTCAAGTGTTTGCCTGATCAGGAGAGAAACTAGTAAGGTAATGTAACATTCCTCCATACAGCAACTGATGCTGACAAGCTCTCACTATATTTTAGTTGAGTTCTCGCTCTTCCCCTAGTCCAAGGATACCATCTCTTACCTCCCGTGGCAACAGTCCTCCTCACTGAGGACTGGTCACAATCCTCTCTAGGCAGGACATTTTGGAGCAGATTCCCACACTAGTCTCTGCTGATCTAGAAGGGAAAGATCTTGAACTTCAATCCCCACCATAGCAGCACATTGTGCTTCTCCAGCATTGGCCTCAGCATAGCTGTTTCATCTTGCAGCACAGCTGTTGCAGAGGGTATACCCAAACTCAGTATCTGCCTTTCCAGCACCCGTGTTACAATTAGTCATAACCCACTTAAGACAGAGGAACCAATTCCTCCTCCTAAAAAGGAAAGCAAATCCCAAAGTGCCCATTTTGACAGAAGCAAAAGAGAGCAGTGGGTGTAAACAAAAGCTTCCATCTGGCTATAAAATATACCACCTTCAAGCTGCAAAGAGAATTACATGGACCTCATTCAGGACTTTCCTCAAATAAAAACCACAGATCCATATATCCAATAGTTTCACATAATGTAAGTGCATACACAGACCAACCTCTCTAGGCAAGAAGTGGCATATTAGCAATGTTTTCAATCAAGAACTTATGCATGGTCTCCCAATGTTTTATTTCTCAGACCTGCATCTAATATAGTTAGAGATGCAAAAAAACAGCATCAACTCCCATGATTGAGGTTTTACTTTTTCATCCGCTCCAAACAGTAGTGTTAAAAGAGCTTATTTAGTAACCAATATTCCTTCGCTAGATTCAACATTTTTATCCCCGCTCATTAGGTTTAAACTAATTGGTCAACACAATTCATCACTAATATTAACCCATTACTTCAACACTGTCTAGCAGGATAGATCTTCAACAGCTCCAGATATACCTTCCTTTCACAGGAGATGATCACAGATTTATGCTAACCATGTCATCTAATTTCAAGAGAAACATCTTCTATAGCTTCACCTTTGGATTTTACAGTTGTGAAGTTGTGCTGAGGTGGAGTATTTTAGCTAAATTAAGACTCCAATCTTAATTATGAGAGCGTAGGTCCCATCATTGCAACTCATGAATAAAGACTTTGCGGGGGGGGGGGGGGGGGGAAGAGATCAGGCCCTCAGCATTCACATCTTTCAGGATCCCAATCCCTATCCACACATGAATTGTCACACTATCAGCCCCATTCACTCTTATTAATTGAATCCAATTAAGGTGTTTTGAATTCTTTAAAGTTTTACACTCCAGTTTTTACTTTACAAAGTAGATTTTAATCAAGTCAAGGTTTTGTCACACAATACACTTAGAGATACACACACCAAACACCCATATTTCCTAAGATCTTCCAACACGGAAGAAAGCAGCAAGGGTACTGTGGTCTCAGAGGCAGTATTTTGGGCTTCAGTTGCTAGATGGTATGTAATGTGACAAGAATAGGAATAAAAGTTTTTCCAGTGATGATAGGAAGTAGTTCCTCTATACAAAGCTACCATAAAGCAAGATGAAAAAAGCATGAACTCCCCCCTCATCCCCCTGCTGTGTAAAATACTGGATTTTGCACATCTCCAGTAAGCCATGGGTCTCAAACAAAAAACAAACAAACAAAAAAATCCATCTTTGTGGGGAGATCAGAAGATACTTAGCTTTATTCTTGGCAACACCACCTGCCAGTTTGCAGGATCATCAGCCCCCCAAAAAATCCATTAATTCTCCTCTTCCTGTTTCCAAGGAAAACGTACCACTTGCTGGGGCTTGAGAATGCAAAGATCTTCAGTTTCATCATAACATGTGTCTTCCAAAGGTACTTATAAGTATGTACAATAATTTACGTAGGACACTTCTAATCCAAATGCAGATAATGTGAACAAGGGAACAAAAGGGAAGAGAAAACCATTAAATCTACACCAGAGGCTCCAATGAGAACACTTTTTAATCTGGCAGGTAGATTCCCCTTCCCCTCCATGTTTTAATCTTTAGAAGAACTAATGTGTTGGGTAACTGATTTTCCAGCAGCTCAACCATTTTTATTCTATTATCCTGATGCACAAATACCTGCTGGTTTCAAGTAAACCATCACTGCAGCCAAATCAAACTAAAGCTTGCACCTGGGAAAATACTGCCTGAAGGAAAGCATCGGTATTCTGGCATTGCTAGGGGTAAACTGTTCTAATGTCGGAGTTCCAAGTCTAATTATTCACAAGAATATCATCCCTCAAAGACACTTTCCCCGCCCCACACTGTCACAAAGGAGACCCAAATGTGAACATGCTTGCTCCTCAAGCTAGCAACAGCCCAGTGCCCCAAACTATGAAGCTCGCACAGTCGAACTGAAACCTCTCACGGGCATGGGCAAGACATCCTAATAAAGTCTGCCATGAGGAGAGAAGGGAAACCACACAGAAGATACTTTATTACAGAAAGGCCTGAGCACAGAGTATTACCCCTCCAGTGGAAAGCTGGTATATAGCTCACCACGTTTTCCCTCATGACTGAAGAACAGTGTGGCTTGGGGACATTTATGTTTGACAGATGGCCAAAACCAAGCGAGGAGGGAGAGCATGGCTGCATTTTTCTTTTTAAAATCAGTTACCTCCCAGTAAAACATTTAGTGTTTTTACCATCAGCAGTAACTCCATAGTCATTGCAACCCATGATTTCCTTGAATTTTGACTAGTGTAGGTGCGCTAACTTCCCGTGTGCTTCAGTGGTTGATTTTCAGAAGGCTTTTAAAACAGGCTCAGTGGCAGATGTAGGAAAACCATTTACACTTTTACCCTGATTACAAAATACCAAAAAAAATCCTAAACACATAGGTAACTGTTTTCTCTAGGGATCACATTCTAAATCTGCCCTGTGTCAGATTTGAAATAACCAGAACGCTACTGAGATGACATATTGCTGTGGCACTCACCATTGTGGTTGGCAAATTTATTTCAGAAGTAAAAATGGCCAAGGACAATACCTTTTTGGGAATGGAGATGGGGGGAGGGGGGGGAGGGGAAGAGATAAGATGAGAAATTGCTAGCCATACTGGCATATAGATTAATAGGGAAAAAATAAAATTATGGCTAAGTGTGCAAGAAACTTAGATATATAGAAATAATGAGAGGCTGCCCTGTATTTAAAACAAAAAACATGGGGGGGGGGAACTCAAGCTAATCACTTTATACAAGGATGATGCAATTTTGTTTACTGCGAAGATGGACTTTTTTCTTTTTAAAAAGCCCTAATATGAGTTAATTAACTAAAGGTTAAAGCCAAAAAAGATTTACAATAACTAATTCCAAAGACTCCAAGATACCGTATTTATTTTACTCACACAGACTTTCTAAATGGTGATACTAAAGCACAAAAATAATGCCACAGCAGTCATTGTTCCACTGTAACAAAACAGGGTTTGAGAAATAATTCCAAGAGCCTGAAGCACACTTCCTCCTTCTAAGAGAAGGGCTATTCTCTGTTCAAGCCTCTTCTACACTGGTGCTAACACTACTTCAGCTCCGCCAGGGTTAGTTACGTTTGGCACCATAATGCAGAGGACCCTCTGGCTGCCACTAGCATTTTAAGCCCGGTGTCAGTTAAAACTGCTCTGAGCAAGGTTAAGCAACATGGAGCCAGTTTTTCAATAGATTCTGAGGTGCCTGAAGATGGAGATAGGCTCCCAGGGGGATTTTTGACAATCTGGTCCACGTGCTTAAAATGCAGGTGGGCAGCTTGCAGCCCATCTAGACTAGGGCTCCCAACTTTGCTAACTTTGGTGGAGCTGAATCAGCCTGCGTGACAGTGGGAAATGTTTGCCAAATTTCTCTAATGTAGACAAGCCCTATGTCTCCATGCCCATGCATCACGGTCACCCTCCAACCCTGAGCCCTACTGTAGGATGCAAAAGGAAAACCATTATTTCAAGATCTCAATATCCAGCAACTTCTCCTCCCTCCTCCCCTGTAAGCAGTCTTGCCTCCCAGTACCTCCTCTTTATATATGTACGGAATAAAGGTGCAGCTGGCAAAACATTGGGAAAAATGATCAGGTGAGTGAATTTACTATACTGCACTGAATTCCAGGCCTCCAATTCTCATTAGAATCCTGGGTTCAGGGGTGCTGAAGAAAACCTAATACTTACACACAATAATGAACCCCTGGCGTCTGTGAGAGGTGGAAAATTCTGACCCAAAGCAAACACATCGAAACCTTCCTAGTGGTGGCTGGAGCTTTGTAGCTCCAGACTTCCCAGACTAAGTGAAGATCTGAGACACATCCTAGCTCTAGATTTAGGGTCAATACACAACACTGTTTTGGGAGGTAACAATTTCCACCCTTGCTAGCACATTCAGAAGCACCGGTCTTAGCAATGCTGGAAGTCCTAGTCTAGTTCGGAAGCCATTTTGTGCACTGGGTCAGTCAGACTTGCTCTGGAGAGGTTTAACTGACATGATGCTGCCAACAGCTGCTAGAGCCCCCATCTTAAAATCCTGATGTGTTTGCAAATGAAAGGTAGCTCAGTTAGGAGTCCCAAATCAATTTAGTGTCATTTTGGACAAGATTACTTACACTAATATACCACATGGCTATACGAATTGTTACAGAAGAACCTCAGACATTGGGAAGATGCGAACTCTAGTTGGTGGTAAGGGGGAAAGATTTATGTAAGTCAGGAACAAGGCTTGTTTTAAGTACACAGCTTTTGAATAAAGACTACTTCCACCCCAGGAGCTCAATCTTCTATTTCCAGTTAATAAGGCATAACACCAGCCATTCAATGTAATTGCATTAACAGCATCAATTCATGCCACATTAAAATACTTTCTTGGCACAATTTATTTTTCTGACCCAAACAAAGAAGCCACTAGCAAGTTATTAACAATATTCTACCCTAAAGTGTCAGTTTAACAGCCCTATAAAAACATTTTTAGATTTAAGGAAACAAAAATGTGCATGCTATTGATATTAAAACTGCAGTTACTCTTTCAGGAGTACCAGCTGCTTTTTTGCAAAGCATTTGTAATGCATTAATCTATACAGTGAAGGACAAAAACTCAACTGAAGGCAGTAGATGGCTGTGTTGTTAGGCGCTGCTAACGGCTCAGAAAGAGAGGATTCTTTTACTTTCTTGTCCATTTCTGGATATATTATTCAAGCCCTTTTTTGAGTTATGTTCAGGCTGATCAACAAAGACTAAAAAGGGACTGTACATTTGTTTCTAAGTTGAAGTGAACAGAACTGGTGTAATTTAGGCTGAATTCCAGATGCTCAGTTTCAAACTACTTCTTGAATAATGCCCCTCAGCCTTTTCTTGTGTGCCTTTTCATGTTGGTGATCACTGGCACTGCTTTTGGCCTTGCTATCCCATACCGATGAAAGTAGGGAGAACAAGTAAAGGAACAGAATGGGATCTCAAATTGAACAGCCTCTTGCCAAAGTAGTGAAAATACCAATTCCCATTACCCCAGCTCCATTGATAGGTCTATCAGAATTTTATATTGTAAGTGCTTAATGGGAAGAAAGAATGAGTATTTATTAGAATAATTTCTGTTAAATATAAGGAAGAGTACTGCAGATTTAATTTCACATCTTGGCTATGCTCTGACAAAGGAGAAGTTACCAAATGCAGCAACTAGCTCCTGTCCCAAGCCAGGGATTAACTAATGCCCCTCCCAAACCTTTCCCTACCCTCCCACCCCAACCCTTTCCATTTTATTTCCCAACTAGACAACACTGTTGGCAAATCAAGACAGCATGAAACTTACATCAGTAAAAAACAAACAAACAAAAAAAACATGAACTGTGCCAATGCATCAGGGCAACTATCCTATTAAATGATGTACTTCTCCACACTAGCATTTCTGCTTGGGAGCCAGCTGTACCTTTGTCACAGAGGATGATAGTTTTAACATTCTGAGTATGCTCTGTGGTGCAATTGTAAGTGCTGCAATGCCACATACAAGAGAGATTCAACACCTGATTTTTTCCCCCCAAGACTTCTTTTCAGGGACACGACAGGGACATCCCCCACGGGTTTGTGCAATGACACTCAATAAGTACAATCCGATGCTTTAGCACAAATTACAATACCCAGTTGAGCACAGTGTAAGGCATGTGGACAAGAAGAGACATCAGCGATATCCAGCAAGTGGGAAAGAATTCCAAAACAGCAGGGCAGCATTGGTGCTTGAAGCTCCAGTTGGTTAGATTTTAACCCCACTTTGAATCCCTGATTCCTACCATTGAGGCCAAAATTCAGTTTCTATCATAGTGTTTCTGAAGCTGTTTGCTTTTGGCTGGGCGGTAAAGACCAATTCTTTGCGTTTCATTCTAATATAAAAGCAGAAATGTTGGCTGAATCTGTAGGAGAAGGAACTGAGCACCAGGGATGTCTGAAGGTGATCAAAACTTTGCTCTGACCTTAAAATGTCACTGCACTAAGTTTCAGGGGCTTATGGGGGAGTAAACTGGCCCAGCCACTAGCATGGTCACAAAAAGTTTTGTATTTAAAAAAACAAGGCAAGTGGATTAATTATGAAACCCTCTTTTCACAAGTAGCCCAGGTTTTAAAAATTCCCGCAAAATTAAAAAGTTAGATTCCTCCATCTAAAAAAATAGTTTATACATATGCGCTGAAAGTGACCACCACAGGTCTGAACAGCACCTTACAGTACAGACTAAGACTTAAAGAATTGATCTCACATTTGCAGTCTTTAATTAAAAAAAAAAGAAAAATGTCTGGCTATGGCTGGGATGACACATATGGGAACACTTCAGAACACAAGGCAGAGGCGAAACGAGCAGCGTCGCTCTCCAGGCCAGGGTAGCGGTGTAAAGGGGCACTTCATGCACAAAATGTATTTTACAAAATACATATCCAAAAAAGCAAAAAACCCCACCTTGCACTAAACTGCAACACTCTTAACACTTGCTTTGCCACAGGCTGCTGCCCATGCCTTGTTCGACAGAGGAGGCATGTGAAAGGGGGTGGGAGAGGGAGGAGGGGGGAAATCCATGTTTCAGTCTATTTTCCAAAACTCTCTTTTATAGGGACATCTTCAGTCATCTGATGTCAGAGACAGAGCTCTCATTAGAGTCAGTGTATGAAGCGGTCATGACAGGAGTGCCGTTGTTTGCCAAACGGCCTTGTCTCAAGGTTTCAAAGTATGAGGCCTGCACTGGTTTGTGGGACTTCAGAACTTCTTTAGCATCTTCTATCTTAAACCATTCCCTTTTCCTTCCTGTGGGTAGAGAAATAAATTAGTAAACGCAGTAAGAGGACTAAAGATAGACATTTATCCCTCTGTGAAGTTTTTGCTGTTGACTAGCATTCTGTCCATGTCAACTGTGATTAAAGTGGAACAATGAAGTGGGCTTGCAGCCCAATGCCAATTCAAAAATCCCAAGAGACTTCTCTCATTAGTCTTTTGATCTCATAGCGACTGAAGGGTCCCCCCTAGCCAAGTGTAACACAGATGCCTCCAACCTTCCACAAAAGATGTTAATTAGGGTAGTAAGTCCACCATCCAATTGACGGTGGTTTTGGATCCTGAGATTTATTTTTTTAAATGTTATTTCCATGATTTCTGAGTGGGATATAAAAATATAAAAACACCACCAATTTTAAGGGAATTCATAACAAATTTTGAACTTCATCTATCATTTAACAATTTTCTCTTTTTAAATTACATGCTCCTGAAAAGGAGGAAAAGATGGCACTCTCTGAAACCTGGCTTGGCATGAGGAAGTGCTTTTTCCCCAAGGCATCTCAATCCTCTTGTACAGCATTTGTCTCTTTGTATTGAGACCTCTCCTGAGGAGAGCCCGCAAGCTGAGCCCAATTATACGTGGGTTTTTAAGAGTGTTAGCAAGCATCCTGCAGGAATTATACTGACAAACTCATTTTCGTTTGGGGATCTGATAAGGATTTAAACGCACCGCTTTCAGGAGTGAGTGGTCAAACAGAAGTGCAAGAATTAGACAAAACACGAGTCTCTATATAAACCCACTGAGACGACTCTTAAAGGACCAGGGAAGGAAGAAGGAATCAACAACATGATCATATTTTTGCTTTCAAAAGGACAAGTCAATAGAATTCAACTATTCTAACAATCACAGTAAAGGGCGGGAAGTTGGCATGCTTCTGTATGAGAGGGAAGACGTACACCAGTAATGCTAACAAGCATGAAGGTCTTACCAATATTGACAGAGTCCTCCCAGTCTTCCAACACGTCTGTGACAATAAGTACATAAACATATGTTCTGTGTTTCCTGTCCCGATTCTGAAAGGCAAAATGGACAAGATTATGGCAGAGCAGCCAAGAAGACAACACCTAAATAAAATCCTAAACCCTTTTTTTTTGGGGGGGGGGGGAGACGACGGGGGACGGACAACTTAAAGCAGCCTCGAGAAGGTGGGATAGTGCAAGCCTTCCTTTAAGTAGTGACCTTATTTAGTCTACAAAACTACAATCAATGGTCTCCCATTTCAAGATCAAGAAAGTTGTTCAGAAAGGGTTAGTGTGTATAAAATCAAGGGACTACAATAAGTGGCATTAGGATGAAGTAGCATACAATAGTCCACACACAATAAATAGGCCCAACACTATTACATGAAGTCTTGCTCTGTATTGCCGGTGAATGGCGTTATTTAATAAGAGATCTGATTTTGATTGCTGCTGATCACCAGCTATCCCAACTGAAGTGGAAACTGAGCACTCAGCACATCTGGAAAAAAAAAAATCAAGACAGACAGACAGACACACACACACAAAAAAGGTGCCTTCCCTCCAAACCTGGTTGTCTAGTTTGGCCAACATGCATACTGCTGCAAGCTTAGAAAGAAGTTTCACTAAAATGACATTTTTGCAGCAAGACTTTACAACCTGAACAGATATTTCAATAAACTTACCTCAAAAATTCCTACTAATCTTCCTAACGTCCCTTTCACTCCAGCCTATAGAAAGTACAAACAGAAGGAGGTTTAATGTTTTTAACTACAGCTCAGCTCATTTCCTTATTTCCAGTGTGACAGCAAGGTTTGTAAAAACAGGAAACAAATGTTGAAAGCAGTCAATTCACATGAAAACAGTGTAATCACCAGAGGGATGATGTAACTGTAGCACGAGCCCCAAAAGCCTGGGATCCATCTTAGAGAGAAAAATCAGTTTGACACCTGCATATCGAGATACCCTCGATGATCCAACAGCTCTTATATGGCAAATTGAACAGAACAACATGCTCAGCACAGTTTGAGCCCAGATAAAACTTGCTTAAAATAAAGGGGAAAAGGCTGAAGATCTCTAAGATCTGCAGGCTTGGGTTTCAAAGCTGAAAATAAGTTTGTGTCAGATGCAAAAAGCAGTCTGCAGCAACACCACCTGTTCTACAGAAAGCTTTTATTTCCTTGCAACCGAGCTGAAGAAAATGTGGGTTGGAATTTCAGTTGTTTTACTTTGGTCTACTTGGGTTCAAAGGCTGAGTCCACACTAGAAAACTTTAGAGTGAGAAACCTCAGGTAAAATCAACTGAATCCTATCTACAATACAGCTTCCATCAGAAATACTGGTGGTGAATTACAAGATATGAAATTTGCTATTTTAGATAACGGCCAAATATATCCTTAAGGGCTTGTTGGGCAAAATGTTTGTTTTACCCTTTCCTTTACCCACATTGTTGGGTATGCAAGTCTGTGGACTTAATTCTCTGCTATCTTATAACTACCATAGCAGTGTGAATGATCAAATTTATAGATTAAAAAGAAAATCGGACATGTATTTAAATTGGATTGGTTATTTAAATTAAGTAAAATTTTAAATACATATATTTAAATTAAATTTAAAATATCAACGTATTATATGGCCTAACCTTACAATATCTATTACAATAATTTTAATTAAATTAGAACAATTAAAAATAATCACGAGATTAAAATAATAGTTGCGATTAATCAGTTTTATTCATACTGTTAAACAATAATAGAATGCCCATTCAAATTATGTAAAAAGCAACAAAGAGTCCTGTGGCACCTTATAGACTAACAAATGTATTGGAGCATAAGCTTTCGTGGGTGAATACCCACTTTGTCATGCGTCTGACGAAGTGGGTATTCACCCACGAAAGCTTATGCTCCAATATGTCTGTTAGTCTATAAGGTGCCACAGGACTCTTTGTCGCTTTTTACAGATCCAGACTAACACGGCTACCTCTCTGATACTTGACATTCAAATTATAAATATTTTGGATGTTTTTCTACATTTTCAAATATATAAAATGTACTGTAGTGCCATCCCTAGCATGAAAGTGCAACTTACAAATGTAGAATTATTATTTTTGTTTTGTTTGAGTGCAGTTATGTTAAAAAAAAGGGGGTAAAACTTTAGAGCCCACAAATCAAAGCATGAAGGGGCATATGAATGTTGATATGCCAGATGTGCTAAATACCTTGTAACCCCAGCTTTAAAGTACACAGGATTAGTTAGGGTAGTTTAAAATTTAGGGTTCCCCATTACTGTTTCTAACCTTCCTACCCTACCCTTCATTAGCAATTAATTTTGCTAGCAATGAAGGCTACAGCAGATGAAAAGTACATTTTAAGTTACCATTGATGTTTGCCACCTGCAGGTTCAAATCAGTTCTTATAAACACATGGGATCCTTACAGCTTCGGTTCAACAGCCTGGGAAATCTTTGTAGTCACATCCAATATTTAAAGTCTGAGTACTTGTATTTTTGTATATCCAGCGAATAAGGCATTTACATACCACGATGACTGTGATAAGCTAATTATAATTCAAGGTTAATTGTACTACAATGGAACTGGAGACATGTGAAATTCAAATGCATCTGTGCAGACAGCAGATTATTTTCTAATTCTTCATATGCTCTATTCTTACATGTAAAACCAGTGTTGGAATTCACATCAAATATTTAATTAGCTGATGCAAGATAAAACAACCTCTCAAACTGATGAATTCAAATAGTGAGAGAAAAAAGTGAAAATGGCTGCACAAGACTATTATATTTAAATGTAGAACTGTGTAGAAACCAGAGTTGCTTTCCTGTAGGAAATTTCACATTTCATTCTGGATCTGAACAAAAAGTCAGAAATGCATTTTCCTATGGAATGGAAACAATTGAAAAAGTTCATTTCAGGAGACCTGAAATGGAATTTTTTCAACATTTCCAGCCAGTTCCCTTGCACCCTAGGGTGCCCGCCATCAGGTTGGCAGCCCAGAGAGCTGGGTAGCCAGCCACCTGGGAAGACTCACTACCAGGTGGGAAGCCCAGGGAACTAGGTGGGGAGATAGCCAGCCGAGGTCCTGAAATCCTGGGGAACCTGTCAGGTGGGCTGCCAAAGTTCCTGCAGGCCCAGGGAGCCAGGAATCCACAGCAGCCCATGAGGCGGGCTGCAAAGGAGCCAGCTGGATCTACCTGCTCAGCCAATCTACCACCTCCCTATATGTAGGAGGTGGATGCAGTTGTCCCAAGAATGTCTGGGGATCAATTCTCATCAGAAAGGAGCTCCTACTAGTGCCCCCATAACACAACAATCCAATTACTGCCCTTCAAAAACTTCTGAAATCAAGCAATGGGATGAATTATTTTAAGGCTTACATAATAGTCCTGAGTTCCAGGCAAAACTGATACTCTGATAAGCCATCGCTTTGGACCACTGCCTCTGCCAAATTAGCGTTCCAAACTGGGCACCTCAGCTTCCCAAATCCAGTAACAGATTATGCCCATCATATGACAGGCCCCCAGGCTAGCATTTTAGCACGTACAAAGTAGTTCTGTGATCATAAGACTGAGATTTCATATTTTCTGTAATTCTGTGCAAGTATTATACATTGCACAATTATAACTGGCATATTGGAAGATAGCTAAGTAGCATTTAATGATTGCATTCACTGGATTAAGAAGTTATAATCAGCTGCTGCAGTGATCATATAGTCCTCTACCAGGTAACTACATGCAATAGATCACTCTTCTGAAGTTCATTCGAGAGGAGTCTTCATCATGTCAGCATTTGACAGATTGAGGGCAGAGGTGGAATCTGAAATCACTAGAAATACGATTGGGTGCTGCAGTGGTCAGCTCTTCCTGTAACCCTGCTCCTTTTGGCACTTTTGATGTTTATTGTTTGTTGAGCAGCATTCAAGCAGGCAGGTACTTCACTCAAAGCAACTCAACCCTGCTAGGCTGCCACAGTTTGAATTACAGTCTCATTCGGCAGCAATACATGTGAGCAAGCAAACACCAGCTGAGAAAGAGGGGATTATCTCAGCCAGCCCAAACCAGTTTCTTCACTGCAAATGGAGTCCATGCCAAGGCTTCCTTTCAACCACTGAGCTGTCATGGAAAGAGCAGCTTCTCCAAGGCTCTCAGCTGCCAGAGAAAGGGAGGGTCAATGCAGATTTATTTTAGGATTTGAAAGGTGAAGCCATGGATCTGCTCAATGAACCTTTGACTTCAATATCAAATAGCTTAATTATTAATAGCGATTTGGTCATAAAGCAGGGCTGTGTCCCCAAGTAGAACATGTTTCACTAGCCTGGTTAAACTCTATCATTTGTCTTTTGCCAGCATCATATTTTGCTATAGTCTTGATTATTAGTAGCTCAAGTTCAGTGTGCCATGTTACAGCTTGGCAACAAGAAAACTGAGTAGTTTCTCCTCTATTTCAAAGATATGAGCAGATGGAAAATGCTATCTTCATAGAAAAACACAAACAAAAAACCACCCCAACAAAAATAGACCTCAGAAGAACTAGTGGGCTTTGGGAAGAGAGGTTCTTTTTAAAACATAACAATTTTATTCTTTCCATGGTATGCAAGCAAATAATTGCTATGAGAGACAGCTGGGTGCTGCCAAGGATTTTCACAAGCACAATTAACCCCACCTGCATTTGAAACCAAATGCCATGGGCCTAGTTATACAATGGAGGTGAACAAAGTACAAAGTTCAATACCCTGCCCCACAATCCTCCTCACTACACAACTGGGGGAGGAAGACAATCTCAGCTCTAACCTTATCTGACTTTCAGCACAAAGCATAATATGAGGGGAAGCAGGAGTGGAAATTTTTGAAAAAACCCTCAAGCGTTCTTCAAATACTTGCAATATTTTAGTTGAGTTTTAAATACTTCAGAGGTACATGAACCCGCTTCTTTTACAGGAATAAAGTAGGGTGCCAATGTGCGGTTAGTTAATTTAAAAAATGGCAGTTATTTCCTAATACAGATTTTTATGGAAGAGTTAAAAAGGAAAGACATTTTGATATTAAGAGGCTTAGAGTGTATACAGCGGGTGGTATACATAAGGATTTTTAATTCTGATATGTAGATTTTGAGGACCTCTGAATAGATACACAGAAACTGCTGTATTAGACCAGACCAGGGGACCACTTAGTCCAGCATCTTGTCTGACAGCAGACATTTCCAGATGCTTCAGAGGACAATGCAAGAAATTCCATAGTTGACAAATATGAAATAATTTGCCTATGGGGGAAGTTTCCTCCAAACTCTCATCAGTTAGCTGTTGACTTATGCCCTGTAGCATGATGGTTTATAACCCTTATAAAAACATTTTATGTGTTATTTTATGCAATTGTGGACCTCCTTGTTATCTATACGAACATCTAATCCTTCCCAAATCCCTGAACAGCTCATGGCTTCAGTTAATCTGTGGAACTCACTGTTAGATATCATGCATGTTATGTAAAATAATATTCTTTTATCAGTTTTCAATGTGTTGCCTTTTAATTTAATTGAATGTACCTCATTCTTCTAACTGAAGAAGCGTCTACAGGAGTGCTCAATTTACTTTCTCTATAGAATTCTGTATACCTGTCACCTCTCCTTCCAGAACAATCTCATATGAGGGGAGCGCTAAATGATAAGAAATCTTTCCATGCCTCTAATTATTTTCATGGCCAGTCTCTGGATATCCACACAGGATTTAAAAACAAACAAAAAAAAACCTGTTTATTGGGCCAAAACACTATTTTAATTTCAGAGTAGCAGCCGTGTTAGTCTGTATCCGCAAAAATAACAGGAGTACTTGTGGCACCTTAGAGACTAACAAATTTATTAGAGCATAAGCTTTCGTGGGCTACAACCCAAGTGGGTTGTAGCCCACGAAAGCTTATGCTCTAATAAATTTGTTAGTCTCTAAGGTGCCACAAGTACTCCTGTTATTTTAATTTGTTCCCCAATAAATGGGCCTCAATGATTTGAATACCAACTCATGGACAATTCTGTAAGGACATGTCTTTTCTGAAGCTCTGTTTTTTTAAGAAACTGCATTTTATTAACTATACAACGTAAAATTCAACTTAAAACAATACAGCTTCATTTTAACTTCTTTCAATTAAAGGTCTCGGACAAAAGGCAGTGCTTCTCTTGAACAAGAGAGCCTTTTTTAAACAACTGTACTACCTTTCTTCTCATTTCCTATTTTCTTCCACTGTCTGTAACTTTGGCATCATGCATGACCCTTCCCCTTTCTTCTCCTCCCACAACTATCTTGTCTTCAAACCTATTGTTTCGTTGTCTTCACATCACACCTTCATTTCCTCCCACCTAACACTAACAAAACATTATTTTCTTATTTTAAAAAAACAGGATACCTGCATTATATTTGGGGTGTGTGTACAAGAGAAGTACCAGCAACCATTTGAAAAGACATTTTAAATTCTAGTAACAGTAGCCAGGAACTGTATCACTTTATTAGATACAAAACAAACAGGACACAAAAGACTACTGAAAGTGAAGGCTGTACGGGGAATGGAAGATTGTCTCTTCACAGCAAGAAATGAGATGGGACAGTCAAACTTAAACCATTGTTTAGCTTTTTTGGGACCTATGAGACATACCATGTCCATATTACTAAAGAGAATTTATGTATTTTTCACAGTTAGATGAAGGAAAAAGATTATCATTAGACATATATTTGTAAGTTTCTTAAATAGATACCAAGACCTCCATTCAATCTTAATTCCATTTGTGATGAGAATATTCTGTTCTGCGCCCAACATATATCCTGTAGTGTTCAATTTAGAAGTTATACACTTATAGAACTGTAGTCAGTTCTCTATTATACATGAGCTTTGCACTTTGCTTTAAATGATTTTTACCCTTAAGGATATGAAGATAGAAAAGTACAGTAACAGACAATGTCACTAAAAATGCAAGCACTATTAGTACCTCTAATAAATTGCAGGTATACTGAAAATTGAACCAAGAGACTGAAAATATTTTTCACAACATGCAGATTATTTTGGCAGCAGGGGAAGGAAAGGAAAAACAAGAATGGAAAAGAATAAGAAAACAGAGCCAACTACCGACCATAGAGTGATTCCAGGTGTTCTGTTCTTGTTGGGTACATACCTCTTCACAGACTTCCCGCACAGCAGCCACGTTGGGCTCCTCCTCGGGCTCCATGCCACCTCCTGGGACAATCCATCTGTCTGGATGGCGACTACTGCTCACCAAGAGCACCTGCCAACGAAAAGGGTTATATTTCAAAGCAAAACAGAGTGCAACTGATATGTGTACTCTCATGGTAGTATGCTTTTGTGGGACTTGGCTTAAAAAATTATAAGTTCTCATATATGACCCCTAAGACTGGTCAAATTGGGGTTCTGAAAAATATTCTGCTTCTTCCTTCTGAGGCCGAGCCTTCCCTAACCCCGTCCTATTTAGACAGTTGCACATACTCTATTTAGTAAGCTACTCCAAGTTCTCCAAACTACTCCAACCACTACTACTCTGGAACAAGGATACTCAAATCTTGAAAAGACAAAATAAACGGAGGCTGAGCACCACAAAATTAAGGTTAGCAATTTCACATGGCATCACAAAGCGCATCATTGCAAGTCAAAAGAACAGGAGTACTTGTGGCACCTTAGAGACTAACAAATTTATTTGACCATAAGCATTCGTGGGCTACAGCCCACTTCATCGGATGCATGTAGTGGAAAATACAGTAGGAAGATATATATACACACACACACACATACACACACAGAGAACATGAAACAATGGGTGTTACCATACACACTATAAGGAGAGTGATCAGTTAAGGTGAGCTATTATCAGCAGGAGAGAAAAAGAACTGTTTGTAGTGGTAATGAAAATGGCCCAAATTGCAAATTGGACACCATTAAATTAGGCTTGAATAAAGACTGGGAGTGGATGGGCCGTTACACAAAGTAAAACTATTTCCCCATGCTTATTTTCCCCCCACTACGGTTCCTCACATCTCCTTGTCAATTGCTGGAAATTGGCCATTTTCATTACCACTATAAACAGTTCTTTCTCTCTCCTGCTGATAATAGCTCACCTTAACTGATCACTCTCCTTATAGTGTGTATGGTAACACCCATTGTTTCATGTTCTCTGTGTATGTATGTATGTATGTGTGTGTATATATATATATCTTCCTACTGTATTTTCCACTACATGCATCTGATGAAGTGGGCTGTAGCCCACGAAAGCTTATGCTCAAATAAATTGGTTAGTTTCTAAGGTGCCACAAGTACTCCTGTTCTTTTTGTGGATACAGACTAACACGGCTGCTACCCTGAAACATTGCAAGTCAATGTCATCGCATACTGTTTAAACTTCAAGACACATCACAATACAGTATCCGATAGTCAAGACACTTCACCACTACTTTGCACCTGTCCACACCTACATTACATGAAACGGGACTTTTTTTTATTTTTTATTTTTATTTTATTAAAGTTGGTTGGGCACAGAATTAAGGTAACTTGCCCTTGTAAACTGGTAATTTTGATAGTTTAATGGAAAGATTTTCAAATTGGATGCCCAACTTCCCTTTTGCCTTTGAAAAGTTTCCCCCTGAATGTACTCTATGCAGTACTGCACTAAGAGAATAAACACGTTAGGCAAGTAATTGCACACCTTTTATTTAAAATTACACGTGTATCCCAACTCTTATATCCCTTTCTGGCTTCTTCTGACCCTTGGGACTGACAGGAAGGGATCCTAGCTAATCCTGTCCATTCTCTCCCTGCTGCCTTGTGTATCAGGCACCATAAGAAGCAGTCCTGTGATCAGCACTCAGTTTCCTCTGCCTCAGATAAGACAGAATATAAAAACAAAACAAAAAACAAACCACCACACCACCGATTAGATCTGTGAAAAGCAATATCTGAAATGTCTGAGTTTCATCAGCCTAGAAAGAGTAATATTTTATTTTTATATATATATATATATATACACACATGTACACACACACACACACACACATTCCCATTTCAACAGAGTTGAGTTTGTGAACCAGCAAAATAGGTTTGAACATATCTGAGTAGGAGCAATTCAAGTTTTCTCCTAAATATGTATTTTTGAGGTGGTTCTTTGGAGCACCTTTTACTCTAATGTTCTGCTATGAAATATAATGTGGTTTTATTTGTTTGCTTATCCTCTCCCATAAACAAATGCTAACTGTTAATCCCAGCTGGCTGAAAGTTCCCCCAAGGAATACCTGGACATTGTGTTTACTGAATCTGTCTGCGATTCATCCACAAGAAGAAAGACAAGCAAAAACAAAACCTGTAGATGTACCCGTGATGTTTATTCACTCATTCCACTCAGAGCCGTCATGTTACATATCTCTATTTTACTGGCACAATTACCAAAGTAGCTCTGAACCAATGCAACCGTTCCGCAAACTTTCCGACACAACAGTCCAATTAGGTTATAGGCCAACTGTAATAGTTTCACTCAAACATTTCAGAGCTAAGCTGCAGAAAAGACTAAGCCTATGCCTTACTGTGTAAATGCTGATTTATATATATTTAGTAAGAATTGAAAGATTAGAGCAAATTAGCATGAGAAATGCTACATGCATATGACTGTACATATGGCATTCAAAAATCACATTTGTGTGGAAAGCAAACTTAAGACTTACAGAGTTCCCTCCACTTTTGACAGTTTATACAGTCTTGTCTAACTGATCAGTTTGCAAAATAATGTTCCTTTTCTGTTAGCTAAAAAGCTTACTCACAAGTTACACTAATATTACACAAAAACTATGTTAAAAGAACATTAAGATTGCAAAATCAAGCACTCAAAAGTTCAGGAATGCCAGAATTAAGGTTGCCTGTGAGATCTTAATTCAGCCCTCTTGTGTGTTTGCACTGTTATACAATCTTTAAATGTGTGATCATATACCATTTTTTCCACAGGACTCTTGCCTCATTTCAGTGCACACTTATCGAGCAGTTAGTCAATATTTTCAAAAGCTCCCTGATCTCAGTTCCAGTAACCTGACCCAGACCCAGCACCGCCCACAGCAACCCAGAGCGGCAATTACAGGTAAAGTCCTGCTCAGCCCCAAACTGGAATGTGCCCAGTGCAGACAGAATCTTTCTGGAATTTAGCTGCTAAAATCTAAAGTCTATCCTGAGCATAAGCAAACTCCAGTTTGTAAAAAGCTTATAACCTAGACAAATTCAGGCAGACTTTCACAGGGGTGGCAAAAGGAACACCCCGACACACAAACCACCAGCCCCCACCCGTGAAATTTCTAGTCCCTACGGCAAAGCATGGGGCAACAGAGTGTCTAAGGCTACATCTACACTACAGGGGTGGGTCGATTTAAGATACGCAAATTCAGCTACGCGAATAGCGTAGCTGAATTCGACGTATCGCAGCCGACTTACCCCGCTGTGAGGACGGCGGCAAAATCGACCTCCGCGGCTTCCCGTCGACGGCTCTTACTCCCACCTTCGCTGGTGGAGTAAGAGCGTCGATTCGGGGATCGATTGTCGCGTCCTGACGGGACGCGATAAATCTTTCCCCAAGAGGTCGATTTCTACCCGCCGATTCAGGCGGGTAGTGTAGACCAGGCCTACGAAATGGTCACCACAATTTAACAAGGGCAAAACATTTTCCCCTAGCCTTGTTCCCAGAAACAGCAAAACTATTCTGGCTGAATTTTCTAAAACACTTCAGCATGAGGCAGACACCCAGAATGGAAAATTTCAGCCCAAACAGTTAAGACAAAGTTATAAGCAACTGAAAACAGGGTCATGATGGGAAGCATCAGGAAACCTTAACAACAGTTGGTGAAAGCAGACCCACCTATAATAGATATAGTGAGCCCATTTTTTGAATTTGTTCAAATAGTGAATACAAAGATATTCTGTATTCTCTTAATATTGACACCTCCTCGTCAATTATTGGGAATGGACAACATCCACCCTGACTGAATTGTTAACACTGGTTCTCCACTTGTAAGGTAACTCCCTTCTCTTCATGTGTCAGTATATTTATGTCTCTTCCTCCATTTCAAAGAGAAAGTTGAAAGTTGTCATGATTTATCCAAAATTAAAGAGGAGCAATGGGAAGAAAGAAGGGAATATCTATTTTCTAGTCAGGGTAAAATATACCTGTCCCCAGTAGCTACTAATTTCAATTTGTAATGCCATCTCCAAAACAAAACCTGAGGTAGACCCCTGGAATATCAACAGAGCATACTCACTTGTGGTCAATTTGCAGTTGTGAGGAAATTCAAATAAAAAGCTACTTTAACACAGTACTAAAGGTTTGTAAAAAACAGTTTGACAGTGCAGAACAAGGCAGTGCCCTAATTAACACCCGACTCCTAATGCTGACCTTTTAGATGTGAACAACAATTTTACAGCACTTAAGTTAGCTTCACTCTTTAATGCAACTCAGAATACCCTTAGTAATGGAACAACTGGACAACCCTCAGTGAGAAGCAAAGTCCTGTCATTCTCACACTCTAGCATAGTTTGAACGCATACTTGAAAGAAAGAGGAAATACCCTCACAGGAGGAGGAAACATGCTCTACAGGGGCATCATTTTTGACTACTTTAAACAGGATATTGCCACTAATCAGCTCTTACCAGACAAAAACCTAGATCAAAGTGAAGTTGTGACATTGTTGTGTTCTTCGAAAGCAAACAGGATGTACACAGGGAAATTCATACATCTAAAAAGCTGTACTCCCCAGTATAAGCATGGAGCTCAAAGGTCTCAAGTAAACTGGATAGTATGATCCAAGACTGCATGTAAACAGAGAAATAAAGACAACTTTAACGTTTTACAGTCTGCTTGGTAACCAGTAAAAATAAATAAATAAATAAATAAAATCACACCTACTGTAAAGTAACATTTTTCTGTAAATCATTAAGAAATACTTGGGAGGAAGGATAGGAATGCCACATACAAGATTGAAACTTGAAAAATCCACCTCTGAGTGGAAAGCTTTGCCAGGCAAGTGTAGAAAACTAAGCCATCAATTTCTACAGAATTCAGTTTTTAAACAATTACGTTTCTAGTCATTATAGTATGAGGATAAGCTTCAAACCATGTACTGCATTAATTTAATTATTTGGTAGTGTAAATAGGACCCAAATGTGCAGGTGAAAAGTGGTTTTTTTGTGAAAGATGCAGGTGCCTCAATGGAGATTCTGTCCATTCTCTTGCCCCACCTTCACATGGTTTTAAAATGTACAAACTTGTGCAAAGCTCTAAAGGGAATATTTATACTTTAAAACTGGTGTCCCCGAACAAAGGATTCACAAATGAATTAGTACATGTCTCTTCCCCATCCTAAACAGCAGCACTGAAAAGCCTCTGACATCTTCCCAGAACCGAGTATTTTTGTGTTAACTCTCCTGGTCTGTAGAGAAAGCAATGGTAAACAATTTCTCAACATTATTTCTGTGCTATATTAGTTACTGGCCCACTCAGCTGAAGTGCAATCTTTCATCTATAGTCCTATATTCATTTTTGGCTTGCTGTGGCCTTCATTCTGTACTTCTAAGACCAAGGCTAAGAAAATTTAACTCCTGGCCCTTCTGCCACTGGTCAAAATGTCAACTGAAGTCCAATATATATTTCAAGTAACATGATGTAGTTTTTACAGCATTTCTTCTTTCCTCAAAAATAAAAAATTAAATGTTCCCGATAGTGCAATGCAGGGCTGCCCAGAGGGGGAGGGCAAGGAGAGCAATTTGCTCCAGGCCCTGGGCCCCACAGGGGCCCCCACAAGAATATAGTATTCTATAGTACTGCAACTTTTTTTTAATGGAAGGGGCCCCCGAAATTGCTTTGCCCCAGGCCCCCTGAATCCTCTGGGCAGCCCTGATGCAATGCACTGCCAAGAGGCCAACAGTTATTATCCACCTTATCTTTCAAAACACACTGCTTTTATGTTTGAGATAGTAAAATCTATAGCCTCAGTTTTACAGTGAAGTTAACAAGGGAGTAGGGAGGCTTGTAGATTAGACCCCCAGAGCAGCCAACTAGCACTTCTCTTTTTCTATTGCCCAGACAACCCTGCAGGGAAGGGGGCCTCACGTGGCTTTAGGAGAAAGCCTGGCTCTCTTTCCATTCACTGTCAAAAAGCAGCTGTAATTAAAACAAAATCCCTCCTCTGATCCCCCCTCCCCATTCTCTAACACCGTCCTTTAAAAAGCATAAGCATTTCAAGCAGAGTTACTAAAATATGGAGGTTTGCCATCAAACATCTGTATTACAAGAAATAAATATAGAATTCTATAAAGAACTAAAGCTTCTAACAGCTTGATTTATCAAAACCAATAGGGATTACAAAGAAAATGCCTGGCACTGATATTCCTATAACTCTTCCTCCCCCCACCCGCACCCTCACTTCCTGGCAGTATTCCTTTTCTGCAGTGAGATCATGGGGGTGGGGAACAGTACTTCTTGCAAGCAATCTGGCTAAACAGTAGGGTTGCTGTAGAAAGGTCTCTCCACTATGCAGCAGACCCAAACGTAGCACATGATTGATACACCAAAATGAAGATCTTTGCCCTTTATAGAACCATAGAAAATAAAACCATAGCAGAAGAATTAACCTGATAGCAAAGGCAGCCTGGTATTTAAGATGTAGCTTTGCTGGTAAGAAAGGAGTGAAAGAAGAAGTCATCAAGCTTAACCGATCTCATGACAAATCAAAGGGCTCCATTAGCAGCTATGAATGTACTTGCACTACTTAAATACTGCTTAAAATTCTGAAGTTTGTATTTCTTAAGAAAATAGCACAAGTCTTTTTAAATGTTTCCCCTCCTCTAAGAAATTTGAAAGTAAGAGCTCTATCCCTACAATTTTTGTTATTTTCTATTTTTACCACAGTTTCTAATGCAATTAAAATTAACAATTTTGAAACAAACTCTGACATTAGCACAGTTCTGGGAATAAGACTGGTTAATGAACTGCTGTTGCAAAGGCAGGAGAGAGAAAGCAGGAACACAAACATATTACAGTATCACTTCGCTCTCCCTCTCAAAAAACCCCACCACCCCAATGGCTACAGTTTTTTCCTCTAATTTGTTATTAATCAAAACAGGCAGATATGGGGATTATTACAAGAATCAAAAGGTGAGTAAGGAAGAGTTAATACGGGAGGCTACAATAGGTCATACTGAAAGGTCAACTGTCAGGCTGAAAGGAAGTTACTACTGGAGTTCCTCAAGGATCAGTCTAGGGACCAATCTTATTCAACATTTTCATTAATTACCTTGGCACAAAAAGTGGGAGTGTGCTAACAAAATCTGCAGATGACACAAAGTTAAGAGGTATTGCCAATATGGAGGAGGACTGGAATATCATACAAGAGGATTTGGATGACCTTGAAAACTAGAGTAATAGAAATGGGATGAAATTTAATAGTTCCAAATGCAAGATCATGCACTTAGGGACAGACAACAAGAATTCTTGCTATAAACCGGGGACGTATCAGTTGGAAGCAACCGAGAAGGAGAAAGTTCAGGACATATCGGCCGATCACAGGATGACTATGAGCTGCTAATGTGATATGGCCGTGAAAAAAGCCTATGCAATCCTAGGATGCATCAAGCAAGATATTTCCAGTAGAGATAGGGAGATGGTATTACCATTAGTCAAGGCACTGATGAGATCTTGATGAGATATGATTGCTCTCTATAAATATATCAGAGGGATAAACACCAGAGAGGGAGAAGAGTTATTTCAGTTAAGGGTCAAGGTTGGCATAAGAACAAATGGATACAAATTGGCCATCTACAAGTCTCTAGCCATCAGAGTGAAGTTCTGGATCAGCCTTCCAAGAGGAGTAATGGGGGTAAAAATCCTAATTGGCTGCAAGACTGAGCTTGATACATTTATGGAGGGGATGGTATGATGAGATTACCTACAATGGCATATGGCCCATCTGTGACTGCTATAAGCAAATATCTCAAAGGGCCAGAGATGGGACACTAGAGGGGGAGGGATCTGAGTTACTACAGATAGTGTTTTCCCAGGTGGCTGGCAGGTGGGTCTTGCCACATGCTCAGGGTCTAAATGATTGCCATATTTGGGGTTGAGAAGGAATTTTCCCCCAGGTCACACTGGCAGAGCCCTAGATGGTTTTCACCTTCCTCAGCAGCATGGGGCACAAGTCACTTTCTGGTCTGAAATAGAGTAAACGGTGAACTCTCTGTAACTTGAAGACTTTAAATCAAGATTTGAGGACATCAGTATCTTAACCAGAGATTATGGGCCTAGTACAGGAGTGGGTAGGTGAGGTTCCATGGCCTGCAATATGCAGGAGATTAGACTACATGATCATGATGGTCCCGTCTGGCCTTAAAGTCTATGAGATATTTTCTAAACAAAACAAACCCTCTCCCCCATCGGCCAGGAAAGGCAGGTCAAATGTTTGATCTAAACTACTTGACAACATCCTAATAGACTTAATTATTACCTTCCTCAGAAATACATTAATGAATGGCTAAAACATCCTGGTACCACCATGCCATGGTGTCCTAAATAATTCCACTTATGCACTGAGATTCCCACATTAAGAGGGAAATTCTAGCCTTCTATCTAGTCTAGATTAATCTAATCTATATCAACAACAGAAATGCTATCCATCCATACAAGTATTTATATGGCCCAGTATCCAAGCTGTGTTACTAATTTTATGAATATTCTAAACCTAAATGGAAAAAAAAAAAAAAAAAAAAAGACAAAACTTTGTTGGGCTTAAGTTGTCATGTGTCTTATTTCATTGTCTTTACATGTCTTTGTAATATCAAAAGGAATAACCAATAAACTGTCACATTCAGAAGCAGTTTTATTATATAATACAGCAAACTGACTTAGATACTGCATTCCTTTTTAAATGCGCACCATTGGCATCATTTTAGAAGATGGGCCAGTTCTAGAACAGATAACATATTACATATGCACACAGAGAAACAGTACTTGATCAGTCTGTTTTCTGCACCATCTAGCACAGTGGTCCCCAAACAGTGGAGCGGACCCCCTTAGGGGGGCATGGAGGAACATTCGGGGTTGGGGGGAGCGCAGCAGGGCCTGGGCCAGTCCCCATGAGGTAGGGAGTGCCACCCAGCCCCGCTCTCAGCTTTGTTCCAGCCCAGCTCCCAGCCGCAGCTCCGCTCCCAGCCCCACCCCCAGCTGCAGCCCTGGCTCCCTGCTCCCAGCAGTGGTGTGGGGGGTGGAGGTGCACAAGGTAAAAAGTTTGAGGACCACTGATCTAGCAAGTGGATTTTGTAGCATTATTTTCCAGCTATCATTTTCCACTATCAACTCTTAATCTGGCCTTAATGTTGAATTTGTTTAAAAATACATCATTCCAAGTCCTTTTTGTTATAAATATTTTCAGTCTCTCAAAAAAAATATCAGACCTTCACAAGAACTGTTCTATTCTGCTCATGAGAATTATCTTATGTCTATAACTATTACGCATCCAGAATGTTCCTGAAGTGCTTTACAAATTTTACTAAGTGGACATAAGGAACATATAATACACACACACACGACCTGTCATTTTGCCCATCATACAAGCATGGCCATCTCTGGTCAAATGGTTAACCCAGTGCACAATAATTTAGTGCAAGAAGTCAACACAACATCCATTTGCAACTATAATATAATACACTGAAATAGGAAAAACATAATTATCAAAGTTTACATTTGGTCAGGCTGGTGCAGCTAATGCCTTCACCTGCCAAGCTTGTAATCCAGTAATATACTATCACTATGGCCTTGGCTACACTGGCGCTTTACAGCGCTGCAACTTCCTCGCTCAGGGGTGTGAAAAAACACCCCCCTGAGCGCAGCAAGTTACAGTGCTGTAAAGCGCCAGTGTAAACAGTGCCCCAGCGCTGGAAGCCACGCTCCCAGCGCTGTAAGCTAATCCCCTCGGGGAGGTGGAGTACCTGCAGCACTGGGAGAGCTCTCTCCCAGCGCTGGCGCCGCGACCACACTTGCACTTCAAAGCACTGGCGCGGAGCTCTCTGTGTCTCGTTACACTGGTGGTTTCTGTTATTCAGATTTTTTTCAAAATAATCCTATGAGAAAGTATTATACTTACTTTACAAAAAAATAAATAAATCAAACAACAGAGGCAGAGAAGTGAAGTGAGCTCCATACCACACAGAAAGCCAGTGGCAAAGGTGGAAACAGAACCCAGGAGTCCTGACTTCCCAGATTCCTATTCTAACCACAGCATGTTCTAGAAGCAATAGTCGTGAAGTACTAGCATCAGACAAAAGTACCTTTTGGAAACATCCTGAAATGCTTGGTGAATTTTAGTATACATCTCTACCCCGATATAACACAAATTCGGATATAACGCAGTAAAGCAGTGCTCCGGGGGGGCGGGCCTGCGTGCTCCGGCGGATCAAAGCAAGTTCAATACAGCGTGGTTTCACCTATAACAGGGTAAGATTTTTTGGCTCCCGAGGCCAGCGTTATATTAGGGTAGAGGTGTACCTCTAACAGTGTGATGAAAATTATTCCCATTGCTGCATTTAAAAACACTGAAATATATTTGAAATCTACAAAAAGAAGAGAACGTTTATTTCAAAAAAGTATATAATAGCTATGCAGCCATTACACAGGCTAGTTTTACTAGCGTAGTTCATTATTGTTTCTGCAACATAGACGAGGTGAGATTTTCACCAAGTTCAGCTAAAAATAGAATAGAATGTTTAAAAATTTTATATATATATATATATATATATATATATATATATATATACACACACACACACACACACACATATATACACACACACACCGAGCCTCTGAAATCCGCCTGAAAGCAGTGATAAAGACAGGGCACTGTTTCTCAGAAATACAGCAAAAATTGAAGAGAAGATGAATTGTTCAGTTATTTCAATTGCAGTATTGTCTGTGTGTTTGTATAGGGACTCATACAATGTGCCTTCTATCTTGCTTGGAGCCTCTGGGGCTACAGCAAGAACAATCCAAAATAATTTCTTTCCTCCATGTACCCCAGCGTTTCTTCCTGTTCCTCTACCTCCCTTACCTACTGCAATGAACCTTGGCTCCATCACTGGTGAAACATATTTCAATGGTTCCTTACAGGGTACTTTTAAAAGAAAGCAACCATCTTCTCAGCCAAGCATTTTGTATTAGGCTTAAGCACTGTGGATGTTAATCTTTCCTCACTATTCTTGCTAGTAAGACATCTGTAAGGAGATGGTCACTTACTAGAACCTCTTGCCAAGGGCACATCCTGGAGACAGTCCTTATGGTTCCTTTTGGAGAAGACCTTGCAGGCATCACAGCTCATGGCAAAGTGCCCTTCTCTGAAGCATAAAAAGGTACTTATGCAAATCCAAAGAAGGGAAAGTAGCAAGACAAACATCTTAGGCAAGGTCCAAGGCAATTCAAAACCAGCAAAAATTCAACCAAACAAGTGAAATCTACTAAATTAAACTAAAATTAAAGCACGTACAATACTCAAATTACAATTACTTAACGTACTACTTACAACTTCCCTATGCAAAACTAACATGACTGAAAAGGAGAGGCTGGTTTCCATGACTACTTTGGCAGGCAAAAAACAGGGGAATTGAGAGATGTTAGAGAGGTGAAGGATCAATCCTCAGTTTATACATTGTAGCTATTGAGGAAGTTCCAGGGCCCTCTCAACTACAGCTCAAAACAAAAAACCCACTGTTTACTGCTTAGTCACGGCTAAGCATGTGACTTCTACAGTGGGGCTTCATGGAGGCAACTTTATGAAGGATAACTGGGAGTTATCAACATTAAGATTTAGTTAAAGTTATGTGAGTAGATAGTAACCCAAAGATATTTTAGCAATGCACTTTCCAGACATTCAAGAAAAGCCAGTCCTTGCCCTGTGGAGCTCACAGTTTAAGCTCACAGACAGGCAAGTAGAAATACTTGATGAGACATAACAGAGGAAGGGCAGACAAGATATCAAGCAGCAGGATTTATCAGTACCAAACTCATGAACTGCACTCAAAAGCTAATCCAGTTCCACTCCACATTGGCTACCTCCACTATTTCTATTAGAACTTGCCACGAAATGTAAAGTCTTGAGATCAGTTCGGTGTTTCTCAATGGACCAGCACCAGTCCCCAAGGGCTTGTCTATACTACCCGCCAGATCAGATTAGACGCAATAACTCGACCGCCGAGTGCTCTCCCGTCAACTCCGGAGCAAGAGGCACAGGCGGAGACGACGGGGAAGCATCAGCAGTCGACTCACTGCAGTGACGACATCGCGGTGAGTAGATCTAAGTACGTCAACTTCAGCTACGTTATTCACGTAGCTGAAGTTGCGTAACTTAGATCAATCGCCCCCGCAGTGTGACCAGGCCTAAATTTGGTGTTTATTTTTGGTAACAAGGAGGTTACACCATATCTACACACATTTAAGCAATTAAATAATTTAATTTACATTTATTCACTCTTAATTTTTACATATGGTATTATGCTAGAAATGGTGAATGATGCATTTCTTGTTTACTAGATAATGATAAATTTTTTACTTGTGATTTGTATCAAGCTCTAGTTGATGGAAATTCAAATTCAATTAAAAATACCACATTTCAAAGTGTTTTAAAATTAGTTAAATAAAGCTATCTTACATGTGTTGGATAAATAAGAAGAAAGTTTATCAAAACATGTTCTCCGTTTAAAACTAACTGTTGTATGAAGAAAAGAAAGTATTATCTGTAGTCAGTGAATTGAACTCTTTCTGGTCATGATGTCCTTCAAGATTTTAGAACTGGTAGATCTCATCCTCTCAAACCTAGTTTTTATTTATAGATTGGAAGAGGAAACAAGCTCTTCTGTTTTGTAAAGTCTACAATGGACAGAGATATGCGCCTATATGTGCAAGAAGAAACATGAGCCAACTTGTTAGGAATTAGAAAATTTGTTTTTTAACTATGCCCACATAGGAGTCTCTTATCCCACTGAATTCTGCAACTTCACATAATATTCTCAAAACAGGTTCATAGTGCTTATTCTCTGTAACTCAAAGACAGTTAAAAAGGGCCAAACTATATTATAAATACATACAGAATTTTAAAAAAGTTTACCAGACACCTACTAGCCTGAGGATTAAACCTACCAACCAGGGTGAGAAAGACCTGCAATTTAAAGAAAAACAGTAGTTTTGTCCATTTACTATATACTGTATTTAGTTGCAACATTACAATTTTCTATTCAATAAAGTTTAAAATGTTGCTGTTTTTCTTGGGGTTTTCATACCCTTCTTTCCCTTCCTGGCTTCATTTCCACTTTCTTCCCTGTATTCAATTATGATTCATCCTTCCCTACATTACTTTCAGTGTCTATTTCATCTGTACTTCCTCTCCATGCATTCTCTTCCACAAGTTCTCTGCCAACCTCTTACTTTACACATATCCCACCAATCTTACCCTTCCTCTTTTTATCCCACACAACCATAATCACACCCCACTAGCATTTCCAGTTTCAAGAACTGAATGTTGCATCAGTTCACACGCAGTTCAATTTAAGAAGGTAACCTTACAATCATACAATCTAGAAACCACTTTTTTTTTTTTTTTTTTTTAGATGAAAGCTTATATTTTCTTGGAAACTTACTACACGCCATGGGGAAGTGGATTTTAAGCATTATATTAGTGCAGATGCAATACGGTATTAGCAAAATATGGTGGGTATTTTTATTTTGCTTTCACAGAAACCTTTTATGTAGTTGAAGGAAATATAAACAATAGTCAAGTTAAGCCTTTAGAGCAATGATTCTCAGACTGCAGTCTGTGGAAAGCTGGCTGATCACATGATGCTGGCTTTCCTTATTTCCAGCTATTGAATCACATTAAAGATAGCTGAACATACATTAAATACTTTCTAATATTACCTTTCCATGTAAGCAATTGCTGTAAGGATACTACAGGGATGTCATGTCACCATCAGTAAGCAGGGAGATGTTCATATGTATCTCTTAAAACATAGCTCACCTTGTTAAGTTTGAGTGTTAGAGTGCTTTAGGAATGCGCTCTATAGACTGGGTATACTTTCATAGTTTTCCTCATCCAGTTTTATTCCTCATTCAATAGAAAACTGGAGAGCAGTAATGCCCTGCTCTTTGCAAAACAAGTATTTCCTCCAAAATTCCCTCAAACCGTTAAGTTGTTAATGAGCAACCTGTCAGCTGTTAGATATGTCAAGCTATAGCCACTCTAAGCCAAGGCTTTAAAAAACCCACTAGAACTGAACATTTATAATTGGCATTTTTATTAAAATATAGCACATAAAGTTCCAGTAAGTGGTTTTCCAATCTACCTAAGTGAATTTGTGAAATTTTCTGGACCTCTGCCTCAAATCCTGATTGAAAAAACAGTCTATAAAAAATGTTTCGTTTTTTTTTTTTTAAAATACAACCAGCAGCAACATTTTAAAAACCCTTAAGAGATCACAGGTGCTAAAATGCAGTGCTTCAAAGTTCTAAGATTGTGTTATAAACTAAATTCAGGATTATATTGCTTCCTTTAAACAGTTACTTAAATTTCTAAACTAGTCCCTTCTTCTCTCACACACAGGCAGCAATTATCACACGAATTTACTCCCCCTAGTTTTTTCATCCTTTTCAGAGTACTTTTATGCTAACTATTGCTAGAAGGCTCTCTGAAAGCTGTTCAAAATCTCTTTGAAATAGCCATGTGGCCTTTTTTTTTTTTTTTTGGCATGCCAGACTTTCCTTTAAGGGGGATCTATTGTTTCACAAAGAATAGGAATACAATAAGGTTTTCTGTGCACTGAGCCAATTTAGAAGTTTATTCTTTTGCGTGTGTTCTTCAGGTTTTCTTTTTAAATTAATTATTCCTTTACTAATTCTAGAGTAATTTTTGTAGCAGAAATGTGTTTTTATCTAAAATTTGGGTATGGAAAACATAATACATGGAGAAAGAATGTATTCAATTCCTAGCACAACCTCATTTAAGTATTCTGTCCTAACACTGACTTTTCAATAATAGACCCTTTAAAAAAAACAAGATACCCAGTCTGTAGACAATTTATTGAAAAATGGTTTGTTTCAAGATAGGCCACCTAAAGTAATATACGAGGGATGTGAGATTCTGTTTCATCTATCCATTAGACCAGAGGTTCTCAACTTTATGAAAACACCTTAGAGGGGTGTTTTTCCACCCTCACGCCCTCCCCACAACATACACACTTAGAGCCCCTCATCACCCCTTACAATAGTGAGAAGGATAGTGCCTGGTATGCCACTCAAATTTGGCCCATCTGTACCTCCATCATGACAGACAGGCACAGGTGTGCATAGAGATACCCTCAAAGCAGAGGTATGGTGAGGTTGCAAGGTAGGACAGAACAGGTGTGTGGGGAGCAGGACCTAAACTCTTATTTTGTAACTGACTAGATGTCAAGTAGGAATCAAACGGGTGGCAGCTCATTCAATAATGGCTGGATACCCAATTCCACTCCTCCAATCCTCAGGGTGGGGTGGGAAGGGCCAGTCTCCTGGGCCCTAGAACTGGTCCCAGCTCAGAGACTCCTGTAAGCCCTATGGAGGGCTGGCACTGTCAGGGTTCCTCTGGCCCATCCGCCAGCCCCCGATCATGCAGAAAGGCAGCCAAGGAAAGCAAAGTCCTCAAGATTGTGCAGGAGCTACTGCTGCGCGGCAGGCCTGGCCTGCACCACCTGCCAGAGGTGCAACTGCACCTGTGTAAAGTGTGAGGCCAGCAGGACCAAGTGCAAGCAGCAGCAATTGGCATGGAGCCGGTGCAGTGAGTGAGGTGAGACCACCAAGGAGCCCTGCCGTGACCCACATGGGTTCTCAGCCCTGTTGTCCTCCTCAGCCATTTCCACAACTCTCTCACACACCCCCTAGGCCTGGCAGGGGGCCAACCAGGTCAAATTTGAGTGGTGTTACGACTCCACGTGCCAGGTTGCAATGCCATTCGCTCAAATTTGCCCTGGCTACCCCACTGTTGGTGATGGGGTGGGAGGGCCAGGCCAAATGTCAGTGAATGGCATTACTGAAACCTTGTTGTGCCCCCCTCACCCCCAGTTGAGAACTTCCATGCTAACTGATTTTACTGTTGTGATCACACACACTTCCTGTATATTAATAGTGGTTGGAATGAAATCCATAAAAGGAAGGACATTGAGAATACAGGTTCTCATTTCTCCAGAGCCCCACACACTGCCTTCTGTAACACAACTATGACAAGAGACAATCAGGCATGGTTCAGTAGCCAGTCCTGAACTCTTAATTTGTTTTGTTTTTGAAAGCTGGAGTCAGAACTTTGCTAGACCTTATCTACAGGGAGAAGTTGCATCAGTTTAACTTAAATGGGGTTTTCAACCTCTTATTTTGGTGTAAGAGTAGCTTATTTCAGTTTAGCCTAAGTTGATTCCTCATCAACTTAAACTACACTGAAAGAAGCCTGGTTTTAAACCCAAACAGTTAATGTCCACACAATCATTAGCATCAGTTTACTAAACCAGTTTTTAAAATACATAATCAAACCTTAAATCAAGTCAGTTCAACTTTCTCAGGCTGACAAACCCTTACTTTGAAGTATAGTAGTTTTGTGTAACCAAGACCAAAACAGCCTTGAACAGATCAGTAACAGGAAAGAAGTTCCCTCTATGGTGATATTGCAAATTCAACTGTCCTAATGTACAAACTGACAACCTGTCAAAAGCTGATAGATCATATGATTGCCATGGACAAATATGTTTGCATATTTAGTCATATTACAATCCAGACACTACAATGAAAATGTACCTAAACACACCTGTCTAGGAATGCTTATGAAAAAGTTACCACATATGCCTAATCAATTGTGTAAAACTGCTCCAGGAAGTGTTATTTTCTTAATTAGGCCCAGCATCATTGCACCACAAAGCAACCTCTGAACCCACAAGGCTACATTTTCCCTTATACTTATTTTAAAATTGCAAAATAGTTTCATAGAAATTGGTAAGAAAGACCATTTTTTTTGTCTAGACAAGTTTTTACAAGGAAGTTTTAAATCAGTGGTTCTCAAACTTTTGTACTGGTGACCCCTTTCATATAGCAAGCCTCTGAGTGCGACCTCCCTTATAAATATATAAAAAAGTGTTTTTAATTTAACACTATTATATATGCTGGAGGCAAAGCGGGGTTTGGGGTGGAGGCTGACAGCTTGCGACCCCCCCCATGTAATAACCTCGCGACCCCCTGAGGGGTCCCAACCCCAGTTTGAGAACCCGTTTTAAATCCTTCAGACCATTTATAACTGAAATGCTGACAACTCTTCACAATGACAGCACAGCTATAAAAGGCTCCTTCGCTACATTAAATAATAACCAAATGGTATGCTAATTAACTTTCCAGTGAACTGTCTGCATTCCCTTCAGATTTCCTCTGGCTACAACTATGATAATCAGGAGAACAAAGACTTTGGTACAGCCACCAAGTAACCAGTAAATCAGATCTAGTCAATATGATTCCATTACACTCACATAGGGGTATCTCTTGGTTTGTTTTAAATATTGTACCCCAAATAGGAAGGTTTTTTTAAAGTGTTGAAAATCACATTTCTGTGCAAATTCGCTCCCTTTAGTCTTACAGACACAAATATCCTCTACAATATAATTGTTCTCAGGCAAACCAGTTTACCTTTAATTCCCACTTCCTCCCAAGCCTCTCTGGACAGTGGTTTCTGGCAATGCATCAGTCCCTTTTATCCCAGTTTCTTTTTATAAATCCAGGGTCATGTTTCCTTTCCCATCTCATGTGATGTGCTGGACTGAAGCTCTGCCACTGTGGTTAGTGCAGCCCACTGCCAAATCCTATCCCATATCATGCCACGCCAAGCCAGAAGAGATCATTTCACCCTTCAGTGTTTTAAACCTTTCATTCTGCACCCTTCTTTGATTTGCAGAGAAATCATGTTCACACCGTCACTCAAAATTGTATCTTGCATTTTCTTAAATATGCTTTGCAAAATTTTTCTGCTACATTCAATTAATCAAATGCAATATAAACACTTTCAGAAGGCTAAATTTTGCACAAGGAGAAAAAGAAAATGATTTGTGATGGCTTTATCTTTTCAGTTGTCCTTACTCTCAGAATCCTACATCTCTCTGTTCTCAGCCAAAATCTATTGTACCTTCCCACACCTCCAGTTTGCAAGACTGCAGAATAGAGAGCTACTATTTGACTGGCAAAATTAAAACCCCATACACTTCTCAAGCTATAGAAATAAAAAAGTGTTTACTCTTTTCAGATAACCATGTCAAGGACCTTAAATATCTTGGCTCCTTTAAGCCCCTCACTCTCTGTGAACCCCCAATTCTTACCTTCCAAAACTGCAAGCACTACTCCCCCCAAACGTCTCACTCACAACTCCTTGTATCTTACCCTCTTGAGCTTCTGACTCTTCTTAAGGGCTCTCAGCCTCTGCTCTTGGGGAATCCACTATGTTTCCACCGGCTTAACATTCAGCCTCCCCCGATCACGCTGGTAACAGCACCCCACCGCCTTTTCTTCCCATAATGAGCCACCCAGACACCTCCCCTTTGGCTCCCTAATTCTCTTACCAGGCCTCCTACCCACTCTGCTCCCAAGCACACACCTCGCCCCAATGCCTCCTTCTCCCAGTCCCCCCACTCCCGCCCCCAACCCACACTCACTCTTAACCCAGGCCAGCCATTCTACTTTCTGCCCATCCCCCCGCCTACTTCCGACCGCCCCCATCTAGCCCCTCTCACTCGCCCCCCCACTTTTAGTGCCCCCCCAACACCGCTCACCTCCTCCTCGCTCTCGTTGCGGAAGCACAGGCAGGCCGCCCGCTTCTTGTACCCGTCCCCGTCGTAGGTGCGAGTCTGGTTGGACTTGAGCTTCATCATCCTCCGTTCTGGGGAAGGGGGAGACCAGCGAGGGGGCTGAGTGGGGGGTTCGGCTCCGGGGCGCTGAGAGGAGACGGAAGGGGCTCGGCTCTAGGCCCAGGCGGAGCGGAGGACACCGAGGATGGGGCGCTGCGGGGGGAGCAAGGCCTGGGCTCCAAGAGGCCCAGTGGGGAATAAGGCGGCGGCCCTGAGGGGAGTGGGACCCGCCGGTCTCCGGCAGCGGGGACCCGCCTCCCAGGAGAGTCTCTCACACGCCGGGAGCCTCCGCTACACGCTGCTGCCGCTGCCGCCTTTCGCCGGCCTCATCCCCCCCGTCAGCTCCACCAGCCCTGCCGCCGCCGCCAGCTCTCCGGCCGCCGCCAACGACGACCGCGACGCCATCTTGGGGCACGCTACGCAAATGGCGTAAAGGCAGCGGGCGGGGGCGGCTGATGCGGTTACAACGGCCGCTGCGTAACCTGCGTGAAGAATCGGCCCCCTTCTGTACGCAGCACGAGCTCTACTATAAGCACGCGGGGTAGACCAAGGCCAGGAATAGGGACGGCCTTACGCAGTTTGCGGCCGCGGTGGGGGGCGGAAGCTGACACTTACGCAAGTTGTGCAGGTAGGAAGGGCAGACAAACGCTAGCTGCTTGGCGTAACTTTTTGCCCATGGCTGTCGGCTTGACGCAAAACACCTGGCTTACCCAGAAAGAATACCTGTCTGGTAGAGATAGCGCTACGCTAGTAGCGTAGCAGTGGAGCGCTGCGATAGTTCCATTGTAGCAGCCCTGAGCACTTGGGGTGGTAGGGACAAAGGTGGCTTCAGCCAGCTGGGCTGGGGGAGGGGAAAAGGACCTGGGGGTGACTCCTCCGAGGGGAGGGGAGGGGGAGAAAAATTCCTCCTGCCGTGCTAGTCCACCGGGGGCCTTAACCAGAAATATTTTGCCCCCTTAAAAAAGCAAATAGGGGACACCCCCCCTTGAGCTATTCAGGACCCCCTGCCCACTTGCTTAGTCTGCTTATGCCAAGCACTGGCTCTGCTACTCAATATCTCCTGTTTGCCTGGGAAATTAGAGGAGGGAGTCAGCTGCTAGCCAGCCCCCTGTGCCTCGTTTGGGTGGGTGTAGGAATAAGAGGGGGAAACAACCTGCTTTCAAGGGGAGAGGAAGAACAACTGGCCTGGGGTTGTATGCAAAGAAAGGTGCCCAAAGCCAGTAACTCAAGAGCCAGCTGAATTCCTGGCCCGTACATTGTTGCTTTCCACCCTAGGAGCTCAAAGTACTACACCCAGACCTTAATGAATTACACGTGGAGCAGAAGGCAAGCCACCATACAATGGGGCTGATTGCATATGTAGTTAGATATTTATAGCACACCAATCACCACTGGAACACGTGCCTCCTACCTGCAGCTCCCACAGAGGCTGCCCTGGCAACATCGGCATTAGGTGCCCTGTGCAACTGCAACTTAAAGGGGGTGGTTTTGACCTATTACAGGTTAAGTCCTAGGTACTAGGCCTAATTTATGGTAGAAAAATGCCCACGCCCCCCCAGACCAAATTCCAATTTTGGAACTACCACCCCAGCTGCTGCCCTTCTCTAGGACAAAAGAGACCACAAAGCCCAGCATGAAGCACATGACAGCTGGGCGGGGGCAAAGTATTCTTAATGAAAGGGATCCAGCAACACAACAAACTTCCTGATCTTAAGGAGAATCCAGAGTCCAACCACTTTGGAAAGCTGAAAAACTTCCCTCTGGAGAAAGCCTTTCCAGCATGAGAATGACAGAAGACTAGGTGGGTGAGATAATATCTTCGGACCCACAGCCTACAGCTACACTGCATAACTCAGAGCACTGACACACCCATCTAGCAAATAAACCCCCTATTTACAAAACAAATATGGGAGGGGCAGAGAAAAGAAGGAATTAAAGAAATCTGAAAAGTTCCCAAGACTCCACAAAGTCCACTAAGGATTTTGATATTGATTTTACATGAAAAACAGCTACCTAGTGTGGGGATGGGTGGCAACATAAATCCCTAAAATAGATCATGGACAGTAGGTGCAGCTAAATGTTTGCTGAACATGGTTTGAGTACAAGGACAAAACATTTCAGTAACATTGGTTAAAACTCCATCAAGGCAATTTTCCTTCTGTAGAGAGCATTTCTCTCACTGCTTCAGTAATAATCGAACTACACTTAACTGGAAGTAAAGGGGCTTAAGCTAGCAGGGCCCCTGCTTTAAACAAGTGGGTCCTGCTAGCAAGACACTTTCAGCAAAAAGTCCTTCTCTCTGGTCTGGCTGATGCTTTTGCTCAACTCCCATAGCAGAGCAGGAGTTTGACCACTTTCAGAGCAGACTACAAGGCTCATCTGTTTATGGAAAGTGCTGGAGGAGGGGTGGGGAAAAAAGCTAGTTATACTATTGCTGTTTAAAGAATTATTAGTGTTACTAAAATATTTTGGAATGTATTTTTGTAAATGATTGTCCATGGGCAAAAAGCACAGGCTAGGTTTAACACAAGAGTGCTTTATTTTTGAATAGTTTGTGGTCTATCGTCTAATTCATTTGTATGTCCTTTGACAATAAAGCTAAATTGGTGCAGTTCACTGTTTGCATGGTGTTCTGTTTCTCACAATTCTGTAAATTGTTTTACAAACAAAACACTCAGTGAAAGGTACAACGGTGTTAATTTTCATGACAAGTTAACACACCTTATTGTATTTTTACTGGAATAGGGCCTAGGGCTGCTACAACAGTTCTTAAAGATTTATATAAATCAGGACCCCATAGTACCTACCACAAACTATAAAGACAGTTTTTGTCTCACACTATTTACAAGCTTAGAAAAAGAAGAAACATTTACACTTTTCTGAGGGTGGGATCCCCTCATTTGAAAGCTTCCCTGGCTAATTTTATCAGCGTGACTTGATAGTGTATAGGAAGCTAGCACAGACAGCAGAAGTCAGGGTTGATGTGTTCTCATGAGCTGTTTTACTGAGAACAGAATGCTGGAGCACAAGTTAGAATTTCCTATTGTCTACATCCTCGTGTATTGCATTTCTGTAGTCTAGACAGAAAGTGACAAAGGTGTGTATGAGTGGGGGCAGGTCATGGTCTGCTAGGATAGGATGGAGTCTCCCAGCCAACTGGAGATGATAGAAAGTGTTACTTGTGCCACTTGAGTTTGGGGTCCCTGAGAAATCTAGAAGCCTTCTTCTAACCTCCAATTGACCGACTGTAGGTATTTGCCTGTAACTGCAACAGCAGGTTTGTCATAGTACAGAAAGTAGATAATGTTTTCACCCCTCAGCAGTACAGGAAAGCTCCAGGTGGATTGGTGGCTCAGGGCAGAAGAAAGGTCCCCCAAGGATAGATTTGGATGGGGGGGGGGGGCAAGGGTTTGAACAAACCACCTGCACAGCAATAGCTCTTGTACCCCGACTCCCTCAAGTTTAACTATGCCCCTCCTCCATCATGACAACTTGTACTAAGTTTTGTGACAGCGCTGTGAGTTGTTTTAAAATGTCATGACAAATCAATGCCCCCACTAGAGCCGAAGGAGGCTGAAGTATTACAGCCCCCTTGCAAAGAGCTTTCCTATGTCCACCCCACCCTACCCTTACTCAGATGTAGCTCTCCAATAAACCTCTCTCATCCGAACACTAGATGGAAATCTCAATTACAAGTCTGCTGAGCCCCTCCAATGTCCCAAGGTGGACTTTTTAAGACTATCACTATCAGGAGGAAGACTGATAGGAAGGTTCTTGGCTAGAAGAGGTGACAGCACAGCACCAGGAAGTTCATTTTTAATTGTCAGAATGTTGAATCACTTCTTTCTAGTACCGTACTTCAAGGTCAGCCATCACTAGTGCATTCTGCTTTTTAATCAGTATTGGTTTCGTATTGAGACATTCACAAGCATTGGGATTTTGAAGTGACACTGCTGAGGGTTTAGATTTGAACAGTGGTTCTCAAACCATGGGTCACAACCCTGTTATAACAAGGTTGCCAGGACCGGTGTTAGACTTGCTGGGAGTCTGGGGCTGAAGCCCTCAGGCTAGGGCTTCAACTTTACTTAAGGTCATGTAGCAATTTTTGTTGTCAGCAGGGGGTCCCGGTGCAATGAAGTTTGAGAACCACTGGATTAGGAGAATCCCTTGAAATGGATTCAAGTGCAATTAAGTCTGTCGCGTGCAGCTAATGAAACAAGACCAAAGCTAGCTCTGGAAAAGACAAAAGGTGCATTTCTGATTAAGTGCAGCCCAGACTAATGCTCAAGTTACCATTTGTGAAGTTACATTCCAGACATCAGCATCTCACAAGTTAGTGGCACGTTTAGATGAAGCAGAGAACACATGATGTGAACAGGCAAAAAAAAAAAAGCGTCAGTTAAATAAGCATATGCATCTATCTAGTCAGTCTGCAATTACAGAGAATGAGGTATCACAAACTAAGATGGGCATAGCTTAGAGAGTTGATAAGATTTTACATCTGTTGCCATGTACCACCCAGAGGGCTAAAGTGTGGCACGATTTTAATATACACTAAAAAAAGGCAGACAATAACTATGCCCGTTACTGACTCAGAAGAGAAAACAAGCAGGACAATCATGTTAAACTACAGTAGTTACATAGCATCAGTAATCAATCCAGAAATATTAACCCACACAGTTATTCATTATGCAACACCACGACTGGCTAAAAACAAAGAAAGATCAAATGCAACTATAATGACTGGAAATGTTTGTTTGCTAGGCAGGTATCTAGGCTATAAAGTGTATCATTAGACCCAGGGGTTAGGGAATCCATATTTTAGCTGTAATTTAGTAGCTGTAACTTGGCTACATTGTGATCTACAGACTTCAGTTAATGCAGCTGGAACTCTTGATTTAAAAAAAGATCGATGAAAATTAGAGATGGCTGCATTTGAATTAACCTTTCACAAGTGAAAATGACCACCTGCTATGACACCAATATACTCTAGTTTTAGAAAACACACACTGCTCCATCTCATTTCACCCCCATCTCTAAAAATACCTTCTTCACTGGGGTGTTTGTGGGATTAATTTCTTAGTGTCTAACTTTTGCAGTGTTAAGACCACTTTATAATACACACACACTATCAAAAGCCATTCAGGTAAGCATTCTATTACAGTATGTGACTATCATATAAATTTGCATTATGACGACATCTACTGGTGTGACGGTGTATTGCATACAGGCCTATTTCCAACTATCAATTGATCCAAACCATCAGAATCAATCTAGAAAGTAATAGATGCAAGTCTTTCAAGGAAACTCTTGAAGTGTTCTTGGGCTAAAACAGGTAAACTCTGATAAAATACAGGAACTTGGGTTTCCTCCCCACTCCCCACTGTTCAACTGTGTATGTGCATAACATAGCTACACTTCTTTACAATTGTTTGATTTACCTGGAAGTAGCAGCTCATGAATTTGTTGATGGCTCCAGTCGGTTAATCAGGCCCTCGATTTGCTCAGCACCTGAAAAACTTGTCCTTCATAACTGTGGTGTTTGCAACACAAAATTATGCAGCACATTAGAATATTGGGGAAGTAAATTAACTTCCAAACACAAGAAATACCATAGAGATTGTGGGGACATTCCTATCTGTTTTAATAAAAGCCTCTACCTGAGAAAGATTTTTCAGTTTGCAGCACAAGACTGTCACAGAATCCAGGCCTCTTGCTACAGAATCTAGTTTATACTTGCCAGAGTAGACATCTATAGCCAGGCAGCCAATTCAGATCACAAACTAAAAACAGACATGAAATAATTAAGGGAACAGATCCTGGGTGCATAAGCAAAATTGCCTTGGAGAAATGGCTGCTTGTCCCCTATATCTGGCACAAAACTAGGACAACTCAATTTTTCTATTTTTTGCTAAGCAACATCAGAGGCCAGAGACCATCCTGTTTTACTGTAAATGATTACCTACACACTAGGATCTGAAACAGTAAAGAGTACATTGACCTTATGAGAACTTTGTACTTTAGGGAGCAGCTATGGATATCCCATATTTTATTGTTCTGTTGGAGAATTCCCCGCGAGTATTGCAAACCGTGCCAAGCTGGTGCAGAGTGCTTGCCACTGGGGCAAAAAAAGAGCATCAATCATGAAGGGCTGGGTCCTCCAACCTTTTTAATGTAGTTACTTCAATCTCACACCACATGAATCTTCCTAGACTCTGTGCATTTTAGCTGCTTCAACTTCACATTACCCATAATGCAAGATCAAGTTCTATAGGTGAGTCAAACCAAGTTGCCTTATTAAAAGGGAGGCCCCATATTACCAGAAACCTACTATGGGTGCTCCCTTACTGAAAGCATAAAAGGGTACCAGTGGTACTTCCAAGCTGCCATGGAACCCAAAAGGCCATGTTCTCCTCTGGAAAGAACCATCAATCTCACTACCAAATCCTGCAGCAGCAATCACCTCTCCCATCACTGCTGCAAAGTCAGACTGATTTCCTAGGACCTAGTCTACTCCCCATAACCCACTTTCTAATCAGGATTATCTTCAACTCTGTCGTAGCAGGAGCCAGAAGGCTTAGTGGTATAAGTTGTTGCTTTGCTTTTCTCTGATATTCGCTTCCACACATTCAAATGATACAAGGAAGCAAACAGTGAGATTTTCACCTATTTTATTATACACAAAAACATGACCAGAGAATTCTACTGAGGAGGCTGACCACGTCCACGACCGAATCCACCTCTCTGCAAAAACAAAAACAAAAAACCAAACACACAGCATTAGAAGTTTGGCCACATCAGCAATTGAAAGTAGCACATAGCTACCAAACCAAATATTAAGTACATTCCAAGTGCACTGAATCATTGTTTCCCCTGATGTGGAATTCTGTACTTGAATCATAAGGAGAACCATTCATTTTGTCTGCCTTACCTATCAAGTTCAGCGAATGAAGACTTAAGGACTTGTTTTTGAAGTTCGTTACCATGTGTACTGAGAGCAAGGTGGAACTCTTGCTTGTCAAAACACAGCTCCTGGCTTTATAATCTATGGTGTGGCCCAAGCCCTGCTGACCCAACGTTTGACAGACTAGGAATTCAACCCACCTCTCTATTGAGAGTTTAGTGCAGTGGTTCTTAACCTGCGGCCCATCTAATACCCTCAGGGCCGTACAGCTAGTCTATATATTGTGTGGATGTGGCCCACAACATAGAGAACTGTGCATGCAGCCCACCATGGTAAATAGGTTGAGAAACACTGATGTATTACCTCCAAGCTAGTCTGCTCAAACTAATGCTCTATCAAAGTGTGAAGCAACCCCTTTCATCAGGAGCTCTCACAGTGCTTCACAAATATTAAGCCTCCATCTCACTTCTGAGATGAGGTAAGGGATATAGAGGTTGACGTGCTAATAAAATGTAGCAGCACCTCAAATGAGAGGCATTAAGTGTATTACCGTACACCTTCAAATTTAAGATACATGGGGGGGATAACACATTGAGTTGAAAACCGAAGGAAAATTTAGCATGACAAATTCCAATTGCAACTTGAGTATTGTGGCCAGATCGACAAAGCTACCACTTTCCCAAAAAGAAGAATCAATCAATCACAGATGATCATGGCCTCTGTAGTTTTCTTTCACCTGAAAAATTAGACAGATACACTGGGGGCTCTCTACCCAGTACTGATCAAATGATCAGTATCACCTCAGAAGACCTTAAAGGAATGCTCATGTGCTGCCTAGCCAAGTAATTATCTCAACCAATGCTGTTTAGCATGTGAAGTCTGATATGATAGTTGTCTAAGTGGTGTAACTGCAGGCTCAAAAGGAGCTCCATCTATAGGTAGTGCCGTATACCGTTCCAACGGCAACTGCCAGCTGTTTAAGGTGGTGAATAAATGATGGTATATTTTCACAATGCATTCATCTCTTCCAGGGATAGCTTTAGTTAAAGCATTTCTAAAGCATTAACATAGGGGAAAGGAAAAAAAAACAAAACACCTCTCTCTCAAATGCAGATACTTACAAATTGGAATTCAGTAGCTGCTCCTGCACCAGCCTCAGCCTTTTTGTCAGCACCAACTGGGAAGAGAGAAAGAGCTATTCTAGAAAACTACAAAACAGAGAGAATCTACTGCCTGGGCTTTGACGACAAACTCTTATTTAGGATATACTGTCTTTAGCACTATCAAATGTTTAAAACCTTGGGACGTACACACCATAGGCTACAGATAATTTCCACAATGCCATTTTTTTTCACTGCAATTGCAAGTTATGGCAATAGGAAACATTATGCCACATGGAAAAAAAAAAATCCACCAACCCAGCTTGCCATGTAAGCATAACTGCAGTGCAGTGGGAGCATATTGATAAACAGACCCTAGAATCACCAGGGAAATGGAGGCTTGAGACCTCCGACATTCACCACAGAAATTAGCATGTTGTACATCTAAACACTGAAGACATTTCTATAGAAGAAATGTAAACTGCACAAATGACAAGCTCGGTCTGATTAACTCATACTTGCGCTAGATCGGATACTTACGTGGAGCAGTACTGCGTCTGTACGTATCTCTGTCAGCCTCTCCCCGAGTAAGACGAGCAGGGCGTTCACCTTCCAGACCTGCGAGTCACAACAGCATTGTCAATCCAAGGAATCCAATCTAAAGAGGCCTCTATTATGCTACAAGTGTGATGTTGTGGGGAGGCTTTGATACAGGATCAAAGGGACATATTATATGCTCAGGCCTTATCAGGCCACAAATGCAGGCAACTAAATTTTAAATGCAGTTCTCTATCATGGCCACACTACTAGACAGTCTTATAGATCAGTGTCTCTCAACCTTTCTAGACTACTGTACTCCTTTCAGGAGTCTGATTTGTCATGCATCACCTACCTTAAAAATGACTTGCTTACAAAAAAAAAAAAATTCTAATTTTTACCATATAATTATAAAATAAAACAACTGAAATATAAATATTGTACTTACATTTCAGTGTATAGTATATAGAGCAGTATAAACAAGTCATTGTATGAAATTTTAGTTTATACTGACTTCGCTAGTGCTTTTTATGTAGCCTGTTGTAAAACTAGGCAAATATCTAAATGAGCTGATGTAACCCCTGGAAGACCTTTACGTACCCCTAGGGGTATGCATACTTCTGGTTGAGAACCACTGTTAAAAACACATCAACAGTGTTTGAACAATACAAATCTAAACATGTCGCCGCTTGCGGGGAGCCACCCAAGGTGAGCCCTGCCCAGATCCAGCATCCCCCCCACACCCCAATCCCTCCCACACCCCAACTCCCTCCCAGAGCCCATGCCCTGCTTTCCAAACCCCTAGTGGCTGTTCCTCCGCCTAAGAGCGGCAGGGGGATGTTGCCACTTCCAGGGAGTCACTCGGAGCCAGGTAGGGAGCCTGCCGGACCCACGCCAACCGGACTATAGACCGGACTTTCAATGAAGATCAGAAATGCTGGTTTATAGAGCTTTCCAACTGGTAAAGTGCCAGATAACACAGCTTTTACTGTATTTGCTTGCCAAGTTTCTGATCAATGCAAATACAACTAAGTTTTTACCAATCCTGAATTTACAACACACTTTCAACTACATTGTGCTTCTAGCCAGGCCAAATGCAAAACTAGCTTCAAATAAGGGCTATAATTGAAGGTTATAATATAAAGAACACATCATGGTTGTGTTTATTACGCCTGACAAACGCACACTTTTACCCCAAATCCCAACTGTACAGAATTCTCTCTCCAGCCCCAAATATTTGATTAAGCGTGGGCAACAAAAGTATCTTCGGTCTTAAAAATGGGATAAATTAGTAAGCCTAAGAAAAGGTGATCTAAAGTAACAAAAATAAACTAAAAAGATGGGCAGATGCTTCCAGGGAAGGAAGCAAGAGGCAGAGCTCAAATAGAAGCCTGGTGGACTTACCAGCCTTTGAAACTTTGGGTGAACCCTACTGTAAGTCCTTAAAGATGAAGGTCTCCTACACCAGTGGCTCTCAACCTTTCCAGGTTACTGTACCCCTTTCAGGAGTCTGATTTGTCTTGCATACACCCATGTTTCACCTCACTTAAAAACTACTTGCTTACAAAATCAGACATAAAAATACAAAAGTGCCACAGCACACTATCACTGAAAAATTGCTTACTTGCTCATTTTTAACCATATAATTATAAAATAAGTCAACTGGGATATAAATATTGTACTTACATTTCAGTGTATGGTATATAGAACAGTATAAACAAATCATTGTCTGTATGAAATTTGAGTTTGTACTGACTTCACTAGTGCTTTTTATGTAGCCTGTTGTAAAACTAGGCAAATATCTAGAGGAGTTAATTAATGTACCTCCTAGAAGACCCCGGGGGGTATGTGTACCCCTGGTTGAGAACTACTGCCCTACACCATCAGGCACCAATGCTTTACTGTTCTGCCAGTAAAACCCTGAGTAAAGGCTGGTGGGTGGATGGCTCACCACAAACTGACATGCAGTTTCAATCATATTGAGAAATGCACAGCTCCCTTATTGCTCCTTTCTAGAGGAAGAAAATTGCCAGCCTATTAGAATTCATGAAAAACTAATTCTCATGTTTAGGTGAAGGGAAAACAAAATGCTTCTACCATAGAGAGGTATCCTAGTGATACATCTACAGGGCACAACCTCTGAACCAGCCTTCTGCTACATCCACTTCTTCTTACTCCTCTGAGCAAAGAGGGCTACACTTTGGGTAGTTATGTTCTCTAGGAAGCCATGTGCACTATGGCACTGAATCCTGGCCTCTCTCTACCCTGAAACTTGCAAACAAACACTATTACACACATAACATGGTTACAAACACTTAAGAGACTGTGGTATCAAATACACAACAGTACTCTAGAGCACAATTAGCACACTTTAAAATACCATTTGCCTTGAACAGAGAAAGCATGTTATAACCACACTAGCTATTACACCTGGACAATGGGTATAGCTCTATCAGTGTTGCAGTTAACACCATTTAAGTTGTAGAGTGTATAGGGATTAAGACTTCTGCACTATACACACTGAGGTAAATAGGGCAATAGCCAATTTACCTTCACTAGAGGAACTCAAAAGCAAATTTTAACCTGCAAGTTTCACATACACTTCTGTAAATCACAGCATCTCACAGGAAGGACGAAAGACAAACTTGGGATCTTAGTCTATGCCTACACTACACAGCTTTTAATGCCATAGCCATGCCGCTAAAAGTCACACAGTGTAGCTGCTGGTTGTCAGCTCTCCTGCCAACAATGCGCTGTTCACACTGGCACTCGTCGCGGCAAAACTTGTGTCTTTCAGGGGGGCAGGGGGAAGATGGTGTTAAACACCTCTGAAAGACAAATGTTTTGTTGTTCAATTGCGAGTGTAGACATAGCCTTAGAGACCCAGCAACAAGTGGGTCTCATTTAAACCCTGTCAACATTAGTCAAGGCATCTTCCTAGGAAGAATTTACACTGTTTGCTCAAAAGGCACTACAGTTTCTCTGGCTAACATAGAAAGGTCTTAAAGAGTTACATAGCTCAGCAGTTTGAGCATTGGCCTGCTAAACCCAGGGTTGTGAGTTCAATCCTTGAGGGGGCCACTTAGGGATCTGGGGCAAAATCAGTACTTGGTCCTGCTAGTGAAGGCAGGGGGCTGGACTCAATGACCTTTTGGGGTCCCTTCCAGTTCTATGAGATAGGTATACCTCACACACATTTTGGGCTGAGCATGTGACTCAACAGTAGTTAAATGAGCTACAATGCAACTTAAAATCAGCGAGGCACTTCCCAGCTGAAGAATAAAACTGTAGTGCAGGCACCTCTAAGTGGTAGGGACGAGGGTATTCCTGCTTGAGGGCAGATTATTCTTACTGTGCACAAGTGGCAGCCCCCCCCACGCAAAAGTCCCACTTTCTCCCACCTCAAGGGAGAGCCAAAATTGAGAGTCACTGCAGGCCTTGCCATATCAATTTTTGCAGTAGTTTCTCTCCTCCATCCAGGAGCTATTCTCAAGTTTATGGCCACACCCAGATACCAAGTTGGGCCTTCAGAAGTTCAGCTGAGTTTGCAGCAACAAGTCAAGGTACATCAAACTGAAATATAGTCAACTTAAAATAAAAAGGTATTTCAGGAAATACACCTGCCCCCTGTTCCCTGGGTAACTTGTGATTGTAAAAGCACATTTTTCTATATTTTAATGTTTCTTCCCCTGTTGCTGTGTTACATAAACAAACAGGGGAAACTGACTAGACAGAGAAAATAGCAAGGAAGTCAGAGTGCTTCCAAATGCACAAAGCAAACAAGTCAAAGGCCTGGTCTGCACTGGGGGAGGATGGGAGGGGGGGAGAGAATGGGAAGAGGAGGGAAAATCGACCTAAGGGTAGGTCTACACTTACTTCCTGGTCCGGCCGTAAGCAATCGATCTTCTGGGATCGATTTATCGCGTCTTGTCTAGACGCGATAAATCGATCCTGGAAGTGCTCGCCATCGACGCTGGTACTCCAGCTCGGCGAGAGGAGTACACGGAGTCGATGGGGGAGCCTGCCTGCCGCGTCTGGACCCGCGGTAAGTTCGAACTAAGGTACTTCGAATTCAGCTACGTTAATAACGTAGCTGAATTTGCGTACCTTAGTTCGAAGTGGGGGGTTAGTGTGGACCAGGCCTAAGATACGCAACTTCAGCTACGAGAATAGCGTAGCTGAAGTCGACGTATCTTACTTCGACTTACCTCGCGTCCTCACAGCGCGGGGTCGATTGCCGCGGCTCCCCCGTCAACTTTGCTTCTGCCTCTCGCCGAGCTGGAGTTCAGTAGTCGACGGGAGAGCGACCGGGGATCGATTTATCGTGTCTACACTACACATGATAAATCGATCCCCGATAGATAGAGCGCTACCCGCCGGATCGGCGGGTAGCGTAGACGTACCCAAAGATAGATAATTGTTCACTTTCAGTTTTTGTAATCTTCAGTGTTAAATACCTAAAGCATATTCAGCAGTATAAACCGAGGGGGGTGTCAGAGTTTAAGGCCAGTAAAGGCTACTAGATCATCCAGTCAAACCTCCTGTTGATGGCCTGTGATATACACTACCCAGCACCCACAAACTAACCCAACAACCAAAATCAGACTCAAGTGTCCTTTAATCTTGTGCACAGTTGCAGAAAAAAGAGTGGCGGTGATGTGTGTGGTTTGGTCATAGCTGTCTAAGACTAACTTATGCTTTATCTTTACTATAGCACCTTTTCACCAGAGAGAATCCCAAAAAGTTTTGTAAGCCATTCATACAGCTCCAATGAAACACTGCTACCTAAGGTGGTGAAGTGGCAGGCGACCAGCTAGTGTGCAGCACATTGCATAACAGGGGTGAAATTTTAATCAACCCCAATTTTGTTCGGTGTGTGTTATATTAGCCATCCTAAAATAAGCCTCTTGGAAGTACATGAATTGACTAGATTTCAGGGGTCTGTAGGAACCATTAATATATTTTGTATTTATGTACTGCCTTTGAAAATACACATTTACTCTATACACATTGATTGCTCCTGTCTATCTGAAATATCCATTTTGCAAGTTTATCCCTAGCTAAAAGTATCCTTCTAGATTCGAAAAAAGAACCAAAATGGTTTGCAATGAATTAATAGACAAGGCCAGAAGGGACTTTGGTGATCATCTAGTCTAACTTTCTATGTAACACAGGCCACAAGACTTCCTTGAGTTAACTCCTGGTTGAATTACAGCATTCCCCCCCCCCCGATTTAAAAGTTACTACTGATGGAGAATCCACCACAACTCTTGGTAAGTTGTTCGAATGTAAGTTACTCTCACTGTTAAAAAGTTGCAACTTACTTTAGTATGACTTAGTCTAGTTTCAACTTCCAACCATTGGATCTTGTTTCACCTTAAGGCATGTTTTCTAATCTTTTTCATCATTCTTCTGGCTCCTCTCTGAACCCTCTCAAAACTTCCTTTTTGATCTGTGGACACCAGAACTGGACACAATATCAAGTACCAGTCACAACAGTATCAAACACAGAGGTAATAGAACCGCCCTACTCGATATTTTCCTTTATATAGCCAAAGATCGCATTTGCCCTTTTGGCCACTGCACGGTACTGGGAGCTCACATTCAGCTGATTATCCACTATGCCCATACAGTCCAGCAACCTCAACTTTAATTTACACCATTCTTCTCCCCTGCCCTGTATCACCCATCCAAGAATCCCATGGTAGCTGCTGCTATTAACTAGTGCTTACCTTTGGGCCGCGGTCTGCCAGTCTCAGGGCGGCTACGGCGCAGGGTGGCAGGCACAATTTCAGGGGGAAGATGAAGATAATCACGCAAATACTGGATACCCTCATTGGTCAGATACCAGTAAAAGTGCCTCCAAGCAAACTGCTCCTTCACGTAGCCACGTGATTTCAGTGACTAAGGAGAGAAATTCTGGTTAACCTTTTTGCAGTTGCAGGTGGATTATTACATGAGCATTTGATTGTGACCACCTAACATCTTTAAATACTACCAGCCAGACGACTGCAGTAGTTTATTGGGGGTGGGTGGAGAACAGACAACTAGACATTCAATAGCTCAGAAATACATGTGAATGCACAGAAAGACGCAGTATCTTCAACATATTAACTATTTACATTCCATGAGACTAATAATTCAAGGGTCATTATGCAAACCTGAACTAAAAATGATGCTAAAATCATAGGTTCAGAGAGAGGATTATGAATCTTATGCTACACAATACAAAAGCTTTCTACGCAGTTTGTGTATGATTGATGAAGTTAGTATGAAAAAACTAGTAATCTGGAAAAAAGGCAAATTCCATTGGCGCTTCTGTTTCTCTCTCTCTTTAAACAAAATTAAGTAATGTCAGGATTACTCAGGTGGTGCTCAATGCACCAGCTTCATGAGGTCCCAAAACATAAATTAAAGTTGTTTTTACAGCCCAGTGCAGACCCATAAATTAATTCTTCATACCTGCATGGCTTTCATGACATGGAGGTTGGGCACATTCTTGTCTGCCAGCTCTGGGTGTTTAGGCATGTGAACATCTTTCTTGGCCACCATCACTCCCTCCTTAAAGAGGAGTTCGTAGATGGCAATCCGGTTCTTCTTGGGCATCAACATCTGGACAGAGAAATCAATAGTTAGTAGACTAGCAGTAATACATTAGTGTGTTGTTAGATCTAATAACTGGATTTGTGTTTTATTTTAAGCCATCTGATTCCATGCTGGACCTGCAGTAACTCACTGAACAAAACACCACCACCTTTAACCATGTTAGAAATTATGGGAATCCTTACTGCACCTTAACTGGCAAGATACATACAAGTTTGCTACAAGATCACATATTTCAGCTGCTCAGAAGCCCATATTATGATCGACAAGGAAGAGCAAGCAGAGTAAACTTTTTGATAACAGTTGTCTTTGTAGTGTAGATGGACCCTAAAACAGTATCTCTGCAAGTATGCATTTAGCTGTCTCCACAGACTATTTCTATTGCATTTAATTCAATTTTCCCAACAATAAAAGCTACAGACATTTCCTTCACACACTGAAGCCAGACAAGGGAAGCAGGGAGGAGAATAGTCTTTATTTTAATTCTGAACAGTAGCAATTTTGAACTGTGCTCTGCAACCATACTTGGGCAAACATCTGCTACAGTCCTTGTCAACTAGTGCAGAAGGCAACAGCAAGACCAAGAGACAGTAACACGTGTGGGGTGGAATTACTTTTAGTAATGTTTGTACAATATGCATCCTACATGTTGGACACCTAACAGAACTCCCAATTGCAATGCCTATAATTCACACTATCTAGTTATGTGGAATAACTTTCAAAGATTAGGAACCCCTTGATGCTTCACTTCCAAACTGATAGATGGGGGAAGAAAATCCAATAAAGTGTGTGTGTTATCAGGATAGCACCTAATATGTATTTTCCTATAGTAGTCCCACAGTTAAGGTGGCCCAGAAAACAGTAACTGCCCACAGTGATCAAAAAAACAAAAACCATTTTGGCTTGGGCTACTTCTTTCTGATTAAGATTTGCACAGCTACAAAACCAAAGCTTGTAAGTGTTAACTCTTTTTAGGATAGGAAGCACTCAACAGCAAAAATCATCATACATTCACAGAACATCTATGTAAAGAGGAAACAGGTCCCACACACATGGGGGCCATGAAGAACCCATCACTAAGCAGCAGGAAAATAGCTCTTCAGCACTTTGGTACAGAGCAGCGTGGTGGTGCTCAACCTGCTACCCAGTCTCAATCAAAGACTAGAGTCAAACTAGACCTTTCCATCCCCTCCCTGCAGTACAAAGAAAGCAGGACCTGCTTCCATACCAGCAGGATTAGAGGTGCCACCACTGCCTCAGTTTACAAGGGGGTAGAAAATGGAATTCGGATTTGCCACTTTAGCCCTTACTAACCCACCCCCCCAGTTTAGCCCTTACTAACCCACTCCATCCTCTCTGTCCCCCCAGCTGGGCCCTACCAAGGGCACAACATAACTTCTCCCACCCTCCCCAACAGCAGCCCAGGCCCTCCTTCCCCCCACCCATATACAATCAGCCTTCCAGGCCCCAATCTCCCCCCCAAGGCCCAACGTCCGACCCTAGGCCGCAAGCTCCCCCGACCAATTTGCGGCCTAGCTCCCCCCACCGCCCGGGGGCCCTCCCGGGAAATATCCCCATGGGCATGTGGCGCAGGATGCCCGCCCGCCGCCGAGAGCCAAGCCGGGGCCCCCGGCCGCAGGATGGCGGCGATATGAGGGAGATGAAGCGGCTGGAGCCCGGACTTACCGTGGCGGTAACAGTAAGCCCGAGAGCTGGAAAGGAAAGAGCATGCGCGGGGCGGCCTCTTCCGGCTTGCCACGAAGGACCCCACGCAGCTGCGGCACAAGCGACTAATCGAGTGCCGGAGGGAAATAGCGTTAGGACCCCTCTCCCCGAGCAAAGCACGTGGGTGACCGTGCAAGCGCCTGAGTGGAAATGCCACTTATGTACTTGTTGCCAGGTTTTGGGGGCGGGGGGGCGACAAGGGGTTTAAGTGGCTTTTGATGTTGGGTGCTTCACTTTTTTTAAATATACCTAGTTTAAGAGAACAGGGTCCTGATTTCCAGAGCTGCTGCTCCACTGAATTCAAGGAGAATTCAGCCCCTCTGACAGTCTAGCCAAGTCTGTACCTCACGCTGGGCACCCAAATCCAGAGACCCGTTAGACCATATTGAATTAATAACGACATTGGTCCCCCCAGCAAAATGACCTGCCCTGCTATTCTCGGATCCCATCCATGGTAACAAAGCACTGTCATCTGTGGCATGGAGCCAGACAAGTCATCTCCTGCCCCCAATCCTGCAGCTGGACCCCTGCACCCACGAAGCCCTATTGAAATCAGTGGAGCTCCATGCAGACACAGAGTAGTCCATCCTTGCTTATCCATGCAGGATCATGGCCAGTGTTAACACAGATGCCACCTGTCTTCTTTGTAACCAGCCTAAATCAGACCCCTCTCTGATCCTCTGGTCTAGTCAACAGAAATTCCTGAGATTTCTGGTATGTCAAAGACGCTATGGGGACTATAGCAGCATAACTATGTTGCTGTAGCTGGCATAATACCGTAGTGTAGACACAGCCTATGCCAATCATAGAATCATAGAATATCAGGGTTGGAAGGGACCTCAGGAGGTCATCTAGTCCAACCCCCTGCTCAAAGCAGGTCCAATCCCCAACTAAAGGGTTTTTCTATCAGTGTATGAATGCCATCTCGCTGACCAGCAGTAGCTAGGTCAATGGAAGCAGTCTTCTATCGACCTAGCTGCATCTACACTGGGGGTTAGGTTGACACAGCTATGTTGGACAGAGGTGTGGATTGACCGATATAGCTACGTTGACCTAAATTTTAAGTGTAGACCAGACCTTAGGAGGCAAGTCTGAGGCCATGAGAAATCCCAGTGAAGGGTACATCCACTACAGCAGCACAGGTACAGTGCTGCAGTTGTGCTGCTGTAGCACCATAGTGTAGGTGTGTCCTACATCGACAGAAGGGGTTTTTCCACCTCTTCAGGAGACAGTAGCTAGATTGTCGGCAGAGTTCTTCCATTGGGCTAGCTGCATCTACACAAGGGGCTAGTTCAACCTAACTACAGTACTCAGGACGCAAAACTTTTCACAGCCCAGAGCGATGTAGCTATGTTGATCTATTTTTTAAGTATAGACCAGGCCTGAATTTCAAGCCAACAGCCTGAGGTTAGGCAGATATGCTATGTCATTAAGATAATGGGGGGCATTGGATCAGTGTTCACATTGCGTCCCCCATCAGTACCTGGCTAATTCCTGGGAAGCTAATGATCCAACTAGCAGACCAAATTCAATTAAGTCACTGAATCCCAGTCACTTGCCAGCCATCACCCCATCACGGTGCCATCCCTGGCTTTCTAGTCAGTCTGGCTTTTCTTTCTCCAACTAAATGTTGAGGGTTTGTTGGCATCCAAGCACAATGTAATCAGCAAAATTAAGATAACTAATTTCTCCATATAAACCTTGTAAAGGAGCCCAGAGCCAATGGTGACTGGTGCTCTATAAATGCTCATAATAATAAACAAGAATAAGTTTTGCAATTACACAAATTAAAATCATGGTGACCACGTACCATATTTTAAAGGAGATGCCTTAGCTGAGAAGTGCTGAGTGTCTCCTCAGAGGTACTGAGCAGATGACAATCAGAACCTCAACAGATCTAGCTTTTGGCACCCAAAACATATCACATCCTCTAACATACTTTGCCTGGTATTTCACTGAAGCATCGTACCCTGTGCACAAACGTATGACTTTGTACCGTGACTAAAACAGCTGAGATACTGACCCTTAAAAAGAAATGCTGATGCTGTCCAGTATTCTTCATACAGATGTCCTTTTCTTCCTTGAAACATAGATGGATGCCAATTCATGGCATTTGAATTTAAATTCAAATTAGAGGGGGCATTTGCAAAAATCTAAGAGAAATCAACAACCAATCAAACATTAGACAAAATATATGGGTCTTAGATCATGGCCTCAACTGGCTGCTAGACTCTGGATCTTATGAGCTGCTAAGGGAAATGAATTCTCATTAACTTACAAAAAACTACTGAAGCATTCCACAGTAAAAGCACTAAACAACATCACTAATGGAGTGATTACTGGAAACCAAATCACTATTGTACATTGGAGCCTTTGGACCTTTGCTATACAATATTGCAGCTTGTATACCTTTATATATGAGAAAAGCAGGGGACCCACCACTGAGAAAGCAGTGAAAATGATATACCTATGGGACAAGTAGAGACAGAAAGTCTTTATTATATTCTTTTTGGCGTTGTTATTTAATAACACAGATAAATAAAATAAATCATTCTGCTCCCACCAGAGGGCAGAAGGTTCCTCATCCCTGTTTGCATGATCACTCAGAAATCTTAAAAAGCTTGCATCAAAGAACATATTTATTTAGCTATCCACAGGTCTGCATGAAGGGGGTTTTGTCTTTTATTATGGTAACAAACAATATAAGACCCACATACAAATACTCTGGTGATTGAATCTGTGTCTTGGAGTGAAAAACCTGAGGATTAATCCAATAAGCCATTCCCTCCCATTTACAGAGAGTCATTCCTATGCATTATTGTCACTCATGAAAGTCTCTTCACAGAGTACAGTCTCTGGCCTTGATCCTGCAGCGAGCTCTTTGTGGGCTGCCTGCATGGAGCTCCTGGGAAGATCAGGGCCTGTGTGGTGAACAGCTAATAAACCAAAGTCCAAACCAATAATCTGTGGAAAAATAAATAAATACACCGCCCACCACTATTAAATTAATTTTAAGGTTTCACAGGTCCACTGGTTTCAAGATGGAGCCTTGCACAGTGGGGCTTGTAGTCTCCATAGGCTGGGTCACTGCATGGAAGATGAGGACAGATGCAACCAGATTCTCTTTTGGCTACTTATGTCTGTCAGATTGTCTCTCATGTGCTCCTGGCCTGTTACTTCTCTGTGGTCCCTCATTTGGGAAAGATTGGGCGCCACCACTGAAATGGAATCATGAGCTGAACAGAAAAAAATAAGTAAATAAAGCCATCAAGCTGACCCTATATTTCCACAGCACATCAAAGCAGCTGCTGCCTCCCTAGGAGGCTGCCCTTTCCAGCTGTCTGAACATGCTGAGAGAGAGCTTGCTCTCTGCAACACAATAAAGGTCACGTAGTCTTTAATACGGAAAGGCTGGGGTGAACGTAGCTCATGTTCCCATGTGGAAGAGAATACAGCACATTATCTGAGACATGCAGCCCCAGGGAACTCATCCTTCTCTTTAGAGCCTCAAAATAATACCAGACACGCCATTGCGAGAATCGGACTTTTGGTGGTAGAAGGTGTATACAGCTGTCAGATAGGAGCACCGTAAGAGCCAGTTGCAACCATAATATGGATTGATTGATTCCATCAGCAATCCCAAAGTGACTGTGTATATTATACCAGACCCATTTTCTCCCTAAAATCCTTCCCTAATATGTGGGTCAAGTATTTATTTAACTGCTAATATTGGGCCAAATTCACCTTTCAACAGTCATAGGATCTTCCCTGCAGACTTCGAAATAGCAACCGAGTTAGCTTGGCCTGCCAGTCCCACTTAAATAATCAACCTTTGCGATAATAAAACAACAATACTTTTGTTTATATACAATCCACTGCTCCAAACCACTCAGGGTTTTACACCGGAAATACAGCCATTACAATTATGCATAATTAGTCCATGCCCAAAGTGTTTTCCAGACAGATAAATTCAACACGGTCCCTGCCCTGAAGAGCTTCCAATCCAAGGCACCGGTCTTGAATGGTGTTCGGCATGAGCAGATTCTTAGCCCAGTGGGGAGCCCCTACTAAAGTCAATGGGGCTCCATAGGGATGCAGGGATCTGCACACATGGAGCAGCTTCCAGGATAGTAGCTAATTCTAAACATAATGTAACACGTGGGAGACGAAGGGAGAAAGGTTACACACACACACACACACACATTTTTTTGCACTCATAACAATGATATTGCTTTAACCCCCCTATTACTTCTTTGGGTTCATTGCATTAAACTCCCACTTCCTACCTCTAATTGGAGTAGGGTGACCAGATAGCAACTGTGAAAAAACGGGACGGGGGTGGAAGGTAATAGCGCCTATATAAGAAAAAGTCCCCAAAAACGGGACTGTCCCTTTAAAAACGGGACATCTGGTCACCCTAAATGGGAGCCCCCTCCCCCCCAGCCTCTCTTCCTGCATCCTCTCTTCAGCTCCCTTCCCTCTGCACGCATGCAATAAGCTAATGGCTAACAATCTCTGCAGAAGTGCGGTGTCCCCCTTCTGAAAGCTTTCTCGAGCAATGGTTCTGTCCAGCCAATTGCACTAGAGGGCACTGCAGATATCAGAATGAAGGGCTGCTGCATTCACTGCAGTGCATAGGGAGGATTCTTCACAAGGTGTCCATTCCTTTCCCCACAATTTGCCCTGCTCTTGTTTCATCCAGCAAAAACAGTTGCTTTCAGTAGGCTCAGCCCAGCAGTCCCCCTCTCTAACCAGCTGATTCCTCCTGGTTTTTGCATCTGTGCTATTTAACAGTCCCTCCAGGATGAGCAAGAGGAAGCAGGAGCATGTTGTTTACCAGTGATGATCAGGATCAGCCTCTCCCTTTACGCATGCACCTTCCCACTTCAAGCACAAGCATGACAAATGAAAACTTGCACATTTCTGGGACCACCTCCACTCTAGCCTCAGTAATTCAAGGACAGGAGCCCTTTTGTGGGTCCCTGCAGATCCCAAGGCTATCCTTAGATGCTGAATTTCCCCTTCATAGAATCATAGAATATCAGGGTTGGAAGGGACCTCAGGAGTCATCTAGTCCAACCCCCTGCTCAAAGCAGGACCAATCCCCAGACAGATTTTTGCCCGAGATCCCTAAATGGCCCTCTCAAGGATTGAATTCATAACCCTAGGTTTAGCAGGCCAATGCTCAAACCACTGAGCTATCCCCCCCGCCCTTCCTTCTCCTATAGCACGTTGGCACATCTTCATGAGGGCTGAGGCCTATCTCTCAGATAGATTGGCCAGGAGGACTAGCTCCCATTGGGTAGCTGGCTGCTCCTTGCGCTAGCAGAGATGTTACAGAGAGTGGATGCTCATTTGCTTGTAATGAGTTTTTCCCTGGGAACCAGGACCTCAGATTCCACTCTCAGCATTCACTGACATACACATTCAAGCCACGCTTAACTAAGTTACAGCACAACTTGGAGCAGCCTTAGCATTTATCAATTATTAACTGCTGTTGTCGTCATCATCTCTTCTGGACTGCCATCCAGCTCTGATGCGTCTGTTCATTTACCCTGCGTCCTCGTGATTCATGCTCTGAACTTCCCCATGGGACGGCAGCTGGGTTCAATTCCGCATCCTAGTCACCTGCTCACCAGGATGGAAGCAGTGCATGTTCCATCCTGTCACAGAGCAGGAGGGCCTGGCCTGGTTCAATAACATCCTCAGTAAGATACACTAAGAGATTGCCAGAGCATAAGGGCTGGATCCAAAGTCCACTGAAGTCAGTGGGAATCTTTCTGTTGACTTCAGGGGGGTTGGATCAGGCCGTACATGGGCTTTTAATCTATCCGTAGTTGGAAGGATTGTATCTATGCCTCAGGGCCTCAAGTCCACAAGCATGGCCAATGGTATTTTTTTTAAACGACTTACATTTTTGCGTGCTTCACCAAAAGACAACACTGTGTGCGCCCCCCTCCCCCCACCCTCCACTCCCCCGGGCTGGTATTGTAAGAGTAGTACTTGCTAACTCCCGGCTGTGCTGGCATCAGGCAACATAACAGTGTACAAAGGAAGCTCATATATAGAAGGCAGCTATTCCAGACACTGAGGTTTTGGCGAATTGTGGTTCGTTAATCCAATTAAATGTGTAATGAACTGTGCATATGACTGACCGCTACAAGTTGGAGTCAGAACTGCTCAACTGTGTGCCATAGGACCAATACTGTTTGCTAGTGGAGATTCTCCTTTAGCATAAGTGGCAGAAGCCTGTGCTGTTTTGTTGTTTTTTGAGCAGGAGGATCAGATTTGTGTCTCTGTGACGTTCTGAGTGGCCACGGTGCATATCCTAGTGATGAATGACATTCCCACTGTAGACGACTGTGTAGCATACACAATAGGATTGATCATGTATACCTTATCCTTCATATTACTTTGCCATTGTGTCTGATTCCATCCTGTTCATTGAAACTGATGGAGCCAGTATAGTTCTATACATTATACACAGATCATGGGCCCAGTTTACAAGGGTGCGGGTACAACCAAGTCCAACAGATTCAATGTGCTAATTCTGGGTGGGAGGATGGCATGTAGTTACGCTGGCTCAGTACCGGAAGAGCTGGGTTCTGTTCCCAACTCTGTAACAGAACTCCTATGAAGCCTCAGAAAGCCACTACACCTCTCTGTAGTCCAGTGGGGATAATAAACTGAGCACCATCACAAGGGGTCCGCTTACTCAATGTGTGCGGGGTGCAGAGAGCTGAACTTCCTCCAAATGTGGAAGTGTCCAGCCCTGGGATTTTGGTTTGAGCCCATCGCTATTATAATGATTAAGACTATTATTCTACATATCTTTATGCACTTGTCAAAACAAAAATGCAAATTCAAAACAAAGGAAACAATTTCTGCTGGATCTGCTGGTTTTGCCCATCTGTCTGCATGCTATTTGCCGGTCTGCCCAACACTCTGTTACAAGCACTCAACGTAGACCTAACTCTGCTGGCATGGGTACAGACTTAGGCCAGGGCTGAGCCCCTTTGAAAAGTCTTTGCTCAGCCTGATTTTCCAGATGGCCATCTTGGTTGTCAGGCGACAGTCCTGACTCTTTTGAGCAAATACTTGCAACCTTTCCCTCATTTTGTAGGAATCTTTCTTTTCAAAGCAGGATGGGCTAGTAGCTAGAGCCCTAGACTCGCATTCTAGAATCCACACTTCTACTCCCTGCTCTGCTACTAACCTGTTGGGCAAGTCACTTCCCTGCTTCATGACTCACCTTTTCCATCTGTTAAATGGGTTTTAATGATATTTACCTCCTTTGTAAAGCGCTTTTTGCTCTACCAATTATCCTGCTGGGCCATGCAGACAAGTGAAAGAGGAACAAGGATTTAGCCCACATTATTCCTCACAGCCCTAGTGCCCGAAATTAAACAAATCAGAAATAGACCAATTCAGGGACAAAAGCTGTGCTGGATGCAGAAAAGGTGAAATGTTAAGGTCCCTCTCCACACAGTATCACAGGGTCAGCGCTCAAAGCAAAAAGAAACACCCTCCCTGTTGGTGCCCCCCCCCCCCCCAGCAAAATGAAATGGGACTTCGTTTGACGGAGCTTTTAAATATTTTATAAAGAAATATAGTAAGAAAATACAGGCCGTCCCATGGGGCTTCTTCAAGGTCCTAGTGCCAACCAGCTGTTTTTTAACAGATAGTTAATGTGATCATGGCTAGCTGACTGGCATACATTTAGATAGATAGCATTTGCAATCCAGAGAGACTGAGGGACTTGATAAATTATGAGCCAAACCCTGCTGGCTTTTCTCATGTGGGCAGTCTATCTACAACAACAGATAGTGTTACAGCACTGGGGCTGCATCCGGCAAAGTGGTGAGCCCTCTGGTCCTGATCCAGCAAAGTGCGTAACATGAAGCACGTGAATAGCCCCACTCTCAAGGCCCCTGCAGGACTGAAACCTAAAACTCTCACAGATGGAGGCCCTCGAGCTAGAACCTTCCTCCCTTACCTCTGTCAGTTACTGTCAGGTGCTATGTTTGCCTAATTTAGGCCTTGATCCTGCAATCACACGGTTCTCCGGATACACATGAAGCTGCATTGACTTCATGTGGGTAGGCCCTTAAGATCACACAGAATCCTATTTGAGTCAGAGAGGCTCCACATAGGCACAGGGTGTCTATTTGCATGGATAAAATTACGGATTGGGGGGCTTAAATTGTAAATCCTTCTGAGCAGGGGCTGGGTTTATTTTAATCTCTATAGACAGCCATGCATAGTTATGGCACTATGATCAGGAGCTACCACCATTAATAAACAACATATTAAATACTATAAAAATCAATAGCTGTATTGACACACTGGGAATTTGAACCTGTTGTTCCAGGGAGGTGCCGGCCCTCCAAACCCAGTACAAATCTAACCGCTGGAAGTGAGAAAAGTGGGGTTGTGTCATGTTCCCAAGCGCAGCGGTTTCAGTGAACAGAAGACACAGATTTCAGTGCTATGATGAAAACGGAATCCAGTGTAGACTCTGCGGGGGATTTTTAGATTAAAATGGTTTGTAAAAACCCTCAAACAGACTCTTTTAATCAGGTCAGTGCAAAATGATGTGCCTCAAAGGGTTTATTGTTTGGAGCTGCATTTTTATGCAGCTTTCTGGGCCGGAGATATCCCTGGATCCCCTTCTGTCAGCTCAGAGTTTGCAGCACTCCCCAGAGCCAGCCATTCAAACGGCTTGAGATGGGACAATGCCCATTGTAGCTGTGTGGGATACGTCCACGTTTATGCCTGCAGTCCCGCCTGCCTCGGCTGCAGTAGCACACACGACACAGTCACACAAACCCTTGTGTTGTGTGGGAAGGACACCCTGCCTTTCACGCTCTGTCTCGGCAGGTGTTTACAACCCAGACACTTTTCTCACTGTGGGGGCAGATTTCCTTGGCACCCTCAGAGGGCTCACAGTCCTTGTGCAGAGCAGTACTGTGATCCATGCCCACCCACTGCTGAGAGCTCACCGGCCCACCCACCCACTCTACAGTCCCCCTGCAGACAAAAAGAAGGCATCCGGTACTGTAGGAAATGTGGATCAAATTCTAAAGGCCAATTAATACTGAGGAGGCGATGGATGCTGCCCACAAAACCCTTTACAGGCCAGCTTGACTTACAAAGCCAAGCAACACGGGGTAAGATTTTCCAAAGCTCTCGGTGTTGGCCTAACTCCTCCACTCCTTTTGCAGTCAAGGATGAACTCTCCCATTGATGCCAGTGCGGGACACTTGAAACCCCGCCACCACCTGACCCTGGGTATCCAGAGGGGATGCACACAGGAGAATAAGAGGTGAGACAGAGAGCCCAATAATATCAATGATTTACACCAGTTCAGCACTGCCTATGTGAGGGTCCCAAAGCACTTTACTAGGGTTAATGAGCTCAGCCTCACAACCTCCATGAGAGATGGGAAAGTACTGTCCCTATTTCACAGATAAGAGAAACTGAGGCAGAAAGAAGGGAAGTGACTTGACCCACTGTCACCCAAGACGTCTGTGGCAGAGCAGGGCATAGAAGTTCAGATTCATAGACTGGACTGCAGACGCCACCGACAGTCTCAACTCAGAGCCGACTTTGCATTCTCTTCATTTATCTCCTCTCCCTCCTGCTCTTTCCCTGTATTTGCATCCTCAGCAAAACATAATTAGGGTATATGTAGATGTGCTCAGGTTTTTTTATTGGGCATGATTGAATTTTCTTTTTCCTCCTGCATTTTAATACAGCTAATTGCAAAGTTAAACGTCAGGGAACAAGGAATGCAGGCCACACTTACAGAACAGGTGACTACTGGATCTTGGAAAGCAGTGCCTCTGGAAAGGATCTAAGGGTCACAGTGGACAAGCAATTGAACATGCACTCCCAGTGCGACGCTGGGGCAGAAAGAGCCAATACGAACTTTGAGTGTATAAACAGGGGAGTAAGCGAGTCGGAGAAGAGCGATGATTTTACCTTTCTATACAGCATTGGTGAGACCGATACTGGATACTGTGTCCAGTCCTGGTGCCCATATTTCTTAAAGCATGTTGAACAGTTGGAGAGGGTGCAGAACAAAAGCCGCAAAAATTATGTAAAGGCTGGAGAAAATGCCTGACAGCGAGCGATTTAAACAGCTCAGTCTGTTTAGCTTGTCAAAAAGAAGATTGAGAGGTGACTTGATTACACTGTATAAGTACCTTCCTGTGGAGAAAGTAGCAGGCACTAAAGGGCCCTCTAATCTAGCCGAGAAAGGCAGAACAAGAACCGATGGCTGGAAGCTGAAGCCAGACACATTCAGACTGGGAATAAGGCACGCATTTTTAACAGTGCGGGCGATGAACCACGGGAACAAACTACCGAGGGAAGGGGTGGAGTCTCCATCTCTTGATGCCTTTGTATCGGGACTGGAGCCCTTTCTGGAAGAGCCGCTGTAGCCAAGCACAAGTTACTAGTCTCAATACAGGGGTAAATGGGTGGAATTTAATGGCCTGCACTGTGCAGGAGGTCAGACTAGATGATCTAACTGTTCCCTCTGACCTTAAACACTCTGAATCCTCCTCTTCTGCTAAACATCCCCTCTCCCTTCCCAGTTCTGCTGGTGAATGAGTGTCCCTCTGCCTCCCTGCCAGGCCAAGGGGGAGTGCTCCGGGCTGGAAATAACTAATTGAAACATCATTCACTCCAAGACTCCTTCCTCAGCAGACTCTCTACTCCTGCCTTTCTGCTCCTCCTCCTTCATCAGAGGAAGGCCTGCAGGCCACTACAGTGGGGAGAGCTGCTGCGGTGGGTGAGTAAGTCGATAACACTGCTGCGAATTCTCAGGTTGCACCTGCACTGCAGTCCTGCTCAGGAGCACATTTACCATGAAACAAACCGTGCGGTGGCACGAGGCCCCCAACGACAGGGGGCCCCCAAAATGCAGGACAAGAAATATCTGACAACCTGCCCCCGAGTCCCAGCTGGCGGCACAGCAGGGCTCAGGCAGGCAGGCTGCCTGCATGCCGTGGCCTGTGGCCCCGTGCCGCTCCCAGAAGCAGCCGGCTGCTGGCACATCTCTGCGCATCCCTGGAGGGGAGGGGAGTGTCTCCACGCGCTTCCCCCACCCCGAGCACCGACCCCGCAGCGCCCATTGGCTGGGAACTGCGACCAATGGGAGCTGCAGGGGCGGTGCCTGCAGGCAGCAGCGCACAGAGACCCCCTGGTCCCCCTGCCTAGGAGCTGCTGCCGGAGGGGCGTGTGTGCCGGTCGCTTTGGGAGCCACGCAGCCCGAGGTAAGCGCCACCCCCTGCCCCCCTCCCGCACCACAAACCCCTGCCCCAGCCCAAAGCCTGCACCCCACACCCAAACTTCCTCCCAGACCCCACACCCCTCACCCCCTCCCACAGGGGAGATAAGAGAGAATGTTCTTTTTCTTGGCTGGGTCCCGAGTGTGTGGGGGGAGGGGGAAATGAAGCTGCGCACAGGGCCCTACTAACTCTAAATCTGCCACTGGTCCTGCTGCATCCTGGGGACTTTCCCCTGCCATTCACAGGTGAGGCAGCTGATCCTCCCAGACTCCTGGGGGAAACGGGGCAGCGGGTGAGAAGGGGAAGGAGCTGGGAGTGACTAACAGCGAGGTCGTCCGGTAGAGTTCCCTGGCTATGGTTTAATATGCGATCCCCTTACGGTGCTGAGAGTTTCTGCCCCGGCAATTGCTTACTTTGGCTCATGCTTGTACACGTATGTGCCACAAGACAGACAGAACCTTGTTGCTTTCAGTGTAGACAGAAATTGATCAAACTCCAAGGATCAGCATGAGGTAGGTGAGAAAAAAACCTAAGCATGCATTACTCACTGCGACTGCAGCAGGATGGGCGTCTGCTGTCAGGCATGCAGATTATAAATGCGTGCAATGGGAAGGTCTTCCCCTGCAGCGTAGCCATGCCTCCCCTGTCAGCAATTGGGGGCACATTTCATGCACTAAGCAAGGCTGGGCCCGCTCGGTGCTCAGAGGGGAGACCTAGAAGGAGAACACAGGTGCTGCAGGAAGCTGCACTGCCAATTCAGCTCTGTCAGTCAAGTCAGAACCTGCCCCTGCCCCAGCGTAGCGTTAAGGGGGCCACTGTTTCTAGAAGGGCAGCCTTGAAGACGAGATGCAAAACTAGGGCCCTGACTGCTTGCCAGGCCCATGGGCCTTATCCCAGGGGCTAGCTCATACGTCCCAATATTTCAAGGGGCTAAAGCAAGACGCAGTTGGTCACCGCCAATTCCTGTGGAGCCAACCCCGCTACAGCCACTGGTCCCCGCGCCTCACCCACTGAGTCTGTGCCATGCTCAGCTCCCACCATCCAGCCTGGCCCACCCAGGTGCAGCATCACTCCCCATCCCGGAGCTCCCCTGCAGCCACTGAGCATGCCCGGTGGTGGGACTGAACATGCGCAGGAGCAGGCAAAGTGACTGCTCTCCCTGGCTCTGCCCCTGCCAATGGTCCGCACCGGGCGAAACGTGTGACCAGCTGCAAGCAGCACTGAACGCAGGAAATGTTCTACTTCAACCAGGACAGGAGGCCAAAGCGGAACAGGCCCATGAAACCAGGGACTGCAGAGTTGCCAACACTGTATTTCAAAAATAAGGGACTGTTTTCTAGCACCCCCACCTCATCCCTCCTTCTGATATTAATTATTATTATTATCATCATCATTTTGGAATCTCCTGGAGGGACAGAGTCACCAACACTGAGGTGCTCAAACGGGCCAGCATACCCAGCATGCAAACACTCCTCAAACAGAGACACCTCCGATGGCTTGGGCACATGTGCTGAATGAATGATTCCAAAGGATATTCTCTACGGTGATTTGGCATCTGGAAAAAGACCCAAAGGATGCTCAACATTGCGTTTCAAGGATGTGTGCAAGCGAGACCTCAAAGAAATGGGCATGGATGTGGACAAATGGGAAGATCACACTCAAGACCACAGCCTTTGGAAACAAGAGCTAAACAACAGTCTCTGGAGTTACGAGAGGAAGCCGTCCAGCTTCTCAGAGGAGAAGGCAGAGCCCAAAGGGTCGAAACATCTCCTTTAAATGTGACAGATGCGGCAGCGAATGTCTCTCTCAAGTGGGTCTCTTCAGCCACGTTTGCGGATGCCATAAAACCAACTGAGTGAATTCTTTACCTCTCAGGGCGCATACCTATGGTCTCTCGAGACTGAAGGATGCCTACTACTACATCATTTATAATAAATGCTAAGCAGTACTCACCTACATTCGCCAGAGGTATTTCTGCTGCTTTCTGCAACTCCCGTTCTTGTTGTACAGAGATGAAAAAATAAGGGACATCCCTTGTACTAAGGCGAGAGGTGTGGGAGCTCGTCACATAGCAAACTTCATCACCCCTTAGTCTGCTGGTTACACTACAGAACTTCATGGGTGTTGTTTTATACTGGCCATGCATGGGATTTTGGGGTTTTTTGAGTACAGACGCTGGGTCAGCTTCTGCTCTTGGCTACTGCGGTGTATTGAAAACTATGTCCAAATTACAAGCTGTCACTTTATGTTTCAGGGTTTTTCCTGCTCCTGCTTCCTGGCTAGGGGGCTCTGTGGGGAAGTGTGCAATCTGGGCCAAACAGCAGTCTGTTTGCAGGCAGACAGCTTTGAATAAGGTGGGATGAGTTGTTCCTCTCTGGCTTTCTCTCTGTGTTTTATCCTTCCGAATGGTAAGAAATAAAGTTGTGTTATGTTGCAAACTTCCAGCAAGAGTATTTATATTTTTCTCTAACTTATCTGTTTGTATGATGTGAACATAGCAGTTACCGCGGCATAAAACCGTAGCAATGCCACTGACTTCACTGGATTTACATCGGGGAGAGAACAGAATTCTCCCTACAGACTTTAAGAGGTGCTGCTAACCATTTTGTAGGCTTTACTTTCTATTCTCCAAACACAGCTACACCCGTCTTCCTCTTAAGTATTAAGAGTAATGCAGCCAACAGGCCTCTCCTGTACTGGGGAGAATTATAATCAAAACTACCACTAGAGGGCATTAAAAATACTATTGTTCAGATTCTCCTCTCACCTGTGGAGCAGTTGCTTGCAATCACCACCAGCAGAGTGATTTCCTCATGTTTAGTGTAGTTGTAGCCATGCCAATCCCAGGATATTAGAGAGACAAGATGGGTGACATATCTTTTAAAAAAAACAAGGAGTCCTTGTGGCACCTTAGAGACTAACAAAAGTATTTGGGCATAAGCTTTCGTGGGCTAGTTCTAGCCCACGAAAGCTTATGCCCAAATACATTTGTTAGTCTCTAAGGTGCCACAAGGACTCCTTGTTTTTTTTGCTGATGCAGACTAACACAGCTACCACTGAAATAATATCTTTTATTGGACCAACTTCTTTTGGTGAGCGAGACAAGCCTTCGAGCACACAGAGCTCTGAAGAAGAAGAGCTCCGTGGGGCTCGAAAGCTTGTCTCTCTCACCAACAGAAGCTGGTGCAATAAAAGATATTACCTCACCCACCTTGTCTTCCTGATATTTAGTCATGTACAGGAAATGCCTATTTGCATATTCGGTCACCCAGTTTGTGCACATATCATGGGTGGCTGAAGCCTGGCTGTTCACTGCCCTGCATCGAGCACAGTTATTTATACATATGCAAAGGGAGGGTAAAACGCTGCTCTGGCACTTTGATAGCTTTTCACACCCTCTTTGAACAGGTGTAGGGGGCTCCACAAGAAGCAAGGCCACAGAGCCAGGCCCTGCACATGCAGGTGTAGGCGTGTATGCATTTTTGCACATTGACCTTGGAGCTATGCATGTAAATACCTGGCCCCCAGAATGTAACGCTGCACCTAGTTGCATAGTAGTTGATTTCACAGGGTGAATAGCAAGATTGATTTCCCTTCCTGGTCAATACTGAGCTCACCTAAGTCATTATTTACTGCTTGGGCCAATAAATATTGCAGTTCCCCTCACCCGAAGACAAAAGAACACATTGTGCACTCTGTCAGCTAGCACAACCCTACTGATTTCCCTGGGCTGCATCGGAGTAAGTGAGAGCAGAATTTGGCCTAGCCCCTGCTTATTGTCCATTACATTTGATTCATGGTCCAGAATTCCTGACCCAAACAACTGACAATGATGCAAGGGAGATAACGCCAGGTCTGGGGGTGACAGAGCGAGGTCTGACCCCAGGGGATGAAGGGAGGATGAGAGCTGCTCTCTGGCTCTGAATCCACCACCTCTACAAGGCAGAGTAGCACTAGGAGGGATCAGGGTCTATTTACACTGTATATCTTACAGTAGCCCCAGGAACAGAGAAATTGATCTAAGCAAGGGAGAGAACTGTGCCTGGCTTGGAAAGCAGGATAGTGGGGATAAGAGGGCCAACCTTAAGGATGAGAAATGACAGCAAATGTTTGGGGTCCCAAGATTTAGACCAAAGCTGGGCCCCCCAGCAGAATGAGTGGAACTGGAAGGGATGGCCACGTCCCACCCATTCTCCCTCTGCCTGCACAGAGGGGACTGGAGGGAGGCTTCATCAGGTGCTAGTGAAAGCTGGTCTGGGAGCTGAGACTCTGACCATGAGGGGGAGGGAGCAAGAGGTGTGGGAGAGGGAGCAGGGTGGGGTGATGGGGAATAAGGGAATGGGCGAGGAAAGGAGAGACGGGGGGAAAGAGAGTGTGAGTGAGAAAATGAGGAGAGGGCAATGGGAATAGAAGGAAAGTAAAAGTACGTGAGGACGAAGAAAGCGAGGGAAAAGGAAAAGGGAGCAGCAGGAAGGAGAGAGAAAGTGAGGGAGAGAGATAGTGAAAGGGAACTGTATGTGAGAGGGAGAAAAGGAGGGAGGGGGGGACCGTCCCATCCAGGAAAGGCAGAGAGCGGCTCTAAGCTTATTCACTGCCTTTTCTGCAGTACTGTTTTCACCTTGTGCTGCCGGGCGAGTCATCATGCAGGGCCCAGGCAGGGATTGGCTGGCTAAAAATGCCTCTCTAATCTCCGTGCTGATCTTTACCCCCCTCCTCCCCATCTGCTGTGACCTTCCTGCCAATGTGCAGAGCGAGAGAAGGACCCAGTAGACGTCCCTGGCAGCTGGATCCTATACAGCAGGGGAGGCAGCCAGCCTGCAGGGCCTTCTGCCTGACAGGTGCTGAGACCTCGCCTTTCCACCAGCCTCCCATGGTCTCCGCTGTCACTCCTCAAAGGTACGTCATGGGCTGCGCTCTGATCCCTCGTGGGCAGCGGGATAGGACCGTGGTTTGGGGCTGGCATGTCGGGCTTTTTAACCGGTGACTACGCTGGCATGCCACGCTAACCTTGGCTGGGATGAGGGGCCAGGATTGGCGGGGGTGTGTGTGTGGCTTGCACATTCCTCCAGTCAATCTGCTCTGCGACTCGCCCTAGAAAACGCCTGGGAAGGGAAAGAGGAGGCTAAGGGAGGCCTGTAACTTTCCACTGGGATGGGCTGGTGTCAGGTGGCTGCGGAGAGCCATTAAACGGGGTCAGGTCCTGCTCCTAATCATGGAGCAGCTGGCATTTCATTCCTGTCCACACAGGTGAGTGCAGGAGTAAGACACACAGGGGCAGCTCCACTTGTTGTGTTTCCACTACACACGCTTGTGCAGCAGGGGATTTCCTGCTCTGTTGTCTGAAATTGCTTGGGGCTGCTCAGCTCAGAGGCCATTTACCTTACCCCCTTTGTGGCCTCCCAGAGTCTTTGCTGGCCTGAAAATGATCTAAGGCCCCAAGGCTCAGATATATGTGGAGCATTGTAACATTTCAATAAAGGGGCCAAAGACATAAAATGACAATGAAGGATGTGTTGCCATAGGGGCTACAGCTATAAGACACTTACAGGACTCCAGTAGGAGCTGTGTGCACTCAGCACCTGGCAGCATCAGGCCTATAATGATTGTAGAAGGAGTAGAGAGCTTATAACATATGTAGTATGTAATATCTACCATGGACAGTATTACATAGTGTGTACTAAGAACAATGGACTGTATATTATGCACCATGAATCACACATGGAGCCTGTAAGATATTACCTAGAGTCAAATTCTGGAAAGTGCTGGTTGGAAAACCCCACACACCAACCTCGGGGACTCAAGGATGGGATGGGACTATCCCTATTATGGCTTCCCCTGCAGAGACCCCTCTGCACACACACCCCTGACAAGAGCAGAAGGGCAGGACCTTGGGATCACAGGGAAGGATCTGCATATTTATGTGACTATGCCCCTGATCCATCAACAGCCCATGCAAACAGATTATTCCAGGGGGAAGGGGCTGTTGCTGGCTGGGATACAGGTGCACCCAAATGCTGATCTTGCAGCAGACACATGCACTTGTTGTGGGGCCATTTTCCATAGGACCAGAATTTGGTCCATAGTGCGGCACAAGTGGCATCCAACCCCCCACCTGTTTGGATGGCTGTAATTATGGTTTGATCTCTCCCTTCTCCTGGGCACCATCTCAGAGGCGAAAAGCTGGCCCCGTTTTGAGATCAGCTGTTCTGCAGTTAGGAAGTAGTCACCTGTGAGCATTCCAGAATCTGGCGCTCTCAGGTTGCTACCTCTTTACATTCCCAGTCACACAGAACATAGGAAACAGACTAGAAACAAAAATGTGAAACTGACCAGGCCAGGGTTCCTGTCACAGCTGAGCGAAGCACACAGGAAACAAACAGCATGGATGGTGATGAGTATCTAGATTTTTAAAGTTCCTTCAGTTTGTGTTAGGCCTTGTTGGCATCTGGTCTGCACTTGTTTTGCATGCCTGCTTCATGCCAGATTGGTTCAAGCTACATGACTTTGCCACTTACACCCTGGTGTAAATCATACAGCCAGGGCTTAATCCTCACTTGCACCACCTTTCTGCTGCCCAGAGGCTAAACCTGCTCAACATTGCCACAATCCAGCCCTGCTTGCATTCGTTTGATGCTCTGTGCCTTCCCTGGCCTGCCCCCAGGTGGATTGGAGGAAGTACGTAGATTGCATGAAGCTGGAGCCGCACAGAGGGGACTCAACCTGAACGGAGGCTCTGGCACTAGGTGTAAGAGACCATTGAATTGGGCCCCTGATTTCTGAACCAGACAGAAAGTCCCATATTAAGGCTTTGAGGAGCCTAAAATTAGCCCCTCCCAAAATCTGGATTCGGACTGGTATTTTGAAGCCAGATTTGAGACTTAAATGTAGAATTTAGGCACCTTTCTCTGTAGCCTGAGTTTGAGGCCTGGACCCAGTGGGTTGAACTGCGCTTTCTCTTTCACTAGTACAAACCAACAGTAACTCCGCTGGAGTCACTGGGGTTACACTGGAGAAAGAAGAGGCATGAGATGGGAATCAGGCTCAGTGTCTCTGATCACCTACGGATGGTGCAGCAGTGCTTATTTTGTGCCAGGGCTTGCCAGGGCTGAGCCCTGCCACTCTAGGCTTGGCAGGTCAGAGCCCCGGCACCTTTGGGCTTGCTGCATGTGTTATGAATGTAAAAACATTGCTTGAGCCCTGGCACCTCTTTCATCACAAATTAAGTACTGCGGTTAAGTGAGCAGAATTGAAAGATCCAGGGCAGAACAGCTCTGCTGAGGCAAACAACTGGAAGACATTAAACAACCCAATAGACCAGGAAATTCCCCAGCTGTGCCGGCAGTGGAGGGAGATGACACAAAAGAGATCAGCAGAAAATCCCCATCACTCCTCACCCTAGGCAGCTGCAGCAGGTATGATCTTCCCAGGCTCCCATGTCAGTCTGTCTTTGGCTGGCTGGTCTCCCTAGGCTGGCTTTGGTATTCGATCTCCGTTTCCAGTGTCAGAAAACCCCATCCCCTTAGAATTGTTGTCTAGAGACTCTACGGCCTAGACATGTCAGCTGAATGCGGGTGCAGGCTCTGGCTGTAATCTGAACTGGCTTCTCCAGTGACACATTAGGCTCCGTCTTCAGGCTGCAGCCTGTATCAGAGACACCAGGGTGCATTACTGCCTGCTGCTCAGTATCCACGGGCTCTCACTGGGCCTGTATCACATATCCCAGATCGGTGCTGCTGACTCATGCTTAACACACACAGGCTGCAAGTGCAGGTAGTATTAGCAGCTGTCCTCTGTGGCAGGTGTAACCACGGGGAGCCATTATCACTCTCCTTTCACACCAATACTGCTGCAGCGTTTGCTCTGGGATATCTGTGTGGAGCAGGAGCTGGTAGAGGAGTCATCAGGGTCTCTCTGTGCACACACAGCAGGTGTGTGGAGTGAGGAGAGCGCTCTGTGCCACTGCGCTGGGAGCGCTGCTTCCTTGCTGGCCAATGGCAGTGCTGCTAGGCCTTTATGTTCTCCAAGTCACTGGCCACACACGGTGCTACCCATTCACCTTCTCTGCCCTGTTTGTAAGAAGCTGGCAGTAATTGCCTGCAATACCCTCCCCAGGTAACATGCCTATTGGGAAAGGGCTAAGCAGGTTCTACTGACTCACTATTGCAGGTAGTTACCTCCATAGATACAAGGGAGATGGGTGTGGCTCTCTGAGGAGAGAGCAAGATCTAGGGTGTGGGCTGAGCCATCCTAAGGAAGGAGTCCTGGGAGCAGGCAGCCCTGGGGAGAAGATCTGAGCTGATCTTGATATTCTATTACTGTTACTTCCTTCACGAATAAAGCCAAAGCCCAGGCAGGAGGTGAGTTTGTACTTGACGCGGTGTGTGGGCTGTGTTTATAGATCAGGTTGGGAAAGGCACCTGCATGCACTCTTCTTAATGGTACAGACTCCTTTAGCTACTTTGCTTTACAAATGCATGTCACTTCCACCTATTCATGGCAAAGGCCTTGTCTACACCCAGCCGCTAGTTCGGCGGCTGGGAATCGAAGTTCCGGGTTCGATTTATCGTGTCTGGTCTGGACGCGATAAATCGATCCCGGAAGCGCTCGCCGTCGACTGCGGTACTCCAGCTCGGCGAGAGGAGTACCGCGGAGTCGACGGGGAGCCTGCCTGCCGCGTGTGGACCGCGTCTGAACCGCGGTAAGTTCGAACTAAGGTATGTCGACTTCAGCTACGTTATTCACGTAGCTGAAGTTGCGTACCTTAGTTCGAAGTTGGGGGTTAGTGTAGACCAGGCCAAAGATTATCCATTTGCACTGTTATTGATGCTACTACTGCGGCTATAGAAATGTGATAGCTCTCAAATAGAGAGATGCTGGTGGAGTCTGAGGACACTACCTGGACTGGCCTTTGGGGTTAAGACTTTACCAAGTCATCCTGGTTGAAATTCACAGCCTCTCTACCTCTCGTACTGACTTGGCCCCCATCGCTGAAGTATCTGAGCGCCTCCCAGCCTCTAGTATAATTATGCTCCTAACCCCTGCAAGCAGAGCAGGGCTATTGTCTGCATAGTACAGATGGGGAACTGAGGCACAGAGACTGAATGACTTGCCCAAGGTCACACAGGGGGCCTATAAACTCGGTCTCCCCAAACCTAGGCAACTACCCTAACCCCCCCTCCCCCCACTTGCACGCAGACTCCAAGCAAATGGGCTTTGTACAGGGAGATTCAATGGAGCTGGGCAGAGACTGGCAGGATGCAGTGCAGCCATAGACTGTTGTCTGAAATAGTAACCACTCCCCATTTACATTGCCTTCATCTGAGTTTCCAGGCACTGGATCCATCTAAGGCCTGGTCTACACTAACCCCCAACTTCGAACTAAGGTACACAACTTCAGCTACATGAATAACGTAGCTGAAGTCGACATACCTTAGTTCGAACTTACCGCGGTTCAGACGCGGTCCACACGCGGCAGGCAGGCTCCCCGTCGACTCCGCGGTACTCCTCTCGCCGAGCTGGAGTACCGCAGTCGACGGCGAGCGCTTCCGGGATCGATTTATCGCGTCCAGACCAGACGCGATAAATCGAACCCGGAACTTCGATTCCCAGCCGCCGAACTAGCGGCTGGGTGTAGACAAGGCCTAAGTGTAGTTTGAGTGAACACTGGGACAGCCAATTCAGGCCCCACCTCCCTGCTGCCCGAGGAGATGGCTTGTTCAGGTAGTGCCATGGCTGGGAACTGGAAAAGGGAGCAAGAAGAGTCCTCTGAGGAAGATTACAGCAACAAGATCATCAGCTCAGACATAGCAGCTGCCTGGTGAAATGGTGCTGACTACCCTGCTGGGCTGGGACCTTCCTGTCCCTTATCTGAGCTGTCTCCTTCAGTTGACAAGTGCCTGTCACAATGGGTCAGGCCAGCCGACCTGATCTTTTTCAACCATGTTTGCCTTGACCTTGTTTCCTGGAGGACTGGTGATTAATAAGTGGCTTGTGCTGATAAAGCTGCCCAGGGAGGCAGGATAGACTTAATAGTAAAAGCATTGCGAAACGCAGGCTAGGTGGTTGCTGTGCATTATGGGAAACTATCAATTAGCTACGTGTGTGAGAGAGAAAGAATGAGTGAGTAACAGAAGAAGAGAGAAAGGCAGGGGGAGAGCAGCAGAGAGATAAAGAGAACGAGAAAAACACAGAGAAGATGTGTCTACACTAAGAGCCTGGAATTGCACCAGGTCTGAATTTAGCCCTAGGTGGAAACTGCTGCTGAGATGTTAATGGCCCTAAGTGTCTGGTTCCTGAACCTCTCCAGCTCGTCCCTCACAGAATCATTCTGGCACATCCACGCACCATGCACCCGCCAGCCATGGCTGTTCCCAGTGCATTTTCAGACTCCCGAAGCACCTCTCCCACAGCACCTGGTGTTGCTTTGGAGAGCAAGGATCAGATGTAGTTTCCAGGTGGAAGGCAAGGCATTGTAGGATGGAGCTGGGAGAACTGGCTGACCCAGAGCAACTGGAATGTGCCTATCTCCTTGTGCACACTAGGAAGAAAACTTTGCAGACAGCACTGTCTGTGCCAGATCTAATCTAAAGACTTTGTCCCAGGTGTTGCAACCAGCAAATACAATTGATGTTTGTGAAATGCCTAGGACGGCTGTTGTGTGCGGATACAAGGGTTGGGCACGGAGATCAAGTGCTCCAGTGGTTTGCTGCTGTGCCTCTTTAAATAACACAGACAGGCCACGAAGAAGAAAGAAAGGCTCAATTTTCACTCTAAGAAGCATGACCCTTGCATGCTTAGCATCTTGGAGCAGAGTTTTCAGCCCAGCAGTGCTCTCCGAAAGCCCTAAAGGCATCTGGGTGTGAGAGGAATCACTAACCAACTCTCCCGCAGTATAGGCTACCTTTAGGTTTCTCCTATGTGTGGAAAGGTGGCTAGTGAACCATGCTAGCTGGGAAAGGCATGACGTCTGCAGCACAGTGCCCGGCTATGCCATGGACACAGATCTGGGAGCAACTGAGCGAGGTTCTCTGCTCCTCAGGAGGGTGAGCGGTGCAGCACCCCCTGTATGTCTCAGTGAACAGAGCCATATTTCAGCAGCTTCGCACGATGCTAAGTGCTCCTTTGCCTGCATGGAAGGGGCACACTGTAAGGTCAGGTACGAGCAATGCAGGCAGAGCTGGGATTTTTTGATTCCAGAATTGGCTTGTCCCAGCCTGGAAGGAAACGCTTTCCAGACCAACCCGGCGACCTGCATTGCCACACAGCAGACAACCAGGGCTCGGAGTGTGTGAATTTAAGGCCTTCTTCCTGCCCCATTCAAGTCAATGAGAGCTTTGCTGAAAGCAGGATGAAGCACTTAGTGCTAGTGAAATGGGCCAGGTTAGCAGTCCTGAAGATCAGAGTTCCCTGCCCACGGAGCTGATACAGTACAGGCAGGTGGCTGGACAGATTCCTCTATGCTGACTCCACCACTCACCTGTTATCCCTGTGCTGTCCGCGCTGGGTATTGACTGCACCTCACGCTTCACTTGCAATAGACACATGGCTTAGAGCAGCCAAGCAGCTTGGTGGCCAGCACGCTGCCGGCACTGCATAAATCATGCATCATAAATAGCAACCTGCCCCATGTGCCAGGGGAGCAGTGGGACATGGAGAGGTCTCATGGTTACAGTTGCTGAGGAACCACCTCCTCCGCTCGCTTGGTATCCAGAGACCAGCAAGGACCTACGTGGGAGAGAGGGTGGAGAAGAAGGAGCTGAAAACCAGCCCTGTGATTCCCATGCTAATCTGGGGATTTCTTCAAACTGGAACGTACTGCCCCTGTGCGTGTCCCTCTGTCCACCGCCGCTTTCCTTTCCTTCGTGAAAATAAATCGCAGCTCTGGATCAGCTGTGGCAGCCAAGTCCAGCATGCGATTGCTTGGTGGCCTGTGGGAAATAAGTTTGCGGAGTCTCTGTCCAGCTCTGAGTGGGACAAAAGTTCCCGTGGCTAAACACGTCTCTGCCTTCGGGACTGACTGACTTCTTTGTTGGCAGTCCCAGCAGACAGGTCAAGGAAGGGGACTGACCTGCCCTCTAGCATTGGTCCTTCCAGATCAGGGTTGAGGTCCGTTGCCCTGAAATAAGCTCACCAAGCCTGACCTGCAAGCATAGGCATAGTTTGACTTCTATATTTGGGGGGGGGGGGAGCTCCAGCCAGGCCAATGGGGCCATGCGTGGGCGGGAGGGGACAAATTCCATGCCTGCCCAAGGCTTCCATTCCCCCACACCCCCCAACTATGCCCAGGCCTGCAAGCATCCCCAGCTCGGCATTCCCAGCTCTGGGCCTTTGCACCTGATTTTCAGAAGTACCAAGCACCTAACTCCACTGGGCATCAAGGGGAGCTGTGGGCGCTCCGTGCTGCCGCTGAGAACTATGCCCAAAGTGCCTCACGTTGGGCACTCAAAAACTCAGCACCCAAAATCAGAGGCCACTTTCAGCCATGATTAGCCTTAATCCTCTGGGGAAACACAAGAGGAGCTGGAACAAATCTTGCTTCCTAGCATCACTAACATGAGGGGCCTTGGATTTTGGCCCAGGCATTTGACCAAGAGTCCCTTCGGAACAAAGGAGAAGCTGTACCCAGCTGTAAGGCCTTGTATACGCAGGGCCCATTGTCTCACTGACGGGCGCTGCGAGGATCTGCACTGCACTGGCATGCTGCGCTTTGCAAGTATAGTATCAGAGGGTAGCCGTGTTAGTCTGAATCTGTAAAAAGCAACAGAGGGTCCTGTGGCATCTTTGAGACTCTGTTGCTTTTTGCAAGTATAAACACTGCTGGAGCGTGATGGAGTTCATTTTATTCCTGTCAGCAACTATGACACACAGGCCATGGGATGCCAGGGCAGGATGGTTTGTGGTACTGGGGAGATAATGTTTACAATCTCGCTCCAGACTGAGACCTCCAAACTCATTGCACGTGTGATCTAACCCAGGCTTTGACAACTGAAAAGTTAGCACTGTGCCTCAGCACCCCTCTGTGTCCCACCACTTTACCCCGCAGGGATATTTGCCTTCCTTGAGTTTTCTCCCCCCTCGCTTCTGCCAGTGGCAGCGGGGCCTTAGTTCACAGGAAACTTCAAGCTGGGAAGTCCGACTGCAGCCATGTTGGCAGCATTTTTTGCAAAGCGAGGCTGGAACCTGTCAGTTTGTGGGAGGGCAACACCGTGGCGCTGTCAGACAGGCATTGGTGAATCTGCCAGCCCCTTTCCTCTTTAGATCGGGACTGAACTAGGTCAGCCTGGGAGCTGCTTTTGGACAACACATAAAACAGTGTCATGACTACTCATGATCATTACAGATCCCATGGCACTTTCTGCAGGAGTAGGAGTGCTAATCCCAGCATGCCACTCAAATTCCAGTTCAGGCCTTCCCGCTCTGCTTCCCTTAATGATCTCTCTGCATGTCCCAAACTGGTGATCTGCATTGCTATATGTGGTTAAAAAGCCTCTGCATCCCACCCCAGAGGTGGCTGCATTTCGGTGGGGAATGAAGTGCCTCCTATATCCCTTACCTGTTTCACAAGGGAGTTATGAGACTAAACTGCTAAGTGCTTTGAGATCCTTGGAAGAGAGATGTTATAAAATGTGCTAAAAACTTTCATTATAATCACAACTCAACAGCAAGGTATCCTGCCCATCCTCATACATAGGACAGACACCCCTACCTTCCCCCACCCTGTGTGCCTGCTGCTCAATTGCCATATATGGGCCAGGAGGGGAGGTGGAAGTTATTACTTATGATTTATTTGTACTGCGGTACTGCCTAGGAGTCCCAGTCATGGACCAGGACCCCATTGTGCTAGAGGTTCCGATCTGAGTACTGTACAGCATGGGTAAAGGGACAGAGTTTATGTTGGTGTGGAAATGGGAGTGGGCAGGCTGGGGCAGCAGTGCAGACTAGTGGATAGTGCATAAACCCAGAAGTCAGGAAACCCAGCTCTGGCCCTGCTACATTGTGTGGTGCTGGGTGAGTTCCTTTACCTCGGTGCCTATATTTCGCCTTCTATGCTTTCCGATCTACAGCTAGAAAGTGTTCTTTCTACCCATAGAAGTGCTAAGTATTATTACTGAGGGCACATTAAGTTTGACAGGGCAAGAATGGGAGCCTGTTATAGAACGCAGATAGGAGATGGGGGTAAGGGGCAGAGTTAAGGTTAACTGAGAATGCCCTGCTGCTTCTGTGATTAATTTCTCTGTGCTAATTTTGCATTCAAAAGATTTAAAAAAAAATACTTTTGCTGGAAATAAACACATGCAAGCTTCAAATGGGAGTCAGGCCCCTAACCTGCTTTGGCGCTTTTGGGAATCCCACGAGGCACCAACTTGCATCTTTAGGTGCCTAAATACCTTTGTCAACCTGACCCCTTAAGAAGCAAGCAGTTTGCAAATCAAGGGCTTAGTTTAACATTGCCCTGCACCTTAGGCCATCATTTTCACCACTGCAAAGTGCAGGGCCGGCTCCAGGTTTTTTGCCGGCCCAAGCCAAAAAAAAAAAAAAAAAAAGGCCAGAGTGCTGCCGCCGAAGCAAAAAAAAAAAGAATGCTGCCCCTTGAGAAGTGCCGCCCCAGCTTGGGCTGCTGGTGCCTAGAGCCAGCCCTGGCAAAGTGGGTGCAAAACGCAACTGTTCTGGTGGACATCACTGCATAAGGCCCAGGCCAACAGAATCCGAGCCTAGGTCCCCCCAGCAGGAATCGGTAGCAGAGCTGAGATCTTGGGCAATAAGCGAGTTTCCTTTCCAGCCCACACAAACACAGAGTATTCCACAGAGCATTGTGCAGCCAGCCGGTTTGCCAGAAAAAATCGAGTCCTTTGTGTCCCAGGCCGTGCCCCGGAAGGAGCTCTGGAGGATGCCTTTAGGGCTGGTTATTAGCAAACAAAAGGCAGATTGTTTTGGTGGGGGCCAGGCTTCTGGCAGCACCTGCACAGCGCCGGAGCCCTTCACAATGGCTCGCTTTCTGAGTAATTGCTGCAGCGGGCCCAATTATCAACTGTTCCTAATTAGAGATGCAAATAGCCCTGCGTTTGCATTTTTGCTGCAAGAGGGAGAGGGCTCTTGGGATCTGCAGCTGGCTGTGCACATCCTTGGCTGGAAGATAGAGGCGGCTCAGGGATAGGGTGACCAGACAGCAAGTGTGAAAAATCGGGACAGGGGGAGGGGGGTAATAGGCGCCTATAGAAGAAAAAGCCCCAAATATCGGGACTGTTCCTATAAAATAGGGACATCTGGTCACCCTACTCAGGGAGAAGGGCAGCACTGTCCCAGAATAACCCCAGGGGCCCTAGAGTCACCCACAGCGTGATATGCTCCGTACTGAGTGCAGTACGGAGCATGCGCAGCCTTTGCCCCTGGATTTATGGCAAGCCCTGGGCTGTGTTCTCTTGTCTCCTGACTGCAGGATCAAATGGGAGCCAGAGCTGAGGGTGGCAGAGATGGGAAAAGAGTCAGCCCAGATCATCTGTCACTGATGTCCATGTCATGCATCTCTTAGACGTTCTAGGATGGTACGTTTGAAGAATAAATCAGACGGGTGTTAGAGGAGACCATGTAAGGTTCATTATTTGGGGTGAAGCCTGCCTCCTCATCACGCCTTCCCTTCCTCCTTGACCCATGCACCAACAGCAGAGCCTGAACACCCATGTTAAACTGGGGACTGCCTTACAGATCAGGGCCTGCCACTGGGCTGGCGTTCCCTGTGGGCCAGGGGTCTCAGAAGCTGGAGTATGAACCTCCTCCTCCCCCTCTCCTATCCTGCCCTCTTGGGAAGCTGACCCAGTGACTGGGCTAAGGAGGAAGTTGTGCGTAAGTCACTGTTGGCAAACAAAACAAACCCGTCCCCACCCCTCTGGTGCCTGAATTCCACCTTCATTAAGTAGGTTCCATTATGTGGCAGCCCCTGCCCCGGCCAGTCATATGGTGGTAACCTGAGCACCCCTAAAAGGAGCTAGTTTTGCCTGAGCTTTGGCAAGGTATGGAGTCAGTTGGTGAAACTCTGGCAATATGGCAGGGCTGGACCTGTGCGGACTCCAAGATTTACTCATACAATTCAACCGATGCAGTGAAGTCTTCCCATACGGTTCTGTGCTGTCTGTCTTGAGCTGAGGCCCCCCTGCAATGCCAGTTCCAGAATCCCCTCCCCAACAGATCTGCCAACGCACCTCACTCCTGCCCTGCAGCTCCCCCTCCTAAGCCAGTCTCGTGCCCTACCACAAGCATGTGCCGAGGGTTGTAGACTGGGAAGGCATCCTCTGGGAGAAGGGAACCAGGCCACAGCAATACCCAGGAGAGGAAAGCCTGCTCTGAGAAGGCTCATCACCCAACCCTAAATTCCTCCTGCTTCTTGGCTAGGCGACACACTTCTGCTGCCAGCCCTTGGTCCTCCTCACCACAGAAGGTTAAATCCATGAAGCTGGAGTCACCTTACAGCAAGGTGCAGTCTCCCAAGCCAGAGGCTGTGAAACGAAGCGGCGGCTGTATGGCCAAATGGCAGTGTGGTGCACAGCCCCTAGCCCTGGCAGTTCCCAGTGGAGACATTGAGAGTGAATACAAAGAGTATAGCGCAGGGAGGTGGACTGAGGATCCAATCAGTGAGGAAAAAGCTCAGAGCAAACCCTGCGTGGCCTGAGCAGTGACATTCCCCAGGAAAGTGACGGTACACAAGTAGCCTCTTCTGCCCAGCACTGCTCTTTGTCGTGTATCTTCATCTCAGATCTCTGGCTCTACTGATCCAATGGAGCCTTTCCTGGCCTTAGCAACCCACCTATGGGAAAGGGAACTCCATTCTACTCTGCCTCCTGTGTCGAACTGGCCAATAACTTCTCATTTCAGAATCTCCATGGCTGGTGATGGCGGGAGTGGCAAATAGAACCCAGTGGAGTTTGTTAAAGAATTTGTTAAATCTCGCTAACCCTGGGACTCTAACCCAGATCTGTAATTGACCAACGAAGCCACACTCTGTCAGGTTTGCAACATCACCTCACGCCCACTAGGGACTTCACTAGTGCTGTGTAGACTTTATATGGAAGGTGCCCAGATTCTACAATGATGGGCAGCAATATAAAACCCTAAGCTAAATAGATTCCTTGGAATAACGGTATTTTACATTTCTAAAGCACCTTTCATCCTGAAAGATCCTCAAACACTTGATATACGCTATATGCCTAGTGCTGCTGAAATGCAGCCACCTCTGGGGAGGAGAGTAGCCACCGGAGGAAAGAGGGAAGTGCAAGTCAAGGACACCGGCTTGTATGCATTTGGTGTTGTGTGTGTGTTGAGTGAATGACAACCTGAAATGAGGAGGCTGGGAAACAGGAGGCCAACTGAAGGGTGCTGAAGACAGAGAGGCCCACTCATTAGGAAGTCAAATGTGCTCTTTGAAAGAAAGATGAGACTGCGATTGAGAAAGGAGCCACAGAGGACCGGGTTTATGTTCTCAGGGCAACTTGATCTTCAAGCTCCTGAACAACACAACAACCCTGGCCATCTGAACAGCTTCCTTACTGCAGCTGCTTCCCGGGGCAGCTTCTATTACTCAGCCTAAAACGCCAGCCTCTTACTAGTTTTAATGTCCTGTGTGCCTCCCGTTAGCCAGGCTGGAACATGAGAGAGAGGCATTAAAGCAGCTTTAGAACAGAGGGGACATTGTCCCAGCTCCTGTCTCCAGCAGAACATCTTCCCTCCATTGGTCTCAGCCCCTCTCGCCAGGGTTCACCCTGCCCACTAGGGCTAGCCCCTATGGCCCAATCCCAGCCTGGTGTATTGGCTCCTTGTTTGGAAGGTGGATTCTGTAGGCTTCTGATGGAGTCTCCTTGCTTTGTTCTCTTTTGTGCCTCTCGGTCCCTCTGTGGGCCCCACTCCTTTGGCTGGTGAAGTGGGCTGGCTTGACATCCCTGGATGCCTCTGCACATCCACAGAGGAGGTTCAGCCTGGGCAGCAGCAGGGCAAGCTTCCCCAGCAGCACCCCCTGCTCGAGTGCTGGCCTGAAGGAACCATCTCTAGAGGACCGGATGTGACGATGGGGGCACCCGTGCATTGGGATCAGGACTCAGACCCACCAAGCTCACTTCACACAGGCTACCAAGCAGCGATCAGATGGTCATAAAATTTCCTCAATACCAGCTTGATTTGGATTCACACTTGCGATTTAAAGAGACAACATTCTCTCTAGCCTATTACCAATCCCCTGAACTACACAGGCCCCTTTTCACTGTGCCTGTGCCTGGGGGAAGAGGAACCAGCGTCGCTTCCTCTGGCACATGTACCAGGTTATTCACAGGAGGGGCTGTTGTTTCCTGCATACATTCGCATGCCTTAACGCAGATAAGTGACATCAGTGATGAGTAGGGTGACCAGACAGCAAGGGTGAAAAATCGGGACAGGGAGTGGGGGGTAATAGGAGGCTATATAAGAAAAAGACCCAAAAATCGGGACTGTCCCTATAAAATCAGGACATCTGGTCACCCTAGTGATGAGGCTGCATATCAGATTCTCCCAACAGATGGCTCTGGTTTGGGTCTCCCTCAGTAACGCTTTAAAGGCATCTGATGGGTCTTTCTATCTGCAGCAGACACAGGGCTGCCCACTGAATAAGGCTCCTCCTGCAGCCTGGCTGCCGATTCCCATGCAGTAGGTGATATGATCCCTATTTACACTGTAACAGGAACCATGCTGGATCTGCTTGGAGAAAACAAGAGAGAGAGAGCGAGCGCATGCACTATAGGGAGTGGAGGGTGCTAAGGGAGCACCGGGAATGCTGCCTCTGGGACGTTGGCTCTCCTGGGAACAGAATACATGCTAGCTGGCCCATGCTGCTGTTCTGATGGGATGTAATGCTGGGATCTAATAGATGCAAACCCCAGTGGCCCAGAACCCATTCCTGTCTTTCCTAGGTGCTTTGGAGGGAGGACAATGGGGATTGAAGGTAAAGAGGAGAGAAACAAGCAAGTTGAGGATCCTCGGTCCCTCAGACATAGGGCCCTGGGGTTCCTCACTGACTCTATATTAAGCTTCTGTAGGCTGGGGAGGGAAAACTCCCTGCAGCACAATTCAGGGAAGAAAGGAACATGGTTTTCTCTGGCTCCTGTTCCAGTAATATAAAGAAATGCAGCCCCAATGCACTCAGCAACCAGTCTCCAGACAGGATTGGAGACGGGCCCCCAACTGAGCAGGGCCGGCTCTGGCTTTTTTGCCGCCCTAGGCAAAAAAGCCACCCGCTGCCCCCCCCCCCCCAAGCGCGAGCCCGGCCAGGGCTCTCCGCTCTCCCCCCAGCGGCCAGAGCGCCGGGAGCAGGGCGGCGAGCCCGGCCGGGGCTCTCCACTCTCCCCGACCGGCCAGAGCGCCGGGGGGAGGGCGGCGAGCCCGCCGCGGCCCCGCTTTCCCCGACCGGCCGGAGCGCCGCGGGGAGGGTGGCGAGCCCAGTCATGGCCATGCTCTCGGGCCGGAGCGCCCCGTGCGCCGCCCCCCTCCAGGCGCCGCCCCAAGCACATGCTTGGTGGGCTGGTGCCTGGAGCTGGCCCTGCAACTGAGACACCCGTGCACATTGGAGAAGCTTGGATCCAGGCCCAATTCTGTTTAGAGCTGATTTTATTTATTGAGGGAGGCCTCCCTCTCCAAATATTGCCACTGGCCCTTTCACTCCAATCTGGGTAGCTGCAAAGGAAGGAACAGGCAGAGGGGATGTCACCTGCTGACAATGAGGCTGCACGGCTTGATGCTCCATTTCCACTCGTCTGGCTTCCTACATGGAAGACTTTAAGATGGAATCCCTACCCCCGGAGAGAGTTTATCCCTCTCTGCTCCCTTCCCGGCAAGATCTGATTAGAACTGCAAGCCAGACACGGAAGCAGGGCAGATTGTCACTGAGCGAGCTCTCTGGAGAGAAGAGAGTTCTGGCCTACCAACATTAAACAAGGAGCTCAGATGCCTGTTCAGACCTATTGCTTGGTGCCTAGCACGTGTGCACTTGGGATTCCCGGCACCCGTTGTAAATAGGGCACGAGCAATGCCTGCACTCTCCCTAGAGAATGTGCGTCTGGGACAAAACTACCCTGATGTTGCAGTGCCTTCAAACAGCAGAAGCCGTACACTAGGTCTTAACGCTAACAGCCACGGTCAGGCAGAGATCGGATGCTAGGAGTCCCAGACCTCCCAAAATGCTGAGGAACACAGCAGGGTTTCTAAATTGTCTCACTGGTGGTGGAAGGTCCAAGCTCCCCCCTTTTTAAGGCCGATCGCTAGGTGTATTTAGCAATGCTGATGCACCATGAGGATCATGAAATAAAGTGATGACCAGGGGTCAGACGGGGCACTGGATCAGTTCACTGTGATTTCTCCATGGAGACATTTGTTAAAATGCCTTAGGTCAGAGGTGAAAGGCGTTTGGTGGGTCTCAGCCTAGCTCTCCATGAGCCTTTGGCTAGATCACAAGAACTACGATGACCTCTGGGATAACTGGGCAAAGCCAGTAGGCTCTGGGCAGGATAGGCCTACGGCTGGAATAGCAGAGGATGCTGAGAGTCAGCATTAAGGTGCATTTGTAGAGCTGTGTGGGCACAGGACTGGTTCAGCAGATCAGGACAGAAGTTGAGTTGGGAGGCCAGGACTAGAATGTCAGGGGTAAGCACAGGTCATGAATAATGTGCATAGGCAGAGCTCCATGTCTGTGCAGATGTTCAAGGAGGTGAATTGATATAGCTGCATAAAGGGAACTGTGCGGAGTGCATAATCTGTCTATGCCTGGCAGTACCCAGTGATCGATTCATCCCTTCCTTACCACGGCTCGAAAATTCATCCGATGAGTGCAATGCAATAAACCCAAACAGGTCAGAACTCATCATTCCATTCCCCTCCATTTGCAGCTGTGGATTGCCTGAGTGCGTTTTTCATTTTTAACTACTGTGTTTGCACACATGCAAGCCAATGTGAGTGTGAAGGTGGCTCATGGGTGCATGGCAGGGTGAGCATGGTCATCCAGACAGACACACACATCGGTGCAAGCATGAAGGCTGTGCATTTACACGTGCTCGTGTGAGCATCAATTTCACACATGCATGAGCAGGAGGGTCACACGTGTGCACACACGCTAGTGTGAGGGTCACACGCGTGTGCACACACACCAGTGTGAGGCTCACGCGTGTGCACACACGCCAGTGTGAGGGTCTCAGCAGCACTTGTGACTGCTGCGCACGTGTGCAGTGCCCGAGGATGCGGGTGCGCACGGCGGATGGCACCTGTGCCCGCGGGGGGGGCTGGAGGGGCGAGAGCCCGCGCGTGGCCGGGGCTCGCTGGAGGTACTGAGCATTACCCAGTTGCCATGGAAACCAGCAGAAGGAGGTGGGCGGCTGCGGGAGGAGGCAGGCAGGGAGGGAGGGAGCGCGCGCCTCGCCTGCAGTCCTGGCGCGGCTGCTTCATTGCGAGCTCGGCCGGCGGACGCAGGAGCCTGGCGCCCCGCACCCTCCCTCTGCTCTGCTCTGCTCCCCCAGGCCTTGCTCCCGCCTTGCACCCTTCAGCAGGGGGCGGCTGCTCTATGCGCGGACGGGGAAGCCCCAGGTAAGCGCCTCGCCTCCGGCAGGGAAATGCACCGGGGGGCCCCCTCTCTGCGCGCCGGGCTGCTGGCCAAGGGAGCAAAGGTCCCTGTGGTGCTCGCTGCAGCCAGGGTGGGAGGGGGGAGGGGGGAGCTGTCCAGCTGTCCCAGCAGCGAGCAGGCAGGACCCGCTGTGCTGCAGCTGGGCACCTTTCTTCCCCCCCCCCCAAAAAAACCCTGGAGATTGGGGGGGGGGAGGGGAGACAAGGATTGGGCTTTCTCCTGCAGTGACCTCCCTGCTCGGACGGTAGTTTTGCAAAAGGGATGCTGCATCCCCGTCCCCCACCCACTCCCTACAGCTGGAGACACACGGGTCTGGTTCCCACCTGCCAGTTTCTACCTGCAGCACCGGAGCGGTGGCCAGGCTGCGGTTCATGCATCGCGGGGAAAGGAGGGGGGGAAGGAAATCTGCTAAGGCCAGGTCCCCCCCTCCCCCTCTCAGCTTCCCAAAAGCCGGTTGCCGGGGCAGGGATGGGGGAGAGCGGGTTCTAAGAGGAGATGGAGCAGCTTGCAGCCCTGGGGAGGGGGATCTGGTCTGGCACCTGGCAGGCAGCCTGCAGGAAGGGCTCCTGGTTTCTTTTCCTGAGGGTGGGTGGTGCAGTGGCTGGTATTCCTAATTATAATGATAAATATTTTGCTCCAATACTGATCTTTCTACTCAGGCTCTCTCTGCACTATCTTCTGTAGAAGACACCTCCCTTCTTCATTTCCAACCCCCCCCTACACACACCGGTTACCCCCATCCCTTACAGCTCCCCCTGCACCCTGCTTTCCTTTGAACCATGCCCCTCAATCCTCTCTGAACCAATCCCAGCCAGCAGCCTCTGGCCAAGAAAGGTTTGGTAGGAGCCCTTTCTGAGCTGGTCATCACCCCCCAAGCAGCCAGCAGGGGTTGCCAGTGAGTAGTGAGGTCTCCTGCCAGGGCAGAGCGGGCTAGCTTTGCAGACAGCAGTTCCCAGCCCTTGCCAGTCTGGCCCAGGGAGCAAGAGGCCACATCTGGGAAGGGGAGCTGGTTTGAACGCCAGAGGGCAGGACACAAGGTTACCCAGAAAGCCCTGGGTGTTCAGCATGCTGCACTGAAGCTAAACAGATGGAAGACCATGTTCATTCCTGTGCCACACAGAGAAGGGAAAGCCATGGGATGGACTAGTCAGAACGTGGGCCTGTCCCGACTGCTGCATCCTACAGAGGAGGGAATAGGCCAGGTGCTTACAGAGGGGGTGTCCAGGCTCCAATTCACAGGTCTGAGAGCAAGTTGGGATCCTCAAAATCTGCTTATCGCTCTGCCATTGACTCGCTGTGTGACCATGGGCCAATCATGTCACTGCTCAGTGCCTCAGTTTCCCCATCTATAAAACAGAGATACTTCCCCCTCTGTCACAGGGCTTTGTGAGGATTAACCGAACCCTGGCCCCTAAACCTGCCCCTCCTTCCCCATCTCTACTAGCAAAGCTACCATCATCCTTGCTCCTTCAGACTCACAGCACCCTTCACCCCTCCCCCTCCTTCCCCTCCCATGTTAACACCATCAGCACCAGATTCCTACACAAAATCCCTTCCTGCCCAGGCTTTGTCCAACAAAACCCTAGTCCTAGCCCTGATCCGTCTTTCACCTCCACTACTGCAGCCTCCTCCCTGCCCCGGCTTTCCCAACCCCAGCCCATCTAGAAGGCAGTTCTGACAACTTCCATCCCCATCTCAAATCCTTACGCTGCTTCCCCCTCACCGTGGTCCTTGTCCTCACCTGCAAAGCCCGACCGAATGCATCCCCTTCTCTCTCCCCGACCTTGTCTCCTTTGACTCCCCATTCGATCCTTTCACTCCACAGAAAAGCAGCTAAATTAACCACCCCTCTGTATTCTCCTCCCACAACCATCTTCCACCTGTCCTCCTGCTCCTGGGCACACCCCCACCCTTCCTGACCTGATCGGCTGGGCCTCCAATCTCTCTTGGGAACAGTGAGCCTGGTTCCCCTCACCCTTACGGGGGTGTAAATGAGGAGCGAGTCCACAGAGCTCCACTGGGGGCATGGAGAGCAGAGTCAGGCACACTTTTCCCGTGAGGACACCAAACCCTCTGAGTCTGTGTGCATGAAGGAAGGTAAAAAGAGACTCTCCATGCTGGGATAATGTGGCCTAGGGGGTAGAGCATTGGACTGGGCCTCAGGAGACCTGTGCTGTATTCCTTGGTCAGCCACTGACCTGCTGGGTGACCTTGAGCAAGTCCCATCCCTGTGCCTTAGTTTCCCTCTCTGTAAAATAGGGAAACTGATCCTTTGTAAAGTGCTTTGAGATTTACTAATGAAAAAAAGCACAGTATAAGAGCTAGGTATTATTATTATTATACATCCAGAACCACCACAGTGCTGCCAACTCTCAATTTTATCACAAGTCTCACGGTATTTGGTGATTGATTTAAAACCCCCAGCTCCTGGAGTCATATGATTTCTTGAAACGCTTAACTTATTTTAAAATGAAAAGTAAGTTTTTAGCCCTCCTGGTTGCCGAGAAAAGCTTGTAAACATGACCCTTAAGGTCTCAGAAACCAGAAGACAAATAACCAGAACCCACATATTTGTTTTTCTAAATCTTATGATTTTTAAGTCGGTCTCATTTTGGGAGGGCCTGACTCATGTTTGGGTTCATTTCTCTACAGTCTTCATCCCTGGTAGTGTCTATGCACATCCCTGGTGCATCTCATCATCACTTAGACTGTAAATTCCTCTGGACAGAGACCTTGTCTTTCTTTGATCTGTGAAGTGACATGCACATTTATGGAAAGATTGCAAAGAGCTCTGAGATCCCTGGAAGAAAGTGTTGGTGGGTCTCCTGTATTCAGAACAATAATGCTTAACCCTGGGGAGAGCGAGAAGATGGATCTTCTTTTAGAGTGTGCAAAAAGTAAAAATGTTTTGTGGCCAGGAGTTGAAGAAAATGCTTGTTGTTACCATGCTGAGTTTGTGGCATTGCTTCGAGTGATGCAGAGTGTGGGGTGGCGGTATGTGAACGCACACACACTAGATCTAATGTCACAATAGTCCCACCTGGAACTAGGGTACATGGATCTCTAAAGGAATCTCTTTAGAGGGTGCTCTAGCTTAGGGAATTCTCCGTGCCTCACAAACCCTGCCATCATGAAAGTGATCACCTGGGATAGGGACACAATGAAGTTCCCATGGTGAAGACGTGGTCCTTGGTGCAATACTAGTGGGTCCTATCAGACTGCTGTGGGTCCATTTAACAGACACACCTGGATTGGGCTTGTTTGTTTGCTTTGAAGAGGTAGCGGATGTAGTTGTCCCAGCACCATTGGTATTAATTAGCCTCTTTGTCAGCAGTTTCAGCAGATTGCCCCTGGTGATTTTAGGGGTGACCCCTTTCAAGTCAAAGGGCATTGGCAAGGCCACACTGGGGAAGCTTGCCCTGATGCCGCCCATGCTGTACCTGGTTCTGTGATGGGAGAACTCCACCTGACAGGCTTTCACCAGCATAAAAAGGGAAACCACACCTGGTCTGGCTGTTGTAATTCATTTAGGGTGACAGGGGAGCAGGGATGCTCTGGGGATGCTGGTGAATTAATCCCATGAACAGAAAAGCTGCACCTCAAACGGGGGCCCCTTCCCTGCTGGTCCATGTTGATCACTCCGGTGGTTATAACTCTGCCCCGCTCCCTGTAGGTTTTTTATTTAGCTAATCAAACTGAGAGCCCTGGCCTGGAGAACAAAGCCCAACCCTGCCTTTGCCACGTCTCCCACATGCAGTGCCGTGTAAATCAGGCATGTTTTCACTGGACTTTGCTGATATCTGCATAGCTTCCATGCGACACATCCCCAGCTGGTGTAAGTCAGCCTAGCTCCATTGACTTCTGTGGAACGATGGTGATTTGCACCACCCCAGAATCTGGCCCTATGTATTTTCACTAGGTGAACTCTCTTCAGAGAAATGCATGGCACATAAGTGGATTTCCACACCTTTCTTCTCCCCTGCCCCGTCCCTAACATTGGGACAGTTTTCACCAGTGTGCACATATAGCAATAACAGGGCCAAATCCTGCCTTTATTGAAGGTAGGGGAAGTTTTGCCATTAACGCCAGAAGGAGCAGTTTGGGTCCCAGGGATACAGCTGTGAGCAGGCCCCTTTCCCAACCTGCTCCGAAGCAAAGCCTCCATGGGGCGTAGCGTCCAAACTCACCTCCTTCCTAGGCTTTGGCTTAATTAGCAGTAATTAGCTCTGCTCAAACCTTCACCCAGTCTTGGTTGCTTCTCTTTTGAGGTTACTCAGCCCACATCCTAGGTCCCCTTTCTCTCAGAGATCCTCTTCTACCTGCCTTATATACAAGTGGCATATAGAGCCACCTGCCTCTGTGTCAGCCGAGCCCACTCAATCTTTTCCCAACACGATCAATGCCTGCTAAAAGGATGGGATGTCTCAGCCAGCCTGTTATAAACCCCTTTATATTTATACAGCACCCTTCACCAGAAGGATCCCCAGGGACCTGGGCAACTGCAATCCCAATCCTGAAATCGTCGTACGCACAGAATTCCCAAAGGCTCAGAGAAGATCAGCTGTAGGAATGACGATACACATAGGAATCTGTCACCCACCTCTGGGTTGGGGTACAGCAGCTGTTTAACAGCACACAGCAACACCGCACAACAGTGCATAGGGAGGTGCCAAGAATGATCTGCCCATTTGAAACTGGAGGGAGAATGTAAATCATCGAACACACTGGAAGGCGACCAGGGCGCCAGGTTAACCCTGCTCTTGAAAATGGTGTAGAGACAAGGGGCCAGGACTTGTTTTGGGGATGCCTCCAGCAGCTCAGGATCCTCTAGGACATTGTGGAGCCCTGGGTTCAGAATGAACTCCGGGCAGTACAGCCCTGTGCTGTGGCAGTGGGCTCACTACTGACTCCGTGCACAGGGTGCTGTTTCTAGTCCACATTGAAGCCAATAGCTCTCTGCTCAGCCTGGCAGTTTCAAAGCAGGCTCTGAGCAGTAGAAGCAGAAGCAGATGGCCAGAGGTGGGGGAGGGAGAATGGGACAGTGGGGTTGACTTATCCTTTAACTCCCAGCCTCCATCTTCCGCTCTCCGTATTTTATTCTCCTCTGCCCTCTTGGGATCTCTCCTATTCCTTTCCTATGTTCTCTCTCTCTCCCCCTCCCATTGCTCGTGCCATGTCGCTGCTCAGATTTATGTTTCGTCTTGCGGAAGTCACTACACATAGGGCCATTTAGCCTATTTGCCAGCTGTCTGCCAGCGTGACAGAACCACTGACACACAGCTCTTCCCTGGCTTCGTGAGCCCGGGCGGGGAGTTCTGAGAAAGGCAGATGCTGGGGTGGGCAGTCCCCCTCACGAGAGTCTTTGGGGGGGATGAGAACGGGCAGTGCATCTCCTTGCTCCTAAAGGACCCGCATCACAGCCATTGATTTCATGGCTGTGGCTCATGCCTTAAGACTGAAGAGTCCCACCCTGAAATATGAAAATGGAGGGCCAAAGCCAGTGCTGAGCAAACCTCTTGTGGGTTTAGATGAGCCCCTAACTGTTCCTGATCCAGAGTCCACAGACCTCAGTGGGCTTGGGCTCCAGGCCACCTGATACACAGCGCCAGTGGGGAGCCAAACATACAGGGTGGCCACGGTAAGTGGGGAAGGCAACAGGGCTGTAATTCCAACCTACCTGGTTTACCAGGCAGGTCATTCAGAGCAGGATACAGTAAAGCAGCTGTGAACCACAGTGATACTCCTCCCAAGGGAAGGGTGCTATGAGGGGAGAGCCCAGCAGGAAGCCCAGAACCCAGAGGAGTCCTGGACAGCAAACTAAGAGATAGGTTGTGCCCATCACCCAACGTCTGGCATGACTTGGTGCTCCCTAGGGCGTGAGTCCAGAGCTGATGGCTACAAGCCCTGCTCCCAGCAGATGCCTCTGCACTGGCTGCCAGTGTCTCCCCTTCTCAGGGTTGGCGTTGCCTCTCTGTGCCACAGTCACGGCAGATTCTAGCCCAGGCCTCGGCATTTATGCCTTTTCTCCCTCCTGACTTGATGGGGTGATAGGACCCAGGTGTTTAATGGGAATCTCCAGGGTCTGCAACACTAGGTCAAGAAGTCCCACGAGAACCAGGAAGGGAGCAGCAGCAGGGAGCAGGGGAAATAGCAAGGACTGACCCAACCTTTCCCACCATCAAGTGAGTCAGTTTGAATTTTAGGCGGAGAATGGAGCTGCTGCTACTTCAATCTGAATCGGCCCATCCCTAGTCAAAATCCTTCACTGCTGAGCACCTTCTGTGTGCCTACAAACCCTGCCACCACCATTGTTAGTGTCATTATTTCGCCCACGGATGCCTTTCCATCTGTTGACACAGAGCGACAAGAAACGCAGGAGTGTGCACCCACACAGTTGGGGTTAAGCCATGTTGTATGTTTGCACATGTACAACATGAGTTGGAAGTGGGTTCTATTCATGGACACGCCCGCTGGTTTCTTTCTGAGACAGCCTGTATTTAAACAGGATAAAAATCATGTTTAGAGCTACAGGGTACAGTTTTCCAGAGTGCCATAGCGACTTTCACCCTGCCCGGTGTTACCAAGAATCCCTTTGAGTGTTCAAGGAGGCCAGTGGACTTTTTAACCAGTTGTGCTGTTCACCTGTTTTCTGCACCTCACTCAGTTTGAATCATTAAACTCAGCTGATCAGTTTCTCCTTTGTTCCTAGTCAATTTCACTTTCTTTCAGTATTGTTGGTATTACAGTAGCATCTAGAGGCCACACAACTGAGATCAGGACCTCCTCACGCTAGGTTCTGTACATACACATAGTGAAACAGTCCCTGACTGAAGAGTTTCCAGTCTAAGTGGACAAAACAGACAGCAGGTGGGAGAAAGGAAATATTATCCCAGTTTTAAAGATGGGGAACTGGCACAAAGAGATGTAGGGCCAGATTTCCACTTACTTAGCACCCAGCATGCTGCACTCTTTTGAAAGTCCAGCCCCAAATAATTTGCCCAGGGAGGCTGTGGCAGAGCTAGGAATTGAACCTAGATCTCCTGAGTCCCACGCCAGTGCTTTAACCACAAAGCTCAGCCTTCCTCTCTGCTGCTTGTAGGCTAGCCCAATGCCCTAGTGTGCATATGTATATGTGTACACACAGTTTTCAGTTAAAGTAATTCAAATGCTTCTATTTAATATTAAAGCCCAACAAAACTATCATTTTACAAAGCCAAAATCCAAGACAAACTATCTGGCAAGGACCATTTTTCACTTGTTCCTTAAGACAATTGTTTGTTTCTAATTTCCAAAGCTCTTAATGATGATCCTGCTGGGAACCACCAAGTAACTAAAAGGCAACAGCATGGAGCAAATTAGCATTTCTTCTTGAGTTCAGATATTTAACTAACAAATGAAGTATTTGGAGCCCATGTAGCCAAGTCACAGGCACTGGGGTCATCACCACATTTTGTCTGAGTGATGTTTTGAGTTTAACCAGTGGATAAAACTAAAGGGTTTATTTAAGTTTTTTTTCAACAAGGAAGCCTCATTAGCAAAGGTTCTCTGTGGTCTCTGTTATGTGTTTATGTGCAATTATATATGGAAGCCACTAGATATCACCATGTGCCGGCTAGAGCACCACATGGAGTGCAGATTCTAGTAAACAACACAGACTGAGCTGGAGCTCAAGCTGTGTGGAAGCCTGTTGAAGTTTTCTTTAATAAACACCTTCTATTTAAGGAGATCTGCTACTCCATATATCAGGAGTCTGTGGAGGTCTTGCTAGTGATCCACAGGATTAAATATTGTGAGGACCAAGCAATGGGGGCCTGGGGTGATGGGAAGGGAAACTAGGGTACTGACACAGGGGACTGTAATGCACTAATTGCATATATAAATGCATGATGTTGGTTTCTAGTGACTGGGTGGACCACATGGTACCATCTAAGATCTCAGATGGTACAGGCTTGTGTTTTTGGAGCAGAAGGACCAGGTTCTACACCCATGTCCACATGTAGTTGTGGTTTATATAGCAGTTTGTTACAGTGGGTGTCAGTGACTAGGACATAGGCAATCATGCCTAAGGTTTACAATCAGAAGTCCAGCATTAGAGTCAAGGGTCTTATACAGAATCAGATGCCAGAGCCAAAGTCAGGAATCAGAGCCAAGGGTCAAGACTACGTTACCTGGAGCAAAGCAAGGCCAAACATGCACATACAGGTGCTATCGCAGACAGACACTTTAAACAACCAGGGCACTACTGCTGGGCTAGGGTTTAAGAGATGATCTGCTGACTCTTCCAACCAATCAGGCGGTTTAGCCAATCAGGCAGCCTACTACTGGCCAGCTGTGTTCATTAGCAATTGGCTGTGCTGCAGATGCTGATTCCTGACAGTGGCCCTTACCCCTACTTAGCTGGGGAACCACCTCCCCATTCTCCATTGCTTCCCCCCTCTCCCCCACACCCAGTTACAAGGGTCAGATGTTCCTCCATGTCCCTACTTTTGGTTCACAAGTTACTACTTCCCATTCTGCCCTTCCCAACTTAATAGTCACATAGTCAGGTAGAACTAGAGATGGGCCTGAGCTAAATCCCATGTCTATTTGCCGTCTCTTGTTTTATACTTAGATTGTAAGCTCTGTGGTGCAGGGGGACGTCTTTTTGTTCTGCGTTTGGACAGCGCCTAGCACAGTGGGGTTCTGGGCCATGACAGGGGCTCCTAGGCGCTACAGGACATAATAAATAATAGTAATAATCCCAACACTGAACGTTGGGGTGCTTATAACTGCTTGTGATTTGATGGGAGCAGTTGGGGTCAGTGCCCCGCTGCTGGGCTGCTGCTGCTGCCCATCTCGCCCTGCAGCACGGACTGTGGTCCGTGCTCATCTATCTTCCCTTGCTCGGTGATACCTGCCGATTTTGTGGGCCGAGCCCATCTGTAGCGGGAACTCAAAAACTATCCATCTGTTCTTACCTCCCGGACAGAGCCGGAGAAAAGCATAAGCTCCCCAGAGTGCCTGGAGAGGGTAGGAGTTTCTTCCTGACCCTTGTCAGTGATCATCTTGGGCCCTGAAGCATGAGGACTGGTGTGGGGAAGGGCTCAGATCCAGATCGCATTGCATTAGAACTCCCATACACAGGTTGAAGGGTGTCTGGGCCTGTGGTGCCCTCTCCCCAGGCAGAAAGCTTGGCCCCATGCTTCTGCCCCACCCCATCCAGGCTCATGGCTCCTCCCTGCACAGCAGCGGCAAAGTACTTTCCTTGCAGTAGGCTGGGTTGAGACTTTTTCCTAGGAGCCAGTCGGAGGCTGGTGCTACCCCATTCCACTCAGGCTAGTACCTCCTGTGTTTCCTCTCTTCCAGCCAGGAAGCTGGGACCAGTAGCATAGGCTCTTCCCCCTGCTCTGCATGCGTTCCCCCTCCATTGGGGCGGGGGCGGGGAGGGGCAAGCCCCATGGCACAATCTCTTATGCACTGTTCTGGCTGGCAGAGCGCTCTGTAGGAGGAGGGTCTTCACTTTGCCCTTGGAAGGCTCTGCAGCCCCTTCAGGCCAGCGTGTGCCAGAAGGTTAATAGTGGTTGAATTTCACTGATTTGGGAGTGGAAGTCTCAGCAGAATTGCCTGGCAGTTTCTGCCGATCTCAGCTGAGGCTGCAGTTAGAGCATCAGAAGCAAGATCTGATTGTTCCTTCAGACGTCAGAGACAGGCAGAGAGGTGGCACCTCTGAACTGAGGGAAATGCCCCACCATTTGCCTCCCGGGGGTTTATTTATCCCTGGTTCTGGCCCATCCCAGCCAGCCTGTTACACAGGAAATGGAGCTGGAAGAACTGTCACTGCCGGGACAGGAGCCAGTGCATTTGAGAGAGGGGGAGCATGACCTAGTGTTCTAATCACAGCTCCGATAATGATTCAGGGCTAAACCATGGCCTCTGGGCATGTCACAGCCTCTCCATGCCTCAGTTTCCCTAGCTGTAAGACGGCGATAACAGATGGGGAAACTGAGGCACAGAACAGCCATAAATCAGCTCAGTGGTAAAGCAGCTGCTTGGGTTCCCATGATTATGGCCATTCCCTACTATCTTGGCAATTCACAGGGCAGCCTTACTATCCCCCTCGGGCCAGAGGCTAGAAATCCCCCCCACCTCCTGAACCCTGCATTTCCCCTCACTGATAGGGAGACCTAGAGGAAACATACACTTGCTTCCCTGAGAGGGGAAGAAATCTCTTCCCAGGGCTGACCGTCCCCCTTCAGCACCTGGGCATAGATGGGAAGGGAACTCTCTGTCCAGGCCTAATCTCCCATTCAGCAGCAGAACCTAGGGGGAGGGAGAACTCCATTGCCCTCCTCCCCTATGGCAGCTTGGGGCCTTGCCGGTGATAAGCCCAGCCCTGCCCTATCCCTGGTGCCTAGGGGTGTCTGGGTCAGTGTGTCAGACTTTGCCACACAACAGGAAGAGTACGCTCCCTCCCTGCCCCTCGAGGGGGGTCAGTAGCCTTCACCCAGGGATCTGTGTGGGGGCTGTTAATACCTCAACCACTTCCTCCTGCCAGTCCCTTTCCCCACTAGCTCTGGGTACCTCCTCCCTGGCCTGATAACCCCCTGACCAGGGAGGAAACCCCATTTTCCAGTGTGGATCCCGCCCCCATAACATGAACTCCGTCCCACCCCAGCAGGATCGCCCATAGACCACTGGGGACCAGTCACACCAAGTGCTTCTTCCACCAGAAACGAGAGGACCCAGAATTCCCACACCCTCTGCAGCAGCCACGGGGATCTCAAGCAGGCACCTCCCCAGGCATCCCCAAGGCTGGTTCTCTGCTAACCAAGGTGGGCGTCTCCGCTCCCCCGCTCAGCTAGCACAACCTGCCCCTGGGAGCGCCCAGCTCATCCCCCCCACAGGGACAAGTCATTCCATGTGTGATACAGACAACACAAGGGCTCTGCAGGCAGGGCACATCTTCACCTGGGTGGTGCCAGGCCAGCCTTGCAAACATCCCCCCTGGAGCACAGCTGTGCCCGCAGGCAGGAGAGAGGCGTAGGCTTAGGGGAGGGTATAAGGGTGATGGGGAAGTGTGGGTGGAAGGGATTTACTCCTTCTCTGCCATTTCCCAGCAGCACCCACTGCCTCTTTCATTCAGTTCTCTGCCATATTCATTTGCTTTTAAAGCCTCTGCTGACTGCACTCCATCCCTGAGTCTCAGCCACACAGTCACATGCAGAAGACGCAGCACCAGGATCCTTCCAGCTAAACCGCACTCACTCTTCAGTGATAGCGCTGGCAAGCTGACATTTGCGTGTGTGTACACACACACACACACACACACACCCTATAGTGCCGCTATGTCTCAATAGCAACACATTATAATCACAGTGCTGATGGTAACCCTTTAATGAAGACAGGGTAATGACCCAGCAGCGAATGCTAAATCACAGACCCAATGGCGAACGCATGGTCCTCACAGACCCTGATGGCAAACCAATAATGAACATGCTGTGATCACAAACCCAATAGCAAATGTGCGTCAGTCACAGACCCACTAGCAAACAAGCTGGTCCCAGAGCTGGTAGTGAACATGCTATGATCTCAACCCCAGTGGGTGCATTTAACTAGTGATCAAGCAACATCTCTGCCCTGCCCCCCTCCTCAAGGCATTAAAAATGGTGCACCCTCCTGTGCACTGTGTCTACGTTTCTGCTTCCAACCCAGGGGCCCAAGCAAGAACCATCCTCCATCCATGCAGCCCTCTTCTCCTTTCTTTCCTCATTCCCCTATGGGGTACACGGCCCATGGGTGAGACAGACTCATTCTTCCAGAGCTTGGGTCCTCCTTGGTGCCTCAAGGGGTCATGCTGGGCCACTGCAGGGGTTTTTGTAATGAGCTTCTCTCCCATCGTGCCCTAAGACAAGGTGGGGGAGTCACCCCCGTCCTGCTGCCTCCTTGCAGCAGCATAGAGGGGAGGCTCAGGCATTCCTGTGCCGCAGCTTCTGGAGCCAGGCAGGAAAACCCAACTTCCCACCTCCGGTCCCGTTCAGTTGGTCTCCCCACAGATTACCCTGCTTGGCCCATCAAGGCTAAGCTCCCTCTCCTGCCTTCCCAGTCCGTTTGGAGACTGGGGGAACCCGTGTTATGGAGTCGGAGGGGGTGGCAGGCAGGACCTGGGGGTAGAGCGCAAGGTGTGCAGAGGTGGCTGGCGCTGGATAGGCAGGGAAGGACTGGATGGGCCTCTGCACTGGTTATTTCATGTAGGGCCCCGCGAACCTTGGAGGCAGCCTGGCCCTGAAGGTTTGGAGAAGACTCGGGAGAGCAGCCTGGCTGAATCTCTGCCCCATAGAGTATCACAACCATCCACAGGCCCAATGCACTAAGACCTGCTTTCCCCCAGGGCCGGGTGAGAGTGGATCTGTAGGCCCAGAGGGGGCTGCGGTTTGGGGGGCACCGTGGCACTGAGCAGCCCCCCTATCCCAATCCCCTCAACCTCCAGGGAACTTCTTTCTTTCCAACACAAAGTTCCCCTCCAAACCTGGCGTGAGCTTTGCCTCTCTAAAACGTAGCCCTGAGGTGTGTACCCTGGAGGCCGTTCCCCCTCCTCCTGGCCTGGCTGAGTGGGGTGATAAAGGGACCAGATGCAGAGTGGGTGGAGTGCAGGCTGGACTCTGGTACTATGAGCTGCGGGGACGCTAATCTCACACAGAGATTCTGCCCCAGTTCCCTTAACGGATGATTCGATTAAAGAATTGGCAGCACGGGAAAAGCCAAGAGGGAGAGAAAAATTGCAGCTCCCCCATGAGAGCTGGGAGCAGATCCTGCTCCCACATACACCAGTGTGAACCCCCAGTGACCCCATTGCCGTCCATGCAATCCCTCCAGGGGTGCGCTGGTGTCGCTGACAGCTGGATATGGCCGCTGGTCACCACCCCCTTGGTGTTTATGAATTTTGATATATTCTGGTTGAGACTTGTGCCTAGAGGTTAGGGTATGGGGCTGATTACGGTCAGGACTCCTGGGTTCTTTTCCTGGCTCTGGTGGCTTGTGTAAGGGACAGACATCAGGATAACTGGGGTCTCTCCCTGTTTCGAGGAGGAAGTGGTGAGAGCAGGGGCCTGTTAGTCAGGATCCTGGGACCTGTTTCTAGCTCTGCAACATTCAGTTTCCCGCTCTGTAAAATGGGAATAAGGATCCTTCCCCATTCCCCCACCTTGCTAGGCAACTGATTGCAAAGTAATTAGAGAGTCTTCCCCTCTACAGAGCAGCAACCTCCCGGGGCAAGGGAGGGCTGGACTGGCTCCCTCCAGAGCTCAGCAACACGATTCCTAGGGCCCAACAAGGGGACAAGCACCCTGAGCTGGCAACACTTACCCCAGCTCCTTGTTTGGCCCAGGGAGTCTGGGGCTTGTCCCGCCCTGGGCAGTGCATGGGCTTGCTCCTTGTCTGTATCATTCACAGCTGCTCTCTCTGGTAGCTCAAGGTGGATTTCCCTAGCGACAGAGCCAGAGGCTGCTCCCACTCCTCTCTGCTTGCTTTCCTCTGCTCCAGTTCCTTTCAGAGGGTCGCTGTTGCTCCCCCATGCCTGGCTGGGCCGGGGTGGCCAGTACTGGGAGGCTGTGGCTTTGTCACTTCGTAATCACACAGGCCCTGGAACAGCCATGACTGCTCCTTCCCCAGACACTGGGAGGAGGGAGTCCCACAAAGGGGAGAGCTCAGAGTTGACCCTGAACACCGGGCTTTGTGGTTCTCAGTGAGGAGGGGCCAGGGACAGCAGGAGGGCCCAGCTCTCCTGACTCCTTTGCACGTCAGTGGGTGTTGAGCACCTCACAGGATCAGGCCCACCGCAGGGACAGCAGTGGCATGAAATTGTTAGTTCCACCCTTGCACCGGCTCAAGTCCATTGTGGGGAAACCCCAAAGCACCATCTCCTGCAGTGCCCACTGCTGTTTCTGAGAGCAGGCCTGATTTCCACATGCCAGGCACTGCACGGTGAGAGGGAGTCAGGACAGCTAGGTGAAACCACTTTGCAGAAGGGGCAGTTTCTTTAGATTTGATGACCCCATCCCAGGCATTGCAGCCAGCACTTGTAAAATGCCAGCAGCAGCTGTGGTGCAGGGATGCAAAGCGCTGTACGGGCGATGCAAGCTCAGAGGGGGACAAGCAATAGCTGTCACATCCCCTTGGGGCCACGGTTGTGCTTCTGGCCACAGGACACTGGGATAGAGCAGCCATACAACCTGTCTGCAGGGAAACACCCCCAGCAACAAATCTCCAGTTGCAGGGGGCATTCCAGGCTGGGTGTGGGGTGGAGGGAGCTACCTGGGTGGGAAGGGATATGGTTGGCGGATCCTGCACCCCTGCTATACCCTGGTTGCTGCAGGGTCCTGGGGCAGTTGAATGCAATTGCACAAGGAGAGGAAGCTGGTGTGTCCACACATTCGCGTACACACCAGGTCAGGGTTCAGGCAGGCCCTGGCAGCCGCAGGATCTGGGGTGGGGGTTGGGGGGGAGGAATCCATCTTTTCCCTCCCTTCATCCCCCCCTAGGCTTTGCACCAGCGAAGGGATGCATTGCACCCTGAGCACTCCAGTGAGGTGTCTGTGGGGAGCTGCTCTCTTGTGAGTGGAGCGTGCCAGGCCCACTCACACGCACACCCCAGCTTCCTTATGCTGGGGAGCTACCCCTTGAGGGCTCTGAGGGGGAGGGAGAGGCTGTATCCAAGCATGTGAGCTGTGGTACCCATGCACCGCCCATGGCAAGCTGGGTGCTACAGTGCCTGGGTAAGCACAGGGCTCACAGTGTATGTGCCAACACTCTCCCCCCCCCCCCAGAAAAAAAACACACACACACACAGGAGCCCCCAGTTTGGGCAGAGCCCCTTCCACAAACCTCTCCCCTCCCCCCACGGGTAGCGAGCACTGCTACAGCAGGAATGCTAGCGCCCCTCGAGCGTTGTCTGCCACGCCGCGACCTGACAGCGCTTGGGCCGTGTTCCCCTCAAGGCTACCCTGGCGGAGAACACAGCCTGCAAAGCCGCATCCGCCGCAGCAACACAGGCCATCGGTTTGAATAAAGGTAGCTCTGCTTGATCCTCCGCGTCGTCTGCGGGTGAATAATTCATAGAGATCGGAAACGGAGACGCTTTACAGAGCTGCCATCTCTCACGGCCACCCTCAGACAAGTGCTGCTCCCTCTGCATAGAGATCCCTCTCCTATAAGGCCAGGTTCCTTATAGACTCCCTCTTTCTAACACCAAACCTTCACACAGATCCCCGGTCTGCTACAGCCTCCCATTGCGGCCTTGGGCAATCTCTCGGAGCTTCAGCTCCCCATCTGTAAAATGGGGGTGACAACTCTTCTTGTCTCTTTAGCCTGTAAATTCTTCAGTCTCTCACTATGTGTATTTACGGCACCTAACATAATGGGGCCCTGATCTCGGCTGGGACCTCTAGATGCTACCGTAATATGCATAATAGCAATAGCAACTGCAGCCGCGGGCCCTGGGGTGCAGCTCTGGGAGAAGAGACGTGCACCAATGAGGGCAGGATATAGAATAGAGAAATAAAGGCAGGAAATATGGTGAGGTTCAACTGGGAAAATGTGGGGCGATAAACGGAAGCAGTAGTGCCCAAAGGCCCCGGTCGGGATCAGGGTCCCATTGTGCCGGGCGCTGTACAAACACAGAAAGGAGACGAAGAAGGAGGGAGAAGCCTGTAAGCAGAGAGGCTGAAGGAGACATAGGGGTGATAGTGGACAGTGTATTAGACATGATCTTGTAATGAAACATGGCAACAGGGACTCCAGAGCTCTTGTGGGCTGCATATGCAGAGGTGTCATACCAGGGGACAGAAGGTACCAAAGTAGCTCCTTGGTAGCTCCTTGATGAGGCTGCCCCTGTAATGTTGTGTTCAGTTACCAAGTTGCAGTACCAGCCAAGATGAAAGTGAGTTCAGAGAAGAGCAACCAACGAGTGGGTGGTGGTGGTGGGGAATCGTGATGAGCAGAGATTAAGGGCCAGGTCCTCAGCTGACGTAAATCGGTGTAGTAGCTCTGTTAAAGTCAGTGGAGTTTTGTTGATTCACACCAGCCAAGGATCTGTCCCTATGAAGCTAAATGGGCCAAATTCATCCCTGGTGCAGCTCGAATGGGCTTATACCAGGCATGGATTTGACTCAGTATGTACAGCTTGGCTAATGGGGAAACAACCATCTGTAGGAAACGGGTCAACAGTGGGGAGGGGAGAAGTTTAGGATTAAAGGGAGAGTCACTAGGAGTCGCAGGATGGAATGAAGAGAAGGGAAAAATTAGGCTAGATCTTAGAAGAGAAAGACTAGGAACATCTATGAGAATGTGGCCTGGTCTTCCGAGGGGGTGGGGTGGGGGGACTCCATTGCTAGGCACACATAGGTAAGTGGGTCAGAGAACTGGGTATGGGTTTGTTCTGTGTTTGTACAGGACCTCGTGCCATGGGATCATGGACCATGATTGGGGCTCCTAGGTGCTACCCCAGAACAAATAATTATAATAATCATCTAGTCATTTCCTCCCATCTCTGACTTATATGAGCTGTCTGCTCGTCTGGGTCCTGGTGCCAGTTCCCTCCCCTACCAGTCTCCTCTGATAACCCCTGCTGTAGGGGTTATCAGAGGATAAGCCGGGTCTATGCCCACTGAAGGCAATGAAGACTCAGATCAGATACCTCAGCTAAGGCTGCTTGTGACTAATTTATATGGGATACTGTTGCAGTATCTGTCCGTGTATCTCTGACGATACGCCTACATGGCACACTTCTTTCAGCAGCATGTAGACAGGTAGCCCCCCAGCCTGGGTATAAATAGCAGTGTTGGTGGTGAGGCTTAGGTGAGTAAAGACATGCCTAAAGCCGGTGGGTATGTACCCAGGTATATACCCTACATGGCTTGCTACTCACCCGAGCCGAGCCTCCCCAGCCTTGTAGGGTCCTGCTGCCTCCCCACTACTGGAGCCTTTCCCCGCTGCCTCTCCCCACCAGAGCCTTTCACTGACACGTGTCTCTACACACCGCAGTGTGGACACAGCCTGCTTTTCCCTGCAGCGTGTAGCTATACATGCCCTGCAGTGTCGGCGTAGCTTGTCTGTCTCCTGGTTCCTTCCCATCTCTCCTGGTACATTTCCCTTCTCCCTCTCTGTGTTTCCTCACTCTTTTGTTTCTTCACTCCTTCCTGCTGGGGGGATGTAGTCACACGATTCCCCTGGCCTCCCTCACTTCCTCCTCTTCCTCTCCTGCACTGCTGCTTCTCTCCCTCCCTCCCTCCTTCCTCCTTCTCACTTGCAGATGAATCACGTTGCCATAAAGATTGCACCCGGCAGCCAGCACACAGCAAATTGGTGCTGACTGGGGCATCGTTCCGCGGGGGAGAAACTCGTGCACCTAATGTGCAGACACTAAGGAGGATAACACATCAAATTAATAGCTCCTCCTGCTTTCCTTCCCGCAGAAAATAACGCAGAGGAGAACAGAGGGAGCAGGGAGAGAATGAACCATGAATGTACTCAGCCTTCGGGGGGGCCTGGCCAGAGATCCATTGTGGGGCAAAGTTTATGGCAGCTCAGGGCAGCTCAGGCCTTAGTCAGCCTGTGCCACAGAAGCAAAAAGGATGGTAGCAGGACCCAGTGGTTAGTGCACTAGCCGGGGGGCTAAGGCTTCCTTGCTCTGGCACAGATTCCCTGTGTGACCTTGGGCAGGGCTACATAGGGAAGTAGGTGCCTAAAGATGCAGACTGGTGCCTCGTGGGGTTTTCAAAGCGCCTATGCAGGTTAGGCATCTAACTCCCGCTGATTTCAAAGCCCTTTTGAAATTCCTGCTTGGGCCCGACCTGCATCTTTAGGTGCCTAAATATCTTTAGAACTCTGGCTCTTAGTTTCTCTGGGCCTGAGTTCCCCACCTGTAAAATGGGGGAAGAATTCTGCTGTGTCTGTCTAGGCTGTAAGCTCGTAGGAGCAGGGGCTGTCTCTTCCCAGGTGTTTGTACAGCACCTAGCACGATGGGGCCTGGGCTCAGTTGAGGCCTCTAGGTGCTACTGTAAAATAAATATGATGTACCAGATAACAGCCCCCATAGTTCATGTCTGCTTGGAAGCAGGAGGGCTCAGCTGCCCGTGGTGTTTCTGTAATGACCTGGTGCTGGGGAAAGAAGCTGCATTGGCAGCTCTAGTGCCCGACACTCTCCCTCTGCACAGCAGGTGCAGCTTGGGCAGTGGTAGGATAAACTTCACCTACAACGTGCTTCCCCCTGCACTGGGGAGACCACGGCTAGGTACAACGGGAGTTCAGGCGCTGTCTGTGGCTTCTCTGCTGCGAAGGGGCCAGATTCTCCAGTGCCCTGTGCTGGCAGCATCAGTGCAAAGGGAGTGGTACCGCATCAGACTGGCAGCACTGAATCACCCCTTTGCACTGGTGTAAATGATTGCACCTGGGGCAGAGTGATGGAAGGTCAGGCCCCGGGGGTGCAATCGATGCCAACTGTGCTAGGGTTTGGGGGGGGGGGGGCACGTGCGCCAGTTGACTCAGAAATAGACTGACACCCAACAAGCAGAGCTGCATGAATGGGGCATTGCTCAGGACTTCCTCCAGTATCTCAATGGCACCTCAGCTGGCATGGCTGGGGCTGCCACAGCCTCCCAGGGAGTGGGACCACTGATTTGGGCAGAGGGCAAGAGGGAATGGGGAGAGAGGAAGCAGGCTGCAGAGAAGCAGCAGCAGTGGCAGGTTCTCACCACTGAATGCACAAGGAAGCAAGCTGCTCTCTGTAACCAGGGCTGAGGACTCCTGGTGGAGGAGGGATGGAGAAGCCTGAGACTGCACAGACACACGGCCGGAGTTGCCTTTCCTTCTCACCTCGGAAGAGGGTCAGTCGCTGTAACTCAGGGAGAGCCCAGACTCAGGGCTAGAGAGAAAAGCAAGATGCTGTTATGACAGCTCGGCACTGAAATGCATTTCAAAGGAAAACAAGGCTGGTTTATAGCATACATGTGTGTGCGTGCGTTCACAGACCGGGGAATAGATGGCCACGTTAACGGCAATAGAATTCAGAGACAAAAACCCCGGACCCACCGTGCTACACAAGACAAGAGAGAGAGGCGCAGCCAGGAGCTAGTTATTACATCAGGCCTCTCTGTGCCGGATTCTCAGAGCCTTTTGCCTGGTCTGGGTCTCCTTGCAGAGATCAATTGCTAACAAAGCCAATCCACCCAGAGGGTTTCTAAAATGACACCCTCCCCTGCCTGCTGTTTGCTGGTTCAGCAACATGGCATGGGGCAGTCAGAGGGAGCTAACCGGTTCATTGATCGCCAGTTCCTGTAGATAACGCTTGGCCACAAACATGGCATTTCTTCCCACACTGCCTCCTTGCTGGGCAGGGCTGGAATAGCAAGGGGGGGGGGGCTGCAGGTCAGGCTTGAAGTGCATTGGCAGAACTGTGGGGAGCCCAAGGATATCCCTCCAGTACAAAGGTTTGATGGGCAGAAGCTTTTCTGACAGCTATCTTGGTCACATGGCACTGCTCTTGGTACCTGTTCTGGGGCTGCTCCAAGCCATGTTTCAGAGCTAGGCATCCCAGGGAAGGCTAAATCTCCAGTCTCCCCATGGCAGCACTGGCCAGTTTGCAATCAGCATCCGCAGCATCGGCTTGGTCCTCGTGGGTTCTGAGGCACTGCGGATACCTGGCAGCTAAAGGAAGTGCACCACGGGCAGTCGTTAAAATGCAGGCTGCAGATTAACACAGAGACCCTGGGCCTGCCAATGAGTCAGTGCAGTCCTCTCTGGCAACTTGCATTGTGTGCTGTAGTGAGGCGTGACTGGCAGCTGCTAAGGAGAGGCCCTGGACTGGACTGGTGAGGGACACAATTGCCAACTTTCACACGGTAAATAAGCACAATAAGCCAAAAATGACTTTCACAATAAGACAAAAATCAAGCTAATCCCATTTCAAAACAAGGCCAAAATAAACCAGTCCCTAAGAACCCCATACTCTATGTGACTAGATCCCCCCGGCGTGCAGTCTGGGATTGTGGTGGACCTGCTGTGCACCCCTGACTCTCTCCCCACTTCCTTCTTGCTGAGAGCCAATAAAAAAAAAAAGAAGCAACAAGCTACAAGCCAAAAACTAGCCAACAAACAACTCACAAGCCAATTAAGCCCAAAACAAGCCCAATTTCTGCATTTTTTTCATGGGTTGGTTACAGTGTATATCTGTGTGTTGTGTGTGCTTTGTGTATATGCAATGTGCTTTGTGTTACATTGTGTATGTGCATACATACATACGTCCCTCGGACTGCATGTGAGGGACAGAGTCATGCATTTATTTATAGCCAGCCCTAAAATACGGGGCAGGATTGGTGGGTTCCTTGGTTATATCACTAAATCCCTTCTAGGCTCTGTTAGTTCCACTGCACTGAGCCCTAGAACTCCGCCTCTTAACGATGAGCTTAGGCACTCGCTCCAGTAACCCTTTCAGCACAGAGGGCTGCGGCTAGCGATGGTCCCCGCTGCTGCACCTTCTAGTGGAAAAGCCCCCTCGGCTCCTGTTCCCAAGCTGCCGTGTCTCTCACGGGACAACCAGGCTATAGCACTGAATCATATTCAGCCTTGGTACAGAGCGAGTCCTTACCAGCCCCTCGGCTGGTTACCTCCCCTCCCAGCTGCTGGGACCCTGCACAGCGAGATAGGCCCTGGTCACCGCTCGGCTGGATTGCTGTAGTGCCCATGTGAGGTTGCACCTTGCAAACACTCGGGTCTCCCCTAACGCCCAGTGCAGCAGCCTGTGCATTAAGGTGCCAGAAGCCACAGTAGCTGCCTGTTCCCTTCCAGCTGCTCGTTTACACTCATAAATCCCTAAAAGGTGTGGCTCATGGGTTCCTCAGGGTATTCTCTGCCGGGCATTCAGGGCAATGCCCCAATGGTTTAATTGCAAGGGGCCAGAGGAGAGGGCATATTTGGGGAGGGCTCCTTGGCTGGAGAATTTACTTTAGGCTTCAGTTTGCCAGAATCTGAGTTTGCGGGACTGCCGGTCAAGTGACAAGGCCTGTTGGTTCCCCCTGGCTTTCCGGAAGGAGGGATGAGTAGCTGGAAGTGGGGAGGATGGGGAAGAGCCAGGAGTCATTGGAATTTGTTATTGGATTCGCACACTTGGTCTGAAATGTTGCTTTAATTTTTTTTTTTTACACTGTTCGTCCATGTGGCTAGAGGACTGGATGGACGCACACAAAATAGCACAGAATGTAGCCCTTTTCCATCCATCGATCTCAAAGCGCTGCACAATGGAGAATCCAGATCACGATCCTCGTTTTACAGACAGGGAACAACACAAAGCACAGAGAGGGGAAGTGATTTGCCCAAGGTCAGCCGGTGAGAAGTGATTAAACTAGAACGCAGTTCACCCCACTAGCACCGAGAGTCCCCTGCTCTTCTCACTAGATCACACTCCCTCCTAGAGACCTGGGAGAGGAACCCTGGAATCTTGAGTAACAACCCTATTCTGTTTCCAGCTCAGCCTTTGCCAGAGTCAAGCTAAGGGCCAGAGACATTCATCTGATGAATTCTGTTGCATATCCTGTTACCTGTGGTGGGGTTTCCAGCCTTCGCAGAGAGCTTCCCATGCCAAAGTGCTGCAGACAATCCAGGAGCAAGATCACTTGCTGTTAATAATTAACTCCGCTGAGACACTTTGCCTGCCCCTGAAGCTGGCTTCGGGAGGTGAGGGGTTACAGTCACCTGGAGGAGATAATCCATCAGCTAATTGGGAAGGTCAGCATACTAAGAACAAACTAACAAGAGTTGATGCTGCATCCACAAACAGCAGGGCTTTCCGGTCAGTGCTGCCAGGCGGAAGCTTTGGTGAGACAAGACCATGAGCTCCCTGACTAGTTTGGAGAGAGTGCAGGCAAAACAACTGCCTACTGTCAAGCAGCAGAATTTGGGTCCAGATCTGTCCCTTCAGTACCCAGAGTTCTGGGGCTTTGCTTTGGCCCTTTAGAAAACTGGGATCTGGGTCCAGATTTCAAACTGCAGGTGTCTCAGACCCAGGGGTTGGAGTCAGCCCCAGCTCCGATGCTTTCGTTATAGCTGATGAGGTTTTCAGGGGATTTGATGAAAAAGTTTCCTAAAAACAGTTTGCCTGAGAAGCAAAAGATCCTGGAATCTTCTCTAAGGCTGCATCTCTGGCCAGGGAGAGCCCTGAAGGCACTGCATGCCTCACCTTCTTTTTCCCCTCTAGTTCAGACCTGTAAAGGCTAGTTATCCTCTGTGCTGTATAAACTGTATCAACGCTATTTTAGAGGGAGCTCACTGCCACCCCTCTCCCAGTTTCTCCCAGCAGGAGGCACCATAGAGAACAGGTACAAGAGAGCTGACCATGGGCAAGTTCACAGCCTCTGCAGTTCCACCTTCCATTTGGAAGCACCTGGTGAAGATGAGTGTTCTGCTGGGCACCAGCTGGGCATTCCCTGGCCAGGGCTGCCTCTCTGCCTTGTTCTGATGCCAGCTCTTCCCTCCTTTAGCAAAGCAGCAAAGGGTTAAGTGGCTTGGCCAGCTCACGTGATTCTCCGGGGATGCCGTTTTTCAGAAGATCAGAAGGGATTAGGTTGAAATATCAGGACGAGAATTTCCTGTTGCTCCGCTCCCCCTGTCCCTCATCCTCCCCAACAACAACCGCAATCCAGCCTCCTATCCTCCTTCAGCCTCCCCTCATGTGCCACTCAGTCCAGCAAGGATGTGCAGCAGGGCATGAACAAATCTGGGTAAGGGGATGATTCTTCTGCTAAGCAGTCCATGGGTTATTTCCTCCTCGTTGCCCAGAGCTTTGCTTGGGCTATTCATAGATCATTCAGGATCTGCAACGGGGATGTCTTTCCAGATAGCAAACCCTTGGAATGTAGCAGGGCTCCTCTTGAGAGTACAGATTTAAGTACGGTGCAGAGGGTGGCATGGAGTAGTTATAATGGATGGAGGGGATGCACATAACCTAGTGCTGCTGGTATCTGAATGTACTGGAGGACAGAGGGAGCCGTTAGGTGGTGGGCATTATCCCGCCCCTGCTGAGATATGAAGAAGACTCCAGCCACTTCTGAAATCTCTCTTGCTGGGTTTTATTCTCCCTCTGTTTAAATGCAGCCAGGATCTGAATGCAGAAGGGAAGGGTGGCGTAGCTGGGACCAGGGGAGGTCAGGCTCCCGAGGCGCCTCATCCCATCCCATCCCATCCCTCTGCAGTGGTTTCTAGTACAGACACCTCCCATTTTAGAATATATTGACTTTAATAACATTGCTCAACCGCTCATGTGACCGGAGACTGTGACAGCAGCAGCAAGACACCAAGCTGCCCAGCTCTTGCTCTCTGCATGTGATAGACTTACACGCAGGGCTGCAAGGGGGCTGAGCTGGCCCTGAACTCGTCCCAAGGTCAGGGCAGGGTCTTGCTTCTGAACTAGTGTCAGAGAGGCCAAAGAATGGATGGACATATAGATTCCTCTCCCATGCCAGGAGAGGAGCCCTTTAATACAGGAGTGTGATCTAAAAGGGCCTGTCTCTATGGCTGTATGATGAAGCTAGCCTAGTGCACACCCCTAGTGTACGTGGGCTGCACCAGTGTAATATGGAACTTGTACCAGTCCGACTTACTTATTATGGTTTATCTTAGTCCAATATGTAAAGGGTTATTTACTTCACAATATACACACACAAGGACTATGCTAGACTCTCTGGGAGCTACTGCATTCCCATGGCTTTCAAAGACCTGGGAACTTGCAAAATAAGTGACATTGTTTCAAATGGCTGAGTCTGAAGCTAGAGATGTGGAAAGAAATGGCTTTTCTGACCTGTTCAGAGGAGAGAACTGGCTGCTGAGCCGGTCAAGCAGCTGTTTTGATCTCTGTCAGTCCACGCACGCCTTGTCTTTGCTTTAATAAATGCTGAGTGGTTTTGGTGTACAAAATCCAAGTGAGCGCTTTGTGATTCTTCAGTACATGGCTGCCGGGTTCAGGACTATCCTAGGAAAAGAGGGTGTAGTAAAGATGAGTATTTTTAGGATCATGAATTCAGCATTCCAAAGCTCATTGTTGGCCCTGGCTGAATTGGGGACTTACACCCTACCTGGCAAAACTCCCTTTTCCGTTTCAACTGGATGCAGTGCTTTTCATTCCCCTCTCCCCCACCCAAAATCCAAACTTTTCTGCAGTGTTAATGTAGTCTGTTAAGTGGCTGTTACATTCCCCCCCAGAAATGGCCACCTTTTATGTATGGAACAGCCTCCCTGACTGACCTGTGGAAGCACTATTCTCTCCTCTTTCAAATCCCTCTAGGTCTTGATACCTGTGAGAAACCAGCCAATTAATGATGGCTGGCAGGGTAGGCAGGATTAGCTGCCACCGTCTTTCTTCATAATTATTTCTAAAAATGAAGAATGTATTCTTAAAAATTGGTCTCTATTTGATTGGGTCCTTCTCCCCCATCCTTCATATGTCACTTGGCTTCTCAGATTGTAAACTCTTTGGGGCAGGGACCATCACTTTGCTTGTGTACAGCATCTAGTACATCTAGGCAGTGTGGCCTAGTGGATATAGCATTGGACTAGGACTTGGATTCTATTCCTGGCTGTCTGGGTGACCTTAGGCAAGTCACTTTCCCACTCTGTGCCTCAGTTTGCCCATCTGTAAAATGGGGTAATGATAGTGACCTCCTCCTCTCTCCTTTGAGATCTACTAACAAAAAGTGCCATATAGGAGCTGAGTATTATTACAACGAGCTCAGTGGGGTTTCTGTGGGTTACTCTAATCGAATTATTGCATGATGATAATTTCTCTTGTGGGCAAAATGATTCCTGTGGGGTGTGGTTTGGAAAAGCGGAGTTGGGCTTTTCCCTCTAAACTTGTTTTTTATGGAAAAATGGACTTTTAATCCAATTTGTTGTGTGTGTGTAAAAGCTGAGTTTCACTAGAAATTTTCAGGAAAAAAAACCTGAACATTTTTACCCAAGACCAAATATTTTACAGGGTTGGTTTATTTATATATTTTTTAAAAGGCAGAGATCAGTTTTCTGTTGTTTTTTTTAACTGGAAAATTTTCAGCGGGGGCGCCCTCTAACGGGCTTTGGCAAAGTCTGGCAGCAGCTGGCAGGGCTGGGCTCTGAATGATGCATTCTCCCCTGCTGACCCTTGTCATTCCTCTGACCAGTGCATGAGGTCTGGTGCTTCCCGGAAAGCGGCTGAGCGTGTGCATTAAACCCTGAGGAACGGGAACCATGTCGGGCTCCTATGATGAGTCTGCGGCGGCTGCGGAGGAAATAACCGACAGCTTCTGGGAGGTGAGTTCCCCCCGAGACCCCCTGAGAGACATTGAGCAAGCAGGGAGGAGCAACAGATTGTACCTGATGCCTCCCCTGGTGCCTGGGTGGGCTCTGCTGGTGGAATAGCCAGGTGCTCCCACAGCCCTGGAGAGTGGCATCTCTGCTCGCTAGTGTTTGCTCTGCACTCTTTTCTGAGCAAACTCTCGCCACTAGAGGGCGCCATCGGCCTCCTCAAGCAGCCACGTTCGCAAACCGAGGTGGCAAAACTATACAAATGGGAAGCTCCCCCTGCTGGCTGGGCCCAGCAGAGACCCTCATCCGCAACACCTGACCACCCCTGCAAGAGGCTGAACTCCCCATGATCGTCAGAGCCAGGGACAACCCCGGCGGCTTGACATCTCGCTGGAACCCGGTCTCCTGCCCAAGGCGGCGCGAGCGGTCGCGGAGCATCGAATGCCGGCTGCGTTCACATTGCAGGGCAGTCGCTGCGCTCTCAGGGCCTGAGCAGCAGCAGCACTGTGTGTTCCCAGCTCAGCCGTCGTCAGTGCTCAGCCGTTCCGTCGGGGCTCGGCACGCGCTGCAGGGTGCCTAGAGAGCTCCGTGACCCTGCACGGGGGAATGAGTTCTGGAGAGAATGTGGTGTTCTTTCTGTCTTTTGAATGTGACCCTCTGAAATGCAGCCTTGCAGCGCATGGGCCTCTCCTCTCAGGAGAGCAGCGTTTCAGACCTGTCGCAAGTTACATGTGAAAAGAAATCACCTGGTTTTGTCCTAGTCCCATCCAGCCACAGCGTGAGACAACAGCAGAATTAAAATAGACCCGCTTCAGCCTCCAACCTCTCACCCGCCCTCCCCTCCTCTCCTCTCCTGAGCCAGTCTAGCACCACTCACTCCAGAAATGGCTGATTTCACCCCCAGTCCTCTCCTCCCCCCCCGTTCGATTTGGCCTGGTGCCAGCGCTCACCATTCCCTCCTGTCTCCAGAGTGGGCATGGCTTGGCCAGAGCCGTTGTTCCCAGCCAGCTGTCCATCTCTCCGGTAGGTGGGGAACTACAAACGGACAGTGAAACGGATCGACGACGGGCACCGGCTCTGCAATGACCTCATGAACTGCGTCCACGAGCGGGCCAAGATCGAGAAGGCCTACGCCCAGCAGCTGACCGACTGGTCCAAGAGGTGGAGGCAGCTGATCGAGAAAGGTATCACGACCCTGCCTCTGTCCACAGCCCTTCACGGTGTGAGGGCACTGCAGCATTCACCCCACCAGGGAGAAACCCCAGAATGGGCCCTTGGTGACGGAGCTCGTACATTTCCCCCTGAGAATTCTTTAAATCTATATTTTGATGTCCTCTAATAACTAGATCGAGTTGGCTGGTAGTGCATGCCCCACTGCCCTCTTCTGGATGGAATCCGAACTGCTCGATTGTGTGGCATAGGTCCTGCACTGCTAATGGAGATTCTCCTCTTGCTCGTGTGGCAGGGGCCTGTTTTTTTGGAGCTGGAGGATCTCAATTCTCTCCCCACCCCCTGTTGCTGTGAAGTCCCATCAGGTAACAACTGTTGGCTTCCTGCCTGGCCCTGAATTATCCAATTCAGCAGGCTGTCCAAATTCAAAGAATTGACTTGTTTGGTTTTAACCCCACCAGTCTCCCAGTCAGCAGTCAGAAATATGCCAGACAGGGGCATTTCAGCCCTCTCAAGGGGCAGCAGCATGGCATATGGGTTAGAACCAGGGACAAGGAAACAGAACTCCTGGGTTCCATTCCTGACTTGACCCCTGACTTGCTGCGCTTCCTTGAACAAGTCACCCCCCTCCACACGCTCTGTGCCTCAGTTTCCCCAGCCATGAAATGGGCACTTTGCGGGTCTCACGGACAGGAGCCACTAGAGAAGGGCCGGGCATTGCCATGACGTCGATTGCTTACCTCAGCCCCGTCCCTCAGGCCCGCAGTACGGCAGCTTGGAGAGGGCGTGGGGAGCCATGATGACAGAGGCGGACAAGGTGAGCGAGCTGCATCAGGATGTGAAGAACAGCCTGCTGAACGAGGACTTTGAGAAGGTGAAAAACTGGCAGAAGGACGCCTACCACAAGCAGATCATGGGAGGTTTCAAGGAGGCCAAGGAGGCAGACGACGGCTTCCGGAAAGCGCAGAAACCCTGGGCCAAGAAAATGAAGGAGGTAGGAGACAGGGCAGGGTGGAGCGGGCCTGCTGACCGAGAGGTGAACCACTGAGAGCCTCACGAGGTCAGGGAGGAAAGAGCCCACCTACTGTACCCACAGTGCACTGGGATGGGGGCCAGGTGCCCAAGCCACTCACACAGGCACCAGAACATGTGGTGGGGTTAGGGTGACCAGATGACAGGAAGAAAATATCGGGACACAAGAGGGGGGGGTCACCGGCGGAGCAAAAAAAAACTAAAACCAAAAACCAAGTGCTGCCGGTGTAACGACACAAACAGCTCCCTCTCCCAATTCCCTACTGTGGCCCAGTGCTGCCAGCAGTGGGGGGGGGGAGGGGGAAGCCGAGAACAGCCGAGTGCTGCGGGCAGTCAGAGGAGATTATGCACCCTTCCTTAGCTATGCATACCTTCAGCGTCTAGGTATTTACACCATGCTCATCTCCCTAATGATAGAGCAGAGAAGTAACAACCGCTGTAACTTTTCCTTTCACTCTGCATTCTGACATGCAAGTCTAGCTGGGTCCAGACTGGTAGCAATGTATGGATCAGTTTACAGTGGGGGAGCCTCTGGTTTTCAGGAGAGGGGGGGGAAAAACCAACCGAGAACAGCTGAGTGCTGCCGGCAGTCAGAGGAGAGGGGGAAAAAAAAAAAAAAGCCGAGAACAGCCGGCGGAGGGAAAAAAAAAAAAAAAAAAAAAAAGGCGGAGTGCAGCGTCCTGACCGAAGATCAATCGGGACGTGGGACAAACACCTAAATATCGGGACGGTCCCGATTTTATCAGGACGTCTGGTCACCCTAGGTGGGGTGGGGGAGAAGGTGCGGCTGTATGGCCAGAGGTTTTGGTTGTACCTTGGGAGCAGTTAGGAGGAAGATGCCTGTTGTAACCACAGAGGCACCAGTCACAGCTTGCAGAGGGTGTGGGGGGCATAGTGTCCAAAGGATCCCCATCTTTGGTGAGGCACCAGGTACCTGATGTGCCATTGGGAGAACCAGTCATTCCTCAAGGAGCGGCAAACAGGTGCCTGTTTTGCCCATGGAGTTCCCCATTCAACACCTCTTGCGCTGTGCCTGGGACAATAATAACGAGTACCTGCCCGTTCTTCTGCCACCGGCCCCAGGGGAACTCGGTTCCAAACACACCATTGCCCTTGGGCGAAGGTGGAATGAGACAAAACCATGCCCAAGTTTCCGTTCGCAGGGACGGGGAGACACAGCACAAAGGCAGGGTGGAAGTCCAATTGCAGCGCAGAGATGTTTAGGGGAAGGGATAAGGGTTATGGGTAGAACATCTGCAAACATCTGTCCTGCGTTCCTTCCCTCCCTCACCCCACCTCCCGGCAACAGGTGGAGACGGCCAAGAAAGCATATCACCTGGCATGCAAAGAGGAGAAGCTGGCAATGACCCGGGAAGCCAACAGCAAGGCAGAGCAGTCCATCACTGCAGACCAGCAGAAGAAGCTCCAGGACAAGGTGGAAAAGTGCAAGCAAGATGTGCAAAAGGTGCGAGCTGCTGCCCTGGAGGGAAGGGGGAGGGTGGCCAGACACATGCCCAGCTCCCTACGGGTCCGTGGTGAGTCATGCTGGCAGAGCAGCCTGCGGGAAGCTTGCCCTGCTGCCAGGGCTCTGTGGATACACAGCTCCAGTCTCCAGGGCAGCCAGGACCCCATGCACTGGCACTTAGAACCAGGAGAGATGGGAGAACCCCACTCTGTCTCCTCCAGGAAGGGGCCTTACCAGGTTACCAGAGGCTATTGGCCTTTTTCATCCTTGAAAGAGGGGCTCTGGTGATATAGCTGCTTCTCCCATCTCCCCTTCCACAAAGGATCTCAGCCCCTGAGCCAACCCCAAACAACTGTAGTCTGGGTGCAGCAGGTCCAGCTGGTGGGTCTGCAAGTGCAGCAGAAGCAACAGTTAGGGGAGAGAAGGCCCGTTCCCCTGCTGGTATAAAGCAGCGTCACTCCAATGGAGTCAGACCCTCACCCAGTGTAAATTAGTGTCTCTCCAGGGGAGTCAGGTCCCCAGCTGGTATAAATCACAGCTCCATTGACTTCAGGGCTGGCTGATTTGTCCCAGCTGAAGGCCAGGTTCCCTGCCCTCACAAAAATGAAGATGGGTTCATCACAAGCTGGACATGGGGTGGGGAGAGGCTCTGTCAGGATCCAGGCAAGGAGCTCTGGGGGCCTGGGCTTTAACCTTGGCCCCGGGTTGTGCCCGCAGACCCAAGAGAAATACGAGAAGGTGCTGGAGGAGCTGAACAAGTGCACCCCGCAGTACATGGAGAGCATGGAGCAGGTGTTCGAGCAGTGCCAGCAGTTCGAGGAGAAGAGGCTCATCTTCCTGAAGGAGGTGCTGTTGGACATCAAGCGGCACCTGAACCTGGCTGAGAGCAGCAGGTAACCACGCCCACAGGGATGGTGGGGCAGAACGGGAGAGCAAGAGCAGCAGCATATAGGAACTACAGGGATCTCCAGTGACTTGACTGGCCAGGCTGCCATGAACCAGGCCCCAGAGGATGCTGGATGAGCTCAGGTACCCAGCAGAGGCTCCCAAAGGCCAATCAGACCCAGTCACTCTAAGGGCAGATGGAGGGCACAGGGCTGGAAGCAGCGGCTCCAGCCGCATCTAGGGATATCCCTGGCTCAATGGCCACGCCAGGCGGATTTGTGCAGAGGCCTGGCTCCCTCCTGTGGCCAGCAGGAGGAATGCCAGTTCTGAGTTCTCTTGGGAGTCCCGCTTGCCCCATAGTTCCAATCTGTCCTCCCATAACCGCCCCCGACCGCCGCCTTCTCTGCCAGTAAGTGTCCGCAGCCCTTCCCCGGCTCATCTCGAAGGAGCTTCAGTCGTCCGTGAGCGCAGGGGGACACCCGGGGTTCCTCACTTCTGCTTTGCTTGTGACCTCCCTCAGCTACACCAATGTCTACCGCGAGCTGGAGCAAACCATCCGCGTGGCAGACGCGCAGGAGGACCTCAGGTGGTTCCGCAGCACTAGCGGCCCGGGGATGCCTATGAACTGGCCCCAGTTTGAGGTGAGGCTCCCACCCGCCCCGCTCCGGAGGTGGCTGCCGTAAATGGGGAGGGGACAGGGTGGGGTTTGCACTGGGCATGGGGAGGGGAACAAGGCAGGCAGGTGGGTGAAGAGAGCCCGGCAGGTGCACAGGGGCACGTGTTGCTTTGTGTCTCCAGGAGTGGAACCCGGACCTCACGCACACGATAACGAGGCGAGAGAAGATTAAGAAGAATGAAGGGGTGACCCTGACCAACGCCACTGCAGTGGGCGAGTCAGCAGCAGTGGCCGGGGACCGCGGCAGGTGACAGCGCCCAAGCTACGAGAGGGGGCCCTCCGATTTCCAGTCCACAGGGAGGGACGGGGAGGGCTGCAGAGACACAGTGGAGGTGGGGGGCGGTGAGCAGGAACATACATCTGTTATTCTTTGTTTAGAAGCCCTCTCGTGCAATTTCGTTTCACTGTGGGCAGTTCCTGGGGGATACACTGTGATACGGCAGAGGGGACGCGGTCGCGTCTCTGGGCGGGCGGTTCCCGGGGGATACGCTGTGATACGGCAGAGGGGACGCGGTCGCGTCTCTGGGCGGGCGGTTCCCGGGGGATACGCTGTGATACGGCAGAGGGGACGCGATCGCGTCTCTGGGCGGGCGGTTCCCGGGGGATACGCTGTGATACGGCAGAGGGGACGCGGTCGCGTCTCTGGGCGGGCGGTTCCCGGGGGATACGCTGTGATACGGCAGAGGGGACGCGGTCGTATCTCATGGCTGGCGGTTCTGGGGGATATGCTGTGATACGGCAGAGGGGACACGGTCGTGTCTCTGGGCAGGCGGTTCCCGGGGGATACGCTGTGATACGGCAGAAGGGACGCGGTCGTGTCTCTAGGCGGGCGGATCCTGGGGGATATGCTGTGATACGGCAGAGGGGATATGGTCATGTCTCTGTGCAGGCAGTTTCTGGTGGATATGCTGTGATATAGCAAAGGGTCTTTGCTGCCAGTGCTGTAACTTCCAGCTCTGGGGCAGCAATCTGAGTGCCAGTGTGACTCAGCCCCTTGTCAGGTGAAATCCAGCCGCTGAGGCCCCAGCTCTCTCTGGGTCCAGGGAAGGCCCTGGCAGCTGCCCTTCTTACATTACCTCTTCTGCCGGGACCCACACACTCCTGCCCCCCCGGGTCCGTGCCTCCCTCCCTCCCTCCCTTCACGGCACTTTCTACCCACTTTGCATTCCCAGCGTGAGCAGCTACGACCGAAGCCAGCCCTACACCACTGAGTGGTCGGACGACGAGGGCGGCAACTCCTTCAGTGCCAGCGAGGCCAATGGCGGCGCCAACCCCTTTGAGGAGGAGCCAGTGGGGAAGGGAATGCGCGTGCGAGCTCTGTATGACTACGACGGGCAGGAGCAGGATGAGCTGAGCTTCAAAGCGGGTATGGCACAGGGCACGTCCGGCAACTGGCGCTAGCCCCCTGGCACAGCAGAGGTTGCGGCAGGGGGACTGTGACTGGGGTGGGGGGAAGGAGGGGAGAGCTGGCCCTTTTAAGAGGTATCTGCCCAGCCGGGGATCTGGGGCTACATGAGAGGGTTTTTGTTGTTTTGTGAAAGTTTGAGTTAACTCAGTGGCACTATGTCTGACTTATCCAAGCCCCCCAATGTTTACCCTGAACATATGGGGAAGGGGGGAGGTTTCTGGCTCCTCATACACTTATATAACACAAACAAGGCATGGCCGGTTTTGCTCCAATTTTGCAGAAACCTCTCACCCCTGGCCTGAGCCTGGAACATGTCCATCCAGTGGGAGTCACTTTGGGAACGTTACGAGTTAACTCGGGTGGTACAGAACAGAAGTTGGGACACAACACACACATCCATAGAATCCACTTTTTCAATCTCTATTACATGTCCCCTTCCAGTAGCTGGATAAGTACTTTCCGCTGCTGTCAGCCAATGGAGTTACTCCTTCAGCTCGAGTGGCAGAGTGCCAGACTGTAAATTCAAGGTTTAGGCCACTCTAACCACCCATGGTGTGTGCATTCAGGGTAAGAGGGCCACAGGCGGACTGGCAATGAATTCTTTATTTCTGCTTTTTGCCTCAGGCGACGAATTAACCAAATTAGGTGAAGAAGATGAACAAGGATGGTGCAAAGGGCGTCTAGACAATGGGCAACTCGGCCTTTACCCAGCCAACTATGTGGAGTCTATCTAACCTCGTGGTGTTCTCGTCATTGCTGTCTAAAAATAAACAAACCCTCCGTCGTCTTCATTTCTCTACACCAGCCAACCAGCCATCTTGCCGTCTGGTCACTCACGCTGCACCATTAGAGATTCAAACATATTTTCCAACCAAGCTTTTATTTTTTTAAGAGCGGTCTCAGAAGAATATTTTGCATACTGGCTTTTCTTCCTCTTCTTCTTCTAAGATAATGTGAAGCGAAAGGTCGACGTTGTCTGTCCTTTTTTTTTTTTTCCCCCCCCAAAGCAAAAAACCAATACCTCAAGATTTTAAAGCCCAACCAATGAGGGCATTTCCAGGGCTTCTGATTGGTTGGCTTTTAAGGCTATTGTAATCATAAGCCCGCCTTCCCATTGGCTGGAACTGTTCCGAAACACACGGCGCGTCAACTGCTGGGACCGGTCAAATTTGCCCTATTTGAACATAACCAAATTAAAATGGGAGGAAATGGAATTTATCCCCTTTTATTTATGTATAGATTTTTATACTCACCCTCCCTAAGCATTGTCTTTCCAATTTCTCCGTCTTTGCAGGAGGACGGGGGGAAAAGTATCTCCCTACCTATCCTTTGCCCTCTCCCATTCATCTCAAACCACATCCATGTACCGTACATTTCCCATCCAGCTGAACACCCTGAGTCTTTGAGTTGGGCAAGGATTAGAGATCATTGATGTCTTGCAAGCAGGAATGGTTGCCTGTAAATTAAAGGAAGATTCCTCATCCCAGTGAAAGCTTTGGGGACCTTCCCTTTTTATTTTTAGAGTATGGTCTTCCCCTCTTCCTCCTCCAATCAGACATCACCATGGTGTGGTCACTGGTATCGTATTGTCATCCTGGACCCAGCAAAGGCTTACTTCCAATGCTCTTCAGTGACATTACATCACTTCCTCAGTCCAGGTTCCCAGCAAGGCTGTACAAGTTCTCCGGTCCGAGACAGGAATGCCTCTGTGTCTGGCAGCACCTGGACATGCTGGAGCAAAGGCACCCATGGACCCTGAACCACAATGTGGACTCCTGCTCCCTTTTCAGGAGATGCTTGGTACACCGCTGTGGTGTGGAGAGCCATGGAGGCCTGTGAAAGCTAATGGAGGCCTGCACTCTGTGAGGGAGCGAACTGGGCCTTGAAATGCATCACCTCTTCTTTGGAGATTTGCAACGCTGCTTCACCGCTGTTGGAAACCTCTTCATAACAGTGATAGGAGCTAGGGTGATTCAGGGTGCCAGGCTGGGATGAATCTTAGGCCTGGCTCAAGACCTCCTTCCTGGGAAAGGAATCTCACCAGAGACCATCAGAGGGACTATTTTTCTGCCACTGAACTAAGGTGGGACCAGACTTCAATGTCCCATTCTTTGCACTGGAATGCGGTGGAGATTTATGTTTATTCCAACCAGATGTGGATGGGTGCAGGAGATTCCCTTTACATGTGCAGGTTTTCTCCCCCAGCCACCTGATGGATGGTGCAGGGGGCATGGAGAGGAGTCGCCTGGCATTCGGACTGGGTGCCTAGCGTGGGAGATGCTCCAGGCCACCACCCTGCCTAGGAAGAGTCACAGGTGAGAAGCAGTAAATGAAGCCTGCACTAGTGTCAGACAGGAGAGGGTCCCTCCTTTAGGCGGTGGCAACAAGGCTAAGAAGAACTCATCTGCATAGCTTTGTGCACCTGGTGTGGGCTCTGGACGCAGCTTCCAAGAGGAGAGACTGGACTGGTGCGTATGGAATGGATTCTGAGCTTGGAGCCCAACCAGTGTAAGGGTGGGGATAGGTGCTGACGCTGCAACACAGAGGAAAGACAGCTATAAAGCAAGCTGCTGTGTCCCTTCCCCAATGAGAATGGGTGTCCTCCAGCCCCATTCATGGCCCCAAGTCCTGTCGTGAGCGCCCTGGAGGGACTGTGAATAGGATTCCCCAGCAGCTGCTCTGCACCTTCCTCATGAAAGGCATTTTCACCCCATAGGCACTGCTGATCACACATGACCTGTCCCCTGACTTCCAAGCCAAGCCTGCACTTCTGCTTGTCAGCAGTCTAGCTGTGGGTGCTCCATTGTAGCCAGCATGCAATTCACCCCTGTGCAACTCCATTGACCTCAGTGAGCTTAAGCGGGGGTGGATTGGACCCTGAGACTTTCCTGAGCCATGATAATAGCAGCGGGGCGTTCTGCATCAGCCCCGAGAGAAGGAAGTAAAGCGTGTAGGACCCAATTCCAATCTCAGTTTCACTGGTGTAAATATGGAGTAACTCTGCCCGAGTCCCAGAGGTTTTACTCTGGATTTAGATCAGCATCAGGCCTAAAGGCAGTGGTGTGGGAACCACAGAGTAAATGCCAAATGGAAGAGAACGTCAAAGCAAAATCTGTCTGGAGTAAAACACCAGGGTCTCCTCGCGGAGAATAAAAGAGGATGGGGATTGGTGTTTACTCTGATCCATGGAGGAAAGGGGCCATTACATCGCTTGCCAAGCCCAGCCCTCCTAGCGCTAATCATGCCTGTGGCTTCTTCCATCAGTGGCAGATGGAAAGTCCTCACAAGGGCACAAAGGCGGCATCCCAGGGCTATGAAAAAACAATCCCTTTGTCAAATGCTACATGGAGCTGCAGCAGCTCAGCTTTTTAACCCCCCACAAGCGAGGATAGCAAAGTGAGGACCTTGGGAGAAAGGGACACTTGCTTTTACTTCTGCTTCAATCGGGTAGGGGATGTGAATACTGGCTGGTATCCCATGGCAAATAGAGCCTTTGTTAGAACGTCTTCCTCACATGCGTCTGACGAAGTGGGTCTTCACCCATGAAAGCTTATGCTCCAATACATCTGTTAGTCTTAAAGGTGCCACAGGACTCTCTGTTGCTTCCTTGGTAGGTTTTGCTAGAGACAAGCAGGCTGTTCAAAGGGTCAAGCGTCCTCTGGAAAACAGAGATGGCCATTCCCCAGTGGCTTTGGCCTGAAGACTGAGATAACACCAACAACCCGTCGTCCGTGGGAGAGGTCACCAGAAGACTAAACCACCACACAGCTACTCATGTTGTCATCACTAGCTGTTGCACTAGAGACACGCCTGAGCCTATAACCCTACGTCCAAACAATGCAGGTCTGAGTTCCATCTGTATTTGTTATTTCATAGCCCTGGGATGCTTTGTAAGTGGGGCCTACCAGCAAACCCACGCTGGAAGGAGCAGCTTTCCTGATCACGATGGGAGGGTGTTGCTCAGTAGGCTCACAACATAACCCAACCCAAAACCTTCCCAGGAGAGAAGCTGGCAAAAGCAAACCTAGTTATCCAAGCTGTTTCCTCCTGTTGGCAATGAAGTTGGGTCACTTGTCATCCAACCACATATTTCCTTTCCTAATCCCTGGGTGAGCCTCAGGCTGGTTCCATCAATGCCGAATGCAAAGATGAGCCATTCAGGAGATTCCGAGCCAGAATTTAGCAAGATACATCATCTCCCTGGCCTCCCGCCTACTCAGGACAAAAAGATATTGGCTGGTAGAGATTCATATGACAACTCTCATGAGGCAGGTCTTGAGAAGCGTCTTCCTGCCCCGAGTGTAAGTGAATGGGGCTAAACACTCCATTGCCCCTACACGGCAAGAGCAGCCCTTCATGAGTCACAGCTGAGTCATGGCTCACCCTGCCCGCCCCTTTTCCAGCAGGCTCCGCCTCCTCTCAGCATCTGGCTACCGTGTTCCTTAAGCAGCCTCCACCGGGGGCTTGTGTCTTGGAGGTGCAGAAAAAACAACAAAGAACATTTGATATAGCGGATTCAAATTTCATATGGCCCACGGGCGCATACGGGTAACAGGTTATCTGCCATTCCTTGCAGTTCAGGAGAAAAGATCCCCCTGATTTTTCCATAGGAAGCCACAGATCATTGCTTATTTATCCCCCATCATCTTCAAATTCATCAGCCGCCTCCCCTCCATGTCCTCCTCCTCCTCCTTAATCTGTTTAGTTCATGAATTATTGACTCCAGTGACCAAGTGTTCTTCCCGCCCGAATAAATGTGCTGCATACTGGATAACATAGACAAGACCTCTCCAACCTTCAGCTCTATTTCTTCCATTAGTTAACAAACTAACAAACAAACAACAAAAGTCAAGAAAATGCTGTCGTCTCAGCACTGCACCTGTTTTTTGTACATTGATTGTGTAATTTAAAAAAGATCTATATATATATATACATATCTCTATATATATATTGTGATTGTATTACTGTGGATACGACAAAAACAACAAAACGAGTAACTGAGCTATGTAATTGTTATATGGATTTTAACCCTCCTTTGAGTCTTGTGCTCGAATATCTCCCGGTGTAGATGTAACCGTCACCTTTACCAAATGAGTATTACTTTGGGGTTTGGCTTGTAGCAGGCAGTGGGTATAGGGAGTAAGAGCAGGGATATTTCTCAAGCGCCAGCGTGGCGGGGGAGAGGGGGCACTTAGTGCACTTCCTGCACAGGAAGTATGATGCCTCCCTCTCCCCCGTGCCTTCCACCTCCACCCATTGCACGCCAAATTATCGCTCCACCTGAAGGAAGCGTCACAGGCCCTGTGGTGTTCATCCAGAGAAGCTTGAGAACCCGGGGGCCTGGTTTTCAGAGGCCTTGAGCGCTTGCTGACTTCATCTGGAGTTGTGGGGGCTCAGTCCCTCTGACCACCAGGACTTGAGTGTTCTGAAAACACGTCCCTACAAGGTGCTGAGAAGCTGAGCCTGTTGTAGGAGCAGGCCGGAGCTGGGCTGGGAAACAGGTGGAAAAGGCCCTTTGCAGCAAAGACCAACTCTGTTATCACTCCTCGTAGGAGATGGGCCAGGACCTCCGCCATGAAGCCTTTGTTGATGGGGAGGAGGGATTGGCTCAAATCCCTGATGCTGCCACGAGGGCTTTGCTTCCAAGTCAGATCCAAAGCCAGATGGGGACGGGGGGTCTAAAGTTTTGCTGTCAGGATGAAGCCAAGATCCTCGCAAGATTTTGAGTCTCCCCCGATCGAGTTGGGGGTGCGTGTTTGCCTTCTGCTTAGGCTATGGTCATGCAGCACTGGATTTTAGCATTGTCCAACCCAAAGCCCAAGCCTAGTTCCAATTCAGCCCCAAGCCTGAAAGGGCGGGGGAAACCCAATCCTCATAACCACCCCCTTGGTCCATCTCGCCTCCTGATGTTCGGTTTCAGGAATGTTTGGCAGGCCCTTTTCCACGCTGCAGCTCCAGGTCAGAGGAGCTTTGAGTTTGGAATGGCAGGAGAGGGACACTTAGGATTTATTTTGATTTTGCCAAGCTCAGAACAGCTCTAATGCAGTGACTCCAGGGCCTTGATCCAGCTGGGACAGAAGAAATAGCCCTTACGTCAAGTGGGTGACAGTTTTCACTGTGGGTAAAGTGATGGGAGTTGGCCAGGTCCTGCATGGAAGGCACTGGAACTTCCGCTCTGAGTGTACGGTGCAAAGGGGAAATCTTTTATGTTGCTCCAGTGAAGTCAGCAGAGCCACATCCATGAGGAATTTGGCCTATTCTCTTTAGAAAAAGACACGTGCCCTGTCTCCCAAGCCAGCCAGCCTCGGCCAGCACAGCCAGCAATAACCAGAGGCGGACGCTTCTTCTCTCAGTAAAGGTCCTTTGCAGGAGAGTTTCCCCTGATGCCAAGACTCCCTAAGGAGCAAGCAAGGCCCAAACCAAATGCTAGGGTGAATCACAACGTAAGAGCGCAGTCCTATGAGGTCCTGAGCACTCTGAATTCAGACCGGGCTCAGATGGAGTTTGGCGGCCCCTCTGCAGGAGTGGTCCCTACATTATCCAACAGCTTCCTGGAGTGGGTTGTAACCCAATAGGACTGAGCTGAGACACTTTTAGGACAGGCTCTCAGGCACAGTTTAAGAGTATTTAATCCACCACATGGAGCAGGTCCTCTGCTTCCTCCCCTTGACTGCTCCACTGAATGGTGTTCGCTCCTAAATCCATTGAACCTCGCCGCTGGTCACCCAATCCATCACTGAGGCTCGGAAAGAGTTTCGCAGCTGGCGAGCAAACAGTTCCCAGGAGAATAATTCTATATTTAGATGGAGGGTCATGGGACGGGCAGAGCACGCAGGGCAAAGCCTTTACCCTGGCAAAAGAATGTTGCAAGCGCTCGCCCCTCTCCCTTTCCCCACAGGACCGAACCACGCCAGAAAATAGCGGGGTTAAGAGAAGGCAAACCTGACCTAAGAGGCTTTAAAATGGGAGGCTGCTCGTTTATGGCCGTGGGGACTTCAAGGGCTCAAATAGAAGGGAACAGAGTTTCCAGTGGTTGAGATAATGCCACTAACTGTCTGTCTAGCTCTATACTCATCTCTCGAGGGAGAGGACAGAAATGGGGGCATGGCCTTTGCTTAACGTTTCCCATTAGAGCCCTGGGGGCTTGGGGGGCAATCTTGAGGCTGTAATTAACAGTGTTACTGTGAGCAAAGCTACACTAGGAGAAGGAGCGTGTGTTTCTGGCACGCAAGGCTGCCTCTTCTTCCATAAAGGAAAAAAAAAAAGATAATACTTTAAAAATACAGTAATAAAGAAAAAGGATTATTTTATTCATGCACGGTGTGTTTTGCCTTGTTATTGGGGGTGTTAAGCACCACTAGGTCACCTCTTTAGGCAGTGTCCTTACCTTTTCCCTTAAAGGCGCAGTAGTCCAGGGGGACAGGAGCTCTGATTGTGCAAAAGCAGCACCTAGGCATGAGTGCACATTTTCACACACAGCCTCATGCAAGAATGTGCCACTGTGCCCTAGCAATAAGGGAAAGGGATGGGGGAAAGCATAGGAGGATCTAGGGACCAAGTTGGCGTGTGATTATGGGTTCCCAACTTGAGACACCACCAAAGGTTGCAGGGCTGGGGTTACAGAGATGGCAGAAAGGCAGCTTTGTTTACCTTTGATGTGTTGCTATAGCTAAAATCGAGGTGGACAGCAGCAGCTGCTCCCTAACTTCGAGTTTATTACTACTGTCCCGCGGCGTTCATACACACACGCTCTGGGACCGTGCACACTTGAGCACAAACACACGTGCACGTTCCCTGCACACACATAGGGACGCGCACACGTTCTCATACGCAGAGGCAAGGAAACACTTACTTTGCACATATCCGCATACATCCTTTCCACTGCAAACTGAAAAAAACCAACCCCAAAACAGACTAGACCATTGTTCATTGTAATAGAGAGGAGGTTACTGGACCGATCCTCGGCTAGGGGAGGGGTCTATTAGCCACGTGGTTCACATCCATTTTTCCTCTTTTCATTATACACACAAATAATCACATGGCATAAATTTCACGGTTTTTCAGAAGATACAAAGCTGTCTCCCCCTCCCCGCAAGGCATCAGAACTTCAAGGCAATGAGATACAACATATGCTGGGAATCTAAGAAGCACTTGAGCTCCTACTCTGACATGTAAACAATACAAAATTATCAGAAGGAAATACAAAGGCAGCAGCCAACACAGGCAGCTCTTTTAAGTTAAAAAACAAAAACAAAACATGTATGTATATTTTTCTTTAAACTCTTACAAAGGATTTTACAGATATCCTTGTCTCCCTTCTAAACTCTTCATTTGAACCTGAACCACAACGTCTCATCAGCCAAAACCAAAAGAAAACAAATAAAAAATTATAATATAAAAGATCAACATTACCAGGTAACTTGGCCTGTTACGAAATGTACAGTTTAAACAACCCTCTACCCTCTGTTCAAGTTCTATTTTACTATAATCTTGTCAGCTTCTGTTGATTTGTTTCCCTGTGGGAGTAAATTGCAGAGGTGTAAAAAAAAAAATCCCTTTAAAAACAGGTACAAGAATAAGGCAGTCAAGAAAGTCCTGTGCAGTGCTGGTAGGAAATGAGTTTAGTGGGTCTCTGTCTAGTTCTTAGTAGACAGGTGTCCATACACCACATGAACAGCCATCACAACTGGTTCGTAGTTGGCAGTCTGAGCAGAAAGACTGACTGGGGCAGAGAGATCACATACAGGCTGAGCCAAAGCACCGGCTATTTTGGGAGGGGAGATTGGAAAACAAACCTTGATCTGAGTTTTGCAAATGGCTCCATTCTTTATAATGCACTGAATCACAAAGCCCAGATTCAAACACCTTGGGGACTTTGAAATCTGGATCCAAAGTCTGCAGCTTGAGCCCATATCAGATGGAGAATGACTTCCTTAGTCAATGCTAGAAGGGGGACTGCCAGATCAGGACTGAAGCTGGAAGTATGGGAGTAGGAAAGTTACTAACTTTCTTGTTAGTACCCAGGCTATAATGTCAGTCTTCAGGCTTTCTGCCCCAGCCCCTTTCAACACCAGTGAATTCCCTTAATCACCAGTCGAATTAAGGAGGCAGAATACAGCCTTACTAGAAAACAAGCTGAACCTCTGGTCACCAAAAGCCAACCCAGTTGCCGTGCTGCACTCTACCCACCTTTGATCACTCTGTGCTCCGAGAGCAGGCTGGATCTTTCTCCAGTCTTGGCTTGCCCAGGATAGGCAGCAGATTTCTCACAAACAGGATGGTGGTGTCGCTAGGAAACTAACTAGCACAACTGGGGCATAAACGCCACAAGTTGTGGTGAGGAAGGGAAACCTGCCCAGTGGCCTTCATTTTGTCCCCAGTGGGGCAGCACAGAAGGGATGCAAGATATACTGGTCCCACTCTGTTTGCAATCTACTCTTGCTTAGGAGATTGGCCATGGTACAGCAGGCAAAGCAACATACTACACAGCCTGCTGCCTCCATGCTTCCCAGAAGAGCTTTTTGGTGTTACCCTGCTGCTCAGCCAGATGGCCTTCTCATGCATCCAAGTGCCAGGGTGTCCCAGCTTCGGGTCAGCGTGAGCCCTGGCAGAAGGCTGCTGTGTACGATCCTATTGTCTTTCCTTTCAAATGAGCCTTTCTCACATCCTGCGCATGGGTGACTTTGTCCTTTCACACACAATGCCCGAAAATGGTCACCGCACCCATTCAAGTGTGCACCAGAAACTGGCTAGTTCAGTCGTTTCAGATCTGAGTCGGGTGTCCGGGATTTGGCCCAGTTAGGTAATCCCCGAGTTAGAGCCCACCCCATGATCAGCCACGCTTGTCTTTGGTTTACAGCTGGTGCTGCTCTTGCCAAAGGCAATGGGAGACGAACTGGGGTAGGTAGTAGCAGAACTTGACTCCAAAACAACATTTGGGCCAGATTCTGATCTCATTTACACCAGTGTGAATCCAGAGTAACCCGGTTGAAGCTCAGAGAGCTACTCCCGGTTTATACCGGCCTAACTGAGTTCAGAATCTAGTCCCGAAGTATTAAAATGGTGCTAAGGAATAATGGCACCCAGAAAAAGGGAAGCTGCCCACTGCATGTCTCAGAGGGCCAGTCGGACATGATGAACTTGTCGAAGCGATTTTCCCAATATAGCAAGGCACGTGCTTCAGAACTGCTTCTCCGTAAGGAAGAGAAGCAGGATGCTTGAGAGGTTCTTGGACACACCAGCCAGTTATGCAGCTGCTAACCCAGCATCACACGTTACTGGACAATTCCACTGCTTCCTACTGCCGACCCACCTCCAAACGAGCCAACGAGGGAGGCGAACGCTTCAGCTGCAGCATCTCCAGCCGATAACCCTCAGTCCTTCTGGCAGTCGTCTACACCAGAGCATTGCTGCTCTCTGCCGGCTCGCAGAGCCCTTTCACACTGGGGCATCCCTACACTGCCACACAAGGCTGGGGGCATTGCCTAGTTGATCACATGCATATAGCAAGTGTTGGGGGGGAGAGTGCCTTAGTGGGAAGCACTTTCTGGCTATCATTCTATCCTTGCCCCCACCAAGAAGAGACACCGCCAGTTAATGATTGGACTGACCAGCTACTTTTCTAGCTCAGGGAAGGATAGAAGATCACCCCTTTAAGGAACAGATTTCAGTTAGGCTATTGGTGAGGGAGTTGTCCCATTAAAGAAAGGCTCTGGACTGGCTGAGGGGGGTGGGGAATTACCTCTCCTCCATGCCCAGAGAACAGCTTTAGACCAGGAAAAAGCAAAACCAGTAGAATTGCCATGATAATATCCTTGGGATATTTCAGGACAACTCAAGCTCCCCACCTGGAAGGGGAAAGCATCGACGAAGAGAGGCCGAATCTGATTATCACTAGATGTTGTGCGGGGTGTGTGTGTGTGTGGGTCTCTTATCAATCTTCAGGGTACATGACCGTCTCTAACTGATGGGGATCAGGAAGAAACTTCCCCAGGGGGCAAGTTACCCATCACTGCAGGGGTACCGGCACCTTTCACTAAAGCAGGCTCAGAAACAAGGACCAGTGGTCTGATGCAATATGACAACTCCTATGTTCCAACGTGTGGGCAGGACTCCTGGGTTTTACGCCCAGCTGCTTTGCTGTGTGACCTCCAACATGCCATAAATCTCTGCTAAGTGGCATCTGGTCTAGTGGTGCCTCTCGCACAGCCAAAGACTTGAAAAGCTGGGGGGGAAAAATGAACCTCATCCACAACAGTCAGACGTAACTTCTATTGGTTCGACGTTGCTTCCAGGCAGCATCCCCTCGCCCCCCCACCCCACCCAATTGTTGTGCCCCCCTCACTTGGTTCCCTCACACCGCAGCTTTAGAGGGAGAAGGGGGCTTTCTACACAAACTCATTGGCCCCAGAATTAAATGTATACACTCTATTTCACAGGCAGTCCATTGCTAGGCGGGGGTTCTTCCCCCAACACACACGCTTTGTAGCCTGGGGGAGGTTGGAAGCTCTGAAGTTCATCTGGCAAGTTTGATGAATTTCCAGCCTCTTGCACAACCCTAGACTTCATCTTTATTATCAAAGGTGGATCTCTTTTTGGAAGGGGGTGGGAGGTGCTGTGGTTATAGGGATCCCACCGGGAGGTCAGTCCGTTCCCCTGCTCCTGCCCCCTTCTCAGACGGGGTGGACAAACTGGTAGACCAGGCGCTGGGAGATGTCAGGTTTCCGGATGATCCCTTTCTTGTAATACTGCCGGATGGAGCGGCTCAGCTTGTCATAGTTCATGGCGGGCCGGTTCTTCCGGATTCCCCATAAACGAGCCACCTGGGCAGAGTCCTCGATCTTGAATATGCCTGAGAGAGGAACATGCAGAGAAAAAGGAGGCAATAATATAGGATGGGGGTTGAATCATAGAATGTCAGGGTTGGAAGGGACCTCAGGAGATCATCTAGTCCAACCCCTTGCTCAAATCAGGACCAATCCCAGGGTCACTGAGAGGCAGCATAGTCTAGTAGGCAGAGCACAGGACTCAGGGAAACTTGGGTTCTAGTCCCAGCTCTGACACGGCTCTGCTGGGTGGATGCTGACAAGTGACTCCCACTTTCCGTGTGGCCGTTTCCCCTCTCACCCTTCATCTGCCGTGTAAAGTCTTTGGGGCAGGGACTCTGTGGACGTGTCTAACACAGGCAGCGGCAGTGAACCTCCGAGCCCAGCTCGGCAAACTCAGGCTCACATGGTTCACGCTAAGAACAGCTGTGAAGACGTTCAGCATAGAATCATGGAAGATCAGGGTTGGAAGGGACCTCAGAAGGTCATCAAGTCCAACCCCCTGCTCAAAGCACGACCAACCCCAACTAAATCAAAAGCATTGGGCTCGGAAGCCTAGGGCAGGGGGCGTGGGACTGACAGACTAGGCGGCAACATCTACATAGCTACACGTCTACAGTAGGGTGAGCCCCATGAGCCTACGCCTGTCGACCCGAGCTCAGAGGCTTGCAGCCATGCGCTGGGTAGACACACCCGCAACATGCAGAGCTCGGGCTTTGATCTAGGCACTACAGGAATCCAGGATCAGGAGCCCAGTTTCACCAGGAAGGAAGTTTAGGGAATGGAAAATAGAGCTTTGGTTCCCACAAACTCACTGAGGGATAGAGTTTGGGGGAAGATAATGGGAGACTCAGATTTGTGTCTATGGCAATGAGTACCTTAGTCATACAGACAGGGAGACACCCAGGCATAGCACCTCATTCTGATCTCACTCACAGCAGTGTAAACTGGGAGTCACTGGGCTTGATTTTCTGGGTGCAAAAAGAAGAACAGGGCAGAAAATCTGGCCCTGTGGACTGACGGAATGACGACAGCAGAATCTGGCCCAGAAAGCTTTGGGTTGGAGCACCTGCCGGGGTGAATACTCGTGCTATGAGACTCGACACTGTGGAGCTATGGCATAGATACAAAAAGTGGCTTTGAGTTCCCCAGAAGGAGTCAACGGCCCCCACCTTTCTCCTTATTGAGCCAGCGAATGAACCGTCCATAGTGATGAGGCTTCAGCAAAAGCTCTTTGAGGAACTGCCATAGGTGGATGGGCTGGCCTGAGCAGGAGGAGTCCACCTCGCTATCCGTCCAGCTCTCGTCGCCCGCTGCGGCAGAAAGGAAGCACATGCCAGCTGTTAGTCAGTCGCTACCAGCAGAGGAGCAAGTGGCTCTGGGGACTGGGAACAGAGGGAGTCTTTCCTCTTCAGCTTGCCCAGGTCATCACGACTCATCAGTGGCCAAAAATGGCTGCCGTCTGATGAGAGGAAGGATGGTTCAGTGGGCAGGGCAATAGCCTGCAACTTGGGAATCCCAGGCTGAGTTCCCTACTCTGCCACAGTCTCCCTGTGTGAACCTGGGCAAGTCACTTAGCCTTTCTGTGCCTCAGTTCCCCAGCTGTAACGTGGCGATAATAGCCCTGCCCTGCTTTCCAGAAGTGTTGTAAAGACTGAGATTATCAGCTCTTTGGGATTGGGACCATCTTTTTGTTTTGTATTTGTACGGCGCCTAGCACAGCAGTCCCGTGGCTGGGACTCCTGAGTGCTACAGTAATAATACATTAATAATAAATACACACCAGATTGTGAGGCACTCTGATATCAGGGTAATGAGGGCTATATAAGTATCTGGGATAGATCTGATAGTCATTTCCCCTTTGGGCTTGTTATTAACCAGACACATTATTGACTAATTAACCAGGCTATTATTGACTAATAAATAGTGTATTATAATTACCACTCTGAGACTTAATTACGATTAACATATTGGTCCTGATTAAGAGAGAAGCAACCCCTGAAATAACTGGGGACCCAGTCACTGAATCATTGGTTCACTGACCCTCCTGCTGCACCCCCAGCTTCCCTCCTACCCCTCCTCGCTTCCTGTCCTTGGCAAAGGTGGGAACTCACCACAGTACCGCACTTCTCCGGGCGCAGCCTTCTCCTTCATCCAGGCAGCTGGAAGGGAAGCACGGTCAGTGTCAGAGAGGGCACGAGCGTCAGGCGAGGGGGAGCAGAATCCACCCGCTACAAAGCGCACTGTTCCCATGGGTAACACGGTTAAGGAAACTTTGCTGCGCTCACCCCGCCTCCTCCAACTCCGCCGGCATGTACCTGATTTCCAGATGTCCAGGTGGGCGTGCAGCACGTCCCCGCACACCAGGGAGCGCTGACGGAACTGCTCCTCTGACATGGCACACAGATCCTTCCCAGACAGGTCCTGGAAAGATTTCCCAATCTGGGGCAGTCGGTACTGGTGCTCAGTCCATAGGATCCACTTCTGGACGTTTCCTGGACTCCAGTCCGCCGGATCTGTGGACGAGAAACAAAACGCCCCGCCCAGTCCTGGTGAGCAGGGTCGGGGGACACTTCCCCTCCAGAGAACACTCTGCAAGGGTTACAGTAACAGAGAACACTGCACCCCTCCCATGCTAAAAGGACAAGGGAGCTGAGGAGCAGTACTCCCTGCCTGTTCCCCCTCCTGCACGGCTGGGGCAAGGAAACTACCCCTCCAGTTTCAATCTACTTCAACCACTGGAAACATGGATCTTTGATCCTCTCCTGGGTTCCCTGCCTCCTTCTTTGCCCCATCCCCCTGGGAACCAGATCCCTTTCCTGCCAGGGGAACGCTCCACCTGCAGAAAGTCCCTGCCTCTACTGGGAGAGAATTCAACCCCAGTCAACAGATCTCAAAACCCACAGATTATGGGGGTGTGGGGGCAGGGGAAGGGAGCATCAGAAGCACCCTTCACCTACAGCACAGGGGAGCCTCCCCAGTGCAGGCCCGGCCCGGCCGTAAGGAGCGAGTCTCTTTGCACCAAGCCCAGCAAGCGCACTTTCAAATGAACAATCTGGTCAGGAGAAGACGGACCGCGTGCCCACAGGGGAAGCAACAGCAGCGTGACCTGTCCGAAGGGCTGGTTCTCCTAAAGGGGCACATTTATCCTCCGTGTGCCAAATCACTGTGTTCCCCATCGCCACTGTTTGTGAAACAGCGACGCCCTCTGGAAGAGCACCTGGCTCGGGGCGCCCAGCAAGGCTATGTACCCAGCAAGTGGCTACTGCATGCACACACGTAATAGAGCAAATCACCTTCCCACATGCTGCAAGGTTCAAGGCTTCAGTGGATGGAAATCAGCATAGCCACGCTGACTGCCAATTGGACCAATGTTCTTAATGCCTCGATGCAGTAGCTTTATAGATGCTTAAGAAACTCCACAGGATACAAAATATTTCAAATGCAGAGAGAGACCGGCCAGAGTTCTGCCATGGTTCTGAGCTTCCAAGCCCAAAGAGTTTGGATCTGGGATTCCGGTTCAGGCCCCGCTCCAGCATTAGAGGTAGAAACCCTGCGAGCTATTTTAAACACTGCTCCCCCCAAATATATGGGGAGATCCTCAAAGGGTGTAAATTCACATAGCTCCATTGATTTACACCAGCTAAGGAGCTGGCCCGAAGTTCCTCATGCCAGAGGAACTCATCCTAGTAAACCAAACATACCTGCCCCCAGTGGCTGTGCATTACTACTGGAGACTTTGCCACCATCCCAGTGCACCTTGCAGAGTCCTTTGCAATCAGTGCAAGGCAGGGATTAAAATGCTCAGCATGGTTTTCATGATCTAGCTGGGACTCTCTGATTCTGGCTCCAGCCGTTTCTCCTACAGACCCTGGCTCCCAAACCCCATCGCTGACAGCGCTGTCAGCTCCGGAGCTGGGACAATGAGGTGCTGTTTGCAGGGTCCCGAGCTCGCTGCTGGGTTTGGCTCTTCAGAGAGGATGTGCACGGTGCACTTTTGCACCATTGGAGTGAGAAAGCCCTGCTCCTGCTCCCACTTAATTCAGTGAGAAAATGCCCATTGATTCAGACAGGAGCCAGCTCAGGCTCCTCTGAAGATCAGAGTGCTCATTCTGGTTCATACTAAATCCTGTCAGGACTGGGGCCAGATGGCTGCAACCCTGCTGTAGGCTGCTTGTAACTCAAAGGCACTTCCCCAAATATCCCATGCCATTGCATTTAAACACGTGCGCCGGATTATTTTAGAGACGGGTACGAACCACAATGCAACGTTTGGGTCCAGATTCTCAGCCCCCACACCATAAATCAAGGGTATTCGCATCGCGGGGGGGGGGGGGGGGGGGGGGGAGTTGGTCCCTTCCCACCACGCCACGATTCCTTGGCATGACTTTTTTTTTCTCCCCCCTGTGGTGCATGTGGTACTTTAAGGTTTCATTTTCACACCCCTGCAGCCCAACCCTGCTCCCTGTTGGTGTCACTAGCAGTTTTACCATTGATGTCAAGAAAAGCAGGCTCCATCCCCTTCCCCACCACCACCACCCCAGAAGAATCACCCGAGAGGACAGTTCTGTTAGACACTCAACATTCCACCACCAGCTCTCCCAAGTGGGCAATTAGAAAGAAAGAAAGAAAGAAAGAAAGAAAGAAAGAAAGAAAGAAAGAAAGAAAGAAAGAAAGAAAGAAAGAAAGAAAGAAAGAAAGAAAGACCCATCCGGCTGCTCCCTTTCTGACCCGCCATCCACTTGCTTAACACACGTGACTTCAAAGACACTTTTCACCCCTGGGGAAGAGATTCCCCGTGCAACCCAGTGAAATATATTTCACATTGTCATAGACATGGGAGATGGGGAAAACCTGCTAGTCCCTATGAATCCAGCTGCCCTGGACTCTGGGGAGACCAGAATATTCTGCTAGTGGGAAGCATCTAGAAGACTGATTTAGGAACTATGAGGCCACGTCTACACTCTTGCTACTACAGCAGCAGAGTTACGGCACTGCCGCACTGCAGTGTAAATGCTTCCTACATCAACAGAAGGGGGTTTTCTCTTGATGTAGGTCATCCACCTTTCCAGTGGTTGTCGGAAGAATCCTACACTGGGGGTTAAATCGACCCAACTACAGTGCTCTGAGTGTGAAATTTTTCACAGCCTTGGGCAATGCAGCTAGACCGACCTAAGTTTTAGGTGGAGATCAGGCCTCAGACTCTTCCACCCCCAGCCCCTACCTGTTTGAAAACTTTTGGCAGTGGCACTGCTGGGATCCAGATGTGCCAGATGCTGCCCTCTCAGGGCCTCACTCACACCCCACTCACTCTGTCGCAACCCAGCAGAACGGTTTGATTATTTAAATTTCTGTCAAATAAAAGGGTTTGAACAGAAAAAAGGAATCCGCGTGGCTGTTTTTGCTTGAGGAGTGTTGTGCCAGGGAAGTACACAGAGGCCAGTGGGGGTGTCTTTCCTTCGACATCCCCGGCCCCTGGAAACGTGACTCAGCCTGCCCTGGAGGAATCCCAGTGAAGGGTGAGGAAGGAGCCCAGCCTCCATGGCCCAGTCAGTCTTTGGCCTCTCTGCTGAGAGTGCCCACAAGGGGGACAATTAGGACCTGACCCAAAGCTCACTGAGGACAACAGAAACACTCCCACTGCCTTCCAAGGGCTTTGGATCCAGCCGTTAATGCCGGCTGCCCTGTGGATATTAGCGTACACAGCACATCCTGGTGCTCTCTGGTAACTGTGGAGGGCCAGGAAGTCTCGAGCCACTCCATGGACATCCCGGACCAAGAGCCAACAATGCTTTTCACCTGCTGCCAAGCCGAATCCGAACCAGCAAGCAAGAGGTGACAAGCTCCACAGCTCAGTCTGGAGCCCCCTGAGCCTCCGGTCTCCCCACAACAAGGCACTGAGCTCTCCTTGGCCCCCTAAATCCCCCCCCACACACACACACCCAGAGCAAAAGTGGAGAGACAGAAGGGGCACCCACCTGCTGCAATGTTGAGGAGCTTGCAAGCCGTCTCGATGTCCTTTAGCACTTCGCCCACCACCATGCTCTGCACCTGCTCCAGCGAGTGCTCCTCCAAGTGGAGGCTCTCCTGGTAGTCCATGTCGGGGCTCAGCCCCAAGCCCTGGCTGTCGATGATGGGGCACTGCTCCGGCTCCTTCTGCCCTTCGCCCCTGCCTCCTTGGCCACTGCCCTGAGGAGTCTCCCCCAGGCCCTTGGGCACCCAGCTGGTGTCCTCTGAGTAGAGCATATCGAAGTAGTGGAGGTAGAAAGTGGGCAGGGTCTGCTCGGGCGTGGCAGGGGGGCTGGGGCTGTCCAGGGAGCTCCAGCTCCGAGTATCGGGGTCTTGTGCGGCGGGGGTCTTCTCCAGGCTGGTCAGCAGCAGGGCGTCCTGCGGGGCGATCCGGCTGTGAGGCAGAGCAGTCAGCCCCTGGCCTGCGCTGCCCATCACTCTGCCCGGGTGCGTCTCCAAGTCTGTCAGCCACCAAGGGGTGGAGAGAGAAACAAACCAACAAGCACCAGTCAGAAAGGGCTGGGGCTTGATAAGAATTCCTGCCTTTCTGCCCAGTGGTCAGGCACAAAGAGGGAAAGCTAAGCCTGTTAGTGGGAAAGAAGCCTCCAAAGAGCCACTCGACGCCCAAAGAGACCCCCAGATGAAAACAGGTTAAATCGTTCTTCACAGGCCCGGGTGACTCCTTCGCTTCTGGGTCATTTGGCAATCAGGGGGTAGAAGGGGAGTGGGGAAAAGCCGATCTGCCTGGAACGATCAGATACCAAACGTGAGGGAGAGTCATCCCTGATTAGGGTGGTAACTTTCTGGAGGGGGTAGGAAGGAAAATGGTATGAAGTAAATAAGCCCCTTCCCACAGTTGGCTGGGGTGTGTGTGTGGGGGGGTGAGCTGAAGTCTGTTTGGGACAATGAAGCCATCAGCCTTGGGTGGGGAACTGCACATTCCTTGGGAAGAAATGGACACACAACCAGAGACGGGAGTGTGCCTGGGGAATCTGGTTTCTGAGCACCCTGACTTGGATGGGGAGAGCATCTCTGCCAAGAACCTGAGCATTAGCGGGCACAGCCGTTCCCCATCACTGGGCAATGCAGGGCAGGAGAGATGCTGCTTGTGGCAGGGTTAGACAGAGCCCTGCATCTCAGGCAGAGGTTGAACTCCAGAACATTCCCCCTCGCTGCATCTGCTCCAAGCTGAGCCTCCAAACTCCTATCAGTTAAAATAACAGAGACAAGGCCCATCTGAGTGGGGGCAGGGACCATCTTTTTGTTCTGTGTTTGTACAGCACCTAGCGTGGTGGGGTCCTGGTCTGGGACTAGGAGTCAAAGGCACTGCAATAATACAAATCAACAACAATAATAATAAATAATAAAAAATTATCTGAGTGTAACCAACAGAGCAGCCCTTTACATGGGCTTCACGTCACCAGCAGGCGCAGGGCACATCTACACCAAGCAAGGAAACTGTTGCAGGGCCGCTGGACTCCACGAAACGGTTGATGTCACTGGGAGTTAGCCATGTAACCTGCTTAGGTGTTTTTCACTAGGTGCCTTGTTGCATCGTTAGGTGCCTAAACCCCTTTGTAAGCCTGGTCCCTATCGTAGACAGGGGCTGAGGGAACGTCTACGCCAGATCGATCTATTGGGGATCGATTTATCGCGTCTAGTGTAGATGCGATAAAATCGATCCCCGATCGCTCTGGAACTCCACCGCAGCGAGAGGTGGAAGCGGAGTCGACGGAGGAGCAGCAGCGGTCGACTCGCCGCCGTCCTCACGGCCAGGTAAATCGACCTAAGATACACCGACTTCAGCTACGCTATTCGCATAGCTGAAGTTGCGTATCTTAGGTCAACCCCCCCCCAGTGTAGACCTAGCCTGAGAGTGTTGTCCTGAAGGACACTGCTCTCCCCATGGGGATTCTCTAACAAGATCTAGGCCTTGGTGTATCCACTACTATTGCACCCGAGGGCAGCTCACACAATTACAATGCCATCGTCATGAGATCTCCAGTCATTTGGGGCTTGATCCGAAACCCATGGACACCAACAGTAGTTCAGACCCTAAATGGGTGAGGCACTGGCATTTCTGGCAGCACAGATCCCACAGGGATGAGCATGGTATAAAAACCCTGCACAGAGTGGCTGGCGATTAGACTGAGCCCCAGTTATAAGGCAGGCACCCCATTGTTCATGTCACTTCCATGAGGAGACCCTCTGATTTCAGAATCCCTGGCACCGTTTCCATCAGACTGGAAACGCGGCATAAACATTTTTAATGGTGAGAGTAATTCACCCCTGGAACAATTTACCAAGGGTCGCGGTGGATTCTCCATTGCCGACAATTTTTAAAATCAAGATTGGCTGTTTTTCTAACAGATCTGCTCTGGGAATGATTGTGGGGGCAGTTCTTTGGTCTGTTATACGTGCGATCAGCTAGATGATCACATTGGTCCCTTCTGGCCTTGGAATCTATGAATCGGATGACAGGGCACATGGCAGCTGATGGCTCCTGGCCACGAACCCCTTCAATCCCCATTGGCATGAACTTTTTGCACTTGTTCTTTTCTTTCCAGAGCACATGTTTAAAAGCCCAGTTCCATCTGTCTCCTGCACGCAGGGAGCCCTGGACTCTGCAGAGAAGAGGAGGAGCCTGCTGAATTTCCATGGCAACCGCGGGAAATGTCTCCATCAAAAGAGAAAGCCTGATAGTGCCCTGAGAGGAGTCCTGAGGCTTTAAAGAAAAGAGCCCTCTGAAATGAGTGTGCCATTAAAAGGGCACCGTCAGGGTCAATTGTATAGCTGTTTGCACGGCCCGTGTCTTTCTTTGTATGGGGATTTTCCACCTTTCCCCCTCCTCCCCCCCAACAAATGATTCCCTGCTCTTTTTCTCAAAATACAGCAACCCAGTGCTGGTAAGGGACCCTACAATAACAAAGCAGCGTACACAGCCGGGTAACGCCAATCGATCCTACCATAATAAACCAGACCATCCAGCTCAACACATGAGTGATCCCACAAAAACAAACCAGTGCACACAGATCACAGACTGTAAGCGCTTTGGGGGCAGGGACCGTCTTTTTGTTCTGTTTGTACAGCACCTAGCACACTGGCGCCATGACGGTCACTCCTGTAATACAAATAATGAACAGTAATAACGGCACACACACGTGACCCTACAATAACAAAGCAGCGTGTGTACTTGTGGGCCATTGCTCCAAAGAGACCCTACAAAAACAAATCAGTCCATGCAGCAGGCCAGCACACAAGCGACCCTGCAATATACAAACCAACGTACAATGGAGGATGGGAAAACGTCGGTGGGTAAGCAGATTTCAGTGCGATGTTTCCCAGTGGGTATTATATAAAAAAAAAAGCAGCAAGAAAAAAATAGCAATGAAGTTACTTCATTGGGTTCCTTTAACACGAAGGATGAAACAGTGAATCTCCTGAGTTTATTCAAGCCCTTCTAACCAAATAAACGTATCCTTTGTGTCGGAGAGGTGTTATTTATCAAAATGTTCTGTACTGCGTGTTACTATCTTTGTACCTTTTTCAACGTGCCAAGAAAATTTCATTTCCATTCTGCTGCTTCTAGCGAATGGGCTGGTCCCATGTCCGCTCCCTGCAGTCAGTGATGGTTGGTAAATAAGAGATAATTAAATGTCATTAATAGCCGCAAGCTAGACTCCCATTAACCACAGATTTGCCAGTGGAAGGGGTGGGGATGGGAGGAAAGAGGAGACATCTGGAAGATTTACATTGTTACAGTTAAACTCATCCTTCAGACAAAGCCAGGAACGAAGTCTGCAACGATTTTAACAGCACCAATGCTTAACACTTCCCCGGGGCCTTGCATCTCCCATGTGCTTCACAAAGGTTCCCCAATTATCCCCAGGAGGGAAGTTTTATTATCCTTGGGCCAGGGCCTCCACTACTGTAAATCACCGTTTCTCCACTGAAGTCAAGTCCTGGCCCCCTGCAGTGAATATAGGGAAACTGAGGCACTGGGAGATTAAACGACTTGCCCAAGGCCATGCAAAATAAGTGGCGGAGTTGGGGTTAGATCACAGGAGGTCCTGGCGCCAAATCCTATGCACTGACCACTATGCCATCCCGCTGCTCCTTTCTGGCCTCAGAATCCCAAAAGGCCAACATTTCCCAAGGGCTTTTTGCAGCACATAACTGAAAGCCCAATTTTTGAAAACAAACCTCTTCCTACACCATGTGCAAGGGAGGCATTCCACAGCGATGGCCGGATTTTCCAAAGACTCAGCGCTCAAGAGGCCCCCCAGCCTGCTGGGCTCTTCTGAAAAACCTGGCTCCAAATGCTTCAGTGCTTGTATTCCAAAAAAGAAAGTGTATACAGCCTGGCCCGCTCGCAAGCAACCCTACGATAACAAGCCAGTGTGTGGATCCCACTGCTCATAAGAAACCCCGGCTACAGTACGAAACCCAGTGCCTGCAACCCTAGCCTTAACACGCAACGGTGCAACCATCATTCAAGGACAGCCCTACTAAACAGCTACCATCAAACCCTTGAAGGCAGTAACCACTTTTGCGCACGGGTCTCAGATGCTGCAGTGTAACAGTGCTGAACCAACTAATGAGCAGGAAGAGGCTGACTATACGAGGAGCTTCTGCTCCTGTGTATACGGTATAAACACATTAAGGTTTGTGAGGGTATTACGGTCATAGGGGCCCAGGTAAGTCCCTAGCACATATAGATAAACAGATATACACACACACACCCCATGCAAATACCCCACACGCATATATTCGCACAACGCAATCACATACCCACACAGAGTTAGAGCCCCAGCTGGCATCGATAGCCCCGGCTCATGGACGGGCAATGGAGCTATGCTGATTTATGTCAGGTGGGGGTCTGGCCTCATAGACTTTAACAATCAATAGCCCTGAGAGATACAGAAATACTAGGCTGCCTTTAAGTGGCGAATTTTGCTCAGACAGGAGACTTTTAGAAACATGTCGGAATGTCACAGCGGCCCCGGAAGCAGGCTTGGCCTTTCCGATCAGGCACCCAGTAAGGTGATCTTCCGCAGAGCAGGTGCTAACCCCCCTGCTGCCCAGCAAATACTGCATTTTCTCTGATGCTCCGGAGGCCAGAACTGGGGAGTCCCTAGCTAGGGGGCCCCACGCCTCCCAAGAGGCACCAGGTTTCCCTGAGAGATGCTGCGCAGTTCCAAACCTCTGGTTTATTTGCTCTGGATTAGATGAAGACTTTAAGAGATCAGCCTTAAATCCAGCCCCATGCTGCTCCCTGCACAAAAGGGAAGCTGGTAACAGCTTGCGAGGCCCTAGCCCCGAGAAAGCCCTTTGCAAACCCGAGATGGTGTGGTGCTCCTTGGAAGTGGGATTAGATCCCAGCACCACCTTCCCCACAAGCAGAGGGCTAAATAAATAAAAAAAGTGCATGCAGTTATGTTCCTGGGCTCTGCAACAATGGCAGACCAGACTGCTGCGGCCTGCTTGTCCCTTCCCCTGGATCTCTGTCTTCCCCTTTCTAATTCCAAGCTTCTCTGCCCAAGTTCTCTCCAGGCCCTAAGCAAAACAGCGTCTGGTGCACTCGGCGCCTGCAACAACGTGCATTCACGCACAGCAGCTGTCCCAGACATCTTGCAAGCCTGGGTTGCCACAACCAGGGCAAAGTCTAGCCCTCAGGGCTGGCTAAACTGGTTGCAGTCTGCAGCAGTTCTCACTCCTCCATGTACACAAAGCATTTGCAGCAGCTCAGCCATACCTCCCCGTTCTATCCCATAATGCAGTTTTACTTACTACCCCAAAGTCGCTGGGGCCAGATCTCCAGCTGGTGTCAACTGAGGAAGCTCCATTGAAGTCAATGGCATGATGCTGATTGACACCAGCAGAGAATCTGGCCAACTGATCCCAGTAACAGTGCTGGGTACTACAAGAAAGGAGATCAGGAGTGCTAGGAGGGACATGTACCTACATCTGTGTTTGTGAAGGAGGTGGGGGGAGCCCTGTTCTCTAAACCATTATAAAGTCTCTGATGCAAGAGCCACTGCAAAAACGCACACCTGATTACTGCCCAGTAGTCACGGTATTCACACTAGCAGCCGCACATCAAACAGACAGACAGATTGAGGCAAAACCAGCACAGCTGGTGCCAATTGAAGGCTCTAGGGCCTAAGGGGCATTGCCAAGTTTGGGGACAGAGGACAAAGAAAGAAGGTGAAACTTCTAACTAATCAGCCCTGCCCTTTCCTTCCACCCCACCCCACCACCCCTGGCTGGGAAATTGTAGGCCAGAGCCCCTGGGAAACAGAACCTGGCCAGGAGCAGAACCTCTGGGCTGTGGGAGAGAAAAGCCTGAGTAATCATCTGACAAAACGTGCTGTACTCTAAGGGTGGGGACCTTTGTTTGATTTTCTCTGGCTTTGGCACCCAGGAGGCTGCTGCTGAGGCCTTTATGGGCTAGGTGGGGAAGTATTTACTCTGAGAAGCCGCTTTGAGCAAGAGCGAAACAACAGGAGAAGGAGGGACCAACTGCAGGGAAAGCTCAACTTTCCTCTCGCACGTCCACTCCTGAACAGCATCTACCCAAGATGTCAAACCGCAGCCCTGCTTCCAAGGCCAGGGAGTCAAACGGAGGCTGGGTTTGCAGATCAGGGCTCCTCAGTCAGCTTGTATATACTGATACAAGGGTGAAGAACCCCCCCAACTGGAATACATCCGCGAAGCTCCTTCAGGGTCGATGACAGACGCCCAGCTAGTGTACAGTGGAGTCAATGCTAACGTAGTCTATAAAGCTATGTCAAGTTATGGCCCATGTCTGAAAACTGGGCCCAGGATTTTTAGTTTCTAAGGCCGTGCTCTCTCTTTCCTTGGTTTGTCTGCTTTCCTTTCATCTCACATCCCCTCTGTCCCTTACTGCCTTTTCCCCCTTGCATTTATTCACTCTTCCCTCACTTGCATTATCCCTTTCCCCTTCCTCCAGCCTCACACATCTCTTTAGCCTCGGAGACCTCGACCCCTATTTAATGCTAGAAGTTAGCTCTGCAGCTAATGGGGGGGTGGGTTTTCTCCACCCCTCTAATTTCTCCCAGCCGAGCAGCAGCAGAGACAGCGTTCAAGCTCAGGGCATGAGCAAACAGTTGTTAATCGCAAGAAGGGTGTGGTTCTTTCTGCTTCCTTGTCCTCTGCCCCAGCACCTTGGAGAGATCTTTAGATCAGTGCCAAGTCTGCCCCCCCCCCCCCCCCACTGGTGTCAAAGGCAATTCTGGGATTTGGCCCAGAGTTCATGGAGCAAAAGACTATGGTAGGGAACCCAAAGGCCACTGCACTCCCTAGATAAATTCCAATGTAAATTCTAACAAACTTGGAGAGAGCAGAATCTGCCCAGGACCACCACCCTCAGCTACATCTGGTAATTATCTGTCTCCTGTCACCGTAGTATCTGAGTGCCTCACAGCATAGTTCACTCGCTGAGCTAAAAGAGGTGTATGGTTGTCACTGAAAGGCACGGATTAGCTGTCGGAGTCCAACCCCTCCTGAAACCAGCAGCCTAGAGCCATGACTTTGCTGCCATGACCCATGCTGTCACGGCTACTTCTGCTCGCAGTAGCTCAATGAGAACTAGCGCTAGTATGCGGGGGTTTTGCTCCTGAGCCGGGCGTGTACACAGGATGGTTCAGCCAAAACTGGGGAGCTGGTAGATATGTTTGGGGAAGGGGAGCTGAGCCCCCCTCTAGCCTCGTCACCTGCCACCTATGTGTAGCAGTGTCCACAAGGGATCTGATGACAGATTCACACCCTGGCTTGCTGGGCAAGTCATTTGCCAAGTAGACAAGCCCTGTGACAACAAATGGGCATCAGGGCTCGGTGCATTAGGCAGCTGTAATAAAAGTTTAGAGAGAGTCTCAGCTGGGATCATTCCTTTGACCAAATGGTTCCAGCACGTTAATTACAGAGGTCACCATGACCCCATCGGGGAGCACTGGTATATAGCACTCAAATATGTCTCTATTTTAACTCTCTCTTTTCTATTTCCTTTTCCTCTTCTTCCTCTCTTCTTTCCCTTACGGTTATACACTCTAGTCTCTAGGAGAAGAACTTTGTTTAAAAACAAACTGTCACCAAGTTATAAAAATCCCTCAAGGCCCGAGGGTTTCTGAGCTCGAGCTGCTGCCCTAACAACAATTTTTGGTTTCTTTCCCTAGCACAGAAAGCTTGAAGCATGCGGAAAGCCCTAACTTGCCACTGTAGCGTTTTAAGGGTAGGCATAGCCTCGGTTGCATTTAATGATCCCTTTTACTACCCTAAACAATTCCCCTGACTCTTTGGTATTTCCTCCCTTTATTACCTGCAGACAGTTATGTTCCACCTCAGCTGTTTGCCAAACTCTACAAGAGCTGGGGGGAGATCAGAACCACAACTTAAAGTGTCACTGTAAAAAAAAATCAGTGTAAAACTTGCATCAAGGGGCTCCTGACTTGCTTCTCAGTATCTCCAGACCAACTGGGCTCCATTTACAAGTAGAAAGGTCCTGGGCCAGATCTCCAGCTAGTATAAACCAGCATAGTTCTACTGGCTACAGGGAGCTACACTGATCTGCATCTGTCCCATTGTTTGCAACTGCCAGCCCTTGGATCTGAGAGTCAAGCTGGGGTATTTCCTTCTTATGCATCACAATCAGGCATGAAGGGTCTGCAGGTCAAATTCTGCTTTCTCTGACATCAGTGCAAACCCCCTTGCCGTCATTGGGTGTGCACAGGTGCGCCAATTAACTGTGATACTGGAATTTTGCAAACAGGGCAGATGAAGGTGCATGAGGAGTTGACTCCAGCTTGCTCACTCTTAGCTGTGCCAGCATGGCAGGGCTACCAGGTGTTTAATATGGTAAAGTAGGTTCATCAGCTCTGGCTCTAAATATATACCAAGAGCTGATCTGTGGGAAAGAAGGGGCCATTTTTCCACAGTCATTTGACAAACAGAATCACACCTTAAAGTGTGAAATAGATTGTAAATGGTGTTAAAAGAAAAACCTGCAAGCTGTTTATCATGTTGATGACATCAGCCTAGCCATGCGCAGGTGAGTTCCAGCTGTACCCTCATTCTCCTCTGATATGCCCATGTAGTTCCCATTAACTCTAATGTGATGCATGCCTTTGATAGGAAGAAAGATCCCACATAACTGCATGCAGCTTAAAACACAGGCCTCCATTTTTTCCAAGCCATTGCAGAAAAAATTCAGTAGAACGCTCTTGCAACAAAAAGCATCCCTCTTCCCACCCCACCCCCATCACCTTCAACACACCCTCCATCAGCATGGAGGGAGTGGAAGGTCTCTGCCAGCAGAGAAAAGCTGTAGCAAGACTGAGAACAAGAGATTCCCCCTTCTCCTTGACTTCATTGGGAGTTTTGCCTGAGTAAGGACTTTGGGATGGGGTGGGGCTTTTTTACCCTTCTATAGCACTTTCCAACTAAGGAGCTCACTATATAAAAGCATTAATGGATAGCTGACTAAAGAAAGAATGAGGCAGTGGTGGGATATTCCAGTTGATGAGATACCAATGGAAATGTCAGGGCACTAAGATTCTAGATGCAAAGTTTAGCTCTGCTAGCCCAGGAGCAGGGACGGTTCCTAAACCGAATCCTACAGCAGGGACTAATGCTGTGCAAAATGTTTGCAAAGCCAAAGCTCCAAAGCAGGGGAAACTCATCTGGTTTGGAGGCTACAAACACCAGACTCACTCACAAGGCTCAGAGAGCTTTGCTGAGACTCTTGAGCCTGCAGAGAGAACCCAGGTGCAGCCCACTACTAAGCAAAACCCAGCTAGATGAGAATGTACAACAGCTGGCATGTCATACATCCATGGGGCTACTAATCAGGGCCACGCAAGCATGGCTGCTTTGAAGAAGGGCACCAGCCAATTGCAGGGTGCGAGGCAACAAAGCCAAAGAAAAATCATGTGATTTTTGCATGTAATGCTCAGCCTGACTTTGCTAGGACACCAGCAACACACTGCTTCTTGTTCAGCTGGCTGGAAACCCACCAGGAATGAACACTTCACTCTCGCTCACTCAACTCTCCCGCTCATATAGGGAAGGGTGCCCCCAAGAGGCAGGGGGACTTACATTGGGACACAGCTAGTGCCAAATCGTTCCCAAACATTTTGCCTGATCGCTTTTGGGAGCGTCTGCTGAATGAGCCAATGGGAGTTTTAGCATTCACTTTAACGAAAGCTGGACTGTGGCTCTCAGAGGTATGCCCAAACCTCAGCTCTAATCATCTTTTGGGGGAAATTTGGATCTGAACAGTGTGCTGCAGGTCCAACTCCATGCAGAATATCAATACACATAAGGCCTAGGGGAGGTAGTGTGACCTAGTGGACAGAGCACTAGACTGGGACTCAGTAGACCTGGGTTCTGTTCACAGCTCAGCCACTTTGGCAAGTCACTTCACCCCCGGGGCTTCTGTTTCTCCCTCTGTGAAGTGGGGAGAATGGTACGGACCTTCTTTGTAAAGTGCTTTGAGATCTCTGTATGACTAAGAGGTAGGTATTATTTGTATTATGATGATCCTCCTCCGATGAGTCAATGAGATCTTTGATATTGACTTCAACAGACTTGGGATCAAGCCCTTTGAAAGCAAAGAACAAACCTACCTTAAACAATGAGCTCATTAATTAAAATTAAATCCGCAGCGAAACAGGTTGGGTTAGGGCAAGCTCAGATAGCACTCCCAACTGTTGTCGACTGCATGCAAACAGGCAGAAGTGTTAAGTAGGGGACAGGGAGGCCTGGGAACATGTGGGATTGTAGGAAACCTCGACAATCTTTGGGGTTTCACAAAACTTGTTTGTTTCCCTAGGCTCTCTCTCACCTTCATTGAACTAACAACAGCCCAGAAATCGGGGAGCGTTCCAAAACCAGGTTCCAGTTCTGTGTCTCCAACCCTCCTGTAGCAGGAAGTTTTAGACCTCTCAGACAATGAAAGAGGAGAGACCGCACACTGGAGAAGAACCTGGCGTATTTTAGCAGCCCATGTGGGATTAAGGGAGCCAAAGTGGTCTTTAACGCTGCTGTCTCTTTCCAGCATCCATAAATGCTTTTGGAAAAGACAGGTATATGCCACTGTCAGGCAAACCAAAGTGGATAAAATCAGATTGAGCCTGAACCTTTGACCAAACTACATTTCTTCCTCCCCCGCCCACCCCCCCAGTTCTTTCATCCCTATGCTGGCTCTGTATTTTGGGTTCCAGTTAGGAACATAAGCTGACCCCCTGAAAAATCATGAGGAAGAAAGGCTGTTTCCTCTGTATTTTGAGCCCCAGCAAGAGGGAAGATCCCCAGAAATTTCACAAGGGAGCCCATTCTTCCTAGTTTTCCAGCCCAATCCTGCAGACCCGGTGGGTACAAAGAAGCTTTGGATTAAAATATCCAAATTTATGGATGTTGTTGGAACATGTCTGAAGCCCCCATAGGATAGGAGAGTGTTAATAGGCTGCTCCTATGGAGGGTTTTTTGTTTTTTAAAATAGAAGGAGACTTTGGAAAGGAACTCAGCAAACACATCACAAAGGCTAAAAATAATATTTAACAATTGGTGGCACTTTTCATCTATGGATCTCAAAGCACTTGGCAAAAGTTGTTATGTCCATTTTGCAGAAGGGGAAACTGAGGCACGGAGCATTTAAGTGACTCGTCCAAAGTCACACACGGAGTGAATGCCAAAGTCAGGAACCCAGGAGTCCGGCTTCTCGATCTGATGGTTTAAGCAGAAGACATCACTGCCTCCCATTAAAAAAAACAAAACAATTATATATGAAAAAAATATTACTAGCTCTTTCTTTCTCTCTGTGCCCAAAGGGAGCAGGACAAAGTTACCAGCCCCTCTAATGTGGCCCTTTGGAGATCCATCCTGCCTTCCTGTGTCCTCAGCGCTGGCCCAATGGCTCAGCTCTGGAGAGCACCCAGCACTTCATTCTCAGAGGGCTAAAGGGAGACGGAGGAATAACTGCCTGCGGGAGGCAGGCCAGTGAGAGCACGAGGTAGGTAAATGTATCAATGAGGAGGATGCCTCAAGGCATTAGGCTCCAAGGAACATTAGCTGAACTGCTTTGCATAGTAAGAATGCGGGTGATGGGGCAGCCGGGGCTCTCTCTCCTTGTGCCAAGTTTCTGGTGCTGCCTGGGAAGGGCCACATGACAAAGGCAGGTCCCGGGCATGTTTTCTCCTGTACCCAGAGGCTAATGGTCCAATTTATGACCCCGTTGCAGCAGGGAGCGAGGAAGCAGCCTTGCCAGCAGGGGGGTTCCAAGCCCCATTCTCCAGCTGATCCCCTCCATGAGCTGTTCCCACAGGGCAGGAGAAAGGCAGTGCTGGGACCCCATAGCCCCATTAAGGCACAGTCCTCCATTCGGATGTCAGTGTTCATGAGGGCCTGACAGTTCTCCTCTTGCACGCGCGCACACACACACACACACACACACACACCCCCGGGGGAGACATTTGAGGCCATGCCCATGGAGCGGAGCATTTGGCAGGGGGGCTGGCAGAGAGCAGAGGGAGCCTAGGATTGCCAACAGACCTGAATTATAAGGGACATCCCTTCTTTAAATAAAAAATCGCCTGTCCCTTACTAAATCAGGCCGGGACGCCTTTTATCCCAGGCCACTCCAGTGGCGCTTACCCCCGGCTGCAATACGGGATCAAAGGCATCCCGGACCGATTTAGAATGCGACAGGGAGGCTGCTGGTGATGTGACCTGGTGCGCAAGGTCGCGACGCCACTCAAAGTTGGCCCAGCACCCCTGCCCCCAGCAGGCACATCCCGGATTTTTGAAAGACAACATTGGCAACGCTGAAGGACCCAATTTCAAGACTCTCTGCGTATCACATAGGCCAGTGCCCCAGCTCTCTGAGCCTGCACCATGCCGTGAGCCCAAGGGATCTGGCGGGCCACAGAGATCTCAACGATCCCCAATTGCAGGGGTGGATTTGCAGGTGTTGCCCTTGGTAACTGGTTCAGCAGCCCCCAAGGCTGGCCTTACGCCCGGTCGTAAGAGTCCCAGAGGGAGAGAGCCGGGGGCTGAGCTGCTTGGCCCTGCCTACTTCTCCCACGCATTCCCTCCCCAGTTGGGACCAGCTGGTCAGAGAAGCAAGAGCATCTAACCTGGGAGCAATGACGCAAGACCTCTGAAGCCCAGAGACTCAGGTCAGCTAACAACCAAGAGAGGCAGAAGCTTTTGCAAAACTCGCCTGCAACTCTTGAGTCTGCAAACCTTGGCCTGGAAAGATTTGCAAATGAGCACCCCAGGGAAGACTCAAGTTTCCACCCATTGTGCAAGTTCTCCCCATGTCCATGCTCACCTCCCAAAGCTCACCTGTTAAATTATCCCTCCCCACTCCCATGACCCCCCCGACCTCTCAGCAGGAGTTCTCCAAAGACCCAGTGGCTGGCTCAGCTGTCCTCTCTACAGCAGCCTTTGCTCTTCAAAACTGCTGCAATGACAGCCAGCCTTAACTCTCCCCAACCTCAGGCCTTGGCTCTGGTCCCGTGGTGGCTATGCCACCTCCACAGGAGGCTGCACTACAGCACCCCTAGTGGCCAGGGTCCTCAGGTGCATCAGCAATCACGCCCCTGCTGTCTGTGAAACGTCCTGCTTGGATCCAGGGTTTTGGTTCAGCTGCTCAGTATGGCTTCAATGTGCCCTCCGAGTCTGTTTGGAACTGGAGTCTTTGTTTGGGCCCATCCCTGCTCTCCAGCTTCCCCGATCTACACAGCTCCCCCCAGCCACCCGGAAAGAGAACCCCACCTCTTCCACAGCCTCCATCCTCATCCCAGATAAACCCTCTCTCCCAAATAAAGGTGACAAGTTGCCAAAGCTCCCGTGTGCGAGAATCAGCTGGAGACCCCTTCACATTTTACCTCACACTGGCTCCCACGAATCCAAGGGCCAGGAAAGCTCAGTCGGGCCAGATCACCATTCCCAATGGAGTACAATAATCCCTGCTTTATCCTGCTGCTCCTCACCAACTGACTTTGAGGTTGTCTCTCAGTCCCTTTCTTCTCACCTTGTGCTGGACACATGTGCTCCAGACCCCTGTCTGACAGGAGCATGGGGTTACTAGGATACCACTGGCCCTGACGTCCCAAGGAGACAGGCACTCTAGAAATACTACGGGTTACCTTGGATTCAGTGGAATCGGCCTGAGGACAGAGTCAGCTTCATCTGATTGTGAATGGGGAGCACCTGGAAATGAAGGCTGTCAAAGTCCAGCAGGTTGGGTACGAAATAATTACCAGCCTGTTTGCTCTGCCAGCCAGACATCTGGTGGCGAGAAGGAAATGAGATGGTTTTATTGGGGGCCATCAGATTAACTATGAAAGTGGATTCTAGGTGTTCCCGTAACCAAACAGGGCTAAGGGAGAAGGGGCCACAGTAAACCAACCCAGGACAACCTCACGGAAGGCAGCTCACAGCCAAGGTTTCCACAAGCGATCAGTGATTCCAGGTGCCTCCATTTTGGGGTGCTTATCTTGAAATACCTTGAAGGGGCCTAGGTGCCAGAGGGTTCAGCACAGTCTGTAAAAATCCATCCGTCTCTCACACACATGGACAAACTCCCTCTCTTTGAGGCTGTTTGAGGGGGGACCAGGGCCAGAATTTGGCCCGTGATGTTCAGAGCAAGGACTCAGAAGCTCTTCATTTGAGAGCTGTCCCTGGTTCTGGATCCAGGGGGGTTCTGAGCATGCTGAATTGAGAACAGGGGTGCGAGGCATACTAGGCCTGGCTTTTTGCTCCAGGATGGAACGAGCTGCATACACGATCAAACAACATCCTGAACCCTCAGGGTTGTGGGGTCACCTCCCAGAGAGCACAAAACTGACATGGGCCAGTACAACGCCAACAACGTACTGTGAGGTTCGGGGGTCCCTCAAACACTGTAGCCTCACAGACTTAAGTGATCCAGACCTGTCCTGTTCACTCAGTGCATCTTCTGGACATGGGAAGAGCCCGGACTATAGACAGGCCGGTTGGACTGATTTCAGCAGTGGAGTACTGTTGGTGATCTGTATGTCTTGTCTAGGTTTCCTCCACTTCACGGGGGCGGGGGAGGATAGGAATCTCAGGATATAGAATCCAGTCTAGTTCCCTTCCATTCTCTCCTTTTCCTAAGAAACGGTCACAGCTGCATCCCCTTTGTGCCCCGAAAGCTTTGGTGTCAATGCACTGTATTGATCTCTGATACAAACTCCACTGACTGCCAGGGAGGCACATGGCCTGTTAAGGATGGTAGGGAAATATGTCTGGGTGCTGTTGCATTTAGGACTTTGAGAAAAGATTTTTCCTTTCTCTTCTGTCCTTCCATCTTTCACTGAACCTTGCTGACAACCTTTCTCCTGGGCAATTCTCTTCCTAGCTGACTTTTCCACAAGTTATCGTTGGGGTATTAAAAAGAGAGCACAGATCAGTGTTCCTCCCCCACCCCCTCCAACGACGGCAAATACACAGATCCCCACTCATTTACCTGCACCCGATGCAGAGACTCTTGGGTGACGGAGCCCCTGTTCGGTGCCGTCTTTGATGTTCACACAGATCTCTGCGGCCCGGGTCAAGCCGCCCTCTCCACCTGCCGTCTCTCCATTCCCACTGGGAGGTGAACAGCAGAAAGGGGAGGGAAGTGGCGAGCTGACCGTCTTAATTAAGCACCGACCTGTGTGTGTGTGTCCCAGGGGAGCGGTGGAGCTTGGTGTTCCCCATCAAAATCCGGAGAGCCCCTATTTATATCAGCACATGCCTCCCCCTGCAAGTCGCTTGCCCCGCAGAGACACCTGCCCATGAGAAAGCCGGTATTGTAAGGGATTTGGCATCAGAGGTGTCATTTGTGTTTCACTAACCGAGCATAACCATAAAAATCAGACACAGAGCCAATTTGCCTTTGGCACTGAAAAATGTGAAGGGCAGCCCTGAGACACAGGCGGTCTGATTAAAAGGGTTAACAGCACCCGCTGTCCTTTTACAAATACGTCCCCAGCCGTTTGCATGCCCAGGTTAGCTAAGCCAGTCACTGAAACCTGGCGATCTGTATACCAACAATTGTCATTATTTATATAACCGGGTATCTAACAATACTTAACCCTTCTATAGACCATCTACACGAGGTTCTCCAAGGGCACTTATTTAATCAATGCACATAATTATATCAATTAAGCCCTCGCATACTCCCAGACGCAAGCGTTATTGTCTAAATTTCATAGCTGGGTAAACTGAGGCATGGTTTTTTTTGAAGTCAGTGGTCATATAGCAATGCAGATAGATACAGAACCCAGGAGTCCTGACCCCCCCCCCCCAGTCCCTCATTCTAATTTCTGAAGGCACCAATGAGAGTTAGATGCCGACTCCCATTGACTTTCAGAAGGAGTTGGGTACTAATTCCCATTTGTGTTTTTGGATATTTCCCTCCTAGGATTGTAGGAGTCATCTACTGGATCAATATATTTTCCCGAGGAGTGGCTGATCCCAGCTGCTTCAGAGGAAGGTGCAAGAAATCCTGAAGTAGGAAGTTTTGGAATAACCTGGAAATATCTCAGAACCACCCCAGATATTTCACCAGGTCATTCAAAACAAGGGGGAGAAAAGGCCAGGTGACCACGTCACAGAATCAGCCAGCTGACCTCAGATGACACAGGACAGGAGACGAGAGAGCAAGGGCTGGATCAGAGCAGAGATGGAACAGACCTAGGAGATCTTAGGGTCCAGGGTGTACCCTCCAACACCATGGAGGGTAAGTCAGACATAACACTGAAGCAAGACTATCTTAGCCGGACTTACCCGTTAGGTGTGCAGAGATGTGTGGGTTCTCAGCTGTAGCATCGATCCAGAAAGAAGGCTAGAAAAGTTCTTCCCCTTCCCTTCAGCGTCTCAGGCAGGCATGGGAAGGGGACAGAGAGGCGGATTGGGGGTGCAGGACTTGGCTCGTGGGGAGTGCTGGGCAGGGGGGTGGGATGAGAACCCTACCCCTGCGTCACTCACCCGGACACTGTTTGCAGGAGGCCGAGTGTGCCGAGAAGCATCAGCCCTCTGAGAAGTGCCACCAGAAGAGACCTCCACGGGATGGAGGAGGCGTGGGAAAGAAGCGGTGGGCTATGGAGAAATGCACTCAGCTAAAGGCATCTGTCTCTAGGTATGTACCCTGACGCTGAGCGCTAGAATGCAAAGTGTTCAGTAAATGCCTCCTTTGCCCATTATATCTAATTCCTTCCTTATTTACCTGAACAAACAAGCAGTGTGCTTACCTCAGCTGGAGGTGTTTGAATAACCTAGCCCAGGGTTAACCCTTTAGGGGGATGATCCTTCATGCACGTGCCCTTGTTGGGACTCAGAGCCGGGAATCTTTCCCCGTCCCCCCTTGCCCACCCTCCCCACAACACCACTGCCTTGCCCGTCTAACCTTTAACCCCTTCAGAACCGCTGCCGGTTCGATGGACCCTGGCTGCCAGCCCTGTTCAAGAGAGGAGACCCAGGGTCCTCGTAGGCTGGCGTGGAAGGGGGATAAGAAGGTTCCTTGCTACGTACCCCAAGATTACATGGGCGGCTTGGAAGGGAGGCCCTGCACTCTTGTGAGGGCACCAACGCCCCACTGGTGCCGTGGGGTCAGTGCTGCCCAGCTGGGTGAGATACAGAGCCCCTTCTCCTGACTCTATTGGAGCCTCTAACCCTAAAAGTCTCCTCTAGTTCTGTTGCACCCTTTGGCGCAGAACCATCTCCTCGGATTCTGTTGGCTCCTCTTCACATAGATCCACTCCCCTTCTGGTCTCAGGGGCCCAGTTCTTTCTCTGGAACATGAGCTACAAAACGCGATGAATCTATCCCCGCGCAACAGATGCTGAGGGGCCCAAGCTGAATGGCAGCAAATTCAGAATTAAGGCTTCTCCAGCCACCTCTTAATCAACTCAAGTGTCCCCAGCACTGCAGAGCCCTGCTCCGGTGTGTGACGTGACCAGGCCCACCGCTAAGGGGTAAATGGTAATCAGCAATTATACACTGCATGTCTATAGTATCATCCCTCCTTAGCTCTTCACCCACTGAATTGCTGCTGCATATGGGACAGAGTATGGCAGCTGATTGACAGGATAGGGCCGGGGAGCGAAGACGAATACTGGGTCTGAGTTTCCCACACCAGGGCGAGTCAAAAGTAACTCTGCGAAAGCCAGAGGAATCAAGCCAAGTGGTGAGAGGTAGCTCAGGCCCACTGCATCCAGCTGAAACCACAAGGAAAAATGAGCTTGGCAGGACATACGTAGCTATATCGCAATTCAGCCCGGACACCAGGACATCCTGCAACAGATGTCTGGATTGGCATCGGCCCATTTATTGCACTTACCGGCAGCATCCCACATCCTTCTAACCCATTCTCAGGATCATGAGTGCAGAAGTCTTAGCCCCCTGCTCCCACTCACCCAAGCTTTTATCGGAGCCCTGCTTTCCAAGCAAGGCTCCATCTTTGCTTCTTCAGGCTGATGCAAGTCCCATCCCTAGTAACTGTCCAGCCAGCCAGTGCAGAGGCTCTGCGAATGATAAGCACTGCAGGGCACACACGGCTAATAGGCTCACAGATGTTTGTTTACATCCTTGAGCGCACACCTCCCCTCGTCCCAGTCACAAGAAGCGCTCGCCTCGTGGGCTGTCACATCAAACAAAAGTATGCATGGCACACGCCAGGTGAGCACATACTATTTGCACATGCACGGACACCCAGTGTACCCAGACACAGAGGCTACGCATGCAGACATACGAGAGCCGTACAGACACTTACAGCTGCTACACACAGACACAAGTACAACTGCATGTGTAAACAGGTCCACGTGTGCAAAAGCTCAGGCCACATATCAAGGGCCAGATACAGACAAATCCTTACATACACTTACAAGCAAGTGTAGACCTATACCTGGATTCACACAAGCAAGCAAGTTCATCTGTAACCATCCCCAGGGTTCCGTATATACAGACAGGCTCACATATTCATGCACATGCAAAGGTCATACACAGCACATTCATATGCACATGGAGAGATGCATAAGGACACAAACAGAGACGTCCATAGAATATATAAATATGCAGCTCCATATAAACTACAGATCGGTGCGTATGTGAGAACAATGACACACAAATCCAAATCTATATAAGAACAGGTGCAAGTATGTACACATGTACGTACGCACACACACACACACACACACGTAGATACACACACACGTACATGTGGGTAGATACAGACCAACATCCAGGAAAATAAAAGCAAGCCCAGATGTAGGCACCAACACGTGTGGTTAGGGTGACCAGATGTCCCGATTTTATAGGGACAGTCCGGATTTTGGGGTCTTTTTCTTATATACGCTCCTATTACCTCCCACCCCCTGTCCCGATTTTTCACATTTGCTGTCTGGTCACCCTACATGTGGTCCATATACACAGCAGCGAATCCTTCTGGACATACACATATATGTGTGCACAGACATACCTGTACACGCCTCTAGACATGCTGAGCACAGTTCCCAGCACACAAACCACTTTAGTCATCCCTCCCCCCACCCACCACCATGCTTATGTAGGAAGCAAATATTCCCAAGACCTTAACAAGGCAATTGCTCTAGGTCCATCATCAACAGATAACGCTTCTCAAAAGAAAAGGGCTGTCCCCTTGGATCCCCTCCCCTTTCAGCTCTCAGAAGAGTTTAGCTGCCTGAGGGTTAAACCAGCCTGAACAGCCAGGGCTGGCATAGCAGGGGCTGAGGCTTGGCTGCCCTGTGGTGCTGGGGCCACCACTTCCAACAGTAGCAGTTAGCAGGCGCTCCCACTCAGAGAGCCACATTCCAAGGAGCTCTCGTCCCTTTAGTCAATCTTTTCCTTCCCAGCAGCAATCCCATCCTGCCCCATTCTTCTAGTCTCCTAGCTTCCCTTCTGAGCTCTATTTTTCTTTCCTCTGCCTTTAACTTCGCTTCTTGTCTTCTTTCACGTTATGCACCCACTTTGCACGGGGATAAAAGGTTGCAAGGTGGGAGGCAGTGGAGGGAGAATCAGGCCCATGTGCCTTTAAGAACAGGCTGCCCAAGCTCTCAGTCCAAACCTAACTTCCTATAGACTAGAGAGATGCGTAGCTGCTCTTTAGCCCCTGCGTAGAGCAAATCTCTGATCTCCACTGAAAACAGCCAGCATCGAACAAATGTTTCTTTGTTATCCCAGAAGGAACTGTGCAAACTCGTCACTGCTTTTCGGAACACGTTAAAGTGCCACTTAGCAGCCCGGGACGCACGCACCAGACTCGCTCCCCCAGCAACAGCTCAGGCTGCGGTTGACCCATGGGTCCTGGAGGGGAAAGGTCCTCAATTTTCTCCATCAGGCCTGTGCCAACAGAAATGGGTTTTAAAACCCACAGCCCAGATAAGCGCACAATCAAAAAGCTATTTTGCTAGTAAAAATAAAGGAAGGCCGTGCATTAAAGTGCCACAAGCAAGTGGCGGCAACGTTGGCACACGGGCCCCATGCACATTCCCACGCTATCGCCGACTCAGGGGGCTCAGCCTTCCTTTTGAAATACATCAATGTTATCTTATCGGGGGGAGACCATTTCCCCTAGATTACAGTGCTGGCTGCTGCAGGCGAGCTTTCTTTGTTCATTTCGATGAGCGCTTTGTAATTAGAGTCCAGCCCGTAACACGTGGCAGGCAGCACGGGCTGCGGGGTGTGTACCCACACTGGGGACGAGCTCCCTGGGACAGTTGCAGCTATACTGCTAGCAATTCCCCCTTGGGCAGAAGCATCCTGCATACCCTTGGCTCACCCTAGCCCACCCACATGGGCGCCGTTGTGATCGGCAGCAGATGTTTGTTAAGTAGATTCTGTGGGTGAGCTATGCACATATTCCACTTCTCCCTAGGGTTTCAGTCTAGCCTACAGCTGATCCAATGACAGCATCTAAGGTAGGTAGTAGGCCCCAGTTATGGTAGTACCAGAGCATCTCACCATATGTCGTGTCCTCAACATGATGGTGGATGTAGGAAATGGCCTCATTTTACAGATAGGGGACCGAAGCAGAGAGAGACAGCGACGTGCCCAAGATCACACAGGAAGTCTGGGAGAGCAGGGAATTGAACCTAGGTTTCCCAAGTCCAGGCTAGCACCTTGACCCCAGGCCATCCTCCTGTATGGTGATACGGACACCTGCCCACTAAAGAGCTAGGCTAAGAACCATTAGCTCACTTCACAGAGGCCACCAAGCAACCTTTAGATGTCAACAAGCAGAGACAGGCCAAGATGCATGCTGGCCTAATATTCAGGGATGTAGGCTCAAGCTGTCAGAGAGAGACATGCCACCTGCAAAATTTGGGTTCAGAGTCCATGCGTCTCCATAAAAGTGTCAGGGATGTTTGGTTCTGGGGTTTGGGAATGGATCCCTCTCTAGTGGAAACTTTCATTCACTACCCACTTGGACTGGGTGCTGACCACGCTGAAATGGTCCATTGCCCATTAGCCATCCTGTCCCCAGGATATTTCTATTTGGATATGAACCTTCTCCCCACCTGGCCCTGTTTCTCCTTCCTGATGCCCTGGGAACTCCCATAATCTGGTGGTTGGGATGCCATGAAATTAACTGTGCTTGGACCAACCCAGCATTCATTTACAACTTCACTGCAGGATGCATTGGGGCTTTGAACCAGGAAGCAACCACTGTTGAAACACAAGCGCCATCTTTGATCACTAGCGAATGTAGAGTAACTAGGTCAATCGAGAGGGAGTCCCAGGTGCACACATGGATTTCATCAGCATGGCTTGCAAAGGGTCTGACCCTAAGAGATGCTCAGCAGTTGCAGCTCCAGTGGGATCTGAGCACCTCAATGTCAGAGCCAAATTTCTCTTGGTTGCTCATGGAGTTTCTCGCCTCCTGGGATACTAAGGAATTATGGGTCTTCTAGGGTCAATGGCAAGACCCTCACTGACCGCAAGGAGCTTTGAATCAGATCCCGCTCTGAGCTCCTCCTTTCTCCCCATCTCCTAAGCCAATGGCATGGCTCTGTCCACTCAGCCATATGAAACAGGAAGATTATGCAGTCCTTCCTGGGGGACTATCCTATTCCATAGGAAGTGGAGCAGCTTCAGTGGGGAGACAGAGAGCCCCATCCTACAACAGCCTAGCTGTCAGGGCACTCACATGGCGGGGTTGGGAAGGGGAGAACTTGGGTTACAGTCCCTGCTCCAGAGCTGGAATTCAAACCTGGGTCTCCCAGCTGAGTGCCCTAATCCCCAGGCTAACGCAGGGGGTGGTACTAGCAGTTTTGGGCAGAGTGTCTAGTGGGAGAAAGCAAACAAGATGTTTCTGGAGACTCTAACTGGTCTCTTGCGGCACTTCCACCACAGTCCTATCTCCTTGTTTGTTTCAATCACCCCAGTTTGTCAAAATAGACACGAATTTGCAAATTGTTTCAGTCGACCCAAACCTGCCTTTTTTGGAGGCAACAATTTCATATGAAAAACATGGCCCAGCTCGACTCACGGCTACTTCAGTCCTTGCTTGCTTTCAGCTCACAGCTAGTCCCGCTGCACCATCTCCAAGCAGTGATAACTTTATCATAGTTTATGAATAGAAACACAGGTGTGTCTCAAATGTGGAAACTTAAGATAGGGCATAAAATAACCACACAAACACACCAGCCGACATAAGTTGCTACTGACATTGTCCACTTCTCTGTTTCTTGATTATTTAGTTATTGTTGTAAAGCCAATGCACAGTGGGTGGGGAGGTTCGGAGAGCTGTTTGCCTGAGCAGGAGAGCCTGTTTACCTTCTTTACTATGAGAGTGCATGTGATTATAGGGCAGTGCAAAAAAACAATTCCCCTGATTTGCCTAAAACATTATTCAGAGTTTTCTCAGGAACTGTGATGTTGATGACCAGGACTTTGACACATACACCCCAGAGACAGCAAGAGAGAGAGACAAACATCCACAGATAAACAATTTACTGCTCTTTTCTTACCCAATGGCACCTTGTTTTTGTGAATCCCAAAAAGATAAGGGCTCAGAGGGAAAGGAAATTCAGGACCATCAAACATGGGTAACGTCCATTAGCCTCCAGGACAGCCGAGGATGTCTGGAATTTAGCCTCTGCAGGGATATAGTGGATCCCAGTCCTTGCGAAAGACATGGTGGCTTCTTTGTATGTACAAGAGTGTCACATTCGTCAATGTGGCCATCTCATTGCGGATACAGCGCTTCTAATCTTCTCAGCAGACAGTAGCCCTCGGCCCAGGAGGAACGAGTAATACTGGGAGAGCAACGTGATCCACTGGACACCACTGGCTCAGATCTCAGGGATAATAAAGCCAAAATGAAGGTCTAACCCACTGGTGAGTGTGTTATGTGTCTCCTCCGCCCCCAAGGATCTATATCTGTTACAGCTTCAACTACAGCCTTCATTCTTGAGCTCAAGCCCTAGCAGTTCAAGCTTGTAGCTCTGGAAGTTCCGGGTTCACTCCCCAGGCCAAGATGGCGGCCGTCACAACCCGGACAGGAAAGGACCGCTGCGCTCCAATCAGCCAGTCCTCCCACTGAGGAGACCGATTGGGCCCAAGTGGGACAAAGGGGTCCTGGCTGAGGTGACTGTCGAGATCAGCGGAGGCAGATTCTAGCCTCATTCTGACATGCCCCATTTCCCTGAGGGAACCATCCCTTCTGCAGACCCTGCAGACCTAGGAGAGGAATAGGGAACGCTCGCCCAGTTTCTGCATGTGAAAGTACACAGCACAAACGCTCACTATATTCAACGTGCAGGGTCAGGCTATGGTTCCAGGGTTTAAAATGATTCAGTTCCGTGGCAGTTTAATTAATCCCAGGGGGCTGTTTACCTCCCCTTCGTGCCTGAAGGGGAACGGTAGCAGAAGCATTTAGGGAGTATCAAGACAGGAACTCCTTTGGGAACCAGCCAACCTGCTGCAGCTTCACCGTGAGACAGGGCAATACTGAATCGACACTAGCGATAGACCTGGACCACAAGGATCCAGATCCGAATCCCCCACCCCCAACTTGGACCCCAGAGCTTTGGTTTGGGCTCATCTCCAATTTGCGCTCCACAAACTGGAACCAGTCCAGGCTCCGAAAAGCAGCAGCCAGGGATGGGGGGAGGATCCCACCCCCTGAACAGCTTCCCCCGTGAGGAACGGCTGGTTTTTTGGAGCTAACACCATTTGTTTAAGAGGTTTCCCTTATTTTCACAAAACTGACTGAATTTCCGTGCTCGTGACAGGGAAGGGAAATTGCAATGCACAGCTCAAGCCAGGCATAGTGGAGGCAGGTGCCGGACGTGCTCCTTCGGTGCAATGCCAACCCCCTCCGCTATTGCTGAGCCGGGCACTCAGACAGCTCTGCCAGTAGCACCGTTGGACAGACATAGGATCTATGGTCCTCAAAGTCCAGCATCCTGCCAGGTTCCATCCTGCTCTCAGCACAGCTTCAGAGCAGGGTCTATTCTTTATTCCCCAGGCTGTCGCTAATGCTCTTACTTTGCTCGTTTGCATTGACTATTATAGATCTATATAGCCGTTCCAAGCGCACTGCTCATTCTAGCATAAGTTGCAGCTCCCAAGAGCTATTTTCTCAACATTGTGCCCCAGGTGCATTCTCACTGTTTGGTTGTACCACAGAAACGGCACATGATCCACACTCAGCACAAGTCAGCTCATGTGCTACACACTAAAGTCACTCCAGCCTCACACACACCTTAAGGTCATGTTAGCTTCACATGGCCCACCCATGCTACGCACTAAGGTCACATCAGCCACACACATTAATTACATGCCTGCTCTCCACTTGATATAGTCTAAGGCCACAGACTGAAAGCCTCAGTATGATCTCCAGACACTGCAGATACAATGCACACAGAAAGGTCTATGAACCACAAAATCATCATGCGAGCAACATGCTGCCGTGCCTGAGCAGTAACCAGCCTTTCAGCAGGAGGGAGGGGACTAATAGAAAGTTTTGTGGGGAGGGGGCTCTTGCTTGTGCAAGCTGAATTGGCTACTCTTTACTGTCACCCTGTCTTACTCGGTTTCATTACCACCTTTGTACCAGGACCAACACCAGAGCAGCCAACCCTGCCTCAGCCACCAGCCAACCAGAGAAGAGAAGGGTCTGGTCATGCCAAGCAAGCAGCCAGTTTGAGGCTACAGAGCAAATGGGACGGAGTTGGGAGCAGCCCGCGCGGGACCATTGCTCGCTGCATCCCAAACCCCATTCATCCTGGCCTTTCAGGGACTCTCTCACCATAAAGATCATGCTTTGGTCTGAAAATGTTTTCCCTGCTCTTGCTATCGCTAACACCGGAGATTTCGATAAGCGAAAGAGATTAGAGAAAACACAATTGCCCTGCTTTGCAGGCTGTTGGCTTTGTGAACTTGGCAGCGCTTTGGAGTTGCCTTCTTTGCTTCCCCTGTTTGTTTGGGGCAGCAACACGGGGCAAGAAAAATATATAAAAGCCGCAAACAGGCAAAAGGATTCAGGAGCAGGGTCTGAAACTGCCGTTAACTCTGTTTGGAAATTGACTACAAGCTGACTGGATCCCTTTCCTGAAGCCATCTGAGACACAAAGGGAGCAATGAAGAGCAGCGGTAGGCAGAGCCGTCTTCCTGTGACAGGCTTGGTTTAATTCAGCCACCACATCTGGCCTCTGGCAGGGCAGGGACCCTCTTTTTGTTCTGTGTTTGTAGGGCACCTAGCACCATGGGGTCCCGGGTCACGACTCAGGCTCCTACGAGCTATGGAAACACAACTGATAAATAATAAACATACTAGTAGCTCAGAGCAATTTTTATTGGCGTGGCCTGACCCCATTTCCACACACGGTGCTCTCCAGGGAGTATTGCACTCGCTCTACGCACAGCATCAAATTGGGGTTCTGTTCTTTATTCCCCAGCCTGTCCCGCATGCTCTAACTCCCCGCTGGCCCAACTCTGCTCCCATTGGAGTCAACGGGAGTTGAGCTCGGTCAGCGCTTTTGACAATCCTACCCAACAGGTTTATAGTGAGACAGGGTGACTCCCCTCCCACCCACCCCTGGGAAGGAGTTTATGAAGCTTACACCATGAGAGGCCCAGACCTGCCAGAGGCCAAGCTACGTGGGCAGTCGCAGGATGGGCTAATGGTTAGGGCACTCATTGAGGACATGGGTGCCCCAGGTTCAATTCTTTTCTCTGCCATAGGCTCCTTGGGCAAGTCATGGAGCCTCGTCCATAAAACGGGGAGAAGAGCACGGGTATGGTGAGGATAAATACATTAAAAAAGTGTGAGCTGCTCGGATGCTATGGCAATGGGGGGGATAGAGAGCCATAGATTGGCTAAGGGTCTTCAGCCAAGCCCATGTATACATGTAATGGTGGCCAAACTTACCGGCCCTCCAAGCTGCATACGACAATCTTCAGAAGTTTGAGAGCCAGGGCACAACTGCCAGGGTCCGGAGCTTCCGCCTTGTGGGATGTCTCTGATAGGGCTCAGGGCTTCAGCCCCACTCCTGCTGAAGCCCCGAGCCCCAGCAAGTGAGACTCCCCTCCCTGCTGGGCAGAAGCCCCTACCCCACCATCCCGCTGCAATAGAGAGGTCCTGAGCTCCCCCACCCCAGTCAGGTAGCTGGAAAACAGGGGGGTTTGGGGGGCTCCACGACTCACACTTAAACGGTAAAAGAGGCACATGTGGCTCACAAGCCAGTTTGGCCACCCCGATATACATTATAGATATATAAATGCTGGTTTGCCTACACGTTGGCCTGTCCAGGCCTCTCAGAGTTCCCTCCCATGATCAGGTTTAGCTGATCCAGAGCCCCGCTATAACCGGCTCCCCGGGCTGCAAATCTGGCTGAATGAGAAAGCCCTGCCTTTCGCAACCCCAGTGTGGTCACAACTGCTATTCAAAACAGCTCTGGTTACACATGCAAAACAGTGAAATTAAAAGAGTAGCTTGCAACACCAGAGCCACAAAGGCTGATTTTTAAACTTTTCCTCGTCCCTTTTGTGAAGGCAGCAGCTCCGATTCAGGTGCGCTTGTCACACCTTCACTCTTAGTGCGTGGCTCAGGAACGTGACAGAGTTAGGAAAGCGACATGAATCAGTCTGGAGGAATCTCTCTGGGCTGATCTCTGGTTTCATGGCTAGACTAAGAGATAAGCAGCCATGTAACATATGGATGTAATAAAACACTTAGGGGCACTGCAGTCATCGCATAAACCGCAGACATCAACCTTCAGGGGTTTGGCACCAGAACCCAATGGAACTTCCCAGTGCTCCAGTGCTGCGAGATTTCTTCATTTTATCTGCTGTGTAGCCCTGGGTGTGAAGTAGGATGGCCCCTAAGTGAGAGGAGTCTGGGTGAAGGTCAGTCCAGGTCCCTCCAGACACAGCATCCCATCATATAACCCACCACTGGCACTAATAGGTCCTGCCATGCGGGCAGGGGACTGGACTCGATGACCTCTCGAGGTCCCTTCCAGTCCTAGAATCATTAACAGCCTCAACAAAAAAGACCAATGGCTAAAAGGGTCACAGGATGGGAAATTAGCTCTGCTTTTCCCCTCCAGATCCTGTGGGAGGCACATGTAACCGGGTAGTGCATGACAATGCTAAGCAGGCACAGGCAGCGCTGGTCAATCTGGGAGAACCACAGGGTCAGCCCGTGTCCGGCAGCCTCCATAGAGAATCCCCTTTACATTCACTACAGCCACAGCAAGTCTTTTCCTACCATGCATGACCCACTGGCATGTCTCTTTATGCCCTAAAAAATCCAGGAGCAAAGCAGCCGGGGAAGCAAGGAAATGCTCCCAGACTGAGTGCACCTCGGCTAGGAGGGGCAGCCGAGCGCTTCTGCAAGGAGACCAACTCTGTCACCTTAGAAACAAGGTAATTACATGAGTGAGCTGCTGGTGTTTGTCCTGGAAGCTGCTCACACCCCCCCTTCACTGCGTGTAATCTTAATTGCTCTGCAGTCTACGTTTGCTTATACTAGTCCACTTCCTCCCAGCACGCTGATGGGGGTTATTGCTGGCTCTGTTACGTTATTGCAGGCTAATGCATACTTAGAAGGTCAGAACCTTTAGCGCGCTCTGGCATCCCTAGAAAGGAGGTTCTTGAAATTACCTGGAGAAATACTTTGGGATAAAACACAGGAATTGCCAGACCAACATGGTTTTACAAAAGGTAGATCATGCCAAACCAACCTGATCTCCTTCTTTGAGAAGGTAACAGATTTTTTAGACAAAGGAAATGCAGTGGATCTAATTTACCTCGATTTCAGTAAGGCATTTGATACGGTTCCACATGGGGAATTATTAGGTAAATTGGAAAAGATGGGGATCAACATGAAAATTGAAAGGTGGATAAGGAACTGGTTAAAGGGGAGACTACAGCGGGTCGTACTGAAAGGTGAACTGTCAGGCTGGAGGGAGGTTACTAGTGGAGTTGCTCAGGGGTCGGTTTTGGGACCAATCTTAATTAATCTTTTTATTACTGACCTTGGCACAAAAAGTGGGAATGTGCTAATAAAGTTTGCAGATGACACAAAGCTGGGAGGTATTGCCAATACAGAGAAGGACAGGGATATCATACAGGAAGATCTGGATGACCGTGTAAACTGGAGTAATAGTAATAGGATGAAATTTAATAGTGAAAAGTGCAAGGTCATGCATTTAGGGATTAATAACAAGAACTATTGTTATAAGCTGGGGAGGCATCAGTTGGAAGTAACAGAGGAGGAGAAGGACCTCGGAGTATTGGTTGATCACAGGATGACTATGAGCCGCCAATGTGATATGGCCGTGAAAAAAGCTAATGCAGTCTTGGGATGCATCAGGCGAGGTATTTCCAGTAGAGATAAGGAGGTGTTAGTACCATTATACAAGGCACTGGTGAGACCACTCAGGGTTTAGCTGATCGCCATATTTGGGGTCGGGAAGGAATTTTCCTCCAGGGCAGATTGGCAGAAGCCCTGGGGGGTTTTCGCCTTCCTCTGCAGCGTGGGGCACGGGTCACTTGCTGGAAGATTCTCTGCACCTTGAAGTCTTTAAACCATGATTTGAGGACTTCAATGGCTCAGACACAGGTCTGATACAGGAGTGGATGGGTGAGATTCTGTGACCTGCATTGTGCAGGAGGTCAGACTAGATGATCATAATGGTCCCTTCTGACCTTAAAGTCTATGATTCTATGAAGGTCCAATTAGCCCAGAATCCTGGCTTCAGAAGAAGGTTCAAGAAAGGCTGCAGGAGGCAGCTCTGGGCTATTCTGACCCAAACATTTCTTCCTAACCCCGCTCCATTACAGACTGGTTTATGCTCTGGAGCGTGCCCCCCCTTGCCCCTCTGTCAATCCTCAGTAACTGACATATCCAGCAAGCAGGCAGCTCCAAAGCATTAAGCCCCTTGAAGTAGATTAACCATTGCTAAGCAATCACCGGCCGCAATGAGGGGGGAGGCAGTGCCCAAGGTGGAGTTTTAAGCAGGTTCACTTACCCAAGTTTGCAAACTGCTGGTGGGTTGATTATGTCCCCATGTGCACAGGGTGCAGAAAGCTCGTACCAGTCTCCAGCACTATCTCCCGCTCCCCTCACTGTGGAAATGATTTGAACTCACATCCTGTTACCATGGCAGAGCTGAGTCAGTAAGTACACTGACCAGCGACCACCCTGATATTTCGCATCTGGATGTCCACACAGCTCTGCTGATCCAGGCTTGATCCACGGCTCAGCCCTGACATACAGTCACACCTATGCGCATGCTTCACCAGTGCATCCCAGTCCTTACTGGGAACACCCCTTATCATTCCAGGGCAGGAGTTTCAGACAGCTATGCCTAGGCACCTCAATCCTGCCTTGATGTGCCCGAGTCCCCTCTTAAGCAGCCTGCCAGTCGTATCCAATTGGGTCAGACCATGGAGTGATTAAGGATGGGAATAATCCACCCCACAAACACATTTCCATCTATATCCCAAGCCAAGATTCAAACCGAGGCTGGTCATGGTGAAAGGCCAGTAAGTGACCTAACCTCATCTGCTCATTGGGGACCGTAGCAGGGCGGGCTTTGCTCCTGCCTTTTTGCACCCCAGAAACCTGCTCGGACTCCACCAGCTGGGTATCCAGACCACACCATTCATTTATGTTCCCACCTCCAACACCTTGACAGTCCCATGCAGCAATGCCATTTGCAGTGTCACCTGTGCTTCCAGCCTCTTCTCTGGCGCAGGAGGGGAGTAGAAGTCTCCCTTATTTGAGCTCTCTGAGACGGGGCTTAACTAGACCTGTTCCTCTCACGATTCTTTAGCTCACTCAGCCCCCTCTTCCCCCCCATCATCTGGTTAAATAATTAACTTCAGCTACCCCAATCAGCCTCCTCCAGGGGACCTAACTGATGTCCGAGTGATCAGAGTGCAGGCGCCCTGTGAATGCCCTGCACTCTGCCACAGGAACCTTACCACATGGTTCTGCTTTGTGGAGGGCACTGCATTTGTTATGTCTCAGACCCTACCATCATTTGTACAAATAAAATAATAAAAAGGTTTTCTCATTGCCAGCCCTGCAATCTCAGCCTGGCATCCGACAGGGCCCTTTCCGATACATCAGTCATCACTAGTAATACTGATTCTGCAGGCAAGGCTTGCCCTCAGTACAACCCCCCGGTGATCACATTAGATCCTCTGCTATTCCTGTCACCTTCAGTGAGGGATGCAGAGAGAGTGGAGGTCCTGACAGCAGGGGCTGCACCACTAGCACTGCACCTACAAGTGGAACCTGACCAGCCAGCTAGAACTCAGCTCCCCCTCCCAGAGCTGGACTGACTCCGCAGGCTTAACAGAAGTGAAGTGAAGCCTGAGCCTTTCACACTCAAGCGAGCGGCTGTGGCTACAAACACACACCAGGACCTGACCTCACAGGTTCTTCTCCAAGGAGCCCCGCTCTTAAAGGAAAGGGACGTGTAGCACACGCACTCCGCAGCTCTTCTGAATTGCACGGTGTTTATGTTTCTCTGCGCTGAGGCCAGCTACACTGCATGGCGCTACCCATGGGTATTCGAGGCTGGGAAGAGACTGCCAGCTGTATACATAACCACCTTGATCCCATGGCAGCTTCTTAACGCCTGCCAACCACATGCAAACAGAAGAAACAACACACAGGGGCCGTTCATTCAATTCGCTGCCCAGAGGTTGCTTTTAAGAGGGCTGAGCTGTTTATTTTAAGCAGTTTAAACTGTTTTTTCCCATGGGCGAATGAAGCAGATAAGAGTCCGTAGCTCTTTGTACAAGCTGGCACTGAGAGTCCCCATTCCCCCATGGGCCCCACCACCAGGGCTCACAATGATCCTACCACTGAAGTACAGAACGGCCATCCCCCCATGCCAGGGGGATGCTTGAAATTGCCATCAGGGAGCTGCCTACAGCTGTTTGCTAACAGTGGGGGTACCTGTCCCCATTGTCAAAGGGAAATAGAAACAACTCCCCATCCCTTCCTAAATCACTCTGAAGCACTGTCCATGGGAGAGGCAGCTCAAAGATTCTCTCATTGGCAGATATTTTCTGGAGCGTCTTGCCCAACTCCCAACTCCCCACCTGGGGGGGGGGGAGGGGGAGGGCCTTACCTGTGCTGGGGATTTGCCTCCATTACTTCCATGGGTGGCGCTGCACAGCTGCTATTCCCCATGTTTCACTCCAGTGCAGCATCCAGGAGTGAGCTCCACCAACTCAAATCACCACTTCTCCTGACTGCACTAGGGCTTTGCACAACCACGCAGAGAACTGGAACAGGCCTTAGGTGGTCTAAGCAGCCCCCTTAGCAACAGGACTCAGGGGAAGCCAGGGGAGGGCTGATGTCCCTTCTCCTGAAGTCCCTCCACAAATATTGAGCGGTGTAGTCTAAACTACATAGGAATGGGCGCATACGTGCTGGAACTATGGGTGGTGCTGCACCCCCTAGCTTGAAGTGGTTTCCATTATGTACAGGGTTTACAGTTTGGTTCAGGCCCGCTGACAGGGGGGGCAAAGGGGGCAAATGCCCAGGGCCCTGGTGATTTAAAAGCGCCCAGGGGCCCCCAGCTGGGAGCCCCGGGCCCTTTTAAATTGCCCAGGCGGGCCACAGGGCTCCTAGGCACATGTGACTGCTCTGGGCCCTACGCTTTGCATGGCCCCGCGGGCCAGTGTGATTGGCCAGCATGATCAGTCCCAGAAGTGACGGATTTATCACTTCCGCCCCTGGCCCCGTCCCGCGCTCAGGGACAGCCCTGGGGCCCGGAATTGCTGTCAGCGGCCCTGGTTTGGTTCAATGGCTCTCAGCACCCCCACTATACAAATCATTCCAGCACCCCTGAATGGGAGTGTTGACTACTGATCGGAGCTAAGGAAAGGAAGTCAGGACACCTGGGTACTGATCTGTCACTGACTCACTGCGTGACCTTGGACAGGTCACTTCCCCTCTCTAATCCCATGTTTTACAGATAAGGTACAGACCACTCGCATCAAGGGGAGTGGGTGGGTGTGTGTGTGCGCACATCAGTTAATGAACATAAAGCGCCATGATATCCTCAGATCAGAGGTGTTATAGCAGGGCAAAGTCTTCTAATAGAGCTACATGCGTCCAGAACCCCAGGAGTATCCAAGATTGCACATCAGTCAACATCATCTCCGCTCTGTTGCAATACTGTAAATGTCATGTATGCGATCACTGTTTCCTTTGCAGGCTGGGAAGTCACTGTGCACTAGTAACCTGAGGAGAGCTGGCACGGTTGCTGCAATGATCGAAACACAAGATCTAATTATGCTTCCAAATTGGCACAGCCAGCAGGAAGCAGAGGCCAGGCCTGTGTGTTTTGTCCGAGCTGCTTCTTGTACCATCCTCCCCTCCCTCCAAGTTAGCCGAGCCTTCCCCGTGTCTGATGGACTCTGCCATCCCCCGAAGCAAGAACAGGCATCTTTAATAGCAACAGCATAGGTAGGTGCGGATTGAGATGTGCTGATCTGATGGGTCGCTGCCAGCTGCACGTTGTCTGAGCACCATTGTCCCAGGTCATTAACCACCAACAGAGCAGCAGCTAAGGAGAAACACAGCATCTGCATTGCCCTTAGTCATAACTGAGAAGATCTAGAAAGGGAACTGTATCCGGAGAGGAAACAGGCCATGGATCAGCTGTTTGGAATCCCTGTTCAATTGCAAGGAGGCGATTGGTCACAAGGCTCTTCCGTGGGAGAGGAAGCTTTAGCAATTGCGTGGCTCGCTGGCAGGGAGTAGCCAGATCCTGATTTTCAACGGGGATATTTGCAAAAGAAAAAAGTGCTGCAAAAATCATTAAAAAAATCTGTCCCAGCAGCAGCTGGTATGAAATAGACCAGTGGTTCTCAAACTTTTGTATCGATGACCCCTTTCACATAGCAAGCCTCTGAGTGCGACCCCTCCCCCTTATAAATTAAAAACATTTTTTATATTTAACACTATTATAAATGCTGGAGGCAAAGCAGGTCTTGGGGGTGGAAACTAATTAAGCAGAGCTAGAAGGTTACATACCCCTCTATACACAAGAGGAAGCAGGAATGCAAAGGGAAGATGGGGGGAGGGATAGCTCAGTGGTTTGAGCATTGGCCTGCTAAACCCAGGGTTGTGAGTTCAATCCTTGAGGGGGCCACTTAGGGATCTGGGGCAAAATCAGTACTTGGTCCTGCTAGTGAAGGCAGGGGGCTGGACTCGATGACCTTTCAAGGTCCCTTCCAGTTCTAGGAGATAGGATATCTCCTTTAATTTAATTACTCAGTATGACTAAATACTAAGGTGCAAGAGGTTCCCTCAACAAGACAGGAATCCTTCTCTCAGGCTTGGTCTACACTAACCCCCCAATTCGAACTAAGGTACGCAACTTCAGCTACGTGAAGCTGAAGTCGACGTACCTTAGTTCGAACTTACCGCGGTCCAGACGCGGCAGGCAGGCTCCCCCGTCGACTCCGCATACTCCTCGCGCCGAGCAGGATTACCGGAGTCGACGGCGAGCACTTCTGGGTTCGATTTATCGCGTCCAGACAAGACGCGATAAATCGAACCCAGAAGTTCGATTGCCTGCCGCCGAACCAGCGCGGTAAGTATAGACAAGCCCTCATGGAAATCCAGCCTACACACTAAACGTTAAACATCAGAGGAAAGTGAGGAGGGTTAAGAGGGAATTTGACAAAGACAAACACACACAAAATTCAAAACTCCACCTCCAAGGGCTGGCACAGGTATATGTTTCTGCTAATGTAACTGGTATTTAAACAGTCATCATTGCGCTTCAGAATACACTCTCGGCATTCCCAGCACTTCAGTGGCATCCAAACTGGACATGGGAAATAGGTATCTTGGATCCAACCCACCAAACAAAATGTTAGGGTATGTCAAGAGTGGAAGAGAAAATAACAGAAGGGCAGCACATTTAAAACCAATACAACACATATTTATATAATGCGTGATTAACCCATGGAAGTCTCTGCCACTAGATAGATCAACAAAGCCAGAAGCATGGTGCGATTAGTTGGAAAATGATTTACGTGACTATATGATCCACAGCAGGGACCAGTTGAGTCACAATAAATTTGACTCCGTCAACACTACCAGCTTTTAGCCAGTCACAGCTCCTGAATCGGGATGACTTGACTGAGATCGGGGTCACTCCCATTTATTACTTCCATTTGTCCTTCTGCCCCATCTCCCAGATGCTGCCATAAAGGTGTTTATGGGGGTTTATGCGGGTGCTAGAGGCAAACAGAGCAGTCATAGCTGGCAGCCACATGCTGGGCCCACCCTGTGGGGTTGGCACAGGCTCACAGCTGTAGCCTGCTGCATAGGAAGACAGGTGCACAGGACTTCCCTCACCTTCCTACTCCTTTTCATTTTCAGTATTGAAGTGAGTTGTTGGTACTCCTGAGTGCGCAGGATCAGTAGCACCTGCTAGTGCCAAGCACGGCATGGGTAAAGCTGCCTTACCCATCTGCTGCTGCCCAGGAGTGCGAGGGTGGGGCTGGAGATAATGTAAGCAGTTCTCAGGCTCCACCCACAATTCCCAGCTCCACCCCACCAAGGGCTGGAGTTGCTGTATGGTTCTGCTCAAACGATCAGCAATGAAAGACTAAACATAATACCAATATCGGATTTGTCATCATGTTTCAGAGTGACTGCTAGAAATTCCCAAGAATTTGGTTGCAGCCAAACCAGAACTGGAAAATAGGCCCTTCCTGGCTCCTTGAATCCTAAAACAAACCCGGAAGGGGACAGTTTAGATGCAACAAATCCTTTATCTTGGCAGGGGGTTAGACTAGATGATCCTTACGGTCCCTTCTAACCCTACTTGCCCAGGAATTCACTCCACATTCCCTTCTAAAATTTTAGTGTGATTCAGGGGAGCATTAAGGTTCCATTTCTAATACGGGGTCTGAAGTTCCAGTCACTCCACTAATACACACCTATATCACGCTGTTAATGCACCTTCAGTGCTTGCTTTGGAAATGTGCACATTCTCTCTGGGTTTGAATGCACCCCAAACCAAAGTGCCAGTGCCAGTGCCAGAATTCCCAAGTTTAGTTTGTAAAAAGCGACAAAGAGTCCTGTGGCACCTTATAGACTAACAGACATATTGGAGCATAAGCTTTCGTGGGTGAATACCCACTTCGTCAGATGAATGTAGTGAACTTTGCAGGCTTTCCACCCAACCGCAGCACTCAGGGGTGATTAGAACTCGACTGGAGAGGAGATGTTAGATTAAACCAGATGGGATTGGTAGATTAGACAAAAACAAGTGAGACCACATGGACTGGGTTGGATGATATTACGGTTTATTATTTGTATTGCAGTTGTAGTATTTGTATTGGACCTAAAATGTCCCCAGTCATGGATCAGGGCCCCACAGTGCTAGTTGCTGTACAAACACAAAACAGAAACAGTCTCTGCCCCAGAGAGCTATGGATTAGATTGTACTGGCCTGGAACAATAGATGTAGTTTGGACTAGACTGAGATGAGAGTTTAAATTGGATTTGATGCAGATAGTAGATTAAGTTATACAGGACTGGGATAATGGATTGGATTGATGGATTAGGTTGGACTGCTTGAGGATAGCAGATTAGATTACACCAGTCATAGGCCACGTCTACACTACAGACCTATATCAGTATAATTACATCACTCGGGTGTGAAAAATCCCCACCCCTCAGCGACATAGTTATACCAACATAACCCCTGGTGTAGACAGCGCTACGTTGACAGAAGAGCTTCTCCCGTTGACATAGCTACCGCCTCTTCAGGAGGTGGATTAACTACGCTGAGAGGAGAAGCTCTCTTAGCAGCATCTTCACTTAAGCGCTGCAGCTGCGCCAATGCAGCGTTTTAAGTGTAAACCTACCCGTAGACACAAAAACCAACAGCAATTTTTTTAAAGTACATCAGAAGCAGGAAGCCCTGCCCAGTGGGGGTGCTGAAAGCCAGCCCCCTTACCCCTGTCCGCCCCCCCCCCCAGGTGAGGCTGGAAGCAGGGCCATGTCTCTAGGAGGGGGGGACCTGGACAGGGGTAAGGGGGGGGCGAGACGACAGCTGGGACCCCGGGTGCGGGGCTAGCAGCAGAGCCCCACGTAAAACCGGAAGGGGCTGCAGAACCCGCCCGCACCCCTAGTTCCGGTGCCTATGAGCCTGCCCAACTGGACCACAGAGGTGCTAACACAGCACTCAGTGAAGACAAAGTCATTGCAAAGATGCAAAATGAATTCTTTGCATCGGTCTTCGCTGAAGAGGATGTGAGGGAGATTCCCATACCTCAGCCATTCTTTTTAGGGGACAAATCTGAGGAACTGTCACAGGCTGAGATGTCAAAGGCAGTTATGGAACAAACTGATAAATTAAATAGTAATAAGTCACTAAGACCACATGGTATTCACCCAAGATTTCTGAAGTAAAATCAAACATAAAATAGCAGAACTGCTAACTGTGGTATGTGACCTATAGCTTAAATCAGCCTCCACACCAGATGACTGGAGGATAGCTAATGCACACCGATTTTTCAGAAAAAGGCTCCAGAATTGATCCTGGCAATTACAGGCCAGGAAGCCTAACTTCAGTACCAGGCAAATTATTTGAAACTATAGTAAAGAACAGAATTATCAGACACATAGATGAACGTGCTATATTGAGGAAGAATCAACACTTCTTTTGTAAAGGGAAATCATGCCTCACTAATCTATTAGAATTCTCTGAGGGCATCAACAAGCATGCGGATCTTGTACTTGGACTTTCAGGAAACCTTTGACAAGGTCCCTCACCAAGGGATCTGTACTGGGACCTGTGCTGTTCAACATATTCATAAATGCTCTGGAAAAGGGGGTAAATGGTGAGGTGGCAAAGTTTGCCAATGATACAAAATTACTCATGATAGTTAAGTCCAAAGCTGACTGTGAAGAGTTCCAGAGGGATCTCACTGAACTGGGTGACTGAGTAACAAAATGGCAGATGAAATTCAGTGTTGATAAATGCAAAGTTATGCACATTGGAAAACATAATCCAGCAGCAGTCAAAAAAGCTAACAACTTTAGAAATAATTAGGAAAATATCATAATTCTACTATATAGACCCATTGTTGATCCACACCTTGAATACTGTGTGCAGTTCTGATGGCCCCATCTCAAAAAAGATAGATTAGAATTGGAAAAAGTACAGAGAAGGGCAACAAAAATTATTAGGGCTATAGAACAGCTTCCGTATGAAAAGAGATTAAAAGACGGACTGTTCAACTTGGAAAAGAGATGACATGGGGGGATATGATAGAGAGAAAATAAGGAATGGTGTGGAGAAGTAGTATTATTTACCCCTTCACATAACACAAGAACTAGGGGCCACCTGATTAAATTAATAGGCAGCAGCAGGTTTAAAACAAGCATAAGTACTACTTCTTCACACAACACACAGTCAACCTGTGGAACTCTGCGCCAAAGGATGTTATGAAGGCAAAAAAGAGGATAAAGAAGAATTAGGTAAATTCCTGGAGGATAGGTCCATCAATGGCTACTAGCTAAGATGGTCAGGGACACAAACCTATGCTCCGGGAGCTCCTAAAGCTTTGACTGCCAGAAGCTGGAACTCGACGACAGGGGATGGATTACTCCATTAGTGTCCTTTTCTGTTCATTCTCTCTGAAACACCTGGCACTGGCCACTGTCGGAAGAAAGGATACTGGGCTAGATGGACCATTGGTCTGAACCAGTCTGGCCATTCTTATGATCTAGGGTTGCCAACTCTCCAGGATCGTCCTGGAATCTCCAGGAAGTAAAGATTAATCTTTAATTCAAGACGTTCATGCAGTGAAACCTCCAGGAATTCGTCCAACTAAAATTGGCAACCCTATTATTAACTGGGATGAGGGATTAGATCAGACTGGGATGATAAAGTAGACAGACAGATCCCATGGCATCATTGCCTCTTCTCACCATACCAGGGCCTGTGCACTCAAGGCGCTCCAGGTAGGTCCACACTGCAATCAAACCCCTGCGGCAGGGCCGTGTTAGCTGACTCAGGCTGTGAGGCTATTAAATTGCAGTGCAGACATTTGGGCTCGGGCTGGAGCCTGGGCTCAGAGACCCTCCCCCATTGTGGGGTCTCAGAGCCTGGGCTCCTGCTCGAGCCGGAATCCCTACGCTGTGGTTTAAGCACATAGGAGCAGCTATACTGGTTCAGACCAAAGATCCATCTAGCCCAGTGTCCTGTCTTCCGACAGTGGCCAGCGCCAGGTGCCCCAAAGGGAACTAACAGAACAGATAATCCTCAAGTGATCCATCCCATTGCCCAGTCCCAGCTTCTGGCAAACAGAGGTTAGGGACACCATCCCTGTCCATCCTGGCTAATAGCTGCTGATGGACCTATCCTCCAGGAACTTATCTAATTATTTTTCGAACTCTTTTTAGCCCCATAGCCCAAGCCCCGCACGCCAGAGTCAGCTAACATGGGCCAGCCGCAGGCGTTAAATTGCAGTGTAGACATTCCCTCCTTGCCTGCAGCAGGAGGCAATCCTGTCAGGGATCAGTGAAGCAGGGAGGAACATAAATACCATTACATGCTAGTCCCTCCCTTCCAAGGTAACCACAGCGCTGACACACATGCTCTTTTCAGTGGGGCGAGACGCTGGGTGGGGCTCCCTGCAGGCGACAGGTCCCGATGAGAGACGAATGGATGCATGGCTGGGAAGAAGGAGCCAGGCAATTGAGGTGCTGGGATGGCCCTGCCTCACACGGTCGGGCACCCCCAGCATGCCAGCTGTTTTTTATGTCCTTGAAGGAAATGATGCTGCTTCTGCCATTGATCAGTAGCCACTGGCCGAAGGAAGAGAGCGGCCTGAAACATCACTCGGTGGCTGGCGTCTGACAGGGGTGCCCAGAGAGAAGAGCCCCCCCAGCAGATCCTACAGGAGAGCGGGGCCCCCCCCATCTCGGCCTTCACTCCCAGAACCCCACCCCCACACTGGGTCTTCTTCCATGCAGCCACCTGTGTGTATGGACTGGGGGAGGGGGCGGTTCTAGGGAGAAGGGGGATCTCCGCCCCCAAGTTAAAGAGGAAGAGCCCAGTAAGTGGGTCCCCCCAGTCCACGGCGATGACTGAGAGGGCGGCATGGGGAGAAGGGGAAACGGGATGAGAGCGAGAGCACACTACCTGGGTAGGCCAGGCGCATGCCCCGTAGGATATAAAGTTTGCTTCCCCGCGGGCAGCACAAGCTCTTCTTTGATATTAATTACGGGTATTGTGGGAGCACCTCGGAGCCCCAGTCACGGTCCAGGACCCCACCGTGCTAAGCATCGTGCAGACGCAGACCAAGAAGATGGTTCCTGCCCCAAAGCGCTGACAATCTGAGGCCTCAGCCTCCTACCCACCTCCCAGGGGGACACTGCCAGTGTTTTAACAAGAGCTGACCCAACATACACTTATGCCCATTTTAGCCTGGGATAAGCCCTGTCCGCGTGACCAAGGCGAGCAGGAGGGGAGGGGGGCCAGTGGCACTAGAGCAAAGCAACTGTGGTAGCAGGTCCCCCTGGGGTGGCCGCCAAGCATTGCTGAGGTTAGGGATACAGGCCTCAAGGTGTGGAACAGACTCCAGCTGGGCTGGAGCGACAAAGCCCCTGGGGTTACAGATGAGGCTGGTCGCAATGGATTCGTACGTAACAATAACGTCAACAGATCACTTGACTGTACACACACATTGCAGCCTTTCCGTTGCTTGTTACAGCTTGCCGTGCACTTCCAATCCTGCAGCCCCAGGACAGGCAGGATAAAGCCAAGCAGCCCCCAATGCAAGACCTTCCTTGCTCCGGCCCCAACCTGCCCTGCCTTAGCCAGTCTCCCCTCAGTGCATTTCAGGTGTGGCCTCTCTCCCCTCACTCCCCTCCAGGCTCTCTCAGGCCACCGGCCTGCCCTTTCTTTGCTCTCCCCTTCTTTGGCTGCCGTTGCCTTGTTCAGGCTGTTTTGTCTCTGTCACTCTCAGCACTGCCAGTTCAAATCCTCAATGACGCAGAACAAAGTGGAAAGATCTCAGCCTGTACCAACCCAAACAGCCCAGCTGGCAAGCACATTCCAGGGCACAGAATCCACCTGCATGTTTGTTGTTCTGTGGTTAATGCCCTGAGCCTGTTCTTCCTCTGGGTTCTGTAAATTACTGCTTTTGTTTCTTGGGATTAAGCCTTAGAAGTCACTGTGTGCAGCCCCATCCATGCTGGGGCTGGCATCGCTGCCAGCGATGGGCATCTCAGTGCAGAGTGGGTGTGACCCGCCTGAAGTGGTGAGGTGAGGACAAACGGTGCTTGTTGCCTTTGTTTTCGTTAATTGCTGAAGTTCAGTGCTCAGAAGAGACAGACCGACCCTGAGTGGCAGAAATGAAGCTTTTGCAGAAGTTTCCCAGCACAGCTCTGCCCAGGCCCCTCAAACCCACCCTGCAGCACCCGCTGCAGTTCCAGTCGTGGGCCCCCCTCCCCACAGCTCTATTAATCCCCTGTGATCGTGACCTCCTGCCCCCCAATATTCCAGTTCTGAACCCCCATCTTCCCAACCTTTCCCAATTGCACTCAGTGCTGACTCTAACGCCTCCTGTTGTTCCAGGCCCGAGTTCCCATGTAGTTCTGCCAGTGCATCCTCCATCGGGTGCTGCCCCACCTCCCTGCTATTCTCTCTGAAGCAGAAGCTGGTGTGCTGAATATCATGCTAATGTGCCCCCAGCGGCTATGCTCAGCCAGATTAGACCTAGTGCAGTGCATTGAAATGAGCACGTCCCCGGTCATAAAAATCAGCACCACATACCCCGTTGGCTCGATTAACCCCTTCCTTCCTGCTCCCCTAGCAAACCGACCCATCAGGGTTGCCATTCACCTTTGCACACCCATGCGCTCATAGTGGGTGCAATCTTCCCCCAGTCACCGTGTCCACGTCTTACTGTGGCAGAGAGTCCAGCGTTCAGTAGAAGAGGAAGCCCCAGGGCTGAGAACCGCACAAGGAAGATTCAACAGCGTCATCCTGAGACAGGATGTGCAGTGCCTTAAATGGCCACAGCTGGAGGATGCCTACCCTGCCTGCCACGTGACTGGCTGGAGAGAGGCCTCAGCTGTCCAGGGCCGTCACCTGAGCACTTTGCAGGGGCACTACATCCCCTTTGCAAAGGGATGGTTGGATCAGCCTCAAGGATAGCATGAGCCAATAGCGCCCCAGCCCACAAGCCCCATCCCAGTTAGCAATCTGGGAAAGGCAGGGTGGTCCCAACCCCACCACACCAGGAGAAGCCCAGTGATATCGATAGAATTAACCCACGTTCATGGTAATGTCAATCAATTTTCAACCTGCTGCACCCAACCTGCCTACCGGAAAAACGTCAGCACGGGGCTGTAATCCCCTTTGCTCTCCCTCCTCGGCACATTAGCTACCATTGGGAGGGTCATTTCTGGGACAGGTAACCCATGCTCAAGCCCTCCCCGCCAGCCACAATAGATCAAGCCATTCTCTGCCAGTTGTTCCCAGGCATACACAGCCAGCCAGGTGAAACCAGCAGTGACAAAGTGCCAAAAGAAGGGATGTTGTCTTTTCACACAGTGCCCAGCGTGTATCTAGGCTGCAGCACAGCCTGACTCATTGGCTGCTTCGGTTCCCACACTACCTGCCACGAAGAAATGCAAATTCTTTCTTTTGTGCATGCAAATGATCCTTGGGCATAACGGCCTCAAGGAGCAGAGCTCCCTGGCCAGCATCGTGGGAGGCAGGTAGTGAGCCCTCTTCCTGAGAACGCCTCACAGGCTTGAGAGCAAGCAGTACCCGCGGCTGCAAGGACCTGAAGTCCAGAAGAGCTGCCAGGACAAGGAAGTGCCACAAGAGAATGGGATGGATCTTGATTTGGGTTCTTGGGAGCGATGCCTGTCTGGGTTCTACAGTATCCCTGACCACCACTGTCCAGATAAAAGGTTTTGGCAGTTCTGTCCCATGGCAAAACTGGGGTGATTTGTATTTTGCCAGTTTCAGGTTCGCAAAGGCAAACCCAGAGCGGGTTGGGTCAGTTCAGATCCCAGTCTCATCTTACCCCACAAGATGGAGACTGAGAGGCTGGAATGAGGGAGGGAGAGTTAGATAATGAGCCCTGGCTTGGATTCATCTCTCATTGTCCCCTTTGGGGAGATCTGGATGGTCATTAAGTTCAGAAGTTAGAAAGAACACAACATCCACCGTGCCTATCCAAACCACGGCTCCATTAAATCTGGTCTTCTGCTTCTGGCAGTGACTAGTCCCTGGTACATCAGGGAAGGTGAAGATATCCATAACACACCTGGGTAATTGTTTAATGCTACACATAGGAGTTAGAAACCCTGCCTGATCCATGGCAATCAGCTCATGCCCTGAAGCATGAGAATTGACTAGCCCTATCTTGAAGTCCTGGAGCCTGAAACTCCCTTTCAGTGGGTGACTGCCACTGCATAATACTGAAATCATGTTGGGGCTGGGGGGAAGGATACCCCATTCCTTCAGAACTAATGGATACAAAGAGTTAAAGGGTTGTTACTAGCCATAAACGTATCCAGTCCCTTTTACACTCAGCCACAGTATTTGACTCTGACTTCTGAGGCAGAGAGTTCCAAAGTTCAGTCTCATGCTGCGGGAGGAAGCATTTAAGATTTTACTTGCCCTTGGACAGAGTAAAGGCGTTCAGTTAGGATAAGCAACCACCAATAACCTCACTTCAGTGAGCAACATTAGTCTGTCAGAAGAGACAGAGCAGGGGACCCCTTTGTGGTCACTGAAGATGCCATGGCATTTTAAGGCAAGGTTTGAAGCGTTCATGCCCCTGTCCTCAATTCCAGCCGGATAGGTTCTCCCTCCTCCAATTACTCTTCGTGGTTTAGCCTGGTTATAAATCCACCTGGACTTCTCCCTGATCTTAAAAAAAAATTGCTGTGCAGTTGTAACCCACCCACCTTCTGGGTGTGGTGTTCTGTCCCATCTAGTGGCACCAAGGAGGGAGGGGGGGGGGGAAGAGAGAGAGAGAGAAAAAGTCTGCTCTGCAGCCTTAGCCAATAGGCAGTTGGCTTTTAGCTCATGCGGTAGAGGCTCATGCACTAAGCTCCAGAGGGTCCCCGGTTCAATCCCGCCCGCCGACGACCAGGGTCTGTCGGCGTTACACAATCATGCTCTGTGATGAGGCTGCACTTCAGTGATGGGTGAAATGATCCCTGCCTATAAAGTTAATAATAAAACCGGGCTCTTATCGCTCACCTTTCATCCGTAGATCTCACAGCGCTTCATAAGGGGGGGGGGCAGTATCATTATCCTCATTTTGCAGATGGGGACACTGAGGCACAGAGCGTGGACGTGTCACACAGTGGGCCATTGGCAGGGCCAGGAACAAGACCCAGGTCTCCTGAGGGTGAAGCAGCAGCAGAATAAGGTTAATATCAGGGTTTTAACCCTGACTCCGGGGAGAGGCAACAGGAAGGAATAGCACAAAGAACTGAAGTCTCTCTCGCAGGCCTGAAACAAATACCCTCTGCCTCAGAGAACAGCTCTGCAGCATCCTTCCCCTCCCCCCCCCACCACCACCGAGCCCATCCCTGCATGCTAGTTTGTACCATCATCCCTGCCTAAGAGATTAACTACCACTGGGTCCTCTCAGATGCTGCTCAAGGGGGACTGAGCCAAGGGCAGCCTGGCTCCTTTAATGGGGGGGGGGGGGGGGGCGGGGGGAGGGCGGCCAGGACACATCCTGTCAGAAATAAAGTGCAGCCAATTCTCATGCTGCAACAACCTGCAGCAAGATTCCCCTCTGCACACCTACCGGCGCTGACAACGGGTGCTGAGGAGGTTGGGCAAGAGCCCTCTAGCCTCTATAATCCAAGGCCAGAAGACAAACAAGGAAAGACCAAGGCAGAGGTGATGCAGGCTGAGTGCTGACTCAGATGTGAGTCATGGAGCTGCTAAGGAAACGTGTCATTCCAGACTAACGACGAACTGGGCTCAGAGACACCCTCCCCCTCCCCCCCAGAGAACTCTCTGCTGTGCCCAAGACACAGATAACTTTGTATTCTGAGCGCAGAGCCAGACTCAGCAGCACCTGTTATCCTGCAGGTATAACGTTCTCCCTAGGTGCAGTGGGTGCTGAGAGAGGAATTAACCCATGCTATAGCCAGAGGGCCCTCTAACACCCCAGAGAATGCCCCAGACATACACTGCACCACCCAGTACAGAAGCCCATAGAGTTCAGGGGGTGGGCTGGCCCTACATGTCCAGTGGCTGGAATGCCCCATGGAGCCACTGCAGCCAGGAGACAAATTATGGCTGTCCCCAGAATCAGAGTCCCACTCAAACCCCAGAGGCCCTGGTGCTGGGGCCATGTATTGCTCCCCCTCCAACCCATCTCTGCGCAGCGTACCAGAATAACTAGGGTCCTGAGGGCCCACTTTAGAGAGCTGGGTGCCTAAAGGGACAGTCCCAATTCAGTGCTTTAGACTGAAGTGGTCCAATTTCCAGCCGCACCGAGCCTCCTGCAGGTCAACCTGGCTGCCGTGCTCTGAAGTTGCGTTCTCCCTCCTGCAGCTCAAGAGCTGGCTCTGGTTTTGACGCATTGATTTTTAAATGGAAGAATAATCATTTCCCCCACGACCCAAGCTGCTGTAGAGCAAACCAGTAGGAATGCAAGCTGCCGGCTCCAGTCGAACAGGTGCAAACGCCTCCTGCCCTCCCTGAGCCACGCCAGCCTCCCTGCAGACACTTAAAGCAAAGGGTTTATAAAAGGAAACACAGGCAGGCTTGGACAGCCAGGACTGGGGCTTAGAGCTACAGTTTCTAGGCACCTGCACCAGGAAGCAGTTTTAATTTTAAGCCAGCAACTTAACGATTAAATACTTTGCATTTCATCCAAGAATCACAAAGCCGTTTATGGAGACTGATTATTGAAACCTCACCAAGCCCTGGGGAGGATGGGCTCAATCAGTCTATTTTGCAGATGGAAAAATGAAGGTATAGAGAGGTTAAATAACCGGACAACGTGAATCAGTGACACAGTTGGGAACAGAACTCAGGAGCCAAGGTGCCCGCTTCCCTGCTCTAAGCACATCCCTTCCCTGGGCTGGAAGCAGAACCCAGAAGTCCTGCCTCTCAGAGGACCCTGCCTTCCCTTTGGAAAGATGGCCTCATCTTCCAGGCTGGGACTCCTTGTATTCGTCAGTCAGTGCGCGAAAGCCAAGGCGCAGTGAGGTTTTTGCTTTCAGTGGCAGAATGAGGGTAGAAAAATGTTTGCTCTGTCAACACATAACTAATCCCCAACCAAGAGACTATTAAAATAGCATGAGGGATGGGAATACGCTGCCCTTTAAAGCAAGACTAACAGAATGTTATATAGTAGCTCTTCAGGGCGAGGACCACATCTTCCCGTGTGTTTGTGCAGCGTACAATGGGGCCCCAATTCTGGCTGCTGCTATTGGAATATAAATATTAAATCAATACGCCACAGGACACGCTTGAGTGGGTAGAATGCCACGGTGACTGAACCAGGGACCACTGGATCTAAAAGCATAAATCTCTCCTGCCTGAGCGGCAAGAGCTAGCGCAGTTTACACAGACTGTAGTGGCCTCAAACGAGGTTCCACTAGAGGGAGACAGTCACACTGTGTCAGCGTGGGTTACAAATACATACATTTAATAAATAGGGTTTTTTAGTCCTCTGAATACCAGAAGCTCAAGACATTTGCATGCAGGGAAAGGGGCAAATGAAGGAGTCTCTGAGGAGGCCAGGAGCTGGTATTCGAAGTGGGAATTCTGGTAGCTTTGGAGGTATAATTACAGGCGCAAGCTAAAATGATACAACCAATTCTAAAACAATATAAAGGGAGGCCCATAGACAAAAGCTGTACCAGCTTAATTGAGGCTATTTCTGTGTAGACACGCTCCAAGTCTGCTCAGGCCTCTGGAGGTTTAGTGATGCCACTGATTTTATCCCAAGTTCATGATATTTGATGCATGTCTTGAAGCCCAAGCTCCACGAGCCATATGACTAGGTAAGAACTTTCATTTTAAGAAGAATTTCTAGTCCTCATGGTGGGAGAGAAAAGCTTGCAAAGGTGACCCAATCGCACCTCCGAGGCACAAGACAGAAAGCAAGAACCCCAAATTTTTTTTTTTAATCTCATGATTTTGGGGGGCCCATCTGATGATTTTTAACACCGAGTCTACAACGTGCATGCTCAGAAGTATTAGCATAGTCATTTCCATACTGATATTATGTCTCAAAGCCACACCTCAGCTAGTAACCCAAGACCTGATTTTCAACTCTGAGCACCTACAGCTCCTTTTTATTTCATTTGTAGGATGGCTCCTCAGTTTTTCTGAAAAAAATCAGGTCCATAACACCTAGATACAGAAGATCAGAACTGGGATTCTAATGGAAACTCCTACAGAGCCTTAGAGGATGGACTCATTCCATTCTGGAATGAACATCCCTGCCCCTCAGCACAAAGGGATCGTGCCAGGGTGTTGCAGGATTCACCGGGACCTCTCCTAACCAGAGAGTCAACAAAAATCCTTTTTCATCTCGGTCAGGGAGTGTCAGCGCAGCGATGGATAGCAAAAATGCAAAGCATATGCTGCTTAGTTATTGGAACAGCAAACCCGTCATGCAAAGAACAGTATAGGAACCCTAAAAATCAGGGCAGTTCTGGGCAATTTCTGACCCCACTATGAAAATCAACCCTGAAGCCAGTTCCAACAGAAACAGTCATTTTCAAAGTACCTTTGTAACCCACACACCTCCTGGGTGTGGTGTTCTGTCCCATCTAGTGGCACTGAGACCACTTAGAGAAAGAGATTAATGAGTCTCTTAGCTAAGGGGCATATGGCTTTTAGCTTATGCAGTAGAGGCTCATGCATTTAGCTCCTGAGATCCCAGGTTCAATCCCGCCTGCCGACAACTGGGCTCTATCTGTATTACACCTTCTCTGCAGATTGGCAATCTATTCAGAGGAGACTGCAGCTCCTGACTGCATTAATCTATTTACAGTTCAGTATTGTCAACTGAAAAAGAACCCCCTAGGCCCGGTTCTGGGTGCCCTTGACAAAAAAAGTTAAACACACAATTACTGGAGACCAAACCAGTAGCCATTAAATGCCATGATCATTTGAGCAGAAGTACATGAGCACTAGTGTTCCTAGGGTTCTGACCAATTCCAACTCATCTGCCTACTTAAAATTCTCCATGGTGGTTCCAGGGCAGACTTCACTTCTTATCCTACTAAACTGTCATGTGGGGTGTTCTGTTAAACAGCTTCTACCTCAGTGACAACAGTATCTCTGTGTACGTGAAATGGTGCCTATATAAGCACTCTTTACACCTGTGCAGATCCTTTGCTCAGGGGAACCCAACTTTTTTTTTTTTTAAACAAACATTTAAGCCTCAAATGCCCCTCCCCCTTCACCCCATCCTGGGAGTTTTTATTATCACCTCAGTTTTACCCAAGGGCAAGAAGAGAAGACACAGCAAGGTTAGGGTTTGGTATAGGAAATTGCCTGTTGGACTTTTAATACCTAGCATCCTTAACAGAAAGTTTGATGCCTTTGTTTCCGGTGCATGAAAACTCAATCACAGCGGATGAGTCAATCATGTCTCAAGGGCTGTATCTCTTCCTTACAGAAACAAATTCCCAGGTGTGTACAACACGGTGCATTAGGGTATAGAGGAAGCTTACATTTTCCATTGCATCAGACATTGGTCAGTTTCTCTATATCTCCTACTGGTGACCCAGTACGGGTGAGTAACTTGCATGAAATGTTTTAAACCTGTCAAGACACTGGCTCTGGGGCTTATGTTCAGATTGGCATTTTCAGATGAGGCATCAACATTTCCTGGTGAGAGTCAGGAAACTGGTCAATCAGACCTTTTGTGTAGCTGCTTTTAGCCAATCTGGCAACTACTCCAGGCCAACAGTCCGACAGTCCTGGCAGATAGATAACTTCCCCCTGGCCCACATCCTTGAGATCGGCCCATCTCCCACCGTGAGCCTTCCACCACTGGCACATCCAGAAGAAACTGGTACCAGCCCAAAAATACATTCACTTTCCTGATTTTAAGGACGTACCTTCCTAGGTGCTGAGATACCATAGTAACATGTGTGATATAAAAACGAAGACAGTACTTAAAGTAGGGGTGTGGTGGGAATTCCTTCCTTCAGACACCAGTACCCAAACAAAACCCACCCTTCCCACCCAACCACCAAAAAAAAAAAAAAAAAAAAAACCTAGAATTGCTAGCACCCGTTTATTTGCTCTTGAAATAATTGCTTCCTTATAGTTATTTATTTAAATCCCTTTAAAAGTTCTGAGAAACCTGCTTCTCAGGCACCTCAACCTGTTTCCTTCCAACCCTTCTTTGTCAGTCATCCCTAAGCAGAAGCCAGATCAGATATCCCAAGGCAGACAGCTCATTGATTGTCTAAGTGCTAAGGTTTGGGAGGCAGGGTGGCTAGGAATTTGTCAGTTTCTAGCTCTTTTCCTCCACCTCCCCAGTACCTATAATTCTTCCCACCCTACCAGTGGGTAATTTTGTGCCAGATGCCCACAAATCTAATTGCTTGAAACAAAGGCGAGACTCCCACAACCTTAGCATATTTGCAAAGCCATGATACAAGTGGATTTATCAGCAGGGCTATTGTAGATACCTTTCCCCTTCTCGCTGCACCAGAAAGATTAGAGTGGGTCTCGTTCCTTCCTTTCTCTGAGCAGTATCAATTTTTGCTGCCCCTCTGGCTGGATAAACAGGATTCTCTAACCTGGGCTCTTGGGAGAAAACACAGTTACTTCCTGGACAATGTTATCAAACAGCCATCGTCAATTTCTTGCAGCCTGTCAGACAAGCTCAGCTCTGTGCACGGATTCTCCAGGGGGGAAAACAGCAATCTTGCCAGGCTTGGCATTTCTGCTGCAGAAAATAAAGCTTATGTCTATTTATTTAACTTTGGGAGCCAGTTTAGTGCTGATGAAAGGTGCTGGACTGACAATCTGGGCAAGGAAGTTCCCTCCATCCACAGACCAGGAACAGCGCAAGCAACAGCAGAGAAAACTACCCTGCGTTGCCACACTAATATGACTCAATGCAGACCTGCAAAGACCATCTCTAAGGTTGAGAGAAAAGTACAGCTTCTACGGCCCATTCAGGCCTGGGCCTTTCTGCTGAGGCACCAACCGAGCACTCAGGGCCAGTAGTGAGGGGGTTAATGATCACCTGTTACAGACACCTGTTTGCTTTTAACTGATAGCTGCCAGATCCTTTCACACAGAGGCCCCCAAAACAGTCAAAAAGATGGTAACCATTTCTGGACACTGGCCTGGGCTGGATTTCATCCCATGAGCTAGAGCTGAAAGGGTCCTTTATCTAGATACCTACATTTCATTGGAGAAAAATAACGTTGACACTTAAAGCCATTTACTTACCCTACTGACTCCATCAGTGGCCTCAGATGTGACCTGGAAGGACCATCACCAACAGAAGCACAAGGAGAATTCAATATTCAGCCCCAACCAAGGTGACTGTCCGTAGCTTGCAGTACAAGCCTCTGACCGGCCAGAAGCTGGGAGTGGATGACAGGGGATGGATCACTCGATTGCCTGTTCTGTTCATTCCCTCTGAAGCACATGGCATTGGCTACTGCCGGGAGACAAGATACTGGGCTAGATGGACCATTGGTCTGACCCCGTCTGGCCGTTCTTATGGGAGACTCTGAGGCTGGAGCTTCATCATGCCAGACACAGGGTTTCTTGTATGCACCCGGGAAGCAGTAAAGGAGCAGAAGGGAATGGGAAGAAAGCGTACAGCGTCTTAACTGACCCATGTGGTGAAGTGTTGGCTTTAGATTGACCTGGAGGACCATCATTGCTCCCCAAGACCCTGACACGTGACTGATCCCAGACAGGGCCATCTTGGAACGAGGCCGTTTCAGTTGAACATGGTAGCATTCACTTTTTGCCGCATGCCTTTAAACTGCTGGTGTGTTCCACCCCAGAGCTGGATGAAGCAATGTACTCTGGGGTCTATTAGCTTGACAGATATGAAATTAACCTAAGATATCACGAGTGTCTAACACCACTGAGCTGAGACAGCCAAGTTCTACTTTGACCCTCCCCCAGCCTAGCCACCCAGGCTGCAACTTTATAAGAAATAGTATTAACTGTTCTCATTTAAACATCTTTTTGACTTCAATATTGCAGCTTGACGTCACAGCCCAGCCTGCAGCTGTCAGAATTATTGAGGAAACTTGGCCATGGTAAACAGAGGGGAAGGAAAATGGGGCAGATTAGATAACAAGGAAATGTTTTTATTGTGGCCAGACTTACACTTGGAGCCATATCACACATGCACAGCCTCCAGCCTGGCTACGCAGGAAAGGCACAGAGCCACTCACTCCAAGCCTTTCACAATCAGGGCTCCTACTTTCCAGAGGCAGATGGCATCCTGCCTCGCCAGCAGCCTCTTCAAAACAAGAGTGATCGGGATTCTTCCTTCCTGCTCACACACTAGTGTATTGGTGAAGTTCCCCAGAGCAAGCGCTTCCCTGCCAGCTGGATTCCAGGTTAATAGAGATCTGCCATTATTCTTTTCTTGCAATGCCCTCATCCACGCAGAGGCTTTCCGGAGAAGCCACCACCATCAGCTCTGCTAGTGTCAGATTTATGGGGAGTGCGGATGAACACCCTTGCTTTAGCTCATGTGCTTTAAGACGACGACACCCACTAGATCCAGTTTAACAGCCTGTTGGCCCCCAGCTTTGGGGCTTCCATTCCCCACTAACAGATAATGCACTGATGGAAATGGAATTACTGGGAGCTGCTGCTAACTGGCAGTTGGGAGGAATAGCACTGTCTTTCCCTTTACTGACAGAGCAGCAGGAGATAGTTTTGGCAGGCAGATATAGGACAGTTTAAAGCATGCAAGGTTTATGGCAGTGGTTCTCAACCAGGGGTCTGGGAGCCCCCTGGGGGGCTGTGAGCAGATTCCAGGGGGTTCACCAAGCATGGCTAATGTTAGATTCACTGGGGCCCAGGGCAGAAAGCCAAAGCCCCACCACATGGGGCTGAAGCCTGGGGCACTGAGCCCTGACACCCAGGGTTGAAGCCAAAGCCTGAGCAACTTAGCATCGCAGGGGCCCTTGTGGCATGGGGCCCCAGGCAACTGCCCTACTTGCTACCCCCTAACGCCAGCCCTGGTTTTTATATGCAGAAAACCAGTTGTTATGGCACAGCTGGGCCATGGAGGTTTTATAGCGTGTGGGGGGGGGGGGGGGGCTCAGAAAGAAAAAGGTTGAGAACCCTTGGTTTATGGCTCCACCATTTATATCCCACTGGCAGTCAGGGTAACAGCAGACATGTGGGAGACAGCAAGAGACCAAGGTCAACTGGAAGGAAGACGAGAAGAGGCCCGGAATCAACTTTCACAATTTTATTGGGAGTCCCCTGATGTCTGGGCCTGGAGGCACCCGATTAGGTGAAGGTCTCAGCTTTCACGCAGAGAAAAACTTGAAAACGTGACCCCTAAAAGCTCAAAACCCGGGAGCAGAGAAAGAACCCAACACGAGTTAAAATCTATGATTTTTAAACTAATTTTAAGAGGGGCATGATCCATGATTTTCAACGTTTGCATTTTACTTTGAGTATAGCCAACCTGAGCAGACCAGCCACGCCTGGAAAGCCAGGGAAGGGAACGTTACCTACCTAACAGAGTGGGTGTTAAAAATACATTGTGCTCGAGGAAGGCTTCTCTCCTAAAGAACATTGGAGTTCCCATCTCCCCGTGCTAGAGCTTTCGGAACCCCACACCCCTAAAGCACCTGCCCTCGCTGTAGAAAAAAAGAGAGTTCAGGGCTCAAGGTTGACCAGATCCAGAGACAGAAGGGGGTAACCCCAAATCCCTCCCTGCGGCATACCCCTAAAACTTCTACAACGCAGGAGGCTTGAAACACGAGCTGGGCAATTTCCCTGCTCTCCCAATGTGATGGTGATAAATCATGGAGTGATGCAGCTGTTTGCAAACTCCTCTAACACTTCATAAAATTTACAACGCCGGGGCCAAAGTAGCAGAAACTTGTTTCCAAGAGAGCATGAGCCCCCTCCCGGAATAGTCACATGAGATCAACCCAGGCCCTGCTCACCATGTTCTCTTGCCCCGCCCTAAAATACTCGTACGCAGCAGATTCCACTGCTGCTGTTAGACCAAGTGATACAAAATCTCTCTCTCGCTTCCAGCCCTGGAGAAGTGGGGATAAGGATGCAGGACCGAAGTTCATACACAATCCCGCCCATTTCAGAAGGAGTGGTAGGCTGAGCGTCAGAGACTTCAACACACATGGATGGCAACAGCAGCTGGAATATATAAGCCAGAATTTAGAATCTGCTGGAAATTCTGCTCATCTATCTGGGGCCAGCTTGCAACCAGTCACCTATTAAAAAAATATAAAGGTGGGGGCCTTTGTCCACCCATCCCCACCCGGCCTTGGGCAAGCAGGGTTCTGCAGCAATATGGAGCATAGGCTTGGTATCTCTGTGTAACGCGTCTGCCAGATGTTGTTGGCAGCAAAAGGGGGCCGGTTCAAAGATCTAGGGGGTCCTCTAACAATGAACACCAGGGCTCCAGTCCCACACAGAAACCTTATTTCCCCTGGGTGCCCTTGACAGGCAATACTTTCCCAGGGGCCCAAGCCACAGAGCTTCCATTTGTAAGAAAATGACATCGCCATCCCATCTCAAGGGAAAAATAAATCCTCAAATGTAGCAGAGCCAGTTTCGCAACGGGTCTGGATGTTTTCCCAAACTGACAAATGCATTCAGCTCCCTCTACTGGCTGCTCTGACACACTGCCGATGGTTCAATTCTTAATCCCGGTTACAGAAAACTGGTTACAATAAATATTCCACTCTCACTTCCCTAGCCAACCACCCCCCTCCAGGTTCCACGCCCCAAATCGCTAAAAGGGCTTGATTTCCTAGATTGCAAGCTCTTCAGGGCAAGGATTTTGTCTTCCTTTGTCTGAGGACAGAGCCCTGAATACTGTGGGTGGTATCAGAATACAAATAATGCTTTCAAAAACGTGATTAACAAACCACTATCACAATTGAGCTTTAAGGTTAAGAATTATCCCCATTTTAGAGATGGGGCAAGTGACCTTCCAAGGGTCATACAGAACAACAATAGCAGAGCTAGGAAAAGGAGAACAGAGGTCTCCTGCAGCCCAGTCTTACGCTTTAAGCACTAGACCATGCTCCCAGTGTAGGGCTAGCAATCAGCAATTGAGCCTACAAAGAGTGTCGGGGGCAGCGGGGCGTGCGAACACCACTCCTCAGTCTCCTAGGAAAATGTCTTTAGAGACAGAAATTCAGTTAAATGAGCCAGTGAGAAGGATGTCAGAGGGACAAAAAAGGAACCCACAAGCCCAGTTGTGGATATGCGAAAAGCTGTTTGAAAATACATTCGTGCTAGGGAAGATTTCCCCTTACTGATTTCAGAAGCCTTTTAAAATTTACATTAGAGCACTAGGCAGAAAAAACTAACTTAAGAAGCAGCACTGGACAGGGACTCGGGAGCTAGGTGCTATTCCCAGTCAGTTCTTTGCCATTCCTCCCATACAAGCTACCTTGTGTTGTGAGTAAATCCCAGCTCCCTCTCTCTTCACAGCTCAGCCCTTCCTTCAGAAGTAATCATTGACATCTTGAGCCTGAGCGCCCCAAAATTCCAGCAAGCGTCAATGGGAGCTACAAGCGCTCAACACCTGCTTCCTGTTAGCTTGTCTCCCTGCTATGCCTGGCATCACCCTCCCACTGCCAGGGGCCCCAGCTCCATTTAGAAGGTAAGTGAACGCACCCTCCCCCCTTCTTTCACTTTACCTTAATATGGAAATGTCACATCAAATATTGGGCCACGAGCCTGCAGCTTCAGATCAGTCTTGACTCCTACCCCATGCCCCTCTCTTGAGGTTTGGAACAATTACCCCCCAAAACCAAACACAAGGGGCAGTGGGGAGACCTGTGCTAAATATTTTCTCTGAGAGCAAGCGACCAGAACTCAACACTTAAGTCATTTCATGTTGCTGTGCTGCAGTTTCCCCATCTGTAGAGTGGGGAATAACAAGAGTCTCCTTTTTAAATGGCTTTGAGATTTATGAGGCGTGATAGAAGAATATAAAGTATTGTGGTAACAGGACATGTACTGCCATCTGCATTACATTATTTTAATTACAGCTTTTAAACAGGCTTCACTTAACTTTGCCTTTTGCCAACAAGTTACCCAGGGATGAAACAGATCACGCCACTCTTCAGTGTTAAGAACGGATGCCATAATAGATGCACTATGAATAATGATGCTACTTCCTTACCCTTGGGTGCCAGCTGCTTCCTCACTCAGAGCTTCCCCTGTTGTGTCAGGATTCTTTCCATTACTAAGATCAGCAGTTGTCTGAGCACAATATGGAACATTTAACATTAGATTTCCACAAATCACTTCTATGTAACTGAGGATTTTTTTCCCCAGCTGATCCTCTTCGTTCAAGAAACATAAATGGATCACACAAGTAGTAAGGTGCTATAGACAACTATATACATACATACACTCTCACACGCATAGCATCCAAAAAACAAAGTTAAAAGAATGTTACGGTTGGAGAATCAAGCATTCAAAAGTTAGATACCAACATTAAGATGGTCTGTGTAATCTTAATGTAGCCCCCTTGTGCATATCTATTATGATCAAGTGATTAGGAACCATCACATACTCTATTTCCCACAGGATCCCTGACTCAGGAAATGACATGAGATTAGCAAAATGGGAAACTAACCAAAGAAACCTCAGTGGTCATGAAACTGAAGGAACAATAGCACTTGCTGGACACATGTACACTACAAGTGTATCCAGGGCTGGCTTTAGGTCCTGCGGGGCCCGATTCCAATACCCAGCGGCGGTCCGGGTCTTCGGCGGCACTTTGGCGGCGGGGGGTCTGCTCCACGTCTTCCACGGCACTGAAGGACCCCCTGCTGCCAAAATGCGGCCGAAGACCCGGAGCGGACCCCCCGCCGCCGAAGTGCCGACAACGACCTGGAGCGGACTGTCACCAGGTGAGTAAAAAAAATTAAAAATTTAAAAAGGCGCCTAAGGCGCGGGGCCCGATTCCGGGGAATCGGTGGAATCGGCCTAAAGCCGGCCCTGAGTGTATCCACAGGCAGTCAGTCACTTCACTCCTGACCTGGCAAAGCCCATAGATCTTCCACTTGTGGACCTCTCTTGAATATGCAACAAGGAGTAGATCCTCAGCTGGAGCAAGTTGTCATAGGCGGTTGACTTCAAGAGAAGTGTGATCATTTACACTAGCTCAGAATCTGCCCCCAAAATGTGACCTAGCTTTGTGATGAGAAAAAACAACTGGGACCTAAGATGACAACCCCATCAACTTTTGTTTTCACTTGTTACCCCAGGCAGCCTTTCAGTCCACTAAGCCATTGCCGCTTCTATCTCCAGGGAGAGATTTTGGTATAGTTTATCTTGGCCGAGCAGATCCCATGGCTGCTGTGTGACAAAGCACTGCGACAAAACTTTTGCGTTCACTCTGTAATCATTCCATAATGGCAATGACCCTTCCCTGCCAAAGGTATTTGCAAAGAGTAACGTTTTGGGTGACTGAAGCCAGAGACACAAAAGAATTTGCCATGCTGGAATAACAATTTGATCCTTCAATTCCCATACTTTACCCCCTAACAATTACTAATGCTTCCTCAAGCTAACAGTCCCCTTTCCCTACAGTAATGCACCAGCCAGTACCATACCTAGAGATGGGGGATTTCCTTCCTGACCACTGCAGCTATCAATTCATGCCCTGAATCACAGAGGTTGGATTAACCCTATTTTAAAAAGTGCATAAAGTGAATGTTAGTTTTGATAAAATAATATCTGGGTCCCTTTTTAAAAATTAAATTTATACTTGATTCTATTGCAATTGTTTGCCTTGGCCACTAGCCTTGCCCACACCCACAGCACAGATCCACCATGCATGCGTCATGGCATACTCCTTCATTAAAATGACCTGTGTTATAGTAATTGCCAGAGTTACTTGTCCTGCTCCAAAGACAGTGCGTTAATGAAGGTGTGATCTGATTGCCTTGCCCTGATGAACTCCTGACAGGTTGCAGCCCTAAAGACAAACAGATTATTTCAAGCAAATAACTAGTAAAGAAAAGCAAGGACGGGGTGGGGGTGGGGAGGGAATCTCAAACTATCCAAACACAGAGTGAGTTTAAAAACACCTGGGAGCACCACGGAGTCAAGGGGTGCATTCATTTCCAGGCACAGAACAAACAGCTATGGGCATATGCAGCAGGATGTCTGTTCCCAGCAAAATTTTCAAACAAGGTTAAACGGCATATAAAAGCTCCAGGCACTTATTCAAATGTAAAAATCACACTGACACTTCTCACAGGGATTAATAATGAAACCACAAGTAAGCAAGTGAATAGCTCCAACTAAACTGCTCCATAAAGGTAGAGCATTGGGCTCAACTGGGGGAGATTCTCTGGCCTGCCTGATGCAGGTCAGCTTAGACAGTCATAATTGTCCATTTTCCCAGACCAGAAGTGCTGTGTGGGGCTCGAAAGCTTGTTTCTTTTATGAACAGAAGTTGGTCCAATGAAAGATATCACCTCACCCACCTTGTCTCTCTAATTGTCCTTAGGCCTTAATACATGAATTTCACACACACTTCCTTCCTCTCTCGGTGACAAGCCAAAATGCCGACCCAGATGGAATCTTGATGGGTCCGATCCTCAGGTGCTATAAATCAGTGTATCTCCCTTGAAGTCAATGCATCAGCTGAAGTAACGGGGGTCATTGGGAGAAGATGGCGGAATGCTGGTTGGAAGGGGAAGAAAGCAACGAGAACTGGTTGAGTTGTGACTGCTCTATCTGCTGGTGGAGTATATCCCACCTCTTACGAAAGAGGCTCATCAACTTGGAACTTCTGCACCTCTTCCAGAACCAGCTCCAGGCACCAGCTAAGGAAGCAGGTGCTTGGGGCAGCCAATACAAAGGGGAGGCCCTCCATCCGCTATTGGGGCGGCCCGTCCGGGTCTTCGGCGGGTCCCTCAGTCCCTCTCTTTGGGATACCACCAAAGAGGAAGCGACGGAGTGAAGGACCCGCCGCCAAAGTGCCGCCAAAGAATGGAGCAATGCGATTGGGCTGCCGCCAAAGTGCCGCCGATTGGCTTTTTTTTTTCCCCCCCCCTCTGGTTGGGGCAGCAGAAAACCTGGAGCCGGCCCTGACCTCTTCCATGACTACTTTTGGATTGCCAGCTAGTGGCTCATGCTGCTTCCCTTCCCTCCCCTCCCCACTTCACCTCCCTCTGCAATGACCCAAGAGGCTGGATGTACTTGCTGTAAGAGTGCTTACCACTGTCAGCCGTGCTGGGCAATCAAAGCATGATTTGCTTGGGGCTAACCCTTGACGATCACTCAAAGATTTCAGCTTAAGACTGGTGTAATCAGAAGACATCACCTTTGCCAGGAAAAGGCCACCAACCCTTTGTAACATGGAGCCCCCCTCATGGGCCTGCTTGTTTGTGGCAACATCTTGTTAGCCACAAACCACTTCATTACCCTAATAGATTGATTGTGAGGACCCCAGCTATGGGTGTGTGTGGGGGGGGTGTCTATTGCAGCTCTGTCACACCACGCCTGGTGACCCTGTGCCAGTACTCGGAGAGGTTAAGAACATGCCTTCAGCAATCCATCCTTCAGCAGGCTTTGCATTCAATATTACCATAGGCTTTTGGAAATACGTATCTCCATGCACTTCAAGACAGGTCGCTCACCATAACTTTGCTGCCATCTTAGCCATGTCTTGACATCTGTTGCAGCCTCCATTTACCCAACAACGAAAACCTGATCTATGGTAAGAATTTGGGAAGGATCTCTACTTCCTAAAGCCACAGGCAGAGACTAGTGATGGCCCAAGTCCAACCTTGCCTCTGAAGGCACTGTGTGCTGGAGCTTTTGCTCTCATGGCCCCTAGGATAAGGTACTTTCCCCTGAACATCTGCCTCAGGGCTCTTAAAAAAAAAAAAAAAAAAAAAAAAAAAAAAAGAGTGGCCCAAATGCTGTAAACTGTCCCATATGGGCACCCTGTATCCATGTGGATCCCTAATGGGGATCTACCTGCATGAAAAAGATTACAGTATCAGGCTCCTTTCTAACAGGTCATTTTTCATGTCAATTCCTATGTGAAGCCATCTGTTTTTTAAACGATCCCTCCTCCAGTGTTTAGTGTTGTTGGCATTTATATCTGGACTGGAAAAGTACTTTGTTTTATTTCATGCATCCAATGCACCCTGAATTTATTTCCTTTAAAATTTTCTCCTTAAATTTATTCATGGGGAAAGGAGAGATAACGTTGAGTTTTACGGCACACTTGTGATGTCTGCCCGGCACCCCCAATGATTTGGGGATGGAAGCAAAGGAGGTGTGTTTAACAAACATTGCAGAGATCACAGGAGACTAGAAATCATTCGCACCTTCAATAAAAAAAACTCTATAGACGTCTGAAGGTAATTTTTTCTGTGTTAATTTAATCATACAAATATTCATTTATACATTAAAGGAAAAAGCTTCCTTTTTTATTATCCCCAATGTGCTATCATCAGACTTCTCCCAGACTCAATGAGGCAACACGCCATCCTGTTCTACACATGCACTCCCCCCAGAGGGAATAAAGTCAGGCTGCAGAACCAACCATTCACTCACACAAGAAAAAAAAACCAACAGAAACAGGGGACAGTGTGTATTTCCTAGCCCTGCAGACTCCAATTATGCTCACACCCATGGGGTCTGGGATCGCACTTGCATCCCCAGTTGTGGGGTCCCAGACATCTCCCAAACCCTGGAGGTTTCAGGATGCACTCTTTCCCCCCCACCAAGACATAGGGCAGCAGATACTTTCTGCCATGCCAAAGCAGGCTAGACACCTCTTCCCAAGTACAGAGTGCGTTTCCAGCCAGAGGGGCGCAAAGCTTACCCAGGCTTTCCCAGCCATGGGACAGGGTATATTTGCAACCCAGACTTGAGTCACATAGTCAGACACAGGGGTTACCAGGCGTTTCCGGACTCAACAGCTCACACCACGCTTGAGGTTCCATTAAAAAAAACAAATATGTATTGGAAGTTTAAACTTACTTTTTTGAAGAGATCTCCATTTGCTGTGCCCTCTCAGGACTCCAAGACCCTCCTCCCCACAACAGCAGCAGCCAAGGAAAGGGATCAGAGCCAACTGCAGTCCCTCCATAGCTACAGCCTGTCTCAAACCAGTGGGTACCAGCCCCTTTGTTCCCAAAGTCAGGGACACCAGCCTGGCTTGGGTAACACAGCATAGGGCAAGCTTTGTTGGGCCTCTTCCCTTGCCCAGCAGTCTCAGGCAGGTAACCATTTGCTGAGGCTCTGAGTCCTAGATCACATTTTAAAACGTGAGTGCCTAAAATTAGGCATGTGATTCAATCTGGTTTTCAGAGGTTCTCCCTGCTGAGATCAATGAGAAACTTGGGTGCTCAGCACGTCTGAAAAAAATCTGGCTATTTTTGGTTTAGGTGCCTAATGTTAGCCCCCCTCCTGCCTTGAAAATGTTGCCACTAGGAAAGCAGTGCAATTTCAGCCCCAACTATGACTAGCTGAGACCTTTGCTGAGCACCCCTGAAATCCTCTTTTGAAAATGTTGCAAACTTAAAAGTAGCTTAAATTTGGGGACTGGGTGCATTGCTGAGTACCAGAGGACTCAGTTTTCACTGGAGAGAAGACACAAGAGGCAGATTAATTACCAGTTTAAACATCTTCCCTTCGTCATCATACGAGGATTATCACACTAACCAACACCCTGAAACAGTTATGAGCCTTTTGCAGTTATTTATCGAGAGATCATCCCCACTGATAAGGGTTGTGTTTATGCTCCAGACTGATTTCCTAGGAAACAGCTGTAATAGGCCAGCGTTAAGAGGCTGACTTATTGCAACTGCAGCTCAAATCAGGCCCTGCCTTTCTTCACTCTGTGAACAACCCAATCACAAGGGCACGGTAGACTTAGACAGGCTCAAGAGAGGAGACAACATTGAGATCTGCAGAATGGACTGAGAAGGCACAGGAACAACTGGGGTGCACGCTAGCTTTCTCTAGAGAAAGGAACAAAATACAATCTTTGCACTGGTGACAGGCGGATGTAAACGTGGCCATCAGTTTGCTCAGGTGAAGCCTACTTGCCTGGGAACAGCAGAAGAGAAAACGAGAGTCAGGCGAGGTGGCTTTGAGGGTCACCCAGGGGCCCCTGCCAGTAAAAGGTTTGCAGAGTTCTGGGCCCAGTGGCAGCAGCAGTCAGAAACCCAGGACTCCTTGTTCCTCCTCCTCTACACAACAGACGGATGAAGCTGATGTGAAGAGACCAATGAGCAGCCTTGTCACCTCAACTAACAGCAACACTTCCAGAAGGGACGCACGGGAGTGGGGATGCTACATGCTGGGTACTGGATGTGCATGTGGTCATGCCTTGTATGCTTGTCATGACAATTCAAACTTTGCCCACACTTCACCATGACGGTTTACACACTTGCTTCTTTGTGACTTGTGAATAACATATCTCGCCCACAGCAAGAGGGATTTTACAAGACATATACAAGGTCTTATGATTACAGCTAACCAAATGCAGCCTCCACCTCCTAAACTGCATTCAAAGCACAAATGTGGATCTGCACCCCCTTCTCCAAGTCTCAGGTTAACTCCCCAAGCCAGGCAGGACCTTCCTCCAAACGCCCCGACCTTCTTCATCCAAGGGGCGATCCATTACAACCCTGTCCCCAGCCCCATCCGTGTGTTTAGAGAGAGAGGAAAGGGAAACTTCCAAGCTTAAAAGGGAACACGTCCTTCGAAATCCAGTGTCCAATAGACAACTAAACTATCAAACACCCACTAATGGAGCAATACCAGGGTAGCTGTTCACTGGGTTCTAGAGACTACAAGTATCCAAATGCCTCACCAGGGGTCTAATTCTTCCTTGGCAGGATACCAACAATTCCCACTAGCCTCAACAGGAGCTACGCATATGCCTGGGAGAATAAGGCCCATGGACACTGCACTGAAAATGAAACCCTGCTTAAGTCAACCAAGCAAACACGGGTGCTTGGGTGCAGACTAGGTCAGCCTAAAGCCTTGCATCACTCTCGCCAGCAGGCATACCATGCACTCAGCTCCCAACATGAATGGGTAGTTTGGGATGGGGAGTTTTGGAGGAGGAGGATGGGGGACGTTGCATATTATTGTATCTTTGGCAGATGGCTGTTACGGCCTGGTTCAAGTTTCTGAATTAGTGCCTCCCCTCCAAAAAACCCATTCTCTTCCCAAGTACCTGGGTTGCTTGGCTCACAGTGACCCAACGCCGCAAAGTCTGAAACAGAACTCCGCCACCCTCCGCAACTGCTCTGCACGGTCTCATTTGCACATGGCTATCATTCCTCCGAGGACGCTCACAGCTAAGTGACCCTCATGTCCAGAAAAGCTCTTCCTCTTCTGAACAGGAGGCTTGATGAGACCCATCTAGAAAGCTAGAGCCTCAAAGAAGCTACAGGCCAGTAAAAAGGCGAAAGAATACAAGGCGCTACTGTGGAATCCAGCTGATGATTCAACTTCTTGCTCTACTTCAAAAACAATTGGCCTCTGCCTCCTAAGCTAGTACTTTCATCACAGGAGAGAGGAATTAAAATTATACTTATATAAAAAGGGTAGGGATGTGAGATTTAAACCTAAAGGGACATGACTTTTGTAAAACTTTATAATTACTGTTTGGTGAACTACAGCTACAGAAAGTTAATTTCCTCTTGGCACAAGACAGATACACTTGCCTGGCTGTCCTAGGCACAGCTACTGGACATTACTATTTGACAAACAAAACAGCATTTTAAAATACCAATCATTTAGGACCAGCTTTGGAACTCTAGTAAGTCTGTTTCTTACTGAAATACGTGTATGTATATTTCAAGTTCCAAGAGAAAAATAAACCTCCCAGGTTAACACAATGCTGGAGTCCTCCCATTCTAATGCAACAGTTTGGTCTTCACTGAGGTTTCCAATAATACTAAGGTCAAAAGGGAAACAGACAAAAACTGAAGATTAAAAGGTTGATAACTAAAAACGGCCGATACCACTGAAATTCACAGAGCTGGGTGCTGGCCCAATCGCACATTGAAAACATCCAACATACAAAGAGAAGTCACTGCATGAACCCCAGGAGATGCTAAGCGAGCTCCCGTTCTGTAGCAAGCAAACACAACAGTTCCATAAAAATGCACTCTGTCCCTTATTAAAAAAAATTATGAACAGGAAACAAACAAAAAAATTAAACATTTGCTCAAACTACAACCGCTCTGTAGGCAAAATAATTACTTTTTTTTTCCTTTTAAAAAGATGGCTTTCATTTTAATTTTTTTAAACTTTTTCAGCTACCTAATTAATTGTGATAATGACTTCTAAAAAAAACCATGGTGTTGGTGTATTTTCTCTTTCTCGTAGCATTGAACAGCACTCCTAAAATTCAGCATTCACACATGCATACTTTACTTTTGTTTTCCTCTGGAAACCACTAGTCTTAAGTTATTGGTTTTTGTTTGTTTTCTTCTTTATCCAGGTTGCGGAGGCAGAGAAGGGGATCCATGACGTGTCTTCTATAAGCCATAAGAACCCCCCTCTGTCCCCCATGAGTCAGTTCTTTGTTAAATTCTCCTCTTGACGGTACCCGTTTTTTTGTTTGTTTTTAAGACTGTCCAAAGGGATAAGGACCGTGGAAACCCTGAAAGAAAGTTGGAGACAAAATCAGTTTCAATAGACAAGAGACTAAACCAGCTGATCAGTATCAGCTTGCAAAAAGCATACCTACCCTCTCCACCCTATCCCACTGCTTGCATTTACCTCCTGCATTCTTCATCCCACATCAACTGACCACCTACTCCACATCCATGTGTAATCCATGCTAACACTCCACCTCTGCTTCCCTCTAGCACCTAGATCAGATATAGATGCCTTTAAGCTAATGGGTCTGGTCCTGCTTTTAAGATCCACAGATGAACCCACGGGGCATCATTACACATGCTTCCAGCAACTTACCTCTGCCCCATCATTTAGCCCTGACAATAGTCAGTTAACATGACTGTATGCTCTTCTGCTGAAGGCCACTTTTTGACCTTCTCTATACTGGGGATTTCAGTTACTGGTGAAACTGCCGGAGTCCAAACCCCTAGCATTTGTGCCCACGAAGCTTCCCTCTGCTTGAAACCAGGGTAAAGCTGCACCAGTGCAATTCATCGTTTCCCTAGTCCAGTGTTTCCCAAACTTGGGACGCCGCTTGTGCGGGGAAAGCCCCTGGCGGGCCAGGCCGGTCTGTTTACCTGCCACGTCCGCAGGTTCGGCCGATCGCAGCTCCCACTGGCCGCGGTTCGCTGCTCCAGGCCAATGGGAGCTGCTGGAAGCAGCACGGGCCGAGGGACATACTGGCTGCTGCTTCCAAGCAAGCGGCGTCCCAAGTTTGGGAAACACTGCCCTAGTCTATACTAGGTTATCGCAGTGGCACAGCTAGGCCAGTGGCTGAAAATAGGGCAAATTCCCAATGTACATATGGCCTTTGTCTCCTTCTATAAACACTCCCCACTGTCACTGCGCCCACCTGCTATGAGGAAGCTTTTCCTGACAATTTTAATTCCCTCAAGACTATGAGACTTGACATTTCTAGAATACACATTTTTCTTCAACGGAAACCAGGTGCCTCCAAAAATGGGAAACGTTTAATAGCTTGTGTTTTCCTCGTGAACCATGAAGTGAAGTTATTTAAGGTATCAGATATAGTAGCAGGAGGTCTGAAACTAACAAGGACACTAGTTCTGAATCTCCCATGCGCTCATCAAGCCAACTTTGATGCATTTTATCATACATAAAAAGAAAGACTCAGTGTTGAGACTTCTCTATAAATCAGAGGTGCACAGTTTACTGAAAGAGCTGCACCAATTAAATTCCAATTTTTTTTTTTGTAAAGGAACATGAAACAATGCCAAGGAAAAATAAGAAAAAATGTATTATGCTCGGTTACCCAGAGACAGAAGGTAAGTCTTCTAGCATTCTTTATACAGCCCTGCTGTTACCCACTGTATGGATGATTAAAAATATGGCCAGTGACCTAATTAAACACCAACCCCATTGCCTGCCTTTTCAAGCAAGGTGCAAGACTGCTTTACCACTTCATTTCAAGCAGGACAACGGGCCAGAGCAGCAAAAGAAATATTGTCTCCAACGTATTTTGCTGTAATTCCATAACCAGCTTGCTCTGCAACCCAAAAAAACTGGAATTGGCTGTGAAGCACTGAGATGTTTGTGTATGACTCATACCAAAAAGCCCTGATTATATTGGCGTAAGTCTGGTAGGATGGGCTGGGTCAAGCTGCAAACACACCTGAAGTCAAAAGCCCTATTGTATCTTTAAAACTAACTACATCTTAGAAAGTAATGATCAAGTGCTGATAGGAGTTTAACCACAGTTAACCAGGCAAGAGTAATTCCCTGGGCTATGCAGTGTCAGGGAACACCACATGACACCCATAAAGCAAAGTAAAGTATCTTCCAGTGACTCAAAACTATTGCTGAGTCCAGCATCTATCAGGGGAGAATGGTTAGTGGAACATTAGGCAAGAGCAGTATCTCATAACTTCAGATTAATTTGTAAGGGCCAGATTTTCAAATGGGCCTTGCAACCAACATCTTTTCTTTGTGTGTTGGCAAACAAGGCCACTTGTGATATAACGTAGGAGCAGACTGCTGCAGCTCATTTGATAAAGATGCACTGAAAAGCTGAACTGAAAAGCTTTCGGCTGCCAAGATCTGTGTTGTCTGCACCAAATGGCAATATTGACACCTAAAGTAGTGTAAGTAAAGCACAGCCCCCCGTGCTACCTTGAGATAATAGTAGTCAGAAATGGATACAGCCTAATAGCACATCCCCTTGTAAGCACAGAGTCAATCCCTGAAGAGATTAGTAAAGATATAAACAGTTGCAAGAGAAAGAACTCTGTCCTTAGATCTTTGCAAGTATGTAAAGAAAAGAGGTCAAATGTTGCTTTCAGCAGTGTCTAATTTAAATATTCACAATTCTGTTAATGATTTGGGGTCTCAATCAAAACTAGATTTCAGTTCACTTTAGAGTGTGAGAAAACCACCCTACTTTTGCAGCACTTTAACCCTATGATTGACTCATTTCACCGATGTGAATAGTTTGTCATTAACAGTTCCAGAACGGTTTCCAAATAGGTTTCTCTTGCAACTGCAAATTTGACCAGAAGAATTAACAATCTTTGCTCTTATGATTACCATAACAGAACCCTGAGCATACACACGACCCTTCACTATAGCTCATACTTACGCGTGAAGAGTACGTTTATACATGAACTCACTTGCACCTATTAATGATTGAAAGAAGAAAACTCTCCCCACTCCCCCAGCAGTTTATTCACTACTTCCCACTGTTGCATCTTGCCCTTTTGGCTAAGATCAAGCAAAGTACTGGTTTAACATCAGATATAAACCCTGATAAGGAATGTATCCCACATCTGCAGGGAATGACCTGACTTAATAGGGTCTTTTGCATCTTTTATATTATTTCATGTCAATGTTTCCAACGAAAGGAACTACTAAGTTTGGTGCAGACGATATCATTTAAAAGTCAACCTGTGGACGCACAGAAAGGCTTTGATTTTTTCATTAAGTCAACCAGTGTTTGAGTACAGAGAAAGGATAATACACCAGGACTCTGAGATCTGAGTTATATCCCTGGCTCTGAACACACCCTTGCCATTATCTCTAGACCACTCAAGCATTCCGTGCCTCAATTCTCCATCTGTCATCTTTCTTCTACCCTTTAGCTAATCTGTTCAGATGGTAAGTGCTTTGGGGCAGGGACTGTGTGCGTTTTCACAGGAATATAGTGTAATGGTGCCTTGATCTCTACTGGGAACTCTAGAAATTAGTATAATAGAAATAATAGCAATGATCCAAAAGAGTCACAGCACCAAAAAATGTTGGAAGTGGTTGGTTTAAACTAAAAGGTAACAGAGCTGTGTGAAAGCCATGATGTTTGAGAAACATGGTGCGAACATTTTCAGTTAGTGACCATTCATTTTGCAACTCATTTTGTTTTCCATCACACTTCCACAAATACATAATTTTCCCACCAGAAACACAAGAAATCCAATATTTCCTGTACATTTGGAAAAAACTTTGAAACATTTCAGCTGAAGAAACTTCTATTTGAAGCTTGTTTGCAAAATGGGACCCATCTTCAAAACAAAATGTGACAAGCTCACGTTCTGCTTTGCAAATTTAGTTTTCAGTTCTTTTTTTTGGTCTCCCCCCAGAGGTAAAAGTTAGTAACTCTGCACTGCAATACCTTTGTCCAGATATTTAGGTAAATGAAGTGATAGTGAAATCTAAGGGCCAGATTTAAAAAAAAAAAATGCTGCTCCCATACGGAATATCTGACCACTTTATTTAGGTGCCTAAATTGGAGGTCAGCACTTTTGGAAATCTAGCTCTACTGAGAAGTGCTCAGCACCCACAAGAGTCTGCATTTTGATCCATGCACCTAAACTAGCGCAGCCACCTTTGCGAGATATAAGAGATCAAATGAGCCCAGCTGGGACCCTAAATACATTCCACCTGTGAAACTAAAATAGGGGTTGTGAAGAAGGAAAGGGTACATGCTCTAGTGATTACTCAGAGCCACATGATCATTGTAAAAGCAGGCATTTTTAAAGTTAAATCAAAATCCCGCTTTCATCTTGGAGAGTTAATCTTTTATAAACCATCACAACACAGAAACTTTCACACAACTATCTTTATTTCACCTTTGTTTGTGGCTGAATTTAGATCAATAAAAGGTACACTTGAGTTTATAAAAAAAAAAAAAAAGACATGAGCTTTTTGATGCACGGCTGGAACGCAACACAAAAGTCTCCCAGTGTACACTGATGGCAGCATCAGATAACACTACAAGTCCCTCTCTCTTCCTCATCACTTCCTGGGCCGTTCCTGGTCAGTGCTTCTCCAAACTATCCTGAGTTCTTTTGACTCATTTACGTAAACTGAATACAAACAGAAGAACAGAGTGTTTAGTTTTATTTTTGTTCCACGCATGCTATGCAAATATGATGAGACAGCTACGACCACTGGGAAAGATAATCTTCCTACAATGCAGCTGTCCTCCAAGTTGATTTAACTAAACCAGTTAATTGCATCTACATTAGTCTTTCAACAGCCAGGTAAGACAACTCCTGGGTCCACAGAGGAGGGGGTTAAAACAGTTTAACCTGCAGACACTAATAAGCAGCAGTGTGATTGTCCCAGGACGGTGGCTAATAGCAATGCTGAGCTTGTGGCTTCTCCACACTTGATCTAAGTCAGTTCAACTACAATGGCAGTCAACTAACCCAGTTTGGAGAATAAATATCTAATTCAGGCTCAAACTTTGTGAACAATGGGAACATACCCACTCTCCAAAGGGGAGGGCTTTAGAATCTAGAACAGCGGTTCTCAAATTGTGGGTCGCGACCCCATTTTAATGGGGTCGCCAGGGCTGGCTTAGACTTGCTGGGGGTCCAGGGCCGAAGCCCAAGCCCCACTGCCCAGGGCCAAAGCCCAAGTCTCAGGGCTTTAGCCCTGGCAACAGGGCTCAGGTTACAGGCCCCATGCCTGAGGCTGAAGCCCTTGGTCTTTGGTATCCCCAGGGCGGCAGAGCTTGAGTGGGCTCAAGCTTCGGTCCCCCCTCCTGGGGTCGTGTAGTAATTTTTGTTGTCAGAAGGGTGTTGCGGTGCTATGAAGTTTGAGAACCTCTGATATAGGAGATACGAGAGATAAACAAGGTGCTATTCCTTCCCCACCATAACGCTGGGGCCAAGTAAGCTGCCTATACAATTTCAGCCTTTGAGAGTCCAAGAACCAAGGTACGCATCTGGAACTCATAGGGATGGCCCCGTTACCACCAAACTGGAGCATCAAGGTTAGGCAGGAGCTGATCAAATCATTGGGAGTGGAGGGAGGGAGAAATATACTACAGAAGTAGTACAGAGTGCCTCTATTCAGTGTTTTAATAAATCATATTGGCATTTTATTAAATTCTACTGACGTTTTTAGAGAAAGTGAGTCTCCTTACACATGATTTTGGTTCTCCAAAGATCATTATACATCCACACTCCATGGCCTGCACTGCCACACAGAACAGTGTTCCAAATGTTTTGTGTGTGAAATTTCGAGATGCTTGCCTGCCTCAGTGGCAGATGGTATGTCAAGTTGTCACTAGGGCCTTATCTACACTAGGGAATTTTAGAAAACAATTTACACCTGTTCAGCTGCACTACAGGGAGTCTTAGCACAGACAAGACTCTGGCAACTTCTGACACTTTTTACACCAGCAGGTTTAATCACAATCTCTGTTATAATCTGGAACCTGCCAGAGCTTTGGCTAAAGAGATACTTCCACTGGTACTGCTGAACTGGTTGGAATTATCCACAAAATTTCCTAGTGTAGAGAATGCCTCAGTGACATTCTGACATTGATTTTCAATTAAACTTCGGTTCTTAAATGCCTGCATCAATTTTAAAAAGTGGACTTATGTGCTTTTGAAAATTTTATCCAAACCCTAGCTACCTCACCCATCCCTTCCTCCGTTGATCTCAAAGTACTTAATTAAACATGGCAATGAATTCACTCCATTTTATGAGTGCAGAAAAACTGAGGCACGAGCTCACTAAGGGACTCAACAGATGACATGGCAAGTTTGTGGCAGACCCGGAAATAAAACCCAGGTCTCCTGCCGTCTAACCTCATGCTCAAACCATTAGAACACAGCTCTCCCATTTTGTTCCACAATGTTAAGTCACCGCCACCTGGGATAAAGCCTTCTCTGTTAAGAACATGAGAGCACAAGAATCTAGCAATTTTAAAGTATCCATGTAGTTTCCCCTTTCCCCCAAAAACTACTCAGACACGCAGAACAGAGTCCAACCCCCCCTCCCTCCCCCCCAGAGGAAAGGAATAGCCAGCTGGTGAGGCAGTGACTGCCATCAAGTACATGCACACCATGTGCTGGTGAAGTAGTTTAATACTTCTGAAGTTTCCCTAAGGAGCCCTCCACCTCCCTTTAAACAGCCACCCAAGTGCAGGGTGAATCTCTTACATGTTATTCCTCCCTAGGGAAAAGCCCTTTTTAAAGAAAGATTTCCAGCTTGCAAGAAGAGGGTGACAGCACTGGACCTAAGCAAATTTTAAATGTGGGTCCAGAAACTCGTGGTGTCAAAGCTTCTGCTTTACTTGACATACTGTCTACAAAAACCATTCACTGGAGAGGAACTGTGATCATGTGAATCCAGGGACACTGGATGAATGGAGAAGTTTCCTGATGATTTCTGGGAATGGAAACCCAGTTCTGAACTCCTTTCTCCCTAGGGCAGAAGAGGTAAGGCAGCTTTTCAAGGCAAAGTGCTTAGTCTAGCAGCCTTGGGTATTGGTTGGTCTTCAGAACAGCCCTGGTCTGGAGGAAACCAGTTGCCTATTTTACTAAGCCCTAGATAAAAGCGCAGGGCATAAGGCACCTCAGTAAGTGAATGAATCCACACACACCAAACCCTCCACCCCCATTCCAAAAACACCAACAAGATCTCCTCTTACCCAACAGACAATGGGGCTGTAATAACAAAACTTCTGCCACAGATTTGGGGTGCTTTGCATCAAAATCAGTCACAAACGTTTTTTTTTGTTACATTTTTTATTTCCACAATTACCCTATTTAGGACCACAAAATGATATAGCAGCTGCTCCCCAGTTGGAGCTTTCAGATCTTCAACCGGATCTTGCACCCGTTTAGTCCAAGCCTGAACAGCAGAATGGAAAAGGAAACAGAGAGGAAGAGTTCAGTAGATCGGGTTTTTGAAGACCGCTTTTGGAAAATTGGAATCCTTCTGGCAATGAGAACTGGAGCTAGGACATTTGTCTGGGTAGGAACAGATCAGCCTTGCAACAACAGGAGTATTTGGCACTAACATGCTTGCAGGAATTCTGAAGCCAAGAGGTTAAAACTAGTTTGTACCTTTCACTAATATTTGATCAGACCATTCACTTGGGATAGGCAGGTTACTATTGAGCTGACAATCAGCCCAGTGTATTTCAAACAAAAGTAACAAGCCAGATTTATGACTTCAAGCAAAGCAGGTCAGCATATACCTGCTTGGCTACCACGGAAGTTCTCAAACAGAGGTGGGAACTTCAAGGATATGAGATGCAAAAGGATTGGTCATTCTCTCCTACTGCTTGTCACTTGGCACATCCCAGAGTCTCACAGAGCTTTTGATTGTGAATGTAGTGTCCCTCCCCAGCAAAAACCACCATGCAGTGTAGGTGTTCAATTCCTGATGGTGATAGATCACACATGCATCCAGCTTTCACAAGGTAATGTGCGTGAAGCAGTCTTAGTTTGTTCTGCCAACCCAATAATAAATTCTGGATGTGACAAAAAATATTCCACCTGCATTCCCAAAATGCTGTCAACACGCAACAGACTCTGCCAGGAGCTTCCCACCAGCTTTGTCAGCCATTTCAACACACAACAGGCTGGCATTTTTGCTTCCTTTAGAAAAGGTACCAAATACAGTGACACACAAGCATAGATTAGCAAAGAGGTTCCTGCAATTGACAATCTCCTGCTGGAAAGTCACCTTTTAAAGTGTCGAGGTAGTGTTCAGATACCAATTTACCATGGAAAGAACAGCACATGATCAATAGCACAGAAACTCTTCAAGGGGCCTGTATTCTAAGCAGGAGGTAATCAAATTAAGTAATATTAAGGCCCAGTCCACTTCAGCTTCTGTCAAAAGACAGTGGAAATCTCTTGGCAGCCTGAAACAAAACTCTGAGATTTGTGCACAAGCACTGCAAGACAAGACCAGATTAGTAGGCTGTGATCTTTTTCTGTGTTGGGAAAAGAAACCATGATAGTTGGCTAGCCCCCTGAACTATTATTAGTTACCTTTTGGCTGAAAGCAGATGAGGGATCTTTTGTGATGGGTATCACAACAAGTTAGAAGCAATGGATAAGCTAAACTCCAGTCAATCAGAAGAAGGAATCACTAGAAGACAGGTTGACCACCCTACACCTGCCTCCTGGGACTAGATTAGACTGACTCATGTCAACACAGATCATGATCCAAATGGATAGTAATGACAAACTAGCCCAGATTGTTGAGATGAATGTAACCCTTGCCCATGGAATTAGCCCCTTCTTCCTTTAGCTTTGCTCATCCAAGGTGTAGCTCCTGTCTGTTTCTAGCTTTGTACCACCATGCTAGCTGTCACTGCCTTCCAGACAGTTAGGCAATATGGGAAAGAGATTATCCTTAAATAGCTACACCACATTTATCCCAACATACAGTAACTCCTCACTTAACGTTGTAGTTACGTTCCTGAAAAATGCAACTTTAAGCGAAACGATGCTAAACGAATCCAATTTCCCCATAAGAGTTAATGTAAATGAGGGGGTTAGGTTCCAGGAAAATTTTTTTCACCAGGCAAAAGACTGTATACACACTGTATATATATCTATATATATATCTATATATATATATATATACACACACACACACATATACACACACACACATATACACACACACACACATATACACACACACACAGAGTGTATATACACCTCTACCCCGATATAACGCTGTCCTCGGGAGACAAAAAAAATCTTACCGCGTTATAGGTGAAACCGCATTATATCGAACTTGCTTTGATCCACCAGTGCGCGTAGCCCTGCCCCCCGGAGCACTGCTTTACCATGTTATATCCGAATTCATGTTATATCGGGTCACATTATATCGGGGTAGAGGTGTATACACACACACACACACGTACGTTTTAAACAAACAATTTAATACTGGTACACAATGATGACGATTGTGAAGCTTGGTTGAGGTGGAGGAGTCAGAGGGTGGGATATTTTCCAGGGAATGCCTTACTGCTAAATGATGAACTAGCATTTGGCTAAGCCCTCAAGGGTTAACTCGTTGTTAATGTAGCCTCACTCTACAAGGCAGCAGGCATGGAGGGAGGGGAGAGAGCATAGCAGACAGAGACAGACACACACACCCTGTGTGTGACAGAGAGATGCGCATTTCCCCTTTAAGTAGCTGACCCCAGTCTTAAGTACACTGTCTTGTTAATTAGATCAGCTTGCTGAGACCACAGCTGTTGCCTGGAAGCTCCCTCCGTCCTGAATCCTGTCATGTGTCCCCCCTGCTCTATGGAAATGGGATAAGCGGGGTGCAGGAGCAGGGGGAGGGGGACACCCTGACATTAGCCCCCCCATACAGCAAGCAGGAGTCTCTGGGAGCAGCTCCAAGGCAGAGGGAAGGAGCAGCACATGGCAGTGGGGGGAGGAACAGCTGAATGCCGGCAACTGCTAGCCTGCTGGGCAGCTGCAGCACAGGGAACTTAGGGGAGCGAGGAGCTGATGGGGGGGAGGGGGCTGCCAGTCCACCCTGATTCCAAGCCCCCACCAGCTAGCTCCAACGGGCTGCTCTTCCTGCAAGCAGTGGACAAAGCAGGCAGCTGCCAAAGACGTTAGAAGGGAGCATTGCACAACTTTAAACGAGCATGTTCCCTAATTGATCAGCAACGTAACAACGTTAACTGGGACGACTTTAAGAGAGGAGTTACTGTACCTAGTATTTCAGTTGGGTTTCCAACGCAGCTCATCAATACACTAATTTAAAGCTTAAAACATCTACACTGTTCTAGTCTGGGCTTCTTAATGAGTAGCAACTCAGTTGTGCTATACTGTATCAAAAGATATGGTTGTTTTGACTTGTGGGAAGATGCATAGCAGAGACTAAAGGACACATTTTAATAGCCCCGCCTCCCTTTTCACAGCACAATTTGTTTCCACCAAAAACCCCACACCCAGATTTTTGGCACCTGTACTTTATGGCAGGTGCAAATCTTAGTAGTTACATGCCTACCCAACAGCAGGTGCCAATCAAGTAGCTAGGGTTACCATACTTCCGGATTTTCCCGGACATGTCCGGCTTTTTGGTCCTCAAGTCCCCGTCCAGGAGGAAATTCCAAAAAGCCGGACATGTCCGGGAAAATAGAGAGAGGTCGTGGGGCTTGGGTCCGGGCTAGAGCCGCTGGGGCTGGCGGTGCTCGGCTGCCGGCCGGCACCGCTCAGCCAGGGCCGGGGCTGGAGTCGCTCGGCCGGAACCGGGGCCCGAGCCAAGCTGGGCCGGAGCCGTTGGGGCTGGGGCTGGGGGTGCTTGGCCGCCGGCCAGCACCGCTCGGCCGGGGCCCGAGCCGAGCTGGAGTCGCTAGGGCCGGGGCTGGAGCTGCCGGAGCCGGCCACCGGAGGGAGCCGCTCAGCCGGGGGGGCCGGACTGGGCCTCGCCTCCTCGCGCCCTCCCCCCCCCACCCCCCCCGCCACCGCACCAGCTTACCTGCTGCCTGCCTGTTTTAGGTTTCCCACGAACATTTGATTCGCGGGAAGCAGGGGAGGGGGAGGAGCAGGGGGCGGAGCGTTCGGGGAGGGGGCGGAGTTGGGGCAGGGCCCCGTGGAGTGTCTTCCTTTTGTTTTATTAAAATATGGTAACCCTAAAGTAGACGTATGTAATAACCAAATTCTGCAACCAAAATGTGCAGGCACAAAATGCCCAAGCTCAGCTGAAAATTTATACCCAAGCGTCTGTCTATACTGCAAGTGAAAGCGTGATTGGTCACAGGTATACCTACCTAGCTTTAATCTAGCTAGCATGGGTAACAACAACGTACATGTGGTGGCACGGACAAGCAACCAGAATACATACCCAGGGACTCTGTAGGACTCCGGCTGCTAACCCATGCCTAAACCCATGACACTACATGTACTCTGCTACTGTTACCCACGGTAGCTAGATTAAAGCTAGCATAGCTCTGCCTACCTTCACTTGCAAGTGTGGACATATTCTAAGACTAGGACAACCAAGTTGTCATGTGTTACATAAACTAGACTTGATTTCATCTGTAGCTGTGAAAAACTGGTAGATTAGTCCAGTATCTCAGCTAAATTAATGAGTTTTTATTTCAGTTCTTTGCATGTACTTAAAACACTCCTTAAAGGTGTCCATTTATCAATCCTGGAAATGCAGCCCTCTAGATACAGAACATATACATCACACTAATAACGACAGGTCAACTTCCCCCACATTATCCCACCAATGTGCCTCAGCCTTTTACAGCGGGACCACTTATGGGGATAAGCAGAGTTCAGTCGACAGGTACATTAGTTCTTGGAATCTCCATAGGGACTGAGCAGTGATTTGTGATAAGGCCACTGTCCACCAGGCCTGGACCGAAACACAGTAAGCAATCAGACAGTAAGAGCTTTCAGTCACTACTGATTAAGGCTGGATTTGACTTGGCAATCTAGAGATGAAAAGCTTTATATCATTCCCAATTCCCTGAGCAATCAAGCTCCAACTAAGGTTGTTGAGTCCCATCTTGAAGCAGGACCCAATAAGTCTCATACAACTGTTGGTCTGAGGTGTATAATATGAAGAGGGCAATTGATAGTTTGCTGTTCAGTTGCATCTCCTATTTTGGTACCTGCTGTAAGTAAAAGTTAGAACAAATATGTAACCTCAGTACAAAGTGGGGTACTATAGAATGGATCCATTTGTACATTACAAGCAATTTAACCAGTTCATCTACAGCACTGTAGTTCCTAACATTAGGACTTTATTAACGCAAACAGCAACTGAGTGTTCTTGTCCTACATAGCCTGTGTAAAGTACAGTTAAGCATGTTTAAAGGATTTTAAAATCAACTATTCTGGACATAGGACAATACACACCTAGACATGCCTCTTGCAATAATAGGATTTTGAAGTGTAAATAACCCTGCAATTCATTTTTCACGTATTTGTACACACAAGCATCTAAAAAAAGTTAAAATATCACTCAAACTTATTTGTATAGCATCCATCAAGCAAGCTTCTTAAGGAGATTTTAAAACATGATTATAGAGACAAGAAAAGATCACAAACAGGAATGGTCCTCGGACTGACTATTCCTGAACAGTGGCTCCTGAGACCAAAATGTTGAACTAGGCATCCCCCTGCCCATTTGCTACAGCAAAAAAATTCTTTGGATGAATCCCAAGATGTGTAGGATGTATTTTTTTTAAAATCACCTATATTGAGTCTGAAGATATTGTGACTTTCTTCTTAACCATATTGGAGATTGGAGAGGGCTCCAACCACTATCAGTTACAGCACCCAGCCAAGATTAGGTTAACATCAAGAAGGATTTTAAAAATGTGGACCTAGTAGAATCTATTGGATGAAAAGGGTGTTTTATTTTGTTTAATATAAGGTGAGGAGCTGGCAGAGTTAGACGGTTTTATATTCAAACCTTAGCAGGTCAGGCGGAGATGGAAGGGAGGGCTTCACAGTTTGTAACGAAGAAGGACTATCACGATACACACCATGGTCTTGTCACCTACCCATTCTCCTGTTCTCCCAGGGCACCTACCTTACTGTACGTCACTACCGACAAGTTGTTCGAGTGACTGCTGGGGGAGAGATTTACAGAGTTTTGTGACAGTCCGTTCTGATCTTGTTCAATTTGGTCAGGAGCAGGCCCCCACGTGTTTTTGCTGATTGTGCCTAGCTCAGAACCCCCAGGGTCTTTTAGGTTGTTTTCATCTGGTTGCCTGTTCTTCTGCGGAGAGGCGAAGGGGTTAAAGTTTCCTTCTACCTTGCGATGTGGTTGTGTGTTGAATTCCGTTTCGAAGGATGACAGCTGCTGCGTTACTCCTAAAAGTCCTCCAACTTCCACGCTGAGGATCACCCAGATGACATCTGTGAAAAGGGAAGGTCATTTAGGTCACTATTAGATGTAGCTTACAGGGGAACAGGGAGACCACTCCTGCCCCTGTAATACAATAATATTTTTAACTTACTTAGCATTTTTCAACCATACATTTTTACAGTGTTTTACAAGCATCAGGTAAGCCTAACACCTCTGAGAAGCATGCAAGTGTTCTGCCAAGTAAGCAACAGTATATGCTACTCAGGACAGTAGCCAAGTACTAAACAAAAAAAGTAATTATTGGCCTCACAACATAAAGGCCCACACACAGTCTAGTTTCCTATAGACTGAAAGCACCAAGAAAGTGAGACTTGCCCGAAGCCACAGAGCAAGAGTGAGTGGCAGACTGAAAGAACCCAGAAGACTACTCCAGTCCTTCACTTTTCTGCTGCAGAATACGCTCATTTACACCAGCTTCGCTTACATCTGTATGTGAGCAATGTGGCTGAGTTATGTAAATGAATTTCCTGTTTTTACATTAGTGGGTTACAAATTGTTGTAATAAGCCATAAATCTAGTGTGTCTGTTCAGTTCATGATTTTTAGTGTCTAGTAGAGTTATGAATTTAAACTCCAAGGGTCGACATTTGAAAGTGTTGTGCAGGTTTTCTTTGAGGAGGACTGAAAGGTCAGATATAGAGCAATCACTTTGTAAAAATCATTCACCCAGAGGTGATAGGGAGTTTTTCGTCTCATTTTCCTGTGTCAGTTCGAGCGTGTAGTGATTGTCCGGTTTCACCCACATAGTTGCTATTGGGGCATTTAGTGCACTGCATGAGGTATACCACATGGTGTGACTGGCACCCAACAAGGACCAAAATGGTGGAGCATCTCTGGTGGACCATCCTTGTTTGGTGAAGGTGATTTTAAGTGTGTTCAGGGGTATATACATGGATTGAACAAAGACACAATGTATGGCTTATTACAAAAATCTGTAATCCACCAACGACCCCTTTTTGTCCTATGACTGCAGAGGTGTTAACCGGCCACTCTATCTTGAATGGTCCCTTAAAAGAGTGGTGCCCAACTTATTACACAGGACAGCCACAGAAACCTAAGCACAACCTTGTGTGGGCCAAACAAATTCTACATATTTTAATAAGATTAAAAGTCACCTGTCTTGATTTATATTTTAAGTTCAGCTTGTTTCATATGTATTTAGATAGGTAGCTTTTGTGTACAGTATTGTTTATTTACACACTGGTGTAAACTAAAATGATGTAAGCATGATGACAAAACACTAATGAATCAGCCTCTAGTATATTGCGTTGAAGCAGGCTGCGGGCGTTATGAAATGCTCTGGTGGGCCATGTACGGCCCGCGAGCTGTCTGTTGGGCACCCCTGCCTTAGAATATGGGCTAACCACTTATGCTGAACAATCTGTTCCACCTTGCATTTAGCTGTGAAGCTCAGAGTATTTTTCCCAGATCTGAAGAAGAGCTGTGTGTGGATTGAAAGCTTGTCTCTCTCACCAACAGAAGTTGGTCCAATAAAAGATATTACCTCATCCACCTTGTCTCTCTAATCACCTGCTGGTTTTCCTCCAGATAAAGTTAATCTGCAAGCAACCCAGCTGCTTGCAACACGCTGCCAGTGGCAGGCTAGGGAAAAGAGGACAGCAGGTTCCTTTACAGTTTAGTAAGCTACCAGTGCTTCTCAAACAGCCCAACTCACAGCATGTCTCTTCTCATTTGCCACCATGCTTAGTTTGACAGGGTTTAGCTGCCTTTACTTTACTGAGACTAATGGGATTCACTAGCGCCTTTTCTGCTCCCAATATTCCTTTTTCATAGCCATCTTAGTTCGTATATGAATGTATCAGCAATCAACACCCCATATCCTACCCATGTTTAAATCCTTTATGAAACATCAATTAGGATACTGAAAAGGCACAAGAAATTAGACTAAATCCAATTACTTCTACAGAGGATTCTTCTCTCTTGGTTATACCAACATGGTCAGCAGCTTTCGCAAAAAGGTCTGGCAAGTAGTGAAGTGGTGCCATCTGCTGTTAATCTCTGGCAACTCATCAAGTTTTATCCCAGCATTAGAGGACATGTCAATTCAGGAAAGGCCAGAATGATTAATATGTCATCATGCTTTTAAGGCTTTTTTCCCCTTCCCTATTTGAAAAGGAACTGCAAAGTTTGGACTTGAAACTTTCTGACATGCCCCCATCATTAGTGGAACATCTGTAGACTGAAAATTATATGCAAAGTAGCCCAAAAATTATTTCCTTTACCCACCTGCCAAGCTCACAATTTAGCCATTTGACCTGAAAAAGCTAATGAAATAAATGCTCCCTAACACAACAGTTCCTCTATTGGAGAGGCCGGAGTCTGAGCCTGGCATGTTGTACCACTTAGGTACAAGAGGCCATGTGTCCTAGAAGTTTCAGGCAATTCCTTGCTATGATGGTTGGAAAATGCCTGAGACTTCAAATGATGTCACCCAGGGCCAAAACCTCGCTTGCGGAAGGTATGCCCTGGCGTGTGTCGAGTCCAGCACTGCTGCTATGAACTCTATCCACTGAACAGGGGAGAGCATTGATTTCCCCACGTTCAGGATAAGGCCCAGTTCATCGAACGTCTTTCTTATGAAGTCGACTTGTAGCTCCACTTGAGCCCTGGAGTGGCCCTTGATCAGCCAGTCATCGAGGTACGGGAACACCTGTATCTGCCGCCTGCGCAGGAACACAGCCACAACTGCCATGCATTTGGTAAAGACACAAGACACCACTGACAGGCCAAAGGGGAGGACTGTGAACTGGTAGTGTTTGCTTCTCACCACAAACCTGAGGTACCTTCTGTGGGACGGTGTAATTGCTATATGAAAGTACGCATCCTTCAAGTCAAGGGCGGCATACCAGTCCCCTGGATCCAAGGAGGGGATGATGGAGGCCAAAGAGGCCATGCGGAACTTTAGTTTCCTCTTGAACTTGTTGAGCTCTTGCAGGTCTAGGATGGGCCTTAGCACACCTTTGGCTTTTGGTATTAGGAAATATTGGGAACAGAAACCTTTGCCCTTCGGCTCCTGAGCAATCTCTTCCACTGCTCCTAGCGATAGGAGTGCACCTCCTGTATGAGGAGTTGCTCGTGAGAAGGGTCCCTGAAGAGGGACAGGGAAGGGCGATGGAAGGACAGAGAATTGGAGGGAGTATCTCCTCTCTACTATGCAGAGCACCCAGCAGTCCGATGTGATATGGGCCCACACAGGGTAGAAAGGGGATAGTCGGGACGAGAAGGTAAGGCGGGTTTGATCCAGTCCAAGTTCTGGTGCGTCTTCCTTGTTCACACCTTCAAAAGGCCTGCTTCTGACCCCCTGCAGATCCTACAGCAATCCTTTTGATGGCTCTCCCTCAAACACCAAGTACGAGGATCACTTCTGGGCATACGCTTGCCGCAGACCTTTGAAGCCAGCAGACCGCAGGATGCCCTAGCGCTGGGATAGTGCTGGAGGGGAAACCCCTCCAAAGGAAACTTAAGACCTAAGTAAAGTACCTACTAACTACTTAACATTAACTACATACAGACTGCCACATGAACTTATCACAACAAGAGCAAGGGGAAGTTCCAGCTAACCCTCACTGGCGGTAAGAAGGAACTGAGGGGGTGGCAAGTCAGTAGGGCCCTATATTGAGCATCATGATGGCGTCACTCCAGGGGGCGCCCGGACCGACCCGACGGATACTGCTAGGAGAAAAATCTTCTGGCTGCCGCGCGCGCACACACCAGATTGGAATTGACATGAACAAGCACTCGAACAACTAATCATTATTTCCATTACTCCAGCTTTCATTGCCTTTCCCAACCCAACTGGCACAATTTATTTGCAATTATTATGGCTTTGTATTAGCATTAATACAGTTTCATTCATGGGTTAAGAGTCTCAGGCATGTGACTTGCAAGTTAGGTAGCCAAAAAAAATTCAGAAACTCCATGCCAGCCCAGTGGTTTAGGATCATCTGAATTCAAATTTGGAGCTCCCTAGATCGTGAGGGGCTGGGAGAGCTATGGAAGTAGCACATTTAGTCCCAGGAGAAGCACTTTGTGTTATTTTCAAAACACACCTCTGATTAATGCTCTTAAGTAGCACTGCACTCCAGAGGAAGCCATTTCCAATCCTCGAGGGAGGAATGATTGTTTTAATACCTTGGGGGTGGGTTTAGGGAGGGAGGGAAACGGAGGGATGGCAAAATTCTCCTCCCAATACACACACATTCAGAGCTAGTCAAAATTAGGTATGCTGCACATATCTGGAAGGACACCTACTGGTAATAGTCAGCTCCATTACCATCACTTAAGAAAGGGAATTAAAGCATCATATTTCAAAAATCTAACGGGGAAGAAACTAATACATGAGTAGGGATCTAAAAATATGGTATATGCAGAAGATCACCACAGGAAAGCAAATTTCCTCTCTAGATGCCCCACACTTGGAGAAACAAAGACAAAAGAATGCTTCTACAAATAAAATTACTCCCACATTCCAAGCATTAGTAATTTTATGACCAACATCATCTGTAGTTATCCTAGCTAAAATAGGGGTAATCAAACCATGCGTCAGAGCACCATCCCATCATGCAGAGGGATCAGGAAAGAATTCCACACACTGTGTACAACATTGAACTGGCTATAAATTATGGGGAGGGATCTTCCTTGGAAGCAAGTTATCACTCTTGATGGATCTGATTTGATATGACACCACTTACGTTTCTAACTGAGAAATGTAAATATCAGGAAGAGCTATACATGAAAAAAGCAAATAAAGAAGATTTATAACCTTTACCCTACACTTTACTTCTAATGACCTTTAAAAATAAAAATCACATGCTCTTACATAGCTTTGCAACAACAAAGACAACTGCAGTTATGTAGACATCCTGAACTGAAATAAAAGCAGGAGAGGACAGCTTTCTCTCATTTCAGGTATAAATTACATCCCCTTCAAAGAAAGCTCGGATCTGCCGACAGTTCTCAATAAACATGTACATAATTATTTTGTCCCATGGTGGTAATATTTCTCATTTGACCCCATGCATGTAGGGCACTCTAATTGTCCAAAAAAAAAAAAATCATGAAAATCTTGTTAGCAATGTTCTTGCTAGCCGTTAGTATCAGTGAAGGTTCAGTGCAAATCTCAGAAGAGTGAAGTGCCCTGCAGAAGAGGACAGTGGGTTATTTATTATTTAGGTGAGGTCCAAACTATTTTAGGTACTTTCCAAATACAGGCCACGTTTTCCAAAACTAGGTGCATGAGGTTAGGGCTGGTTTACATTTAGGTTTTACTAGGCTAACTATTTTAGTTAAGGGTATGATTTTTTTCACCCATTTATTTATTTATTTTTACCAACTTAAGTTTTGCCAGTATAACTGCAATGTAGACCAGCCTTAAATCACAGAATCATAGGACTGGAATGGACTTTGAGAGGTCATCTAGTCCAGTCCCCTGCACTCATAGCAGGACTAAGTATTATCTAGACCATTCCTGACAGGCGTTTGTCTATCCTGCTCTTAAAAAATCTCCAGTGATGGAGATTCCACAACCTCCCTAGGCAATTTATTCCAGTGCTTAACAACCCTGATCGTTAGGAAGTTTTTCCTAATGTCCAACCTAAACCGCCCTTACTTGTCCTATCCTCAGAGGTAAGGAAAAACAATTTTTCTCCCTCCTCTTTCTAACAACCTTTTACATACTTGAAAACTGTTATGTTCCCCCTCAGTCTTCTCTTTTCCAGACTAAACAAACCCCATTTTTTCAATCTTCCCTCGTAGGTCATGTTTTCTAGACCTTTAATAATTTTTGTTGCTCTTCTCTGGACTATCTCCAATTAGTCCAAATCCTTCCTGAAATATGGCGCTCAGAACTGGACACACTGCTCCAGTTGAGGCCTAATCAGCACAGAGTAGAGCAGAAGAATTACTTCTCAGGTCTTGCTTAAATATTCCGGCTAATACATCCCAGAATGATGTTTGCTTTTTTTGCAACAGGGGGTACACTGTTGACTCACTATGACCCCCAGATCCCTTTCCACAATACTCCTTCCTAGGCAGTCATTTCCCATTTTGTATGTGTGCAACTGATTGTTCCTTCCTAAATGGAGTACTCTGCATTTGTCCTTATTGAATTTCACCCTATTTACTTCAGATAATTTCTCTAGCTTGTTCAGATCATTTTGAATCAGTATAGTTGGGAACAGCCATGGGAATAGCCATGCAGTGTAAAATATTTCTATGCTACTATAACTGCACCCAAACTGGGGGAAGGAAGGCAGGATTTGAGCAACTTTAATTATACCACTATAGTAAAATCAGCACAACTTCCTAGTTTAGATAAACCCTTAGACTTCAAAGTCCATACTTAGGTGCCTAGCTAAGCTGCATGATTTTCAAAAGTGCTGAGCACTGAACAGCTCTCACTTGAGCAAAAAAATTCCTGATATGGACAATTAGACTGTAAAATAGTCTTCCATGAAAACTGGTGAAAACTCTTTTGTTCCACTCTTAAAACTGAATTGGAAAAAACTTGAAGGATCAAGTAAAGAGAACAGTCCAGCATTGGTCCCAAGGGAATAATCTAGATCAACTCATAGGTCTTCACCATTTCATTTTCTATGTTTAGTTTCTTGGATCTGAGATCTGCATCTTCCTACTCCTAGTACAAACATGGGGAATGCAATCTGAATGTACTTCAGGATTAACATACTGGCCTTCTGGGATGCTGAAGACAGCACTTTATCACAGGACATATACCAAGGACCATCACAATAAAATGCCCAGTGCTCCTCACACCTTGCCAGAGGGAGGTGCTGTATTGGCAGCTATTCCATTAAAACACACAGGAATAAAAGTTACAGTACCTCTAGATTATCATTTGGATATTAGGAGGGTGACTGGGATACCAGCAAGTATTTGGCCAACAGCAATACAGGGATGAAGGCTCCTACCTTGTATGCTTTGGGAGCATTACAAATAAGAGAGAACTGCAAAGAGAGGAATAACTTACCTCCATAATAGAGTCCTGTAGCAGTGCACATGCGCCACTGTCCCTGATACATTCCCGCTGTGCTGGGGCTGCACATCTGAACGCTGACATCTGCAATCTCCTGGGGCTCTAGCGACCTGACCATCACCATGTTTACATGGCCAAACTGGTCTCCCCCGACGTACTTAAGACAAACCCCTGGGGGCCATGCCTCTGTCCCTGATTGAGCAGAAAAAAGTATTAAAGTGTCAGTGACAATGCAACTGTAGCGACTTCGCATCGGCTTCTTTTCTGGCAAGTGCCTGCTCGAGTAGATAAACATTTTATTAAATTAGTTACACTGCTCTGTTAAACAGTCAAGGAGATGTCAAGTTGGCTAACAGATACCAACCTAGTCAAATTTTCTAGTTCTCATACAACAGCAAGGGGAGAGAAAGATTTTCATACAAAACATAACTGTTCCAGCACATAACCAACTGAAAGGAAAGACCTGTAGAATATGCACAAGTCCTTTAAAAATTAAGAAACCCAGAGCAGTGGTTTAACAAAGTCCAACAGTAATCAACATATCTGAGTGATACCTGTGATGACACATTCAGCTGCACTTTAGCCCCATTGGGGACACATATAGCACTCAATGAAGATGACCAGCTAGTTTTTCATCTTAATTTTACTGTTTTTGTCCTCCCCATTGCATAACTGAAAATATTTTAATAGGAAACATACAAGACATTTTCCTCCAGGGGGGCATGTTCCTTTTTCAGTTTGTTGGCAGTCTTGGGAAGAGCAAATGCTTTTGTGCTCCCTGTTTGTAAATTTGTGAACTAGAAATAACATCTTCTATATTGTTTTATTTCTCTTTCCTGCAGTGAGCCCCTCCCAGCTCCATGATGGTGTGGCTGAACTCTGACAGCGTATACTGAGATCCAAGTTTAGATTGACGTTCTAGGGGCTGATGTTGTATAGCATGAAGGAATGGCGCAAAGTGGTATTTGGTGCACATGCAACAGCTCATTTGAGGGCAGATGCAGCAGTTTCATGCAACGGCAAAAGAGGAGAGGATGGTGAGATGGAAAAACTGAGGAGAATGGCTTTGAAAGAGTTGTAGAGCATGGCTCCAGTGGGTGTGTGAAGATCAGTGTCAACAGGGCATTTGGATACTCTCTTGCTCTGAGAATGTGATATGAGCTGAACTGAGAAATTTGGTCTTTGGGCTGTAGGGATTGCATTCTGCCTGCTCTAAGTTAATGGGAGCAGTTTAGGGAAGTCCATGGGCTGCAGAGAAACTTGGACAGACATATATGATTATTGCAAGCCTATGCTGAGATGGCAACTCTGGATAGGTATTAGTGACCAAGGGACATCTTGTAGGAGCATTCCTTGAGAGAGACTTCCATAAAGTCGGCTATTCTCTGGAGGTACTGCAGCAAGGGCATGGCAGTGAATCATGATTTGTGGGGTTTGGACCTAGAGAGAAAACCATCAACTGAGGAAGTATCAGTGCGAGATAGTTGGAATGGGATCAGGGCAGCTATCTTTGGATCCAGCTACAGTTAGAAACAGCAAGAAGGTTGGGGATCCTTGGAAAAGGAAGATCTGAATGATTAGCAGGCCTTATGCTGTGATGTGTGGGAGTTATGGAGTGTGACGACTTTTGTGTGAAAGGGTGTGCAGCCTGGCAACATGGTTTTGGTTTAAATAATGTGTGATTTTTATCAGTTTTAATGGCTTTAAGTTTGCCATGTGCTTAGAGTGCTATAGCTGATAAGCGCCATTAAAACAAAATGATGATTGTGTCATTCTATTTCAGTACATGCATTTCTCAGGAGATGACAGATTGCACTAACTGTCCAAAGGAGCTTGCAGCAGTTAGAGGTAGACTGGGAGATGAAAGTAAGTCTGCTGAATCGGGGTGATTCTTTAGTGCTATTATACAAGATTGGCTAGCCTGCAAAAAGACTATCACACTGCAGGAGGACTGGACCTTAGTTTTTGATAACAGGCAAAAAGCCCCTGCCTGAAACCAGTTTATTCATAAACAGAACTACATGCTTACAGAACTCTAATTGACCTGTTCAACCAACTGAGTACACAACAGCTCTGCTCTCTGCATCAGACAGAATGCAGCTCTGCCACACCAAATCCCTCAAAGCGATGCCTCACTCTGTTTTTTTCATGTTTTAGAACTGAAGTCATTTAATCAAGGGTTGCTGCAGGATCATTAAGAATCTTGGCTTCACTTCAGCATCTACCTAGCAAGATCTAATCTTGAACATTCCAGTCCTTGGATATTAAGTATTAATTAAAATATTTTTTAAATGTAAGACACTGGCCTAATCTGCACAGTAACACCACCACCACAAAAACCTGGATTGAAGCTAAACCAAGTTGTAACAGTGTAGTCTGGCCTTTGTGGATAAGGCGAAGTATTGTTATAGCCAAAATTTACAAAATAAAGTAATGCTTTAGCCCTGGTGGAAGCCAAAACAAAGTTTGGTTTTGACAGGAAGCCACAAAAACCAAGGAATTCTAAGTTGAAACTGTTTCTTTCAACTCCCTACCCACATCCTACAAGACCCAAGGACTTTAGGAAGGGAAACAAATTTTAAAGACAACATAAAATTCACTGTATCTAACAATTAATCTAGAAAAAAAAATTTAAGAAACTGAAAATCCACGTTTTCATGAAGGCACATCTGTCACTTGTGGGAGGGATTTTATGACGTAACCATAAAAACAAAGGGAAAAAAAACAAGAGAATGAGGACGGGGAAGCAAAGGGTTTTTAGTTACTAGAAACAAGTCTGTCAGTCAACAGTAGATCTCACGTATGGGGATTTCATTTGGAGCTAGTATTTTCCAGCCTCATCCTGAAAGGTTCTGAAGCTTAGACAGGACCAGGACTTTTAGGAAACTCCTCCTCAACTGCTGAGAAGATTATAGTGCCTTTACTGTGGGGGTTGCTAAGGTGAAAAACTTGTTCCCCCTGGATCTATCCCTCATCACTTGTCAAGAATGTCTCATATTTGACACTAACTGTCCATATATTATATACATCGTAAACGTACAGATTTGCCAAATAGTTTTGCACATTAGAAATAAAGTGCTCCACAGTCACCTTTCCATTTTACCCAAACAGCCACCAAATACACACAGGAAAGTCCAATATGACACCTAAACCCTCTCTCTGCAATAGATATTTTTTCATAGGATCGCCAGCTTACAAAGTGTTGAGTCTCTCTTTACCTCACTTCTTGCCCTTATGTCCTGTATCCAAGTCTAAGTTTTTAGGATGGTGGGCTTTAATATCGTTTGTTTTATAATGTTTAGCATATTACTATACAGTGCTCCAAGTTCTGTGGCATGAAGAGTCATTTATGATTTTTAACACAGCTGTAATTTGCTCACACACGATTAAGAACATTAGTCCTTGTTATGCTATCATTCTGCACAGAAGCAGCAAAAGCATGACAATTAAATTCAGATACACAGGTTAACTACTCATACGACAGCCGGTCATTGCAGCACTCGAGGACAAAGTATTATCTCCCTTTGAAACCACGGATCTCATTTTCCTCCCGTAATTACATCTCAGTAGATAAGCGCTGAGAGTTTATTTTGCCTGGCCTCACTTCAGACTCACACGGAGATGACTGTTTTGGCTCACCTCACACCGGAATGTTGTCTCCACAAACTTGCATCACATCCTCTCCTTTAGGAACTGCCACAAGATTACTCTGCTCCTAATTTCACACAATTCAGACAGTTTTAATAGAATTGCAACTGTCACAGCCTTGCAATGAGAGTAATTTAGTCTGAGCTTACACCATCTCTTCTCAGAGTTGCATCACCTCCACTGATTTCTTGACACTCTCATGGGTTCTATAAAGTGTCCCACATTTAATTGAAGGGACAGTGTACAGACCACACACAAAAAACGAATGAAATGCAGTTCTAACATACTGGCTGCTCGTGAGTTTCAAGGAGTTTAAATAAAACAATTCTGATTTTAAATGGGCTGAGTTAATTTGCTGAAAAATATCCCTTTTTAAAGGTAAACTGTTTCCATCCTCTTGCTGGAAGAGATTCTGATTAGAAGAGCCTTTTTTAAGAGAGAGAAAAGTTTGAAAATAAGAAATCCCGTACTGAATGAATACCTAAGAAAATAACTGCCCTTGGATTTCATCTTTACTTGGCAAATTCTGTAGTAAGAGACGGGAACTCAAAAGACCACGGAACACCGTAGCTGGTCACGTGCATCTGTCTGAATCAGAATATTGGATAACACTGTCCCCATGCAAGGGCTAATCATGCTCCAATTGGAGTCTGTGGCAAAGCTATTGATTTCAGTGGTGTACGATCTGGCTCCAGAGCACCACTCATTCCATTCACTATAGTAAGGCTAAATCTGTTCCTAGAGAGTTGTTCTAATACAACTATCATCCCAATTAAATGCGCCTTCCTAAGTTTAGTATACAGCATAGGGATAGAAGAAGAACTAGAAGAATAAAGAATTCCATCAACAGAAACAACTGAACAATTTTAGGACCACTTCTAGGTCACATGGTTTTACTTTCAGACTGAGAATTTGCATCACAAATTCCTTGTCCTCCGAGTTTGAAATGTTCTGTTTTGACTGTTGGATATCCTGAAGGTCTGAACAGGAAAACGAACATCCCCATAAATACAATGGTGCTACCAGGCTACTGTTCTTACACAGAGCTCAAAGTAAATACACCCAATAAACTATGTACTAACGAAGGGAACAACAGAAAATATCAATCCCGTTTAGAGGGATGGAAACTGCTGAAGTGATTGAGCCTGGGACCGAAAAAAAAAAGAGATTGTAAGGTCCTTCTAAACCCATATAGACCCCATCTGGCTCTATCCCGTCATGTTACCTCCAACACAAAAGAACCCTCCTGGGAAAGACAGTGAGGAAGGGAGAAGAGGAAGGGGCTGGGAAGCAGATATCACATCACATTTGCTTTCTTTTCTTTCTAACCTATATATAGGCCTTGGCATTACAACATCTCCAGACTAAGCTTCCTCGGGGAGTTACGGTAGATAAGACAGAAATTACAGCTCCCCACCTGTCAACATAACATGCTTCCATTTTGCCCAAACGTCAGTGTCCAAAAAGGTGAACATTTTCAAAGGCACCAAAAAGGTAGGCACCTAACTACCATTGACTTTCAATGGTATTTGGGCACTTAGCTGCCCCTTGTGTCTTTGAAAGACTCCCCCTTCATTAACACCTTGATATGAAATAACTTTATTACTGCGGAACAAAAGATCATTTTAAACAAGTGGATCTTTGTTTCAATCAAGTTTCCAGCTCAGTTCAATGAAAAAGGAAAGATTTACCCCCATTTACCTGTGTTTTGTATCCTCCATGTTTTTGTAAACTGGGTATCAGGAGGGATTGACTCCCCTTCTCCTATGGTAACATCTTCAACAAAGGACATGGAGGGCACATTGATGTTCGGACTCTCAAAGTCATAATAGGCTCCAATGGCTGCTTGTAGGTTCCTGGAAAGCAAAACAGAATGCAGCCTTAAGCACAGACCAATTGAATCAGGTCACTCTCAAGGGCTTATATACTCCATCTCTTAAAGTTAAACAAAAAAATTAAAGAGCATTAGTTCCGTTAGGTTAATTTTGGAGTACAAGGTCTTCTGATCCTCTGGCTATGTGGGATGGATGAAGCACAAAAATCACATGCGTGATTACTCAATTGCTGTATTGCTATGATACAGGCCCTGCTGCTTTCAAGATGCATGGTTATACACAGAATGGCAGGAATTCCAATCAAGGAGCCTATTTATTTACTGCTGACAGCATACTCAGTCCTGAACACAGTCCCAGCTCCACGGTGCTTATAATCTATTTCAGACAGAGTGTACTTAAGATGCAATAGATCAGATGACGGAAGAAGCCTGCAGCAGTACACACATCTTGGAGCACCATTCAATGTTATGGCCTCTAGAGCCATAGTGAATACTTTAGAAATTAAGTAATTTGATCAGCAATTTCAAAAGAAAGGACAAAGGATGGGATGAGGATTCAGAACTCCTAGCTTCAATTCCAGGCTACACTATTGTGAGCTTCAGGCAAGTCACTTAACCTCTCAGTTTACCCATCTAAAACAGAGATAATACCTCGCGGGCACACTGTGAGAGTTTTCAGTGCTGCAAGATCCTTGGGTAAAAGGTACTGTTGCAATGGAGGTTGGGTGAAGCTTTATTGAAGATGCTGCGTGTAACAGCTGCCCCTCATTCGGGATACAGGTAAGAAGCAGTTAAGCTCCTCTTTAGATTAAAATAAACGAGTCCATAGGAGCAACCACTCAAAAACACAGGCCACATACAAGGCCTGTCAGAAGCTGACCTATGCAAGTAGAGAGGTTTCACTGGGAGCAGAATGCAAATGCAAGGGGGCTGGATATTGTTTGGTGTAGAATGTGTGGGTCTGTAAGCAGAACTACCCAGAGAACAGGTAAAGAGAAGCTTGTCAGAAAGCCAAAGAAACAGAAAGAGAAGCACTTGCAGCATGACCCTGACAGAAAGCAAAGAGGGCTTTTTGGGTAGAGTGACTGAAGAGAGGCTAGGAGCAGCAAGCAAAGAAACTGCCTCCTGTTTGATTTCTGATGTGTTCAGGGAAGCAGGAGTTTGTGTACATTCATCACCCCAAAAAAAGTATATTAGAATTGAAAAAGGTGCAAAAAAGGGCAACAGAAATGATCAGGAGTATGGAACGGCTTCCATATGAAGAGAGATTGAGGCTATGACTACATAAGAGAGTTTACAGTGGCACAGCTGCACCTGCTCTAAGCTGACAGAGAGCTCTCCCGTCGACTTAATTAATCCACTCCCAACGAGCACCAACATAGCACTGTCCACATCGGTGCTTAGCTCACTCAGGGGGGTGGCTTATTCACATCCCTGAGCGACACAGTTATACCAAAGTAAGTGGTAATGTAGACAGAGCCTAAAAAGGCCGGAACCGTTCACCTTAGAAAAGAGATGACTAAGAGATTGATAGAGGTCTGTAAAATCATGAATGGTGTAGAGATAGTGAATGATAAACTGTTATTTACCCCTTTGCACAACACAAGAACTAGGGGTCACCCAATGAAGTTAATAGACAGCAGGTTTAAAACAAATAAATGGAAGTACTTCTTCACACAATGCACAACCAGTCTGTGGAAACTCGTTGTCATGGAACATTTGAAGGTCTAAAGTATAGCTGGGTTCAAAGAAGAATTACCGAAGTTCATGGAAGATAACTCCATGAATGGCTATTAGCCAAAATGGTCAGGGACACAACCCCATGCTCTGGGTGTTCCTAAACCTCCAACTGCCAGAAGCACCTGATACTGGCCACTGATGGAAGATAGGATACTGGGCTAGATGGACGATTGGTCTGACCCAGTATGGCTGTTCTGATGCTCTTTTTAAATAAACAGGGTTGCAAAGAGTTACCTATCATCAATCTCCCCTCATAATGGAAACAGCCCACTAGACACACGCCCCCCCAATACTAGCTAACTGCTTAAGGTAAAAGTAGTAATTATCTTATACGAAAATTAGGTATGTCTATAGAAGCTATCAGGACTGGGGGAAGAGGGGATAGAGAGCTTAGGTATAAATACATGTTAATGCAGCAGTGATTGTGGCTAACTTGCATCCTGTTTAAGTCATGGAGAATGTACCCAATGCATCAGGTGACACTGGAGGAATGTCCTGCAGGACATAATAGGTAGTTTTAGGCAGTCAAACAGGTTAAGGATTTTTTATTATTATTACTGTTAGGTTTTACCTAGCACAGAGCAGACTCTGATCATAATAGCCACCATGCAAGATTTTCATTGACACACAATCAATGCATTTTATACTATAAGCCATTATTCCACTCTAGGCATTTTCTACTTAGGAAAGATAGGACTATATTTAAAACAGCCAGCTCAGTCAAATGCTACAGGAAGGGTGCATGTCACATTAGCCAATAAATGAAGACAAATGCTTGGTTTTACATCATCAGATGCCTGTTGCTTATACACTGAACAAGATCTACATAACTCACGCTGGAGCTGTGCCAAAAGGTTACCGTTCACTCAACCGGTTAACACCATGATCTAGACTTCAGTCTTCACTGAAATTTCTTCCCCACATTACCCTGACCCAAGGTTAAAGATATTACCGTAGCCAGACATGGTACTACTGCACTACTTCCTCCTCTCCATCCATACACACACAGAGATAAATCTCCAGACATCCTAAAATGTCTGATCCCAAGTGTGCAGCACACAAGCAATAAAACCATTGCACTAAGGTGAAAAAAAACAAGGAAACAAGAGACAGATCTTGAGGGGAAATTGTACAGCAATTCTGAAAGCAGCCTGTAGTATTTTGTTTTCTGTTTGCTTGGCTGTAAGCATACTTCAGAGGGTAGTGGGCTATTTGTGCATCAAGGCCCTCTGCCAAGTCTCTTCCCATCCCTGTGTCATATTTCATCAGCTTGCTTTGCCACTGGGAAACAATTCAGAGTCTGCTGCAGCATTTAATAAAAAACCTACTGAACAAGATGCAAGCTGAAAAGGAGACTTGCTGTCCCAGTGTGTCCAGGTATCACAACCCCTCCCTCCCTGCCTGTAGGGTGACCAGATGTCCCGATTTTATAGGGACAGTCCTGATTTTGGGGTCTTTTTCTTATATAGGCTCCGATTTTTCCCACTTGCTGTCTGGTCACCCTACCTGTCTGCCAGCCCCCCCTCCACACAAAGACTTGGGTTTTGCTTTGTTTTTTTAAATGCTTGGGCCCTCCCAATGGAGGATTCAAGGAAATTTCTAGAGACTAAACAGAAAATGAAAGTAACAACGTAGAAAAATAGCAGGAGAATGACAAAGCAAATCTCCAAAGTTCAAGCAGGAGAATGCTTTGACACTGAACTGCTCTAAGAGATTCTACTGTGAGGCAGTATGGCATAAGTCATGCACTGCCTGGTTACACAACCAGCAAACAGATTAGACAGCAACATTTCCTTGTTGTCTTTGTCTTTTGGCAGACATCAAATGGAGTATGGGCTTAAACATGATACTACTTCTTTTGGGAAATCACACCTTGCACCAGCAGATGGACACACTAGTAAACCATCTGAACCTTGAGCTACAAAACCACAGGCAACCCTGATTCAGTTCCCCACCAATAACTCCATACCGCCAATTCAGTACCAGAGACATTTACAAGTGCAAACTTTGAAAATTAGAAAAATACTTAAAAGCAGAGATCTGCAGATATCCGCGGACCATGTCTGCAGATCGGATGTGGATACAAAATTTGTATCCACGTAGGGCTCTACTTAAAAGTTGATTTTCATCTCTCTTCTCAAAAATCCCTTCATTGGTTTCAAGTCCAAACAAGCACATTTGAGGCCCTGCATGGTGCCACCTCTTGTCTAAGTTTCTGTCCTCCCTCCCTATTACTATTTACGTGTATCACACCAGTGTGTGAAGCACTTTAGAGACAGGTATGAAAACAAGGCCCCCTCTCTGAAGGATTTATGATCTTACAAACTCCTGATTTATGCATGAGATCCTGTTATCCCCTCCCACTTCCACAAACCCCTTGACTTCATTCCTTCAACTACTCTGCCCTACATCTGGAGCAGCAGCCCTCTTCCAGTATGACAGCCCACCTCACTCTTCACTAAATCTTTCCTCAAAACTCACTATTCACCCAGGCCTTCTCCTCCCTAGATGACAAAGTTATAATAATAAATCTGGAACTGTTAAGACAAGTGCCAAACTTAACCAACATTATCCACATGAGTAATCTGTCACGGTTCCAGGGTTAGCTGCTCCTTTGTCTGCTTTCTGGTCTCACTGAGTGCAGTCCCTGGGCCTTGTGCCTTTACGTATTTCAGGTGGAATCACACGATTCACCCACTCTTAGATGGGGCCCAAGGCTATGGTACCCCATGTGTTGACTGTGCTTACTTTGCCAATCCAACTGGGTTCAGCACCTGCAATTCTTTCCTTCGGGAGCCTGTAACCTGTGGTGAAAAGAGTGACCAGACAGCCTTCTTAAATTCCAAGTATTGTTGAACAATAGAAACAAAGAATTTTGAGAAAAAGAATTTTAAAATAGAAAACACTACACAAATCTATCTTGCACAAAAGTTTACCACCCCCGATGGTAACTTAGGCTGGACTAACTTCTTCAGAAACCCCCAGGCAGTGTCTGTGTCATAGTCCCCCAAACAACTATACACTCTCAAGAGAATTTTTTTTTTTTTTAAACCTGCCAGGAGTTCTTTTCATCTGTCCTGGTTCAAACCAGTTTTGTGGGCTAGCTAGAGAGAGGAGGCAAAAGCTAATAGCCCTGGCATGGTCCCTTAACTTCCAAATGTTGCACCATTCTTTCCCTTCCTGCCTGTTTTTTCAAACAATCTTCTGTTCAGTTAAATCTATTCATACAGAAAACAAACCAGTAACCAGGTCAACATACAGTACTCATAAATTATTTCAGAGCAGCTCCAAATTAGTCATGTAAGCTAAATGCCTTCCTTCTCACACCCACCTCTTTTGTCCAGACTTTGGTTAGACTGTAAGCAGCTCTTATTTTCTGTCATTTCAGGCAAATCTCTATGAAGTATGCATTTATAGGGTACTTTTCAAAGCACGTGTACAGATGTTAATTGAGCCTCATTCTCCCTTACAAGGTAGGCTACTATGATCCCTCTTTTCCACGTGGAGAAAAAAAGAGGCAGAGGTGGTAACTTGCTTAAGGCCACACAGAATGGGTAGCAAAGCAGGGAACAGAACGTAAGTATCATGATAACCAGTCCCCTGCTGTAAACACTATGCTATTTTCTCACTTGAGTCTCGGTCTTCACTACCAGGCTCATTTCTAACATAGCGAGTGCCCTCCAGAGAAGAAAAGAAAGGAATGTTACAACTGTAGTGTAAGAGAGAATATAGACAATCTGGATATCAGTGTCAACCTTCTCAGCTTCAAACTAGTCAAGGGCAAGCTGAATGTGAATGAACTGTGTAGTATCTATTAATTGTGGGCTTCCAATAATACTCCTCTAGTCACCAAGCGAGGTCGACATGCGGAAAGGCACTTTGTTTGCCATAAACTCAGCTTCTGAACTAGGGGTATGAACTGAACTGCAGGACAGTATACACCCTATGGGTGAATTTTACTCAAATGCATTCTGTCATGTTTTAAGACTTCATAAGGAAAACATTCACAATGGGGAATAAAATATACTATTGCTTAAGTGACTTGTGAGATTAATTCTTGTCTGTAAAGTTCTCTGAAATCCTTTGATGAAAGATACTATATAAATACAGATCAGAGCACAAAAATACTGTTCAAAGTTAGTGATTCATCTCCATAATAGTTCAGTAACTACAGAAATTTACATACTGATCTTTTATTGGCTTCTCCCCATCCCTATAGCCACACCACCATCTAGTTCCATCTACCTAACAAGAGTACAAAAAACAAGTAAATCACAACCCTTGCTCCTCCTACAGAAAAGCAGAGCAGAAGAGTGATGCAAGAATAAATCAAGAGCTACAGCATTGAATATTAGATGCAAAACAATGTTATACAGAGGCACTTTTGCAGCCTTTTTGAATTCTTCAATAATATAGCTGCTGTGAATTTTCTTTTCTTTTATTCTTTGCAGATCCTTGCACAAAACATCCCCGGGAACTGCAATGCTCAGCTAGGTGCTTCATGTGAAAACAGTTAAGAGAAAATATGCAAAAGAAAGAAACAGCATAGAATCATACGACTGGAAGGGACCTCAAGAGGTCATCTAGTCCAATCCCCTGCACTAATGGCAGGACTAAGAAGTATCTAGACCATTCCTGACAGGTATTTTTCTAACCTGCTCTTAAAAATCTCCAATGATGGAGATTCTACAACTTCCCTAGGCAATTTATTCCAGTGCTTAACCACCTTGACTGTTAGGGAAGTTTTTCCTAATGTCCAACCTAAACCTCCCTTGCAGCAATTTAAGCCCATTGCTTCTTGTCCTATCCTCAGAGGTTAAGAAAAACAATGTTTCTCCCTCCTCCTTCTAACAACCTTTTACATACTTGAAAACTTATGTCCCCTCTCAGTCTTCTCTTTTCCAGACTAAACAAACCCAATTTTTTCAATCTTCCCTCATAGGTCATATTTTCTAGACCTTTAATCATTTTTGTTGCTCTTCTCTGGACTCACTCAAATTTGTCCACATTTTTCCTGAAATGTGGTACCCAGAACAGTACCACATTACATTGTTGACTCATATTTAGCTTGTGGTCCACTATGACACTCAGATCCCTTTTTGCAGTACTCCTTCCTAGGCAGTCATTTCCCATTTTGTATGTGTACAACCAGGGCCGGCTCCAGGCACCAGCGCAGCAAGCAGGTGCTTGGGGCGGCCAACGGAAATGGGCGGCACGTCCGGCTCTTCAGCGGCAGGTCCCTCAGTCCCTCTCGGAGGGAAGGGCCTGCTGCCGAATTGCCGCTGAATTATGAAGCAGCAGGATAGAGCTGCCGCTGAAGTGCCGCTGATCATGGCTTTTTTTTTTTTTTTTTGCCGCTTGGGGCGGCAAAAACACTGGAGCTGGCCCTGTGTACAACTGATTGTTCCTTCCTAAGTGGAGTACTTTGCATTTGTCCTTATTGAATTTCATCCTATTTACTTCAAACCATTTCTCCAGTTTGTCCAGATCATTTTGAATTTTAATCCTATCCACCAAAGCACTTGCAACCCCTCCCAGTTTGGTATCGTCCGCAAACCTTATAAACAGAATTGATCCCCGCTCATTATACCCTTCTAGCAAGGCTGTGAACCACTGATAACTACTCTCTGGGAACGGTTTTCCAACCAGTTATACACCCACCTTATAAGTAGCGCCATCTAGGTTGCATTTCCCTAGTTTGTTTATGAGAAGGTCATGTGAGACAGTATCAAAAGTACATGAACTATTTCTCCTTCCTCGGTAATGGAACTCTATAACAAGTTACCTGGGGTTGTTCTGCTCCTTACCACTGACCTGCTGATATGCAACACCTGCTGTTTACTTTATTTGCCCCAGCTGCTGGAAAACTGGAGTGGTACTACTGAGACGATGGTCAAAATAGGAAAACACACAACTATCCTGCTGATTCTCAAAGAGCAGACTCCTCAATGGGATATCCTTGAGAGAGGGCCAAGGAATTGGAAAGAAAGCATTAGAAAATCCAAAGTGAGAGAAAGCTAACACTAAATGTTTTTAGCAGGCATGAGACGTGGTGGCTAAGTGGAAAGACAAAAGAAGTTTTATAAAACTGGATGTGTTAATCCATCACCAACTGGCTCGTGATAGACATTCCCTAAACCCATATTTTGACATGAGTTACAGAAATTTTCACTCTTGACTCCTCTTTCAAAAAAATCTGTAGGAATTTGTGATTTATGGGAATTTGGATGATCCACGAGACACACACACACACACACACACTCTGAGGGAAGCCGAAGTTTTTAGTTCAACTATTTCACGTTCCCTGATTAGCAGTCTCCCAAGAACTGTTATCAGAAAAGCAAAATCATTCAAGGTCTCTGCTGCAAATAGCTGGTTCCAAATACCAAACTGGGTTTTCCAGGAAGGGCAGAGAAATCTACACTGATTTTCTGCAGAATGAATGGCCCAGCTAATAGGCAATATATATGCTGTACCCTACTCAGAGAGAGTGCAAGGGAGGGAAACAGACTCTATGTAAGATTTTATGTAATTGTCACTGCTTTCCACACATGAAAAGTGAGAATCACTTTTCTTCAAGGTAGATAAAAAATGGATTTTTAACATCTAAATTACATACATTTTTCTTTTTAAAAATAAACCTATTTAAAATGACAACCCTATATTAAGACCTACACGTACTATACTAAAATCATTTAAATCAATTTTAAAAAATCAGTATTAAGCAAACACGTTTGCTGCCAAAGTTGTAAATAAAGTCTAACCACTGATCTGGTGGAAGTCACTGGCTAAGCAGCTGAAACCAGAGTTTGTTAAAGTGCCAAACCAGCTTCTGACAGCAGTAGACTTTTGCAGATGCAGAGAAAGTATTTTCTTCATTTCAGTTCATTCAGCTAGTTCAGTTCAATGAATACTTCATTCAAAGTTGAGAAACCGATTAGAAATTGAAGGAGGAAAGACTGGAAGAGTAAAGCAATCTACGAATAAGAACTGGGTGAGAGAGGATGTGATCTACTAGTTCTAAAATCACGAAGCATATGGTGATGAGAAACAACACTACGATTTTGTCAGGGAGGCCATGGAATCCGTGACTTCCAAAGACCTCTGTGACTTCAGCCCAGGCAACTGGGAGCTGAATGGTCCCGCCACCTCCCGCAGTGGCAGGGAGTTGTGAGGTACACCCACCTCCTGAGGCAGCGGGCCCTCAAGCTCAAAGCCACCATGGGCCGCAGGGGTACCCCAGCAGCTCCCCGGCGGGGCAGGGGAGGGACCCTGGAGGGGGTGCGGAGCTCCCAGCCACCCCGCAGATGCCCAGCCCCTTCCCATTTTCTAAGGGATTTTTTTTTGTAAAAGTCAGAGGCAGGTCGAGGGCTTCAGTGAATTTTTTTTTTTTTTTTTTTTTTTTTTTTTTTTTTTTTATTGCCGGTGACCTGTCCCTGACTTTTACTAAAAATATCCACGGCAAAATCTTAGCCTTAACCAGAAACAATCCATTCAATATATTAACTACAAGTACTAATGCCTTAGTTTAATAAATGTTTTTAAACATGTCTTGATATACTCACTTTTTTCCTAAATATCAGCATATTGTGGTAGTTTTAAGTGAAAAACAATTTCAAAAAAGATATTTTTGTCCATTTTTAACTGAATTCCAATTTCCATTCAAATGCAGTTTGATATAAGTCACAAGTTAAAAATTAAGCCAGTAATACGAACTGAATCATCCACCACTTTCTAACAATAAAAAAATGTAAAAGTCAAGAATGTGAATAAATGCATATTAAACTATATAATGGGTTAAATTGTATACATATAATATATCCTGGTTAGCAAATAGTAATACCAACTTTAGTGTAAAGGCTATATTTAAGTTGCAAATTAACATGTTTTAATGGTTACCAACCAATGAGAATCAACCTTTTAAAGAAAATAACTGAAGTACAAATGAAAAACAAGAATAAAATTTATTATTTGAATCAAGGTTTTCTGCTTGCTGATTTAAATCATGATTAACATCAGTGATTTAAATCAATCCATGCGGCTTTCCTTTAGGAAGCCTGTCTAAAAGTACTAATGAACACATGCATAGTTTAACCATTACCTACCACCCCACCTGCACCTGGTTGAGCATTTTATCTTGCCAAACAACGGAAAGCAAGTTCAGTGACAGAATCAATACCGTGACATTATGAAAAAAGACACAGAAACCCACACAGCCATCTCCAGCAGCTGAACCATCCTAAGCAGGTGGTCAGAAGCTTTAAGTGTGGGGGGGAAGTATTTTGAGAATGTCACAGTGGGAGTCCTTAGCTACTTGCGGCCATTAGAAATAGGCAACAGCATCAGAAGAGCAATACACTTCACAGTGTGACAAAGATATATCAAAGCCCACAAGTGTGCAAAAGATTCTAGTAACACCAGCAACTCCTCAGTTATGCCTCCCATCTATAAATGTCTGCATTAAAATAAAGGAGTATAACCTACAGAAACAGAACAAGTTCAGGCATGTATTGGATCTCAGCTGGACTAAAATGATAGTATCCTCAATTCCTTCCACTACAGTTGTCTGCCTCCACTTCCATTTCACACCCACCCAATTTTTGAGAGGTCCACAGCTCAACAAGTAAAATTATATGGTATGTCAATCACAGGCTGGAAGTTTATTTGTTTTAAATGGTAAATTATTAGGTTAACTCCCTGAGGTATGAGGGAGGAAAGAAAGTTTGATGGTTTGGGATCTTTTGTACTCTATAAGTAAAAATTGCTTAAGATGGCATTTTGAGTAATCTAACCTATGGTCTCATGATTTTTACTAATTTCAGGGTGTGTGGGTGTAGGGCAGAGGTGGGCAAACTACAGCCCGCGGGACCCTCCTGCCTGGCGCCCTGAGCACCTGGCCCAGGAGGCTAGCCCCCGGCCCCTCCCCCGCTGTCCCCCTGTCCCACAGCCTCAGCTCACCGCGCCGCCAGCGCAATGCTCTGGGCGGCGGGGCTGCGAGCTCCTGGGGCAGCACAGCTGCAGAGCCCAGCCTGATCCGGTGCTCTGTGCTGCACAGTGGCGTGGCTGGCTCCCACCGGGCAGCGTGGCTGCCTCTCCTGCTGTTCTGGACAGCACAGCTGTAGCGCAGCCAGCCACCAGTTCTCCAGGCAGCACGGTAAGGAGGTGTGGGAGGGTTGGATAGAGGGCAGAAGAGTTCGGGGTGGTGGTGGTCAGGGGGCGGGGCGGTCAGAGGGCAGGGAACAGGGGGGTTGAATGGGGGTAGGGGTCCCGGGGGGGGCAGTCAGGAAGGCAGGGGGTTGGATGGGGTGGCGGGGGGCAGTCAGGGGCAGGGGTTCCGGGGGCGGTCAGGGGACAGGGAGAAGGGATGGTTGGATCGGGCAGGGGTCCCAGGAGGTGAGGCAGCGGGGGGGGGGGGGCAGTGAGAGGACAGGGAACGGGGGGGGCTTGGGCAAGGGGCTTCAGGGGGGCCAGCAGGGAACGGAGGGGGTTGGATGGGGCAGAAGTCCCGGGGGGGCTGTCAGGGGGCGAGAAGCAGGGGGGGATCGGATAGGGGGCGGGGTCCGGGCCACGCCTGGTTGTTTGGGGAGGCACAGCCTCCCCTAACAGGCCCTCCATACAATTTCAGAAACCTGATGCGGCCCTCAGGCCAAAACGTTTGCCTGCCCCGGTGTAGGGTTATGTGGAACCATTGATACAGAGATATAATAAACTAGAAAACGGGCTATGCAGTAAATATCAAAACAGTCTAACTCAAAATAAAGGACTCAATAGTTGAAATATTTTCTATTCCACATATTGACAATAGAACTGACATTATACTTACACACTGACATCCTGTTATCTATAGCTGAAAACTGCTGTGGCGTTTTGGTGATAGCACTTCAAGAGCTATCAGGCCGATTACAGGCAGAAAAGCGACTGTGTAGAAATAACTGTAGCTTATCAACAGCTTCCAAATAACTGTATTGAGGTTAAGTCACACAACAAGAGTTTTCTGACAGCATTTGCAAGCTCAGCCAGCACTCTGGAAAAACTAAATACTAGTCTTGTGGCTTCATGAACCAATCGACAATAAATGTTCTTAAATAAGAATGTGTTCAGCAGCTTATCGACCTGGCCAGAGTCAAGAGAAAATACAGTTCACTCAAACAGGTACCATATATTGATTCAGACAGTAATAAGAATATGGCCAGAGGAATCTGAAGACACAGGGAGCAGAGGTGGTGTACAGTAAGAAGATGCTTGTTTTTATCCTATCACTTCTTTAATAAAACTCTGAAGAACGGCTGACTTGTAGGAAATTTTTCAGAGGGTGGAGAGAAAGGGAAGCATTTGGAAAATTATTCTGCCTCATATTTCTTGCCTCTTGCTCTTTATTGCAAACAATACTAGCATGGAAATTAGGTCTGAGCATCCTGAAAGACAAGAAGGGAGAAGAGTCAGTAAAAGGTGCTACACAAGGACAATAACTAGGAGTGATAGGATGAAATTATTAGAAATTTACATTGACTATTGAGGAAAATTTCCTGACAGAAGTATTAGGTTGTGGAATATTTCAACAGTTGGTGGGAGTCCCACTGACAGAGAGAGTCTGGACAAAGCATTGACAGCAGGGGTCTTCAAACTTTTTCACAGCTTGAAAAATCAACTACCACAACTGCCCACATGAACATGACATAAGGTAACTGAGTGATGTGAGTGAGAGAATATTTTTTATTGAACCAATTTCTGTCAATCACAAGCTAGAAGTTTATTTTTTTTAAATGGTAAATTATCAGAGGATCAATATGGCTACAACATCATTTCATGCAACAATTAGGCAAGTGTATATTTGTAATTGCCTTGATTTCAATTTGCATTTATCTTTTTGGAAAAGGGGAAATCACAGTCAACTTCATTTCATCCCCTCCTTCCACCTGATCTCTCTCAGGTGGGACAGGAGAGCCAACAGATTGTAATGAGCTAGCTCTCCACAGACCTGCTAGCATGTACACCTCTACCCCGACTCGATATAACACGAATTTGAATATAACGCAGTAAAGCAGTGCTCCGGGGAGGCGGGGCTGCGCACTCCAGCGGATCAAAGCAAGTTTGATATAACGCAGTTTCACCTATAACGCGGTAAGATTTTTTGGCTCCCAAGGACAGCGTTATATCGAGGTAGAGGTGTATTCCAAACCAGTTTTGAAACCTCTGCATTAGACTATTTACTCCAGTGAACAATCTTGATTGGTTCAACAGCCAGTGGGGAGAACAGTAGGAATGGACTAGATGACCCAATAGGTCTTTTCAATCTCTAATTTCTAGTGTCCTATGAGAAGAACTCATCTGCTCCCAATGCTTATTTCTTATGTGATGTCATTCTCTGACAGAAGACTGACTCTTGTATAAACGATCGTGATCATCATACACCAAAGTCTCTCACCTCAGATGGTGCAGGAAGCATCTGAAACCAAGTACTTGGATCATGTTTCATGCAAATAACCTGATTAAAAAATTAGACAAGAGATATAACATGATACCTTAAGAAGTGTCTGCAAGTCATTTTTCCATAAGCGTTTAGAACACTTACTAATTAAATATCTTACACAATAGATACAAGCTCTCAAAGTAGATTGAATCACATCTTGCACACTTGCATCTGAAGATTATTGTATCATTTTTAAAGGCTACCACAGTAAATGATAAAGGAAATTTAACAAACTCGTTTGACAAAATAATAGTGAGAGCGGATGAGAGATTTCAGTTGCTATCAAAAACAAGAACACAAGACTTAAAATGAGAATTCAGGTATTTATATAGCACCAGTCATAAGAGGTCATGATCTTCCACTAAACCAAAGCTGTGTCGAGCCGACTGCAGTCAATAAAACTGTACGCTTGACAAAGTATCTGAGCACAAAGACTGCTATAATGCAGAGACACAAACAGAGGTAAGGCTACACATTCAATCTGACCTTTCACATTTTCTGACAGTTTTGTATATGGAATTTCCTTGTTTTTTCTCTTAGGGGGGAACATTTTCCCTCCAAGTGTATTCCTTCCACTTACACACACATTCAAGTAACAGGATATAACGCTCCATCACTGAAGCAAAAAAACAGCTATACACCACTGATGCATCCTAACCAATTTCCTAGAGTGGGCACTTCCTCTCAGAGTGCCACTTTTGTCAAGCATGCAGCTGTCCTAGGAATGCAGCCTAAGGACCTATGTTAAGAGGCAGCATTTGGACTCCCATCTTAATGTATACTGAAATGTAGTTTTAGTGTCTAAGATAACAGCCGCAGTGGGATAAAACTAGATTCTCACTCTGAATGTACACAAACTATGGGGTGTGATGCTGTATGTGAAGACAGAGCACTTGGGCTGTGCCTGACCAATGACATCTAACCAGTTTGCAAGGGAGAGTACCTTTGATACTCTGAACACAAGGGCATAGCAACATATTTACAGCCCACAGTAGGGGGTGACTGAGTTGGTTTGGAGGTTCATCTGCTTTTCTTCCAGAAGGTTCCAGATGGTTGTACTAGGCAATTGCTTATCTGTGTTGAGGTCTCTCTTGTATAGGGTATTGTGGGCTTCTACCATGCTACCCTCCTTTGCAATAAACACAAAAGTCAGCTACAAGAGTTAGTGAGTTGGAAAGTACAGCAACTTCTTTAGTAGATTCATCGCACTTACCTCTCTCTTTTTCACTCTCTCTCACTTGACTAGGCTGGAGCAGCTAGGAGCAACTGACCCCAATGCCCGGATAGGTGCTAGCTGACTATGGTGCAATGTACATTAGGGAAACAACCTCAAGTAGTGGACACATCCCTTTCACTGACAGAATGTCGGCCTTTTATTGCTCAGGTTCACAACGTGGGAGCCTTGTTAGATCCCAAGCTGCCCTGGAACGCCCAGGTATTATTAATAAGAATTTACAGTAGGAGCAGTAATCAGGACTGTGGTGTCATCTGCACCTGGCAAAAAAGAACATGACTTTTTCTTTCCACTACAGACCTTGCTACAATCAACTATAGCTTTGTCACAGTGAGCAGATATTACCACAATGTGCTGCATATGAGGCTACACCTTACAGACATCTGAAGGCTTAAGCTGGCGCATAAAGCCGCTGACCTTCACACAGGGAGCCCATCTCATTGGTGCTCAGAAGTCCGCACTGTCTTTCAGTCAGCTTCCAGATGGAATTTAAGTTGTTGATTTTTCACCCATAAAGCTCTGAACAGTACGGGTCTAGATGATTAATCATTACCGCTCTCTCTGAACATACCATGGTAGATGTAATTTTTGGAAGTGCTTGAGATGACAAACCGGGGGGGGGGGGGGGGGGGGTGTCTAACAGAGGAATGCTAGCAGAGCATTCTCTGTGAAAGAGTCTTCTCCTCAGCCCAGATTAGTAAAAACTTTCAGGACACAATGCAAGGCACATTGTCTGTGTATTTTCTGAGAAGGGCTGAGGGATTTGGAAGTGCTTGGTGGGAATCTTATTTTGTATAATGGGCTTTATTTCACATGGGCACGCTATGTGCGACTTACATGCTGAGTGGGGGCAAATTATGTTACATTCTTTTATTGTGTTGTTAGAGACGCTAACTGTGTAAGGTAATACCTTTACTGGACCAATTTCTAACTTTATTTTGTGGTGGTATTTCTTCTATTGTGACCTGGCTAAGTGACCTTGTTTTTGCATTTTAACTTTACAAAGCATGTTTATCTTTGTGTTTTTAATTCTGCAGAGTACTTAGGGAAGAGATACCAATATTAGCATTTATAAAGGTACTTTTCATCCAAAGATCTCAAACTGCTTTATCAAGCTGGGTATCACTATCCTTACTTTACAGAGGACAAAACAGACATGCAGTCGCTTGCCAAAGCTCATACAGCAAATGAATGGCAAAGCTAAAGCTAGCATCTGGGTATCCTGACTACCAGTCCAGAGCCCTATCTGCACTTCCTCCCTGGATAGGTGGTGTATTAAATGGACAAAATAAAAATTTGCTAGGACTGTTTGGAAGAGCACCCTTGTGAGTTAAAATCATCACCTACACATGCTCATTAGACAATTTCAAAATGCTGACTTTTTACAACCAATATTTTCCCACCAAACAATGGCTCTGCCACAGATTTACCCTCCCTGCACCTCAATTCCCCACTTGTAAAACAAGAATATTTATCACACATTAAAGGGGAGAGGTTTGAGAAGCAAAAATATATTACAAATCTTTGGAGAGGAGATACTATAAACAAAAGCAAAGTTATTCAAAACTACTCTGTGCATGCCAAATTTGAGCATCACAATGTTGACCCTCAAATACCCTCAAAACAGATTTTTTTTTAAGTATTTCTGTTCATATACACATTTCAATTCCTCCAAAGCAGATTTTATTCTACCTTTAAAAAAAATCAATCTCAGGAAAAAGACATACATAGAAAGTCTCAACACAAAGAAGATTTTTCTTACAGAAAGCTAAGAACAAAACAAATTAAGGTTTACTACAATAACACTGGTATTTATAACGGACACCGTCTGGCAACCAGTTTTCACAACTGCCAAACCTAAATTAATTGCTACATTTATTAGGCTAATATAAAAAAATACTTCAACAGAAGTAAAAAGTAAATGTCAATAAATACTGCAGGTGTAAGTTATTGTTTTATTTAAATGCTAAATTAAAGGGACTCACCGTGAAATCCCAACAACTAGTTGTATTAAGGCAGGAATTTAAAATTAAAGAACACCATCTATTTGAAATCTAGTCCATTTTAAAAGTAAATTAAGAGTAGTTTCAGGTCCTACACCTGCCACTTGAATCCCTCCCCTAGCCAATTTTTGTGGTTTTACAAATCACATTTTTCGATTTAAACAAGTATTTCTCTCTCCCCTGTTGCAATCTGATATCCACATAAACAAAAGGGGAAACTAACTACACAAGGGGAAGAGTGAAACTGACTCCACACAAAGAGATAAAGAAAAAAAATGCCATTTTCCTCTAGTCTCTTACTTTTAGAGTAACCTGAATTACCTGTAACAAAAGTGAAGTCTTCTGATAGACTGATTTTTTTTTTTAAATCAGCAGTGCTCATGAATAACTGCACTTCACCCAAAAATTATTTTACTGTATGAACTTTATTCTGCAAGAATTTTCCTGTGGCTAAATAACATGGCTTTACCTGTCCTAAGCACTGACTAATAATTGTCCTAATGCAAGAATAGCAATAAAAGTTCCAATGTATGCACACTACACAGAAGGGATTTTCATACAAATTTCTAATGTAGATACAATTAGACATTACTAGGGATTTTGAGGGAAGGATGGGAACAAGCTCAGACATGTTACTAGTCATACCATATAACAACACTCAAAGTTCCTCTGGACACCTGAAACTTAACTTTACCACAAAAATCATTTGACCAGAACACTTTTCCCAGTGCTTAAACCCAAGATGCCAGATGCTTTTCAGTGTCAGTTAGCCAGTTTTCTGGATTACGTAACATCTGGAGGGGGGATGGGAACACGCAGCGTGATAGTTAAATAGGCTATTTAATGAAGGGCAGATTTTATCCCAGATGTGTTGGCCATAAAATGCACACTGACTACACTACCCGTGTAATCTCCAACATTAAGTGATAATTTAGTGCCAAAGTGACATTGATAGAACTCAACTTTCAGTACCAGGCAAGAGTATCAAGTCTGACAAGAAGCCAACCCCATCATACACCTTTTTCCCCCCTCAATCACAAAAAACTCCTCACCAAAACCCATGTTGTGGTGGTGCCGTTTTCAGAGAACACACAGCCAACACCTAAAATAAAGCCCAAAAAAATGGAGCAACTTGGATTTTGTGGTCCAAGGGGCAATACTGAGAAACTGGAACAATCCAAAAAGAACCGAATGGCTTATAAACAGAGGCAAAGCTCTAAGGAAGTGATTTAGAAAAATGGAAAGAAAGTAGATAAAGTTCAATTAAATATTGAATTCACAGCTTTTGATCATTAAGGAAAAAAAACCTTGGAAAACTGTGCAATCTCAAGATGTACTCTATCTGCAGTGTTTTCACTATATTCCTAATAAGGCAGGAGGCTGTTTCTTAAAGCAGTGATTCTCAACCAGGGGTACATATATCCCTGGGAGTACTCAGAGGTCTTCCAGGGGGGGTACATGAACACATCTAGATATTTGTCTAGTTTTACAACAGTAGCCCAGTCAGTACAAACTAAAATTTCAGACAATTATTTGCTTATATGGCTCTGTATACTATACATTGAAATGTAAGTACAATATTTATATTCCAATTGATTTATTTTATATTATATTGATATGGTAAGAATGAGAAAGTAAGCAATTTTTTAGTAATAGTGTGCTGTGACACTTGTATTTTTATGTCTGATTTTGTACGTTTTTAAGTGACGTGAAACTTGGGGTAACAAGACAAATCAGACTCTTGAAAGGGATACAGTATTCTGGAAAGGTTGAGACCCACTGTCTTAAAGTACCCTTAATTTAAAGATTGCAACAAGCTACAATGTGCCCTCTCTGCTGCTTGGTATATTGAACTGGAAAAATCAGAAGTTTAAAGGTTACTTAAAGTAATTCACTGTTTGTCCAGATTTTTCTGACAACTGCCAAAATATTTTCAAAATATCTTCCCACCCCTGGCTTGCAAATTTATAATAAATTCATTTATCAGCATGTCCAATAAGTTTACAAATGAAATACCATTGGAAGTGCCCTCCAAAAACACTTCACAGCTCTGATTTGTTACAGCATGGTACTTTATCAACATGCAGGCAAGCAACTTCAGGTTTGGTCATGGCGTAACAGATAGCCGTAACAGAGCGGCTTTCACTACTGTTGTGAAGGAAACAGTTCTCACTACAATATAGTTAGTTGGTTTGTTGGTTTTTTAAATTTGTGCATGTGTACAAGAAGAGGGGAGGTGAAGTCCTTGGTCTTCCACATGAGTGCACTGCCATTGACCCTGCTGTGCACTTCCCCTACAACCTGCTGTAGATGTACATTAATCATAAGCTGGGAAGAATGGGGAATTGAAGAACCATCTCTAAGGCTGAGGTGAGTTTTTTGTCTTCCTAAGAGAAGAACAAGCAACTTGGTAGTGAAACCAACCAACTGTTTTCAGGATAGATTGAACACACTCTTCCCACCCACCACCCAAACCTAGAGGGCCACTGTCTTACGTTCCCTTGGGACTGCTTCTATGTATTATACAGCTATAACTTCCACGTTGCCTCAACATGCCAAAGAGCAAGGTTTTCCTTTAAAGAAAGCTGGTTCAAATTATGGCCTAGGTCACAAGCAAAAAGGGGTTTGGCCGTTCCACGCTAGTACCCCAGATACCTACAGTAGGCTGTATTTGCCCATTATAGGTTCATGACCAACAGTCAGGGTGCTGCAGATTTGGACTGAGGTGCACTGGCAGAGCTGTAGGGTGTCCTGGGTCTGGCATAGCAAACGATGCTGCAGATCAGGATTGTAGCACACTGGTAAGGTTACACGAGGGAAGTTTCCACAGCACCGGTCAGCACACTTGGCTCAAGGCAATGCTGTTAAAATCCCTCACTTTCATGGCCACTAAATTCACTTAAAGGGGGATACACGAGAAACTGGAGCCATATTCCATGGATCGGTTGTACTACGTTCAAATTAATGAACATTTTCCTCCTTACATTTTCCAATCGATAAGACCCCATCAGCATCAGTTCCAATCCCTTTTTACTAAATTCACATACTAGAAACAACATTAAGGATGTGAATTTAGGCACACAAATTAGAAAATGTCAGCCTAAATGTTGACCAGTTTCAAATTTCTTTCAGTACTCCCAAAACCATTTGACTACATGCAGAATGTGTTACTTATGTTATTTATGTTTACATAACTTCTTTCATACAAAGTTGAAACAGTCTGAGCTGAGTACAAGCCAGCATCCAAAAAAACATTTATAACTCAAACTCATGGCAAAAATGCTTGACTAATTTTGTTGAAAATTCATTAATAAAAACAGGTGCCCGAACTGCTGACACCAGGTTTCACCCAAGAGTTAGTTTTATGACTGATTTATTCATGCCTGAAAACAGGATTTTATAAAGGAAGCAGTGACACAAAGTATTAAGTGGCCAAGTAATATTTCTGAAGACAAATGTGTCTTCCTAACAAAAAATCAAAATTATTACAGAAGCACAAAAAAATCCCTTTATGTCATCCATGATAATTTCTGAGTTCACACTGTTGGCCTATGAAGTTATTCTTCCAAGAGAAATGCAATGTACAGGGAAAAGCCAATAGTACTCTGAAACAAACCCCACACGTACTGCAGACAGTTTGTATTTATGTTACTGTCCCAAAAAATTTGCATAGGAAATATTTTGTCATGAACACACTTGTCCTGAAGAAACTCACCACTTCTTCGCATGACACCTTCCCTGGATTCAGGAGACTAGCTTAAGATGGATCCAGCATTTGCTGATCATTCACCCTTTCTTCACTTCCCAAAAAGGCAATCTCCAGTGTCATGTGAAACAGGGCTCTAGACAAATGTGTGGCTAAATATTACACTGTTTTCATGTTTATCCTTTCAACGACTCCAAAAAAAGTTTGCTCACTTTGTAAGAGGGATTTTTTTTCTAGCTGCCACCTGGATCTAAGTCAAACTTGATCTTTCTGCCACTGATGTTTTAACTGTGACAAGGAGTCTAACAACTGAAATTCAGCCAATGACTTGGTTGTGATGGTTCAGACAGGACTCCAGCTCACTTTCCCATAGCCTTGTGAGCTCTATGAGGCACATAGAAGTAATTTATCTTACCGAAGTCAGTAAATGTGCTGGGAAAGATGCAGGGGAAACAAGAGAGTGCCACATTTTTTATTATAATTGCCTACCCTAGGAAAGCCTGCAGGACTATGGGAGATGATGTCAGCAGGACAGGGTGCTAATGCCTCATTGGTCCTTCCAGCAGTGTAGATACAAGTACTTGTGCTGTAGCCAAGTGGAAGGGGGAAACCGAGCTCCCCATGCCCTATCCCACCCAACTGTAGACAGGCTCCCCAGAGAGAAGAGGGACCCACATACACCAAATATTGTGTATCCTCAACAGACAGAAGAAACAACCTGGGGGGGAGGGGGCAACACCAGAGGACCACTCCCCCTGCAGACTGCCTGGTGGTGCGAAACTTTTTCCTCCTGATTTCAAGGAAACTAAGAGCCATGTCCAAGTTAAAAGTTTCTGTGTCTCTCTCTCTGTTTACTGGCTGGGAAAAGGTTGCCCAGGTGCTTCTCCCACACTGGGACTTGTCTTCCAGGCTTATCATGGCCAGGAAAAAGGTGCAGACAGAGTACACAACCATAGCTGGCCTACCCTCTCCTTTCCCTCCCCACAGGGCCCAGCTTACCCGCTCCCCGTCCCCAGCCTGCCCTCCCCACAGGGCCCAGCTTACCTCTTCCCCCCCCCGGCCTGCCCTCCCCCCAGAGCCCAGTTTACCCCCTCCCCCGGACTGCCCTCCCCCGACCTACCCTCCCCACAGTGCCCGTCTTACCTCCCGTCTCCCGCGCAGCCGTCAGTCCCCCCAGCCCGCCCTCCCCTTCCCCCAGGGCTCGGCTGCCATCCCCCCGGCCCTGCCCGCCGCCGGTCCCGCTCCCGGCCAGGCCCGGTCCCTTACCAGTTGGTCATGTCCAGGAAGAAGGCGCAGCCGGCCGGGCTCAGCTGGAAGCCCAGCAGCCGCTGGAACTCGCCGATCAGCACGTCCTTGTCGGTGGTGCCCAGGCAGCTGAACTTCTGCATCAGCTCGGCGTCCAGGTCCACGTCCATCCCCTCCATGGCGCCGGGGCCGCCGCTCCAGCCCGCTCCGCTAGGCCCCGGGCCTCCCCTGCTCCGCTCCGCCGCCCGTCTCCTCAGCGCTGCATGGGGGGGAGGGGACGAGGGGAGCGAGTCCCGAGACACTGCGCACGCTCCGTCCCGCCCACACGCGGGGCACGCCACCTGTAACGTCATCGCGTTGCGTGACCGCACAGACGTGGTGACATCACCTAAAGGAAAAATACAAACAGAGCCCCACCCGGGAACCCTCTCCACGGCGGCAGAAGGAGATCCGCAAGGGCACGTTATTTACGTATGCAAAATAATTATGTCATATGCCTATAATTAATTTGCATATGCTTATGTATGTAGATTAATAATTCTCCTATGGAAATCAGCTTTCACATATGCAAATTATTCACAGGATTAAAATAGGCATGTGATCAATAAATGATTCTCCTTTACATATGTACATGCAACAGATGAACATGGCATAGAGAAATATTTTCACATTTACATAGGGAAATTAAGCACGTTTATTCGAATAATGAGATCACAGCAAATGAATGAATATGGTTTACATAGGCAAATGACACCCGATCAAGCACAGAGGCATACAGATATAATACCTACTTCATTTACATATGCAAATTAATCACATTGCTAAACACAGACGAAATTTCATTTGTTTATATATGTAAATCAGTCACATGGCTGTTCAACTGTACAGGGGTATATGCTTCTCATATGTTAACATGCAAATCAATCTAATGATGGTGAAAGAAAATCACATAATAGAATAGTGTCACCTCCATGTAATATACATTGTAGATGCAGGTTAATCACAAATTTGTTTAAAAATAGAGGCATATATAACTGATCTGTATTTATGAATATGGAAAATACTCTAATAAATAAAGTATAATAATAATAAGAGTAATAGCGTCACAATCCCACAGGGTAGGTCAGTATTATTATCCACATTTTCTAGATAGTGAAAAATGTTAATGGCCTGATTTTAGAAGTGGTAGGTAACCATCTCATGAGATCTGTGCCTGCTCAGCCCCTTCCACAATCAGGCCCTAAACGATCCACTAAATCACACAAAAAACAGAAAGTGAAAATGACTAAACAGACTAATTTAGTTTCACAGTCCAAATTGAGTAAATGGGAAACTGTCAACTTAACTATTTTGAAACTATCTAATGATAGGTTAGAGTGCCCTTTTAAGCAGTATAACTTGGATATTTAAAAAAAAATCCTGTAAAAATTGTAAGGACTTTTCTGTTCCTCTGTTGATGTTTTTTAAGCATCTCTTCAGCAAGGAATCAATTTCATAAGGCTTCAGTCCTAAAAGATGATATATTCAAGCAGGCCCCTGAGTTTGCTGGAAGCCCCACTGAAATCAAAGGCTACAATCCTGTAAGCACTTTAATATGCATAAGCTATTCACTTGCTGAAATGTTTGCAGAATTGGGGCATAAATGATACTTTACAAGAAATAGTGATTATGTGGGATAGTAGTGAGTCGCTCAGGGATTACTTTAAGAAGTTAGTAAAAAAAAAAGTTTCCCTTGTTTTTTTCAGCTTGCCCTGTATTCATTCCCTCTGAAGCACCTGGCATTGGCCACTGTCAGAAGACAGGATACTGGGCTAGATGGTAGACCACTGATATGACCCAATATGGCTGTTCTTATGTTCTTAACTTACTACACAGCAAGTGCTGTCAGGTGTACTAAGGGCTTGATCCAACACTCATTTATATAAATTAAAAACTCTCATTGTCTTAAATGAACATTGCATCTGACTCTAAGCAAGGAAACTGAAAAAATAAAAAACAAGGGAAACTATTTTTTGTACTAACTTCTTACAGTAATCCCTGGGCAACTCATTACTATCCCACAAAGCACGGAGAAAATGTCCCAAAAGATATTGCACCAGAAAGCACTGCAGGTCACACTAGGATACCTACCTAAGGTGCACCGCACTTTACATTGACACAAGCACTCCTCGTGAGTATGCACAGTACTGATGCAAGTAGCCAAGCATGCACGCGTCTGACCAAAACACAAATTTCAGACACTGTACACCGATGTAACTTGTGTTGACTGAACTTTGCTGTGTAAACATGGCCACAGTAATCATGTTACTTGAAACTACATTAGGTACACCATTTTTGGACAGAAATATAATTTTTAATTTACATTGTCTCTTGAAGTATTTGTTTATCTGTCATTAATATTTAACTATTTGTTTACCTAAGGATCTAAGGTAATCTGTCAAACCATTGGAGTCTGTCTTTAAATTATCATTTTACAATGGAGTACTCTTAGGCTTTGAGTACTTGTCCTCCTTCATAATCCTAAACCACCACTTCTCTCTCCCACACATACACAGGCATGTTTTTAAACAAAGCGGAACATAACTCGCCTCTTTTGAGATGGCATTACTTGTTTCCTTTGACAGAAAGAAACCTGAAACAAATGTCAGACCACACCCAGTCATCAGCAGTGAGAGTATAAAGAAACCTAATAGGTTGTTGTTTTTCTGCATATTAAAGGCAATAGTGGTATTAGTTCTAAGGATCACTGAGAGGAAGTTTCCTGTGGCAATATTTATATAGTAAACATTACAACACAAGTTCACGAGAAAATCAGCGCAAATGAAAAGCAAAACAAACTACAAAGTACAAGCAATATGGGGAGAGAAGTGACTTTCCACAAACACCAAATTTAGGATATTTCATTCTGAGAATACAGAGGATTCTCTTTGTGGTTTGTGGCTGGGAAAAACTGCTGTTTCTTGCTGATGTATTAGATAAGGTGACTATCCGAGAACATAGGACCTGACTTTATTGCTAAAAAATTTAGCAATTAAAAAGTAACCTTTGTTGAAAAATATCATAGGAGAAATAAACAAGCATATCCAACCCTCAGGTTAAACACATCATAGGAAGATACTTTAATGTATGTTATAAATAGACTAATCATATAATTAGTAGTCGTGTCAATAAATGAATCAGTGATGCCCAACCTAGCAATCTTGGCATTTCCACTGGGTTTGTTTTCCTTTGCTATATCGTCAGCTCTTAATATTATTCTACATGCTACTGTCACACCATCCAAGATACCCTATGCTATTATGTCTTTTGGATGAGTCAAAATTGACATCCTGATTGCTCGCAGTCATTTATTATTAATTATTATTATCCTTCAGTATTACATCATGGGAATTTTTTTAAACGAATGTCCTTAACAACATACAAGATCTTTATGCATAACAAAAGGAAAACTACTGTTTAAAATGTATCTCCATGAGTCACCAATAAATCCTGACAATGAACGACTCTGTGGGTTTAGATACTCAGGAGTTTTGTTAAACCCTCTGCAGAATTCCTGGATTTTGGGTACTTAAATGCACTCATTCTCCTTTGACTTTCCTTGAAATGCTTGCAGTGCCTAAGAGTGCTGTCTTCTGGAGCTCACTGTTCATGATGTCTTGTGCTCCTAAAGTGTTTTTGAGCTGCTCATTCATACCCTTAAGGATCATCCACTCCAAGTTCTCCAGTAATCACTTTTGTTCTAGTTTTCCATAATCTTTTCACTTTGGGCCAGAGTTCTTCATACTTGTTATCTTGTCTTCTTGTTTCTTTTTTATGTTTCTGTCTGCTGGTATGACAGTATCAATGAACACATGTGACTCAAGAACTCTTTAATGCTTACTGGCAAGGGGTTTACAGCAATGTCCTGATCCTGGTCCATACATTCTGGTTCACCAAAGAATGTCACGTGAGGTCTCAAATGAAAGAGGGTCACATGGTCATTAATATTGTTGTGAAAGCTATGCGCAGATGCTATGTAAGGAGTTATGTATATGTAATGAAAATATGTTCTTAGAGTTTGTGTCAAGGTCTGAGTCACCAGCAGAGGAGACAAAGCAGGTTTTCTGTCACACAAGAGATGTTTATTCACCTGTCTCTCTGTGGGGACATAAATTGACCCGCTACAACAATGGCTACACATTTACATAAAAAGTCAACAAAGAGATGTGAAGTCAACAGGAAAGGAGCACACAGAAAAAATAAGCCCCAGGTGATTATCTTATCTCTGAGTAGAAACAATGAACTTTAGGAGTACAAGTAGAAGGCAAAGACAACACCCCCTTATCCTGTAATGAGGAAGTAAACAGACAGTGTATTTACATTTCTGAAAGTGGGATCTCAGCCAGCCATAGTTGAAACACTGTAGTGTAGAGGACTTTGGGGATAAACTTCTTTAGACACGAGGTTAACTTGATAGCTAAGTTTAGTCTGTGATTTTGTTTCCAGTATTCTTACTCACTATCACATTAATTTTGAATTTTTGATGATAAACTTATTCTTGTTTCCGCTATAAATATATCTAAGTGCTGTTTCTGAGCTGATTCATACAAGGCTGTATGTATACTGTTCCTTTTGGTATTTTTGGTATTTCTGTGAGCATACAGTGGATAAGGGGCAGAACAGAAAAGTGAATTCTTCAAAAGCACTCAGGAACTAGGGTGCACGGTTTGTTAGCCTGCAAGGTGAAGTAAGGGCTGGCATAGCCCAGAGGAGAGTACTTGAGTGGCTAACAGGCTGATTGTGTCAGGGAGCTGACACCCAATTAATCACAAGCAGGACTCCCTCATGCTGGAGGAAGCGGGGTAACAAGGTGACTCAGAGTCCTGGGTATCCCGAGAACCATCACAACATAGTCTTGTTTTGTCTTCTTTCCTACAGCAACTATGTCTGATCTGTTTGCCTACCCCAATTGGTCTGGGACAATTATGGCTGCTGCATATCCCGTATCATTGCTTCTACCAATATATTTGCATGTGGATCAACACCACTAATCTCCCTTTTCAGGCTTTCAATCTGCATTAGTATAAATTCTCCTCTTTGGAATAAAGCTCTTAGTTATCCGGCAAGTCTATGCTCGGTAATTTTTTTCTCAGTGTTGTTGTTATTTCCCTCCTTCCAGTGTTGAAGCATTCATTTCCTCCAGCCTCTCCAGGTTTTGCCAAAATCCAATACTGGATCACTTGTGGATTTCCACTGCGAGTCCATTTCACTCTTTTATTAACAATGATCTCTGGTTTTCTTGGGTTGTTTGGACAGTTACATGATATCATCCAGGGGTTGTCCGCCCCCACACAACACACCCTCACGGGTGAGGAGCCTCCAGTCCAGCTAAGCTCTTCTGAGGCCCCATTTACTACCCCCCTTACACCGTTCATAATAATTATCAATTTGCCTGTATTCTTCATATTTGGTTGGGTTGGCAGGTTATACCCCGCTGGGTGCCAAACCAGTATTTCTAAGCCTTGGGGGGTTATTATTAATGACTATTATTATTACTATTATTGCATAAGTGGTAACCTTACTGTCCTGCCAAATCCCTACTTAGGTAGCTACATTCTGCCTCCCTACAATTCTCTCTTGGGTTTCAAGATAACATGTTGCTGTTAACTTTGGGTCCTTAGATCTCATGTGGTGTTGCCATACACTGTTAAACCCAATTATGACTGCATTTCAGTGGTGGATGAATTGATCCCTGTATGTTGCTTGACTGCTAGCTTTTTACACATCAGTCTGTGACTAGGAAGTGAACTGAGACCCACCAACTCATTGTACATAGAAAGTCAAGCAGCTGTCAGATGATGAAGATGGTCAACCTGAGCTGTATTTAAACTAATGATCTAGTGTATGATTCTGCAATATGATCAGTGCCGGCAAACCATTGCATACAACATTGACTTCAGTGGGCACCATGTGGGCACAAGGGTCCATCCGCATAAATCTGATTGCAGGATCAAGGCTGTAGAGATGAATGGCTATGTAGCCTGTGAACAAGTACGGTGTCATCCAGTCTCATACATTCTGTCATATTTTAAAGCGTAGGGATGTAAATCACTTAACTATATAATAAAGAAATGAAGGGGCCATCTCTCCTACCTTATCTATCTTTATGTGTATGTGCACAAGACAGCAGAGCTGATGTTGTGAAGAACAGGAATGATCTACTAAAATAACATGTGCTCTTGTAATGTGTGATATAACTCCCATTTGGGCTGAATAATTTCCACAAGTTAAGGACAAAAATGGAGAATACTGCCAGGATATTGATGCACAACCTAAGTGTTGCTGTGAGCATTGTTGTGAATTAACGAACAGATCCCACCAAGATGTAAATTACAAGTTAATCCAAAAAAGAATCTATCAGAAAACAGGCCAATGACATTAGAAGATGTGATGCTTGTGGTCAAACAGTTAAAAATGATAAAACACCTACTTTTGAGAATATTTCATCAGACTGCTAAAGAATGGCAGCTCGGATTTAGTTCACTAGCTTTATAGAGTTGTCTTAAAATTTGGGAAAGCAGTCACATTCCAAAAGATTGGAAAAGGGGATGAAGCATCCCATATTTAAATAAAGAAGAGTGATCATCTTGCTCAAACTATAAAGGCATAATGCTGCTTGTCAGTCCCAGGGAAGGTGTTAATGATCAGACTACTCAACCAACTGAAATACTGCTTCAATCCCAAAATGAGAGACAACCTGTATAACCAATATGGTGTCTTCACAGGTCAATCTACAATCCATGCTATGTATGCTCTGCTGAATGTTATTGAAAAACAACTAGAAAGACAAAAGGAAGTTAACTTTGTGTTTATAGACTTTGCAGCCGCTTTTGACTACATCAGTCAGCACTGTAGATAATGCTACATCAGTATGGGGTGCCTGAGGATTTAGTGTGTCAAACTGCACCACAGTGCATTTAGCTGTGTGAGGGTCAACAATTGTATTACAGACTGGTTTTCAGTAGAATCAGGAGGACGCCAGGGATGCATTCTTTCAATTATATTATTTAATGTTCTAATAGTCTATCTGATGACAAAGCTGACTGAGGCCAAATTAGGTTTGAAATTTAAAGATTAATCTTTAAAGCATTGGTTCTCAGCCAGGGGTATGCATACCCCTGGGGCTACGCAGAGGTCTTCCAGAGGGTACATCAACTCATCTAGTTGCCTAGTTTTACAACAGGCTACATAAAAAGCGCTAGTGAAGGCAACACAAACTAAAATTTCATACAAACAATGACTTGTTTATACTACTCTGTATACTTTATACACTGAAATGTAAGTACAATATTTTTATTCCAATTGATTTATTTTATAATTATATAGTAAAAATGAAAAAGTAAGCCATTTTTCAGTACTAGTGGCTGTGACACTTGTATTTTTTATGTCTGAGTTTGTAAGCAAGAAGTTTTTAAGTGAGGTGAAACTGGGGGTACACAAGACAAATCCGACTCCTGAAAGGGGTACAGTAGTCTGTCTAGAGGGAGCAGCATGGGGGAGCTTAAGAGAAGGGGAATTTTGAAGGAACAGTATGGGGACAGTATAGGGAAGGCGCAGTAAAGACAGGGTAGCATCGGGGCAATGTGGGGAAGTTTATCCCAGAGAAACGCTGCCCCTTCTCTCCACGCACTCTGAGAGTCACTTTCCGCAAGGAAAAGCGAATCGCTGAGAGATGATCGCGTTTGACCCTCGCGAGGCACCATAGGCGTCTGGGACGGGAGAAAAACCACAAATCCCGGCTTGCAATGCGCCCGTGATCGTTGAGATAGCAGTAGAGCACTGCAGGCTCTACTACGGGTGCCGAGGGAGGGTCAAGCCAAAGCACTCAGAAGGCGGGAAGCAGTCGCGTAGCGATTGTCTCACTTCCTGCTAACGGCGCCTGGGCCCCGGAGCAACATGCCCAAGTGAGTGAGCCTGGGCCGGGGCCCCCGCGGGACGGTGGGGAGGCGGCTGGGGACCCCCCTCCCGCTCAGTCACCCCCCGGGCCTTCAGAGTCTGCTGCTGCCCCGATTCCGGGAGCTGCGGGGGCCTCCTGGGGGAACAGGGAGGTGACGGCCGGGCCCGGAGCGGCGAGAGACGGAGGGGCTGTGGCGGTTGAGGGGGGCATTGGCTTAGTGATGGGGGGCGGATGGGGGGGTCTCTGGGGTAGGGGGCAGTGAGGGAGGGGGGTGGTTGAGGCGGAAGGGCGAGGGGGGGTAGAACTGTACAAAGCAAACTAGTTACAGCCCCAGTCCTGAAAAAGGAGGCCTGCGACACCAGTGGAATTCTGCATGCTGGAAGGGCATAACGAGTGGGGTCCCGCAGGGTTCAGGTCTGGGTCCGGATCTGTTCAATATCTTCATCAGTGATGTAGATAATGGCATAGAGAGTACATGTATAAAGTTTGTGGATGATACCAAGCTGGGAGGGGTTACCAGTGCTTTGGTGGTTAGGATTAAAATTCAAAATGATCTGGACAAACTGGAGAAATGGTCTGACGTAAATAGGATGAAATTCAATAAGGACAAATGCAAAGTACTTCACTTAGGAAGGAACACTCAGTTAGACACATACAAAATGGGAAATGACTGCCTAGGAAGGAGTACTGTGGAAAGGGATCTGGGGGTCATAGTGGACCATAAGCTAAATATGAGTCAACAGAGTAACCCTGTTGCAAAAAAAGTGAATGTCATTTTGGGATGTATTAGCAGGAGTGTTGTAAGCAAGTCACGAGAAGTGATTTTTTTCTCTCTACTCTGTGCTGATTAGGCCTCAGCTGGAGTATTGTGTCCAATTCTGGGTGCCACATTTCAGGAAAGATGTGGACAAATTGGAGAAAGTCCAGAGAAGAGCAACAAAAATGATTAAAGGTCTAGAAAACATGATATATGAGGGAAGATTAAAAAAATTGGGTTTATTTATTCTGGAAAAGAGAAGACGGAGAGTGGACATAACCGTTTTCAAGTACATAAAAGGTTGTTACAAGGAGGACAAGAAGCAATCGTCTTAAATTGTAGCAAGGGAGGTTTAGGCTGGACATTAGGAAAAACTTCCTAACTCTCCGGTTGGTTAAGCACTGGAACAAATTGCCCAGGGAAGTTGTGGAATCTCCATCATTGGAGATTTGTAAGAGCAGTTTAGACACCTGTCAGGAATGGTCTAGATAATACTTAGTCCTGCCATGAGTGCAGGGGACTGGACTAGGTGACCTCTTGAGGTCCCTTCAAGTCCTATGATTCTATGAGCAGAAGGGTCTGCCCATACAGGTCTCCTTGTGGGATGGGGCCCCAATGAATTTTTTAGATTTGAGACAGAAAAATATTGGGGTTAAGCGAAGATAAAACTAAAAGGTTAATTTTTTTTCCCTGTCAAAGTAAATGACTATTGATTGACTTGTAGAAATAACAGGTTCTAACTGAAAATGTATATTTTTAATCTTGTACAGATCTTAAGTATTGGACATAAGTAATAATTCCCCCAGCTTCTAAAACAGTTTTTTTTTTTTCTTTTCTCCAGGTTTTATTGTGACTATTGTGACACATACCTCACCCATGACTCTGTAAGTACCAAACTCTTTGTATTCATACTTTTCGAGTATCCAGTTAGAGATCAGTTTTTCCTTTGAAAAGATAGTACTGGGTACATTGCTACATAAATATATATTTACTTTAGGGATAATATATCTGAGAGATTTTCTTAAACATAACATTGTAGCTTGGAGAGGAGAGGCACCATTATACTTGAGACTGAATGGTACAGTTTTAGCAGGTTTGATTATTTAAAAGGAAGAATACCTGTGAAAAGGAGAGGGGGCTGGCCCAATGTGATGTGGTGTGGCAAAATTGATTTGGGGAAAGCTATTACCCTGTCAAATGTCTGTCAGCATTCATCCAACAGTAACATAAAAAATAAGTTTGAACATTTATCGTTCCCTCTCAGAAACAATAGATTTACTCTAAATTCTATTTTGGAACTGAACGATAAGTCAAACATCTTGCCTTCTATTAAAATGAAGATACCAGGCTTGAAAAGAACATTTCCTTACCAAAATGAAACCCCCTCAAAATATTAAATTTTAAGTTTTATGTAAGATCTGTTTCTCCATATAAGCTGTACCTCTCATATGATGATTCATGGGTCCTTATAGATTTGCTAGTGTCATGCAAGTTAATATATCCAGTTGGTGTCACAATGAGCATATTGGGGACGACTACATTGTTCACATCATAGGAAACAAACTTATAAAAAATGAAACTAGATGTAGAGATCTGTAGCTTCCAAACACAGATATTGGACTGTATCGGTCATCTGACTGTATATGCCAGTGGTTCTCAACCAGGGGTACGCAGAGGTCTTCCCTGGGTACATCAACTCTTCCAGATATTTGTCTCATTTAACAATAAAAGCACTAGTGAAGTCAGTACAAACTAAAATTAAATGCAGACAATGACTTGTTTATGCTGCTTTATATACTATACCGGGGTGGCCAAACTTAATGACCCTCCGAGCCACATATGACAATCTTCAGAAGTTGGAGAGCCAGGGCGCACCTGCTGGGGCTTGGGGCTTCAGTCATACTCCTGCTGAAGCTTCGAGCCCAGATAGTGTGCTGTGACACTTTTGTATTTTTATGTCTGATTTTTGTAAGCAAGTGATGTTTAAGTGAGGTGAAACTTGTGGGTACACAAGACAAATCAGACTCCTGAAAGGGGTACAGTAGTCCAGAAAGGCTGAGAACCACTGTTGTATGCCACTCAACCTATGTGTGTGTTTCTTGACTGCTAGTTGTGGTGGTTTTATATAAACTTGAAATAGATCTTTGGCTCACCTGTGCTTAGTGCATGGACAACCGCATCTCTTCATTTTGCAGCCATCTGTGAGAAAGACCCACTGCAGTGGTCGGAAACACAAAGAGAATGTGAAAGATTACTATCAGAAATGGATGGAAGAACAAGCTCAGAGCCTGATTGATAAAACAAGTAAGAAAAATCACCTCATGATCTAGATAATTTCACTTAAAAGGTTCCCTCCTACCTCTGTCCTGTTGCATTGGATAGATGTAAATTATAATACTGAAGGTCCTGACTTGTGGGTCTGAACAGGAAAGTAATATAGAACCTTGTTATGTAGCTACTCTGTGGATGGAACTTCTCTTAAAATTGATGGGGTTTCACATGAGGGGTGCCTGCATTAGTAGGCCGTTAGTTTAAGGGTCATCTTCAGCTCAGGTTTTTACGCATAACTCTCCACCTACTTCATTGGAGATTTTTTTTGAAAGCTAATGGCATATTATCCTAAATTACCAAGTCCCAAGCCCTTATTGTGAAACAGCTTCCTATATCAGCAACTTCTAATAGTCCTTTTGCCACAGATCTGAAGGACATCTTTTGAGCTCCCTCCTATTGTGGGAGAGCCAAGACACTGTTCCCTTTCTTTAGGGCTTGGTCTATGCTATCAACTTAATCCACACCCCTGAGCGACATAGTTACATTGACCTAACCCTGGTGTAGACAGTGCTATGTTGTTGGGAGGGCTTCTCCCATCAACATAGCTACTGCTTCTCAAGGAGGTGGAGTACCTATGCTGACCGAAGAAGCTCTCCCATCAGTGTAGGTAGCGTTTTCACTAATCACTACCGCGGTGCAGCTGTGCCACTGCAGAACTGTAAGCCCTGGTCTACACTACGAGTTTAGGTTGAATTTAGCAGCGTTAGATCGATTTAACCCTGCACCCATCCACACGACGAAGCCATTTTTGTCGACTTAAAGGGCTCTTAAAATCGATTTCTGTACTCCTCCCCGACGAGGGGATTAGCACTGAAATAGACATCGCCGGGTCAAATTTGGGGTAGTGTGGACGCAATTCGATGGTATTGGCCTTCAGGAGCTATCCCAAAGTGCTCCATTGTGACCACTCTGGACAGCACTTTGAACTCAGATGCACTAGCCAGGTACACAGGAAAAGCCCCAGGAACTTTTGAATTTCATTTCCTGTTTGGCCAGTGTGGCAAACTCAGCAGCACAGGTGACCATGTAGTCCCCCAGAATGTTTCTACGCTCCCCCTACCATCTCCGTCCCTGAGGTTATCGCAGATTAGAAGGTGAAAAAAACACACTCGCGATGACATGTTTTCCGAGCTCAGGCAGTCCTCCTGCACTGATAGGGCACAGCGTAATGTATGGAGGCATTCAGCGGCAGAGGCCAGGAAAGAATTGCTGTGTTTGCTTAATGGCAAAAGTGTCATGCCTCGCTAGCGATCCTGCCCGAGCCAGGTCACTGTGTCACATGCACTCCGCGCTGTGTCAGCCTTAGGCGGGGGCATGACTGTTTTGTGAGCAGGAAGGCCATAGATCTAGACATTGCATTAGGTAGCTTCTGTAGCTAGAGAAAACATTCCTGTGCATTCGGCAAAGTCTGTGGCAAAATAATAGAAGCCCCGTAGTGTAGTGGTTTCACGTTCACCTAACACGCAAAAGCCCCTTAGTGTAGTGGTGATCACGTTCACCTAACACGCGAAACGTCCCCAGTTCGAAAAAGGCAGAAACAGGTCACTATTCCTTTTTCTGACTCCCCTCCTGCATTTTTAGTCTTAGAACAGACCGCGCTGTGAAATTTTACTTGGAATTATATCAATTATGAGTTAAATAATATGGAAGCTCTCTCTAAGTTATAGTCCTGAGTTCCTTACCCTTTCAGCTGCTCTGATAAATTAATATTTTTGTTAGGGGCGGGGGGAAATTTTCATTAAGCCTTTTATAGGGACTAAATGCTATCTAGGACTCTGAAATAATCTTAATGTAGCCCATAGAGTGCAATCCTTCATTCTAGATTTGTCATTCCACAAGTTGAACTGCTCCTTACTACTGTCCAGGCTTCATGAACCATGGGAGCAAGGGGCAGGCTGGGGTAGGTGCGACCGTGTGGTAATGCTGGCTGGGAGAGCAGCCTGAGGCAGAAGCCTCCAGCTCGCATAATATTCCAGGCAGGACTGAATCTCCATGAGACGAAACTTAAAGAAGAGAATGACCTGGAGTCCCTCCCATTTGGTGCTCTAAGAGAAGGATAGCCATGTCTGTCCAGGCACCCTTGATCGACCTCACTGAGGTCTGCCAGCTGAGCGGGGCTGAGCGGGACCCCGGCTGGCAGGAGCCGGTGGATGGCGCCCCAGACCGGCAGCGGGCTGAGCTGCTCAGCCCGCTGTTGGTCTGGGGCTACGTCCGTCAACCCTGCTCAGCCCGCTGCCTGCTTGGGGTTCCAATCATCCAGGCAGGCAGTGGGCTGAGAGGGTCCAGTGGATGGGACCCTGGAAAAAAGGCGCGAAACGATTGTCTACTGTTGCTTTCATGGAAGGAGGGAGGGAGGGGGGCCTGATGACATGTACTCAAAACCACCCGCAACAAAGTTTTTTGCCCCGTCAGGCATTGGGAGCTTAACCCAGAATTCCAGTGGGCAGCGGAGACTGCGGGAACTGTGGGATAGCTACCCACAGTGCACTGCTCTGTAAGTCGATGCTAGCCGCGGTAGTAAGGATGCACTCCGCCAACTTAATGCGCTTAGTGTGGACAGACGCAATAGACTGTATAAAATCGAATTCCAAAAAATCGATTTCTATAAAATCGACCTAATTTCGTAGTGTAGACATACCCTAAGAGTGCACAAGCCCTAGGATAGAAGGGATTTATTTGGTTCATCTTTCATATGGATTTGATTGTTCCTCGTGATTGTTGCCTTTCTAAGGATTTAATCCTGCAAGTTGCCTAGCACCCTCTACTCCCATTAATTTCAACAGGAGTGGTTAGCTTGCGCTCTTAAATATGAGGGTTTATATTCCTGTGTTTTGTCCTATCTAATGTAACTGTAAAAGTTACTTATGTAACTGTCGAATCTGGCTTTTGAAACATACTGGTCTCTTGGCCTCATTTATATATTGAATGGCAATGAGTTCCACGGGCTAATTATATATTGAGATTAAAAAAAAGTGTTTCCTTTTATTACTTTTAAATATGTTGCCATTGATGGTCCCTTTTGTTTTTGTATTTTGGGAGTAAATAAAAGTGCTAAATTTCACTCCTCAATACCATTAATAATTTTGCTATCTCTGTTATGTTCCTCTCGTTTGTCTCCTCTCTAAACAATCTGTCTCTTCAGTCTTCTCTCATATGGAAGTCTATCTATGCCTTTCATTGCCTATTTCTGAACAATCTCTTTCAGCCATATCCATTTTGAGATAAGGTCACTAGAACTGAACACAGTATTCCAAGTGGGTGTTTATAATTGATTTTAAGAGGCATAATACTGTCAGTATTTTCTGTTCCATTCTTTATATCCGTTGTAAACCTTTGTCTGATATTTTTGACCATCGCTGTACATTGGGCAGAGGTGTTCATGTAGTTATCTGCAGTGATGCCTGTGTCTTTTCCCTGAGCATTTGAAGTTAATTTGGAATCCAACAGTGTGTATGAGTAGTTGATGTTTTCTTTCCTGTTAATTACTTTGCATTTGTCAGCATGGATTTTCATGTGCTATCCCACTTCTCATTCAGTTAACTATGTGAAGTTCCTCAGTCTGCTCTAGTTTTCGTTAACTTAGATAATTGGTATTTATAAAACTTTTTAGGAAGGCAAAAGGCATACAGTGTGTACTTCCGCCTCACTAGAAGCAGTATTCAGGCTGGGACATGTTGAAGAGTCCAGCCAGTACTGCAGCTTTCAGGAGGCTCTGACCACGCGTGATTTCAGCATGATGTAAATAATTATATTTTGGGAAAGAGTCAAGGCGGGGAGAAACTCATATTGTCAAAATGCTATAGTAGTTCTGTTGACAAATTAATGACTGTCTCCCCTTATTCCTAATGTAGCGGCTGCATTTCAACAAGGCAAAATTCCACCTACTCCTTTTTCTGCTCCACCTCCTGCGGGAGCCATGATCCCCCCTCCTCCCAATATGCGTAAGTTTGAATATTGAGTTCTTACGTTGTGAGTAGCATGCCAGCAGTATACCTATTTGTTGGCTACTGCTCGCTTTCTTCTTCAATAGGACTTTGCTGGAATTGTCCTCTGATTTAAAATATTACGAAGTAATTTGTGAACTCAGAATGTTCCCTGAGCTTGATAATGAAAATGTAAAGCAGTTCTTTGTGAGTCCTCCAATAGCTTTGAATAATCTTGAGGTTTTTTAGCGATTTAATTCTAACATTTTGCATAGTGGTGTTAAATGCAATAGGCTGTAAAATAACTGTTCCTTCATTTGCTTGCTAGCTTTTTTACTGTATCTCTAATGAAGCCACTCACACCACTCATATTCTTGAAGTAGAAGAGAAACTATTTAATATGCTCTGCATTCCATTTGGGAAATGGCTCCTTATTAGCTAAAGATCTTATCCCTGTTGCAGGACAGATTGGTCATTTTTATTAGATGTGCAGCAGCAGGCGCTTGACTAATTTCTTGGCTGCTGAAAAGTGTACTAAAATTGAAAAGGGATGTTCGTATACTATCATAAGAGACTGTACAAGACACAAACTGAAGATCTTTAGCCGTTTACAAGTGTTTATTAACTAGGATTCCACATCACTTTCGCATCTGCTAGCATGACACACACATTGATTTAGATGTGTGTGTAATCAGTTTTTATACATGTTCTTTCAGCTGGTCCTCCACGACCAGGTATGATGCCAGCTCCCCATATGGGTGGACCTCCAATGATGCCAATGATGGGCCCACCTCCTCCAGGAATGATGCCAGTTGGTCCTGGTAAGTCTCAGCCTGCAGAAACACGTAATTTCTAGTTTATTTATTTTTTTATAATTGAGTACTGCTCGTTTAGATTAGCAAGGTGATTGAGATGTTTCCAGTTGTTTGTTAATATCTTGATTCACAGCAAAGTGAATGTCTGTAAATGATAGTCAATGGAAAATATTCTCTCTAAGCAGTTGGAGTACCTGGGTGTTAAATTTATTGACACACACTAGCTTGTGGCCACTTAACTTCAGGATGAAATCTAATCAGCTCTTGTATGCTAAGCAGTTGAGCTAGGTCAGTAGTTGGATGGGGAAATGGCCAAAGTCTTCAGGTTGTGGTAGTGTTTCAGTAGGTGATCCTTTGCACTCAGTCCGTACTGATCCACTGGCCTCTGCGTGGTGGTAGAGATGAGTGGTAAAACTGATGTCCTTAGCTTTTGGTTATTAAAGTGGCATTAGTGACAAGAGTATCTGATAATCCTTGTGTTGAGGTCAAGTTTTGACTGATAATTTCATTAGCTCCATAATTTTCCCCTGCAGTAAAAATTGGATACAGTTTGCCTGGTACCCCATATCCTTTTCGTTCCAGATCTTTAAACTATTTTAAACAGTATTGTTAATAGGGCTGTCAAAACAATTAAAAACATTAATCACCAGATTAAAAAAAATAGTCGTGATTAATTGCAGTTTCAATCACACTGTTAAACAATAATAGAATACAATTTAAATTTATAATATTTAAATATTTTTCTATATTTTCAAATATATTGAATTCAATTACAACACATACAAAGTGTAGAGTTCTTACTTTACATTATTATTGTTATTACAAATATTTGCAGTGTAAAAAAATAAACAAAGTAGTGCAATTTACAAGTCAAAGCATGAAGGTGCATACAAACGTTTAACATAGCTGGCACCTAAATACCTTGTAATGCTGGCTACAACAGTGCCATGTGAACGCCTGTTCTCACTTTCAGGTGACGTAAATAAGTAGCTGCAGCATTATCTCCCATAAATGTAAACAAACTCGTTTGTCCTTAGCATTTAGCTGAAGAAGAATTAGGAATGAATGGACTTGTAGGCTCTAAAGTTCATGGGTTTTGTCTTTGAGTGCAATTAATGTCAAAAAATTTGACATTTGTAAGTTGCACTTCCATGATAAAGAGATTGCACTACAATACTTGTATTTTTTTAATGCACCTCATACTATTTTTTCTTTAGTGCAAATATTTGTAATAAAAATAACAATATAAAGTGAGCACTGTACACTTTAATGTTCACTGTACACTGAAATCAGTGTATTTGAAAATGTAGAAAACATCCAAAAATATTTATAACTAATTTAAATTTGTATTCTATTACTGCTTACCAGTGTGATTAAAACTGCAATTAATCACGATTAATTTTTTTACTTGAGTTACTTTGTTTTGAGTTAATCACTTGAGTTAACTGCAATTAATTGACAGCCCTAATTGTGAACTTAATATAATAAATTTGTGTAGTGTTAAATTGCATGCACTGTTAAGTAGTGTCTGCACCAGGGGGGTAGATATATTTTAGTGATAAGTGGAGATTGCAGTGTATTATGTGAAGTTTTGTAGAATTTGAAATCTTTTGGGGTGTTGCCAAGGAATGTAATCCCAGAAATATTAAGAGTTATCAAAGAAATTGGTAAAGGAAAAATCAAAAGGGTATTATGTTCCATCTCTGTACTGACAATATTGGCACAGGAAGGCTTGTTGTCATACAGCATGTCTGGGTTCACTGAGTATTTCTACAGTAGGATCCAAGGAATAAAACTACACATCAGCAGTGGTGCAGTGTCCTTTGTGATGCTCTTGTCAGTAGTAGAGAAGCAGCGCTCAATAAGGGGCATAAAGAGTGGACTTTACATCTCAGACTAACCTGCAGCAATGCTTGTCCTTGTGAGAGGTGTAAATGGCAAATCTTCTGAGAACACTTGAATAATTGATTCAACATGATCTAGTGCAGGGGTGGGCAAACTTTTTGGGCTGAGGACCACATCTGGGTGGGGAAATTGTATGCAGGGGCGGGGCAGGGGGTTGGGGTGCGGGAGGGAGTGCGGGGTGCAGTGTGCAGGAAGGGACTCTGGGCAAGGGATTGGGGTGCAGGAGGGGTGCAGAGTGCAGGAGGGGGCTCAGGGCAGGGGTGCCGGGGGGTGCAGAGTGCAGGAGGGGGCTCAGGGCAGGGGTGCAGGAGGGGTGCAGACTGCGGGAGGGGGCTCAGAGCAGGGGGTTGGGGTGCAGGAGGGGTGTGGGGTTTACAAGGGGGCTCGGCAGGGTGTTGGGGTGCACGGTGCAGGCAGGGGCTTAGGGCAGGGAGTTGGGAGGTGGGGTGCAGGAGGGGTTTGGGCTCCGGGGTGGCAGTGGCATGCAGCTGGGCCAGGGCAGGCTCCCTGCATGCCTGCCCTGTCCCCGTCCCCACGCCGCTCCAGGAAGGGGGAGGGTGTCAGAGGGCTCCACGTGCGCTGCCCTTGCCGCGCCTCCAGGTACCTGGTCCTGCTAGTGAAGGCAGGGGGCTGGACTCGATAACCTTTCAAGGTCCCTTCCAGTTCTATGAGATAGGTATATCTCCATATATTACCTCCCCTGAAGCTCCCATTGGCCGTGGTTCCCCGTTCCCGGCCAGTGGGAGCTGCGGGGGGCAGTGCCTGGAGGCAAGGGTCCGGGGGCCACAGGGACGTTGGGCCGGGTGCTGCTGAGAGCAGCGCGGGGCCACGGGGGGCAATCCCGCAGGCCGGATCCAAAGCCTTGAGGGGCCGGATCCGGCCTGCGGGCCATAGTTTGCCCACCCCGATCTAGTGTTTGTAATGATTCAAGCTTTCCTTTCTGATAATGCTGTCATGCAAAGAGACGAGAAGTAAGTTATTCGGCCATTCTATAGCACATTCCATCAGAGGATCTCAAAGCACTTTCTAAATGTTAATTTCCTGACCTTTCTGTGAAGTAATTAAGTGATAGTTTATCCACCTATAAGATAATGATTATGTCAAAATTAGAAACATAACCCTAGAGTCCTGGCTCCTAGTCCTATAATCACTAGACACTCTCTCAGGAAGACTTATTCCCTGTATCCAGAAGACTTGCAGATCAATCGTTTTATTCTTTCTAAACTTAGAATATAGATATTTCTCAGCAGAGTGACTAAGTTCAGCCTCTTTCAAACTGTTTTGTACTGATGCCTAATCGGCCTATTCTGGTGCTTTCTATTTTTCTGCCGTGTTGTAGCTCCAGGGATGAGGCCGCCCATGGGAGGACACATGCCAATGATGCCAGGCCCTCCAATGATGAGACCTCCCTCCAGGCCCATGATGGTGCCAACGAGGCCAGGGATGACCCGTCCAGAAAGATAGAGATAGAAGTGGAGCTACACTTTCCTTTGTTTCTGTTTTATGTTCTTCACCAGAACATCATGGTGCTGCATCTCCAGGATTTTATATCAAAACAGTGTGATGACAAGACCTGCTGCCCCTTCAAACTGCAGAAGGTCTGATCTAGGGAGCACTGGGCTGATGCATTGTAACTGTTTTTTGCACCATTTGCTTTTGAAATGTAACAATAAAATGTTGATGCTGGTTTAGATACAGAGAGTTGGATGTGCTTTCCTATGTGTGTGTTTTGCAGTCTCCAGTAGAATGAGAAACCTGATATGTAGATCCCCCACTAACCCCGTTTCATCTACAGCCTTGTGCTACATTTGTCTTTTGTGCTTTCTTCTCTGAGATTTCCATTGCAACATCCCTCTATCCCTTTTTGATAGTTTTTCCCCCCCCCTGTTTTGATACACTGTGGTGTGTTCCCTGCAGTATGAAACACTTTTATAAAACTATAAATGCAGGCTTATTTTTAATAAAAATACAATGTCTGAAAGGACTGCAGTGGATCCCTGCAACATTCAATGAAACCCTATGCTGCTGCCAAATATGATGTATTTCATAATGTGCTGGCCCTTCCTCAGAGAAACTATAGCAATTGGCGCTATAGCCCCAGGGAAACATTGCTCTAGTGTTATTTATTGCAGTAAAGTAGCTCTCGTGTGTAGAGGAATACTTGCCTTTACATGTGCTGTACCTATAATGTAAATAGACAGTATTTAAGTCATCAGCGCTGTCAGACTAGCAATTGGTATCAGCTCTAGTTTCACTTTTCAAATTTAAAAAAAAGTTCTGTTGCACCAGGCCCAAGGCCACTTAGCTGTAATAATGGGGTCTTGTTTTTGGAAGTGCCATGCTTTATTGGAGTTCCACATCTGCATTGCACTAAGGCAATTTCACACCACATACAAGCAGAGTAGCTCTGTATATTTTTGTCTCTAATATTGGGTAGAAAATTATTTCTATGTTCAGAGTCTCCTGGATTGTACTTGCTGTGTCTAATGTGGTGGTGGTGGGAGTTATTTACATTCTACAAAAAGTATTTGGTCAGCCAAGTTACTTATCTGAAACACTGTGGTGGTGGTGGTTTGTTGCTTAAGGGGCAAGGCAGTATAAGGGCTTGTAGGATGCTATAGTCATAGCCATAGTCCTTTGCTCAAACAGGTACAAGCTTAGTGGCTATCCCTGTTGGGTGTGTTGTGTAGCTGAGAAAAGGAGTCAGTTTTTAAACACTGAGCTTTTTGTTCCAAGAGTAGGGTTGAAACATTGAAATTCTGAGAATCAAAGCTATCTAAAAATCACTCTTGGGGTGTTTTGAGAAACACAAGGTCCTTAGCACTGAATTTGCTCATGAAGTATCTGCAGGGCTTTGTGGGGTGTTAAGTATTATCGGTGTTCAATTGTTAATCATTCTATAGCACTTCTTATCCTGAAGGATCTATCTTAGGCAAAGTATGCAGCTGTTTCTTAAGTTTAAGGCCAGAAGGCACCATTAGTTCATAGTCTGACCTGTATGTCACAGGCCATTACTTTGCACCCAGTTTTGAACCCAATAACTTGTGTTCTTTATTTGGCTAAAGCGGATTTTTCTTAAAGATATCCAGTCTTGATTTGATGACCCCAAGAAATGGAGGATCTACCACTTGCCTTGGTAGGTTGTTCAACGATTAATCACCATTACAGTTTAAAAAAATTGTGCCTAATTTCTAATTTGAATTTGTCTGGCTTCAGCTTCCAGACAGTGGTTCTTGTTATGTCTTTCTCCATTAGATTAAAGAGCCCTTTAGTATCTGCTATTTTCTCCCTGTGAAAGTACTTGTATGCTCTAATCAAGTCACCTTTCAATCTTTTAGATAAGTTAAATGGACTGAGCTGTTTAAGTCTCTCATTGTAAGACATTTTCTTTAGCCCTCAAATAATGTTTGTAGCTCTCTTCTGCACCGTCTCCCATTTTTCAGCATCTGTTTTAAAATGTGGACACCAGAACCGGGGGCAGTATTCCAGTATTGGTCTTTCAGCAGTGTGTACCGAGGTAAAATCACCTCCTTACTCATATTTGATATTCCCCAGTTGATACATCTGAGGATAGCTTTAGCCCTTCTTGGCACAGCATTGCACTGGGAGCTTGTGCTGAGTTACTTCTGCACTATGACCCGATAATCCTTTTCAGAGTCACTGCTTTCCAGGATCTGCTCCCCCATTCTGTAGTGTGGCCTGCGTTCATTGTTCCTAGATGTGTTACTTTACATCTGGCTTTAATAAACATATTTTGTTGAATAGGCCTAGCTTACTAAGTGATCCAGATTGCTCTGTAGGGCTGCCCTGTCCTCATTATTATTTATCACTGGTCCAGTCTTTGTGTTATCAGCAGTGATTTTATATTTACCTCCAGATGATTGATGAAAATGTTAAATGGTGTCAGGCCTAGTACTGATCCCTGAGGAACCCCACTGGAAACAACTCTGTGGTGATTCCTCATTGACTACATATTGAGATCAGTTAGCCAGTTCTGATTCAATTTAACATATGCTTTATTGACATGGTATAGTGCTAACTATTGAATTGGAATGTCATGTGGTACTAAGGCCAATGCTTGATAAAAGTGTTATCACACCTATGCAATTACCTTTTATCAACCAAATTTGTAATCTCTTCCAACAAACCTGATTTCATTCTTTGACAAGACCTATTTTCCATAAAGCCATGTTGACTGGCATTAATTATATTCCTGTTCTTTAATTCTTTATCAAATGAATCCTAGATCAGCTTTTTCATTACTTAGCCTGACCTAAATCCTGGGCAAACATCCACCTCAGGCAGTAGCATGACCATCTTTATTGCAGCACAGTGATAGGGGAAGAGGAGATCTTAGTTAGGAACAAAAGGAAAACCCTCTTACCTATAATATCAGGAGATCTTGCCTTTTTACAGCAAAGCCTTGGTTTCTAAAGGCTTGTAGGAAAGACAGACACAAAGAGTAAACAGTGTGGAACTCTGTTGTATGTGTATCTACCTTGGAAAGATAAGGGGCTGGCTTGAAATCTGCCTAGTTTTGATCTGTGGTTGCAAAGGATTGAATATGTCTAACCATATGTTGAAGTCAGTCAATTATTTTCTCCAACACAAATGGATTTTTTTGTAGTGATATTGAGTCTTTTTTTTTCTCCCCCTAAGATTACAACCATCTCCCAAAGTAGAGTATAGTCAGTAAAGAAGAAGGGTTTCTTGTCCAGGGTAGGACATTTGGGTGTTAAGAGACTTACTTACTGAAATATGGCATAAAACACAGGGCTTGTAAACTGAAGGAGCAATAGAATCATTCCCATTACTTTGTTGTTGTTGCAATATTTCACTGAATAACTTAAAACAGAACACACACACACACACATCACATTGGCTTCTTGTATTTATAATCCATCTGTTATAGTTTTTGCATGGGTGTATGGAACTGCGAAATTAAACTGACAAATCTATTTTCACTGTCCAATTTGAGTGGAATCCAAAAGTAAAAAAAAGCATCAAGGAAGAAATTAAATTAAACTAAATGTTTTTCCATTTCAATCTTGCCTGACACAAGTAACAGGTGAAGTTATTTGTTAAACATTTATTTTTTTAACTTGACCCATGTCCCTTTTAGAGTTAAAGTATTTGCTTGCCTGAAAATGTCTCTGGAAATGAGCTGGGTAGAGAGGAGGTGAGAGACTAAGTGGAAGATTTTCTGCCAATAAGAATCTGAGATTGGTCCAAAAACATGAGTGATAAATGCTGTAATCGAGACAAAGGCAGGGACTAGGAAGCAACTGAGGTAGGACGTTTCTTTATAGCATAGTAGCTCATGGAATCCTCTCTGCTTTGTTTTTACAGAAGTAAATGTAGCTCCCCTAATGTTCATGCCCTAATCCTGTCAGAGCGGAGAATCAGAAACCATGCAAGCTGCTGTTCTGCTACTTTATCAGTGATGCTCCTGCTAGTCTAATGCTAAGCTTCTGACAAAAAAACTGCTGCTTGCTCTCTCTGTAGCCAAACTTATGGCTGTGTGATTGTATATAGTTACGGGGTGGAGAGTAAATGAGATGGCAAACTCTTCAAGTGTAGATGCAGCTTATACCTGCAAAAGTGTGCTTACTTGTTCCCCCAACCAAGTAAGCTATGCTGCCAAAAAAGCGCACACACCCCCCCTTTGTTAGTTTGGCCAGTATAACTATGTGTACGTTAAGGCTTTTGCTGATATAGAAATGTTGCTGGGGAGGAATCCCCATCCAACTCACATTGCTATCTTAGCAAAACTTCTTAATAGGGACTAGCCTAACTGTGACAGTGCCTCATGGTGTGGCCATGACAGTATTACTGCAACATACTCAGTTTCCCCCTAGGGAAAGCAGAGGGGGAAATAATTCTTCATCTTCCATGCTTTGGAAAAGGCTCTGTTCAGATGTGTGGACAAGACAGGGTAACTATGTAGAGCCCTCAGATGGTGGGTTACAGTCTTAAGGGTGTAGGACGGGTAGCATGCTTTTGCTGGTCCGTGTAATGTGTGGGCTGGAGCCTGGGGATAGTGCACTTGATGAGACCCTGGCAGGGCTGAGGAGGTGAGCTGTGCCACCCCCCTGCCCCCCCCCGGGGGCAATAGGTAGTGGGCCACCTGTGGGGGGGATCAAGGTAGCTTGGTGGTGGCTGTTGCCACATGGGGTTGGTCCTGAGGTAGTTCTAGGTGCATGCTGTAGGATGGGGGTCCCTATGGGTGTCAGTGCGGGGGGGGGGTGTCACTGGCTGGGAGAGGGCGCAACTCAGCTGCTCTCGCCCCCTCGGACCGGCAGAGGGCGCTGCTGCTTGGCTGTGCCCTCCCCTGCCCTCTCGCTGGTAGGCGGCGGCTAGAGACGGCGCTCAGCTGGGCGCGCCGTGCTTGCCGGGATGCTGGCGGAGTGGGGGAGGGCTGTCAGGGAGATGGCAGGAGCCGGCTCAGCGGGCGGCAACGGCTGAGGGGCTGGGGCCCCCTGGCGCCGAACGTAAGGCGCCGCCCCCTGCCCGGACCCGGGATGGCCGGCATCATCAAGAAGCAGATCCTGAAGCACCTGTCCAGGTGAGACACCGCCCTACCTTCCCCCCGCCCGGCCAGCGAGGGGACCCCGCCCTCAGCCCTGCCCCCCCGCACACCGCGGGGACCCTGCCTACCCCCCGGGTTCCCGCCCCCAGCCCTGTCTTCCCCCCGCACACCGCGGGGACCCTGCCTACCCCCCGGGTTCCCGCCCCCAGCCCTGTCTTCCCCCCGCACACCGCGGGGACCCTGCCTACCCCCCGGGTTCCCCCCCCCGCCCAGTCTTCCGCCCCCCCCCCCCCCGCACACCGCGGGGACCCTGCCTACCCCCGGGGTCCCGCCCCCAGCCCTGTCCCCTCCCCCCCGCACACCGCGGGGACCCTGCCTGCCCCCCGGGTTCCCGCCCCTAGCCCTGTCCCCCCCCCGCACACCGCGGGGACGCGCCCCCAGCCCTGCTCCCCCCGGGGCCCTGCTCCCCCCGACCTTGCCCACATTTAGGGGATGCCTCCCAGCTCGCTCCCCCAAGGACCCTTCACAGACCCCGAGACCCCGCCCCTCAGTGCTACTCTCTCCCCCCCCCCTCCCCAGCCCCGAGGACTCTGCCCTCATTGAGGGGGACACCATCCCCCAACCGTCCCTCCTGGGCCTCTTTGCTCGTAGCTGACCCCTTCTTCCCCCCCAGCACACAGCCCCAGAGAAGTGTGGGGTCTGGCTGCCCTCCACTAGGGGTAATAGGGAAGGGGGGGAAGGCTCCCCTCCTTGGGAGCAAGTGGGGTGGTGTGTTCCTCACCTGTCTCCTCCCCCCAATCTACCCCTAGCCGCTCCTTCACCCCCATCTCCAGCAGTCGCTGCCCTCAGGTAGGAGAGGAGTCTGTGACAGGAGCACGTTCTGAAGCACCTGACCTGGTAAAGGGGGAGCCGCCATCGTCTCCCAACTATCTTGTTTTTCCTTGTCTTGTTCCTCTTCTCCCACATGCTTCCTACCCTGCCCCATTTCTCTCCTTTTCTCCCCGTTTATTCCTTGCGGCTTGGTATTGACACCCCTACATAGGTAAGAGGGCCTTCCAGCCTCCCTCCTGCTGTGATTGCCTCACCAAAGTGCTCCTGTCCCATAAGTGATTCTGCCACTGGCTCAGGAATAAATTCTCTTCAGATAAGAGGGGATACTACCTCTGTCCTGCTCCCCTCCTTTTCCCATTCCCCTGCCTTGCCAGCACAGTTTCTCCTCACTCTCCCATATATTGGCACAAGGATAGATTCTGGGGCTGATATCACTGTTTCCTTCTCAGCCTTTCCCTTTCATCCTACCATCCCTCCTCTTTCTTGCGCTCTCTCTCTCTCTGTCTCTCTCTCTCTGTATGTGTGTCTTCCTGTGGCACAGGATTGGTTGGCAGGTTAGAAACGATTTAGTGGGAATGAATGGAAAGTTAATGAGTTTCTCCAGCCATCACTGCTGCCCTCAGAGAAGGTGAAATGGAAGGAATGAAAGATCATTCATAGGTGTCCCTCTGGCCTGCTTTCCAATGCTTGCCTCCCTCAGTCTAGTTGGTTCAGTCCTATTATTTGTGTTAAAATAAAGCATAGAGGCCTAACCTCTGAGATGTTAAATTAATTTGTTTTTTCCTTGGTATTTTTGGATTTGGTAATCCTAAAATGTGAAAGGGGATGTGGGGAAGCTTTTTAAGTAAGAGGTTTGAGTAAGTGAAACTGATAGGTAGTGAATATGTGAGTAAAACGGCTAAGAAATGAATGGAAAGAAAGAGTAGGGATAAATGGTAATGAGGTGGGGGACTTAGGGTCAGTGAATCCAGGGGAGAAAGGAGCAGAATATTGCACACAACACACAGTCTTGATAGATTGACAAAACACTGAGTGACTGATGAGGTTTTATATTAATGTCTCTAGTAATACATCAAACTTATATTAAGAGGAAGCAATATCTAGTGGTTAATGCACATGACCTCTATTCCTGGGTTTCCCATTGACCTGCTGGGTGACCTTGGGCAAGTCACTTCTCTGCTTTGTGCCTCAGTTTCCCTATCTCTAAAATGGGGAGAATATTGACTTCCTTTGAAAAGCGCTTTGTGATCTAGGGCGAAAAGAGCTACCTGAGCACTAGGTATTATTACTAACTGTGTGACCTTGGGCAAACCACTTCCCCTCTAAAACAAGATCAACAAATACTCCCTTCAAAGGGATTGGTATGAGGCTTGGGAACCTTGCATGAAGTGGATGAAGGCAAAATATTACATGGCACCTTTCACCTAAAGCTCTTAAAGCGTAAACATGGGCAAGTATTTATCCTCATTTTACAGATGGGGAAACAAAGGCAAAGTGACTTACCCAAGGCTACGTAATGTCCGTGGCAGAGCCAGGAAGAGACCCCCTCTATGCCCGGTTTTCTACCATGAACAGCTTAGGTACACTGAGGTTGTCAGACTTTGTATTTTTAGACTGAAGGTAAAATCTTAGCATTTTTGGGACCTGCAAAAAACCTCTGCAAATGTTAAATGAGCATCTGTAAAACATCTGTTTAAGGCTGTTCTGTGAGTCACTAGTTGCTCTCCACCACACCTTTGTACCAACAAGAATGTAACACAGCCTGCTAGTAGACTTCTTAAGTTCATTAATTTAAATGATTTTCTGCTAGTCCTGGCAGCACACAACTTCCAAGCTTCCTGCCTTCCCCTACCCGAAACCAGCGTGTTGTGTGCATTATGGATTCAGCGTTCTTGTCAGAAGGCGCTGACCCATTGATAATGGGGAAAAGTGCATGAGAGTACACTGGACCAGTTAGTAATGGAGACCTCAATAAAGCTAATGTGTTTTCTTTGTCTCACTAGCCGCCACAATTAAATGACATGTTTTCTGCCAATACATAATGCTGTCATTTGCTTTGTGTGCGTAACCTTTCTTCACTGGTATTTATGGGCCCCTTAATCTTTTGGCTCATTCTTGCCTCTTAGCCTCCTTACCTACACTGCCGAAACCCCTTTTTAGTGACTTTTTTGCTCATGGACCCCCCACCCCTCCCCGTACTCTTCCTAATATAGTTATTTTATAGTCCTCAGCTTTGCCTTTTTCTAATCCTTTGTTGCAGTCCCTGGATTATGGGCTAATGGTGTGAGCAGTGAGTTTGGAGTCAGGAGGATTTCTGGGTTCTACTCCTGGTATTGTTACTGGCTTGGGGTGTTGTTTTGGACTAGTCAGTCAGGCTCCAATCCTTCATGCTGTTCACTTCACTGGGGCTCTGTCCAAGTGAACTGAATAGCTTGCAGGATTTAGGCCTGAGTCACTATCTGTAAAATGGGTTTTCCTAATTTACACAGGGATTGAGAGATTTAATGTGCTTTGAGCCTTCACAGTTTAAAGCTGCTGTAGAAAAGCAGCATCACTATTATAATCTGCATTTTTAATATTGCTACTACAGTTTTCTTTCACATAAAATAACCCAACTCTTTATTCATGTGGGTCTCTCTTCTAACTATGTGTGTGCTCGAGAGACGCTTTGCTACTGAATCATTAAGCTCCCTTTATTTTCTGTTTTCAATTTTAATTTGAAATAATTCTTTGTTCCTTTTGCAACCTCCTCATTAAAGTTGTGTGTGTGTTTGTTCTCTCTGTGTCTGGGAATTCACAAGTAAGGGAAAACTGACTCCAATGTCATACTGTATCAAATTGTTAAGTAGCTCTTATTCAGAAGAAATGAAACGCATGCACTTGCAATGGAATAACGATTATCACTTTGCAGAGATCTTTTGCAAAGGTGAGTTTTGATGTGGATGACGGGGCACTGACCTCAGAATACATCTTTAAAAACTTTATTCATGTTGTGTTGTTTTTGAACACATTACTTTCCATTCCTAAAATTGAAAGAATCTAAAATCTTGAATGTATTTTTCACCATTGGTGCTGTTTATCCTCTTGCACTATTTTTAGCTTGCAGAAGGAAAATAGTTTAATTGGTTTCACTGTCTAGTTCTCCTGAATTGGACAGGGGCTGCTCTGGTTGGGTTGCAAACACTGTGGGAGAATGTTTACATTGGAATCAGAGATCCGAGATTGTGAGCTTTCTGGGGCAGGGATTGTCTGTGTATTTGTACAGTGCCTGGGATCTAATCCCTGTTTGGGCTCCTTAGGCGCATACACAATAAAATACTTTTTTTAATTCAGTAATTTGTAATCATTATTAGTGGAAACGCATCTCTTGATCTTAGCCTTTATAAAACCTTCATTTTGACACACCATGTGTTTTGAGTCTAAAGGGTGATCCCTTTAATGTTTTCCATTTCACTCAGCTTGGACAGTGAAACCAGACTAATCTCATTTGAATGCACTGGTAATACTTAGCACTCTTATAACTGAAGCAAGTGCTTGATCTTATTGCTTTACAAAGGTAGCTCAGTATTATCATCTCCATTTCACAAGTGGGGAAACTGAGGCACAGGGCAGTGAAGAGACTTGATTAAGATTGCACTCCTGTTGTACTGTTTGGGTTCACTACACTGCAGGGGGGAAGTCTGCAGAGAACTATTTTTGTTGAATTTCATGGGGAAAACTTCTGTCCATTCTTAGGGCAGGTCTACACTAGAAGCGCTACATCGACGCAGCTGCACTGATGCAGATGCGCCGCTGCAGCGTGTCAGGTAAAGAAGCTTTATGCCGATTGGATAATTGGCATAATTACTCCACCTCCATGAGAGGTGGAAGCTATGTCGGCGGGAGACACTCTCCCACCAACGTGGCGCCAGTGAGGACAGAACTTAGGTAAGTTGTGTCACTTGGGGGTTTCTTTTTCACATCCCTGAGCGATGTAAATTAGATTGACTTAAGCGGTAGTGTAGACCTGCCCTTAGATTTAACAAAGGCTTCCTAAAGCTTCATTTTATTACACATTTAAAAACCATACATGAGTATATATGGGTAATCTCTGCTCAATAGATGATGGGTCCCTGTGCCAAAGAACTCTTACTGTAATGGCATGAGTGGGTGTGATGCAAAATGGGAAGTGTAGTCACTGTTTCACAAGTTAGGGTAGGTTTTATGTGGTTTCTTAGGAGGCAAAGAGGAAGGTTGGCAAGCTTTACCTGTTTCAAGCCAGGAGGGCAGTGTGAAAGAAGGCATTGATTGAGTCAGGAGTGGGTGAAGGAAACAAAGGGAGCTGTCAGCAGAGAAGCTGGGGTGGTGTCTTGGGAACAGGGTGGGGTGTGTAGGAGGAGAGGAGCACTGGTGTAGGCTGGGCAGGAGTTATGGAGAAGCTTCACTTGTCTGTGGAAAGTGGGAGAAGCCAGTGCTGAAATTGACTGTGGTGAGAATAGTGGGAAAATCAGCATCATCCCAGAGACAGCAGAGAGAACCAACTGTGTAGAGAACTGAATTAGCTTCTCCTTGCTGTGTATGTGATAATGGAATGGTGCTATTTATTGCATCACCAAGTGGCCTAGGCAGCTGGCCTTAGTCGTTACAGATGTGGGTGATATGAACACACATTATTACATTATGCTGTCACTTTTCTTGTCTCTGCTGAACCCACCATACTTGTGAGCAGGCAAGGGACTGACTCTGACAAGGACCCTTCTCTCCAGATCTCATAGAAAGTGCTAAAGCACAGTTCTTTTGTGCTCATGGGCATTTCTACCCCACACACCTCACATTTGGTTACTTGGCTCATACAATCCCAACCGTTCAATTGGAACACTGGTATGGGCCTTGGTTTGGAGGGTTTTAATGGACCGTGCCTTCTCCTGAAAGGCAAGTCTGTGAGACTGAGAAGACCTGGAATCATGGGAATCCAGAGGTGAATGTGGCAATCTGATGGCAAGGAGAAATGAATCTACTCTTAGAGTTCTGAGTGATGTCTTCTAGTGGAATTCCTCACCCACAGTCAGCTTGTGTTCAGTGTTATTCCTTTCCCTGGATTTGAAGGTTCCTGGATGAAAGGGACCTCTTTGGAGAATTCAGTAGAATCTGAGTTACAAACACCTCAGAAATGGAGATTGTTTGTAACTCTGAAATGTTTGTAACTCTGAACAAAACATTATCATTGTTCTTTCAAAAGTTTACAACAGAACATTGACTTAATACAGCTTTGAAACTTTTCTATCCAGAATAAAAATGCTGCTTTTAACCATCTTAATTTAAACAAGCACAGAAAGTTTCCTTACCTTGACAACTTTTTTTTTTTTTTAAACTTTCCCTTTATTTTTTAGTAGTTTACGTTTAACACAGTACTGTATTGTATTGGCGCTTTTTTTTGGTCTCTTCTGCTGCCTGATTGCATACTTCTGGTTCCAAATGAGATGTGTGGGTTGACAGTAAGTTTGTAACTCTGGTTTTCGTAACGCTGAGGTTCTATTGTACAACCAACGTGACAGAGGTTGAAGCCTAATTGTCAGCACTGCTGGGGTGTAAGGCTGCATAGTTAGTTTCACTGATTGCTCTGCAAATTTTATCACATTGTCCATACAGTTGGTAGTAGGGATAGGAAAAGATAGAGAGTTTGACAGAATTGTGTCTTACATAGCCTAATGTTAAAGCTTCCTTTCTGCAGTATGGGTCTGTTTCATGTAAATCATTTAGAAGCAGAGGAATTTTTCAAAAATTTTGGCAAATGATTCTGAAAAACAATTATTATGTGTATGGGAATTAATACCAGTTGCAGGTCAAATTTAAGGTGGTATTTCAAACTTTTGATACTTCACATTTCTCAAGCATAGGATTTCGAAATTCTTTGGGGTGGGCTACATCTGAATATTGTCTCATGGACACTCCCCTCCCATTCACAGTTGTGCAGGCCATGTTCCTTCCCTCCCATCCTCCTGTCAAAATTGTGTTGACTCACCTCCCGTTTTGTTTGCAATCACATAACATCCCTGTGGCATTTACAGCAATACACTGCTCTACAGCCAAAATGCTTCTGAAATAAATGTAGTCAAACTTTACTAATTCTGGGTCACTGAGAACGAAAATGATGCTTAAAATTGTTGATTGGCTCTAGTTTTCAAGATATGCTATTGGGTCAGTATATACGACCCTTGACTTGGGACTGGCGAAGGATAAGTGAGTTATAAAGGGAAGGGATCTCAATTTAAACCAGAAATGACTAAAATACATCTTTGACTGGATCTATGAATAAATCTATGACTGGGTTTGGACAGTACTTACTTTTTAGGCAAAACAATGAATGATGCAATCTGAAGCTGGTATTGCGTCATACATGATATGAATTACATCATGTTATTCCTAGAAGTCATGGATGATGCAATCATAACGAAGCTTACATCACTCTGCTGAACAAATTGCCCTATATCAGCTCTAGAAATCATACAGTGTCGTGCTCTCTTATTTGTCAGTGTTTGATTTTGCAAAGGGACACATTTCTGTTTAGCCAAATTGAGCAGAGATGCCTTGTATTTGTGTGAACAGTGCAGATAACTTCTGCTATGTTTGTGGTGAAGTGACTTTTGCATCACAAAAGCGCAGTATAACCACTGTGGTTAAGAGAGCCTATCACCTTTATTTTGGCTGCAAAATTGGAGATCAGGACAAGAGGTGGGCCCCACACATATGCTGCAACACTTGTGCAACAAATCTTCGCCAGTGGTTGAACAGGAAAAGGAAATCTATGCCTTTTGCAGTGCCAATGATTTGGAGAGAGCCAACAGATCATACCAGCAATTGTTACTTCTGCATGGTGCCTCCAGTTGGGAAAGGTGTGTCAAAGAAGAAAAAGTGGACTGTGCATTATCCAAACATTCCATCACCTATACGCCCAGTACCCCACGGAGAAGGACTGCCGGTTCCTGATGCACCAGAATCATTCTCACTTGAGTCAGACGAGGAAGAGGAAGAGGATGAAACTTCTGGTCCTGAACCATCAATGTCACAGGACCCACATTTTCTCCCATCCTCCTCCTCTGAACCACACCTCATAACACAAGGTGAACTGAATGACCTTGTCAGGGATTTGGACCTACCCAAGAGTAAGGCTGAGCTGTTGGGCTCCAGACTACAGCAGTGGAATCTCCTGGCAGGTGATGTTAGGGTTTCCATGTTCCGTGACCGTCAAAAGGATCTTGTCCCATTCTTCTTCATGGAAGGTGATCTTGTAGCCTGCAACAACATCGATGGTGTGATGGCAGCCCTCAACATCGTTCACGATCCAGATGAGTGGAGACTGTTCATTGATTCATCGAAGACGAGTCTTAAAGCTGTTTTACTGCATAATGGCAATGTTTTGCCATCAATTCCAGTTGGTCATGCAGTCCATATGAAGGAAACCTATGACAACATGAAACAACTTTTGAGGTGCATAAACTATGACCAACATCACTGGCAGCTTTGTGGCTATTTGAAGGTTGTTGCTTGGTCTGCAGACTGGATACACAAAGTACTGCTGTTTTCTCTGCGAATGGGATAGTCGTGCAAGAGATTCCCACTACATCAAGAAAGATTGGCCACTCCGACAGTCATTGGAGCCTGGGAGGAAAAGTGTTCAGCATCCACCACTTGTTGAATCAAGGAAGATTTTGTTACCACCCTTACACATCAAGCTGGGTCTGATGGAGAACTTTGTCAAGGCCATTGACAAAACACAAGCAGCTTTCAAGTACCTCCGTGGAAAATTTCCAAGGTTAAGTGAAGCTAAGATAAAGGAAGGTGTCTTTGTTGGGCCTCAGATTCGTGAACTTCTTCGAGATGGTGCATTTGACCATGAACTGCGTGGCAAGGAAAAGACGGCATGGAAAGCCTTCCAGTTAGTGGCAATAAATTTTCTCGGAAACAACAAGGCAGACAACTACTGGTTGTTGGTGGAAAACCTCCTCAAGGCATACAAAAGCCTTGGTTGCAACATGTCACTAAAGATACATTTTTTGCACTCTCATCTAGATTTTTTTCCACTGAACTGCGGAGCAGTGAGCGACGAGCACGGCGAGCGATTTCACCAGGACATTGCAACAATGGAGAAACGCTATCGGGGCAAATGGAGCCCATCAATGCTTGCAGACTATTGCTGGACAGTGACAAGAGATGCTCCATTTAATGAATACAAGAGACAAGCCAAGAAGCGCCGAGTAGACACTGAATAGGACTAAACTATGTACATAATAGTTTTTTGCCTTTTGTTTCATAATAAATTTTATTTATATAACCCTTTTGCTGATTTTTAAAGTGTTACATAAACAGGACAGGTGAAATATTATCATGTAAAGCAACCATAAACACATGAAAAGACCTAGGTTTACAATTTATGATTAAAACTCTAATATCTACACAATATACATAGACATAAAATGTAAAAACTTAAATATCTTAGAAACAATAGCCAATCAGTTGTTTTAATTGTCATATTTGAATTCAGCACATCAAAATACATAATAAATAGCACATTTTATCTCTGAAGCAGACGACTTCTCAAAAATTGTAGACCAGTGTAAGCCTATGTGGAAAAGCAATATCAGGAAAGCATTTAACATATCTTTATCTTTTAATGCAATTTAGCAGCTTGAAATAAGGAGAAGTCAGCTTCATGTGACCAGTAAGCATTTCACAGACCCATGTGGAAGACTCTTATTTAGCACCTTCTACCTAGGGATCCCAAAGCACTTTACCAACATCGATGAATGCATCCTCCTCATCCCAATAACACACATCAGGATCTTCAACTAGACTCTGGGAGGAGTTAATGTCTGGCCATGCAGATGTCCAGAATCCATCTGGCCCTCACCCCCACGTTACATATATGATACTAGAGAGTAACTGAGCAAGGAGGCATTCTTTGCACTAGTTCAACATCTTGCTACATAGTGTTTCAAGCTTCATTCAGAGGTTAAGATGGCAATGGTGTCAGAAAGACCTCTTTGCCTAAGGAGACTTATCATTCTCTAGAAAGCACTGAGAGAGGGGATAGAGCAATGTGTAAGTCAGGAAAGTGGGATGTAGCCTCCATCAGGAATTACTGGGGGAGGTTGTTTGGCCTGTATTAGGCAGGAGGTTAGAATAGATGATTATAATGGTACCTGCTGGCCTGATGATCTCAGAATCATGCGTGGAATGGGGAAAATCCTACGGTTGTATGTGCTTCCTATTTTCATCAATACCCCTAGTTTCCTGTCTAAATGCTTAACTCTGGAAATTACCATCTGCCCTCCTAAATTCCCCAGTAGGTTTACTTGCATATGTGATTTTTTTCACTTCTTGTCCTAATCTGTTATGCATTGTTGCTGTGTGCTCGTAAGCAACTGCTGCATGCCACCCTCGGGTGGTTGCCTTTTGGTGGTGGTTGAAGTGACTACTGCATGTGTGGTTGGTAAAGTGCTTCAGGGTCCTTGAGGCTGAGAGGTGCAATGTAATTGCAAGATGTTATTTATTCACCTTATAACCCTTTTAGTTCCCCCCCCCCCCGCTCATGCTTTAAGCTAACTGGAAATGCACTGCTTTAGTTTAATGGATCAGTCCTTGGAATGGTCTGATACTGGTCATCTTATTTGGCCCCTTGAAGTAATGGAAGGTGCTCACCAAAACAGCACCTCTGACTGTGCAGTTTGAAATCTAGTTCAATCCAGAGATGAAACTGCATTCTGCCCTTGGTCTAATCTGCAGATATTGAAATGCCTATTTCCTTTACTAGCTGTTTGTAGGAGAGCTATTTCCATATGGACTTTTGCTACCTGACACAATGCAGCTGGACAGCAACAGACTAAAAGCAAGCAGGACTTCTGCTGCAGAGAATTGGTAGTGGGACTTGTACAGTCTTTCACCTCTATAACCTGCTTGAAACCAATCCAGTTGAGTAGCGATTGAAAGTCCTTACCATTGTGTTATCATGCAATGCTCTATGTGAAATGAACTCTGGAGACTCGCTCCACTTATAAATGAATGGGTATCCATGTCTCAAAATTGATCACTTTTGGCATTGTGTCCCTCTTTTTGATAGTCCCAGCAGAGAGGCTAATGACTGAATTGACCAATTCCCGTCCCATTCCTAGAAATGGCTCATCTCAAGTCAAGGTTGGGGCCCACAGGTGGCCAGTGTCGGAAAGCCTATGTCACTTATGTGCCCTGTGGAAAAAGAGACCTTCAGTCTCCCGGGCTCTCAATCTAGCACCTCTTCCCAGAGCTAAATACACTAATTAAAATATACAAAGTAAAATATTTTATGCTACCGTAGCTCAGAAAGGATCTTTGTTCTCTGAGCCTGAAGTTGTCTCCTTGCCTTTTGTATGGTACAGTAACAGCTTCTCACCTCAGGCTTCTGGAGAAGACTTTAGCCATAATGCATTGGGCTTTAAATATCTCACTTTGCCTGCAGTGCAGATTCATCCTGCACTGTCACACCACTGGAATTCAAGATAACGCTGTAACCCACAAGAAAGGCGGTCTCAGCTTCAGCACCTTTTATACCCTCCTTCAGTATCTGAGGAATTTACAGCTCCTCATTAAGATGGGAACCACAACTTGCCTAAAATAGCTGTTACAGCTATGGGGAAGTGTGTAAAACCACAAAGCTTCCAGCAGTTAAAAATTGATGATAAATTATTAGTGGAATGGAAGTTTCCCTTCTGCAAAAGCATCACATTACTGCTTTTTCAACGTGCTGTGCTTCTGAACCAGCTGGTAAGATGCCTTGTGCCCCAAATGAAACAAAACATAAGTTACAATAAAAAGAAACATGGCCTGAGCAATAAATCTTGAAGCAGAAGCCAATGGAAAACCAAAAATAAATTCTGCAGCCCACCCTGAAACAGTTTGCATCCACCCCACAACAGAGAATGGAAGCAGAGATGCAAATGTTTGGAGTCTTCTCTTTGAAGGATGCCGGTCTCTGTAAAGTAGGGGAGGATTCCAGAATCTCCAGTTTTTGTTGCAAAAGCCCCTACTTCCTGTCCCCTTGAGACAATACCACAAGATGGTCAGCAGTTCTGCACCTGCTGTTTTTAATGCTGTGACAAGGATGCAGGGCAATGGATGGTCTCTCAAGAAGGCTGGTCTTGTGTTATTTACCTATCTGACAGATGGGAATAATGCCTCTCTTCTTTTCAGGGAGTTAAGGAGATGATGTCTGGTAAACCTGGCCCATAGTGATGTGCTGTGTGGTTTTGGGAAAGTCACTTCAGCTCTCTGCCTCAGTTTCCTCAGGTGTATAATAGGGATAATACTTACTTGCCTCATCCTAATGGTGAGAGAATTAACTCGTTAACATTTGTATATTGCTCTGAATATAGATTTAGAAACATTAGAGAATGGAAACATTTTCAGGTAGAGTTCAAAGCAAGGGTCTCTTCAGTCCATTTCATAAGAGAGAGAGACTATTGTTAACCATATATTTCAACCCTCCACTCCCCAGTACACTGTCACATTGATTCTAGCAATACTTCATTCTGAAGGAAGAGCTGTCAAAGTAACTGGTGAGCTGTGGACCTCAGTTTGAGAACCGCTAGTTTATAGGCTTCAGTCTCTTAAATTCCCGCATACCTCTTTCCAGCAATACATGCAGGACTGTGGATGCAGAGCTTTTCGGGATATGCTTTGGTAACTACTACTTTTGTTACAGTGTGGGTGGCTTTCAGTCCTGTTTTCCGCCCCCCCCCCTTATATTGATTAATTCTTCATGCAAATACAGACCCCAGATCACATGCTGGGGAAAGTAGCTGCTGCTACTTGTGGTCAATGGGTGGGGGAAGAGTGTGCACACATGACAGCGCATGCTTTCTTCCGTATAAAGTTATCTTTAAAATCGGAAATGTACTGCACGGTCGTCCATCAGAAGAGCTAAACTGACAGTTCTGCAACGCAGGTATCTACAGCTTGGCTCTTGATAGTCTCAAACCACTTCCACCTAAATCACAAAGCCGCGTAGAGGAATGTGCACTCTATCTGGCAAGTTAGAAGGAGACTTATTGTGAGAGAGAATAATTTGAACTTCTGCAATGCAGGAGGCAGAAACTCCTGGGTTCAGTTCCCAGCTCTGACACTGACTTATAGTGCAGCTTTGTACAAGTCACTAACGTTCCTTGTACCCCTGCTTATTTCCCCCCAAATGACTAATATTTACCAACCGTTTGCATGATTGTATTAATAGTTGGCACGTACCACAAAATACTTTATACGTTATATAGGGCAAAGTGTACGGTGTGTATATATGCACACATGCACAGTAGTGCTTTACTAATAGTGATTCATTATAAGCCTACCGGCCTCCTTGTGTGATAGGTACTGTCCCTGTTTTACAGATGAGAAAACAAAGCAACCATGAGGTGAGGGAAGTTGTTCAAAATCACAGAGCTAGGATGGAATTCAGTGATCCTGATTCCCATTCCCTGCTCTTGTAGTATTTTGCCTGGACTTGTTCTTCTGCCTTCACTTCCCGCCCAACCGTTGTATTGAATCTAAATTACACAATAGCCTTTAATTTCCAGTGGGTGGAAATAAATTGCAAGGGGAATCAGATTGCAAAATAGAGTCGCTCAAAATCTTGGAGGTGGGGCTTCCAACTACCATAAAGGAGCAAAGGTGGTGTAAAATTCCCCAGCTTATGCCCTGCTTTCTTGTTGTCTTCGCTTGTGTGCTATTATTTGCTTGGGGTTTAGTCTTGGGAAACACCCTGGCAGCTGAACACTCTTTGCATTCCAAACTTCTGGACGTGGAGTGGTTGGCATTTAAAGACTATCGAGCTTCCAACTGATGGACTCAAAATAGCAAAACATCTCCTCAACAAGTGCATGTGTCAACCCTGGCAAGACTCTCTTTTTTTCAGATTAATTTGTGGCCTGTTGCACAAGTCTCCTTCTGGTGAGGAAGGAGTTTGCTGTGTGTTTTGTACAGCGTGTGCTTGAGCTGGAGCCTCCATAAAGTTCCAGCATACGCAGCCCTGATTAACTGTTCCTACCCAGGAAGAGAGACGGTCTAAAAGGGACTAAGTGAGTGGATGTATGCGTGGGGGAGACACACTCTGTGATAGGTGAACATACCAGGTTACACTGTACAACGGTTCTGTCTTTTCCCCAGCGTGTTTGGAAACCATGGTTTCTTTCGTAGGTTGAACTTTGAACTGGATTTTCAATTCCTTTTGGTTTTAGTCATCATCTTGCAGTCCAACAGTCACAGCAGAGAATAGCACTAGTGATATTCCTGGAGTTCGGAGAGCTAACTGCTGAATGGATTTGGGCAGGGTAGGCGAACATTCCACAATGCAGGTGAAGCTGAATAATTTGCCTTGGAGAGTTTAGTGGCTAGGCTTTTATTTAAGTTAGATGAATGTGGTGCCCATGAAACAGAGAGACTGATAACCCTGATAACCAAGAGCCAATTGTGGTGCAGGCAGGTATGGTGTTAAAGCATCCTTCACACAGATTTGTCAGTGTATTGTAATCCTGCCTTGCTGCAATGCACCTGCTAATCCAGTGCTGAATGCTGAGCAGAGACCATCAGCTGTGGATAGATCAGGGTGAGCCACCAGGCTTGCTGCATTATGACCTAGGAGCTTGTCTACATAGAAAGTTTTACCAGTTATAATGGTGCAGTTACACTAATGTAATTCTACCGTATAATTCCCTGGGTGGACACTCCTGTTTGAGTTTGAGGGTTTTTTTTGTTTTTGTTTTTTTCTGGTTTAGTTTAACCCCTTCCAAAGAGACATAAGCTAAACAAACAAACAGGCATTCTTAAACCAGAAAAAGTGTGCCCACCAAGGGAGTTCTAGCAGTATTACTCTAGTGATTCAGATCACACCGTACCTTAGGCTGGTATAACTTTTCTGTGTACACAAGGCACTAGTCAGATGTGTAGGTAGATGAAAAGGGAGTGTGTTTACTTACTGCATCACCTAGCTCCCTGCTGTGACCTAAGAGCCAGAACAATCTGTCTAGTGCAGGGGTAGGCAACCTTTCAGAAGTGGTGTGCCGAGTCTTCATTTATTCACTTTAATTTAAGGTTTCGCGTGCCGGTAATACATGTTAACGTTTTTTAGAAGGTCTCTCTCTATAAGTCTATATTATATAACTAAACTATTGTTGTATGTAAAGTAAACAAGGTTTTCAAAATGTTTAAGAAGCTTCATTTAAAATTAAATTAAAATGCTGATCTTACGCTGCCAGCCTGCTCAGACCGCTTCCAGCCTGGGGTTCTGTTCACCTAGGCCTGCAGCGGGCTGAGCGGGGCGACTCGAGGTCAGGGCAGAGGGCTGGGGTGTGTGTGGAGGTGCAGGGCAGAAGGCTGGGTGTTGGGGGGGGGTTCAGGGCAGAGGGGTGTGTGGAGGTGCAGGGCAGAAGGCTGGGTGTTGGGGGGGACTCGAGGTCAGGGCAGAGGGCTGGGGTGTGTGTGGAGGTGCAGGGCAGAGGGCTGGGGTGTGTGTGGAGGTGCAGGGCAGAAGGCTGGGTGTTGGGGGTGACTCGAGGTCAGGGCAGAGGGCTGGGGTGTGTGTGGAGATGCAGGGCAGAAGGCTGGGTGTTGGGGGGAGGTCAGGGCAGACGGCTGGGGGTGTATGGAGGTGCAGGGCAGAAGGCTGGGTGTGGGGGGGGTTCAGGGCAGAGGGCTGGGGTGTGTGTGCAGGTGCAGGGCAGAAGGCTGGGTGTTGGGGGCAACTCGAGGTCAGGGCAGAGGGCTGGGGGTGGGTGGGAGGTGCAGGGCAGAAGGCTGGGGTGCTCGGCTCGTGGGGGTGCTCCCTGCCCTGAGCGGCTCATGGCAGGGGGCTGGGAGGGATATGCCCTGTTCCACCCCCTTCCCCCAGGCCCGTCCCTACCTCTCTCTGCCTGCTCTATGGAGCTGTGTGCACGCTCCCGCTCTTCCCCCTCCCCCTCGCAAGGGCCATCGCGGGCAGGGAGAGGGAGGAGGAGGGGCAGAGGGGCCGGAATGCACCAAGCTGTGGGAAGAAGCGGGGGAGGAGGGAAGCTTGGTTGCCGCAGGACCAAGCTTCTGCCTCCTGCCCCCGCAGGGGAGAGCGGTGGGCGGGTGGGGGCTGAGTGGGGCGGGGGGCCGGGACTCCACACACACCGCTCTCCCCTGCCGGGGCAGGAGGCAGAAGCTTGGTCCTTCGGCAGCCAAGCTTCCCCCCTCCCCCGCTTCTTCCCCCAGCGTGGCGCTTTCCAGCCCCTCCTCCTCCTCCTCACCGGGCAGGCAGCGTGCCACTCAAAATCGGCTCGCGTGCCGTGTTTGGCACGCGTGCCATAGGTTGCCGACCCCTGGTCTAGTGTAACCACAGAAATCATAAAAATATAGAACTTGAAGGGACCTTAATAGGTCATCTAGTCCAGTCCTCTGCACTGAGGCAGGACTAAGTATTATACTATCCCTGCCATGTGTTTGTCTAACCTATTCTTAAAAACTTCCAATAAAGGAAATTCCAATTTGTTCCAGTGCTTAACTATCTTACATTTAGGAAGTTTTTCCTAATGTCTAAACTAAATCTCCCTGTGATGGGATCCCTGGGGTGCAGCCTGGGACCATGGGACCACTGTGCCCCCTTAACTCTCCAGCCTGGGCTGTCTCTCTCAATGCTTTGCTAGTGACAAGCAGAAAACCCCTCCAGGTGCTGTGATTGCTCAGCACAACAGCATATGGAGCCCCACACCCAGCTAGATTGCATGAATGCTCCCAGAGCCAAATCCCCCCAGCTCCCAGCCTTGTACCTCAAGGATATACTGTCTTGCACTGCTCAAGACCCTTTCTTGAGCAATGCAAATTTATTAATTGGTTCACCACTTCATCAATGGAAAGTGGATATACACCAGCCTTTGTAAACCATTGATAACTACTCTCTGAGTATGTTTTTTCCAACCAGTTGTGTACCCATCTTATAGTAGGCTTGTCTAGGCTATATTTCCCTATTTTGTTTGAGACGGTCATGTGATCCAGTAGCAAAAGCCTTCCTTATAGTCAAGATGTATCACATCTACTGCTTTTCCCCTTATCCACAGGGCTTGTTACCCTGTCAAAGAAGGATATTAGGTTGGTTTGACATGATTTGTTCTTGACAAATCCATGTGAACTGTTACTTATTACCATATGATTTCTAGGTGCTTACAAATTAATTGTTTGATTATTTGCTCCATTATCTTTCCAGGTACCAAAGTTAAGCTGACTGATCTATAATTGCCTGGGTTGTTCTTATTCCCCTTTTTATAGATAGGTACTATATTTGCCCTTTTCCAGTCCTCTGGGATCTCTCCTGTTCTCCATGAGTTGTCAGAGATAATCGCTAATGGCTCAGAGAAGACATCTAACTTGTCTAAGTAATTCTTATCTTGTTCTTTTCCTATTTTAGCTTCAGATCCAACCCCACTGATTTTCATTATGTTAGTCGTCTGATCACTGCTAACTGAAACAAAAAAGGCATTTATCACTTTGGCCATTGCTGTGTTTTCTGTTCTTGTCTTTCCCTCCTCATTGAGTAATGGGCTAACCTGGTCTTTTGTCTTTATCTTGCTTCTAATGTATTTGTAAAATGTTTTCTTGTTACTCTTTATGCCCCTAGCTAGTTTAACCTTGTTTTGTGCCTTGGCCTTTTTAATTTTGTCCCTACATGCTTGTGCTGTTTTTTTTTTTTAATATTAATCTTTCATAATTTGACCTAGTTTCCACTTTTTGTATGACTCTCTTGAGTTTCAGGTCGTAAGATCTCCCGGTTAACCCAACGTGGTCTCTTACTACACTTCCTGTCTTTCCTATGCATTGGGATAGTTTGCTCTTGTGCCCTTAATAATGGTTCTTTAAAAAACTACCAACTCTCCTGAACTCTTTTTTTTTCTCTTACACTTTCTTCTCATGGGATCTTAACTACCAATTCTCTGAGTTTGCTAAAAGTCTGCCTTCTTGAAATCAATTGTCTTTATTCTGCGGTTTTCCCTCCAACCATTCCTTAGAATCATGAACTCTCTCATTTCATGATCGTTTTCACCCAGGCTGCCTTCCACCTTCAAATTCTTAACCAGTTCCTCCCTATATGTCAAAGTCAAATCTAGAACAGCCTTTCCTCTAGTTGATTTCTCCACCTTCTGCAACAAAAAGTTGTCTCCTGGGCATTCCAAGAACTTGTTGGATAATCTGTGCCCTGCTGCATTATTTTTCCAGCAGATGTCTAGGTAGTTGAAGTCTCCCATCACCACCAAGTCCTGTGTTTTGGATAATTTTGTTAATTGTTTAAAAAAAACACCATATCTCTGGGTACTCTCTAAAACCAAGGCTCTGAAACCCAAACTTTCTTTTATTTCTGAGAGTAAAAGAGGGAGTGGAGTATCTCTCTAAGCGCAAAGTCACTTTGGAACTTATTACAGTCCTAGCGCCCTATTTCCCCCACTGGAGTTAATCATGGCAGAATCCTCTGACTGGAGACTGCATCATGAATCAGGGTAAAGATTCCCCATCCTTCCAGAACTGTAGGCAAGAAACCCAACTCCCGTCACACTATTGAATGGAGTATGGAGAAGAGGTGACACTTCCTGAAAGCATCTTATACATGTCCAAATTAAATGCTAAAAGTAACTTCCTTATCCTTGTGGAGTAGCATGCACTAAGCACAGGACTGGCAGCCAGGAGCTCCTGGGCCATTTACCTAGCACTGACACTCACTCCTTGTATGACCTTGTCACTTAACTTTTCTCTTTTTTCCTCATCTGTAAAATTGGGCTAATAGTACTAGCCTGCCTTCTGGGGTGCATTGGATTAGTTAATGGTTTGTAAATGAATATCACTGTGGAAGTGATAAGTATTATTAATAACTTGGTGCTTTCCATTTTCCAAAGAACTAATTGATCTGATACTAATTGGTTTCATTTAATTCTAAATAGATTGATTAATTAGGTTAATGTGATACTGACTACAGTAATGTAAGTATTAGCATTAGATATCTAATACTAATTAGCCGAATCTAATACTAATTAAGCATATTTCTCTTCCTTGTGCTCAGCCTGAAATCTCTAACTCTTGCATTGAGTGATCCCATGTGTTCTTAGTGGACAGATTGCTGCAATATTGTGCTGAAAGCCTGAGTTAGTAAAATGGTTTCTCTCCTCTGAATTGTGGTGTTAGTTCTTCCTCCTGTGTATTGTAGTGCCTTTCAAGTTACTGCTTTCCCCCTCTTCAAAGGAATTTTGGCCTCTGGCCCAGTTTTATTCCTTCCAAAACTAAGGTTAGTTCCCCACTCAGACGCTCTCCCAAATTCATTGTATTTATTATATCTGAAGCTTCTGCTGCTGTTTTCCTGGAAAGTTTGTCTGTGTTTTACAATTATTGATGTTTTCCTCTACCAGCGATGAACCTTCTTGCCGAGTGTGATTCTTGGCTCTAGAGATAATGAGACTTAATATGAGGGAAATGTCCTATGCGTGAGAGATGTGATCGTGAAATAGTCTCCCCAGAGAAGTATGGAAATCCCATTGTGTGGCACAAAGCATGACTAGACAAGACACTGGGGAATATGCTATGTAGGGTATAATCCCGCATTGTCCAGGGAATGACTGGATATGATTAAATTGATTTCCTCCATTTCTAACTTCTACTATTCTCTATTTTGTCTGCTGATATAAGTGTTTAAATACTGTGTTTGTGTTTCAAATTAAGGAAGGAACTCTCGGTCCCTTCCCATAAGCTCACCACTGTTAACAGAAGAGCCTTTTCTTCTGCATCTCCTAACATCAAAAGCAGCTTCCCTTCTGCTCTCTCTCTCCATCTCTTTACTGATCTCTGCTGAAAATTTACCCTGTTCCTTCTGTTATTCACACTTCAATATCTTCTCCATCTGCTACTCTGTAACAGTAGTAAGTGTTGTGGGTAATAATTAAATACATCTGCCAATATATTATCCGATCCTGTAGCTATCTAAATTAAAATCAGGGGCATCTGTCATACAGTGTATAACTAATCACTGCCTCACATTTATCCATAGTTACAAAACTATTAATAGAAATAGATATATTTAGATGCTTGTTACATATGATAGTTACAGAATAGCAGTGGGAGACGAAATTGAGATGAGAGGAGACTAGAGAGATAGCAAGTGTATTTTCAGATGGCAGGACCTGCAAAGGAGAATGCTCTTGCACCAGCAGTGTCAAGATAATGGGAAGGGACCAAGAGCTGATGAGCAGAAGGAGATCAGAATTATGCTTTAAGACATCCCGTTCTGATACTTTTTAATCTAATCCTTCCTACCTGCAGGGGAAATACTTGCTCAATTGTAGACAGTGCTGCACCTGCCGGACAGTTACAAATGAGGATATTGATTTCTACATGTGTTAATGCTATAGACTAGCTTCAGGCCAGCAATCAACTTTGGCTAAACTTTCTCTTGCAATAAGTAGGTTTCTGACTAGATGTATAAGGAGATGAATTGGATACTAGTTCTCTGAGTAATGAAATCCCCACCTTTGATATCCTTTTAAAGTTAACGATGGAAGAGCGAGGTTGATGCTCCTGTTTTTTTCCCTGCCAAAAAACAGACAAAAGACTCTCTAAAGCAAATGAAAGCTAAAACATCAGGAGTTCAGAAACCACCCAAGAAATCTTTTTCCCAAAGAACTGTGCTCTTACAGCCCAAATCCAAGTAAACCACTGTGTCTTAAACAGGATTTTAAACCATATAGGCAGTGTTTTATCTGTTATCTTATCCTGCTAGTTTATCTTTAAAAACAGCTGCTCCCACAGGCCTCTTTCCTCCTCCACTTCAGGGCTTGGCATTGGGGCGTGGGAAAATCATACCTAGAATATGGCATCCAGTTCTGGGCACATGACTACCAAAAACATGCTGCTGATTCAGAGACAATTCAGAAAACAGGGAGGTTTAAATGCTAAGGAAGGAGAGAGATTATTTAGGGTGGTCTGTGGGAGTATAATTAGGAGCAATGGGATGAGAGAGAGAAAATTTGCTAACAGTGGCATCTGTTCATTCTCACAAAGGCTTGTTGGAAGCCCCAGTACTTGAATTGGTTAAAGCCGGATTAGACAAAGCACTGGAAAATAGATTGTAGGGAACAGTTCTACATAAGTCACTGGGGCATGGACAAGACTGGACATCCATCTCTAGCTACTATGATCCTATGTCTCCTGTTTCCTGTTGATATGGCTAAGAAGACAATCAAAGTCTTTAGCCATTTGAAAGTTTTCTGTGGATACTGGGGACTGTGGTAGTGAGTTTTAGCCCGTACCCCGTGTGACTTTGCACTCCATATGATTTTATGAAAATATGCTAATGAGTGTGAATATAATGTAATTGGAATATGCTTCATGCAAAAGGTCTCTTGTAAGGTATCATTACAAAGCTTATAATCTACTGAGTGTGGTCATCCTAATTTGTATAAATGTATCATTCTTGTATCTGAAACTAGAAATATGAAATACAACTCTGAGGTCCTATTGTAATTATGCAAAGTGTGGGCCATTAATGGTGGCTTGGAATCTTGATGGCTCCCATTAACCAGGACAACTGACTGTAGATGGCTCTGTTTACTTGCAAGCCTTCCTGTGAGTCAGGTCAGGAAGAATGAAGGCTTGGGGTCTCACAGGACATGTGACCATGTCACCTGTTACTGTAATCCATCTTAAACCTGGGGCTTTTCCATTTAGGAGGGGTGGGGATGCAAAAAGACAAAAGATTCCTGCCTTGTGCCAAAGCTATATAAGGGGGTAGAACAGAACAAAGGGGGCTGCAGTCATGAGAAATCCCCTAGCTACCACCTGAGCTGGAACAAGGACTGTACCCAGGGAAAGGATTTGGCTCAGACTAGAAAGGAGTCTAGTCTGTGAAAGAAGCTTATTGGAATATCTCTGAGGGTGAGATTTTATCTGTAATCAGTTTCTTAATGTATTAGGCTTAGACTTGCGTGTTTTATTTTATTTTGCTTGGTAACTTACTTTGTTCTGTCTGTTATTACTTGGAACCACTTAAATCCTACTTTTTATATTTAATAAAATAACTTTTTACTTATTAATTAACCCAGAGCAAGTAATTAATTCCTGGGGGAGCAAACAGCTGTGCATATCTCTCTATCAGTGTTATAGAGGGCGGACTATTTGAGTTTACCCTGTATAAGCTTTATACACAGTAAAACGGATTTATTTGGAGTTTGGACCCCATTGGGAACTGGGTATCTGGGTGCTGGAGACAAGTACACTTCTTAAGCTGTTTTCAGTTAAGCCTGCAGCTTTTGGGGGATGTGATTCAGACCTGGGTCTGTTTGCAGCAAGCTAGCGCATCTGGCTCAACAAGACAGGGTACTGAAGTCACAAGCTGCCAGGGAAAACGGGCTCAGAGCATCAGGTGGCAGTCCCAAGGGGGTCTCTGTGACCCAAACCATCACACCCCGGAAATCAAATTTGGACTTGCCTTTACTAGGTGATGTTTGAGAGGATGAAATGGTATCGGTCACTGAGAGAGAGAGAGTGAGTATGTGTGTATGAGTTGCTCTTGCTGATCTTGTTCCTGGCAGGCCCAAGAAGAGTGTTGTTCTTTGAACGTACTGGCTAATACTGCGTGTCCTCTATTAAAGAGCTTTGGAAACAGAGAAATGGAAATAGTCCATGCAGTCAATTTTCTTAACAGCCACAAACTATTTCCATTCACTTTTATCCAAGCCAGCAATGCATGCTGCCAAAAATCGTACTGCCATTCAGCATGAATGGAGAGAGTCTGCCAGCAAACTTTGTTTAAAATCCTATCCACAGTCATTGGACCTTTCTTCCACTGAGATTGATCAAAGCATTTCCTTTGAAGCTGCTGGGAAGATTAGGCATCTTTCTGAATTCCCTGCGGCTGTACTTCCATGCACCACCCTGGTTATGACATTTTGAATTTGAAAATTATTTCATCTGAGGATCTCAAAGCCCTTTGCAAAGAATTACTTTATCCTTGAGACAGCCCTGTGAGGTAGGTATAGTAACTTCGTTTTACAGATGGGCAAACCGATGCATAGAGAAGTGATTTGCCCAGTGCTGGTGCTGGTAATAGAACCCAGGAGTTCTGACTGGAAATCCCCTGCTCCTCTAGACTGCGCAGTTATATTTTGGTTTGTTACTGTAACATAATCTTATGCTACCTCTTAAGCAGTCTGAGATCTTTCCCTCCAAAGACAGGCACAATATTTGGAACAGTGTTTTTTAATTGCTGCATGGGGAATCCTCAGGTGTTCTCAGCTGCAGCAATCTGAAGACTGACTGCCCCACTCTGCTTTCCACCCACATTGATGTAATAGCTCTCACTTGCTGCTTGAACACTTGACAGGTTTATTGTGCATTGTGAACCATGGAGCTGGCCACGGTGTATGGGGATATTGCAGGCTCTCCAGTCCTTCTGGTGCTAGGTAAAGCGCTATCTCCAGCTAATAAAGTTGTAGGGATCAGCTTGTTGGGGGATACTTGCTACGTTCTCCGATTGGCCTGCTCCGGACCTTAGAAACCAGTGTGAGGGCACTTGGTCTCATTGGGTACATCTACATGGCAAACAGAAACCCATGGCAGTGAGTCTCAGAGCCCAGGACTACAGATTTAAGCTCATGCTACTGCCCTTAAAATAGCTGTGTAGACATTGCGGTTTGGGCTGTGAAACCCTCCCTAAGCTTCAGAGCCCGAGCTCCAGTCCAAAGTCGAATATCTACACAGCTGTATTTAATGCCGTAGCATGAGCCCCATGAGCCCATGTCTGTTGCAGTGGATTTGGTGCCATGGGTTTCTGCTTGCCATGTTAGACATACCCAGTGAGCTGAGGGTGCCTTAGATCTGCTTCAAAACTCCACTTTCTTTACATGGCAGTATGAGGTTTGGCTAAAGACATCATACTGACCTATCCTCTGTTCATGTAACTGTTTACATTGCTCCCTTGTTCCTAAATCTTCCCCAAGCCCCCTTCCACAGGCACTGTAAATTAAAATTTCATATTCATTTTGGCTGCTAACAGGGACTGTTCCGTAGAATCTTTCAACATTGGCTCTGGTCATCTTCATATCAGTTCAGCAGGACTCCTTGTGGCCCCTACACTTGTCTTTAAAAACCTGCTTTGTATTCATCTGTCTTTATTTAATATCTCTCTACATCAGTGAGTCAGTTTGAAGATTTCAGCTCTGCCTCTGGCTGAGATGCTGATGATTGTCCAATAAATGTATTCTGTCTCTGCAATATTCTGATACAACCAACACTGCTGCATTATTGTACCGGTTGAGAGCAGCATGTCTCAACAGAGGAAGTATGCTAAGGACTAGAAGTCAGGAGAGCTGGTTTTCTGTTCCTTGCACCTCCCTGGGCCGCCTCCTCCCCATCTATAGAATTAGTCTATTTGACTTGGACTTACAATGTCAACTTAATGTCTGCAAAGTGCTCTTGGCATCCTACTGGTCAGCGTGTGTTATACATTGTTCTCTCTGCCCACTCACAGAGGATATGACTCTGCTGCGGCTCTCAGTTAGAGGACTTGATCTGTTAGCTCAAGCCATAGAGGCTCATGCTTTATCTCTGGAGATCCCAGGCTCAGTCCCCAATGAGGAACCAGATGATAGGCGTCATGCTTTGAGATTTTTAGTTCTCTTTGCTTACAGATATGTAAGATATCATTGTTTATGCTCCTCCAATGAACCTGTCACCTGTAGAATGTCACACATGCTGGAATATGTAATTTTACACACACCAGATTTTGCCATATAGTAATTGAGAACTGTGTTGATTTTAGCTGCCTTCTCATGTGTGTTTTATATTAGGGTTGCCTCTGGCTTAATGAGGAAATATTTGTCTAAAGTAAAGAGGATGGCCTCTCTGTGTGAGCCTGAGACAGTGACAGGTGTGTTATGCTGTCATGTGATGGGAGACAAACAGTTTGATATACTAGCTTGTTAGGTCTGGAAAGGAGAAAACTTACGTGGCAGGTTAAAGTCTGTAGAGGTCTCATACTGCAGTCCTCCCCTGCAGAAATCATTACTGCAGAGAATGGTGTGGAAACACAAGCAGCAGGCAAGCTCACAACTGCTCAAGTCCCAGTCTCTCCTACGAGGAGGAGAGTGTTTTGGCTGCAGTGAAATGCATAACTGCTTCTCTCCTCGCTTCAGATTCTGCCCTGGCACAATGTTCACTTGGATAAATACATTGTTCTGGAGGAAATTCTGGATTGGCTGATAAACAACTAATCCCAGCCAGTTTCCCAGTTCAATTTACGCTCTTGTGGTGAGGTTGATGAAACCAGCACCATAGCCCCTCTTCCTCCCACCTTCGTTATCCCCCCAGCTGCTGGCCCAGTTGCTCAGGACTGTCTTTGTGTCTTGCACAATGGGGCAGCACATGCGGCCAGGCCAGTGCAGGGAAAGGGAAGTGAGAGAACTGCAGCGTGTGACTAACGTGTGAATCTAATCCTGCTCTAGCTGACAATGGAGCCTCTTTTCCACCACTTGCTGGGCCGCTGTGCAGAATTAGAATTAGCATGGAGGAATGTGCGAAATGGCTCTGGCTTGAGCAGTGAGTAAATCATCTGGCAGAAACAATCCATTCTTTCTGAATCCCATGGCATTGTGGTGCTATGCAAGCTGCAGCCCTTCACTGGCTTCCCTTTAGTGCAGAGGAGGAAACCATGTAGTCAGACATCCCAGTGAGATACTGGCAAGGCAAATACAACTTCTCTGGTCATGATCCAGTCTACGGTAGGCTGCTGGCCTGTCTCCCAAGCCCAGGAAGGACTGATGCCATGCCCAAAGTCTAGTTCTAGCCCTTCTTTCAGGGCAGTTTATTATTCAAACCCAAAACTCATAAATTAACACAAAACCAAGCTATTTCCTTGACCAATACAGGCTGTAGGGGCCCACATGCCATTCCCCTTACATCTCTCCCCTGCCACAAGAGCTGCCCTACTTCCTCCAGCCTTCTCTTCAACTGAGCTCTTTCAGTCCTTCATAGGAACCACCTAACCCCTCTCCAGCTGGGTCTGATAATCCCCTTTGCCAGGGCCAAACACCTCTTCAACAGGCTCTGCCTCCAAACAGGGCTGGCTGGCTGCATATTGAGGGACCTGGTTACAACATGGTCAAATCCTAACGTTCTCTTTTGGCATAGATGGGATTGCACCATATTCCTGAAACGCACCACAGCTTTGGACTTTGCAGGGCTGACCTACGACTCAGTAACACAATTAAAACATGGTTCAGTCTCATCTACGCTGTGAGATTGAACCGTGTTTTATTTGTGTCAAGGGATAGCCATGCCTTTCAATATAGTACTGTGGTTGTTGCAGCGTAGATGGAATTTGGGGACTGGCTGGACCAAAGCCATGGGAAACTTTAAGCTTCTTTCTGTTGACTTTATTCACAAACTTACTATCTGAATGAGAAATCTTGCAACCTTGTGAAGGAGCAGAGTCACCTAAATTGTCTTACTAACTCAGGAATTTATGTAAATTTCCATTTCTGTTATCAAACTTCTGAATTCCCCTCCCCCATCCCTGAGCTACTCCTGGTGGGTCAGAGGAAGCAGATTCCTCCAAGTGCAAGTGTCTGGCATCGGGAACGAAGCTTTTCTGAACCCTTCCAGCGGGTGGCGGGAAACGTGTATTTCATTCATGAGGAAGAACCGTTCCAAGATTTCTAACACAGCTGAATCCAGCATGGCGGCTTTTTGTTTTCTTCCCTGTTTATGCACCAATATGTACCTGCCAAGTATCCCAGTTTTTGGCAGGGCCATCCCAATTGGGAAGAAGAAGAAAAATCCTGCATCCTGCTGCAATTTGTGCTCATTCTGCTGATGCAGGGCTCTTTGCAGCTCACCATTACCTTCCTCCTAGATTGCCCTCATCTTTGCTTGCCCTAACTCTCCTGAGTACTCTTCCAAAAGGATCCTTGGTATTTCCAGTTCAGCTGGGTGCTTTCAGATTTGCCCCAGAATCCTTTGCACCTCTCTTTTGTGGCCTTAATCAAATTGTTCTCATCCATCAAACGTGTGGCACGTCTGGAATTTGAAGACACCAGGGTGCATACAGCAGATCTGGAAACAGCAAAGCCTCTTGGGAGGGGAAATTGAGACAGGAGAGATCAGCAGCTGATGGTAGCTAGAAGAAAAGCAGGGCATGGCAGACTTGGTCAGTGAGAAGCAGGGTGAAGGATTATGTTATGTGCAGGCACACTGATGTTTCACTGACCATGTATAACCCTGTTTCTTAGCTTGGGAGACTGGTGAGCATGAATCAACTTCACTAATGAGGGACAGGAATGGGTTTGGCTGTGAGACTAGTATTTAAAGAGATGGATAAAATAATTTATTTGAAATCCTTTACTTCCCCGTGACAGTAATATGAGCGATCAATAAAACAGATCTAATCTCTCTCCACCATTGATACTATAACTTTCTTAATATTGTTTTTGCATGCTTCTTATCTTGGGGAGTGAAACTATTGTCCAGTTGCATTTGTTTCTAGTCAATTTCATTTTCTTTGTGCCCTAATGCAGTTACATTAATTTCTGGTTTTCCAGTGCGCTCTCCTGATTTGATTTAAAACATTTAAAATGCCAAATTATATGGGCCTTAAAGACACCTGCCAAGCTTCTTTGCTGAGCTGTCACGATACCCAGGGTTTAACTGTCAGCTAGTTATGACACCAAAATACTTGTCATAGCTTATATGGAGGATGCCTAGGGTGAAGACACTTTTTGGGGTGGCTTTAACTCTGCCCTCTTCCGTATAATCAAAACATCTGAAAGGCAAGAAATTCCAAGTTACACCTAACAACCTTGCCTTCCCACCTATATTTTAAACTGTAATTTTCTATTTTTTTCCCCTTTAGTTTTGGCTATGTTCTTGCAACCTCATTTCGAGCTTAATGAAGATTTTTTCTGTGGGGCGGGATGTCTGATCATTTTGTGACCTCCCTCCCTCTTACGCTTTATTATTAAAAAAAAAAGTAAATATTGGACCAAAACTGCTTCTCTCTCTCTCTCTCTCTCTCTCTCTCTCTCTCTCTCTCTCTCTCTCTCTCTCTCTCTCTCTCTCTCTCTCTCTCTCTCTCTCTCTCTTAGGTATTTATAGTGGGCCAATCTCCATAGTACTTAGGTGACGAATGCACTTATAACTCTTTAGGGAACTGACCCAGTTGCCATTGAAGTCAATGGGAGTTGGTTCGGGAATCGGGGCCTAACTGGACACTGCAAAACTGGCAGGGCAGCTCACACAATGCACTATAGAAATGCAATCGTCTGCCCAGTGTGTGGTGTTATGATGTCCCTATTCTCTCTCGTCCCCTGAGTGTGCGAGGTGCTTTGCAAACAATAGGGAGGTGTTTACCCTCAAAATAACCCTCCTCTACGGAGAGACAGACACATTGGAAGTTGTTGTCATATTGCCTCTTAACTCTTCTTCTCCACAGGTTTACTAAGAATCTCTCTCCGGACAAAATCAACCTGAGCACACTGAAAGGTCAGGGGCAGCTGACCAACCTGGAACTGGATGAAGAGGTGCTGCAGAATGTGTTGGAGCTGCCCACCTGGCTAGCGATCACCCGTGTCTACTGTAACAAGGCTTCCATCCGGGTGAGTTGAGATACCGTGCTAATGGTGTCCTCCAAACACAATGCAGCCCACTTAATGTCAGTCTGCATTTGATGTTATCTGGGGCTTTTGATAAAGGATGTCAGCTTTCTCAACTGGAAATGAAATTGTGGTAGCCGAGGCATATCCTGCCCCTTCCTCCTGCCCCTGACTTATTCTTTAATGCTGAAAGAGTGAAACAGCCATCCCAGGTTGCCCTGACTGTTCACACAAACCTCCAAACTGGATTGAAACAGGAATTTAAAGTGTAAATAAACGCAGATTGAAATTCTTTGAAAACCTGCTTATGTCATGAGTTTCTGTGCAGTGAACTGTTATTTAAAGGTCACATTTTCAGCAATGGAGACTTCAGAAATCATGTGCAAATTGGGTAAAAGCATGTGAAAAACGACTTGCTAGGCCCTCTGCACCCACAATTACTCAGCTTGCTAGGATAATCGCAGTAATTGCACATGCAGTCACAGCTGCACTTGTGCACAGAGAATGGGCCTCTTCATCTTGAAAATCTGGTTCCAAGTGCTTTTTGGGTCAGGAAATGGATTTTTTCAGTTGACATTAAATGAGAAGTTGTTTGTTTTAACCTCAGCTGATGTTAGACACAGTTACACTAAATTATTGGAAAAGCATTTAGCATATGGAAAAGACTTTCTGTTAAAGTGTGGGTCTGCTCTGCCAAATGACAGTAAAAATGGCCTCCTTTTACTCATCTCAGCAGCTCCCTGTATGTATTCAGAGTTGGATCTGCTCAGTTTAGTAACAAGCATTAGTTCTTGCTCCTCCTAGAACTGCAGAGCAAACACAGGTCAGTGGGGGTAAAATGGATTGTATTCAGGTTTGAGCATAATCTACAGAACTGTAAACTAAATTCCAGTTACAGCGTCAATTAATTGATTACAAACCTATTAAAAACAACAGAGTTGCTCATGCATAAGTGAAATCTGAATTTGGGCTGCAGAGCATATATTACTGGTAATGATGCATGAGAAGGAAAAGACTCGGCCTGAAATACAAAAGCCAAACTGGGCTTACACAGCAGGTCGTTTGAACATCTTTTCAGTTGTCTGTGGGAGCCCATTTGATCTGGAGTCAGTGAGACATAGTGAACCTGTATTGTCACAGTGCTGTTTTTATGTGATCAACTCTGAGAGCACAGCAGGACTTTAAGTGAGTTGATCTCAGGGGGGCTCGACTGTGTCTCCCTGAAATCGTTCAAACCTATGCATACTGAGGCACCTTCTGCAACTCGAGCTCTGTCTCTACAGATCCAGTGGACGAAACTGAAGACGCACCCGATTTGTCTGGTAATATTTTGTTTTAGTCTTCTTCCTTCTTTGTAATAAATCTTAGCTAAGGGATTGTTCCTGCAAAGGGACAATTGGTTCTTACTGTTAGAGGTGTTGAAGCTTTTGTGACATAACATCTCAGCTGCTGATCAAATCCAGCCCATTGCACAGAGGCTTCTCTAAGGTCAGGTGAGATGTGAATGTTTTTTTTTTAACACCCAGGTCTCATAGAAGTGTCTTTGTCTCTAAGAGTATGTCTACACTGCAAAAAATCACCACAGCAGCAAGTCTCAGAGCCCAGACCAATTAACTTGGGCTCGTGCTACGGGGCTAAAAATAGCAGTGTATCGACATTTCTGCTTGGACTGGAGCCTGGCTTTGAAACCCAGTGAGGGGGACTGGAGCCCACACTCTGAGACCTACCCCTTTCGTTGGATTTCATAGCCCAGCTCCAGGGAGGGAATGTCTACAGTGGTATTTTTAATGCCGTAGCATGAGCCCCATGAGCCTGACTCCGTTGACCCAGGCTCTGAGACTGGCTGCCATGGGGTTTACGGTTGTTGGATTTTTTTGCATTGTAGACGTACCCTGAGGCCTTTTCTGAGGTTGCTGTGCTGTCCTATGGTCAACTGTTGGATAGCCCTAGGGAAGAGTACAAATTCCTGGGATATGGTGAAAATTGCCCAGATGACATTTCCACTGGTCCCAGGGTGCTAAACTTGCTCTCAAGTGTATAATAAGAGTGTTCTCTACAAGTAGATGTGAAATCAGTGATAGATTTTTCTCAGTGGATCTCAAAATACTTTGGGGACTGTGTGTACATTAGCACTGAAATGCAGCAACCTCTGAGACCTGGTCTACACTACGAAGTTAGGTCGATTTGTGTTGACCTATTTGTGCGTGTGTCTATGCTCAAATTTGTCTCCAGCTGATATAAGCACCCGTTAGTCACACAGTCAAATCACCTCCCCGAACGGTATAGAGCCATGGTTCACCTACTGAGGTCAATGTGCGAGCATAGATATTGTATGACCTGTATCAACCCTCACAGTCCTCCAGCAGCTGTCCCACAATGCTCCTTTCTCTACAACAGTGACTGCTCTGGCCACAACTTTAAACTCCACTCTCAGAGACTGGAAGCCAGACCCCACCTTGAAACCCCCCCATGGGTTTTTTAAATGCTTTTTTCTGATCTCCCAACTTGATGGTGAACTAGCAGTTCACCCTCATTGTGTGCAGTTGCCCAGCCGCCTGTGCCAAGCTCCACACACTAGACATGCTCCTGCCTGGAGTAGACAGGAAGTATTGGGTCTCTGGGGCCTGTGGGAAGAAGAGGCTGCACAAACACAGCTACAGACCAGCTGTAGAAATGTGGACATCTGTGAGCAGATTGCATAGGGGCTGCAGGCAAAGGGATATGACAGGGATCAGCAGCAGTGCTGCATGAGAGTGGAGGGCACCTGCCAGGCGCAAAGTTGAAATGGGGAGAAAGATAGATACTTTAGTCAAGGATGCTTGGCCAACCCCCTTACTTTTATGAAAAGCACCCTGTGAGATTTTCAATGTCCATGCAGAGCAGATGGGACCTTGGTTTTTACGGTCTCATTTGAAATACCCATCCACACACAGTGAATTCCCTGAGAATGATGGAAGGTGGAGTCCACCTTGTTGGTATTTGACCCAGCAGTTCCAGTGACCCCCTATGTATTTCAAACCTAGGGCCATAATGCTCATCCTGAGTCTTAATGTCATGCTTACTTCTTCCTTGCTGTGTTTGCAGTACCTGGATAAGGTGGAGGTGGAGATGCGAACCTGTGAAGAGCCTCGGCCACCCAATGGACAGTCTCCCATTGCTCTCGCTGCAGGTCAAAGGTTGGCATCCCCTACCTCTACAGTTAGTTTTTTGACATTGTATTATCTGTGTTGGACAGGCACCCCTGATTGTCCATTCTGAGCAGTGAAGGAACCTTGCAATAAAAAAGAGGAATTGTTTTCTCCCAGCCTTTTCAACTGTGAGATGGGGATAGGGTTTGGCAGAAGTTTGTACAGCTGGCCAGGGTTGACCTAGACTAGATCCTTAAGACTGCCCAGCTCCTTTAAGCCATGTTCCCTAGAGGCTTTGCATTGCAGCTCCCAGCCTCCAGTTAGGAAGCAGTGAATAAGATTCCTTCATTGCAGCCCATCTCCCCATCCTTTCCTGCTCCTCTAGCAAAGTCTCTCTCTCTTTCCCACTTCCTGAACATCTGCATTGATTTCCCTCATCTTTGGCAGAGACCTAAATCTTCTCCTTGCTTCCAAAGTTTCACTGAAATTCCTGCCTGGCCTGCACCTGTGTTCTTCTCCTCTGGCTGTGCTCCGTCACATTTCCCAGCACCCCACCCAAACTTCTCTCCTGACCACTCCTTTATCCCCGTCCTGACTCAGCTCCTGCTTTCATGTTGCCCCTCCAGGCTAGAAACAAGTAACATCCTCTCTCACAAAGCATTCCCCATATTCACTCTGTACTGTATTGTGCCTGACTGGGCTGTTGAGCTTTCATCTTTTTGGGAAGTCCATTGACAGAGCTATGACACTTCAAAGCCACTGAGGCTCTGCCCCAGAAGCTCTAACAGTTTCAGCACATTCTGCCCATTCTGTATATTCCTTCGTGGCTACGTTAACAATCGTGTCTCTTCTGAATCAGCTAGCAGTGCTCGCCGGAGTGTTGTGTGGGACAGGAGTATTTCTGTCTCTGGCCTTGGGAGTGAGAGGCAGACTCCAGGAGTTGAACTTCAGCTTCCATGTGCACTGCACCCCCTTGCCCACCCCTTGCTCCATCATTTACTCTTCTTCTTCTGTCCCTGCCTACCATGGTGATGGCTTTGAACACTCAGTTGTAACCACGGCTGAGGCTAGCCTATCAAATAGGGGGTGCCTTAGAGCACAGGTGATGGCACTTCTCCTGGAGGTAGCCCATCTCTGTGGAGCTAGGCTGCTTCTGAACCTTAGGTCTCCTTTGTGACAGTTGTTTATTACAACTGGGTCAGCCTGAACTGGGGCCCCTTTTTATAGAATGATGATTTTGAGGGTTCTTCTCTTTACAGCGAGTATGGCTTTGCCGAAAAAGTTGTGGAGGGAATGCTCGTTGTTGTCAATTCCATCACCATCAAGATTCACTCCAAGGCCTTCCACGCCTCTTTTGAACTGTGGCAGCTCCAAGGATACAGCGTGAATCCCAACTGGCAGCAGAGCGACCTACGTTTCACCCGCATCACTGACGCTCATAGAGGAGAGGTAAGACCCTCTCTGCATTGGCAGACGCAGCATACGGGGGCGTCCCATTTAGGTTTCTTCCATGGTCCCTGAAGGGTCTGGCAGATTTGGGGCCGTCGTTCATCTTCTCTGAATTCTCACCTCATGGTCTCAGTATGGTTGGCTATAAGGAACCTCAGTGACCTCTGCATCACAGTCTAAAGCATCCACTAGGAAGTGGAGTCGCTCTGAACTCTTCCATAGCCAGTGGTCCCCTATCATACTTCTTCCTAGCATCTTCTTACTGGGAGAATGAAAAACTGGAGAAGCTGTGAGCTCCCTTGCAATCAATACGTTTTCACTAGTCTCTGCTGTGATTGCACTGTAGAGGAAGGACTATATGCTCCCAGGGCAGCTCCTCCATTTATTACAGGGATCCCAGAAGAAAGATGGTGTCTCTTCCTTCACCACTTCTAAGTCTGTTTCTTTTCTTGCCTATGCGCTGCTACCGTGTAACGTATCTATCATTAAAGTCTTGAAGTTGGTGAAATCCTCAGCATTTTCCTATTTGTCTCCTGGTCTCTCTCTCTCTCTCTCTCTGGGTAGGTTCTGACATTTAAAGAGCTCACCTGGCAGACACTTCGGATAGAGGCAGATGCCACTGACAATGGTGATCAGGATCCCACTACCACTCCTCTGAGGCTCATTACCAATCAAGGCAGGATCCAAATTTCTCTCAAGAGAAGGGTGAGTATCTTCACTGATAGCAGGAGTGATTTGCATGGTAAAGTCCTGATTGCATCTCCCCGATCAGGAATAACGTCCTTACTAAATTGAATCTCAGAACCGAGAAAAGGCACAGAGAGGGATAATTATTCCTGTGTCTGGTGAAGGTACACATGCCCTCCCTTCTCAGTGCTTGTGCTTTTTCTCCACAAAAGCAGAGCCCTAGATGCTGTATTGCTCTGTGGTTTCAGTGAGGTACACGCTGAGTTCTTACCTTGCATACTCAGAACAGCTCATTTCTTAGTTCAGGAATGCATGCAGCAGGGCAAGTGGGTGAATAGTCCTCAGTCACATTCATGTAAAATTGTGCTGTGTCCTCTTTTACTGAGCACTTAAATCACTGCCAGGCTTAGTTGTACTATAAACAGGAGAAGGAGAAAGGTGATGAAGTGTCAATTAGAAAGAATAAACCTCCTGCATTTCCACTCCTTCCTTTAGTGCAGTTGGACACATGCCTCCTTAGGTGGAGACGGATTTGTCTAGCCTGGTGCTCAGTTGAGACAACAGATCCTCCTGAATAATATTGGGGTACCCTGGACACCTGTCAGTCAGATGAATGGCTTCCCTCTACCCTATTTTCTCTCATATGACTTCTAAAGTGGCACATTTTGCAGCTGCTACAGTCCACAATTCCCCTGAAGAATAAATGTGTAAGGTTAAAATTGTTACGTTAAACTCCCTGCTTTCTCTTTGGTTGGCTCAGACCAAAGATTGCAACGTGGTGGCATCTAAGCTCATGTTCCTCCTTGACGACTTGCTCTGGGTGCTGACAGACTCTCAGCTGAAAGCCATGATGAAGTATGCAGAGTCCTTGAGTGAAGCCATGGAGAAATCTGCCCAGCAGAGGAAGAGTATGGCACCAGAACCTGTCCTGGTAAGCAGCCATCACCCAAGCATGAGCATTCTGGGAAAAAAGGAAGAGACATGGAAAAGGCAGCATGGATTCTCCTTATACACATACAAACGGGTGCTTGCTGCCAAGTGGGCTCTCTGATGATGGGAAGAGGTAGGAAAGCTGTAAGCTGTGCAGCTTCCCAAAAGTCCCGTCAACACTCCTTATGGGTGTGAGCACTGGGAGAAGTTCTAAAAGCTTAGCTGATGCAAGGTTAGGCACACATGGGTATGGAGTCACCACTGGGAGAAAAACATGACCTAAAGGCATTGCACCCAAAACCAAAAAGCATCAGTGAATATTTTTAAATGGTCATGGGCTAGAATCGGTCTGGGGAAAAAGATGGAAAATTCTGTGATCCTCTAGGCCAGCAGTACTCAAACTTCATTGCACTGCGACCCCCTTCTGACAACTAAAATTACTACACAACCCCAGAAGGGGGGGACTGAAGCCTGAGCTTGCGGAGCCCTGCCACCCCAGGCGGGAGACTAAAGCCCAAGCCCAAGGGCTTCAGTCCCAGGCAGGGGGCCTGTTACCTGAGCCCTGCCGCCCAGGGCTTTAGCTTCAACCCTGGGTGGTGGGACTTGGGCTTTGGCCCTGGGCAGTGGGGCTCTGGCTTCAGCCCCAGACCCCAGCAAGTTTAACACCAGCCCTGGCGACCCCATTAAAACGGGGTCACGACCCACTTTTGGGTCCCGACCCACAGTTTGAGAACCTCTGCTCTAGGCAGGACTATCACAAGGTGTCAAGGGGCCCATTGATTTTGTTTTGGTAATAACAGATAATGAATATACCCTGGAAATAATCTCTTCGGCCTCTGCTAGGTAGTTCCTGTCTCCTACTTTCTTTCTCAAAATAAAAATCTACGTGGGGGGCACTCCAACCTTGTAAAAATTATCATGATCCGGGGTGCTCAGGGGAGAACACGATCATCCCATTTCAGGATCATTATTTTTTCTCCCAGTATCCTGCAAGGGGGCTCCCAATGCTCAGAGATGTTTGTATTGTTCGTTTGCAGCACACACAGCTTATTGGTATTTCAGAACCTCTAACCAGCTGTTTCTCACACCCTCCTTCTATCGTTAGCCCTTGAACTCCCCCCCCCTTACCCTCGCAAATGTTTGTTTAAAAAGAAGTTTTGCAAAATGCTCAGTGAAATTAAATAACAGAGAGATGTTTAAATAACTGCTGTAGAGGGAAAGTGAAATTAAGGGGTACAAGGCAAAGGATGAAAGATGTTTTCAGCAGAGATTTGCAAAGAGCCAGAGAGCATGAGGTGAGAAAAGGGATGTTTCTCCAGATAGCAGGAACTGCAGGAGAGACGGTTTTTGCAAACGGTGCGGTGAGAGAAGGCTAAAATAATAATGCTAATATTGCCCTTTTCATCCATAGATTTGAAAGCATTTTCCAAAGATAAGTGAACATCATTAGTCCCATTTTAGAGATTGGGAAACTGAGGCATGGAGCCTTCCCAAGGTCACACAGCAGAGCTTAGAATAGAACACATATCTCTTGACTCCCTGTTTGGTACCCTGTCCACTGGACCTTGTTGCCTCCACTGATTATAAATCAATTGATGTCACTGCAATAGAATTAAGCGTTGCAAAGTCTGTGTCTGCAGAAACGGAAGCTCAAGATCAAATTGATAATCATAAGTTCTAGTTGTTCAGTTACGTTTGGCTTTTTCCTTATACATGCTGTGTTAGAACCACTGGTCAAAGGCCTTTCATTTGGGGAGCGCTATTCAGCCTCTTCCACTGTGGGGTGTAAACCTAGGCTGTTTCCAGTGCACTAGAATCTGCTTCCCTATTTTCCTTTGATGATGTACTGGTACCTGCAGAACATGTTTGTGTATTCTAGACCCCACCACCTGCTCCTAGTGCCCACCAGTCCTGGTCCCAGACATTTGGAGGCAGTCTGAATGCACGCAGCATCAGCCAGTACTTTGAGAAGTATGACATGAAAGAGTCCTCCTACCACCTATTCATCTCCCGTCTGGACCTGCACATCTGTGATGACAGCCACACCCGGGAGTCAGGTACCTGACCAAGAGCAGCACTAGGGAGAGCCTGGAGGAGAAAGAAATTAACCAGATCGTGGGGGGTACTTCTTTTTCACATGTGCACAGTCATGTAATTCTGCACTTCTTAGTTCAGTGTTAGCATATCACAGTGAGGCAAGTGTTAGTGGCTCAGCCTTTGTGGGGTGACACTGTGCTGAGTACCAGGAGACTTGCATGAGTGGTGTAGCTTCCTAGGGGAAGGAATGGAAGTCCTCTCACTGGCTTGGACAAAGCACTAGAGAATACGCAATAGGGAACAATCTGTCACCGACTGAAGAGGTAGATTAGATGGTCTAATAGCTCATCTCACTTGGTCAGTATGGGATTGTTCCTTACCATTTATTTTCTGGTAATTTAGCTAGCCTAGTTTTAAATGGGCTAGGCAATGGGGCTTCCCCACTTCCCTTGCAAGACCATTCCCCAGTCTAGCAGATCTCTCTGCCAGGAGTGCTTTCCCAGTAATTCAGTTTAAAATTGGCCTTTTTAGATTTTAATCCCATTCCTCCTAGTTTATCCCAGTGGGCCTTACTGCATGATTCCTCTCCCTCCCTGTTTGAAGTAGCATGTGCCCCTCTTCCAGTCCCCTGCTCTCCTTGCAATCTTGGTTGTCCCTTAGCCAAGCTCTAGATATTTATTTCTATAAATCTTTCCTCATAATTCAATGCCCTCTGATCATTACTGTTGCTTTTCTCTGAGCTTGCTCCAGTTTGTCTCCTTTTCTTGTTGCTGAGTTGCCTGGAACTACAGTACACACAGTATTCCAGCTGGACTTTCATCAGAGCCATATAGAGAGAACAGGCTGGTAATAAACCCTGTGATTTAAAGCCTCAGCATATGCAGCCCAAAGCTGCGTTGTCCTCTTTATTTTGTTACCATATTGTTGGTTATAGTGGTGAGAACCGTAACTGCCAGGGGTGCTCTGCAGTTTTGTGTGTGGTGCACTAGTTTTCTTGATGGTACTAATGGTTAGTCAGTTTCATTCCATATTCTGTTTCCTGGCCTAGATGATCATGGGAGATGGTGCCAAACCTAAAAGGAGGTATAATGATTGCAGCATCTTACCTTAAAATGGTATCCTTTTATATAGCCCCTTTCATGCCATGGGATCCCCAAATGCTTTGCAAACTGTACCATATATATACAGGGATTACTCACACATCACAGAAATGCAGTCACCTCTGGAATGGAATGTGGCAACTATTCAGCAGGGCTTATCAATTCTTACCAGCCATTCAGGACAGCACATGGAGAACACCACTTTATATAGCCAGCTGAAACCTCAGGGGAATTTTAGAGAGAGAGAAAGTAATGACTCTAATTAGAATTTAGCCATGGCCCCAGGTTGGCATCTTCTGGTATAAAAAGGGCTGTGGGATCCTTTAATGAGCAGGATTTTATGTCTCATGTAAAAGAAGGTTCCAGTACCGCTTGCAGTACAGTGCCCTCTAACACCAAAGTGAGATGCTGGTACAGTAGCGACTCAGGGAGTTATGCAAAGTTGCTCTGAATTCCCCTCAGTTAGGACTTGGCTTGCACAGCTGATATGCAGATGTTCTTTATTCTGTCTTCCCACAGGCTCCTCAAAGCATGGGGTGATGGGAGGTGCAATGCAGCTCACCTTCAGGAGAATGGCTTTTGACTATTATCCCTTCCACTGGACAGGTAAGGGGAGTTTGTTCTTTCCTCATTCATGAAGAGGATAAAAAGAGAGATGATGAGGAAACGTGTTGCTACAAGATTGTGGGTTGAAGCAGACTGCGAGGAAGGTTGTGCAGAGAGGTCTTGTGACTTGAATCCCCTTTGCAGGGCTAATCCAATTCACTTCTTTATGGGTGAATGGCACCCTTACCCCTCAGGATAAAAGGAGCCAGGCTACGAGGAAGGGAACACTTTGCTCTCTGTCATAAAGTCATAAGGTTAAACCCTTGGATCCCCCAACTTTCCCGTTGCCTAAGCTCTGGATCTGGTTCCTATATGAGTCTGGTCAGCTTGAAGGGGCTTCAGTGTAAGGGATTAGGCCCAGGAGGAACCCAGTAGCAGTTGTGTGTAACTCAGGACCCCTCACAGTGGAAAAGGTGGTGGTCTTAGAGGGGAGAAATGGCACCTGCAAAGAAACTCTTGCATCTGGAACCCTCGCAGGCATGGGCAGCTGTGCTACGAGGAAGCCTGCATTGTTTAAAGGGAGTCCTCCGGCCATGCAGCTCTGCATGTGTCAGTGGTGGTCCCAGTTGGAGGAGAGCATTTAAAAGGTGCACGTGTGAGTAGGGGTACTAAGGGTTCGGGTGCTGATCCAAGCCACAAGAACCTCCTCTGAAAAGCCACCTTGTGTTTGTTTGTTCTGCAGGAGACACCTGCAAGCATTGGGTGAAGTACTGTGAGACCATGGAGACTCAGGGACAGTGGGCAAAGAAGCTGGTGAATGAATTTCAAAGCAAGATGGAGAAGCACTGTGAAGAAATGGACGCTGGATCCACCAAGACTCCAGGGTCTCCCTTCAAAAAGCAACCAGGTAGCACTGTTGGATTAATTTGGGGGTTTTCTTTCGGTTGCCTCCACTTTACGAAAGAGATTAACAGACGTACTTACTAGTGATTTGGGCAAAAGAGAGTCATCCCTACCACAGGGGCTACTTCCTCTTTAAAAAACAACAACCAAAAACTTGTACAATGCAGCAATGAGTTATCAGTACAAAAATCTGTGGCACATGAAAAATTGCAAATATAGGGACAGAGTAAAATACAATGAACTTAATATCCAAATGAGTGACACATGGACTACTGGACAGATTGTGGTATTCATTTTCATAACTAGTCCAGGAAACCTGTCTATGTTTGAATGTATATGAAGCTGTCTGAGTGCCACAGAATCCTTGAGTCCTTGCTGCAGAATTTAGGTTGATTTTGCCACAGAGTACACACACCTTTGACTGTATTCTTTCCTCATAAAACCCTAAGCTTTCATTACTTAGTTTTGCCCATTTGTATCCAACTCTGGGTCCATTATTTCTAACCAATAAACACATGTGCCTCCTAAAGACCGCTTGTGGGTTTGATGTTTAACACCTCCAACTGGTTGCTAAGGAGATGAATTAAATTGTGGCTGATGTGATTTTGAACTTTTTCCCCCCCCAGACACTTTGTCCAGTCCTCACAAAAGCCCCCCAAAGAAAGGCTGCCCCCAAACACGTGCACCTCCTGCAAGCTTACCGCAGCTTCGGCACCCTTCATGGAACCGTCTCCGATCCAGCTGCGTGGTAGTCCGAGTGGATGACCTGGACATTCATCAGGTGGGGAGGAGGCTCTCATCCATTGTTCTAAGTACAATCTTAGTTTTGGAACAAACTATTTAATCTGATACCATATTAAACCACAAAGCACATAAAACCTAGTGTGTAACCAGAGCCAAACAAGACTCTGTAGCTGCAGCATTCACCGGTCCTGGCAGGTCTCTGTTAGATACTGCTCGTATCTTCTGAACCAAACACGGGCTCAAAAGAACCCCAAAACTCAAAGCAAATTGCAGCCAAAACTGCTGTTTCTGTTGCAGCTCACACTACAAAGCTGGGGTGGCTTTCCCTCCACACCTTGATCAACCCCTTGCCCAGCTCTGAGCAAATAATGTTTTATGTATTTGAGAAATTAGTGAGCGTGTTTCTTGGTAAGTGTCTTCACTGACAGCAACATAAGAATTGCCAGGCTGGATCAGACCCAAGATCTATCTAATCCAGAATCCTGTTTCTGACAGTGTGACCAATACCAGATGCTTCAGAAAACTTTCCGCACTGTCTGTCTCACACACCCCTCCTGTAAACCCTGCAGAGTTTCGAGAGAGTGAGATGGATTCTGTTCTGCCTCATGTCATCAATAGAATTTGTTTGCAGTGTTGTAGCCGGTTTGGTCTCAGGATCTGAGAGAGACAAGGTGGGTGAGGCAAGATCTTTTATTGGACCAACTTCTGTCCCTTCAACCAACAGAAGTTGGTCCACTAAAAGATACTACTTCACCCACCTGGTCTCTATCAATAGAATTGTCCATTAACTTCTGATTGCCACATCTTGTATTGGTGGTGATGCAGGAGGCATAAAGATTCAAAGCTCCCAGCTGGATTTTCAGATCCTGATTTGAGTTGGAGGTGCTTGCATTTGAAAGACAATTTTTCTGATTTTGTAAACTGAGCATATCTGATGCAGGAATGAATCTTTGAGAGAGGATGAATATGGGAAACAGTGATGCTATATGAACAGTCACTTTTCTAACTGACTGCAGTGCAACTACTTGTCTTTGTTGTTCAGGTTTCCACAGCTGGTCAGCAGAGTAAGAAACCTTCCACCTTGCTTTCCTGCAGCAGGAAATCCCTTCCAGACCAGGTCTCTGCAATTCATATCGAGTTCACAGAGTATTACTTCCCAGACAATCAGGAATTTCCAGGTAATGCAATAAAGTTAGCACCTCACTTGGTGAACTTCCTAAGGAACCAACCCATCTTTAACTCTCCTGATACATAATCACCTTACAGCTACTAGGGAGTCAGTTTCTTTGCATCTCTGTTCTTGTTTAGTCTCCTGATGTTCTTCTGTCTGTGTATATGTTGATTTTTTGCACTCTTCTGGAATCCTGGGTAAATTTCCTCTAAGAGGGAGGATTAAATTTGTGTGACAATAATTTGCCCACATGCTTACTGAAAATAAACCCCAGTTTCTGTCTGTTCAAGTCTTGGTGTTCTGGTTCTTTCTTTTGCACTAGTACAGGAATCAGGAGAATCTGAGTTCTGTTCCTGGATCTACCACTCACTCACTGTGAACTCGGCTGAGTTACTTTGCCTTTGTGCCTCAGTTTCTTCCTCTGATATAAGTATCCATCTCACAGGGGTGTTGTGCAGCTTAATTCATGTCCTTAAAGCACTTTAAGATCCTTGAATATGAGGCAGCCTTATCAATGCACAGTATTACAGCAGTGTATGGTCTCTTCCCCTGCCACCCTAATGTTCTCGGACTGTGGTGAATACTGAATGCTTTCTCTAAAGGCTTTAGCTAGCCATGCTCAAACCACTTCAGCGTCTTTAATTGTCCCTTTCTCATCCTCTCTAGTTCCATGCCCAAACCTTTACCTGCAGCTGAATGGCCTGATGTTTACTCTGGACGCAGAGAGCATGCTCTGGGCAAATCTCTTCTTCCTAGATCTCTATCGCAGCCTGGAGCAGTTCAAAGCCATTTACAAGCTGGAGGACTCGGGAAAGCGGGATGAGCATGTTGATGTCCGACTGGATGGCTTTAGGCTGAAGGTACCATTCACTTCCTTCCTGCCCTAGTCTGCAGTGGTTTCCTGCTCCCTTTCTTGAAGATAAAATAGTGAGAGACCACGGTACAATGGCAGCCCAGAATGAGAGGAGAATGAAAACTCCATCTTTCTAGACTGGCCCCTACTGCTATTAATTTCGATTTGTGATCTGTGGATGGAGGAACACATGCTTAGAGCCAGCCTGGAGCGAGGAGGAAAGTTGATGCTTAAGAGGAGGGATGCATGGCTAAAGGGTGTAGTATATTGAGTCTTTCTCCTCTAGGTTGCCAATTCAAAGACAGCTAAAGCAGTAGTAATTGAAAGTTGTTGCTGTCTGGTGGCTGTTTGGCCTATATAAATGAGTTGGTGAGTCTCACACCAGTGCCCAGTGGACAAATGTCCACAGCACTGAAATCCTACTGCATTTGGCGCTGGCTAGCCTTGTTGTTGGCAGTCTTGGCAGACAGGCTAAGGCCCAAATGGGCCTTGGAGACAAAATTCCCTTCTCTCCCCTAGAGGTGGGTCCTTCCAGATGTGGGCACACGGGTGGAGGCAGGGTGGGATAAGCTTGTACTGCTGGTGCCCAAGCTGTGGTTAGTAAATAAAGGACTTCAGTCACTGGTGCTATTGGGCTGGCACCTTTTCACCTTTCAGAACAAAATACACTTCAAAAAACCAGTTGTTCTGAATGTATGTCATTCTCAGAATATGTGCTAGGAGTGATAGCACAGATATCACTGTGCTAAGTGCAATATACTTTCCTGGAATGGGCTGCTAATCTCTCCCCTTCTTATTTATTCCCCCTCACTGAAGCTAAGCATCCCGGTGGAGAAGAAAGTAACTGATCATCGGGACCGTCCCAAGGCCCTCTCCATTCACACCTCGGAGATGACTGCCACCAACTCACGCTACGACCCTCACTGCAGCTGCTCAGCCCTCCAGAACATCTTTCGCAGATTTGCCAATTCAGAGTTCTTCCACTCCACCTACACCCAGTTCCCAAAGTCTCAGAACAACTTCAGCATCCTCCACACACTCTTTCTACGCCATGCATATCAGGTGGAAGCCAAAGCCCAGAAATGTACCGGCTTCGCCCATTCAACTTGGAGGACCTCTGCTTCTGAAGACCTGTGGTCTGTTTACTTCACCCAGATCTCCCTGGACTTTGAGGGGGCTGAGAGTTCAAAGGGCAGAGCTCTTAACTTTATTGACCCTTTCCCCCTCTCCATTTGGGTTTGCCTTCCCAAGAGATGGGAGCAAGCTCAGGTGTCCAAGCTGCAGGCCTCTGCTGCCTCAGAATTGAAAATCAAGCCTTCTGCTAGCTTTAGTAATCATGCCAAATACCAGGACCGTACCAGACAGCCTGGGCTCTGCCAAAGATCAAAGACTGAGCAGGACCTGAAAAGCATTAACAAGGTCCCGGGGGCAAAGGACATCTTGGGAGAATGTGACTGTGATGATGGCAGAGACGATGCTCAAGAGATGGAAGCCTCTGCTGATATTCACGTGCTTGCGTACTCGACGGCTCATGTGAAAATGCGGCTCAACCACTACCAATACCTGGTGCTGCTCAGGATGAAGGAAATTTTGCAGGCACTGCAGGAGCAGTTGGCCCAAGATACACAGGAATTGGCCGGATCTCCCTTAGAACCCGTGACTGCATGCATGGGCATCATGTTCAACAGTGCCGAAATGGCCCTGCTCATGCATCCCATCCCAGGCTCTGGCTCAGAAGCCAGGTCCATAGACTCTGATACAACGAGCCTGATAGAATCTGAGCTCTCACCCTCAGACAGCAGGGAGGGGCTGGCTACTGAAGAGAAGGAGCTGAAATCAGATGCCAGGTCAGAGAAGGAAGTGAGCAGCCCCTCAAAAGTCCTGGAAGACAGCGGGATTGAAAACACGGATGTGAGCATGACCGTGTTGCCAGAGAGACTGCCAGGATCCTTGAGTGATGGAGCTCTGGGAGCAGCTGACACAGCAGATCCACAGAGCAAGAGCATGGCGGAGAGGGGACCAGTTGAGGAAGCACATGAAGCCGTAGAAGCCCTGGATACAGAGAGACTGAGCGAGCCCAGCAGCCACTCTCAAACCCCTCTTGCCCTTTCTTCCAGCCAGTCCTCAGAGGCACCACCATTAGAGAGTAGAGACATCCCTCTCAAAGAGCAGGCAGAACTCATCCCCTTGAAGAACCTAGATGTAGAATTATCAAGCGCACTGCATATGACTAAGGATGCCACTAAGGAAGCCCTGCACGTGACCATGGACCTCACAAAGGAAGCCATGTCTATAACTAAAGACGCTTTCAGTCTGAGCCGGGAGAAGATGGCTTCTACCATGCAGAAAATGCTCTCTCTACCCCCAACCAAGTGAGTGATTTCTCCTCTCGCCCTTCCGAACAGCAACAGCAAAGCTGAGGGGGGGGGGTGGAGTTTAACAGTGACACATCCACGTTTCCTCTCCCCTTTAGAAGTTCATCTTTCCCTCTGAATGATCTTTAAAATTGCAAGCCATTCACTTTCTGGGAAGGGGGCAAAATGTTGGCTGACAGCTTCCTTCCTCTTGCTAGTGGCTTGGATCCAAGATTCTGCACATCCCATAGGCTCTAGCACCTTTCATTGCTGTAATGTTGCCACTTCTGGGATGGAGGGCAGCATGCAGTTTGCTGTGCAATAGTAGGAGGGAATTTTGGCCAAGGATGCCTGGGCAAATCCCTATTCTTTTTTAAAGATCTCATGATTTTAACATTTAAGAGAAGGCAGGACCCTGGTTCTTAAGGTCTCATCTAAAACACCAGCACATAGTAAACTATGTCGTATATTGTAGATCCTGCTGCAAAAATTTGAATCTATGCTTCCAGGTAGTGTAGATAAATCCAATATCTGTTCTATTCAATGTAGGTTCTTATACTGCGCTTATCATGGTAGTATCTGAGCATCTTCTAGTAGTGCATTAAATGACATGACTAACGTCTATCAGGTGTTGTACGGTTAGACCCCTAACCATCCCCTCCTGCCAGGGTAAGCCCACTTCTCCCTTCTCACTATTCCTGTGACTTTCTCTCTGTTCCCCATATGACGGGGGTGCAAGATGTTAAGACACATCACCAGGTAAGAGTCTTTCCTTGAGGACTGGATGGCTCAAGGGATACAGGAACCTTTCACTTCTTTGTTATCAGTGTAGTGCAGCCCAGATTATCCATGACCTAAAATTCTGACCAACCGACAGATGTTTAACTGCCTTTGGGATGTGTTGGTGATTCCCAGTTCAGTTCTTAGTGAGCTTGTGTCTACAGCTGGTCCCATTCCAATCATTCTTCCCGAGGTAATACAGAGAGCTGGGGACTAGGTTGGCTGGGATAGTGCAGGCAGTTGGTAATGCGACTCGGAGCCTTTCATCTCCAGGTTGCTAGTTCAATCCTAGCTCAAGTTACCTGATGGCTGTTTAGTAGCCTTGGTGAAATGTCTGGGTAGAGCTCAGTCTGAGTCCCTGTAGACAGGTGTCCACACAAGCCACTATCAGCTTGAATATAACAGGTCCCCATGCTGGTAGATACAGCAGAGAAGGCACGAACTGAAGTCCTAAGTTTTCTCTCTCCTGCAGTGGTGGCCCCTCCGGGATTGGACTGAGATGACTGGATGGGGCATTGCAGGAAGCTTGCACTGTCACTGTCTCTGCTGTGGATAAATAGGATTACATTTTCTGTTTCACTCCACTTTGCCCACCATTCCATCCCTGACAATTCTAAATGAAGCCACAAGCTGTGCTGATAACATTGTATTGTTTAATATAGAAACAGTGTAACTGTAATAATGAATTTAGTGCCTGAAGGCTAAGCTGTCTGTTTCTGTGGGTTTTTGGTAGGGAGCCTATGTCTAAAGCTGAAGAGGGGACAGCAACCCCTGTGGGCGGCAGCAGCAGCCGAATGCATTTCTTCTCCATGAAGAGGACTGCATCCCAGCATTCCTTTGATGCCGCCTCCCTAGACGGGAACTGCCCCGAAGACAGGCTGTCTGTGGACAGTGATGGCAGTGATGGCTTCGTGATGCTCATGGACCCTGGTAACTAGAACTGCCTGTATGGCTTTCTTCCATTATTAGTTCACACAGCCAAATTGATCTCTGATGTAGCCAATGGAGTGATGTATACTAGGGATCCCACTGTCTGTCTCTAACTGATCCTGTCCATTACTTACTCCTGGCCGTTCACCCAGTATGGATCTCTCCGATACTGATTTTTGAGATGCCTTCTCTATGAAAGAAGCTGTAGGGCAAGTAGAGTCTAAGAGAACCTTGCTGGTATCTGTATGGTATGGTCACTGGCACACTCAAAATGTGGAGTTAGCTCTAGAGAGGGGTTAAAACATGGAACTGGGACTTCGGAGATCTGGATTCTATTCCCAGTTCTGCCACAATCTTGTTGCATGACTGTGGGCTAGTCACTTCCTCTGTTTCCTCATCTGTAAAATGGGAGGGATAGTTACCTACCTCACTGGGAAGTTAAGAGGCTTCATTCATTAATCATAGAATCATAGGACTGGAAGGGACCTCGAGAGGTCATCTAGTCCAGTCCCCTGCACTCATGGCAGGACTAAGTATTATCTAAACCACCTCTGACAGGTATTTATCTAACCTGCTCTTAAAAATTTCCAGTGATGGAGATTCCACAACCTCCCTAGGCAATTTATTCCAGTGCTTAACCACCCTGACAGTTAGGAAGTTTTTCCTAATGTCCAACCAGACCTCCCTTGCTGCAATTTCAGCCCATTGCTTCTTGTCCTATCCTCAGAAGTTAAGAAGAACAATTCTTCTCCCTCCTCCTTGTAACAACTTTTTATGTACTTGCAAACTCCCCCTCAGTCTTCTCTTCTCTAGACTAAACAAACCCAGTTTTTTAAATCTTCCCTCATAGGTTGTGTTTTCTAGCCCTTTAATCATTTTTTTGCTCTTCTCTGGACTTTCTCCAATTTGTCCACATCTTTCCTGAAATGTGGTGCCCAGAACTGGACACAATACTCCAGTTGAGGCCTAATCAGCATAGAGTACAGCAGAAGAATTACTTCTTGTGTCTTGTAGGGGCGGCTCTAGCTTTTTTGCCGTCCCAAGCACGGCAGGCAGGCTGCCTTCGGCCGCATGCCTGCGGGAGGTCTGCCAGTCCCGCGGCTTCGGCGTACCCGCCGCCGAATTGCCGCCAAAGCCGCGGGACCGGCGGACCTCCCGCAGGCATGCCGCCGAAGGCTGCCTACCGGCTGCCCTCACAGGGACCGGCAGGGTGCCCCCCGCGGCTTGCCGCCCCAGGCACGCGCTTGGAGCGCTGGTGCCTGGAGCCGCCGCTGGTGTCTTGCTTACAACACTCCTGCTAATACGTCCCAAAATGATGTTCACTTTTTTTGCAACAGTGTTACACTGTTGACTCTCATTTAGCTTGTGGTCCACTATGACCTCCAGATCCCTTTCCGCAGTACTCCTTCCTAGGCAGTCATTTCCCATTTTGTATGTGTCCAACTGATTGTTCCTTCCTAAATGGAGTACTTTGCATTTGTCCTTATTGAATTTCATCCTATTTACTTCAGACCATTTCTCCAGTTTGTCCAGATCATTTTGAATTTTAATCCTATTCACCAAAGCACTTACAACCCCTCCCAGTTTGGTATCATCCGCAAACTTTAGAAGTGTACTCTCTATGCCATTATCTAAATCATTGATGAAGATATTGAACAGAACCGGACCCAGACCTGATCCCTGCGGGACCCCACTCCTTATGCCCTTCCTGCATGACTGTGAATCACTGATAACTACTCTCTGGGAACGGTTTTCCAACCAGGTTTGCACCCACCTTATAGTAGCTCCATCTAAGTTGTATTTCCCTAGTTTATTTACGAGGTCATGCAAGACCGTATTAAAAGCTTTACTAAAATCAAGATTATATATTCTAAGCCCTCCATGGGTGGGCCCACACTACCTGAGTGGCTCACTCTGCATGGTCATAACCTCCCATAATGGGTATGTTTCTCTACAACAATGGGAGTGCCAACTTTGAGACTGACTGCAAGAGGCAGCCCCTGGGCAGCTGGTCTGTGACTGTACATATCACTATTGGGAAGAATCAGAATGACCATGAATCTCGGGACCTGCAGAACACAATGTTCAGAACCCACTTCTTTAGCCTACCATTCCCCCAAATAAATACACTTAAATATAACAAAAATACACAGCCCTCCTGGGTTTCAGAAGGGCATGTGGTGGACAGAAGGACAGAAGCGTAATCCTTTTGTATTCATGTTAGAATTCTAAGGCACTTGGATATTACAGTGATTAGTGGTATAGAAGTACATAGGTAGGTGGAATATTTGTAAAGGTGCTGTAGAAGGGCAAAGTGTGGTGTTGGGGATTACAATAAGTGTGTCATTTGAGCTTTCTATTTTTAAATTAAATCAATCCAAGGTGCTTTTGATGGTTTTCAGGAAGGTGGCAAAGTGGAACCATATCTGAGTATTCATAATCTGTTTTCAGAGCATAGCCTGGATTCCCTCACCCCGGGACAACTTCTTCAGGACCTTCATGATGCAGGCAGCAGAGCAAGCCCAATGGTAGAAGATGAGGATAGAGGGACGCCTGACATGAACAGCTCAGCTTCTCAGAGTGGAGAAGACCCTAGCCTTCAGCTGGTCAGATTTCTTTCCTCCCTCTCCCTAAAGTCTTTCTTTAAAGGAACCTTTCAAAGGGGGAAATGTAGCTATTTTGACAAGTGGTACTGTGACTTGCCGTTTCAGGTCTCTGTTCTGGTGCTGAAAATGAATGAGGTGAACTGCGGGATAGAGGCAAAAGGCGATGATCTGTCACTTGCTGTACAAGTTATGGAGGTTACTCTAGAGCAGTTGGGCAATATTGGAATGTGGCAGTATCTACAAAGCAGTTGTGTGGGTAAGATGCTGACCTTTGGACCTGTTGGCTTTGAAACCAGAGCATCAGGCACTGGTTGTTATTAGGGAGCCATGAACTGTAAATATTGTTTTCAGTGTTCATTGGCAGTAACAATGTCTGTGAAATGTTAACAATATTGAGAACCTCTGTCTCAGTGGTTCAAATCCAGTGTCCAAAAGTTGTTTTCATGGCTGTTTTGGTGGCTCTCAATCCAATCTCAGTTCCCAGTGGACAGGGGCCACATCATTCTTCCTCCACCACAATTGATTACACTTGTTATGTGCAAACAGAATAAAGTCTAAATCAGTGATAGATTCTTGTGCTTTAAAAGAGCCAATTCCACAATGTTGAGAACAATTATAAGACAAATCAGTTGGGAGAACGCGTTTAAACAGAAATATGGGAAGTCTTTAAGAACATTTCACTACATGCTGCAAAAGCCACAATTCCACTCTCAGGGGTGGCTACACTGGTTGAAAAAACAACTTGGTTTAGAGGAGAAATGAAAGCAGTTATAAAATATATTGGGGGGGGGGATGTATATATGAGTAGAAAGCAGAAGCTAGGAACTGTAGAAAATTGATAAGGGAAGAAAAATGACACACGAAGAAATCTACGGCTAGCAGAACTAAGGACAATAAGGACTTTTTCAAGTAGGAAATAGAAATTGTTAGGCATAGAAAGAATCCTAACAATGCTATTGGTCCATTCCTATATGGAAAAATTGTCAATAATAATGCATAAAAGGAAAAAATATTCAATAAATTTATGTTCTATAGTTGGGGAAAAGACAGATGATATAGTTACACCAGATGATAATGAAATACTGTCCATTCCACCAGTAACTAAAGAGAATATTTAAACAGCAGCTATTAAAGCTAGACATTTTAAAATCAGGAGGTTCAAATAACTTGCATCCAAGAGTTTTAAAAGAACTGGCAGTGGAACTCACTGGACTGTAGTTTTGATTTTTTAAATAAGTCTTGAAACATTGGAGAAGTTTCAGAGAACTAAAAGAAAGCTAATGTGCCAATATTTAAAAAGAGTAAACAGGCTGACCTGGGTAATTATAGGTCAGCCATTGATCCTGGGCAAAATAATGGAGTGGATGATAAAGGGCTTGATGAAGAAAGAATTAAAGTAGAGTAATGTAATTAATGCCAGTCAATATGGCTTTACGGAAAATAGATCTTGTCAAACTAACCTGGTATCTTTTTTTAATGAGATTACAAGTTTGGTTGATAATGGTAATAGTGTTGATGTACTATACTTGGACTTTTGCATGGCATTTAACTTGGTACAAATTCAGACTAAAATAAGGTGCAAATTTTTAACAGTGAGTGTAATTAACCATTGGAACAATTTACCAAGGGTTGTGGTGGATTCTCCATCACTTGCAAGTTTTAAATCAAGATGAGGTGTTTTTCTAAAAGACACGCTCTAGTTCAAACAGGAATCGATGCAGGGTCCTATGGCCTATGTTATGCAGGTCAGACTAGATGATCACAGTGGTCCCTTCCAGCTTTATAACACTAGTGAGGCCCCTTGTTGGTAGCCTCAGCCGAGAAACCAAGGCTTGAATGGGCCTTGGAGACTGAACTTCTCCATCATGCCTAAAGGTGGCTCCGTCTAGGTCAGATAGTGACCTCCTGGGCTAAAAGCTCTCTGGAGTAGGGACTTTGTCTCTTCAGTGCCTACCGCAATGGGGACCCGGTTCCTAGATGCTACAGTAATGCGTATAATTAATAATGCTTACAGAAGCTATGTGGGGAAGCTTGCACTGCTGCTCCTGATGCTGTTATCTGTGCTGTGGATCAATAGACCTCTTCAGACAACACGGCGTTTAATCTGAGGTGTTTCACCAGCACTGAGTTCAAGCTTAGAAATCTTTCAAAGAAAGAAAGAGTAGCAATTACTGTGCTACTGATACCCCTTGATAGCGATACACCCTTTTGTCACTAGGGGGCATAATAAAATTACAAAATTACATAGCATTCAATTTGAATGCAAAAGCCTCCTGTCTTGTACAAAAGGTCCCTAATTGGGGATGGAGTTTTGCTCAATATATGTAAGATTCTAGGTGCTGTGGAGTAAACCTAAGTCCTCAAGAACACTGAAACCGTCTGGAGCTGACATAGTGGAGGGGCAAGTTTGGGGGCTCATGTGACTGCCACTGAGGGGGCCAATTGTGTTGATGGATTCTGTGATGTGGACACTTGTCTGTTTGAAAATTGGACTCATTTCACATGGGACAGAGGGGTCGGTACTGAACACCAGTCAGGACTCCTGAGCAATGAAAGGCTTTATAGGCTTACTCCTAAAGGCCTATAGCCTACGGCCGATACCATCCAGTTCCCCCACCCCTATGATTTTCTTCTGTGCCTCTAGGGGATCCAAGCGTAGAGAAGCCCTTAACCACAGAAGCGAATCAGACTCAGCCAGAAGTGTGCTTACGTCTTGAAATAGGACCGAGCGCCATTGTGCACTCACCTCTGGCTATCCAGAATGGGTTCCTTCACATCCTGATCCACAGCTATAATGCAGAGCTCCTGATGTCCTCCCTCACCAACCTCGGACCTTTCCTCGAGGACGAAGTGGTACCTGAGGTGATTCCCATGAAGATAGAAATTGTGGATGCCAAGATTACACTGAAGGTGTGTTTGTGTGTGCATTGGCAGGGAAAAGGGGGTATCAAGGGCTCAGCTGTGGGTAAGGTTCTACCAGGGAAAGAGAACTGTGGCTGTCTGGAGAGGTGCCATTTCCTTAATAAAGTGTGCAGAATGGTTCTCTACCCTTTCCTCTGCCTCTTAAAAACAACCTTAATGGTGAACAGGTAGCTCCTTGGAATCATAGTGTAATGGTTTGACCATGGGGAATGTGAATGGGAGTCTGAAACTCCTGGGTTCTCTTCCCAGTTTCGCCAGTGACGTGCTTTGCAGTGTCAGGAAACTCGCTCAACCCCTTTGTGCCGCTCTTCTCATCTGCATCTGTAAAATGGGGACAATGATTCTCACCCTTTTTTGTGAAGCCCTCAGAGATGTACAGATGGAAAGAGTTGCATAAGAGCTGGGTGGTGGTAGTATTATTGCCACTTACTCAGTGAGAGAGGGCATCTGGTGCAGAGAGATGTCTGATACCCCACCTGTAACCAGCCATGTGTCTTTGTCATACTCCGTACGACCATTACATGCCCCTTCCTTTGGTCTGTATCTCCTCACACAAGCATGGGCTAGGCTTACTGTGAAGCAGCAGGGCCATCTGCAGATTATTAAGGACCAATATTGATGAAAGTTTGAATCTGGGACATGCAAGATAGTAACTGTGAGATGTGGCCTTCAGGGGGTTTGTGGTGAGAGACTGACCCGGGTCGTCTTCAGGGATGTGACTGAATTCCCTTTTGCCACCCGGGAGGGTTTTTTGCAAAGATAACTAAGGCTTACATGCAGCCCTTGTGTAAAGCCATTCTCTTCTGTTTAATGGTCAGCCCTGGATGGGATCTGGAAATGCCAGAAGAAGTAACATGGCTACTGTGAGGACTTGAGAGGAAATCCTTTGCTGCATTGCCCTATTTCAGAGTTGTACATGGCAGCTGATAATTTTTGTTTGTTTTGCAGGATGACAGCCCTCGGGTGTACCCTACCTCTCCTGGCACCATCCCCATAACCTTGGTGGTGGAACATATTGTTGTGAAGCGCAGCGATGATGGAGTGTTCTCTGTAATAGGTCAGTAAAATAGAGAAGCCTTGATCCCCCTTCCTTCACCACCATTACTGGAGACTAGAACACCCTGTAGTGATTCCTGCTGGTAGAGACTGGAACTGAAATCTGCCTCTGTTGTGGGAGGCTAGAGCTGGAGTATCTGATCAGCGTCCATTGTTCCCTTATTCACTGCAACCACTTCTGCTGGAACAGGCTAAGAATATTATGTCCCCTATATAAGCACCCCTCTCCTACAATACTACGATAGTCTCGTATGCATCCATTGCTACTGGTATAGCTTCTTGCTTGTTCACAAACTTTTGCTTGAGATTATAAATTAGAAGCTCGAGGCAGCATTGGTGTAATCGTTAAAATGGGACTGGAGGTTTCTTTGGTTCTGGTTGTCATTGTTACTGACTTGTGAAGCCCCAGCAAGTGGCTTCTTTTTGTGTTTCGGTAGGGGCATTTTTAAAATGGGGATAATACTCATGTCTGTACAGCACTTTGAGACCCTTTTATGAAAAGTACTTCATGGTATAATGCACATATTAGTATTTGTGTTCCTTTCCAGCTGCACAAAAGGAGGGACTATCTTTACAGAAAAAGCCTGAGCAAGGTCTGAAGGAAAAGAAGGTCCCAGTAAAGAGACTCTTGGCAATCCCAACAGGAGCAGTACATGAACTACAGGTAAGCCATTTCTGCATGTTTCCTTCCAGATAAATAAGCAATAGCTTGTGTCCCAGACAACTGGCTGCAGACGAGAAAATGCAGGGTTGGGAAATGTAAGGCCTATACATGCATGTCTCTTTCCTTATCTAGGGTGTTTATAGACAGGAAGCACTAGTGTTCTCTTGTGAGAGCAGTCAGGATTCAGTTCCCATACCACCTTTCACACTCAACCCGGAATCAAGAGCAATGCCTGCATCACCCTGCAGCAAACTCTCCTGATCACTTTCACGAACATTGTTTTCTGAGGGGATCCATCTTTCAGCCACTTGTCCAATCCCTGAATGGAAGATGTTCTTTCAGATGTGGGAACTTTTAGAAAATATGTCATAAGCAACCACAGAATGAGTCCTATAGACATGAGAATTTCCTGGTAACATGGAGCCTTCTGCTTAATTCACTCACTGTTTAATTTGATCGAAACATCTGGAACCCAAATAATTTTGTACTGCAAACAAGCAAAAACAACCTCCACTTTTTATTGCCCTTCCTTTACACAGGCATTACTAGATAATCTGATCATTGGCTATTGAAAAATGTGCTGAGGGAAGCACTGTGGTCTAGTGGATGAAGGGCTGAATTGGGATTCGGGAGACCTGGCTCTGCCATTGGCCTGCTGGGTGACCTTGGGCAAGTCACTTCTCCACTCTGTGCCTCTATTTCTCCTCCCACTCTTTGTCTCATCTATTTAGGTTGTAATCTGTTCGGGGCACGGACTGTCTCTGATTGTGTGTGTGTGTGTGTGTGTGTGTGTGTGTGTGTAGCACCTAGCACAATGGATTAGTGATCACAACTGGAACCCCTAGGTACTACAGTAATATAATAATAGTAGTTAATTTCCTGATCCTACTGAAGTCAGTGGGAGCAGGATTGAGGCCTAAATTCTGAATGAAAGAATAACACAGCTCAAGGAAGACCCATAAATAAACATGATTGTCCAAGACATTGTTGACATTAGCCTTGCCTTATGCTGTGAAGCTGTGCGAGGGATTCTGAGGGCTATATGTATAACAAGACCAATAGGTAGCTTCAGTCAAGGATGGGGTGGCTCTATCTATTTTGCCGCCCCAAGCACGGCTTTCGGCGGCGCGCCTGCGGGAGGTCCCACGGTCCCGCGCCTTCGGCGTACCTGCCGCAGAATTGCCGCCGAAACCGCGGGACCGGCGGATCTCCCGCAGGCATGCCACCGAAGGCAGCCTGACTGCTGCCCTCACGGTGACCGGCAGGCTGCCCCCCACGGCTTCCCGCCCCAGGCATGCACTTGCTGCGCTGGTGCCTGGAGCCGCCCCTGATCAAGGAGGTAGAAACAGATGTGACTGAATTAAGGGGAGGTTCCTGGTGTCCTTACACAAGGAGTCCTGTTAACTTTAGTATGCCTGCTTATGAGGATAAGGATAATTCACATAAGTAAGGGTGCAGAATGGAGCCCAATATTTGTCCCTCTGCCTTCCCTGCAAGTATAGTTGTGTGACAACAGAGTTGTTGTGAAGGAAAATCCCCTCCTGCTGCAAGTCTGTTCATGTGTCTAGAAGTGGGGTAGGAATCCATGGAGACCTGTGGCCATTAGACTGCCACTGATGGCTGTGCAGGCTGAATATAATAGTGGCTATGAAAGGTATTCTAGGAAACAGTTGGAAGTGCATCTGTCAGCAGGAACTCATGCAAGAAAGCCAAATGGAATCAGTATGTCAGTAGGCTTTGTTTGCTCTCTAGCTACAGGTCATCTCCAAGCTCCTGGTTTCATATTCCAATTGACATTACTGCGAGAAATCATCAGTCTGGTCTGGTTTGCATTTTACCTTTTTGAAAATCTTCTCTCTCCTTGTCTTTTGTAGCTAAAGGAAGCCCCAGCATTGCAGAAGGAGCTGCACGCCATGAAAATAGCCCTAGCAGAAGCCAATCTGGACATAGCGCGCCTTCTGCAGGAAATTAGGAAATACGATCCCCTCTTCCAGCTTTGACAGCAGAGGCCCAAGGCTGCAGCTGCTCAGGAGGAGCAGAGATCACCACCAGCACCCAGGCGGCTAGTTTGTTACATTGCTGCTGAGAGGCCAACCTCAGCAGAGAGGAATCGCCTTGGGGAATGGAAACCTAATTGCAAGATGAACTCTAAGGCCTGGTCTACACTAGGCTTTTATGTCGAATTTAGCGCCGTTACATCGAATTAACCCTGCACCCGTCCACACCACGAAGCTATTTAGTTCGACATAGAGCTCTCTTAAATTCGACTTCTGTACTCCTCCAAAACGAGAGGAGTAGCGCTAAATTCGAAATGGCCATATCGAATTAGGCTAGGTGTGGATGGAAATCGACGGTAATAGCTCCGGGAGCTATCCCACAGTGCACCACTCTGTTGACGCTCTGGACAGCAGTCCGAGCTCGGATGCTCTGATCAGCCACACAGGAAAAGCCCCGGGAAAATTTGAATTCCTTTTCCTGTCTGGCCAGTTTGAATCTCATTCCCTGTTTGGACAGCGTGGCGAGCTCAGCAGCACTGGCAACGATGCAGAGCTCTCCAGCAGAGATGGTCATGCAATCTAATAGAAGGAGGGCCCCAGCATGGACTGATCGGGAAGTCTTGGATCTCATCGCTGTGTGGGGCGATGAGTCCGTGCTTTCAGAGCTGCGCTCCAAAAGACGGAATGCAAAGATCTACGAGAAGATCTCTAAAGCCATGGCAGAGAGAGGATACAGCCGGGATGCAACGCAGTGCCGCGTGAAAATCAAGGAGCTGAGACAAGGCTACCAAAAAACCAAAGAGGCAAACGGACGCTCCGGATCCCATCCCCACACATCCCGTTTCTACGAGGCACTGCATTCCATCCTAGGTGCGGCCGCCACCACTACCCCACCACTGACCGTGGACTCTGAGGATGGGATATTGTCCGCGGCAGGTTCCTCGTCGGACATGTTAGCGGACGGGGAAGATGAAGAAGGAGATGAGGAGGACGAGGCAGTCGACAGCGCTGGCACCGCTGATTTCCCCGACAGCCAGGAGCTCTTCATCACCCTTACCGAGATCCCCTACCAACCGTCCCCATCCCTTACCCCGGAGACAGAATCAGGGGAAGGATCAAGCAGTGAGTGCTTTAAATATCTAAACATTTATTTTTACAAGAACTAGAATATTTATAATATTAACAATGGCTGTTTATTAAAGTGCTTAAACATGTAAACAATTAACTGCAAAAAAACTGGAATATTTACAATCGTAACAAAGGGTTTTTCATGATTTGTCTGCCTTAGGCTCTTCACAATTTAGTCCCAAGTATTTAAAATTTTTTTTACAATGTCCGGTAAGTCATGATTATGCTGCCCAAGACGCTCCACTCTTTAGTCCCAGTGCACCTACGCGAAAATCCGGTCAATATGGCCGGGGATGGAGGCGAAATCCTCATAGGAGAACTCCTCGTAGGTCTCAAGAAGGTACATTTCCAGCCTGTTCATCAGGTTCCTGGGTAGGGCGATCTTATTGGGCCCTCCGTGGTAGGACACGTTACCGCGCCACGACACCATCAGATAGTCTGGTATCATTGCCCTGCAGAGCATAGCGGCAAACGGCCCTGGTTTCTGAAGGCTTTCTCGAAACATCCTTTCCCTCTGGGACTCCGAGATCCTCAGCAGGGTGATGTCGCTCATTACGCCCTGCTTTGAATTAGGGAGGGGAATGTTAGTATTGGGACTGCTTTACAGCCACGCGGTGGAGGGAGAGGGGCAGCATACAGGGATCTTTCCCTGGAACAGCCGCGAGGGGGTGGGACAGGGGCATAGTTCATGCTGTCCTGATTGCTGGCAGCAGAGACTGGCATTGCTTTCAATGTGAAAGGAGGCCAGTGCTACTAGTACAGTTTTAAGCAGCCAGAAGTCTACGGCTTACCATGATTGCACGCTACAGAAGTTCAGGTGTCCTGCCACGCTTCTCAGATAACTGCAAGACCACTGCAGGACCCCAGGCACTGAAGGCGATGGCCGAAAATTCGACCTTGTCCTGAGTGCGCATGTGAGAGGTGCAGTGCATGGTCTTGTTCACAGAGAAAGACTAGGTTCTTTGTACACAACTTCATTTATCTGTCTCAGGAATTCACTCCATTTTTCCCATTCACACAGACACATCTGCGACTGTCTCCCAACCCAGCCTGTCAGCACACTCCCAGAGGCTAGCGCAGATTAGGAGGAGGAAGAAGAAGACGCGGGAGGACATGTTCTCAGAACTAATGAGCTGTTCCCGAGCCCAGGCAGCCCAGCAGACACAGTGGAGGGAGAACTTGTCCCAAATGCACCGAGCAGTCATGGAACGGGAGGAGAGGTGGCGTCAGGAGGACCAGCAGGCTACTGAAAAGCTGCTTGGACTTCTGAGGGAGCAAACGGACACGCTCCGGCGCCTTGTGGATGTTCTGCAAGACCGGAGGCAGGAGGACAGAGCCCCGCTGCGGTCTATCTCTAACCGCCCTCCCCCGCCACCAAGTCCCACACCCCCCTCACCCAAAGTACAAAGAAGGAGGGGCGGCAAGGGCCGTTAAAACTTTCAGTCAACCCCTGCAGACTGCTCTAGCACTAGAAGGCTCTCATTCCCCAAAATTTTAAAAGTCCTTTCCTACACACCTCACAGAAGCCCCCGTGCAAGTTTCAACCCCCACGTTTCATGTGTGGTTCATAATAAAATATTCGTTTCTGTTAATTACTGTTTCCATGATTTTATTTTGGAGGAGAGTCTGTCTGAACGAGGGGAAGGGGCATGGTAATTGGACAGGACAGTCACCTTTACCAGGGTACAGAGGCGGGGTCAGGTCCAGGATCAGGACACATACCCAGTGCAGTGACTAGTGACCCTGTTCAATCTGGGAGGTGGTTTTCGTGTTCTGGGGGGGGGGGGGTTGCTCTGTGACTTTGTGGCGGGGGAGGGCAGTTACAGATCTAATGCATCACAGAGCCCCGCAGCAGGGGAGCTGTAACCCTCCTCCCCCTGCCAGACAGTCACATAGCCGACACATACACGCTGTCCCGCCCAGGAGGGCTGGCAGGCTCTGTTGAAACAACCAGTCCACCACTGCGGAACCCGTCATTCCTGGAGTTTAGAAGCATCATTTGCATCACAACAGTAAACCCGCACCCCGCCACAGTCTGCGTCCCAGGTTTAAAACATTCCCGCGAAAACAGTAATAAAGACAACGGTGTTCATTAACAAAACAGAACAGATTTTATTTTTTGGGAAGGGGGTGAAGGGGGTATGTAACTGGAGAGGATAGTCAACGGTAACTGGGTAAAGAAACGGTGGCAAGTTCAGGTTCTGAGTCCACAAACTTAAAATTCACTGGTGACCCTGCTCAGTCTGGAAACTGTCTTTCAAAGCCTCCCGGATGCACAGTGCGTCCCGCTGGGCTCTTCTAATCTCCCGGCTGTCTGGCTGGGAGTAATCAGCAGCCAGGCGATTTGCCTCAACCTCCCACCCCACCATAAAGGTCTCCCCCTTGCTCTCACAGAGATTGTGGAGCACACAGCAAGCTGCAATAACAATGGGGATATTGGTTTCGCTGAGATCACAGCGAGTCAGTAAGCTTCTCCATCTCCCCTTGAGACGGCCAAAAGCACACTCCACCACCATTCTGCACTTGCTGAGCCGGTAGTTGAACAGTTCTTTTTCTGTGTCCAGGGCGCCAGTATAGGGCTTCATGAGCCAGGGCATTAGCGGGTATGCTGGGTCCCCGAGGATCACTGTAGGCATCTCCACATCCCCAAGAGTTATTTTGTGGTCCGGGAAGTAAATACCTTCCTGCAGCCTTCTAAACAGACCAGAGTTCCTGAACACGCGAGCGTCATGAACCTTGCCCGGCCATCCAACGTTGATGTTAGTAAAACGTCCCTTATGGTCCACCAGTGCTTGCAGCACCATTGAAAAGTAGCCCTTTCGGTTGATGTACTGGCTGGCCTGGTGGTCCGGTCCCAGGATAGGGATGTGAGTCCCATCTATAGCCCCACCGCAGTTTGGGAATCCCATCGCGGCGAAGCCATCTATGATGGCCTGCGCGTTTCCCAGGGTCACTACCTTTGACAGCAGTACCTTCACGATTGCCTTGGCTACTTGCATGACAACAACCCCCACGGTAGACTTGCCCACGCCAAACTGGTTCGCGACTGACCGGTAGCTGTCCGGCGTTGCGAGCTTCCAGAGGGCTATGGCCACTCGCTTCTGGACAGTCAGGGCTGCTCGCATCCGGGTGTCCTTGCGCTTCAGGGCAGGGGACAGCAACTCACAAAGTTCGAGGAAAGTCCCCTTCCGCATGCGAAAGTTTCGCAGCCACTGGGATTCATCCCAGACCTGAAGCACTATGCGGTCCCACCAGTCCGTGCTTGTTTCACGGGCCCAGAATCGCCGTTCCACAGTATCCACAAGACCCATTGCCACCGTGATGTCCTCGGCACTGGGTGTCGTGGTTTCAGACAGGCGTGTGCTACTCTCGGAGTTCAGGTCCTGACCCCGGTGCCGTAGCCTCCTCGCCTGATTTCTCTCTATCTGCCTCAGTGAAAGGTCGATGATGAGCTGCGATGCGTTGACAACGGCCACAACTGCAGCGATGGTCACAGCGGGATCCATGCTCGCAGTGCTGTGGCGTCCGCGCTGTCACTGACCAGAAAAGTGCGCGAACTGATTTCCCGCCGGCGCTTTCAGGGAGGGAGGGCGGGAGTGACGGTTGGATGACGACAGTTACCCAAAAGCACCCTCGACACATTTTTTTACCCAGAAGGCAATGGCGGCTCGACCCAGAATTCCAATGGGCAGCGGGGACTGCGGGAACTGTGGGATAGCTGCCCACAGTGCACCGCTTCCAATGTCGACGCTTGCCCCGTTAGTGTGGACTGACAAAGTCGAATTACTGTCCTTAGTGTGGACACACACGTTCGACTTTGTAATATCGACTCCACATATTCGATTTAACTAAAATCGAACTACTCTCGTAGTGTAGACATACCCTAAGTGGGGTGGAAAGGGAGGAGGCCCTGGCTGGGTGAAGGGAAATAAGCAACAAGGAGCCATCTGGTTCTGGTTTTGCAGCCATGTCCCTCTGTCCTGGCAGTACAGTGCTACACTCTATATCACTGAACCACTGCAGTGCTTAGTCTGCAAGCAGAAAATGCAGAACAGTAGTCAAGAGCCAGGCACCCCTGTCTAGTCATCTTACAATGGTGTTGCTGGCCTGCTTTCACACCACCATTGCATCTGCTTCCTTGTTCATCTTGCTTTACAGGGGTGGGTGGGGTGGGTGTCTACTTCCTTTACTATCTTCCTGGGTGTTCTTGCCCAAACACACTCACCAAAGAGCACAGGCAAAAGCAATAATGTCAACTTGCCCAGTTAAGGCATAGTCAAACATGGCAGAAGTTTGTTTTGCAGTGAGTGCATACGATGTGGAGTAAGATGGGATGGAAATGCTGGGGTGATTAGCTGTGAGAGATATGGAAATAACTTCTCCCCATGGGGAGAGGGAACATGACTTGCAGATGTCCCCCCTGTAACTTGTCTAGTGTAGTACATTGTGGAAAAGGGGACTAGAAGAGACCCAACAATTTGCAGGTCCAGGACAAAACGAAGCCGTGGGGGTACTAGATTTAGGAAGGCACCCTGCTCACACCTGCTGTCCCTGAACCCCACCTCTCACACTGTGTCCATATACTCTGGCTATTGTCTTTAGCCTTGTTTGAAGGGTGCCACTTTGAAAACTGACTCTCGCTCATTAGCTGAAACCACAGTGGCTGAGTTCAGCTGTGTTCTCCATGCTGAAGTGGGAGAAATTCAGCCTCTCCTAACGAAAGATTTAACCTTTTCTTGAACTGACCACCGAGGAATCAGGCTGAGTGCAGAGTGTATAGGCCAAGGGGTAGGAGAGGGGGAAGGCCTGTAATCTCCCTTTGTTTTAGTGTACTGCACTCAGACATATCTGCCAGAGGTTCACAGACTGATGTGGGAGGAAAAGCCCTGACAGCAACAACTACACGAATTCCAACCTAGCCATGTATTTTGAGCCAGAGATGAATCAAGTGTGATGGTGTATGTCTCATCAGGGTGCTGACACTCAGACCTTTCCTTAGTGGCTTCTGGCTATCTTGGCTGCTCTCTGCTAGTTATCTGAAGGCAATGAAAACAGCAGCTGGGTAATGTTCACTCTTGGAAGATGCTGACTTAGTGCTCACCTTCTCCAAGGTGCTTCTGTGATGAAGGTGAAGTGGCCAAAGTCAGTGTATGACTTTCTTCATTTAAAATTAAATAGCTTTTACAGGTAAGAAAACCTAGTAGAAGGTGAAGTGGGAGTTCATGAAAAGAAGTCATTGATGAAAATGCCCTTTATAATGTTGTAGGAAGCAAATGCTCTTCTAAAGGCTGATAAGTTCGCTATTTCTTCATTTTACTTGGCTGAGCTAGTGCACAGTCTTGGCACTGGGTGAGGAAGCAACTACACGTGTGTCCTCCTTAACTAACGAGGGAATAAACAGAACATGCTAGAATCCAGCAGAGAGAGAGAGAGAGAATCCACCCATGATAGAAGAGTAAGGTGCACAGTTTAAAACAGAACCATACAAGTGTCAGAATGAAGACTGCCCACCCACCGCACTTTATTGCATTCTGAGTCTCTCTTGGATTTTAATGCATTTCAAACTTTTTATGGATTGGATTTCTCCAGATGTATTTTATATTTGTATTAACGCACGATTTGTAATGCACACAATACTTTTTCTAGTGCCTCTAGAACAAACACATGATCCCCACCCATCTTGATGAATTAAGGTCTGGGGAATGATCAGAAAGAAAAAATGACTTGTAATATAACCTTTTTTCCCCTGCATAATTGTTCTTTTGCCTAATCCTGGATCTATCAGGTGTTTCTCTTTAGTAGGGAACTTGTAGTCTAAGCCCTTCAGCTCTAGGGAGGAAGGGTGCATGTTTTTATGTGCTCATTTGATGGTACAGATTTGGAGGGGGTACTGAACAATGGCTTGGAAAGAGCCAACCATGAATTCCGTTCAGATGTCACTCAAGTCAGGGTATGGAAGAAAGAAGAGGAGATGGACAGGATGCCAGAACCCAACACAAAGAGCTGTCATTCTTGGGACAATTTTAAATTCAAAATCTTTTGACTACATTAGGCAGAAGATGGAACTGAATGGCACGCTGTAGTCTTTGACCAGTATCACTGAAGAGACAGTAGCCTAGGGGCAAAGACAGCACTGACTTACTGCTGTAAGATGGAGGACTGTATCTCTGCCATCTGCTTGTCTGTCAAGGTCCAACTGACCAATGCCTAAAAACATTGTATGGCAACAGCAGCAGGAGCCTGACCTTCACTGTGTGCACCAGGAGCCAGCAATTAGAAATTATTTTGCTTCTGAAGGGAAATTTGTTTTAAACAAACCACCTGATCTGAGCATTAGCCTGAGGCAAACGTAGGGTGGCGGAACTCCAGAAGGCTTTGCAGTTGTGGTACAGTCTCTTTCCTCCTCTAATTCAGCTGAGGTGGCTACTGTGTATTATATCTTGTTTGGCTGCTGCAATTTTCATATATTCATTTCTGTCCCTGGAAAAGGGGGGATAGTCCACCATCTCTCTATACTAGAATATTCCTGCTTTTCCTCAAAAGCATCTTTCCTGTCCCATGCCTCCTCAGAACAGCTCTTGTGATAGGTTATATGTGCATTGCTGCCTATGTTGAAAAATCCTCTAATGTAGCAGCCCTTGTTCGATCCTATGGGCAGAGAATCTGTTACCAAGAGAATGCACTTTAACTTTTAGCAGTAGTGTGGGGGTAGACCAACTGAGTATTTCCTCACCACCTTCACCTTGTGCATGCACAGAATAATTTTAAAATAAAGAAAAGGGGGTTGTAGAAATGCAAGAATTATCTCCTGTTGTGAGGATCACCCTGTTGCTAAGCTAAACAGTTTTCTCGTAAGAAAGGCACTAACGGTGCAGTGCATCCATTTATATATACCCAGACTTGCTGTGAAACTAATGTACAGCAGCTAATTGTAGGTGTAAAAGACATCTAATGTTGTGAAGTGTGTGTGTGTAAAGTCCAAGCTTTTGTTTCAAAGGTGAAGTTGTTGGTCACTTTCATATAAATGGAGGTTAACATTCTTTAGTCCAACTTATGTGCTTATATGCACACTCCGTCTCTTCTTGTTGAGATAAGGGTACTCCTGCAAGTGCTACTGGGAGGGAGGGGAAGCTGATCCCACTGCTTTACTTACATTGTGCTTGAAAATCACTTTTTTCCTTTGTTTTAAAGATGTCCTGCTGTGTCTTTTAGCAGTTTGTGAAAGGAGTGATGGGGAAGACTTTGCACAGCCTGGGTATCTAACTGCAGTGGCGTCAAGCTACTTCCCTTTCTCTTCCGTCACTGCAGCCCAAACAGAGCTGGAACTTAGTTTCCCATAGTGTGACCACAGGAGCTTGGATCAGTCAGGCTAGAGCTAGGTTCAGGAAAAAAACTGGGTGCTTCTCTTTATTTGTATTCCGGTACAATACAGGGACCCTACTTATCAGAGCCTCATTGGGCTCCATATTGTATAAAAGCTTCCTCACTGTTGAGGATTGAAGGGAGCAGCTGGAACAGGGGGTGAAATAGTGAGGTTGATTAAAATATTACTTTGTTTTAAGTGTTATGGGAAGGTTGATTTTTGAAGACTTTGCTCTACTGTTATATGTTCTATTAAACGAGCTAACTTAATCCTCTGTGTAACTGCAGTATTACATTAGGAATGAATGTGGGCTGCAGTAGCTCTTGTTAGTTTGAGGGCACCCCTCCTCTCTGCTTACAAACAGGGATACTGGGTTCAGGCAGAGTACTGTGTACAAGTCTGACTTGAATTTAAGACCTAGTCAGTATTGAAATCTTATGTTGCCGTATTACATTTTCATGAGTGCATTTTTTTGGTTCTGTGAACCACCTTAAAAAGAAAAACTAAACTTAACCTCCACTGTGTCAAATGTCTACTTTCTCCAAGGCTGGTTTTCTTGAGTCCTGAGTAAGTGCAGAATGTGGCTGAACAGCACACAGGAAAAGTGACAGGCTAAAGGTTGTGGGAAGGTGGGCGACTATCACCAAGAAGTATAAGATACCACTACTAGGGCATTGTTTCAGCAGTCCCTTAAATGCTTATGGACTATAGTGCCTGCACGTATCCAGAGGCAGACGCTACAGCCCCTCAGTGTTCATTAAGGATTAACAGATAGCATTTCCCCCCGTTTAAGTCATACAGTCAGCTACCACAACACTCAGTGACGTTTCATCTGCCCCGTCAATGAGAATGGAAAGAACTACTCAAATCCAGGTCACAAGCCATTTAACCGACTAGCAAGTTTAATGAGTGTTCATTGTATCAAATCCCCTTTTCTATACAGATTATAGATATACCTGTTATAGCAGTAGCCATCACCACCACCACCCCATCATCCTCTCTGTAAGTAAAAAGCCTATTGCACCAAAGACTTTTATCCTTTTTCTGTTGAAGTGTTTAGGTGTGTTTCATATAGCCACAGCTGTAAGTCTGATGGCCCTAACAACATTTCCAAGTCAGTTATTGCCCCCCTCTACCACCAGCACCTTTTACGGTAAGTTGCTTAGGAAAGGTTTAAAGAGAGAACCAAACTTAAGCAGTTACTTGATGAGGTTTGTTAGCGCATGTTGAAATAAGGACTCCTCTGCACATGATACAATATAGAGGCCTTTCCTTCCAGGAGTTTAGTACTAAAATACAAACTTAAGTGAACAAGGCTGCTGTCTGTACTGCTGTTTCAAAGTTATTCTAAACTTTAGCCACAACAGTAAATTTTCATATTTATCTACCACAAATCTTGCAGAAGTTGTATATGGAAGCATTTCATAGTCTGAGAAACTGGCCACATGCACTCAGTTCAGCTTTGTTTTAAGAAACTTCTGTATTAGGTTGTTTTGGTACTGGCTCATTAGTTAATACTGCAGACACTAGAAGTGCAGGAGGTTTGGAAGCTTTCTGTTTAAGCAGCTCTGAGGTGATGTGGTTTATAGCTGGTAGTCTATTCTCTTCCAGCTTCTCCACGATCTCCTGCTTCTTAAACTGCCCTCTAGTTTTCACTTCAATGGAAGGTGATTTTTTTATACTTTGAATTGGGGATCTGCCCCCGTGACTTCAGCCGCCGGACTGCCTCACGCATGTGTTTAGGCTGAAGAGGTGGTAGTTCTCCCCATTTCTCACACACATCCAATGCTAAACAAACCAAAAAACAGTGAATGTTATCTGTCAAGACAGTTGACACAGTTAAGCAAGTGTCTCAAAGAGGCTTTCAGATAGTAAAAGCTAACATTTCAGCTTTAACTAAGCAGCTTCTACTATTCATAAACATTGTCATCAACTTTAACTCCACAAAAAAAGCTAGAATTCCTTGCAGTGTCTGCAATGCACACTTAGGAGCATTTTACCAGTATGTAAGAATCAGAGTGAAACTGACTAATCTGGATCTCATTGTCCAAGCTGAGTGAAGGAGAATATAAAAACACTAATTGGTAAAATAACATTTTATTGAACAGCTGAGATTACTTAAATTAATTTCTTAAAACAAGTTGTTAGATGACAATGCCCCTTTTTACTACAACTTGTTAAAATATTTAGGGGTTAGTTAATTTGAGGAGCACATGTATTAGGGACCAATACACTAGAGCCAGGAGATGAACATATATGGTAGAGATGGAAAGGACCTACTGGATCACTGCATCCATCCCAATCCAATTGCCACATGCAGGCTCATCTCAAATAAAGATACTAGATTGCTTTTATCCAAATTCTCTCACATGGCAGAAGTAATCTGTAGAAACAGCCACAAGCAGGGTTCATCATTCCAGCAAAATACCACTTCTACAGGTAAAGGCCAAGTATTTTAATAACAAGCCTGTACAGAATGGGTGGCTTGAACCAACAGACTACTGTCTCCCTTTCAAACGTACTGTAAACATTTCCAAACAGCTACTTAAGTAGCTCACCCTTCAATGTAGTGTTTCATATAGTGATCTCAGCTCATCAATTAATGGAGACCAAGCCTCAGAAGAATGGATTTATGCTAGTTAAATATCACCTCCCCTGTGTTGAATTCCTTCCTGATAGCAGAATCAGGGTTCGTGAGGCATCTATTTTTGCCCCTGAAGACACCCAGTTCATAATAGGAAGACTGCTGTAAAAACTGTCTTAATTTCTTTGCCTTGTATAGATGCTGTGACAAAGGTCTAAGTTATTAGTTACCTTGAAACAACCATGTCATCTCCCTTCAAAAGCTTTCCTCGTTCCTTTAATAATCTTTAAACAATATATTTTTAGAATATTCCCCCCTCCCCCCCCACTACACACACACACACAAAATATTCCTCTTGCACTCACCTTCTTCTACCACCTCCCCAGCGAAGACTTTGGAAATCCCAGACATGGCAATAACCACATTCTGAGACACAGAAGTCCCAGTAATGGACTGGACCAGCTTGAGAGAAAAGAGGATATAATTAAGTGAAAAATTTCCCTGCAGCTGAAGACTTGGGTTGGTTTTTTTTGTTTTGAACATTTAGACTAAGCATGAGAAATGCTGAGCAGCACCTATTGAAGTCAACATGAGTGGAGGTTGCTCAATACCTCTTCTGTCATTGAAAATCTGTGCACTCAAATTGATCTAAACTACAATGATGCTCTATACACTTATTTTTATGCATACCAAGCGGTCTCTTTCACCTCATATGTTCCTCTGTGGACTGAGTATTTGCAGAATCTTACCCGTTTAATAGCAGCCTTGGGGAAAGCAGACCGGCGGTACATCTCATAGCGGTTCAGCTGCTCTTCAGAAAAGGAAGAAACCAATATTCTGGAGGAAGGAAGAAACAGATCAGTTATGACAGAAGACAGACTTTTTTTCACCTTAAAAAGCATTCCCCAAATCCATGTAGGGTCTGTTTCTACAGTGCACCACTTTAGAAGAAATATTTTATTAGGCATAAGGAAGAGAGCATTGAAAGGAGGGGGTAGGTTGTGCCCTACTTAGCTAATGCACAGGTTTGGGTGCAAAGTAGCATTAACTGTTCTGGTTTACAAACTGGGACTCAGATCTTCCTTTATGAAGGCAAAGATCAGAGAAAACTAGTTACAAAATAGTTTCCAGTATTAGGCTTAATAAGTAATGACAGTGCATATTACATGCTATAGTACTTTTTATTTCCAGCAGCAAGCTCTGTGCAGTGACTTGGGTAAGCTAAACTCAGTCTGATGAGGAGCAAGTTGTCATAAAATAATTAGACAGAGTCCGGTGACCAAACTTGGCGTCACATGGATTAGAAATTTAAGGTGTACTCACTGCATTTTCTGAATCTCATCTTCATCTACTTTCTGCTTCTTCTCTTTCTTCTCTTTTATCTCTATTTTTATCTTCTTAGCTGCAGAAGACTGCAATGTAGAATCCTCAGTTTCTGTTGACACTAATTCCAAGCCTTCTTGGCTGTTCACCTGCTGCAAGAGATTACCATCATTTTGGTGAGGTCTCTGTTATTCAGTTCCAAACCAGAGCTTTCGGTACTCGGTGGTTAGTCTGTGTACAGTCCTATTAAGCATCCACAGAGTACTATGATAAATATACAACCAACAGAATCCAGATTTTAATCTACAAGCATATTTTGGCTGCTATTGCTTTGTTACAACAGCATGTGAACATAAACACAAATCAGAGGACTGTGTGGCTGACAGTTTTAAGTTGGCTCTGAATTTCCAGGCTTTCCTAACGCTCAATTACTTTATTACACCCTTCCATTCCAGACAACCTCTGCTCACCCATACAGGGTGTGAGAGAGAAAGAATGGGCTGCCTACTCACATAATGCTAGCAGCATCATAGTAATGTCACCAGCTGTGCAAAAAAACTCACGATTTGAAGGCACCCACAAATACAACACAGGGGCATGAGCCCACAGCAGCTGGCTGCACTTTGGAGCAGAACCCCTGGGACACAGCAGTGGCTGGAGGAAAATTTCCAGGGGTGGTGGGGGGAATAACTAGGGCCCTACAAAATTCATAGGCTTTTAAAAAATCGTAAATGTCATGATTTCAGCTATTTAAATAAATTTCAGTGTTGTAATTGTAGGGGTCCTGCCCCAAAAAGGAGTTGGGAGGGGATCACAAGGTTATTGTAGGGGGGGTTGTGGTATTGCTACCCTTAGTTCTGTGCTGCCTTCAGAACTGGGGAGCCAGGAGCAGAGTTGCCGCCAGCAGCAGCACAGAAGGAAGGATGGCACGGTATGGCATTGCCACCCTTACTTCCGTGCTGCTGCCTGCAGAGCTGGGCCCTCAGTCAGCAGCCGCCACTCTCTCACCGCCCAGCTCTGAAGGCAGCAGCGCACAAGTAAGGGTGGAATGGTATGATATTGCCACCCTTACTTCTGTGCTGCTGTTGGTGGGGCACTGTCTTCAGAGCTGGACGCCCAGCCAACAGCCACCGCTCTGCAGCTGCCCAGCTCTGAAGACAGTGCAGAAGGGTGCCAATACTGTGATCCCCCCCTAAAATGGGGGGAGTGTGACAACCCCCCACAACTCCTTTTTGGGTCAGGACCAATGTCCCCTCTAATTTTTTACATCCCTGTGCAGAGTGAATTTTGTTATGTGCACTATATGGAGGTGATGTGTGGCAGGGAGGGAACTCAGGGCTGGGTCAGAGTGTTGGGATGCGGGGGGGGGGGGTGAGGGCTCTGGGGTGGGGCCAGGGATGAGGGATTTGGGGTGCAGGCTGCCCTGGGGTTGTGGCAGGGAGAGAGGACGCCCTCCAGCCCTCTCTCACCACAGCAGCCCAGTGCCAGGGGAGAGGCACCTCTCCCCGCTGCATGGCCCTTAATTGCCTGCTGCCCGGCCATGCAGCTTAGAGGGAATTTAGGTCAGGACCCCCAATTTGAGAAACACTGGTCTCCCCCATGAAATCTGTATAGTATAGGGTAAAAGCACACAAAAGATCAGATTTCATAGTCTGTGACATGCTTTTCATGGCTGTGAATTTGGTAGGGCCTTAGAAATAACCAAGGTAGCTAGTGCCGTAATCCCACTCCTCTCCCACTCTACTTGCCATCCAGCCTGTGCTCCTCTCTCTGCCCCACCCTTCCTATCTCCCCCACCTCTGCCCTTTCCCCGTCCCCTTCCTCCAGCCCGCACCTCTGCCGCCTGGCAGTCCGCTTTGGGCTCGCTGCCCCCGCCGGGCTCGGCCGCCTCCCCCTCGGTCTTCTCTGCCGCAGCCGGCGGCTCCTCGGAGGCCGTGGGGGCAGCCCCAAGCCCTGGGGGCGATGAGGCCGCCGGAAAAGTCTCCTGGGTAAAGCCCGAGTCCCCGCTCTCTTCGCGACTGAGCTCCCCGGCTTCCTCCATCGCCGCCGGAGAGACGGCGCGCTCTGATGATGTCATCACGCCGGCGGCTCCGCGGAGGGGCCGCACCTACTCCGCCCCTTCCGAGAGATTTCTGTCTCCATGGCAACGCAACAGCCCTCGGGAGACGGGGTCTGTGGGCGGGGCAGGGGGAGTTGGACTGGAGTATTGTGGGTAGGGAGGTATTGGGTTTGGGGTTGGAGTAGTGGGGTTGGGACAGGTAGGGGAGGGGAGGGAGTTTTTGGGGTAGGGTATTGGGATGGGGAAGGGAGGGCAGGGCATGGGGGTTGGAGTGGGGCATGTTGGGACAGGTGGGGGGGAGGGAGAGCAAGGGGGTTGGGACAGATAGGGGAAGGGAGGGAGTATTGGGGAGTAGGGAGGGCATGGGGGTTGGAGTATGGGGGTTGGGACAGGTAGGAGGAGGGGAGGAGTATTGGGGGTAGGGAGGGCATGGGGTGGAGTAGGGAATATTGGCGTTAGAGAGAAGATGGGGGGCATTGAGGTGAGTGACTCAAGCACCCTCTGTTTCTAGGCACAATGGAGTAGAGGATTATCACAGGGATTTATAATCCTGAATACAAATTTACAAATAAAACATTTCTCATTAAGGCAATATAACAAGTTTTCTGCTGACGTTGTTTCTTTGTTGAACGAAGCCAGGCGGGATGGCAAAATCCCAGTCAGCAATTTTCTGTATTGTTTCTGTATTGGCCATCCCACTAAACTGCTGTGATCATTAGGACAGTGGTTAGACCAGGAGATGGGGGAATCAGGACTCCTGAGTTGTTTCCAGCTCTGCTTCTGGTCAGTATGTGACTTTTGAGGTCACTGAACTTCTTTGTGCCTCAGTTTGCCCCTCTGTAAAATGGGTAATATTTACATTCTTCACAGGGCTGTGGTGAGGATTAATTCATGTTTGTGAAGGGCTTTGAGATCCTTGATTGAAAGGTGCTAAATGTGTGACATTTTATTATTTTTTGGACCACAGCTGCTTAGATATTACATCATTCTCCTATGGTACACCCTCCCCCCCACACACACACACTGTCGCTCTCTCTCCCTTTTCTGTATAGCCCTCATTTCAGAGACCACCCCTCTCTTCTGTATGCCAGAAAGAGAACTAGGATGATGTAAACGATGAAATCCTGACTGAAACTCTTATTCTGGTATCTCTGCGCTAGAGGGATGGAGCGCGCTTGGCACACAGATCCAGGAATGAGGCCTTTCGCATACAAGAGTTCTGCAGCCACTGCTCCTCACCCCAAAGCTGCATTACAATGCAATCCCACCACTCAGTGTTGATTCTCAGGCCCAGAAGTGGCACTCCACTGTCTGCAACTGCTTCATGAATGCCACCAAGCGCTTTTAATTGTTTTTTGCTATGTCCCTCAGCAATCTGTCCTCAAAGAAATCCTCATGTCCCTGGTTGTTGTGGTACTTCCTGAGGGTCTGCAAATACAGGAGAATCATGCATCCTGTATTTGCAACTTTCATGAGAATAGTGCAGAGCTTTATGGGCTCCATGCTTGTGTCAGAGATGGCAAACACCAAAATGTTCCACACAGGTTTGTGGCATATTTTAAAAAAAGATGTGAAAATTATTGTCTATAGATAGTATTATGGGATGGAGAAAATTGCATGCTGGGAATCTGACCCCTGGATTCCAGAGGTAATCGGGTGGGACTGATTGGAGTCATTGCAGCTTGTTAACCCCTCCTGGCCAGCGTGAGGTTCATATAACCCATCACACCATCTTTCCCTAGTATATTTTTAAACAGTGTTTTCTTTATGGATTAATATTCACTAATAATCATAACACAACTGAGAGACTCCCCTTTTGTAAAACAGGAAAGAGTTAACACTCTCAAGAAAGAAGCCTTGATTTTTACTTGGTAAACAGATACCTGACATTTGTCAGCATAATGACACTCACATGGGGAAAGCTTCTGACTGAACCAGACGTTCAACTAGGTAGTGTGCTGCTATTATCATGAAATACAAATGACATCTCTCATTCATTGCTATTGTGAAAAAGATAGGACCAGAATGATTTAAGATGGATATTAGCCTCATTAGTTCAGTGGATCTTTTAAACTACCTTAATGTATTAAAAAAGACTTAAAATTAATTTCTCCTTAGTGATTTGTATTTGTTAAATGTAAGGATTCTTCTACAAGTCACATACAAAAGAGCATGAATAATGCAGAGGTAGATTACAGCATGAATTACTGAAGGAGAAGGATTGTATTGAATCTAAACATAGCTATGCTGGTATAGTTTCCATAGTGTAGACATACCGTTAGAATTGTCTAAAGCCATGTCTCCACTACAGACTTTGATTGATGCAAATTATGTCAGCATACACCCGACAAAGTTTGTAGGGGTGTGTGTGTGTGTGTATCTGTGTGTGTGTGTGTGTGTGTGTGTGTGTGTGAAGTGTGGTTGGTGTTAGGAATTAATTGAAGATTATGATCTGCTAGAGCCTTCCTATGGAAGGGTGTGCCTAACACAAACTGTAAATTAGATTGGTCATCAGGAACCTGTTGATGTAGTTTGCCTTAGGTGGGGTTCATCTGAAAGAAAGGGGGCTGAAAAGTGAGCCTAGCTGGGCTAAAGATTATTTGGGTTTCTGTTGGACTTTGACTATGCTATCTCAGAAGCGGTTGAACTCTCTTGATGATTGTGCCAGAGGGCTAAACCACAGGGCCTATTCCAGTGCTATTTTTTGCCATGAGATCGACTATGAATAGTGTTGTAGCTAAAGCATAAGAGTAGGAGTCAAGAGAACTAGGTTTGGTCTTAATCTCTGTATGATCTTGGACAAGTAATTTAGTTTCTGACTCAGTTTCCCCAAGTGTAAAATAGGAGTAAGAATACCTACCTTACAGGGAGATTGTGAGAATTAATTCATTTGTGGAAACTGCATTGAGAGCACCAGATTGAAGGTGGTCAAGCAAAAATATGATAAATTGAGCAGTAGAAAAACGCCATGCTAGCTTCTGGGGAAGTCCAAAAGTAGGTAGACAAAACTTAAATGTTTGAATGGTGTTTACATACAGCCGTGAGCTAGATATGCTGAGATGACACAAAACAAGGTAATTAGAACATCTGCCTGCCTTGAGGATTCTCCACTGAAGCTGAAATATCATGTTTCAAAAACATGAGGCAGCATGTTCCTTTAAAAAAAGAAAGATACGATTTTTTTAGTGCTAGTGAAAGGTGCTGGCTTGACTGCCCTGGAGGTTTCTGTTTATATGCAGAGCAGCTACAGTCTGAGCAGCATCAATTCTATTTTTTTCCCATGTTACCTTGCTGCTGTCCTTCTAATCTGAGTTGAAGGGACTGGTGCCCAGTGGGCTTGGAAGGGTGCTTAGTCTCTGGTCTCTGCTGATAAGACTGATAACAAGGCACCAACCCTGGTGGTGGGTTTTTGCCCTCCCAAATCATATCACATATGCAAGATACTAATTTGATTCTTGGGTCATATTTGATATATGATGCTTCTTGTGGGCTAGGAGGCAGAGGTGTTAATGTACCACTGGAGGATGTGCCTTACATTTGTCTTAGAAGATAGGTAAACCGTCTAATTCCTTCAACTTCATTCCTTATGGGACATGGAACCAGATAATTATTCTTCCCTTTTTATTAATGTATGCAAATGTCATCATGGGCTCCTTGTATCAGCTTTCAGTCATGAAGCAGGAGGTCTGGGGATCAGGCATTCCCTGGGACAGGAAAGCGATGCATTGGACACTACCTCTGGCATGTAGGTTTGAGGACCAGGCAAGGTCACTACTGCAGAAGAACTGGGGTTTTGGATGCTATCCTTGGTTAGGATGGCTGAGCTTAGTAACTGCTACATTTCCTTTGTTAGACACTGAATTTCACAGGCACTTATGCATTTATTATCACACCTATAAAGGCCCTCAGGATTTTGGAGGCTTCACCTGAAAGACTCTTCCATGGTAAACTGCTCCTTTTCCCTTCCATAGAAGGAAGGCTAAGTAGACCTTGTGTATTTCACACAGCAGGTTGCTCTGTGTGAGATTGTAAAACAGGACCACATGATGCTGCAGAGCGATGGCAGTGGTATATCTGCAAGGTGAAGTCTTATGAGCTCTGCTGGTTTGGTCTCTAACGCACGTGGCTCCCCCTTAACGGTGCAGAAGATAATCAGTGTGTGGTGCTGCATTATTATGGGCACTGTTGTGGGACCTCAGTATTAACTATTTTTTCCCCTTCCTGGGAGGGTGGAATTATTCCTGCTTCTCCTGGAGGCGAGGGGGGGGGCTGGGGTTATATTATGTCACTTCTCCTATGTGTCCCCCGCCCCCTGGCATTATTCCCAATCCCTTCATCTCACCTCTGGGTTGGGATTTATACTCTGATGCTCCCCCTGAACCTGGGGTATTCCCTGCTCCTCGCTACAGCGGGAGCATCTCTCAGCCCCCTATGGGGGTGGGGTTATGTATTGCCCCGCCCCTTCGAGGGCGTGGTTACATCGACCCTGCCCCACGCCGAGTAGTAGTATTCATCGCCTTATTGTGTGGGCGTAGCCTCTCCTGGAGCCGCCCCTCTCTGGGGGAGGAGCCCCTCCAGGTCCCTCCCCCTGCGGGGCGGGAGCCCTTCTCGGTTCCCCTTGTGTGGGCGGAGCTTCCCGTTGCGGGGGGTGGGACCGGCGTGGCCCCGCCCCGGAAGGACGCGCCGGGGCGGGCGCTGGCGGCGCTAGGTGGGGGGTAGGTGGCGGCGGCGACGGCGGTTCGTGGGTGCCGGTAGCCGGGGAGTGCGGGGTCCCGGCCGGCCGGCCGGCGGGGCCGGGTCATGGGGAAGGAGCAGGAGCTGCTGGAGGCCGCCCGCACCGGCAACCTGCCCGCCGTGGAGAAGCTGCTCTCGGGCAAGCGCCTCAGCTCGGGCTTCGGCTCGGGGGGCGGCAGCGGCGGCGGCTCCGGGGGCGGCGGCGGGGGGCACCCGCTCTCCAGCCTGCTCAGGTGGGTCCCGCTCCGGAGGGCAGCGCCCGCCTCAGCCCCCTCCCCGGGCGGGGTGGGAAACGGTTGGGGGCGGGGTCCCACAGGGCGGCGGTTCGGGGGGTAGGGGTCTGCGCGGGCGGCGGGGCGGGGCGGCTGGGCGGGGGCTCGCGAGGCAGGCTGCTGGGCCACTCCAGGCGGTTGAATGCCTGGTGGGGGGAGGGGTGCTGGAGCCGAGCCCGGGGGTCTGTGTGGGGTGGTTGCCAGGGTACCCGTGGGGGGCCGGGAGTACCTGTGGGCGGGTAGGAGTTCAGCGCTTGGAGCGGGTGAGGTTGGTTCGCAGGGTACTTGGGGTAGAGTGGGGGCCATTGCAGGTGGGTTGGGAAGTCGGGGGCTGGGGATGATTAAGGAAATTTCCTCCCTGCCTCTGATTGTCCCCTCACTCCCCAGCCAGGTTGGGCATGATGCCTTCTCCCCGCTGTAATTTCTGTGGCTTTCAGTCATGTTGCTGTTTAAACACTTGTATTACATTAGTTCCCAGTCAGGACTGGGGATCAGTTATGCTGGGGGCCATGGTCCTTTGCCCTGGCTCTGAATCGTCTGTGATGTGTAATTTACCTTGCTTTGTGGCTTTTAGCTGCTTTTCTTCTCCTTCCTTTCGTGTAAGCAACTCACAAATGGCCATTGCATTTCTCAAGGTGCAGCTCTTTGCAGTTTTCCTTCCATGCGGTTCCAGTCCCGCTGTTGGAAAATGCTGCGGATCCTGTTCCCTGCTATCCTTTCCCTCTGGCTGTTTGAGCTGGAGGAGGATGGTCTGAGAGTTCAGGGCTACTTTTGCTTGGGTGTGTCACTTGGTGGCATCCTTCTGAGGTAGGGAGGATCTTTCTTAGATATCTGTGGCTAAATTTGATCTGTCTTCCCCTCTACAGTGGCAAATAGACATGCAGGGCAGGGATGGAATCTTAAGAGGTCAAGTCTAGCTTCATGGGTTCAGGCAGGACCAAGTAAACTTAGACCACCCCTGACAGGTGTTTGTCCAACCTGTTCTTAGAAACCTCCAAAATGATGGGGGTTCTGGAATCTCCCTTGGGAAACTATTCCAGAGTTTAACTATCCTAATAGTTTTTTCCTAATGAACATAAATCTCTCTTGCTGCAGATTAAGCCCATTACGCCTTGTCCTACCTTCAGTGGAGAAAGAGGACTGATGCCCATTCTTTTTATAACAGCCTTTAATGTATTTTGAAGACTGTTATCAGGTCTTCCCCTTGGTCTTCTTTTCTCAAGACTAAACATGCCCATTTTTTTAAACCTTTCCTCATAGGTCAGGTTGTCTAAGCCTTTTATCATTTTTATTGCTCTCCTCTGGACACACTCTAATTTGGCCACCTCTTTCCTAAATTGTGGTGCCCAAAATTGGAGGCAGTACTCCAGCCTCACAGATGCCGAGAAGAGCGGGACAATTCGCTCCTATCTTACTTACAACATTCCTGTTAATACACCTCAGGATGATATTAGCCTTTTCCACATCTGCATCACATTGAGTTGTATTCAATTTGTGATCCACTGTAACCCCCAGGTTGGTTTCAGCAGTACTACCACTTAGCCAGTCATTCCCCATTTTGTAGGTTTGCATTTGCTTTTTCCTTCCTAAGTGAAGTGCTTTGTGCTTGTCTTTATAGAATTTCATCTTGTTGATTTCAGAAAAATTCTCTAATTTGTCAAGGTCATTTTGAATTCTAATTCTCTTCTCTAAAGTGCTTGTAACCCCTCCCACTATCATGTCATCTGCAGATTTTATAAGCATACTCTTCACTCTGTTATCCAAGTTATTAATGAATATATTGAATAGTACTAGATCAAGGACTGACCTCTATGGGACATGGCATTGGTCACTGTCGGAAGACAGGATACTGGGCTAGATGGACCTTTGGTCTGACCCAATATGGCCATTCTTGTGACTTCACTAGATATGTCCTCCCAGTTGGACAGCGAACCGCTGATGATTACTCTTGAGTATGGTCTTTCAACCAGTTGTAACCTAGTTGAAGTTACTATAAGGTGAGTGCACGTTTCCCTAGTTTGCTTATGAGAATGTCACGTGGGACTGTGTCAAAAGCCTTGATAAAATCAAGGTATTTTACGTGAACTCTTCTCCTTTCTCCCCCCCCCCCCAAAAAAAACAAAAAACAAAAAAACCCCAAAAAACCCTAGGCCAGCAACCCCTGTCCAAGAACAAAGTTAGTTTGGTTTGGCATGATTTGTTCTTGACAAATCCATGCTGACTATTCCTTGTAACCCTATTATCCTTAAAGTGCTTACAGATTGCTTGTTTAATAACTTGTTCCAATATCTTTACAAGTATTGACGTTAGGATGACAGGTCTATAATTCCCTGGGTTCTCTTTGTTCCCCTTTTTAAAGATAGGTACTGTTTGCCGTTCTCCAGCCCTCTGGGACCTCAGCTGTCCTCCATGAGTTCTCAAAGATAATTGCTTACGGTTCCGAGATTGCTTCAGCTAGTTCCTTAAGAACCTTACGATGAATTTAATCAGGCCCTGCTGACTTGAATACCTCTAACTTGCCTAAATATTCTTTAACCTGTTCTTTCCCTGTTTTGCCTTACGGATAATTGTTAGGGGTAACGCCATGTCAAAGTACCCATTGAGATGAACGGCAGGGTGTCAGCGAGATGAGTTGATGAAAAGCAAAGGACATTTGTTTGCCTGCTGTAAATATTTCTGATTTCTCCCCACAAAGTGTAAATGTTGTATGTTTGCTTGGGTCAAACTTTAATATACAAAACATAGAGGGAAAAGAATTGACATTTGCTGCTTCTGTTCTGGGTCAGAAAGCATTCAAACACTTTGGACCTGTCTATGTTAGGAGATAGATGTGTTTGAAAATATGTGCACCTTAGTTAAATGCATACCACAAAAGTATCATCAATCCCTTGTTCTAGCTGCAGCAGCTTGATCACACTTCTTTCAACATGTGATGGTTATGATGACCCTTTCTATGTCAGTAGGATGATGGCTTGCGTTATACAGGACGGGAGGCAGTGTTTGACATCTGATGTGCTAGCTTGCTGTGTATGTGCAGCCTCAGATGCTCAGACATGTGCATGTTTGAGCATGAATGGTGACAACTAAAAAGTGTCAAACTGCTGTTGAGCAAGCTGTTTGCTCCCATGTATTCAGGATCTCTCTAAAAATGACCATGCTAACAGAAAAATTATTGTAGACTACCTTTTCCTCTTCACAACTTTCCCAAGTCCCTAGAAGGCCAACTTCTAGCCAGGCTTTTGAACGTGTTTGTGACACAAACCCCAATCCTGCAAACACTTAAACATGCGAGTAGTCCCATTGAATTTAGTGGAAGAACTCATGTTCATAATGCTACTTGCTTGCAGGAATGACTTGTGATGGAGTTTGTAGGCACACATCCATGTTGGAAGTCTGTGGGGTACATGGTCCCAAACCGTAATGTGGATTAGGCTTTTATATCCATTTGCACACTGTACCTGGAGGTAGTTCAGCGACTCAGGTTCTGCTCTTTGTCCTGTATGCTGGAAGTTGAATTTAAATTGAAATATGAGATTGGGGATTGACAGTAGCTTAGAAATTTCCTTGGTCACTTCTAGTATCCTGTTAATTTACCTTTTTGAATTTTTACTTTGGATCAGATGGATCCAAGCAGGAAACTTGTGTGCTAATTTTATGGTTACACAATGTCCTTATGAAGAGCAGTTACTAAATTTACCTGTAATAGGAGGCATGAGAATTGTTCAGGGTGGAGTTGGGATAAGTTGGGCAAATGTCCAATATAGATTTGATTCTGCAAAATGAACTTAGTTTGTGACTTGAGGGGCTCACTTGGTTTTATGTGTGACACTTCCTTTTCATATCCTGGGACTGACATGACTACAGCAAAACTGCTTGAGGTTTTCAAAAAATTGATGGTGATAGAGGAGCTCTGACCTGTGGAGTTTTGTCATCTTCATAGCAGTAGGCACACTCCATCTTTCATTGCTGCTGCATGAAGGGGACTGAATGGGATCCCTAGCATTACAGGTGGGATTGATTTTTTCCAAATAGCAAGACTGAGTGGCCCAGTGGCCTCAGAGTATCAGAGGGATTGGGTGCAGTCTTCCCTGTGTTTGTGTGTCTGTCTGTGTCATCCTCTTTCTGTTGTGGTCTGTTTTCACTCTAGCCTATGAAATTAACTTGTGTCCCTGCTGCTAAGACCTGAATGACTGCTGACTTGTTCATTCCTCTCAACGTTTATAATCCTTCAGGAGCATCCCCATGAAGTGCAGTCTGTGACTTCTCTCTGTTTCCTGGGGGCAGGGAGGTTGTTTAATAAGTGCTCTACACCAGCCATGTCCTCAATTACATTTCAGTCTACTGTGGCTTGCGGTGCTCCCATTAAAACAACTACAAGGGTGTGAAAAATAGCAACACAAAACAAAATGTAAATGTCAGCCTTGCCCTTGATATAAAGCTGAAGGGGGCAGATGAAAAGGCCACAGGAGGGGAAGGGGGCAGATGAGTGGGGGTGGCAGGAGATCGCTTGGGCAGTGAAAAATATTGTATTAATTCTAGGGAAGGCTATAGGGTAAATCACAAAGTAACAGGCATACCTCCAGCTCATATTTGTTTTAATCCAGAAAATATATCCCAGTACAACAAACTCAGAGCACCATGAGAAAACATTAAAGAACGGCTCCTTCAACTGTAAATGTAAAAAAAAAAAAAAATGTATACATGGTTATTCTTGAACTGATTGTCAGACACCTGTTACTTTGTGATTGCGTAGACGCAGTCTAGGGAAAGCTATAGGGTAAATCACTAAGTAAACAGGTGTCTGACAATCAGTTCATGAATAACAGTGTATACTTTTTTTCTTATATTTATAGTTGAAGGAGCCATTCTTTGTTTTCTCATGGTGTACTGAGATATATTTTCTGGATTAAAACAAATATGAGCTGGAGGTATGCCCAGAGGGGAATTTCACTTTAAAGATAACATAAAAGCATGCCCAGGGAAGTGACTCAATGGGGGAGAGGTCTGAATACCACCAGTTGGGGGCTGGTAATCGTCTTTATCATGAGTGCAAAGAGCAGGGAGTGGTTAAAGAACAATAGACACTTCTAGCGCTAAATATTTTATGGCTCCTTAGTTTGTGTAAGTTTAGAATAGGGATTTAAAATCATGTTTGAGTGGTGATGCACCTTACTGAGGAGAACTCAGGCTAGAAAAAGGGTCAACTGAAGGTCAGCTGAGGGCCACATTAGCAATGCTGAAGGAGTTGGTGGGGCAGACTAGCCCATGCTATTGAAGCAGCCAAATGTGACTTCCTAGTAGTGGATCATCGTGACAAAATCAGGCATTGGGTAAGGTAGGACTTTCCAAGTCCTAAGTCACTCGTGTGCTTCTGAAAATTGTACCCATAGTGCTGGGTTGGAGAAAGCCGCTGTAAGATGGAGTGGTGCAGGGGAGATACTGGGGTGTGTAGCATCTGGACCTTCCTCTCTAGTAAGAATAAGGGTTGCTGGGGGACCAAGTTAGGAGCGTCAGGCTGCACGTTGCGGGGCTTTTGCCATGCAGATCTCTGAGCATTACAAATGATAGGGGGACATCACAGCTCTTCTCTGATGCAGGGTGAGGCTCTGAGTTGTGGAAGGACGAGGATAAGTTTCCCCCCACTTTGTTTTTGCCAAAGCACTCTTGAGGCAGGGAAGGCATGAAACAAGCTTTCATTTTCTTGGGTAGCAGCCATCTCTTCCCTGTGTCTCAGGTCAGCTGGGTTAACCTCAATCCTCTTTTGGAAGTTCTTTCTGGGTACAGGGTTGCAAATGTTCTTTTTCATGCCCACAGATTTCCCATGGTTTCTCGCTGTAACTGAGTTCAGGTCTCGTCTCTTCAGGTCTGTACATAACTTACCAGTTTCTGCTTTTTCCACGATCTTACTTTTTTGGACTACTCTTTAGTGTGTTGTTTGAGGGAATGTCTGGCTGTTCTGGGCATTGTGCCCAGTTTAACTCTTTTGAAAAGGATTGTCCAGCATTCAGATACTGCATCTAGCAATGGGCATTCTGTCTGTAAATAAGCAATCTGGGAATCTTCCTTCACACAAGATTCCTGGGGGAATTCCAGAAACCTAGTTTTGAGTCCTGCAACGCCTTCTCAATAGTAGAAACAAGAAGTAATAGGAGACTTCAAAGAACTGGGCACGAACTTGGGCACTCTAAGGAATAAATGGAGAAATACGCTTGTGGACATGGTGCAGGAGGCTGGGTTCCCTGCCTAGTGCTTAGGTGAGAAGTCTAGAAAGGTGGAAGTTAGGAGGGGCTTCTAAATTAATAACACCACCTAGCTCTTGCATGGCTTTGCTTCAGTAGTTCTCGGAGCGCTTTACATTGTCCCCATTTTACAGATGGGGATGTGACTTGCCCAAGGTCCCCCAGCAGGCATTGGCAGAGCCAAGAATGGAACTCAGTCTCCCGAGTGCCGGGGCAGGCTCTACTTCTGTAGTGTCCACTATTTTAGATATTGATCTGGTGCCTCTGATCCCAGAGTGCTTTACATAACACAGAAGACTTTCTTCATCTGCCTGCTGAGAGGCAGGCACATTTGGGTTGGTGGCCAAATGACTTGCGTTATGCTGTGGCATAGTGGTGTGGAAAGGGAATCTCTGGCTAGGATACTGGTGCAAGCCTGTATAAAAAGTGCCAAGAGGCTGCTAATGCCTTAAGAGAGCATGTGTTGGTCTTTAGTCTCATCCTGAAGGCATCTATGCAGTAAATTATAGGGAGCTCTGTTTTTTTCCTACCTCATAAGGATGATGGGCTGAGCGAGAGCCTGCTGGAATTCAGCTTTGAGTTTGCAGAGACTGAGTATTTCATATGTGATGCTTAGATCTTTCATCCATACCCTCCAGGGCAGTCCATTTTAAAACGAGATGAATAGGTTGGTAATAAAATCACACTATTTCTGCTTAACAAAATGTTGCAGGTATGCAGGAAGAGAGCTCTGATAGGCTGTGATATGACAAATGTGGAGAAAGAAATGCACAGGTACTGTTAAAGATAAATCCTCTTCTTGAGATGCATATGTTCCAATATCTAATACTAAAATATTAGGCAGGGAAATAAGCCTCAATGCAAAATTAATGTGAATGAACAAAGAAGTAACCAAGGAAGAAGGATATAAGAGAGGGTATGGAGCAGCAGGTAGAAAGCTGTACTGAATGGACTACGGAAGGAAAGTGTGGTTAATGGAGGCGGAAAGGAGGATTGGGCTACTAGTTTTCCAAACTATTACATAAAGCACATGTCAGCAAAACCGTACCCATGTTACTGTCTCCTCACTGGTGCAACACTCCCCAGTGTGACTTGCTAGGAATTCTGGTGGCACATCCCATGGATCTTTGAGTTGCAGTAAGCTGAGCCACTCTTTTCCCAGTGAATTATGGAAGAATGAATCTGTCCTTTGAGGCACAAAAGGAGGGGGAAGTGGGTGGGGAACTGTGAGAAGGTGTTGGAGGGCCGTCAGCACTCAAGTATTTTAGCCTGCATCCTCACTGAAAAGCACGTGGGTTACTGGTCTGAGTGAAAGTGGAACCCTGACTCTAACCCACATCCCCAATTGGGCCAGGCTGGGATGAAAGCACTACTTGGGTGAGGTTTTGGTGTATAGACAGGGGCGGGGAGTTCAGGGCAACACCCAAGTAAAAAGCCTGGGTTAACTCTGCACTAAAGGCACACTGAAATCACAAGGAGAGCTGTACAAGAGACATAACTTGAATTTTCAATGTTCTTTACCTCTGTGTTCCCAATGGAAAGTGGCAGGCACATGCCAGTTCCTAGTATGGAAGGGAGGAGAGAGGGGAAAAGCAGGATCACACCAAACCAGGTGATGTGGAGATTACCTGTGCAGTTGTCAGTTTTAGTGACTTTCTAGCCCTAAGCTCTGAAGTGGCAAGAAACAACAAAACGCACAGCAGCTTTTCAGTTTTAAAATGTGATTTGTTCTTGTGAAAAGTGCCAGCTGGACAGACCTGCAGGCTGAATTCTCTGTTTAAAGGTAGAGCGTAGACAGTGGCAGTACAGTTCTGTTCAAAAAGAACTAGGAGACAGGAAAGGGAGTTCAGTCTGCATGTCCAATGCAGCCGTTGGCTGTTGCTGAGACTGCTAACAAGGGGCCAGCTGTAGACAAAGTTTAGTCATGTTTTGTGTAGGTTTAAAGCCAAGCCCCATTTTCAGATCTGATCGTGCAACATGAAGCCAGTGGGGTTCCTCACAGGCTCAGAAGTCTGGTAAGCATGGATCAAATTGTAGGATTGCTGGTCTGCATACACTGAGGTCTCGGCTCCTTGACTATATAGTTGCTGCTTCTTCCTCTCCAAAACATACCTCATGTCCTTCTTGTAACATGAACATAAACATTTCCTGCTGACCAGTTAGTGTCCAGAGATCATCTAATCTTAAACCAGCATAGTTTACTACTTATGTAAGTAAAAGGAAGTCCAAGGAATACAAATGCCTTACGAATCAAACAAGTCAGTGGCTGGCTTGAGCAGGATACTTCTGCTTACAACTTTCTTTTCATCTTCATTGGAAAATTCTGAAGCAGGAAGCAGTGAAATGATCTTGTGGTCTAAAATATCTTGAGTTGTATTCAAAAAGTTTTAGTGAGGCTTGTAACAGTAATGGAGTATTGCTTCTCAGCCAGAACCTTTGGAATAAGCCTTTAATTTTGGTCTGCTGGTGTCAAGTGGCTGTGAATGTTGGCTGGCAGAGGGGAAAACTGAGGCTGTTTTGAGCCGTGGACTGTAAACTGATATAAAGGAGAAACTTCTGTTGTAAATTAAGAGCTTTCTTGCATGTGTGTGTTGAGGGAAGGGACTCAGTTGCTGCTTCACATAAGCTGCAGCAAGTGTGTTTCACTCAATTTTCAGTAATACTAGCAAGTTTCCTTTGGTTTAGGGAATAACATACGAGACAGTGTAATGATTAAACACTGAAAACAACTTCAGACAGTCCACATGCAGTTACAGGCAGAAAAGTGTCTGGTATTTTTATTAGTTCTCATTCAATTTACCAGGCAAAACATGACTAACTCCTAGTGCTGCAATGGTTGCCTATGATCTGAAAATCTAGATGAGATCTTTTTGCCCATTACACTGTCCCTAGAAATAAAGATCACATGTTAATCACACTTGATTGATAATTCTGCTGATGACACGAGTTAGACTAGACGCAGCTCACTCAGCTGAATTGGCTCTGTGCAGCTAATGAGTGTTAGCACTTTTTGTCACTAAATGAGTAGGATTCAAAGGACCATAGAGAGCAAGGGGCATGTTCTGCATAAATATTTCTGCAAAAATTGTATTTGCCTATTACAGCTACAAATGACACCTAAAAGGAACTGGAAGAGATTAGAGAAAAGTGCTTGTCCTTATTCGTTTCAGTTCCTTTTTAGCTTATGATGGCACTTTCTCCTGCATAGTTGGTCCTTCTAATCACACAAATAGAAGAGAAGAATATCTGAAGTAAAAAAAGGTGGTTATGAAAGCGACAGTTGCAGGTGAGAATCGAGAGCATGTGTAGGACCTTAATTGGGTTTTAATTCACTTTTTTTTTAAGCTAACTAGCTCTCAAGATGATGAGCTCCCTTTAAGATAGGTCAAGGGAATGGGTAAACCTGTTAGGGCAATTTGTTAGATGTTTAATGTACTCAGACTTCCTGAAAAAAAAACATGAGACGCTTATACTGTACAATCAAAACAATATTGTTTAATATGTTCATGTAACTTCTTACAACAGCCAAACAACGTAGGTCCTCTGGCTTCTGTCAAAAGGCAAGGAAGTTTGGACCTGTCACTGTAAATTGTACCATGTTTGAAAAGCATTTGCATTGTTTAAATGTGGCTCTCCTCTCAAACTGGTTTTGGACTATTAGTTGGCCAGTGTGAATGGGGCCGAACATGTTTTAAAACGTTCAGAGACCTCTAACTGAGCAAGGCTCTACAGATTTCAGGCCATTTTCTGAAAACCGTTTGTAATCTGACCTGTGTCAAACTGATTAGGCAGTGGCCTTAAAACCTATTTGTGGGCACAGGAGCTGGATAAGATTCTGCTCCATCTGTAGTTAGGATAGGATTCTAGCTTTGAGATTGCCCCCCTATTCCTAGGTGCAGTGGTATCCAGTATGGATTGCTAAGATTTATGGTGCAGTGTAAGTGCTGCAATACCTCCCCTGAGACTAGGCTGCTGCTCTCTTCTAGACTCCAAGGTCCAAGTTTTCAGAGCGCTGTGTGGGGGGAGGAGGGAACAATCAACAAAACTACTCCCCCTTCAAAAAAAGGAAGCTGCTCTGAGCACATAGTTAGCTCATAAAATAGCTTTATAATAGAAACATGACAGGGCTTTCCCTGAACCTTTCTTGCTTGGCACTGCTAGTTTAACAATAGCCTCTCACTCAGTTGAACTGTGGAGTATTTCACGCCCTGTCTAGCAAACAGTTGTTAAGTAGGACAGGCTTCTATTAGTAATAATACTCTGAGCAGTTCTGAGTACTAGGTATTGCCATAGGTCTTAGGTGTGCATTGATATGCAGTCTCCCAGCTGACACACTTCCCCTGTGAATTGTTTACTTGAAAGCACTTTTTTTTTTTTTTTTACAGTTCAGGAAGGCTGCAAGGGAGTGGTTTTTTGTTTTTGTTTTTTGTTTTTTTGTTTTTTTTTTTTAAAAGAGGTTTATATCTGGGTGATTTCTTAATTCAGCTTTGCAGCATTCTGTTTGCTCACTGATCTATGTAGTTTTATGTTAAGCATGAGCTTGTGGTTGCAGCTGGGACTTGAGGTCTGGGTTCAGTTTCTGGCCCTGTCACAGACTTGCCGTGTGACTGTAGAGAAGTCACTTAATCAGTGCTTCAGTCAGTGCATCTAATCTGTAAACAGGGGATAGTTCTTTAACCTGGGGATAATTCTTCCTGTGTGTCTTTTCTGCTTAGATTGTCAACCCTCTGGAGAGGGGACTGTATTATTTGTACAGCATCGAACACACATTTTGAGCTCACGTGAAGCTCATGTGACTACTAGTGTCTTCTCCCTGTATTATAAAACCTTGTTGGGAGAGGAAACCGACATATCAACCTGTTTCTAGGTGATACACACTTATATTTGTAATCCAAGGTTTTCTGTAATGCGAAGGGCAGGACCCTGGTATCTGGGCTACTTACTCAAAGACAGTTTCTTAGCACAGGATAATGGAAAGTGCTCTGATGCTACACTGAATTAGTGAGAGTGATGTTGAAGCAACTTATGAATCAAGTTCAGCTGCTCTGCTTTCAATTGGCAATACCTATGGCACAGAATATTGAATGGTACTTGCCCTGTTCCTCATTACCTCTGAATACAAGTGCCTTAAATGTTTACATAGGCAGAAATTCAAAACGTCTGTGTCTTATTAATCAAGTGCTGGCTCCACAACGTACAAAAAAGTACTGGTGGAAAATATTCTTTTGATATTGCTTTGTTGTCAATCTCTCGCCACTCTTGCCATGCCAAGAAAAATCTCCCTGAAGTTTCAAATGTCAAAGGACTTCAGGTGTTCTGGAACAGAGTTCTAAAATGTTACAAGTCGGAGGTGGAACAAGCCAGAATACAGTAGCTTAACATAAGTGCTTTGCACTCTGATAAAAACTTCTCATCAGAGGATTTCAAAGTGCTTTACATGTACAGTATTTCCAAAACTTGTCCAGTTTGCCCTTAGCCTTTCAAGAAGGAACTTTACCCTGGACTAAGATGTGACAAGAGAAATTTCAGGTGGGTCGGTTCAGTTTTGGTAGAGGGATCAAAATTGTGCTTGCAATAGGAGGCTTAATTCTTCATTATGGAGAGAGATGCATCTCTCAAGTATCACAGCATCTCTGTGGCTATATGACTTGCATTACAGCTGGGGAAAGTGAGGCTGATGTCTGCCAAAGGTCAGTTAAGGCAGGAGGTAGGACTAGAAGTCCTCTGCTCTGTCCACTAAATCTCATTCCTTCCCTAGAGTTTCCTGTTGCTAAAGTTCTTGCTAGTAATACACCTTGTATAAGGCTCCCTGGTCTCATGCCACTGGCAGACCACAGTGAAACAGTTTTTTATAATGAGCAGATCACTTGGGTCCCAAGTGTCTTTCAGACACTGAGACTGGGTCTTGTTACTCTAGCCACAGGCTGCAAGAAGATCTTAAATAAATGGAGGTCATTGGCTAGGGATAACTGAGAAGACTGTTTCTGTGACCATGGACATGGCAGTAGTTTTGCCTTTTGGTCCTGACAGTTTGGTTAAAGTGCCAGACACATGCTGAAATTTGAATAATGAAGCTGTTAGGATTGGGTGCACTGGCACTGAAATAACTGATCATTCTCTGCAAGTGCTTGCATTGGCTTCTGGGTTTGTCCTTGCTGGTTACAAAAGGGGAACATTCCATCTGAACACATGCAAGATTCCCTGATGGTTTTTTTCATTTGTATGCCATGACTTATTCTGCCACTGAGTTGTGTGTGGGAATTTCAGGACTGAAGCCACAGCTATGCATGTAAACAAACATTAGATACTTGAGCAATTAGATACTGACATTTCAGTAGACTTCTGTTTCCCTCTGCTTTCATCTCTGGGCCTGCAATCCTGAAAATGAACATATGATACTGCAGTTTCAAGTACAGCATGAACATCCTGCCAAGAGTGCTCTATGTTCTACTTGGAAGTAGGAGCTTTGTAGAATTCTTTGTTAGGCCTTAGAAAATACATCTTTTGGCAAACTGCCTTTGGTAAATGTGGGCTGCAGGGAGGGTTTGGTTATGGCAGCCCAAGGTAGGGTGAGTGAACCTTGTTCTTGAGGCATGTTCCCTGCTGATTGATCCAACTCTGAAGGGAATGTACCCAGTCTTTTCTGGAGGAAATAAAAGGGCAGTGTGGCTTGTTGTGAAGTCATGAAGAAGAGTTAAGATGGAACACGCTGTTCAGTAATACATGAGGGTTCCCTTAGTCCTTCTCTTGCCACTATCTAGGGAAGACATTGAATTCCCAGCTGGTGTGGTGACACAGCAGACTCTTGTGGTGGAAAAGTGCCTTTATGCTGGAGAGACAGCCAGAAATTTAAGTCTTCCTGAACTTCTCAAACTTGATGAGTCACTTTGTACTCTGGGAAGCTTGAGATGTAGAACAGTCTCTGCTTTTACTGTTGATTAGTGAAGTGAACCTCTTGAGGCTCCTCCCTAGGAGACGAGTGGCTTTCAAACCTGCCAAAGAGAAGGGCAACTCTCTGTCCTTGCCTGATTCTTGCAGGCACAGAAAGGAGAAATAACTTCTGCTGGTGCAAAAGTCCCACCACGTAAAACATACATGTTCAAAAATAGGGCCGATTACTCTGTGTAGAGTAAGATATGTTGGAATATGTTGCTGCCGTTTTCAGATGAGACAGCGCTGAGATTCTGACTGCTTGTGGTCATTTGGGCCTTTCAGATGTTAATCCTGGTATTTTAGCCAAGTTTCTAACAACTGCCTATCCAGTTTAATTGGATACAGTCTTTCACTTTCTGTGTCTAACTCATGTAGAGCTGCTATCTGTTTGTGAACAGTTCTCCTGCTTCATTTCAGTAGTGGATGAATCAAGTCCTATTCAAAAGCACTTTGTGGTGACTCTGGATAACTGGTGCACTAAATGACTTTTTTCTCCGTGGATCAAATTCTTTATCCCTATGTTTATAGATTGGGTAAACTGAGGTGCAGAGAGTTTAAGTGACTTACCCGAGGTAACACCACCAATCAGCGACCAAGCCACGAGTAGAAATCAGTAGTTTTGTTGTCCAGTCTCATGTTTTGTCCACTGGACTGCACTGCTTCCTTGTCGTTCTTTAAATCTGAGAAATGACATTTCCAGAACAAAAAGATGTCATTTGCAGTCATGTGGGAAGCGGGTAGGTTGTCTGCTTGATGTTCCTTTCAAGTCTTCTGCAAAATATAATTGGCTCTTTGCAAGCTAGTGCATTATAGGGAAATGGGATCTTAAAAACATCTCTGTATGCATTCATGCCTTTATTTGTCTGTAAAGTGCTACTTTTGTCTGTTGCACTGTCTAAACAGTGTATACCCATTCATTTATCACATGCAATCTGAACTGCTCAACAGTGTGATGCAGGCCCTACGTAGCTAAAGATGAAGGGGTAGGGTCTGTGCTTTCATGTAGAGGGCTACATTTTGAAAAGACGAATATTTGAAACAAAACATAAAAGGCATTGAAAGCAAATGACGCAGGAAGTAGAATGTTATTCTGATGGACTTAGTTTTGCGCTGTCAAGGGTCATTGTTGGGGTGAGAGGGATAGAAAGAAAAGTTGGTAGGATACCAAAGAAGCTGGGTGAATGACATGGTGTGCAACAGAAGCTGCTGCATGTAGATCACACTTGCGTTCATTTGGGACAAAATGAATCGACTAAGCAGCCCTTGGAAATCTCCATGCATGAATACAGAGGAGGAGGAAAGTCAGCTAAATGAAGATGTAGCAAGGGATAAAGGAACACCAGAAGATAAGAGTATGGAAACAAGGAGAAAGAAAGTACATGTACTGATTGGAGTAGTAGTCAGGTGTTTGTTAGTGAAAAGACTATACCCAATCCCTCTGGAAAATTGGGTGAGGTCTGAGGAAAATAACTGAAATGCTCGTACATGAATGCACAGAGTCTGGGCAATAAAATGGAGCAACTAGAACTATTGGTGCAGGAGGCCAAACCAGATGATATGAGGATTACGGAAATATGGTGGAATAGCTCTCATGACTGGAATACAGGTATTGAAGAGTATGTGCTGTTAAAGAGAGAAATAAAGGCAAAGTTGTTGGGGTAGTGTTGTATAACAATGGTGCAATAAATTGAAGAAATTAGAAGTGATAGTATGGACAAAGCAATCTGTTTACATCAAAATCACTTTGGGGAAGGATTGTAAAAGAGGTTCTAAGGGGGTAGTGTTAGGGGTCCACCATAGACCCCCTTGGTCAGACTCAGATATGGATAGTTAACTAATATTACTAGAGATAAATACTGCAGGTTGAGTCATAATGGAAGACTTGAACTTCCCAGATATAGATTGGAGAATAAGTACTACTAATATTGGTTGGACCCACTTATATACCTCGATGTGATAGATGACAGTTTCCTTCATCAGACTTTCACTGAGCTAACAAGGGGCGCTGGAATTTTAGACTTGGTTTTGGTAAGTAGTGAGAACATCATCACACAAGGGCTGGTGATAAGAAATAACTGTGAATCGAGTGATTGCAAGTTGATTCAGTTTAAATTAAATTATACGATAATCAAAATCAGGTTGTCAATTACAGTTTTTGATTTCAAAGGGCCAGACTTTGAGAGAGAAAGGGAATTAGTTAAACAAGTCAGCTGGACTGAACGGCTCGGGAACTTTCTTTAAATCAACTATATAAAAACTGTCTGCAATGTGTATCCCAACCAAAGAGAAACAGCTTGTAGGGAAAGGTTCTAGGCTTATCTCGATGGATAACTTACCTCAGAAAGATTAGGGAAGCAGAGATCTCTTAAGGAATGGAAAAACGGGTTGATCAGCAAAAAAAGCGACATCTTGGAGATTAGAAAATGTAGGAATAAAGTGAGAATTGGTAGAAGTCAAGCTGAAAGAATAAATAAGAGGTTTTTTAGTTTATAAATTAAAGCAAGAATAAGGAAGGATGAGGTTGGGCTGCTGTGCAGTGTGGGTGGAGAGGAGATTAAAGATAATGTAGATATGGCCCAAAACCTGAATGAATACTGTACTTTGCCTTGGTTTTCAGTAAGGATGATAATATAGAACATGGGCATGAAAGCAGGACAGCTGATGGAAATTAGTGTATCAAAACAGAAATGACCATATCTGAGGCAGATGGAAAACTCAAAGTGTAATGTGCTCAAAGTGGGGGAACCAGATTATTTCCAACCCAGAATACTGAAAGATCTGACACATGAGATTGCTATTACAGTAGCAAAGATTTTTTTAATACATTTATCTATTCGGGGGCAGTACTGTGTGATTTGAGAATAGGTAAACATTGTACCAGTGTTTAAGAAAGGGAGGAAGAAGTGATCTGGGCAATTACCGAGCTGTTAGTCTAACCTCAGTAGTATGCAAGACTTTGGAACAAATAGAATAATTAAATGCATGGAGGTAAACAGAAAAGGGGATGTAACGCTAGACTAATCTTATTTCCTTCTGTGAGAAAATAGCTGCTTTTTTTTAAGCTAAGGGAAGTGCAGTGTATATCTATTATGCATGGACTTCAGTAAAGCATTTCACATGGTATCACATGGAAATTTAAATTAGAGAAGATGCGGATTAGTACAAGAATTCTAAGATGGATAAGGAACTGACTAAAGGGAAAAGGGCAACAGGTTGTGCTGAATGGTGAAATTTCGAACTGGAGGGAGGTTACTACTGGAGGTCCTCAAGGATCAGTTTTGGGATGACATTTATTCAATATTTTTATGAATTACTTTTGCACAAAAAGTAGAAGTGTGATAATTTATGGGTGATACAAAATTGGGAGGAATTGCTAACAGAGAAGGAAGATCGGAATATTCTACAGGAAGATTTGGATCACCAAGATGTGAAAACTGGAGTAATGGAAATTCATATAATTCAATACTATGAAGTGCAAGCTTATGCACTTACGGTCTAATAATAACTTCTGCACAAGCTGGGAGCTTATCAGTCAGAAACAACAGAGGAGCAGAGACCTGGGCATGTGAGTTGATCACAAGATGACTGACCTGCCGATGTGGTGTAGTTGTGGAAAAAGGCAAACACAATCCTAGGGTATAGGTGAGGTGAGGCGAGGCGTTTTCAGTAGAGAGAGAGAGAAGTATTATTGTTATTGTACAAGACCCTTGTAAGACCTCATTTGGAAGACTGTGTATAATTCTAGTCACCCATGATCCAGAAAGATGAAATCAAACTGGAAGAAGTGTTGAGAAGAGATACTAGAGTGACTGGAAAAACGAGGAGTCCTTGTGATACCTTAGAGACTAACAAATGTATTTGGGCATAAGCTTTCGTGGACTATAACCCACTTCATCAGATGCATCAGATCCTTGTTTTTGCTGATACAGACTAACACGGCTACCCCTTTGTAACCTGTCACCATGCAAGGCACTGAATTTAGAGTGACTTGGAAATGGAGGGCCTAGCTTACGAGAGGCGACTGGAAGAGCTTGGCTTCTTTAGCGTAGCAGAAAGAAGACTGAGAGGGGTTACTACTTTCTATAAATACATAAATAGGGTAAACACCACAAAGTGAAGAGGTATTTAAGGTAAAGAACAGTGTTGCCACATGAACAAATGGGTATAAACTGGCCATGAATAAATTTGGGCTAGAAATTGAGGTTTCTAACCATCAGAGGAGTGAGGTTCTGGAACAGCCTCCCAGTAGGAGTTGAGGGACACAGGGACAACCTAATTAGTTTTGAGAGAGCTGGACAAATTTGAGTGGGATTGTGTGATGGGTTTGCTTGTGGTGATAGGGGGCAGGGCAGCCACGGAGTTCGCTTTTATGTTACTAAAGCTCATTCTTTAAGGCTTCAGCTGGCCACCTGGTCAGAAGGGATTTCCCCCTCCAAATGTATTATGGATTTTTTTTGTCTCCTTCCTCTGAAGCATCAGAGATGACCTTGGCTGGAGATGGGACACTGGATTGGAGTGGGCCAGTGCTCTGAAGTGGTATTGAGCATTCTCTCTGACGTGCTTGGCTGGCTGGTTCTTTCTAACCGATTTCCATATGTGGGGTTGGGAAGGAATTGCCCCAGGTTGGATTGTCGGTGATCTTGGGATTTTTTTTTTTGCCTTCATCTGCAGCGTGAAGTGTGGGTTGTAATGCTTTGGTTGTTGGGGTTAATGTGAGGGTGCTGGGCGATGGCCTGTGATACACAGGAAGTCTGACTGGATGATCTGGTGGCCCCTTCTAGCCTTAAACTCCGAATCTCTGAGACAAAGATGAGGCAGGAGTTCCTAGGGGCTGAGCTCTCTCCCATTGTAATGCCTGGGGGCAGATTCTCTGGTTCAGGGCAAGTAATGTGTTTAACACTTAAATGCCCTGCAACCACAAGTTTGAATCCTAGGAGGGTTGTTTCAGCCCTTCATCTTACCTGAGGTAGATGAACCAAGTTTCATGCAACCTATGCATGGCTCACTTGAATAAAGACCTGTTTAAAAACTAAGCTCTCCTGCTTGTTTTGAGGGAACACTTGAGCTCCAATGGGGCACTCTTTTTGGAAGTTCTCATGAACTTTCCCGAAAACATCCTTCCCTTCTGGGTTCTGCTGTCTGTCTGCTACCCTCCACCCCAGAGCTGGCTGCATCACAGTGGTGCTATTTAGCTGCTGTAATGTTCGAGGATCTTCTCAGGATGAAGGGCCCTCTTTAAATGTAGAATATGTAAGTCAGCACGATGACTTGCTGGTATTGTTACAATGTGCTAGTCACGGTCAGAACCCAGAAAGCACAGTGCCTGCACCAGAGAGCTTGCTCTTTAATCTAGCGTACAATCTTGAAAATCAACTACATCCTATTTCACAGAAACTAGTTAAAATAAAAAGTGTTAAGGATTTATTTTTCTGTTGCAACTGTGACTAGAGAAGCTGATAGAGCTTCCTGAAGAAGGGAGGAAAATATGGATTGAAATGTTAGTCTGCTTGAGACTGAGTGAAGGAAAGTCTTCTGTATTCTGGGACAAGGGGTGAAATGCTTGATTATAGCTAGGGCGGCCAGTGAGACGTGAGTCATGCTCACAATGAGATGGCATTAATGTATGTGGCCTCTTTTCTGTTTAATGGCAGAGGAGCCTACATTATGTCCTCGAACTATTTATACACTAGCTTCCCTAAGGACTGCTTTCTGAGCCGGTACTCTTCCACCTTCTCATGGTGTGGGAAATGGCCTGCTTAAAGTAAGACAGCAGTGCTTTCTACTGCAATTCAGTACTGGATGTTGGTGGGAAGGGATCAGAAAATATTTAGCTGGAAGACTCACTTTAAGAGAAGGGAATGGGGGAAGTGTCTTTCAAGGAGATAAGGCTCTCAGCGCTCTGATGTACAGTGCATCCACTCACAACAAACCATCAACCCTGTCAACGTATCCAGCTATTTCCATAAAGGCTCACAAGGAAGAGTGAAAGAATTCAGCCTTCATTAAATATTTGGGAGGTGCTTGGCTACTAAATGCTGGGACCATATTGGTATCTACATGTTTGAAGGGGGATGGAAAAAGCAGTGCAAACAGAGGAAGCAGCAGAGCCTGGATGGCATATGCCACCTCCCACGGACCTTGTTCATTTCTTTATTTGAAATACTCTGGGACTAGTGTGAATTGAGCGTTGCTGCCAAAGTGGTTGGTTTTCTTTAAAACTCTTCAATTCTGGGTGCAGTCTACCCTGTAAAAGGCTCTTTCCATTCTGAGCTCTGTCTGTGCAGTTTAAAGAAGGATGGAGCTTGAGGTCATATCATATTTTAGGTTTGGAAAACTAGTTGGATAGCAGTAGTGAGACAGCACTTTCCCCCCCGTACTTTTAAACCCATGGTTTCTTTTAAAGGGACATTCCGTTTAAAAATAAACCATGTGGTTTTTCTAGCTAAGGGAAAGCCTCTGCTATATATTATGGACAGAAGAACACAAGCCCCCTCCAAAAGCTAGTGGTACAAGTGGATGTCATCAATATAATATAAATCGGTTCTCATTAGACTTGTCTCTGTTCCTTTTGCCTGCTTCTTTTCTCAGACTAAAAGCCAAAAGTGTTAGTCTTTCACACTCAATATTTAAGTGACCTGAAAACTAGGTGAAATGCCTTATCCTAATCTTCAGTGTGTTTCCAGATTTGTCAACAAGAGGTAAGGTGGCTTCTTTTAAACTGTAATCCCATCAAACAAACCTCATCCTTGGTAAGGCTTAAAGCCTTGCAATGTAGAGACATGCATGGATTTTAAAAGCTCTTTTACCTGCTGTGCTTAAACCCATATTGGCTTCTAAAGTTTTTAGGAAGAGTGGTTGTTGAGTAAAGCACTGAACTGGGACTCGGGAGATCTGCAGTCTGTTCTGTGGGAAAACCCAGACAATGTGAACTTGACCAGATGACTTAATCTTTCTGGCTCAAGACCTCTGGAAGATGGGGACAGTGCTTTCTTTGTTCCATCCTTTCTCTTGTTTAGTTAGATTAGAAACTCTCCAGGCCAAGGGCTCTGCTCTGCGTGTGTGTGCATGTACGTACGGTGTCTAGCACAGTGAGTTCCTGGTCTTGGTTGGGGCTTCTAGGTGTGAATGCAAGTAGTGATTTATGTGATACTGTGAGACCAACAGGGTGTTTAAAAAATATTGTGGAGCCTACCCATAGGCACCACCCTACAAACACTTTTTCATGTTCCTGTTGACAGTTGAAACATACAAAAATGTTTGTTTTTTTCAAGCCCTAATCCAGCCTGCTAGAAAGCTAAAGGTACATATCTGAAAATTTCTTAGGTTTATCTCCTGCCAGTTAAAAACAGATGAAAATACTACTGAACTGGGAATATATGAAGCATTAGGGCCTGATCCTGCATGAAAAATGGGATCGGGCCCTGTCTTTATTGACACTATCCCTTTCACTTATGTTTAAGACCTAGAAAGTTGGGAATTGGCTCAAAAACCTGGTTCTAATAATCTAACTTTGAAGTGCATGTTGGTGCGACACACCTGTCGCTGCCTTAATTGGAAAGGATCTCTCTGCGTGAGAGTTGCTGGAGGGCATTCTGTCCTGCCTTGCCTGCTAACCTAGAAACAAGATTCCTCAGCTTAGAATCCTAAATATGTGAAGTGCTTTTTTTTAACCTGCAAATTACAGCAGTAGAGGTCGCAGCATAAAGAGGACAGTCAAGTGGCAGACTTACGAAACAGTAAGAAGATCAACCCCCTAATGCTGTATGTTAAGTACAGTGCTCCAGTTCCTCTCAAGACTTCTCAGGGAAGGCTGGGTAGCACTTGCTTACCCCCTTTTTGAGTTAAATCCACTATGATCTTTCTCTGCTGCTGTGAATTGGCTCAGGTACACAAAATCGATCCAAAAGGGTGCAGTACTTTCAGATAACTGCTTTCTCTGGCCTTTGACTAGATAAATTCATGGAGGATAGGTCCATCAATGGTTATTAGCCAGGATGGGCAGGGATGGTGTCCCTAGCCTCTGTTTGCCGGAAGCTGGAAATGGGGGACGGGGATGGGTCACTTGATGATTGCCTGTTCTGTTTATTCCCACTGGGGCACCTGGCATTGGCCACTGTCGGAAGACAGGATACTGGGCTGGATAGACTTTTGGTCTGACCCAAGGTATGGCTGTTCTTATGACTTCCATGTGTGGATTTGCTATGGAGGGATGGAAGTTACTTGGAAATGTCTGTTTCAAGACTAAGGATTAACAAAATTAAAATGAGCAAGTAATTTTTAGGATGCTGTCTTCGGTCATTCTATTGCACAAAGCTGCTTCCTCCTATAAGTGCTGTTTCTGACTTGTGCTCTCTTGTTACACTATTTAAACATGAATGGATTCTCATATTCAAAGAAGCCACTTTGTGCAGGATGTTCTCTGCTCCGAGGCCTTTGAAGGAAATTGCCTGTTTGCTTGTTTTATCTGCAATCAGCAAAGTTGGTTCAGATGAAAAATTAATTTGGTGAAAAGCAGTGTGGGTGTGGGAATTAGGGTTGTTTATATTAAAAACCAAAAAACAACCCAATTTGAAGTTTTAAACTTTAACCTGCAGAAACCTGTTTAAACAGGTGTTGCATCTAATGTTGCTTTTTAAAATCATGCATGAAAAACTCATTGCATGCTTACCCAAGTCCTTCTCTCTCTCTCTCTCTCTCTCTTCCCCACCCCCCCAAATGGAGTGAGCCTTAAATTCTGGACCTTACCTGTGCTCCTTAGGATGGTGTTTGAAGGCAATATTGACTAGATCTTAGCTTTGTCTTTCAGATGAGACTTAACATGTGTGCTTGAGGTAACTAAATATCCTTAAGTGTTTTTCACAAGTGTACGGTCAAACTTGTATTTGGGTTACTGCTTTCTGCCTCCCTAAATCCCCCTGAAATTTTGGTTGGATTTGATTATCTTTAATTCCTTTCCCAGACTGTGTAGCATTGCTGTCTGCTGATAAACAGCTGTTGTTTTCTGCCTTAGAAGTGACTGTATTTTGGGGATGGTGGAGGGCAAGTGATTCTTCAGTTAAGCTGTTGAAGTGCTTAGGGATCCAAGTAGCAATATAAAAGTAAGCTGTTACTACTTTGACATAACTACGGAATACAGGATTTAAGTGCAAAACTTCTAGAGTAACAGGGAGTTTGTCCCCACACAGGGTGCTTAGAATTCATTTGTAACGTGTATGTTGGACTGATGCATTAAAACTGTGTTGGGCTCAGAAATATCTTTTTTCATTAGGTCTTGCCTCCAGAGCTAACTTGTGGCTAGCAGTACTGCATTAACAAGTCCAGAAAAAGATCAAAAGGCTTGTATCTAGCTGTTCATGCGCCCTTTCAAATAAGCGGGTAGGTGTTTTAAGGGCTTTAAGGTATGCAGCTTTTCAATATTGTTAGTTTATCTGATGCGTGTTCACTCAAGAAAATAGTTGTCCTTGTTCCTGAGGAGATGAGTCTTGCAGAAAAGGTGAAACAGCCCAAGATGAAAGCCTGGCAATGGTGCCTTCTGAAAGCACGCAAAGCAAGAAGTCTGGCAGGTGGGACTAAAGCAGAGCCTGATTGAGCAACCTGGTTCAGAATCCATCACGTAATCTGGACCTTATAGTCACAGGATAGGTATACAGTGAAACCTGCACTAATGACCTCACCTCTGTCTCACTACTTGCTCCATTATTTACTCTGCATACAAGTTTATAGGTACAGCACTGAAATGTGCCAGTTACAAAGATTGGTGGTATACTTTTCCTCCAGGCTTGTAAGACCTCCTCAGTTTTACACGACTCTTCCAAAATAGTGGGTTAGCTGATTCCCTCAACCTATAATATAATGCATGGCATCTGGACTGGCTGACTTTTGTGCAAGTCACATGTTCCAAATCTGCATGTTCTTTGTAATGGCAGTCTGTAAAGTTGTCATTACTTGTCTATGCTTCTCTTTATCTCAAGACAGATTGAGTACGTCAGCCACTGTGGTTATGCACTTTATTGCCCACTTTCTTCCATTGATATACTTGTGAATGTCATTATTGGGCCTATTAATGCTAGCCAAAGTGGTTAACACACTTCCTGCTTTTTTAGGACTTTGTCCTGCAAGTCTTAACCAAGTCAATTTTGTTGCTTCCTCCCTTCTCTATATATAGTCCCAGAAGTAGAAGGATTTGTTCTCCTCAGTGCTATGCTGGTATTCAAATTTAAATGCACATGGTCAAGATACTGTATCTCATAGTCTGTAAATATCCCCTTCCAAGTTGTAGTTATGTAACTTCTCTATCCGCTTTCTTTTTTACTCTCCATCTGCTCTGTGTTTCTGCTACTCATTCTGTAGGTACCCACTTAAGCAACCCATCAAGCAGCTATTTCTAAAGGAGACCATGTGGTAAATAGTCACTTTGTCTAGTATGACTATGTACCACACAGTTGCCAGTTATGTTTCTTGTGCCCTTGCTGTTCTTTGTCTTTCTGGTTTGAGACAGTTATTGCCTATAGTTGATTGTTTACTGCGCCACTATTAACTTCTTAAAATAGACTGTTTGTGAAACAGTGCTTAATCACTGTGTGGCTGTATTGTCATTGATTCCAGAGAGCGGGAAGATTACATGCTTGTCTGAAAATAGGGTCTACCCAACCATTTTAATATTAGTAGCCTCTCCGTGCTTTTAATTCTTGAGCCTTCTGTGTTCCTTTGCATTTAGTCTTGGATACTAAAGCAAACCTTTTACTGTAGCTTAAACTGTCATCCTAAAAACTCCTTCCTTTTCACCTGATTTCCCACCCCTTCCCCCAAATGGAGACCTTTTTACAGTCTCCTGCAAAGATAAGGGAGCAAGCCATTATCAGTGACTGCATAGACAGGACTGAGAGCACTACCCACACAGTTCAGAGTTTTAATAAACTAATGGGTTTCTGAAAGCCTGAACTTACTGATCTTGGCAATGCAATGAGGGAAATATGATGTTTTGGGTGATTGGGCCACCCTTTTCTGTGGCTTTGGTCTCTGTAGTCTGAATGTGTTTAATGGCACAAAATGATGGTTAATTTCAGTTGCTCCTTTGAGCAGGGGAGAAACTAACTGTGCATCTTATTTTCTTTGTGTTTCTCAGTGTCTTTCTTTACTCATCAGCCTGTTTCCTTCTTTCTTTCCCTTTCCAGTTCAGAAATGACCTGGTGCTGACTCTGCTGTGTTACTTAGCGTTCAATGCATTAATTTTAGAGGACCCCAAGCAGTGATTTCAGACAAACAAAAGAAACCACTTTGTTACTAAAGCGAAGGGGCTTGTAATGTTACAAATCAAGGCATGGACTAGAGACTGTCTTACCTAAGCTGCAGGGCATGATAACCAAATGGAGCGTTCAAAGTCAGCTGTCATTGGACAGACTGCTTTAGGGTTGGGGGAAAGGTTTTCCGCCTGGTAAATCATACCAGTAGAGCCCTGCGTGGATACAAAATTTGTATCCGCATCCGATCCGCAAATATGTCCACAGGCATCCGCATCTGCCGATGTAAAGCTGTTATCTGCAGATTTGTAGGGCTCTACAGATGAGCAATCTGTACTGGTGCAAAGGAGATAGAGAAACTGGAGCCACATTTCTTTTTCTGCAGCTACATATTTAATCAGAGGCTTAACCAGGATGCCTTATGTTTCAGAGGTGGTGAAAATGTCACTTTTCTGATAAGCAATGAGGATGCCAGGTTTCTTACCAAAAATGCCTTATGAGAATCCGATTAGGTCTCTGGTAGGATTTTTTTTTTAAACAAGTCAACAAGCTACTGTTTTTTCAGTATTGTTGACATTATCTGACAAGTAACATGTCTCTGTTTCACAGACTAGGCAGCTAGTTGTGTGTGACAAGCTTTCTGCCATCCCAAGACATTTAATTGGTGTATCAGTTTCATTTGATTGGGGCTGGTGGGAGTGGGGGGGCGGGTTGGGGCAGATGAATGGTGTAATGAGTTAGGTAGCATGCTTATGTGCTGATCTGTAGGCTTCAGCGTTTTTTGCACAACTTCCGTTTGGCAATGTTGCTACCCTTGAACTTTCACCTTGGTGTGGCTGCTGATTGCCAAGGGGAATAGAACAGATGAGCTGTAGATAGCAACAGAAACAGCATGGGGCAGCTATGTAGCTGCTAGCCATGGTCTAGCTGAGCTTTTGAAGTTATGTAGTTCTGTATGGCAGAAGGAAGTAACCATCCATTCCCCCACCAAAAAGAAATTGGGAGGAACAGACAGTGCAGTGCAAGTTTGGTGGCTGTAGATGAAGTTAGGGCTTGTCTACACTGGCAACGTTAAAGTGCTGCCGTGGCAGCGCTTTAATATGGCTTGTGTAGACGCGGCACAGCTTAAAAAACCACCTCCACGAGGGGTGTAGCTACCAGTGCTGGGAGCACAGCTACCAGTGCTGGGAGCACTGTCTATACTGGCATGTTACAGCGCTGAAACTTGCAGAGCTCGGGGGGTGGGTGGGTGTTTTTTCACACCCCTGAGCGAGAAAGTTGCAGCGCTGTACATTGCCAATGCAGACAAGCCCTTAGAGCAGTAGGTCTCAAACTTTTTTACTGATGACCCTTTTCACATCGCAAGCCTCTGAGTGCAAACCCCCCATATAAATTAAACACCCTCTTTAATATATTTAACACCATTATAAATGCTGGAGGCAAGTGGGGTTTGGGGTGGAGGTTGAAAGCTTGTCACCCCCCCTGAGGTGTTCGGACCTCCAGTTTGAGAACCCCTGTCTTAGAGTGTTACCAGTGCTGTTTTTGGTTAAGGTAGGGAGGAACTATAGGTGTATCTATGAAGCTGAATATCCTAGTTAAGGAGAACCCTTCGTTAGAAGGCTCTGCCCTTGTTAAGATTTAGGTAGTGTTGAGCACACTTTCAAAGATGTTTGGGTTTGGTACTTGAGCAGCCTTGCACCAAAAGATCCCTGCTTCAGCAGAGCCTGGTAGAACATGCCATCTTGACATATGTTTGTTGTTTCCTTTGATTGCATCATAGCGACAAGGTTGAGCATCTCTGCTACTTACCTTGCCAGTGAGATACTTGGGCAGAGTATGCTGCTGTTTTTTAATATTGATGCAATTTGTTTCTTTAAATGCATCTTTCTCCCAGCAGAGCTGAAACAGGAAACTTGTTTGATTCAAATGATGAGCCAGGAGTACTGACCTAACTGATGGTGCCAATTCCAGTTATCAAGAAGGCCCTATGAATTTGTCAGCTTTGGAGTATTGTATATGAACTCCTCAGTGCATCTGTTTATGTAGTGCCCACAGAAGAATTTCACTCCATTCCGATGCTAAGTGGAATATGGGAGAGTTCCTTGCAGTACTAATAAAACTTCACACTGCCGTGTCCCTTCTTTGAGGATCTCTAAGCACTTTGCAAATGTTGGTCAAACTCTGTGAGGTAGGAAAGTGTGACCCTCTGTTTCCTTATCTGCCAAATTAAGGATAAGGCCAGCCTTCTCAAACTTGGGTGCGTAAGTTTAGGCACCTAAATGAATGGCTTGTGGTCCCGCCCCCTCCCACAGGGGCTGAGTAGCCAAAGTTGGTATTGAAATTTTAGGCACTCAGGTTTGAAAGTATTGCTTGTCACACAGTGAGTCAGTAGGTGAGACTGTCCTGACTCCATTCCTGTGTATTAGATGTTGTCTCCTTTTTAAAATACAGAAGCCAGGATTTCTTCCCTCTCCTTTTCCCCTCTCCTCAGCACTTTCTTGAGCAGTGTTCCCTCCACCTCCATCTTTTGGCTAAATCATGAGACTTTAATTGGCAGTGTTCTAAGGGTTGAAGTCTCCAGACATACGTCTACTGGCGAGCTGAAGGAGTGTGGGATCCAAGGACCTGTGACTGGAACATCAACAAGCAACCCCATTTAAAAACTATCTTCCCTTTCTCTCACTACCCCTGCCCTGCCAGCATGCTGCTTTGTGGGGCAGCTTGGAGAGGGTGCTGCTAGGAGGAGGCAAATTCATATGGAAATCCTTAATAGGGTCTTTGGCTCCACAGACTTTTCCTCTGTGATTGCAGGGCTCCAGTAGGTTGCACGCCCCTGTACAGCACCAGTCGTTGAGTGCTGACCATTTGGCCTTATCTGCACTGAGATTTGAATCTATTGCACTTTCCTGGAGAAGCTCTGTTTAGATGTGGCGCTTGTGTCCTTCCATCCCCCCTGCAATCTACATCCGTGTGTAGCACCCATGAAGTGTGTGAATTCAGCTGCTTTGTTGTGTCTAATCAGCTGGAAATGCTCCAATAATGTGAGCAGGTTGCTGAGCCAGTGGCTGTAATGGTTTTAGGAATAAAAAGCCACGTGTGCACTCAAAGCAGGCCTGATGTTTTCCTATGGCTTTTTATTTTGCCTTCTGCTCAGTGCTGTTCTTTGATGTAGCGTAATGTGCACAAATGACCCCATCCTTTGCTGTCTCTGCTGTCACCTAATGCTCTAGGTAAAAGCAGACTCCTCCCCTCTCCCACCCCACCCCCCACATATGAAGTTGAGAGAAATGCATTTCTACTGCCAAGGGGCCATTTATAAAAACAGGGCTGTCCTTTCCATAATGGGGACTTAACTTGGGGCTGGCGGATCTAGAAGAAAAAAAGCCTATTTATTTTGTTCATTTGTAGCAGAAACCTGCAGTCTTGGTGGCTAAGCATGTGATTGTCAGATTTCTCAAACCAGTGGCCCAGGCTGCATAATCCTCAGAAACCTTGTCTGAGATTGAGTAGGGGTGGGAGGCTGAGGAAAAGTAAATTTTATAATGGGTCACTACCTTTTGTAGTCTTGTAGCTTGTTTGCTGATGCCTCAGTTAGATACAATTTTGCTGCTCTAATTTGTTGTGCAGAGTTGCTGTAGGCTGTTGAAGAGCTCCAGTCCAGAGGTGGCTGTGTTTCAATAGTGGAGGAAGTGATTCTGGTGTACTTTAAACTCCTCAGTGTTGTAAAGCAAGGGGCCAAAATTGTTCAACTACTGCAAGATTGGTTATGTAGTATTGCTGCATTTGTTAAAATGTTGGCTTTTCTAAAGCATGTTAGTTACCCTCTTGGTATAGTTGCTTGAGCTGTGTTAGTGTTGGATACGCAGGTAGTTGCAGCCTGTATAGGTCAGTCAGCTTTCTTGGTCCAGAGCTAGTGCTCTGTAAGGGAAAATAGACCTGGAGATTGGAAGGTCTTTGGGGCAGGGATTGTCTTGCTATGTCTTTGCACAGTGGGACCAGTTGTGGTCACTGTAATACAAATAGCTGAATTGCCTGCCAGTGAGCCAAAGATCAGTTTCATGTCTACTAGTGCATAAAGCTATTAATAATGTAGGCCCTTGAGAAGATCACCTCTTGCCCCTGGTTACTGCTTGTTAGTTATGATCCAGCTGGGTGAAACCTCCCTCAGTTCCAGGTTCATGCAGGGCTTTCTTGGGTAATGGTCTTTGATGGAATTTCTTCTTGAGGCTGCCAGAATTGCTCGTTGGCTGGTTTAGGACATGCTGCAAATCTACACCTTTATTTCAGCTCTCTGGATCTTCTTTAGTCCCCTGCTTTCCCTATACTCTGTACTATGGGGGGACTTCCTCTCTCTATCGGATACTTGGGTACTCGTGGTGTGGTATGCTCTTGTGCCAGACAACTTTGTCTGGTACTGCATCTGGTGTGTTGGCTTTTGTTCCCTTTGAATGTCTTGTATGATAGTTTCTGTACAGCAAATGGACCAATCCTGGCTTTGCACCAGCATTTAAACAGGGAGGTCATATTGGGCATTACAACTCAGAGTGGTGGAGGGCGCACAGGTAAACACAGTCTGGTACTGATATAATGCAAACCAGTGTGGGATGGCTATTGGAGCACTGCCAAGTTAATGCAAAGCTAGAGATATGTCCTCATGAACATTAGTCCACACTAATTCAACCGCCAATTAACTAAATCCACTTTCGAAGTAGATTATAGATCAGTATTAGGTGGCCAGTTAATATGTTTTAAGAACTGCATTGTGTGGACTTGGGTCTCGTTTAAATTTGCACAAACTAAAGGTAGGGCAAAATAAATCTCCCATGTAGGCAAGGCCTAAATACAGCATTGGCCTTGCAATTTATGGACCCTCAAATAAGAGTGGGCCCTTAGATTTCAGGATAGAGCAATGCGTTCCCTCCGCTTTCAGTCCTGATGCTGGAGCAGAGGGGTGAAGGAATCTGGTAGCGGGGTTGTCCCATCTATTGCCAGGGATGGAGGAGCCCCAGACAGGTGCTTGTCTTGCTTTTGCTTAAAACCAGCCCCATGTGCCTGCCTTGTAGGAGATGCAAATGTTTCCCTTCCATTCTGTCTCTTGCGCTTAAAGTGCAATAGGCTTAAGTTCTTTAAGCTGACTGAGAGTGATATATTGTGACATTGGAGCATTGTAAGTAAATCACTCCACGAGTGAGAATGATGGAGTAAATGTGTATCTTAAATGAGAAACGGAGGGTTGGTTAAAACTATAAGCCATATTTTAGCCTTTTGACTGGCTTAAACGCTGAGGAAGGATAAAATGGAACTCTTGAAATTCCCCAACGGAACAAGTCATAACACATCTCTCCCTCTTTATACTCTGGAAAAAAGTCACTGGATGGATTTCTTGCAGGGGGTCAGACATGTCTCAGGGCTTTGTATGTACTGGAATTTAATGTGAAGGTAGGAGGTTTAGGAGTTGATCACTTTTTGTCTCCAAGCAAAAAGGGCATGCACAGGAGGAAAATTCCAGGAGTAAATGCTTTTAATTCCATCTGCAAGGGTTTGAATCTCCTGAACTACGATGTGCACATTTAAAATATGCACAACAGTTGGGGGAGGGCGGTTTGTGATTAAACCGGAGCAGAATCGCTTTCTTGGTCGGGCTACAGATTGAAACGGTCTCTGAAGAAAGGAACCAGATCGCTCCCAGAATCCCTGAACTTTCTCAGTGTGATTGGTCATTGCCCAGCAGTGTTCAGAACTGAGCATTAACAGCCTGGCTTCTCCTTGAGTAATTCAGTAAGTGTCCATCCGCATGCCTCAAATCTTAATTTTCAAATTCAGTGCTGATTTGCTTCTGTGTGGTTTGTCAGACTACATATCCCCCACCACTCCTAGAGGAGAGAATCGGTGCCTCTTAAAAGGGAAGTTTTGCCTCAGTGGTGGAAACTGGGCTGGGTGACAACTTGGCTCGGAAACAAACTTCACTTTCATTTATGCAAAACCTGTTTCTTTTGGCTTGATTTTTAAAAAGAAAGAAATAATTCTCCGTATTGACATCTTAGATTAAAAAAAAAATTGTGTTTTTTCTGTACGAGCTCACCCCAAATTTTTCCTGGTTATAGTAACAGCATAAAGCTACTCTCAGATTTCTCTTTTCATCCATTCTGGTTTCCTTTCTCAGAAGGAGTTGAACTGGGTCACTTGCTCTAATGCTCTGAGGTGTTTTTCTTAAATATCGCTGGGTTTTCCTGTTTAATATGCAAATAGAATTTTTGCCTTTTTTCCTCCTATATTTAACAGTTCTTCTCCCAAGTTTGGCTGCCAGGAAGTCTCAAATAGTTACTTGCTTTAAAGATAGCTGATGTGGAATTAAGACTTGCTGATGTTAAACTTTACTGCTTGCTTCTCCCCCACTCCCCCGAGAGGCAGCTGCCGTCAGAATTCAGGCCTCTGTTTCCTAGAGCCATAATTGTCTCTCCGTTTTGAGTTAAAACTCTCTCGGGTCAGCCCAACATAAAGGACTTGCAGGAAAACACTAGGATTGTGTCTAAAGGAGTTGCCTGAACCTGGAGGCCTGATGGTGGTGTTGAAGTCTTATCCCCAGAGGAATTAAAGGCGTCTCTCAGATTGCCTGGAGAGGATCTGCTTGTCCTGTGAAGCATTCTGCTGATGGGTCTGATTGCTTGGCCATGATGGGCATTTCTTCAGTAGAACCCTAATTCTAAACTATATCAAAACAATTAGGAAGCAGGGTTATTAAATACTACTGGGTAGTTCAGGTATGGATTGTATGGAAACCTGCATTGAGTGTCCCAGAACTACCCATCAGAAGCTAACAAATCTACAAAACTGCCCACTTAAAGGCTTTTGTCAGTAGGTACGGCTTTCTAAGGCAGGGTGAGGGGAAACACTTCCTGAGTACCAAAAACAGTAATGCAGTAAAAAGCTGCTTGTTAAAAAGATGTCTCTATTAAATGAACAAACTCTTTCCATCCTTGTTGTTCATAAATCAAGGATCCTCCTTTTGGTGAGGACAATACCTGTTCAAGGAAACCACTTAGCAATGTAAGAGAGTGGTGTGTGGTGGGTTTTTTTTTTTTTTACAGGCTACCATTGCTTAGTTTTCAAGATTTCTGTTTACCAAGGTGCTTTTGGAAAAGATTATGTGCACTAGTAAATCTTTCTCCTTTCCCTGCACTTGAAAGGAATTTCCTGAAAATAGCTGAATGCAATTAAAGTAGGGGAAAGCACTTCCAGCATGTCTTCACCTGCTGGCTTTAGCTGAGAATACCAGTCAGATACTCCTTGCACTGTCTCTGTGAATGCCTGCCCATACCCAGGCACTCCCAACAGGTTGGGCATACCTTTCTGGTGGGGGGAGAAAGGGTGCAATCTGATTGTTACGGCCTGCTCTTCGGGTCCATTTATTTCTTGTTGCTGTTCTGCGGTCTCCTGTGTGTGGATTAGTTTCTCCTCAGATTAACCGGTCCTGCTTTGCCCAGACTGACACGCACCATTTAATTTCGGAGCTGTGAAGTTTAAACTTCATCTGATGAATACAGGAAGTGCTGACTGGGTAGAAATCTAGACCCCACAGAAATCACTTGTATGTTCCCCATGGGTAAAGTTTTAGTTCAGTACCCCCCTCTCCTCCAGTATGTGGGACACACTTTGTTCATACATTTTGGAAAGACCTCACTCAATATTATGTATGTACTGTTCAAATACTGCAGTTAGTAAATACCTATACATTTAGCGTGTGCACCTATATTAATTTTGAATGTTTGTCCGGTGACCACTAATCACTGCTCAATGAGTACCAACTGGAGGGGGTGGCTTAACTATCAAGTTGAAATATCCAGATTTCCTAGAACCATGCGTTCAAATCCTAGGACGGTCAGTTTGTCTCTTCTTGCAGTTGACTCTCTCTCTTTTATATAGCACTTTAACTATGTGCTCAGCACAGATGTTAAAGATCCCAATGTGGTTTTCATTATAGGTACTGCCAACTTTCCTCTCTCCCGTTCCTGTGCAATGTGCTATGTGCTGTGTGCTAGTTGAGCACCTGTCTGCTGCCCTCCAATCAGAAGTGGCTGCATTTCAGTAGTGCGTGTTTTCATAGCATATGAAGAGCTCTGAAGCCCTTGGGGTGGGGGGAAGCACTATGTAAGTAATTGAGCACTGATAATATAAAACTATTATTCTGCATGTTGATTGCAATAATCAGAGTGTTCTGCCACTTTCTCAAATCTGTGCAACTGCAAACTTGCATATATCACTGTGGGCAACTTGATTCCAGGAACAACTGGTTTTGTATGGCTTAGACACAGCAATGTTAGATATCCAAGTCTAAGTTTAGTTATTTGCTTCCAGTGGCAGAGTGGATGACAGAGATACCACCTGGATATGATTGTTGGCGATGTTGATGAGGTATTCCGTATTTGTGCAGTCACAAATTGTCTCTGTCCCATTTGTACGTGCAGCTGCCATGAATTGCCATCTGCCAGGATCTCACCATGCAGGACATAGAGTAAAGGTGCTGCTTTTCTATCTGCCAGATATATTGCTCCTTCCTGCATCCTAACAGGTCTTGTCACTGGATGGTTTTGTTTTTTTCCCCTTGGACTGATGCTGTGAATGCTGAATTTAGGGTATCAATTGGTGGATACTATTGAAGATACATTCCTACATCCACCCTTTTCAGGGAGCAACATGTATTGTGTGGCCAGCTTTGAGATGAAGTTCAATCTCCAATGTCTGAGCCTCAGAAAGTGATAGTGCTTTCACTGTGGGAGGACTAGGACAAGAAATTTGGGGTCTCGGGCCCCAAATAGCAACAAGTCATCCAGTAGGTAGCATAGAGCACATCTGATAGCTGCCTGGATCCTCAGCTGGCATGAGAGAGTAGAAGTGGCATTGCATTCTCATAGTGTCCTTTCAGGTCACATTTTGTGACTTGGGAGAATGGGTGGCTTGCAGGTAGTGACTGGAAGTAGATCCAAGGCTGCTATAGTCTTTCTTCCGCCCCTTGTCATCTGACTGAACTCCGAAACCTGTCCTTTCTCGTTTGTTCTCATACAGGGGTAAATGCTGATGCTGAGCCAGAGAGCTTAGTGCCTGGAATACCTAAGGCTTCAGAAAGCATTCCTGACAATTTTGGGAATGCTCTGTGATCTAGCTCCTGCTTCCTTTAATTGTGTACTTCTTAAATCAAAACAGCTGGTTGGGGATGGCCCCTCAGAGGTCCTTGGTAGCTTCCAGATCTGCTGCTAGTGTGTATTTATTTATTTATTTATTTTTAAAAAGTCCTGAGCTTATGTTCTGGACATGTACAGCATAAATGTAGATCACTTCACACATTCCTCCACTGCATCCTCTGTGGTCAACTTCCTGTATCACCCTTCCACACCCATTCAAACACAGCAAGTTGGCTTTATAGCCTCTTGCATCCCACAAGAAGGAAGAAGAGATTTTTGATCTAAACAATAGTCCACCATCAAAATAACATGACTTTTTGACAAAGGTCTCCCATATTGGGTCCCTGTTAGCTGCCAGCTATCCTACTTTGTAAAATGCTTGGCAATATTGTGATGTTTGAAATGCTAAATAAATGAGTTATTGGATGTTTTTCTTCTGGTAAAATTAAGGCACGAATGTTAGTGGGAGAAGATTATACGCACCAAATGCTTCCCGTACAAGATTGGAATGTTAAGTGACACTTAATGCGTGCATTTAAAATGCCTGTACTCTCTGCAATGCATTATGTAATTATGCTTTGGATTAAATGGCCACACACATCTTATATAGTATGTTGGAATTTGTTTTCATAATTGATAAGGCACTTCAGTTGTAAAACGCTAAAGCCAAGCTTTATAATAATTTGTCTGTTTGAACTCTGTTAGGTTGCTGGAAAAATATTTTCCAATAATCCTCTCTTCTTCCCCTCCCCCCCACCCCAAAAGGTACAGAAGAGAACATGGACTCCTTCTGTTTAAGATGTCTGTCCCTTTGACAGCATTGTCTCTCAGTTAAAGCACAGGACTTGGAGTCAGAGGTTGTACTCCCAGTTTGCCATATGTTTATTTTCCAAGATTTCCTATCTGTAAAATAGGCATAATGACGTACCTCAGAGCATTGTTAAGAAACGTTTATAGCATGCTTTGAAAATATAAATCACTGTAAAAGTGCCAGGCATTTGCTGAGATACGTTGTGTTCCTGTTCCGTGCCTGTGTGTGTATGGCAAATACAAAAAAGGTGAGGATGGTCTTGCATTAGAATAGCTAAGATCTAGTGTCTTGAGGAAGTAATATTTAATTTTGTATATTAACTCTGTATTCTGCACTTTGAGAACAATGGGTGGTGAGCTAGTAAGTCTCCAACTCTAACAACTATTATCTCATGACTTGAGTTGTAGTTGAGGCACTGAATGAGGTTTCAGAACATATGGGTTTAATTGCCAGCTGCTAGGCGTCCTCTGTGACCTTGAGTGAGTCACTTACTCACGCTATTCCTCAGTTCCCCACCTGTAAAGTAGGGATAATTCTACTTCTAGCACCTTTGTCTCAAATATTTATAACGTAAATTCTTCAAGGCAGGAGAACTGCCTTATGCTGTCTGTACAGTGCCTAGGACAATGGAACTCCAATCTTGGTTGGGATTTCCAGATGCTCCTTTAATATGAATAATAAATGAGATTCCAGGTTACCTATTTGTGACTCTTCTGTTACTTGCTGTTGGAAAGTAGTGTTTAGTATTTTTGTCTTGATCCGAGCACAGCACTCCTGGATGATTTTCTGATTAGTTATTCTGGGCAGAGAAAAGTAGATGGGGAGGCAGGGGGGCAAAATAGGGTTTGTTCAAAAAAATAAATGAGGGGTTTATTGTGTCTTAAAGCAATGTGCCTTATTCAGTTATTTTCCCCAATGGGAAGTTATAAAAGGCCAAGGGCCCATGGCACTTGCTGAAGCAAGAGAAGCAGAATAGAAAAATCTGTATGAAGAGTAGGTGGATGTTGTAACTTTTAGGACTTGCCTTATTTCCATAGTGTTCTGCCTTTTTAAATGCATTAAATATGGATATCAGAAACATGTAAAATTCTTCATTAGCTGATGTGAAGAAATGGGAGATGAGACCCAGATTATTGTGGCTGGGAAGTTGGCGTCTTCAGAACAAAGACTAATATTATAAATCTAAAAAACTTTTTGAAATAAGGCTAGGAAAAAACCAATCCATTCACAGAAAGCTAGTCAGATCTGCTTCAAACCTTCTGCGCTCTTTTAGCTGTCTGAAAATTATTGGAAACTTGTATTGCATGATTCTCTCAACCCTGTGAGGCACAGATTATTCTACTTATACAAATGCTGTTTTGTTTTTCTTTAATCAGGGAAATAGCTTAATAACAATGTTTGCATGTAACACTTCAAACAGTGGACACTGTTTCCTTCCATCATCATTTCAATAGGTAAGAGTATAACTGTGTGCACTGTAGATCTCAAAGTATCTTAATATTTTTATCTCCAGTTTACAGATTGGGAAACTGAGGCATTGTGCTTTAAGCAGCTTTCCCAGTGCTCCCCAGCAGAGCCAGGAATAGAACTCGGGTGTACCGACTTCTACGCTGGTCAACTCTCTGCTGGCTTACTGAGGGCAGGGCATAGTATTATTAGAGGTAGGACTTCATGAATTTTAGTCCCAGTTCTGACTTCCTTGGGCAACTAATTTTAATGCTACTCTTCCAGTTTTCCCCATCTATAAAAATGGGGGTGATGCCCCGGAAAGGTAGACAGTGCTTTGAAGGTGACCTGCTACATGCAGTCCGTTATTCCCCTTCTTTCATTCCTGTCTATATGCTGTTGGCTGTTATGCTTTCTCTTTGGAGAAGCAGGCCCAGATCTTGCTGTACCTTTTCACAGTCAAAGGTCAGTGATTTGAAGGCAGAAGTCACTGTACAGCCATTTCCATGAAAGGAGAACGAGCCCCTCAGACAGGTATGCACTGTTCTGATTTCCCATAGGTTCTTCCTGTCTTCACCATGTAAAACCAACTTAATGAATGGGCTTTTAATGTCGGATTTTTTTTAACTGCCGTATGTGTTCTAAAATGCCTCTTGAAATGAGGAGGAGTTATGCGCTATCATTTCTTCATCCTCTGTCCCCAGTAAAACAAACCTGTTAAAAAGATGGTGTTGGCTGAACAGGGTTTGACAATGAATGTCACTTGGGTACTAATGAGTCCAAAGTCGGAGCTTAAAAATTTCAAAATGCTTATGGGAGCAGTACCATCTCCAATATGATATATATATATATATATAAGAATCATCCACCTTCTGACACTGAACACAAGTACAGAGCAATGCAAACCTGTTCTGTTCTGTTGTTCTGGGCTTCTCAGTGACTGCACACTCCAAGTATTTATCTCTGTTAGTGCAATGGCTTTCGAACTGCTTGGCACCAAAGGTCTGCACTGGTTCTGTTTCCATGATGCAGAAGCTTTGGATTGTCATCAAAATTGCATCCCCTTCCGGTCTTCCGAATGTGAGGGTTAAGGTCCTAGGGGACTTTACTTCAGGGCTGGTATTTGGTGCTTTTGTAAAATGTCAACTTGCTGCAGAGGAGAATTAATCCTTTGCCGGGAGGACTAAGGGTGTATTTTCTGGCAATTAAAAAAAAAAAAAAAAAAGCTATAATCCAGTCCTGCTACTCAGAACACTACCAGATTGCATGAGAGGCTACTAAAAAGAAAATGACTCTACAGAAGCATCTTTCATATCGAAGGATAAAAGCCAGCCCTGGCACGAATTGTTTAGCAATGTTGGATGGGGATGAACTCTGTAACAGAGAAATCTTCATACAAGTGTTCTCTCTCTCTTTCTCTCTCTGAAACTTTGAAGCCTCTTGGTAAGTCCTTTCAGACTCTGAGGGTGTCAAATCCCCATTTGAGAGATTTTGTTACTGGATGGGTGCGTTTGTGTGTTCTTTATATCAATGGACATGACCAATAGGTTACTCTGTAGCTTGTAACTCTTTCCCAATATGTAATAACTTTCTTTTGTCACTTGTAAAGGCCTCTGTTTTCTAACTACACCAAATTTCTAAGCACTCTAACAGTTGCCAGTTAATTAAAACTTTATCTGAACCTCCTATGACAACTGCATGCTTCCTTTCCCACTCTGGCTTTCTGTCCGCAACCACTTGACAATCACTCTTGACTTTGTAATGCTTAACTTTAACCCCTTAGTATCAGCACCGTAAGCTCCCTCAGTTGTACGGTCAAAGGGTGGTGGTCCTTGCAACAGTTCTGTCAGTGGGTATGTCTATGCTGCAAAGAAAAACCTGTGGGGGGCTGAGTCTAAGAGCCCAGCTTAGTTGGCTAAGGCTGGAGCTGCAGGGCTAAAAATATCACTGTAGACTTTCCTGCTTGGGCTGAAGCCCCCAGGCTCTGAACGCAGGTGAGGGGGGTGGGTCTCGGAGGCCAGGCTCCAGCCTGAGTGCAAATGTCTACACTGCTATTTTTAGCTCTGCAGCCCGAGTCTCCTGAATCAATTGACCTGGACTCTGAGACTTGGCACTGCAGGTTTTAATTTGTAGTGTAGACATACCACTCTTTCGACAGATAAGGTGTGAGGTGTCACTGAGATTGTTCCTCTTCTGTAACTGTGTCAGATACTGCAAACAGCTCTCAGAGGAAAAGGCATGTCTTCCACAAAGAAATACTCCCATCCCAATGTCCTCTCAAAGTCTGGTCTCTGCAGCCCATAGTATGTAGTCACTTTACTGTGTCTAGATCTGATAAGAAAAATCTCAGTATCTTAGTTTGTGTCAAGTGCCATGCACTGATCCTTTCTTAATACATAAAGATTTGGTTTCTAGTAAGGCTTAAGAATTATATGGCAATTTTAACTATGAGGAGGAGCTGAAGATGGAGTAAAGGGAAGAGAAGACTGATTTACTTCTGGCACAATCCCAACATCTAAAGATAAATGTTTCTCAGTCTCTTTTTGATCCCTACTTCATTCTAGGCTTTGGGATGAGTTGACCTTTTTTGACCAAGGTGGGTTAGTTTGGGTTTCTTATTTCTTTCCATTAGTAAGAATAAAAAGTAACTTGTTGCAGACTATAGGCACCTTTTATTGCTTTTTAAAAAGCAGAATCATACCATAAAGACTCCTGCAACAGCCAGACTTCCTCATAATGAGAACAAGCCAAGCCTTCCTGGTGGAAATACTCCATCTCCACATTCAAAGTCTTGCCCTCTTCCCTGTTTTCCTAGTAAGAAAAGCGGTCTCTGCATCTGTAAAAGATTTACACTCCGATATCGGAAGTGTGGCTGCTTCAGAGCTCTGAGATTTTTCTTCCGGGTTAAGTATGCTATTCCTATACTGCTGTGACCTTGGGCAAGTAGTTTGATTGATCTTTTAGATGGGGATAATAAAAATTATCCACTTCATAAAGTAATTTGAAATCTTCATATGAAAGATACCATAGGTGCCCAGTGTTGATGGTGGTTAACTGCAGGCATTGGGCACTGTGTGTGCGTGTACACAGCGTGAATCTATACCCCTCTGATTTCCTTTCCTTATGTCAAATAGTAAAATTTGCTCTGATTTTGGTCAGGTTAACACAATCTGTGAAAGGGGATATGCAGACACAACATTTATAACCTTGCCCAGACTAAAAACAAGTTGCTCTGCCATAATTTTAACCATTAATTGCCACTGTAAATCCAGCAATAAATTGGCTGGGTAACCACACTCCATGAGCCCATTGCCAAATGGAAACCACAGAGCTCTAGAATTGACTAAATCCAACTCAGGCTTCATGGCAGCTGAAAGTGGGAGGGCACTTCCTGGATTCTGGCCTGTAGTTTATTCTGTCTCTGAGCTGACTCGAAGATGTCATAAAAGTGCACAGCCAGGGCTTTAACCCTGCTTCTCAAGTGATGCTAGCAGCATCTGCAGTACTGTACACATTCAGTGACCATTTCATTTTCATTCATTCTGTGCTGCAGGAAACGGGGACTGGAAGAAGTACTACGTGAGGGCTGGTGAAAATACTATCTGTGCACTAAAGGCAAGAAAGGCCGGAATCCTTCCTGTAGATCTCACCATGTCTTCTAGATTACATATGCTCCACAGTAGAGTACCCTGATACTGGTCTTGTATGGTGCAAATTTCATTGCTTGTACTTTAGCAAAATTCAAGATCGATGAATTAACAGCAGATATGGGATGAATCACCCATGCCTTCTTGACTCCCAGCTCCAGACTTAGTCCACTAGAGCAGTGGTTCTCAACCTTTCCAGATTACTGAAGCCCTTTTAGGAGTCTGATTTGTCTTGTGTACTCCGTTAAAAACTTCTTGCTTACAAAATCAGACCTAAAAATACAGAAGTGTCACAGCACACTAGTACTGAAAAATTGCTGACTTTCTCATTTTTACCATATAATTATAAAATAAATTGGAATATAAATATTGTACTTGCATTTCAGTGTGATACTCGTGAGCCTTGTCTGAAGCTTGAGCCCCAGGCGGCATGGCTGAAACATGTAACTTAGCTTTGCAGGGCCCTGGGCAGTTGTCCTGCTTGCCACCCCCTAATTCTGGCTTGCACTTGCGATGCCACTATACCTGTCCCATGACCCCCTCCCCCCTCTAGGGGGCTGCAATCCTCCTGGTGTACCCATGATTGAGAACCACTGCACTAGAGCACTCTACCTCGTCTCTGTATTTAGTCCTAAGAAGTCTGGACTTTCAGGCCCCTAAGCCAGTCCCTCTAAGGGTGGAATGCATTGTACAGTTCTAGGAACAATTTTATTCTGGGGACCAGATCATCTTATGCACTGTCCCTAAGTGTACTCTGAGGGGGAAGACCGCATGGGCCACGAAAAGGGAAGACAATATTCTTGCCTTCCAGTCGTCAATGAGGTATACAGTTGAAGGATTTATATTCTATCCCTATCAGCTCATCTTGTCTTTCTTCTGTGACTATGCAATTTATTGGGTAGGGATGTATTTGGATATGACCTTTAAGTAGAGGACCCATATTCTGTTTGTACAAGGTAGATTTCTTGCCCCCAGTGCCCTTGGTCGTTTTTTCTCTATACTGCTTATTGCCCTTTATCTATGTCTGAAAAGCTTTTTATAACAGTCCAACCACTAGATCATGTGGATTCTCTTGGTGGGAACAAACTTCAGTGACATATTTTGTGGTTGGGGAGGCCAACTTAAGTTTTTGAACATGTTTGTCAGAAAGAGGGAAGTAAATAGTTGGGTTTAAGTTTGAGTTCCTACTTGGTCTACATAGGATTCCTATTGGTTTGATGCCCTTCCTGTTTTACCCCAGTTCCTTTCTGCTGAATTGATAGTGTGTGTGGTGTGGCATTTTTCTGGTGAGGGGCCCTCGAGTAATGACTGTTATTTTAGAAAACCTAATGACTGCTCGGGTTGCCTGTGTATTGTACCATGAGCCATAGTGATTACATGCTGTGGAGGAAATGAAATTGTCAGCCCTAGTTCATAAACAGCAACAGTTCACTCTTATTTTAAGACAGTGCAATTGTGGAGTGGAGGAGGGCAACTAAGCATCAGTCCTGCTTCTCTTTAAAAAGCAAAACAAAAATACCTGTGGGAGCTGGGACCTTTCTGAGCTCATTTAATTACTCCTACTGTACTTTCGAATGCATCCGTTTCAAAACAGGCCAGTGTGCAGCAAAAAGGGGCTTATAAAAGAAGGCACACTTAGAGATGGAAGTCTACAGCTTTCTTTGGAAGCATGTCTGATTTCAAATGTATCCATCCCATCTTTTTAAAAGCAGGTTCAAGTGCTGGTGAAAGCTGCCAGACATGGCAGCCCTAGAGATCGAGTTCCTTTAACTACTATGGCATGGGCAAGGTTAGTGCCCACTTCCTGCCCACATGCTCTCTCCCCTGGCTGCGTCAGTATGTTTCAATCCTGTTCTAGATGGGCCGCTTCTAAGGGTACGTCCAGACTACCCGCCGTATCGGCGGGTAGCGATCGATTTATCGGGGATCGATATATCACGGCTCGTTAAGACGCAATATATCGATCCCCGAACGCGCTCCCCGTCGACTCTGGAACTCCACCGGAGCAAGCGGCGGTAGCGGAGTCGACAGGGGAGCCGCGGCCATCGATCCCGCGCCGTGAGGACTGGAGGTAAGTCGGAATAAGATACGTCGACTTCAGCTACGGTATTCCCATAGCTGAAGTTGGGTATCTTACATCGACCCCCCCGCCCCCCCAGTGTAGACCAGGCCTAAGGAGTAAGAGAAGATTAATTCTCCATGGCCTATTAAATTCTTGGTCTCAGTCTGCCAACAAGGCAGGCCAGTTGTGACAGTAGTTCTTGGAACTGCTCTGAGACCACCTACTTGTTTCACACAGACCCACTAACAGCTGTCAGACAGATGATTTTTGGTCACCACTGACTCAGAGTGGACTTGCATAAGTGATCTAGAGATGAAAGGCTCTGTATCCCATTACTGATCTCACAGTTACATATCCTTTAATGTTTTTTACCATTGAGAAAAGGGACCCCCAGCTGATGAAAATCCTTCAGAGAAGGGAGAGGATTAGTGGTGGGTTGATGGTGTGGGGTGTTGAACCTGTTCTTGTGTTAATTTTTAGATAGACTTTTGCCACTGATGTTCCTTTAAAACTTCTTAATGAACTAAAGTACTGTTGAGAAGCCTTGCAGAATATTCATTGGTGAGGGAATAGCAAATCTCTGGCTTAAGAACTCAGATCTTTGGGAGGAATGCTGAGTAGTGAGTCTGCTTAATGACTCTGTTGTGCCTTGTGACATTTGTTACCCTTGTTTAACATAGCATTGTGCAATATCTGTTCTCTGCCTTGCTGCAGTTAATTGCAGCTGCCAGTCCATTATTATGGCTTGATTTGAAATAACAGACTTAACGTAAGAACTCTGCAGAAACCTTTCCTTGCCAGCTGGCTGCCTCTAAATTTGGTACATGACTTACTGTTTGAGTTTTTTATCTTGCAGCATCTGGAGGGGACCAAATGTGAACTGTGTTGACAGTACTGGATACACTCCGCTGCACCATGCTGCTTTGAATGGCCACAAGTAAGCAATTTTACTATAGTGCCTCTTACCTTAAAGGATACCCAGGTGCTTTACTATCCATAAAAAATAAATATGGGGGAAGAGAGAAAGAGAGAGCGCTATAGAATGCCCTTATTCACAAGTATAATGCGGCTGCCTCAGAGATAGAACAGGGCGTTGGTGCAATACGATACCACCTTCAGGACAAGAAGAGAACAACACCATATTGCGGTGAAATTGTAGGGGCATGTTTTTGCAGAATTCAATTAATCAGATTTAAAATTTGGCTAGGATGCTTGGGCTATCTCAAACACACTTTCATCTTTAATAACCACAAGTGACGAACACTTCTTGTTGTGTAACTCATCCAGAAGATGACCTCTCCAGGAACAGACACACCAGTAGGATTCTACTGGGATGTGTATTAACGCTGCCCCGATGTGCATATCTGTTACAATGCTGTCTCCAATTACTTGATCACATTTTCTTAAATACAATACAATAACATGCGGTTTTTCTACAGTCTTCAGTACATGTGTAGAATCTTGGCTAGTAGTGAACAGTGACAAGATGATGTACTGAAACTTAAATAGCCTTAAAAACCTCACTTTTTGCCTCAGCTTTTTTCCTCAGTTTTGCTTGGTTTGTACCATGACCCTAGGAGCTTGCCTCCAATAGGTTTTTTGCACTGAGACAGACTCAGTCATACACACCACCAGTGCAGGTGTAAAGAAGTGACTTACACCAATGCAACAAATTGACACTGGTGCGACTCACATTGCATAGCTGTGTGGCATGTCTGAAGAACAGGTTTCCACCAGAGTGACCAAAATGATCAGAAGTTTAGAAAGTATGACCTATGTGGAAAGGTTCAAAGAATTGGCATGTTTATTCTAGCGAAGAGAAGGCTGAGGGGAGATACAAGTCTTCAGATAACAAGTTGTTCTAAAGAGGATGTTGATCAGTTGTTCTCCATGTCCACGGAGGATAGGACAAGAAAAAATTGGCTTAATTTGCAGCAAGGGAGATTTAACCTAAATCCTAGGTATTAGGAAAACGTTCTAACACTTAAAGATAGTTATGCACTGGAACAGGTTACCTGGGGAGATTATAGAATCTCCATCGTTAGACGATTTTAAAAACAGGTTAGACAAACACCTGCCAGGGATGGTCTAGGTATATTTAATCAGCACAGGGGGATGGACTAATGACCTCTTGAGGTCCCTTGCAGCCCTACATGTCTATAATTCTTGGGCAACACCTTCTGGGAGTTTTTAAATCCACAAAACTTTCATTTTGATAAAAATAAATGATTATTGTTGTTCAGATTTGGGGTGGTTTTTTGTGTGTGGTTTTGTGTGTGGTGTTTGCAAACCACTATTTTTGAGCAGCCTACACTTTTTGGGTGCAGACTGCTAAACAGTATCCTTTTCAGTTCTGTTGCGACTGAGTATCTTGGAGACTCATAGCCATCCTTATTTTCCAGGGATGTGGTGGAAGTTCTGCTGAGGAACGATGCGCTAACCAATGTGGCAGACTGCAAAGGTTGTTACCCTCTTCACTTGGCAGCCTGGAAAGGAGACGCAGAGATAGTAAAACTTCTCATCCATCAGGGACCCTCCCACACTAAAGTGAATGAACAGGTCTGAATATCTTCCTCCTCCTATTGGTCTCTAATGTACCAGCAGATTTGTACTCCTAGGGTGGAAAGGAATGTGTTAGCTGCATGACATAAGGTGCTGAGCAATTTGGAAATGGATGGGTTTGATTGTTGGAAACACTGTTTCTTTGTGTGGTGCTCTAATTCTGATGGGTTAAATAATCAAATCTAGAGTGGTTGGGTTGTGAAAGTGAGCAGTCGATCAACCACAGAGTGTCTGGGAAGTGATCTTCTGCTCTCCTACTGGGTTTTCAAAACAAACACTGGCTATTTATTTCCTCTCCAGTTGCTGAATGCTTAAATGAAGATTGCTAGTACTGTTAAAGGCTATATTGGCTCTTTCTGTTGGGAACTAATCAAAGCAGCTTTAAGTCTTTGTTTGGCCCCACACTCCTAGCTGCTCTGATTTTTTAGCACTTGTGCCCACTTGACTAATTGGGTGGGTTTTTTAAAGCATATGGCCTGCCTCTACCCCAAATAGAGAACTATAACTTGATCCTAAAGAGCAATCCTCTCAATTGGATGAGAAGATCAAGTAATACAGCCTCCTTTCTTTCTGCACCCTGGTCTTTGAGTGGGATGCAGGTTGGCTTCGCTTGTATCAATCTGTTATTCTGTGCTGTCTTCTCATCTTGGAGTGCTAACTTCCCTGTGTAGCTTTCCCATGAAAGCCTGTCAGTGTCTTCTCCATGCATCTCTGACACAAATAAGAGCACGTGTGAAATGCATGTCCACTCATTCAGACAGGTGGCTGCTGGATAAAAACACAATACTTAGTCCTGCTTTGAGTGCAGGGGACTGGACTAGAAGACCTCACAAGCTCCCTTCCAGTCCTATGATTTTATTATTCTATGATTTTGCCCTGTATCTAAGCATTTGGATAAGGAAGCAGCCTGTTATTAAGTAATGTCTTCCTATTTGCAGACTGGGAGGCAAATGTGTTCTTTAGTACCAGTCAGACTATCAATAAACCTCCCCTGTTATGGGGTGTTCCCTAGTGGTTGGGGAAAGGACTGGAACTCAGGAATTCTGGAGTTCTAAACTTGGCTCTGACACATACTCCTTGTGACACCTTGCACAGGATGCTTAAATTCTCTGTTCCTCGTATGTAAAATGGAGTTTCTTGCCTCACAAGGCCATTCTAAGACTGAATTAGTAGTTTGTAAAGCACCATGAAGATAAAAACTGCTGTCAGTGCTAATTATTACCACTCCTCAGTTAAGTAAGGATAGTTAAGTGTGCACATTTAAAATGTCTTTGATTATGTTATGTTTGTCAATCACGTTTCAGCTCCAGGCCTAGTAGTGACCCGCAGTACAGCTGCAGGCAGCCAATCTGTTCTGTTTAAATAAATTGGTTGTAAACAGTTTAGTATGCTTCTTAAATCTGTTTACAATCAATCTGTGATGGAGTCAACCAAGTGATCATGTAAGTCTTAGTGGGTCTGTTGTCTGAGGTTAGAGTAGGACAGGTATGGAAGAAGCCTATGCAGAAGATGGAGTTGAGTGTAATTCTTCAAGGTAATGTTTCATTAATGTTTGGTCTCGAGTGGGAAACTCTATAAATGAATGAAGTCCATTAAATAGCCTGCACATTTTATATTTTAAAGATTTGTAAATGATGTGCACAGTGGTTCAAATTATGCAATCTACCAGCTGGAATGACCGGTGTGGTTAACGGTTTACGATTGGAATGAGATGCTGTGTTGTCATCCCCACTCTTTCAGAGTCACCCATTGCTTTGTTGCTGTATCTCACCCATTTCATTGTCACATTTTTCTTTTTTCCTCTCCTTTTTGTAGAATACTCTTGAGATCAAAGAACTCAAAAAGTACGGCCCTTTTGACCCCTATATCAATGCCAAGGTGTGTACTTCGCTGTCAGGATTTCACTGCATCATTACTCCAAGCTGCACTCTCATGCATCCAGGTGCATTGTCATCCAGTTGGCTGATGATGCCTGCTTGGTTTCCAGCCACTTGAGGAACAGTAAAATGCAACCATTTATTTGTGGGTTTCTTTTTAAGCCAGTTCTAGAGAGATTTAGGGAAATCTCTTCCCTACTTTCTTGGGCTCCTTCAATACTTAAACGTATAAGATTCATGGTGATGGTCAATTTGCTTAATTTGGTTGGATGACTTCCAAAAGGTAACAATTTAATTAAAATGCTTCAGATTTTGTTTCACACGCTCAAATTATTGTTACTGAGCAGAAATTGAAAGAATGGTTTGTTTGTTTGTTTTCCTGCTTAAAGATGGCTGCATTTTCTTCATGGGGTTTTCAGAGTGAATGACAAATCTTCTTTGTAGTGACAACATTCTACTCGTTTTCTAAATGGATAGCTAATGCTTTTGGTGGCAGGGGGCAGTAATGTCTGTACTGCCTAAGACCTCCCGTTTTGCTTGTTGCATCAGTCTCTCGTTTTGGTGTTGAGTCCTTGTGTTTTGTGTCTGGCTCTTTATCCCTAGTCTTCTGTCCCTGTGTTTTTGCCTGTTGGTTTTTCTCTCTGCTTTCAGCAATTCTTGATCCAAAAAAGGGCACAAAAATAAGAACTTATCATGCACTGAAGCAGATGAAAAAGTTTCTAAGGTCATTTGTTCTGTCTGCCAGTGGATAGATAGATAGTGTTTTGCTCAGACACCTGCCGTGTTTAATTGAGTTTTATTTATAGCCAGGCTTCAGGCAAGTGATGATATAATAGCCCGCTGATTTATCATGAGATGCTTCTGTTTCCAGCTATCACACCAGGATGGCTTCCGGACTACTCTTCTGGAGCCAGCCAGCCATGGCAGAGTTTAGCTCTTCAAAGTTTACTTAAAAGTTCAACTGTGCTTGATCTGCAGTACCCTACACAGGCAGAGTTCTTGGGCTTGCCAGCTAATGGGAAGTAGGGTGATTGTATTAGCAGATATCTGTTACAGGAAATAAACTCCAGTGCATACCTCTTTTTGATTAAAAATGTTTAACTGAAGATCACATTTTCTCCATTTTTTTAAAAGGTGGAATTTTACAGCAACAAGTCTCTTCTGTGGAAACACATACTAAGAATAGGGGAATTTAATGTGTTAAAAGGAGCTTTGTAAAATAATATGGGAGTTTGTCAGTGTTTCTTGTGAATGAAGTACTGCAATAAAGTGCTACTGAGCTAAACTACCTCTAGAGATGTTAAGTTAGTCAGATCTTGTGGACTTGTTTGTTTTCATAAAGGGTATTTTTAAAAGACTTTCCTTGGGCTCCTGGTGCACTGCCCATACGTTAAAAAGAGAACTGCATTTTATTTTAGAATAACATTTTCAAAAGCACCTAAGCTCACTTTCAGAAGTGACTAAAGGACCTAGGGGCCTAAGCGTCATTGGAAGTCAGTGTGACTTAGGAGCCTCTGTCCCTTTCAAAAATAAGACTTGGGTGCTTCTGACATGTTTAAAAAAAGATGCCTATGCTCAAGCTCTAGGCACCCTGACAATTAGCAAACTCATCATTTGTATAGGAATAACTACAAATGCCAGCTGCTTTTCCCCTACGCCAAAGCCAGAAATAACCAACCAAAGATTAAATCCAAACCAACTCATATCAACCCTTACCATGCCTCTTCCTTCCCAGAAGCCTTGGTGAGCAGATGGTCCCTGCAACGTATGCTGTAGGTGACCTGATTATAGGCTATTCCAGAGCTGAGGAAGCTATGTATAACGAGTGGCATAATTAAGTTAGGGAGATGATGAGGGAGTGCTATCTTTGTTTTTGTAATGTGTTGCTTCCTTTAATTTGGCTAACTCCTGTGAAGAAACTGACCAGTTAACCAAAACCAGAGTAGAAAAACTAGCAGTCCTGCAGTTAAAGGAAAAATAAGCTATGCCACACAAGTTATCTGTGTCTTTTTAATTGGTCTCTGGAAACAAATAAATAATGCAGATGGGATTTAATGTGTGCTATAAAATCTGCATGGGCCGCTGATAAAAGTGGAAGCATGCCACCTGGAGTCTGAAAATCAAACTGGACAGTGAACCCACCCGATAGATTGTCAGACAATTGGGGATCCTTTTTCTGAAATGTTTGTGTTTGGCAGTGTTGGGCACCTACAGGAATGGGAGAATCCGTTCAGTCCTGTTTCCTGCATGGAGTTCCTATTAGCATTAATGGGAGTTCTATGTGGGAGTGCACGGGGAGTGTGGACTCTTATGTGGAATGGTGATGCTGTAACTGATTCCGCAGCTTCTGGCTACTTCCCTACCCTGTTATATCAGAATGTTATGGCACACTGCTTAGTGGAGAAGTAGCCTGGGTGTTGCTCAACAAGTGTTTCTTCTTTCATCTTGGGATGCCAGGGACTGCAATCACAGCTAGAGGGACAGCTGTGTGTTTCAGAATTTATTTCAGTGAGTGCGTGAAGTACTAGGAGCATGGAGGGTTTTCACAGGGTTTTGTAGACTGAGAGCGCTTTTCTTAGAAATGCACAAAGCAACAAAGCCCAACATAATGTGTTAGGAGAGGGAACTCAGAAAATCATTGGAAGGTGTGTTGAAATGCTAGCATTGAATGCTCCAATGCAAAGTGTTGTGTATGTGAAAGGCATAGGATTCAGGTCTGGTAAGGAATATGGTAGGTAGGTACGTAGTTACCAGCGTTGGAAAAATTTACCGGACACCTACTAGCTCCAGAGGCTGATGCGTAAGCTGAGGCTTTCCCCCTCTTCTGCTTCCCAACTCCCCATTCGCAACTGCTGTGAAGAGGGGCGGTGGTGGGATTGCTACAGGAGTGCTGTCCCTGGATCCTACTTAAGGACTCCATTGTTCTTATCTGTCTTTGACTAGTAAGTCTGAAACACGAAGTCTCACTGTCTCTGGCTCCTGGGAAGGAGTTTTCTCTCCCACCACAGAGTAACCTGGGGGTCTGCCCTTCTGTCATTCCCCAGCCTCGTTTGGGGTGGTGATTTTGGGGATGGAGGTGAGTCTCCTCTCCCCGGAATAGCTCCAGTGCTTGCCTTGGCTGTTGGGTGTTCATAGCTTTCCCAGTTCTTGTCCATTTCTCTGCTGCTCACAGTGCATTTGTGGGTTTCTGATTTGTATGTTTGGTGTTGGTTGCTGTGTGTGTGTTTACCCTAGATAACCTTCCATTATTAACATAAGGGAAGTGATTTCAGGGTAAATGCAATGCTGGGTAATATGTGCTCTACAACCTAGGCTCAAAAGTCCAAGTGAGTGCATGTACAATGGAAAACCTGGATAGTGACCCCCCATTTCTACTAGTAGGAGTGGAGACCCATGTCTGCTGCTGAGACAATGAGCATCTATCCAACTGAGTTCATAGGTGCTTCTGGCTCTCATTCAATGGTGGAGAAAGACTTGGTTTAGATACTGTTAGTACAGTCTGTTTCATCCTGTGACCCCATGTTAGAAAAGGAAAAAGCTTTGGGGTCCCATCCATAGTTTCAGAGCCTCCTCCCATCTCTCCATAAGGAAAGGGAGTTGCGACCCCCGCCTCTTTGGATCTGATTGCCATCTGAAGGTAGAGAACCTATGGAATGCTTATTAGAAAATTATTTAATGCTATCTCTGAAACACTCCTTCAACAGGCATGCACTTCTGTATGCACGCTGTGCTGTGTGGATCTATTTGAGGGGTGTGAATTTTGTGCGGGTGACAGGTTTTAGGCTGGCAGCCCTAATGGTGGAAATTTTCTGTGCTCATGCTGTCTCTGGCAATGAGAGTTTTCAGCACACACTGTCCCACCATTGCGCCTGCTGGGAGAAATCCGCTCTAGGAGTGAGCATAACAGTCTCTGCACTGTTCTGCAGAGATTGGGAAGATTACTTAATGTTTGTGTGATGTGGGCACTTGCCTTCTGAGACCCACTAAACTCATTTCACTGTCATGGAGAAGTTGTTCAGTTATTACTGAGATGGGTTGGATTCCAAATAGTAAACTAGAAGTGACAGGCCCTTTTATATGGTCCAGTGGATAGGACATGTAACTTGCCCCCAGGACTTCTGGGTTTGAGTCCTGGCTCGGACATGGAATTGCTGTGTGACCTGGAGCATGTCACCTATGCACTGCTGTTTTCACCATCTGTAAAATGAGGCTAATGCTACTTACCAACCATGGTAAATGCTTTGAGATGTACAGATAAGGGGTGCTAGGTGTTCTGTTAGCAATTCAGTCTCTTCCCCTTCCTTACGTGTATCTTATGTCCTCTTCACTTTGCATTCACTGATCTGGCTCCCCTGTGCTCATTTTTTCTTTATGGCTGCTTAGCTTGTGCTGTTAGACTCTGTTAAACTTGTACTCTAATAGTGAGACCCAGCATCTCCCACACATTTCTCTTCTAAATGTTGCTTATTTCTGCATGTGGCTGTTGAGGCTTCTCACTTCCTTGTTCTGTTTGTTTTTATAAGTGAGTCATGACTGTAGAGGCTGTCTCCACAGCTCCCTACTTTCCTTATGCATTTCACGTGGCTGAAAAATGATGCAGTCAAATACCAGATAAAAACCAATGGGAGTTTGCATGCATGAGTTTTGTAATCTCTAGATTGTGATTTAACACATTAGTAGGATTAAAGCACGTGTAGATCCCGACCAGTTCACAGTTTATTTCAATGGCAAATGGTGCAAAATATTGAGACATTCCTCTGCAAATCGTAATCCACAAAACACAATTCACAAAAAAAGCAAAATGGAAACATTTTGTAATGAAATTCATATGCAATGAAATCTAGCTAGACAGATAGCTATCCATTTTTAAAAAGGGGAGTGTAGTTAAAATTACAATTTTGTGCCACAGTTAGAACTGCAATGAAAGCAGCAGAGAAAGCACAAGTTTGTAATAAAAGTTTTTGCGTCAAAGCAGACACTAGTAAGTACTTGAATGTTCTTAAACAGAAATACCTCTGTGTATATTATACACAGTAGGAAAATTAGAAATTTTTAATGAAGCTTTTGAGTTGGAAGCAGACTGGCTTAAATCCAGGGAAGGTGTTCACACATATTTTGCACCTGAAAATGAAAAATCTTTTGGATTGCTTGCCTATAGTTACTCTGCACTGCTGATTTTTTTTATTTGTTTTTAACTTGACAGATGCTGCATGTATTAATTGGATCAGGCTTTCACTGTAGAGGCATTCACTTGTGGCTTAGACACTTCCCCACTGCTGAATTGAGGGCCTTGCCTGGGAAGGTCTGATTGGCACCGTGATCTAGCTGTGCTGCTCACTAAATTCACGTGTTTGCATGCAATAATTTAAACATACTGCACACTCTTTCTAAAATGGTTTGCTTACAAGTTTCAGAATTGTAAAAGCGGAATGGCTGCTATAAAGAATCAAAACCTCAGTCATAGGAGAAATGACTGGATTCTAGAAACAATTGAAGTTTAAATTTTAAACAATGGCAATTAAGTTACTGTAGATGGAATCCATACTGTGGTTTGCTTATTACATTTTGCATTTACTTATTATTATGGTGCCCAAGAGTGTTGTATGCTTCATAGATAAGACAGGACCTTGCCTGCAAGAGCTTGCAAAGTAAATGACAACCCATAGAAACTTGGCAGTCCTCTAATTTTTAATATGGCCTCTTGCTTTTGTGTTCAGTGCTTTGAAAGCAGTGTATATCTGTGTACAGCAATTGCTTCCCATAGCTCAGAACACAAAGGTCTGTTGATGAGTGTTTTGAGGCTTTCTACAGGCTTTTGTTAGGCGGGTTGGTCAGTTTATGAAGGTTACCTGTGCCTGATAAATTAGGAACGCGACCAAAACACTGCTCTGGGCTCTTTATGTTAAAAAGGATTTATTGCATCCCCACTACTGGCTGTTTGTCTTGTTTTTACATTTAAACTTCAATGGTTTTGTGAGTGAGGCACAGAAGGGCTCATTTCTTCCGTCTTCTGAAGCGCCGCTGTGTTTATGACCCTTCAGAATAACGACAATGAGACCGCGCTGCACTGTGCTGCTCAGTATGGTCACACGGAAGTTGTGAAGGTTCTCCTGGAGGAGCTGACGGACCCCACGATGCGCAATAACAAGTTCGAGACGCCTCTGGATCTGGCCGCGCTCTACGGAAGGCTGGAGGTCGTGAAGATGCTGCTGAATGCTCACCCCAATCTTTTAAGCTGCAACACTAAGAAACACACACCCCTGCACCTGGCAGCTAGGAACGGACATAAAGCTGTAGTCCATGTCCTCCTAGATGCCGGCATGGATAGCAACTACCAGGTATCTTGCCAATCCATGTGTGAATCTAGTGCAAGTGAAAGGGGTCAGATAGCGGCTGGAGTCCTCCCCATAGGAAAGGCACTGTAGTGGTAGGGCAAGCGTCTCTTGACCTCAGTCCTGGAGGACTCTGCTTTAAGGATGAGAATAGCTCAGTCTCCCATTCAGTCCTTGGCTGTGTTGGGGGGTCCCGCTTGGGGCAGATATACAGCAGTGAAATGTGTCCCCAAAAGGAGTGGAGAGAACTTGTTCTTTCTTTCCACCAAACCACTTCTGACTTCCCTGTTAGCACAGAAATAAACTTGTATGTCTTATCTGTCTTTCCTTCTGTGGGAGAACACCCACTCTAAATAAACTTTGGAGAGTTTTTACTTTGTTTATAATTCTCAGGCCCTCCCATGTTAAACTAAACCTTCCTCTCACCCCAAATTCTTAATGCTGTGGAATAGCTTCTCACACAGTGTGACCCCAGTAATGGGTATTGGTTGCAGTGAGTTGCTTTTGTCCACATACTGTGCGTGCAATTACTTTTTTTTCCTGTTTATATAACTCCCTAAAATGTTTTAGGATTAGTGTTCACAATCTGGGCTCATGGTATATTGTTTAATTTTTACAGACTGAGAAGGGCAGTGCTTTGCACGAGGCTGCTTTGTTTGGCAAGACAGATGTGGTACAAATATTGCTGGCTGCAGGTGAGAGAACGACATTTTGACACAATAGCCTGGAGATGGCTTTACAGGGAGCATGTGATAAGGGAATGGTGTATGGTGGCAGCATTTTTCTCTTATCAGCCAGCGGTGGAAGAATCGTTCCTCTGAGTGACTCATGGAAGAGGTATTCTCTGGGTAGTTGGGTCTTAGGTCTCTTTGGAGGAAGAATTTCTTTAACTCAGCCCAGGAAATGACCAGAAGAGCATCTAAGTCACGACTCAGTTACAATAAATTAGCTTTGTTGCAGATAGTCTGAAAATGCTGTCTCACCCTGTCCGCCTTATCTCTTCTAGGTATTGATGTGAATATAAAAGATAACCGAGGCCTGACAGCTCTGGATATTGTGAGGGAACTTCCTTCTCAGAAAAGCCAACAAATAGCAGCTCTCATTGAAGGTAAAGGAGTGTTAGTTTTCTAGTCATTCATATTTATTTTTCTGTCTAAATGTACATGTGGACTGCAGCCATATGATCATGTTTTGTGATCCCAGCAAACATCACAAGCTAAGCTTCTTCTTCGAGTGCTTGCTCATATCGATTCCAATTAGGTGTGCGCGCGCCGCGTGCACGATCGTCGGAGAATTTTCTACCCTAGCAACACCCGGTGGGTCGGCTGTGGAGCCCCCTGGAGTGGCGCCTTCATGGCGCTGGATATATACCCCAGCTGACCCAGCGCCCCCTCAGTTCCTTCTTACCGCCCCTGACGGTCGTTGGAACTGTGGAGCGCGGCATAGCTGTTCTCCACTCTCCCTAGCTTATCCTGTTAATTCTGTAGATAGTTGTAGTTATAGTTGTTGTATAGTGTTAGATAGATATTCATCTTCGTTGTTAAATAGTTGTAAATAGTTAGCGGGGGTTAAGGGGGTTGTTCTCCCCCCTTTTCCCCCCGGCGCATAGCCGGGCTCATGCCCAAGGCTCCTGGCTTTAAGCTGTGCGCGTCCTGTGCTAAGCCTATGCCTACGGGTGATCCGCATGACTCGTGTCTGAAGTGTCTAGGAGAGTCCCATCAGACAGATAAGTGCAAGATCTGTAAGGCCTTCAGACCGAGAACCAAAAAGGAGCGGGACTTTAGGCTCAGGCAGCTCCTCATGGAGGCGGCACTTAGCCCAGATCCTCCCTCGGTGCGCCAAGCCCCGGCACTGAGCGCCTCGGTGCGCAGGGCCCCTGCGGCACCGACCGGTACTGCACCGCGGGCAGAATCGGATAAGGCCTCACGGCACCAGCCTCCTTCGGCACCGCGACCGCCACAGGGGCCTCGGCGCCGTTCCCTGTCTCCGGGACACAAGAAATCCCACAAGGCACAGGAGACCGCTGTCCTGCAGACAGGTAGAGCCGCGTCCGCCTTTAGAGCGCCAGAAGCAGCAAGTACCTGCTACACCGTTGACTCCGGCGCCACGGCCGTTGAGTCCGGTGCGGACTGGCTCACCACCTCGGTCGGTGGTGGAGCCTTGTCTCCCGTCCACTCCGGAGACCTTCGCGACGGCGAAAGACCTTATCGCTCTCACGGAGCAGGCGCCGTCTCAACCAGCGGCACCGTCCGCTACTCGCACAGTGCAATCCAGGGGCAAGCCTGCCCTGGTACGCCTGCCGTCTCCGGACGTGGTCTCACGGCACCGCTCCAGATCTCGGAGCAGGTCCCGACGCCGCTCACAGTCCCGGCGCCGACTATCACCTCGGCACCGGTCGTACTCGCGGCCTAGATCCTCTTCACGGCACTGGTCTACGTCTCGGCACCGTCAGGATCATCGGTACCGATCGGACTCAAGACGTAGTTCTCGGCACCGGTACGAGCGCCGCTCCAGTTCGAGGGGCCGCTCCCGGTACCACGTCTACTCGCGGTCGTCGTCTTCTAGGTCCAGATCCGGATCTCGGCACCGACATGGCCAGCGGCACCGATCCCGGTGGCACCGCATAGGGACTGATCGCCTATGGACCGGCACCGATCGGCACCGTATCGTACCGAGCCGATTCCGACGCGTTCGGCACCGCCTTGGCCCTCGAGATCAGCGTCTCGCTCCTCCGGGGCTTCGAGATTAGCATACCCTCCTCAAGGTCAGGCTGCTGCGGCTGACTTGGGCCACTGGCAGGAGGCGGCAGAGGACCCTGCGCAGGACCCTACGCATTGGTCTTTCTGGACCCCGTGGGCGTATCACCAGGCGCAAGGGGCTCCACCATCAGCCTCTCGCTCGGCACGCTCTGAGCCCAGAGTCCCGGAGGCCACCATCTCCCGTCCTCCCCCAGGGGGCATGGAGGCTCCCGTGCCTACACCACCTCAGGCCCTGGATCCAGGGGCAGGCGATGCTCCGCTTCAGGGACCCTTAGAACAGGACCCTCCGTTAGACCCCTTGCCCCCTGAGGTATCCTCCTCATCTTCCCCGGATGAGGCGGTGGCGGGTACAACAGCCTCGGGCCTGCCCCCGATAGATCTTCGTGCCCACCAGGACCTATTACATAGGGTGGCGCGTAATATGGACCTCCAGGCGGAGGAGATAGTAGAGGTGCAGGACCCGGTGGTGAGCATCCTCTTGGCTGATGCCCCATCCCGGGTAGCATTGCCACTAATTCGGACGATTCAGGCTAATGCCACTACCATATGGCAAACTACTGCCTCTATTCCACCCACAGCCAGAGGGGTAGAAAGGAAGTACTTCGTCCCTTCCAAGGACTATGAGTACTTATATACTCATCCCCCACCGTGCTCACTAGTTGTGTCATCTGTAAACGCAAGAGAGCGTCATGGCCAGCAGGCGGCAGCGCCCAAATCGAAGGACGCTAAGCGCTTTGATTTGTTCGGGCGTAAGGTGTACTCGGCAGGAGGTCTGCAGCTCAGAGCGGCAAACCAACAGGCGCTCTTGAGCCGCTACAACTTCAACTCATGGAACTCCATGGGGAAATTCAAAGAGTTGGTTCCCCAGGACTCAAGGGAAGAGTTCGGGGCCTTAGTGGAGGAGGGTAAGAAGGTGGCGAGGACCTCCTTACAAGCCTCATTGGACATAGCGGACTCGGCCGCCAGGACGCTGGCGTCAGGTATCGCCATGCGGCGAGTCTCCTGGCTCCAGGTCTCGGGCTTGCCGCCGGAACTGCAGCAGACCCTGCAGGATTTACCTTTCGAGGGCCAGGGGTTGTTCTCGGAGAAGACGGACTCTCGGCTGCAGAGCCTCAAGGACTCGAACTATCATGCGCTCCCTGGGGATGCATGTCCCAGGGCCCCAGCGCAGACCCTTTAGGCCCCAACCTCAAAGGTTCTACCCTCCCCCGCCTCGTCCGAGACAGGACTTCGCCAGAAGGCGGGGACGAGGTGGTAGGCGAAGGTCGACCGGCTCTCAACCCGGTCAGAACCAGGGCCCGCCTAGACCACCTTCAGGTCCTAGGCAAAACTTTTGAAGATGCGGTCGAGGACGGCGCCCCAGCCACTACCCAGGATCCATCTCCCTCCTTTCGGGATCGCCTCTCCCGTTTCCACCGTGCTTGGTCCCTCATAACATCAGACTGTTGGGTCCTTCGCACGGTGGAGAGGGGTTACGCTATCCAATTTTCTTCGTTTCCCCCCACACACACACCCTCCCTCCCCGTCCCTCTTCAGGGACCCTTCTCACGAGCATCTCCTTATACAGGAGGTTTTTGGCCTCCTATCTATGGGAGCCATAGACGAGGTGCCACCAGAGTTAAGGGGCAGGGGATTTTATTCCCGCTACTTCCTGATCCCCAAGTCAAAAGGGGGTCTGCGACCCATTTTAGACTTACGCAGACTCAGGAAATGCATAGTAAAGTTGAAGTTCCGCATGGTCTCCTTGGGGACCATTATCCCTTCCCTGGATCCTGGAGACTGGTTCGCCACCCTCGACATGAAGGACGCATATTTTCATATAGCGATCTACCCCCCACACAGGCGCTTCCTTCGATTTGTAGTAAACAAGGTGCACTACCAATTTGCAGTCCTTCCCTTCGGCTTGTCCGCGGCTCCGAGAGTGTTCACAAAATGTATGGCTGTCGTGGCAGCATACCTTCGTCGACAAGGGATACAGGTGTTCCCGTATTTAGACGACTGGCTGGTGCGCGGCTGCACCAGAGAGCAAGTTCAAGCTCACGTCCACATAATACTACAAACATTCCACGAGTTGGCCATTCTACTCAACAAAGAGAAGTCCACTCTGGAGCCAACCCAGAGGATAGAATTTATTGGGGCAGTCCTAGACTCCAGACTCACCCGAGCTATTCTACCAGACAGTCGTTTTCATACCGTCACAAGCATCATTCGAGGGCTCCGGGCCTTTCCGATTACCACAATAAGGACGTGCCTTGCCCTATTGGGTCACATGGCCTCTTGCACTTATGTAACCAGGCACGCCAGACTTCGACTTCAGGCCTGGATATCGTCAGTGTACCGCCCTCATCAACACAGCCTAAACATGGTGGTCACAATCCCGACCTTGGTCCTGGCTTCTCTCACCTGGTGGCTGGACCGCAAGGCGGTTTGCGCAGGAGTGCCGTTCCACGCCCCTCAACCCTCCCTGCACGTGGTCACGGACGCCTCATCTCTAGGTTGTGGCGCTCACCTTGGGGAGCACCATACCCAGGGAATGTGGACCGCACCCCATCTAGCCCTGCACATCAATGTTCGAGAGCTGATGGCAGTGCGCCTGGCCTGTCAGGCATTTCTCGGTCTCCTACAGGGCCGTTGCATGTTAGTCCTCACTGACAACACCACGGTCATGTTTTACATCGACAAGCAAGGAGGAGCCCGGTCGTCGCTTCTATGCCAAGAGGCCATTCGCCTGTGGGAATTCTGCATCGCCCACTCGATACATCTCACGGCATCGTTCCTTCCTGGAGTCCAGAACATGCTAGTGGACCGTCTCAGCAGGTCCTTCCAGACGCACGAGTGGTCGATTCGCCCGGACATCATCTATTCCGTCTTCCAGAGGTTGGGATTTCCCCAGGTCGACCTGTTCGCATCTCGAGCCAACAGGAAGTGCCACGCGTTCTGCTCCCTACAAGGGCGATCTCTGGGCTCCCTGTCGGACCCGTTCCTTCTAACGTGGAAGGACCACCTGTTCTACGCTTTCCCTCCATTTCCACTGGTCCACAGGGTACTGCTCAAGCTATGCAGAGACCAGGCACGGGTGATTCTAGTCGCTTCAGCTTGGCCAAGGCAGCACTGGTACACCACGCTTTTGGAGCTATCGGTTCAAACACCGATCACGCTTCCCTTGTGCCCAGATCTGATCTCTCAGGGCCACAGCCAACTATGTCACCCCGACCTGCAATCGCTCCACCTCACAGCGTGGATGCTCCATGGCTGAATCGGACAGAGCGGCAATGCTCGCATTCCGTCCAACAGATTCTGCTGGGAAGTAGAAAGCCCTCTACACGGACCACTTACTTAGCCAAGTGGAAACGGTTCTCCTGTTGGTGCGAGCAGCGAGCCACGCCCCCCTTGCAGGCGTCAATTCCTCTTATACTTGAATATCTCCTATCCCTAAAACAGCAGGGCTTGGCGATATCTTCGGTCAGGGTTCACCTGGCCGCTATATCAGCGTTCCACCCAGGAGAACTCGCTTCCTCGGTCTTCTCTAACCCGATGGTCGTTAGATTCCTCAAGGGCTTAGACCGACTATACCCACAGCAACGCCAGCCCGTTCCGACGTGGGATCTCAACCTGGTTCTCTCAAAGCTCATAGGGCCCCCGTTCGAGCCATTGGCTACCTGTTCACTCCTGTACCTATCTTGGAAGACAGCCTTCCTTGTAGCCATCACTTCAGCAAGGAGCGTTTCTGAACTCAGGGCGCTTACGTCTGAGCCTCCATACACTGTTTTCCATAAGGACAAGGTGCAGCTTCGCCCCCACCCTGCCTTTCTTCCCAAGGTAGTTTCACCTTTTCATGTGAACCAGGATATATTTCTCCCGGTCTTCCATCCTAAGCCACACGCTACCCGTCAAGACCAGCGTATGCATTCCTTGGACGTACGCAGGGCCCTGGCTTTCTATATTGACCGTACAAAGCCGTTTAGGAAGACGACACAACTCTTCGTTGCAGTGGCCGACCGGATGAAAGGCTCACCGGTCTCCTCACAGTGCCTGTCCTCTTGGATCACGTCCTGTATTCGTGCTTGCTACGACCTGGCCGGTGTCCCGACGCCGCGCCTCACCGCCCACTCCACGAGGGCCCAAGCCTCCTCGACCGCCTTCCTGGCTCAGGTCCCGATCCAGGACATCTGTAAAGCGGCGGTTTGGTCATCGGTCCACACATTCGCCGCTCACTATGCGCTGGTACAGCAATCCAGAGACGATGCTGCATTCGGATCAGCGGTTTTGCACACAGCGATGTCTCACTCCGACCCCACCGCCTAGGTAAGGCTTGGGAGTCACCTAATTGGAATCGATATGAGCAAGCACTCGAAGAAGAAAAAACGGTTACTCACCTTTTGTAACTGTTGTTCTTTGAGATGTGTTGCTCATATCCATTCCAAACCCGCCCCCCTTCCCCACTGTCGGAGTAGCCAGCAAGAAGGAACTGAGGGGGCGCTGGGTCGGCTGGGGTATATATCCAGTGCCATGAAGGCGCCACTCCAGGGGGCTCCACAGCCGACCCACTGGGTGTTGCTAGGGTAGAAAATTCTCCGACGATCGTGCACGCGGCGCGCGCACACCTAATTGGAATCGATATGAGCAACACATCTCGAAGAACAACAGTTACAAAGCTGAGTAACCGTTTTATCTTCAGGCCAGGCCAGTCCTTGGAGGGAAGCATCTAGGAATGGTCCAAGAAGTAGTGCTTTACCTCAGTTGGTGGTGCTCTTTCTGAGTCATTGACCCTGTGCCCCACCAGTGTTTCATCATGATGCTCTAGGAGGTGCTGTCTTGCAGATGATCCTTAAAACAGAAGTCTTGATTACTTGTGGGAATAAAAGGACCTCTGACCCTTTGCACAAGAGTGGGGCATCCTAGCTAGAGTCCCACTTGGGTAATATTTTCTCCTTTAAATTTCCTTTCAGTTGGATATGGTGTTTGTCACATCTTGCATGTAACTGTTAGTAAATAATGTTTTCACCCCAAGCATTTGTATAGAGTGTTATAGATTTAAAGCATTCTGCAAACATGAACTAAACTTCATGCTACTCCTGTGAGGTTGCCAAATACTGTCCTCATTTTTACAAATGGGGAAACGAAGGCTGCTTGAAGGCTGAAAGTTTTCAAGCCTTAAGTGACATGAGTGAGACACTTAAACTCAGGTGTCTAATTTCAGGCGTTTAAACTTGGTATTTCTACCCTAGCTGTCTTGCCTGTGATCATAGGTCCCTGACTAGAAACCATGTCTCTTGACAATCCTGTGCTGGTCCACACAACTTCACTGCCTCTTCTCAGTGTAGTATTCTCGGCTCCTCGGAGCTCAGATCAAGTGTTGTATCTCACTAAACAGCTACATAGTAATCTGCTTGATAAGGTTGGGTGTGCATCTTAACTAGTTGATCTGTAAAGCGCTTTGTAGTTCTCTGATGAAAGGCATTCTGCAGAAGTTCAGTGTCATTATTCCTAACCCTGGACATGTGATTAAAGGGGTAATCTGCTCCTATTGTGGGAGCTGAGCTCCCAGATCTAACCCTGCACTTTGATTTCTTTTGAGCCATCTAAATATGTAGCTCAGCAGCTTTCAGAATAGCCACTTAATTCTGATCCACAAGGTGGGAATGTGGCTCGCATGATATTGAACCAGGGAACAGGACTGTCTGCCTAACCTGGGTAAGTGGCAACCCCAGTGGTGAGCTTCTCACTATTTGAATGTTGCTTTTTCCTCTTTCCTGCACAGATCACACAACTGGGAAGAAGAGTGCAAAAGCGGCAGAGAAGGCTCTGCCAACACCTGTCATTCCTGCCACTGAACCTGCAGTCCGGATACCACAGGGTATGAAGTCTGCTGTTTGGGAGGCAGGGCTTGAGTTTGTCGGGTGTGCAGATGACTACTGATGACTGCACTGCTCTGAGTGTAGAAGAGGCAGGGTTCAGTTATAATAAATCCAAAAGTTGTACTTTGTGCCCAGAAAGCCAAATAGTCTGAAACCAATGATTCCCCTTCTCTCCCACCCCCTGGTTCTTTAAATCTGACTTGCATAACGTATCCCATCTGTTGCCCCTGTAATGGGGGTGGGTGGATGTCTCCATAAATCCAGAGGGAGCTGCCATTTGTTTGCTCTCATCTTTGCTACTGTTCTGCTGAACCAATAAAATGATCCGTAAAGTACCAAACATATCAGGTAAAATGCAAATACAGTGCTTCCTATGTATGTGTCGCATCCTCTCTTAGAGAGAGTACCAAAGGATTGTCTGCATTCCAGGGGTGTGTGGTAGTAACACACAACCCTGGTGGAGACTGTCTGGTCTATAGAACAGGTTTTTATAACAGAGGAAAAAATCCTTCTTCAACACTGATCAAGGAAGTCCAGGCTAAACATTGGTGAAATTAAAAAAGGCTTATTGCTAGCATGGTTTGAGCAGCCTTGTGGGTAAGACACCAAACTGAACTGAAAACCGCAGCAAGCAGCTGTTCTGTAATGGGGCAACCCCTAATGAGTTTGTATGGTCCTTGTGTGGGTGTGCTTCATGATATCTAAGCAGCGATGCATGCAGCCTAGATTCTTGTTCAATTGCTAGGCCACTTCTCTTGCTTGCTTGTAGGGTAACTTGATTTAAATCAAAACAATTTAAATCAGCGATTTAAATAGAAATGTAGGAGTGAAAGGGACCTCGATAGGTCATCTAGTCCAGCCCCTGCACTCAGGTAGGACTAAGTATTATCTAAACTATCCCTGACAGGTGTTTAGACAAACATCTGTAGGTTAGACAACTTATTCTTAAAAACCTCCAATGATGGAGATTCCACAACCTCCCTAAGTAACTTTTTCCAGTGCTTAACTACTCTTACATTTGTCTTTTAATATCAAATCTCAGTCTCCTTTGCTGCAATTTAAGCCCATTACTATTCGTCCTGTCTTAAGTGGATAAGGAGAACCCTCCTCTTTATAACAACCTTTACGTACTTGATTCTTATCATGTTCCCCCTCAGTCTTGTCTTCTCTAGCCTAAACAAATTCAGTTTTTTCAACCTTTCCTCAGATGTCACATTTTCTAGACCTTTAATAATTTTTGCTGCTTTCATCTGGACTTCAATTTATCCACATCTTCTGGTACCCAGAACTGAACACAGGATTCCAGTTGAGGCCTTTTCAGTGCTGAGTGGGATAATTACTTCAACACTCCTGCTAATACATCCCAGAAGGATATTTGTTTCGTTTTTGTAACAGTATTATATTGTTGACTCTTAGTTAGTTTGTGATCCACTATAACCCCCAGATCCTTTTTTGCAGTACCCCTTCCTAGGCAGTCATTTCCTATTTTGTATTTGTGCCATTGATTATTCCTTCCTAAGTGTAGTAGTTTGTGTTTGTCCTTGCTGAATTTCATCCTATTTATTTGAGACCATTTCTCCAGTTGGTCAAGATCATTGTGGATTCTAATCTTGTCCTTTAAAGATTGCAACCCCTCCTCTCCCAACCCTATCCATACACTCAAGAAGTGTACTCTCTCTGCCATTATCCAAATCATCTATGAAGATATTTAAGAGAACCAGACCCAGGACAGATCTCTGTGGGACTCCACTCGATATGCCTTTCCAGCTTGACTGTAAACCATTGATAACTACTCTTTTCCAACCATTTGTGCACCCACTGTATATTTCCCTAGTTTGTTGATGAGAAGGTCATGTGGGCCAATATCAAAAGTTGTACTGAAGTTGAGATATATCACATCTGCTGCTTCCCCCCCATCACAAGGCATGTTACCCTGTCAAAGAAGGATATTAGGTTGGTTTGACATGACTTGTTCTTGATAAATCCATGTGGACTGTTACTTATTGCCATATTATCTTCTAGGTGCTTACAAATGGATTGCTTGATTATTTGCTCCATTATTTTTTCAGGTACTGAAGTTAAATTGACTGGATTATAATTCCATGGGTTTTCCTTATTCCCCTCTTTATATATAGGTACCATAGTTGCCCTTAACGAGTCCTCTGGGATCTTTCCCGCCTACCATGAGTTCTCAAATATCATGGCTAAGGGCTCAGATTTCTTCATGATTTAAATCACCAAGTGGAAAGCTCAATTTAAATAATCAATTTTAATCAGCTTTTCCTTTTGTGCTTCAGTTACATTTCTAAAGAAAGGTGCCTTCTCATTGGTTGATATAACCATTAAGGCATGTTGATTTACTACTAAATAGTCTTTACAGTAAACTTGGAACATCTTTTTGCTATGGAGAGGGTTATACTATATATACATTTGAGCAATTATATAGCTTAATTTCAGATTATTAATTCTACACTTTTAGTATGTTAGAGAATGGTGAATGATATATTGCTTATTTACTAGATGATTTTTTTACTTACGATTTGTGTCAAGCTGCATTAGAATTATAACTGGAATTTTATTAAATACAACAGCATACAATTTATTTTTATTAAACAAAATAACCTTCAATATTTTAGATACATAAACTTCTCTTATTAAAACATGGTTCACATTTATAACAATTATAAGAAGTTTAGGCCTTAACATATATTGTGTAAAAATTAAATCTGAATTTAAACAGGTCTATTTTTAAAAAGAAAACATATTATTTAAATAACAAAATCCAAAATATCTGATTTAAATGAAAAAAAAAAAAAACCCTCCTCCCTCTGCAAATCATCAATTTTTATCCACGCGGCTTGCTTGTAGTCCTGATTTGTGTGGCTCTTGCAGTTCTCAATGTGTGATTGATGGGGCATTCTTCATTCCCTCCAGGTGATGTGGAGAAAGCAGTGACTGAACTGATCATAGACTTTGAAATGAACCCAGAGGAGGAGTGTCCTTATGAAGCTTTATACAATGCGACATCCTGCCACTCGCTGGACAGCCTGGCCAGTGGGAGGTCTTCAGACAGAGACTCTGTGAATAAGGAAGCAGAGACAACGGGTCTTAAGGCAGCAGGAATCAGGCCTGTATGTAGCCATGTGTGTTTTTATCTGTCTCTTTAAGTAATATAGAAAGCATTTATCTCCGTTCCCATACACTACCGCACTCTTGCTACAGGCTGAGTACCCAGCAGCGCAGTTGGAAATAAGTTTTAGATCCACCGCTAAGCTTGATTAGAGCAATTGGGATCTCCTCCCTCTCCTGCCTGGGATGTGCGTGTTGCCTCCATAGTATTCCACGCGTGTAACCACTTCTACATCATGTCTGTCTGCTTCTTGTCCAAGTCTGTAAAAAGATGAGTATGGCCATGCTGGGCCAGACCAATGGTCCATTTAGTCCAGTATCCTGTTTTCTGATAGTTGCCAGTTACAGATGGTTCAGAAGGAATGAACAGAACAGGGCAATTAATCAAGTCATCTATCCCCTGTCATCCAGTTCCAACTTCTGATGGTCAGAGGTTTAGGGATACCAAGAATGTGGGGTTGCATCCTGGACCATCTTGTCTAATAGCCATTGATGGACCTATCTTCCAGGGACTTATCTAGTTCTTTTTTTAACCCAGTTATGTTGTAGGCCTTCACAACATCCCCTGGCAAGGAGTTCCACAGGCTGACTGTGGATTGAGAGAAGAATTTTTTTTTTTTTTAAGTCTGCTGTTTATTAATTGCATTGGGTTACCTCTGGTTCTTGTGCTGTGTATCCAACATGGTGTTGGGCTGCTGAGGAGGTTTTATATAGAGTGTGTCACTTACTTTGTCAGGACATATTTTTGTTTATGGTTTAACTCCTTGGCTATAAGAAAACTTTTGGAGTCTAGTATGATTCTCTGAGTTGTGTGACATTTTTCTTCTCCCTTGTCACCCTCTTCCCTCTCCAAAAGACGTGTAATCCAGTCCCCTTTGAATGCCCAGTGGTAAAATAAAGTTGATTTCCTCAGGGTATGTCTACACTACGAAATTAGGTCGAATTTATAGAAGCCGGTTTTATAGAAATCGGTTGTATGCAGCCGATTGTGTGTGTCCCCACATAAAATGCTCTAAGTGCATGAAGTCGGCGGACCGCATCCACAGTACCGAGGCTAGCGTCGACTTCCGGCGCATTGCACTATGGGTAGCTATCCCACAGTTCCCGCAGTCTCAGGCGCCCATTGGAATTATGGGTTGAGATCGCAATGCCCGAATGATGCAAAACAGTGCCGCGGGGGGTTCTGGGTACATTGCGTCAGGCCCCTCCCCCTCCGTCACAGCAACGGCAGACAATAGATTCGCGCCTTTTTACCTGGGTTACCTGTGCAGACAACATACCACGGCAAGCATGGAGCCCGCTCAGCTCAGCTCACCGTCACCATATGTCATCCGGGTGCAGGCAGACGTGGGACTGCATTGCTACACAGCAGCAGCAGCTAACTGCCTTTTGGCGGTAGACGGTGCAGCATGACTGGTAGCCTTCATCGGCGATCTGGGTGCTGGTAGCTGTGGGGCTGGCAGCCGTAGGGCTGCATTGCACCAGCCCCTTACCTTTTGCCTTTTGGCAGTAGATGGTTTATTACGACTGGTAACCGTACTCGTCGGACAATGATGGCTATCAGTCGTAGTATACTATTTTCTGCCAAGTATTGTCTGCTAAGCACCCAGAAGAGGCAGAGGGCGATCTGGGTGCTGGCAGACATGTGGCTGGCACACGTGGGGCTACATTGCTACACAGCAGCAACCCCTTGCCTTTTGGCAGTAAATAGTATATTATGACTGGTATCCGTCATCATCATACTGCCAAGCGCCCAGTATTTGCTGCCAAGCACCCAGAAAATGCTGAGGGCTATCAGTCATGCTGCACCGTCGTCTTAAGATGTAAAAAATAGATTTGTTCTGTATTCATTTCCTTCCCCCCTCCCTCCGTCAAATCAATGGCCCGCTAAACCCAGGCTTAGGAGTTCAATCTCGGGGGGGGGGGGGCATTCTGTGTGACAGTTGTTTGTATTTCTCCCTGATGCACAGCCACCTTTCTTGATTTTAATTCCCTGTACCTGTACGCCATGTCGTCACTCGCCCCTCCCTCACTCCCTCCCTTCCTCTCTCCTTTCCCTGGTCCTTCAGATACTAGTTTCGCGCCTTTTTTCAGACCAGACGCCATAGCTAGCACTGGGATCATGGAGCCCGCTCAGATCACCGCGGCAATTATGAGCACTATGAACACCACGCGCATTGTCCTGGAGTATATGCAGAGCCAGGACATGCCAAAGCAAAACCAGGACCAGCCGAGGAGGAGGCGATTGCAGCGCGGCGACGAGAGTGATGAGGAAATGGACATGGACCTAGACCTCTCACAAGGCACAGGCCCCAGCAATGTGGAAATCATGGTGTTCCTGGGGCAGGTTCATGCCATGGAACGCCAATTCTGGGCCCGGGAAACAAGCACAGACTGGTGGGACCGCATCGTGCTGCAGGTGTGGGACGATTCCCAGTGGCTGCGAAACTTTCGCATGCGTAAGGGCACTTTCATGGAACTTTGTGACTTGCTTTCCCCTGCCCTGAAGCGCCAGAATACCAGGATGAGAGCAGCCCTCACAGTTGAGAAGCGAGTGGCGATAGCCCTGTGGAAGCTTGCAACGCCAGACAGCTACCGGTCAGTCGGGAATCAATTTGGAGTGGGCAAATCTACTGTGGGGGCTGCTGTGATCCAAGTTGTCAGGGCAATGAGAGACCTGGTGATATCAAGGGTAGTGACTCTGGGAAACGTGCAGGACATAGTGGATGGCTTTGCTGCAATGGGATTCCCAAACTGTGGTGGGGCGATAGACGGAACCCATATCCCTATCTTGGCACCGGAGCACCAAGCCACCGAGTACATAAACCGCAAGGGGTACTTTTCAATGCTGCTGCAAGCCCTGGTGGATCACAAGGGAAGTTTCACCGACATCAACGTGGGCTGGCCGGGAAGGGTACATGATGCTCGCGTCTTCAGGCACTCTGTTCTGTTTCGAGAGCTGGAGGAAGGGACTTTCTTCTCGGACCAGAAAATAACCGTTGGGGATGTTGAAATGCCTATCGTGATCCTTGGGGACCCAGCCTACCCCTTAATGCCATGGCTCATGAAGCCGTACACAGGCAGCCTGGACAGGAGTCAGGACCTGTTCAACTACAGGCTGAGCAAGTGCCGAATGGTGGTGGAATGTGCATTTGGGCGTTTAAAAGCGCGCTGGCGCAGCTTACTGACTCGCTCAGACCTTAGCGAAAAGAATATCCCCATTGTTATTGCTGCTTGCTGTGCGCTCCACAATATCTGTGAGAGTAAGGGGGAGACATTTATGGCGGGGTGGGAGGTAGAGGCAAATCGCCTGGCCGCTGATTACGCGCAGCCAGACACCAGGTCGGTTAGAGCAGCACAGCAGGGCGCGGTGCGCATCAGAGAAGCTTTGAAAACTAGTTTTGTGACTGGCCAGGCTACGGTGTGAAACTTCTGTTTGTTTCTCCTTGATGAACCCTCCACCCCCCCCCACCCGGTTCACTCTACTTCCCTGTAAACCAACCACCCCACCCTCCCCTCGAGCACCGCTTGCAGAGGCAATAAAGTCATGGTTACTTCACATTCATGCATTCTTTATTAATTCATCACACAACTAGGGGGATAATTGCAAAGGTAGCCCGGGATGGGTGGGGGAGGAGGGAAGGAAAAGGACACACTGCAGTTTAAAACTTTAAAACTTTAACAATTATTGCTCGTGAAATCATCTAGGGTGGAGTGACTGGGTGGCCGGAGGCCCCCCCACCGTGTTCTTGGTCGTCTGGGTGAGGAGGCAATGGGACTTGGGGAGGAGGGCTGTTGGTTACACAGGGGCTGTAGCGGCGGTCTCTGCTCCTGCTGCCTTTCCTGCAGCTCAACCATACGCAGGAGCATATCAGTTTGATGCTCCAGCAGCCGGAGCATCGACTCTTGCCTTCTGTGTGCAAGCTGACGCCACCTCTCCTCTTCAGCCCGCGATTCAGCACGCAACCTCTCCTCTTCAGCCCGCGATTCAGCACGCCACCTCTCCTATCGCTCATATTGGGCTTTTCTAAAATCAGTAATTGACTGCCTCCACGCATTCTGCTGTGCTCTGTCAGCGTGGGAGGCAGTCTGTAGTTCAGTAAACATTTCATCACGCGTCCTTCACTTCCGCTTTCGAATATTCACTCTCCTCTGTGAAGGAGAAACATTTGCAGCTGGTGGAGGAGAAGGGAGAGGTGGTTAAAAAAGATACATTTTAGAGAACAATGGGTATACTCTTTCACGTTAAATTTTGCTGTTCACATCACACAGCACGTGTGCTTTCGTTACAAGGTCGCATTTTTCCTCTTATATTGAGGGCCTGCCGGTTTGGTGTGAGAGATCACTCACGCAGTGCCAGGCCACAGATTTCAGCTTGCAGGCAGCCATGGTAAGACACAGTCTTTTGGCTTTTTTAACCTTGTTAACATGTGGGGATGGTTTAAAACAGTACTGCTCTCATTAACCATACCAAGCACCCGTTGGGTTGGCCATTTAAAATGGGTTTGCAATGTAAAAGGAGGGGCTGCGGTTTCAGGGTTAACGTGCAGCACAAACCCAACTAATTCCCCTCCCCCACACACCCAATTCTCTGGGATGATCACTTCACCCCTCCCCCCCACCGCGTGGCTAACAGCGGGGAATATTTCTGTTCAGCAGAGCAGGAAGGGGCACCTCTGAATGTCCCCTTAATAAAATCGCCCCATTTCAACCAGGTGACCGTGAATGATATCACTCTCGTGAGGATAACAAAGAGCGATAAGGAATGGATGTTGTCTGCATGCCAGCAAACACCGGGACCATACGCTGCCATGCTTTGTTATGCAATGATTCCAGACTACGTGCTACTGGCCTGGCGTGGTAAAGTGTCCTACCATGGCGGATGGGATAAGGCAGCCCTCCCCAGAAACCTTTTGCAAAGGCTTTGGGAGTACATGAAGGAGAGCTTTCTGGAGATGTCCCTGGAGGATTTCCGCTCCATCCCCATACACGTTAACAGACTTTTCCAGTAGCTGTACTGGCCGCGATTGCCAGGGCAAATTAATCATTAATCATTAAACACGCTTGCTTTTAAACCATGTGTAATATTTACAAAGGTACACTCACCAGAGGTCCCCTGTGTGCCCACAGGGTCTTGGGTGAGTTCGGGGGTTACTGGTTCCAGGTCCAGGGTGATAAACATATCCTGGCTGTTGGGGAAACCGGTTTCTCCGCTTCCTTGCTGCTGTGAGCTATTTACATTATCTTCATCCTCATCTTCCTCGTACCCCGAACCCGCTTCCCTGTGTGTTTCTCCAGTGAGGGACTCATAGCACACGGTTGGGGTAGTGGTGGCTGCACCCCCTAGAATGGCATGCAGCTCCGCGTAGAAGCGGCATGTTTGCGGCTCAGCCCCGGACCTTCCGTTTGCTTCTCTGGCTTTGTGGTAGGCTTGCCTTAGCTCCTTAATTTTCACGCGGCACTGCTGTGCGTCCCTGTTATGGCCTCTGTCCTTCATGGCCTTGGAGACCTTTTCTAATATTTTGCCATTTCGTTTACTGCTTCGGAGTTCAGCTAGCACTGATTCATCTCCCCATATGGCGAGCAGATCCCGTACCTCCCGTTCTGTCCATGCTGGAGCTCTTTTGCGATCCTGGGACTCCATCACGGTTACCTGTGCTGATGAGCTGCGTGCTCACCTGTGCTCTCCACGCTGAGCAAACAGGAAATGAAATTCAAACGTTCGCGGGGCTTTTCCTGTCTACCTGGCCAGTGCATCTGAGTTGAGAGTGCTGTCCAGAGCGGTCACAATGAAGCATTGTGGGATAGCTCCCGGAGGCCAATAACGTCAAATTCCGTCCACACTAACCCAATTCCGACCCCCTAAGGCCGATTTTATCGCTAATCACCTTGTCGGAGGTGGAGTAAAGAAACCGGTTTAAAGGGCCCTTTAAGTCGAAAGAAAGGGCTTCGTCGTGTGAACGTGTCCAGGCTAAATTCGAATTAACGCGGCTAAAGTCGACCTAAACTCGTAGTGTAGACCAGGCCTCAGATGCTTCAGCTGTTCTGATTAGCCTTGGCAGCAAATTTGTTCTGCATTTCATTTGCAGACAGAATCCTGCAGGGGGCGCTGGAGGCTTTGCGAGTCAAGTATGTAGTCATTGGAAGGTCTTTTTCAAAGAAATCAGCCTAACTAGCTTTCTGTTAATTGCATCTGCTGGGGCTTTAGTAGCTGGCGGCAACCTTTTGCCATGGGGTGGGTGGGACCTTGGCTCATAGTATGTTGTCTGTTTCAGTGTTTTTTATTGGGAGGTTGAAGGGGGGGGAGTTGAAGCAAACAAGAAGGAAAGTAGCAACGAATAATTCACCAGCTAGATGGATGCTGAAACCAGCTTTGTATAGTTTCAAAATGAGAACCTATATAATCTCTTTTTCCTCTAGTACATCTGCTACTGGAATAGTGATACGAGACCAACCTAAAAAACAAGGTTTAGGAAAACTTCTGCCAGACCCTTTTTACAAGTATAAAACACCCAAAGCAGAATCCTGCCATGAACCGCAGCTACAGGTAGACTCAGTCCATGTATGTGGTCTTTTTGTAATGGTGCCTGCTTTGAGGCTAAACTCATCCCATACAGCCTGCACAGAAGGTCAAGTATGCCAAACTAGAATGGGAAGAGGGAGGAAGTGCTCTGAAAAGCAGAAACTTGGTGGAGTTCCCCCAAAAACTGCTCAGGATTTGGAGCAAGTGCCTGAGCATCCGTGCTTGCCAGTAGGTGCTGCTGCTGGAGAGAGCATGAGAGTATCTAGATTAGTCAAGATACAGTGCAAATGCAATTAGCATATGGCAGGATTTTTAGAGCTATTTAACTGTCAAGTAGTAACCTTGTAGTGTTGTGAGGAATGTGGTCCAGTGAAGTCTCTTAATGTCCCGTGTGTTCTCTCATAACTCATCACGCCTCTCCAGTACATATTTACTCCTGCTAATGAGTAACATAAACAAATTCTCACCGCACTTTCCCTTTCTTGCATCTTGTACCCTAATAATGAACTAATCCTTTGCAACTCCAAGGAGCACAGAGTTAGAAAGTTGCTTTTGTGAAGGAGCATAGGCACCAGCCCAGCTGGGAATCTCCCGGCCGTTAGGGCAAACCCCTTTTGCTATCCTTCACTCTAAAAAGTCTTATCAGGGGATAGGATTTACCTTTAAGCATATAAGAGGGGGCTGAAAGGAAGGAGTTTAAAACAAAGCTATTGACGGTGGGCTTTTAAACTGCAGAGAGAGCGTCCACCCCCTCCTGCCAAGCCACCCCCTGACGAAGAGGAGGAGCACGTGGAGAAGAAGCTAGGTCGCAGTGCTTCATGTGAGGTATGCAGGCTTTATTGGGTGCTTTCTTTTTGCAGGGGTGGGTGAATGTGTGGTTTAAAGGTGAGTTTTAATGGCCTGGGAGGAGCCAAATATGATGATCTTAACTCCCTTGTGAATCTGAAAGTGAAGGATTCATTTTGTGGGGCGATATTATTGGCAGTTTGATATGGAAACTTCCCTTACGCAACTCTGGCAGTTTCAGACTGGGAATTCCCTTAGGAAGAGACTTTGTATCAGGCAATGGTTTTGTGATGTGGACAGTTGTCAACTATCATGAACCCACTAAATATATTTTCATTGAATGCTGAAGCCTGAATTTGAATCCAGATCTGCTGAGATCCGAGGGCGTTAAATCATGTTGCATCTTGGCTCCCAATTACAGGTCAGATACTTGAGTGGTGTAAATTGTTGTAACTTCACTGACTTCCATGGAGTTGAACTGATTAATACCAGCTGAGGATCTGGCCCATTGTGTGTGAAAGAAATCTGCTGCAGATTCTAGTCTGTATATGGTGCTTTGTGATTCAAAACTTGAACGTTCACATTGGACTGTTTACAGTCTGTCTTATTGCTCATTTTGCCAAATTCCCAGAGCTTCAGATGAACAAGCTCTGCAGAAGGCACTTAAATGGGAAAACACCCTAAATGTGTACTTGGAGACTCCTGCTGACAGGTAATAAAGATCCCGAGAGAACCTCGCTAACTTCCTGCTGCACTAAAAATCTTAAGCATTCCTCAAGTAAGATGTATGTAAAAATACAAGTTAAGTCTCTTCTGCCTCCCTCCTCTTGAACAGACTCTCAGTTCACCAGACACTTGGATTTGAGTTTTTATCATCTGGTTATCTTGATCTGCTACTGTTTGGAGTACAGCATATATACGCAAGGTGTCAGTGAAAATGTTGGCTTTAAAAAAAACCCACGTAGAACTGTGCAGTACATCTGGGGGTATTGTGGGGTAAAATCAATTTATGAGGTTATTTAACGATGGCCTATTGAACAGGTTTCACTGCCATTACAAATGGTCTTTCAGATTAATTTCATAATCCTTTCCACATGCCTGTCTTTTGGTGGGGGGGGGAGCTGGGAAGAGGGGTCACCAGGTAATTCGGAAGCAGAAACTCTGCTTTTAAAGATAAGCATAGTGGAGGGAGGGAGATGTACATGATCTTGATCATAATTACAAAACACTTGCTCTTACTGTCCCTCCATTAAAGGTGATGTGGAAACGTGATCTGCTAGGGGAAATCTTGCTGGCAAACATGTGTGCACAAAGTGATTCCTTAGGGGCATGTTGATTTGAAACCAATTGCAGTGATAGCCATGAACTGACTGTATTATTGTAGCTGTCTGGTATTGATTACTGTAGATAAGATGATACAACCATTTCATTTCAAGCGGTTATTCCCGCTCCTTTTACTCATGCTTTCCCAGAAAGTCACCTTTCAGGATAAAATTTTCCATGCTTGATCTCTACCTGAAGATAAAAAATTTTTTTGGGGGGGAGGGGTGTTAAATTTGAGAAAATTCCTAGTTTTGAATTGAGGATAAAAATGGAATGTTTCCGTTCAGACTGTACTAAGTCATGGCTGACATTGAATCGTGGCATGTATGGCCCTCATGGGGGAGTGCTCTTGACCAAGTTAAAAATGAATATGGTCAATAATAGTGATACCATTAGGCAATTGAAAAGTCCTCCTGGAGCGATTTCATAGAATCATAGAATATCAGGGTTGGAAGGGACCTCAGGAGATCATCTTGTACAACCCCCTGCTCAAAGCAGGACCAGTCCCCAACCAAATCATCCCAGACAGGGCTTTGTCAAAACTGACCTTAAAAACCTCTGAGGAAGGCGATTCCACCACCTCCCTAGGTGACCCATTCCAGTGCTTCACCACCCTCCTAGTGAAAAAGTTTTTCCTAATATCCAACCTAAACCTCCCCCACTGCAACTTGAGACCATTACTCCGTGTTCTGTCATCTGCCACCACTGAGAACAGCCGAGCTCCATCCTCTTTGGAACCCCCTTTCAGGTAGTTGAAAGCAGCTATCAAATTCCCCCTCATTCTTCTCTTCTGCAGACTAAACAATCCCAGTTCCCTCAGCCTCTCCTCATAAGTCATGTGCTCCAGCCCCCTAATCATTTTTGTTGCCCTAATACAGTTGATTTTAATACAGTAGCTGTAGAAGATTTTTAGCAGGGCCCATCGAAACCTTACCCTATTGTAATATCACAACGTATGTTCTCCCTGCCAGGTCTGTCCACCACAGCGGCAGCTGCTGGGACTATATGCCTGAGGAAGACTGTAAATGTTTAATTGAAACACATGGCACAGAATCCTCATCTACCTCCTCAAAATCTGCCATAACTTTAGGGACAGGAAAAAATCATGACTATGAGAGAATTACAGATTATGGTGTGTTTTTTTTTTTTTTTAACTGCACTCTATAAATGCCAAGCTTTTATTTCAAAACAGCCTTTTATTCTGTTGCCATGAGACAACCTTCACAGTGTAAGCAGTTGTTCCTCACTTATGCACCTTGAGTTTCACCATTGAAAGATGTTTTGCAGTTATATACAGAATAGCTGATTGCTCATATCTGATGGGTGAATTCTTTCACCATCAATAGAACCCTTCTGTCTCTGTAGCCTGATAAGAGACTGAAATCTCAAACAAAACTTCAGTTCATCCTTTATTTACTACTCCCATTATCAAAATGGGACGCTTAGATACAATTAGTTTCAAACAAAACATGATTATTCCAACATTATTCTGTAGTTTTCTGGCTGGGGGAGGGAGACAGAATTAGAGCCACCTGGGTTTTTTTTTTTAAGTTGAAGCAATAAATCCTAAAGGTAGCCACAGGCCATTAAGAGGTGAATTACAGGAAATCATCCAGATCTGGGAGTGTTCAATGTTTATAGGGCTAAGTATGTTCGACAGGGTGTTTTCAAACACCGACTGGGCAGTGGCTCCTAATGAATAGAAATAAGGGGTTGATTACCTACTCAGTCTAATGTACTTCGGGAAATGAACCATGTGCATGAATGATGGATGAGATGTTAACTTGAATTTCCTTCTGCCCATCCCTGGTGCATGTCTAGATGGAAGTTAGATAGCCTAGGATTTAGGATCTGTCTTCTTTCAGTTAAACAGATTCAAATGTCAAATACCTTGTGCAAGTCATTGCTGAGGGTAGAATGTCCTAGATTTGTAAGGTTCACCCCTCTCCCCCCCCCCCAAAAAAAAAAAAAAGATCATCAGAGCAAGTGTTGGACTTTCAGACACAGTGCAAGATCCACCTATTCCCAGTGGTTTGAGCATGGATATAAATACCTACCTCAGAGGAGAGGTGTAAGTCTTAATGTTCAGGGTTTCTAAGACCCTTACTCAGACAGGTGCTGTGAATAGGCAAAGCCTAGTTAAAATAACAATCAGTATGTGTTCTCTACCCAGCCTCTCCCATCGAGAGGAGATATCCAGCTATACTTGAAGCAGTGTGGATAGTCCAACCAGTAAGTTATGTAGAGTACTTGCATGGTTTGAAACCCTCATTAAGTAATTGTGGCTTGTTAGTCCAGGCCATTCTTTTAGTATCCTATCCTGGCAGTTTAACGTAACAGGCAGTCACATCATAGCTTAGACCAGGGGTCGGCAACCTTTCAGAAGTGGTGTGCCGAGTCTTCATTTATTCACTCTAATTTCAGGTTTTGTGTGCCAGTAATACATTTTAACGTTTTTAGAAGGTCTCTTTCTATAAGTCTATAATATATAACTAAACTGTTGTTGTATGTAAAGTAAACAAGGTTTTTAAAATGTTTAAGAAGCTTCACTTAAAATTAAATGCAGAGCCCCCCCCGGATTGGTGGCCAGGACCCGGGCAGTGAGAGTGCCACTGAAAATCAGCTCGCGTGCCACCTTCGGCATGCGTGCCATAGGTTGCCTACCCCTGGCTTGGACTGTACACTTTTAGGGTCAGGGTCTGCCTCTCTGTGTTTGTATAGCATTTAGCACAACAGAGTTCTCAGCTCAGTTGGGACTGCTGTGATACAAATTATAGAAAAGCAAAAACACTTCCCCCCCCCCCCCCCCCCCTTGAGCTGCAACAGAGTGGGGGAAAATAACAGTAAATTGGGTGTGCTGGCTTAAAAATAAAATATCTGGTCTAATGCCCCAAAACATGCAAGGTCTTAATAGCTCTAGCAGTAGTGGGAGGGGAGAAATGCCTTCCTTTCAAAAAGGAAGGTGGCATACTGCACACTTGCCGTTCCAAAAGCTGCTACTTGTCGTGCTCCTGTTTTAAAGTTTCAGAGTGGTAGCCGTGTTAGTCTGTATCAGCAAAAAGAACGAGGAGTACTTGTGGCTCCTTAGAGACTAACAAATTTATTTGAGCATAAGCTTTCGTGGGCTAAAGCCCACTTCATCAGATGTATGCAGTGGAAAATAAAGTAGGAAGATACATGTTCATACATTCTGTGTGTGTGTGTGTGTGTGTGTGTGTGTGTGCCTCCTGTATTTTCCATTTCATGCATCTGATGAAGTGGGCTTTAGCCCACGAAAGCTTATAGACTCATAGACTTTAAGGTCAGAAGGGACCAATATGGTCATCTAGTCTGACCTCCCGCATGATGCAGGCCACAAAAGCTGACCCACCCACAACAGAATCTTCCAGCCTGCGACCCCTGCCCTATGCTGCGGAGGAAGGCGAAAAACCTCCAGGGCCTCTGCCAATCTACCCTGGAGAAAATTCCTTCCCGACCCCAAATATGGCGATCAGCAGAACCCCGAGCATACAGGCAAGATTCTACAGCCGGACCCTCATTTTACCCGCGATGGCACGTTAATGCCTAATTGACTAAAATCACGTTATCCCTTCAAACCATTCCCTCCATAAACTTATCAAGCCTAATCTTGAAGCCAGAAAGGTCTTTCGCCCCCACCGTTTCCCTCGGAAGGCTGTTCCAAAATTTCACCCCTCTGACGGTTAGAAACCTTCGTCTAATTTCAAGCCTAAACTTCCCCACGGCCAGTTTATATCCATTCGTTCTCGTGTCCACATTACTACTGAGCTGAAATAATTCCTCTCCCTCCTTGGTATTAATCCCTTTGATATATTTAAAGAGAGCAATCATATCCCCCCTCAGCCTTCTTTTGGTTAGGCTAAACAAACCAAGCTCCTCGAGTCTCCTTTCATAGGAAAGGTTTTCCATTCCTCGGATCATCCTAGTGGCCCTTCTCTGTACCCGTTCCAGTTTGAGTTCATCCTTTTTAAACATAGGAGACCAGAACTGCACACAGTACTCCAAACGAGGTCTCACCAGCGCCTTGTATAACGGAAGCAGCACCTCCCTGTCCCTACTAGAAATACCTCGCCTAACGCATCCCGAAATCGCATTAGCTTTTTTCACAGCCACGTCACATTGCCGACTCATAGTCATCCTGCGATCAACCAGGACTCCGAGGTCCTTCTCCTCCTCCGTCACTTCCAACCTATGCGTCCCTAACTTATAACTAAAATTCTTGTTAGTCATCCCTAAATGCATCACCTTACACTTCTCACTATTAAATCTCATCCTATTATTGTTACTCCAATTTACAAGGTCATCCAAGTCTCCCTGCAGAATATCCCGATCCTTCTCCGAATTGGCAATACCTCCCAACTTTGTCATCCGCAAACTTTATCAGCCCACTCCTACATTCGGTTCCGAGGTCAGTAATGAATAGATTGAATAAAATCGGACCCAAAACCGAACCTTGAGGAACCCCACTGGTGACCTCCCTCCAACCCGACAGTTCACCTTTCAGTACTACCCGCTGCAGTCTCCCCTTTAACCAGTTCTCTATCCACCTCTGGAATTTCATATCGATCCCCATCTTTTCTAATTTAACCAATAATTCCTCGTGCGGCACAGTATCAAACGCTTTACTAAAATCGAGGTAAATTAGATCCACCGCATTCCCTTTATCTAGAAGGTCTGTTACTTTCTCAAAGAAGGAGATCAAGTTGGTTTGGCACGATCTGCCTTTCGTAAACCCATGTTGTAATTTGTCCCAATTGCCATTCACCTCAAGGTCCTTAACTACTTTTTCCTTCAAAATTTTTTCCAAGACCTCCTTGCATACTACAGAAGTTAAACTAACAGGCCTGTAGTTACCCGGGTCACTTTTTTCCCCCTTCTTAAAAATAGGAACCACATTAGCTATTTTCCAGTCCGTTGGTACCACCCCCGAGTTTACAGATTTATTAAAAATTATCGCCAAGGGGCTTGCAATTTCTCGCGCCAGCTCCTTCAATATTCTAGGATGAAGATCATCCGGTCCGCCCGATTTAGTCCCATTTAGCTGGTCAAGTTTGGCTTCCACCTCTGATACTGTAATTGCAATCGCCCCTCCTTTATTCCCCTCTGTCCCGCTCCCTCTATTCCTAAGCCCTTCATTAGCCTTATTAAACACCGACGCAAAATATTCATTTAGATATTGTGCCATGCCTAGATTATCCTTAATCTCCACTCCATCTACATGCTTCAGCGGTCCCACTTCCTCTTTCTTTGTTTTCTTCCTATTTATATGGCTATAAAACCTCTTACTATTGGATTTAATTCCCCTCGCGAGGTCCAACTCTACACAGCTTTTGGCCTTTCTCACCGCATCCCTACATGCTCTGACCTCAATAAGGTAGGTTTCCTTGCCGATCTCTCCCCTCTTCCATTCTTTGTACGCTTTCTGTTTTTCCTTAATCGCCCCTTTGAGACGCCCGCTCATCCAGCTAGGTCTAATTCTCCTGCCTACTAACCGTTTCCCCTTTCTCGGGATACAGGCCTCGGACAGCTCGTGCAACTTCAACTTGAAATAATCCCAGGCCTCATCTGCCTTTAGCTCTCTAAGTATGTTAGCCCAATCCACTTCCCTAAGTAGTTGCCTTAATTTATTAAAGTTGGCCTTTTTGAAATCGTAAACCTTAGTCACAGTTTTATTTCTGTTAATCCTTCCATTTAGTTTAAACTGAATTAGCTCATGGTCACTCGAGCCAAGGTTGTCCCCTACTACCATTTCCTCAACGAGGTCCTCACTACTCACCAGCACCAAATCTAAAATGGCATCCCCCCGCGTCGGTTCAGCTACTACTTGATGAAGGAATTCATCTGCTAGCACGTCTAGGAACATCTGAGCCCTATTATTGTTACTAGCATTTGTTCCCCAATCTATGTCCGGGAAGTTAAAGTCCCCCATGATTACACAGCTCTTATTAGTTTTTACTTCCTTAAAAACATTAAATAGTTCTCTGTCCGCATCCAGGCTAGATCCCGGCGGTCTATAGCACACCCCAAGCAGTATCTCAGGGGAGGCTCTAGTAGTTCTTTTACCCAGTGTAATCATTGCCCAGACAGACTCCGTCTTATCCATTCCATCACTTATTATTTCTTTACATTTTAGCTCATTATTGACATACAGTGCCACACCCCCACCTTTACCTTTTTTCCGGTCATTCCTAAACAGCACATACCCTTCCATACCTGTACTCCAGTCATGACTACAGTTCCACCACGTTTCGGTTATTCCTATGATATCAGGTTTCATTTCTTGGACCAGGAGCTCCAATTCCTCCATTTTGTTACCTAGGCTTCTCGCATTGGTGTATAAACATCTTACCGTATGCTGTCTATCCTTTCTCCCATTAGTTATGCACTTTGGTACGGACCCCGTAGTGTCCATCCGTCCCCTCCTTCTTATGTCCAATTCCCTACCCCTATCTATATCTGTGCTTATCTCTTCGCCCTCTTTTTCAGTGTTGGAATCTGGCGTGGAGATTAACTGGACATCTCCCAACCGTCTCCCCCAAATTCCTAGTTTAAAGCCCTTTTGATGAGATGAGCCAGCCTCCCTCCCAGAAGTCTATTTCCTTCCCTACTTAGGTGAAGTCCATCCCGTGAGAACAGCTGTCTGTCCCCGAAAGCCTCCCAGTGGCCATACATCCCAAAGCCCTCCTTATAGCACCACTCCCTCAGCCAGCTATTTATCCTCACAATTCTGTCTGCCCTTTGCTGTCCTTCTCTAGGAACAGGCAGAATCCCACTGAAGATAATCTGAGCCTCGACTTCCTTAAGCGTCTTCCCCAGCCTGGCATAATCTCCCTTGATTCTCTCTAGCGAGAACCTAGCCGTGTCATTCGTTCCTACGTGAAGGACAATCAAGGGGTTCTTACCTGCTCCTTTTAGGATCCTTTTCAACCGCAGGTCCACATCCCGTATCTTAGCGCCCGGCAGACAGCACACCCTTCTGTTTTGTGGGTCCGCCCTGGTCACAGGCCTGTTTAACCTCCTCAGTAAGGAGTCCCCAATCACATAAACCTGCCTTTGCCTAGGAGCAGCGCAATCTACCAATCTATCCCCTGTTCCCTGCGGCCGTAACTCCTGTCTGTCTCCATTTTCCCTTATAGTCCCCCTATTGCCATCCTGTATCCTCCCGGGGCCGAGTATTGATGCTGTCTCCATCAACTCCTCCCCCCTGTCTATTGGACTAGCTGCCCTTCTTTTCTTCCTCTGCCTCCCACCATCAGTTACCACCTGCTGCGTCCCCTCCTCGTTAGCCAAACACCCAAACCTGTTCCTATTTATGCTCAAATAAATTTGTTAGTCTCTAAGGTGCTACAAGTACTCCTTGTTCTTTTTGTTTTAAAGCTTTCATTCTTTGGAGGCAAAGTAGCAGTGAACATTCCAGCACAGTTAGCCACATTCAGAGCTCATGGATTCACTGCATCTAAATCAGGCGGAAACAGTCATTTTCTTGTCATTAATTTAGATACCAGACTGAACATTGCAAATGGGTGAGTGAGACTGGGTGCAGTGATGGATGAGTTGTGGTGGGCTTATTCTCAACTTGAAGTGAGAAGCCAGTCCTATGATCTGAGTGCTGACTGCCCAGGCTCTTGCATACCTATAACTGAAGGTCTTTGGTTCCTCATTTAGGGCTCGGGGAAATCGGTGTTTGACTGCAGACGCGCATGTAAATGCAAAACCTTGGGAAACTTACCTGGTTTTGTTACATACCCAGAGCATGTTCCTCAAATAATTTGCTAAGGTTCACCATCATGCTAAGCAAACTCCTGACTCAGTTTCACGGTGAGACTTTGAGTTAGTTTGAACCTGATACAGACTAAGGGCATGTCTACACGGCCCTGCAGTTTACCCAATGGGGGTGTGAATAGCAATGCGCACCAATGTGCTGTGCTGTATCTCCCTGATGTGGATGCTGAGGGCGCGAACTAGTTCACGTGAACGTAGTCCTCTTCAAGCAGGACTATACTGATGCAAAGCAGGAACCTTGCAGTTTGTGCCTTCAGTGTCCACATGGGGCAGTTACAGCACAGCACTTTGGTGTGCATTGCTATAGAACTAACTTCTTAGTCCAGTGGTTCTCAACCTATTTATGTGGCCCACAACATATTATATGGGCCGCATCCAATACTACCTGTATGGCTCTGAGGATGTCACAGGGCCGCAGCTTGTGTGTTGTTTGGGCCGCAGGTTGAGAACCACTGCCTTAGTCTCTAATACATTAGCATTAGAGGTGCAATGGATCAAGGAAGGTAACTTGACTGACTGGGAGGTTGGGTTTGTTTGAAGACCACCACTGGCAGGCTTCCTAGAGGCCTCCAGTGCAGTTGGTTGGGGATTCTACAGCTGTTCCAGATGCATTTAATTACAAAAAGAGGTTTCTCTTGAATATGGAAATAAGTAATACAATCACTTCAGTACCCTTTGTTACTTTGATGTTAAATTCAATTTATATTGCTCCCGGTCTTTTCAGTTTGAAGCATGCTGTGGAACTTGATATTGAAAATGCTAATTGTGACTTTTGGCACCCGGGAAAGTGTGAGGAGGAGGTAGTTCAGGTTTGAGACTAGTATGCTCGCTAACTGATGAAGTATTCAATCAATAGTGAAATAATTAATAAGGTTGCTAATGGAGTTTGCCACATGAAGTCTGAGTCAGCATCTTTTTAAAATGGATAGCGATGGACTTCTCATCTATTTTTTCAGGCTGCCTGCAGACTGAGCAAGTCGTCACTACATCAGTGACTTGGGCAGTCTGGAAGGCTTTTTTCCAACTGTAAGAGCTAGACAGTAGTATGGGGGTGGGGGGAGGTGTTTGCATTTTTAAAAAACAGTCTCAGCTTCTGAATTAGTTCTCTGGCAGAGGGGTGGATTCTGCAGCACATTCCATGGTCAGAACAATGGCATATAGGAGGGCTCCATGCATACCATAGGGGTAAATGACACTGACTTCGACAGACAACTACAGCATGCTGTGTTTCATTAGGTCTCTGTGGTGCGGAGGAAGAGCAGGGGAAGTGCAGCCGAAGAAGAGGAGCATCCTTATGAGCTGTTGCTTACCGCAGAAACTAAAAAGCCGCTTGCAGTGGATAGAAAAACAAAAGGTAAGAGATGATACAGAAAGACAGCAGTGCCCAGACTGCCTGGGTTGGCAGATGTGACCAGCATGCAGGGGGCCGCAGGGGGAGAAATTTTATCCTAGCTATTTCTCTGGTTCGGATGGCTGGATTCTGTGCTGCAGTTATGTTCCTGTGGTAATCTGCTTCCATTCTCAGGGGAGAGGATTAAAATATTTCTGCCTCAATATCTACATTAAGTAAGAGGTTTTTTGCCCTTAAGGCAAATATGAGATCCTAGGGACTTGACCCATTGAACTTTAAAAATTAAAACACCAGAATCTCGCGCACAAAGCAAGCAAAACAGGAACAAAAAAGATCAAAATGGAAGAATAACCAATCCATTGCCACTAGGGAAAAATCCTGGTCAAGCGAGTCAGTCAAATACAAGTGTGTAAATACTAATGGGCCAGATCCTCAGCAGGTTTAAATCTGTGTCAATACATGTCAACTGAGGATCTGGCCCTGATATCACAATCCGAAATCAACAAATGCACCACTGGCTGTCAGAGCCAATTAGAAAAATAAATTAACCAAGGAAAAAAACAAACACAGACAAAGTAAGCTGCTGTTAGGCACCAGTTTAAAATCCGGTCATGCCATCAGATTAAATACTGCGCTTGGCTCTCTTCCCCCAGAGGGACCTTCATTTGGTGGTTTATGTGGGATTTGGGAACCCGGAGCGCTGTACACCACCCTGTATTTTGTAGGCGGGTATTGTTGCATTTGGTTTTCTTTCAAGAAAAGCTTTTTAGGTGAAAGATCTGCTCAGTGTGTACAACAGAAATGAGCAAGAGATCTGGGGGACTTAGTTGTGACTTCGGGTCTAAAGCAGCAAATGTTTCATCCTGAGACTGAATGAACAGTAAATATGACTTAGTGTTATGACTGTTGCTTGCTTGCCCTCCAAAATCACACTCCTTCTACTAGTCTATTCACAGATGCTAGTTTCCACTTCTTGAATGCACACAGTGGCAAAGAGGTCATTGATTTTTCTCACCAACCTTTGCCAGAGCTATTCGTTGTCTGATGCAAAACTGCAGTGGTTTTCAGGTTGATGCTTCACAGTCCCAAATGGGAGAAGTCCTTGGGTGATGGTGGTTGAAAAGCTATTTCATGTCTTCTAATGCTTGGCTTGAAAGGTTTAATTCATGTAGTTCAGGTGCTGCTGGATTTGTCTTTTCTGTAAGCTGTCAATGACAATACTGCTCCTTCCTCTTGCTCTTGTCTTTTTGCTTAATATGCTAGTGCATAAATAAGCATTGGATATGGGTGTGTGTGTGTAGTTACATATGCACAATATAATGTACTGTTCAAACTGTGGTACATTAAAGAGAGAATTCCTTGCACAAACGCATGGAGACTTCAGTTCAAATCTTGATCCAGGGTTCTCACCCTCAGCCTGGCACAAGCCATGAGTATTGCAGAGGCTGTGGGCCCAATCCCTTAAAAGAGGGAGGAGTTGATGGAAGCCCCTTGTCATCCATTTAGCTAAATAAGGAGCCGAAGAGGAATCCTGATTCCTGGCTAGTCTTCAGCCAGGAGGATAGGAGCCCTGAATCCAGGTTGGCGCTCTGGGGATGTCTCATTGTGGTTCTAATGAACCTAAAGAACCCCCCTTCTCCATTAGGAGGAGAGCAATCCAAGAATCTAACAGTGTTTGGTTTTGAGAGTCTGTATTGGTTCCTTTCATTTTGGTTTGAAATAGTTTGTTTAGATCTAGCACCGAAAAGTGGCTCAGCTCAAGTGGTGGGTAGGGGCTGCTGTTAGAGGAAATGGGGTCTAACAGTGTATTTCTCGGTACTATATAAAAGAATCTGAATGCAAGAAGCAGCAGTAAGCTTGGGGTGGGAGGGAGAAAGGTGAGGACTTGATCAGCTCTGCTCCTGTTGCCTCTCACAGCAAGTGGTGTTGGGGTGGGGAGGAGTGTTAGCAGAGCAGTCACTATCTTTCCAGTATCAATATTACTGTCACTTCTCCTTTTAAAATGGTGCTTTTTGTTCACAGCTCTTACCTTGAAAGTTAATGGATCAGTTTCTAAAGCAGTGAGATAATGTGTGAGATTGCAGTATGGCAAAGCTACAGGTGTTGCAGTTTTTCTCTGCCTGGCCAGCTCTCCTCATTCTGCGGGAACAGCAGTACTCTTGCAGGGCCCAAATGGCACAGGGGTCCGTTACAAACTGCATCATTTAACTCCAGGTGCTTTACAGCTCTTGTTTTGATTTTTTTAAGGCACAAAGTGCTGTTTTTAATGGTACTTTGCTTCATGTATAACTGCTGCCTCCCTTCTTGTGCTGCTGCTTTCCATCTTGTGTCCAGTCATGACTGCACATGTGTTCTTAGCCCCTGGGCCCTGCTTTCCTTTCGTGAGTGGATTAAAGCACTGTCAAGGTTGACCTGATGCTTTGGGCAGAGTTTCAGATCTGGTTTGGTTTGATCCAGACCAGCTTCCCATCTAATATGGAAAGGAATTTTGACAAGGTCTAACGTGTGTAGAAAGTTAAGTAATGTGATGAGAATTAAGTCAAGTCCACTGGCATGGTCCTCCCTTGTGGATTGGTTAGAGGGGCTTGGTAAAACCCAGTGCATCTTGTCAGATACGTCATAGAGGATGGGTGGGGGAAAAACATGCCCAGGTTTTGATGGTTGTTTTTTTTTTTTTTTTTCCCCCTTAGGGGAATCGCCATCTTCAGGTGCTATCAGCAGTAACCAGCTTCAGGTAGGAGTGACTTGGTTCTTTCTGATACAAGAGAAGCAAAATTTTCTTCTTTGACATCACAATTCTGTCTTTTTTCTGGGAGGTGGCAAACCACAAACTGTATTTCACTCCTGGGGGAGAGACATGAGTCTGCATTTGTACTGCTCAAGATGGTTCACAAGCCTAAGAGCAAAACAGCACTGCTATCTCCTAGTAACCAAAACATTGCTTAACTGCACCTTCTTTAAGGTGGAAAAGTCATTTCCTGAACTGAAGTATTTTTTTGAGGAGGGAGTGTGGAAATAAAATGCAAACAAGCTCACAAAGTAGGGCTGCATTCTCTCAGGGTGATGTGATATAAATTCTGTCCAGCATGATTCTTGAGTTACTAGATGTAAACATGTGCATGTGGCAAGCTTTTCCTGTTCTAGGCATAAATACTCACATTTAAAGTTTGTGCAAGTGAGCTTTTCTGCTTCCAATTTATTGCAAAAATAATATTCAGCTAGAGCCACTGGTTGTGCTTTGTGAGGCTGTCTGCCCCATCTCACCCAGCTGTTCTGGTCTCTTCTGTGCCACAGAAGATACAAACTTGCATGCAACTTTTGTAAGTAACTTTGTGGCATGATGCATTATAGTGGGTCCTTGCTGGGCAGGGGTAGGGAAGGGAAGATCCACCCTATAAACGCCGCCGTTAATCTTTGGATCAGGAAGCAGGGGCAAAAAGAGCGGAGAGAGCTTGATGCTTTTCATCCAGGGGACATTCGATAAGCCCTCCTGGTTATATAGCAGGGAGACTTAGACTTGCTTTGGGTGGGGAAGGCAACAGCAGTATATTTTTAGAATTCTTTAACAAGGAAAGTTTGGCTCGTTGAGTATTTCATGTTTGAAGATACCTGACTGCTGGCCAGAGAGCTTACTTAAATTCAGCTGTTCGGCTCTATACCAGGACTGAGTAACTTCATCTGCACCATGTCTGTATTTTGATTTAAATGGTTTTAATGTACGTGGCACTGTACAAACGAGGCGGCCTATGCTCAAAGGGGCTTACATGCTCGTTAGGTGTTACAGTCAATTCCTGTTATGTATGAAACCTTCAATGGAGATTGACTACAAGGGCAAGTGTCTTTGTATGTGTGTATTTATAATAGTTACTAAATGAGTTAAGAACATAAGAATAACCATTCTGGCGCTGTATTCTGTCTTCTGATGCTGGCCAGTGCCAGATGCTTCAGAGGGAATGAACAGAAGAGGGCAGTGTTGAGTCATCCATTCCCTGTCATCCAGTCCCAGCTTCTCGCAGTTATAACTGAAAGTCTCTATGGACAAAATGCATGTTACTAGGTTTTCAGAATTAAACCTTAAATATAAACTACAGGGGATATTTTCAAAGGCACAGATGAGTTAGGCACCCAGTTCTAATTAGTTCCCCCAGGTGAACTGCTTTTCTACCTATTCAGCAGAGAGCAATGGTTGGCATGTTTTTACCATTGCGATGAAGATGACCATACTGGCTGTAAGACTGGAATAATCTAAGTGTATTTGCAGGCCAAACCCCGAAAAGGCACGTCTTCCCAAGATGGTCAATGGCCATTGAATCGCCAAGGTTCTTCCGACCTCTCTCCTAGCCATTCCGAGCAATATCCAAACCCCGAATCACGCACAGTTGAGACCTCGACAGGTAAGGACCTCGCGCTTGTTGTGCATTTAGCCCCAATAGCAACCCTGCTTCTGTGCTTATCGGTGAGATTTTTAGTACTGGTTTGTGTTAAATGCCCTGAAATGTTCTCTCCCTCAAGGCTTTCATCTCTGCTTATTTGCTCTTCTCTGCAAGTGTCACTACCCCCACTTTGCCGCCTTCCTCCCTGGGGTATTTCTGTCCTGGTCTTGTGGTTGGCGCTTCATTTGAAGAGGCTGAATGCGTGGCTGTGCTTTCCCTTCTAACAGAGACCCCTTTGTTAGTCTTTGTGAGTGGAGCTTGGCCAGTCTGTTCTGTGTGGGCCCAAGTGTTCTAGCACGCGGCACAAACTATTGCCAGCCGCCTTTCTGCCTTCGGACAGAAATGCCATTAAATGTTAAACTGGGGTGTTGACGAAATGAACAGTTAGGAATAGAAAAGGAATGAGAAGAAAGAGGCTGCTAAGGCCATCAAGACTCACTGTCCAGTCTATGCAGTAATTTCCCCTGTGGTGGAACTGGTTACCATAGAGTAAATGATTTGTCATGATTAAAACAGGGCTTGACCTTGCCGTGTGTATGGATGGAACTCTCTTAATGTATTCCTGGTTTGTTACAGTCTTGTGTCCTTGATAGGTTGTCACGTGGCTCAGGGATACATTGAACACACGGTCTGGTCCTGCAATACTCTAGCATGGTTAAGTGTTGGGACAGCCCTAGCAGAGTAAGATATAGTGTAGGCAGGACCTTAGAGAGATTGTAACTGGAGAGATGTTTCATCTTCCCCTATTGGCAATTTCATTTGCAAACTTTACACTGCATTTATATGCATTGATGGTAATTTCCAGTTACCTCACTTCCTTAGAATTTTTAACCTACTTAATTTTCTGTTTTTGGGGTGCCGTACCTGAAATGGTCATAAGAGGGACTTGACACAGGCAAGAACTGTGAGCTCCCTCAGTGGGCTGCCCTACTGGCTAACCTCAATTCTGACTTGTGCTGCTGTTCTGTTCCCAGGCAGAAGCTGCCAGTTCTATAAGTTGTCTCTTGTATTTCTGTGGAACAAACAAATGTATAAGGGACTAAATAAAACTAATCAAACTCACGTTTGCAGCATTGCTGTGGCCGTGTTGGTCCCGGGATGTTAGAGACACAGGGTAAGTAAGGTAATACTTTCTATTGGACCATCTTCTGTTGGTGGAAGGGACAAGCTTTTGAGCATCACAGATCTCTTCTTCAGGTCTAGAGAAAGTAACCAGAATGTCTGAACTAAATACAAGGTGGGACAGATCCCTTATGCTTGTATTTAGTGGAGACATTCTGGTTACTTTCTCCGGACCTGAAGAAGAACTCTGGGAAACTCAAAAATGTGTCCCTTCCACCAAAAGAAGTTCAACCAATAAAAGATATTACATCACCCACCTTCTCTCTAATCAAACTCATGTTACTTGTGCTCCAATGTCTAAAGTAGCTTCCACAGGTAAACTGTTAATCCTGTGCCTGCTTTTAGTTTCCAAGAAAAGGACATGTTGTATTTATACAATCCAAGAACTAGTGTTTGAAAATGAGTAAATCAACCCTATTGCTAAAAAGGAAGCCCGTGTGAAAGGAGCCTATTTCACTCCAATCCATAGTTGACTGGCTTTTAGTCACAAAATTCAGTAGCACATTTGGCCCATTGATTGAGAGTGGTCCTCCTTGCTGTGATCTCGGAGAGCTGGCTGTCTCAAACAAGTGGACAAGGACTGGATGGGCCTTGGAAATGGACCTTCCCCGTCCCCTCTGGACATTCTCCTTACACTTCAGAGTTGGACAAGTCACATTATCAAGGCATTTGATTGATAATGTGTTCTCCAGCTGTAATTATCTTCTGGGTTGAAGACTTTAGTCTTGGGGGCAGCACGTTTCCCCAGTACTAAATTCAAGTGGTTACAATGTGTTTGTACCAGCAGTCATTGACAGGAGTATAATCCCTGACAGTTGATGAGAAAGTGGCAGTTCCCTCCAAGCATTTTAAAATCCTGTACAATTAGAATACACGTGTGCTATATGAATAAGGTGAGTGCCGCTCTGCTTCAGTGTGCCAGTTGGCAGTTGGGTTCAGTCAGTTATTCATGATTTATCCAGGGCACTGGTATTTGATATTAAGGATGTTAGTACGTTAGTAGCAGAGGAATAGTGTCAGATTTCTGGGACAGTCAGTACTGCAAGCAGCTTGCTGCAATAATAGATCAGACCATCTTGTGTTTAGTGGTTAGTTAACAGGAGAGACTTTCTGGTGGAGTGAGATGTTACCAGGTTAAGCCCTCTTTCCCCCCTCCCTTGAGTAAGGAGGAGAAGTTGAGCCCTGAAGCCACCAAAGAAGAAATCAGCTCTTTTTTGAGAAGTGATTTTGGAACTTTGCAGGTTAATTGCAGCCCAGCAGTTTCCCACCCCGCAATCTGAGCCAAGAATAGGGAGGTGCTGCTCTAAATAACACTTTGGCCTTTATGGAAATGTATCAAATGTTCCAGGAGTGTGTGTGTGTGTCTGTCTCTCTCTCTCTCTCTCTCTCTCTCTCTCTCTCTCTCTCTCTCTCTCTCTCTGCAGGATAGGGTTAGCACTTCTCCTGGCCTTATATAGCAAGGCCTGATTTGTTACTGTTAACGGGAATAAAACAACAAGGAGAGCTGCCAGATTGCATAAATCAGGGCAGTATTTGGAATTTCATAAATGCCGTGACTTTGGGTACAAGTTGAGCACTCAAACAATACTGAACTGTTCTCTATCGCTCAGTCTCTCGCCAGGGGAGGTGGAGTTTTGCTTCTCCTTCCGTGTTTTTTAATCTCTCTCTTTATTTCTGTCTCCATCCCCCTGAAGACCACAGGAGGAGCAGTGGTAGCCGGAGCCAAGATTCTGCAGACAGCCAGGACATCCAGGTCCCGGAGCAGTTTTCAGGGTTGCTCCATGGCTCTTCCCCGGTGTGTGAGATAAATGAGGACCCTTTCAGGCTCATTTCTTCTGTGGCCAAAGGAGGCACAGAGGGCACAGGCCACTCACCTGCTATGCAGTTGGAGGATGCTGATTTACCTATATCTGGATCAGTACGGACCAGTTCTCCTGAGCAAAACCAGAAAGCGATCTACGCAACGGTCCAGCCCAAAAACATCCAACAGGCAGAACCTGAAACTGCAGTGACTCCCCAAGCACTGCAGCACCCTGGTGGTGCAGAGGAAGAGGGAGACAGAGGCGGTGCTGGGGGCCGAGCCCACCTGGGAGGCAAGCCCAAAGCAGAGCTCAAACTCAGCCGTAGCTTGTCCAAATCAGATTCCGACCTCCTGACCTGCTCACCGACTGAGGACGATGCCATGGGGAGCCGGAGCGAATCGCTCTCAAACTGCAGCACTGGGAAGAAAAGGCTGGAGAAATCTCCGTCTTTTGCTTCGGAGTGGGATGAGGTAAGACTGACCTTGGCTTACTAATGCCTTAATGCTGGGAATGAGCTTGTGTGCTGTATGAGTTGCATCGTACTCAGTTTGTTGCGGGGAGAGAGTAAGTTGTGGGGCTTGAAGCATTATTCACCTTCCTTTGTGTTTACCCCAGTTTCTTTCATTATTTGTCTGTTTAATTACAACAAGCCTCTCAGTGGTTAAATGCCAGGAGATAGGCGTAATCAGAGCAGGCGTTCTTCTTAAACATTTGGAAATGTTCATATCCTGGGCTTCGCTTCTCTGGGCGTGTCCATCAGTGTGTTTTGGAACGGATTTTGTGTTTGCAAAAGGAGAGTTGTCGTGTTAGTGTCCCCTTCACTGGTCCTTCCCTCTGGAGTATCCCAGCCCAAAAGGGGAGGGGGGGTTCCCTTTCTAGGTCACCATTGCCTGTGGCGTGTGCAGAAAGGGATGTGGGTGAGGAAGGTGTGCTGGGTTCATGGGGTGGGAGGTAGGGAGGCTTTTGCACATTTATTAGATCTAGCTTATGTCTTGAAGTGATTAGTTCAGAGGGTGGTTAGAAGTCACTTTAGTGGAGTGCAAAAGGGAGGGGCCCTTATTTCATGCTTAGGAAGTTGGCCTTAGTGAACCATTCAACTGGGATTGTGTCCCTCTGAAATTGAGCACTGCAGCATTACTGAAACATTCTTTGGAGATGATTCCATACTGGTAGAGCAACAGAGCTATGTAAAAGATGAGCCCAGATCAGCCACTCGTTGTGTACTGAAAGGGAAACCCTCCCCGGGAGAGAATCGGATTCATGAAGGCTGCAGGCGTGCCAGGCCTGTAAACGGCTGGCGAAAGGGAATCCCATACCCAATGGGACATGTTCATGGTGTTCCAGTGAAACTGTCAGTGACCGTACCCCTTGCTCAGACTGTATGTGTGTTGATTGGGGCTCAACCTCTGCACAATCCAAATTAAGTATTATCTTTTATCGGTTACATGGCTGACGGATGGGTGAAACTTACCCCAGGGAGAAGGGATGTACTCAGAAAATACTGCTAAACAAAAATCCTCCAAGGTAACTGAGCAAGTGTCTGTGGGCCTCCTCCTTTTGTTGAAGCACATTCCCCATCTTGCTTCCAGGAGACATTCACACCAACTGAGCGTACTTCCACAGCTGTCTTGGTTACAGTGTCTGTGCAGTTATTGATTACCTGTGTCAATAATACCAAAGCTATAAGGGATTGATTCTTAAGGAGAAGGTTGATCTGTTGGGACTCAGTTATTTATTTTTGCTGTGCTGCTGTCACACTTCATTTGAAATTCCTACCCCAGATGGCTGTTTCCAGAGGAGCCCTAAACTACATAAGGGAAAGCCCAGCTCTTTGCCCTCTTTGGGTTTAATTGCTACAGTGGTTGGACCGGTAGCAAGAGTGTAATCACTGTTAGAGCTTCCCTGCTTTGTATAGTTAGGTGGGCAAGCTTGCCCACCTATCTCCCTGCTTGCTTGCAGATAGATTGCAGAACTATTTGCCATGTTAACACTGGATGGAACAGAGACTCTTTAACCTACAGAAAAGTCCAGAGTGTCATACAGACACATGCTGGTAATGGTTCCGACCAAGAAGAGAATTGGGGAGAGGAGGCTAGGGGGAGTGAATGTAAAGGATTCCTGCCCTTAATCTAAAATCAAACCACTCTAATTTAAAACTTTATTTTCAAAACCTTAATGTTTGAATCTTTTTTTAAGGGATGTGTTGGGGTGGAGGGATTGGATCCTGAGAAAAAGCTATTTTAATCTTTTGTATTGCCCTGCATCTAGAGGGCCCAATGAAGTTCAGAGGCCCATTATGCTATCTTTTCCCCACAGCTGTTGTCCCCTGATCATCTGTAGGATTTAAGTGTCTTCTTGTCTCTTTTTTTTTATTTTCTTTTTAACCCTCATGAGGCATCAGTGCTTCCCTTTATCCTGATCTGGGTTGTTTCCCCATGACCTCCTTCAGAGACACGGCTGTGCTGGGCATTTTCAGGTGTTTGAAAGCATGCAGTGCTCATATTATGCATTGGAAGCGGGTTGAGTAATAAACCTTATTAATCTCTGGATTCGTGGGACATCATGCCTGCCTCAGAATCATCATTTGTAATAAGGCAATGTGGCTTAGTGGATAGACCACTGATCTAGGGTGCCGGAGATCTGGACTCGGTTCCCGGCTCTACTGCTGACTTTGGCCCAGTCACTTCGTTCTGTTTATTTTTTCCAATCTGTAAAATGGGGATAATGATGCTGACCTCCTTTGGAAGATGCTTTGAGATCTACTGAGGAAAAGGATTACAGAAGAGCTAAATACTGGCAGTTACTACTTCAGGTGGGGGTCAGGCCACTGATGCTGGATCTGCTGAGTTTCTGCTCCAGAGAGGCACCAGTCAGTACAGCGTGTTATAGGGGCAGGTGTGGAGGGGCAGCTGCGCAGTGAAATGTGCTCATTGCATGCCCCACATTATGCTTGGGCTAAGGCCTATGCTCATTTGCAATTTTAAAATGTTTGGTATTGTATCATCCCTGCAGGTGAGAAATGTCTAACCCCTCCCTTTTCACCAGCTCCAAAATTCACACCTGCAAGTTTGTATTGTGACAACTTAAATGGGCAGTAGAGAGACTGGTCTGATGGCAGTTAGAACTCTAGTGATGAGACTAAAGAACTCTTCAGTTTTCTCTCAAAGGTTTACTCATCCCCTGGATGGGTTAATGCAGCCGCTTCTGAATTAGGATGTGACTTACAGCCTCTGAATGAGCATCTGGTTAATGTAAAACCGCACTGAGCCTGGAGCTCTTCTGCTTTTGACTGTTTGCAATGAGAGTATTGGCAGTGGGATAATCTCCCATTGGTGCATGGCAGATTTACACATGTTATTTCATTAATGTTAATATTTATGCAGATAGCTAGAGGGGAAGAGAGTCCCTGTCTGTTGCTCTATGCAGTACAGCCATTAAAATCTGTCTCACCCAGTGGCTTTACTAAAAGTGGGCATGCCTCCTTGTGGAGTCAAGTGTTTCAGGAGTGACCTTCGTGAACTCATGAGGCAGATGGGACAGCAAAGCTGGGGGGAGAGAAGAGCAAAGCCCATGTTGCTTTTGGGCTATCTGTGATGGTGCCAAATAAGTCCATAGATGGTGAAGAAAGAAGGTAAATTTTGCCTTGAAAGGTCTGATCCCTTCGCAGGCTCATCACTGTCGGTGAGCTCCTTCCCCAGATAGCTGAATCTCCTTTGTTTGGAAGGGGAAGGTGGTGCCCGTCTCTGCAAGAGGGTGGGATGAGGAAACAGTGGTTCACTTGGCAAAGATCTCTCCTATTGCTGACTTGCTGTGGAGAGCAGCTCCCCCACTCTGTAACCCTGGTCCAAATAATAGGACAATATTACTTTGTGCTCAGTGCTGCAAAAGAATCTATTTAGTGTCTGTTTCCTTTCTGTCTCCTGACTCGCTGTCCGTTTCATGTGAACATGAACACACACGCTCTCCCCCTCCGCTGTCGTCATCTGATATAAACTCCCTACAAGCCAGACGTAGGCATCATCAAAGCAAACAGCAATGCAGCATCGGGTGGGAGAGAGGAGCGAATCTGGCTTGATCCCTCATGTGAATGGGAATGAAGTTTGTGTGAGAGAGGAACTGCATGAGGTAGAGCCTCTCATTAGCATAAATATTTGAATCCTTCAAAACTTGGCTGAGGGCTAAAGTGATAAATTTGTTTTTCGTAATTGGTTCATGAATATTTAGCAGCCGTGAGATGAGCACACAGCAGTCACAGCACACTATGAATTTTATATGAGAGAATAAACTTATGTTCATGTTTTGGAAGGGGAGGGGACCGTTTGGTGCAGGCAGAGAGATGATGCCAGCCCAGCTTCAGGAGCACTTTAGTTGGTGCATCTGTTCTCCCTTCCTCCCCTCTCGGCTGTAGAACAGTTTCAGATCTCACTCTGCACATCTGAGTTCATATGCTTGGAAGAGCCCCCCCGTCGCATGCAGGCAAACTGATTGCCAAATGATATTTAATAGTTTTATGTTTATTGTAGTGCCTTTTATCCAAAAGAGACCTAAGACACTTTATAAATTGGACAGAAATCAGTTCATCCACCTTGGAAATACAGCCACCTGGGTTGAAACATATATCTAGTGTTTAACAGCACCCTGGAACAGTATACAACAGCTTAGGATAAAGTAAAGAATATCCAATTCAAACTGTAGAGTGTATTTAGGTAGAGAAAAGGTAACTATGCAAACCAGAATTTGGCAGGACACTGGAGATATAGAGCTCATTATTTATTCCTTTCCCTTCTTCCCAAGATGAATGCCCTGCTGAAATCCTGAATAAACAGAAAAGCAACTAGTTAATGTATGGTTTGGAAAACATAGTAATGTAATCGCCCAGGAGTCCCAATCCTGTGTCTTCCTTTCAGGATCTAGTGTTTCTACAGCTGTCCAGAAACCATTTTGTTGTTCCTCACCCAGGCTATATCGCAATTTGTCCTCTGTTGTCTTACCCATCTACCAGGGCCGGCTCTAGGATTTTTGCCGCCCAAAGCAAAAACAATTTTGCCCCCCCCCCTTTTTTAATTACCCCCACCCCTGGCCCCGCCTCAACTCCGCCCCTTCCCCAAATCCCCAGCCCTGCCTCCTCCCCCCAGGCTCTCAAGCCTGGGAGGGAGAGCAGCGGCGCGCGAAACGGCTGTTTCGCATGCCGCGGCCGCTCGGGATCTCCCCCCTCCCTCCCAGGTTTGAGAGCCTGGGAGGGAGGGGGAGACTCCGAGTGGCCGCAGCGCGGGCGCCGCTTCTCCCCCTCCCTCCCAGGCTCTCAAGCCTGGGAGGGAGGGGGAGCAGCGGCGCGCGAGCGGCAGCGGAGGTGAGCTAGGGCGGCCGGGGCACATTTTTAGGGGTGGCATTCTGGCGCTGGCCATGCCGCCCCTAAAAATGTGCTGCCCCAAGCACCAGCTTGTTTTGCTGGTGCCTAGAGCCGGCCCTGCCATCTACTTGCTTATACTAAGAGAGATCCTAATTCTAAGTGGAACTTCACCACAATAATTAACTAAACTTCCAGAACACTAATGGGGGAAAAACTTCCTGACTCTGAGATCTATTAGTCTGAGGATTAGCCTCCCAAAGGAAGTGGTGGAAGCCCCATTGCTGGGCTTGAGTAAACTCCCTAAAATATACTGTAGAGAACCCAACCACTCCCGCATTGACTAGGGAAATGGAATAGATGATCTTTGGCAATAGATACTCTTAATCTCTAAGCTCTTGGTTCTATGAGCCTATAAACATTTAATATACAAGCATTTGAAGGGTTTATAAACAAGGATAATTACGTAGAGAGTTTAACCAGAAGCAGTGGGATGAAATTAAATGAAAGACCCTAGGTGGACTATCAGGATAACAGTCCTGACAGCGAGATCTTATGGGATGGTGTCCAAGAGAAATGGGTAGAATCCCCATTGCTTCCAACATTTAAAATGAGACTAGGCAAAACATAGGAAATGTAGGGAACAGGCCTGCACTAGCCCAGGGATTTGAGTCCTGTGCTTTCTATAATAGGTATCTTACGTTCCAGTACGTCGAAGCATGAATTTTCATCTCTTCAACTCCCTCTTTGCACTCAGCACTTCCACCAGTGTTACATGAGCTGCAGTGATGTAACTTGGGATGATTTCATCAGATCTCTCCCTGTTCTGGGAGCAGAGAATATCCAGCTGTGCTGATTCGGCTCAATATGAGGCAGCCTGGGCTCCTGTACAATGACTAAGCTGCACATTCTAAAGCATATGCCTACAATAAAACACAGCACTTCCACTGCAATCTTGGGGCTCAGCGACTACTCGTTCATGACGTGGGACAGTTGATTGACTTGCCTAGACAGGCGGAAAATTGCCCACACGTGCACTCTCAGCTAGAATTTTGTATTGAGCTCAGGGTCGTTTTTAAGTGGTTTCTGGATCAATATCACTTAACAGCTAAAGTGCTGTAAATGTAGTTCCTGTTATATGCATAACATTTAAGGCATCAGTTCTGAGTGGAATTGGGCAACGCAAGTGCTAACATAAGAATGGCCATACTGGGTTGGACCAATGGTCCATCTAGACCAGTATCCTGTCTTCCATCAGTGGCCGATGCCAGATGCTTCAGAGGGAGTGACTAGAACAGGGCAATTAGCAAGTGATCCATCCCATCATCCAGTCCCAGCTTCTGGCAGTCAGAGGCTTAAGGACACCCAGAGCATAGTCTTGTGTCCCTGACCATCTTCGCTAATAGCATTGATGGACCTATCCTCCATGAACTTATCTAATTCTTTTTTGAAACCAGTTGTACTTGTGGCCTTCAGAACATTCCCTAGCAATGAGTTCCACAGGTTGACTGTGTTGTGTGAAGTACTCCCTTATGTTTGTTTTAAATGTTCTGCCTGTTAATTTCATTAGGTGGACCCCTGTGTCGTGTGTTACGTGAAGGGTCAATAACACTTCCTGACAGTGAGATCTACCATATCTTCCCCTTGTTTAAGGAGCACAAGTTCCTGGCAAAACTGGCTTCTCATACAATCAATTCTCTTGTCTGGTTGACTCCACAGAGGCAGTTCATTGCTCAGAATTATTGATGCCTAAATAGCTGCCTTTATTATTTAAGGGACCTGTGTTCTTGGTAGAGTGAGGGTTGGTTGGATATTTATGGTAGCCAGTGCCCAGGGTTTCCCTGATTAGTGTATGAATTGACCTTTTTACTCCTTCATCCTGTCCCTTAGCATAAAGAGTTTCAGCTTTTACACTCTTGTGGTGTCATCATAATGCACTGCTATATTTGTGTTGTGAACTAGTTGGTTTTCTAGGGCTATATCTGTCAATGAGGAAAAACGTGGCCACTACCATACATGCAGTAGCAAGGAACTGGCCAGGCCATTGAGAATTAGCTTCGGACCCTGCTCCCGATATTTCTTAATCCACCATATTTACAGTTGTCGAGCATCAAATGAGCAGCTCCTATGCTGAATTTCTGATGCAGTTCTGTGGTCCATGCTAAGTCCCTGCACCAGCTCTATAAAGTGATGTGCCTGCTTTGTGTTCTAGTTTTAGCCCTTTCGACAAGAGCGTTTCTTCTGAAGGAGGATTAAAGAGAACTGTAAATAAAACATGCATGTTTTAGATTTGTTAGACAAAGGAAATGCACAATCCCACAGATTTATCAGTTAGAAACCACTTGGATACATGTGTTCCCCAGAGTGTGAATTATTTAGCTGATGAATTAATACTTCATGTCTAATGATGGCACTGGACAACACTGCCCTGCCCCTCTTTCATATAAATAATTGGACTGGGGCGTAATGTTCTACTATCAAGTCAAATTGCTTTTCTCAATTCTCCACTTCCAGGAATTGTAGAGATGCTGTTGAATTGGCTCATCTTTTTTGATGGTTGATGGTTCATTAGTATCAACATTGAGAGTAAACTGTTGCACATCTGTAGTGTCCTTTCACCATGTAAGATCTCGGCTCTCTTAGGTCCCAATACAGCTGGTACCAATCACGGAGGTAATTTTAAGCACGTGAGCCCCATTAACTGCTCATGTGCGTACATAACTAGCTGAATGAGGGCCTTAGTGAATTAAAAATACCTACTACTTATGTAGCCCTTTTTATCAGTACATCTCAAAGTGCTTTGCAATCTTTCACGTGTGTATCCTTGCAACACCCCTGTGAGGAAGGGAAGTGCTATTATTCCCATTTTCCAGATGGTAAACTGAGGCACGGAGGGACTGTGACTTGCTCAAGGTCACCAGGAATTCTGTGGAAGAGAAGGGAATTGTACCGCCGTCTCCCAATTCCTGGGCTAGTGCTCTAACCACTGGGCAAGTCTTCCTCTCTAAGACCATAACCTTTGGTTTTTGAGGGTTTTAGGTTTAGTTGGTTTTGCACGGCTGGCAAAAATCATGTAATTGTACTGTAGTAATGTATTTATTTTTAAAAATTTAATTTTGAAAATTGAGATTTTTGTTTTGATAAAAATTAAAAACAATTGCATTGAAATACAAAACTTTTATTTTATGTTTGGTGCAAAAGCCACCATTTCATAAAAATATCACCAAACAGTGCAAAATGAGAGGGCCAGAATAGTTACTTTTGTGCTTAGTGAAATGTAACTTATGAGTTTAACATGGTACCTATTCTGACAAGCCAGTATGACTTATCTGCTGGGTAACAGCTCCCTTACACTTTGTGTGTGTGTAGGTCACTGTTAAAATACTTACAATTCAAGTTGAAATCTGATTGTGAGAAAACAGTACACCGCACTGTATATATATATATTTTTTTGACACTGGGAGACTGACGGCTTTAAGGTCACGTCTGTCACTGAATTCCATATTTTGTTTCTGCAGTTCTTCTTAACTTTCTAACAATGAAGTGCCAAGGGCCAGTGTGTGTGCGTTCCTTCCTGATGTATCCTTTCCACCTGTCCCCTTTCTGTAGTCTTCTCTTGTCTGGTCCCACCTTTTTGGTGACCCAGTCTTAGTTTTTGGAGAACAAGAAAATCTCCTTTGTCACTTCTCAGCAGCTTTTACTTCCTAAAGTTTTTTTTTTTCTGTGTGTGTTTATATTTTCATGTTTAATTTGCCCTCTGAACTGCAGGACCAGGCAGGGTCTGTTTTGTTTGCAAACTAAAATATTCTTTGCACATTTTCTGGCCTCTGTCATTTGTTTTGTGCTGGCTTTAATTTCTGAGGATTAATTCCAATGTTCCTCTCTTTAGCCATTTAAAATGCTGAAATATTTTATTTTTCTATGTCAATGTGGCCAATGTTTTTATCTGATTCCTACTACTTTCTAAACAAGCATGTCTACACCACGCTTTGCATGTCCTTGATGGTCTCTTAAACTAGACTTAATAAAGTAATCTGGAGAGAATTGCTGGAGTCTGATAAAATGCAACATAAGTTTGCTCTTTTCATTTCCCCTGATTTAGAGCACAAAAGTTTTTACCCTGCTCTCTAACTCAAATCTCCCCTCACCTCCAATGATGAGGCCTTCCATCCGGAGACCTTGAAAGATTATCCTTCCTCTCAGCTAAGGGTGTCTGTATTTAGCAAATGGATGCCATGGAAAATATTTATTCATTGTATATAGACAGCATGCCTGCTAAAATCACAAACCATAATAAACTGTCTATATCAACAATACCAAAACTGGATAAATACATGTGTTTGCAGACCTCCTGAGCACATTGCAAACTAGTGTTCTGTTGAATAAAGGGAAGTGCAAGTTCCAGGTTTGAGGGAACAGTGCACAGTCCTCCATACTTACAGCTCTAGGCCCGTTCAAGTTCCCTGGCTGTTTTCAGCTGTCCAAGTGTGAGGAGAGAGACTACAGTGCAACTGATTTAAACCATAAAGAATTGTATAGGTCAAAACCAACATCTTGACTTTTTTACTCAGAAACCAATTTGAGATTATTGTAGGCTGTGGAGCACAGGTGGACAAATCATGCTGAAAGGAATCGCTCCAGCCCAGGGCCGGCTCCAACTTTTTTGCTGCCACAAGTGGCGAAGTGGGGAAAAAATAAAATAAAATAAAGCCGATCGGCGGCACTTCGGCGGCAGCTCAATCGCGCTGCTTCATTCTTCTGCGGCAATTCAGCGGCGGCTCAAAAAGGAAGAGAAGGACTGAGGGACTCGCCACCGAAGACCCGGACGTGCCGCGCCTTTCCATTGGCTGCCCCAAGCACCTGCTTCCTCCAGCCTTCTGTCAAATGCATGGAAGTCTCACTTTTTTAGTCTCCTGGTGTTTTGATCTGAGAAGCACATTTCTCAAGTAATGCAAATACATGATCTTACAGCAGGGTTTGTACATGGGAATAAACAAACACAGTTTATTATTTGAATTGTATCACTATACCAGCATAGCAATGTTGCAGGTTAAATATCAGCTACTGTATGTGGAGGAATTTTTACTCGGTTGCACAGAGTTTTGTGTTTATGCCCTAAATACAGATCTAAATGCACAATGACTTCTGTTCTTTCTCTCTCAGATTTGTAGGTCACCAATCACAGGTGCTAGGCTGGGTATGTAGCTAAGTTAGTTTGTTTCCAATATACTGGAATAATCTAACCATTTCCGTTCATTGGATAGCTGGTTGAGTTGCGGTATCAGTTTTTCTTGAACTGCTAAGTAGCATGTGACCTCAACATTCTGGCATTGAAGCTTTTAATGCAGTTAATGTAAATTATGCATGCTGTGTAACGAATATTTTTAAAAATGTGACCAATTTGATCATTTTTGATCCCATGGCACTTTTTTCAAAAACAGGGATGTTCAACGCTAATGCCCTTGCCAAATTCTCACTCTAATTGCCTTCTGCCTACCTTAATTTTCTCTTGCAGCTTTAATTAACTAATTGTTTACTTCCTGTCTTAAACAGTTCTGTAGTGTTGCTATGTGCTGTTAAATAGCTGCAACATTGTACCCCAGAGATGGCTGCATTTCAGTAACTCGTGAAGTGATCCCTGTATAGTATAATATTACTGTAGGGTCCGAAGGCTCCAAAGATGCATTATGTTAGATGCTGTACAAATGCATAAATGGATATGATCTTTTTGCTGAGAAGCTTGCAATTCATGGTATGTATCTTAAGTCAGTGCATTTGGCTGAAAGGTGTTATGAAAATACAGGAGCACAGATTATAAAGTGCTTTGAGATCTTTCAGTGTATACAATGTAAAATGACTGCTGGCAAGGAACTTCTAAACTGAAGTTAAGTTGTTTTTGTTTTAACAGTTCCCTCTTGCAGTTTGTGTTTAATATTGAATTTTACTGTTTTTGCTAGGTTTGACCCCATCTGCATAAATATAGAGGGGATGGTGGTCTTGTGAGCAAATGTGCACAGTTCAGTCTGAAATTGTGAATCCACCATAATGATTTTGAAATTTCAAGTGTTACAAATTCTGTTTTAAAAAAAATGTTTGGGCTCTGTCTTGTGATTCATGCTGAAAAGTAAATGTAGGGTAATATAAACCAATAGTCCCTTGACCCTGATGCAAATGAGTTTCTCTGACTATATTAAACCAGAAAGAGAGAGAATGTGTTTCCATATCACTAATGAACAGTTGGAGAATGTGCTGAAATAAGTAATTGACAAATCTACTGAGTCCATGTGTAGCCATGTTTGGAATATGTATATGGCTAGAGAAGGACATAACGTGCTAACTATTAAGTTTGTTGTTCTATACTTAATTTGCTCTTGGGCAACTGACTTGTTTTCATAACTTCTCTTTGGATTAATAAGAACAGCATTAAATTTTCAGGCCTTCGATATTAATCCTGCCAAGAAGTCCATAATAGTGGAGTCTACTATATTATGTATACGTAGAATAAACAGAACTGATTTATGGGGCTGTAATTTTATGGAATGGTTCTGCTTATGACAGAAGCCAAGCATCATTAACAGAGATAAAAGCCCCAAGTGGTTATGTAGTCACCTAGCCTCAGAGATGGAATTATTGTCCCAGCTCCGATCTCAGTTTTGGATTATAGAGAAGGTGAAAAATGAAAAGTGGGAGGCTTAGGTCTCTTGATCCCCCTCAGGTTTGTTTTAAGGACTAAATATACAGTACAGAGACTGTGTGTATGGTGCTACTTCCTTCTAATGGAGATAGATCAGGATTGACAGCCTGGGGGGGGAGGGATAGCTCAGTGGTTTGAGCATTGGCCTGCTAAACCCAGGGTTGTGAGTTCAATCCTTGAGGGGGCCACTTGGGGATCTGGGGCAAAATCAGTACTTGGTCCTGCTAGTGAAGGCAGGGGGCTGGACTCGATGACCTTTCAAGGTCCCTTCCAGTTCTAGGAGATGGGATATCTCCATTAATTATTATTATTATTATTATTATTAGCTGATTTTCTATCAACTTTCTTTGATACCATTGACCTTGTGGGGATGTGTCGGCAGCTGTTGACAGTCACTCTTGAGTGGCTTCATTCCTTTCCGTCTAAGTCTAGAGATTCCAAGGGCATGCTCAAGCAAGGTTGAGCCAGATTCTGTCTTGCCACCCTTCATGTTCAGTGAAGAAATATGTATTCTGGTCTCTGTTATAATGGACGCCCAGCTCTATATTTTGATTTTTTTTCTGGTGGAAGCAGCTTAGTCCATCTGTGCCCAATTTAACTGGGTGAACTGTCAGGGAGTTGAATGAGACAAACTAAACTCTAATGGTAACCCTAACATCAAAAATTCTATCTGCACCCTGATGAATGGAGCTTTTCAGCACAGAGGCTTTTTTGGATTGCCAGCTGTTTCTGCATACCCTGGGAATGGTGTGTGTCAAGTGTGCTTCCTGTTGGCTCTTGGAAAGCCCTTTCTTTTGTATTTGGACCTTATTATGGTTATCCATGCCGTTGTCCCTTTGAGGTTAGATTACTGCAGTGGGGCTGCAAAGAACTTGGAAACTGCAGCTAGTGCTGGTTACAGCCATTGGTGTGGCACCCTGACTTGATATGCTTTATTAAACTGTATGTTTAAAAGAATATTATAATGTACCAAGTGCTTGGAAGAGGTGGAACTAATACATGTGAATATGTAAACCAGATTTCCCATGGTTTCTTTGTTTAGTTGTCAGGGGGGTTCCATATTAAGGGATCATTAAGGATGAGTATTGTAAACATACTGAAATCAGGAAACTCATAAGCCACAGCAACTTGGCTAGCTTGCCTGTTTGGAATATTTTTGATTACTGTATGTTATGGCTGTAACGTATTCATTTTGTGCGTGTGCGCGTGTAGCAATCTGCAGTTGTTAGAGAATTCAAGCCTTTGTACAAATCTAGCTTAAGTATTTGTAACTAACCGTTCACTATTGTACTAAAGTGTCAAAACTAAAATCTCATTTCCTGACTTGAGTACATTTCAGTTTTTCAGGCTAAATGTCATTTTGTCACTTTTGCAATGAATTTGTGGGGTTTTTTTCTCTTTCATTTATGGATGTCAGAGCTAGATCCGTGCCCTGTACAGAGAACTTGTCCACTGCTCACATCTCTGCTTTTTCTTGTTCACCAATAAAATAACTTTTTCCCCTCCCTGCTGTGATGTCCTGAGGGTTGCTGTCAGGGCAACACTGATTGGTTCAATCTCCGTACTCTGATAGAGTTACACCAGGGCTATCACTGTGGTCCACGTTCAATTGCAAAGTTAAGGTTCCCTCTTGAAATCAACAAAAGCCTGAGTAGTCACAGCAGTCACTGCCATCCTTCTTTACCTCACATTGGAGGATCACCCTGGCCTTGAAGCCTGTAAAAAAAGTATCAGGATGTCAACTAAGGGTGGCAGAATTTCCGGTCACGGATTCCTAGCTTTTAGGGTGTGTTAGATGACAAAGAGAAGTTGCCTGAGTGATGAGGTAATGTTTCTAATTTAACATTTAAAAAAAGTCAAACATTTCATGGCTGTTGTCTGGTCCTACAGTCACAAGGTTCCTGTATTCAGCACCCTTGTATAATAGTAAACACCCCCCCCCGCCCCCCAGATAGCTATTGCAACTCAGTTCGCAGCAACCTGATGAATGACTTGCTATACAGCGAGTATCTGCCTCGTGCTGTGCTAGGTCAAACATATCAGTCTTGCTGCATTCTCTGCTCAGCTGAGTACACTTCACCTGCAAGCAAAAAAGGCATCGGTGTTCCTAAAGCTTGCTTCAGTGGTCTTGTTTCTCTTCCTTCCTGTCAACCTCAAAATAATGCTGGCTTGATAATCGCTGCCAGAAAATCCATACAATTGAAAATAACCAATTGTCCAATCATGCATACTTTACTGAAGTTCCATTGCTGTCTGAAATATAACCCTCAGAATGAAATTAGTAAGGATCAGGACTTGAGTGCTTGTGTGCAGTAGAGAGACTTCATTTTAAAAATACACCACTCTGTTTGTCAGTTGCAGGAGTTTAAAAATAATGAAATTCTAACCCCTGTCACTTACTCATTTTGCAGCTATGTCCATTTAAAATGAAAAAGCCCTTGTAAACCAACAAAGCCCTTGTAAACCAAACTTTGCATGTGGCTTTCAAGAATAAAAGATGCTGCCAGGGCTGGAATCTTGTCTGTTTCAGCTAGTGGCAAATTTATACAAGGAAGTTTATGAACCCCTGATAATAAGGATTTATAATGGAAATTCCAACAGATCCTTAATGATGCTAGTGCTGGAGGGTGTCACTGTAATTCACTAACACTGTACATATGGCAGAGGCAGTATGGGTGATTTATTTCTGCATGTTTGTTACTAAACTTTAGCGTCTAATAATAGTCAGGATAAAGGTGACTGTGCTGCCATTTTTTAACCCCTGTGCAATCAGCCAGTGTACATGGGCTGATAAGCCAGTGGCCTTGTCCTAACTTCACTGTGACCCGTCAAGCTTCTGGGGTGATGATGCGATACTGACCAAGAAAGGGCAGGGGGAAACCTAAAGGAGGGTTAGAAGTAGAGGAAGTTAATTACAGGATTTATTTTTTCCACTGAGATCCCCAAGGCTCTTCAGATCCTTGAGGGTGCACGAGGTGGTATCAGATGCTATCCACAAAGAGGCAAATAAGCTAAGGAAGCACTAGGTACTAAAGAGACTTGAGGAAGAAGCCTGTAGTGTGGGTACCTTAGGGAGGTAGCTGTTACACAGCCAGTGCTCTCCTTTGGGATCTTACAGACCTACTTTAGCAAAACCTTCACAATTCACCTTTAAACCTATCTAGTCGCTGGTGGTAGGGAGGAAAAAGCTTTCACAAGGGCTGATCTGCTTACATGGCTCTTCTTTGCTATTACCTAGTACATGATGCCAAAATGAGTTGAGGGGTGTGTGGTTTGTGTGTGTGTGTGTGTGTGTGTGTGTGGGTTTTTTTTTTTTTATTTAAGGAGTCCACTCACTGTTGAAAGTGGTGATGTTGGGGTCTGCCATTGAGCTTTAAAAAACGGGTATTTTTCTAAGCAACCAGGTGCCCCCCTCCCCAAATCATAAGTGCTACACCCACAGTGTTCTGTCCAATGAGGTCTCCATCCTGTTTAGTTTCAGGAACTGATGCACAGGTCCAGAGGAATAAGGAATGACCATGGGACTGTCTTGCAGTTTAGCTTTGGACAAATGGCTTAGTCTGCTTTTAAAATTGGGGCAATTCCCTGTAGGGGTGGTGATAGAGCTAAACACTTAGCAGCTTACACTATATATGTAAATGTGATTAATACATCTGGGGCACTACAGGCAGTGTCCAATGACATCTGGGTCAAGAGGAACTTTTAGAGTACTTCTGGACAGCATAAAGGATTTAAATGAAATCCATCTGACATGGAGAGGCAGAGCTTTTAAATCCTGATTAAGTAAAAGGACTGACTGGATCTCATCCTAGTACCTGGTGGATGATGCACTCAAGCCGAACTGTCCATTGATTGGGATGATGTGCAATCCCTATTCAGGATGCCTAGGACTGGAATGATAGGGATACTCCACGATTGCAGTATCTTGGTAGAGCTGGGTGGAAACAGCTGCCTGTGTAATGTCTGACGCCATCCTTCCCTGTTTGCAGCATGCTTTGCCTGGCTTTACAAATGCTGAAATTAATTAAACATTTTAAAGCTAAAATCCCCAACTGTTCTGTCTTGTTAGTGCCCTTAACTATCCCTGTAGAAGCAATCTTTCCATGGCCCAGAATTAACTTAGGGACCTCTTGCAAAGCACACCTGGGTCAGTACCCTGAACAGTCCCTGTTGGTATTGACTTCCTAGTAGTAGTCTCCCTGGAAAAGGCTGGGGCGGGGTTGGAGAGGGAGGAGAGTGCCTTCTAGAAATCTTAGAGAAGAAACGGAGCTGCCATGTCAGCTGTTAGGAATGCTTAAAGCCTTTCTAGTTAGCATACACAAAATGTCCGTGTAAGCAGGCGCAGACTCACCCCTGCGGTGTCTCCTGCTGGTTGTCCTCGGGAATTAGCTCTCCCAGCCGTGGAGCGCCCTCTGCAGGCCGGTGATCTCCCTTGCCACTGGCCCCATGTCCCTCCCAGGACCCCGGTGCCCCTTTCTCTGGGTGCTGCCCCCTGGCAGTACCCCCACTGTTCTGGGTCTCCCCCTCCCAGGGGAACCCCCACCCACTATCCCCAGTTCACCTCAGTCTTGGCTACTGCCCAGTCTCCATCTAGCCCCCATTCACTAGGGCAGACTGCAGTATCAGCCACTCATCACAGGTAAAGGGGTTCGGACCTGCTGCCCCCTGCAACCCAGTACCTAATAGGCCTTACCAGGCTGGCAGCCTGGGGCTTTCCTAGGCTGGAGCTCCCCGGCTCCTTTGGCCTTTCCCCAGCTCTGCTCCACTCTAGGCACTTAGGCTAGGTCTACACTACCCGCCTGAATCGGCAGGTAGAAATCGACCTCTCGGGGATCGATTTATCTCCCCGAATTGACGCTCTTACTCCACCAGCGAAGGTGGGAGTAAGCGCCGTCGACAGGAAGTCGCAGAGGTCGATTTTGCCACCGTCCCTACAGCGGGGTAAGTCGGCTGCGATACATCGAATTCAGCTATGCTATTCGCGTAGCTGAATTTGCGTATCTTAAATCGACCCCCCCTGTAGTGAAGGCGTAGCCTTAGTTAAGCTCCCTGCAGCCAGGCCCTTCTCTCTCTCTGAACGCAGAGAGAGACTGTCTGCCCCTGGCTTCCCTGCCTTTATAGGGCCAGCTGAGTCTGTTTGGGGCATGGCCACAGCTGAGGCAGCCTCCCAATCAGCCCAGCCTAAGGCTCCTAGCCCCAGTTCTCTCCAAGGGCTAGCTTTTAACCTCTTTCAGTCCAGGAGCAGGTAACCACCCTGCTACAGTCCCCTTCCAGCAGGCTGCCCTCTTTTGGCTAAAGGAAATGTATATTTACTCTAAACAGAGCAATTTTGTAAGGCCTATATCCTGCAGGGAAGAAGATTTTATGTTTTGGTTGTGATTGTAAGAGGTGGAGTTGCAGAACAGCAGGGCTGATTATTGCCAAAAGCAGCTATGTATTTTGACTGTCCATTTTCTTGGGGGTGGGGATGTGTTGAAAACCATTTTGGATAACACAGCCTCAGCTCCAATAGATCTCAGCCACTGAAACAGCTGTGGCTATCCAGATCATAGGCGTATCTTGTTTCTGTAGGGATAACCTTGAGGTACCCTTGGGAATCACTGGTGCCACAAGTGGGGGATGAGCATAAAATTCTGTGTAGATGACAAGTCTGAGGGCTCTTTAACCACGTTTTACTTAGGCTGCACCAGAAAAAACTATAATAGCTGCCGATGAGCCTTGGTGGCAGAGGTCAGTGTCAAATTAGCATGTCCCTGCGTGCTTTGGTGCTCTTTGAATGAAGGTTCCTTTCCCTGCCTCCTGCATGCAAATGAATCGGTGCTGACTGCCTGACTTGTGAGAGACTGTCTCCTGGTTGAGATGATAAAAGAGCCAGTGACTTAACGCACCTCTTTGTTTGCCTCTCTCCATGGACTCTGAATAAATGGACTGGCTGGCTCTGGATGGAGGTGTTAGCTCTGTAGGGGAGTATCAGACCTAGTGTTAAAATGGGCTCTGCAGCTTCGTGTCTCTCAAGGTGGGAGAAAGCAAACAAAGTACTTCGGAGCTAGCTGTGCTGGGCTGTAGAATAGTGCCACCAAGGGATGCCCTCTTTCATATGTAGCCTTCAAGGAAGAGAGGAGAATCCCCGAAGGCCTGCATTGTCCCTGACTTGACACTAGTGTTTTCATGGAAGACTAGTGATCTGTGCCCACTCAGAGAGGGCTTCTTTCCCTCAGGCCACCTCAGTGGCGGCTGCCTGAGGACACCCGGCATGAATGGTCATATCTAGGACCATATCCTAGCCAGACAATATTTTGTGCTCAGCTTATGTTGCTGTTCACACTGAAAGATGATGCCTTTACCCCCGATGCTGGGAGGTGAGGGCTCTTCTTGAGGAAGTGCACTGTCAGAATGTAGCACCCATTGTGTACCGCGGGGGGAGCAAGCAGTATCTTCAGCATCAAGCATGTCGTCCGCTAGCTATTTAGCTTAGATTTTACTATGCTGCTATGAGCAAATTTTACCTGATTTTTTTGTTTCTTTCTTTTAACCTTTTTAAAATGACATTCTGTTCTGAAGTAAGTTGATGAAATACTGTTATGATGACTCCTGTAGATGTAAAATTACCCATGGAGGAGCAATGTCTAACAGTACTTAGAACTTGGTGGGTTAAGCCAAAAATAGCCAAGGGTCTGAGAGTTCAAACTAGAACCAATTCAGTCAGAGTAGAAGCACTATGTTTAAACATTGTTGTATTTAATAATTCACTGGTGGGAACAAACAGCCTAAGAACTCTCTTGCATTGCTGCATATTTGTTCCAAAATATCTTCATTTTATTCCTTGTCCTGGTGCTTTGGCATACGGTTGAGAATCGGCACGCTCTGTCCATGCAGCAGAGGACAGGAAACGGACTAGATGACCTCTTGAGGTCCCTTTCAGCCCTCCATTTCTGTGATTCTAGGAAATGGGTGCTCTTATATTGCTTCATTTTGTTTTGGGATGGTTTAATCTAGTGTTGCTCAACCTTTTCAACTTGGCAACGCCTTATTCAAAATAAAAAATTTTTGCAACCCCCTTACAACTGCTGTGAAAAAGCAGAAAATTTACTGGTGATAAGCCCATGTGATTTCCTGGTGATTAAGGTTGTCTTCTATCAATCTCTTGAAACACAAAGAGTGAGAGCATTTGGGGAGTGGGGAAGAGAGATGGCTTCTTTAGACTGTAATACATTTTTCAGTGCCTAATGACAGTGACTTGTGGATTAATCCAGTGTTTCACAATTGGTGGGTCTCAACTCCTGTGAGGTTACAAAAGGTAATGTATCACCATGGGACTGTATGTGAAGACCTACTATTAATGAAAATTACAAATGTTAGACAGCTTCCGTTGAGTGAAAGTTAACAAGTGTTGCAGATGGTTTTTAAAGGATTAACAATTGTTAGCTGCTCTCTTCTACTGCAGAACTGTTTGTAACTGTAAGGACAAAAAAGGGGTTGATTTTTATCTCCACTCCAAACATGTTCAGTTTCCACTGTTGCTGATGCTAGATAGTGCTGTCTAACTGCCTGACTACCAGCTAAACTGAGCTCGGGGTTGCTTTAGGCTGTGAACCCAGCTGCAGAAGAATGTTGACCTCCAGTGAGGGGCAGGAGGACATGGTCATCACAATAATAACTGTTATGCTCCAGTGTTTGTATATTACTGTCCCCTGTGGACAGTTGACATTCAACCCTGCAAGTCTGGGGAATTCATCTAGCCCACCTAATTACTCAGATGAGCATGTGGCCTTTCCAGGCAGTCTAGCAAATACCAAGAACACTTTTATAGTAGTGCAGAGGTCAAAGACTTTGACCTTGGTCTTTACCTCCCTGGATTATGGGTTGGGAAAACCCTGTATGCACCCCTGGAAAGCTTGTTCTCCTGAGTTGGCAGCCCCTACTCCTCTTCTATCCCCCCCCCCGTCTGTGTGGTTTTTTTTTTTCTATTGTACTTCCTCACTGTAGCATCTGAGCACCCTCCCATGCTCACACTGGAGAGAAGTGAGTTTCTAAGGAAGCTCTGCAGACATTGGGGGAAAGTGAATGCATTGGGGAGAGTCCTTCATTATTGCATAGATAAATCTGAGGATGCTCCTTCTGGAGGGCCAGAATGCTGCCCTGTTGGCATCAGCGGCCCTCTGGGAGAAGCATAGAGGGTAGAAAAACGGGTGGTCTTTCTGAGGGGAAAGCCTTCCTACCCTTTCATCATTGTCCATCCCTGGGGGAGAACCTCCTGTGGCAGAGCAGGTTTGCAAGTGGTCCAGGGTGGGAGTAGGGATTCAGCTTGTACCAAGGGAGCCCAAAATCACCCTCCTAGAAACAAGCACTGGGAGTTAGAGGGGGTTTGCTGTGCTAGGCAGCTGATGGGAGGGGGTTTCCCCGAGGCGCATGTGGATGGTATTCAGCTGGGTGTCCGTTCTCCTGAGCGCAGAGGGGGTGTAAATGTGGGGTTTGATTTGGCTTCAAACATGCTGTTGTGATCTTTGTTTTCCCAGCAGTGCCAGCAGCAGTCGCTTCACATCCTCAGAGCTCGATCATTGCACAGTGTAAGAGACTGGCAAAGTGCTTTGCCTCTTGCTGGGAAGCGGTCTGAGGGAGCTGGGGTTGCTTGAACAAACATGTTTTCCTCCTTTTTCCCCTTCCAAAGTTTTCCTTGGTGTTTGGTGGTTGTAGTAGAAACTTGGTTTGGGCCAAGTGAGTGTTTTGCTCCAAAAGGTCATCTGAGAGTTCCTCAAACTTTCAGACTTTTTTTAACTGAACTGAGTGTCTTTAAGATAAAGATAGCAGCACCTGCTTAAAATCTTGTAACAAGCTTAATCAATCACCCCAAATGTGCAGGGCTTAATGCCCTTAAGCTTCTGGAACTCTAGAATGGTACTGTTTTTTTTGTTTGTTTTTTTGTTTTTTTTAAAGAACTATCCATGTATTCCATGGCAAACTGGACCCAAATTCTGCAGCAAGGTCTCCGGATTCTGTGGCAGCAGCCTAGAAACCTTGCAGCAGTTCCTCTTTTCAAATAAAAAAAATGGAAGTTTTAATGATTAAATATGAAAGGTGAATAAGGCAATCAATACAATAGCCCCAGTGTTTATTTGAATAGTAAACTTATCTCACAATGTCTCCACGTTTACCTTTTACAGTATTCTGTGGATTTTAGTAGCAACAATACATGGAAAGCTGTAGTTTTGTCAGCCGTGGACTTGGTGCTGGGAAGGCGTAGGAGGCAGTTCAAGATTGGCTACTTTAAGGGATGTTCCTGCTGAAATTATCAGCAGTGAAAAGGTTAACTTTTACACTAAAATCCCCCCCCCTTTTTTCCCCCCCAGTCAATATCTCACTGAGAAGTGTGGAGCAATTCACATTTGTTGTTTGTTCCAGGCTGTCTGCAGACTCAGGCAGACATCACTTCCACTTTCATATTTTCATCACTACCTTGAGGGCTGGAAATGGTGTTTTTAAGTGAAAGTTGAGATTCAGGAGCACTGTGGGAGAAGAGGGGAGGTTGCTTTTCCCCTTTCTCCATCCCCAGCTGAAGAATGTTAGAAGCTGCAAACTGTAATAAGAAGCATCTGTTTGGTATTGCCTTTGATGCTCTCAGCAGGAGGCAGGTTGGCTTTTAAATTCAGGTTTTTTTCCTCTTAATAGGCGCCAGTTTAGCTGATCCCACATTTCTATTGTGTCAATACTGCAGAGCTGCGGATTTAAAACGGAGGCTGTCGATTAGCTGAAGAAATTAGATCTTTCCTCTGTCCCTTAAAGCTGTGTTTCCAGGGCTTCCTATTGAACTAGAATGTGTCTGAGCCTTAATAGCGAGATCAAATAACACGATGAGCAGTCCTATACTTTTTTTATCTGAAGAGAAGACTCCAGAGATCACAATGCTGCAAGATAAATTGCACCGTTTGCTACATGCTTGTTTTTGTGCTGGGCTTTTTAAAGGGCTGCTATTGTTTGCCCACTAAAATCTGTATGGATATTCATGCCCCCCACATCCCCTCTTACTGTTAGTCGGATCCTTTAGAGGGGCCCTTGAGCCTACGGTAATGAGAGGGGGAAATAGTCTGTATTTTTTGACTAAAGCTGTATAATATAATATATGGAGATATACCTATCTCCTAGAACTGGAAGGGACCCTGAAAGGTCATCGAGTCCAGCCCCCTGCCTTCACTAGCAGGACCAAGTACTGTAAATGAGCTTGTCTTCTATGAATCAAAACCTTTATATACCAGACTGCCATGTTCAGACTGGCTAGTTCCTTCACCTTCTTCTGTAGAGCAAAGGTGGGCTGTTAACCTTGGCATACATAGCTGGTGTTACACTGACCTGACTTGTCTCCTTAGTATCAGACCCACTAAGATCTGCGATCCATTCACAGCTTGGGTCAGAGTAGTTCTCATCAGCTGAATGTTAGGCAGTCCTGTTTAAGGTACCATGGGAAGAAAGGCAATAAATATTCTTTCCCTGGATGTCGCTGGAGGAGATCTATAGGTAGAGCATCTGAATTTTCCCATTAAGTGTGTCTGTGTCAGTCAAAGGGTGTTTTTAAAGCCCAGCATTAGACCTCAAGGCTTCCATAGAGAAAGGCATGTCTGTGTGGGCCATTGGGAGTGAGGGGGGAGAGAAAATAATTCAATTCAATTCCTTCCTTTCTGGCTTTTACCAGCTGATATTTCAAACTTGTTTTCAAAGCCCCCAATAAAATAGTTCTGACTATGTTGGACACATTAGAAATACCCATGACCATGGCTTCTAGGTGCAGTGAATCCTCCTCACACCTTAATAAAATCCTTGCCTTCTACATATGATTGCATGACGCCTCTTCCCTGATACAGAGATGTAAGGTGACAAGTGAATTGCCCCATCCACGCTGTATACATGGGAAGGATTGTATTAGAGATCTAACTTGGCAGAAGTCCTTCATGACGAGGGTTTTCAGAGAAGCCTAGGGAATTAAGCTCCCACTGAATTTCATCAAAGTTGGGCATCCAACTCCCTTAGAGCATTTTAAGGCTGCTATCTTCAAAAAAGCCTATTGCTCTGGGGGTGAGTGCCATTGGGGTAGCACGTTAAGCAGCTTTCCCAAATGATGACAATTTCAGATAGGTTGTTTTTTGTAAAGCCAGTGAGCAGGTCCAAAGCAATTCAGAACCTTCCCTGCCCCTACCAATACACTTTTGCCCAAACCTTTCCTTAAGATCCAAATAAGTTCTGTGAATTTTTTTTTCACTCTTGTTGCATGTCCCTGATCATCTGTATCCCATCCAGCAGCAAGTGCACCAACATCTTGCAAGAGGACATTCTCGAGATGTGACCAGAAATCTCTCACGGGGAGGTGGGGGTTTACTTTTGAGACTTCCTGCATGGCTGTTGTAGGGTTAAACACCCAGATTTCAAACTGAATCTGAGCCTCCTAAGGGTCTCCTACTGCTGTTCATGAGGCAATAGCAGGTTGTAATTAAGAGCAGAAAATCTCATTTTAATTACATTTTCTTCCCTGTGATACTAATGCCTTAAATTATGGAAGTTGTAAGAATTCTAAGTTTCACTATCGATGCACAACTTCTTGAGTTTCTCAACCTGGACAGTGAAATTAGCCTGGTCAATTTCACAGGGATTATTTTTTTATCTTAGAAAGGTTTCTATTGGCATTTAAGAAAATGTACAGTAAAACTTCTGTTTGGTCTTTTAGATTCTGTAAAAATCTTAACTTACAAAACTTGAATTTTGGGGCAAATTTGATGACGAAATCCAGGTCCAAGAAAGAAGGTGGTGAGGGGAGACAGATCCCTGGCAATAAAAGTTTCCTTTGGTTTTCCTTTGACTATGATTGAAAATTGAATGGGGTTTGCCTGGAGCTGTGGGCTCTGAGCTGCTTACTTCTGGGTATAAGGTTGTTTTCTCTTCCCTCTTCCAGTCGTTTATCCCAGAATGCTGCTGCTTTTGCAAACTGCATCTATTTCAGAGCTTACATTGGCTGTTCAGCCCTGCTGTCAGTAGAAGTGTCTTGTTAGGGTGCCAGAGGCGGGGGAGGGTAGTCAAGAAACAGAGAGGCCAAGTGAAGCGCACCTACTGCACGCCACAAAAGTGTTAATGTGAACTGCGTTTCTCAGGCTTTTTTTGCTTTTGGTGAAGGAGGGGTTGCATGTTTGTCAAGGATGGCTTTTGAGGCCTTCTCTCCCCCTCTCCCCCCTCTAATAAAACTTGGTGCTCCACAGAGGAATCTTGTGAGATCCTTCTGTTGATGCAGAGAAATAGGTGGCTTTTCACGGGACAGTAACGGCAGTTGGGAAGGATGGGGGTCTGTGGAGTCCCAAGCCCACCCCCTCTCTCCCTCTTTGATCCATTCATTGTTAAGAAAATCTCCTTTCCGGGCCAAGTTTTAAGGACAGACCCTTATGGGTTGGTGGGGTTCTTAACTTCCCTTCCTTCCCTGTCACCTGGGAACCTTTAGCAGCTGCATGGGGACAAGCTTCCAAAGCTGCCTCTATCACTTTCTGCTGAGGCTTTAAAAATATTGTGGCAATATACTGTTTTTATATTTTCAGATTGAGAAAATCATGAGCTCCATCGGTGAAGGCATTGACTTTTCTCAGGAACAGCAAAGGATCTCAGGTACTGTGCTCAACTACTGTGTTGTATTCAAAGCCTGACGTAATGGCAAATCCCTTCTTGTAAGCAGCTTTCGCAATCTGCCTTTGCATCCAGAAGGGAAAATGAATGAGAGGACCAGGATCATAAGTCATATCTCATAGCTTCTGTGTGTGGGGCTACCACAGCTGTCAGTGTCCTGATTTTGGTGGCCTATCTACCTTTCTTGTAGGACCCCCACCTATGTCATATAATGTGAGTAATCTCCTTCTCACAGGCATTGGATGGTGAGAGGGAGGGTTGCAGAGGTTGTAACTGCATCCCTAGCAGGAAGATGAGCTTTGGCTTACTGCCTAATTTAAGACCAAAGTTGACAGACGTCATAGAAAGCCCTGTCTTGTGTGTCAGGTGGAAGTTGGCTGCTTTAGATTTGTTACCTCCTGAGAAATGAGAGGCCGTGAGTTGGTTTTTTATGTGGATCCCTGGATGATGATGTCAGCTCTTGCAGTTTTCTTGAGTCTCCCAATATTTGGCAGTGTGTTTTTCAAGGTTTTGCTCCTGCAGTCAGGTGATGCCATCAGAATCTGAGCTGTGAATTTACAAGAAACGTTTCTAGTCTTTGTGGTGTGAGAGAGGTTCAAAATCTAATTGCAGATAAAAACCCCAAACTGATTTTAAAAACAACTCGTATGTAAGCTTGGCTCAGGACTTGATGAACTCTTGGGGTTGGCAATAGTGTCTAGGGCATGACACCTGCTTGGGCGCTCTGGTGCCTCAATGAACTTTCATCCCTGGGTAAATGTAACCAGTACAAAGACCACCTACTCTAGGAATTGCATTGTATCTTCAGAGGTACCTTCTGATGCATGGGGTGGAGTGGTGAACCTCCGAAGCGCAATTTGCAAAATTCTTCCCACTAGGTAGGTAAGATACTTTGGTGAAATGGTACTGTTCTTCAATTGTTACTGGTCTCCGTACACCCTCAGAGGAATCATAGACTCATAGACTCATAGACTTTAAGGTCAGAAGGGACCAATATGGTCATCTAGTCTGACCTACTGCTCTGTCCAAAATGTTTGTCTCAAGCTTTTTGTTCTCCTGTGATGGCTGGTGTGACCAGGAGGCATTTTCCTTCATGTGCTCCCTGCCTGCCTGCTTCTTCTGAGGTGTTAATTTGCCTTCCTCCTTGTAGTATATAGACATAACACGATTCCTTCTAGACAGAAGAAAAATCCATCTCTTAAATAAGATTAAGATGAAGAAAAACATGAGTGTCTGGGTTCCCAAGACAGCTAAACGAGTTGAGCCATACAGCAGAGTTCTTTAGAGCAAAAGTTGGATTTCATTTCCTGGGAATTACTCAGTCCATTCTCTCCTCTCCCCTCTCCTCCTAAGCCCAAGAATGGAAAGCCAGAGTGAATTTTTCAGTGCCCATTCGGAGCTGAGTAAGAAAACACATTTTGTTCTGTAGAGGTTCAATTTAGGCTTTGATCTCAAACGTTTTCTCTCTCAATCTTGTAATCTCACTTAACAAAAATACCTGGATTTAATACAGAGATGAAGGTATCAGGGGTTGCCTCTAAATTCATATCTCCAGCTCTGTCAGCCAGTTGTCTTGTATACTGTGGCAGCCAGCTATGTAAGGAAGTATAAAGAAGTCTCATTTTCCAATCCTGTGTGGCTTGTTTCAGCACCCAGACTCCCTAGAACGAACTTCCTTATTGTCTTCGCGTTGGAGTCTCTTGTAGGCTCCTGCAAATATTCTACAGATTAAATCTATAAATAACATTTCTAGATGCCTTGGAGCAGAAGCCCTTGAACAAAGCTTATATAGGACTCTGCCTTGGAAGGATGGAGGATCCTTTTCAGGCCCTCCAGATGCCAGTCCTGCTCTCTCCCCTGGGAAGACAATGAAAAGGCATTGATGCTCGAACATAAAAGATCTTCTCTGCCTCAGGGATGCACTAAAATTCGCTGTTATGAAGCCTATGATGGGAAATGATTTTCTGGGAAGCTCATAATGTCTCTGCAGATGGGATAATAAAAAACCCTCCACTCTTATGTCACTGCCTCTAAATATGAATGGAAGATGGCTAAGGGCATGGTAGAATTAGGTAAGGAAGCATGGCTTAGTGGTTAAGGCACTGGGCTGGGATTCAGGAGATTTGGTCTCAAGAATTCTCAACTCAGGTACAGGCTCCCTGTGTCCTTAGGCCAATAGTTTAATCTCTCTGTACCTCAGTTCCCCATGTGTAAAATGGCAGATACTTCCTTTCTCTTACCCTCTGCCCTCTCTGAAAGTGTGAGTGTAATAAGTGCTTTATGGGCAGAATTTAGGATGATGCCCACTGCTGGTCAACACTTGTAATGCAGTGGCTATGGCCTCGTCTCGTATGCTTGGCGCTTTGCAGGCTGCTCCTGGCAGACTCTCCAATTTGTCCAAAGATCAGCCTCAATGATACTCTTTTCCTTTCGTGTTAGTCAGATGCAGAAGCAGCAAGCGAGGGAAAATAATAGTACTGCATGTCTCCAACATAATCTAAGCTGACTTTCTTATGGCAGAGACTTTTCTGTTCCCCTGGATTGCTCCCTAAACATTTATTCTCCCTCCCCCCCCTCCCCCTGCCTTTAACCACCAGCAGCCAAAGGGAGGGCTAGTGAAAGCTTCTGTTTGCCTCCGCTCCGCTGTTTTGGAGGAGCGACACATGAGAACGCGAAGGGGGGCTTCACAGGGAGAAATCCTGCCTTTTTACATTTTCCAAACCCAAAATGCTTCAGTGGAACAGCATCTCCGCTCCGATAAGGTGCTAATATGTATCTGTGCACATAGTGCATGTCTGCCATAGTGAACCTTAGCTTATTGCAATTTGCTGCTTGGATTTTGCATTGGCCAGGAGGTACCCGTCATTTGTTCAGTGGGAGTCTATCCTGTGACTGCTGTAGATCTTCTGCTTACTGATTAGGACTTGCCTCTCAAGTCAAATAGCACTACAGCATGTGTGCGTTGAAATAGGATATATTTTAGGTCCAATCCAATGATGACCAGTTAGCATCTTCCTTTGTGACAGCCCCCCTTCGCAGGACTGTTTGTAGCCATAGCCGGGAGTTTGTTTGATTGACGTCATTAATGAGGAGGCCTGAGGAGAAGGGATTCCATTTTTGCTTCAGCTATTGTGCAGGGAGATCTTGGTAAAATGGACACTTGTTTTTCAGAAATGGGCTGACATGTGCAGCTGCTTTGTTCTTAACCCATACGTTTTCCTATAGGCTGTGCTGTATTACAGATTTCCTTTAGATCCTCTGTGTAGCAGCTTCTCTAGACATGCAGGTGGAGAATTTCAGCATTTTTCCAGTAGAAAAATGTTCCATTTTCTTTTTCCCCTTTCCTTCTCCTTTCCCTCCCACCCCCCAAAATGATTTTTAGTGGCTGGGACCTGGCGAATGCATTGCCAGCTTCTTCCTGCCAGGAGGCATGAGTGCAGCTGTCTTGGAAGTGGTTAGGCCAGAGCTAAACCTTTGCATCTCTTTTGTAGTTTAACCTGTGTTGTGCAGTATGTCTGCTGAGCTGTACTCATGATGCAAGTCGTCTCACGCATTCAGAGACCATGACAAGGAGCTCCTCAGATTTATTTTGACCTCTCCCAGAGCAGATGGCGTTTGGGGAGAGTATCTGTAGTCAAATCCCTGAGTTTCGCACCCTGGGGTGCTAGTTTGCCCTGCTCAGTGTGTTATGGAACTAATCTGTTCTGAGCCCCTGCTTTTTCCAGCTGCATTACTGTACTTATCTGATCCTTGTTTTGAAGGGAAGAGAGGGCCCAACAGGAAGGAAAGATGGTCCAGTGGTTAGGGCACTAGCCTAGGACTTGGGGGACTGGGGTTCAAATCTCTGCTATACCACAGACTCTCCCTATGTGACCTTGGGCAAGTCACTTAGCTTCTCTGCCTCAGTTCCTCAGCTGTAAAATGGGGATAATAGCCCTGCCTTGCCTCATGGGGAGGGCAGGGGAGGAGAGGGGATGTTGTGAGGAATACATTTGAGACACATGCAGATAGTAAGGTATGGGGGGAGGGATAGCTCAGTGGTTTGAGCATTGGCCTGCTAAACCCAGGGTTGTGAGTTCAATCCTTGAGGGGGCCATTTAGGGATCTGGGGCAAAAATGTGTCTGGGGATTGGTCCTGCTTTGAGCAGGGGGTTGGACTAGATGACCTCCTGAGGTCCCTTCCAACCCTGATATTCTATGATCTAACTATATGGCCCCCGTTACCAAAGATAAATAGATGGCTTTCTTTTTTAGTGTTTGGGCTAGAACTTATTGCTCAATCAACAGGAGTCAGACTTCTGGTTTCCCAGTGGGGCTTGCGGAAGATGACCTATTCTATCCAACCTACTTCTTGGCCGGATCCCAAGGGTGGGGTATCTTAGACCAGGGAAAAAACCCTTCTGTCCAGTTGAATCGTATTCATTGATCTGTGTCTGTAAGTGCTTTTCAATGGCTTGGATGATCAAGAAATCCCGGCTCTTAAAGAGCAATATATTCTCCACGTCAGCTCCGTCTTAAAGCATTTTTTTGGCCTGGGAACAAAAAGCTTTGTATTGCTTCAATGATTTAGCCTGTGGTCTGTATCCCTGCAGAAGTTGGTGTGTTTTGTGCAGTCTCGCGTTTCTTATTTCGACAGCCTGCTCTTGATCATTTCTTCTGCACAGACGTTGCCTTCCCATGTGTTGAAAAGGCAAAAAATATCAGGGGCGGGGTAGGGTGGAATGGCTTCCTTGACGGAAACTCAACCCCACCACCCTGCAGCTCCCTAGCCCACAGCAGCTCTGGCTGCTGGCACTGGGAGGCAAGACCTGTATGATGTCCGCTGGTTTACAGTGATTTGTCAGGCAGGGTTTCTCTCTCCAAGCCAGAGGAGACGAGTGGTCTCCGCGCAATCAATCAGCCTGATGTAGGTGGGGGGCTTGGTGTACTGGACAGGGAGTGTATCTGGGACTCTGTGAGTTAACTGTGCAGTTAGCTGGAGACACAAGCTTGAAACGTGGATGGCATTTTACTGGACAAAGAGGGAGGCTCATTAGCATTCTGTATTTGACTAATCAGTTTTAATCCCAGTAGTGCTCAACACTGGCTATATTTCCTGCATCTGAGAGAACTAATGGCTAATTGATTTAGATCTCTTTGCCTATATATCCTGTTTAATGGGCTTGATTTGGTTTATAGCCCACCTTGAGGGATTGGAGGACATTTGGCTAATGGTCTGGCCCATCAGACCCTGTTCCATCCTTCTTTCAGTGCCAATAATTGCACTGCTTGAAGTTTGGCCCTCCTACCTGTGCATCTTGCATCTGAACTGTACTGTCGGACTGCAATGAAGACCAAGAACACAGCCCGTGATTTTCCTGTAGACTTATTATAACATAAATTGGTCATGTCCTCAGTTCCAGACAAGCCATGTTAAAACACCTGTTAGACCCTGTGCATAAGTACAGTCTACTCTAAGGAAATTTCTTAGGGTTTGGACCATATCATCCTCTGTGTGGCATCAAGCACACTGTCAGCACTTAAATAACCATTGCCAGGTGTTATTACATGGGAACTTTTTTCCATAACTGGACCCTTCTGGGGGCTCACTCAGCCCTAATACCTTCACGCTTTTAAAGCTTGTTGCGTTACCTGGGGTAATGACTACGTGGAATTTAATACCTTGGTCCTGTTTTGTTAAGATTGCTAAAGAGCAAGTGTCATCAGAAATATAATTAGTCTATTTACTCTTGTGTTAATATCTGAAACCTAGGCCAGACTCTTAGCAGAAATCATAGCTCTGCATATAATTTTATCAGGGTTGGGGGGAGCTGGTTAGATTTAGGACTTGGAGTCTCTCCACTTTCTCTGTAAACTGAAGTTGTGATCAGACTTCTGTTACAGCTGTGACCCAAGGGAGCAATGTAGGGGGTTAATTCACTCTTCTCCCGCTTATTATATGCAGACATAAATTATTCAAGGGCATCTTATGCTTCTCTAAATAATGCTGGCAGACTTCAGATGTTTGATCTCTGGGATCCCCCCCCTCCCCTCACTGGTGTTAAATATCCAAAATCCAGCCTCTCCCCTGACCAGTTTTGCTGGCATCTCAGCAAGTTTCAAGATTTGACTGTCACTCCACTGTTAAAGACAGAAAGGTTTGCAAATATACCAAAGGCTGAGTAAATATTTTTAAAAAATCCAAGGAAGGAGCTGACATAGCCTCAGTCCCCCTCACTGATGCCCAGCTGCCTCCACACACACTTGTATTAGGGCAGCAGGAAATTTCTGCACCTCATACCCGATAAATTCTAAGCAAATTGCAAATCACTTCAAACTGTCAAAGCAAACCGGTAACATTGTTTTTTGAAAACCAAGCCATGTAGCTCATCGTTGAGTAAATATTGAAAAGTCGGCAATTTCAGCTTGACAATTACAAAGCTGCTGTCTTCCTCCCCCCTCTTCTCCTCTCCCTCGGCAGCTTCTATAATGAAGTCTGATCACTGCTGGTACATTAGATGGAAATGCTGGGAGGAGGAGGGAAGGGGAGGGAGAGGCAGTGTGAGAGCAAGAGACAGGACAGGGAGTGGAACAGCAAGCGTGGAGCTCCCTGCCTTCAGACAAAGCGCTCTGCTGCAGCTCTCTGCAAGGGCGCACCATCGATTGCTTGGCACAGACCACAGCTGTCTGGCTGCTTACAGACCAGAAATGATAGTGGGGAAGGATGGAGTCCCTGGGCAAACAGGAGCCTGCTGCTTGAATTCCAGGGTTAGATGCTGTTCCTCTGCACGGACGGTGTTAGGCAAGGGAGACGGAAAGCTTTCTTGAGCTCTGCATCCCGGGTGCGGCAGTGTGCGTTAGAAAGGCTGGCCAGCTCTCTAGAACGTATTGATCACGGCTTGCTTAGCAGAGGAACTCTCCTGTGGACCAGCGGAGCAGTGGGATCCCTGACTCCAAGATCTTTCTGATAACGCAGTGAGCTGTGTGTTGTGCAGGCATTGCTGGGGGTGGGAAGGATGTCTTGGAATCTGCAGAGCGACTTCAGTTGATGAGAAGGTTCAAACCAAGAAACCCCGGGTTCCTGGTCCTCTTTATTTTGCATATGCCCTTGAAAGACGGATGTGCTAGGAAGCTGGAGAAATTCTGCGTGTCTTGCATACCAAATCCTCGGAGTGGGATGCAAAGGTCGTCTCTGAACTTTTCTTTCCTTGGCATATGTAATGTCTTGAAAATTTCTAGAGGAAAGCAACGAGTTACTGGACTCTTTTCTCAGGGTTGGGGAAAGGAGAGTTTGCCCATATGGTTTCTGTAGGGCATTTGAAGAATGAGTTTCTCATTTATCGAATGGCTGAAAGGAGGTGCCGGGGCATGTCATGGACATGAGCTACTGCAGGAAGAGGGGAGCGTGTGTGTATGTTCGCTTTCCTTTTTATTTTGGCTTAGTTATGGAGCAAAGAACTAAAATGCCTCCTTCCCCAGAGCTGCATTCCATCTGATTGTGTGGCTCGGACGGCATCATCTGCATTTAGATGAGAAAAATGAAGGAAGGTCAAATCCAAGCCTGTGCGGAATACCTGGCAGGACGGAATGCATTGGGTGGAAAATGTGCTGATTCCTCTTTCTCTCTCACTCTTACCCAATGCTGCAGTGTAGTTAGTCGCTCCGGTCTAGGATGTTGAATCTGATGCCCAGCCCAGTCAAAGCAGCCTGAAGGGATGTGGTGCCTCTGGATGGGTGGTAAAATAACAATGCCAGGACTCCTAAACTCAGTCTTGCTGTCACTCGTGCCTCTGCTCCTCGTAACAAAATAGCAGAGAGGACCAGTTACCATGGTTTGCCTATTTCGGGACTGTTTAGGGAAAAAAAGTATAAACTCTTCCTATCTTCTGCTGCAGTTTGTGTGCTTTATTTCTGTCTTGCATGTCTTCCTGTGGACAGCTGTTCTCTAGTCTGGCTGCTGCTACCGCTTTTCTGAAAGTCCGTCGTGTCTGTTTGTCTCTCTCAGCTGCATGAAGATGTATTTTCTCTCTAGCTGCTTTGTGCCTCCAGTATTAATGGCCCTTCTCGCTGGCCTGGTGTACAGAATATTGCACCTGAAGTTGCATGGACGAAAGGACCCGCGCGGCTGTATGTATTTGTGAGCGCTTTCTCACCATGGTCTTGCACCTACACTTGTGACTTGGGATGCCTTGGGTGAAAGTTTGCTGCCCCCTGAGATGAGACAAGGATTTGATCAGCATCCCTCTGGGGGCTGGGCTTCGCTCGTATGCTTGGCAAGAAACGTGCGTAAGCCCAGAAAGCCATGCATGCAATGCCATGGTCCCCGAAAGGGTTCTAAACAGCTTACTCTTGCAGGATGTTTTTGAGTATAACTGGGATACAAATTAAAGCCTCAGTCCGTGGGCAGCACCAGGAGCTTATTGTCCATGGTCTGTGTGTGCAAGAAGAGTTGTCTACCCTCTGACTTGTACTGTGGTCATAGTTTGGCTTCTTTACAATAGTGACTATGATGTGGCAATGCCATCTCTCTTCCTCAGAGTGCCGCTGCTACCGACTTAATGGTTTTTCCCTTTTCAAGCGTCTGCCGATTCCTCTCTCGTCAGGTTCGCGGATGCTGGAGCAGAGCGTCGGGGAGTGGCTGGAGTCCATCGGCCTGCAGCAGTATGAGAGTAAGCTGCTTTTGAACGGCTTTGACGATGTCCGCTTCCTGGTAAGTAGCTGTGTGGGATTTTGGCCAAGTTTTTCCCCAGCATCCATAAACTTGTTACAAGGCCCTGTGTAATCTGCAGCAAACTGGACCTATGTTCTGTACCAAGGACCCTTGGATTCTGTGGCACTCCAATGAAGCAGCTGCTGGAGGTTCAGGAGATAAATTAAGGAAACATGGAGGGGTAGCCTGGATTATTCATTTTCATATTTAATTGCAGCTAAATCACATTCATCTGCACTCATCAGCAGTGGGGGAGCTATTCCATGCATAAGGGGGTGGCATAAAAGATCGTTTTGGATAAGTGGCTTTACAGAAAAAACAGAAACTGACAGCACTGGCACCAGGTATCTCCCAACTTCCGTGTAGACAAGATATCTATGCCCTTCTTCCCACATCCTGGGGACCCCTAAGACTGACTGTCTGGTATATTGTGTTCAGTTGAACCAGAGCATCTAGCTTTTTCCAGACAGATGCTAAGACTTTTGGCTAGGAGGGAATGCTTTAAGAAAATCTGTTGTTTGTCTCCCCATTTGTCAAGCTCTCGCGGAAGTCCAGAGTCTAATCTCTGGGCCTGATGCAACTCTGAGTTGGATCGGGATCTCTCTCACCTGTGCATGTAGCATTCCCCTCACTATTGAGTGTAATTAAAACAAATCTAAATGAACCTATTTTGAAATGAAGGCAACAGGATATGTCTGGATTTCCCAGTCATACAGGGAAGCTTGAACTAAGGGCGCACTTACAACAGGCAACCCCCACTCCCAAGTGGCCTCTTGAGAGTATCCTCAAGGTTTCCATTGGCTTAGGTTAGCCTTTAAAGATGAACCTCTAACAGGCAACCAGTCTTTGCTGGTCTTTTAGGTGGACTCTTAAAGGTCAACTGCAGCTGACGTGTGGCTAGAGAGGTGCCCTCAAAGTGGAGTCCAGAAAGTGTTTTCTGCTTGTGAGTTAGCCCTCAGGGATATCCAGGCTTGGCTTCTCTGGCTTTGCTGGAGGACTGGAAAATGAGGGTCAAATATTATTTATATGTATTGCCTTTGTGCCTAGGAGCCCTAGTCATGGGTCAGGAGCCCTTTGTAAAAACAGTCCCTGCCCCAGAGAGCTTAAAATCTAAGTAGTGACCTCCCAAGCTGCTGCTTTCCTCAGGGCATGTCAGGAGAGGATGTTGTCACTCCATCCTCTTGGCTTTGCTAAACCTTGTTAGTGTAATTTAAACCCATTTTAATAGTTGAAGATGGAAGCGAAGCCAAGTTAAAGTCTATTCTGAGTGTGGAGAGAACTGCAGCTCGGGCTTCAGTCCACTTTAATGTCATTATCCCGCTCCAGTCCACCTGCAAAATCAGCCAAGTTGAGACATGATGGCTCTACTGCTAAGAAAGAGGGAGGGGGAAAAAAAGGAAAATAACAGGTTTTTTAAAGTGAAATAAAGGGCATAATACAACTTTCCTTGCTTTGCAGTTCACCTTTAAATCACCTGTATATCTAAGGTTAGTATTGCCACATCCAGAGTACAGTGCTATAGCATTAAATGTGTGGCTAATGCCAAGGTAACATCAGCGTCAATGCCTCCACTCTGTGCTAGCCGGGAGCGTTCTCATGGAGGTGGAACTCGCTCCTTATAATTGCGTGGTTCTGGTCTGCTCTTGATTTGATTAAGAGAAACGCAGCGGCTTTGCTGTAAGAAAGGGTGTTCCAAAGGGAACTGTGGACCGTGAAAGACAACAAGTACAATAATGTATTTGCAAATGGAGGACTTCTAAAATGGTGCGCACTGTTCAGAAAGTCAGAGCTAGTTCAGTCTTCTGTTGCTGAGAGGGAGTTGCTGGTGCTCTCAGAACTGCTTTCGTGCAGATGAAAGTGGTGTACAATACTGGGGTGCTAGATTACTACAGTGAGTTTGACAAAGGCGTATTCCAAAGCGCTGTGCGTGTGAGGAAATCAATCGTGTTTGTGGTCTGAGTGAAGCCTTTCACCCACTTGTGAGCCTGGAACACAGCAGCCGTTCAGTGCTGCATGAGGTACTTTGGGAGGTGAGGGGGAGAAGTGGAAAGACTCGCCTTCCCTGTGGTTTCAACTGGAGAGTTTAGTGAGGCAGAAGATAATTATCTGGTTGGGCTGTAGCCTGGACCACAGGATAAATATTCCTGTGAATGACATGGGGCCTGGAAGGCGCACTTGTATACTGTAAATATAGCACTCTTACCCAGCAAATTTGCTTCCTGTTGAGTATTCAGTCAGGTCTCTTTGCTTCTGTGGCAAATGACTTTCATTCCCTTTGCCTCCGGTTAGCTCTACAGAGCCAATGCAGCTCTAAGACGGTGTCGGATTTTACTGTAGCTCATGCATCTTCAACAGAGCATCTGCACTGGCCACAGCTCGTGCGTGCTCTCTCTCTATATAGATCTGTATCCAGGTGGACATTTTATCTCAGCCCCTCTTATGTAGGTCTCTTCCTATGACCATAGATCACTCTTGTCTTTAGCATCTTTCTATTTTTGCCCCCATGTAAGATTTTCCCCTCTGTTTGCCTTTCTATGAAGGTTATAATTAGAGTTTATTTAATTAATTTTACTCTGACCTTTTTGTGCTGCTTGGCTGTCCTGTGTAAATGAAACTGTCCCATTGTAAGCTGTCTGCAGTACCGTGGACAGCTCCACCAGGCAACAGTGCATAGATAGTAGAATTATCAGCCTTTGCCAGTTTCACCAGGACTCTGTGGTTTGAAGAAGCTGTGTGTCCATTAACCCTTCAGCTGCCTGAAGCATTGGGCGCTCCTGTGTTTCAGGTAGTGTTCACATTAGCAGTGTGCCTAGTGGTGAGAACCAGGCTGGGGCTCAATAGGCTCCGTCCAAAGATTTGACATCAGTGCGAGATGGGGCAACTTGATTGACCTCTGGGCTGCTTTACTCATGTGTAAAATACATACCTCTTGTGGGCCATAAGACTTACTGTTCTTGCAGTCTTGTGATGCTAGATCTCTGCACTTCTTTCTTTTATTGTTGCTAGTGCCTCATTGTGTGGTTGCTCTGGAGATGGTAATGGGCCCCCCTGTTCAGGTAATTTGATGGTGGTTTGGCTTTTGTGAAATGGGTGGCTGAGCCTCAGTCTAGGCCCTAGTGCACAGGTGCCTCTGTCCCCACACCACGGCTATCAGGCGTGGCACTAGTTGACACTGTGGTGCTAGTCTTTGTACAAAGGGCAAATGTTGAGTGGGCATGGAAGTGAACTATCTTCTTGTCCCCCAGAGGGGATCCCTTGAGGTCAGGGTTGGGCACATAAGGGGAAACTCTTACTGCCGCTGTGCCTGTCTTGAATGACTAGAGCCCTTCGCTCTCTAGAACTCAGCCCAGCATAAGGTAGCAAAGAATCGTATTTAAACCCTAGCTACTGGTGTTCCTTCATTACTCGTCCCTCGTTACCAGTGAGCAATTAGTGGGATCCATGTTAGGGCTGGGTTGCCTTTCCTTTGACTGATTGGAGCTTGAAGCTGGTACAGTAAGCACAGTAGGAATGTACAGGTCTTAAAATTCTTCTCCACTTCTTGTTCCAATTTGTTTTCCTGATGCTCATTCATAGCGCAATGCCGTCAGGCGCTGTACATATGAGGGACAAATTATTTAGGAGTATTTTTTCAGTGATGGATTTGCACTAAATCAGATTGAATTATTAAAGAGGTGGTAGATGTTAGTGTTTGGAAGTCTAACGCAATGGAGTTATCAAAGGTTTCTGATGTGTTCGTTAGCCCCCACAGAATCAGCCTGTACATGACTTTTCTCCATGACTGAATGTTTCCTTTATTAACAGCCTAATTTTTCAGCTCTAATGAAGAATGTTTCTAACTGAAGAGGGATTTTTTTTTTCTGGAGTTCTTAAGCAGTTTTTATGTGAGGATTAATCCTGATTAGAGCCTCAGAAGTGAGCCTCGAAATATTCAGTGTAAAGAGTAGCAAAGAATGCTGGGTAATGGCTTACAAATTGCCAGATGGGCTATAAGGCTAATTAAGTTTTAGTAACAAAAATTAAAAAGTTGGCATCTTTTGATATTGAAATGTTCTTGTTGCTTATATTAGATGCTGCATCACATTATCCAAAGTAGATCATGTTGCAGTTTTGTTTTCAGTATGCAAAGAATGTTTCCCTGGATGCCTTAATCCCCAGGTGGCCCATTTGTGAGCAAATAACAGGCTCTTAAACGTTGGGTAAGCAAGAAAACATCACAAGAACAAACAGTTACATGTGTAACTGCTGCCAATCTGTCATATGGTTATAGCGTCCCAGAGCATCTATTTAGTCTAATTTCCCTTTGAAAGGTGTTCAGTTTACAGCCCTGGTTTAAAGCAGAATTTTAAAAAATATTCTAACAAAACTACAGCCTGTCTTGGGGTGACAGGAAGTAAATCCAGTATGTGCTTGTACAATTTCATTTGGCAGTATTAGTTCGTTTGAGCAAAATTAAACATTACAATATGGAAGAGAACACACAGCTGTTTCAGTGTATTCTGGAGCAGGGAAAACCATTTGCAGTAAGTTTCAGTGAATGTTGTGTGGAGTTGAGGGAGGTTATTTAGGGGTTGAGGGAGAAGGGTTATTTATACAACAGAGTTCACTGCCCATGACGGTAAGATGACCTGATCGCTGCAAATGGCTTCCCATGGGAAGAATGAGTAGAAGTAAAAACTCAGTAAGATCACTTGAGGAAACAAAGGGCTCCTAAATGTCACCAATGTGCAGTTAGGAAAGAGGGTCTCTGGATACCTCAGGGTGCGATCTCATATGCAAGGCAGTGTTGGCTGGGTCAGTACTTCAATGGGAGTCCTTCAGGGAAAATCCAGGTAGTGCAGGAGCTGGCATCTCAGTAGGTGACACCTTTCCCTTTAAATCAGTACCGAACCAGCACCTCCTGTGGTGGCAGCAGCCACTGTGCTGTGACAGGGATGATTTTTTGAATAAAATGCAAAACCAGTGTCCTGAAAACCTTGGGCTGCCAAAACTCCTGTGATGCTTTTCAGAAGAGCAGTTAGCCCCCAGGTGTCCTAGTTGCATACCAGTTTGGGTAATTACTGTTCACCTAAAATCCAGTTGGATCAGGTATTCTTAATTTGCCATTCTAAACCACTGTGCAGCATGGTTCGATACTTGCTTCGCTCCGAGGATGGGTGTGAAATGATTTCTGAATACGTAGCATGTTAATCATTTTGGGAAGAAAGGTGTTCCATGAATGTAATAGATTTTTTAGATTAGATGTTACTGATCTAATCTGGGAAGGCAGGAGGGCTCAGGGGGTTCGGATTGAGTTTGTTTGTGGAGTTTCCAAGAATAGCAATCGCGTTGCTTTCACAAGACCAGAGATCAGTAGGTGACCCACAGCCAGCCTCCCTCTCTGGTCTGCAGATGTACAATCAGCCGTATTGCTGCAGTCTAGTAACAGCTCTGTGAAAATCATATCTCCAGCAATGTAGTGGAGAATCAATGTGAGCTGAAAGGAGGTGGTCAGTTAGTTTGGGAATCAGCACGTTTTCCCCTGTCAAGGTGCACTTATGCCTTTTAATGAGTGGCGTTGAATACCAAAAGAGTCTTTGGAGAGCTCTTTTCCCCCAGATTTATCATGAAGAGACAACCGTTTGAGACATAAACTGTAATGTGAGCCATGAACCTTTTATAGGTTTTCCAATAAAAAGAAAAGATGGAGTCCATTTTAGTGAAAAGCTGTGATGTACTGTAACTGAGGAGCGGAGATTTCTCCCAGTCGCTCTGCTTTTAAGGCTCTGGTTTAGGAATGGAAAACCTCTACTTATAGCTATGTGTAAAACCCAGGCTTTCTATGTCCGGAGGCTGCTTGGCTTCTGCCACTGCTCAGTCCCACTTTGATGAGAGCTGGTGAAATATGACATTTACTGCATAGGATTATAGTGAATCTCTCACCTGAACACGGTGGATTTGATTTAAATCATTAGTCAGGAAGACTCTATTTAATCATGGGTTTCTACATAAAAGTGCATTCTTGTTGGTTGTTATAACCTTAATACATATTCTTCACAACTCAGAGATAGATGTAGGTTTCATTTTTAGAAGGAACACACTATACATTTAAGTGATTTATTTTGAAAACTTTTCTGATTAGTTTTACAGCTATATCAGAAAATGAATGATTGGTTATTTCATTTACCAAAGGTAATTGAAGCAGATATTTATGAAGTCACTGGGAGGTGAACTATCTCCAGTTCAGCAGGTTAATCATTAATATTTGGAGGGTTTTCTTGCCAGGCTGTATTAGGAGGAGAACATCACCCGACAGACATTTGAATTGTTTTATTTAACTAAAACAACAATGTTATGTGTTCTGGATTTTTTTCTTCAACAGTAAACATATAATAATTTAACAAAACAAGCATATGAATTTTTGAATTTAAACAGTCAAGTTTTTTAAAATCAGGTTTGTTTTTGTTAAAATTGTTTAACTAAAATAGTTAAATGAAATAGTTAAACAACAACAAAAATTAAATCGACTGTGTCAGCCAGGTCAATGTGAGAAACTTAAAATACTGGCTTCTGCAGCTAACTCAGTCGTCTTCACCTTCATTTTCCTGTTTGTTCATAATCTGGAAAAGAAAAACAAGCTTTCCTGCTTTTTCAGGTCCCAAACGATTTCTCAATTTGGAACAAATTAGTCCAAAGGAAGAAAATATTCTTTCTACACTGGCAGAAGACGCTACTGCTGTTAAAAGTGAGATTATCACTTCAACAGTCTCTGAATCCAAGTGCTTAAGTGACTTCCATCAGTTCACTGGTGCGACTTTCTTTAAAACAGCAAACACATTTCTTGAATGGTTCTTATTCCCAAACTGGGTCTCCTTTACGGCCTGCTGCCATTATAGGTTTTCCCTTCTGGTGAGAGAATCATATGGTAGATCTCAAATCAATGAAGGTTACACTCAGAAAGACCTCAAGACTTCTGGAATATGCCACTCAAACAATTTCACTTTTGTTTCTAGTCCCTTCTCACATTTATCTCCAGACTTCTTCTCCTTGTCCAGATCTATTCCACCCCCAACAATCTTCTATTCATTGAACTTTTTGAAACTTTGCACTTTTAGAGAGAGGTAAGGGATTGACTCTGTACACAAATTTGCAGAGGGACAATAGGGTTGAGGTCTGTTATTTCTCACCTCTCTCTATTATTTATTTATTTAAAAACATTTTTGCTGTTAACAAGCATGTTATCTCTGGAGACACAAATCCACAGTTTGAGAACTGCAAAACTAAGGCCTGGTCCACACTAACCCCCCACTTCGAACTAAGGTACGCAATTAACGTAGCTGAATTCGAAGTACCTTAGTTCGAACTTACCGCGGGTCCAGACGCGGCAGGCAGGCTCCCCCGTCGATGCCGCGTACTCCTCTCGCCGAGCTGGAGTACCGGCATCGACGGCGAGCACTTCCGGGATCGATTTATCGCGTCTAGACAAGACGCGATAAATCGATCCCAGAAGATCGATTGCTTACGGCCGGACCAGGAAGTAAGTGTAGACCTGCCCTAAGCATCTCTGATGGTATCTTCTAGACTGAGCACTGAGTCCCATAGGGTAAATAGAAAGATTAACCGAACTAATCTATATAGGAACCCCATAAGATTGGGTCCCTAATCCATGAACTATTGGAACTCATTTACAAAACTTTCTTAAACATTACATGAATATATTGTCTCATACTATAGAATTAGAATTTATAATCCCTATTCCATGATGAGAGATCTTTGAGCTATAATGGATCTTAATTAAAACTATCTTTAGATAGGTTTTTTCCTCAAAAAGCATTTTATCAAAAAAATCTGATTTTAATAAAAAAAATCCAATTTTTGATTGATTGATTTATTAAATAATTGATTTTTATCCACCCTGCCTGAACACTATTTGGAGTCCAGAAAGAAATGGGCTTTTCTGGAGGAACACAGATTTCTTTGGGGATTAATTATTTGTTGATTTTCATAAACCAGCAACGACACATACAAAAGAGTAAATGACTTACAGATTGTATATGTTTCCAAATATTGCATGCTTCATGGGATCGCCAACAGAATTGTGCAATTTTGTAACTTGTCAAATCTGCAAGATCAGACAATACTTGACCTAACATGTTAAGATGGGGGTACCAGTAATAAAATAGACAGACATGAATAGCGAGATGAATGCAGTGTTGTTGTTGTAGCTGTGTTGGTCCCAGGATATTAGAGAGACAAGGTACCCTTAAATATCTAGGAGAATTGTGGTCTGGGTTCGTCTTAGAGTTCTTTATAGTAGGTGGTGTCGAGAGTTGTTGGTTGGCCTCGCTAACATAGTCTTCATGGTTGAGGACTATGATGGCGTTCCCTTTGTCTGCTGGTTTGGTCACTACCAGGAGTTTAAGGATATCATCAAATCTTTGCCCAAACAACTCGGGGAGAAACGCTACAAACTCATTCCCCACGAACTCGCCTCAGAGATCTTCTACATGCTTCCCGAGATGCACAAACAAGGGAACGCTGGCAGAACCATCATATGCTGGCCACAGCACTCTTACTGAAGGTACATCAAGACTCGTGGAAACCATCCTCAAACCACTCAGTGCACAAAGGGCCAGCTTCCTCCACAACACAACTGACTTCCTCACAAACCCCGCAACATTAACAACCAGACTCAGAACACCATTCTTGCCACCATGGATGTCACTTCCCTACCCACCAACATCCCTCACAATGACGGCATAGCTGCCTGTCTCAAATATTTACAAGATAATGGACAACCCTCAGATATTCACCCAAAACACATCACCAAACTCATCCATTTCTTCCTCACCCATAACAATTTTACGTTCAGCAAAAAACATTTTGTCTAAATGATGGGGTCAGCCATGGGTTCTAGGATGGCTCCTTAATATGCCAACCTCTTCATGGGCACCTTGAAGAATTTCTGGACAAATGCCCCACAAAACCAATGATATACCTGAGATACATCAGTTATGATTTCATCCTCTAGACAGTCAACTGAAACTCCCTCATAGATTTCCACCACAATTTCAACAACCACCACCCGTCCGTTAAACTCTTTGGAACACTCCCACACTAGTATAAGCTTCTTGGACACCATGATCAGTGTCAGCAGCGGAACCCTACAGGCAACTATATACAAGAAACCCACGGATCACCCCACGTACCTTCATAGATCCAGTAACCACCCCCAACACACCAAGAAATCTGTTATCTACAGCTATGCACTCAGATACCACATAGTGTGCTCCAAGGAGGAAATCAGGGATATGCACCGTAACATACTCAAAATCGTCTTCACCAGAGACACCACACCAGAGAAGATCACATCATGGATCAGGCCACCCAAATGTCCTCAGAACCAGCTTAAATACAGAAATAAAACCTCCTCTAACTGCATACCCCTAGTTGTCACCTACCACTGCATACTGGAACACATACACGGTATTGTCAAATAACTACAACCCAAACTCAATGGGGACCCAAACTCAAAATCTTTCCTGAGCCCCCTCTTCTGGCCTTCAAACAACCCCGTCCCCTAGCCTCTCCAAGCTCATTATCAGAAACAAGCTCCCCACAGACCAGGACACATCAACTCAAAGCGACACCAGATCCTGCCAGAAGAAAAGAAGCATAACCTGCAGACCTATCTCAAATGCTGCAGTGATCAATGCACCCCACAACACACCTTTCAAGATTCATGTGTCTTACACATGCCTGCCACATCGTGTAATGAATCTCATCCAGTGCACTAAATGCCCCAATAACTATGTGGGTGAAACCAGACAATCACTATGTTCTCGAATGAACTCACACAGGAAAATGGTAGACACAAACTCCCTATTACCTGTGAAAGAACACTTTCCACAAAGTGATCACTCTGTATCTGACCTCTCAGTCCTTATCAACAAAGGAAACCTGCACAACACTTTCAAAAGATGAGCTTAAATTCATAATTTTGCTAGTCACTAAAAATCATGGTCTTAATAAAGACATTGGAGTTCTGGCTTATTACAGCAATCTGTAACCCACTAACTCCGCTTTTTGTCATATGACTAAAGGGGAGTTAATGGGCCATTCATCTTTAATGGTCCCTTAGCTCATAGTTTAGTATTAGTAGTTAAAATATCTGTTCAACCTCGTATTTAGCTGTGACCCTTTTAGTACCTTTCCCAGATCTGAGAAAGGGCTCTATGTCTCTCTCACACAAACAGAAGTTGGTCCAATAAAAGATATTACCTCACCCACCTTGTCTCATGAATAGGGAGAGAAAGGGAGGAGGAGACTGGGAGTGTGGGCAGAGGAGAGGTTAGCTGTAGTGGAGGTCTGGCATTCTTTGAGCCATCTCAACGTTTTTATCCTAAAGTATCTAGAAATGGGCTCAAAATTTCTTTGAAATCATATGATTGCTCTCCTCACCTGTAAGAGATTTTTTTCCTATGGCTGCAAACTCAGACCGGTCCGGATGCCACTGCTCTGTTCTGGGCATAAGCATACTCTTCCACTGCTGTAAAATTATGCGCTTAAGTGATCATTGCAACTCCAACTCTCTGTGGCAGAGTTAAACCCAGTTTAGTAGGTAAATAAACCTAGGATATAATTTTCATCTGAGGTTTGACTGCCGAAGCTGAGCACTATTTAAACTCCTGCATAGAACCCCACAAATTTGATCTGTGTTTAACACTCTGCTGATAGCCTGAAAGCTTCCTCAAAGTTTCTCTTCACACCAGTGCCTCAGTTACTGTTTCTCTTATTAGGAAACAATGCATAGCCTCCTATCATTTATAATCCTAATTGTGTTCCTGCTTGCGATAGGAGGAAGACTCTGTATGTTCATGCCTATCACAGGAATACTGTTGCTTTAAGTTTAGGGATAGATAGAGTTTGTCAACTTGTTCTCTGCTGGTAGCCAGAAAAACTGAGGAGGGAGAGGGAGGGACTGAAAGCATTGATGATGTGATGAGTGGAGTTAAACATGACCTTGGCACAGCCATGGATAGTATGGAACACTATCCCTAATGGGATGTTGCCTCTGCATATGAAGATTTGTAGGATTGAGCCCATTGGCGTGTCACGTCTGTCCCAAAATGGTCTCTCTATTTGAATTCCCATGTAAATTTTGTTTGTTTAAATATTGCCCTGCTGCTTGCAACCCAAACCTTGTGGCATTTTAAAAACCTTCAAGTGAAGCTGACTAGTTTTATAGTGAAATGCACAAAGGAAACTTCATGAATAGTTAAACTAGACTTTGATAGCTATTTGGGGTTTAATCCAACAGGGCATTTGTAACATGTTTAGCAACGTAGTCCTTTTTGTTCGGGATTGCAACCATCAATATTTTTCCTGGGCTGCTTTCTACTAGGGGTGGACCTGAAAAGAGCAATCTCATGCCACTTATTTCAGGCTGCACTTAATCTGTGGTCCTAGGAGGAGCGGGGGAAAGGTTCAGAAATGGCTTTTGGCCTAGTTTTCCAGAATGAGGCCTGAGTTCTCCCTTAAATACAGCCACTAAACTGAAGCACAGTTATGTCTCTGGAGAAGATCCCTTATTCCTCTTCCTAGGGAATGTTCTTACAATAGCTCTATTTCAATAATTCTGAACAATGCTGTAAAAGATGTTCATTGATCATTCGTCTTATTACTCTTCAGCATGAGTCATTTAGTCCAAGGGGAAGGCCTTCCCTCCGTCACCCCTTTCCTAACCACTGTGCTTGCCTTCATTGCTGCATTTCTGGCTGGGGGCAGTTGAATTGTGACATTTCCTTTTAGTATAGGGCTTTGATTTGGTGAGCAGCTTGCTTTACTAGGGAAGGATTTTAAAAAAATAAAACGTAGTTTGCCGTTTTCAATTCTGCTTCCTTGATTTCTAACCCACTGGAATGTTTTCCTTAGAGAGAAAATAGTGTTGTTGTTTTTTTTAATGTGTGATGGATAAATCCAACCTAATTGCAGTTGCTAGTTGATCATAACTCAGTTGTATCGTGCTGACCTTGCCCTAGCAAATGTAGCTTTTGCAAATAGGATAGAATGCCAGGCAGACTTGCATGCCAAGCAGCATTCTTCTTATACTATTAATGAATCAGACCCATGAGCACATCCAACAAATCACCAGCCCCACTGATTTCCAAATGGAAGAACTTAACAGCTGCCTAAACTCAGAGCTTCCAGGCAAGCTATTGCCTCATCCCAAATTTGGGGAGCCAGGTAGTGGGCCAGATGAATAACACCCATAAAAATTAAAAATAGGAGAGCCCCTGGTGGTTCATTCAGTGTTAAATAGTGTGGCTAGATTTAGAGAGCCAGACAGTTGTTTTTGACCAGTAATTGTAGCTATGTTAGGGAATAATCGAATCTCATGCTTCAGGGCAGAAGCTAATCACAGGGGTCAGGAAGGAATCTCCACCTCCTTAACCTCCATGTCTAGCACTGCATGAGTGGCCAGGTCCCTTATATTTTTCAGGTATTTTTAAAGGCTTTTTCCTTCCCCTGAAGTACTGAGTATTTGCAGCTAGACAGCTTAACAGGTTCACAGTCTGAGCCAGTGGGGTACATCTCCCGTTTCCTGGTCGTTGCACATTTGTACTGTGGCTGAATGTTTTTCAGTGCAACTATATTAGGATCTCGTGAAGAAAGTTAGCTTAATGGAATGAAGATCATTTTGTCTTTTTGCTCAGGCCTCGATTCCTGGAGAATGTGTAGAAAGCACCTAACCGTGATTCAATGAGACAGCGTCAGAAGCAGAAATCTGTTCTCCTCATGTAGTGCCTTGGGCTCCTAGGACTTCATTTTTTAATTGGAGGGCATTAAAGAACAGGGTGTTCGCAAATAATTCAGAGTTCTGACATTAATTTGACTAAATGTAATTTAGTGTCAAATCAGATTAGCCTGCAGTGATCTTCATTACAGAAGCGCCTTCGTCTTTTCCTGTCCTCCTCTTTCGTGTATGTGTGAGCAGAATGCAGAGCTGAGGCACTGGCTTGATGGAGCGGAGCAGAGCTAAAATGCAGGTTTATTGAATGTCTGCTAGGCTCTGTTCACTTTGGAATACATATTCCAGGTTTCCAGGCAGCACTGTTTGGAGAGAGCACTCGCTGCTGTTGAGATGGTCGGATAGACCCAGAGCTGGCTTGTACGGAGCCACCTCTCCTTCGCTTTGAGAATCTGTTTACTTGGGTGCTAGAAGACAGTGCTACTATCCTTCCCTATGCCTGAGATCAGCATGCATCACTCTGGAGCATGGCCATCCCCTGACATCCTGAATCTGAGAATTCTAGGTTTGTTTTGCACGCTCAGCTCATGTAACTCCCTGGCTCAGCATGCACCCCATTGGGCAACTGCCAGCCTTTTAACATGATCTGAGAGGCTCTGTCCTAAAGCGTTTTCTGGATTTTTTATGAAGCTTGTCATTCTATGGGAGCAATGTGGGAAAGACTTGAGTTACTTGTTCATTCCAAGAAAGTCCTACACTGAGTGATCTGCTGGCGAGTCCATATGCGTGTAAGGTTTTGTTGCTTTGACATGCAGTAAAAATTGCCCGCATTGGGGATTTGAGCTAGTTACAGCCATTGGGACAGCTGCATCAGTGGAAACGCCAAGTAAAACAGTATTTGTGTTGATCTGCATTAGTGCTGCTTGTCCTGGTTTCAATCAGGAGTGAGCTTCACTGATGCAAATCAGTTTTTGGCCAATCTACTCTGTGGGTTTGTATTGGGGCAGTTATGCTGCAGACTTGCCATTGAGGGCTGTAATAGGGGCAAATCCCCATTGTAGATAAGGACTCAGTATAATGAGGTCTCTGTCTTTGATTCAGTCTCTCCAAGACCCCATCTGCATGGTGAAATTTGCTGTCCTGAAGCCGTTTTCGATATGTGGTCTTGTAAACCGTTTCAAGTAACTGTTTTTTGCTGGTTGCTGTGGATGGAGCAAAACCAATTCCAATTTAAAGATGGAGGCCAGTGGGACTCTGCCTCTTGCCTGAGATCTCAGATGGGGTCTGTCAGAGCTATTCTCTAGATTAGGCAGTAATCTGGAGCTGAGCAGGGTTTTTTCCCCATGTACAACTGGATGGCAGCATTGTCACCTGAAATGGTTTTCATTTATTTTACAGCGTAGTTGGTGCCCAAGAGTTGATTTAGCCAGGTTATATGTCATTATCTATCATTCCCCACCAGTGCTAATGTGTCAGGAACACACTTTTGCTGAACGGCAATACAGGGCGCTTCCTACCAGATGTCAGTGGAGGGCTTTGAAATAAAGGGAGAGGAACTTGGTCGCTAGACTGATTGTGGTGGCCTGGATGAGTCTCCTTGGAGATGTGTGGAATTGAATCCTCCTTTCACGCTGCACGACTGCTCTTCGGAAAGGTGTCTGAGCGAGCCTTGATTCATGCTGTGAAATGCTATCTTTTTGACAACTCTCCAGTGAGCTCTGAGAGTGCAGCTTGGAGAGTCAAGAGTTTTGCTTTTCTCCTAGATGGTGTATGTAGTTTGTCCCCTGGAGGGAGCGGCATGACTCATTCAGCCACTGAGTGATCGGTGAAATGGCACTGGGGCATAGTTGTACAACAGCATTGGGCCGGAAGAGCCTTTGTGCAAGCTACTGGATAAGGTGGATCAAGCAACGCCACAGCAAGCATCTTGAGTGAGGGTTTTATAAACCTTATCCAGGAAATTGAGTGGTGTTGCAGGGAAGCAAGTTGTGTAATGGGAGCTCATGTGTTGGAAATGGGGAGAGCAGGAGAAGGATCTTAGTGAGGAAAACACTCTTTTTACCAACAACCCACACACCAGTGAAGACATGACCTCTTATTTATATTATGGTAGCATTTATGAGCCCCCAGTCTTGGGCTGTGACCCCGCTGTGCTAGGTGCTTCACAAACACAGATTGGACTAGACCGGCCCCAAAGAGCTTACGACGTACGTTGAATCCCTATATAAAGATCGCTTATGAAGTATCTGTGGGCTGTTCACCAAGACATTTATTGTAGGCCATGCTCTGTCCCAAGGCATTAGATTGATCAGTGAATTGAAGATGTAGAGTGCTCCGTATTATCTTACTGAAGCACAGGGTACCCTATATTGCTGGGTGTGCTGTCCCGGGGCCCAATCCTGCCTCGTGCTGAGCTCCCAACAACTCCTGCTGAAAATGGTGATTGTCGAGGATACTGTACCTGTGGCAGAATCATGACAGTAGGAGAAGCATTTCTCTGTCCATCTTGCCACAAGTTCATCAACCTTCGGATCTGTGTTTTATTTCCCTCTGCTTCTTCCCTTGTTGATGTCTGTAGTTGTAGTTCAGGATGCACACAGGAAAGGAAACACACATTTAGTTGAGGGCACAAAATAGAGCCCTGGTTATTCACAGAGCGTTGATTGCAGAATGGCTAATACACAGAACCCCGTAAGAAATCTGAAATTAGCATGCAGCCATTTCATTTTTGCTTCATTTTTTTTCCCCATACACATTGGGATTGTTACAGTGGTGACGGAGGGAATTAGTCATGGTTGTCAACTTCAGGCAATTTCATTGAGGGGAGGAAAAAATTTACTGCTGCTTTAATGGCATTTTTAATGCTTATTGGCCCCCGAGCTACTAATGAATTGAAAGTAAGTATTCTCTGAACTGCCAGTTTTGATCCACCTACTTTGCTTGGCAAAATCCACTCTGTGCGATGGGTGGCATGAACTTCAGATTGTTGGTGGCAAACTTTTAATACCTTCAGTCTCTCTGTACCAGCACTTCTAGATATGCACTGGGAAAGCAAGTGGTTGAGGGGAAAGCAGGATGTAGAAAATATGGAGGAGTGTGTCCTAGTGATTAGAGCAGGGATGTAGGCACCAGAGCTTTTGGGTTCTAGTCATGACACTGCCACTGGTTTGTTGTAGTAAATCATTCGAGGCCTGATTTTCAGAGGTGCCGAGCCTCTAGCTGCCTTCGGTTGGAGACATGAGTGTTCAGCACTTGTAAAAATCAAGCCCTTAGCCTCTCCGTTTCTTTTCCTCCATCTGTAAAATGGCGGGTAGTGCTGCCCTCTGTGTTCTAAGCAGTGAAGGTTTTCGGTGAAAAGCCATGAAGTGCATAACTGTTGTACTACATTTTGACTGATCAAAATGTGTACTTGTTTCTAGGACAAGCTGCCAATTAGCCCATTAACAAGGGTGAGGCTGTTTTATTCTGTCAAGCAAGGTGTAGTAATACTTAGCACTTCTATTCTCCAAGTGCAAAACCTCCCACTCTCCTAAGAAGCAGGCATATACCACTATTCCCATTTGAAGATGGGGAACAGAGGCCAAGGGGGCACTGTGACTTCCCTGAGAACAGAGAGGGCGTCCGTATCAGAGCCAGACTTAAGGACTCCGAGTTCTTGGCCTCCAGTTCCGTGCTTGGATGGGTTTGCACACCCGGACTGCACAGGTGAAGCGTGATTGCATGAGGCTAAATGTGAAGCTTCCATAACCTGCTGGAAAGTATAGCTTTCATGGCACTAACCTCGGATGGATGCTGGGGCAAGCTATTTCCTTCTGAACTGAATTGCAGTATTGTCACGCTCCCTGAAATAGCTTCCCTTTATCCAATCTTTCCAAATTCAGCTACGTCCGTTACATTCAGAGTGCTGCCCTTTAAGACGCTGTTCGACCCTGCAATTGAACAGTTTTTACAAGCCTGGCAGCAGCAGCAAATCGGAGCTCAGATGGCAGAGCTCAGCGCTTCAGATCCTCTTGTGGGGCGTGGAATTGATGCTGCTGCACTAGAAGGTGGTGGGTTACGCCAAGTACTTCGATTTGTTACCGAAGTGTGGCTGGCCTTGAGATCTAGAGTCGGGTTGTGATGCCATGTGGGGAGTCTGTGTAGGGCCCCCTTTGCTGTCCAGAAGGGACATGGCAGATGTGCTCCGTTCTGAGTGTGCAGCGGGGAAGTGAAAGTGCTTCCATCCACTCTGTGATGAGGGTGGGAGGCAGTGCAGCTCCAGCTGGAACAGAGAGCCCCAATGTCTGGGCCTTCGGAGGTGGCAGGGTTGGGATTTCAGATGACATCACACATCGCCTTCTTCCAGAACAGAATTTGCACTTTCCAACCACCTTGAGGTGCTCTTCGTTGGGTACTCACCAGCTTTCCTGGAGTTGCAGAGCTATCCAGCAATAGGCATGCAAAAAGCAGCTATAGACTTCAGATACAGCAATGTGTGTAGCATTGTGGTCTATGTGGGATGAGTCTGCTATCCTCTGTTCAATTCCCAGCAAACTGATCACCAAAAAACCCACAACAGATCACAAACGCCTCTGCGGCCAGCAATAATTTTCCCCTTTGGCAGTCTTAGCAAGGCCCATGGAGTCTGAATTCCCCTGTCATCCCTAGGGGAGCTCCTTCCAGGTCCGAATTGAAACATGCTGGCGGAATGGTTTGGAGGAAGCTTGCTTTGGCCGCCACCTGTTCTGTATTTGTGCTAGTCATCCAACATCTTTTCCCAGTGCTAAGTTCATAAAGTCTGTCAAGTTTCCATCTTAAAATTTAATGGAAATGATTTCACCAGCAGGGTTTATCATGTGTCTCAAAGAAAAGTGACATAAGGTGGTAATTCTAGCGTGTCTGCAGCGACCTCGGATCGAGGGTGGGCATTGCTCTGTTACTATTCATGCTGGTCAGTGAGTTAGCAAATGTCTAGCATCTTGGGTAGAGAACTAGTCAAGCAGCCAAGTAATACTCTGCAGAAAGTGAATCGGTAGTAGAGATTCTGGACAATGCAGATTCACCTGTGCCCTCTCAAATGAAGATTAAAGGCAAGGGGGTTGCTTTGACTCCTGTAATGACTGGACCAGGCTATCTTTTCTGTTTCCTGGATCCTGTTCAATCTGGCAAAATTACGATGAGTTTCCTCATTTGCTATTTTAATAGTTAGCATTCCCTATACCCGGTCTGTCCTGCCATCCAGGGCCTGTCTTTGGAGTGCAGGCTTGCTAACAGAAGCAGAGCTCATATTAGTGTGAATTTAGCTGAGCAGCTGGGACTCATTAAACTGTTCTGCTGTCTGGATGAGGCTACATGTCCGACGCAGAACTCCTTTTGCCTTAAGCTTTTCATTGGCTGGAGAGGGAGGATGGAATGAGGCCAGACTGTGCGTAAGATGCAGCATGTGAAAACTGGGTAGTTAAGTGCTTGCAGAGTGCCCTGTTGGAGGAGAAATTCTGGCAGATTTCAGCAGCTTCGCTTTTGCCATTTCACTTTGGGGTCACTAAGCAGCAAGGGGAGGCTATCTTGGCACAACGTGGTCTTTGACTTTGTGTTCTTCCTTTTAATGAGACACCTGAAGATTTACAGGATGTCTAATTACAATGCAATACATCAAGCGAGACTGAAGCAGACCCTCTCTTCAAAAGCTTGTACTTCCATAGGCAGGTCAGGTGCACAATTAGTGACTCATTGCTAAGGGATCACAGATTAGCATCTTCTTGGACCCTGCCCTGTAGCATACTGTCTATCTTCCACTGTTTAGAAAGTACCTAGCAAGCTGGGAGCACTACCACAGTCTAAATAATAATGCTTAGTCCCCCGTGGTTGGGGGAAAGATAAAAGACAGCATTTCAGTTGTCAAGATGATTGAAGAGTAAAGCTGCTGTTTAGAAGGTGCTGTCATCAATGGCTTGTATTCCCATAGTCAGAACACCACTGGTGTGTGTATGCACCCCCCTACACACACACCTATCTGTACCAGTGTTCTCACCCCAGGAAATGTTTGTATTGCATTGTTGGCCTTGATGTGAAGGGGATGCTGCTCAGGTGTTCCAGTGCTCGCCCTTTGGACTTCCCTGTCACTTCCTTTGGAGGAGCTCAAAGCACTTCAGACATTGAGTTTAGGCTGAGCCTTGCCCGCACTGAATCAGATGGTTATCCCTACTGTACAGACGAGGAAAGTGAAGCAAGGACTAGGGTCGTGATCTCCTGGCTCTTGGTCCTGTATCTGAACACTAGGAAAATCCTGTAATAGCAGAGCCTCTCCCCAGTTCATGCTCTTTACGTCAGTCACAGAAGTGGTACGTTTCATGTTTATCAATAAAACCTGCAGTTGGGAAGTAGGCCCGTTCAGTAACATTCCGGTTCTGCCTGGCAAGAGAGGATTTCCAGAGATTCTGTAATAAAAGCAGGCTGGGGGGAGATTTCCATATACATATCATGGTCCTGTATCAAAATTCTGCACTCGTGCAAGCATGCTTGTTTTAGGGACAGCTGCTAAACAAGCCATCTGTATTACAGGGGAAAAAATGATTTGTGACTTCTATTCTCTGATGGAGGAATGGAGTTGTTCTGTTCCATTTGGGAAAAAGGGGTAAGGTGAGGGGCTGGGCTCCTGCCATAGAATTCAGACTTTTGTGCATGTTAGGGTCCACGTGCAGCATTGAACGGTTTGTGTCACACAGCCCGGAGAAGTTCACGAGGTAAGAAGCACATGTTACCAGGAATCAAGTCTGAAGTGTGGGTTTTCCAGAAGTTTTTTTATTGTAATTGGCATTTCTGGGCCTGCTGCTGGAGGGAGCTCGCTCGGTGGGCAGTGGGAACAGTAGGAGCAATGCAAGAGCCCTGTGAAAGTGACTATTCCCAAACTTGTCCAGTAATGGTCTAGAACAGTCCTCGAAAGAACGAGCTGTAGTGGGTTGAGCACAGGGTTGGGATCGAGGGGAGACTCGTACAGCCATTTGCTGTGTGGTCTTTGGCAAGTCACTTGCACAACTTGTTCCGCTGAAAGGGAGTCAGGCCATTTACCTGTGACCGCAGTGGAAGAACCTCTTCTTCTGTAACACAAGTGTGATGCTTACCTGCTGGACAGGAGCATAGCGAATATTATCAGGTGCTTTGAAGATGGAAAGCCCTGGATAAGGTGTCTCATATTGCTAAAAAGTAACGTTAATCCTCAGGGGTTTTTTCTGATAAAGAATTTCCCAACCCACTTAAATAGTGATTGTAAATAGGGTTTCTGTGTAGCTAGTGTAAGAAATAGCATCACTTTTTAATAAGATGGTTGTCTCCAGCATTAGGCTTAGAAATGCCCCTTGTAAATAAACTGTTTGTGTTTTTAGGGTAAATTGTGCTTTTTTGCCTTGTGAATTACTGGGTCCAGTTTTGCTTCTGTACAAGCCTTCCTCTGTGCAAAAAAACCTGATTGGTTTAATCATGAAGTTTACTGGATTCCTCATAAACTGAATTGAGCTGGAGAAGGAGAGAATGCACAGAGAAAGGAAGGGAATGAGGGAAAGGGATTCAAGAACAAGTGAGAAGCTTTGTGGGTGACCTGGAAGAAGGTGATGAGGATGCCAGAGGGGGAAGAGGGAAGTCACAGCTGAGGTTGTTGAATGTGTCTCTGGTGTCCTTGGGTAAATCTTACTCAGGGATCAAGTTGTCGGGCTTATGGGAAACAGTGAAGACAGAAACACAGTAAGGAATGTGGCAGAACTTAAGGAGAATAAATTTGTAGTGGAGGAAGTGTGGTCACAGGACTTTCTCCAGAGGTGCTGGGAGGACTTGTATGTAGGGTGTGAACCTGGGTTGGTGGGATGGACTTTTCAGGGGAGAATGAAGCAGAAGGATTGTACAGATCAGGAGAAGGCAGGGCACAAGCTGTGACAGAGCCGTATGGGAGACATGAGCATGGGTGGATTAGAAACCATGGAAAGGAATTGGGGGAAGGTCAAGCAGGTGAACATGAAGGCATCAGCTGTGTATCTTGACAGAATGTTCCTGGTTTCCCTGTGGATAAAGCATTACCATGGACAGTTGGGAGACTGAAGAGGAGCAGCTCGTTCATTTGGTTGGCAAAAGGTTAAGATTTTTAGCCTTTGTGTTTAATTTCCTTTAATGGCAGATTATTTTTTATTAGAGATGGAATCTGGATGGGTTTAAAGGACACTCCTGTAAGCTGCGGATCACTTACAGGAAAGACCATAATGATTGATTGGGAACTGTTACGCTCTCTACTTGTTAAGTCCCCGTAGTATGCAGATTGGCCCTGAGGGATTTTAATGCAATGCATAAAAATGAGAGATGGTGAGGAGAAACCAGCTCTGTTCATAAAACATGCTTGGCTTGGCTTTATGCTAATGCTTGGCTTGACGGCCAACCCAACGTTCCTAAGCCTGCTCCAGCAAGAGGGGGCAAGTCCATTGCCTCTTGGGCTCAGCCCTCGCTTGGGAATCTTCTGTGTAAGGCAAGTGTTCACAGCAGAACTATTGGCTACCAGCCCTGTGCTTAGACAGCTGTTGAGAGACTGGAAATGGGCTCTGTCTTTTGAAATGAGCATGATTCAAAATGTAAATAAGGTCTGCATCTACATTAAAACAAAACAAGTGCAACCATCGCACTTGTTTCATTCATTCGGGCCCAAATAGCTCTTCCTGCTGCTTGAGTTAATGTCACTTGGAAAAGGTTTGGTACCCTGTAAACCATGTCCTGGGGAGTGTGTGAATGCATGTGTGCAGCTTGTAACAGTGGCACTGAAGTCTTGCCCCAGTGTTGGGCTAGAGAGGCCTGAGCATGGTACTAGGAGCCAGGAACTCCTGAGTTTGAATCCTGGCTCTGACACCAGCTTGCTGTGTGAACTCAGGCAAGCCAACTGACCACCTCTGTGCCTTCATAAGCTTTGAGAAACCCCAAGATTCTCAAAGATCGTCATCCTCGCTCCAGTCCTTTGATGCCATGCAAAGGACCCTAAAGGCCCCATTCCTGGCTGGGCTGGGGAGATTCCATACAGCACCAGGAGGCTGCTCCAGCCCAGCTCAGACAGGTGCAAAGGTGGCTTAAAGATCCCTCAGCTTCCTACTCTTCTCCCCCCTCCGCCCCCCGAGACACGGCACAGAATCTCACCTCACGTGTGGGTGGGAACAGCGTTGGGTGCGTTCTACTTGTAGGCCGTAGCCGTTCACAAAGCTGGATGTAACTGCTGCCCATGAGAGCAAAACCTGGCTGCCCTAAGAGGTGTCCAATGCGGCTAATACTTAGCCTTGTTTCCCTCTCAATTCCCCTAGCTGGCGCAAATTATATGGCTCCCCGGCCTACTATTCTCATAGAGCTTTGATTGTTTCTCACCCCTGTTGCTGCTCTTGTATCCCAGTGGAGACTGTAGGAGCTTAAATTCCTGAAGGGCCTTTCTTTCCTTTTGACAGGGTTATGTATGTTTTACAAGACAACTGTTCGCTATACAGAAGCCAGCATAAAAAACGAGGAGTACTTGTGGCACCTTAGAGACAAACAAATTTATTTGGTCATAAGCTTTCGTGGGATTGAACCCATTTCATCAGATGCATGGAGTGGAAAATACAGGAGGAAGATATATATACATAGTACACGAAAAGATGGGAGTTGCCTTACCGATTCTAACGAGACAATTCAATTAAAGTGGGCTATTATCAAAAGGGGAAGTATCACTTTTGTAGTGGTAATCAGGGTGGCCCATTTCAAACAGTTGACAAGAAGGTGTGAGTAACAGTAGGGGAAAATTAGCATGGGGAAATTAGTTTTTAGTTCTTGTAATGACCCATCCACTCCCAGTCTTTGTTCAGGCCTAATTTGATGGTGTCCAGTTTGCAAATGAATTCCAGTTCTGCAGTTTCTCGTTGGAGTCTGTTTTTTGAAGTTTTTTTGTTGAAGAATTGCCACCTTTAGGTCTGTTGTTGTGTGTCCAGGGAGGTTGAAGTGTTCTCCGACTGGTTTTTGCATGTTATGATTCTTGACGTCTGATTTGTGTCCATTTGTTCTTTTGCGTAGAAGCCAGCATGTTTGTAACCTTTTGAAGGGTTTCCTGAAGTGCTTCCTATTGTGCTCTCCGTTACCAAACAATCAAACCAAAGTGCTCCACTGAGCCCTTGTTGCAGAGACTTTGGTGTCTGTTAGATTTGCGAAGAGTAGCTAGCTTTAAAAAGAAAAAGCTTGCCTACACTGACTGCTCACTACCCCTTCGCATGCCTGCTGTACCATTGCTCTCTCTTTCTGAGGTGAAACCCCACAAAGGCAGGCATGAGAACTCCTCCAGATTGGGAGCAGCAGCTGGTACCATAGAGCTGGATTCCTCAGTGCCTTTAAAAACTGACCTTTGGAAAAGCCTGTAAGGAATGGCCCTGGTAAGCTCGAGGCTCTTTGTGCCAAGCTCTTTCCACTGTTTTAAACAGCGCTCACACACGAGTGCTCTGGTACTGTGGCTATCACTTCACTCTCTGCTGCAGAGACCTGCTGTGCCTGCATTTCCTGAAGCTTTAGTGCCTTCTCTCCGCTGTAGATGGCGCGGGGAAGGTGTTTATCTGCCTTTCTGACTCCTGTACTGCAAGGGTTGAACCGGGGAGCCCTGTTTTCCAGTCACTTGGTGACATAATCTGCCACCATTGTTTTTAGTTAAATAATTCTCTGCAGCCTGACCTGAGGGCAGTGCTCCCAAATACATTGTACTGCGCATGCTCTTCAAAGCATTCCCTCTGTTCCTTTAAGTGCTGATCTCCCATTGAAAGGAATAGCTCCTCTTTCAAGGGTAGGGCCTGCTGCACTTTGTGCTGGGCAAAGCGAAGGCTGGGGGCGCTCCTGCAGCTGTCAGTATTCTCTGCTGTCATGAGCGGGGTACGTGGGGAGGGGGCTGGTAGTCTTCGTCATGCAGCACCAATGACTGCTGTCATGTCGTGTGAGAGGAAAACTCTGGCCACTGCCACGAGCTGCCGACTGTCACTCGGCTCCCAGGTATTCAAGCATTGCAGCTGCTTAAAGGGTGCTTGGTGAATTTAGTTTTTAAAGCAAAGATCAGTCAGCTCAGCCCGGAAGAAATCTGCCTGTGCGTGTGCACGCACTGATACCCTACAGGCCCTAAAATATGCTGTAGACTAATGAAGGGGGAGAGGGTCCCTTTGATAAACACCCCATCCCGGAGCATACACTTGTAGGGTATTGCCGTATGCTGCGGATGCGTTGAAGGGTTGAGTACAGTCAGCACCTGTAACCTGCTAATACACACTGAGTGACTCGCTACATTTACATTTTGTTTAATTTTTTTTAAATGGTGGTGCTATGCCACGTATCCTTCCACTGTGAAAATAGTTCCCCTAAAGGATGAGAGAAGGAAGAGGCTCTAAATTACCTTTTTTTAATTCCACTGCTTTGACTAGACTTTTCAGTCCCCCTTTCCCTTACAGTTCCCAGCACTATGTGAACCCCTCTTGTCATGGGACACTTTCAGCGACACTGCAGCCAAAACTTGAGCTAGATTTCTTTTATAAAAACGAACTCCGCAATAGCCAAGACCTGGCAGTTTACCTTTAATCTGTGGCCAGCTCAGGAATGGGGAGAGCATGTCTGCAGCTGAAGTTGGGCTCTCCAGGTATACAGTGGTGTACAGCACCTAGTGTAATGGGGGACTGACTTTGATTGGGACACTATTGCAATACGGGTCAGTGGTGTTAACTGGATATGGATCGTCAAGTAGCTGTTACAGTATGGCTATATCACTGATGGGGGGGGGGGGGACACATCTGGCCTTACATCTGCACGCTGCAGGTCTAACTGGATACCGACAGGCATGTAGTTTCTGATCAGTGAAGGAAGTGCAGTCTGCATGTGCTCACTCTCGCATTCATTCCTGCTTCACACCGAGATAATGAGTTTTGTAAAGCAGCATCTAATGATGAAAGCCTCTGCACTGGAGAGGGCTGGATTGCCTCTGTCCCCATGGAGACGGATGATAGATTACAGAGATACTGACCTTCCCTGGATCTCCAGCTCTCGCAAAAATAAATTCAATTTATTCTCTTTGGTTCTCAAGGGAGCCTAGGCAGAGATGAGCATCTCCTGCCTGTCAGTGTGCAGCCGTTCTGTTTATACGCAAAAGGGGATTGTTTATGCAGTAGGGCGATTTGAATTGCTAAACCATGATCAAAGGAATGGCTGATTAAAGCATCTACATAGGAAAGAGGAAGGTCCCTTATATCAGTGTCCTGAAATCTATTGGCTGCAAAGAGATACAGTGGAACAAACTGAGTGAGAGAAGGGAGGGGGTAGCTGCATTCATCCCTTAATTCCTTCAGCAAGCACACTGCACACTCCAGAATTAACCCATCAATACACCTGGTGACTTGTTTCACTTCTGCCTAGGCTGTCTGCTTACAGCAGGTGGTGGGCCCCATGGTATGTATGTGAAGCTGAGAAACCCACTGGAGGGGAAGCTGTCTGTGGAATTCCCCGTTCCTCGTGGGGGCATCCTGGGAGGACACTGAAGAGCTACAGCATGGCTTTTGAGTGCCAGCTGCTTCGAGATGTCATGGGTATCAGCCTGGGAGAGACACCTTATGGAAATCCAACTGAAACCTGCAGATGTTGTTGTCAAGTGGCTCCATGGAGTGAAGGGGCTAGAGATGAAGCATGCTTAGTCAGAGCATTTTATTGCTCTGCCCCCTGGTGGCGTGAATCCAGTGAAGCTTCATGCATATTCCCCTGGTGCAGAGCAGCCTCCCTTTTCTCACCTGGGAGCAGAATAGGAAGGGTGGGGGAAGGTAGCTATAACATACGTTGTTCCTACTTCAGCAACTGGTCCTGCTGCCGCTGCACTCTGCTGCTACATCTCTCTCTCATTCTGTTTCCACAGGGCTGTAACGTAATGGAAGATCAGGACCTTCGGGAGATCGGGATTAGCGACCCGCAGCACCGCAGGAAACTTCTCCAGGCTGCACGTCCCCTTCCCAAGGTGACAGTTGTATTAATCGCTGCGTGTAAAGCTGAGTTGCTGCAGCACAGGTGGGGAGCGGGTTGATGGAGCTAGCAACTCTCAAACTGCATGGTTGTGATGCGGAGGGCCACGGTGCAGAAAACAAAGCATGTAACCCCAGCCATCCCTCTGTAGATACAGTCCCTGGCTATTTGAAGAGCTACTCTCTGGGAGAGTGCCATCGAGAAGAGGGCTTACGACCATATCAATAGAGCATCCCACACCAGAGATGGGAATGGCCAGTAGGGGGACAGTACTTGGGTTTTAAGCTTGTGGAGAAGCAGAGGCTTCTTTTTCTGCTGAGCTGACTGGGCATGAACTGGTGCATCTGGACTGTAGGGAGCCACCAGAAGGATGTGGCTTACAGGGCTGAGTGACGGCTCCAGAACACCAGGCTCCTTAGAACCGTAGCTGTGAATCCTGCGGGCTATGCAGGCATGTCAGAGAGCACCACGCTTCATTGGGAGGAACTCTGCTTCTCTCTCTGGTCACTGAGAGCTTTGCTCTGTGTTCATATGGTGCAAGAACAACAAGGCTTGTGGAGAGCTTGCATTAAGGACTCAAGAGTAGAGTCCCCTAATGCTAGGGATGTACAAGGCATCGCCCCTGGCAGGAAGGACTAGCGTGGTCACTGGTATTCCAGAGATGGCTTTTTGAGCATCCTATTTTTGGGGTACTGCCACTTGCAGCCAGAGCCCCAAACGGCAAACGTAGACAGGAGCATGAGGAACTTCACTCAGCTTTCGGCTCTTCCAAAGCTTTCTCCAGCTGCATTGAAGTCTAATTGCTCTGGTATTTGTTATGGCCAGTGAAATCTATGGCTGCTCTCAGTTTGCCTGCCGCCCTTCTCTCACACACTCAGCAAGTGCCCGATATAACCTCATGGCAGTACTTCCAGTTACAGCCAACGGTCCTGTGACCCAGCTTGAATTAGTGCTAATGCACTAACCTGGCTCAAGTGCTGAAACAAGGCAGTCGTCGTCTTGCACCTGATTTCTCAGGCCTCTGCCAGGGGCTGTGTTGCGAAATTGGACGCTACCTTATCTGTGCCAGCGGCGTGTAATGAGGCTATTTCAGGCACTTGGACAGCGACATCCAGGCTGCGGGCAGCAGGGTGCCTCCCGCTAGTACATAAATGAAATAAATGGCATGTGTTCAGTGGAGCGACTCTCCAGCTCCATTTGTCAGAGGAAAATATGCCCAAGAGTTGAAGGGAGAACTTAGCAGTCTCCTCTGACGTGCTTTTTGGGGCGCGGTCACCAAGGGCAGACGGACCTGGTCAGCTGCGAGATGAGTAGGTTGTGAACAGCCATTGTAAATAGATGAGAACATTCCCGCCTCTTCCACCAGCCAGTTCCCATCTCCAGTTACTTTGGAGCGGGGCTTGGAATTGGTGCTGAAGCTAGCCAGTGTGCTGCTGGATCGCCACACTAGTCCCTTGTCATTGCTGTGAAGTGACTTCAGGAGTGGGGTTCAGAGGAGGTTTGTCTAGTTGCTAGTGGGCAGTTGCCACATCAGAAAACCACCAGCACTTTTGGCACTTACTACTGCCTTTGTGATGCTTTCAATAGCGATGCTAAGGACTGAATGGGCCGTGGAGATGGCACTCAGTTCTGCAGTGCACGTCCCAGTCAGGACTAAGGTTGTTTGATGGGGAAGCCAGAGAGAGGGCCTGCCCTTCTGCTGTCTGTCACCTGATAATCGAGGGACTCCATCCTCCAGGGCTATTTAAAACAGCAACTTTTCTGAGCATTAAATTGACCAACAAGAGATTTTCCTCCCAGTCTCTGGTATTGGGAACAGTCCCCTGGGTCTCCTTTTTCTGGCAGCTTTCTCCAAGTGCGCACATGTGTTGGATTGTGCCTCTCCCTCCCCCCGGCTGGACCCAGCTGCCCAATTACTTCTGAAGCGCACAGACCTTAAGGTCATCTTTGGCAAGAAAAATCGACTTCTCAGGCTAGAGCCAGGGGTGGGAGAGGAAAGCTGTGCTCTCGCGACTGTCCTGCTTCGGGAAAAGCACTCCGCTCAAAGTACGCAGCCAAATAGACAACTGACTGGCATTCGAGCTTCACTACATTCTAAAGACACTTACAACTTGAATATGAACGTATTCCCCCTGGGCCGCTGTGCGGTTCTGCGCTTTAAAGGGTAAATGCGGAAGGGAGGGAATGCTATCCAGTGAGCACAGCACAGGACTCGGAGTTGGGATTCCTGGATTCTTTCTCGATTTTTCTTGGGCGTGTTGGTGAACCTTGGTGCCTTGCTTGCCCGCCTGTTAATGGGAGAAATGCTTACCTGGCTCCAGGGTTGAGGCCTACTTGGTTCTTCCAAAATGCTTTGAGATCTTCATGTGGAAGTCACTGTACAAATCCCCATTATAATTCTTTAGTTACATGGGGTTTTAATTGCAGCCATTGTGGGTTTTGGAATCTGAGCTGTTTGGAATCCCAGAGGCTTTTTAACCCTTTCTTGTCTTGTCCATTTTTAGGTGAAATCTCTGGGTTGCGATGGGAACAGCCAGCCTTCAGTTCCCGCTTGGCTTGACTCTTTGGGGCTGCAGGACTACATTCAGTCCTTCCTGTCAAGTGGCTACAGCTCTATTGATACTGTGAAAAACCTCTGGGAGCTTGAAATAGTAAATGTAGGTACTGGCTTTGCATTTGCTATTAACCCTGCACAGGTTCCCTCCAGACGGGTACGACTTGCAGAGAGGTTTGTTAGACCCAGTGCAGCAATGTCATAACACTCTTCAAAGACAAAGGTGCAGGGAGAATCAGTGCCAGTGTAGGATGATTCTGTGCCCCAGCACCTTCATTCCAAATACTCGGGGACTAGAAAAATGCTTGAGTATGTCTTAACTCAGGGAGAGCCTGTGAATACGTAGAACCGTTCTTTGGTGTGAATGAGAGGGTACCAATTGTAATGGGTCTATTCTGGTTCCTTTCCTTTCTCTGTCGCTGTTTCATGTGATTGATTCTTGCATGGCCCTGCGTTTAAAACAGCCCTTTGTCTTTTGTCTAATTAAAATGTAACCTGTCAACTGCAGTGATTGTTCTTTAGGGTTTGCACCCTGAAAAAGTAAACAGTTGTTATTTGTATGCAGTTGGGGTACCAGGCAGCATGTTCTAGTGGCTTAAGTTTGGGGTTGAAAACAAGCAACAGCTCTGCTCTAATATCAACTGTGATGCTAACTTGTGTGCGACTTCGGATGCGTCGGTTTCCTCAGCTGTTACCTGGGGTTAATGCTGACCGATCTCACAAGGCAGTGCAGGGGGGCTGATGGATTAGGTCCTATTTACACAGCAGCTTGCCAATGTGGAGCTGTGTATATGTGCTAAATTAGGAGGAGGAGTATATTTCATGCTGTACCAAATTCCTCTGCTTTGGGATGAAACTGACAAGAAATGACACTAAGCTGTACAGGAGAGACGCTGAACAGTATCCGCAAACACGGTGACGAGGGGAGGCCCGGCAGTGGGGCAGTTCCCATTCTCAGCTGAAAACTGGGAGCTATTAGTTTGACTAGAAGAAGATACAAAACTGCACAACATGCTCAGGGGGATACCGAAATCCTTGCCCACCCTCCTTGAACTGAGCTAACCTTCCCCTTTGGCTCCAGGTGCTGAAGGTGAATTTGCTTGGCCATCGGAAGCGAATCATTGCCTCCTTGGCGGACAGACCATATGAGGAGCCACCCCAGAAACCACCGCGGTTCTCACAGCTGAGGGTGAGTCATTGTTTGTTTGTGTTGCTGGCTGCCTGATTGATACATCTGCATGGAGCACTGTCAGCCACTGCCAGGATGTTTTCTTCTGTGCTGGCTCGCCTCTTTCTTTTTAAGAAACTAAAATCAAGTTTGCCTCAGAAATAATCTCCTTTTTGATGAACAACTGAGACCTCTGGGGATCTGAGACCGGGGGAATGTGCTCACTGAGAACTCAGGTGTTACAAAAGATTTCCAGATGGGAATCCGGGCACAGATGGGAAAGCGAGAACATGCTCGCCCTTTCTCTCTGAGCCTCATTCTCTCTCGAAAGCACTTGAATTTCTCCGAGGAGAGTTAGTTAAAAGGTGCCACAAAAATAACCTTCCTCTGTGTCAATATTTTATAAGTTAACTTGTTTGAAATATTTACTGTGGGTAGTAAATTTCCAGAGTGGTTTCAGAGACGTGCATCAGTTTTTTTTGGTTTTTTTTAAAAGTAGGTTTCCAACCTAGACACTTTAACCTTCATTATAAAAAGCAAAATGCCTTGATGTGAACTGTGACCCACTGGAGATGCTCAGACAAGGGCTGGATGTTCCTTCTAGCTCTCAAATGTCAATTGAATTGCCTTCTGAATTTTTTTCCACCGGTTACTTTGGGGAAAAAATTGGACCTTGCGGTTGGGGGTTGGGAGCAGCACCTCTGGCTTTGTGTATGGGGAGAGAGTGCATTTAAGCTAAGCACTACTCCTCCAAGTGGGTATGTGTAGTAATACCTGGAATACTTCACATGCTGTGCTGTTCATGCAGATTCCATGCCGAAGACTGGCTGTAAGCAGGGTTGTAGCCGTTTGCATCTGGTTGAACTTGGTTGCTTTTTAAGGTCTGGAGAAATAAGTAAAAGCTTGGAAGAGCTGATGGAGTTCAAACAGGAGCTCTGGTTAAGGCAAACATCACAACCAGTGCATTTTTAATCAGAAGCACCAGTACATCCGCAGCATCGGCTCTGTCACTGGGACACACTTGGGGCAATGAGAACTTCCCCTCCATCCCACTTCCGTGCAGTGTTTGTAGCAGTTAATTCTAACAGCACTTCCAGATGAATGGCCCATGCAAAGCTTGCTGCTCTGGGGTCCAAGACAGTGAGGCAGCTGGGCTGCACTGCCTCTCTAAATGGCCTGACAGCCGCAGCAGAGGCCTGAGGGGGGCTTGTAGCAGTAGTGTCCCTAATACATGTGTGTGGGTGAGGAGCTAGAGGCACCCTGTCCGAAGGGCATGGCCAGGAAAGGGCAGCAGTTCTGGCATCTGACTGGGGTTTGGTACCAGTTATGCTTTCTAGACACATGTGAGTTTTGGCCTTGTGGGTAGAGGGCTTGGCATGTTGGGTAGACTCGCAGCTTCTGCCTTCCCAAGGTGTCCGTGGCAATACATGGCAGTGGTCACAAGCTCAGGACCTCAATGCTTTCTTGGAACGCTTCTTCTAAACACCAAATAGGGAGGCCTCCTGTGTCCTGGATCCTTTCCACTCCGGGTCACTGGTTCTATTCCAGCCCAGGTTGGTGCCCTCTGATGGCTGTTTGGTCTGGGTGAAATTTGCTTGGGTCTCAGTCCAGTTCCTCATGGACAGTGTCCATAGCACAAAACCCTCCATCACACTTGGCACTAGAGGGCCTTCAGTGCTCCTAGGTCAAGAACTGAGCATGAGGTTGACTTCCCTCTCCTCTGACCCCTTCCCTCCCCTAGAGCTGGTTCCTTCAGCCTGGGGATGTAATACGTGGTGGGGAGGAGGGGTGTAGCTCTGTCTTGTCATTTCAACCTGTACTCGCTTGGATACAGAGAGGACTCTGGTCCCCATGGCGCTGAATCCTGCACCTTCCACTAGCATTGAATCGCAGACTTTGTAGATAGCAAATGCCCAGATGGGAAGCAGCCAGCTGAGAATCCAGGATTCTCTGAAACATCCTCTTGAGACGGACAGGACTGAAGGAATAGAAGGAAGTGCCTTGGCACAGTGTCAGCTGATTGAAATGCCGGGTAGGGAGGCAGTAGAAGAGAATGGGGCCATTTGTAACATTTCCTGATGCTACAGCTGCCGAGTTCCTAAAGCCCGATTCTGGCATTGCAGAACGGAAGGATGTCAATGGAAAATTAAGCGAGGGTGTTGAATGGAACTAATGCGCGTTGCAGCTGTGAGCTCCCACAAGCACCAGCTTGAGTTCCCTGCATTGTCTTCTGGGCCCTGGATCGGCACGTACCGGGGCAATTCTCTCTCTCTTCCCCGCAATTATAGCCAGCCGTTGTAAGGCATTCGGATTGATCTCTTATCACTGTGCTATCTAGGGCCTCAGTCTTTGGGTTGGTAAATTCTATGATGCCACTTTAAATGCATCATTTTTTTGTGCTTTGACCCAAGGCTGATCCTGGCCAAAAGTCAGTCCACGGATGTCTGCCTTCTAGTGAGAATAAACACACAGTAAAGGTGGCAAAGTGTCCGATGCTGCAGCAGTGAGGCCATGTCAGAACTTAAGCGATTGTGGGGTGAGGCTGAGGAGAGAACCTGTCTGGTGACCCGATGCCTTTCACAGAAGACAGCAAAGGAAATTGTCCTAGGGAAGAGCAGACCCGGGACAGAAGTCACAGGTCCCATTAACTCTAGGGTCTTGCACGCCCTTTGTGCAGACATTGGCAAGGTAGGTTTGCAGTGCCAGACTTCTCCCCTGGAAAGGAAGGGCTGCCCACATCCCAGCTGAATATCCTTTGTGGCTTTAGTCTGGAATTCAAAGCTGGTTTGCACTCGCCTTTGAGCAAGCCACCCCAGTCTCTGCACAGCACCCTGGACAGCTGCCAGAAGTCGGCCACCTTTTAGGCCATCCTTCACTTTAAATCAACAGTCTTAGTGGTGGCTGGGGAAGTGCCATGCCTACATAGGTGAGTTAAGGAACTGTCTAGTGGTTTGGTATCAAAATCAATTAACTGCCCATTCCCACAATATGTCCCTGGTGTACCCCTGAGATGGCTGGACTCTGGCTTACAGCACCTGCGAGATTTCCCATGTTCCTTAGGGCAGAGCCAGGCCAATGCATCACAAAGGAGACTTCTGCAGGGAAGACCCTGTGTTAGCTGCCTCCATTGTACTGCTTTTCCTCTTCCAAACCACAGGTGGCTTTAGGAGGGGGTTAGTCAAACCAGCATCACTCCCAGCTCTGGCCTCCATGCTCTTCGTTGGCAAAGTTGGTCCCAGAAGGAGACATGCTCTTTAAAAACACAAAGCGACCGCCGTAGCTGGCAGGCAGGGATTGTGGAATGTGCCCACTCAGGCCAGTTGTCTTTAGATCTGTGTCTGTCTCTGCCTCCAGTGCCAGGATCTGATGTCCCAGACTTCCTCACCGCTGAGCCAGACTGACTCCTACACGGGGAGGTCTGCGGAGCTCTTGCTGCCTTCGGGGGATACTGGGAAGAGGCGACATGACAGTGGCCATGATGCTGCTTCTCACCCCAGAGCCGACAGATACAAAGCACAGGTCAGAGCGAGCTTGTTTCCTGTGGGTTCCTCTGCACGGGAGCCTGCGTAGCTCCCCGGCGGTGTGGCTGGGAAACGAACCTGTGTCTCCCAGATAGGGTTAGTGAAGCGCACTCTGACTGCTAGATGAAGGGTGCTCAGAGTGTGAAGGGGACGCAGCGTGGCCAGGTGGTTAGAGTGGAACACCTGGGTTCTGTTCCTGGCTCTGCACTGACCTGCTCTGTGACCCTGGGCAAGTCACTTCCCCTCTCTGGGCGTCATCTCCCATCTGTAAAGTGGGGACATGACCACCCCGTGAAGTCCCGTACACGTAGGACTTGCTTTTCCTGGGGTGCATTTTCCCTTGTGCTCTGATGTCTGGGGGACCCTGGGAGCTATTATGAGAGAGCAGCTGGCTGGGGTTGGGAGGATAAGATCAGTGATGCGCGCGCTGGCTGTCCTACGCCCTCTGAAGAATTCCCCTAGTTTGGTTGGTTGATGCTCTTGCTGGGCTGTCAGCACTGAGAATCGAACCTGAGCTGAGCAGGGAATGGCCACCGGGCTCTTCCACCTTCGTAAGTTGCCATATCACTGTGCCTGTTTGAAGCACGTTGATGTTGGTTAGACGCTCTCTGACGCGTGCTGCGTGCGTCAGAGCTAGATGTCTGGTTGAGTCCTCTGAGGCTTTTACGCTTGTGCTTGTCCCCTCAGGAGGAGCATCGTGAGTCCAGGCTGACTCTCAGGCCCCCAAGTCTCGCTGCGCCATATGCGCCTATCCAGAATTGGCAACACCAGCCTGAGAAGCTCATCTTCGAGTCCTGCGGGTATGAGGCCAACGTAAGTGGATTTCAGCTCCTTGCGTCCAGGAGGCCTCTAGAGTTTGTGCTCAGTTCTCAGCTTGCAGGAAGGTTACGCTCACCCTCACTGGGATTCTGCAGCCCCTTTTCCCCCATGGCACTTGTAGTGAGGATCCTTTCTGCCAACTCAGTGGAGTGTGCACTCTGCTCCTGGGGGAGCCTGGCTCAGTCACTGGTCTCCATCCCTGGCCTTAGCTAGGACGGCTGTGCAGAGCCCTGGGCTCAGTTCCTTGGAGGGAGCGGGCGCTAGCCATTGGTCTACAGTCGTGACTGGCTCTGGGAGGAGTCCAGACAAGTTGGCTTTGCTGGGAGGCTGGGGACTACAACCAGAATACTGCTGGAGGGTGTAAAGAAGGGGAGTGAGAGGATCCCCCAGGCCTGCATGTGACCCTTTCTCCCTTGAGGGTGATGGGGAAAGTGATTTTTCAGCAGTTTGCTCTACGTTGCTTTGGGGGCAGGAGTGGCCTTTGAGGCTTCCAAGCTCAGTGAAGCCAATTAACAGCAGCATCCTTTCCTCTCCTTGTTTCCAATAGTATCTGGGCTCCATGTTAATCAAAGACCTGCGAGGGACGGAGTCGACACAGGATGCCTGTGCAAAGATGAGGGTAGGTGGGTGGCGGCCAGGAGAAGCATGGATGGTGTGGAGCGTGCAGCTTGTGGTGACCGAGGGTGCACATGGAGTCTCCCTCTGTGCAGGGCTGAAGCGGCTGCTCAGGAGGAAGGCCGGCCTGGTGTGTGGAAATGGTGCCATTGGCACGGCTGGTGAAAGCCTTGGAGTGTAATGTTTGTTCCTCTCAGGCTGCACATCACCAAATTGTCCCTCCCCCCTTCAGATTTCAGACACTGGGAAAGAGGGGCCTTTGCTGCACAAGGTGCACGGGTCCCTCTTCCGGTCTGGAGCACTATGCAAAAATTCACGCCGAGAGCTCCACACGCTCCTATGACTGTCACTCTGCTGGCTACTCAGATCCCTCCCAGTAATACCCCAAATGAGAGCTGTGGAGTCCCACTGAAGGAGGAAGTGTTGAATTTGTACCTGTTCATCTCTGTGTTCTTATTTCTGCAGAAATCCACGGAGCATATGAAGAAGATCCCAACCATAATATTATCCATCACTTACAAAGGGGTGAAGTTCATAGATGCTTCTAACAAGGTATGCTTAGAATGCCCTCAGCGTAGCGTTCAGATGGGACAGCACGTGCCCCCTTCTCCTCACTCATCTGCTGTATGTGGCTTCAAGTCCTATCAGCTGACTAGACAGCCACAAACATGAGTACGCTCTGGCTAGCCCTGTGGAGCCAGCCTGGCCACGGGAGAATCCGCCTCTTGCTTCAGTAGTCTGTAAACTGAGATTAAGTCCAGCCTATTGCATGGGGATGTTTTGAGGCACTAACTATCGGTGCTGGACTCTGAAACACTTTCACCGGAAGGTGCTGCAGAAGAACACAGCATTACTGGTGCAGGAGGATCTAACAGTTTTTGCTAGCGCTCCCTGCTGGCTGACCACTTGTATGGCTGCACAACCTGGAAATACTGCTTTCCCCCTCTGAGAGGTGCTCTTACATATCTCCTTAGACTAAGAATATACCATATCCTTTTTTTCTGTGCTTTCTGGGGCTAGCTGTGAGCTACTCCCCGAGAAACCAAACCACCTCTCTAATTCCTCTCTTTGACTCCAACAAGATGTGGGACTAGGACTGGGGCAGCTAGGGCCTCCCTCACTCCCAGCATCTCCCATCTGTCTGTTTGCCCTTTGTCTGCAATATGCTGCTCTGTTTGTCAAATGTCTTCAGATCACTGTAGTAGTAACACATGGTGAAAACCTTGAGTTGATTTAAAAATGGCCCTGGGCGATGTGGTCCTGCTGTGATGGGAAGCATCAACTGTTCCCGTGTCAACCTTTCTGTTAGAATGGACAGAAGTAGAATAACCTTCCTACAAGCGCTAAGATCACTTGGAAAGGACAGCCAGGACCTCCCCTCAATTTGTACCTGAATTCCCTCATCACCCCCTCTTACATGCGTTCAGCTAGGTGCTTTGCTGAGCTTGGATAGGGTGGCTGTTGTTCCCTAGGAGGAGATAGTGTGGGACAATCCAGCTATCTATATATCCCACAAAATTGGCTGCCTGTGTTTAACTCTGATAGAATGTTATCGCCGAGCACGAAATCCGGAACATCTCCTGTGCGGCCCAGGACCCCGAAGATCTCTGCACGTTCGCCTATATCACCAAGGACCTGCAGACCAGCCACCACTACTGCCATGTCTTCAGCACCGTCGATGTGGTGAGTGGCACATGTGCATGAAAGGGTTCTTGCCCTGCCTTGCGTCCCAAAGTGCTGCACAAGCCATCCATAGGCGGCAGACGCCTCTGGGAGCGGAGGGCACTGACCAGCTCGCTGCACAACAGGGGCGCAGCGGGAATTTCCCTTGTGCACTGGTAGATAATCCATGTATGAGGCGTGTTCTGCTGCCAGAGATGACGGCGGAGGATGTCGTATTAAAGCTCTTCACAGAGAAATTGGAGAAAGGAAAAAAAACATCATTAGCTCCTAGCCCATCCTTTTGGGGCAAGATTGTTCCCTCCAGTGATTCTCCAGGGACTCGGGCCTTGTCTACACACACGTATTCCTTTAACTATACCAATACAGCCCCTAGCACGGCCGCAGCTACATGGGCATTAGGGTGCCTAATGCTGGTATTGCTTATTCCCCTTCCCATATGGATATCAGCTGTCTCATATAAGAGTCTTTATGCCAGTGTAACAGCATCCTCGCTAGGGGGATTGTACCATGACTATTTCAGAAGAAAAGTCACCCCCTTTCCCCACCACAATAGGTGTAGTGACACAAACCTGTGTGTAGGCCGTGTCTGGGTCTGTCCAGTTTAAATGACCCGGACCACTGTTTTTTTTGCCACATACCTTGGGAGGCTTCCCAAGTCTGACAATGGCCTTAAATGTGCTCTTTTCACCACTTCTCTACTGAGCATCTTACCAGTCATCTCCAGCAAATTCACTCTACCCAGTACAGGCTGTGGCGTCAGATCCTATCAATGCAGCTAACCCTTCAATAAGCAATTGCAGTGGTGGAACACATGGGCGTACGGACAACAGCAAAAGGATTGTTACTTTCCAGTTCACTGCATACTGCCGTTGCTGTCTCCTACTGTCTTGCTTGCCCTGTACATAGTAGTAATGTCCCATAACCCGTATCAACCCCACTAACTCTCCCGTTGTGTGTAAGTGGGACTGGTCGTTTACCAGTTGACTACTGTGTGTAGCTTGTAATCTGCATTTCAGTCTGAGAGAGGTCAGCGTCTGCAGCATAATTTACTTCACGCTGAGCCCCACCCAGGAGTGAAGTGTATCACGCTAGCCCAGTAATAGAAAAATGTCTTTAAACATTTATTTGGCCTGCCTAATAAGGAAGTCACCAGTGGCGTATTTTAATTTGGAATAACTGTGGTGCATTTCAGGTTCGTTATATCTGTGTTCAGTGTTCTATTGCCCAGGCTTAGATGGAAACCATAAAAAAAAAAAAAAAATGCCAATCCCATTCTAGTGCTTCTCTGCCTGTTTCTGCACCAAAATAACCCTCTCTTCCTTTCACAGCTCTATTGACAATAAAAACATTTGTCTGGCTTCATTATTGAAGTCTCCAGTGCAGACTAAAATGGAGAAGGGGTTTTTGCTCCCAGGGAATGTGCTGTGAACAAAACCCTGATAAGTTCTCAATTACATACGGTGTAACTGGCTGATTTAAGAGCCTTTTAACATGTGGTGCAGGGCGGAGCATGTTATCACATAGCTCATTTGTATTCTCAAGCATGTTCCCCGTGCGAAATGTGTGAGGCTTTCTCCTTTCAGTGTGAAATACTGTTGAAGGGAAAATAATGGTCTTGGAGATAGTTCTGCATGCCAGTGGGGGCAAACCTGTGGTGTGCAGGCTCCGAATTCTGCTCAGCGTCAACCCTACAGGCATGCGGGGAGGCAAAGCCAGCTGATGCAGAATAGCTATTGCAACAGATAATACAGGGTTTGCAACTGTGGACCAAAGATGAATGGGACCATCTGTGGAGTCCAAAGGCCCAACTCAGCCTCCACTTAGCAGCTGGCCTTCCTGTGGATGGTGCTTGTTCTAGGCCCTGCTTGGAAGCTCTGTCACCAAGGGAAGCTTTTCTGTTTGCCACGACTGCATGGATTTTCTTAGCGAGCATAGTGTGGGGCTCTGAAATTGTTCCGTGTGGTTTCTCCAAAGAACCTGACGTATGAAATCATCCTGACGTTGGGACAAGCGTTTGAAGTCGCCTATCAGCTGGCCCTCCAAGCTCAAAAATCAAAACCCACCGGTGCTTCGGCAGCGGAAATGATAGAAACGAAATCTTCCAAACCGGTGCCTAAACCTAGAGTCGGCGTGAGGAAATCCGCAGTACGTATGCTTGGGGCAGTTGGCTTCAGATTTGTGGCTGCTTGATTGTATTTTGCATGGTGTGAGCGCAGTAGATAGTGGAGTGACACCCCCTCCTCCTCCTGTGCAATACGCTTTAGATTTCCCTGTCTGCTTTTCTGCCCAATAAGATAATTATGCGTTGGCGGGAACCCTAGTGTACACAAGGCTCCAGGAGCTTTATTCTGTAGTTCTGTGCTGAGTACACAGCATGGCAGTAGATGTTGTTTTATGACTGCTGGCTCGTTGCTTTCTCTCGAGGTCCCACCGGTGGAACTGTAGCAGCACTAGCAATGGTGGGAGATCTATTTGGGGCAGAGGGGGCGAATTTAGTGTGGGCAATACCCCAGCCGTGCACAACCCAGAGAAGAACTGACAATAGGGCTGGGCACCTAACTTGTATCCTGCAGCATTGAGAGAGCCGTTAATGCAACCAGGAGATGAGGCTGGTCTGGAGCGTACTTGACAGGGTATTGGGGATGTTTGTTGCCTTCCTTTAACGTCACCTTTTTGTCTGTGTTTTGCTTGCTCCCGTTGCCCAGGTGCCGCTCCCTCCCGATAGTCGCTGTTGTTACTGTCACACCTGTACTACACACCGTCCCTCCTATCTGCCGCTGCAGTCTGTTAGTCAAGGAGCTAAGGTCTCTACCCTTCTTGCTGTCTTGTTTCGTGATGAACAATCCTGAGCTTCCTTAGTTATGAGCAGGCGACCCAGCTCTCTTGAAAGCCTCCCTCCTGCTTTCCCATGTCTTTGCTGTGGCCCTGTCTCTTGCTTCATTGCTTTTTGTGTTTGTTCCCTTCTTGCCCATTCTCTTGTTCCTCAGGTGTGGGCACAGATGAGCTTCAATGATGAGCTGATCATATTTATCCCGAGTGCTGAGAACTCTCGCTGCCCTTTAGTGCCCCACTAACACAGAACATGCTGCTTCTGAGCCCATTAACATCAGTATCGCATTTGAAGATCAGGAGGCTGAGGGAAGGAAGAACTGTCCTTTGGCCAGGAGAGCAAATCAGATAAAAGGAGAAATCTACCTGCAGGGAGCTGGGTCCCCACCCTGGAGGGTCATCTGTGTAGCTCTGATGCTTTCCTGTTACTTGTGAAACTAGGCAGGCTGGCCCAGTCAATAATAGACTTAGATGGGCCCAAGCCACAAAGAACTCTGGGTGGATTGGCTCAGGGCCTGGGGTAGTATAGTACAGTTGTTTCTGATTTTAGCCTGAAGACCTGGCCAAATCCCATCAGGGTTCCTCGCCAGTCTCAGCGTAGGAGCTGCTTCCCTCCGTGTTTTGTTTGTAGAGGTGTGTCCCTCATCACTGAATGCTTTTTGAATGTCCCCAGCTCTGGCCTGACTCTCCAGGTGAGCAAGTTGCCTAACGTACTATCTTTCCCTCCACTGTTTTCCAGCTGGAGCCATCTGAAGTGGACCAAGACTCCCAGTCTCATGCCAGTGTCTCCTGGGTTGTTGAACCCAAACAGGATTCTAAGAGGACCCTCAGCACTAAGTATGAGACCACTATCTTCTAAAAAAGCAACCCTGTGTCCACCTAGTCTAACCGTGCCTTTGCGATCGATCTGTCTGCTGTTCTAAACTCCCTCTCCCTCCAGCTGCTGGCCCTGAGCTCCACCTCTAGGGGCTACACCACCAGAGGCAGCAGCACTAGAATACTGTAGACTAAACAGCTTTTGTATCTGATCACTACTGAACACTGTGAATTCTCCTTACTCGGAAACAAGGGTAACATGCGGAGAGAATGACCTGTTAGATACCTGTGAGGTGGGAGATGCAGAGGGTTGGAAGCTGCGAGAGTCTGAGATGTGGATCCGGGAAGCCGCCTGCCATTTCACGTTTCACCCCTTGCTGCGGCACTGTGAATCTCTGGGGGCGACGTGACACTCCCCAGGCCTTTTTATATTTAACGTTCTTATCCTTGGACTGCTGTAGACCTCTTGTCTCCGAGGTGTGCACACTCACTCGTTCTAGATTCTGTACTGAGCCACGGCTGTATGCTGTTTCAGTGAACTGTTACTCCTCTTTTTACCTGTCATCTGAACCAACACTAACCAATGTGATGCTGTCTGCAAATAACCCATTCACTAGATTTCCTCGCATGGATCCTTCACGTAATCTCTCCCTCACCCCCCTTCCCCCCCCCCCCCCCCCCGAAGTTCAGTGTTGCAAACCTGATTGCACAGCTAATGTGAGAGCTGGTCTGGGCCGCTTGCACGGCGGTGGCTCTCACTGTGCACATTGACCCTTCTTAGAGATCAGGGTTGGTATATATAGGAAACGCCTGACAGCGGCTTCTCAGCTGCCTCACTGAAGTCAATTGTGTGTGTTTCATCCTGTCTTGTCGGATTTGATGCAGGGCCCCTCTGTTCAAACCGACCAAACTGCTTGTGAGCTACCAGCTTGGTTCTCCCTTTTAGAACTATAAATGGGTTAAGCTTTTAAAGGCACATGAAATTAATCCTGAACTGGGTGCAGGGCGGGGACTGGACTATTTGATGTCTGACCAAAGCAGACTGAGGAGCTGGGAACTTTGTTCTGTTCAGCAGGTTTCCTGCATGTTAACTTTGATCCCATTTCTCCCTTGGGCAGGAAGAAAGTACAAGTCTTCTACAGATCACAAGGCTATTAAATGCTGTGCAATGAGGGCTATAGAGATCTTGAAACATCTGCCACTTTTCCATTCCTTGGCAATGGGATTACCCTTAGGGATGGCTCTAGGTGCCTGGGAACCCTAAGTGCAGACACCTCCCCCTTTCCCTTCACCTCATTTCCTTGTCTGCAAAGTTTCTGACCCCATGGTTGGCTAGATAGATCTGTCTGCGGCTGCTACTTTAGTTCCTAAATGTGACTCAGACCCCTTACAACTGAAATCACAGAGCACGTGCTGCTGTGCAGGCCAGAGCAGAGCTGGGACCTTGTTTGGAGGATGGACTCTGTGCCATAAAGCAGTTTGTTAGCCAGTGAACATGGTGATACAAATACAGTAGAACTTCAGAGTTATGAGCACCAGGATTATGAACTGACCGGTCAACCACACACCTCATTTGGAACTGGAAATATGTAATCAGGCAGCAGCAGAGACACACAAAAAAGTAACTGCAGCACAGTAGTGTGTTAAACGTAAACTACTAAAAAAAATGAAGGGAAAGTTTAAAAACAATTGACAAGGTAAGGAAACTTTCTGTGCTTGTTTCATTTAAATGACGATGGTTAAAAGCAGCATTTTTCTTCTGCACAGTAAAGTTTCAAAGCTGTGTTAAGTCAATGTTCAGTTGTAAACTTTTGAAAGAACAACCAGAACGTTTTGTTCAGAGTTAAACATTTCAGAGTTGCAAACAACCTCCTTTCCTGAGGTGTGCGTAACTCTGAGGTTCTACTGTAATCTCCTGAGGTGCCCTGGTGAATTCCTGACTGGGCTGTGCTTATGGCCAGCCCTGATTAAAGTGGGCAAAATGTATAAGGCTCATTGATAGCATGAAACTGAGGAGGAAGGATGGTCCAGTGATTAAACAGAATGGGGAGTTGGAACTGCTGGTTCTGTCACTGACTTGCTGTATGACCACGTCACTTAACCTCAGTTTCCCCATTTATCAAATGGGGATATCTCCCTCCCTCACAGAGGTGATGTGAGGCTTAATCAGTTTGCAAAGCAATTTGAGAGCCTCTAAGGAAAGGCACTGTGTAACTTGCACGTAGTAGTAGTCCTATGACAACAACCCACTATGCTCAGCTTCACTCTCTTCTGCCACATGAAATACCAGTCTCACAAGGTGGGAGGTTGCACCTTGGATTCTGACCAGCGTTTTAAAGTCAGACTGAAAACAGCCTGTTCCTTTCTATGGAAGCACCTGGCTGTGTGGGACAGTAGGGTTAGTACACCAGCCATTCAGCTATCTCACTGGACAAAGCTCACAAATGTGTTTGATCCTAGTCTAGTTCCAAACATACCAACATTATTTATTTTGCACCATTAGCAGAATTTGCTCATAGGAGAATCAGCAGTGGGAGAGCTGCAGGTGACAATCATGGTGTGGTAGGAAGAGAGCTGGGAAGGAAGCTGGACAGCTACTACTCACACTGTCCTTGCCTCTGCCTAGTGATGGTCTGTCATCAAGTTTAAAACCCCCATCTTCTCCTCCTTCCCAAATGTCCATCTCTAGAAACACCCCGTGTGTCCACACTGGCTCTTGAATCTTAAGCAAACCCCATTTACTGATGCAACCTGGATTGTCCAGAGCAGGAACTATGAGTATAAGAGTTTTCTTCAAATGTCATAATCTCTGCAGCAACCAACCAACCACCCCAAATGTAGTAATTCAGCCTGGGTCCTCACTCGTGTATTAGAACTAATAAGGATTGCTTTTTAGTGGGCTATTGATTTTGCATCAGTCTTTTCTCTCCCCTTTTCCCCTCCAGCTCAGTAATTGTACTAGAATCTTGTGTTTCAAAATCTTTATCTAGCTCCTTCCTAGGAGTGAGTCTGACCTCCCAGCCCTCAGGGCCATGGCCTAACAGGGCAAACAGAGTTCAAAAACAACAACCTGGTTAGTAAGTATCCAAGTAAGGAGGGTAGGAGGATATTTTGTAAAGCACAAAGAGGAGAAACCCAGTCTTGTACTGGATTTAACATGTCATGCACCCCTGGCAAATTATTACAGATGCATAGACAATAGAAATACTACTGCGAATGCCCAGAACACTGCAGTGTTACTGTTAACTGTAGTGGTTTGGGCACTTGCAGTAGAATACGGTGGTATTTTTACAGGCAGCTGCAGTCGCAGATGAGTATTGTTTGGCAAGCTGTGAATGGGGCTCTGAAACCTCTTTTCACACAGTTCAATCAGGAATGCAAGTGGTGGCGTGCTTTTATTTCTAAGAGTTTACCATCAGTTACAGCTACCCACATACAGACCCGATTTTCAGAGGGGCTGAGCCCTTGCAACTGCCAGTGTTGCCAGTGGGTTCTCAGCGCCTCTAAAAAGGGGTCAGTTGTGCATGTGCCTTTTTAATGCTGACCTCTGAACCTAGGTGGGATCACAGCAGACCTGTCTGAACAGAGGGCTTGTGCTGTGCACCTGTAACTCTCACCAATTTGTGGCTCTATTATTTCTCACTACTTGGTCATACACCCTTCTCCCCCCCAAGCATTGGTATGAATGTGACTCATGAAATTATTCATTGCATTTTTTCCTTTCTGTTAACGTTGTCCCCTGTTCTGTTTGCCTCTGGGAAGCTGATATGCAGGCAGCTGTGTGCTACCATGGAAATGTAGTAACGGGGCAGAGACCTAAGAAGCAGTGGTACCCCAACAGGATGAAGATCTCCACCCGGCACTGGTGTCTGCCTCTTTGAATATATTCATGACTGCTGAGTAAGGGCTTCCAAAGCCGAGGGGGGGAAAGGGATCCCAGCAACCAGCTGACAAAAGCAGCTACGCATTTCTAGCAAAGGAGATTTGAGACTTCTGAGCTCAAGGGAGTGATACCATATTTTCTAGTCTGTTGCAACAAATGTTTTTGTTTTTTTTTAAAGAGGTTTTTTTTCTTTTACGTGCAACGATACGAAACAAATCCACAACTTAAATGTAGCATGTTGCAATTTTTTTGGGTGGAACAGACATTAGTAAATTATAAGATTCCACAGTACTGTCCTGTCCTACAAAGAGTATGGTAAAAAGTCTTAGCAATGGCGCTAGTATGTGTATGTCTAATGGTACTTTAATTCGCCTCAGTTCCTGGTGAGCAGTAGAAAACAATTCCAAGATTTTGGTAATAGTTGTTTATTCCAAGTTATGAAACTCAGCTGCATGGGTTTTCATACACTTTTTTCTTTAAAGCCACTCCAAGCCTAAGTGGGAGATGGATATAACTTAAGGAAAACTGTGTCTGCAAAGGAGTTATAATCCTAGTGTTTATTGCTGGATATCACCCATGGTACGAAGCCTGCTTTCACTACAGAGAACTGTTGCATTGCAATACTTGATGTTTTTATGGTAAGGAGGACACAATCAGATCTCTTTCCCTTAGTTTATCACACTGAATAACTGGAGAGTTTGCTCCTTTCTATACCCTCTCTTGCATCTGCCATGTTTTTTAAATGCAGTTACGAGCTAGCGGGTTGGGTTTTTAAAGTCTGATTGTGATTTAGCACTTCTTTGATACTAGCTCATTAGTGAATTACCATTAGTGTAACAGTATTTCAGAATATGAACAAACAAGGAGTTATATTCTGGGCATTACACTGAAACAGTCCATACTTGATAATTCTAATCAATCTAAGGATGGCTGGTCCCAAGCAGTCTCTCATTCTTAAACAGAATACAATCTTGAAGGTGCTTTGTAATTATGCTTCATTTAAACTACCAGAGTATTTAATGGTGGCTTTGGCAGTTGTGTGAACTGATGTTTTCCAGTGCCCTGACCATCAGGACCTTGTTGGAAGGAGAGATGGTAAAATGGGCATGACTTGGTTCTTGAAATGTAAAAACAGGGCATGCCATGCCATGGCTGTGATCTCAGGCAGGTGTGATGGTTTGGTAGTGCCCTGCTGCTTATTAGAATTTTGTGTCCTAACTATTTGTTTTTAACTCCAGTTGCTGCTGTATCTGTCAGGATTTAATTTAGTTTCATTCCAGTTGATGGTGAGCGCTGAGAGAAACAAACAATCCCCAGGGTCTAGACCTGTCAATGATTAGTGGGCAGAAAACAACAAACTGTTTTTAAAAATTAGTGAATTTAGGAAACTTAACATTCCTCCTTATACCCATGTTGCAGTTCATACTGATGTAAGTGTAAATATTCGGCGTGTTGGCAGAGACTGAACCCCTGCTTTGGAGAGGGATATAGCTCTGTTGGATGCATGAGCTTTTAAGGTTGGCTGGCAGTAAAAGTGATGACGAAGACTCCAGTCTTGCTGTTGTTTCCAGTGACCCAGCAACCCCCTTTGCAGTTCTCTTGCTAGATGTTTGTTTTCTCCTAGACATAGAATACGTATTGCTGAGGAGCGAAGCTTTGGCGGCATATGTTTTAGCGTGGTATGTTTTCAAGGTACTTGCCTGGTGGGGCTCTCTTCCTGGGCCCCAGCCTCTATTTTCAGGAGTTCAAGAGGCTCCTAGTCTTAGTACTTTGCCATTTGTACACTGTTCAGCCTCTTGTGTTCCTACAGGGATTCACAGTATCTGGAGGAAAGTGTCCTAGATTGCTGTTGCTGAATGTGATTAATTTTTCAAAGTGCTGAGCTAGTTCTGGTACCAACCTGTGATCCACTTCCTTCCCTTTTTCAAAGGATAGACTGTATTCTAGAGCACCCTCCATTTGTATCTGGTATGCATCCCAGCTGAGAACTCTAGACAGACACTAAGATTAATAGCTGAATTGTCTCTTTAAAATGAGGGTGCAATCATTTTATGTATTCAGATTAAAGCTGCTGTATCCTATTTTATTCTGTACCTATTAAAAAAAATGGTAATCTCGGCTGTTCAGTTTTCTTTAAATTCTAGAAAAAAGTTGGTAATTGGATTTGAGGTACACCCCCCATTCCCCTTGCAGAAAAAGGGTATTTGGATGTGTTTGAAGGGGAAGCTGAGCTGGACTGCTGCCCTTTGTGAGGCTGCTGCATTGTACAGAGTAGACACCAAATGGTATCCCTTAGCAACTCCCATTTCTTAATCTGTGAAACTGATGTGGGCTCAGCTACATTAACACTCCCTCATTCCAGAGTTCAGATATCTATCAGCAGGAATGTCAGTGGTTTTCCCTTATGCTTACATCAGTTGAGTGCAGTAGGATTTTTCATTTTATAACAAGCTCTGTTTGCCATTCCAAGCTCCCTTTTAGATCCTACATTGACATATTTAGAGGTACCTGTACAACCAGAAGCAAATTTGATGCTCTTGAAATGGGAGAGCTAACTCAAATTTTTTTTTGTCTTTTGAAAAATAACCTGAGATTTCCCCAACAGGGCAGAGAACAGTCAACTTCAGTTTGCAATGTAGACCTTTTTGCTAATTGTGATGTATGGCAGTGGGACTGATTTGTAATAAAAATGTTATTTAATCTGTCTCTGTATTTTGATACTTGAATTTTCTTTTTTCCTGTATATACAATTGTTAATCTGTTCGAATTTTTGTCTGAATTTTAAACATTTTGTGGTACCAAACATAACCAATCTGTGCAACAACATAGACTGACCTCACTACAACAAGGCGAGATTGTAAATATTTCTGGGCTTCCAGCGGTCGTTTTGTTGTTTTTCATAACTGTACAACTTAGAACAGACTGAATTAATAAATAAACTCAGACACACACCTTTGCTTTGTTTACTGTGATGTAGATAGTGTGGAAGTCTTTAATTTTCATTTTTTAAATTTGGTCAAGGAATAAGCAGTGGCTGGTGCCTGGAACCAAAATGGCTGTTTTTGGTTAAACAAGGGAAATATTTTATCCATATGCAAATTCAGTGGAGAAAATGACTTGTCAGGGCAACCATGAAATCTCTTTGGTCTATTACCTTTTACTTGTAATTATCATTCAGTAGCCAACTTCTGCAAACTTTTACAATAGAATATAAAACTGTTTGTGAGCTGATAAAGGGTAAGAACTCTCCCTCCTGAACACTACTGTGGGATTTGAATTTATCTGTTCAACACTTTCATTCTCCTGCAGCAGATGAGGCCTGTGCAACTAAGGTTTGTAGAACAAGTATAGGAAGCACACATTCTGCTCCCCTTTAATTTCTGTTACTAACTTGCAGTCAATCACATGAAATAAACTGTAAAATGGTTTGGCTCAAGACCTGCATGACAGTTTTAGATTAAATCTACTTTTTTCTAAGATCAGCTAGTGTCAGTTTAATAGTGTGGACCCACTTCCTTCACGTGAGAGGCAGCTGCTTCTTTGACCTCATTTTTCCTGAACCCTCTAATGCTAATCACTGCCATGTCAAAGGATAGTGGTTCTCTTGCAGTTATGATTACAAAGCCTGAAACACTAATGATGAGGCTATTCTATACCATTTGTCCAATTTGTCAAAAAAATTAAATCCTTTTAATGGCAGTAACCAGTTCTCATGGTCCCATGAACGTAGAGATTTATGAATGTGTCTTCTGAGTAATCCTACTAGAGCTTTAAAAGACCCCCTAAAAAAAAAAACTCCATGAAAAATATTCAGCATTACATTTTTGAAATGTCAAGCCCATTTATTCATTAAAAACATAGCTATAAATGCACATGGGGGTGCATGTCTAAACCAGAGAATGGCTGAAGTCCATACTAGCAGCACCTTTCATCTCTCTCTCTCCTCTTTCTCTCCCCCCCCCCCCCCCAAGGATGAAGAAAACTAGTTCTCTTCCCTTCACCCCATCCCACATTTACAGATGGGCAACTTGTGCCATGGAGGGTGAGTGGATTGGCAGGACCATAACCTATGCATCCTTACACAGTTCAACTCCTAGAAACCACTGCTTCTCCCTGCAACAAAACAAAGCTCCCACACCCTAGCCATCTTTTAGCCAAAGCAATTCTTGCTGTACAACATCAATAGTTTGATATTAAGGTACAATTGTAGCAGAACATCAAAGACCCTGGCAGCTCTGATAGCACAGTATTGCTCTAGCAGAAAGAAAGTTTACTAATGCAGCTTCAAAGTATTGAAAATTCACTCGTATAAAGGAGATGGAGGAAAAGACCAACATTTAACAATGCATGTTAAAATTTAGGAACTGGTTACAGTAGATTTGAATACAAAAATACTAAATCCATAGGGGATTAAACTGAGCTAGTGTAGATGGCACATATGAAGTAAACCAGATTTTAAAGTTAACACTGAAGGAGTATATCAGTTACATTAGAAAGTAAGCTCTGTCATTAACACAAAGCATCTTAATCAAATCCCCTCTCCCCGGCTGAGACTAAGAGGTGTCTGGAAAGCAGGCTAAAACCCACAGTTAATGGCAAGGCAAGAAAAAAAATCAGGGTTCAAATTCACAGGATGCATTACAACATTATGAAATCCATCTAGGCTCTTACCATATTTATTCAAAGTAATGAGATCAACTAACAGCAGGTATGAAAAAAAAAAGGCAAATTTTTTTTAGTTTAAAGGTTTATTCAGACAAATTGGGAAGTGGCAGTTGGTATTTATGTAACTGTCCCCAGCAGCTATGGTGGCCCAGCTGCAGAAGTGCTTTGGATGCTGCTGCACAGAACAGGACAGCTGTTTAGTTGGCTGCAACAGACATTACAAGCCAAAGCATGATTCTGAAAACTAGCTGAGTCCTCCTCCCCTCTGGCCCCAGTGCATGTGGTGCTTTCTGTAAGAGTTAGAAAGAATCTATTCCTGCTTCTGGCTCTGCCCCTGGGAGAACCACCTTTTTTAGAATTGCCAGGTAGTAGGGTCCATACACCTGCCTGTTGTGATAAATCACACTGCCAAATCTGTGGCTAACTTCCAGCAGTTCTTCCTGAATTGGAGCAAGGCCTTTTGGGAGACTGCGAGAGTTCTGGGCACTAGAAGACAGATGAAGGCTGAGAAATGAATGGATCCGCTGCTCTGTAGGTATGAAAAGAAAGGGTGTGATAGTAGCAGTCAGTCAAAGGGAAGAGTGAACACCTGACAATTTGAGACACTATCAGCTCAGCAGCATGGATATAGCTCTGGAGAGAACAGAAGGGAAATCATCCTGGTATAAAAAAACTGAAGTGCATAGCAGATGTCAGAATGCAACATGGAATTTAAGATTGTGCTTAAATGCAATAACTGCAACAGCACAGATCAGTGGGAAAGACTTCAGACTTAGTTTGAAATAGCTTGATAATTTACATATTACTAAGGTGGGCTAGTGGATAGAGCACTTAACTGAGACTCAGGAAACCTGCATTCCATTGCTGGCTCTGTAACCAAGTCACTGTGCCTCAGTTTCCCCATCTGTAACATAGGGATGACACCACTTTTGTAAAGTGCTTTGAGATAGGTGGTATTGTCATATGGAGCTTTTCACTGCTTGATCATTATCATTTAATGACTTCTGGAGAAGGAATGAGGATCTCAATCTAGGGGCACTAGGTACTCACCCTTGTGGCAGTCTGAGCAAAGATGCCAAAGACTGACCTTACATGAGGGAAACTTGCATGGTGGTTGCCTATGCTAGACCAGTCCTGGGAAAGGACTTCACTTTAGGGCTCTAAGGCCCAACATAGATTGTAGATAAAGATGTAGGGTGGCCTCATTTTTAAAGTAAAAAGCCAGCACATTAGACATTTACTCAGGGACTCACCAATTACGCTCCGCACTGCATTGTCCTCCTCTGCGATGCTCCTTATCTGGCCTTTGAGGGAAGCAGATTTATCGCTGGTGAAAGCAGGGTAACCCAGTTGCAAGAGAGATTCACTAACTTCCTGGTGCACATGATTGCTGATGTCCAGCAAAGCTTCTCGAAACCTAAAATCAGAGGTATGTTCTATATTCTTGGGCTGCTCCTCACCTTTGCTTCGCAGCAGGGAGAGGCTCCCACAGCAGTGGAACAGCTAGGCAATTCCCTCCACAAACCTGTAGCCAGGAACATCATGATGGCAACATAAGGCACAGACAACCAGCTGTACTAGTTTGGTGTCCCATGAACTAAGCTGCCCTAGTGCTTGTTACTGTGATCAGAATGATCAGCAGCACTGATTCCCCATTAACCAGTGAGTCACCAGTTCTAGGGGATTAGTTCCCAGCTGGAAACTCCTCCCCCAGCCAGAAACCCTGGCCCCTATTTGGATTTTAACTATCCTCTGAGTTAGAGTGGATTTCTGCAGCTCTTCTCATTCCCAACCAGCACCTGTCTACTCACTTGTCTCCCTCTGAAAAGATAATGGTAAAGCAACCAACCTGGTGTGAGGGAGCCCTTCCAAGAGGGCCTTTGTTACCCGTTTCAGCCTATCTACAAACCCAGGCGAGTTGAACAAGGCGCTTCCACACACACTGCTGGACACTAGCAGGACTGCAGCTATGATTGTTAGCTGATTCACTTGCAACTGTACCTCCTGCAGCCGGGCTTGGTCCATCAACAGAGTCTGCAAAGAAAGATCAAATCCCCCTGTGGGCATGGGGAGAGCTGTGCTCACCAAGCAGGGAGATTCTCAAGCTGGTGAATCGCAATTGCCCTTCCTTTTCTGTATAGATAATGGGAGAGGGCTCCCCTATGGAGAAGGATGTGAACCACTGATCAAACACAAACTCCCGGAAGCAGGAAAGGCCTTATGTTTTGCAGGGGACCCAAGCTAACAGAAGAGGGGAAATAAGCCACAGGCTAGAAGCTTCCACTGCCAAAAAGGGATAGGGGATCCAGCAGAGAGCTATTTTCTCCCCTTGCAGTCCTGTTGCCTGGCCCTGAGACAAAGCCAGCTCATGCTGTAGAGGTTACATAGGATTCAGGCCCCAAGCACCTGTTTATTTTGCTTATACTTAAGGCCAGTTCTAACTGCCACATCAAAGTGGCAGAGCAGTCCTCCCTGGCTGACAAGAAGATTCCTCCTACCTCAGGGTATTTCTCTATGCCTGGCTCCCAGCGGAGCAGATTCATGTATCCTTGGTTTAACACAGACATGGGACTTGATGTAGATGAGCTCCTGCTGACAGCCCCCAGTGAGAGTGGAGTGGGTGATCCATGGACCTCAGGATGGGATGGGGATGACAAAGAAGATGCAGAGACTTCTGCTGCTGCTTTGTGTAACCACTCAGTTGTGTGATCCAGGCTGTCTGGAACAGGATTATGGAGAGACGTTTGCGGGAAGAATCAGACTCAGCAAGTTGAATGGTGAAGGAACTGTTTTCACTCACTGTACTACATTACACTCTGAAGAGACAGTATGTCTCAGACTGGCCAGAGAGCAGTGCTGGCCCCTGGTACTTTACTGACACCTGTTGAGAAGCTTCGGAGTCAGGCTCATTCTCATAGGACACAGCCATGTCATTGTCAGGACAGTAATGCTGGCCCAGTAGTAGTGGGACTGGAAAGGCACATGTTCAGGGCTGGCCTCAGCTAAGCTTTGTAATGTGCAGAGGGCTAGGAACTATTACTCCACATATGGTGAAACACCTCTAACAAAACCAGACCAGCTCTGCTGCAAGCCAGCAAAGCTGGTACAGGGAGCAGCAAAAGGTTGCTCTCTATCTGGGATAGCTTGCCTTTGATTTATTCAGCAACTTAAGCATCCACCAAAACCTTCTAGAAATGCTCTGCCAAGGGTGACTACAGGCCTGTTTAACATTTTGCCCTTTCCTCTGAGGATCTCAAAGCCTTTTATATGCTTTAATGAAATCTCACAACACCTGCCACGGCTATTTTCTCCATATGCTGCAGGGAGAAACTGAAGCAGATTAAATAACCTGCTCTCTTTTACAAGGCAAGTCCGTGAGAAAGTTGGGACTAGAAGCCCAGTGTCCTGACTTCCAGGTACTGCTAACTACCAATCCCTCCCCTGGTTAGAAGCACTTCTCCTTACATTTGACAGTTTCGCCTTTCCATCTTGTTACTAATACAAATTTGCATGAAAGACCCTTAACAGCTCTGTTTCTAACTGCTGCTCCTGTTTACCCTGCACCTGAAGCTAGTATCTGCCACCAGCAGAATGTCTGCACCATTGGCTGATGTCAAACAGAAGACCAGTTTGAGGTGGGAAAGGAAGTAACTGGACATGAACTAAGCAGCAGATAATCCTATTTGTGTACATTATTCCACAGTAGTAAAGAGAGGACAATAACCAATGTCCCATTAACAGAAATACTTGTTTCACAATGAACGCTTAAAATTGTATGTGCACACTTTAAATGCTTGAGTAAGCTGTTAGGAAGACTGGTTTCTCCATAGGGCTGCTACAGCACAGCCATCTGACACAAGCCTCCCCCACACCACCCACTCCATCTGCCAAGAGACCCGTGCCAAGGGTAAGCTCATGCTCCAAACCCACCAACCCTTGACTCCTCTGCTGAATCTGTCCCCTTGTGGGTGATGGCTGTCTATCATGGAAAATGATATCCCTGCAGCCCCAGGATGAGATCCCTTCCCCACCTGCTGAACTTTGGGAATATTAATGCACTTTGGACCTATGTCACCCTGCGTTGGTGCTCAGTATTATTAATCCTTGTATAGGTATTCTTGATGATGACCCAGCACACCCCTGCACCTTCTCTCTCCTTCCCCACACACTCACTGGGCAGCTTGGCAAGGAGCTCCTGGAATTTCTTCTGCTCATATTGGATGGAGTGATCCTGCAGGTGGGGCCGGAGGCTCTGGATGGTAAAATTCACCATGTCCATTTTCATCAGGTCTAGCACCCGGAAAATCTCCCTGGGGTGAATAAGAGGACAAAAAGGATCACTACAAGTGTCTCACCAATGTCAAGTTGTCCCCAGAGACCCAGTCTTCAGTGCTGGGCATTCTAAGTGCACGGGGAGTCAGTACTCATGTCCTGAACTCACCAGCAGCCCAATCCAGCCCCACACACTACTCAGTGGCTTCCTTTTCATGCAGCACGGACTTTTTAAAAAAATCTAGTTTTTGTGCTGGGGAATGGTACCAAATTGCATGCCCCAGAGACCCATCCTACTTACCCTCGGAACTAGTACAACAGGGGCAGTGCAAGCTACTTCAGTGTTCCTCCAGGCTGTCTCTATCCTGATCTAGAGAGACCACCAGAAGGGTCAGAAGAGACCATGGCCTCCCACAACAGCTATGTTCCACTGAAACAATGAAATTATCCAGCAGTGGTATAGGCTTAGGAGTACAGAAGACAGGACATGGACCCAACCTACGGACTCATTATTGCAAGTAGTAAGAGAATTGGGCTCACTGCACTCAGAACTAAATGCAAAGTTCATTGCTGTGACTTAGGTTCTTCAGTCTCACTCACACACACACACACCCCCACACCCACACAGAGATAATTAGTCATTTCTCCTTCACAGCATGAAGGGAAAGAAACTACTACTACTTTTAAACAGCTGGGGGGCACTCAGATGATATAGTGATAAGGCCATGTAAGAACAGAAGAGAAATCAGGCACTATAGCTCATTCCCTTCTGGTATGACTGTCATGGAGGGGTTGGGGTGCGTGGTGTTATTTAGTGCCAATTAGGATGGAAGTTTTTGTGAAAGGGACATATGTCCCCTACGAACCGGACTGAGCCTCAAGTTCATTTCGCACTGGACTTTCCATTCCTGTGACCAACAATTTAATCCAATTTTCATTATTCAGAAACTCAAAATATCAGTGAGACAAGCTGAGGCTCAGTGTACCAGGAGTCCGGATGTGATACGATTATTCGGCAGGAGGCAGTAGATTCCCCTGCCACAACAATCACTGATTAAGGATATGCTGGTTTATGGGAGACCCACCTGTGTCCCAAACAGTGTCACCCACCTGAGCAACTGAACTGGGTCTGTCATACCCCGTAGTCTCTGCACTTCCTCGTCTCGAACAGGTGCACACAGCATCGCCATTGTACCTAAGATGTACATGGTGAGATTGGGGATGTCAAGAGCCCCATGCTCAGCCTCCTGTCTGATCAGCTCCATATCCAGGGATTCTTCGATCTGGCCCCGCAGACGGCTGTGCCGTGGCAGCAACAGTGACAGTATGGTCTACCCCAAGGAGAAAGTCAAAGAGAGAAGAGTCTGTTTTTGTTCAAATCTAGGAACCCTACAGCTCGCCAGGAGCTGCACAACAAGTAGTAAAGGCTGGCCTTATAGGAATGAGGACTCAGGTGACTACTAAGCACATTGAAACTTAGGGGCCACCATAGCAACTATAAGGGAATGTTTGTTCCTAACTGCTCTCCTTAAGGGTATACACAGCAGATGCTATATGACCATATGTCAGCCCCTAAATAATGTGTGGTCCCTATTCTTTCCTTTATAGCAGGGATACCTTCTAGTACTCTGTGGGATGGCTTTCTGGGAAAGGAGCTGCCTCTCAGGACTATAAAAGGGGAGAGGTATGGGCCAGGTCAGGCAAGTACGTTAGATGCTGCTGTGGGCTCTGCAGATAGGTATGGCTGTTTGTTAGTTTTAAACACTTAGCTCCTGTTCTAATATGTTGTGTGCATTAAAGACAGATGCTTATGTATGACTAGCCTTGGAGAGGGGTTTCTTTATATATAAACTTTGAGGAGTTTATAGATAGAAGAGACTGTATGCACAGTCACTGTTGGCCTAGGGAGGATTTTCAGGCCAAGGCATTTTCTCACTTTACTTCATATATCTCTCTCTCAGGCTTCTTTATTTAAGAAGCCTTGTAACAAGTAAGGTTTTAATAAAATCAAACCCATCTAATTCATTTTTAATTCAGGAATTGTGTGTTCAGTCTACAATTCTATTAACAGACGACATCTACCTTTCTTAGAATCCAAATCTGCTGTACTGAAGAGAGGGTTTGGGTCCACTGAGAAGGAATGATGGGGTTCAGTTGCAAGTTAAGGGAGAAGAGGTCGCCAAGTATTAATGAATGCAGCTATCCTTGGGGCAGGAAAGAGGGAATGTAAAAAGAGAGGAATACGTGGTAGTTGTCCTACCACCTCTGAGCTAGCCTTCTGCTATCTGGTGAAAACCAGTGGGTCCAATACTAATGAGACCTAAGCGGACCAGGACATTAGCCATCCTTAAGCAGAGTGTGGGTAGGGTCCTGCTCAAGAAACCACTGCATCAGTGTAGCATAGAGATTTAAGCAATATCTATGATCAGTTATGTCCATACTGATTGTTACATGGCTCCACTGGTTTTCATACCTTTCAGGTGTAGTTGATTTGTGTGTGGGACACTGGGTCAAGGGGACAGTCTTACAGACAGGATCTAGAAGGTTGGGCCTAGTATTTACTCATCCTTGCTGTGAATTCCACTCTCTCATGCCTCCGGTCTAATGTGTGGCCACAAGGCAAAGCTTAGATGTACATCATTAACAGAGGCCTAGCTCTAAGGTGGCTGTCCTATCTCATGAACTGCTCACCTCTTTAATTTCCTGCAGCAGTTGGATCACATGTGTGTAGTCTGGTGGACTAGCAGAGAGCTGTTCTTTCAGACTGTCCCAGAAAGCTTTGTGCAATGTCTCCTTCACTCGGCTTTCCAGGCTGAGTGGGGAGAGGGAACAAGTAACTATTATGAACATTCAGCCATCTCACACCTATCATTATGGAGGGGCTATGTCCACACTTGGACCTCTGCATTTTCTTTGAACTTTTATTCTCATGTTGGAAGCAACATGCCTCACCACTCTCCCTCCTATGGGAACCTCTATCAACCTAAATTCCACAGTTCTCACACATATGGTTCCTACCCAGCCATCTCTTTTCCCCATAGCCAAACATACTTCGGCCTTGTCTACACTGAGGTTGGTGTGTAAGGTACGTGTAGCTACACACCACAGTGAAAAGCAGGCTATGTCTGCTCCATAGCTGCATGTGCCAATGAAAGGCTGAGGTAGCGGGAAAAGTTCTGGCAAGGAGGAGCTCCTGGAGTCTTTCCCTGCAGCAGGGAAAGGCTCCAGCAATGGGACACTGGGCAGCACTGTCTCACTGTGCAGAGAGCCATGTAGGTAGGGCACATAGCTAGGGCCCTACCAATTTCACAGCCGTGAGAAACACGTCACGGACCGTGAAATAAGCCCTACCCAGTGAAATCTGATCGCCCGTTCCTACTAGAAGCACCCTAGCCAGGGGCTCCTAGCTCCCGCTGGGCTGGGGAAAGACTTGTCCATCACCTGCACAGGCACTCTTGAGTGGACCTCAGACCCACCTCCACCTCTGGGAACCTCCTGCGGCTGCAGGAAACTCCACAGTTGCTGCCTTCAGAGTGCAGCTCTGAAAGCAGCACAGAAGTGAGGGTTGCAATCCCGTGCCCCCCCGCAACAGGTTTGCGACTCCCCACCTCCCCCCAAAATACCCTTTTGGGTTGGGAACCCCACGGTTACAACAATGTGAAATTTCAGATTTAAACATTTGAAAAGGTGAAATTTACCAATTTTCAAATCCTATGGCCGTGAAATTAACCATAATGAAACTGAATTTGGTTTCATTAAGTGTTCAGGCATGTATTTACTCATCTAAGCAGCACTTCACCCTCTACACTGCTATTTATACCCATACAGTGTGTGTACTCTACACACGTATGTACGTGAAGACAAACCTTAATCTTACTTTTCTACCACTTAGCAATAGTTCAGAGGCAGCCCAGCCCCCCCCACACTTCAGAAGAATGTGATGTTTAGCCAACCTGCGATAGATGCAGGTAACTCCCTTCAAATCCCCCAACCACTACTCTTATCCTCAGAGAAGACTGACAGAACCGTACAATATTTGCAGGATACCTTTCTACAGAGCCTCTTTTTGTTCAGCACCAGGAAGGATACTCTGGTGGTTAAGGCATTCAGATAGGACTCAGGAAGTTTGCAGCTACAAGGCAGATTGCTGAGAGAAGATCTTTGCATCTCTTCTCCTTTGATTAATACTTAAGAAAAGGTCACTGTCTATACCTCTGAGTGCTCCATTAAACTCAAGGAAGACCAGATGTGGCATTTATCATAGTTCCAAGGGAAAAATAAACTTGAAAAAAAACATAACATATAGCACCAAAACCCACTTTCTTTTCCTTTGTAGTTTCTAGATACTTTCAACAGCGATAGCCCTCCAAATCCTCCCCTCCCCCATTTCCCATTCTAGCCATATAATCTGCAACCTCAGGTAAGAGAAAAAACGAAGAGGAGTACAACGAACCTGTTTGGTGAGAAGTTGACCTTTTGCAACTTGAAGTCACGGTTCACCACAATCTCGTGTGCAATGGTCATTTTAGAAACTTCTTGTGCTGTTTCTAGTAATTCTGCCATGGAGAGAACTCGTGGAGGGCTGGCTGCAGAAAGGAAATTAATGAGACCTAGTTCTTTATCATGATCAACTACAGTCTTAGATCCAACATTTAATAAATCTAAAAGGTTTTACAAAATTTAATACGGAAATGCAAACTGAATGAAAGCCTGTGTATGTAGGGTGGGGTTAAAACATCCCCCTCAGAATATGAGAAACAACATTATGCTCCTAGCTGATGAAGAAATGCTGACACTGACAAAAGTAAAACTGATCAGTTTGGTTTCTATGTCTAAACAATGGAAGATTAAATTTCATTAATGGTCAAAAGCAAGGGCCCAATCCTCTCCCAGTGAAGTCATTAGCTAAACTTCCATTAACCTAAATGGAAGCAAGTTTGGGTCTCAAAATCAATTTAAAATATCACTCTGTGGTTATTGGTAACACCAATATAGGAAATAATTGTTCAAATTAAAATGGTCTTCAAAAGCAGTACAAGACTGCTCATTGAGTGAGCTGAATAAAAATGGATTGTATAAAAGCCTTATCAGTTCATGCTTGGTCCTATTACTTTTGACAGGTTCTCATACCTAGGCTTTAACCTCTTAATGACCTCCAGAATAATTATGCAACTAATGTCTCTATCTTGTTCCGCGGCTAAAATGAACAGTGAAACAACTACAAGTCTTATAAGTTCTTTTAACAGCATCCCTTCCAGTGTAAAGATACCAGGAAGACGTATTCTGAAGAAGAATTTCACATTTTTACCATTTTAAGAATAAATAAGTTAGATAAAAAGGAATTAGCACTCTTCCTCTCAAGTATTTTCAATATAGATCTCCCAATACATGATAGATGCATTTTTCAGATGGGGTAACTGAAACTCAAAGAAGCTAAGTGCCTGAAAGCAAACACTGAGTCAGTGGCAGAGCTGGAAGTAAAACTCATGTCTCCTGACTCCCTTGGTAGGGGATTAAACACCCTAGACACATTTTGGAAATATTAGCTGACAAACTACTGATTTTATACTGTCATTTCAGAATCTCATGAAAATCATCAGTTGTGGGACTATTATCTAGGGTTTCTACATTCTAGAGCAACAGGAAAAATTACAGGTGAAATTCACTGATTAAATTATGGGAGAGATGTGGGGTGAAAATATGATGCCATGTGGCCTAGCTTAATAGCCATAAATGGGAGAACAATTTACAAGTTGCAGGATACCAGAGACAATACAGAACAGGAATGAGACAGCAAAGAGTCACATGTTGGAATTATGGATTCTAACAGTGCTATAGGCTTGCCTTCATATCCTCCCATTGGGTGACTCACCCTCTTGTTATATTTTAAACCTTAGCCCCTCATTCTGCAATCTGGTCTGTGTACATAGACCACTAAGCCTGAAATCAATGGGGCTCTGCAAAGGCACAAGGGTCTGCCTGTGTGGAACAGATTGCAAGAGAGTGGTTTAGGATTGTAAGCATTTTGGGACAGGAAGCATTTATTATAGGTCTGTACAGGGTGCTTAGCTCCACACCCTCCCCTCAATCTGGTTGGGGTCTCTAGGGCTACTATAATACAAATCAGGATTAATTAACGGAGTTGATTAATCATACAACTATTTGAAGTGCCAAGGAGACCCAGAGTTTTAAAAGGATGCTCATTTATGCTATAGTTTAAATCTAAAATAATGAGAGAACTTAGAACTAACTAGATAACCCATGCCAATGGAGCCTGCATCTGATAGATGTTTCCATAATGAAAGTATATCATCCATATACTGGATAACATTAGTAGTATGTGTGAGGGGAAGTAATTTAACCTAGAAAGTTCTTGACCAGCAAGTGGAAAAGTGGATCAGGACACTAGCAGCTATATGAAAGATTAATACAGGATAATTTAGAAAGCTGGGTGTAGAGAACCTTCCTCAGCTAGGCAGAGAAACCGAACAATTGCTAAATGAGTTTGAATTGATTAGCCCATCCCAAAGCAAAGCAAAGGAAATAGTATATACCATGACTGGTGTAGAAGGGGGTATGGTAAAATGACAGGTCCCCTTTCTGAACAGATTACAATCTAAATTAGACAAGAGGGTTGTGTGAAGAAAGGCTAGTAGCAGGTTGTATGCTATGAAATGATGTCAGTCATATAAAGCCCAGTCCTGCAAAGAATCATATACATTTGCATTCTTACTGGCCTGAGTAAGCCAGTGGGACTATACCTGCGTACGAAGTCCCTAGCTAGCTTAAATCTTTGTTGGATAAGAACTACTAAAGACACCTATGCTGCAGGAAGGGAACATTTGAATTTTTTTCGGATTTTAGTTCCACTGAACTGTGCAAAGGAATTTACTGATCTTTTAGACAGGTGGAATTCTTAAGATGCACCACTGTTTGTCTAAGTTGATGCATATACAGAAAATGATGTATAAGCTCTCCAAAAGTTACAATTCAACTCATCTGAGAAAGAATTCAAACTGAATTGACAAACCCAGATTCATAGTTTTGATGTGAGCCCCTCTGTCCTTTCATACTCCTCTTTTTGTATCATGTGAAACAAGAGCGACATCTAGTGACCATTAAAAAACAGCACCTGTCATTTATTGAAAGCTGTACAAGGCAGAGGAGTTCACAGTTTAGACACACTACAATTAAGAGTCACAATGCAGTACAAGATTCTACTGCTGAATTTTGACTAACTTAAAAAAAAAATCACTTAATGGTGGAACATGAAAGAGGTTTAGTGGAAACATGCTCTAAAGAAGCCTTTGAAAGAACAGATAAAGGCACTTTGGGGCACGAAGTGAGAGAGGAATATTTGATACAGCTGATGGGAAGTGTAAGACTTTGATCTGGGGTGATCTTTGCAAAAAAATGTGATATCTGTTCCCCCCCCCCCCCCCTCCTCCAAGGTTAGCAGTGGGATGGGATGTGGAGCCTAGGATTCCATGTCACCAGGTTAAGAAGGTTAGCAGAACAGTTAAAGATTTGTATGTTTTCTGCCCCATAGCGCCACTTCAGCACACTATGCACGAGGCCCAGTCATAACATTATTAAATGTAGAAAAAGAGTCATTGCAGAACTTAGTCTAAAAACAGGTCAGCAATGGTTCAAGCTGCCAAGAGCAGTTGTATAGTCTCCACATTTGAGGCAGAGACTGGACATCTCTCAGCGCTAGTTTAGTAAAAATCAACCCTGCCTGGAAGCAGCGGGATGGCATGAACCCACTACCGGTCCCTTTCCAAACCCAAGGGCTCTCTTTCAAACCTCTCCCCGAAGCCCTGTCATCCCTGGTTAAACCATTGTTTGCATTGAACCCTGTCAGGACGGTAGAGACTGGACTTTTCTAGCATAATCGGAGGCTGACGTACACGTTGGCAGCTGTGGTGGGCAGAGGTTGGGCACGTCCCCATCATGGCTCTCCTGGGCCTGCCTCGCTTTCCTGGGCCTACAGGGCACACTCTCTGGATCACTGCAGTCACTGGGGGGTGTTTCCTCTCTGGGGTTAGGCATCTTGTTCCTCCTGCAGGTCGAGGGGAGACAGAAGGTTAGAAAGGGCGGGAGCAGAGAAGGCATCAACTCAGGCACCACGGGCCCAAGACGGCCACTCCTCTAGTCAAGGGAGGGGGCCGTGAACTGAGTCAGCCCGGGCCTGTGGGGAGCCTGGGCACGAGACAAGGTGGGGGAGAGACCAAGGGGGGGGGGCGGAAGACCCCAGGGCGAGGCGGGGACGGGACCGTCCAACGGCTCCTTGCCTCAGCGGGAGTCAGCGAAGGGTGGAGAAGCGGCCCCTCACCTTCCCCGGCGGGTCCGGGCGGTAGTGAAGAGGCTGGGGCCGGACCGGGTGGTGGGGAAGGGGCAGCGGCCGGGACCGGACCGGACCGGGCGGTGGTGACGAGACAGGGGGCTGCCCGGCCGCTCTCGAGCCCCCTCACGGAACTACTGCTGCCGTTGGTTCAGTGAGCGTCCGCTCCCAGCTTCAAACAGGACCGAACCAACTGCCAGCGCGTGGGAGGGGGGAAAAGGCTCGACCTCTTTACACCCGTGGGGGCTACAGACGGTTCCCAGGGAGATTCCTCCCCCTCGTGGCACCGACGAGACCTAAGCCACCGTGTTTTACTTCTTTGGGATCCTGTTCTGAATGAGGTTTTATAATCCGCCCACTTCTCTGTTAGAAATGGGCTGCTCTGCATCTTGACCCATAACAAGCTCTTTTCAGGACTGAACCAACCCCAGAGAAATGGGGATGGGCCTACCACACAAACTCGCCTCCATTTAAAAGCCGCCTAGGGGAGCCAGGTCCCATGCTAAGAGATAAAGTATGAATTACCCTTGGATTGTGGTGCGATAATTAATCCAGCACTACGCTCTCGTTGGAATTATATTTTTCTTTTAAAATAATCCCCCCTCTAGCCAAATGGAATGCTCCAAAGAGTGGCTCGGCCCACGGCCTACTTGGACTCTACCATCCAATAGACGAGGAGGTAGACAGGTGAAGAGAATAGTCAACTAGAGCAAAGCCGGGGGGGCATCCCTAGGAATTTAGCTGTAGAGTTGCATGACGCTTTATTTATTGTAGGGCCTGCGCTATTTATAGGCGCCTTCATAGTAATTTATTTTAAATAGTACCTGGTAGGATCCCTTCTGACTGGATGGACCATGCAAATTAATAGCTGTAGGTTGGCAGCACGTGTGGTTGTTCACACCCCAGAAGGTGCTGTGATCCTAGGGGAGGCATAGGGCTGATTGCAAAGTAAATCAGGCACATGGGAGGTAGTAATGTTTAGTGATCAGAGCAGGGGTTGACTGAACTAGGCCTCCTAGCTGGCAAAGGGGGGGGGGGGCTTCAGGGGAGTTAGGACACTTGGGTTCTGTTCCCACCGTTGGAGGTTTCTAGATGAGTGACGAATCCTAAGAATGCATTCCAAGAAGTGGGCTGTAGCCCACGAAAGCTTATGCTCTAATAAATTTGTTAGTCTCTAAGGTGCCACAAGTACTCCTGTTCTTTTTGCGGATACAGACTAACATGGCTGCTACTCTGAAACCTGAAGAATCCTGGGTTCTGGTTCTTGTGAAAAGTGGAGGTGGGATGAATTGTATGTGGAGTGGTACAGAACTATAGCAATAAGCATGTTGGAAACCTATAGGAGGATAAAGATTTTTAAATTATTATTTACAGTGTAGTGGTGTCATGAACCAGGATGCCAGGTGTTGTACAAGCAGAGTGAAAAAGATGACCCTTGCCCTGAAGAGCCTGCAATCAAAGTAAATCCTTTTTCTTTTCTTTTGCAGAAGAGGGGTGGGGGGAGGAAGGAAGGTGCACAGATTCGTTCATTGTTCACTTGATGGCTTACTGGAGAGGAACAATTTTGTTAATTTATGTTGGTGCCTGCACTTTCTTGCCTTTTCCTTCCAAACTATATTTATTGTGATTGTTTAAGCACTATCCTGATCTCCGAGCAGTTTATAAAACTCAGTACAAACTGTTCCATACAAAAATTAAAACTGTACTGCACGGGTAAGCAATGTGAAAACTAACCTCCATAACAACTACACAACTTTGCCCTTGTCCCATCAATCTGCTCACTTCCCATACCCTCAGGAAAATGCGTGGGTTTTGCCACAGGCCTAAAGGTTAACAAATCTGCATCCTGCTGGACCAAGGGGAGAGCCGGTATCTGGTATCTTTATTGTTCTAAGAGACATCAGTGCTAGAAGACAGGGCTGTATCAATCTCATTTCTGCTGTGAGATGTATGCTGTTGGCTCAAATCGTCTCTGGATATTCAGAGTGTTGATTCTGTAGTACCAGAGACCTCAGCAGCTCCTTTCGTGGACCTTTAGCCTCTGACATCTCTCTGATGAATTTCCCCTCAAGGGCTGTGCAAGTCTTTCCTTTAGGATAGAGCCCTCTGGTTAAACACTTCAGGGTGCCAGGCTGAGTGTGAGGTGGAAATCAGGTGGATAGAGCTCCAACCCTCATCCTCTAGGGCAACGGTTCTCAAACTTCATGGCACTGAGACCCCCTTCTGACAACAAAAATTACTACATGACTGTGGGGGGGGACCTAAGCCTGAGCTCGCACGACCCCCTACCCCAGGCAGGGGGGCCCAAAGCCTGAGCTCCACCACTCCATGCAGGGGGGCCAAAGCCCAAGGGCTTCAGCCCTGGGTGGGGGGCCTGTAACCTGAGCCTAGAGCTGAAGCCGAAGCCTGAGTCCCACTGCCCAGGGCTGAAGACCTCAGGCTTTGGCCCTGGGTGGCAGGGCTCGGGCTTCGGCCCCAGACCCCAGCAACTCTAATGCCAACCCTGGTGACCCCATTAAAAGGGGGGTCCTGACCCACAGTTTGAGAACTGCTGCTCTAGGGGCTGCTTCCCATTCTACTTTTCTTCCCTTAGGAGTGAAAGTAGCCAGAGACTTTGCCGGACTCTCTAGGAAGTAACACAGGCGTGAGCCCCGTCTGCCTACAGGAACCCCTCTATAGCACGATCCCCCAACTTCTATAGCACCCTTGATCATCTCCAGCCTATCTGTGATCTCCCTGCCTCAGGCTCTGGCAAAAAAACCCTCTCTCCCACCATCACCTCCTTGTGAATCTTCATAACCTCAGGTGCTTTCCACCTGGATTGTGTAGCCATAAACTGGGGCCAAAGTGTAGTTGTTCAAGTGAGAAAAGCCTGGGTTTGAAGACTTTCAGGCCAGGCTGAACGGTGGGTTCATGGGAGGCTAGGGTGGGTGACATTTGGGGTAGGAATAATGATGCAGAAGGTGTTTTCCTTTCTCATGGGGACTCTGTTGCCTTCATGCACATACCCTGCTGTGGCAATTATTTAAATGTAAATGTTATAAAAATGCTGTAATGTGTCTAAATGAAATTAATGAGGTGCAACATGGTCTAGTGGCCTGGGCATCAGGAGACCCGCCTTCCAACTGCCGTTCTGCTGAAGACTTGCTGCGTGGCTCTGGGAGGGTTGTTTTACTTCTCTGTGCTTCTGTTTGTGCTCCCGTCTGTCTAGGTCGTAAGCTCTTTGGGACAGAGACTGGTTTTTACTTTGTGTGGACAGCACCCAGAATGGTGGGGCTCTGATATGGGTTGGGGCCTCTAGGCCGATACTAAATATGGCTGCTAATGTTTCAGAGGTCTGAGGAGAGTAAATGGGCACAAAGGTTAAACCTTCCGTTTGCTCTGGATGTACTTTTCTCTTGTGCAGAGGGTTCACACAGGGTCTGTGCATCTCTGTAGCCCTATATTGAGGACTTAGGTGGTGCACAGGTATTGCGCTGGCTCTCTGCACAGGGATACAATTCCCTTGTTTGAGAAGCCCTCTCCTAGGCAGATAACGGCTGCATTGAGCCATTGCCTACCAGAAATACAGTACTGTTGACACTTGTACATCTTGCCAGGAGTATCTGATTATTTGGGAGGCTGCAGGACTCTGTTATGTTCACCAGCAGATGGCAGCAGCCTTTCATGACAGGTGACGTGGGAGTGAACAAGGGCACATTGGGAAAAGCTTAGAAGACAAAAGCTCACTCCTAGCCTGCACGTCTCATAAAGACAAGGTTTAACTGGGTTGCCCTGGCCCCAGCAATTTGGGTCAGATTTTAAGCAGAGCTCAGCCCCCCATTTAGGAACCTCAGTGAATGGCCACCTTTTTGAAAGTGCATTCAGCAGTTCCCCTGAGAACAATGGAAGCTACGGGGGGAGGCTGAGAGTTTTGTGAAAATCTGGTCCTGAATGTAGCAGTGCTTTGGCCTGAAGCAATTGCAGATATGTAGCTGGACTGAGAGGCAGGTGTACATAATTTAGTTGGGGATTGGTCCTGCTTTGAGCAGGGGGTTGGACTAGATGACCTCCTGAGGTCCCTTCCAACCCTGATGTTCTATGATTCTATGATAAAGAGGGAGCATGGGGGTGAAGAAAGGGAGTTGATGAAGGGGACAAATCAGTGTAACCCAAAATCACATTTTAACCAACCTCTTTTCAAAGCAGCTGAGCACCCAGAGCTCCCGCTGACTTCATTTAGAGCTGTGAATGCTCAATAATGCTGAAAATCCGGTCACAGGGTCTGAGGTTGAGAACCCAAGTTCAGAGGCCACTTTATTGAAAATGTGGTCTGTAGGCTCGGTGCCTCAGTTTCCCCTTCTGTAAAATGGGAATAGTGAAACTTCCCCTTTGTAAAATGCTTTGAGGCTTGTGGATGAAAAGCGCTATATAAAGTATTTTTCCCTGTACTGATCAATTGAGAAGGAGTCATGTGGCCCGATTTTCAGGAAATGCTGAGCACCTGCAACTTGTATTGTGGTTGGTGGAACCTGCCTGCACTCAGCAGCTCTGAAAAGCAGTCCAGTGGTCCATACGGGCCGTTCTTTGTACACGGGGATTATAGAAACCAAATTCAGGATCTGTCTATCTACAGTAGATCTCTATCTATGTAGAGTCTTGTGTAGTGTCCGTCGTATAAGCACTGTTAACAAAACAGCAACAAAAGAAACACTAAGGACAGATGAAAACTCAGTTTCACTTCTCTAATCTCTCTCTCTCCTCTAGATATGGTATATAATGTTCCTTAACAAAGACATTCCTCCACATTTTATTGACCCTCCCAATCTCCCTTTGCCCCCCTTTACAATGTGTTTCATCGATGGAAGTCACAAATAATTGGGAAGGTTTTCCCTGTCCGAGTGAGGGTGGAGCTGAACAAAAGGAGGTCACCCCGTCCAGGTCCCTTTGCCCTCTGTGGAATGGCAGGAATTTCTCCGTGCTCTATAGTCTGGGGCAATAATGGCATCAGCAGCGGGCTGATTGTTTTCATATCTAAAGCCTATGCAAGTCTCCGGCTTAGTGCCTGTCAGCTGCAGGAGTATTAACCTTAGAACTGTCAGAGCTAATAAAAATCCTACGCTGCCGGTGCGGCTGTGGAGTGTGGTAGGAGGTACCACCAGCAGCTGCGGGATATAGTGTCTACAACAGTTGTAGAGTCCCCACGTGTGCAGCTCCCCATTTATTTTATCCGTTTGCTCCCTATGGGTCCAAAACACTCGCCTTGACATCCTGGCCCTATTAAAGCCAAGGGTAAAACTCCCATTGACTTCAATGCGTCTGGGATTTCACCATGTGGATTTTGCTTTAATCTTGCTCGTCTGATAGGCGTTTATGCTGCCATTGAAATCCCTGGTGAGCTCTGGGGGATCTTCTTGCTCCTATGAAATATCCCCCCACCCCTTCCAAGTTTATTTTATAACCTCCCAGTAACCTGCATTCGCTGATGCTCAGCCTGCTAATTGAGTGTGATCAGCCAATGGTTTAGCAGCTGCAGCTGTCAGCAGGAGCCATGAGGCTACAAAGCAGAGTGGGGCACTCGGGGGTGGTGGGGGGTGGTGAGAATGGTGACAAAACACAGGTTGCTTATCTTTGCCAGCCCCTGTGTCCTATACACATGTATGCATGCATAGACCTACACTCTGCTGTCCCAGTGACACACATGTGCATGCACTCTGCACCCAGTGCGGGTATCCTATGCACACTGCTGCAGAAAGGGCACGCATGGGCCTAATTTGCCTCAAGGAGAAATGCATGCATGTGCATGCCTGCCCATGGGTGCACCTACACGCGCACACACATTGTTGCACCAACCAGACACACATTGTAGTTGGGAGTGCAGCTGCTATATGTGGGCGCCCTAAGGGTACATCTACACGTAGACCTGGGGGGAGGAGGGGTGATTCCCAGCTTGAGCAGATTTCAGAGTAGCAGCCGTGTTAGTCTGTATCCGCAAAAATAACAGGAGTACTTGTGGCACCTTAGAGACTAACAAATTTATTAGAGCATAAGCTTTCGTGGGCTACAACCCACTTCTTCGGATGCATATAGAGTGAACCATATATTGAGGAGATATATATACACACACATACAGAGAGCATGAACAGGTGGGAGTTGTCTTAATTGGGTAAATGAGACTCTTCCTGTTGGAAATGTAACCTTTCTCATTATAAATGGTCCAGATCCAGAAACTGTGAACTTCCCCCACTTGCTCCGAAGACAACCCTGTATTCGGGTGCAAGTGGCCCCCATGATTTATACCCTACATGTCACCATGAGCTGGAATAAGAGCAACTTGGCTGAGGTGAAGCCCGAGTGTGCCCCATACAGTTCCCCCATATTTGATGCATGGTACCGGGCATTATTACGAGAACATACTCCTAGAAGAAGGACTAGAAGTATAGCTGATACCATACTGGGGGGAATAGGAACAGGAACTAGTGCCCTAAACTCCATAGACCTTGAAGCACTACGAAATAAAGTTAGTGCCATGGAAACCCTGCACTACTCGATAACTAAGGGGCAGGAACACCAAATTGCTCAGTTAGTGCAAACAGATATAGATACTGTAGATCTACAATGGTATACATGGCAGCATATAAATCATACTTTCTGGGCAGAATATGCTACCATGAGAGAGATCGCAGATAAAACTGCCATGGCTCTGTGGTGCTCAGAACAACAAATCCTTTCCATAATGTTGATGGAGAGGGAAATGGACTGGGTACGGGCCAAAGATATGATGGTCCTAGCCCCTTTATTGACACGCCATCAAAGTAATCTATTTACACCATATATTGCTGGATGGTACAAACCATTACATTCTTCCCTTAATGTACAACAACTGAGCGGAAGTATTTCAGTCCAAGTGCTAAGAGCCCGAGATGCACAGGTAACTACAGTACTTTGGCCATTCTCAGCACTGCCAGTAATCCAAGGACAACATATCTGGGTTCCCCGGCTAGCTGGAACTTACATGAATGTTAAAGGGGATATAGTAGACCATAGAGGGTGTGAGGAGTGGTCCCCACAACAATGGGTGTGCCACACACTCCCTGTCCTGGAGGAGCCATGCTCCCTCCAAAACAGAGAATTAGTTACATGTTTCTGGGATGAAATGGATAATTCCACCACCAAAGTATATTTTAATGGAAAGAATTGTGTCTGTGTTGTAGGTCTGGAACCTGTAATATGGCAAAACAAATTTCATTCAGGTCCCCCGGTGCAGAAATGTATGTGTACTGTCTCCATACTACATACCCCTAAACTAGTATTCTATTTCCCAACATACAAAGAAAAAGAAATAGATATGGGGACCTTGGACCTGGAAAACCTTGACCCTGATTTCTCCCTAGGCATTAATTGGGCAGGCCTATATGGATGGATATACAATAACAAACAAATTAGTGAACTAACAAAATCCACTCGAGAGAAAATCCAAACAAGAAGTTTGGCTATCCTCCATGAGGGAGGAGAAATACTCAGGGTGGCTGAACAGGCAAAACAATTAAGTATCCACCACTGGTACGATGTGTTTAAAGGATGGTCACCCACCTGGTCAGCAGTCCTAAACATAGCTTTCCATCCCATCATTGTTCTATTAATAATCCTAACTGTTATGTTAGTTCTAATGCTCTGCATGTGCTGCTGGATAAAGCAGATGTATTCCAAATTAAAACCACATTCTGAAATCATGACCCAATACATAGCTTTGAAACAGAGATTTTAAATGGTGACCACTCAAGAATTGTTCTTGAGAGGTCAAAAGGGGGACAATGTAGAGAAATCTCTGTATTAACTATCTCTATAAATCTTTATGATGTTGCATTGTGTTATTCTGTATTAAGTATCTTTCTTTATGACATTTTGTATTAAGTATCTTTATGACATTGCATCTTGCATGATGTTATTTTGTATTTCATATGACTTGGCATTGTGCCTCTCTATTTTCATACAACTTTGTATTAGATCCCTATATAGAAAATTGGTAGAAAACTTTGTATCAAATGTTATAGCCCCTAAGGATAGTATAGTTAAAGTAAAAGCCTTTTTTCTAGAAGTAGAATAAGATCTTCCCTCCACTCTGTAATCAATTGCCCTATTGACTGAACGAGGTGTGAATGAGTGAGGCGTGGAAGACACCCACCTCCAGACAGCTACAACAGTTGCAGAGGGAATGAGAGCCAGAGCAAAGGACAATACAACTTGTCAAGTGGGCCCCACAAAGAAGAGCAGACATATTGACGGCCTCAGGGATTAGAAGCAAGCACCTTCTTTAGAAAACACCCTCTTTGAGCAGCATTGGGACAACACCCAGAGAAAAGCAGCACAAAGACCAACGGACACAGACCAATGGACACAGACCCAGATTTTGAATCTGGTCTAGATTTGCACAAGAGGGAAGCTGCTATAAATATGAGGTGTCTTGCAGGAGGACCCCGGGTCTCGTCTTGTCACCATCGGAGCATCGATCCGGATCGGCAGAAGCCCGGCTCCACCCCTCCCCCATCTAACTCACCTGGCCAGTGCAGTTAAGGGGAGCAACTAGTTGGTAACAACAGCAAGACGGAGTGTGTTTGTATGTGTGTGTGTGTGTGAATGCATGACTGTGATATATATCTCATATGCATATTGTAGAGTATTAATTAATACCGGTATTACTAATAAATGTGGCGTTTTGCCTTAATCCCCCTGAAAAGATCCTGTATAGTACTTTGAGTATGTGGCGTTTTGCCTTAATCCCCCTGAAAAGATCCTGTATAGTACTTTGAGTACAACACAAGGAGCTGTCAGGATGCGACAGCGGCCACACCCCGGAGACCGTCTCGACTGGCGGGCTAAACCAGGTGAGGGTAGCTGATGAGTATGAGACTCTCGGTGAGTTAGGGCCTGTCTACCCACTGCATGTGAAGGCTGGATCCGGCTGACTGAGGCAACCTGGTTCAACCTGGTTCAATGGTCAGGAAGGCGATGACAGCAAGCGTTGTGGAACGCTTAAGAGCACGACAAGACATGTAGGCGTCCTGGTCATCCACTGCACCCTGCCCTATCTCCAGCCGTCTCGACTTCTGTCCTGCCACTGGATACAGATAGGAACTGGGAAGACAGAGTGAGGCTGACGTCGCGCAACTCTCCCTCACTTTAATCCAATTCACGCGCAAGTCTCGACATCATATCATATCATATTACATCATATCAAGTCCTGTGGCGATGGGCGAGCGACGAAGCAGCAGGTGTGCATACACTGGGAGCTGGAGCCGCGGACCTGCACATAGGCGGCTCAGGCATAATGGTCGTTCCTCACTGACCGAAGCAGCAGTGGAGCTCGGCATCTTCTTGAGCGACTGAGCAGCCCTATTCAGGATTGCACTGCTCACCTCCGTAGAATGAGGAGGGGGCTAGAAAAGGTGCCCTAAACATTGCCTGCTTCACCAGGGCCGGCTTTAGGAAGTGCGGGGCCCAATTTGAACAGTTTCGACGGGGCCCCAGCAGGGATGACTAAAAAAAAAGCCACTTAAAAAGAACCCTTTCATTTCTTCCATGTATTATTTATTTTCCATGACTATATAAATAATAATAAAATTATATATTACATACATTGCATCATATATTAATTAGCTGATTTTCACTTTCATATTAGGAAAATAATTTATATTTTGATAGTTGTACAACTGATTTTCTTCAATAATGTTTATTTTATTAAAATTTATAAAATATTTCCTTATTAATATAAAATTGTGCCCTCCTCCCCCCCACCTCCCAGCGCCTCCTGGCCCGCGGAAACAAATCCTGCTTCCCCAGCGCCGCCCCGCCGAAACAGCTGTGGGCCGAAAAGGAAGGTTGGCGTGGGGGGGGGGGGGGGGGGGGGAAGAAAAGGCACACATAGGGTGACCAGATCACAGCAGTAAAATAGGACCTGACCCCTCCCCGCTCGGCCCCACCATCACACCCCTCTTCACCCCCTAGCCCCCCGCTGGCTTGCTGCATCCCTCCTAGTCAGTCCCCCACCCACCACTTGCCTCCTTTCACCTTCTCCCTCCCCTGCCAGAAACCCCCATGCCCGCCCCTAGAACCCCTGCTGGCTCACTGCTTGCCTCTTTACCCACCCGCCGCTTGCCCACCCGCTCGCCCCCCCCCAAAGTATAAAGCCTCATTCAAAGACCCAGGGGTCACTATATTACTGCACACAGCAGTCAATCAGTGCAGTTGTAGATAAATCGCTGCATTATGCATTTTTGTATAACTTTTATATGACTTTGTATTGAACCTTGGTAATGTTATAGCTGGCCCCTAAGGTAGTATAATTAAGGTAAAAGAAAAATGTCTTTTTGCTAGAAGTAGAATAAGATCTTCCCCCCACTTTGTAATCAATTGACCTGAATGAATGAGGTGTGAATGAGGAAGGTGTGGAAGGCAGGCACTTCCAGACAGCTGCAACCCTTGGAGAGGGGCTGAGAGCCAGCCAAGGAGAGCTTTGCCCAGGGCTGAGTGGGACAGAGTTTGGGTGCAGGGTCCGGGCTGGGGCATGGTGTGGGGTGCAGGATGGGTGGAGGGGTGCAGGCTCTGGGAGGGAGTGCGGAGGGGTGGATGCAGGCTCTGGGACAGAGTTTGGGGGCCGGAGAGGGGGTGGTGGGTGCTGGGGGGGAGGGGACTGCCATCACATGTGGCTTCCTTCCTCCCCTGCTGCCCCTCACCATAGCCTCCGTGGGGGATGGGGCTGCCCCTTGCCCAGTGTTTGCAGGAGTGGTGGCTGGGGGGAAACCCAGTCAAACTCTGGTTTTACTCTTTCGTTGATCGGTCACTTTAACCCCTTACAAACCCCTTCCCGCCTCTCTCACCCCCCTTTTCTACTGGGCTTATTTGATCTTTCTGGTGGAGCCAGATGAAAACCACAAACCCCAGCAAGAGCAACAGGCTGGAAGACTAGACTGAACCCACCACCCACCCAGCCTAGTCCATCCCAGAGCCCAGGACTGAGGGCAAATGTCCCCCCACCCCCGGGCCACCTGCTTCCACTCCTGGCCTCTCCTAGCGCCACCAGCGATTCTGTGTGCCTGCATCGGGTGGGATTTCAACCGGACCCCCCCCTCGCTAAATTCACCCCTGTTTTGCGACCACTCTGCACCAAGAGCACCTTCCTTCCCTGCCCTAGAGCTGCTGGATGGCTAGAAAGCTGAGCTGGGTGTTTGATCGATCCGGAATATTATCGTGGCCCCCCCCCAAAAAAACTTAATGTCCACACAGCTTTGGGGGGGGGTATTCCTCCCCCCCAAAACCGGTCTATTTTATTGTTGCAGGGCAAATGAAGAAGCCAGAGTAATGGAAATATTCAGCTCCTACAGTGGTCTTGCAGCAGGGGAAGCAGAGTTGATGGGAAGGGAACTGGTTTGGATAGGAGCCCCCGTCCCCCTCCTTTGCAAAATAATTTGGGGAGGGGAATCAGATCACTCCGTGCCTCAGTTTCCCTCTCTCGGCGGAGGGGGGAGAGATAAAAGTCTCAGCCTGCCGTGTTGTAGACCTTTTGCATTCTCCCCTCTGGATATATTTGATTTCCTCCTCCAAACCTCCCTCTCTCTCTCACCTGGAATTCACAGCACTAAGTACTGGCTCGGGGCTTTCTTCCTGGGTTACATGATCCCGAGTTTAGTTTTGAAACAGACACAGGCAGGCACAAACTCACCCTCAAACAGCAACACCACCGAAAACCACAAAACCAACCCAATATTACAAACCTATGGGGAATCACGGGGTCAAACACTCACCGACCGAAGCCCCAGCAGCTGCTAAGGTGAGTGAGGTCCACTGCAGAGATTCCTGTCTCCCACCGGACCGGAAGCCCCCTCGGTGTCTCCTCCAGGTGAGTGCTGGGGGGAGGGGAGGGGAAGGCTGCAAAGCACATGTGCCTTCTCCCCCGCTCCCCCTCCTGACCTGCAACAGCCGCTGCTGCCTCTGCTTCAGCCCCCTGCCGGCCAGCGTCTCTGGTTGCCTAGCAGCAACAGCTGCTGCTTCCCGGAGAGCCACAGAGCTTTGCTTCAGGCAGGGACGCTGCCCGATCTGCGCGGGGCCCTCTTAGGGGCGGGGCCCAATTCAGGGGAATCGGTGGAATCGGCCTAAAGCCGGCCCTGTGCTTCACCTTACCCTGGCCAGCACACCGCGGCTGGCGGGGATCCCACAAAAGCGGTCGAACAAAAACAAAAACAAAACTTAGAGTGACACCGATCGCTATTGGCACATGGAATGTGCGCACGTTACTGGACAACATCACGGCAGACAGACCGGAGAGAAGAACAGCACTTGTCGCTAGAGAGCTCGCACGCTACAACATTGACATTGCAGCCCTTAGCGAAACTCGCCTTGCTAATGAAGGACAGCTGTCCGAGTCAGGCGGTGGCTATACATTCTTCTGGAGTGGCCGCAGCAGTGATGAGCGTCGCGAGTCTGGAGTTGGCTTCGCCATCAAGAATCATCTTGTTTGGAAACTTGCCAGTTCCCCCAAGGGTATGAATGACCGGCTCATGACAATGCAGCTTCCGCTTCAAAAAGGAAAACAAGCTACTTTGATCAGCGCATATGCTCCTACAATGACCAACCCAGAGGATGGGAAGGATAAATTCTACGAAGAACTAGATACTCTGCTATCGTCAGTGCACCGCACAGACAAGCTGATTCTGCTTGACGATTTTAACGCACGAGTTGGATGCAATGCCGCAGCCTGGGAAGGAGTCATCGGGAAAAATGGAGTGGGAAAGTGTAACAGCAATGGCCTGTTACTGCTGAAAACTTGTGCAGCACATGACCTTCTGATCAGCAATACGGTCTTCCGCCTTCCTACCCGTAACAGGACTTCGTGGATGTATCCCCATTCCAACCACTGGCATTTGATCGATTATGTCATCATCAGGAGAAGGGACAGACAAGATGTCAGGGTTACAAAAACGATGTGTGGCGCTGACTGTTGGATGGATCATAGGCTCATAGTATCCAGAATAAAGCTCCGTATCATGCTGAAGAGACAACCACAAGGCTGTAAGGCTCTCAAAAGGATCAACGTGTCGAAGCTGAAGAACAGCCGCATCACTGAAAATCTAGCGGAAGACCTAGAGAATGAGCTTGCTGATCTTCATATTGAGGATGACGCTGAGAAAGACTGGGAGCGATTCCGCAACACTGTCCATACAGCTGCATCGAAGCTATTGGAGCCCTCCACATGCAGGCAACAAGACTGGTTTGACGAAAATGATGCAGAAATCCAGGCCTTACTTGCTGAGAAGCACCGCCTGCATCGTGCATATCAAAACGATCCATCCTCAGTGGCAAAGAAGACTGCCTTTATCAACGCTCGCAGAACAGTACAGAACCGACTGCGCAAAATGCGGGACTTGTGGCTGAGCGTCAAAGCAGATGAAATACAGGCATATGCGGACAGGAACGACTATAAGCAGTTTTATGAAGCCCTCAACACACTCTGTGGTCCACAGTCTTCTGGGAGCTTTCCCCTCCTGAACTCTGATGGTACTGTGCTCCTTACAGAGAAGACGCAGATTCTCCAGAGATGTGCTGAACACTTTGAAGCAATTCTCAATCGCCCCTCAGTCATCAATGACGAGGCCATTGACAAGATGCCCCAGGTTGCAGTCAATGACTCCATGGATGCTTCACCAGAAGAGGACGAAGTGAAGAAAGCTATCAATCAGCTGTCAAGTGGCAAAGCCCCAGGGTCAGATGCCATACCAGCAGAGGTGTACAAAGTCGGTGGACCCATGCTGCTGCGGAAACTCACTGAGCTGTTTCAGTCCTTCTGGAAGCAGGGAACCATTCCACAAGAATTTAGAGACGTGTCCATCTTGCACCTCTATAAGAGGAAGGGCAATCGCCAGGTATGCGACAATCACCGTGGAATCTCGCTGCTTTCTACAGCGGGGAAAGTTCTTGCACGGGTTCTGTTGAACTGATTGATCACTCACCTGGAGAAGGGCTTACTGCCAGAATCACAGTGTGGCTTCTGCAAGGGACGTGGGACTATTGATATGATCTTCGCTGTGCGTCAGCTACAGGAGAAATGTCAAGAGCAGAATCGTGAACTCTACACAACTTTTGTGGACCTCACGAAAGCATTTGACTCTGTCAGTCGCCAGGGCCTGTGGAGGATCATGTCGAAATTTGGCTGTCCAGACAGATTTATACGAATGGTACGTCAATTTCATCACAGTATGATGGCTCGTGTCCTGGATGACGGTGAAACATCTGAGGCCTTCCCAGTCACCAACGGCGTCAAGCAAGGGTGTGTTTTAGCACCCACTTTGTTCAGCATGATATTCTCTGCCACTCTGACTGATGCCTTTCAACACTGCTCTGAAGGAGTAGGCATGAAGTATAGAACTGATGGGAAACTATTCAATCTGAGGCGACTGCATGCCATCACCAAGGTGAAGGAAACTGTACTTCGAGACTTTCTCTTTGCCGATGATTGTGCTCTGAATGCTAGTACAGAGCCAGAAATGCAAGCCAATATGGACAAGTTTTCAACTGCATGCAACAACTTCGGTCTCACCATTAACATCAAGAAGACTGAGGTCATGCACCAGCCAGCTCCCCACGCTCCGTACTCAGAACCGTCCATCACTGTAAATGGACAGAGACTTCAGACAGTGGACCACTTCATGTACCTGAGCAGTACCCTTTCCCGAGCAGTGTCAATCGATGATGAAGTAAACTGCAGAATTGCTAAAGCCAGCTCTGCATTTGGCCGATTGCGCTCCAACGTTTGGGAACGTCGAGGGATCAGCCTACCAACGAAGCTGAAGGTCTACCGAGCAGTGGTGCTTCCAACTCTGCTGTACGCCTGCGAGACGTGGACTGTCTATCGGAGTCATGCGCGAAGGCTCAATCACTTCCACATTTCCTGTCTGCGAAAGCTTCTAAAAATCAGATGGCAGGACAAAGTGCCCGATACTGATGTCCTTACTAGAGCCAGTCTGCCGTCAGTTCACACATTGCTGATGAGAGCCCAGACCAGGTGGGCCGGACATGTCGTGAGAATGTCAGATGAACGCATTCCTAAACAGCTCTTCTACGGAGAACTCACTCAGGGAAAGCGCTCCCATGGAGGACAAAAGAAGCGGTTCAAGGACACGCTGAAGACCTCTTTGAAGTCCTTCGAGATCAACACCGCCACATGGGAAACCTTCGCACTGAACCGTCCAGCATGGCGCAGCCTCATTCACACAGGCAGTAATACCTCTGAGGTGAGGCGTATTGCTGAGGCTGAAAAAAAGCGTGAGCTGTGCAAGTCCAGAGCTGCTTGTACATCATCGACAGTGCCATTACATGTCTGCCCGAGGTGTGACAGGACGTTCCACGCCCGAATCGGACTGATCAGTCATCTTCGGACGCACAGAGCCCGGTCATCGAAAGCATGAGTTGTTGAGGTCTTCATCGATAACGATGGACGAACATCACTCACATGCAATCCCCCACCCTGTACATAGCAATCCTCTGTTTCATTCTGATGTTTTTTGATGTACTTTAATGCTTTTATTCATTTTATTGATTAAATAATTGTAATTACAGTAATACATCAAGGTATAAAAGATCTACACATCTTGTCCTGTACACAGAACACAGACCGCTCCAATGGATCCAACAACCCATACAGCGAGAAAGCCGTAGCAAGCGTTAACATCTCCAAAATCATATCAGGGCAGGAAAATGCACCTGCTGTTTGCAACACTTGTACAGTATAGACACAGGGTGAGGGCTAGACAAAGTGACCACGATTAGTCCTGCTCCATCTCTATGTGACGAAGTGGGGGGTTTTCTTGTTTTCTGTGGAGTTTCAATGGTTTGCATGCGGAGGGGGTGGGACTCAGTTTCCCTGGGTGTTACTGGTTTAACGAGGTGAGGGGAGAGGGAGTGTGTTTTGCAGAGGACCGGAGAGAGGACGTGGGGACCCAGCCGATGGCCGGGAGGATGCATACCCCAGTGACCGGTGACCTGGCGACCTGGTGACCCAGAGGCCCAGCTGAGGAGACGCAGCCGGTTCTGGCCAGTGGGAGGACAATGGGCTGCAGAGTGAGGACCCAGTGACCTAACCAGCCGGTTCCAGCCAGAGGACAGAAGCAGGAGAGGAGGCCCCGGTTTACGACCCTGTTTACCTGGAGAGAAGACAATGGGCAGAGGCGGGGCCTGGGGCCGGGGATCTCAGATGCCCAGCTGCGAGCAGGGGGGCTCTGGGCTGGAGAGGGGAAGCAGGCAGAGCCCACCTGGATGCAGGGAGACTGGGATGTGCTGTGGTAAGGGAGGCCAGGCCTGAGGGTCAGAGAGTTTCCTGTGCTGTGTTCAACTCTCAATAAACCCTCCTGTTTCATGCTGGCTGAGAGTCACTCTGGTCTAGGGAACAGGGTTGCATCAACCCCTTCGGGGGTGGAGGCCCCGGGGGTCCAGAGCGAGTGGACTCCCTGAGGGGGCCCACGGCAGAGACAGACGTGCTAAGGCTCAGAGAGGTGCGGATCCAGGAGGTGGAGGGGCCTGACCCCGAGAGAGAGTGAACCCCTGAGAAGGGCTGTCTCACTAAAAGGGGCACCCCCCACGGACCGCACGGGGCCAAGAGTGGGCACGATCTGTGAGTCCGTGACACTCTACTGTCTGGGTTTCCATCTACAGCTGTTCACACTGGAAATGCAGGACGGGCTAAGGTTAGCCCATCACCAAAAGAACCTTAATGTAAAGCAGTGCTCCTGCCAGTGCCTGGTGGGGATCATGCAGACAGACTACACCCCAGGCTGGGCATTGTCCCAGGGTAAAGCAGGGCTGTAGTGGAAGGTGGAGGAGCCCCTGGACGAACAGGGTGAAGCATGGGACAATTCAGCTAAGAGTTGCAGGGCTGGGCACCAGAAGAATCGCCGGGTGGAACTTTGGGGTATGGCAGGGAGGGGTGGAATGAGCCCCGCTCTGGGTCAGTCCCAGTGCCATTGGCCCACTGCCTTTGAAGAGGCCACCGATGAAGGCTATTTGTCCTACTCCCCTGGGTCCCGCAACCCAGCTCTCCCCGGAGAGAAACTTTGCCTTGGAATCTTAAAGCAAGTGACTTTGTTGTTAGGGCTGAAGGGGGTGGTGGGATGGGAGACGCTGTCAGCTCAGAGAAAAATCTGACCCTTGTGCTCTTTGGGGGATCGTACCTGAAATGGGGGTCAGCGGGAGGTGGAAGGGCTGAGTGTAAAGGACCAGGAAGGAAACAGGGTCCTGGGAGAGAGTCAGTGCTGGGACACCCCATTGCTCATAAGACTCCACCTTCCAAGTAGTGCGGCCCCAGGTCTGTAACCCTTACGCTGGGGCGCACTGCCAAGCAAAGTCTCCTGCTGCAGGCGCACGGCCTGCCCAACATAAGGGCTGCAGAACAGGGCCCTCAGAAGGGGGGTTACTACTCTGTCCTGAGGAGCATGAGGGATGGGACCGCTCGGAACCACAGCCTTCCCCCAAGGCTTTGGGGGCTAAAGGAGTCGGCTTCTGAACTGGACACTGTGCCCTGTCACCAGTGATTAGTGGGAACGGGGCTAGCACTCTGGCTCTACGGTGCTAACAGCTAATCGGGGGTCTGAAAGGGGTGAGCCGTGGGGTGCTAGACTTAGTCAGCCCTGCCCCTGCAGCGCACATGGTAGCAGATGGGGCAGAGTGAGTCCCAACTCCAGGAGGATACCACAGCCAGTGCTGCGAACGGAGCTGCACGGCCCGTACGGCTGGGAAAGGACAAGGGTGGTCGTGGGGGAGAAAAGAGCCTGGCAGAGACAAAGTAGCGCGAATTCCGCAGAAACAGGGCTGCAGCAACTGAGCTCAATTGTCTCCAGTGTCCGTTAGGGCCGATTTCCTTGCGCCCAGCCACACAGGAGAGCTCTGCATGAGCAGGGGCTGCACAGACAGCAGGTAAAGGAACAGGGCCCCTGAGTGCCACGCTAGGGGTACATGCAGTGCCCACAGCCATTCCAGGGAGGCAGCTCAGACTTGTAACTTACATCATCATCTCCCCACTGGTCAATTTCACCATCCGTCTGCAGGAGGCGCCATTGCTGCAAAAGCCCTGAAGGCTACCTGCACTGAACTGTCCCTCCCAATGAAGGCCAGGGCCTGGAGCCGCTCCCTGAATTCAACCCCCTTCTTGTGCAGTGGGTAGGTGAAGGCAGCCAATGGCCTGTCAAGTCTTGGATGGTTTCAGGGCCAGAAAGGGGGATGGAGAGAGAGGAGGTCGGGGAGAGGTTACATCCACCTTGGGCTCCTCTCTGCATTTCTCCCCGAGTTACTAAGCTACAGCCTCCCCCCAGCACTGGTGCCAATGCTGAGGAGACTCTTGGGAGTGAATTGGTCTCCTGTGCCCTCGCTGTCCTGCCCTGTTACCTGCTTCCCACAATAGACAGACACAGTTAAACTCTCCCAGTGTCACAGTTACTGTCACTCACTGCCCCTGCATGGAAGCATTTTTTCCCTGTCTTCCCAACTTATATGGTAACCTCACCCAAAAGAACCTCTTGATTTGTGCTGTCCTTTCGCCTGTGTTGTCCCCTGAAAGCACAATCACATGCAATCACTAGGAGGCAGATTTTGAAGACAAGAAACCAATATGACTCCACATTTCTTCTAAGAGGCTAACGCCCCCAGCTACAAACAATAGCAGGGGTACGCCAGAGGGTGTGCTACGAGTTACTGCCCCGCAGAAGGGGTGCAGCATATATAGTTTAGGGGAATGTGCTTCCCCTTTGATTGTACATTACAAGGCTGCCCCTTATTCCCATGATTAAGCAGCATTGTGCTTTCAGCTGGGGCTGTTCCAGGATTTGCACCTTCGCATAAGGCATGTCGGTGGGGGGTGTGGTCTGGACCGGGTACCTGGAATTCCAGTCTCCAGGGCTGGCGAGCAGCCCAGCACTACGGGTACAGGCCACGAGTCCTGGGGGGCTCGTGGCATTTCTCAGACACTGGGTGGCCTATGCAGATGTGCTCAGCACTGGCCTCCTTCTGCTCCCACTCAGGTCAACAGAACGGTGCCTTCCCTCCCGCCCGCCATGGGAGCAGAGTTAGGCTGCCGCTGAGTGCTCTGGACTACCCCATCCAGAGCGTCCCCTCCTTGCCAGGCCTTTGGTGGGCAGCAAGCCCCTGTAGCTGGCACATACAGGAGAGCGGAAGTACAAAAGGCGGGCTGGAGAACTCAGCTGGGAGGCAGGCGCCGGAGGAGCCAGACGCCTCCTGTGAGCTCCGAGCTTGGAGGCTGCTGCAGACCCCGAGGGAGCCGAGGACTGGCCAGAGCCATTTACAGACCCAAGCAGGGAGGAGCTGCAAGCGCTGACAGAGGCCTTCTTCCCCAACGACAAGGACGACCCTCTCCAGAGCCAGGTACACCCTGAGGGGGACCTGGGAAGTGGCCCAGGGGTAGCCAACCCTTGTCTGGCTGCAACGCTGCCAGCGAGTGAGTCAGCACGTTGCGGTCAGGATCCCTGCTGACCCAGAGGCAGACTGCTCTGCCACTGCTAGGGCCCTGGGCCGGGACACAGTGGAGTGGGTGCGCCTGCGTCCCCCCGCCACCCCAAGCCATGGGTGGCAGCCTCCCCCTCCCTTAGGCAAGACGCCTGAGCTTGTCGGCCCCCCACCAGAGCTAGGAGGCCCGACTGTTTGCTGCCTAGCCTGAGTGCAGGCCTGAGCCAGAGACTCTTTGCTGCCCCACCCCGACCAGGGGCTGGGGCTCCGTAACTGTTTGTTGTTCAGCCCTGATCACAGGCCCGAGCTCACGTCTCCCGTCACCCCGCTTATTCCCCATGTCAGGCGGCCCCCGGAGACGTAGTGGGGCGGATTGGCCGCCCACAGACCCAGAGGGGGAGGAGCCACTCCCCCCAATGGACTGCAGCAAGATAACTCATGTAAGGTTGTCACGGAGTCCCCGGGCGATGCTCTGGAACTGCTCCCCACAAAGCCAGTCAGGACTTTGGGGAGCCTCCTCTCCCTTGGAGCAGACTGTCTTCAGGGCAAGAAGCTCACACGGCTTCACCATCCTGTGTCTGACCTTGGAGCTTTCAGCATATGCCCCTCCGTGTGCTTCCCACAGCGAGTCTCCCCAGGTGGGGTCCTGGGGAAGCCAGAGGGTCCTGCACCCCCACTTTGCAGTCAGACGTGACTCTTAGCCAGCCAGTAAAACAGAGGTTTATTCGATGACAGGAACACGGTCTAAAACAGAGCTTGTAGGTACAGAGAACGGGACTCCTCAGCCAGGTCCATTCTGGGGCCCAGCGAGCCAGACAAACCCATCTGCACTCACTACTCGTCCCCAGCCAGACCCAAACTGAAACCCCCTCCAGCCCCTCCTTTCTGGCCTTTGTCTCTTTCCCGGGCCAGGAGGTCACCTGATCTCTTTGTTCACCTTTAGCTATTCCCTTGCAGGGGGGAAGGGCCCTGGCCATTTGTTGCCAGGATACAGAGTGTCGGCCATTTATGCACACTGGAGACTTAAGAAATGCATAGGGGAAACTGAGGCACCCACACAGTATTCAGAGGAACCATTAAGAACAGTCCCACTTTGTCACAAAGGTTTCATTGGAAAGATTATGTTTTACTGAATATGGTTATCCTATTTGTATGCATATAACAGCCTCGCACCTGAAGTTAAGAATATTAATTATTTATCTGTATTTCAAACTTTGCTACCTTGGGTGACACTCCCTGCTAACACTTCAGGTATAACAATGGAGAAGCCAGCCAGTGCTGATGGCCCATCAACAAGGACAATAGCTGGTGAAAAGGTCTAGCCTTCCTGTGGACTTGCCTGGGCTCAGGGACTCTGTGATGCTATAGGGTCAGGTGGTCTGGTCACCTGATACTGGACTCCATCTTGGAATACCAAACTTTTCCACTGTGAGGTGGGGGGAACCAAACAAAGAGTTCCCACTTTATGTCAACTCTATTTAAGGCGGGGAAGAAAAGCAATCAGGGTCTTCAGTTTTTCCTCCCCTGACTCCAGCACAAAGAGACACTGGAAAACACCTGAGAACAAAAGACTGGACTGAGGGAGGAAACAGCTGCTGATCCAGGCTGGAAAGATCTTTCTGGCCTGTGAAAGAATCTGCCTGGAACAATATTTAGGGTGAGAAATATTAGTTGTAACCAATTTCTGTAGTGTACTAAGGATAGCAAGCCTGTTTTGTTTATTTACTGAAGTGATTCTGCTTGTTACCACTTAAAATCTACCTTCTTTTAGTTAATACACTTTTCTTGTTTATGCTATAAGCCAGTTTGTGCAATTAATATCTGGGCAGGGGCAGGGAGCCGTGCACATCTCTCTCCACACTGAGGGAGGGGGCAACTTTCATAAAACCTTTGGGTCTGCACCCCTTAAAGGGGGAGTCCCTGGGTGCTGTAATAAGCCCTAAAGCTGGTCTCTGTCTGTGCAGCTGGGCGTGGCCCTGCCTATGTGCTTGGCTGGGAGAGGCTAGTGAGCCTGACCCAGGAAGATCAGGTAATAGGGCGCCTAGGCTGGCAGAAAGTGGGGGAACTCAGTGATTTCCAGGCACATCAGGTGACTCCCCAAAGGGTGCAGCTCGTCACAGTGGTGACCTTGGGCTGTGGGGCCCGAACACAGAGCACTCTGGGATACCATGTCCCTGGGCACCATGGGCCGCGATCCTGGCCTCAGGTTAGGGGCAGACATCTGGGCTTAGGAGCAGTGTCAGAGGGGCTCAGCGCACCAGCCAGTCACCCCAAGGGCTGCAGCGCTGGGTCCTGCTTTCACCCATCCTTGGGCCTGATCATCTACCCCGGGGACCTGCCCCAGCAGCTGCTGTAGTGCGAAGCCCTACCGCAGACAGACTAAGCTGCTCAGGGTTTGTGCCAGGGCAGCGGCCCCCGGTGCCAGTCCTGCCTGTGGCCCTTCACCCTGTCTAGGCTGAGGGCCACCCTCCTGCTCCCCCTCCACCGGGATTCTGGCTCTGGGGTCCCTCTGAAGAGCCTTGGCGCTGAGGCCAATAGTCCCAGGCCAAATCCATCCCTGCCTCAATAACACAGCTTCCAGCCGGGAGGGAGCAGGCCCCAGCCCAGCCCAGAACGGCTGCTCCCTCTGCCTACGCAGCACCCGTCTCCCTCCCCACAAGAGCTGCCCTCACCTGGGGGCCCGAGCTAGCCCCGTCTGGGCCCTGGCGGTGCTGCCCCGACCTGTTGAGCTCCCAGATGTAGACGGGGTGAGGGATGGCTCATGGAGGGCATGAGATTGTGCTCCAGTGGCCGGGCCCAGGGAAGATGTCCTGGGCTGGATGGGGTCTGGATCTCAGCTCTCTGGACTGGTGGCATGGCAGGGAAGAGCATTCCAATGCCCTGCTCCAGAGCTGTGCAGGGGCTGGGCCGGGCCAGTAGCACCAGCCGTAGGCTCTTAGAGGCTCACATCGGCGTCAACGAACCTGCTGCACTAGGACTTTGGAGACACGCTCCTTCCTGGTGCTTTCAATTAACTCCTTGTGGTGGAGCCTCTCCTGACTTGACTGGGAGCTGGGTGGAGGGGAAAGGATGCAGGAGCTAAAAGCGTTTCCCGGGGAGAGGTAGGGCGCCGGAGCTCAGCCCGCATGCAGGGAAGAAGGGACTACAAGGAGCTCCTTCAGCCTCACACTCTGCCTCCATTCCTAACTAGGACGGGTGTCTTGGGGAGCAGCTTGGAGAGTGCCCCTGGACTGAGCCTTGGGAGGGTTTGTCTCTGTCCCTTTCTGCAGCTTCCCCTTGTCTCCTCTCTGCTTCTTCTGGCTTGTGTGGGGTTATTGTCATGCCTGTCTGCTGCCTAGCTGCAGGGAAGTTGTGCAGCCATGCGGTCTAGTGGTTGAAGCTCAGGAGCAGGGAGCTGAGGTTCTGTTCCTAGCTCTGGTGTTGTGTGACCTGGGGGAGTCCCTGGCCTCCTTTGTTTCCCTGCTAGTTAGTTGGAGATAATGATCCAGACCTGCTTTTGAACTCTGTGGATGAAAGACCTTTTATAGGGATCAATATCACCGGAGCTTCAGCCTCCAGGTGCCTGGGATTTCTTCTTCCTCACACTGTGGTTCCTCAACCCCTGCCAGCTCCATGGCCAGAAAGAGCCCCTGCCCCTCTCCCCCATGCATAGCACCTGCTGCCTCTGCCAAGCTCTCTGGGGGAGGACAAGGCTGTGGTGCTGCTGGCCAGGGGGATTGACCATATGGGGTGGGCCAGGGCACCCCCTGTGACGTCGCCCTCCATATATTTATGGAAATATGCTTATGAGTGTAAATATAATGTAACTGGAATATGCTTTATGCAAAAGGTCTCTTGTAAGGTATCATTACAAAGCTTATAATCTACTGAATGTATTCATCCTGTCATTCTTGTATCTGAAGCTAGAAATATGAAGTATTATTCTGAAGTTCTATTGTAACTATGCAAAATGTGGGCTATTAATGGTGGCTTGGAATCTTGATGGCTTCCATTAACTAGGACAATTGGTTGTAAATGGCTCTGTTTACTTGTAAGCCTACCTGTGTGCCAGCCAGTGGGTAATGAAGTCTCACAGGACATGTGAACATATCACATGATACTGGAATCCATCTTAAACCTGGTGCTTTTCCATTTAGAAGGAAAGGTGGGAACCCAGAGAGAGACAAAGGATTCCTGTCTTGTGCCAAAGCTATAAAAGGGGGTGGAACAGAATAAAGGGGGCTGCAGTCATGAGAAAACCTAGTTACTACCAAAGCTGGAACTAACAAGAACTATACCAAGGGAAAGGATTGGGCCCAGACTAGGAAGGAGTCTAGTCTGTGAAAGATGCTTGTTGGAACATCTCTGAGGGTGAGATTTACCTGTATTCAGTTTATTAAATGTATCAGGCTTAGACATGTGTGTTTTCTTTTCTTTTGCTTGGTAACTTACTTTGTTCTGGCTGTTATTACTTGAAACCACTTAAATCCTGATTTTTATACTTAATAAAATCACTTTTTTTTTATTAATTAACCCAGAGTAAGTGATTAATACTTGGGGGAGCAAACAGCTGTGCATATCTCTCTATCAGTGTTATAGAGGGTGGACAATTTATGAGTTTACCCTGTATAAGCTTTATACAGAGTAAAATGGATTTATTTGGGATTTGGATCCCATTGGGAGCTAAGTGTCTGGGTGCTGGAGACAGGAGCACTTGCTGAGCAGCTTTGGGGGCGTGGACCAGACCTGGGTCTGTGTTGCAGCAGACTAGCGTGTCTGGCTCAACAAGGCAGGGTTCTGGAGTCCCAAGCTGGCAGGGAAAATGCGCTCAGAGGTAATTCCAGCACGTCAGGTGACAGCCTCAAGGCGGTCTTTGTGACCGAACCCATCACACCCCCTATTCTCCCATCCCTTAACTGACAAAGAAGACTTAACACCTATCCTGGGACACCCCCCCCCCCCCCCCACTCCAGGTTCCAACAAGCACCTCTGTAGGTGCTGCCCATAGACAGAATATCTAATTCCCCACCTGGGTACAACTGTCTGTGTGTGCTCCCCTTCCATCTGTGCAAAAATGCACCTTGATGGGGGAGGGGGGCATGCACTTTTGTTGGACACTCTGGGAATGAGGTTTGAAAGAGACTAATCTGCATGAAAACTTCACTATCTCCCAAAGCCTCAGTTCCATTCAGGCAGCCAGGAAGGAGATAAGAATCTGTTTCATAAGCCTGGAATTCCAGAAGTTAGCTGGGTGTTTTTTTTTGGCTGTTCACTTCCTCCTTGTTGGGAAAGGTACAGTCCAGTTGTTTACCACTGCATTTGTATGCAACAAAAACTACCTTTGTGTTTAAATACAAATCAAAGGGATACAGTGTATTATTTATTGTTTGAAAACATTATTTTCTATGCTCAGTTTTAAAATGTTTTTGGAAAAAAACCAGAGGAATACTGCATTGAGGCCGATTTAACAAATATTAGAAGGGATATCACTGCCCTCTCCTGGAATAAACCAGAACGGCTGAGTTGTAAACCATAGGTCCTGCAAACCCACTAGCTAACAGGGATTCTCCTTGTGGTAGGGGCCTGTGCTTTTGGAGCAAGAGGATCAGGATTTATTCTTGCTGTCCTTGTCAATGCTAAGTAACCACACCTAGTACAGTGTAATGACAACCATCCGGAGCTCAGATACTGCAGCAAAGGTGCTCAGCGGGAGTTACCTGCTAGTACCTAGACAGACAGAACCCTAAAGTCTTAAGGGACCAGCATTTTGTTATAACAGATTAAAAACTCGAATGAAGTTTTTAAACATTGTGGTCAGAAAAATAAAGATATTTAAGAGATCTGGGTGAGGGAAGGAACGAAGAATTTAAATTCCAATAAGAAACTTGAAACAGCTGCCATAAAGCTAAACCCAAGAGAAGCCCAGGTTAAAACGATTCTGACTTTCACGTAGTGTGATGGACACTAGTCACCTTTTCTTGATGTGTGGAACAGAAGGGAAGACAAAGAACTGTTGTCATCCAGTCATCTTAAATGCATTGCATCCAGATTGCCTTGCTGAGTTACTTCAGCACCACACATCCTTGCAGCTGCTTGGCACAGTAAGAACTCCCAATGGATACACATGCTACTTCTCAGTACATCATTTCCTTGCAACTGGGGAGAGATTTGAGACTCCTGTGAGGAGCAGGCCAGGAATAAACTGCACCAGAACACCCCTCGTGAACATGACATCCATGTTCATGTGCTACTTCAAGATCTGAGCTAGAAAACAACGTGTTGAAGGAAGTAGAAAGAAAGAGGTCCACCTTCCCTTCTAGGTCACGGTGTTCTTGCATTGTTTTGAATTAAATCCTACCATTGGCTTTAAAATCTTTATTGCAGATTTTTTGAGAATCTCTTCTTGAATGGTTTGTTCTGGGAAACGTGCTCTGTGACATAGTTTCACTCCACATGACCTGGACACAATCCTTGTGATGAAATAGCCCAGAGGCAACCCAGGGAGCTACAAAAGCTAGTATTTGTGACTCCGAAAGAAGCACTCATCCCTCGAGGTGTTTCTACACTGAGGAACGGTCCGGCAGCAACAGGTACTAAGGCACTAATGCAGGCAGCACTCAAAGGAGTTATTACCACCATGTCATGGGAAATTGCGCAGAGATGGTTTTCCAGACACAGCGGTTAAAACAGCCTGTCTGCTTGTTGACGTCACTAGGCCTATATATATGAACCAAAGTTCTTCCATGTTTAAACTCTGTCCTTCCATGTTTAACTCTAATCGACCTCAAGAGCCAAGGACAGGAATTGGAATGTGTAAATAGCCAGTTACCAATTACGACCTTACTCATAACCAGGTCCTAAGCAATAAAGATGAGGTTTGCATGTTTCTAGCTGGAGGAGGGGTAGTAAACTAAGGGTAAACAGAACCAAATGTGACTTTTTAGAGGAATGTTACTAACAAGCTAGATGTATAGCCCTAGAATGATTTAACGGCTTAAATGTATAAACATGCCTTCGGTAGAGAGGGGAGGGGGAGTAGAGGGGGGGGGTGAAGGTGGAGAGAAGGGGGGGCTTAGTTGTAAAGTATAAGAGGAGAGAAGCTGTTTTGTTCTGGTGTGCTTGATTTGAGACTTGCCTGTCTCCTTGCACCACTTTGAGATCTCAAATAAACTTTGATTGTTTCTCCACCCCGGTATGTTTATGGGCGCGAAGCACGCCGGGCAACGAACCTCGCTGTTGCTGTCCTCGGGCCTCTGTGCCTGCAACATGCTCTAGTGCTCATGCTGTTGCTACTGCCCGTGCAGGTGAACGACTGACAGCAATTGCTGTAATACCACTAATTAAAGTGTCTAGGATTGACAGGGCTTCCAAGTAGAGTGGGCGGGAAACTTAGTTGAGTTGGAAAATGCCAATTTGCTGGAGCAAAATGTTTTATCAAGACTGTTGCAGATTCCACAAAACATAGGCAGGTTTCCATGGAAACCTGCTGGTGTTCCAGGGTGGACAGCCCCACAGCAGAGCACTGGCTGGAGGAGTTCTCACAGCTGTGACATTCCCTGATCTGCAGCAGGGAGCCTGCCCGCCCCCAGAGCGGGGCTGGAGCTAGGGCTCTCAAAGCTGGCTAGGCTGCTAGCTCAGCCAAGCTTCCTGCTGCTGAGCCATAGCCTAGAAACCCTGAGTGCCCTGGCTCAAGCAGGGGCTCAGAGCTGCCAGATTCCTTTCCATGGAGCTGGGAGCCTGGCTCCCCAGGTCTGTGGCCCCAAGGCAGTCCCACCACCAGCCAGGAAACCCAGGGCTTCCAGACTCTCTCTGGTCAGTGGTCTACCAGTGTAACCCATGTGCCTAATAGGGAGATATCTCTTTAAGAGATCCACTGCGGGGAGGTAGGAGTGAGGAGTTGGTGCTAGACAGATTAAGTACTCCACATCCAGAAGCTTCTGGAATTGGGGGTGGTAGTTTTGGGTCTGCGCCAATAGGTTCCCCGTTGCTGGGGTCAGACTCCAGGAGGGCGAGCAGTCAGTGCAGGAAGCAAGCTGGTGCCCCGAACTCTGAAGCATTTTGCAGCAGGTGAGTGATATTGTGAACCCTCGAACAGGGAAGCATGGGCAATGCTGCTATGGCCAGGGGAAATTGGGAGGGAAAATAACTTCTATTTTAATTGTATGTTTTGAATATTGTTTTGATTTTAGCCAAACTGTTCTAGTTACATTGTCTCAACTCGTCTGAGTCACCAACTTTTCTTTAAATGCAGTAATATCTAGTTTGCTCTTCTCAGTTTTGTATTTTCTTGTAACAGGATTTTCTTTAAATCTAGACACGTAACTGAGTGGCTGGTTAATCAGTCAGCTGGCTGGCTAGCAGGGATTTCAGCAGCGGAAGAGTCTGCCTGGATTCCAGCTGAAGATTCCTACAAGCAATGGAGGGAAGATGTTGTTTGAGACTCAGCAGACTGTCTAGATTTGGTGATCAACCACTCTGAGACTTAGATGAACAAAACCGAAGCGTTTGGGAACTTTCAGTTTCTTCTCACTGTATTTCTGTGGGGACTGAACTGTTCAGATTTTAATTAGTTTTCTTTATGTATAACTGTGAAGGTAATGTCTGTGGATTATAAAATAGCCATGTCATGCTGTAACAATTAGATGATTATTTGTCTCTATCATAAGATTCTATAAAGTTATTTAATTAAATTCATTTCTTTAGTTCCTTGTGGGACTTGAATGTGGGGAGGTTGACCCTGTGCAATCCTTGCTGAAAATCCTTAGAGACTGAACTCTGGGTCTCCAGCTACTTTCTATGGGAGTTAGGATTTTTTATTTAAGGCACTGGAGCCGGGAAATGAAGTGAGGTTACAAATTGGCACCTGAACAGACAGGGACTTGAGGATTGCTCAAAGCTCACCTCTGAATTCTTTTGAGGAATAGTGCCGTTACTTATAAAAGAATGTGGCATTGAATAGTATTGAATTTGTGCACTGTATAATATAATGAAGATAATGGAAACTTGTACACAGTTAGCGTTAGATCCCTATAGGCTCATTTTGGTCAGTGATATGTCCCCTGTTGATAGTACAGCAGAAATGAAGAGGGCTATTAGAATCTTTGGTCATGTGACTAATATGAGGCGGGTGAACGGAGAACAAAAAGATACGATTCTATGAATTTGAAGACTTTTTTTCTGTGAGACACATAGGAAGGAAATGTGTGTTGCAGAAGCTAGGGCAGAAACGGGATGTGACTCCTATTCATTTTGAGATTTTGCCATTTATATCCACTGGTTCTGTGCCCAGAGTACCTCAGTGCAGGAATCTGGGATATTCTGTGTATTCTGACAGAGGGTTCAAAACTGAGACACAGGCTGTGATTACACCTGTGGCTGACAGACAGACTAGGTGGTTAACAGATGCTACACCAGTTATAGACCACGATCCAGTAGAAGCCTCTATTCCTGCTGTGAGTCTCCCTCCTGACATGCAACAGTTTTTGTTAGAGAGGGTGCTGAAATCTGCCAATGAAACTGTGACTGATGTGAAAATTAAACTGAAATGTGGTTTTGGGTAGTTCACCCAGACCCAGTGGAGAAGAAGATTATCCTACTTGGCGAGCACAAGCCAAAGAGACGATGGAAGACAGTGAGATTTCTGACAAATTCAAAAGGAGGAAGATTATTGAAAGTTTATTACCCCCAGCATTGAAGGTGGCTTTAGGAGCTGGTAACAAGGCATCCGCTGTAGAATGCTTTGATATTTTAGAGAAGGCACATGGAAGTGTCATAAACGCATCTGAGCTTAAGGCTCAATTTTCTGAGACTCACTAGAGAACCACCTTCTACGTACCTGACTGGACTACACACATTAGTCCAAAGAAGTTTTGGAGGCCAGTGGGGTAAAAGATACTGAATTGGACTCATATACAAAATCAATTTTTCCGTGGTTGTTGGCATGAATCCTTATTAAATACACTCTTATTAAAAGGGATTAATTGTAGTGGTAGAAAAAAGAGCGTCTTTTATGCCACACTCCTTTTTGAGGTGAGATCCATTGAAAGGGAGCACTCTGATAAACAGAAGAGAAAACTTCAACAAGAACTAGAAGAAAAAGGAAGGCCTTTGAGTAGGAGTAGTTTGCACTTGATGAAAGCCTATGAAAATACTCCCAGTGCCCATGAAGAAGTCACTGCAATAGACTGGAAGAAGAAATATCTGCAGGCTGAGCAGCAGTTGGAAGGACTGCAGTTGACCCAGCCAAGTTCTGAAATGTCCATTGCAGATACACGATATACTCCTCAAAGACCCAAAGAATTTAATAAACAAGCAATACCAAGATTTAACAGAAGAAATCCTTTGTTTTAACTGTGGGCAAATAGGACATTTTCAAAATGAATGTCAGAATTCTCCTAACCCCAATTTAATACATCAGGAGCTGACTGGTAGACATTCAAATCAGAGCAAGTTTGAGCCAGCAAGAAAAGAAACTAACTCCTCTCAGAGCAAGGCTGCTAGTCAATGGGTTCAGGAGACAGATGTTACCCAAATGGGTGTCAGTGAGGCCATCCGGCAGTTAGTGGGACCTGCTTGTCATGGCTCTGTATACCTAGGTGGAGTAAAGAGTACCTGCCTAACAGATACTGGGTCTCAAGTTACTTGCATATGTGAAACTTTCCGTAATGAGCATTTATCTTATCGAAAGTTACAGGCAATTGGCAGTATAGTTCAGATAGAAGGGGCAGGAGGGCAAATGGTTCCATATCTGGGATACATAACCTTGAAGATATGATTCCCAAAGTTCGTCTGTGGGACTAACAAACATGTGCTGGTGCGTAAGAAGACCGGAGCCCTTGGGATGGTGGTGGATTATAGAAAACTGAACAGCATTACCAGAAAGGATGCCTATCCATTACCCAGGATAGAAGAAACCACAAAGGGATTAAGGTACCTAACTGCAAAAGTAGATCCCCCAAGCCCCCTGATCAGCTGCCCCCTCACCCTGTAGATGCCTGCGTGTGTGGGCACGTGCCCAGGCACCCGAGTCCTGACCTCAGAGCCTGCGGCCTGACAGATCCCCAAACTGGGCCTCAGCTGCTTGGCCTTTGCAGACAATTGGGTCCCCCCAAAACACAGCCAAGGTGGGGTGCTGCCTCCCCCCTTGCACTCACTAGCCCAGTGGTTGGAGCAGTCACCTCCATGTGGGGTGCCTGGGGTCAAGCCACTGCTCCAAATGAGGCCACAAGGTGACGTCCAATCTCCCACCTCCCTGCTGTGTGCCCGGAGCCCTGGGCCAGCGTCTCCTCCACATTTGTTGGGAGAAATCAGGGGATGACATAGCTCAGTCTCCTCACTCCCAGAGCAGGTTCACAGCTGGGCCTCCCAACTGGAGCTAGATAAGGGCAGAGCTCCTTGGGCAGGCCGGGCTTAGTGCATGCCCTCCCCATGGCATTTCCAAGGGGTCGCTCAACAGGCTGGCCTCCAGGGAGCTGGGTGGCAGCAGGAGGGCACCTACACTTAGGCCCAGGGAGGGGGAGATCCACAAAGGGGGCTCAGGTGTTGTCAGGCTGCACTTAAGTGCCCATCGGTGCACTGGGGGGCAGGGGGAGGGTATGTAACCCACACACCTTCTGGGTGTGGAGTTCTGGCCCAGCTAGTGGCACTGAGCCCACTTAGAAGGTGGGGGGGGGGCGGAAATGAGTCTGCTCTACAGCCTTAGCTAAGAGCCAGTTGGCTTTTAGCTCATACACTAAGCTCCCAAGGTCCCAGGTTCCATCCCGGACAAGCCCCCACGTGTAATGGTGACAGACCCCGGTCGTCAGCAGGCGGGATCGAACCTGGGACCTGTGGAGCTTAGTGTATGGCTCTTAACTAAGGCTGTAGCGCAGACTTACTTTACCTCTCGGTCTCTAAGTGGTCTCAGTGTCACTAGAGCGGACAGAACACCACACCCAGAAGGTGTGGGGGTTACAGGTAAATACAGGCAGGGACGAGGTGCTCAGATACTGCAGGGATGGGGGAGTCCTAGAAATAGTGAGTGAATGGGGTTTGTTGTGACTTCTTGACTGTGCCTGGAGGCCCCCCCTCAGCTGTGGAGGGGACATTTAACGAGGGTTGCTGATTGTTCCCACTAGTCTGCTGCCTCCCGCCATCCCAGCCTGCTGCCTCCTTGTCGCGGGCTGAGAGATACAGTACTGGCCTGGTCTGCCGGGGCTCTCCTGAGCGCCTTGGCTCTGACCTCTGCTTCCTTCCTTTCAGTCGTAGTCCTCAAAGGCTTGCAGCAGGACAGCAAGTCCTAGGTCCGCTGCCTGGCTTCTCAGACCATCCTGATCCTAGATGCCTTCAGGGACCAATCCCCCTCCGGCTGCAACCTACAGACCTTCGCCCGCAGGATCAGAAGGATGTGTGCTAGGTAGAGCCCAGTCACTGGAGCTGCCGGCTGCCCCCGCTCCGCTAAAAGCCAGCCTCCCTCCTTTGGGGCTTCGTGAGCCTGCCTGAGCAGGGCTCTTCCCACCACTCTGGCTTCTTCCCCATCGGCCGCCTGCCCCGCTGTGTGCAATCCCTCCTCGTACAGAGCAGCCCCAATCCTCAATTTCATTTTGATGCATTTATTTTATGAAGATAGCGCAAGGAACAGACACATCCATTGGAAAAAAACATGTACAGCATGAGGCTTAAATAACCCCATTTACAGTAATACAGCGAGGTATAAAATCTATACACACCTTGTCCTATACACAGACCGTGCCGCTGGGTCCCACAACCCCGACAGAGAGAAAAGCCTCAGCAAGCATTGACATCTCTAAAACCATCTCAGGGCAAGAAAAGGCACCTGCTGTTTGCAACACTTGTACAGTATAGACACAGGGTGAGCGTGAGACTCAGTGACCAGTGTTAGGTCTGCTCCATCTCTACTGTCTGAGGTTCCATACACAGCTGTTCACCCTCAAAATGCAGGGTGGGGGTAAGGTTGCTATCCCATCACCAAAAGAAAGAACCTCAATGTAAAGCAGTGCTCCTTTCTGTGCTTGGGGTGGGGGAGAAATCACGCAGATGACTACACCAAAGGCCAGGCATCATCCCAGGGTAAAGCAGGGCTGTAGTGGAAGGTGGAGGAGCCCCTGGACGAACAGGGTGAGGCCTGGGACAATGCAGCTAAGAGTTGCAGGGCTGGGCACCAGAAGAATCTCCTGGTGGAACTTTGGGGCATGGCAGGGAGGGGTGGAAGGATCCCTGCTCTGGGTCAGTCCCAGTGCCAATGGCCCACTGCCTTTGCAGAGGCACGAGGCCACCGATGAAGGCCGTTTGTCCTACTCCCCTGGGTCTCGCAACCCAGCTTCCCCAGGAGAGAAGCTTTGCCCAGGAATGTTAAAGGAAGCAACTTTGTTGTTAAGGGTGAGAAGGGAAGGGGAGACACTGACCATGTGATGGCACCAGTCAGCTCAGAGAGAAACCTGACCCTTGTGCTCTTTGGGGGAATCGTACCTGAAACGGGGGTCAGCGGGCGGCATGATGGGAATGCGGTCGGCAGTGCGAGGGGGTGGAAGGGCTGATTGTAAAGGACCAGGAAGGAAGCAGGGTCCTGGGAGAGGGTCAGTGCCAGGCCATCCCGTTGCTCATGAGACTCCACCTTCCAAATAGTATGGCCCCAGGTCTGTAACCCTTTCGCTGGGGAGCACTGACAAGTGAAGGCCCCTGCCCCAGGCACCCGTCCCTGCCCAACATAAGGGCTGCAGAATGGAGCCCCCAGCAGGGGGGTTACTACTGTGTCCTGAGGAGCATGAGGGATGGGACCTGTCGGAACCACAGGTTCCCCCCAGGCTTTGGGGGCTAAAGGAGTCGGCTTCTGAACTGGACACTGTGCCCTGTCACCAGTGATTAGTGGGAACGGGGCTAGCACTCTGGCTCTACGGTGCTAACAGCTAATTGGGGGCCTGAAAGGGGTGAGCCGTGGGGTGCTAGACCTTAGTCAGCCCTGCCCCTGCAGCGCACATGGTAGCAGATGGGACAGAGTGAGTCCCAGCTCCAGGAGGGTACCGCAGCCAGCGCTGTGAACGGAGCTGCATGGCCCGTACGGCCGGGAGAGGACAAGGGTGGAGCATTTTGGGGGGGGGGGGAGGTGGGGAGAGTCTGGCAGGAGTCTAGAGAGAAAGCAGAGGAAATAACTCGCGGTTGCTGCACTCAATTGTCTCCACTGTCAGTTAGGGCCTGGGCCTGGCCCCCCTGGAGAGCTCTGCATGAGCAGGGGCTGCACCGACAGCAAGTAAGGGAACAGGGCCCCTGGGTGCCACGCTAGGGGTACATGCAGTGCCCTGCAGTGTAAACAAAAAGGAAAGTCATTCCAGGCAGCTCAGACTTTAACTTGCATCATCTCCCCACTGGTCAATTTCACCATCCGTCTGCAGGAGGCGCCATTGCTGCAGTGGCCTTGAGGGCTACCTGCGCTGACCTGTCCCTCCCATTGAAGGCCAGTGGAGCCACTCCCTGAATTCAAACCCCCTTCACGTGCAGTGCATAGGGGAAGGCAGCCAATGGCCTGTCAAGTCTTGGATGGTTTCAGGGCCAGACAGGGGGATGGAGAGAGAGGAGGTGGGAGCAGGGTGGGGAGAGGTTGGTGGTCAGATGCAGATGCCATTTGTAAGGGTGTAGGTTACGCATCCATAAATGAGTGTGTGTCTATGGGCCTGACTCTCGCGGCCCCACAGACACTGCAGTGACAGGTCAGGATCAGAATCAGGCATCCACGTTGGGCTCCTTTCAGCCTCTGAGTTACTGGGCTACAGCCCCCCTCCCTCCCCACCCCCGGGTGCTGGTGCCAACACCAAGGAGACTCGTGGGGGTGAATTTATCTCCTGAGCCCTGGCTGTCCTGCCCTGTTATCTGCTTCCCAGAATAGACACATCCAATTAAACTCTCCCAGCTCACACACGGTCACCGTTACTGTCACCCACTGCCCCTGCATGGAGGCATTTGTTCCCCATCTCCCCACCTTACATGGTAACATCAGGATGACTGTACCCAAAGGGACCTCTTGATTTGTACTGTCTTTTGCCTGTGCTGCTGCCTGAAAGCACAATCACGAGCAGGCAGATTTTGAAGACAAGGAACAAAATATGACTCTTTAGTTCTTCCAAGAGGCTAACACGCCCAGCTACCAAGGACAGCAGGGGTACATCAGGGGGTGTGCTTTGAGTTACTGGCCCCCAGAAGGGGTGCAGCATATATAGTTTAGGGGAATGTGCTTCCTCTTTGATTGTACATTACAAAGCTGCCCCTTATTCCCATGATTAAGTGGCATTGTGCTTTCAGCTGGGGCTGTTCCAGGATTTGCTCCCTGGTTAAGAGGAAGGATAGTTTTGTGGCTAAAAATCCAGGGAGCAGATCCTCAGCTGGTGTAAACCATCCTCGCTCCATCCATGAAGCTGTGACCATTTTCACCAGCTGAGAATCTGACCCGAGGGCCTTTGGATTCAGAAAGAAATGGACATTAATCCGGCGGCTGGGAAAGAGTCCCTGTTAGGGGCCATTTCAGCCAAACACAAGCTGTATACAACATGAGCTTAGGGGAAACGCCATACCCCTGCTCTCACATGGGTCCTGAATATGATGCCACAGGAGGCTCTTGTTAAATTAGGGTTAAGTGCAGCCAGATCATGGTAAAATCGGTCACTGCATGGTTCCAGACAAGGAGCCATTCCCAGGTGGCCACAGCCAGCGTCAGGACCAGGAGGGTCATGGGGGCGCATATCGATTTCACTTTAAATCTCAGAGGGCCCCACTTCCCAGGTCCTCAGCTTCAGCCGAATCAGCGTCAGGCTACGTCAGTGCTTTCAAGAACAGGCAGCCGGGGGGTTGGCCCGGGCCCTTCTGGGCTCGCGGCAGGGTTATTGTGGGTTCGAGAGGCATTCCGATGTCCGCCCAGCCCACGCTGGCTCAGGGTGGCATTCAGACTCCTCTTGACAACCTGCAGACAGGGTCCCCATGTAAGAGTCAGGGTCATGATTTTCAAGAGTGGCTAGTTGTTTCAGGGGCCCAGCCCATGACCCCTTAAAGAGAAAGCCCTGAGCACCCCCTGGCTGGAGGTCAGGCCCCTGTCAAGTGTCAAGTTGGGCCCTCCAACAATCAGAGGCCCTTTTTCAAAGGCTAAGGGGGGCCTTTGAAAAAAAAAAAAAAAAAGGCTCAGACCGTGAGGTAGCTTAACCAAAAGAACCCCCCATATGACACCCCCTCCAATGAAAAAAGACCGCACGTGCACACACAACTACAGTACAACACGGCCCCCGCCTGCTCTCCCTGCCACACAGGGAGAGGAGCCGGCAGGGGCACCTCAGGGGAAGGGCTTTGCCCAGCACATGGGAGCTGACAGTGGACACACGCCAGGTGCTCTGAACTGGATCATCTGATGCCGGCTGGCTGGGCGCCAGCCATGGCCTCGGGACAACTTAGGAGGAAATTTCCATCTTTCAACCTGCTTGTTCCTATTGACCTCCTGTAGGGTTTCGCTGGCCGGGAACGCCACGAGATGCAATCGCTTGGTGCGAGACAGAGGCCCAGCCCCCATGAGCGCTCGGTCTTGCGACGTGCTGCGGGTCACTGGAGTGGCGTTGCCTGGGATTAGCCCCGAGGGAAAGAACCGGGGAATCCCAAGAGGTGGCCACTGGGCTACATGCAGGTGAAATCTTCCCTTCTCATGCAGCGACCCCCACTGAGCGCGTGATCCAAACTCCATGGAGGTCAATGGAAGACTTTCGGCTGGCTTCGGATCAGGCTCTTAAAGAGCAGATGAAGCCCCATTAAAGCAGAGACACCCCTGCCCTGGCTGCCTCCTGCCCCCAGAGCCAGTCACACCTGCCAGGGCAGAGCGGATGTCAAGTGTTACCCCATGAGAGCAGTTGCATTCAACAGCCGCTGTGCCAAGCAGAGACTCAGACATCCTCCTCCAGGGTACAGGCCACCCACCCACACCCCAGTGATATGAGTGGCAACTCAGAGCCCCTAGCTCCCATCCTCTTCATTTCAGACAATTCACGTTTGCTTGTCCCTCTTGTTGCCAAATGGGAAAAAAGTCCATCTTTTCTCTCCCAGCCAGTTTAATCCTGTTCCATGGGGTGGGATCTTGGATATAACCCACTCTCTCGGTAGCTGGAACGCATCACTTTAACCTGCATTCCCCTCCCCCATGGCATCGGCAGAGCCTGGGGACGCTTCTCCTTTCGTTGGGGGCAGGAGTGGGAGAATGACGGGTGGTTGTCATGCGTAGCTGAGCAAACCAAGTCACTGTGTTTGGATCCCCCAGAGCCAGCACCCTGGCAGGACTTCCAAGCTCCCCATACTGGTCAGTAGCCCGATGCTCAGAGGCATGATGCAAATGAACACATTTTCCCACCTCAGAAACACTGCTTTGTTTCCACAGAGCAGCAGCGATTGGAGGCAATTTTTACTTTGTCCAGCAGGGGGCGATCAATCACAGTTTTTGTAGGGTTTGCTACTGCAAGACAGGGCAGCTGGATTATCAAAAGGCAAAACAAATAAATAAAGAGGCTGCTGATGTTTAGAAAGTGGAAACATTTCCCATTCCGTTTATAAGTTTGAAAGGAGGTCAAATCTGGGGTAAGAACCCCTTGGTGTTGTCCTTCGAGCTGCCGTGTAGAAGGACACCAGGGGAAATCACCTGTTAACCAAGGATACTGACGCTCTTGGATCCCAGAGAACACACAATCCACTGCTGATGGGGTTAGCTGAAAAGCCAACACTTCACCGCCCCCAGCACATCAACGGGAATCAATCCGTATAACCAGACTCCAACCGCCGCTTCCTACATGACGTGCAGAGCGACACAAGAAACGCACCCGGGGAAAACGGCCAGGCTGCTGCGGTTCCCTCAGGTCCGATTCGCGGCAAGTTCTGCACCCCCAGGGCGTTAAGCAGCAGCGAGAAGCTGGCTGACGAAGGGTGCGACTGCACTGGGCGTTGGCTGCGTGGGACTGGGACACCTTAGCCAGTCCTTAGGGGAGGGAGTGAAGGTAGCGAAAGACCCCAGTGAAAGTGAGTCCATGTGCTCTGGGGAATGCAGCGCTGTGGGGTGCCCACGTGGCTCTGGCAGCTGCAGGCACTTGGCTGCGGATGCCCCGGAGGAAGGGGGGCACCCAAGCATGGCAGGAGATGGTGGCGAGAGACCTTACGGAATTTTGACCTTTATAAAACCCAAATCTGGGGTGACCTTGGTGATTTAGTGTCTCGTGCCAGACTGGCAGTGCAGGTGGGTGGCAAGCAGAGCATGGGCAGGCCATGGGCAACCCCTCATTGCCCCCCCCAGCTCTGCTAATGCACCTCAAGTCTCATGTGGGCCCCTCCCGCTACCCCCGTCCTCCCCTTCATCCAGCTCCATTCTAGCCCTGCCCCGCTCCCTGCTGCAGATCCCATCCAGAGCGCCCCATGCCCTCTGCCTTTGCCAACGCACCTCTCTCCTGCCCATATAACCACCCCCTGCCCGCCCTTCCACTACTCTAATCCCAGACCTCTCCCGAGCCAGGCCCCACAGGCCGGCAGGCAGGGAACTGCCCCAAGCAAACCTAAACCCCTCCTGTGAGATGGTGTGGAGAGCTTAGCCCTTTTCCCAGCATTAAAGCCTTTCCCGGCTATTAAAAATCCCCAGGTCCCAATCCGTTCTCAAGGGTGCTTAAAACATTCTTTAAAACCCCACTATAAAAGCTTCGATCCCTTCCCGCAGCAGCTGGGAATGAGCTAGTCCCACGCACAGCAGAGATGGCACCAAGCCGGGTGTCCAAATGGGCAGTGAGGGGACCACAGGGAACAGCGAACAGACCAGTGCGGAATTAAGGCTCAGTCAGGTCAAGGGGTACCCAGAGTGAACAGATCCAGAAATTCCGCTTTTCCTTGGAGACACCCACAGGGATTATCCCCATGTGCCAGCTTCCTTCTCTCCACCCCCGGGGCAGAAGGGGGGGCATCCTGGCTCAGAACGAGGTGGGTCAGATGCAGAGGTCGACAATTGCCAGGCAGCATGGGGATTTGGTCAGGAGACCCAGCGATGGAGCTGCTGCCGGAGCCCCTTGCAAGGAGCCCCAGTGCAGTGCCGGGACTCGGAAGCCGTCTTTGGGAGCGGGTCATTCCCCAGCGGTGCTCCATGCACCCTGCTGGTGCTAGGCTGGGGTCGGCAGCACACAAGCCCTCTCCGTATTTCGGTACCGGCCGGCAGATCCCAGCTCTGCTGAACGACGAAGTGTGGAGAGGGGCCTGCAGCCGCTTGCAGAAGGAATGAGACCCCAGGCACCCAGGAGGTGCAGAGGCCAGCAGCAGGATGCAGGTGGCAGGATCCCTCTCGCACATCCAGGCTCTGGGGCTGCTGAACGGGCTGCGGGACAGACTGGAATGATCCCGTTGAGTCTCTCAGCTTGGGGTCCTCCCTGTGTCTGGCAAGGCCATGTCCCAAAGCACTGCCCTGGTCAGCAGAAAGCCCTATGCATCATGGAAACCCAGCGTGGGGCTGGACGGGAACGACGCCCCCTAGCCGTGGGAGCTGGCAGTTCACAAAGCCCCAGCTGAGACACCGTCACCCCAGAGTCCTGGAAACTGGAGCACACACAGGCCAGGCCGCTCCCAGCTCTTCACAGCCAGGGAGAGGGGCTGGGGCCTGGGCCCGCCAGGGAGCCTGACAGTCGCCCTGGCTCCGGCCTTTCCAGTGCCTAGGTTGGGCCGTTCAGCAATCTTCTCCTGCTCCAGAGCTTCACTGTCAGGTCGCTGGGGAAGGAAGAGAGAGAGGAAGTGAGGCCGGGGGCTGCCCCCGCCCCAGCTGGGAGAGGCAGCACAGCGAGTACAATCAGCTACAGGCCACGCCCTGCCCCCAACTCCCCCACCCCCAAATGCATCACGCTGCAGCCCAGGAGAGCAAGGCCGCTGTGCCCCAGGCGGGCGGGCACCGGCGCAAGGAGGGAGCAGATGCGCCCAGCTGCCCGCCAGCGGGATAATCCCCCAGAGCGCCAGTAACGGGGCACTCTGCCAGAGCGCAGGCTCAGCCAGTGGCACCTCACTGGCAGTGGCCAGTGACGCAGTGGGGGGTGGGGATGGGGCAGGGATCCCCCCAGCAGTGGCCCAGGAGGAGCAGTAGTCAGATGGGCAAACCCCATGCAGCACCGAGCTGGCCGCTGGATCCAATCACCGGGGGGGGGGGGGGGGGGGGGCAAGAGGACAGTCTCCTCTTGCAAAGAGCTCTACATGGGGGGAAAATCCAAAAGAATCTCATACCGTTAAGAAGCAGCTGAGACCAGAGCGGAGAGAGAAGAGACAGAGAGAGAAAAAAGGAGAGAGAGCCAGAGAGGGGGTGAGAGCCAGAGAGAGCAGGAGGAGGGTCAAGGCAGGCTAGTGGCACGCCCCTTTATGGCAAGGACGCGGCGAGGAAGGCAGGGGGTGAGCCCAGGCACGTAAGTCCATAGCTTTACCCGGCAGTCACTGCGGCACAGAGAGAAACAGAGGGGGGAAGAGAGGAAGAGAAAGGAAAGGAGAAAAGGGACATGGTCGGAAAAGAGGAGATCAGAGACCGTGCCAGAGACATTGTGAGCCCGGGGACCCTCTCTGGGGGCCAGGGCTGTGCACAGGGGCCGGGGAGCGGAAGGAGGGGGCGGTGGTGCTCTCATTGGAGATGCACAAGGTGCCCTCGAGGAGGAGCTGGTGCCCGGCTGGCAGGAAGCCCGTTCTCTGCACTGAGGGTGGCAGGGCCAGCAGCACCATGTCTGGCTAGTCCCGGCACATCGAAGGAGCTGGCAAGAGCATCCCAAAAGCATGGCGGGGCAGGACCAGCGCTTGGCATAACTGGATGGGGCAGAAGAGCCTCACTGTGGGGCGACCTAACAACGGCTGAGAGATGGAGGAGACGAGAGGCTAGATGGGGAGGGGTTGGGGGCCCTGCAGCCGACTGCTGCCCCACACCAAACCGCCTGCAGCCCGGCTCCGGCGCTGTTCCCATCCATCGCTCCCAGTGCCATTCCAGGCCCTGCCACATGGGGGGAGCAACAGTGGATTTGGAGAGCTCCTGAGGCTCTGCTGCACCGGGGTGAGTTGGGGGTCAGACCTCCCTGCCCCCCGCCGCAGGGGCCTAGCCCTGCCCACCGCCCTCACCTGGAAGCAGTGAATATGTGCTTGGAATTGGTGCAGATGGCATTGATGGGGCTGTCGTGGCCCTTGATCTCCCCAACAGGTGTGAAGTTCTCCACGTTCCAGACCTTCACCACGCCCCCGCGGCAGGCGCTCAGCAGCATGGGGCGGCCGGGGACGAAGGCCAGGACGCAGACCCAGTCCTTGTGCGCGTTGGGGATTTGCTGGCAGGCACAGAGACGGGGCAGAGCCAGTGAGGGCCCTGGGGCCAACAGAACACGATCCACACTGCCAGCCGGGGCCATCAAGACTCAAACCGCCCCCTGAGCTCCAGGGCAGGGTCAGGCCAGCAGCCAGAGCCAGATGCTGGGTTTGCAGCTGGCTGCTGGCTCTGTAATGGGCTGATGCAAACCCCCCACATCTGTACCGTGGCTGAGAGCTGGAATTTTTAAGCTCCGCTCGATTTCTCATCAAGCAGCAGCCGAGGATTTGAATTCAAGACAACCGGACTCTGGTGAGCTACAGAAGCAGCTCAGCAGGAGAGAAGAGGGCTCCGCCCCAGGACATAAGAACATAAGAAAGGCCGTCCTGGGTCAGACCAAAGGTCCATCTAGCCCAGTATCTGTCTACCGACAGTGGCCAATGCCAGGTGCCCCAGAGGGAGTGAACCTAACAGGCAATGATCAAGTGATCTCTCTTCTGCCATCCATCTCCATCCTCTGACGAACAGAGGCTAGGGACACCATTCTTACCCATCCTGGCTAATAGCCATTTATGGACTTAGCCACCATGAATTTATCCAGTCCCCTTTTAAACATTGTTATAGTCCTAGCCTTCACAACCTCCTCAGGTAAGGAGTTCCACAAGTTGACTGTGCGCTGCGTGAAGAAGAACTTCCTTTTATTTGTTTTAAACCTGCTGCCTATTAATTTCATTTGGTGACCCCTAGTTCTTGTATTATGGGAATAAGTAAATAACTTTTCCTTATCCACTTTCTCAACATCACTCATGATTTTATATACCTCTATCATGTCCCCCCTTAGTCTTCTCTTTTCCAAACTGAAAAGTCCTAGCCTCTTTAATCTTTCCTCATATGGGACCCTCTCTAAACCCTTAATCATTTTAGTTGCTCTTTTCTGAACCTTTTCTAGTGCTAGAATATCTTTTTTGAGGTGAGGAGACCACATCTGTACACAGTATTCGAGATGTGGGCGTACCATGGATTTATATAAGGGCAATAATATATTCTCAGTCTTATTCTCTATCCCCTTTTTAATGATTCCTAACATCCTGTTTGCTTTTTTGACCGCCTCTGCACACTGCGTGGACATCTTTAGAGAACTATCCACGATGACGCCAAGATCTTTTTCCTGACTCGTTGTAGCTAAATTAGCCCCCATCATGTTGTATGTATAGTTGGGGTTATTTTTTCCAATGTGCATTACTTTACATTTATCCACATTAAATTTCATTTGCCATTTTGCTGCCCAATCACTTAGTTTTGTGAGATCTTTTTGAAGTTCTTCACAATCTGCTTTGGTCTTAACTATCTTGAGTAGTTTAGTATCATCTGCAAACTTTGCCACCTCACTGTTTACCCCTTTCTCCAGATCATTTATGAATAAATTGAATAGGATTGGTCCTAGGACTGACCCTTGGGGAACACCACTAGTTACCCCTCTCCATTCTGAGAATTTACCATTAATTCCTACCCTTTGTTCCCTGTCCTTTAACCAGTTCTCAATCCATGAAAGGACCTTCCCTTTTATCCCATGACAGCTTAATTTACGTAAGAGCCTTTGGTGAGGGACCTTGTCAAAGGCTTTCTGGAAATCTAAGTACACTATGTCCACCGGATCCCCCTTGTCCACATGTTTGTTGACCCCTTCAAAGAACTCTAATAGATTAGTAAGACACGATTTCCTTTTACAGAAACCATGTTGACTATTGTTCAAGAGTTTATGTTTTTCTATGTGTCTGACAATTTTGTTCTTTACTATTGTTTCAACTAATTTGCCCGGTACCGACGTTAGACTTACCGGTCTGTAATTGCCGGGATCACCCCTAGAGCCCTTTTTAAATATTGGCGTTACATTAGCTAACTTCCAGTCATTGGGTACCGAAGCCGATTTAAAGGACAGGTTACAAACCTTAGTTAATAGTTCCGCAACTTCACATTTGAGTTCTTTCAGAACTCTTGGGTGAATGCCATCTGGTCCCGGTGACTTGTTAATGTTGAGTTTATCAATTCATTCCAAAACCTCCTCTAGTGATACTTCAATCTGTGACAGTTCCTCAGATTTGTCACCTACAAAAGCCAGCTCAGGTTTGGGAATCTCCCTAACATCCTCAGCCGTGAAGACTGAAGCAAAGAATCCATTTAGTTTCTCCGCAATGACTTTATCATCTTTAAGCGCTCCTTTTGTATTTTCATCGTCAAGGGGCCCCACTGGTTGTTTAGCAGGCTTCCTGCTTCTGATGTACTTAAAAAACATTTTGTTATTACCTTTGGAGTTTTTGGCTAGCCGTTCTTCAAACTCCTCTTTGGCTTTTCTTATTACACTCTTGCACTTAAGTTGGCAGTGTTTGTGCTCCTTTCTATTTGCCTCACTAGGATTTGACTTCCACTTTTTAAAGGAAGTCTTTTTATCTCTCACTGCTTCTTTTATGAGACAATGGCTCATTGGGATTGGCCAGGGGATCTCCAAGCTCCGATCAATCCAAGCTGTGCTGGCAACCCGGATACGAGACACACAAGATGGGGGAGAGAATCTCTTTGATTGGACCAATTTCTGTGTGTGTGGGGGGGGGGGGGGGGGGAGGGACAAGTCTGCAAACTCAGCTCTTCTTCCAGGGTGGGGCTTGAAAGCTTGTCCCTTCCACGCACAGGAGCTGGTCCAATAAAAGAGATTCCCCCCCACCCCCATCTCTCTAATTATTTGTCTGCCATCAATCCTCAGCGCTCCAGTGGGAAGAAAAATGAGCATTAGCCTCATTTCATAGGGGAGAGACTGTGGGGGAGGGTCACACAGCCACAAATGGTGACTAGCTCTGGGCAGCTCCATTTTGGGGGACACCCCGACCACCCCATTTTCAGAGGGGTGGAGCCCCCACTGCTCCCCTCGACTCCCACAGTGCCCAGCTCCTCTGAACAACCCGGCCCTGGGCGGGCACACAGTAGGTTCTCCAAAACAGAGCCTCCCCGCCCCCCCACCAAAAAATAAAAATAAAAAAAAATCAATGGAGGTCTCTGAAATGTTAGCCAAGTCTCATGGCAGAGCCAGACCTCCTGCCTCCCAGCACCGGCCTGCACGCCCCCTTCAGCTGCTGCTCTATCCCAGACCCACCGGAGGCCGTCCCCGCACTGCTGCGTGCCACCACTGACCTGGAGAGCCAGGCACTGCGGCCTATGGGGCCCGGAGACCAGACAGCCACACTCACCGGGGTCAGAAATAGGGACAACGCCGAGCGCTATCTACCCCCAGACCAACCTGTCCCCCTTCCCCATAGGCCACTGAGCCCTTTAACCGCAGCAGGTGGGGCCCAGCCCTATAGAACTGGCTACCGTGCATTGCCCACGGCTGTAAACTGCCTTCGGGACCCACCCTGCCAGCCACTGTCGTTTGCAACCCCCGGGGCTCTTCCATTGCCTGGAGGCCCCATGTGCAACGTAGGGATGGGGTCCCTGTGTCTACCCTCTGATCCTCTGCCCCCAGGACGGCGGGAGCACGCTCCAGACTGGACAGTGACTCTCCAGCAGGTTCTAAGTCCTCGCTCCAGACCCTGGCACTGGCCCTTGAAACGGCACGCTGCGGGTCTAGCCCATCTCTCTGCCCCCCGCCCAGCAGCAGGGCCTTCCTGCTCGTCCCCCTCCGTACCTGGAGGAGCTCCTGCTGCTCCAGGTCCCACTTCTTGATCCCGTTGTCCCTGGAGCCGCTGAAGAGCACGTCGCCCTGGATGGCCAGACACTCGATGCCATCGTAGTGTGGGGGCTCGAAGTTATGGGTGGGGCCGACGTTCCCCACCACGCTGTCCGCAATCTCAAACATCTGCAAGGCAACAGCCCGGAGGGCAGCTGCTGTGAACCCCGGTGGCAAAGGAGACCAGTCGCTCTCAGGTCATTAGGCCAGCAACAGCCCTTTCAGCAAGGCGGGGATGGCGAGAGCGTCCGACCACACAGCTACCACTGGGATGCTGAGCCACGGCCCAGTGAAATGAGACAGGGATGGATTGGCAGCGGCAGGGTTCTGCCTGCTTACGCCACGCTGGGATCCTTGGGCAGAGGCCATGTGGGGACACAATGGCTCAGCACTAGGGCTGAGATACAGGTCGCGGGTTCGAACCTCGCCCGGCTCAGCTGGGACTGGAAATCTCCGCCTCCTCCAATGGTTTGGTGGCCAACGTGCGGGCACAGCTCAGCGTCCGGCTGGCAGGGGGCCACGTTGCAAAGACAAAATAGCCTCCTTGGCAGCAGGTTCAGCAGAGGCCACGGAGGGCAGGAGGAGGTGGGTTCCACCTTCCACGCAGGAGGCGTCAGGAGGAAGCGGGGGGTGCGGAGGGGAGGCCTGGGCCGGGCACCTGGAATTCTGGTCTCCACGGCTGCCGAGCTGCCCAGCACTTTGAGACATGGCAGCTCCTCCATCATTTCCCGGATCTGGGTTCCAGGACGCTCTTAGGGGCAGTGCACAGACCCTGCTCCCCGTGACCCACAGACACACCTGGCAGGTGTGGGGACAGGAACGCAGGCCAGCTGCAAAGCCACCAGGTCCTTCAGGCCACGAGCGCTGGGGGGCTCATGGCATTTCTCAGACCCTGGTGGCATTTGCAAATGTGCTCAGTACTGGCCTCCCTCTGCGCCCGCTGCGATCAACAGAACGGCTCCTTCCCGCCCCCCATGGGAGCAGAGTTAGGCCGACGCTGGGCGCTCTGGACAACCCCACCCAGCGCGTCCCCTCCTCGCCAGGCCTTTGGTGGACAGCGAGCCCCTGTAGCTGGCACCTACAGGAGAGCGGCTATGCATGGGGGTGGGGAGGGCTGGCACAAGCAGCAGTTCCTGGGCTCAAAGGCCCCTTGTGCTGCCTGTGAGCGGGAGGGAGGGAGGGAGGGTCCCAGGGTACCTTGACGTAGTGATCCTTGGAGCCGGTGACGACCAGGTCAGGGTTGCTCACGGTCTGGTTCACAGTGAGACACATCACAGGCCCGATGTGGCCGGTCAGCTTCCCGATAGGCTGCAACCTACAAGCAGGAGCCCGGGGCCTCAGGGTGTGGGGTGCGCTCAGCAGGAGGCGCTCTTCGCTGGCCCAGTCTCCAAGGCTCCCAGCAGGGACCCTCCCAGCCCCAGGCCCCTCTCCACCATCCCAAGCAGAAGCGGGGACCTCGGGCTCCGGGGCGCAGAGCACGGAGCAATCTCGGGGATACCACATCCCTCAGCACCATGGGCCGTGATTGTGGCCTTGGGCTAGGGGCAGGGAGCTGGGCTCAGATGCGGTGTCAGGGGGTGACCGTCTTGTCCACCGATCTCCTAAGGCAGGGGCGGGGAAAGCTACGGCCCGCAGGCTGGATCCAGCCCGTTGGTTAATTTCATCTGACCCGTGGCGCCCTCTCCCACCACCCGCTGCAGGGGAAGCCCCAAGCCTCCGCGCCCCCCTGGCAGGCAAGTGGCCCGTGATTGATTTTTTCTGTGGGTCAATGGCCAGTGACAGAGAAAAGGTTCCCCACCCCTGCCCTAAGGGCTGCAGCTGGGAGAGGAGCACTGGGTCCTGCTTTCAGCCACCCTTGGGCGTGATCAGCAGCTGCTGGGGCTGATGTAGTGCAAAGCCCAGGAGCAAACAGGCTAAGCTGCTCCACGCTGGGGTTTGTGCCAGTGCAGCTTCCCCCGGTGCCAGTCCAAATCCGCCCCTGCCTCAATAACACAGCTTCCAGCCGGGAGGGAGCGGGCCCCCGCCCAGCCCAGAACGACTGCTCCCTCTGCCTACGCAGCACCCGTCTGCCTCCCCACAAGAGCTGCCCTTGCCTGGGGGCCCAAGTTAGCCCCGCCCGGACCTGTTGAGCTCCCAGATGCGGACAGAGTTCCCGGCGGCAGCGTAGAGCATGGTGCCGGCGGGGTTGAGTGCGATCTGGTTGATCTGGTGCTCGCCCTGCACGCTAGCGATGGTGCGGGTGGTGGTCCCGGCACAGGCGTCCCCAGAGATCACCTGACCTGAAGAGCTAAGCCAAAGAGACAGAAACAGGTGAGCCTCAAGGCAGAGACCCTCGCGGGAGGGAGGGGGCAATTTACACAGTGTGGAATGGAAGATCTAGCCTGTTGTGGACTGATTAGAAGGCTGGAGAGCGTCTGTCCCCAGCCATCTATAGGGTGAAGCAACGCCACTTCCTGGCCACATGCAGTGCCAGTGGTGCCAGGATGAGACCCCCCCGCTCAGCCCCACGTCCCCTCAAGCCAGGAGCAATGGCACAGCAAGGGTGACCCAGGCAGCAGCTTTCGGCACCCAAGGGAGGTGCCTTGCCGCGCAGCCAGCCAGACCCGTACCAGCAGGCGTGCCAGCTCCACGCCCAGGGCGGAGCGACACAAACCCCACCCCTGGCCTGGAGTTGATGTTGACAGGCAGCCCAGGCATATTCCCGCCCAGGGCCGGCGCTTCCTTTTAGGCGACCTAGGCGGTCGCCTAGGGCACCAGGATTTTGGGGGGGGGGGGGCGGCAATTCGGCGGCGGGGGGTCCTTCCGCGCTCCGGGTGTTCAGCGGCAATTCTGCAGCGGGTCCTTCACTTGCTCCAGGACCCGCCGCCGAAGTGCCCCGAAGACCGGGAGCATGGAAGGACCCCCCCGCCGCTGAATTGCCGACGACGACCGGGAGCACGGAAGGACCCCCGCCTAGGGCGCCAAAAACCCTGGCGCCGCTCCTGTTCCCGCCAGTCAGATTGGGGAGGCCTAGAAGAGAAGTCTCAGTCTGTGGCTGGGCACCAGAGAGAGGGGCTGATACGCTGGGGTCTGGAAACGGTGCTGGCAGCTGCAGATGGGTCATTACCCATCCCTGATCAAAGCAACTGTAGGGTGCACGGTGCCCCCCGAAACAGACGAGAGGAGCAACTGCCCTGAGAGCAGAGCACCAAGCCACGGAGCCTCCACGAGCCAGGCCAGGCTAGAGCGACCAGCATTGCAGCATTCCTAGACTCAGCCCTGCAGACCAGCCCGGCTGCCTGGCCTTTGCAATGCTGCCCTGGGTGCAGAACGCTGGCAGGGTAGCGCGTCGAGCTTGGCCAGGCCCACAGGGCAGCCTCGGTGCGTCAGGTACTTACGTGAGGGTGCGGACGCACTTGGCCGAGTCCCGGATATCCCACACCTTGATGTAGGAGGTGGAGACAGTGAAGACCAACCCTGAGTGGCTGCAGTACTTGATGGACACCACATTATTGGGGTGGCCCTTTAGCGAGGCGATTTCCTGGCCCGTCACCAGGTTCCACATTTTGCAGCTCCGGTCTGCGGGAGGAGGCAGGAGCACATGACATTGCGGGACCCTTCCTGTCCTCAGCAAAGGATCCCCATGGCTTCCTCCCTCCCTCCCCCCCCGCCACCCCCTGCTCCCACGAGTGCCCCAGGGGAGCTCAGTCCCTGTGGCCCATCCAGCCCCTGGCACCTCCGCCAGACCTGCCAACGGGGGGAGGGTCTATTAGTGCCAGGTGCGAGGTGAACATCCAGCCACTAGGAACCGTGTAGAGGCCCCAACAACTCGCTTCAGGGATGTCACCACACAGCTGTTCAGCCTAAGGACTCGTGCAGCATTGCTGCCCTCTGCTGGGGGGACCCAGAACTGCACCGGCCCGTTGTGGCTTTCAGGCAGGCCGGTGCCATCCGAGCAAGAGGCTCCTGTCCTGCCCCCGCACTTTGGGGTGGCTCAGCCCCTCCCCTGGGTAACAGGCTCACTCCCCAGTGATCACACCCAGAGCTCAGCAGCCGGCCCACCCCCGAGGCGCGCACCTTTGGATCCGGAAAAGAGCAGCTCGTCGGTGGCGTCCACACAGAGAACGGGCTTGGAGTGTCCTTCCGCCACGGAGATGCACTGCAGCGGGGCCGTCCGGGTGCTCCTGGCACCGCCCACGGGGTTAATGAGGCCCCTTCCGTGGGAGAGAGAGAGAGCAAGGGCGTCAGCAGGGGGGCGCTGGCTGGGTGACCCAGGACGAAGCCAGATCCCGCCCCACGAGGCTGCCAGGGCCTGCTAGTGGGGCTCCGGAGCAAAGCAAACCACAGACAGAAGCTGCTGGGCAGCCTGCTCCCCAGACAGGCCCCCCGGGGGCAGGTCACACCCCGTTGGTGCTAAGGGCTCAGGGACTCGTGCAGACCCTGCCTTGGCTTGGGGCAGGGGCTTGGAAAGGAAACGGGCTTCACCCCCTGGCCATCTCACTGCTGGCACAGATGAGCTACCCCCTCCCCCCGTGAGAGCTGTGGGTGGCCCCTGTGCCCCATCCAGGCAAGATCCCAAAGCCAACAGAGTCCAGGCTGCTGCATGGCACACGCTGCCCCATCCCCTGTGGAGTCAGAGACTAGCAGGGACAGGCTGGCTCCGGACCCAACCCCCAGAACCTCCGGGCTTGAACAAACTGGGGCCCTGCTCCAGCCGTGCTATGTGGGGCATAAGGGCACCACCCCGTGGCCAGCGGGGGGGGGGGGGGGGGGGAAGCGCCCTCTCTTCATCTGACCCACTCCGGTTTTGCAATGAGCTTCACCCTGCTTTGGCAGATGGGGAAGGGATTTTTAACAGGTCACGTGGCGGATCAATGGCAGAGCTGGGAACGGAGCCCAGGAGTTCTCAATCCCCCGAGAACAGGGAGAGAACCCAGGAATCCTGGCTCCCTGGCCAGGAGACAATCCTGTCTCAAACCAGTTCTAGGCTTTGCCCCAGCAACAGCCAATGGGGCTGTGAGCAGAGTTCAGAGGGAGGTTCTAGAGCGCTGAGCACATGAGAATCGACACCCCTGAGGAAAGAGCCCAGGTGGAAGAACCCATCATGGAGAGGGTTGATAGCCCCAAAGCAGCATCCCAGCCAGGATCTCTAAGCACCTCCCCTCCTCCCAGCAGGGTTGGATTACAGGTGGGGACACTGAGGCAAAGGGAGGGGAAAGGGCTAGCCCAGGGTCACACGGCACATTTGTGGCATGGTTGGAATGGATTTTTTGAGGGGCGCTGAGCACCCACTACTCCAGCTGATGGTGCTCAGGGTGTCAGAGTCAGGCCCACGGTGTCTCAAATAGGCACCCAAAGGCCAGTGGGGAGATGCTCCTCTGCCAGCCTGGCCCTTTTGATGTGCAGGGAATGGGGGAAGGAGAGTTGTCCTGGCACAGACACTGCCTTGGGCTAGCGTAATTGGTTCTATGTGGCTTGTGTTGCAAACCCAGGCATGCTGGGGGCAGAGCCAGGGCCTTAGCACACCCCATTAGGGGAACTCTGGGTTGTGGCATAGCTGGCAAGCAGCCCTTTGGGAGGTTGCAGTGAGTTAGAGCAACCCCAAGGCTGCTCTAATATATCTGGGAGGCTGCACAGGCCTCAGCAGCAGCCACAGGATCCTCGGTGCCAAGAGGCTGCACCCCAGGTGTTTACTCTTTGCAGATGGGGAAACCGAGACACAAGACAGGGATAACAATCCTGACCAGCCTCGCCATGGGTGCTGGGAGGCTGAAGCCACATTTGTCAAGTGCATTGAGATGTCTGAACTGAAGGTGCGAGAGAAGACAAAAAAAAAAAAAAAAAGCATCATAGCCTGGACCCTCCAAGCATCCACCGGCTCCAACAGCTGGCCTGCCCTGCCTCTTGCAGCTAGGCCAGACACAGCGCAAGATATCATCACTACCCGCCCTGCCCTCGAGGCAGAATAGAGCATGCAGCTGCCCCCATTCAGTGAAAGCACCGTACGCTATCCGCTTAAACACCCAGCACTGCATTTCAAGACGATGGCTCAGACCTTAAGGCACTGGAGACCAGAGGCAGAAAGGGACTTCCACAGCCGGATACGGCATGCCAGGGCCATGCGGGGAAGCAGAGAGAAGGAAAGAGGGACACACAGCGAGCAAGAGCAGCACCAGGACAGAGTCCCAATAGATTTAGCAAAGAAGCAAGGCCCAGAGTTTGGCCAGCACGGATTCAGCATGCAGGGCAGGGGGAGGGAAATGCGAGAAGCAGGAGAGTTCTAATCAATAGAAAGTTGTATGTACCTCAGCACCTCCGAGACAGAGGAATCGCTGTCATCAGACCTAGGGACAGAAAATTAGCAGGATTACGGGAGAAAAAATCCCGGATGAGAGAGGCAGCAGCGGAGTCAGAGAGTGGAGTGTTGTTATTGCATCCAAGCTAGCGGGGTAGAGAGGGAGGAGCGGACACAGAAAACCAGAGAGGAAAGGGGCAGAGGAGCAGGAAGGGACACGTGGCTCGGACACAAGATCTTTCAGGCTGGACTGGAGTCATTCAGCCAGAAGGGACTGTTACAATCACCCAGTCTGACCAGTACAGTGCAGGCCTGAGGCCTCGCCCGGGGATTCCTGCATCCAGTCTTCATTTAATCTTCCCATGGTCCCCCCGTCTCATCACTGCCACCAGCCATCCAACCTAGCCCCTCAGGTTCCGCACTCCTGGTTTTGGGGTACGGCTGGGGCGTTCTGACACGGTCCGGCTCTGCGCTATCGTGCGGTCTGCTAGCAGGTGGGATGGGGACCAGGGGCTGTTCCCGAGTTGCAGGCAGCGCCATGGGCTCCCGCCGGTTAGAACATCGCTGCCAAACTGGGATTCTGCAGGGAGGCAGATGGGAGGTGGTTGCTACCAGCTCCCATAGGGCCAGGTCCTCAGGGGCTGTAATTCAAAGCCGCTCTGCTGCCCCCATGGCAGCTAGGCCAATTTGCACCCGTGCAGGGGCTGGCCCGTGACGGTCAAAGGCAGTCCTAAGGTGGGCTCGTTCCTCCGTAGAAACCACAGGCTGCCACTGGAGAGCACCCCCACCCCACCTCCGAAGGGTCACAGCCCCTGGCACCAGGAGCAATCGGAGCACCTACGGGCCCCTGGCGGAAAGCTCGCCCCACCCAGAGCAGCCATGTCACCTCCTGAGGGGGACCGGGACCTGTGAGCAGCCGGCATCTCCCCACAGAGCACAGCGGGAGAGGGAGCAGGGCCCAGAAGGGGCAGGTGCAATGGCACAGCCAGTGCCCCACAGAACCGGGGTAGGGCCGACTGGGAAATGGCTTCCCCACCGCCTGGGGACCCCTGCCAAGCCCAGCGCCGATGAGCCCCACGCTTCGCTGGGGACGGGATGGTGGCTTAGTATCCTCAGCTAGCAGCCCCCTGGACCCACCTCACCCGCTTTATAACTGCAGCCAAACCCACCCAGCAGCGTCCCTGCGGGTGAAATTCTCCTCTGCTGGCAGCCAGTGTGACAGCTGCCATCTTGGCCAACACACTGGGGCCTGAACCAGGGCCCTCCAGAGCTACCAGCAGGAGCTAAAGAGCCCAGGGCCGCTAGTGGGGCCTGTGACAGCCCCAGCCCCCCAGGGGATCCCCACGGGCCCAGCGGGGGACCAGGCACTGCCACGTGTATGCACACAACGCTAAAGGCCAGGGCACCGCTTCGGGCCTGTTCTGAGGGCTCTAGCAGTGCAATGTAACGACGAGCCTCCAGCTGGATCATCTACAGGGAGGGCATCTGCCACCCCAGGCTCTCAACAGCAGCTGCTTCTGCCTGAGCTAAAGGCCCAGGCTTGGCAGCTCAGGGGCAGCCCCGAGACAAGGTCTAGCCAGTAGAGGGGGGCCAAAGACCCCCCCCCCCCATATCAATGGGGTTATAGACAGGTCTGGCATAGGGCCCCTGCCCAGGGAGATGCTGCCCCATGTGAAGTTCTACTGCACCGGTATTGCAGCTCTCTGCCTTCGCCCTGGTCGCTTCACGAGCCCGGCAGGAGCCTGGGGCTGACTCCAGCTGGGACTGCCGGGCCCGAGGCAGAGCGGGGACGGTACCTGGGGACAGCCATGGGAGTCACCGTCTGCCATTCACTGCTCTTGGGGCTGGGCTCCCTGGAGCTTCACCCCCCTACCCGCTCCTTGCCCCGCGAGGCTCTTACTTGTCCAGCGCGGAGCCCTGGCTCTGGTTGCTGGTGAGGCGGGAGAAGACGTTGCGGTCATTGCGTGGCCTGGTGGGAGGGGATGAGGGAGGCGTGAAGCCAACGTCCAAAGTCCTGAGCCGGGGTGTTCAGAAAGAGACCCATGATCACAAGCCTGGTCCGGGGATCTACCCCCTGCCCCGCACCTCCACTCAGCACAGGGAGGCCTGCAGTGCCAGCCCATGGTGAAGTGATTATTCCCCTCTATTCGGCACTGGTGAAGTCACACCTGGAGTATTGCATCCAGTTTTGGGCCCCCCGCTACAGAAAGAATGTGGACATATTGGAGAGAGTCCAGCGGAGGGAAACAAAAACGATTAGGGAGCTGGGGTACATGACTTATGAGGAGAGGCTGAGGGAACTGGGCTTGTTTAGTCTGCAGAAGAGAAGAGTGAGGGGGGATTTGATAGCAGCCTTCAACTACCTGAAGGAGGGGGTTCCAAAAAGGATGGAGCTTGGCAAATGACAGAATGAGGAGCAATAGTCTCAAGTTGCAATGGGGGAGGTCTAGGTTGGATATTAGGAAAAACGATTTCACTAAGAGGGCGGTGAAGCACTGGAATGGGTTCCCTAGGGAGGTGGTGGAATCTCCTTCCTTAGGGGTTTTTAAGGTCCGGCTTGACAAAGCCCTGGCTGGGATGCTTTAGTTGGGGATTGGTCCTGCTTTGAGCAGGGGGTTGGACTAGATGACCTCCTGAGGTCCTTTCCAACCCTGATATTCTAGGATTCTATGGCACAGCTGGATCCAGCACCCAGCGTCGTGCCTGGGCACAGCCGAGTGCACAGGCCGGTCCCCGATGGGGAGCTAGGCCCACGTGCTCTCCAGCCTCTCCCCACTCACCTGGCAGGCTGCCCCCGGTCATAGGATTTCCTGCGGGTCAGAGGCGAGGTGTCCGAGCCACGGGACTGCCTAGGGCTGGAACAGAGCAAGACCAGATCAGCAATCGCCCCTCCTTGGGGCCAGGGCCCTTCAGCACTGAACAGGCCTACCCCAGAGCAAGCGAGCCGAGAGCCCTGGGGCAGCGCACAGATCCACCTCCCGAGCCAGGGGTCCAGCGGGCTGGATCAGGCCCCGGCAGGGCCCAAGGCCAGGCCAGCGGCCCCGGCTAAGGGTTTGCGCTGTGAGCGCAGGTCCTGTTGGCTTCATCACCGAGACTGCTGCCGGAGAAGGCAGCTCCGTGCCTTCGATAAGAGGGCTGTGGAGACTAGACGCCCAACTCTGTCCGACAGCAGAACCCGGTTTGTGCCCGCCTTCCCCAGGCCCCATCCCCCCGACGGGCAGTTTGTGGACACTGGCAATCCAAGATGGCAGAGCAAGCTGGCCCCACCACTGCATGCTGGGACAGGCTGGGTCGACCGAGAGGAGTCCAGACTCAAGGCTCCAAGGGCAGAATACGATGGCCCAGCCCACCTCTTCCCCCAAGGGCCTGTAAGCACGTGGGGCCCACGCTTGCCAGGGCTTACAAGGTGCTGCCGCGGGTGGGCAGGCTGATGGTGCGGGAGACCTTATCCTTGTAGTAGGAATCCCGGATGGAAAAGCCGATCCCGTCTTCCTTGATCTCCATGAGGGACACCAAGGACTTGGTGATGTTCTTGGTGGAGATGTCCAGCGTGGGTCCCAGGCACTCGGCCGACACAGCCTTCATCTGGCCTGACAGCTTGGGTTCCCCCTATGGCGTGGCACAGGGAGGGGAGAGCTGAGAGGCGAGGAGTTCACTGCCCCGAGGGTAGCACGTGGAGCGAGTCTGAGACGCTGGCGCCCCTTGGCCATTCAGTTCCAAGAAGCCTCTGAGGCCAAGCACCCAGCAGTGGCAGATCTAGAGAAACCTTTCAGTTGGGCCCCGGTTGCCAGCATTAACGTTTCATGAGCTCATTAATGAGGGCAACAGGAAGTACCCCCTGTGCAAGGCTGAAACGTGTATGGCCCAGAGTTCCGGAGCAGCTCTCCCAGGAGGATTCGGCACATGGAGGGACTGGTCCAGTCAATTAGCTGCTGGGAAGGGCGCACAGCACCAGGGTGTCACATGGGTTTTATTTGCTCCCAGAGGAGGGCTAGACAGCACCAGGGCACCTTGCCTGGATTCAGGGAAGCCCAGTACAGCTCAATGATGTGGCATTTGGGGGTTTAAAGTGGGCTCTACGACTCAAGGAGCCATTTATAGGGCCAAAGTAACACGCCAGGCACGGCCGTCACCAGGAGACCAGACCCCGGGCTATTTCAGTTCCAGACCCAAGACATTCCGCCCATGGAGAAGACTCCCGCCAAGGGCCACCGCCCAGCCGTGAGCACAAAGGGAGAGGGGGTACAATGGACCAAAGACCCCACATCTGGACGTTAAATGGCCCTGTCTGTGGCTGTGAACTGACCTTGAACTTGAAGTCGTCCTGGCTGGCCGAGCCCTTCATGGTGAAAGACTGGGAGAAGCTGTAGGAAACAAAGGGTTAAATGGCCGATCCCCTTTAAGGCTTAACTTAAAGCTAAAGGAAGAAACCACTGCCCATCACCTCCACCCCATAACACCCTATCACCAGCCCGGCTACGGTTCCTCCTCCCATTCCCCGAGGTACAGCCCATCCCCCGGTCCCTTTCGGGGCCCTCTTCCCTCCCAGTTCCATCTTGCCCCTGGCCCTCAAGAGGAACGATTACTGGGACAGTTCTGTACAGCCCCTGCACGCCTGGGTTTGAGCATGGCCAGTCATCGCGTGTGGGTAGCCTGTGCACCGTCGGGTCACACGTAGGAGCTCTGAGGGGCTGGAGCATGCTCGGTGCAGACAGAACCTGGAGAATTTAGCTGCCAAGTTCTAACGGGTCTACCTTGCCAATGAGTGCCACAGAGATGCGCCCCCCTCCCTCCATAGATCCCGCCGCTCAGGGGCGCACGAGGCTGGGACACTGCATGCTCCCTGGTGCGCTTACCTCCCCTCCGAGGCCAGGCTGAACTCCGAGATCTCCTCGTCCGTGCTGGCGTAGCCGTTCTCTGCACAAGGAACAGCCAACAAGGGTGCGTCAACGCGACAGAGGGTGGGAGGGCACCGCACTGGGCCGGTCCGATCAGAGCCAGCCAGCAGGCGGTCGCCAATCAGCGTGTGGCCCTTTAGGTCCTTGGGACCCCCCCAGACCACTGCTATCGTATCATTAACTCTTTGCCACCAAAGCGCCATCAGTGCATCCTCACGGCTGGACAGGCTGTGACCATGTGGGCTGATACGTCTGGATGAAGTGGGCCTATCACTCCTGCCCACAGGGTCAGAGCAATGCCAAGAGCCCTGGGGTGGGCTCCATCTGTCCCAATGGGCAGACGTGCCATCTGTAGGGGCAGGGAAACACCCCAAGCCTTCCCAGCTGCTGCCAGCCCCAGGCCCCACTGCCGGCTGCTTTGCCAGCCAATGCCCAGTACTCACGGGGGTCCCCAGGAGGGAAGAGCCCAGCACCCACCTTGCTGCACGTTGTGGATGAGCGCCTGCAGCTCGGGGTGGGACTCCGCTTTCTCCCGCAGGGCATCCAGGATCACATGGTTCTGGGAGGAGCCGGTCACATCCGTTTGTCTCAGGCGCCCTTCCAGCAGGCGAATCTGGGCTTCTTTCTGAGCCACCTGCAGCCCCTGTTTGGCGGGAGCAGGAGGTTACCTTCCGTCCAGCACACAGGACGGGCCAGTGGGTGGGATGGGGAATCAGCTCCTGGCTTCAATCCCTGTCCCTGGGCACAGATGCAAGTTCCACACCAGCCTCACTCAGCTGCTGCTTGTAACCCATTCCCCGCCCTGGGTCCAACAGCACACAGGCCAGGCCAGCCTCTCAGTCTCCCTCACCCACGCACAAAGGATGCCCCAGGCGCAGCCAAATAGCCCTGGCTCCAAACCTGACCTGCAGCAATTGTGATCCCACCCCAACAGGGGGCCTCCTGGGATCCCATGTTCTGCGACCCGCCCCCCAGAGCTGCACCCCCACTGGAAGGCCCTTTGCCTGACCTTATCGATGGAAGCCTTGAGGAAGTTGTCCAGCAGGAGGCGTGCCTCGGCCAAGGAGCAGGAGCTGATGACCACGGAGGTGTCGGTGGAGTCCAGCTCCTCCTACGGTGCAGGAGAGGCCCCGAGGGAGGGGAATTAGAACGGCGCGGAGGGCGGTGAAGGGCAGAAAGCAGAGGGCCAGCAGAGACACCAGCGCCACGGAACAGGGGGGGTTTCCTTGACTGGCTGACGCCGGCAGGGACACAGGTGCTCTGCGAGCAGGCGGCGGGGAAGACGACTTGCATGCCAATACTGTGCATGAGCACTCGCACTGGATGTGTGCCTGGAACCAGGCCCCTGATTGGGCCATCTATGGGGCCTGAACCACACACCTGCGGATCTAAAGAAGAGGAGCTTCTACCGCCTGGATGGCAGGAGCTGCTCGCTAGCCAGGTGACCAGAGCAGACCAAGGGCAGGTTTACACTGGGAACTTATACCAGCATAGCTATGTCTCTCCAGGGTGTGAAAATCCTGCCCCCTGCCCCCCGATCCCGGAGAGTGTAGCTCTGCCGACCGAACTAAACAGCCACCTCCTTGGGAGGTGGATTACCTACTCCGACGGGGAGCGTCTACACCTAAAGCCTTGCAGCTGTAGCAGATTAAGCGTAGACATATACTAAAAACTTGTTTACGACCTCCAGCTGCTAGGAGGGGAGCAGAGAGCTACACTGTGCTGAACCTGGGTCAGACCCCACATGTCATTAACGGTGCGTCCACACAGCAAAGAAAAACCCACAGCAGCGAGCCTCTGGCCAAAGGATTCGGGCTTGCACTACGGGGCTAAAAGTAGCAGTGTAGACATTCCCGCTCATGGGCTCCGAGACCCTCCAGAGCCCAGGCTCCAGCCCTTGTGCGAATGTCTACACTCTTCGTTTTAGCCCCGTAGCCCTGCGAGCCCAAGGCAATGGATCCAGGCTGTGAGACTTGTGCTGTGGGGTTTTCCTTGCAGCACAGACACCCGACAGGTGCCAGGGAGAAAGGCCTCATTATTAGGCTATTCTTTCTCTGTGGAAATATTTGATTAAACAAAAATTTCCTTTTTGGTCAAAATCCCACCCTCCCTTTACAAACATTTGACATCAGAAAAGAGACTCAATGTTTGACAATAGCTTTCAGCACAAGTTCGCGGTTTCAGAATAGGGAAACTCTTTCCCAAGACCCCCAATTTTTTTGCCTTAAACCATCAAAACTGATTTTCAAAAACCACAAAAATTCCAGTTTCTCAGGGGGTGGGGCGGGGGGGGTGGGGGAAGAGGAGAAACTGATTTTTTCTTCCCCCTGGGAAATTTCAAAAGAAAAACTAAAAGGGTTTGAGATTTCCTACAAAAGCAAACAGCATCTTCAACCCTCTCTCGTGGCTACACCTGGAGTTGGCTCTGAATACCGGGCTGCCCCCCGTGCTTGGCTTCGGTCTAGGCTACAGGAACGCCACTGTGGAACTGGGCTGGGTCGAGGCAGTTTCTCACAGGAGGTTGTGTTGCCGTATACGCAGGGAATGGAGAAAGCCCAAGTTCTAAGCATGTTTGGCGGCGACCCAGGCTGGAGCCTGGTGCTGACATGGGTTTTTCTGTGCACACAGAGAGGATTGAGCATGGCTAGACCACGCCTTGCCCGCAGCACTGGGTACACCATGGGTACATTTGTCCCATGGTACGGACAGGGCTTCCACTGACTCCAGCATGTGCAGAACTCCCATCAGGGCTGTTGGGCCTAGCAGCTGGTGGTGGACATCATGCTCTCCGCAGCCGTCCCTTCCACAAACAAACCATCCAGCACCGATGGAGACCCTGGCGGACCAACATATTAGGGGCCTCCTAAATCCTGGCCCCGGCCTTGCAGACCGTGCAGCTGAAGAGGGCTGATTCTTGGCCTCTGCTGGTCCAAGCCAAGCCTGGCGCCCACGGGCCTACGGCAGCCTATCGCACCAGCCCCGTGAGTGCTCAGGCACCTGCTGAACTGGGCCTTATACAGCCGTCATCAGCAAACAAGCAGAGAAAGCAGCCAGACTGCAACAGCTGCTCTGTGACGTTTCTGTAGGGAGGGGGCGAGCTCTGGGGGCTAAGAGCAGGGAGCCAGCTCGGCCCTGACTCCCTGCGTGACCCACGACAGAACGTTTCAGCCCAGAAGTTGGAGCTTAGAAAGCAAGAGGACCCTGCAAACCTGCCTCCTGCACCCCTTATGCTTAAACTGCCTAGAGGAAGAGTCCAGCCAGCCAGCCTCCTGCTCACGCCCAGCCCCCACCCCAACTATCAACCAGCCCCCAGAGCACCCCCTTTCCCTTACAGCACACAATGCCCTGGGGTGATCTCCCCCGCTCCCCCTCCCGTGAGACCAACTCCCCATATACAGACCCCCTGCACCTTGCCCCCGCCCGCAGGCCCCCTCCCCCGGCACCTTGGTCTCCTCCAGCTGCATGATGGTGGCCTGGCAGTCGGCGATACTGTCGTTGATGTAGTCGATGTTGGCTGTCAGCACCTCGATCTCCTCGTTCAGCTCCTGCAGGCCCTTCTGCTCCTCTGGGCTCTCCGCCTGCAGCTTTCCCCTCTTCCCCTGCAGTGCCTCCTGCAGCAGCGCCAGCTCCTCGCGTTTCTGGGGGGCGGGTGGGAAGGAAACGCCTCAGCCGGCGCCGTCCAGGTGCCAGCAGCCTCCCAGCACTCCTGGCCCTCGGTCATGCTCAGGCCATCCAATCCCCACCAGGGCACTGCCCCCCACACCTCACCTTGATCAGCCGCTCCATGTCTGCCTCCAGGTTGACGATGGTCATCCTCTGCATGACGACGTCAAAGATGCGCCGCTCCAGCGACTGCCACTTGAGCCGGGCCGCCTTGCTGAAGGTCTGGCTCATCCCCTTCTTTGGGAACTTCTTCCTGCAGTGGGATGGGACATGGTCAGGGGGCTTCCACCGGGCAGGCGCTCGGCCATCACGCCCGCTAGTGCTCAGGACAGAGGGGCATTTACACATCAGGTCTGCCTCCAGCCAATGTGGAGAGTCTCACGTGTCAAACCACATGGCAGAGTCGCCCACGATGATAGAGCGATCGTTTCCCGTGTTCCCACAGAACTCCGCTCCCATCTAACACCCAGGAGCCCGGGGCCTGAGGGCCAAGCACGGAACGAGGCCGCGGGGGACACGGATTCGGAAGCACTGGTCTGACCTGACGGGCCGAGCCCCATTCACGGAGGGCGAAGGGTCTCCCAGGAAGTGGTCGATTTTCCGGTTCCACTGGCGCACGATGCTGGAGACCGAGCGAGAGCCGGACTCCGGTTCCGAGGAGGTGGTGCTGGCGGACACCTCCGCACCCGAGTCCAGCATGGCGGGCTTCTGACTCAGCCTCCCAGAGACCCGGTCCGACATGGGCTTGGCCAGGCGGCGCAGAGCAGAGACCTGGGTGAGAGCAGTGCCTGAGGGCTGGGCCTCCTGGGAACACCCGCAGGGGGCATCGCCCCCCAGCCACCCCAGTGGCAGAGCGACTCCAACGCTTCTCAGGTGGCAAAGTGAGCCCGGGAGCAGCTGAGCACCTTTCAAGAGAGCTGAGCCTATCTGGGCTGGGTGAAGGTCCGGTACCCTTGGATAGCAGTTTCCCAGAATGCATCAGGAGGGGCTGGGAAGGGGCTGGGATCGAAGCACCGTACCGTCCCGCGAGCTGTACGGGTGCTGGGGCAGGAGGCAGCCTGGACGAGTCACGTGACCAACTCGGCTGCCAGGACCCAGCTCCAGGAAGGAGGGAGGGGGACACAGCCTGTTGTGCACAGTCACACATGGCACGCAGAGAATTCCTCCTTCCTGACCCCAGAAGATCAGCTGCCCCCGGAGGCAGGCGTTTCCTCCCCCGCAATCACTGTCATCTCCTGCCTGGTTACTCCTAGCCATAAAACCACCAGGCTCTGTGGGAAATCCACCCCACCCAGGGCCAGCACCTTGGGAACAACCCAGCATTGGCGGAGCACGACCCACTGGGACAGCAGAGGGGACTATTCTGTCTGGAGAGGCCCCAGGGCCCTGCCCTGCCAACGGCCCGATCCAGGAGCCAGGCCTCAGCGCCCACCCAGTCACGGCCCCGCGAGCGGCTCTCCAGACCCCCGCAGGTGCAGGGGCTGGCACTCACCTCCTGGGTTTTCCTTCGCAGCACGATTTCCTGCTGCCGCTTCTGAGACTCCAGAGCCCGGATCTGAAACTGCGCGGGAGAGAAGCCAAGCCTCAGTCGAGTCCTGAGCGGGCGTGAGCCGCTAAAGAGGAACCCAGGGTCTGGGGTAGAACCCATGGCAGCAATGGGGGAAGGGGAGGGGACCCAGGGCTCCCCCACCCCCTTGCCTGAGGCCAGCACGTGGGATGTTCTCAGTGCAGGCCATGGGCCAGATTTTGATCTCACCCAGCAGCGGTGTAAAACCTGGATTTATTCTGCTGTAACCGATGGCAGCACTGTGGCATTTGTACCTGCCCTGAGCAGCAACCAGAGATGCAGGAGGAAGCAATCACCTCCTCTGACCTGGGGAAGGCGGAACCTGCCACCCCACCAGGTGCTGATCTCAAGGGATGGACAGACATATGGACATGTGGTTGGGGGAGGGGACATGCTGCGCCTTCAGCAGGGGGAGGAGTCCCCAGACAGACAGTGGGGTGGCTGGTTTCCGCACAGGGTTCCCAGCACACAGCTCCCCAACCAGGCAGGGTTTTACGCTGTTCTATGCTGCCGGCCCCATTCCTGGCTTCACAGGACCTGCAGGCCTTGGCCGGCCAGTGGCCCAACACGGGCTCTGAAAGGAGCGGGCCTGGATGCCAAGCCGGGCACTGATTCCAGCGGCCGGGCACCCGGAAGAGCTCTAACACACTGTCGAGCAGAGGTAGGGCAGGACTGAACGTGGAATGTTCTTGATGCAGGCGACGGCTGGATTCACATCGCAGCAGCAGCAGTGTAAATCTGGAGCGACTCCGCTAATGTCAATGCAGTTACTCCAGATTTACAACGAGCGTAATAGAGAGAGGAATCTGGTCCTCTGTTGGTGCAGCGCTTGCTCCAGATTTCCCATCGCCTTGCTCAGCCATCCCTGCGGCTCAGCCCCAGCTTTGCAGGGCTCCCCTGCTGCCCCATATCCCGAATGGCCCCACTCCCTGTCTCAGCCCTGCCCCGTCACAGGGGCTCCCCTGCCCCTGCCCCACCCTGCGTCAGGGGCTCTGGGTGCAGGCTGCCTCACCCAGGTAACTGCTCACCTGTGCACAGGGGAGGGGACCTGACACATCATGCATCAGCGAGGGCTCTCCAGCACCCTCCCCATCTGGTCCCAAGGAGCCTGGCTTGGGGCATCTCCCCAGGAAAGGCCCAGACCCCTTGGAGAACCCGCACTCCCCGCTGCACCCTGGCCAGCTGGTGTGGGAGCTCAGAGCCGAGTGAGGGGCGCAGGCCCCAGCCAGAGCTGCCCTATCTGCAGAGCCCTGGCGAGGAGCTGGGTTCTCACCTCCTGCCTGCGCTGCTCCTTCTTCAGCTGGGCGATCTCCCGATTCCGCTTGGTCTCCACCAGCCGCCTCCGCTGCTGCTCCTCCCGCATCTGCTTCATCAGTGCCACCTGCGGGCCCCCCGACAGCCACACCCAGCATAAGGAGTGTGCACAAGGGGCTGTGCCCATCCACCGCCCCTCCCCAGTTTGAAGAGCTAGCACAAGCGGGCCATGCCCCTCCAGCCCCCTCCTCCTCTGCCCAGCCAGGTACCTTCGCCTTCTTCATCTCTGCCACCTCAGCCTGCAGCTTCTTGAGCTCCCGCTCATAGCGCGACTGGTTCTTGAGCAGGCGAGCGTGTTCCTTCTGGGCTGCCTGCAGCTTCTGCAGGTCCCGATTCATCTCCTTCAGCCGCTTCTCGTAGTCCGCCTTGATTTTGTTGGCCTTCTCCTCCGTGTAGCATTCCATGGTGCCTGAAGGGGGTGGCGCAGAGACGCTCAGAGTGCCAGGCTAGGCCGAGCCCATCACGCTGCATCCCACCCAGCTGCCCCCTGGACCCACCAGGCCCCCAGGGAAAGCACCCTCAGTGGGGGGCACTTTAGATTAACTCTTGGCCTCCAGGGACAAGTCTGCCTGGTCCAGCAGCTCAAGAGATGTTCAATGGCCGAGTAGCCCAGACCAGTCATTGCCTGCAAGCCAGAACCATGGGCCTATTTTAGACCAATAACCCCGGCAGCAGAGCAGTGCCAGGCGTGTGCCAGGGACCGCACCGCTCCAGGGACTGGGTGCACACTGTTCTCCTCCAGGCAGCCATTGCTGTTCAGCCCAGAGGGGGATGCTGCTGAAATGAGTTTGGTGGGACTCAGCTGGGGGCAGGTGTCTCAATCACTAAAGTCTCAGTTATAGCATCAGCTGCCCCACTCGGGGAAGATGCCCAGGACTGAAAAGCCCTGGAGATGGAGCTCTCTGCATGGGCAGGCTACGCTGCTGCTCCTGCATTGGAGAGCCACAGTTTCCTCGCTGGGAGGAAGTCGGGAGCAGCTGGGAGCTTGGCCACAGATGCCAGGTGGCTTTGCCTCTTTGCCTGGCCCTGTCTCCCTGACGCGTGTCAGAGCTTGGAGCTCCTCCGAGGGAAGGGACTTTCCCTGGGCCCTACACCCACTGTCTCCCCACAGCCAGCGGGCTGCACAGCTGGGAGGTCACGGGGTCACCAGGCCCAGCCCTGATCAAGAGGCGGGACAAGTGGCACACAGCTGAGGAGAAGGATCGATCCCAGGAGCTGGGAAGCCAGACACTGAGCAGCCAGCGGGAATCTCTGGGGACCGCAAGAGGGGCATGGAATGCAGGGGGCAGCGGCCCAGTTTGGGCCTCATTGGGCGCCGGGAGAACCCCAGGGTTTCTCCTGCCAGCGCTGGCTCAGAGGACCCGTGCGGTGGGATGAGCCGGGGGGGTGGAGGGGGCACTGCCCGTACTGAGGTTCTGCAGCACCCGGTCCCTCTCCAGCTGGGTGTCGCGGATCTTGTTCTGCAGCAGGATTAGCTTCTCCTCGTACTGGTGCTTGAGGGTCTGCAAGCGCCGCTGGCTGTTCTCCAGCTCGTCAATCAGCTTCTGCTTGATCTCGATCTCGCAGGTCAGGTCGGCCAGATCAGCCTGGAAATTCACCACTAGAGGTGGGGGGAGAGTCAGTCAGCCAGGCAGCCCCGGGGAGGTCAGGAGGAGAGAGCCAGGCAGCCCTGGGCCGGCCTGGAGAGGGGAGGGGCAGTGCCTGGCTCACGGGTCCCCTATGGACTCTGGCGTTGCAGAGGAAAGGAGACAGATGAGGCAGGACTCAGAGGGGATGGCATCTCGCTCCTGCGGTCTTAGCCTTGCCTGGGTACCCGGAGGCGAATGCGGGGGGCTGAGGAGGAAGGGACAGAGCTTGGCAGCCAGGCCTGTGCCACTGAGCACCAGCTGAGCCGGACCACCTTACCACCCTGACTGGCACCTTGTGCACCTCCAGCCAAGACCTGCCCAGCTCACCCTACAGGCCCACTGCAGCCGCCTACCACCTCCCCAAAAGGGGCACAGCCCTGAGTCACTGCAGATATCCCCGGTCCCAGCCTGAGCACAGAGCTGGGCGCCGTGCCCTCCGAGTTACCCTTCTCCTCCACATCGGAGTCCGAGTCCACCAGGCTCTCCTCGCTGCCCGAATCCTCGTCCTCATCCTCACAGCCACTCTCCTCCCGCTCCTCCTCCTCCTGGGAAACAAGCGCAGGGTTAGGGCAGAGATCAGGAGCCTTCGGCCCCTCTCCTATCGTCGCAGGGGCTCAGGCCTCTCCCCATCCGCCACCCCCAGATGTGGGGGAATTAAAGCGATTGCCTCGGAAACCAGTGCCAGGCAGAGGCAGGAGAGAGGACGTTTAACCCGGGGCCAGGGGCAGGGCTGATCCCTGTGTGCAAAGGGAGTGGGCCATGTCTGGGGAGCTCCCCCCACCCTCCCCGCTGAGATGGCAGCTGAAAATGAAGGGCCTGATGAGAACCTCCGGGACGGCTGGGGCAGAGGGGACACGGTTCACGGGACAAAGCCCAGCTGCACGGAAAGGCCTGTGGCTAGTTGCCCTGCCCCACCTGTTGCCAGGGTGTCAGATGGCACAGGGCACTGCCAGGGGGCAGAGGGGACTGTCTTACCCGCCATCCTCAGCCATGCCCTGCCCCCATTCTCCACACCTATGCGGGGCCAAACAGCAGCAGACTGGCTGCCCTATGGGGGGGTGGTCATGGACCCTGCCCCTGCCCCCCGGATCCCCTGCGACTCCCACAGACAGGCTGGGATTTGCCCCACCTCCCAGGGTGCGGCAGGACACAGCTGCCCCAAGCGCCGGCGAGGCACAGAGAAGGCCGCTGGCATTCTGGCTAGCAACCGGGCTCCCACCCCCCACTCCACGGGGGAAGCCTCCCTCACCTCCTCGTTCTCGTCCGTCTCCTCCCCGTTCTCCTGCTGCAGCTTTGGCCTCTTCTTAAAGGCCTCCTTCTCCGGGCTGCCAGGAAGAGACGGGATGAACCCCGGTGACAGGGGAGCCCTGGCACACGGTCCCCTTAGACCATACATCCCCAACACCCTCCATCTCAGAGCCCTTCAGGAACCCAGCTTCACTGCCCTCCAGAGAGACGGGCCAGGCAGTGTTACCAGATGGGGAGACTGAGGCACAAGGAGGGGAAGGGACTCACCCAAGGTCATGTGGCACGTCAGAGGCAGAGCTGAGAAAAGAACCCAGGAGTCCTGATTCTCTGCTGTATGGCTTTGGCTTCCCAGGGATGGGGCAGGACAATGTCTGGACCAGCAGGGCTGATGGGGGCTGGAGGGTGCCAGGGCTGGAAGCCAAGGGAGAAGTGGGCATCCCAATAGCCATAATAATGAAGAGCCAGGGGTGGGAGCACCCAGAACAGCCCCCCCCCCTCTGTCCCCAGCAAGGAGTTGGCCATCACCTCTTCCTCCGCTGCCTGGTCTCCTTCTTCAGCCGCTCCAGGTCCTGCTTGGCCCGCCGGAGGACTTCGGTGGCCTCTGCCTCCATGGAGACCACGGGGCTGCTGAGCGCCCCCAGGCCTGGGCCTGGAGACGAGCCCAGGGAGTACGGGGGCCTGGAGGAGACCCGCGACAGACTCCGGCGGAGCGACTCGTTCATGGCTTCGCTCTCCAAGAGCTTTGTCCTGGGGATCGGAGGGGCTTTTGGTTACGGAGATCTGCTGCCCTGGGCAGATGTCCAGACACCCCAGGGGAAAAGACACCCCCTCCCCCCAACCTCTAAGGAGGGGTGACCGGGAGAGTGTGTGTCTGGAACCTAAACTGCCCTCGCTCAGCTTGGTCAAAGGGGCTCAGGGCTCTGCTCCCGGGGAGGGGGGCTGCAGAAGGACATCGCAGGGAAGGAAAGCTGGCATGGCCACCACTAACCATCTGCATGCCTCTTGTGGGAGCAAAGAGTCACAGCAGATGCCACTTCACAGATTTAGTGCCTTCCCTTAGATGGCAATGCAGCCCAGGCCTCGTCACAAAGGCCCCAGGGCTTCCCACCAGGCCTGAACGCTAACGGGAGAGAAGCAACCCTATGGCCGACAGCCAGTTCTCAACAGCCACGGTGATACGCTGACATGGCAGCCTAAGGGTTAATCTTCAGCAGCGGCTGCGCTAGACAGGGTGGGGCACCTCTGTTTTCTAGCATTACGGACAGGGGTCTGGATCCTCAGCGGGAGGGGGGTAAATCGGCATTGCTCCAGGGACCCCAGTGGGACAAAGCTGATTTTACACCAGCTGAGAATCTGGCCCAGAATGAGTGAGGGGATTCCTGTCTCCGGGGTTGTCAGTTTCTCCAGCACGGAATCCACATTTATGAGCAGCACTAGCTATCAGACTGCATTTCAATGTACCCCTGGGAGGCATTTAAGTCTGGATCAGCCAAGGCTCCAGAGAAAGCTTGGGAGCACAAGGGCCGGACAGGACGCCCTACAGGATGGAGACATTTCCATCTCGAATGTGGGGCTTTTATTTATATTTCAGCAGCACCGAGAGAGACGGGATCAAGGCCCTGTTGTGCCAGGTGCTGCACACACCCGTGAGACGGGCGCTGCCCCAAAGTGCCGACAATCTAAATGGTCGCATCAGACCAAAGGCAAGAGAGAGGGGAAGTGACTTGCCCAAGGTCATTGGCAGAGCTGCGATGCCAGCCTACTATTTGAACCCAGTGCCCGCGGCACCGGGAGCGGCAGAGCCAGAGAGGTAATCTGGGCCTCCAGAGCCCCAGGTCAGCAGCCCCCCCGCTAGCCCGCACTGCCTCTTTGCAGGTCCTCTCAAGCTGCACGCGATACGTGGCCCCCCCAGACGGGCGGAAGGAGAGAACGTGGCCCACGCCCACCTGAGCTCCTCGATCTCCCGGATGTAGTTCTGGATCAGGGCGCCGATGGCCTCGTTGCCATCACCTGGAGGGACAGAATTAGGATCACGGACTAGATCAGAAACTCCTAGCAGCTGGGCTGCCACTCAGCTGCCCTTGGACCTGAGCTCCGGGGTGGCTGTAATTTTCGTGGGACCGATCCGCATGCCCCACCTCGCATACACATCCTCCGGAGGTGCCCATCCTCACCTGCCTTGGCCAGTATCAAATTGGCCTCCTGGCTCATCAGGTGGGTGACCCGGCTGTTGATGGCATCAATGGCCTCCTGCATGGCCTTCACCCTCATGCGCAAGGTGGCATTCTCCTTCTGGAGCATGGCGTTCTCCTGGAACAAGTCACTGTAGCCCTCGGCGCCGTCCTCCCCGATCACACGTTTGCCCTGCGGGGAGAGGAGAAAGGGAGATGCAGAGAGGGCAAAGCCACAGCGTCCGTCAGCCCTGGCCGAACCCAGCCGGCCACGTGCTCAATGGCGCCGCACTGAGGAAGATGGGTAGGGTAACCCTACGTCCCGTTTCGGCTGGGACAAGTCCCTTTTTTAAGCCATGTCCCGGGCGTCCCGACTTTTTTTTTGGCAAAAGTGGGCATTTGTCTCCAAGGGCAAACGGGACAAACACCCAGTTTTGTCAAGAAAGTGGGGTGCAGAGGAACGTGGGGGGGAGGCCGGGATCCAGCAGGGGGCAGGCAGGGCTCGGGTGAGCAGCGACGCCAGCCCCAGCCTTTGGGAAATAGTCGACCTATCCCATATGTGCTTTGCTGCTCGCCCCAGCCCTGCCTACCCTCTGCACAGGGATGGGGGGCTCGCGTGAGTGGCTCAGGCCAGCCCCACATGGGGGGAGGGACTCAGGCGAGTGGCTCGAGGCAGCCCCGTGGGGGGCGGGGGAGGAGGAGGAGGGGCTCAGGCCAGCCCCACGGGGTGTTCTGGTTTCCCTGTGGGAAATATGGTCACCTTAAAGATGGGTCACAGCAAGAGGAGCAGGGAAAAGGTAGAGACTCAAAAAATGGCAGGCGTGCCCGTGGGAAGGCCGTGCTCGGGGGACGGCAGAAACAGGGAGCAGCTGACATGCTGTAAGTGCCTTTTACTCAGGTAAGGTTCTGATCTGAGCCCCATGATGGCAGGAGCTGAGCACCTCCCAGTTTAATGCATTTACCCTCATGCACTCCCAGTGGGCAGGGCAGTGCTCTGACCCCGGCTGGGCAGATGGGGATTGAGGCCCTGAGGCTGAGGGAGTTGCCCAAGGTCACACGGGGAGTCTGTGGCAGAGCAAGGAATTGAACGCAGGGCTCCCAAGTCCCAGGCCAGTGCCATGACCACTGGGCCATCCTTCCTCTCGGGCTGGGGAGATACATGACTCAGCTCAATAGCAACCTCTGGCTGCTTAAGGGCTGGTGCTCATGGGAAACCAGTCCAGACAAGCTCAGCATGAAGCAGGATGTCTGATATGCCGCACAGGACAGGGATATAAAGCAGGAGGTGCCTTCCCAGCTCCGAAAGATACCCTGAAGCCTTCTCCCTGTTCAGACATGACATACAGCCCACCTCGCCATAGTCCCTTGCATCCTACCCACAAACTACAGCACCATTGAAACACAGCCATCTGTGGAGCCCAGTGGGGTGGAGCCCAGTGCCACAGCATACACCGCACCCAGGAGGGCATGGTGCTGGCCAAGACCAGCAGAGGAGTAGCTGTACACACAGCATGGGGCCAGATCTGTGCAGGGGAGGCAGGAATACTTTCCCCATGCCATTCGAGGCTGTGTTGCTACAGCTGGGATTTGAACCTGTGACAGCGAGGAGTCCAGGTCATACCCAGGCTTTGTACATGCAAGTAGGTCTCCCTCTAGCAGCCAGCCCCAGCAACCACAACAGCCTGCCACAAACTCAGTTAGTGGAGTTACTCCATTAGCCCAAGCGGCAGGGGCCGGCGTGGAAGGTCCTGGGTTCGATCCTCGCTGGTGACCCGAGTGGGCCGTACACACACGAGGCTTCACCTGCTCAGCCGCCCCTTACCGCCTTGTACTCCATGAGCTCCATCTGGAGGCGGGCAATCTCGGCCCGCAGGGCGCTGATCTGCTGGCTGGTTTTGTCCTGGTTCACCACCACCTTGTTCTTGATGTTGCGAGCCCGGTTGGCGTACTTGAGCGTGTTTAAGGTCTCCATGAAGTCCCGGTCAGAGGGGCTGATGCAGGCGATCATGATGGTTTGGCTAGGGAGGACGGAGAGCCAACGGGGTCAGCTGGAGCTGCCATCAAACAATGCAGCACCTGGGCCACGTCAGATCAGCCAATTCCAACGCTGGCACATGGGTGCCTATTGGCAGCTCCAGCCACAACCCCCTTTGGCCTTTATTTACTTTATAAACGGGGTGTGGGCCCCTTCCACCCTGGGCCGGCACAGGCTGGGAGTGTGGCTCAGGCAGCAGCCTGCTTTGCGCTGGCAAAGAGAACCCTGGGTGGCCTCCCCTGCTCATTACAAAGTGGTGTTCAGGGAGTCGCCACCCCGGGCAGCCCACGGCAGGGCATTCGGGGCATCACTGAGACAGGAAGGGGGAGGGATTAGAGCAATCCCGTGCTGGGAAACTCAGCTGCCAAGTCCCAGATCACGAAGGGCTCAGACGCATTTTGCAAGAGCTAATTCCACGAAAGCTGCCTAATTGCGTCTGGGGCCCGGGACCAAGAGAGCCGAGATAATTACCTTCGAAAAGTCACTATGGAGACTCCACCGGACCCTCAGCAACACGCCACCCCAGGAAACCCACACGGCACTTCAGGTCCATCCCTGAGCCCGACCGGCCCTCCTGTTACTCAGAAATCCCCCACCCGCCTCAGGCAACACTCCCAGGGTGCAGACCCAGCGAGGGCACAGCTCTTCCATTCTGGGTCACACACACCCAGCTGAAGCTGACACCCGCTGGGTGACCCCACGCCCTGGCTCAGGGTGCCTGTTACCTGTTCCCCCCAAGCGAGTCCTGGAGGAGCCGGGTCAGTTTGGAGTCTCGGTAGGGTACGTGCACCGCTTTCTTGCTCTGGTCTCCAAGGGCGCTTATGACGTTTCCCAACGCCAGCTGCCAACAAAAAACGGAAGGGACTGAGTTTTCGCCCCGTGCTGGGGAGGGCCCCTCCCTGTAGAAAACAAAGTTCAGGGTGATCAGAGCCACCTCTTTCCAGGGAGCGGGGGGCTCTGGACCAATGCACTAGCAGCCAGTCAGTGCAGCTATACCAGCCAGCCAGTGTGCAGCCCCTCTCCTGCCTCCACGTTATTCCTGAGTCCCCAGATCCAGGAATCTACCCCTACTGGGGACAGTGCTGGGTAGCGCAGCTAGTTGCCCCATCCCTCACCACCGAGTCCACCGCGCGACCCCTAGTGGTGACCCGTGGTGGCTCAGTCTGGGAGCTAGTGAGCCAGGCAGGGTCTGTCTGTGTCCAGCAGCCCCTTTATATCCACTGCAGCCTGTCCCAGTCTCCTCCACCCGCTAAGAGCCTACCAGGCCGCAGTTGATGGAGATGCCCTCCTTGGCTCTCTCGCCCGTAGCTCCCGTCCGCTTCAGCCTCTCCGAGCCAGCCAGGTCGACGAAGTGGAACTTGGCGGTGAGGGTCTCGTACTCGCTGGTGGCCTGGGATCCCTCTGGAAGGCCGGTCACCTGGCAAGCAGACAGGCTGCAGCGTCAGCGCCTCCCGCAGGGGAACGGGGCTTTATCCCTCTGCTATGATAGATCCCAACCCGCCCCCTCGCAGAGCAGCCCGCTGCGGCTCCGCTGTCAACCAGCACGTGGCAGGGAGACGTAGGAACTAGCCTGACAGCGGCTCACGCCTGCCGTGCTGTGGGGCGAAGGGCGCTCCCCTGTCCCTCTCGCGCAGTCTCACCAGGTCGGGCTGGGCACAGACTCGCATTTGGCACAGGTGGATGGTGAAGATGGCGTGGGAGCGGGAGCTCTGGACATTCATCTGGGTGCTGGCGGTTGTGCGAGACAGAGCTCCCTGCTTCAGGCACTGGATCAGCTGCAACAACAAGGAAAGGGTTCAAAGAAATGTCCACCCCAGCCTGCTGGGAGGTGGGGAGATGCCAGAGTGGGGAGGGCACCCTAGGTCAATGTGCCATAGTCACCCTGGGATGGGGGCAGCCGAGCCCCTGCATGGCATGCAGGCTCTCCTGCCGAGCCATCCAGGCCCGGGTGCCAGGGCCCCGCGCTGGGAGATCCCTGCCCAGTGGCCACAGGGAACAAGGGAGCAGGCACTGTAGGGAGACCCCGGAACAGCCCCGCTCACGAGTCACCAGGAAAGCCAAACCCCAGGCAAGAGGCCAGGGCGGAGGCTAACTCAGGGTCTGTGTGCTCGGAGACGGGATTGGGAACCCGCCCATGCACAGCCATGGCGAGTAACGTGACACTCTACAGACCGAGGCCCTGGTGTGCTAGGTGCTGTACAAATGCTGAGAGACCACCCCAGCCCCAGCCCCACGCAACTGACAGAGAAGGGACTTGCAAAGGTTACGCCGCAGCAAGTGGCCCGGTGGGTAACAACCCAGCTCTCCCAGGGCCCAGCCCAGAGTCCTAAGCACTGATCTACGCTGCCCCCTGTGCTCTCTGCTGCACACGAAGTGTCCAGGGGCAGCAGAGGAGGCATTTGACCTCCAGGTCCTGAGGGTCGTTTCTGCTATCCCCAGTGGCTGGGAGACGTTCCCGCTCACAGACAACGCACAGGGCAAGGGCTTCTCCAGGACCAACCCCCTCCATGCGCTTGTGCCAGGAGCTACCCACTTGAGGCAGCAGTAGAGACGCGTCCCGGCTTCACGTGCTCACAGTCCTGTCTTTGGGCCTGACTCATCTCCCCTGGGACCAGAGCCTCCTGCAGCGATGCCTGGTTAACAAACGGCTCGTACTGCGTGCTAGGTGAGCGATTCCCTCGCCCCGGCGCTACAGGATGGGGGCTGCATTCCCACCCCCCCTTCGCCCCAGGACGCTGCTCCCATGGGAGACAGGTACCACGTGCCAACGACACAAGGGGGCATGGGAGGGCTGGGCATGGAGCCCAGACGCCTGCCCTCGGGTAACAGGGGACGAGCACGTGGGCACTGAGGATGCCAGCGGGATGGCTCTCGCTAGGCCCTGCACCACATGGCACAGAGGGCAGGAGCGGGGGCCTGGAGAGAAGGAAGGATCCAAGCACACAGATTGAAGGGGTAGGGAGTGAATCATAGAATATCAGGGTTGGAAGGGACCTCAGGAGGTCATCTAGTCCAACCCCCTGCTCAAAGCAGGACCAATCCCCAGAAAGATTTTTACCCCAGTTCCCTAAATGGCTCCCTCAAGGATTGAGCTCACAACCCTGGGTTTAGCAGGCCAATGCTCAAACCACTGAGCTATCCCTCCCCTCTGGGGACTGGCAAGGAGAGAGTTAACTCTGTCCAAGCTGGGCTCCCTTCTTGCTGCAAGGGGGGCTGCTGAGTGTGGGCAACAGGAGAGGGCTGGGATCAGCAGGGGGACAATTCTCCTTCGAGGGGGGGCTAGTAGAGCAGTTTTTTGGGGGGGGGAGGGAAAATCCATTCACAGTCCATCCCCCTCCGCCCCTCCAGACCAGCTTTGGGAGCAGGGGCACAGTTGTACCGCGAAGCCACCACAGGAAAATCCAAAGCGTTCGGCATCCTGGTGCAGTGCCCTGATGCCACCCAGGGGCGCATCAGCCGGGCACATGTCAATGCCACACCCTGAGTGTGTCTGTCCCAGGGCGGCGGCAGCCAGAGCCTCGGACAGCTGGCTAGGAGAGCTTCTGCCCTGGGGCTGGGGCACGCTAGCGCCTGACTCCCCTTGTCGTCACTGGGGGCTCTGCCCCTCACAGCACCCGGCCCCTCCATTCTGCCCCTGCCCGCTCTCCGGCGATCCAGAGCAGCCGACCCCCCCGCAGCAGCCAGGTCCCGGGCGTCACCCACCTCATCCTGGGAGCTGATGAGGCGGGAGGTGACACCCGTGGTGTAGATGCTGCCGCTGGCATCCTCATGGATTTTGATGTTGGACTTGCGGTGGCGGGAGTCAGGGTCCCGGGCACTGTCGAACAGGTCCAGGATCTCCTCGTTGTAGAGCTGTGGGGGAGGGAGACAGGGCAGCGGGTTACTGGGCGGCACGAGGCTTGCTGCAGAGCCTGGCATGGGGCTTCACAACTTACCTCCCGCCACTGCGGGGTGCACAGGGGCCGTGCTCAGACCCCTGGGGCCTCCTGGCTCCCTCCAGGTAACCCGACCTCCCCCATATGCCTCCTGGGTCGTCCCCCCCACCTCTCCTCCAGGTACTCCCAACCTCCCCCCCAATGCCTCTTGGGTCCCCCCCCTCCTCAAGGCCTCCCCTACCCAGCACACGCAGAGCAGCACAGTGCCAGCGTGCTGTCCCGATGATCCCTAGCTAAGGGCACAGACTGGAGCAGTGAGTTCCCCAAGGCCATGCGCCAAACCAGTGGCAGAACCAGGAATAGAAAGAACCCAGGCATCCTAGCTCCCAGGCCATGCCCACTAGGCCTTGCTCTCTCCTTAAAAGCTCTCAGAGAGCAGACAGGAGGCCGAGGAGCCAGCTCACCGCACCTGGCATTCCCCCCATCGCCATGGCCGTCAGTCACCCAGCACTGTCCGTACGTCTGGGGACCCTGCTGTCCCCCTAGTTATCTGGGACTAGAGTCCGAGCAGGGTAATTATCCAGAGCCCAGCAAGTCAGGCCTGGCCCGCCGGGGGTGGGGTGGGGTGGGGGGTGGGGTGTCATCACTGACAGATTGACCTGCCCCGGTGGAGAAAGGGGCTAATTAGGGCTCCAAGCCGGGAGGTCCCCAAAGGCAGGGAAGCCAGAGCCAATTCTGCACCTTGCCCTGGATTAGCTTTGCAAGCAAGCGGTGTATCACCAGCCCAGCTACTGCTCCCCTGCTGGGAGCAGGAGCAACATGGAAGGGGCGAGCACTGAGCAGAAGGCGGCGGCGGAGGAGAAATGGATTTAGTGCCTGTGGCTAATCGGGGGAAGGGGCAAGAACAGCAGGGCAGGTGCATTGAGCCCATCCCAGTCACTACAGGGCAGGAGAACGGGTGGGCTCAGAGGAAGCCCCCTGAAGGCCCAGGTCCAGAGGGGCTATGTAGTGGCTCCTCCTTGGCAGAGCAGCGTAGAACAGACAGGCTTCACCCCATCTACGATATTAACAGGCCCCTCTTTACCCTAATATGCAAGCACCTAACAATCTACCGTATTTATCCTCACGCCTCATTGTACAGATGGGGAACGGAGGCCAGAGAGACCAAGGGACGTGCCCAGAGAGTTACCTTGGGCATGCATGGCAGAGCAGGGAGGAAAACCCCAGGTCTCCGAAATCCTGCCGTAGGGCTGATCCAGGCTGTGACCCTACACGAGGGATAGGTAAAGTGACCCGGCCGTCCCCCTTCCCCAGCCACCACCTGCAGATGGGATCCTGCCCTGGAGTGGTGGGCGTGCCTGGCCTCCCATTCCTTCGCCCGGCTGGCTGACAGTTCTATGGGTGGCACAGGCTGGGACCTGCCCATTTGCGTAAGTGACGAGAATCCAGCGAATCATTAACAGGGTGGGTGGTGCGCTGAAGTCCCAGAAGGAAGCTGGGCTGGGGCCTCACTGCTTGTGGTGCTAGACAGGCTGCAGATCTCAACCTGGGCCTCTCGCCCACCCGGCCTTCGCCAGAGATGCTGGGAGGCCATGTTCCGATCACAGGGTCTGGGCCCTGGCCCAGGACACAGAGTGGAGCAGTGAGTTCACCAAGGCCACATGCCAAGTCAGGGGCAGAACCAGGGGTAGAAGCCAGGAGTCCTGGCACCTGGCTGGCATTAGGCCCGTACGCAGTTCATTGCAAGGATCCCAGCTCAGGGGCTAGCGGGAAAGCACCGCAGAGCGGCTCTGAAGATAAGGCTAATCCGTTCCACTGTCCCTGGAAGTTAGCTCCAGAGGAGTAAAGCCTCCCCTCTAATGAACCTGCCCAGAGAGGTCACAGGACACGGGTAAGAGCACAGCAGATACAACAGCACAGGTAATTACCTTGCATGCTGGCAGCCTCGGGAGCTTTAACGGACCCCCACTATCACCCCAACGAGAGCACCTTTTATTCCAGCTGTGCATACCACGGCGCCGAGATGCAGCCACCTCTGGGGTGGAGGGCAGCTATCAGCACACCCCACTGCGGGAGAGGGGACATTGGGGCAAACCAGTCCCCACAGGACTGCGCTACCCTGCTGGGTTTGCAGGGAGCGTGGGTGTTCAGCGTGGAGACGACAGGCGCTATAGGCCAGCTGAGCCGGTCCCTGCATGCGTAGTGATGTTCTGGCAAAGCAGCCAAGCAGGCAGCTAAAGAAGGCCTTATCTACCCTGGCCATCTCGTGCAGCTGCAGCCAGCCAGCCAGCCGAGGAGCCGGTAGTGTGGCCTAGTGGCTAGAGCACTGGCCTAGGACTACAGAGACCTGGGTTCTGGTCTGTTCCCAGCTCTGCCACTGGCCTGCTGGGTGAGTGACTCCCCCTCTCAGTGCCTCAGTTTGCCCATCTGTAAAATGGGATCATGATACTGATCTTCCTTTGTAAAGCACCTTGAGCTCTCCTGAGGCAAAGCGCTAGATACCAGCTGGGTCTCGATGATGCGACGGTAAAGCCTGAGCTCTGCCTACACTAGGGCCTTCGCGGTCACTGTGATTCTGTGGATCGCCTGGAGCGAGCAAGGCTGGGCACAGCCTGCCGGGGGAATACGAACGGGTGACTCTGAAATAGACCAGAGGGGTTTGTCTGGCGGAAACTCCTGCCTCATGCTGGGACTGGAGGCTCCAGAAGCCCAGACATCTAAGTTTCTGAAACTATTTAACAGGCAAAAATATCCTGACCAGAAAACAGACAGGACACAATAAACTCAGCAGGCAGCCCCCAGCTCCAGCACTGCCAGTGTCATTAACCCTTGCAGCGCTGGAGTCTCTGCTGTCGCCCCAGCAGCCTCTGGGCTTTGTCAAAGCTTCTCTATAGCCGAGAAGCTAGCATCTGCCAGCCCGGCCTTCAGACTGGACGGCTTCTGGTGCTGAACCTACAGAGCTGCAGCAAGGCCAAGGAGAAGGGTTTTCAGATGTAGCTCCTCTTAGCCTAGGTGGGATGGTTCAGTCCACGTAAAGGGTCCACCAGCCACCCCGTGGCAGCCACGGCGTTGGCCAAGTTTGCACAAACTCTCCACATGCCAGTGCAGTGGGGCCAGATCCTCAGACATAGCTTCATTGAAGTCACTGGAGTTACCCAAGCCCATAAACTCTAACAGGGCGTTCCCAAAGTGGGTGTCGCTGGGAGGAAAGGGATCGAGCAAAGGGAAATGTAGGCTGAATAGCAGGAGGTTTCGACAACAGCGAGATCTCCTTTGGCGACTTACGCGGTGGGAGTCCCAGCACCCTGTGGCATTCACAAGCAGGACTGGCTGGCTCTGGGGAAGATGGGATCTCACAGGGTTCACTGCAGCACTTGTGTCGGATCCTATAGCTCATGCCCAGGGCTGGGCAGTCACACAACGCTGCTGGCGGAGGGGCACTCCCCGCCGTACTGAATGAGAAGCAGGGTTAACCACCACTCAGAATAGCCTCGCCCCGACAAAGGGATTTCAAAGGAGGTGCCAATGAGCAGGAAGTCTTCCCGCGTCCTGCTTCCGTGCCAGCTCACAGGCACTCAGGGAAGAGCCAAAGCCCTGCCAAGGCTAGAGATCCTTGGGAACACGGTCGCACTTCCGGCTGCTTCAGATCTGGGGCAGAAGAGATGAGGAGGGTGTCATGGAAGCCGGGAAGGTTTCCTATTGGGGTAACTTACCCAGCCAGGTACAGGGGTCTGAAGTCATACGGGTCTCAACTCTTTGCCCAGATGGAGAAAATGGAGCTCAGAGACTTTCCAGGGGGAACTCTGTGCTCTAGTGGTTTGGGCCTGATCATCTGGAGATGTGCAATCCACTTCTGGTTCGGACCCAGGCTTGCCTGATCTTTGGCCAGTCACTATCTGTACCTCCATTGTAAAATGGACCATTGGTATTTATCTAATTCATCAAGGTGTTGTGAAGCCCAAGAAAATACTCCTCTGAAGGGATAGATATACAAGGATCATTGAGGGCACTGTGTCAGCAGTGGGATTAGACTCAGGACCTCCCTGCTCCCAATCTTTCAGTCCTTTCTAGGCTATATAGCCTTACAGCAGATGCTTTCTCCTCTACACTTTCCAACAGGGGAGGCATTTCTATGTTGAAGTGGGACTAGTTTTCAGATCACTTGAGATTTTACACATTCTAAAAAAAAAGCTCAAGTTTCAGGATTCCATGAAATTATGCAAAAGTGATTTGGCAAAATAGTGTCACAGTGGTTTTCCGTGATTTCACAAAATCCCTCTCACCCAGCTCTAGTCACTAAACACAAGGATGGCATAGTCTGGATCGATTATACCACAGCACACATTTCTCTATCAACATGATCCGAAAGTAAAATGCAAAGCCAATCCTTTGAAAAGCTCCTGGCTTTTCCACATGCGTTTGGGGCATTACCAAAATAGAAACTTTGTCAGAACAGTGGGGCTAGCTATATACAGCCTTCCTGCATTCGCCCAGATAAGTCATTCTAAACCCATTCCTGTCCTGAACTGCTGATGGATGCTGCATTTGGTTTTTTCATATTCCACCCCAGAACTAGCTGCGTGTGGGTAAGAGCTGAAGCAATCACAAAGTACACAGTCTGCAAGGCATGATGGGATCGTTCTAAATGAAAGGTGCAATAAGAAAGGTTTGGATAATGATAGGAACATGCTAAAATTAGGCTCTGGAGACTGAGAAACAGGGCAAAGAGGTGGGAAGGGCCAGTACGTTACTTTCAAGGTGATGAGAAAGCCTGAAGCAATAGATGGGGTGGAAGGCGCTTGAGAATTCCTGCTCAGCTGGGGAAGGCTGGGAAAACCTGCATCCTTTGTACAGAAACTGGACTTTGGCCCAAATCTGGATGCAGACAAGTGGATGCAGAGTACACGGACTGCAGTGGAGCCAGCCCTCCAGCTCCCAGACACAGAGGGGGCACAGATAACCAGCACCACTGCCTCCCAGAGAAGCCAGAACATCAACAGTCAGCACCATTTTATGTAGGGCCCACAGCACGTGCCCCCCTGAAGCAGTGCATGAGCAGCTGTGGTTTGCGGTCGCTGGGACAGACACCCCCACCCATACCCTGTTCCGGGGTGTGGGAATGGCAGCTCCTCATGTTCTGGGGCCCCAGCTTGCTCCCCCCTCGCTCACACCCACCTCCAGGAACTGGGCGCTGACTTTGAACTCTGGCACGGCTGTGCCACGCTCCTGCGCTGCCCGCTTGCGCCGCTCGATGCCGCTGAAGAGATGGGAGATGGCCCGCGGGATGATCCCGTGCTCCTCCTCCGAGATGTTTGTGTCAAAGCCGGTGCCCATGGTGTACGTCTTCCCAGCGCCGGTCTGAAAGGGCACAGGACGGGCACTTAAGACAGCCCCAGGGCGCATCAACCTAAGAGCAGCCCCCTGCAGCTCCAGCCCTGGGCTGCCAAACCCAACCTGCACCCGCCCCTCCCTGACTATTCCCCAACAGCTCTGTTGATGCCCCAAAATCCCAACCCACGGCCCCCCCAATATTCCAGCCCTGGGCCTCTGCCCCTGCACCCCACCAACGAGCCTCAACTCCGACCTGCAGGCCCAGCCAAGCACCTTCCCGCATGGCTTTGCTGGCGCAGCCAGATAGCCCACAACTGCTAACAGCCGAGCCTGGCTTCAGTGCAACAGCCCAGGTTTACCGCCGAGACACAGGACGGGGACAGCCGGTACCTGGCCATACGCCAGCACAGTGGCATTGTAGCCTTCGAAGCAGCCCTCGATGAGTTTGCTGACGCAGGTGGTGTAGATCCGCTCCTGCCACGTGTCCAGGTCGAACACAAAGTCATAGGTGAACGCCTTGTCCTTTCCCAGCAGCACCTGGGGCTCCCCAGGCGTCACTGAAGTGCAGATGTGGCATCCCTCAATCTTCTCCTTTGACAGCTGGGGACGGATCCTGCCAGCGGGAGAAGACAGACAACTGAGGACACAACAATCTTACTTCTCCCAGAGCACCCTGCATCCCTGCAGCAAGGGGGACCACCTTGCCCACCAGTGAAATGCAGCCACCTCTGGGCTGCAACCTGACAGCAGCTGCTTAACCACACAAAGTAACAGTCTGGAACAGGAATACCACACCCAGGTGAACCTGCGGGATGCAGGCTTTAGAAAGGCAGCTGGAATTTGGTCAGGGTGGCCCCCCGACTCTTGAGACTAATGCAGTAAGATACTTAGAGACCACACAAAGGGTAGGGACCGAGGTGTTACTGTCACCTCAATGTTGCTGGTTCAAATCCCCCCAGTCAGTAGCTACTGACAGCAATTCCCATGTGATGGTTGCTTGGCCCGTAGCAAGTGATATTGGTGGGCCCCAATATACACACACTGGTATATGAGGGACAGTAAATTGTGGGGGAAGGTTTATGGAAAATATCCTTCTGCTATTACAAAAACAGTTCCTTATGATTATTGGTCTTGCAGTAGCTCATAGGAGCCCAAGTTATGGATCATGACCCCCTGGGGCCAGGCGCTGTACAAACACAGAACAAGAAGAGGGTCCCTGCCCCAAAGAGCTGCTGATCAATTGTGAGACAAGAGACCCCAGGCGGCTGCTGACAGACGACGAGCACAAGGAAACACGGCCCTGCCCAAGGCTAACAGAAGTCTTAGGGCTGGTCCACACTGAGGCGGGGGATCGATATAGGAAACGCAACTTCAGCTACGAGAATAGCGTAGCTGAAGTCGACGTTTCCTATATCGAACTAAAAGTACTTACTTCGGGTCCACGCGGCGCAGGCAGGCTCCCCCGTCGACAGCGCTTCCTCCTCTCGGCGAGCAGGAGTTCCGCAGTCGACGGGGGAGCGCTTCTGGGATCGATCTATCGCGTCCAGATGAGACGCGATAAATCGATCCCAGAAGATCGATCTCTACCCGCCGAATTAGGCGGATAGTGTGGACCAGCCCTTAGAAGCACCTTTCCTATTTATTAATGGCTCCCTGGCCTAGTCAGACGCCTATCTCCCTCCTCCTCACATTCTGCTAGAAAGAGCAAGACCCATGTTTTCAGCACTGGCCTCTGATTCTGGAGGCTTCTCTTTCTGGGGAGCCCATTTTGAGACAATTGGGGCCCAATTCCCAGAGGTACTGACTGTCCCGCAGCTCCCACTGACGTCAGCTGGATTTCCTTGTGCTCAAACCCTCTGGAAAAAAAAAATATCAAGGCCCACTGTGTCTCAGGCTGGGCCCCCCAGAAGCAGAGGCACCCCAAATCCGTGGCTGCTATTGAAAGTTTGTGTTGACCAGCTCCCATTTTCATTTGCACAATAAGTGGGTCAGGTCAGAAGATGCTGGATGCTCCCTAAAGACTGTTCCCAGGGGCAACTTGGGCCCTCGGGTGGATTATTTCTCCTTCCAGACCTCTCTCCCACTCCTTTACTGCTTGCAACCCCTCACCCCATTAGATACGTAGGGGTCCCAGCTGCTAATTTATGGCAGTGGGTGCATCAGAGTGTCCTAACTGGAATACGGGTTTGGATGACCTGGGCACGTACAAACTACTAGGACAGGTAACACCTGGTTTAGATATGCAGATCCTCAATCTGCAAGGCATAGGTACGTAGCCCCCCACATCTGCGCACAGCCCCAAACTGCACACCCAATTCAGGGATCTAGAAGAATGCATGCTCACTCATTTAAAATGTTATTTATAAATTCCTAGAGGGACCATTCTGATCACACAGTCTCATCTCCGGCATAACACAGGCTTTCCCCAGTAACTTCGGAATCAATCCCATGATATGTGGGTGAGCTAAAGCAGATGTATTAGAGATGCACATCCTTGATTTCAAAGCTTCAAGGGATGGAGTATCCACCACAGCCCTGGGTAAGTGGTTCTGGTGTCTACTTACCCTCACTGTTCAAATAAAACACAAACCTGTGCTTTATGTCCAGCCTGAATTCATCTGATGTCAGCTCCCAGCCGGTAGAACTCATCGTTCCTTTGTCAGATAGACTACTGCAGTGCACATGTTCAATCCACATCATTAAAAGCTCCCTTGACGCAGTTTCCCATCGTACAAATTCGAGGCTTAAACATTTTTGCCCAAAATCAGTCATTAAAAATAAACCCTGGGGTAATCCGAATATTGCTAATCAAAACAGACAAGGGAAAGAGACAATACAAACCCCACATGAGCGAGACCGGGGAAGCCAGAGATGAAAATCAACCCAATCTGAGCCAGGAAGGGAAGAGCTCGGCTAAGGGTCTTTTCAGTACTCGCTCTCAAGTTCTTCATTACCTTCTAAATCACAGCGCTGAAGGCCAGAAGAGACCATGAGGCAGTCTGACCTCTGTAGCTCACAGGCCATCAGCGCCACCCCAGCATCCGCACAACCCAAATCAGATCAAGTAATCGTAATTTCACACACACACCTAAAATACTGCTGTTACACGGGAATCAACAAAGAGAAATGTACTGCTAACAAAATGACCTGCAGCTTTGCTTGTGTAAGCGGGGGAATGGTCCCGCTATTGTGGGGAACTTTCCTGGCTTCTGCACTACCCCGGTGAAGTGGGCTAGCGAAAGGATCCGAGTCCTCGCTCCCACTTCCTTTACCCAGAGGCCTCCCTGCCCTTGAGGACTCCCCTTCCACTCTCCTGTCTGGCAGAGTCCTCGTAAACCCCGACAAGGCTGGGCCCAGGATTCCTGGGGGGCTTGACCCCCAACCCTGCTGTGGTCACCTAGGACAGGGGCTAGGGTGTCCCCACTCCGGGGTACTCTCTTTGCACTGGGCACCTCCCTGACCCACTGATCATTTTATACAATCTAAAGCAAATACAAATTGTTTAATTAACAATTATTTTAAAAAAAAAAAAGAATAAGGAAAAACGGGAAAGGTTAAAGGAAACACATCACCCTGCTCTGAGGCAGGGAATATCACAAGCAGTGTCTCTGGAACGTCAGGGCAGTTCACAGTCTGTTCCTTGTAGGTCCCGGGCCTCCTTCTCAGGCCCTGGCTGTGCTGCAGGGACGCTGTGGGTTGGACACTTGCTCTGGCGGTGGCCACACGCTCTCAGGCTCTAGGTGGCAGGACCCTTCTTCCCAGCGTCGCCCCCGCCCTGTCAGGGTTACGATCCCCCTCCAAGTCTGGCCTGCAAGGCCTCTTGGCTGAGGTATCTCCCTGCGCTGGGCCCACTGCCAGGGTCCCCCTCACTCTCCCCAGCTGCTCACCGCACCCAGCTCCGGACTGCTCCAGCCCCAGCTCCAGCTCCACTCTGCCTCAGCACGGCTGCTGCTGCTGCTCTGCCTCCAGCTCCCTGAGCTGCTTCTCTGGCCTCTCTGGCTCTGGTTGCTACAGCTCTGCCCCCAGGACAGGTCTGCTCTGCAGGCTGCTTCTGTAACTCTGCCTTGGGGCTGCAGCTCTGCTCCCAGCAACTTAGCTCAGGCCCCTCTCTGTCCTGGCTGTGCTCTGGCTTTGGGGCTGCGCCTCTGGCCCCTCTGGATCTGGCACGGTTCTGCTCTCCAGCTCAGCTTGGGCCCCTGCTTTCTCCTTAGCTCGGCCCCACTCAGTCTGACCCAGGCAATTCCAGCTCACACGGAGGACGGGACCTCCCTGGCCTCCTGACCCTCTGATTAGCCTGTCAATCAGGCTGATCTGGAGCATTGGCCTCTCCCCATTGTTCCTGGGGACTGTCAGTCTCAGACTCCTGATTTGCCATCGACCCTTCCCCTTTTAGTGCTGGGAGCTAGCCAACCAAAACACCCCCACTGAATGTTAGTAAGGGGGCAACAGTCCCCTTACACTTGGTAAAACAGCTGCTTTTGCTGAGATTTTAAAGTCTCCTATTTTCAGGGGATCGGCCTGGCAGCTCTGAAGCTGGCTTGCCTGGGAAGAATCAGGGAGAAAAAACATGACACCAAATACCCTGATAAAAACTCTTTTTGGAGACTTATTGACAAAACTTCCCTCATTGGCTGTTTTATAAATACTTATATTAATTCCTTTAAAGCCATGGAAGCCAATAGAATGGACCACATGATTAATACCACCACCCTCTCACTAAGTGGGGCTTATCAAATAGTGTCCGATATTATCCTCAGCTACTGTTTAATGTACTTTAGCCATGGGTGAAGCAAATCCTGCATGGCCACTCTGTGCCTCAGTTTCCCCATCTGTAAAGCAGGGATAATGATATCAAATACCTTTGTAAAGCTCTTTGAAATCTCTGGATGAAAGATACTGTGTAAGCGCTAGGTGTGATAGACTCAGACTTTAAGGCCAGAAGGGGCCATCTTGATCATCTCACCTGGCCTCCCGCACATCGCAGGCCGCAAAACCCCACCCAATCCTGTAATAGACCCCTAACTACTGGCTGAGTTACTGAAGTCCTCAAATCATGGTTTAAAGACTTCAAGTTAGAGAATCCACTGTTTACACTAGTTTAAACCTGCAAGTGCCCCATGCTCCAGAGGAAAGCAAAAACCTCCCAGGGTCTCTGCCAATCTGACCCGGGGAAAATTCCCTCTAGACCCCAAATCTGGCGACCAGGTAGACCCTGAGCATGTGGGCAAGACCCACGAGCCAGACACCTGGGAAAGAATCCTCTGTGGATAGTTTGTGTATCACTGAAGGATGGAAAAGGGTATCAGATTATGCCAGCACAAAAGTCTCACTAAGTGGGGGCTTTTCTCCAGGGTTCCCAGGCTGGCACTTTGTTTAAAGCCTACAAACAGCAGAAGGCTCAACTGGGCCCTTTGGGCCAGAATTTCCAGACAGAGCTCAGCGACCACAGCAAGGTTCAGATTTTCAGAAGGGCTCAGCACTGGGGCCGCTCAGGTTTCTTCTCCCCAAAGACGTTTCCTTCCCTGTCCCCTTGGACCAAAAAAAAAAAAAAAAAAAAAAAGGCTTTTTGACAAAAACGATGCGGGTGGAGGGGCTGTGTGTGTGTGTGTGTGTGTGTGTGAGAGAGAAACATTTTTGGTCAACATTTTCATTGTTTCTTGGGGGGGGAGGGGAGTAAAAGGTTTTAAAATATTTCTTGCAAAAAGAATGGGGAGCTTTCAACCAGCACCCGACATGCACAACTTGCGTGAAAGCCGGGTTGTAAGGGTCACAATGGGAGCAGCAGGAATAGCTAGCCCCAGCTGTGGCTGCCGAGCTCTTCTGAATATTCTGGCCGACTGCAACTTTGCATGGCCAGCTGCACCCTCCCTGAGATCTCTCCCGAGTCACAAGAAGCTACTGTTAAATGCTTTGGCTTTCACCCTAATGCCCAGTAGCACCCTGCTCTTCCCCTCCCCTGCCCTGCTTCCCTATGCCACCCCGTACAGCTGGGAGAGCTGGCACCAGGCCTGCTGTTCGCTGCTCTGCTTCTGTGCTAAGGGAGGCAGACAGGACCCACAGTGTTGCAGGGCTCAAGCTTAGACCAATAAGCTGAGCCAGAGGGTCTGAGCTAGGCAAGGTATTCCTGGCTGAGTCCTCAGACCTGATCCCACCAGATACCCCGCCCAACCACTCAGAATCCTGCCTCAGGCCAATGCCTGGTGTCAGCTAACACTGAAGTTCTGGGAGTGCCTAGAGGTACAAGTCAGGATAGAGGCCCTATAGTGACTGCAGAGTTGCCACCTTTCTAATGGCTGGTAATCGGACCCCTGAGGCCCCGCCCCCTGCGCTGCCTCTTCCCCGAGGCCCCGCCCCCTTCCCCGCCTCTTCCCCAGATTAAAAAACAAAAAACCACCAGGGCTTGTCAAATGGCACCCAGACACAGAAGCCAAAAACCGGATGGGTGACAACCTTACAGTGGCAGGTGCTGTATAACTTCACCAGGCAAATGCACTTAGCACATCACCCCATACCAGAGATCTTTTAAACCAAGGGGACCTGAAGGGTGGTGTAAAATGAAGAGGCAGGGGATGTGTTCAGTGTGACAGGGAAGGATGGGGCAAGGGCATGAGAGCTAGGAGCACTGGGATAAAACTGAGCAAAGGAAATCAAGACTGAACATCAGGAAATGCAGAACAAAAGTCATGAAGAATATAAGAAGAGAATAATCCTTTATTACCCAGCACAGAGTTAGCAATGAGTTCCACAGGCTATCACGTAGCCCAGATGCCAAGAGCTTAGTTGGACTCAAAAGAGGGCTGGATATTTACAAAGATAGTGATAATTTGAGAAGGTTCTTTTAAAAAAAAAATTATAAAACCTCATGCTTCAGGGCATGAGCCAACTTCTAAGTGATGAGGGTCAGGAAGAAACTTTCTGTGGGCAGGTTATTCCTTAATTTTCAACTTGGTGGGTTTCTTCTACCTTCCTCTGAAGCAGCTGGAGCTGCCCCCTATTGGAAATGGGAAACTGGACTATGCCAGTTCCTAAACCTGTGCTGGCCGGGGAGCAGGCAGATGGACGGGACCGGACCTACTGACATTAGAGATGGAAGAAACCTCCAGTAGGATTAGCAGAGCACACGGATTTGTTCACCTTGCACAGCCCCTGTAATGCTCGCTCCATGCCTTGTCTCAGCTGCATTCTTGAGAGCTCCCAATAACAAATTAGAGACGGAAATAGCCACACGATTACCCTGTATAACTAACGAACTTGCCTGATCATGTGTCTAACGGTTACAGTATTACAGCACTAATGAGGCCAGACAGATGGTGCCATTCTAGTCACTGTCATGCCTCAGGTGGGTAGGATAAGGCCCAGCAGATCTATGTTCACAGAAGATTAAAATAAAGCCAGGGACAAGACTAGACCCTTACAAATCAACACTCAGGGTTGTAATCCCAGATCTGCCACTGACCCATCATGTGACCTTGCCTCAACCTCGCTATGCCTCAGTTTCCCCACCCGCTCAATGGGGCTAATCACACTGACCAGCCTCACACAGAGCCAGGAAATTGGATCCAGCAGTGTTTGCAAAGCACACTGAGACCCCAGGCCAGGAAAGTGTTCGTAATGAAAGCAGTGAAGTTGCACCAGAGGTGAATTTGGCCCATTGAGGTCAGAGTGGCATGAGGCCTCCGTGCGGCTCCCTCTTGGTTATTAAAGCCGTGCTGAGGAGTGGCGGGATGCTACGGACGTTGGAAGGTCCCGTCAGAATCCATGCAGCCCAAACAGCAAAGCGGGGCGGGGACTTCGCTCCCAACCTGATCCCAAACCCACGGGAGTCAGAGCCAAGACTTCCAGTAACTGCAGGGGCTGCTCCAAAATGCATCAAGCATCGCACTTGTCCGCCCAGATGCCTAAGCCCCTTTGGCAGTTAGGGAGTTACCCACTGGTCCCAAAGCGGCACCTAAAACAGACCAGGGCTTCACAGGCAGGGAAATCATCCATCGGGCCAGAGGGGAGGCAGCCTCCTGCAGGCACTGCCCAGAAAGGATCAGACCCGAGCCCCATCTGCACTGGTGCTGAGAACAGTTTTACTGCCAGTTGCGCCTTCTACACCGGAGCACAGGACGGGGCTTGTTCCAGCCACATGAGCCGCTTCCAGTCTCCATTTCAGGGGCACAACAGCTGTCAGCCACTTTTCTAGGGTAGAAGGGGCTTGAAAGTTCCCAGAGCCCTATTAGGAGTGGGGTGTGAGCACCAGCCCTGGCTCAGCACCCGCTCCCTCCTGCTGATGGCCCCACAGCAGACATGACACCAACAGCATCCAGGGGGCACTGGCAATGCATTCTGGGAGTACAGCAACCCTTGGGGCTGGATGCAGTCAAACTGGCCGACAAGCCCATAGACAAACCTATTCACCATGGGATCACCGGCGCCGGGGTTCAGGGAGGGGGAGAGGGAAAGGAGATGGACACAAAGGACCGCACAGCGTTCACTGTTAGCAAACAGCCCTGCACGACACTCCGGCTGGAGCCTTCCTGACCCTCCGGAGGGAAGAGGTGGGGGTGTGACGGATGCCACAGCTGGGTGCAAGAGGGGTTGGGGGAAGAGGAGAGGACAAGAGTCCCCCGCCCCACTAAGGCACATCCAGCTGGCTGAACTGTTTGGAGGCGCGGGTGGTGGGAAGGCAGCAAATAGATCTGGTCCGAGCAAGGACCATTGGAGCACCAGGGCTGACTGACACGGCCGGACGGAGCTGCAGATCCTTCCTGCAGGGCTGGTCTATTTGCAAACCTAGGCTTGGGCCAGCTGAGAGAGCCAGGAACACACAAGGCAGAGAGCTGCAGGCTGACAGACACAGTGGTAGAGACAGAGACATGGGCAGGGGGAGAGAGCTTGCCCTTTCCAACTGGGAGCTCTCGCTGGGCCGATGACTGACAGTGCTGGGCCCCCAGAGCCAGGAGGCTGCTGTCTCGCAAAGTGGCACTGTGTGCCAGGGAGCCCCTATCCTGCATCCGGGCTGCGCCGGAGCCAGACTAGACAAGGAAAGAGAGACACACAGAGCAGTTTATAAAGCAAGAGAGGCGGCACAGGGGGCGCCCCGACTGGGAGCCTCTGTCTTTTCTTTCTTTGCTGGCAGGATGTGAAAGCAGCTGTCACCATGGCAAGATTGTCATGGCAACCAAGCATCTGCCGGGAGAGGAGGAGGGAGCGGGACACTAAACCCGAAAGGGTGAAAAGCTTTGACTGACACTGACGCACACACACTTATAAAAATCCCCGGTCAATTTCTTCAGTGGCCCGGAGACGCACAATGGCCAGCTTGTTCAGCTCCGTCACCATAAGCCAACATTTACAGAGGGGGAACCAATTGGGCTGGCGTCCAAAGTCTTGAATGGGCACTGGCCTAAGAGCGAGTGCGCAGTCCCCACGCCAGCAGCGAGCGATTCAGGGAGCCTTCCCCCACCTCGCTTCCTCCTAGTAAGAGGCCTCAGCGACCCACTGCAGAGAAATAGCTGGTCCAGAAAGATACTACGATTCCACAGAACCGCGTCAGACGGGTCCCAGGCTCCATGGGATAGTCTGGAAGACCAGGGGTTCATTCCCCAAATGTTCTGTATGGCACCCAGCACTCCAGGTGTCAATCAATAACCCAACCGCACCATGGACCAGACAGGGAGGGAAACCAGTGTTTTAAAAAGGGGATGTCCCCTTGTCCCGCCGTACACAGCTCATCAGGGGCCACTAAGAAGCGTTTGATTTGATAAGAGTCTTTTGAAGCCCTGTTTGCGCACAGCATCATTGCGGATGAAGTCTGCGCAACTCAGACCCTAGGACTTGGGTCCCCTGAAGCTCAGGGCACAAACCCAGATGATCTGCCGAAGTTCTAGAGAGGGTGCTGTCCAGTCACCTCTCCAGTCACCTTTCCCCTTCCATTGCTAAATTCTCTCTATGGGAATATTTTACATCTATCAAACTCCGTTCTGCCCACAGCACTTTGCCAATTAACACTTGAACAGCCCAGCACAGACCTGGCCTAGGCTTTCAAGAGATCTCAGCTCCCAACAGCCCCCACCACCCACTGGGAGCTGAGCAGTTTTGAAAATCTGGCACTAAATTAAATCTCCACTGCCTCCTCCTCCTCCCTCCCCCCCACTCCCAGCATGGTAAGTGTACAGCAACATGGAAATGCAGCCACTTCTGGGGCAGAGGCACCATTAGACTGCATGCAGCATGAACAGGGGAAGAGAAAAAACACAACCTTGGACACTTGGGCAAACCCTCTGCTCTTATGAGAAGTGTCCCACCAGGCAGGTGAAATGGGGGGGGGGTGTGTGTCAAGGCTGTTTCCCCACTCTGGCATGTCAAGTGCAGAAGGTGGGGGCCCGCAAGGATTCTAAAAAGGAATACTGGCCACTCCAGGCTTGTATTAAACTCCCAAGGTTACAGCTTCTCTCTGACCTTGGATGGGTAGATTCTGCCACCACCCAAGTGCAACCCCCCCCTTTTGGAACCCAGGAAGGCGCACTTGGAAATTCCTTCCTGTGGGGTACCCTCAAGCCCTGTCACCCCCCTCCAGGGAAGAGCTGAGAAAGAAAACAAAGGAAATCAGCTGTTTCCACCAGCTAATTAAACAACATGTGCACAAACCTCTTAGGACACAATAATCCAATTCTATTCTTAAAAAAGGTAAATTTTATTAAAAACAAACAAGAAAGAAAATGCATTTGGAACTTTGTTGTTTAATCTAGCAAAAAGCCTATTACAAGGATTAAGCAACAAGATAGCTCTCCTGAGGTCCAGCTTAAAGGTTACAAGCAAAACAAAAACACCTGGGGTTAGCACAGAGCTGTCCACAAGCCATAAAGAAATAAAAAGTGATAAACCTGATTGCATCTTCCTAGACATTTCCTGATCCACTTACATATCTGGGGTTTCAAATAAGTAAGTTTCTAGGTATGATCTGGTGATTTCCATACCTGGCCCACAGCTTTTTACAGATTAGCTCCAGCCCTGTCTCTGCTCTGTCCCCTCTCTCCGGAGAGCAGAGAGAGACAAAGGGAAAGTTTTCCCCAATTTTAAAAAGTTCTAGCCCTCCCATTGGCTCTTTTGGTCAGGTGCCCACTCCCTTCCTTTTACCTATGCAGGGAGACTTTTTCACCCTTTACAGGTAAAGCAAGTAGAGAACAACTACTATGAGGGATTTTATAACTAAGTGGCTGGGTGTTCATAAAAGGGAGCTACCCCCCCCACCCCCATTTATCACAGGGGGAAAGAATTATTTATCACCCACGCAAAGCAGACAGTTTTTAAGATCTCACCCCAAAACCCACCGAGACACCCACCGAGCTGTGCCCACTAGTAGCATTAGAGTTTGCCATGCTGTCTGGTCACACGTCCACACGAGGGCTTGGTAACCTGTAGCTCAAGCTAGGGCCTGCTAATGCTGTTTGCACAGTTGCCCAGAGCAGCTGCTGTATGGATGTGGCTGTAGAGGTCCAAGGGTCACCCTGCACTGGACAGCAGGGCAGGCAGAGTGACAGAATCATTAAATAAAAACAATGCAAGGTCTCGGGGCTGCAATGCACCTGACCAGGGAACTCTCCCCTTAGCGGCTCAAGACACACACACACACACACACACACACACACACACACACACACACACACACACACGAGTTTTCACACAAAAACACCCGATTGATGAACACACACACACACACACACACACACACACACACACACACACACACACACACACACACACACACACACACACACACACGAGTTTTCACACAAAAACACCCGATTGATGAACAATCAATGGTCTGGAGGCAAGAAAACCTCTGTTCAACGCAAGTCAGTATCCAGGCCAAAGATTACCTCGAAAGACAGAAGATTCTGACGTAAGATGGGGGGGGGGGGGAGAGATCCCCTACATGGTGGAGCAGGAAGCCATACATTTAGGGAGGATAGAAATGTCTCTTTGGTGCACTCAGCCAGCAGCTGGCTCAGACAGAGGGTTTTCTTGTTTAGTCCAGCTAGCTCCACTTTTCAAAGGGATTAGACTAGCCGAGTGGACAGGCTGCTCAGAGTCCTTGGGGGTTTCTACCCTGTACCACTCAAACATGGCTAACGTTGGCCCCGCTGGAATTTGGATGGGGTGTTGCTGCTATGTTAGCACCATCTGCCCCTGGCAGAGACCTCGGAGGTCAGGTATGGAGCAGCAACAGGGCAAACAAAAACAACGCGGAGTCCTTGTGGCACCTTAGAGACTAACAAATTTATTTGGGCAAAAGCTTTTGTGGGCTATAACCCACTTCATCAGATGCATGGAGGGCAAACACAGTTGTAGCTTGGCTGTGGGCGGGGTGAGGATCGCAAGCGTGAACACTTCCATCTTGGCCAATGCACCAGGGACGCCCACAGCTAGAAGTATGAGCTACAGACAGCGAACAGTCCCAGACTCGTGTCCTCTCTGGATCAGCCCAGAGGGTCAAAGCAACTTGGAGGAATCCAGTCCTGGTTCTAGCCACATGCCCTGGCCTGTTTTTCTAGCTTGGAAGGGCAGAGCAGACCCTGCCTGAGCAGAGCGCTGCCTAACGTGTAACCTACATCTGCTCCGCTGCAGCTCTGGCTCCTGGCACCTCGTCGACAGCAGAGGCTGTGCTGGTCTATTTCTGCAGCAGCCGTGCGTGGATGACTCACACTGAATCCGCCACCCGCTCCAATCCCCCTGAGCTTTCGATGTGGTGCGACTGCCTGCCTAGCCAGTCCCCTCCATTCTCATTGGGCATCTGAACCACGCTACGGGGGCCTCTGTTCCAGCCGGCATCTCAGTGCTGCTGCTCAGCCCCATGCATCCTCCCCAGCTTAGGGGTCGCTCCTGATTTTAGAAGGCACCCGGATACTGTTTGAGGGCAGCATAAGCGCCTAGGTCAAACTTATTGGCCACCAGTGTGATTAATATTCTCCAGGTCGCTAATTAAAAATATTGACTAGGACTGGACCCAGTATCGCCTCCCGAACGCTTTGGTCCATATGCTGTTACTATTGTAAGTGCACCGTACTGCAGCAACAGGATAGCCATGACCCATTTTTCACCACCGCTTTGCCATTCTCCTGTCCCAGTCTCTGTTTCACACGTTGGTCCCTCGTCCATTGCAGAAAGGATGCAAGAGATTCCAAGGAGAATGGAATCGCCTCTCAAGTGGCAAGAGAACAAGGCCTCTTGTTCTGGCACTGGTAAGATCGACCCAGAGCGACCCCCCCCCCCCACAGCACAAGGCACAAGGTCTGCTGCCAAGGTCCAGATCCACAGTGTTGAGCAGGTGCAAGTGCCCAGACAGACCGGCTACCTTGGGACACACCCAGGAGAGCTGCTGCTACCCAGAGACCACAGTGAAAGGCCTTGATCCCCACCTCCCTCATGTCACCATGTGCCCTTGATCACTCGGCCCGGTGGTAGCATTTCACCTTAGCGTACATGGTGGCACAAGGTGTGAGATGGTGGCACAAGGTGTGAGATGGGGAGAATCAGGCTGATGTGCATGCTGTAGCTCTGACCACGGCAACATCTTGCCAGCAGAGGACTAAGCCTCTGACTACAGCAAGAGAGGGCTGCCAGCCTCCCTTGGGCGGGGGGGGAGGGAGGGGAGAAAGAGGATCGGTAGACATGTTCAGATGGGTTCTCTCCAAGGTACTTACGCAACCCCCCTTACTGGGGTGCACTGACCATCAAACCCACTGCCAGGGCGTTGCTATTACCCCATTGTACTGAGGTGAAGTGAGGCCCAGAGCAGCTATGCAAGGCTGAGAGACTTGCCCAAGGGCATACGGAGTGTCTGTGGCAGAGGGGGGACTGGAACCCAGGTCTCCAGAGTCCCAGGCTAGCCCCCTATCCACTGGCCATTCTTCCTCTGCTGCAGCAAGCAGCTCAGCCGAACCTCCGCTCCAGATCTGGGGCTTTCCCTGTGGGGCTGGGGAGAGATGCTGGGACCACTTTGTCCTCTGGAGGGAAGGGGCCAAGTTCCCACATGGGGGAAGGAGAAGGAGGAGTCACTGGCTTAGGTGTGGGTTGGGTTGGGCCCTGTACATGGGGTGGGAGGGGAAGAAGAGTTTGCTGTCTGCACATGGGACTCTCTGGTTGGTTTGGACCAAATTCAAGCCAAAGTGAAGCATTTAATTACAGCAGCCAGAAGGCAGCTCAGGCAACTGGAGAAAATCAAATGAGGCTCCCACAGGACTGTCGGGCCTGATCAGCCAGCGCTCTCCCCTATGACTCAGATTAAAAGACACCATTAGTCACCTCCCAGCAGGGCATTAACTTGGTCCTCAGCGCGCCTGCCTGAAGCGGGGATTGGACGTTTGAGCTTTGTGCGGAGGTTCTAGGAAGACCTCCAGCAGCAGGCAGAGCCTACGACCGGACAGAATGGCCTAGCGTCTAGGGCACTAAACCGGGACTCAGCAGATCTGGGTTCAATTCCTGGCTCTGCCGCAGAGTTCTTGTGGGACTTTGGGCACACCCTGTCATCAATTTTGTGCCTCAGTTTCCCAATCTGTGCTCTGGGGTAACAGCACTGCCCTGCCGGGGGTGGGGGGAGATAGAGAGTAAATACATGAATGGCTTGAGGGGCTCAGATACCCCAGAGGTGGGGGCCAGATAAGGGAGAGCTCAACGTGTTTAATTTAACCAAAGGGTTAAAGGGCAACTTGATCCCAGTCTACAACCATCTACCCAGGGAACCCGAGGCTGATGATAACGGGCTCGTCCGCCTAGCAGAGGATGGTCTAATGAGATCCAGCTGCTGGAACTTGATGCTAGACAAACGCAAACAGGGAGGGTCATTAACCCTTGGAACCACCTCCCAAGGGCTGGATTCTCCAGCACTGGCAAGTGTTAAATCAGGACGGGGTGGTTTGCTCAAAGCCCTGCTCTAGTTCCACCAGGAATTAATGCAGGGGAGCCCTGTGGCCTGGGTTACACAGGTCAGACTGGGGGATCCCTCACCCCAGAGCAGGTCCTCTCTTGTTCCTGTGCAGGGGGCTGCACTAAGGGGCACCCCCCACGTTACCAGGGTTGTCTCCAACATGGTACTCCCTACAAGTTCAGTTTGGCCACAGATCCCTGTAAGGACCCAGCTCAATGCAGCCTTTGCCCAGCAGGAGCAATCCTTCCAGGGGGCACTCCCTGCCCTGCCCTCCACAAGGCCCAGGTTCAATTCCTTCCCTCATCCCTGGGGAGTAGACCAGGAAACACCCTAACTTCCCCCAGAGGCTGGGGACTGCTCCTCTCCCTCCCCCCCAACCCCTCCAGCCATTCAGGAGCCGCAGGGCCTGCCCCCTCTGCCTCTCTTGAGCCCCATTTCCCAGAATGCATAGCTGCCTGGCCCCTATAATCCCTGTCTCTGGGCTTCCCCAGGCTTAGGGAAGCCCTTTAAATCAGGCATTGGGCAGCCCACACGTGCAGCTCGTTAGCTCTGGCATGGTACACCTGTGCTGAGCCACGCCGCCTGCCCTCCGTGTTTCATTGCAGCAGGCTCTGGGCGGGCAGGAGACTGGTTTTCAGAGAGGAACAAACATACAGGCTTTAAACCAGAGAAGACCCCGCAGAAGGGAAACTCCACCCTCAGGGGCCCAACCAAAACCCCAGCAGAGGAATACAAGGGGCAAACATTAGCAGCCAGTGCTCCATGCGTAAGCTAGCCTCACGCAGGGCTGAGGGGCTGGCAGGCCAGCTATAGGCTTCTGCCGTCCGGATCCTCAGTGGAGTCTCGAACAGCAGCACCCAAGGCCGTCCGTATTTGTACTGGAGTCTAGAGCCACACACTAAAGGAGCTTAACAAAAACAAAAAATTTTTATATATATATTACACACACACACACACACACACACACACACCAACCCATCCCTGCAGAAAGAATCGCGCTGACGTGCCCTTTGCAGCTCCTCTCCGATGGCTTGGCTTGTCTGTTTCAGCCCTCTCCTGCAGCCAAGTGGCAGCTTGTCTCTTACTGTGTGTTTGTACAGCCCCTAGCACAATGGGGCCCTGGTCCCTAGGCACTGCTGAACACAAATTCTGGACTCTACTGGGTATTTCTACCCTCCCAGAGACGGGTGGAGTTCTGATCCGGAGCCGCCCTCCACGCCCTTTGGGGAGATTCTGGGCCCCCATCCCTACCAGCCCCTGAAATATTTGTGCGAAAGCAGAGGCTGGTCCATGCTCTGTTATACCAGTGACACTGCAGAGGAACTCCACTGCCACCTGCAGAACTGGCAGCAGCTCCTATTTCCTTGCAGCCCCACACCTGTCCCGCAGGCCCAAGGCTTTCTCCTCCCTGACCCCTGCCTTCAAATGGGCCGTGTGCACGTGGCCGGCTGACTTATCCCATGCACAAGCCAGAGGGGCTTGGAGTATCTCAAGTCCTTGCCAAAATTGGAGCGGCTTATTACATGAAGTGTCAGTTCCTTGGGGGGCCTTTTGGTCAGTGTTTATCCAGGACCTACACAATGGGGACCCGGTCCATGACTGGGGTGGTAGGCAGGCACTATTACTACTACTACTGACTGATGGGGGACGGGTGCCAGGCAGATCCAGAGGGAAAAGCACCTCCTACTGGATCGCCAGCACCCTCTCCTGCAGCGCCTCGGCATTCCGCTCAGGGTCCCATCCGGGGGGGGGGGGGAGGGCAGGAAGGGTGGGAGCAGGGGAGGGCAGAGGCAGTGCAGCAGCCAGGGGGGGCAGGGAAGGGTGGGAGCAGGGGAGGGCAGAGGCAGTGCAGCAGCCAGGGGGGGCAGGGAAGGGTGGGAGCAGGGGAGGGCAAGGCAGTGCAGCACCCAGGGGGGGCAGGGAAGGGAGGGAGAAGGGGTTGCTGGATTTTTTGCTTTTCCACAGCGGGAAGCTTTGAAGGCTTCCCATGTTCTCAGAGTGCCTGGCTCTTGGAGAGCTAGTTCCCATCTCCAGGCTCCACGCAGGGACACCAGAGCAGAGCAGGAGGGCAGGGCTGGGCGGAGATGAATACACACAGGATGCTTTATTGAGGCTACCGGACACAGACCGACCTGGCGGTCTCCCAGAATCCTGGCCTGGAACCCGAACCCATGGACGGGGTCAACCCCACTGCACCCATGGGTCGAAACAAGACCCTGCCCCAGCACTGGGAACGGGTCCTTTGTGCAGTGGGTCAGAATCTCAAGGCACCGTAACCCACACACCTCCGGGGTGCAGTGCTCTGTCCCATGTAGTGGCACCGAGACCACTTAGAGATTAATGAGTCCGCTTCAGCCTTAGTGAGGGGCCATGTAGCTTTTAGCTCATGCAGCAGAGGCTCATGCATTAAGCTCCAGAGGTCCCAGGTTCGATCCCACTCGCTGACAACAGGAGTCTGTCGGTGTTACAACAGCTCCTGGCTACTGGCTGTCCCGGAATAAATCAATGCAGGATGGAGCAAGGAAGCCATCGGGGGATATTACCATGAAATATAGATGTGCAGAGACTCCAGCAACCTGGTCCAGAGGGGCCCATTTGTCATAACAAACCACCTCTGCTCAACCGCAGGCACAGGGGGGAGCTGGGGCCATCGGAGCCCGAGCGTCTCACCGAGTAGAAGGTGGGGGTGCCCTCTGCTCCCCTATTTTCTGGACTGACCTCCCCCATCCACTCTTCCCCCAAGGGGATGGGAAGAGCTCTCACTCTGTTGTGAACAGGATAAGAGATTAAAAACTCCACTCACGGCCCCGCCCTCTACATCGGCATTTCCAGCCATGCAATACAAGTGCAAATGGCATTCTCCTCTCGTGCCCGTGCAAGCCAAGCCGCACTATTAGAATGTGTTACTATTTATATCACAGTAGCACCTCTGAGCCCCAGTCTCGGACCAGGACCCCACTGTGCTAGGCGCTGGACAAACAACACAGACATGGTCCAGGCCCCAAAGAGCTTCCCGTCTAAGCAGCATTTCACGCCACGTGTGGCGGTGATACAGGAGACAATGCAAGGAGCGACCCTAACGAGCTTGTAAGTTACACACTCCCATTCCAGCCAAGCAAGGCAAGAGACAGGCGATCGGGGCAGGGAACATTTACCCTGCTGCCGGGAGGGAGTGACTCTCCCAGCCCAGGTGGGCGGACAAGACTCGTGCTATCACGCTAAAAGTAGCGGCGTGGCCATTTCGGCACAAACTCTCCAGTCAGGGAGGCTTCGGAGCCCGAGTCGCAACAGCAGCATTGCTGTTTTTAGTGCGCTGGCACACAGCTGTCTGCCTAGGCCGGAGCCTGGCTCCCAGCCGCAGCAGAGACTACCCTCAGTCCAAGTGCCTGCCACTCCCAGCAGAGAGGGAAGAGCAGAGAGCGCTGATCTGCACTGAGAGCATTAACATTCCCCCCCCCCTCCCAGTGCAGACCCACGGGGGGACATCAACAACCCACATACACTTTGAGCAAGCCCCCCACCACCACCGGAGCTGCAGGTCAGTAGTTCTGTGAAAACCAGACAGACAGCCCCCAGCACTGGAGGTTCATACACACAGCTCACGGCCAAGGTATTTCATTAGCAAGAAGCAGAGTGCACTGCTAGGGGCTGGTATTTGGCTGGTCGCAGCCTGGTCCAATTTGCACTGCTGAGCCCCTGATGTTATCCCAGATTAGGCCCTCCTGGATTCTGAGCCTGTTCCACACATCTTACTACAGCTGATGTGCAGGAACCCCCAGCCGTAGGGCAAGTATCCGCCAGCTTTTTAACACCCCCCTCCCCTCAATCTGATTCATGCAGAAATCTGCCAGGACAATGAAGCGCATTATCCCCATTGCCTTTGCTACATGCCATGCTGCCGTTCTCAGCTGCCATGCTAACCTGCCCATCCCATTCGGAGTGCTGTGGTGAGGGACGGCAGCTGGGCATCATCCCAATCCCTCTCCACTTCTTTGAGCCCATGCTAAGAACTCCAGCTGCTGCAGTTCTAGCCCCGGCTCCCGTCCCGGTGCCCTGGCTGACCTGACCCTTTCTGGACTGTTTCTCCTCGCTGGTCAATAGAAGGTAGAAGGCGCTGGGCCGGCCAGAGGAGAAACAAGGTCGAACCGAAAGTCCTGTAGTCAGCTGCCTTCTCAGCCACACACGAGGCCAAGGCTACGTGCTCCGGGGTCTCACTCCCTTAGTGACTACAGCACCCTGCACACATGCTTTGCTTGATGGGGCAGCAGGTTTGCAAGAGCCCTTTGGCTGCCCCCAGAGGGAGGAAGGAAGCATGTCATATTAAACCACAGCCACAGGGGCACTGCAGGGCACGAGGCTCTGAGGCCAGCCTGCCCAGCGGCCAGGGAAGGGAATTCCAACGGAGTAGGGCATTGGGTAGGGAAATAGCAGCTCATTTGACTGTAAATATATTGCAGAAAAGGGATTTAAACACTCCCGCAAGGGCCATAGGAGCAGGGGCAGGAATACAGCCAGTTCAGCGCTTCAGTGGGACCCCTCATTCCCTCCTTGTCACCCAGCATCATGTCCCTGTGCACTGTCAAACAGCTGCTACCTCCCACCCCAGAGGTAGCTGCACTTCACCGTTTGGGCGAGGCGACTGCCATGTGTACGACACGCTGTCTTGGCTTTCACAAATGCCTGCTTCACTTCCGGGTGAATCCCGCTGAGCGCCGCCGCTGTCCTGTTTCACCGAAAGCACTCCCTGGTCGCGGGCTTTGGGCTGGAAAGGCTTCTATCAGTCAGTGACTTCGACAGCAAGCTCGTTGGAGCAGGGCCCTGCTTTTTGTTATGCAAGCGTGCAGTGCCCAGCACAAAGGGGCCACGTCTGTCCATCTAAGGCCCCCCTCAGCAGAATCTGAGCACCTCCCAGTCTTCATTGTATTTATCCTCACCTCCCCCAGAGATAGGGCAGTGCTGCCATCTCCATTGGACAGATGGAGCCCCAGAGACACTAAGGGGTTTGCTTGCTCAAGGTCAGGCAGGACATCAGGGTATCAAACCCGGGTCTCTGGCGAGTGCCCTAACCAGAGCCATCCTTCCACCCTGGAGCTGTGGTGGCTTCTCCATCCCTAGCAATTTTTAAATCCAGAGGGGAGGTTTTTTCTGAGCAATCTGCTGTTGGGTTTATGGTGGGGGGTGCGCTATGCAGGGAGTCAGACTGGATGGTCACTGCTCCCTTCCGGCCATGGACTCTGTGAAAAACCGTAATACACACAAGCGCCACCTGGCAAAAGGTTCAGCTCGATTCAGACTAAGGAACGGCTCTGGAGATGGATTGGCACCTTCCCATTTGAATGACAGGTCTATGGAGGTAGCACCTAATAGCCTGGCCTCCCTGTGGTAGGCGCTGTACAGACACGGAATAGTTCACTGACCCTGCCCTGGAGGGCTCACACCCTACGCACAGACTTACACGGCCGTGATCACCACCAGGGTGATGCCTGCACAAGCCAAGGAGGAATGGGGGAGTTAGAGCTTTGGCAGGGGCCCTTTAAAAACGGTCACTCACGGTTCTGTTGGACAGGACACACGTGCCTAAGGGATATGAACCTTCATGTTTCAGGGCATGCACCAGCCATTGACTGACAGGGGTCAGGAGGAAGCTTCCCCCGTGGGCAGGTTATTCCATAATTGTCCACTAGGGGGCATTTCTTGTTCCTCACTCTGAAGTACCTAAATACCTTTGAGGGCCAGAGCACTAGGATGGCTAATACAGACACAAGCCCCGAGCGCGGGGGATCACGCCCCCGGGGGCGAGAGTTAAGAGCTCTCTCTCATCACCCAGGCTCCCCTCCAGCCAGCCTTTCCTGCTGCCACCACCAGCATCGCACAGCTGGCTCAGGGAGGGGGCTGGCCCGGGCGCTCTGTGCTCAGACACACACAGGGGCGGATTCATTCTGTGCCCACCAGACCCAGACGCGGGCAGCAGACCTGAGGCTGCTCCAGCTGAGACAGCAGAAGGGGCCCAGTGGGAGCCATAACGGGAGGCTTTGTCCCTCGGTGGTAAAGGTCAGGCCATTGAGGGATAACGCTCCCTCGGGAACCTCTCCCCAAGGGAGGGGCCCACGGCTCCCTTCCTCCGCCCGCCACTTGCTGCGGCAAAGCCCCGGCTGCAAGAGAGGCCGGGGGTCCTTCACTCATCGAGCAGCTGGGGGCTCGGGGCTGGAGTTTGCAGTCACTGTCCCAGGTCTACACATGACCCACGCTGTTTGGAGCGGCTTTGAAAGCGACGCCACCCCAGGCTTGTGGCCGGGGCCTTTCCCGAGAGGAAGATCAGTTAATTTCATGGGCTCTTCCCTCCATTCATAGGGAGAGAGGTCAGGGTGGGGCAGGGGATGCCGCTGGCAAGCCCTGGCAAGGGGACACGGAGCACCATGCTGCCCTACAATGGCCTTGGGAGAGCAGCACTTAGGGTGACCAGACAGCAAGTGTGAAAAATCAGGACCGGGGTGTGTGTAATAGGAGCCTATATAAGAAAAAGACCCAAAAATCGGGACTGTTCCTATAAAATCGGGACATCTGGTCACCCTATCAGCACTGCAAGCCAGTGAAAAACCCCTGTGGCCCATGCGGACCTACCCGATGGCCCCTAGGTTTCCTTCAGGGAGACTCTCCTGGACTAGGCCAGCCCCATGGCAGGGACCCGCTGGATGGCCAGGCAGGCAGCAGTGCCACACTGAAGAGAGCCAGGCCACCGGCAGGCGAGCGGGAGGCGCCAGTGCAGGGTTAGCCAGAGCACGCGGGTCAGAGCGAGCCGAGCAGGGAGAGAACCACAGGGCCTGATCCCAGCCAAGGCGCCTGTGACGTCCGTGGGCGCTTTGCCCCTTGAGGACCACAGCAGAGCTGGGGGAAGAACTGAACGTTTGGTTTGGCAGCAGCTTTCCTCCTTACCCCCATCCAAAAAAATAATGAATAAATAAATAATAATAAATATTCCGTTCATGTTGAACAGACTCTGAAGCTTTTTGGACTTTTCAGTGAGTTGAAAACGTCCATTTGGGGTCTGTTCCAGAGCAGGGATTTGAACCTGGGTCTCCCACACCCCAGCTGAGTGCCCCGATCACCTGGCTAAAGGTTAGTAAGGGCAGGGTGGTGGGGAGGAGAAGGGGCGTGGGGGTGGCCCCTTCTCCTTTGGCCATCTTGTGAAGGGCCAAAATTATTCATTCAAATACGCGCATCGTCTTGGGTTGGCCGAAACCGCGTTGGTCAGCAAACTGTCTGTTTCAAAACATTTCACCGCGCTCTGGCCCACAAGGCAAGGCTTGGAAACGGACCACGGCCCCGGAAAAGTCTGATCCAGAAGAGGCTCCTGCCAACATGTTCTTGTGTCATAGGGCGAGGGGCAGACGGGAAGCGCGGCGTGACAGACTCAGTGCTGTATCAGAGGTGGGCAAAGCTGGGTACTGCCATTGCACAAAGACCAGCCGACCCAGCCCAAATGACCTTCCCTTGGGTCAAGAGGGAACAAAATGAGAAAAAGGGAGGAAGGATGGCCCAGGGTCAGGGCACTGGCCTGGAACTCCTGAGACGCAGGTTCAGCTTCCTGCTCCACCTCCGACTCCCTGTGCGACTTTGGGCAAGTCACTCAGGGTTGTCTACACAGGGAACTTAATCCAGATTAAATTCACACCCTGCCTTAAACCAGAAAAAGGCACTCTTATTCCAGAACCAGAGTGTCCACATGGGGAGCTGTTCTGGCCAATTTCCCTATGTGGACAAACCCTTTAGTCGTTCTGTGCCTCAGTTTCCCCCGCTGTAAAATGGGAACAATGAAACTTGACCTCCTTTGTCAAGTGCTTCGAGATCTATGGACGACAAGTGCTAGAGAAGAGCTAGGTGTTGTTATCTGCGCAATGGGGATAACAGCACCGCCCTACCGTGCAGGGCTGTCTGAGGATAAAGACAGTAAAAGCCCTGCTGTGCTCAGATACTACACAACTGAGGGCCAGAGACGTGCAAGAAACAGAACACAGCCTGCACTCGCAAGGACTATCCGTAGAGATAAACAGCCGAGTCCTTGCAGGTTTAAAGGGACAGCCCGCAGAAAACAAAAGCATCATGGTTACAAAGGGGACGGCGTCCCCTGGGTCAGCACCCCAATTCATGCACAGCCTGGCCGATAAGCGGCTGGGTCTGAGCCCCACCTTCTCAGGCAGCAGAGAGAAACAGCAGGGCTTGATTTTTTTCTCCCAACATATTAACTCTGGTTAAAGCAGGATGCTGGGAATAAACCCACTGTGTGCAGAAGGGAAGCCCGACAGACAGCGGCCGATCTGCTTAATGGGCCGAGCGCCCACATAGCCAACCCATTTGAGTCGTGGAAAATGAGCTGTCCCGGGAAAGCGACCCCCAGCACCTGCAGAGTGCGAGCCACGCGCCTGCTAAGAGAATCACCGGGGTACGGCAGGGTCACATGCTTAACCTCCAACCGAAACTGTGGCTAGGGGGAAACCTGCTAGCACTTAACATAGGCGGAAACAGCCCAGCTGCACACAGTTCTCCCCCCACTGCGCACCTCCCAACAGGGAGACCTCTGTGGCCGAGTCCCGCGTGACCTCCCATTGCAATCAGGCAGGTCCCAAGCCTCTCGGCTGTTTAATCTAACAACATGGTCGTATTTTGACAGCCTCTGGTAGGGGATATCCCCTCCGGGACCAAAAGGGCCTGCCTGACAAGTGCGGGGAAGGGCTGGGCAAAACAAGGAGCTTGCCTGCTTTTCAATTAGCACCAGGGTCCACTGGGAAAAGTGCCCTCCCCCCCACAACAGATGTGTCAGATTCTTATTTTGAGCAGGGTGGTATTTTCTTAGAGTTTTGCCTTCTGTCATTTTCTCCCACAACCTCCACCACAATTATGCTGCTTGACCATAATTAACATTCCTAACCGCCAGGACGACACTGTCAGAACTGCCACAACCCAGTCCTGTAGCCTTAAAATCTCCCCTGATCCCTGTTTTCCACCTTGCAGGGTGCAGCCCATGGAATAGCATGGGGGGGGGGGGGAGGCTCCTTTTCCAGGCGAGATCCAAGCCCAGGAAAAGGAGGAGGATAACACACACCTCTCTCATATGCAGAACTCTCTTTCGTCCTTAGTATAAAATTAAGGTTATTCAAATGGAAATTACCTGGTTCTTCTTGTGCAAGGCTGAAAGGCACCAAATAGGAATAGCGAAGTGTGTTTTGTCCCCTCTACTGGTTGGTCGTCATAGAGGATAAGAGTCTACTACTGCTGTCAGTTACTGAAGTTACTTCGGAAGCGTCGGGGTAACGGTCTGTGCTTTGGACCTGGAGGTGTTGGCTACAGAGATGGGGCGGGGGATATTCATAGTGCGGAGACGGAGCATTGCAAACAGCACCTGCCCCACTTTATGCTGTAAATGCACCAGGAAAGAGCGAGTCTAGAGAACTTGGAGGCATTGCCACATGGGCTAGATACAGTGGGTAACATTTTCAAAAGCACCAAAGGGACTTAGATGCCTAAATCCCACTGACTTTCAATGAGCCCCTAAATCACTTTTGAATGTACGCATCGCACAGCCAGTGAAGGACGCCTGTCACTCCTGGGAAGAGGCTCCCAGACCATGGAATATTCTATCTTGTTTAAATCAAAGGGGGCACGGTCAGGTATTTTAGCCCCAAAATGTAGGTTTAGCAAAACCCAATACCAACGAGAGATTTTTTCTAACTGACGTGAAATACGTAGATCAATGTGGCTGATAGAAGCCAGCTTTGTAAAACTCCAGCTCAGCCATACAGTTATGACAAGTGACTTTTTACTGAGCAAGTCAATTGCTCTTTATTCTTCCACCATCATTGCACTGCACCGGAATGAGTCACCCGACTCCCTCCTAGCCGGCAGCGGAAAGGGTGGGTGACTCGACGCTGCACCCGCCCTGGTGAGTTCTTATGACTGTTTTAAGCGGCTGATTTGAACCGCTCCTCTGCAGCAATGGACACCAAACACACCACAGCGCTCTGCTAGCGCATGGGAACCCGGAAGTGAAACTGACTAGCTACGAAAGAGAAACTGACTGGTCTAGTTGTCCCTGTCTAGTCTGGGTCAGATGGCATCAGGCAACAATTCCCATCAGACTCCCTTGCAGCTTCGCTACCAGGACAGGTCTCCCCTTGCTATATCCATGTACCTAAAAGGGGAGGCTGCAGCTGCACATGGCCAGACCCCCAAACACTCGCTCTTCAGGCCCCCATGGGATCTGCGGTTTCTCGACGTTTCTGCTCTACGAGGTCACACCACCCCAGCCCTCAGCCACGCAAAGATTTGCTACCTCCTAAGGTGGAGATTGCAGTGGTTCCAGCCCCCAGGGAACTGGAGCTCCGGTCTCTTTACAGTGGTTTGGAGTTAGGGGAATAGATACTGGGTGAACTTTATTGCTCATGAAAATGCAAAGCCAAACAGCCCTGGCTGGAGCAGAGCAAAGCCTTGGCTAACGCTCCTCCTCCACTCAGCGCTGACCCACAGCCCCACTCTTGTTCTAGCTCTGGGCGTTTCTGACCTGCTGCCTCCTGTCCGGCAACTCTCCTGAACAGAAGCCAGCTGGCAGGGCGCAGAGTGGCCAGAGACCCCCTGGGACAATGCAGAGATATCACAGCTCGTTTCCCCTGTGCCCATCACAGGCCTGAATCCTGCCTAGAGAGAAGCTGGGCCAGCTGATCCTTCACACTACTGAGCTCCCTGAAAACCTGCAGCCACCACACCCAACCCCCTGGGCCAACAGTCCTGAGCAGGAGACCGGACAGCTGCAGAGAGAGGGCACTGCTATCTCCCGCAGAGCCCCCGCCCTTCTCCCCTGAATCTCCTGCAGCCATTCACCACGATCACGCCTGTTTATCTCCCTCTGCCCTATCTCATGTGCGTGCCTGGGCCCCATCCTCATAACCCCCAGCCAAGACACTGGCTGCTTTCGCCTTCCCGGGGGCTGGGGCAGCCCAGGGCAGGTTGTGGCTGCGGGGGATGCACCGGCCAACCCAGATTCAAAGAGGTCTGAGCCAGCGGGGGGGGGGGGGGGGGCAGGGATGAGTGGGATTGCAGCTGCTTGCAAGATGAAATAGTTAGAAGCCCCTAGCCCTGCAGGGCGGTTGAGAGCATCGGGGTTCACTTCCCCCACTGGAGCCAACACTAGGCCAGGAGGGGCAGTGACCTCCCACCCATCCCCCATCTCTGCAGGTGGGATCCCAGGCCCTGGGGCCCCTGCCATTGGCTGGAACAGTTACCTTTTCCAAGGAGCTTTTACTGAGTTTCCCGCATTTTCCTTCCAGCCTGTCCGGCTCTGTCTCCTCATCCCCCTCCCCAGCCCATGTCACCTCCTCCTCCCCCATCTGCACCCCCATCCCCAGTGGTTTTGTAGTGTGAAGAGCATCACAGCACGTCCCCTCCTCTCTGCCCCAGGAGGAAGATGGGGGTGGGGGTGGGAGGGGCTCCCGTTCTGCCATGCGCAGGGCTCACACCACGCCGGGCTGAGAACCTGGGACCACAGCTCGAGCCAGTCGCTGAGGGGCTACAGTTCAGCCTGCCTAGGGGGAATCACGCCCCCTGGGGAAGAGTAGCCAGTCAGGGGTGCTGCAGACGCAGCTTGGGGTGACTCTATTCTCTCCTCCCCGCTCCCACCCTGTGAGTAACGGGATGTGCCCCCCAATACAGGGAGCCTGGCTGCAGCTCCCCCAGGCCTGGGAGGGCAGAACCCGAGAGGCTCACAGTGGGTCTGGAGGGGGCAGGGACTGGGGAGGACAGGCAGATGGGACGTCACTCATGTCCAGAGCCAATAACAGACCCCCCTCCCCCCCCACACACACACTTACTTTTTCAGCCTACATTAGCGCTGGCCCTGCCAGGCTGCAGGCACCCTGTTTTCAGCCTCACTCACCCCATCCTGAGAGGGCACGGCCCAGAGCCGCAGCAGGCCTGCCTGGCTTCCTAAGGCTGCGGTGACAACGGACGTCAGCCCGTTAGGACTTTGTATCTAACCTGGCCAAGGGCAGGAGGCCACATAAACCCCACCGACAGGGAACCAGACCAAAGAGGCCCATCAGATCAGGGACGACCCCTTCCCACCGGTTCAGAGAGCCGACCCAGCGCCCACTGTTCTGGTCCGGCTCGGATCCCAAATCACAAGACACTGATTCTTCTTCAGCTGCAGCAAATGGGCTGCTCACAAGACCGAAGGAGTCTTGGGTCCAGCTTGGATCAGGATGCTGAAGACTATTTTAGGTAGCACTAAAAAAGCTATTGGATCATCTAAGGTATTTATATGCCCCCCCTCCATCATTGTATGCCTCACGAAACGTGTTTACCCTCACCCCCATGCTCTTATCCCCATGGTACGGACAGGGAACAAAGCCATAGAGAGGTCACGTGACTTGCCCAAGGTCACACACAGAGTCTGTGGCAGAGCAGGGAATTGAACGCAGTTCTTCTAAGTGCCAGGCAAGCACCTTAACCTCTGGGCCACCTATCCCTATTTAGATGCAGGCCCCATTGAACAGGGGCTTTTACTCCTGCCTCTGGAAGACCCTCCGTGCCAGCGACGTGGCCTTCAAGACACACTCCCACCCCAGGAAGGGCCATGAGAGCCCCACCCCAAGGAGCACTCTGTCAAGGGTTAATACTAGGAACGTGCTGGATCCAGGCTGGCTGTTAGAGGCGGGAGAGGGTGTAATATGAACCCCTGGCTCCAGGCACCGAAGGACTTGAAACCTGAGGGTTAGAGAAACTCCTGGGGTTAGCCTGAAGTCAGTTACACCCATGAGGGTACAAAAAGCCATTCATTGCTTTCTTCCCTTAAGGGCTGGGGAGCTTCCTCATCTAGCTCTCCCCACAGCCCGCAAAGCATTCCCCAGGGTTTAGAATACGGACCGGCAATGGAGGGTGTGCGACCAGGGCCAGCCCAACAATTCCTGAGCACCCTGCTCCATCCCCTGCACCTGGGGGATAAACTGAGCTGCCGTGAACTTCTCCAAGCGCAGACGTGACGTCCCACCTGCCCCAGCTCCCAGAGACCCACCTGACGCACCCCCCCCACCCCTCCGATTCAGATTCCCATCTAAGGCAGTTGCCACCTCCCTGAGCAGCTAATTCCACTTGTAATTTGAGTAAACGATCAGCTAATTACCACGGGAAAGCTTCCTCCCCACAGGATTCTGCACCTTCCCCACACGGGGATCGAAGCAGCAGGACACTAAGCCCACTAGGGACCCCAAATGGAGGAGGCAGGGGGGGTGGCAGATTAGCTGTGGCTGCACTGAATTCCCTTCCGTGTAGGGAGCAGGGCTGCAGAGATAGCCCTCAGCCAGTCTAGCAGTGAGGGTCACAATGCAGCTCTGGGCCCTAGAGCCCAGGGCCCAGGTCTGGTCAGCCCATCTTCAAGGGGGCAGAGCGGAGGGAGATGGGGTTCAGAGACAGGCCACAAGAGCCGCTCATCTGAGGGACTGGGGCTGGTGAGCGTAGAGAGGGGACGTGAAGCCAGTGTCCATAACAACGAATGGGGCACAGAAGGCTGGTCAGCCCCTGCTATTCAGCCCCTCTCCTAGTGGAAGGACGAGGGGACAGTCAATAGGATGAAAAAGCAGCATGTTTCAAAGAGATGGAAATACATATTTTTCTCACACACACACGGCCTGTGGACGGACACGGCCTGTGGAACTCACTGCCACAAGATTTCACTGAGCCCCAAAGCGTAGCGGGATTCACAACAGTCAGGCATTCCTAGGGATGGCGAGACCCACCGGAGTTCTAGTGACAATTAAAGAGGCGGCAGATGTTGCCCCATGTCATGGCCCAGAGGCCAGCTAGGGGCTTTGGGATGCTCCCCAACTGGAGGATTTGCAACATGGGCAGCCTGCCTGCAGGTTTCAGCTCTCGCCTGTGGCCACTGCAGGGCCGCATCCCTTGGTCACTAGGGCCTCCCACCATGGTCATCTCCTTGGGCTCTCGTCAGCACCCACCCTGCACTTCCACAGCCCTCCCCAGATCCAGGTGCTTTCCGTTGGTAACGCACCAGAGCCGGCTCTGAAGCAGGGATCCCAGCCTGCCGCCCCTTGGCCAGGGTTACGAGAATCCGCGCAGAAAGAGGCTTTGCCCACACATGCCAGTGCTAGGATCCTCTAAGGGTTATCACCCACTCAGAAACGAGTTTCCACCACTGCTCCCAGTTTAAAAATCCTGGGATCATCACTGGTGTCCATGTTCATACTGGTCTGGTATCTTCCTTTAAAAAAATTATTTATTCAACTGTTTCAATTCCCCCCCCCCCCCCCCAACAAACCAAACAAATGCTAGATGCCAACATCTACAATGAGTAGAAAGACCAAGATCCTGGCCTGGCATCTCCCACACAATCTCAAGTCATCTTCTCTGCCCTGGGGGCACCCAGTGGCAGGGTCCTTTTAACATAGCAGTTGGCCAATTCTCATTCCGCCACCTGCACCAGAATGGCAGTAAGTGGAGCTGGAATTGGATTCATCTCCTCCTCTGCTGCCTTGAAAAGCCCAGAACCTCTTTGGTTTGCCAGCCAGCCTCCTAGGAGATCTCAGACAGCACAGACAGCCAAGCCCAGACCCTAATCCTCTCCCCCCGCCCCTCACAGCCGATCTCTGCTGGTAACGTTAGCACCACCTGTGACAGCAGAGATGCCAACGCCCCATCCTGGGCAGGCCTGGCAGTGCTTCTGCTCCCTTCCCCCAGCAACCCTGCTCCAAGGGGGACATATGTTCTCAGCACAGCCCTGGCTTTTGCTCAGCATCACCCAAGGCCAGCAGGACGGGCTGCAATTGGCATGCACTCTGTTGGAGGAAAAGGCCCAGGTAGGGACGATCGAATTGTGGAGGTAAACGCGTAGTTACGCAGGTGGTGTCGGAGAGAGGGCTTTGGATTCCTCGACCCTGGGATGTTGTTCCAGGAAGAAGGATTGCTAAGAAGAGATGGGATCCACCTAACAAAGAAAGGGAAGAGCATCTTTGCAGGCAGGCTTGCTAACCTAGTGAGGAGGGTTTTATACTAGGTTCACCGGAGTATGGAGACTTAAGCCCTGAGGTAAGTGGGGAAGTGGGATACTGGGAGGAGGGTGCAACGGGGAGGCCTCCTGATTCATACTGAGAAAGCAGGGCAATTGGCTAATTATCTTAGGTGCCTGTACACGAATGCAAGAAGCCTGGGAAAGAAGCAGAAAGAATTGGAAGTCCTGGCACAGTCAAGGAACTATGATGTGATTGGAATAATAGAGACTTGGTGGGGTAACTCATGTGACTGGAGCACTGTCATGGATGGGTATAAACTGTTCAGGAAGGACAGGCTGGGGAGAAAAGGTGGAGGCGTTGCACTGTATGTAAGAGAGCAGTAGGATTGCTCAGAGCTCCAGTATGAAAATGGAGAAAACCCAAAGACTCTCAACAGTCTTAAGTTTAGAGGCGAGAGCAACAAGGGTGATGTCGTGGTGGGTGTCTGCTATAGACCACCAGACCAAGCTTTCTTCGGACAACTAACGGAAGTTTCCAGATCACAGTCCCTGGTTCTCATGGGGACTTCAATCACCCTGACATCTGCTGGGAGGACAATACAGCGGTGCACAGACAATCCAGGAAGTTTTTATAAGGTGTTGGGGACAACTTCCTGGCGCAAGTGCTGGAGGAACCAACTAGGGGCAGAGCTCCTCTTGACCTGCTGCTCAAACAGGGACGAATTAGTAGGGGAAGCAAAAGTGGATGGGAACCTGGGAGGCAGTGACCATGAGATGGTTGAGTTCAGGATCCTGACAAAAGGAAGAAAGGAGAGCAGCAGAATACGGGCCCTGGACTTCAGAAAAGCAGACTTTGACTCCCTCAGGGAGCTGATGGGCAGGATCCCCTGGGAGGCTAATATGAGGGGGGAAAGGAGTCCAGGAGATCTGGCTGTATTTTAAAGAAACCTTATTGAGGGCACAGGAACAAACCGTCCCGATGTGCAGAAAGAATAGCAAATATGGCAGGCGACCAGCTTGGCTTAACGGAGAAATCTTTGGTGAGCTTAAACACAAAAAGGAAACTTACAAGAAGTGGAAACTTGGACAGATGACTAAGGAGGAGTATAAAAATATTGCTCGAGCATGCAGGGGTGTAATCAGGAAGGCCAAAGCACAATTGGAGTTTCAGCTAGCAAGGGATGTGAAGGGGAACAAGAAGGGTTTCTACAGATATGTTAGCAACAAGAAGGTGGTCAGGGAAAGTGTGGGACCCTTACTGAATGGGGGAGGCAACCTAGTGACAGAGGATGTGGAAAAAGCTGAAGTACTCAATGCTTTTTTTGCCTCGGTCTTCACAGACAAGATCAGCTCCCAGACTGCTGCATTGGACAGCACAGTATGGGGAGGAGGTGAGCAGCCCTCAGTGGTGAAAGAACAGGTTAAAGACTATTTAGAAAAGCTGGACGTGCACAAGTCCATGGGTCCAGATATAATGCATCCGAGGGTGCTGAGGAACTTGGCTGATGTGATTGCAGAGCCATTGGCCATTATCTTTAAAAAACTGTGGCAATCAGGGGAGATCCTGGAAGACTGGAAAAAGGCAAATAGAGAGTCCATCTTTAAAAAAGGGAAGGAGGATGATCCAGGGAACTACAGCCTCACCTCAGTCCCTGGAAAAATCATGGAGCAGGTCCTCAAGGAATCCATTTTGAAGCACTTAGAGGAGTAGAAAGTGATCAGGAACAGTCAGCATGGATTCACCAAGGGCAAGTCATGCCTGACTAACCTAATTGCCTTCTATGAGGAGATAACTGGCTCTGTGGATGTGGGGAAAGCGGTGGATGTGATATAGCTTGACTTTAGCAAAGCTTTTGATACAGACTCCCACAGTATTCTTACCGGCAAGTTAAAGAAGTATGGGATGGATGAATGGACTATAAGGTGGATAGAAAGCTGGCTAGATCGTCGGGCTCAACGGGTAGTGATCAATGGCTCCATGTCTAGTTGGCAGCCAGTATCAAGCGGAGTGCCCCAGGGGTCAGTCCTACGGCCAGTTTTGTTCAATATCTTCATTAATGATCTGGATGATGGGATGGATTGCACCCTCAGCAAGTTCCCAGATGACACTAAGCTGGGGGGCGGGGAGAAAGAGGTAGATACGCTGGAGGGTAGGCATAGGGTCCAGAGTGACCTAGATGGATTGGGCCAAAAGAAATCTGATGAGGTTCAACAAAGACAAGTGCAGAGTCCTGCACTTAGGACGGAAGAATCCCATGGACTGCTACAGACTAGGGATCGAGGGGATAGGCAGCTGTTCTGCAGAAAAGGACCTAGGGATTACAGTGGACGAGAAGCTGGATATGAATCAGCAGTGTGCCCTTGTTGCCAAGAAGGCTAACAGCATATTGGGCTGCATTCGTAGGAGCATTGCCAGCAGATCGAGGGAAGTGATTATTCCCCTCTATTTGGCACTGGTGAGGTCACATCTAGAGTGTTGCATCCAGTTTTTAGCCCCCCACTACAGAAAGGATGTGGACATATTGGAGAGAGTCCAGCGGAGGACAACGAAAATGATCAGGCGGCTGGGGCACATGATTTATGAGGACAGGCTGAGGGAACTGGGGTTATTTAGTCTGCAGAAGAGAAGAGTGAGGGGGGATTTGATAGCAGCCTTCAACTACCTGAAGGGGGGGTCCGAAGAGGATGGAGCGAGGCTGTTCTCAGTGGTACCAGATGACAGAACAAGGAGCAATGGTCTCATGTTGCAGTGGGGGAGGTTTAGGCTGGATATCAGGAAACACTATTTCACTAGGAGGGTGGCGAAGCACTGGAATGGGTTACCTAGGGAGGTGGTGGAATCTCCATCCTTAGAGATTTTTAAGGCCCGGCTTGACAAAGCCTGGCTGGGATGATTTAGTTGGGGTCGGTTCTGCTTTGAGCAGGGGGTTGGACTAGATGACCTCCTGAGAACTCTTCCAACCTTAATCTTCTATGATTCTATGCACTCACACAAGACCCAGGCTGTTCTCTCTGGCTACACGTCTCTCTCCACCCCACCTGCAAAGCTAGTGCCAAATTCAAACCAGAGCCAGCCCCTGTGGCTCTAGGGAGTGTGCACCCTTCCCACCTAACAGGGCAGAGGGGAGCAGCCCCAGCAGCTGTGGGGATAACAGGCGCTCGGCCTGGCCACGAGCGATTCAGCAGCCCGGTTAGGGGAAGGCTGCGTGTTTCAGCAGTGTGTTTAGAAGAGCGCCTAGGTCTGGAGGTTGCAGGGTTTAAATAAACTTGAGCGAAGGACCTCCCGCCGAATTGCCGCCGCAGATCGCGATCGCGGCTTTTTTTTGTTTGGTTGGTTTTTTTTGTTTGGCTGCTCGGGGCGGCCAAAACCCTGGAGCCGGCCCTGATGCCAGCCTGGCTTTCTGCTCACATAGACCCTTAACTCCTTGCTCTATGCCTCCTAGTGGCTACCCTGAGTAGTGGAGCTCACCATCACAACTAAAGTCACAGACACTGCTCCTAGGGACAGGCTATCCCAGCAGAGCACCAAGCCACGGAGCCTCCACGAGCCAGGCCAGCCTAGAGCGACCAGCATTGCAGCATTCCTAGACTCAGCCCTGCAGACCAGCCCGGCTGCCTGGCCTTTGCAAAGCTGCCCTGGGTGCAGGACGCTGGCAGGGCAGCACGTCGAGCTTGGCCAGGCCCACAGGGCAGCCTCAGTGCACCCGGTACTTATGTGAGGGTGCGGATGCACTTGGCCGAGTCCCGGATGTCCCACATCTTGATGTAGGAGGTGGAGATGGTGAAGACCAACCCTGAGTGGCTGCAGTACTTGATGGACACCACATTATTGGGGTGGCCCTTCAGCGAGGCGATTTCCTGGCCCGTCACCAGGTTCCACATTTTGCAGCTCCAATCTGCGGGAGGAGGCAGGAGCATGTGATGCTGCGGGACCTTCCTGTCCTCAGCAGAGGAACCCCACGGCTCCTCCCCCCCACTGCCTCCCCCTGATCCAAGGAGTCCCAGGGGCGAGAGGGGAGTCACGGGGCCAGTTCCTGGCTTGTGGATTGGCTGGAGCCTAGCACAGGATGGACTCAGCACCTTACAGATGGCTCCAGGGTGCGCTTGGCTCTCGGGCCCGCTGGGTACTGACATGCCAGGTGCCCCAGGGCCTTATCACCAGCCCGTTCCCAGGCTTGGCATGGCAGTACATTTCCTTCCCAGTCGCCGTCCCCTGGCATTAAACAAGGGACTCCGCGCTGGGGATGTGCACCTGGCAGCACGCAGCCTCCTGAGAACAGACAGGCCAGGCTGCGGGGCGAGGGCTCCCAGAGACAAATGGCAGGAGGGCAATGCTGGGAACTCCCAGGCCGTCTTCAGCTAGAGCACGAGGGCGCCCCGGCATCCTGGAGAGCACGAATCTAGCTTCAGCTCAGCCTTTGTCCCCCCGTTTTCTGCACTAGATGGGTCGGTCTCCTGGAGGAACCTAAGTGTCGATCAGGAGTTCCTGGCTTATGCAATGTCAGTTTCCAGCTCTTGTAAAAAAAACGGTGACTTCCCTTACCCAGGAGCTGGCGTTCTTCAGGCTGTGCTGTGCCTGTAGACGTTCCACTGTAGGGGCGTGTGCACCCAGGGCACGCGAGTCGCAGACGTTTTCCAGCAGTACCACGGAGCGGTGCCTGCGCCCCTGCTCTCCCCGTGCGCTCAGGCACCGGCATCAAAACGACCGTGGCGTCTTCTCCCGCCTCAACAGCAACCAGAGCCAGGGCTCCGCGCTGGACAAGTAAGAACCTCGCGGGGCAAGGAGAGGGTGGGAGGGTGAACCCAGGGCCGGCTCTAGGTTTTTGGCCACCCCAAGCAAAAAAATTTTTGGCTGCCCCCACACCAGCCCTGGCCTCTCACCCTCCCACTCCCAGGGAAGGTATATCAGTCTCACAGCAGCAGCTCAGTCTGCTCAACATCACTCCAGGGCCAGGAACTCGCTCCTGCCTGACATCGGCAACAGTCTTAGCCTGCTCCAGCCCTGTTCCTAGTCCTACTGCAGTCCTGGTCTCGCTCCAGCCTTGCTCCACCCATGCCCTGCCCCGCCGCCTGAGTCCAGCTTCAACCACTAGGCCTGACCACCTCCATCACCTTTGCTGACACCATCACTTGTTCACACTGAACCAGGGACAAAGGGGGCAGGAGGTTGGAAGAGAAGGTGCCAGCCTGGGACCCAGGAGACCCATAGTCAATTCCCAGCTCTGCCACAGATGCTCTGCGTGGCCTCGGGCAAATCCCTTATTCCCTCTGTGCTGCAGTTCCCTGTCTGTTCAGTGGGGGTAGCAGCCAGGCCCTGCCCTGCAGGGGGCGGTTAGAATAAATGCAATAGAGGTTGGGCAGTGCTCTGATGCCACGGGGATGAGGGCCAGGATGGTGCCTAAGACAGACCAAAGCAAGGGGGAGCTACAGAGCCAGTGGTGAGAGGGGTTTGGCCTTTGACAGTCTGCTCTGGGTGGGGAAGGACAGGCTCTAAAGCCCCGGCCAGGCCAAAAGTAATCTGGGCTGGGGCATCCCATGGCTGGGCAGTCACACATTGGCTGGCTTGTGACTCGCCTGCCCATTGTGACATGCCCCCTGCTGGCTGCCAAAGCCTCATCCCCTCATTGCCAGGCTTGGCTCTGGCAGAGCGAGAGCTGGCACGTGCCGCTGGGAAAGCTGATCCGGCCGTTTCAGCTCCGCCACTGATAGCAGAAAGTGGGTGGCCCATATACACGCTGGCTTCTGCCCACTCCTGACTCCAGGTAGGAGAATCTTCTATTGCCCGCCGCTGCTTTTCCATTGCATCACCAGCCACACCGAGCCTTCCCCGAGCTCCTGGCTGGGCGGCGCATGTCTACCAAGTGCCCCTTTATCCCCCCACCTAGAGACTTAAGAAATGCATAGGGGAAACTGAGGCACCCCTACAGTATTCAGAGGAAACATTAAGAACAGTCCCACTTCGTCACAGTGAGGGAGTTGGAGAGTCTGTGGGAAGCCACCTCTCTTGTGAAATCAACCACCCCCACACGGTGCAGGCCACTCCAGATCGGGGGAAGGGGCCAGCTGTGAATTTGGAGCCAGATCCTGGTTTGGATCTGAATCCACCGGCGCTGCGGAGCGTTCAGCTGTGGGGAGCTAGCTCCCACCCGTGCCAGATCACAAAGTGCCACTTCAGCCAGCCGCCTGCCAGGCTCTGGCAGCGCCCTGTGTGAAGCTGCAGCTGGGCCCTCCAGAGCCGAGCTGCTGCTCCTCCTCTCTGCTGGCCAGCCAGCCGCAGCTCCTCAGCACCTGCCCGCTCAGCCCCACCTCAGTGCTCCTGCCTCCCCAATCTCCTCCCTGGCGCTGCACCTCGCCCCCTGCACCTGGCATGTCAATACCCAGCGGGGCCGGGAGCCAAGCGCCCCGGGAGCCATCTGTAAGGTGCTGATTCCCTCCTGTGCTGGGCTCCAGCTAATCCACAAGCCAGGAACTGGCCTTGTGACTCCCAGAGCAGGTATATCAGTCTCACAGCAGCAGCTCAGTCTGCTCAACATCACTCCAGGGCCAGGAACTCGCTCCTGCCTGACATAGGCAACAGGCTGAGCCTGCTCCAGCCCTGTTCCTAGTCCTACTCCAGCCCTGGTCTCGCTGCAGCCTTGCTCCACCCATGCCCTGCCCCGCCCCCTGAGTCCAGCTCCAACCACTAGGCCTGACCACCTCCATCACCTTTACTGACACCATCACTTCCATAGGGAATGGCACTGAGGTTGCCGGGGGAACAGGCATTCTCAGGTTGCCAGGAGCCATTGTTCTATTTACCAGGACAGTCCGATGCCAGGACAGTGCCCCGAGCGCTGGAGAGGACTAGGGCTGCATTAGGGCACGTGAAGTGCAGCTGCTGGAGAGTCAGCAGAACCGCCCGGAGACAGCCACACTTGCCTCCCAGCCCGGGAAGCCCAGAGACCCAGAGCATCTCTGCCAGCAGGAGACATTGGGTGAGGAATAGAGCCATCCCGCCTTCGGGCAGGAGCCATTCAGGAGACCCAGCGTGGGGGGAATCGGGCTGTGTGTGTACAATGTCTAGCACTGCAGGGCCCTGATCAGGGACTGAGCCCTCTGGGCACTGCCGAAATACAAAGGAGAACAGCAGGGCTGGAGGATTTACAGGCTCCGTGTGAGGAGGGCTGGTTGGGTTGAGCCAGCAGTGAGTCCCCAGTAACACAGAGCTGCGCTAGTGATGGAAGATCTATTTTGTTTTCCCTACTTAGCACAGTTCAAAACTTAGCACTGACCAGCTGCAAGGATCCTGGCGGGCCCTGGTATGGTTGTAGCAGCAGACTCAATGTTCGGGAGAAGCGAGATATGTGCAATAGGCAATGTAGTTCCATCTGGGCACCAGCCAGCTCCTGTGCCCCAGAGAGCTCTCGCAGCTCACACTGAACCAGGGACAAAGGGGGCAGGAGGTTGGAAGAGAAGGTGCCAGCCTGGGACCCAGGAGACCCATAGTCAATTCCCAGCTCTGCCACAGATGCTCTGCGTGGCCTCGGGCAAATCCCTTATTCCCTCTGTGCTGCAGTTCCCTGTCTGTTCAGTGGGGGTAGCAGCCAGGCCCTGCCCTGCAGGGGGCGGTTAGAATAAATGCAATCGAGGTTGGGCAGTGCTCTGATGCCACGGGGATGAGGGCCAGGATGGTGCCTAAGACAGACCAAAAGCAAGGGGGAGCTACAGAGCCGGTGGTGAGAGGGGTTTGGCCTTTGACAGTCTGCTCTGGGTGCCTGGGCTGTCAGACCCCAGCCAGCCACTGGCATTGCCAGACCTCCCTGATCTCTGGTGCTGCTGCTCTCCCTGCTTCTAGGAGTCACTGCCTCCCCCTGGGCCGAGACTCCCGCAGCAATCATCTCCTGGGGCTGCCATGGCACTGAGCGGCTAGCAAGGCCTGAGACTCAGTTCGGCGGGGGGGGCAGGGGGGGGCTATGAAAGCAGCTTCCGTGTCGTTGCCGCGGTGGGAGGGGAAGCAGAGATGGGGCCATTTTACATCCTACGGCCAAGGCGCCCAGCAGCTTGGGCAGGCGCAAAGAGCCGCCCGCGTGGGCTGGGAGCTGGGGGAGGGGAGAGTTCGGGAACCCCTGTTCTGCGCTGTCACAAGGAGGAGGAACCGGGATGGAACTGATTTTCCCACTCGGGGATCCGGAGACCCCCCCCCGGCTCCAGCTGTATGGACGCCAGGAGGGGCTCTGGCCTGGGGTCTGCAGGAGCTGGGACTAGATGAGCCCAGCGGTCCCTTCCGGCCTAACGTCTGTGACTGTGGGGAGCGGAAGGTCCCTCCCTTGACCCCAGTGGGGAAGGAGAGGCTCTAAAGCCCCGGCGAGGCCAGAACTAGTCTGGGCTGGGGCATCCCATGGCTGGGCAGTCACACACTGGCTGGCTTGTGACTCGCCTGCCCATTGTGACACGCCCCCTGCTGGCTGGCACAGCCTCATCCCCTCACTGCCAGGCTTGGCTCTGGCAGAGCGAGAGCTGGCACGTGCCGCTGGGAAAGCTGAGCCAGCCATTTCAGCTCCGCCACCGGCAGCAGAAAGTGGGTGGCCCATATACACGCCAGCTTCTGCCCACTCCTGACTCCAGGCAGGAGAATCTTCTATTGCCCGCCTCTGCTTTTCCATTGCATCGCCAACCACACCGAGGTTAGATGAGAAGGTACCAGCCTCCCTGCCGCTCTCCTGCCTTCTGCTCCTGCCCCTTCACGGGTGTGTCTGAGCAACTCCTGCTGCTCACGAGCCCGCCCCAGCTCCCCCACCCCGCTGGCCTCGCCCACCTGCGAACTGCCACGGCCCCAATATTCCGGGGGGAAGGGATCAGGGTCATTTCATTGGGCAGGAAGAATCCTGAGTGGTTGGATCCAGCCTGTCTGCTGTGCAGCTTGTGAACCAGGAGAAGGAGAGGTGGGCGTGACCCAGAGGAGGCCGTTTGGCCTGTGGGATGGGCTGCTGGCCTGGGAGTTCGGAGACCTGGGTTCTAATCCTGGGTGACTTTGAGCACATCCCTTCCCTTGTTTCCCTGCTGGCTGCCTTGGCTAGTTAGAGTCTGAGCCCTACAGCCCAGCCATTGTCTGCAGCACCTGGTGCAACAGGGCCCTGAGCTCCGCTGGCATCTGGAGGTGCTGGTGGGACAGAAAGAACTGGGCTGGCCCTGATGCTGAACGGGGCAATCGCCTCTCGTCACTCACAAGCAATGCCTTGTCCTGGCTTCTTGTAGGATGGCTGAGGAGGGCCGCCCAGAGCCCAGGCGCGCCTGGGAGGAGACAAAACCTCCCCCAGGGAAGAGTCGGCGGAAGAGGCCATGGCAGCAGCAGGAGCTGTGTGTGCCTCAGCCCTTCCGTGCCGGTGAGTGGGCGCCTTCTGGGTGGGCGGAGGGGGCTGCAAAAATGACCGGGGCCATGGCCCTGCATTGGGGTGGGGCTTGGCCCCTGTGGGGGTTGGGTGGCAAGACTAGGGTGTCACTGGGGGGAGAAGACTCCATAGACCTTGTACTGCTCTGGGCTGCCACGAGATGGAGAGACAGGAAAACCCAGGCAGGGGGGAATGGCCCCTCCTGCTGGCAGCAACTGCAGCCTCTAAAGCTGATCGGGGCATAGCGGCAGAAGCATCAGGTGGAGACTGACTGAATCGCCCACCCCGATCTGTCACGCTGCAGGGTCGGAGGATGTTTTCCACCAGTCGAAGGGGATGCTTGGTGCACGGTGGGTTGTTAAAGCCTAGGATTGCAGGGCGCCGGCCAGAGCATAAGATGCTCCCTGATGTTGCAGCCCCATCTGCTGGCTGGCTCCTTTGTCGCATGTCGCAGCACAGGGCATTTGGGGGGGAGTGTTGACGATGGGAGCCCAGTGCCTGCCCAGGTTACACCCAGTGGCTCTGGCTGGCTGTTGGTGGCAGGAGAGGCTGTCAGAACAAGCAGAACGGGCAGGCTCTGGGTCCCCATATCCCATGCAGACTGGGCAGCTGTTCCCTCTCCTGCCGCAAGGACCAGACCGATTCACTCCCAGTCCCTCTGCCCCCTCCAGCAATGGCCCGGAGAGTGGGGACACCCCTCATGGCCTGACATCGTCCCTCCTTCCAGGTGTGGCGCTCCCCAAATCCCCAGACTGAGCCTGCATGCTGGGTGGGGAAGTGGGGTGGCCGCTGGGAACCAGGGCTCCGACTGGGTCTTTGCTGGGCTGGGCAGCAAAGAGGTGGGGAAGCCAGGGATCACTGTGCCAGACCCTGCCGTGCATCGGGGCTGCTCCCCTGCTGGGGCGGGAGTGGGGGCAAGGGTTTTCTCTAAGATCTCTGTCACCCAGACTGCAGCTTGGCAGACCCAGGTATTACCACTGCTCTGTCTTTGATCAGATTCACCATCCCCATGTAACGACGCCTCCTGCTTTAAGGGGCCAGACTTGAATGAGAAAGAGGCCCTGGAGTGCATAGATGCCTTTCTGAAGGACAATGAACAGGTACCAAGAGCCCTCCTCTGATCTGTCAGCTAGTGCCCTGTCCACATGCACATCTGCCCTTCTCCAGATGATGCATGGATTCTAAGGCCAGACGGAACCACTGTGACCTCCTGTATAACACAGGCCAGAGACCTGCCCCCAAATAATTCCTGTTTAAACTAAAGCATCTTAAAAAGTCCCGTCTTGAGTTACAAAAGGTCACCCACCATGCCCCTTGCTCAGTTGTTCCAATGGTCTATTACTTTCTCTGTTAAAAACGTACATTTCCAGTCTGAATTTGTCTAGCTTCAATTTCCAGCCCCTTGTGGACTTGTGCGCACTGGATTTGGCCCGTCCCTAGTGTGACGGGTTGCCCCCCTTTGAGGTGCCACCTGATGTACCGGGATACCACCGAGCCCACCTGTTCTGCCAGCCTGGGCCCCCTTTACCTTGTCTTGCTGGGCTAGGCTCACAAGCCTCTTCCAGCCATGCACTCAGGCAGGGCCACGCCCAGCTGCAGAAAGACACAGACACTGAGATCAGCTCTGGGAAGACTCAGCTGAAGGGACTTGTCCCAGTACTCTGGTGCCCACCTCCTTTGGAGTACAGACCCAAAGGTTTTATGAAATTCGCCCCCTCCCTCCATGTGGAGAGAGGTATGCACAACTCTTTGCCCCTCCCACCCAGTTACTAATTGCACAAACTGGGTTATGATATAAACAAGAAATAAGATTATTAACTACAAGAGGTAGATTGTAAGTGGTTATAAGAGATAGCAAATGGTACAAAGCAGATTGCACTAGTAAATAAACACAACACGCAAACTAAGCTTTCCACACTGGATAGATAGGCTCTACATTAGCAAATTCTTACCCTGAGTGATAAACGGGTGGGCAGATTCTTAAGGCACAAGCTGCCTTGGCTTTGCAGCTTGGATTTCCCAGGTTTTCTTACACAGGCTAGGAATCTCTCTCCAGCCTGGGACCATCACTTCTCATAGTTCAATCTTTGTCCCTCAGGTGTTTCCAGGTGTCTTATTGCAGGGAGCATGAGGTCCCCCCCGATGTCATTGTTCACCTTTTATCTCCTCTTCCCACCCGCTGGAAAACTCTTTTGCTGTGACCTGGGTCCAACAGTTCCCATTGTGTAGCGTTCTCTTGGAGAGGTTTCTATTGAGTACAGTTCCTGGGGTAACCCTGCTGCTTATGTGCATTTCCTCACTAAGCCATTGTTTGGCGTTTTTACTGTTGTACCTGAAAGGCTGTTTTGAACCTCACAACGTGTTTCAGGAACACAGACATAGCTGAACTTCATAACTTCACATACAACGATAGCACATACAATCCAATGAGACATTAATGTCTAGCAGATAAAGACTTTTAGAATGATACCTTACAATACGTACTTTGTACAAAACATATCCTAATGACATGACAGTGGTGAATATTGGGGTGTCAGGGTGTCCCACCCAGCTGTTCCTCCCACTCTGTCAAGCCCCCAGTAACACTGTCTGGCTGCTTAGCCCCCATGTTGCAGTTCCTCTTTGGACACCTACCCCGTGAGATCTGCTCCCTCTCTGGTCCGGTTTCATACAGAGCTGCCCTGCCCTCCCCAGATAGTCACTCCTGTTACCAGATGAATGGCCTTCTGCCATTCGGCATATCAAAGCCTGAGCAGCACTGGGGGGAAGCTTTCTAACATCTCTCCCACTGGCAGCTCCTTTCCACGCTAACCTTCCTGTTTGTGTCTAATCTCTGCGGGGCGTAGGACGAGGCCCAGAAAATGAAATTTTTGAAGGACATCATCATCCTCAGCAGAGCCATCTGGGCTAGGAGCCCAGAAAAAAACATGGATAATGTGACCAGCAAAGCCCTGCTAGTGGAGAAGATAAAGGTGAGTAAAACACACACTGGGGCTGTGTTACCTGGCGGGTTTAGTGATTGGCCTGGAGATCTCTGCAGATTTGTCTAACTTGAGCTGCCAATCATTGGATCGTGTTAGACGTTTGTCTGTTAGACTGAAGAGCCCATTATCAAATATTTGCTCCCCGTGTAGGTACTTACAGACTGTCATCAAGTCACCCTGTAACCTTCTCTTCGTTCAGCTGAACTAATTGAGCTCCTTGAGTCTCTCACTATCAGACATGTTTCCCAATCCTCCAATCACTCTTGTGGCTCTTCTCTGACCCCTCTCCAATTTATCAACATTCTCCTTGAATTGTGGGCACCGGACCTGGACACAGGATCCCAGCAGCGGTCGCACCAGTGCCAAATACAGAGGGAAAATAACCTCTCTAACAACTGGAGTTTGCCCTGTTTCTACATCCCAGGATGGCATTAGCCCTTTTGGCCCCAGCGTCGCACTGGGCGTTCATGGGCAGCTGATTACCCTGACTGCCAAGTCTTTTCCAGAGTCACCGCTTCCCAGGTTAGAGCCCCCCATGCTGTGAGTGTGGCCTGCATTCTTTGTTCCTAAACATATAACTGTATGGAAATGTAGAGTGTTCCCTTGCACCCAGCTTCCCAAGTCACCGGGTCGCTCTGTATACGCCAGTCTCCCTGCCCAGAGCCCCAACACTCCGCAGTCAGTGCCCACTAGGGAACTAGCAACAAATCTGCTCCGTAGATTTGGCAAGTCTTTGCTCTCCAGCACTGCAGAAAGCTTTCCAGAGCTCACCTCCCTTCCCTGAACGTGGGACAGCGTGGGCTGGTGGGTGGTCCAGTGGGCTGGGGCTCAGCACACCCGGGTTCTACTCCCAGTTCTGCAGTAAGACCTTGGGCAAGTCACTTCCCCCTCTGTGCCTCAGTTTCCCTCCCATGCCTTGTCTCGTCTAGTTAGCTCGTGAGTTCTCTGGGGCAGGGACTGGCTCTCACTGTGTGTGTGCAGCACTGGGCACAAGGGGGCCTGATCTCAGGTGGTGTCCCTGGGTGCTAATGCTGATGGAGCCTTTCAGTGCACTGGCGCGTGACACTGGGGCACTGACCACAGGCCCTGCACTGCGCTCCCCGGCTGGAGCCCTGCACACCATCAAGTCCGCAGTAGGACGACCTGGCTGCCGAGCCCACATGTTGCAGGCCCTGCGCTTTGCTCCCCAGTCGGAGCCTTGCAGGAGCTTGGAGCCCGGCTGGCATTTCCCCACGTTGTCTCCCCAGGAGCTGATTCATCACGAGTCCGTCGACTCCCTGACCAGCGTGGTGCGTCAGCAAGCGATGCTCGCCATCATGGAGCTGAGGTACCCAGCCTGCCCGGCCCAGCCCCAGCCAGTGCCTCTTCGCATGGCCAGTTCTCCAGGGCATTCCCCCCTCTGCTCCTCCCCCATCTTCTGATTCCGCCGGGCACGTGGCACCAGGTGATGGTGCTGGTGCATGTGGGCTGGCACCAGTGGGTAGATGGTGGAGGATTCTTCGGTGCCTGGCGACCTCTCCACGTGGCCTTATGAAGATGTGGGGGAGGGAATGAGGGGGTTAGGACTGGTCCCCTCTGGGACCCCGCAGGCGATGGCTCTGGGGGGAGAGGGGCAGTTGGGTGCTGCTGGAGCGGAGCAACCGAAGTCACTGCCAGCTGTGCCAGCTGCGTCACACCGGCAGCTCAGCGACCCCCTGTGGCTGAGAAGTTGGGCAGGCTGAGACCTGGCACGTGGCACTGCCTGTGCCATGGGGGGCTCTCTCTCAGTGCCGCTGGTGCCCTGCTCTGAGCTTCCCAGAAGCCTGCCCATCAGGCGTCCGGAGGTGGCAGATGCTGCGGGCTGGAGCTGGGCTCTCGCTGTTGGCTCAATAGGTTCCCCAGGAATGGGAGGGGGAGGCGGGGCAGGCGCTGGAGCGGCTCTCCCCACTGGGCACTGGCTTCCTGACAGCGGGGCAGGCGACGGCATTGGCCACGATCCCATCTCTGCTGGGGCGGAGGGGGGGGATTTGCGTCAGCAGTGGGCGTAGCTGTTCCTCACTGGCTGCCGCCTGCCACGAGGGGCGTGGCTCTGTCCTGCAGGGGGCAAGTAGTCACCTGGCACCTCATTGCATGTGCTGGGGCCATGCTCTGGCAGTGGGGGTGAAGGGGTTAATGCTGTCTGGGCTGTCCCCACCTTCCTGCCCCCCTGCACACAGCTGGGTGCCATGTCCAGCAGGCTGAGAGCTCTGGTCAAGGGTCAGGGCTTGGATCCCTGCCTGGATTCTGCCCTGCTGCGGGCTGATGCAGCATCTCTCTGCTGGCCTGGACTGTGCAGCCACAGTGCAGACGGCTCTGGTGGGAGGGTCTCTTTGCCCCCAGCGGGACAGGACTGGCAGACTCCTTTGCACTGTGGCCACTTGTTTCAGAGGCACTTTGGTGCCAGCAGGCTCTAGTCTCCCGTCCGTGCCGTTTGCGGGATGTCGTTTCTCGGCAAAGCGCAGCGATCTCTGCCCCAGCTGGTGAGTCCTGGTGGGGTCACAGCAGACAGCTGCAGGCTACACTAAGTCCCTGCCTGTTGGTATGAGAGAAGGCAGCACCAGCTCCCTCCACCGCCCCCTGACCTGTTCTCATCCGCCACCTCCCATCCGGAGCCCCCCCAGGTGTTTCCATGTCCTGGGAGCCTGACGCCAACATTAGCGCATCAGTCCCGCCTCAGCCCTCCAATCCGCACGTGTCTCTTCTCTTAGCAAAGTGAAGCCACCGCTGCAGGGCCTGGAACAATCCAGCCTGCTGGCTACCTGCTTCTCCAGTGTCTTCTCCCTGCCTCCAGCAGAGACCATGCAGGGCGTGGAGGCTGCTCTCTACACCAAGGTAAGCCCCAAATCGGCCACGCGGAGCCGCCCCAAACCGAGTGGGAATCCTGCCAGTCGCTCATGTACCTGTCCCCTGGGTAACCTGGCACTGGCACACGAGTGTAATAATCATAGCTCCTCGGCAGGACTTCAGCTCAGGACCTGCAGCACCAAAGCACAGGCCCCACTGCTGCAGATAAAGGAGTAACTCCCTCATAGGGTAGCAGTAGTAGGCATTTATCCTTCACATGCACCGACAATTAGTGGGGAACAGACACTCCCTTCACAAGCACATTCATCCCCAGTGCCTGGCTGGAGGCACAGGCCTGCGATCGGCTGCTTCAGACGCACACAGGCCAGGGGAACCGAAGCTTGGCTGGAAAACTCCCCCCCAAATGTGCAGTCCTTTCTGACTCTTCCAGTGGGTTAGACTGCATGCAATGGCCTTTCTGGGGACAGCAAAGGCAGGTGGCGTCCTGTTGCCAGGAGGAGTTTGCAGTAGGTCCCCTGTGGGTACAAGTGAGTGGGTGAGCTGGAATACCAGGGGCTGCTGTGGCCTGGGGGGTGTCACACGCCAGGGCATTGGTTCATCTCCTGGCTGGGTAACGCCACTTGCTCTGGTGTCTCCTCTGCTCTGCACACAGACTCTGAGAGCCATGGACGAGATGGTGAAGGCCTTGGTGTGCGAGGATCGGGAGCCCAACCTTCTGGTGGTGGAGAACATCTTGGAGGTCTGGAGGCGTGGGGGCAGGAAGGGGACTAGTCCTGTAGCTGGGGTGGGGCTCAGGGACCAAGGCTCCATTTAATCCCAAGCATGGGACACTCCCCCCCCCCCCCCCCCAGTGCCTTTGGCTCCTCAAAGTACGTTCTATACAAAGGTTCTTGGGCTGGAGGGCCAAGTGCCCCCGCTATATCTGAAAAACGTCTGCACGGGGTGGGGGTGGAGGAGTGCAGGATCTGCCGTGTTCTCCACTGAGCCCCCATCTGACCCTGGCATTCATTTGTGTTCACCATGGGCCCCACCAACCTGGCCAGAGCCCAGAACTAGATTCCCCCAACGTTCTAGTTCTGGGGCCACAGGAAGTAGATTCTGTGGGTGGTTTGTGCTCCAAAAAGAGGGAAGCAACAGAGGGTCCTGTGGCACCTTTAAGACTAACAGAAGTATTGGGAGCATAAGCTTTCGTGGGTAAGAACCTCACTTGCATCTGAAGAAGTGAGGTTCTTACCCACGAAAGCTTATGCTCCCAATACTTCTGTTAGTCTTAAAGGTGCCACAGGACCCTCTGTTGCTTTTTACAGATTCAGACTAACACGGCTACCCCTCTGATAAAAAGAGGGAAATGTCCTTGACAGAGATTCGGTCTCCTCGATTCCAGAGCCTGGGAAGAGGGAACAGAGAAGTGCAGGGCTGGAAGGGATCTCAAGAGGTCATCTACTCCACCCCCTGCACTGAGGCAGGGCCAAGCATTCCTAGACCGTCCCTGATGAGTGTTTGTCCAGCCTGTTTTTTAAAACCTCCATGATGGGGAGTCCACCACTTCCCTAGGTCACCTGTTCCAGTGCTTAGCCACCCTTAGACTTTTTCCTATTATTTAACGTAAATCTCCCTTGCTGCAGATTAAGCCCATTACTTCTTGTCCTACCTTCAGGGGACATGGAGAACAATTCGTCACCATCCTCTGTATAACAGCCCTTAACGTATTTGAAGACTGTTACCAGGTGCCCCCTCCGTCTTCTCAAGACGAAACATGCCCAGTTTGTTCAACCTTTCTTCACAGGTCAGGTTTTCTAAACCGCTGATCACTTTTGTCGCTGTCCTCTGGACTGGCCCCAGTTTGTTCACATCTTTCTTAAAGCGTGGTGCCCAGAACTGGACACAGTGCTACAAGCTAATACACCTCAGAATGACATTTCCCTTTTTCACAACAGCATCACACTGTTGATTCATATTCAGTGGGATATGAATATGAATATCTGGGGGTTATCATGAGACCCATGATAACCCCCAGATCCTTTTCTGCAGTACTGCCACCTAGCCGGTTATCCCCCACTTTGTTTTTATGCATTTGATTTTTCCTTTCTAAGTGCGTTACGTCACATTTGTTTTGACTGAATTTCATCTTGTTGACTTGAGATCAACTCTCCAATTTAGCAAGCTCATTTTGAATTCTAATCTGTCCTCCAAAGTGCTTGCAACCCTTCCCAGCTTGGTGTCATCCGCAAACTTTACAAGCATACTCACCTCTCCATTAACCAAGTTCTTAATGAAAATATTGACTAGTACTGGACCCAGGCACACCCCTGGGGGACCCCACTTGAGACACCCTCCCACTTTGCCAGCGAGTCAGTGATAACTCCTCTTTGAGTATGGTCTTTCCATCAGTTGTGCGCCCACTTTATAGTAATCTCATCTGGATCATACTGGCTTAGTTGGCTTATGAGAATGTCTTGTGGAACTGAGTCAAAAGCCTTACTAAACTTCATATACATCATCATATACTGCCTCCTTCCATCCACTAGGCAAGTAACCCTGTCAAAGAAGGAAATTAGATTTGTTTGGCATGGTTTGTTCTGGACAAATCCATGGTGCTCTTCCTTATCACCCTATTATCTCCTCTAGGTTCTTACAAACTGTTTAATAAGTTGTTCAGTATCTTTCTGGGTACCAAAGTTAGGCTGACAGGTCTATAATTCCTTGGGGCCTCCTCGTTCCCCTTTCTGAAGATAGGTTCTGTGTCTGCCCTTCTCCAGTCCTCTGAGACCTCAGCCCTCCTAACGGTTCAGAGATTGCTTTGCCTAGCTCCATCTAGGGTGAATATCATGTGGCTCTGCCAGCTTGAATTCATCTAACTGACCTAAATCGTCTTTTACCTGTTCTCTCCCGAGTCTGGCCTGTATTCCTTCCCCCTTGTTGTTAATATTGTGTTAAGCATCTAGTCACCATTAACCTTTTTAGTGAAAACTGAAGCAAAAAAGGCATTAAACACCTTGGCTTTGTCTGTGTCATCCATTATTTTCTCTCCTTCCCTGCTGAGTAGTGGCCCCTCACTTTCCTTTGTCTTTCTCTTGCTCCGAATGCATTTATAGAGCTGCTTCTGATTGTCTTTTATGTCCCTTGCCAGTTAGAACTCATTTTTGCCTTAAGCTTTCTGATTTTCTCCCTATGTGCTTGTGCTATTTTTTGGTACTTCTCCTCAGCAATTTGTCCCAATTTGTTTCTCTCAGGTCCTGCTCCCCTGGACCGCATCCAAGGAGGTGCATGGGCGGCTGAGGGCAGTGGAAAGGATCACCTGCCTGTCGAAATTCATGGCTGAAAAACCCAAATTCAAGGTGAGCAGCCTGTGACCCTGGCCGCCTCCTAACTGCACTGAGCAGCCTCGCGGTGCAGCGCTCCCTGGCAGGGAAAACCCGGGCCTAGAATAGTGACTCAGCAAGATCCTCGGCAGGAGTCCAATCTACCGAGCACTGATGTCAATGGGTCTGTCCTCTGACTCCAGTGGGCTTTGGGTCGAGCCCCATAATTCTGTCTCCAAGGACTCTCCCCGCTAGCATGGTTCCCCTAGCACCAAAGTCTGCTCCACAGGGTCAGTGCATTTACACAGGATGGCCCTGAGAGCCGCCTCTGAACCCAGGTGTCTGTTCACCCCCTTTGTCAGTCACCCGCGGGATGCTTTGGCATCAGCTCCTGCCAGGCTGCCAGATGAACGCCCCCTGCTCTGGGTGCTCAGGGCCATTGAGCTGCTCCAGCTGCTCCATCCCCCCTGTGTCAGGGCCTCCCCTCCGGCAGCTGGAGGGGGGCGCTTGGATGATGTGCCCCCAGAGGCTGGGGCAGCAGAACAGAAGGAGGGAGCTGGGAGGGGACACACTGAAAGGGATGGGAGGGGCCAAAGGAGCCAGAGCACTGGGGAGTGGGTGTGGGGAGGCTGTGCAGACCCCTGGAGAGGAGGGCAAGGGGCTTGGTGCGAGGTGGGGAAGAGCAGGGAGCCAGCGCAGGGGCTGCAGGAGGGGCAAGGGAAGGTCTGGCAGGAGGGGGAGACGAGAGGACAAGGCTGCAGGAGAGAGCCGGCGGGAGAGAGCCGGCAGGCTGGGGATGGCGCAGAAAGGGAGGGCTCTGGGGAGCTCCAGGATGGAGTGAGAGAGGCGGGATGCAGAGCAGAGGAGTCCAAGGTGACCCCAAGCTCCTGGGCCTGAGGTCAATGGAGGGAGGGGGATGGGAGAAGGGGCTGGGATTAGGCGCTTGCCCTTGAGATGGAGACTGGACGATAGTTCATTCGTTACCCGGGTCCCCACTCGGGAGCAAGGTTTGCTGACTTTGCTGACCAGATTTCCCCATCCCTGCTGAGCTTTCCTCAGCCCCTGGTGATGGGCCCCACGGCTCCTCCTGCTCTCATTGTCCCCAGTCTCTCTGCGCTGGGCTCTGCCTCCCCCAGTTCTAACCCATTGCTAGGGCAATGCCAGGGGGACACGCTGCGCTAGGCCTGCAGGGGCGAGTGACTCCCTTTGCGCCCTCTCTCCATCAGGGAGCGGAGGAGTTCAGAGTCCTGGGCCAGCTGGTGGGGTGTGTCACTCTGTGCCATCCGGAGCAGGAGATCTGCCAATCGTCAATGTTGGCATTTTACCACCTCTACTTCTTCATGCTGCGGCTAAAATGTAAGAGCCCTGGAGACCCTTGTCCTTCCTAAATACACTGACATGGGGTTTCCAAACACGGAAAACGTATTTCTTGAACACTTCTGCCTTTTCTGCAACCTTTTAAACAGTCTCCATCTAGTAATGAGCCTACACCACTGCTAAGATTTCTTTTGTTCCTAATACACTTTTTTAAAAAAACCTCCTTATTATCCTTAGTCCTGCAAGCCATGGAGTTTCCCCTGATGTCTTTAGCTTCCCCTATCTATATTCTACTCTTCATAACTCACATAAGAATGGACATACTGACTCAGACCAATGGTTCATCTAGCCCAGTATTGTGTCTTCTGATAGTGGCCAGTGCCTCATGCTTCAGAGGGAATGAACTGAACAGGGACATTTTGAGTGATCCATCCCCTGACATCTAGTCCCAGCTTCTGGTAGTCAGAGGTTTAGGGACATGCAGAGTATGGGTTTGCATGCCCTGATTATCTTGAACCCAATTATACTTTTAGCCTTCACAACATCCCACGGCAACAATTTCCACAGGTTGCCTGTGCATTGTGTGCAGAGATACCTTCTTTTGTTTGTTTTTAACTTGCTGCCTATTCATTTCATAAAGTGACCCCTAGTTCTCGTGTTATGTGCAGGGGTAAATAACACTTTCCTATTCACTTTCTTCACACCAGTCATGATTTTATAGACCTCTATCATATCCCCCGTTAGTCATCTCTTATCTAAACTAAATGGTCCCAGGTCTATACTACAGACCTATATTGTTATAACGACATTGCTCAGGGGTGTGAAAAATCCACACCCCTGTCGGCAGGAGCACCTCTCCCACTGACCTAGCTAGCGCCGCTCCGGGAGGTGGATTAAGAGCTTGTTGGCATAGGAGCATCTTCACTTAAATGCTACAGCGCCGGTGCAGCTACGGCGTGTGCTGTACCCAACCAAAAGAGTGAGAACTCTGTTATTCTCCGACAGGCGATACAGTGTTTGAAGTGTAGACTTGCCCCCAGTCTTTTTCATCCTTCCTCATATGGAAGCTGTTCCATCCCCCTAATCATTTTTGTCGCCCTTCTCTGCACCTTTTACAGTTCTGGTATATCTGTTTTGAGATGGGGCGACCAGAACTGCACGCAGTATTCAAGGTGTGGGCGCACCATGGATTTATATAGAGGCATTATGATATTTTTCTGTTTTATTATCTATCCCTTTCCTAATGGTTCCCAACATTCTGTTTGCTTTTTTAACTGCCACTGCATGTTGAGTGGATGTTTTCAGAGAACTATTTACGATAACTCCAAAATCTCTTTCTTGAGTGGTAATTTAAACCCCATAATTTTGTATATATAGTTGGGATTATGATTTCCAATGTGCATTACTTTGCATTTATCAACATTGAATTTCATCTGCCATTTTGTTGCCCAGTCCCCCGGTTTTGTGACATCCCTTTGTAGCTCTTCGCAGTCTGCTTTGGATTTAACTATCTTGAGTCATTTTCAAAAAGAACAGGAGTACTTGTGGCACCTTAGAGACTAACAAATTTATTAGAGCATAAGCTTTCGTGGGCTACAACCCACTTCTTCGGATGCATATAGAGTGAAACATATATTGAGGAGATATATATACACACACATACAGAGAGCATGAACAGGTGGGAGTTGTCTTACCAACTCTGAGAGGCCAATTAAGTAAGAGAAAAAAAACTTTTGAAGTGATAATCAAGATGGCTCAGTACAGACAGTTTGATAAGAAGCAAGTGTGAAAATACTTACAAGGGGAGATAGATTCAATGTTTGCAATGGCTCAGCCATTCCCAGTCTTTATTTAATCCTGTGTTGATTGTGTCTAGTTTGCATATCAATTCCAGCTCAGCAGTCTCTCGTTGGAGTCTGTTTTTGAAGTTTTTCTGTTTTAAGATAGCCACCCGCAGGTCTGTCATAGAATGGCCAGACAGGTTAAAGTGTTCTCCCACTGGTTTTTGAGTATTATGATTCCTGATGTCAGATTTGTGTCCATTAATTCTTTTGCGTAGAGACTGTCCGGTTTGGCCAATGTACATGGCAGAGGGGCATTGCTGGCACATGATGGCATATATCACATTGGTAGATGTGCAGGTGAACGAGCCCCTGATGGTATGGCTGATGTGATTAGGCCCTATGATGATGTCACTTGAATAGATATGTGGACAGAGTTGGCATCGGGCTTTGTTACAAGGATAGGTTCCTGGGTCAGTGTTTTTGTTCAGTGATGTGTGGTTGCTGGTGAGTATTTGCTTTAGGTTGGGGGGTTGTCTGTAAGCGAGGACAGGTCTGTCTCCCAAGACCTGTGAGAGTAAAGGATCATCTTTCAGGATAGGTTGTAGATCTCTGATGATGCGCTGGAGAGGTTTTAGTTGGGGGCTGAAGGTGACAGCTAGTGGTGTTCTGTTATTTTCTTTGTTGGGCCTGTCTTGTAGGAGGTGACTTCTGGGTACTCGTCTGGCTCTGTCAATCTGTTTTTTCACTTCAGCAGGTGGGTATTGTAGTTTTAAGAATGCTTGATAGAGATCTTGTAGGTGCTTGTCTCTATCTGAGGGATTGGAGCAAATGCGGTTATATCTTAGAGCTTGGCTGTAGACAATGGATCGTGTGGTGTGTCCTGGATGGAAGCTAGAGGCATGTAGGTAAGTGTAGCGGTCAGTAGGTTTCCGGTATAGGGTGGTATTTATGTGACCATCGCTTATTGAGTCATATCATCTGCAAATTTTGCCACCTCACTGGTTACCCCTTTTTCTGGATCATTTATGACTATGTTGAACTACACTGGTCTCAAGACAGATCCTTGGGGGACCCTGCTATTTACCTCTCTCCACTGTGAAAACTGACCATTTATTCCTGTCCTTTGCTTCCTATCTTTTAACCACTGACCCATGAGAGAACCTTCCCTCTTATCCTATGACAGCTTCCTTTGGTTAAGAGCCTTTGGTGAGGGACCCTGTCAAAGGAGTCCAAGGACACTATATCCACTGGATCACCCTTCTCCACATTCTTGTTGACCCCTTCAAAGAATTCTAGTAGATTGGTGAAGCATGATTTCCCTTTACAAAAGCCATGTTGACTCTGCCCCAACAAATTGTGTTCACCGACGTGTCTGATAATTCTGTTCTTTCCTATAGTTTCAACAATTTGCCTGGTACTGAAGTCAGTATTGAGTATTATGTATTACCAGGGATCACATCTGGAGACTTTTTAAAAATTCACTGTCACATTAGCTATCTCATACAGAGGCCGATTTAAACGCTAGGTTACATACCACAGGGCACATAAGTCTGTCTGGATGTCTCGTGAGAGCTGCAACCTTTGCACCAGGCAGGCAATTTACCATGTGGTTCTCCCAGTCATCACAAACCAAACTGCTTATATGTCTATTGATTGAATCCCTGGCTTTTCTTTGTAACTGGGGTTCCTACCTCAATTTGAGAGGACATCATGACTTCATCTGGAAGGTGGGTCCCAACTATGGGATCGTCTCCCTCTGCTCTAGCTCGATGTTCTCCTTCCCCGAAACTTTCACCCTCCTCAGCAGCACAGAGGCTGTCAGACTGGGGGTGGGACCACTCTACTGCGTCCCTAAAAGTCTCCTCTATGTACCTCGCTGTCGCCCTTGGCTCCACCAGTTCAGCCCCTCTGGCCTCCTGGTCTCCGAGGGCCAGTAGCTCCTTGGGCCAAATGCCCACATATGCTACCTGCCCACAGAGCTGGTAATCAGACATGCTGCATTCAGTGCAATCAACTGGCGAGCCCCATGCTGCTGCTGCCCTTCTGCCTGGTTTATTTTTACTCTTCCAGGGGGGTTAGTTTGTTTAGTTTTGTTTTTGGGGAGGGGGTTATTGGCCTGAGTTTACAGTATGGTTGTTAGATGTACTTGTCTCTCACACACCCTCTCTAAACTTTCTTGCAAAACTCCCGTTTGCTAACCGAACATCTGATTTATATTGCCTGCTGTCTGTTTCCCCAACCTGGTTCAGCCACAATGATGATGAAGAACAGTGCAGAGTATCGGCAGTTCCTCGAGGACGAGCAAACCCTGTACGGCTCCTGGGACACCTTGTTCACCAACACCAGCGATATCACACGGGTAAGTACAGTCAGTGCTTCATGGGATTGTTGTGCCCAGAGTTATCAGGAGTCAGAAATTAACACCCTAGGAGTCGGGGGAAGGGACAGACCCAGGCGTGTGACTGAGCCCATTCATCTGGGCCAGAGCCCTGCCTCTGGCCCACTCCACCTCATAGAATCATAGACCTCAGGAGATCATCTAGTCCAACGCCCTGCTCAAAGCAGGACCAACCCCAACTAAATCATCACAGCCAGGGCTTTGTCAAGCCGGGCCTTAAAAACCTCTAAGGATGGAGATTCCACCACCTCCCCAGATAACCCATTCCAGTGCTTCACCACCCTCCTAGTGAAATCGTTTTTCCTAATATCCAACCTAGACCTTCCTGTGACGATGCAGTTCTGGCGGAATCCAACTGAGAGTGCCAACTCAGGACAAATTGCTCAAATAGGGCAGTAACAGCCCAAGGCTGGGGTTTTTTCCACCTCTAAGGCAAACCAAACCAGCCAGACTAGGAGGACTTCGGTCTCACCCCACTGGCTAACCGCAAGTCTCACAAGCAATCTCCTTAGGCACTCCAGTTTCCCAGTATTACCACCAGTGCCACTCGTTATGGGGACAAATGGTTATGAAAACCAATACCCCAGTAAAAGAAAAAGGTTCTCCTGATCCCAAAGGACCAAGCCCCAGACCCAGGTCAATATACAAATCAGATCTTACCCACAAATCACGCTGTTGCCAATCCTTTAGAACCTAAAATCTAAAGGTTTATTCATAAAAGGAAAAAGATAGAGATGAGAGTTAGAATTGGTTAAATGGAATCAATTACATACAGTAATGGCAAAGTTCTTGGTTCAGGCTTGCAGCAGCGATAGAATAAACTGCAGGTTCAAATCAAGTCTCTGGAATACATCCCCTGCTGGGATGGGTCCTCAGTCCTTTGTTCAAAGCTTCAGCTTGTAGCAAAGTTCCTCCAGAGGTAAGAAGCAGGATTGAAGACCCAATGGAGATGAGGCATCAGCCTTATATAGTCTTTTCCAGGTGTAAGAACACCTCTTTGTTCTCACTGTGGAAAATTACAGCAAAATGGAGCCTGGAGTCACATGGGCCAGTCCCTGCATACTTTGCTGAGTCTGAAGGCATATTGGCCTTCTCTCAATGGGTCCATTGTATAGCTGATGGTCCTTAATGGGCCATCAAGCAGGCTAGGCAGAGCTAATCCCAGCTTGTCTGGGATGTCACCCAGAAGCATAGCATAAGTTTGCCATACAGACAGTATAGAGCCAATATTCATAACTTCAACTACAAAACTGATACACCCATATAGACAGCATAATCATAACCAGTAAACCATAACCTTGTCTTAGACACCCCATTTGACCCCCTTTATACAAGATTTGGGTGCCACTACAGGACCTTGGTTGCAACAATGATCTATATGGTCCCAGTTTATGTCAATAACGTCACACTTCCCCACTGCAACTTGAGACCATTGCTCCTTGTTCTCTCATCTGCCACCACTGAGAACAGCTTAGCTCCATCCTCTTTGGAACCCCCCACCCCCTGCAGGTAGTTGAAGGCTGCTATCAAATCCCCCCTCACTCTTCTCTTCTGCAGACTAAATAAGCCCAGTTCCCTCAGTCTCTCCTCATAAGTCATGTGCCCCAGCCCCCTAATCATTTTTGTTGCCCTCTGCTGGACTTTCTCCGATTTGTCCACATTCTTTCTCTTGTGGGGGGCCCAAAACTGGATGCAATACTCCGGATGTGAACTCACCAGTGCCGAATAGAGGGGAATAATCACTTCCCTCAATCTGCTGGCAATGCTTCTACTAATGCAGCCCAATATGCCTCCCTACATGCCACATCCCAAGATGCACTGGGGCTCATCCAAACCTGATCCCAGCTCCTTGTCAGGCATGGTGGGAGCTTCCCCAGAGATTAATGCAATAAAAGGCATCATTGCATCTGTGCACCAGCCCCAGCCCCTGCTGAGCACTAAAGAGTGTATCCGTGCTGTGCAGTATTGTGCCCCCGTGCACTGCCCGGCTGGCCTCTGCCATGCACGACAGTTCCTGATTGCTGGCTGGGTACTGTGCTGCCCAGGTGCAGTAACCCAGCCCTGTCCCGGCAGAGTGGGGTTTGCCTGCACTCCTGGCTGGGCCAGTCCTGGCTGCTCGGCCACTGACTGGAACCGCGCTGGGCAGCAAAAGGGGTTTCACTGGCAGGTTTGTTTCAGATGTTTGGGAAGTACTTCAATGGATCCGAGCGCATGGACTTCCTCCTCACTGCTATTGACAGCATGAGAGACACCAGCGTCCATGACTCGGTGGTGGCCAGGCACATGCTGCATGGGATCCTGAGGGTCCCCGGCCCAAGGTTGGAGGGGGTAAGAGCTGCAGTGAGAACACCCTGCTGGGGGAGCCCATCCGTGGGAGACTCTAGGTGTTATTGGGGGACAGGTCTCTGGCTTGTGCAATGCGGGGGGGGCGGGGGGTCAGTCTAGGTCAGGGATCTCAAACACGCGGCCCATGAGCCACATGCGGCCCGCGAGGTAATTTTCTGCAGCCCATGAGCCCCTCGCAGCCCCTGCTCCTGCCCTCCCCCAGCGTTTACCTAGAGCGGCTCCGGCCCGACGCGCACCGGGGGCAGGGCAGGCTCCCTGCCTGCCTGCCCTGCCCCCGCGCCGTGCCGGGAAGCGGCCGGAACGTGGGGAAGGGAGGGCACATTGCTGTGTGTGTTGATGTTGCTTCAGGCACCGCCCCCAGCAGCTCCCATTGGCCGCGGTTCCCCATTCCTGGCCAATGGGAGATGCTGGGGGCGGTGCCTGAAGCAACAGCAATACACACATCCCGGAGCAGCGCGGGGACGGGGCGGGGCAGGGCAGACAGGGAGTCTGGCCTGCCGCCGGTGCGCGCCGGGCCAGAGCCCGCCCCCCGAACTCCTCCTGCAGCCGAATGCCCTGCCCTGAGCCCCTTGCCGCATCCTGCACCCCGACCCCCTGCCACACCCCTCCTGCACCCCAACCCACTTCCCTGAGCCCCCGCCGCACCCCGACCCCCTGCCCTGAGCCCCTGTCGCACCCCACACCCCTCCTGCACCCCAACCCCCTTCCCTGAGCCGCCTGATGCACCTTGCACCCCTCCTGCACCCCAACCCACTGCCCTGAGCCCCCTGCTGCACCCCTCTTGCACCCCAATCCACTGCTCTGACCCCCTGCCACACCCCTCACCCCTCCTGCACCCCACACCCCAACTCCCTGCCCTGAGCCCCTGCCACACCCCACACCCCTCCTGCACCCCCTGGGGGCAGGGAGGGGGCGGAGTTGGGGTGGGGATTTCGGGGAAGGGGTTGGAATGGGGGCAGGGAAGGGGTGGGAAGAGGCGGGACAGGGGTGGGGCCTCATGGAAGGGGTGGAGTGGGGGTGGGGCCGAGGGCGGCGGGGAGAAGGTGTCAGTAATGCGGCCCTCGGGCCAATGTACTAGTCCTCATGTGGCCCTTGTGGTCATTTGAGTTTGAGACCCCTGGTCTAGGTGATCACCATGGCCGCTTGTGGCCTTGCAGTCTATGAATCGATAGGCCGGGAACTGGTCCTGTGCTCTAGGTCTGGGGCTGGTGAAGAGGATCTGGGAGGGCAGATGGCTCTCAGGTGCAGCAGGTCCCTGGCACCCCAGATCAATAGCAGTGCGAGGAAGCCGAGGCCCCCATCTCCTCATTTCCCTTCCAGGTGTCGGAGGCTGTGATGAGCATTTACAAGAACCTGGACTCCATCAGCGAGCCGCTGTCCCGGAGGGAGCTGTTCAGGACCCTTCTCGTGCTGGGCAACCAGTACAGCGAGGAGGTGGTCAGAACCCTGCTGGGCTGCTCGCTGTCATGTGACAGGTACGGGGCTGGGGCTGCCGCCGCTTGCGCTCCGGGTCCCCCGGACTGGTCCCGCTGCCAGGGACAGGGGAGTGCAGAACCTTCCAGAGATCTCCTGCTCCCTGCAGAGCTGCTGCTTCTCCTGGAGGGTTTTGCAGGCTGGCTTGCCCTGGAGACAGGCCAGCCTGCAAAACCCTGTATGGCATCCCTCAGCCTTCCCTGGGGCTGACACTCAGACCCGGTCCCTAGGCAGCCTGCACCAGCAGCAGCGGGAGGGCAACAAAGAACTGGCCGGTGTGAGGAGACCCAGCAGGGTGCCGGTGCCGGGGGGGGGGGAGGGGGTACAGGAGGCTGGCGGGGCTCTGACCAAGTGCCATTGGCTCTCTCCCTTTGCAGCGTTGCTGCGGAGATGTGGAGGATGCTGACATCCCACTGCCAGACCACAGAAAAGATCCTAAAGGAGCTGCTCAACACGCTGCGGGAGCAGCCGTTTTACTACAATCATATCTCTCAGAGAAACGAGCCCTTGGCCGTAAGTACCAGCCCCTGCAGCAAGGGAAGGAGCGCCGTGTGTCCCCATCACTGCCTGAGGGTGTCTCTCAGTCTCCCACGGGGTGTAGTCATTGGGCCGAAGAGAGAGCGTGACTCTAGCCAGTGCTATAGTCGAGCCGGAACACGCCGAAACGCTCTCCTGGTGCTATTCAGCAGCACTCCTAGAACCACAGGGTGAGAAGGGATCGCAGGGTCAGCTCGTCCAGCCCCCTGCCACGATGCAGGACTTGTTGTGTCTAACCCACCCCAGACAGATGGCTCCAGCCCCCTTCTGAAAACCTCCAGCGAAGGAGTTTCCACAAGCTCCCTAGGCGTCTGTCCCATTGTCCTACTCTTCTTACCGTTAGGAAGCTTTTCCTGAGGTTTAATCTACATCTGCTGTGCTGTAGTTTGACCCCATCGCCTCTTGTCCTGCCCTCTGTGGAAAGAGAGAACAACTTTTCTCCATCTTTTTTTATGGCAGCCTTCCAAGTATCTGAAGACCATTATCAAGTCCCCCCTTAATCTCCTCTTTTCCAAACGACACATAGCCAGTTCCTTCAGCCTTTGCTCGTATGGCTTGTGTTCCATCCCTCTGATCATCTTTGTTACTCGCCTCTGGATCCATTACAGTTTCTCCACATCCTTTCTAGACATTGGTGACCAAAACTGGACACTGTCCTCCAGCTGAGGCCTAATCAGTGCTGAGTAGAGCGGTACTATCGCCTCCCATAACTTGCATGCTATAGCTCTGTTAATGCAACCTAAAATTGCATTTGCTTTTTTTGCAACAGCATCGCATTGCTGACTCATGCTGAGGTTGTGATCCACCACAGCTCCCAGATCCTTCTCAGAAGTGCCACGGCCAAGTTGGTTATCCCCCATTCTGTATCTGTGCATTTGATTTTTCTTCTCTAAATGTAGCACCTCACATTTGTCTTTGGTGAATTTCATTTTGTTGTCTATAGCCCGGTCCTCCAATTTACCATGATCCCTCGGAATTTTAGCTCTTTCCTCTAAAGTATTGGTGACTCCTCCTAGCTTTGTGTCATCTGCAAACTTGACCAGTTTGCTCTCTCTATCTACATCCAGGTCATTAATAAAGATGTGAAACAACACCAGACAACAATATTGTAATCGAGCCAGAACGCACATAGTAGGCAAGCTAAATGAGATGATTCACATCTCCGGCACAACTGTCTGTTACAGCCAGCAGTCCTCTGATGCAGTAAAAAGAGCATTAGGAAATTCTTCTCTTCCTAACTACTTCTTTGAGAAGGCTAAAGGTGTTGACGAAGACAGCAGCAGCCGTGCATCAACTGCAGACACAAACACAAAAACAGAGCTCTTCCTGTAATGGAGTTCACTGAGGTGGCTATTGCAGTGAGAACGAACCGTGAAGATTACCCTTCAACAGCCAAAGGACCAGCTGGCATGAATTCTGATTAGTGGATGCTGAAGAAGAGGGATTATCCTTGGTTGTCCTGCCATGATGGTAAGCTTGGATGCCTTATCTGTAGCAAAGTTTCATCAAGGTCTCTCTCTCCATAGCAGTAGGGTGGTGGTAGTTTTCTGTTTCTCCTTATGGACCTAGCTGAGAGTCCAGATTAACATCTCTGCCAATGAAGATAAAGGAACACAAAGATTCAACTGCATCTGAGGTAGCTTTACAGCTTTCAACAGAAGCAGAAACCTCAACTTTTGAAGTTGAAGTGGTTAACATGACAAAATCAGAACTTGACACAACTGTGCAGGTAAAGCGAATGGCCTATTACATTGCTAAACATGGCAGACCCTACTCTGATCGTCCCGATTTAACTGAATTCCAGATACTGCATGGTGTAGATATTGGTATCGGTCTGTGTTCACAATTCAGTGCTACAGACATGCTAGACCCTATCTCATCTGCAATGCACCGAAAGCCTTGCAAATGACGAATGTGCGCTCAGATGCCGGAGAGTGACGGAAAGATAGCCATGTCTGTTGATGAATCAACTACTCTGAGCAATGAATCAACAGTTAGAATCTATTTAAAATGTGACACTTTGAAGGATGATTATCCTCACTTCATGTTTCTTGATCTGATTGCACTTCCACATCAGACGGCTTCAGGCACTGTAGATTGTGAGCTGAAATGCCTCAATAAATCGAATTCTGATTACAATTACTCTTGTAGTATTTGCGAGTGATGGTGCTAGTGTTATGCTTCGGAAGAACTCTGGCGTAGCGAGCTGTATTGTGAAGAAGTACCCAAATGTTCTAGCGAGGTAGTGTGTGAATCACAGGTTGGATTTGGCAGCTGCTGAAACGTTAAGTGAAGTAAGAGCTGTAAATCACTTGGAATTCTTTGACAAACTGTATACGCTTTACTGCCGGTCACCTGAAACCAAGAAAGAACAAGAAGAAGATGTGAGTATCAGCAGAGGGAAAATTACTTTTTGTAGTGACCCATTATTCTTAGATAAAGTGAAAAGGAGGTAGGGCAGCTGTGCAACCGATTTGGTCTACCAGTGACAGGAATAGTCAATGCCTAGCGTGACTTTCTTGACTATACTGGTCAGAAGTGCCAGCTCAGCTGAAACCTCTGTTCAGCTCCACGCGTGTGATTTCATGCAGCACGGCTGAGTGTGAGCGTGGATTTAGCCACATGACTATGATTGTGAATGGCAAATGTGGCAAGCGGCTTATTCCGCATATGTCAAATCTCATGTTTAGCAAGCTACGTGGCCCTTCATTTTCCATGTGGCACCCTCTCAGCTGTGCCAGAACTTGGCTCAGACATCCTCGTTCTCCCTCTGATTCACAGACACATAAATTACAAGATGGAGAAAGACGCTTTGTGGAAATATTTGTAGAAATTAGATAAATGCATTACAGCAGGCCTTTGCTACTACAGCCCCTGTTATGCCTTGATGTATTTTGTGTTACTTGTGTAGCCTATTAGCTAGTTTCAATTTAAAATAAACTTTTATTATTTCCGCCTGATAGACTAATGTCTATAGTGCAGCAGCGTGATTTATTTTGTATTTTCATTAGCCTATAGGCTAAAGTAAAAAGAAAACATGCTATGCATTCATTGGGTTTTTATCACTGTACTGTCTAGATTTATATCTTTTACATAGTGTGCTGTGTACACATTAATGGCATTTCAGCACAATGATTTCAACAGTTAAAATGAATTGAATAGCTACTATAGGTGTCTGTCTGTGTGTGTGTGTGTGTGTGTGTGTGTGTGTGTGTGTGTGTGTGTGTGTGTGTGTGTGTACCAGGGGTTGGCAACGTTTGGCACGCGGCTCGCCAGGGTAAGCACCCTGGCGGGCCGGGCCAGTTTATTTACCTGCTGACGTGGCAGGTTTGGCCGATCGCGGCCCCCACTGGCCGCGGTTCGCCGTCCCGGGCCAATGGGGGCGATGAGAAGCGGCGCGGGCGAGGGATGTGCTGGCCGCGGTTTCTCGCCGCCCCCATTGGCCCGGGACGGCGAACCGCGGCGAGTGGGGGCCGCAATCGGCCGAACCTGCCATGTCAGCAGGTAAATAAACTGGCCCGGCCCGCCAGGGTGCTTACCCTGGCGAGCTGCGTGCCAAACGTTGCCGACCCCTGGTGTATACAATTAAAAAAAAAATCCAATACCTTGTTATTTCGGACAGCCGGCCTGTCTTCAGCCATGCCTGGTTTAGCCAAGAATTACTGTACCAGAAATTCAGTAGACAAATAAAATGTGAATTTGTATAATTCATGTTTATGAAAATCAATATTTTAGTGGCATTCCAGTACCTTCAGATTTTGGACTACACCACTGTCTCTAGTCGAGTGGTTAGGGCACCCAACTGGGAGACCCGGGGTCTAAACTCTGCTCCAATGACTATTTAAGTGTTCCCAAGTAGAGATAGATACCGAATTCCCTTTGGGGGTGGGGCTTAGGCCACACCCCTCTCCTCAGCATTTCCTATTGGCTGGTTTAGGCAGCTCCCCACTCTTAGCTTCATAGATTTCAAGGCCAGAAGGGACCTCTGTGATCATCTAGTCAGATCCCCTGCATGACACAGGCCAGAGAACTGCCCCCAGAACATTCCTAGAGCAGGTCTTTGAAGAAAAACATCCCATCGTGATTCAAAAATGGTCAGTGATGGAGAATCTATCACCACCCTGGGTAAATTGTTCCAATGATTAATTACTCTCACTGTGACGTGTATGCCTTATTTCCAATCTGAATGTCTACCTTCAACTTCCAGCCACTGGATCATGTTAGACCTTTCTCTGCTAGATTGAAAAGCCAATTATTAAATATTTGTTCCCCAGGGAAATACCTATAGACAGTAATCAAGTCATCCCTCAACCTTCTCTTTGTTAAGCTGAATAGATCGAGCTTCTTGAGTCTCTCACTGTGTAGGGTGACCAGATGTTCCAATTTTATAGGGACAGTCCTGATTTTAGGGTCTTTTTCTTATATAGGCTCCTATTACTCCCAACCCCCGTCCTGATTTTTCACACTTGCTGTCTGGTCACCCTATCACTATAAGACATGGTTTCTAATCCTTTAATCATTCTCACGACTCTTCTCTGAACCCTCTGCAATTTATCAACATTCTTCTTGCATTGTGGGCACTGGAACAGGACCCAGGATCCCAGCAGTGGGTCACACCAGTGCCAAATACTCCCACTCGAGATTCTTCTGTTTATTTATCCCAGGATCACATGAGCTCTTTTGGCCACAGCACCACACTGGGAGCTCCTGTTCAGCTGATTATCCACCAGGACTCCCAGGTCCTTTTCAGAGTCTCTGCTTCCCAGGAGAGAATCCCCCGTCCTGTTCCTAGATGTATTCATTTACAATGAGCCATAGTAAAACACATACTGTTTGATTGCCCCCCAGTTTACCAAGCGATTCAGATCGCTCTGTATCAGTGACTTGTCCTCTTCATTATTTACCACTCACCCAATTCTTGTGTCATCTGCAAACTTTATCAGTGATGATTTTATGTTTTCTTCCAGGTCATTGATAAAAATGTTAAATCGCGTAGGGCCAAGACCCAATCCCTGCAGGGACCACACTGGAAACACACCAGTGCAATGCTGATTCCCAGTTTACAATTACATTTTGAGACCTGTCAGCCAGTTTATAACCAATTCATGTGCGCCACGTTACTTTTGTATCCTTCTAGGATTCCGATCAAACTGGAGTGCGGCGCCAACTCAAGCGCCTTACAGAAGTCTACATACATTATGCCAATGCTATTTCCTTTCTCTACCAAACTTGTAATCTCATCGAAAAACAGATCGCAATTATCTTGGCGGGAAATATTTTCCATACACCCATGTTGATTTGCATTAATTAAATTATCTTCTTTAATTCTTTATTAATTTAATCTTGTACCAGCCGCTCCATTATCTTGCCTGGGATCGATGTCAGGCTGACAGGCCTGAAATTACCCAGGCCATCCCGTTTACCCTCTTTAACAATTGGCCCAACTGACTCTCCCTCTGGAGCGTATATGGAGCCTGGGCACTTAACTCAGGGCTGTGAGTCCACTGGGCAGCAGGGCACATGAAGCTAGGCATGGCAACGCTGAGCCCAAGTCCCTTCTGTGGTTCTAGCCAAGGTCACACAGGCTAGGAATTGAACCCAGCATCCCAGGCCTTAGCCCCCAGCCCACCCCTCCTCTCTAGGTGCCTTGGGGGAGTGTGGGAAGGACGAAGGCCCTGCAGTGACATCTGTCTCCTGTTCTTGGCTGCAGGCCACCAGAGTCCTGTACAAGATCCTCAAGCAGCAGGGCTCCAGGGAGAAGGTGAAGGAGCTCTTCCCTCAGCTTTCCATCGCCCTGCTCTTCCAAATAACCTACACGGTGGAGCCGTCCATGGATAACCAGAGGGTGCATAACCAGGAGGACACGCTCGCACCCCTCAGCCCCGTCAGGTACTGCCAGCCCGACACCCCGCCTCGGTTCTGCACCGTTGCCCGCAGGCACGCGGCAGGGCCTGGCCTGGGCTCGCTCAGTAACAAGAGGCTCGCTCTGCATGCAGGTGTGCGGTGAATGCCATGCAAGCCTTGCTCCAATGTGCTGGCTACGGGGACCAGGCCACGTTCATCCAGAAGCAGGGTGGCTGGGGCATGCTCATGAACGCCGACATGCACCACAAAGGCGTCTTGCTGCTTGCCCGGTGAGTGTCTTGTCCCTGGGGCTGCTGCCCAGAACTGACCGCAGCAGCATCTCCCGTCCCTGGGCCCAGGACACGGCCACATCACCTTCCCCGCTGGGTGAGACGCGGCTCCCAATCGCCTGCGTGGAACAGGCCGCAGCCTCTGTGCTGTTGGCCGAGGAGTCAGTCGGCTACTTCTCCACCCTGCGCTGCCTGGCGTAAACCGCTTCCTGCGTGGCTCTGGCAGGTGTGGTTGGGCAAAGACAGCCTCCGTCATGTCTGACTGCAGCGTTGGTGTAGCCCTGTCAGGCCCAGCACATGAGAGAGACAAGGTGGGGGAGGGAATGTCTTTGGCTGGCCCAGCATCTGTGGGTGAGAGAGAGAAGCTAACACAGAAAGCTCCAACACTTGTCTTAGACCAATCTAAGATATTCCCTAACCCACCTTCTGTCTCTCATCACCCAATATCTGGGCACATGAGAAAGGCCACCGAGCCCACCGACGCCCTTCTTTGTCTGCAGTTCTCTTGCAGCCTGTCACGGAGTCCCCGGGCAATGCTCTGGAACTGCTCCCCACAAAGCCAGTCAGGACTTTGGGGAGCCTCCTCTCCCTCGGAGCAGACTGTCTTCAGGGCAAGAAGCTCACACGGCTTCACCTTCCTGGGTCTCTCCTTGGAGCATTCAGCATATGCCCCTCCGTGCGCTTCCCACAGCGAGTCCCCCCAGGTGGGGTCCTGAGGAAGCCAGAGGATCCTGCACGCACCCCCACTTCGCAGTCAGACGTGACTCTTAGCCAGCCAGTAAAACAGAGGTTTATTAGATGACAGGAACACAGTCTAAAACAGAGCTTGTAGGTACAGCAAACGGGACCCCTCAGCCGGGTCCATTCTGGGGCCCAGCGAGGCAGACAACTCCGTCTGCACTCACTTCTGGTCCCCAGCCAGCTCCCAACTGAAACCCCCCTCCAGCCCCTCCTTTCTGGCCTTTGTCTCTTTCCTGGACCAGGAGGTCACCTGATCTCTTTGTTCACCTTTAGCTATCCCCTTGCAAGGGTGGAAGGGCCCTGGCCATTTGTTGCTAGGAGACAGATTGTCAGCCATTTATGCACACTGGAGACTTAAGAAATGCATAGGGGAAACTGAGGCACCCACACAGTATTCAGAGGAAACATTAAGAACGGTCCCACTTCGTCACACAGCCCCAGCGCTGCGTGCTCGGAGCTGGCCTCATGGAAGGGCTCCCTGTAGAGTGATTAAGGGTCTGGGTCTCTAGCAGTTAGGCCGCTGGGCATTTTAAGCCAGCAGGAACTAGTCCGTGCCAGCTGCACGTGACTAGTCACCCGGGATCCCCTGTCCTGTGGCACTGGTCTGGTTAGATTTGTAAATGGAGAACCAGTCCTTGCCCACCTCGATGATGTGGTGTTTGTGTTTCCCATGCCAGGGCCATGGTTTCGGTCAGTTTCCAGGAGCGTTGCTGGATTTTCCACAAGCTGATGGCCATCTTCAACTGCAGGGATGATAGGCGGTACATCCCGGCCATGGCGTTCTTCATTCAGGTGAGCCTCACCGGCGGGTGAGGGTCGTGAGAACAGCCCTAGCCCAGCGGTGACTGTGGCATGGGGCTGACCTATGGCCAGGGGCGACAGGTTTGTAGAAATTTTGGTGGTGACCAGCAGAGCCCGCCCCTCCAAACTCTGCCCCCCCAAACCCTGCCCCCCACCTGCCTAAGTCTCTGGGAGGGAGTTTGGGCGGGGGGAGGAGGTCTGGGGTACAGGCACTGGGCTGGGGTAGGGGATTGGGGTGCAGGAGGGGTGAGAGGTTGGGCCCTGGGAGGGAGTTTGGGTGGGGAAGGGGCCTGGGGTGCAGGCTCTGGGATGGAGTTTGGGTGCTGGGTGCAGGCTCCAGGCTGGGGCAGAGGGTGGGGGTGCAGGAGGGGGTGAGGGGTGCAGGCTCTGGGAGGAGTTTGGGGGCAGGAGGGGGTGTGGAGGGAGGGGGTACAGGCTCTGGGAGGGAGTTTGGGGGCAGGAGGGGGTGCGGAGGGAGGGGGGGCAGGCTCTGGGAGGGAGTTTGGGGGCCGGAGTGGGGTGTGGGAAAGGGGTGGGGGTGCAGGCTCTGGGAGGAGTTGGGAGGGCGCGGCGCTTACTTGGGGCTCCTAGGCAGGGCGGGCCTGGGGGCCTCCGTGTGCTGCTACCCCCAGGCACTGCCCGCGCAGCTTCCTACTGGCTGCAGGGGCGCTTGGGGTGGGTGTGACGCAGTAGGGAGCGGGGTGGATTGACCTGGGTATGTCGGTTAGTTTTACTGGACTGTCTGCATGGGGGATGGGAGAGCAGGGGATGACTTGAGGTGAGGGACAGTACCTGAGCCTGTAACCTGAGCCAGGAAGGGGGGTGGGGCGAGGGGGAGAGAAGGAGGAGGAGAGAGCCTGTGGGAGGGGTTTTGGTTTCAGTTTTGGGCTGGGTGGGAAGAGGCAGGGAACCCCAAGTCTGGGGTCTAAGATCCTTGCCCCCCAGAGGGACCTGGCTGAAGGGGTCCTGGTTGTACCTACAAGCCCTGCTTGGGACTGTGTTCCTGTCATCTAATAAACCTTCTGTTTTACTGGCTGGTGAGAGTCACGGTGAATCGCAGGAAGTGGGGGGTGCGGGGCCCTGACTCCCCCACACTCCGTGACAGTGGGACACAGACCCACCCCACCCAGGGGCTGCAGGGAGGGGCCGGCAGCCATGTGGAGCAAGCAGGCAGGAAGCCGCTCAGCTCCGCTGCACTGCTGGTGGTGAGTGGGGGCCCCGGGCTCTTTTAAATGGCCCGGGAGACGCGGGGGCGGAAGGCGGGGCCGAGGCTCATGGTGCCCAGGCACCGGGGGCCCATAGAACTCGCCGCCCATGCCTATGGCCAGGAGAGGGGTAGCCCTGAAGGCTCTGGGGGTGGGTGGGTGACCAGGGGCAGGGAAAGCTCCTAGAGCCCTAGGGGTGGAGTCACTGACTCTGGACATTGTTACCTGCCCCAGCTGGTGTCGCGGGGCTGGAGCAAAGCCCAGGGTCGGGTATCTCTTGTTCCCCAAGGCTCAGCTCCATAGAATGGTCCCTTGTGTGACCTCGGCCCTCAAGCCCCCTCTGACGTCCGTATAGCCATGCGCAGGCCGGGCCCCATCCACGGCCAATTCACCTGCCCCCCGCAGACCGGGCGGCCCTTTGGAACACAAGGCTGCAGCCCCCTCCCTCCCCGCTCCGCATGCAGCTGAGCCTTAGTGAGGGAGCAGGGTAGGCCTTGATCTCGGCTGGAGCCTCGAGGGGCCGTTGCGCTAGCAGCATTTCAGTGGGGCACACACGGTGACCAATCGCGGTGCCCGGCGTACAGCGCATGCCGCGCCCGTGGCAGGTGGAGCTAAGGGCCCCGTGGCAGAGATGAGTCGTGAGGGTCCAGCCCCGTTCTCTAGCTTGTTTCGCTGTTGGTGTGTTAGCTCCTCCAGTGCCCTGACCTTGGCAATGAGCGGGAAGACGCCATCCTGGACCGGTTGAGTGGGCAGCTGAGAGACCCCAACACTGTGGTGCGCTGGCTGGCGCTCAAAGGCCTCCTGTACCTGTCCCTGCGCCCAGAGAAGGTGAGAGGGGAGGAGGGCTGGGGGATAAACCCAGAACCGCAGGGAGCTGCTGCAGGGCTGGGGTCATTGAAACCTTCCCAGGGGACATGGCCCTGGCCTCGAGTCAGGAGCCCTGGCTTCTATTCCTGGCTCTGTGACTGACCTGCTGAGTGACCTTGGGCAAGTCCCTGCCTGGCCTTTGTCTGCTGTTCTGCAGGGCAGGGCCTGGCTGCTGCGGGGTGTGTCTCTGGGTGTGTGCAGCACCTGGCACTGATTGTGTCTGGGGTCTCTGTGATCCAAAGAACCCTAGCACTAGATTAGCAGCAGAGCTGCGGACTCTAGACCCCAGGGAATGCTGGCGACACCAGTGATCAGGGACGCTCGGACAGAGCCATTTCGCTTCAATTAGGAACCATTTTTTCCTACAAATCCCCTTTTAAAGCCTCATAGATTTTAACTGTTGACGTCACAGCTCTGTCCCGCAGCACTTGCTCCTCTGAAGAGCTCTACAGGGGCCTTTTGCTGCTAAGATCTCATAACAAGTTTGATACACACAGTATAGTGAAGGCAGAGAAAACTCTTGGGGCTTAAATACACAGATCTGGCAGCCTGGTAAAGAGGAGACAATCTGAAGGCAACTCTCACTAATGATAATTTACTTACCCTGAGAATAGCGGGTCAGTCCGGTTTATTAAACCCGGACTATGATTAGATCAGACATGGAGAGGGCGTGACTGTAATTCTCTTTGTCATACACTATTCCCATCGTTCCATGCGCCTCAGCCTGGTTTTCACTTGCTTGTGGTTCATTTTTTCTTCCGGAACCGGTTAGCCTGTATTTGACACATTTTTTCCCTGATGCCGGTTGAGATTTTCATAGATTCATAGATTCTAGGACTGGAAGGGACCTCGAGAGGTCATCGAGTCCAGTCCCCTGCCCTCATGGCAGGACCAAATACTGTCTAGACTATCCCTGATAGACTGTTATCTAACCTACTCTTAAATACCTCCAGAGATGGAGATTCCACAACCTCCCTAGGCAATTTATTCCAGTGTTTCACCACCCTGACAGTTAGGAATTTTTTCCTAATGTCCAACCTAAACCTCCCTTGCTGCAGTTTAAGCCCATTGCTTCTTGTTCTATCCTTAGAGACTAAGGTGAACAAGTTTTCTCCCTCCTCCTTATGACACCCTTTTAGATACCTGAAAACTGCTATCATGTCCCCTCTCAGTCTTCTCTTTTTCAAACTAAACAAACACAATTCTTTCAGCCTTCCTTCATAGGTCATGTTCTCAAGCTCTTCTCTGGACCCTCTCCAAAAAAATTTTGTGGGGCTGTCTTTGAAAGGTTCAAAAACCAAATACAGAAATGATTGAATCTGGCTTTTAGTAACAGACCAACCCTAGAACTCGTGTGCAAAATTGGCTCCCTCCTCTAGGCTGGGCTGTAAGGACCGGGACTCAGGAGAACCCAGGTTCGGTTCCTGGCTCTGCCAGACTCCCGGGGTGACCGTGGGCGAGTCACGTAGCTTCTCTGTGCCTGAGTTCCATGTCTGTACAATGGGGATAGAAATCCTTCCTTTGTGTGTCTAGCCTGTAAGCTCTAGGGCAGGGGACGTCTCTTACTGTGCCTGGAAATCCCCCAGCACAAGCCCTGATTGCAGATAGGCCCTCGAGGTGCTATTCAAACCCCTATAACAATAATAGACTTGATTTATTTGGGGTCAACGTGTTGTGCAGAGAACTTTCACAGATGATACCCGCTAATAAATACCATCCCCTGAGATCTGGGGTACAAGGAAGCAGCTGCTTATGTTGCAGGTAGCTGGCCCCGCTGCCCGTGATTCTAGCTGGCTGTGCAAAGGCTTTGAGGCTCTAACATGTCACCTGGAGGCAGGGGCGCTGGAAGACTTTTTATAGTGGAGGTGCTGCGCCCCCCCTTACCCCTGCCCACACCCCCTGCCACCCCTAAGAGCTGGGCTCAGGAGCAGGGCCATGGCTCCAGGAGAGGGGGGGGAGGTGGATGGAGCAAGGGGACCGAGGCTGGGGCCACAGATGGGGGTTGGCGCAGGGCTGGCAGCTGGGACCCTGTGTGCGGGGCCAGGAGCAGAGCCCCGTGTAAAACCTGGGAGTGCTGCAGCACCCCCCACACCCTTAGTTCCCGTGCCTCTGTCTGCAGGGGAGGTGGACGTTGTTTTGGAAATGGCTTGTGGGTCACTGGAGGGTGTTTCGTAAAGCAGCTCTTCATTTCACGCAGGTGGGGAAACTCCAGCGTCTGCTGCCAGACGTCCTGGAGCGACTACACGAGGTAGACAGGGAAATCATCGCCAAGGCCATCACCGTGCTGAAAAACATCCTTGACGGCATGGACAGGCAGAGCGCCAGCCGTGCGGCTGTGCAAGTGGCTGAGAAACTCCTGCCTTTCATTGATGATGTAAGGCCCGGTGGCCCATGGGAGACCGTTCAAACTGCGGACCTGTGAATGGGGGCTGGCGGGTGGGCTAGCAGGGCCTGTGCTATGGTCCTAGCCAGAAAAAGGATTGTTGTAAATGACGTGAGCCCATTCCCGCCTTCCTCTGCTACCCCACTCTCCATCAGAGCGTATGGCAGAAAGGATGGGAACCCTTGTGTCCTGCAGGCCTGCTGACAAGGATCAGGGCAGCCTGGGGACAAGGCTCCCCTTGTGGAAGGACATGCATTCCTGAGTCTGCATGCAGCGAGGGGGCCTCTGCAGCACAGGGTGCTGCAATGCTCTTGCTGGCTTCCAGGGTGACAAGTGATGGTACCCTGGTGAAAATCCTGCCCCTCCCCTCCCTGGCCAGGAATCCCACAGCTGGTCTGGGAGCTCCATAAGGAAACGGCTCCGTTTGTAGGTTCTGCAGCTACCACCCTTTCCTCTCCCCTTCGTTCTCATGGCAGTGCAGCGTCAAAGGAGGGCCTAGTTCTCCCCAGGCCTTTCATAACCACAAACTAGCCCCCGCCGGCACGTTCACCAGACTGATGTCCAGTCCCCCACTGGATGGTGAGATCCAGCAAGCGGGCAGGAGAAAGGGGCCCATCCATTACTGCCTTCTAGGGGTAACCCCCCAGTGGGGGCTCCTGGAGCGTCCACCCACCTCCCCAGCTTTCACAACACTAAATACTACCCTCAGCCCTGCCGAACTCTGCTGGGACCCTGCCGCTCTTTATTTAGTAGTGGCACAGGCCCGGCTCAAGCTGTTCCCAGGGTCTCCTGGACCCCAGCTGCAGGATCTCGCCCTGGGGTGAGCCCTCCAAACCAACCCCCTCTCGGGCCCGGGGGGAACAGAACAGGTTCTTTATGGGGGGGTGTTAAATCCAAATAGTGTTAATGAACACAACGCCCATCACCAGGGAAAGGCAAATAGGCCTCAACAACTGGAGGGAAGACCAGCGAGGTGCCAATTCAACATCTGCCTATGCCCACTGCAGTGCAGCTCTGATGCCCCCAGACCGCTCCCATAAGTTTTGTGCAGAGCCTGCCCGGCTGCTCTGAGCTGACACCGGGGGCAGGAGCAGCTGGCTAGTAAGATTAACATGGGATGGAGTCTAGCAAACAAGCCAGGCTACCTGTGTAATGGCATGTTACCCTGTATCATACTGTTCAGCTACTAGGTGACGCTCTGTAAAATACCTTATTTAAATGAACCTCAGCTGTATCCAGCAGAGCATTAACGGTTCTTATGATGAACCCATCTGCAGTGCTCAACTTGTGCCAGGGCTTGCCAGGGCTAAGCCCTGGCACCTCTGGGCTTGCTGCATCAGTTATGATTGTAAAAAAATTGCTTGAGCCCCAGCACCTCTTTCATTACAAATTAAGAACTCTCCATCTGGTGCGTGTAAACAATCTCTGTAGGCAGTCCATATCTGGTACCGAACATGATATGGTGTCAGGAGTAAACTAAGAACAGAAACCAAAGGAAAACAGCAACACAGGTTGCAGACGGAAGGAACAGCAACAAAGTTTGCAGGACCTCATCAACATGCCCCTCTCTGGTTCCCCAGAGAACGTCACCTTTCATAACCCTTCACAATGGACAGACTGGAAACAATGTTTTGCACGATTTTGCATTGCAAACAAGCTGCACAAAGGAACTGGGGATATACAGGTATTGACTTTAATTTAGGCTATGGAGAAGCACGCAGAGCATATCTTTACCTCCTTTGACTTTACTGAAGACCATCACAAAGACAACTATGCAAGGGTTGTGGTTAGGATTGATGCACACTTTATAACCGAGGGAAATGTGGTTTATTAAAGAGCATGTTTTCAGCAAAGAATTCAAGAACCAGGGGAAAATGTTGAAAGTTTTATAAGACCTCTGCATCCCCTGGCTGAAAACTGTGATTTGGGGAATGTAAAACATGAAAATTTCAGAAACAGGCTGGTTATTGGGTTAAAAGATAAAAACCTTTCATAGAGACAAGCCAGGTGAGGTCTAAATGATATTCCCTCACCTACCTCTAATATCCTGGGACTGTCACAGCTACAACAACACTGCAAAAAACCTTTCACAGCAGCTACCGCCGAAGAGAGATTTAACTCTACCCACAGCTATACAGCTAGCAAGAGTCAGAATTATTCAAACAACAGGCAAAAACAAATTGAAAAACCTGCAACTAGCTTAAAAGCTACAAACAGACACTTAAGTGTTAAAAGTCTTTCTCATAAACTCCCTGAGGTAAGGAGAGAGAATTCCCAGGCTAAGAGGGACAAATGCCAGTCTACATGCACAAGGTGTGGAAAAGTCATATCCCAAGGGATGATACATGTCCAGCCAGAGGCGCATGTTGTAATAAATGCCTGAAATATGGACATTTTGCAGCTGTTCGTTGCACTGAAGCAGTCAGGGAGTTGACTCATATTGCAGACAATCAAGACCCATTGATTCTGGGATCTATCACTTGTGATGACATGGCGCCCGCCTGGAGAGTGACATTGAATATTCAAAGCAAGACTATTGACTTTAAAATTGACTCGAGAGCTGATGTCACACAGCTCTGACCCTCCCTGAAGGGATTTTGAACTGCATGGGCCAGTTCATCACCGAACCAATTTACAAAGACAAAAGCTTTGCGTTCAGTGTGTATGGGATCAAAGACCAACAACCTTCTCAGCTGCAGTGTAGCAGCCATGATGGGCCTAGTGAGAAAGATGGAAGAACTTGAGGATCTGATGCTATTGGGCTTTTGAAAGGTGATCTAGTCCAAATCAACTTAAGAGGCAATGCTGAACCAGTGAACAACCACCTCTACAAGAGAGAGAACTGGGAAAGACTAGCTGCAGATTTTGTGAATTCAGAGGACATCATTGCCAGGTCATTGTGGACTATTTTTCCAGCTATATAGAAATAATGTACTTGAAAGACATAACATGTTGCAGTGTTATTGAGAAACTGAAGTGTACGTTTGCTCATTTCTGTATCCAGAACAACTAGTGATGGACAATGTCCCACAATTCACTGCAGCAGAATTTAAGTCAGTCTGAATGAAATATGATTTTGCTCATATCACTGGCAGCCCACATTACTCACAAGCGAATGGAGAGGCTGAGAGAGCTGCGCAGGCAGCTAAAAACATCTGACAGCAGGAAGATCCATTCCTTGCTCCTCTGAATTACAGATCAACACCAACAGCAGCTCCTGCATCTAGTCCAGCACAACTCCTCATGGAAAGACAACTCAGAACTACTGTTCCAAGAACCTACTACAAAGTGGCCAGACAGGAAGAGCGCAGCCAAATCAGATAAACAGGCTAAAAGAACTTATGAACACTTTTACAACAGACGTCACGCAGAGAACTGCCTGGTCTAGAACCTGGTGCCCAGACATGTAACTGCTGATTGGGGGGTCACCGTTTAAAGGTTCAGCCACTCCCAGAACAGCTCAAGTCACCCCGTCCCCAGGCTGCCCCCTCAGCCTCACCTCCCAGAAAGCAGTGGCCCCTCCCTACAGCATCCAGCTATTGCTCCTGGTTCTCCCTGCTTGGCACAGCTCGCCCAGCCTCCCTGGTCACTGGACTGGTTCAGCTCTGCCAGCAGCCATGCAGGGAGGGAGCCCAGCAGCACCATGTGACCAAGCGGGGCCGGCTCTGAGTTAACAAGAAACCCATGCACAGGAGTGGGGCAACCCTCACCCCACCCCGAGCCCCTGGAGGCTGGGTGGCTTCCAGTCATGGCTTCCAAGGCCCCCTATCTGGGAGCTCCTGCACATTTACCACCCCTTGGCCCTGGTTAAATCCACCCCAGGTCCCTGTGCGTGGCTCAAACAAACACCAGTGTAGGAATTTGCCCCCCACGCCTGGCCCCCTTGGCCTGGCTAGAGGGCCGCTGTGGGTCAACAGCAGTGTGAGCTGGGCCCGCAAAGCGGGAGGACAAACTACACCCCCCCCTTTGCTCTTTGAATCTTTCCTCATCACTCCCTCTCTGCCGCCCCTGTCCTGGCGCTGCTCTGCCCTGCGCGTTCCCCCTTGGCTGACACAGGTGTGTGCTGATGTCAGTGTGCCCAGAGCTGGCTGTGAGAGTCCAGGGGCAGTCTCACCCCACCTTACTGCTCTCCCTGGCCAAGAAGTTACCAGGCCAGCCCCTCAACTGGTGGAAATCTGCATCTCTATTGCCTTCAATGGCGCTATGCCCATGAGACTCTGGCCCCAGCTGTGGCTGTATGGCTGGGGGTGAGTTACCAATACCCCCTGCAGGGCAGACATCTCTGGCACAGTGAGCGCTCGCCCCGCTGGGTGAGAATGACTGTCACAGCGTCTCCTCCCCATGTCGTCTCTTGCAGGTGACCAGCAGGCTCCGGGTGCTCTCCATCACCCTCTTTAAACACCTGCTGGAGCTTGTAAGGGGGCGCAACAGGAGGCAGATGAAGGAGTATGTGCTCCAGAGCCTGGTCCCGCTGCTCCTCCTTGTGCATGATGGGCGTCCCAACGTGTCCCAGGTGAGGCCACGGGCTGGAGCCTGCAGCGGATACCGTTACAGAGTGACCAGTAATTTGTTTTGAGGGGGCAACATGTGTCACCCCCCCTTTAAAGGGTCTCGCTGACAGAGGGCAGGTGCTCAGTGCTGTGACAGTCAGGCGCTCAAAATCACTTGAACGTTGAGTGCAGTAGCGCCATGACCATGGCGCCCCACCCAACTGCTGAGTCTTCCCTGCATCCTCTGAGCCCAACACTCCCCCCCTGCAGCCAGGCAGAGAGATTGGGTGGGGGGAGGGATCGCCTCACCACTCCTACAGCCACTGGCCTCCGCACATTCCCTGGCTGTGCTGGTGGGAAGAGCACAACCCTGGCCATGGCCCCTACCAGGAGCAGGGCTACCCAGTCTCCAGATGGTGCGCAGGACCCAGTGTGCCCTTGGCCAAGCGGCCTGGACAGCCCGTACTAGACATGAGATGCCCAAGCCGCCCCCCCGCCCCCCGCCCCAGGTGTCTCTGCACATGCTAGCGCTCATGGCCACCATCACTTGGGAGCCAAATGCCACCAGCACTAATGAATTCACCCTCCTACTCACCATGAGGTGGGGAACTGAGGCACAGCATGAGGCCTAGCGCCTCAAAAGTATTGATCACCCATAGGCATTAGGCACCTAAATCCCTTTGCACCCCTGGGCCTAAGCAACTTGCCTGAGTTCCCGCAGGGAGAGCTGGGAATTGAGTCAGGTCTCCAGCCATTGCCTTAGCCACACCGCCGCCCTTCTGCAAGCAACCTGGGGCCGGGAAGTGTTCAGCACGCACGGCCTCCGGGTAACGAGGCTAGTGGCTTCCAGCTCCCGTAACCGTGGCCGGCTCGCCCTGGCCCCACTTGTTTTGCAGGTGTGTTGGGACACCCTCAGCAGTGCTGCGGAATTCCTGAAGTGGGACCAGCTCGGTGGCTTCATCCAGCACAAGGATACCTGGCAAAGCTGTGACTGCCTGGTGAGGGAGCCCTCAGGTCATTCACTGCGCAGCCCTCGCTGGTAGGAGCGGGGGAATCGGTGGATAGGGCACCCCCCATTGCCCGGCTCTGTGCCCACACTGAGCCCCAGCCCCGGGACCACTCCTGGTCCTGGGTGTAGTCCCTCTGCGTGATCCCCCCGGCACAGGAAGGAGGGGTGAAAACAGGACGTGCGCTCCACACACCTGGAACCCGGCCTGCGGGACGGAAAGGCCTTTAATAACCTTGTGCTCCCTTGTTCTGGTCCTAGCTGATGCGCTACAAGGGGAGAGCCAACAACTTTCTGTGCCAGACCATGGCCTTTCTGGAGAACCCACAGGCTCCAATTAGAGAAGCGGCCATCAGGTTCATAGGTAACCACAGAGCAGGGGTCCCTTTAGCAGGGGGGCTGGATCCGGTCCCAGGCTCTCCTCAGTCCCTGCCAGCAGCGAGAAGTAACCCTTGGGCTCCTGATTGTCTAATGAAGGATCAAGGGTGTCAGAAGTCCGCAGGAGCAAGCTGACCCCAAACTGCCCTGATCGGCTGATGGGCCCCCTCTAACCCCACTGCTCCCCATGCAGTCCGCATTCCCCCCCCCCATACCCCACCATGGGCTCTTGGTAGTGGACCCTCAAGGTGCTGTGCTCTCCTTTGGCAACCAGCCCTGTAACCATCCCTGGGGACTCACCCTTTCCCCTGGGGACTTGGGAGCGCGTCCTGGCCAGCGAGGGGCGGGGGAAGCGAGGGGTTGCTTGGAGGGTGACATTTGACACCCTCGCTGGGGATGCGGGGATGTGACGAGCTGTTTGTATGTGTAGGGCTCACTGCCCGGCAGCTGGACCAGAGGAGCCAGGACAAGCTGGATGCCATCTGCAACGGTGAGTGGTACCTGCTTTGAGCACTGAGCGCTAGGGGGATGAACGGCCCAGGGCCGTGGGCTGGGTTCGATCTCTGACACCAGCAACATGATCTCGGGCGAGAGCCACAAAGGGATGCAAAATGTAGATCCCCAAACCCCTGATCAGCTGCCCCCTCACCCTGTCGTGTCTGCTGGTTGGCATGTGCCAGGCACTTAGCCCTGACCTCAGAGCTGCGGCCTGGCAGATCCCCAAACTGGGCCTGAGCTGGCTGGCCTTTGCAGACGATTGCCCCCCCCCCCAAACACAGCCGAGGTGGGGTGCTGCCTCCCCCCTTGCACTCACTAGCCCAGTGTTTGGAGCAGTCACCTCCACGTGGGGTGCCTGGGGTCAAGCCACTGCTCCAAATGAGGCCGAGGTGACGTCCGGTCACCTACCTCCTTGCTGCGTGCCCGGACCCCTGGGCAGCGCAGGGCAGAGCAGCATCTCCACATTTGTTGGCGAATGGCGGGGGTGATATAGATCAGACTCCTCACTCCCAGAGCAGGTTCACAGCTGGGCCTCCCAACCAGAGCTAGAGAATGGCTGAGCTCCCTCCTCGGCATTTCCTGGATGGCAGCAGGGCACCTAAAGTTAGGCATAGCCTAACAATGCCCAAGCCCCCTTTGTGACTCTCCCCCTCTCTGGACCTAAGTGCCCATCTGTGCATTGGGGGAAGGCGGAGGGTAAATACAGGCAGGGATGAGGTGCTCAGATACTGCAGGGACGGGGCAGTCCTAGAAATAGTGAGTGAATGGGGTTCATTGGGACTTCTTGCCTGTGTCTGGAGGCTCCCCCATTTGTGGAGGGCAGCAGGGATGTTTAGTGAGGGTTGCTGGTTGTTCCTGCTAGTCCCCTGCCTCCCGCCTCCCAGCCTGCTGCCTCCTTGTCACAGGCCGAGAGGTACAGCGCTGGCTTGGTCTGCTGGGGCTCTCCAGAGCGCTGTGGCTCTGACCTCCATTTCCTTCCTTTCAATCTTAGACCTCAAAGGCTTGCAGGAGGACAGCAACTCCTCGGTCCAAAGCCTGGCTTCTCAGACCATCTTCATCCTGGAGGCGTTCAAGAACCACCCTCCAGCCCGCTGCAGCCTACGCAAATTTTTTCATTGGATAAGAACAACGTGTACTAAGGAGAGCCCGGTCATTGAAGCTGCCCAGCTGCCCTAGCTCTGGGAAAAGCCAGCCTCCCTTCCCTGGGAGCTTCGTACCAGAGCATGGCTTCTTCCCCATTGGCCGCCTGCCCTGCACAGCCATGTGAGTAGTTAACTGCTCGATAGCTTTCATCACCATGTACTTTTTGACAGGTTTCCATGCACTGTGTAGCATTTACGTCCCGCCCTCCGTCCCCGTTTCCGGTTGTGTATGTTTTTGGCGCCGTCGGCCATTTTGAAAATTTATTTTGTATTATTTTTCTGTGTTTGGCCGGGGGAAGGTTGTGTGCCTGTGTTTTGACATATTTAGAGAAAAAGTATGAATGAGTAGAAAGAGAGACTGTAAGGGGTTCACGGCTCCCTCCCCGTCCGTCTGGGCGGGAGACCACGCCCTTTGCTATGATAGGCATGGTTGTTTTATTGTAAGCACATTTTTAGGATTTTTTCCCCTTCCCCACCACAACATACATTTCAGCTTTTTGCTATACACACACACAAAAAACACAAGAGCTAATTCTCACAAACAATTAATTTTTTTATTTAAAAAACATACAGCTTCTTGAAAACAAAACCAAGATGCTTCATTAAAACTTTTTAGCTCACTTAAAGGCCAAAGGCCTTCTAACAAAACACAATAGTCACAAACCCCCCTTTTTAAAAAATTTACAGCTACCAAGTTTTATATCGCATGTTTGTCCCCTCACCATTCTCTAACTTAATCCTTTTAGATTTCTTACAAATAGTTTTTTTCTTAAGCAGGGTTCTGTAACTCTTTGTGCGGACTAGACGGTCAAGATAATGCTCTAAGCAGGCATCTTCCGGTTTGGTCATTTTCCTTAGAACACGGTCAGGGTCTGCACTGAATTGCACAGCATTTATCAAGGTCACCCCTTGCGCTAAATGTTCTTGGGTTAGGCACAGACATTGCATACCATAACCTATGGCAACAACAGTGTTTAATAAGCTTTCCAAACACAGCTCAGCACACAGGCCCCGGAGCTTGCAGTTTATATCCACTGAAGTCCAAGTCACACAATCATGGTGCCTTTGGCCTGGCACATCTATGACACAGCCCTCACAATCTTCAAAAAGCTTTTCCCTAAGGCAGTGTTTAAGGATAGCATAAACAGCAATGCGTACAATAGTCCACATGACTTTTTTACGCCTTCTACCTCTGAGGGGGTGGACAAAGAGAGACCGCCATGCTCATCGGGGTGTCTCACGAGGGTTTCGGGGTCGGGTTCCGGCGTATCCAGCAACGGCTGGGCCAAAGGGCTCCCCTCGGTCGCTCCCTCCTCCTCCTCGGAACTGTCGCTGATGTAACGCCTGCTCCACACAAGGTCAAAGACGGTTGGGGCTAAAACAAAGTCCGAAGTTCTCACGGGGGTGGTGAAGGAGTCCATGTTTCCTCTCAGCAGCCTTTCCGCGCTTTCGAAAACACGTGTCCTTGGTAAGAGATGGCCGCCTCCTCTGTCTGGCGCTGGGACTTATGGGGTAATGGTGCTGCACTCTGATTGGCGGAGGGCCTTGGGAGGCGTTCTTAGTGGGGTCACACGACTCCCTTCCGGAGGGGTCACCCCAACCCAGAAGTCACCCTGATTGGTCAAAATCTCCTCTCGGGGAGGTCCTGTCGGGACGAAACCCCTCCTGATTGGTAGAGGGTGGTGGGGGGAGTTCTTAGAGGGGTCACACGACCCACTTCCAGATGGGTCACCCCCGCCCCGGAAGTCCCCCTGATTGGTCAAAATCTCCTCTCGGGGTGGTTCTTTCGGCACAAAACCCCTCCTGATTGGTAGAGGGTAGTGGGGGGGGACTTCCGGTGACAGGTGGGAGGGACCAAGGGGTAAAGGGGCGGGGCTTAAGGGGTCAAGCGGCGGGGTTAGGGTTTGATTGATGGTAGGGCTCTTATACTACTTATGATACTTCCGGGTACCTTGGTTCAGGGGAAAATTAGCTCAGTGTTAATGGTTCTAGCCTGCAGTCAGGCCAAGTAATGGTAGAGAGTCTGTTTGCCCGAGGCCATCAATCAGGGCAGGGCAGCAATTGAGTAGGGGCTCTGGCCTACGGTCAGGCAGGTAGAGCACCAGAAGGTCCATTTGCCTGGCGCTTGATCAGGGCGGGGCAGCAAGCAAGTAGGGGGGCTCTGGCCTACAGTCCGGCAGAGCTGTCGCAGTCTAGGGGAGGTTAGCTCTCTGGTGGGAGAGTCAGCACAACTGTCTGGCATCCGGATTCAGGCAGGTGCCAGACCAATGCAGGCCTCCTGACAACCAGGTGGGGAGGCTACCACTCCTGACGTTGGGGTGGTGGGGGTAGAGGAACCCAGGCCCTCCCGCTCCACTGCGTCCCAGCCCAGGGCCCTAACTGCAGTGGAGTTGTCCGACACTGGGTCAGCGGCAAAAGTCCAACCGCAACGTGCTGGCCGGCTTGTAGTCAATAACACAGCTGAATCTGATTTGGCTTCCCTGGGCTACTTCCTACATTCGATTCCATGTGTACATGGGTTCCAGGGTTGTTGTTTGCTTCGCTGGGGTAGACGGCTAGTGGCAGCCCCACCAGCTCGTCGGAGACCCTGGCGTCTTGCAGCTCTGTCAGCCCCTCTGGGTCTCTGTCAGGATAGCGGTCTCCATTAGGTCTGGGGTCACGCAGCGGGGAAGAGACGTCCTGCTCCTCCGGCAGCTCTCTCCCGACTGAGCTGGAGGACCAGCCTTTTATAGTTCCGCTTCCTGTCCCGCCCTTCTGCTTCCGGTGGGGTGGCCGCGGAAGTGCTGGTTCTGCCCAACAGGGGGCGTTCATGGCTCCCTCCCTGTCTGTCAGGGCGGGAGACCACGCCCCCTCGCTACAGAGGCCTTAAAGGAAAGGAGTTTTAAAAAAAGAAAGATTGGTTAGGCTTAGAGGAAAAAAGGAAAGAAAGGTTATTTTAAATAGAAGAAAGAGGGGAAACTAGAGAAAGCAACAAGAGAGAGGAGTTTGTTTTATAGATTAGTAAGAATGTGGTAAAAGGTTATTTTTGTTGGGACTAAAAAATAATAAGAGTAAAAAAGTTGAAATAAATTTTAAAAAGTAAAGGCTAATTAAATAAAAGAGGGAAATATAAAGGAAGGTTGAGAAGGTTGGGTGAAAGAAATCACATGGCAGAAAAATTAGCAAGAGATCCTGTGTCAGTGACACAGGGCTGTGTAAAGTACAGAAAACCGCAAGAGAGAGAAAGATCCTTTTTTGTTAGTAAGCAGAAAACAGAGCTGTGCAAAAGAGAGAAAGATCCTTACCATTTCCCGCTGTTGTTTGGCCATCGTGAACCGAGCAGCACAGCTTCCGCCGCAAACTCTGCTCCCCCATTCTTGCATCGCTAGCAAATTTCTACATGTTGTCGGTGCTGGGCTCATGTGGAAGCTACAGAAGGCAACCATTTCCCACCTTTTATCAGCCATCTTGAACCGAACAGCTATCCTACGTTTTGTGCCATTTTTCCAGGATTACCCGTGCAGGCGCCATAGCACGGCAAGCATGGAGCCCGCTCAGATCTCCGGTGCAGTCTTGACCATTGTAAATACCTCGCACATTATCCAGCAGTATGTGCAGTATCTGCAAAAACGGGCGAGGAAGCAACGACAGCGCGATTACTATACTGATGAGGACATGGACACCTACGTTCCTAGAAGCACGGCATGTGGCGATTGGGAGATCATGGTGGCGTTGGGCCAGGTTCATGCCATGAAATGCCGATTGTGGGCCCGGGAAACAAGCACAGACTGGTGGGACCGCATAGTGTTGCAGGTCTGGGATGATTCCCAGTGGCTGTGAAACTTTCGTATGCATAGGGCCACTTTCATGGAACTTTGTGACTTGCTGTCCCCTGCCCTGAAGTGGAAAGACACCAAAATGAGAGCAGCTCTCACAGTTGAGAAGCGAGTGGCCATAGTACTGTGGAAGCTTGCAATGCCCGACAGCTACCGGTCAGTCAGGAATCAGTTTGGAGTGGGCAAATCTACTGTGGGGGCTACTGTGCTGCAAGTAGCCAACGCAATCATTGACCAGCTGCTATCAAGGGTAGTGACTTTGGAAAATGTGCAGACCATTGTGGATGGCTTTAATGCTCTCGGTTTCTCTAACTGCGGCAGGGTGATAGACGGAACGCATATCCCTATCTTGGCCCCGGCACACCAGGGCGGCCAGTACGTAAACCGTAAGGGGTACTTTTCCATGGTGCTGCAAGCACTGGTGGATCGCAAGGGACATTTCACCGATATCAACGTGGGATGGCCGAGAAAAGTGCATGACGCTCGCATCTTCAGGAACTCTGGTCTGTTTGAACAGCTGCAGGAAGGGACTTACTTCCCAGACCAGAAAATTACTGTTGGGGATGTTGAAATGCCTATAGTTATCCTCGGGGACCCAGTCTACCCCTTAATGCCATGGCTTATGAAGCCGTACACAGGCACCCTGGACAGTAGTAAGGAGCAGTTCAACTATAGGCTGAGCAAGTGCAGGTTGGTGGTAGAATGTGCTTTTGGATGTTTGAAAGCACGCTGGCCCAGTTTACTGACTCGGTTAGATCTCAGCACAACCAATATTCCAGTTGTAATTGCTGCTTGTTGTGTGCTCCACAATATCTGTGAGAGTAAGGGGGAGACGTTTATGGCGGGGTGGGAGATTGAGGCAACTGGTCTGGCGGCCAATTTCGCACAGCCAGACAACAGGGCAATTAGAAGAGCGCAGCAGGGCACGCTGCGCATCTGAGAAGCTTTGAAAGACAGTTTCATGACTGGCCAGGGTACAGTGTGACAGTTGTGTTTGTTTATCTTGAAGTTACCCGCCCCCTATATATATATGAAAGGAAATAAAGTCACAATTGTTTTAAAACTGTTGTTTATTATTTGTTGCACAACACATTGAGAGAAATAAGAAGGTAGATGGGGGGGGGGGGGGTTGGGTTATGGGGGTGGAGGAGGAGGGAAGGACAAGTCCAGAAACCAAATCAAAAGTTCGCATATGCCAGCTTTCTGCTACTTGGGCGATCCTCTGGGGTTGAGTGTGTGGGTCCCCATAGCCTCCCCCCTCGTGTTCTTGGGCATCTGGGTGAGGAGGCTATGGAACTTGGGGAGGAGGGAGGGCGGTTAAACAGGGGCTGCAGCGGCAGTCTGTGGTCTTGCTGCCTTTCCTGCATTAGATCCACCATACAGTGCAGCATGTCAGTTTGCTCCCCCATGAGCTTGACCACAGCATCCTGCCTGCTCTCATCGCATGCGTCCCTCCTCTCTTCGTGTTCCTGTAATGCTTTATGGGACTCCGCAATTGTTTGCCACCATGCATTCAGCTGGGCCCTATCAATGCTGGAGGACTGCATGAGCTCGGCGAACATGTTGTCCTGAGTTCATTTTTTCCACCTTCTAATCTGGACCAGCCTCTTGGATGGAGTAGATAGGGGCCACGTTGAAACATCTGCACCTGTGGGAGGAGAAAAAGGGAGGGTAGTATTTTAAAAGATACATTTCAGAGAACAAAGGACACACTGTTTCTCAGTGAAACGGGCAATTCATAGTACACAGCACATCACACATGGCCGGGCAACAGAATTTAGCTTGCAGCCAGCCATGGTAAGCCCTAGGGGCACGCGGGGTTCTGCTTCTTCCGCATTCATTTCAATGCTTTCAAACTGCCAGGCCCCCTTTCCCATAGCAAGCAATGCCTGGTGGGTTTGCAATATAAAAGGAGGGCCTGCGGGCTCTCTGGGATGATCGCTTCACCCCCCCCCCCCCCCCACCGCGTGGCTCCGACGAGGCTCTGAGCAGGGATGAGCCCTTTAAACTAAATGCGAACAGCCCAGTGTGGCTGTGTTTCCCCCCAGCCCCCCACCTCATGGCTCCGATCAGGCTCACTCACCAGAAGTACCTTCTCCAGGGTCATGGTCCGGGAGCCCGCCTTGGGAGTTGGGGGGCGGGCTATTGGCTCCTGCGTTAAGAATAGTTCCTGGCTAGGGGTGAAAACGGATTCCCCACTTGCCGCCTATGCACTGTCCTCCTCCTCTTCGTCCTCCAATAACTCATCCTCCTTGCTCCGTTCAACTCCCCCCTTGGAGGTATCCATGGACAGTGGTGGGGTAGTGGTGTTGTCACCCCCCATAATTGCATGCAGCTCACAGTAGAAGCGGCATGTATGGGGCTGTGACCCAGAGCGCCCATTCGCCTCCCTGGCTTATTGGTATGCTTGCCTGAGCTCCTTGATTTTTGTACGACACTGCACTGTGTCCCTGGAGTAGCCTCTTTCCGTCATGGCTCTGGAGACTTTAGCATACGTATTTGCATTCCTTTTTTTGGAATGTAGTTCTACCATAACAGAGTCATCTCCCCAACATGCGATGAGATCCAGTACCTCCCGTTCGGACCATGCTGGATCTCGTCTGCGAATCTGGGACTGCATGATCTCCTGTGATGGTGGACTGTGCTGCTGGTCACCTGTGCTGCTGGTGACCAAACAGGAAATGAAATTCAAAAGTTCCCGGGGTTTTTCCTGCCCACCGGCTAGTGCATCGGAGTTGAGAGTGTTGTCCAGAGCGGTCACAAGGGAGCATTCTGGGATAGCTCCCGGAGGCCAATAACGTCGAATTGCGTCCACAATACCTTTAACCTGGGATTGCGATCTCGATTGAAGCACTACTCCACTTGCCAAGGTGGAGTACAGAAATCGGATTAAAGAGCCCTTTAAATCGAAGAAAACGGTTTGATCGTGTGGACGGAATGATTTTTTTTTTTTTCGAATTAACTCAGCTAATTCCGAAATAAACGACTAGTGTAGACCAGACCTGAGAGAGGGAGAGTATAGAAAACAGCAAGAGATCCTTTTGGCTTAGTGAGAGAAGGAAAGTATAGAAAGCTGAAGGGAGGGCGGGGGTGGGGTGCGGGTGGGGAAGAGAACTTATCCTTGCGGCTGCCCCCCGGGAAAAGAGAGAGCTCCCAAGGCTCACAGCCCACAGCATGGTTATCTCCGCCTCTCGGGCAGACCAATCAGAAAATGTTCTACAGCTGAGTCATAGAATGCATTTTCCTGAACCAATCCTATCAATCCAAGATTTTTAAACAATAGCCCTCTCCCTCCCCTCCCCTCACTACGCACCCCCTTTAACTGCCTTATTCTTATCTAAAAAAACAGGCCCCAAGCATCTTTCCCGATAGATAGAGAGAGAGAGTGTAGAGAGAGAGAGGGGGGTGGGTGTATGGGGAGAGAGAGAGGGGGGGGGTGTATGGGGAGAGAGAGAGAGAGAGAGAGAGAGAGAGAGAGAGAGAGAGGGGAGGGGGTGTATGGGGAGAGATAGATAGATAGATAGATAGATGTGGTGTATGGGGAGAGAGAGAGAGATAGATAGATGTGGTGTATGGGGATAGAGAGATTAGATAGATAGAGGGGGTGTATGGGGATAGATAGATTAGATAGATAGAGGGGGTGTATGGGGATAGATAGATTAGATAGATAGAGGGGGTGTATCGGGGTAGATAGAGAGATAGATAGAGGGGTTGTGTATGGGGATAGATAGATAGATAGATAGATAGATAGATAGATAGATAGATAGATGTGGTGTATGTGGAGAGAGAAAGAGAGGGAGAGAGAACCCCATTGGCTTTAAGCCCTTTTACATTTTATGGGACTTTTCTGTAATCTCAGCTCCTTGAACTTTTTCGTGGTCCGAAGCAAACAACAACCCTGGAACCTATGTACACAAAGAATGGTCGTGTAGGAAGGAGCCCAGGGAAGCCGAATCAGATTCAGCTGTGTCATTGACTACAAGCCGGCCAGTGTGTTGCAGTCGGATTTTCCCCGCTGACCCAGTGGCAGGCCACTCTGCTTCTATTAGGGCCCTGGGATGGGACGTAGGTGAGTGGGAGGGCCTGGGTTCCCCTACCCCTGGCAACCCACCATCAGGAGCGGTAGCCTCCCCACCTGGTTGTCAGGAGGCCTGCATTGGTCTGGCTCCCACCTGAATCCGGACGCCAGACGGTTGTGCTGACTCTCTCACCAGAGAGATAACCTCCCCTAGACTGCCACAGCTCTGCTGGACTGTAGGCCAGAGCCCCCCTACTTGATTGCTGCCCCACCCTGATCAATGGCCAGGCAAATGGACCTTCTGTTGCTCTGCCTGCCTGCCTGTAGGCCACAGCCCTCCCACACTCCATGACAGGAGCCGCATGCTGCGCCAGACAGGAGCCGGGTGAGAGCCCGCAGCGCAGGGGCACGGAGCCGCATGCTGCGCCAGGCAGGAGCCGGGTCAGAGCCCGCAGCGCAGGGGCACGGAGCCGCATGCTGCGCCAGGCAGGAGCCGGGTCAGAGCCCGCAGCGCAGGGGCACGGAGCCGCATGCTGCGCCAGGCAGGAGCCGGGTCAGAGCCCGCAGCGCAGGGGCACGGAGCCGCATGCTGCGCCAGGCAGGAGCCGGGTCAGAGCCCGCAGCGCAGGGGCACGCAGCAAGATGTATGCAATGCTGCAGACAGGAGGGATTGAGTAGTTTTAATCTCCCAACTGGCCATAAAGGGGGAAAGCTCAGGGAGGGCCAGGGAGGAGCTGGAGAGTGGGGGCGAGGTGCCCCTCGCTCTGGGGCAGGAGTCGGCGCTCCGGGAGGGGCAGTAGAGATGGATAATGACACCTGGATGATGCCCCCTGATGCTCCCTCCCTCTCTCGCTGTCCCTGCCCACTCAGACCGTGCCCCGGGCTGAGACGGCCTCCAGAGGCTGCCCAGCGAGTCGCTTGCCCCGGTACCTGGTACCCAACGATCGCCCCTTTGCAGGGCAGCAGCGGCTCTGACCCAGCCCTGATTGAGGGCTCTGGGCAAAACCCCAGGCCTAGATAAAGGCCTACAAAAGGTACTCGGGCTGCAGAGGGGCAGCCCAGAGATAGGCAGAGGCAGCTGATCCAACCCCCCTTGCCGATGATGCGTGGTTTATATACTGCAGTCCGCCCCAGTGAGCGGGGGCTAGACAGTGACTGGCAGTAGCCACTGAGGCAAGGTGTGGTTAGAGGGTTGGGGGTTCCCCTGGGCCCCTGGACACCCAGATAGTGGGTTACTGCCGGGGGCAGGAGCCTGACGTAGAGGGGCACCGGGGTCTGGGAGGTACACCGGGACCAGCGGCAGGCGAGACACCAGCCTGTAGAGGGCACTTAGAGGCCGGAAGAGATCATCCCTCACCGGTGAATCGTTGCCCTGCGACACAGACTCTCTGTCTTTGCTCGGTCTGACTGCAGGCCTGAACCATTAACACTGAGCTAATTTCCCCCTGAACCAAGGTATCCCAGAAGTATCATAGCGAGGGGCGTTGTCTCCCGCCCAGACGGATGGGGAGGGAGCTGCAAACCCCTTACAGCCTCTCTTTCTAGTCTTTCATACTTTTTCTCTAAATATGTCAAAACACAAGCACGCAACTGTAAAAGGGTTTGCGCCGGGGCTCGACCCTTCAGGACAGGAGGGGAGCCACACCGACTCCCTACTGCACGGTTTAAACAGTCAGTTAGCTCAGATCTCAGGCCCTCTGGTCCAGGGGGCTGAGTAAACCACAGTCGAAGAACCCAGGCCCTCTGACGCAGGGCTGGGCTGGCAAACAGTCAATAAGCTCAGGCCCTTTGCAGCAGGGGCTGAGCACACACAGTCTATAAGCTCGGGCCCTTGGGTGCAGGGGCTGAGCACAAGCAGTTAATTAGCTCAGGCCCTCCTGTAGCAGGGGCTGAGCACAAACAGGCAATAAGCTCGGGCCCTTGGGTGCAGGGGCTGAGCGCCAACAGTCAGTAAGCTCAGGCCCTTGGATGCAGGGGCTGAGCACAAGCAGTCAATAAGCCCAGGCCCTTTGCAGCAGGGGCTGAGCACCCAAGTAGTCTATTAGCTCTGGCCCTGGGTCAGGGCGGAGCACAACCAGTCAATTTCGCTCAGGCCCTCTGGAGCAGGGGCTGAGCAGGCAAGCAGTGTAGTAGCTCCGGCCCTGGTTCAGGGCGGAGCACAAACAAGCAATTAGCTCCGGCAGGTAAGGGGCTCAGGTTCCTACCTGAGCGTTGGGTGAGGGGGAAGCCTGCCACCCGTGTGTAGGGGTGGCAGGGGGGGACACAGGCCCGCCCACTCCACTGTGTCCCAGCCCGGGGCCCTAGCAGCGATTAGTGTCGCTGCCGGTCAGTGGGGTATCCTGACCGAAACACACTGCCATGGGCTCACAGGCCTCTGTAGCCTGACTGGGGTCGGCTACCCCCGGGCTGCTTCCATTATCCCCCTCGGGGCCTACCTCGTCTGTGGCACCGGTTGCGGTCCAGTCCATCAGTGGAGCCTCCTCTCGGCCGGGGCTTGGTGGCAGATCCGGTAGCTCCGTAGGGAAACCCGGCCACTGGCCCTCGGGCGGCTCCTCTGGATAACAGCAGGGCTGCAAGGATTCTGGCGGGGCCTCCCCTTCAGGGTTGCTGTGGGGGAGTTCCACGGGCGCCTCCCAGCGACGGGAGCGGACGGGCTCCGGCGGCTCCTCCTCGTAATGAGCTCGGGGCAGCTCCGGCCAGCTAGGGCATCCACCACGGGCCTCCGAGGTATCCTGGCGGGGAGCTCCCGACCGCACGTCTGCTCCCTGCGGTGGCCGGCGCCTGACTGAGCTCTGGCTGCCGGCCTTTATACTTCCTGTCCCGCCCCGTGACTTCCGGGGGGCGGGGACAGGAGGCGGAGGCTCCGCCCACTTGGGTGTTTGCGCCGGTGCTCCCTCTTCAGGACAGGAGGGGAGCCCGCCCACCTCCCGGTCAACCAATATGGACCAATATGGACTCACTACAGCAACCTTACCCCGGCCAAACACAGAAAAATGGGGACGGCGCCGGCAATGGGGACGGGGCGTGGAAACCTGTCAAAAACTATATGGTGATGAAAGCTATCGAGCGGTTACCTACTCACATGGGGTTGTCAGGGAGGGGTAGTACCTCTGATGGGGGAGCAGTTGTACTCCTAGGAGTAGCTCATCCACTTTGGTCCCCACTTGACAACACCCAGCTCCCACCTGTGGCTCCAAGTGTAGAGAAATCTCTGTATTAACTATCTCTATAAATCTTTATGATGTTGCATTGTGTTATTCTGTATTAAGTATCTTTCTTTATGACATTTTGTATTAAGTATCTTTATGACATTGCATCTTGCATGATGTTATTTTGTATTTCATATGACTTGGCATTGTGCCTCTCTATTTTCATACAACTTTGTATTAGATCCCTATATAGAAAATTGGTAGAAAACTTTGTATCAAATGTTATAGCCCCTAAGGATAGTATAGTTAAAGTAAAAGCCTTTTTTCTAGAAGTAGAATAAGATCTTCCCTCCACTCTGTAATCAATTGCCCTATTGACTGAACGAGGTGTGAATGAGTGAGGCTTGGAAGACACCCACCTCCAGACAGCTACAACAGTTGCAGAGGGAATGAGAGCCAGAGCAAAGGACAATACAACTTGTCAAGTGGGCCCCACAAAGAAGAGCAGACATATTGACGGCCTCAGGGATTAGAAGCAAGCACCTTCTTTAGAAAACACCCTCTTTGAGCAGCATTGGGACAACACCCAGAGAAAAGCAGCACAAAGACCAACGGACACAGACCAATGGACACAGACCCAGATTTTGAATCTGGTCTAGATTTGCATAAGAGGGAAGCTGCTATAAATATGAGGTGTCTTGCAGGAGGACCCCGGGTCTCGTCTTGTCACCATCGGAGCATCGATCCGGATCGGCAGAAGCCCGGCTCCACCCCTCCCCCATCTAACTCACCTGGCCAGTGCAGTTAAGGGGAGCAACTAGTTGGTAACAACAGCAAGACGGAGTGTGTTTGTATGTGTGTGTGTGTGTGAATGCATGACTGTGATATATATCTCATATGCATATTGTAGAGTATTAATTAATACCGGTATTACTAATAAATGTGGCGTTTTGCCTTAATCCCCCTGAAAAGATCCTGTATAGTACTTTGAGTACAACATTTTGGTGGACAATTGCGAAAGGGGGAAAGGTACCACGAGCATTTATTGAGTAAAGAAACAAACTTTGATATTGAGTATTGAAAAGTATTGAAAAGTGATCGATCATTAAGGTGTGCACACCCCCGGTGGTAGGAGGCCGGGTATAGAGAGGAGGAGAAGTAGCTTTCTCGCTCCCCCGGTCGTAGAGTGCCGGCAGTAGAAAAGAAGGGAGAAGAATTAAATTTCTTGCTCCAGGCGAAGAGGATAAGCATTGCTGTTTTAGTCCCAATAGGAGGTTGGGTATATTAAGAGGTATTAATAAAAAGGATAAGCATTGCTGTTTTAGTCCCAATAGGAGGTTGGGTATACCAGAAAATGTTTAAAGTTAAGCAGTCTTTTAAGAAGGCTCCCAGAGAGGGGACTGAAAAATTGGCGTTTGTAAAAAATGTTACCCCTTTTGAACGAATTTTGCAAAAATTTGGACACAGCCCTTGGTCTGATCAAGTGTTAGCTGATGTCCATACGATTTCGGACCTAGAAGATAAATTGGCTCAATATATGTTAATATATAAACCTTCAACCCCAATGAAAAAAGAAGCGGCTGCAGTTTGGCTTCTATGGAAGACCTGTAATGAGGTATTCCTTCGATTGGCTGAATGTGAAAATGAAAAGGAGAAACTGCAGCAGGATTTACAAACCTCTGCTGCAGAAGCAGAGAAGTGGAAATGTTTGTCCATTAGCAGCCAAACCCAGCTAGACTCCCTTAAGGATGGGTACAGAGAGTTAAAACAACACTCTCAAATCTTACAGGAGCATACCAAAGAGAAGGAAAGAATTGAAAAAGAAAATCAGGTATTACAGGGAATGGTCAAAAAGTTAACTTTAGAACAGGGGAAAGCCCCTATTGACCATAGCCACTGTAAATCACTTATCAACCAACTAAAACAAAAAGTGGGATTTGCAAACAGACAAGTTGCAGCAGTAACTTCAGGAGAAGGGATATTTGAAACCCCAGAAGGGGCAGACTTTTTAGACCCCTCTGGAGATTGGGAAGGGGATATTTGGGTAGATTCCCCCTCCGAGAGCCAAAATGCCATTTCAACAATAACGAAGAGAACAGTCACCACCACGAGGGAGGATGGTGGGAGTGAAACAGTAACCACAGTGCCTGTTTCTGCCTCCGATCTCCAGGCCATGGCAAAGTGGCTGGGGATTTTAAAACGGGAAAATTTCTCTAGATGGAGTGTGAATGCTCTTCTACTGGGAGAGAGGGAGGATCTCAACTCACAAGAGCTGCACCGCTTAATGAGCATTTGTGCAGCCCCAGATATGCGGGGGCTTCTAGACAGGTTCAGGATTGGTGAGGATTACCACCTAATGGATGTTCTGACAAAATTTGCAGAACTAATGGGCAGGCGTAATTTCGTGGCCCAAGCCATTGTGATTTCACAGGAAACTGATGAGGACCCCGAAACGTTTTTAACCCGATGGGGTCTCATGCAGATGATGGCTGGCTTAGGGTATGTCTACACTACGAGAGTAGTTCGATTTTAGTTAAATCGAATATGTGGAATCGATATTACAAAGTCGAACGTGTGTGTCCACACTAAGGACAGTAATTCGACTTTGTCAGTCCACACTAACGGGGCAAGCGTCGACATTGGAAGCGGTGCACTGTGGGCAGCTATCCCACAGTTCCCGCAGTCCCCGCTGCCCATTGGAATTCTGGGTCGAGCCGCCATTGCCTTCTGGGTAAAAAAATGTGTCGAGGGTGCTTTTGGGTAACTGTCGTCATCCAACCGTCACTCCCGCCCTCCCTCCCTGAAAGCGCCGGCGGGAAATCAGTTCGCGCACTTTTCTGGTCAGTGACAGCGCGGACGCCACAGCACTGCGAGCATGGATCCCGCTGTGACCATCGCTGCAGTTGTGGCCGTTGTCAACGCATCGCAGCTCATCATCGACCTTTCACTGAGGCAGATAGAGAGAAATCAGGCGAGGAGGCTACGGCACCGGGGTCAGGACCTGAACTCCGAGAGTAGCACACGCCTGTCTGAAACCACGACACCCAGTGCCGAGGACATCACGGTGGCAATGGGTCTTGTGGATACTGTGGAACGGCGATTCTGGGCCCGTGAAACAAGCACGGACTGGTGGGACCGCATAGTGCTTCAGGTCTGGGATGAATCCCAGTGGCTGCGAAACTTTCGCATGCGGAAGGGGACTTTCCTCGAACTTTGTGAGTTGCTGTCCCCTGCCCTGAAGCGCAAGGACACCCGGATGCGAGCAGCCCTGACTGTCCAGAAGCGAGTGGCCATAGCCCTCTGGAAGCTTGCAACGCCGGACAGCTACCGGTCAGTCGCGAACCAGTTTGGCGTGGGCAAGTCTACCGTGGGGGTTGTTGTCATGCAAGTAGCCAAGGCAATCGTGAAGGTACTGCTGTCAAAGGTAGTGACCCTGGGAAACGCGCAGGCCATCATAGATGGCTTCGCCGCGATGGGATTCCCAAACTGCGGTGGGGCTATAGATGGGACTCACATCCCTATCCTGGGACCGGACCACCAGGCCAGCCAGTACATCAACCGAAAGGGCTACTTTTCAATGGTGCTGCAAGCACTGGTGGACCATAAGGGACGTTTTACTAACATCAACGTTGGATGGCCGGGCAAGGTTCATGACGCTCGCGTGTTCAGGAACTCTGGTCTGTTTAGAAGGCTGCAGGAAGGTATTTACTTCCCGGACCACAAAATAACTCTTGGGGATGTGGAGATGCCTACAGTGATCCTCGGGGACCCAGCATACCCGCTAATGCCCTGGCTCATGAAGCCCTATACTGGCGCCCTGGACACAGAAAAAGAACTGTTCAACTACCGGCTCAGCAAGTGCAGAATGGTGGTGGAGTGTGCTTTTGGCCGTCTCAAGGGGAGATGGAGAAGCTTACTGACTCGCTGTGATCTCAGCGAAACCAATATCCCCATTGTTATTGCAGCTTGCTGTGTGCTCCACAATCTCTGTGAGAGCAAGGGGGAGACCTTTATGGTGGGGTGGGAGGTTGAGGCAAATCGCCTGGCTGCTGATTACTCCCAGCCAGACAGCCGGGAGATTAGAAGAGCCCAGCGGGACGCACTGTGCATCCGGGAGGCTTTGAAAGACAGTTTCCAGACTGAGCAGGGTCACCAGTGAATTTTAAGTTTGTGGACTCAGAACCTGAACTTGCCACCGTTTCTTTACCCAGTTACCGTTGACTATCCTCTCCAGTTACATACCCCCTTCACCCCCTTCCCAAAAAATAAAATCTGTTCTGTTTTGTTAATGAACACCGTTGTCTTTATTACTGTTTTCGCGGGAATGTTTTAAACCTGGGACGCAGACTGTGGCGGGGTGCGGGTTTACTGTTGTGATGCAAATGATGCTTCTAAACTCCAGGAATGACGGGTTCCGCAGCGGTGGACTGGTTGTTTCAACAGAGCCTGCCAGCCCTCCTGGGCGGGACAGCGTGTATGTGTCGGCTATGTGACTGTCTGGCAGGGGGAGGAGGGTTACAGCTCCCCTGCTGCGGGGCTCTGTGATGCATTAGATCTGTAACTGCCCTCCCCCGCCACAAAGTCACAGAGCAACCCCCCCCCCCCCAGAACACGAAAACCACCTCCCAGATTGAACAGGGTCACTAGTCACTGCACTGGGTATGTGTCCTGATCCTGGACCTGACCCCGCCTCTGTACCCTGGTAAAGGTGACTGTCCTGTCCAATTACCATGCCCCTTCCCCTCGTTCAGACATACTCTCCTCCAAAATAAAATCATGGAAACAGTAATTAACAGCAACGAATATTTTATTATGAACCAGACATGAAACGTGGGGGTTGAAACTTGCACGGGGGCTTCTGTGAGGTGTGTAGGAAAGGACTTTTAAAATTTTGGGGAATGAGAGCCTTCTAGTGCTAGAGCAGTCTGCAGGGGTTGACTGAAAGTTTTAACGGCCCTTGCCGCCCCTCCTTCTTTGTACTTTGGGTGAGGGGGGTGTGGGACTTGGTGGCGGGGGAGGGCGGTTAGAGATAGACTGCAGCGGGGCTCTGTCCTCCTGCCTCCGGTCTTGCAGAACATCCACAAGGCGCCGGAGCGTGTCCGTTTGCTCCCTCAGAAGTCCAAGCAGCTTTTCAGTAGCCTGCTGGTCCTCCTGACGCCACCTCTCCTCCCGTTCCATGACTGCTCGGTGCATTTGGGACAAGTTCTCCCTCCACTGTGTCTGCTGGGCTGCCTGGGCTCGGGAACAGCTCATTAGTTCTGAGAACATGTCCTCCCGCGTCTTCTTCTTCCTCCTCCTAATCTGCGCTAGCCTCTGGGAGTGTGCTGACAGGCTGGGTTGGGAGACAGTCGCAGATGTGTCTGTGTGAATGGGAAAAATGGAGTGAATTCCTGAGACAGATAAATGAAGTTGTGTACAAAGAACCTAGTCTTTCTCTGTGAACAAGACCATGCACTGCACCTCTCACATGCGCACTCAGGACAAGGTCGAATTTTCGGCCATCGCCTTCAGTGCCTGGGGTCCTGCAGTGGTCTTGCAGTTATCTGAGAAGCGTGGCAGGACACCTGAACTTCTGTAGCGTGCAATCATGGTAAGCCGTAGACTTCTGGCTGCTTAAAACTGTACTAGTAGCACTGGCCTCCTTTCACATTGAAAGCAATGCCAGTCTCTGCTGCCAGCAATCAGGACAGCATGAACTATGCCCCTGTCCCACCCCCTCGCGGCTGTTCCAGGGAAAGATCCCTGTATGCTGCCCCTCTCCCTCCACCGCGTGGCTGTAAAGCAGTCCCAATACTAACATTCCCCTCCCTAATTCAAAGCAGGGCGTAATGAGCGACATCACCCTGCTGAGGATCTCGGAGTCCCAGAGGGAAAGGATGTTTCGAGAAAGCCTTCAGAAACCAGGGCCGTTTGCCGCTATGCTCTGCAGGGCGATGATACCAGACTATCTGATGGTGTCGTGGCGCGGTAACGTGTCCTACCACGGAGGGCCCACTAAGATCGCCCTACCCAGGAACCTGATGAACAGGCTGGAAATGTACCTTCTTGAGACCTACGAGGAGTTCTCCTATGAGGATTTCGCCTCCATCCCCGGCCATATTGACCGGATTTTCGCGTAGGTGCACTGGGACTAAAGAGTGGAGCGTCTTGGGCAGCATAATCATGACTTACCGGACATTGTAAAAAAAATTTTAAATACTTGGGACTAAATTGTGAAGAGCCTAAGGCAGACAAATCATGAAAAACCCTTTGTTACGATTGTAAATATTCCAGTTTTTTTGCAGATAATTGTTTACATGTTTAAGCACTTGAATAAACAGCCATTGTTAATATTATAAATATTCCAGTTCTTGTAAAAATAAATGTTTAGATATTTAAAGCACTCACTGCTTGATCCTTCCCCTGATTCTGTCTCCGGGGTAAGGGATGGGGACGGTTGGTAGGGGATCTCGGTAAGGGTGATGAAGAGCTCCTGGCTGTCGGGGAAATCAGCGGTGCCAGCGCTGTCGACTGCCTCGTCCTCCTCATCTCCTTCTTCATCTTCCCCGTCCGCTAACATGTCCGACGAGGAACCTGCCGCGGACAATATCCCATCCTCAGAGTCCACGGTCAGTGGTGGGGTAGTGGTGGCGGCCGCACCTAGGATGGAATGCAGTGCCTCGTAGAAACGGGATGTGTGGGGATGGGATCCGGAGCGTCCGTTTGCCTCTTTGGTTTTTTGGTAGCCTTGTCTCAGCTCCTTGATTTTCACGTGGCACTGCGTTGCATCCCGGCTGTATCCTCTCTCTGCCATGGCTTTAGAGATCTTCTCGTAGATCTTTGCATTCCGTCTTTTGGAGCGCAGCTCTGAAAGCACGGACTCATCGCCCCACACAGCGATGAGATCCAAGACTTCCCGATCAGTCCATGCTGGGGCCCTCCTTCTATTAGATTGCATGGCCATCTCTGCTGGAGAGCTCTGCATCGTTGCCAGTGCTGCTGAGCTCGCCACGCTGTCCAAACAGGGAATGAGATTCAAAGTGCTCAGACAGGAAAAGGAATTCAAATTTTCCCGGGGCTTTTCCTGTGTGGCTGATCAGAGCATCCGAGCTCGGACTGCTGTCCAGAGCGTCAACAGAGTGGTGCACTGTGGGATAGCTCCCGGAGCTATTACCGTCGATTTCCATCCACACCTAGCCTAATTCGATATGGCCATTTCGAATTTAGCGCTACTCCTCTCGTTTTGGAGGAGTACAGAAGTCGAATTTAAGAGAGCTCTATGTCGAACTAAATAGCTTTGTGGTGTGGACGGGTGCAGGGTTAATTCGATGTAACGGCGCTAAATTCGACATAAAAGCCTAGTGTAGACCAGGCCTTAGTTACACGTGATACGGCCACTAAACTGGACCTGGTGCCTTTCAGTGTAGATTCTTTAAGAGAATGTGCTGCCTCCTTACAACCGTTTTATGCAATGAGACTGGGAGTGTGGCAACCCGGCCAGCCTGCCACATTACGGGAACTAAGAGAAATGGTCCGGCAAATACTTACATATTCCGGTCCTGCCCCTACCATAAAAAAGGAACGAGTGGCGTATGTTGCAGCATTAGAGCCCTCGGTTACTTATTCTAATGAAAGCGGCAATAAAGGCATAACTGGGGCACGGGGAACACACACTAGAGGTAGATCTCGGGGTAGAGGGTATTATGGAGGAAGACAAAGGGATAATTTGTACCCAGACCTCCAGAAAATTAAAACAAACACCCCAGCTCCAGGCAAGGAAGAGTTAACTGAAAGAGACGCTCGCCGCATGGCCTGGAAGGTGTTAATGCAATACGGGGCAGATAGAGACAAGTGGGACGGGGCACCCACACAGAACTTATTGGCAGAAGCTTTTAAACTTCAGATGCTTTCTAAGGAGGGGAGAGTAGCAAGCATACTAACACCGACAGCTCCTCTCCCTCCCCCTACTCCTTCTGTATTTACGGACCCCCTCCCATTCCCAGGAGATACGGCATAGGGAGACCCTCTGGATATTGAACCTCCTCCATATGTAGGAGCACCACGTTGGAGGTTCATCAGTAAAATTGCATGGGACCCTGAAGGTCGACCATGTATTTATATCCAGCAGGGCACATGTGCTCCTACATTGGCTTTAATTGACACAGGAGCTGCAGTCTCGCTAATTAGAACTCAGCCACCAGCCGGCACTAGAATCAAACAAGTCACACTGCAGTCCTTTCAAGGGAAGCCCAGTACAGGATGGGAGTGGGCAGAAGTGCCTTTCTCCGTGCAAGGGTTTAGAACCCACGGAGATCTGATCCAGACCCCAGACATGACAAATGATATGATTCTTGGCACAAACTGGCTATTTAAAAATTGCATAGTGATTGATTTACCACGGGGCACTTTATGGAAACTGGACATGCCCCCTCCCCATAAGGGAAAAGTGGAACAGAGGACCCCTCTAACCAAAGGGGGACCAGTAGCCACCACCACAATAACTCAGCAAGCTGAGGTGTGGCGCTCAAAATTCCCCACTGTCTGGACTCAAAAGAAAACGGACTGTGGGAAAATACAGGCTTGTGTAAAAATCATTGGGGATTTGGTACCCCCTCAAAAACAATACCCCTATCCCAAGGAGGCTGAAACACAGTTACAGCAAACAGTCCGGGACTTAGAACAGCAGGGGGTCATTCGAAAAACTAACTCCCCTTTTAACTCTCCTGTCTGGCCAGTCCTCAAGGCAGACGGCAAATCTTGGCGTTTAACTATTGACTATAGGCGTGTTAACAAAGGCACAATCCCTATGGCCCCTATAGTAGCCGATATGACCCAGGTAATTCAAAAGGTTCAGGCTACTTCAAAGTATTTCTCAGTCATTGATTTGGCTAATTGCTTCTTTGCTATCCCATTGCACCCAGACTCACAGGATAGATTTGCCTTCACGGTCAATGGGCAGCAATGGGCATTCCAGCGTCTACCCCAAGGATTTCACAATAGCCCAGCTATAGCTCACAAACATGTCATAGACATGCTGGATCGCCTTAGCCCACAAGATCGGTCCTTTGTGTTTTCCTACGTAGATGATATTTTAATTTTTGGGGAAACTGAGGCACAGGTACAACGATTAACTGAAAATGTTTTGGCTCTAATTCAAGAGACTGGTTTTAAAGTTAGCTTAGAAAAAGCCCAGTTGGTCCAGTCTCAAGTGACTTATCTAGGCATTGTTATAGGAAAGGAAGGGAGGCAGGTAGATCAACGAAAAGTAAGAGCCCTGATAGAAATGCCGGCTCCTACCGACCAACATTCCCTACGGGTCCTGTTGGGAGGGTTTAATTTTCTAAGACCTCATATTTATAAATATGCTGAGATTACACTGCCCTTGTGGAAATTGCTTAAGAAAAAGGTAAAATGGGAGTGGGGGTCAGAGCAAGAGGAGGCTCTAAGGGTGCTTAAACAAAAAGCCCTGACAGCCCCTGCTCTGCGATTCCCAGATGAGTCCCAGCCGTTTGTAATCCGACTCGCGGCTAACGACCTGGCATTAGCAGCTACTCTCCTCCAAAAGAATGAAGAAGATAAACTGGTCCCGGTAGCTTACGAATCTAGGAAGTTACAGGGGCCAGAAATGAATTTTGATCCCTGTGAGAGGGAATGTTTGGCAGCGGTGTGGGCAGTCCAGTCTTTTGAACCCCTAACTGGAACGGCTCCCCTAACAATCCAAAGTACCCACACCCCTTTAAAGTACATTCTGTCTGGGAAACTGGTTGGGGGCAAGGTCTCAAACACCCGCATGGCTCAGTGGACCCTCACACTGATAAACAGAGGAGTCACCACCGAGACCGTGTCTAGACCTGACCTATTGACTCACGCTCTGATTGAAAAAGGAAATAAACATGACTGCCCCGAGGTTACATTAGAGCAAAGAATAGCCCTGATACAGGCACCCCCCTTGGAGGAGCTAGATACCATTGGGATAGAGGGACACGTGTGGTTCACAGATGGGAGCTCAATGGTGCTTAAAGGCATAAGGAAAATTAAATATGCAGCAATTAACTTAGAAGAGGAAATACTACAGGGCTATTTGGATCATGGGTCAGCCCAGCATGCTGAACTCCATGCCATATATCGGGTACTACAGCAATATCAGAACAACCCCAGACCTGTGTTTATCTATGCAGACAGTGATTTCTGTGTCAAGGGAATACAATACTGGATGCATGACTGGGAAAGAAATGGGTGGAAGGCAGCAGATGGCAAAAGCATTTCATATGTAGAGGAGTGGAAATGGATTTACCAATGGGTAACACAACATCCTGGCTGTTTAAAGGTCAGGCATGTAAAGGCACATAGCAGACAGAACACTCCAGAGGCTCTTTGGAATAATAAAGTAGATGGTATAGCACGGCAGTATGATATAGCTGCAGTAGTGACTAGAAGTCAGGAGGGAAAGGTAATGGGGGATCCGCAGTCAATTGATGAATTTATTGATGACAATAACTGTTTACATTCCCCACACAGAACCCCAGGAAAGATAGAAAAACAGGAACTGGTTAATGTTGCACATCAGTTCATGCATGAGGGAGTGGAAGGGACGCTAAGCAGGCTAAAAGAGGTAGCCCAGTGGAAAGGTATGGAAGATGATGTTAAAACTTGGGTTCAAAATTGCATCAGGTGTGCTCAGGATAAAGCCCGGCCACCACATTACCAGTCCCTTATGCACCAGAGACGAGTAGGTCCCTGGCATAGAATACAAATTGACTACATAGACAAATTGCCACGGAGCAAAGAGGGATTCCAGTACCTACTGGTAATCATAGATGCTTTCTCTGGGTGGGTAGAGGCATTCCCCACTAGAAGAAACACCACCACAGAAGCTGCAAAAAAATTATTTACTGAGGTGGTCTGTCGTTATGGAACTCCGGAGATAATAGATTCAGACAATGGAGGAGCATTTGTAGGGGAAATGTTTACTAGCTTATTACAAGCCTTGGGTATTAAACAAAAATTTCACATCCCCTATCGCCCTCAATCATCAGGGCAAGTAGAGCGCATGAACCGCACCATTAAAGAAGCCCTAAGGAAGGTGGTAAGTAATACTGGGAAAAATTGGCCAGAGAAGCTGCCTCTAATTCTGGCTGCCATCCGCAGTAGCAACCGGCTAAAAACAAAAATCCAGCCATTTCAAATTTTATTTGGACAGCCGATGAAACTGATGATTGATCCCACACAGATGGGTTTAGGATCAGGGGAAATAGATGTGGTAACACCACAACATGATTATTTTCAGTGGCTCAAACAATTACAGGAGGACAAATTAACCTTGCAATACCGGATCAATGAGGCCATTGATAAAATGAATAACAGACTCCATAAGCAAAAAGCTGGTAACTCCCAGCTCTGGGAGCCCGGAGATCTGGTTATGTATTTAAAATTGGGTAGAAGGGAGCACAATTTGGAATCTAAATGGATAGGTCCATATTCTATTGTGGACCGGCTCAGCCCTTTGGTGTACCGGATAGATAAACAGGGCAAGCTAAAATGGGCTCATATCTCGCAACTAAAATTGTTTTCTTAAGCTACAGATACCAACACCACTAACGAACCCAAACCAGCAGATGGCGCTCAAGGCATGGAGCATTTGGATTCCAGTAACTTTGATGATAATTCACGCATTGGAAACAGAACAACAACCGGACCCACAATGGGGAATTCAATGGTATAACTGGACCAGTTGGGACACACCACAGGAAATACCAGTGACCAACAACACGCTGCAGGGGATCTTCGCACTCATATCAGTCCAAGTCTGGGTAAACATGACTCCTGGTGATTATGGATGCACCTATGCTGTGTCAGCCCCAGGGGACTCTAGGTGGGGCTCCAACCCCTCCTGTAAACCTGGCCACCCTGGAACTCTAACCATCCCCCCTTTTAAACCAGAGCCAACAGAAACAAGAACAATAATGATCTGGGTAAATGAGACTCTTCCTGTTGGAAATGTAACCTTTCTCATTATAAATGGTCCAGATCCAGAAACTGTGAACTTCCCCCACTTGCTCCGAAGACAACCCTGTATTCGGGTGCAAGTGGCCCCCATGATTTATACCCTACATGTCACCATGAGCTGGAATAAGAGCAACTTGGCTGAGGTGAAGCCCGAGTGTGCCCCATACAGTTCCCCCATATTTGATGCATGGTACCGGGCATTATTACGAGAACATACTCCTAGAAGAAGGACTAGAAGTATAGCTGATACCATACTGGGGGGAATAGGAACAGGAACTAGTGCCCTAAACTCCATAGACCTTGAAGCACTACGAAATAAAGTTAGTGCCATGGAAACCCTGCACTACTCGATAACTAAGGGGCAGGAACACCAAATTGCTCAGTTAGTGCAAACAGATATAGATACTGTAGATCTACAATGGTATACATGGCAGCATATAAATCATACTTTCTGGGCAGAATATGCTACCATGAGAGAGATCGCAGATAAAACTGCCATGGCTCTGTGGTGCTCAGAACAACAAATCCTTTCCATAATGTTGATGGAGAGGGAAATGGACTGGGTACGGGCCAAAGATATGATGGTCCTAGCCCCTTTATTGACACGCCATCAAAGTAATCTATTTACACCATATATTGCTGGATGGTACAAACCATTACATTCTTCCCTTAATGTACAACAACTGAGCGGAAGTATATCAGTCCAAGTGCTAAGAGCCCGAGATGCACAGGTAACTACAGTACTTTGGCCATTCTCAGCACTGCCAGTAATCCAAGGACAACATATCTGGGTTCCCCGGCTAGCTGGAACTTACATGAATGTTAAAGGGGATATAGTAGACCATAGAGGGTGTGAGGAGTGGTCCCCACAACAATGGGTGTGCCACACACTCCCTGTCCTGGAGGAGCCATGCTCCCTCCAAAACAGAGAATTAGTTACATGTTTCTGGGATGAAATGGATAATTCCACCACCAAAGTATATTTTAATGGAAAGAATTGTGTCTGTGTTGTAGGTCTGGAACCTGTAATATGGCAAAACAAATTTCATTCAGGTCCCCCGGTGCAGAAATGTATGTGTAATGTCTCCATACTACATACCCCTAAACTAGTATTCTATTTCCCAACATACAAAGAAAAAGAAATAGATATGGGGACCTTGGACCTGGAAAACCTTGACCCTGATTTCTCCCTAGGCATTAATTGGGCAGGCCTATATGGATGGATATACAATAACAAACAAATTAGTGAACTAACAAAATCCACTCGAGAGAAAATCCAAACAAGAAGTTTGGCTATCCTCCATGAGGGAGGAGAAATACTCAGGGTGGCTGAACAGGCAAAACAATTAAGTATCCACCACTGGTACGATGTGTTTAAAGGATGGTCACCCACCTGGTCAGCAGTCCTAAACATAGCTTTCCATCCCATCATTGTTCTATTAATAATCCTAACTGTTATGTTAGTTCTAATGCTCTGCATGTGCTGCTGGATAAAGCAGATGTATTCCAAATTAAAACCACATTCTGAAATCATGACCCAATACATAGCTTTGAAACAGAGATTTTAAATGGTGACCACTCAAGAATTGTTCTTGAGAGGTCAAAAGGGGGACAATGTAGAGAAATCTCTGTATTAACTATCTCTATAAATCTTTATGATGTTGCATTGTGTTATTCTGTATTAAGTATCTTTCTTTATGACAGGTTTCAGAGTAGCAGCCGTGTTAGTCTGTATCCGCAAAAATAACAGGAGTACTTGTGGCACCTTAGAGACTAACAAATTTATTAGAGCATAAGCTTTCGTGGGCTACAACCCACTTCTTCGGATTGTATTAAGTATCTTTATGACATTGCATCTTGCATGATGTTATTTTGTATTTCATATGACTTGGCATTGTGCCTCTCTATTTTCATACAACTTTGTATTAGATCCCTATATAGAAAATTGGTAGAAAACTTTGTATCAAATGTTATAGCCCCTAAGGATAGTATAGTTAAAGTAAAAGCCTTTTTTCTAGAAGTAGAATAAGATCTTCCCTCCACTCTGTAATCAATTGCCCTATTGACTGAACGAGGTGTGAATGAGTGAGGCTTGGAAGACACCCACCTCCAGACAGCTACAACAGTTGCAGAGGGAATGAGAGCCAGAGCAAAGGACAATACAACTTGTCAAGTGGGCCCCACAAAGAAGAGCAGACATATTGACGGCCTCAGGGATTAGAAGCAAGCACCTTCTTTAGAAAACACCCTCTTTGAGCAGCATTGGGACAACACCCAGAGAAAAGCAGCACAAAGACCAACGGACACAGACCAATGGACACAGACCCAGATTTTGAATCTGGTCTAGATTTGCATAAGAGGGAAGCTGCTATAAATATGAGGTGTCTTGCAGGAGGACCCCGGGTCTCGTCTTGTCACCATCGGAGCATCGATCCGGATTGGCAGAAGCCCGGCTCCACCCCTCCCCCATCTAACTCACCTGGCCAGTGCAGTTAAGGGGAGCAACTAGTTGGTAACAACAGCAAGACGGAGTGTGTTTGTATGTGTGTGTGTGTGTGAATGCATGACTGTGATATATATCTCATATGCATATTGTAGAGTATTAATTAATACCGGTATTACTAATAAATGTGGCGTTTTGCCTTAATCCCCCTGAAAAGATCCTGTATAGTACTTTGAGTATGTGGCGTTTTGCCTTAATCCCCCTGAAAAGATCCTGTATAGTACTTTGAGTACAACACAAGGAGCTGTCAGGATGCGACAGCGGCCACACCCCGGAGACCGTCTCGACTGGCGGGCTAAACCAGGTGAGGGTAGCTGATGAGTATGAGACTCTCGGTGAGTTAGGGCCTGTCTACCCACTGCATGTGAAGGCTGGATCCGGCTGACTGAGGCAACCTGGTTCAACCTGGTTCAATGGTCAGGAAGGCGATGACAGCAAGCGTTGTGGAACGCTTAAGAGCACGACAAGACATGTAGGCGTCCTGGTCATCCACTGCACCCTGCCCTATCTCCAGCCGTCTCGACTTCTGTCCTGCCACTGGATACAGATAGGAACTGGGAAGACAGAGTGAGGCTGACGTCGCGCAACTCTCCCTCACTTTAATCCAATTCACGCGCAAGTCTCGACATCATATCATATCATATTACATCATATCAAGTCCTGTGGCGATGAGCGAGCGACGAAGCAGCAGGTGTGCATACACTGGGAGCTGGAGCCGCGGATCTGCACATAGGCGGCTCAGGCATAATGGTCGTTCCTCACTGACCGAAGCAGCAGTGGAGCTCGGCATCTTCTTGAGCGACTGAGCAGCCCTATTCAGGATTGCACTGCTCACCTCCGTAGAATGAGGAGGGGGCTAGAAAAGGTGCCCTAAACATTGCCTGCTTCACCAGGGCCGGCTTTAGGAAGTGCGGGGCCCAATTTGAACAGTTTCGACGGGGCCCCAGCAGGGATGACTAAAAAAAAAGCCACTTAAAAAGAACCCTTTCATTTCTTCCATGTATTATTTATTTTCCATGACTATATAAATAATAATAAAATTATATATTACATACATTGCATCATATATTAATTAGCTGATTTTCACTTTCATATTAGGAAAATAATTTATATTTTGATAGTTGTACAACTGATTTTCTTCAATAATGTTTATTTTATTAAAATTTATAAAATATTTCCTTATTAATATAAAATTGTGCCCTCCTCCCCCCCACCTCCCAGCGCCTCCTGGCCCGCGGAAACAAATCCTGCTTCCCCAGCGCCGCCCCGCCGAAACAGCTGTGGGCCGAAAAGGAAGGTTGGCGTGGGGGGGGGGGGGAAGAAAAGGCACACATAGGGTGACCAGATCACAGCAGTAAAATAGGACCTGACCCCTCCCCGCTCGGCCCCACCATCACACCCCTCTTCACCCCCTAGCCCCCCGCTGGCTTGCTGCATCCCTCCTAGTCAGTCCCCCACCCACCACTTGCCTCCTTTCACCTTCTCCCTCCCCTGCCAGAAACCCCCATGCCCGCCCCTAGAACCCCTGCTGGCTCACTGCTTGCCTCTTTACCCACCCGCCGCTTGCCCACCCGCTCGCCCCCCCCAAAGTATAAAGCCTCATTCAAAGACCCAGGGGTCACTATATTACTGCACACAGCAGTCAATCAGTGCAGTTGTAGATAAATCGCTGCATTATGCATTTTTGTATAACTTTTATATGACTTTGTATTGAACCTTGGTAATGTTATAGCTGGCCCCTAAGGTAGTATAATTAAGGTAAAAGAAAAATGTCTTTTTGCTAGAAGTAGAATAAGATCTTCCCCCCACTTTGTAATCAATTGACCTGAATGAATGAGGTGTGAATGAGGAAGGTGTGGAAGGCAGGCACTTCCAGACAGCTGCAACCCTTGGAGAGGGGCTGAGAGCCAGCCAAGGAGAGCTTTGCCCAGGGCTGAGTGGGACAGAGTTTGGGTGCAGGGTCCGGGCTGGGGCATGGTGTGGGGTGCAGGATGGGTGGAGGGGTGCAGGCTCTGGGAGGGAGTGCGGAGGGGTGGATGCAGGCTCTGGGACAGAGTTTGGGGGCCGGAGAGGGGGTGGTGGGTGCTGGGGGGGAGGGGACTGCCATCACATGTGGCTTCCTTCCTCCCCTGCTGCCCCTCACCATAGCCTCGGTGGGGGATGGGGCTGCCCCTTGCCCAGTGTTTGCAGGAGTGGTGGCTGGGGGGAAACCCAGTCAAACTCTGGTTTTACTCTTTCGTTGATGGGTCACTTTAACCCCTTACAAACCCCTTCCCGCCTCTCTCACCCCCCTTTTCTACTGGGCTTATTTGATCTTTCTGGTGGAGCCAGATGAAAACCACAAACCCCAGCAAGAGCAACAGGCTGGAAGACTAGACTGAACCCACCACCCACCCAGCCTAGTCCATCCCAGAGCCCAGGACTGAGGGCAAATGTCCCCCCACCCCCGGGCCACCTGCTTCCACTCCTGGCCTCTCCTAGCGCCACCAGCGATTCTGTGTGCCTGCATCGGGTGGGATTTCAACCGGACCCCCCCCTCGCTAAATTCACCCCTGTTTTGCGACCACTCTGCACCAAGAGCACCTTCCTTCCCTGCCCTAGAGCTGCTGGATGGCTAGAAAGCTGAGCTGGGTGTTTGATCGATCCGGAATATTATCGTGGCCCCCCCCCAAAAAACTTAATGTCCACACAGCTTTGGGGGGGGGTATTCCTCCCCCCCAAAACCGGTCTATTTTATTGTTGCAGGGCAAATGAAGAAGCCAGAGTAATGGAAATATTCAGCCCCTACAGTGGTCTTGCAGCAGGGGAAGCAGAGTTGATGGGAAGGGAACTGGTTTGGATAGGAGCCCCCGTCCCCCTCCTTTGCAAAATAATTTGGGGAGGGGAATCAGATCACTCCGTGCCTCAGTTTCCCTCTCTCGGCGGAGGGGGGAGAGATAAAAGTCTCAGCCTGCCGTGTTGTAGACCTTTTGCATTCTCCCCTCTGGATATATTTGATTTCCTCCTCCAAACCTCCCTCTCTCTCTCACCTGGAATTCACAGCACTAAGTACTGGCTCGGGGCTTTCTTCCTGGGTTACATGATCCCGAGTTTAGTTTTGAAACAGACACAGGCAGGCACAAACTCACCCTCAAACAGCAACACCACCGAAAACCACAAAACCAACCCAATATTACAAACCTATGGGGAATCACGGGGTCAAACACTCACCGACCGAAGCCCCAGCAGCTGCTAAGGTGAGTGAGGTCCACTGCAGAGATTCCTGTCTCCCACCGGACCGGAAGCCCCCTCGGTGTCTCCTCCAGGTGAGTGCTGGGGGGAGGGGAGGGGAAGGCTGCAAAGCACATGTGCCTTCTCCCCCGCTCCCCCTCCTGACCTGCAACAGCCGCTGCTGCCTCTGCTTCAGCCCCCTGCCGGCCAGCGTCTCTGGTTGCCTAGCAGCAACAGCTGCTGCTTCCCGGAGAGCCACAGAGCTTTGCTTCAGGCAGGGACGCTGCCCGATCTGCGCGGGGCCCTCTTAGGGGCGGGGCCCAATTCAGGGGAATCGGTGGAATCGGCCTAAAGCCGGCCCTGTGCTTCACCTTACCCTGGCCAGCACACCGCGGCTGGCGGGGATCCCACAAAAGCGGTCGAACAAAAACAAAAACAAAACTTAGAGTGACACCGATCGCTATTGGCACATGGAATGTGCGCACGTTACTGGACAACATCACGGCAGACAGACCGGAGAGAAGAACAGCACTTGTCGCTAGAGAGCTCGCACGCTACAACATTGACATTGCAGCCCTTAGCGAAACTCGCCTTGCTAATGAAGGACAGCTGTCCGAGTCAGGCGGTGGCTATACATTCTTCTGGAGTGGCCGCAGCAGTGATGAGCGTCGCGAGTCTGGAGTTGGCTTCGCCATCAAGAATCATCTTGTTTGGAAACTTGCCAGTTCCCCCAAGGGTATGAATGACCGGCTCATGACAATGCAGCTTCCGCTTCAAAAAGGAAAACAAGCTACTTTGATCAGCGCATATGCTCCTACAATGACCAACCCAGAGGATGGGAAGGATAAATTCTACGAAGAACTAGATACTCTGCTATCGTCAGTGCACCGCACAGACAAGCTGATTCTGCTTGACGATTTTAACGCACGAGTTGGATGCAATGCCGCAGCCTGGGAAGGAGTCATCGGGAAAAATGGAGTGGGAAAGTGTAACAGCAATGGCCTGTTACTGCTGAAAACTTGTGCAGCACATGACCTTCTGATCAGCAATACGGTCTTCCGCCTTCCTACCCGTAACAGGACTTCGTGGATGTATCCCCATTCCAACCACTGGCATTTGATCGATTATGTCATCATCAGGAGAAGGGACAGACAAGATGTCAGGGTTACAAAAACGATGTGTGGCGCTGACTGTTGGATGGATCATAGGCTCATAGTATCCAGAATAAAGCTCCGTATCATGCTGAAGAGACAACCACAAGGCTGTAAGGCTCTCAAAAGGATCAACGTGTCGAAGCTGAAGAACAGCCGCATCACTGAAAATCTAGCGGAAGACCTAGAGAATGAGCTTGCTGATCTTCATATTGAGGATGACGCTGAGAAAGACTGGGAGCGATTCCGCAACACTGTCCATACAGCTGCGTCGAAGCTATTGGAGCCCTCCACATGCAGGCAACAAGACTGGTTTGACGAAAATGATGCAGAAATCCAGGCCTTACTTGCTGAGAAGCACCGCCTGCATCGTGCATATCAAAACGATCCATCCTCAGTGGCAAAGAAGACTGCCTTTATCAACGCTCGCAGAACAGTACAGAACCGACTGCGCAAAATGCGGGACTTGTGGCTGAGCGTCAAAGCAGATGAAATACAGGCATATGCGGACAGGAACGACTATAAGCAGTTTTATGAAGCCCTCAACACACTCTGTGGTCCACAGTCTTCTGGGAGCTTTCCCCTCCTGAACTCTGATGGT